>NC_140595.1:390670441-393129067 GCF_964204655.1 Triturus cristatus | reverse complement strand
GATACAATTACTGTTCACAAACCACATATTGACAATTATTTACAAAGACAATGATAAAACATATATAATAATTTCACAGACATTATATACATACATACTGACAATTATAGAGCACAATATATACATTACTGTTATCATACAATGGATATCCAGGTGATACTTAACAGTCTGTTCCCACTCAATACGTAACACTGATTAAAGATCCCTTTAATCACAGAATGAGTCGGGGGGGGGAATTTTACTCTATCTTTGATTCATGGTGGAAACTTGTTTGTTGGTTTCTTCCAATTCGTTCAAGCCCCTGGTGACCGTGTCAAGGGAATGGATCCATCTATACTCACGTTTATTCAGTATTTCAGTAAAGTCACCACCTCTAGGGTTAGGTATAACTTTTTCCAAAATCCACCACCTCAGGCTGTCTGCTGTATGTTCAAAATTGGTGAAGTGTTCAACCAGAGGGGCCCCAGGTGTCTTGCATCGGATACGGCTGCAGTGTTGCAGTATCCGGCACTTAACCTTCTGAATGGTTTGACCCACGTATAGGAAGTTACATGGGCAGGCGATCACATAAATAACTCCTGAGGTGTTACAGTTGCTGTGTTCCCGTAATTTGTACGTGTGGTTGTTATGTGTGAACTCTTTGGTGGTTCTGGTTAGAGCGCATGCTTTACATGAGCCACATTGATGGTGGCCCATGACCTGAGTACCCCATAGGGTAGTCTGTCCTCCCGTATGACTAGTAGGTAATAGAGATTTGATAAGATAATCTCGGATGTTTTTACCTTTTCTAAAGGCGTGGAGGGGAGTGGGCATGTTACCTAATTCGTCAGCCACTAGGTGCCAATGCTGATTAATGGCCTTCTTGATGGCATTGCTCTTTGTGTTAAACGTGGTTAGACAAACCAACCGTTCCTCTTGGGTGTTATCTTTATTTTTGGGTGTGAGTAAGAGTTCCCTGTGATTGTGCCATGCGCGTTTGCGCGCTTTTTTTAAGAGCCTGATAGGGTAGCCACGGTCTACCAATCTGGATAGTAGGCCTGCGGACTCCTCCATGAAATTCTCTTTTTTGGAACAGTTGCGCCGAATCCGTAGAAACTGTCCAAACGGTAAGTTATCACGTAGGTTGCGTGGATGGTGGCTGGAGTAACGAAGAAGAGTGTTCCTTTCGCTACTTTTCCTGAATAGTGTAGTGTATAGTTTCCCTGATTCTGAGTCTGATTTGATTGTAATGTCAAGGAAATCAATTTTTTCTCTACTGTAATTCATCGTGAATTGTATATCAGTTGAACATGTGTTCAACCAAAGGTGGAATTTCTTGAGATCATCCTCCTCACCACGCCAGATGAATACAATATCGTCGATATAGCGACGCCATAGTTCTATACACTCACTATATGGGTTAACCTGGTTGAGGACATATTGATGTTCAAATTCACTCATGTAAATGATGGCCAGGTTGGGAGCAAAGCTGGCCCCCATCGCCACGCCCTTAGTTTGTAAGAAAAACTGATCCAGGAAGGTGAAATAGTTTTGGGTCATTGCAACTTTAAGTAGTGACACAATGAATTCTGAAGGAATTCTGAAGGAACCGGGTGTGGTGCAGGTCTAGCGTCCAGTGCTAGTTCTATGCATTGGAGAGCTGCCACCTGTGGGATGTTAGTGTAAAGGGCAGTGATGTCCATAGTGACTAATAAGTGGGTGTCAGGGTCATATGGATACTCATCCAAGAGCTGTATGGTCTGCATCGTATCCCTTAGATAGGTAGGTGTCTGTTCCGCGATGGGCTTTAAAAATACATCGATGTATTTACAAAGGGGTTCTAAGACTGAGCCACAACCAGATACAATTGGCCTCCCTGGGGGATTTTGCATCCGTTTATGTACTTTAGGGAGGGTATAGATAGTGGGAAGTCTGGGATGTTTATTATTAAGGTAGTCATGCTCTAGTTTATTGATATAACCAATCTCCAGGGCAGTACCTGTTAGGTTCCTTATGGTCTTACTTATGTCCTGAGTGGGGTCCCTACGTAGTTTCAAATAGTTACCATCAACAGCCAGTTGGGAGTCAATCTCTCTTTTGTAGTCCTCGGTGTTCTGTCCCGACCAACATGCCTAACAACCTCCACTTGAAGATTGAATTACACCAATTCTTTCGCAAACTGCGTCTTAAATATCATTTTTTAAAAACCCCCTACAACCCCACCTTTTCTGCCAGCGGACTGCGACCACCGTCTAAATTCAATCCCCCTGCGTCACTGATGCCACATAAACTTCTGGCCTTTGAACAGGTGGTTATGAGGGATGTGAACAACATACTGACTAACAGACAATATGTCCCATATAATATCAGTAAACAGGAACGCGCAGCTCTGGACACCTTAAAAAACAATCCCCATATTGTGATTAAACCTGCTGACAAGGGGGGTGCTATTGTTATTCAGAACACCGAGGACTACAAAAGAGAAAAGTTAAAGCTAATTGGTCGCACACTGCTACACCTACCAAGCGTGTTCCCCCAATGAAAAGTGGTCCCTGAGGTCAGCGTCGGCGGGTACGCCTATGCCCGAGTCATGAGTGCGAGTATGCGTGGCGTGTGCCATCCCTGGACACGTGTTTCGAGGTAGTTGCCTCTCGTCAGCAGGGAGTAGGAAAGTGTATGGGGTTGCTGTGTAAGCTGCTAAAATCAATAACAGGTAAATACCTCTCGTAGCGCGCAGGTGCGTAACCATGAGTCCGTCGACTCCACCGGCTCAAGGGAGCCTGAATATAAAGTTAAAGCTAATTGGTCGCACACTGCTACACCTACCAAGCGTGTTCCCCCAATGAAAAGTGGTCCCTGAGGTCAGCGTCGGCGGGTACGCCTATGCCCGAGTCATGAGTGCGAGTATGCGTGGCGTGTGCCATCCCTGGACACGTGTTTCGAGGTAGTTGCCTCTCGTCAGCAGGGAGTAGGAAAGTGTATGGGGTTGCTGTGTAAGCTGCTAAAATCAATAACAGGTAAATACCTCTCGTAGCGCGCAGGTGCGTAAACATGAGTCCGTCGACTCCACCGGCTCAAGGGAGCCTGAATATAAAGTTAAAGCTAATTGGTCGCACACTGCTACACCTACCAAGCGTGTTCCCCCAATGAAAAGTGGTCCCTGAGGTCAGCGTCGGCGGGTACGCCTATGCCCGAGTCATGAGTGCGAGTATGCGTGGCGTGTGCCATCCCTGGACACGTGTTTCGAGGTAGTTGCCTCTCGTCAGCAGGGAGTAGGAAAGTCTATGGGGTTGCTGTGTAAGCTGCTAAAATCAATAACAGGTAAATACCTCTCGTAGCGCGCAGGTGCGTAACCATGAGTCCGTCGACTCCACCGGCTCAAGGGAGCCTGAATATAAAGTTAAAGCTAATTGGTCGCACACTGCTACACCTACCAAGCGTGTTCCCCCAATGAAAAGTGGTCCCTGAGGTCAGCGTCGGCGGGTACGCCTATGCCCGAGTCATGAGTGCGAGTATGCGTGGCGTGTGCCATCCCTGGACACGTGTTTCGAGGTAGTTGCCTCTCGTCAGCAGGGAGTAGGAAAGTGTATGGGGTTGCTGTGTAAGCTGCTAAAATCAATAACAGGTAAATACCTCTCGTAGCGCGCAGGTGCGTAACCATGAGTCCGTCGACTCCACCGGCTCAAGGGAGCCTGAATATAAAGTTAAAGCTAATTGGTCGCACACTGCTACACCTACCAAGCGTGTTCCCCCAATGAAAAGTGGTCCCTGAGGTCAGCGTCGGCGGGTACGCCTATGCCCGAGTCATGAGTGCGAGTATGCGTGGCGTGTGCCATCCCTGGACACGTGTTTCGAGGTAGTTGCCTCTCGTCAGCAGGGAGTAGGAAAGTGTATGGGGTTGCTGTGTAAGCTGCTAAAATCAATAACAGGTAAATACCTCTCGTAGCGCGCAGGTGCGTAACCATGAGTCCGTCGACTCCACCGGCTCAAGGGAGCCTGAATATAAAGTTAAAGCTAATTGGTCGCACACTGCTACACCTACCAAGCGTGTTCCCCCAATGAAAAGTGGTCCCTGAGGTCAGCGTCGGCGGGTACGCCTATGCCCGAGTCATGAGTGCGAGTATGCGTGGCGTGTGCCATCCCTGGACACGTGTTTCGAGGTAGTTGCCTCTCGTCAGCAGGGAGTAGGAAAGTGTATGGGGTTGCTGTGTAAGCTGCTAAAATCAATAACAGGTAAATACCTCTCGTAGCGCGCAGGTGCGTAACCATGAGTCCGTCGACTCCACCGGCTCAAGGGAGCCTGAATATAAAGTTAAAGCTAATTGGTCGCACACTGCTACACCTACCAAGCGTGTTCCCCCAATGAAAAGTGGTCCCTGAGGTCAGCGTCGGCGGGTACGCCTATGCCCGAGTCATGAGTGCGAGTATGCGTGGCGTGTGCCATCCCTGGACACGTGTTTCGAGGTAGTTGCCTCTCGTCAGCAGGGAGTAGGAAAGTGTATGGGGTTGCTGTGTAAGCTGCTAAAATCAATAACAGGTAAATACCTCTCGTAGCGCGCAGGTGCGTAACCATGAGTCCGTCGACTCCACCGGCTCAAGGGAGCCTGAATATAAAGTTAAAGCTAATTGGTCGCACACTGCTACACCTACCAAGCGTGTTCCCCCAATGAAAAGTGGTCCCTGAGGTCAGCGTCGGCGGGTACGCCTATGCCCGAGTCATGAGTGCGAGTATGCGTGGCGTGTGCCATCCCTGGACACGTGTTTCGAGGTAGTTGCCTCTCGTCAGCAGGGAGTAGGAAAGTGTATGGGGTTGCTGTGTAAGCTGCTAAAATCAATAACAGGTAAATACCTCTCGTAGCGCGCAGGTGCGTAACCATGAGTCCGTCGACTCCACCGGCTCAAGGGAGCCTGAATATAAAGTTAAAGCTAATTGGTCGCACACTGCTACACCTACCAAGCGTGTTCCCCCAATGAAAAGTGGTCCCTGAGGTCAGCGTCGGCGGGTACGCCTATGCCCGAGTCATGAGTGCGAGTATGCGTGGCGTGTGCCATCCCTGGACACGTGTTTCGAGGTAGTTGCCTCTCGTCAGCAGGGAGTAGGAAAGTGTATGGGGTTGCTGTGTAAGCTGCTAAAATCAATAACAGGTAAATACCTCTCGTAGCGCGCAGGTGCGTAACCATGAGTCCGTCGACTCCACCGGCTCAAGGGAGCCTGAATATAAAGTTAAAGCTAATTGGTCGCACACTGCTACACCTACCAAGCGTGTTCCCCCAATGAAAAGTGGTCCCTGAGGTCAGCGTCGGCGGGTACGCCTATGCCCGAGTCATGAGTGCGAGTATGCGTGGCGTGTGCCATCCCTGGACACGTGTTTCGAGGTAGTTGCCTCTCGTCAGCAGGGAGTAGGAAAGTGTATGGGGTTGCTGTGTAAGCTGCTAAAATCAATAACAGGTAAATACCTCTCGTAGCGCGCAGGTGCGTAACCATGAGTCCGTCGACTCCACCGGCTCAAGGGAGCCTGAATATAAAGTTAAAGCTAATTGGTCGCACACTGCTACACCTACCAAGCGTGTTCCCCCAATGAAAAGTGGTCCCTGAGGTCAGCGTCGGCGGGTACGCCTATGCCCGAGTCATGAGTGCGAGTATGCGTGGCGTGTGCCATCCCTGGACACGTGTTTCGAGGTAGTTGCCTCTCGTCAGCAGGGAGTAGGAAAGTGTATGGGGTTGCTGTGTAAGCTGCTAAAATCAATAACAGGTAAATACCTCTCGTAGCGCGCAGGTGCGTAACCATGAGTCCGTCGACTCCACCGGCTCAAGGGAGCCTGAATATAAAGTTAAAGCTAATTGGTCGCACACTGCTACACCTACCAAGCGTGTTCCCCCAATGAAAAGTGGTCCCTGAGGTCAGCGTCGGCGGGTACGCCTATGCCCGAGTCATGAGTGCGAGTATGCGTGGCGTGTGCCATCCCTGGACACGTGTTTCGAGGTAGTTGCCTCTCGTCAGCAGGGAGTAGGAAAGTGTATGGGGTTGCTGTGTAAGCTGCTAAAATCAATAACAGGTAAATACCTCTCGTAGCGCGCAGGTGCGTAACCATGAGTCCGTCGACTCCACCGGCTCAAGGGAGCCTGAATATAAAGTTAAAGCTAATTGGTCGCACACTGCTACACCTACCAAGCGTGTTCCCCCAATGAAAAGTGGTCCCTGAGGTCAGCGTCGGCGGGTACGCCTATGCCCGAGTCATGAGTGCGAGTATGCGTGGCGTGTGCCATCCCTGGACACGTGTTTCGAGGTAGTTGCCTCTCGTCAGCAGGGAGTAGGAAAGTGTATGGGGTTGCTGTGTAAGCTGCTAAAATCAATAACAGGTAAATACCTCTCGTAGCGCGCAGGTGCGTAACCATGAGTCCGTCGACTCCACCGGCTCAAGGGAGCCTGAATATAAAGTTAAAGCTAATTGGTCGCACACTGCTACACCTACCAAGCGTGTTCCCCCAATGAAAAGTGGTCCCTGAGGTCAGCGTCGGCGGGTACGCCTATGCCCGAGTCATGAGTGCGAGTATGCGTGGCGTGTGCCATCCCTGGACACGTGTTTCGAGGTAGTTGCCTCTCGTCAGCAGGGAGTAGGAAAGTGTATGGGGTTGCTGTGTAAGCTGCTAAAATCAATAACAGGTAAATACCTCTCGTAGCGCGCAGGTGCGTAACCATGAGTCCGTCGACTCCACCGGCTCAAGGGAGCCTGAATATAAAGTTAAAGCTAATTGGTCGCACACTGCTACACCTACCAAGCGTGTTCCCCCAATGAAAAGTGGTCCCTGAGGTCAGCGTCGGCGGGTACGCCTATGCCCGAGTCATGAGTGCGAGTATGCGTGGCGTGTGCCATCCCTGGACACGTGTTTCGAGGTAGTTGCCTCTCGTCAGCAGGGAGTAGGAAAGTGTATGGGGTTGCTGTGTAAGCTGCTAAAATCAATAACAGGTAAATACCTCTCGTAGCGCGCAGGTGCGTAACCATGAGTCCGTCGACTCCACCGGCTCAAGGGAGCCTGAATATAAAGTTAAAGCTAATTGGTCGCACACTGCTACACCTACCAAGCGTGTTCCCCCAATGAAAAGTGGTCCCTGAGGTCAGCGTCGGCGGGTACGCCTATGCCCGAGTCATGAGTGCGAGTATGCGTGGCGTGTGCCATCCCTGGACACGTGTTTCGAGGTAGTTGCCTCTCGTCAGCAGGGAGTAGGAAAGTGTATGGGGTTGCTGTGTAAGCTGCTAAAATCAATAACAGGTAAATACCTCTCGTAGCGCGCAGGTGCGTAACCATGAGTCCGTCGACTCCACCGGCTCAAGGGAGCCTGAATATAAAGTTAAAGCTAATTGGTCGCACACTGCTACACCTACCAAGCGTGTTCCCCCAATGAAAAGTGGTCCCTGAGGTCAGCGTCGGCGGGTACGCCTATGCCCGAGTCATGAGTGCGAGTATGCGTGGCGTGTGCCATCCCTGGACACGTGTTTCGAGGTAGTTGCCTCTCGTCAGCAGGGAGTAGGAAAGTGTATGGGGTTGCTGTGTAAGCTGCTAAAATCAATAACAGGTAAATACCTCTCGTAGCGCGCAGGTGCGTAACCATGAGTCCGTCGACTCCACCGGCTCAAGGGAGCCTGAATATAAAGTTAAAGCTAATTGGTCGCACACTGCTACACCTACCAAGCGTGTTCCCCCAATGAAAAGTGGTCCCTGAGGTCAGCGTCGGCGGGTACGCCTATGCCCGAGTCATGAGTGCGAGTATGCGTGGCGTGTGCCATCCCTGGACACGTGTTTCGAGGTAGTTGCCTCTCGTCAGCAGGGAGTAGGAAAGTGTATGGGGTTGCTGTGTAAGCTGCTAAAATCAATAACAGGTAAATACCTCTCGTAGCGCGCAGGTGCGTAACCATGAGTCCGTCGACTCCACCGGCTCAAGGGAGCCTGAATATAAAGTTAAAGCTAATTGGTCGCACACTGCTACACCTACCAAGCGTGTTCCCCCAATGAAAAGTGGTCCCTGAGGTCAGCGTCGGCGGGTACGCCTATGCCCGAGTCATGAGTGCGAGTATGCGTGGCGTGTGCCATCCCTGGACACGTGTTTCGAGGTAGTTGCCTCTCGTCAGCAGGGAGTAGGAAAGTGTATGGGGTTGCTGTGTAAGCTGCTAAAATCAATAACAGGTAAATACCTCTCGTAGCGCGCAGGTGCGTAACCATGAGTCCGTCGACTCCACCGGCTCAAGGGAGCCTGAATATAAAGTTAAAGCTAATTGGTCGCACACTGCTACACCTACCAAGCGTGTTCCCCCAATGAAAAGTGGTCCCTGAGGTCAGCGTCGGCGGGTACGCCTATGCCCGAGTCATGAGTGCGAGTATGCGTGGCGTGTGCCATCCCTGGACACGTGTTTCGAGGTAGTTGCCTCTCGTCAGCAGGGAGTAGGAAAGTGTATGGGGTTGCTGTGTAAGCTGCTAAAATCAATAACAGGTAAATACCTCTCGTAGCGCGCAGGTGCGTAACCATGAGTCCGTCGACTCCACCGGCTCAAGGGAGCCTGAATATAAAGTTAAAGCTAATTGGTCGCACACTGCTACACCTACCAAGCGTGTTCCCCCAATGAAAAGTGGTCCCTGAGGTCAGCGTCGGCGGGTACGCCTATGCCCGAGTCATGAGTGCGAGTATGCGTGGCGTGTGCCATCCCTGGACACGTGTTTCGAGGTAGTTGCCTCTCGTCAGCAGGGAGTAGGAAAGTGTATGGGGTTGCTGTGTAAGCTGCTAAAATCAATAACAGGTAAATACCTCTCGTAGCGCGCAGGTGCGTAACCATGAGTCCGTCGACTCCACCGGCTCAAGGGAGCCTGAATATAAAGTTAAAGCTAATTGGTCGCACACTGCTACACCTACCAAGCGTGTTCCCCCAATGAAAAGTGGTCCCTGAGGTCAGCGTCGGCGGGTACGCCTATGCCCGAGTCATGAGTGCGAGTATGCGTGGCGTGTGCCATCCCTGGACACGTGTTTCGAGGTAGTTGCCTCTCGTCAGCAGGGAGTAGGAAAGTGTATGGGGTTGCTGTGTAAGCTGCTAAAATCAATAACAGGTAAATACCTCTCGTAGCGCGCAGGTGCGTAACCATGAGTCCGTCGACTCCACCGGCTCAAGGGAGCCTGAATATAAAGTTAAAGCTAATTGGTCGCACACTGCTACACCTACCAAGCGTGTTCCCCCAATGAAAAGTGGTCCCTGAGGTCAGCGTCGGCGGGTACGCCTATGCCCGAGTCATGAGTGCGAGTATGCGTGGCGTGTGCCATCCCTGGACACGTGTTTCGAGGTAGTTGCCTCTCGTCAGCAGGGAGTAGGAAAGTGTATGGGGTTGCTGTGTAAGCTGCTAAAATCAATAACAGGTAAATACCTCTCGTAGCGCGCAGGTGCGTAACCATGAGTCCGTCGACTCCACCGGCTCAAGGGAGCCTGAATATAAAGTTAAAGCTAATTGGTCGCACACTGCTACACCTACCAAGCGTGTTCCCCCAATGAAAAGTGGTCCCTGAGGTCAGCGTCGGCGGGTACGCCTATGCCCGAGTCATGAGTGCGAGTATGCGTGGCGTGTGCCATCCCTGGACACGTGTTTCGAGGTAGTTGCCTCTCGTCAGCAGGGAGTAGGAAAGTGTATGGGGTTGCTGTGTAAGCTGCTAAAATCAATAACAGGTAAATACCTCTCGTAGCGCGCAGGTGCGTAACCATGAGTCCGTCGACTCCACCGGCTCAAGGGAGCCTGAATATAAAGTTAAAGCTAATTGGTCGCACACTGCTACACCTACCAAGCGTGTTCCCCCAATGAAAAGTGGTCCCTGAGGTCAGCGTCGGCGGGTACGCCTATGCCCGAGTCATGAGTGCGAGTATGCGTGGCGTGTGCCATCCCTGGACACGTGTTTCGAGGTAGTTGCCTCTCGTCAGCAGGGAGTAGGAAAGTGTATGGGGTTGCTGTGTAAGCTGCTAAAATCAATAACAGGTAAATACCTCTCGTAGCGCGCAGGTGCGTAACCATGAGTCCGTCGACTCCACCGGCTCAAGGGAGCCTGAATATAAAGTTAAAGCTAATTGGTCGCACACTGCTACACCTACCAAGCGTGTTCCCCCAATGAAAAGTGGTCCCTGAGGTCAGCGTCGGCGGGTACGCCTATGCCCGAGTCATGAGTGCGAGTATGCGTGGCGTGTGCCATCCCTGGACACGTGTTTCGAGGTAGTTGCCTCTCGTCAGCAGGGAGTAGGAAAGTGTATGGGGTTGCTGTGTAAGCTGCTAAAATCAATAACAGGTAAATACCTCTCGTAGCGCGCAGGTGCGTAACCATGAGTCCGTCGACTCCACCGGCTCAAGGGAGCCTGAATATAAAGTTAAAGCTAATTGGTCGCACACTGCTACACCTACCAAGCGTGTTCCCCCAATGAAAAGTGGTCCCTGAGGTCAGCGTCGGCGGGTACGCCTATGCCCGAGTCATGAGTGCGAGTATGCGTGGCGTGTGCCATCCCTGGACACGTGTTTCGAGGTAGTTGCCTCTCGTCAGCAGGGAGTAGGAAAGTGTATGGGGTTGCTGTGTAAGCTGCTAAAATCAATAACAGGTAAATACCTCTCGTAGCGCGCAGGTGCGTAACCATGAGTCCGTCGACTCCACCGGCTCAAGGGAGCCTGAATATAAAGTTAAAGCTAATTGGTCGCACACTGCTACACCTACCAAGCGTGTTCCCCCAATGAAAAGTGGTCCCTGAGGTCAGCGTCGGCGGGTACGCCTATGCCCGAGTCATGAGTGCGAGTATGCGTGGCGTGTGCCATCCCTGGACACGTGTTTCGAGGTAGTTGCCTCTCGTCAGCAGGGAGTAGGAAAGTGTATGGGGTTGCTGTGTAAGCTGCTAAAATCAATAACAGGTAAATACCTCTCGTAGCGCGCAGGTGCGTAACCATGAGTCCGTCGACTCCACCGGCTCAAGGGAGCCTGAATATAAAGTTAAAGCTAATTGGTCGCACACTGCTACACCTACCAAGCGTGTTCCCCCAATGAAAAGTGGTCCCTGAGGTCAGCGTCGGCGGGTACGCCTATGCCCGAGTCATGAGTGCGAGTATGCGTGGCGTGTGCCATCCCTGGACACGTGTTTCGAGGTAGTTGCCTCTCGTCAGCAGGGAGTAGGAAAGTGTATGGGGTTGCTGTGTAAGCTGCTAAAATCAATAACAGGTAAATACCTCTCGTAGCGCGCAGGTGCGTAACCATGAGTCCGTCGACTCCACCGGCTCAAGGGAGCCTGAATATAAAGTTAAAGCTAATTGGTCGCACACTGCTACACCTACCAAGCGTGTTCCCCCAATGAAAAGTGGTCCCTGAGGTCAGCGTCGGCGGGTACGCCTATGCCCGAGTCATGAGTGCGAGTATGCGTGGCGTGTGCCATCCCTGGACACGTGTTTCGAGGTAGTTGCCTCTCGTCAGCAGGGAGTAGGAAAGTGTATGGGGTTGCTGTGTAAGCTGCTAAAATCAATAACAGGTAAATACCTCTCGTAGCGCGCAGGTGCGTAACCATGAGTCCGTCGACTCCACCGGCTCAAGGGAGCCTGAATATAAAGTTAAAGCTAATTGGTCGCACACTGCTACACCTACCAAGCGTGTTCCCCCAATGAAAAGTGGTCCCTGAGGTCAGCGTCGGCGGGTACGCCTATGCCCGAGTCATGAGTGCGAGTATGCGTGGCGTGTGCCATCCCTGGACACGTGTTTCGAGGTAGTTGCCTCTCGTCAGCAGGGAGTAGGAAAGTGTATGGGGTTGCTGTGTAAGCTGCTAAAATCAATAACAGGTAAATACCTCTCGTAGCGCGCAGGTGCGTAACCATGAGTCCGTCGACTCCACCGGCTCAAGGGAGCCTGAATATAAAGTTAAAGCTAATTGGTCGCACACTGCTACACCTACCAAGCGTGTTCCCCCAATGAAAAGTGGTCCCTGAGGTCAGCGTCGGCGGGTACGCCTATGCCCGAGTCATGAGTGCGAGTATGCGTGGCGTGTGCCATCCCTGGACACGTGTTTCGAGGTAGTTGCCTCTCGTCAGCAGGGAGTAGGAAAGTGTATGGGGTTGCTGTGTAAGCTGCTAAAATCAATAACAGGTAAATACCTCTCGTAGCGCGCAGGTGCGTAACCATGAGTCCGTCGACTCCACCGGCTCAAGGGAGCCTGAATATAAAGTTAAAGCTAATTGGTCGCACACTGCTACACCTACCAAGCGTGTTCCCCCAATGAAAAGTGGTCCCTGAGGTCAGCGTCGGCGGGTACGCCTATGCCCGAGTCATGAGTGCGAGTATGCGTGGCGTGTGCCATCCCTGGACACGTGTTTCGAGGTAGTTGCCTCTCGTCAGCAGGGAGTAGGAAAGTGTATGGGGTTGCTGTGTAAGCTGCTAAAATCAATAACAGGTAAATACCTCTCGTAGCGCGCAGGTGCGTAACCATGAGTCCGTCGACTCCACCGGCTCAAGGGAGCCTGAATATAAAGTTAAAGCTAATTGGTCGCACACTGCTACACCTACCAAGCGTGTTCCCCCAATGAAAAGTGGTCCCTGAGGTCAGCGTCGGCGGGTACGCCTATGCCCGAGTCATGAGTGCGAGTATGCGTGGCGTGTGCCATCCCTGGACACGTGTTTCGAGGTAGTTGCCTCTCGTCAGCAGGGAGTAGGAAAGTGTATGGGGTTGCTGTGTAAGCTGCTAAAATCAATAACAGGTAAATACCTCTCGTAGCGCGCAGGTGCGTAACCATGAGTCCGTCGACTCCACCGGCTCAAGGGAGCCTGAATATAAAGTTAAAGCTAATTGGTCGCACACTGCTACACCTACCAAGCGTGTTCCCCCAATGAAAAGTGGTCCCTGAGGTCAGCGTCGGCGGGTACGCCTATGCCCGAGTCATGAGTGCGAGTATGCGTGGCGTGTGCCATCCCTGGACACGTGTTTCGAGGTAGTTGCCTCTCGTCAGCAGGGAGTAGGAAAGTGTATGGGGTTGCTGTGTAAGCTGCTAAAATCAATAACAGGTAAATACCTCTCGTAGCGCGCAGGTGCGTAACCATGAGTCCGTCGACTCCACCGGCTCAAGGGAGCCTGAATATAAAGTTAAAGCTAATTGGTCGCACACTGCTACACCTACCAAGCGTGTTCCCCCAATGAAAAGTGGTCCCTGAGGTCAGCGTCGGCGGGTACGCCTATGCCCGAGTCATGAGTGCGAGTATGCGTGGCGTGTGCCATCCCTGGACACGTGTTTCGAGGTAGTTGCCTCTCGTCAGCAGGGAGTAGGAAAGTGTATGGGGTTGCTGTGTAAGCTGCTAAAATCAATAACAGGTAAATACCTCTCGTAGCGCGCAGGTGCGTAACCATGAGTCCGTCGACTCCACCGGCTCAAGGGAGCCTGAATATAAAGTTAAAGCTAATTGGTCGCACACTGCTACACCTACCAAGCGTGTTCCCCCAATGAAAAGTGGTCCCTGAGGTCAGCGTCGGCGGGTACGCCTATGCCCGAGTCATGAGTGCGAGTATGCGTGGCGTGTGCCATCCCTGGACACGTGTTTCGAGGTAGTTGCCTCTCGTCAGCAGGGAGTAGGAAAGTGTATGGGGTTGCTGTGTAAGCTGCTAAAATCAATAACAGGTAAATACCTCTCGTAGCGCGCAGGTGCGTAACCATGAGTCCGTCGACTCCACCGGCTCAAGGGAGCCTGAATATAAAGTTAAAGCTAATTGGTCGCACACTGCTACACCTACCAAGCGTGTTCCCCCAATGAAAAGTGGTCCCTGAGGTCAGCGTCGGCGGGTACGCCTATGCCCGAGTCATGAGTGCGAGTATGCGTGGCGTGTGCCATCCCTGGACACGTGTTTCGAGGTAGTTGCCTCTCGTCAGCAGGGAGTAGGAAAGTGTATGGGGTTGCTGTGTAAGCTGCTAAAATCAATAACAGGTAAATACCTCTCGTAGCGCGCAGGTGCGTAACCATGAGTCCGTCGACTCCACCGGCTCAAGGGAGCCTGAATATAAAGTTAAAGCTAATTGGTCGCACACTGCTACACCTACCAAGCGTGTTCCCCCAATGAAAAGTGGTCCCTGAGGTCAGCGTCGGCGGGTACGCCTATGCCCGAGTCATGAGTGCGAGTATGCGTGGCGTGTGCCATCCCTGGACACGTGTTTCGAGGTAGTTGCCTCTCGTCAGCAGGGAGTAGGAAAGTGTATGGGGTTGCTGTGTAAGCTGCTAAAATCAATAACAGGTAAATACCTCTCGTAGCGCGCAGGTGCGTAACCATGAGTCCGTCGACTCCACCGGCTCAAGGGAGCCTGAATATAAAGTTAAAGCTAATTGGTCGCACACTGCTACACCTACCAAGCGTGTTCCCCCAATGAAAAGTGGTCCCTGAGGTCAGCGTCGGCGGGTACGCCTATGCCCGAGTCATGAGTGCGAGTATGCGTGGCGTGTGCCATCCCTGGACACGTGTTTCGAGGTAGTTGCCTCTCGTCAGCAGGGAGTAGGAAAGTGTATGGGGTTGCTGTGTAAGCTGCTAAAATCAATAACAGGTAAATACCTCTCGTAGCGCGCAGGTGCGTAACCATGAGTCCGTCGACTCCACCGGCTCAAGGGAGCCTGAATATAAAGTTAAAGCTAATTGGTCGCACACTGCTACACCTACCAAGCGTGTTCCCCCAATGAAAAGTGGTCCCTGAGGTCAGCGTCGGCGGGTACGCCTATGCCCGAGTCATGAGTGCGAGTATGCGTGGCGTGTGCCATCCCTGGACACGTGTTTCGAGGTAGTTGCCTCTCGTCAGCAGGGAGTAGGAAAGTGTATGGGGTTGCTGTGTAAGCTGCTAAAATCAATAACAGGTAAATACCTCTCGTAGCGCGCAGGTGCGTAACCATGAGTCCGTCGACTCCACCGGCTCAAGGGAGCCTGAATATAAAGTTAAAGCTAATTGGTCGCACACTGCTACACCTACCAAGCGTGTTCCCCCAATGAAAAGTGGTCCCTGAGGTCAGCGTCGGCGGGTACGCCTATGCCCGAGTCATGAGTGCGAGTATGCGTGGCGTGTGCCATCCCTGGACACGTGTTTCGAGGTAGTTGCCTCTCGTCAGCAGGGAGTAGGAAAGTGTATGGGGTTGCTGTGTAAGCTGCTAAAATCAATAACAGGTAAATACCTCTCGTAGCGCGCAGGTGCGTAACCATGAGTCCGTCGACTCCACCGGCTCAAGGGAGCCTGAATATAAAGTTAAAGCTAATTGGTCGCACACTGCTACACCTACCAAGCGTGTTCCCCCAATGAAAAGTGGTCCCTGAGGTCAGCGTCGGCGGGTACGCCTATGCCCGAGTCATGAGTGCGAGTATGCGTGGCGTGTGCCATCCCTGGACACGTGTTTCGAGGTAGTTGCCTCTCGTCAGCAGGGAGTAGGAAAGTGTATGGGGTTGCTGTGTAAGCTGCTAAAATCAATAACAGGTAAATACCTCTCGTAGCGCGCAGGTGCGTAACCATGAGTCCGTCGACTCCACCGGCTCAAGGGAGCCTGAATATAAAGTTAAAGCTAATTGGTCGCACACTGCTACACCTACCAAGCGTGTTCCCCCAATGAAAAGTGGTCCCTGAGGTCAGCGTCGGCGGGTACGCCTATGCCCGAGTCATGAGTGCGAGTATGCGTGGCGTGTGCCATCCCTGGACACGTGTTTCGAGGTAGTTGCCTCTCGTCAGCAGGGAGTAGGAAAGTGTATGGGGTTGCTGTGTAAGCTGCTAAAATCAATAACAGGTAAATACCTCTCGTAGCGCGCAGGTGCGTAACCATGAGTCCGTCGACTCCACCGGCTCAAGGGAGCCTGAATATAAAGTTAAAGCTAATTGGTCGCACACTGCTACACCTACCAAGCGTGTTCCCCCAATGAAAAGTGGTCCCTGAGGTCAGCGTCGGCGGGTACGCCTATGCCCGAGTCATGAGTGCGAGTATGCGTGGCGTGTGCCATCCCTGGACACGTGTTTCGAGGTAGTTGCCTCTCGTCAGCAGGGAGTAGGAAAGTGTATGGGGTTGCTGTGTAAGCTGCTAAAATCAATAACAGGTAAATACCTCTCGTAGCGCGCAGGTGCGTAACCATGAGTCCGTCGACTCCACCGGCTCAAGGGAGCCTGAATATAAAGTTAAAGCTAATTGGTCGCACACTGCTACACCTACCAAGCGTGTTCCCCCAATGAAAAGTGGTCCCTGAGGTCAGCGTCGGCGGGTACGCCTATGCCCGAGTCATGAGTGCGAGTATGCGTGGCGTGTGCCATCCCTGGACACGTGTTTCGAGGTAGTTGCCTCTCGTCAGCAGGGAGTAGGAAAGTGTATGGGGTTGCTGTGTAAGCTGCTAAAATCAATAACAGGTAAATACCTCTCGTAGCGCGCAGGTGCGTAACCATGAGTCCGTCGACTCCACCGGCTCAAGGGAGCCTGAATATAAAGTTAAAGCTAATTGGTCGCACACTGCTACACCTACCAAGCGTGTTCCCCCAATGAAAAGTGGTCCCTGAGGTCAGCGTCGGCGGGTACGCCTATGCCCGAGTCATGAGTGCGAGTATGCGTGGCGTGTGCCATCCCTGGACACGTGTTTCGAGGTAGTTGCCTCTCGTCAGCAGGGAGTAGGAAAGTGTATGGGGTTGCTGTGTAAGCTGCTAAAATCAATAACAGGTAAATACCTCTCGTAGCGCGCAGGTGCGTAACCATGAGTCCGTCGACTCCACCGGCTCAAGGGAGCCTGAATATAAAGTTAAAGCTAATTGGTCGCACACTGCTACACCTACCAAGCGTGTTCCCCCAATGAAAAGTGGTCCCTGAGGTCAGCGTCGGCGGGTACGCCTATGCCCGAGTCATGAGTGCGAGTATGCGTGGCGTGTGCCATCCCTGGACACGTGTTTCGAGGTAGTTGCCTCTCGTCAGCAGGGAGTAGGAAAGTGTATGGGGTTGCTGTGTAAGCTGCTAAAATCAATAACAGGTAAATACCTCTCGTAGCGCGCAGGTGCGTAACCATGAGTCCGTCGACTCCACCGGCTCAAGGGAGCCTGAATATAAAGTTAAAGCTAATTGGTCGCACACTGCTACACCTACCAAGCGTGTTCCCCCAATGAAAAGTGGTCCCTGAGGTCAGCGTCGGCGGGTACGCCTATGCCCGAGTCATGAGTGCGAGTATGCGTGGCGTGTGCCATCCCTGGACACGTGTTTCGAGGTAGTTGCCTCTCGTCAGCAGGGAGTAGGAAAGTGTATGGGGTTGCTGTGTAAGCTGCTAAAATCAATAACAGGTAAATACCTCTCGTAGCGCGCAGGTGCGTAACCATGAGTCCGTCGACTCCACCGGCTCAAGGGAGCCTGAATATAAAGTTAAAGCTAATTGGTCGCACACTGCTACACCTACCAAGCGTGTTCCCCCAATGAAAAGTGGTCCCTGAGGTCAGCGTCGGCGGGTACGCCTATGCCCGAGTCATGAGTGCGAGTATGCGTGGCGTGTGCCATCCCTGGACACGTGTTTCGAGGTAGTTGCCTCTCGTCAGCAGGGAGTAGGAAAGTGTATGGGGTTGCTGTGTAAGCTGCTAAAATCAATAACAGGTAAATACCTCTCGTAGCGCGCAGGTGCGTAACCATGAGTCCGTCGACTCCACCGGCTCAAGGGAGCCTGAATATAAAGTTAAAGCTAATTGGTCGCACACTGCTACACCTACCAAGCGTGTTCCCCCAATGAAAAGTGGTCCCTGAGGTCAGCGTCGGCGGGTACGCCTATGCCCGAGTCATGAGTGCGAGTATGCGTGGCGTGTGCCATCCCTGGACACGTGTTTCGAGGTAGTTGCCTCTCGTCAGCAGGGAGTAGGAAAGTGTATGGGGTTGCTGTGTAAGCTGCTAAAATCAATAACAGGTAAATACCTCTCGTAGCGCGCAGGTGCGTAACCATGAGTCCGTCGACTCCACCGGCTCAAGGGAGCCTGAATATAAAGTTAAAGCTAATTGGTCGCACACTGCTACACCTACCAAGCGTGTTCCCCCAATGAAAAGTGGTCCCTGAGGTCAGCGTCGGCGGGTACGCCTATGCCCGAGTCATGAGTGCGAGTATGCGTGGCGTGTGCCATCCCTGGACACGTGTTTCGAGGTAGTTGCCTCTCGTCAGCAGGGAGTAGGAAAGTGTATGGGGTTGCTGTGTAAGCTGCTAAAATCAATAACAGGTAAATACCTCTCGTAGCGCGCAGGTGCGTAACCATGAGTCCGTCGACTCCACCGGCTCAAGGGAGCCTGAATATAAAGTTAAAGCTAATTGGTCGCACACTGCTACACCTACCAAGCGTGTTCCCCCAATGAAAAGTGGTCCCTGAGGTCAGCGTCGGCGGGTACGCCTATGCCCGAGTCATGAGTGCGAGTATGCGTGGCGTGTGCCATCCCTGGACACGTGTTTCGAGGTAGTTGCCTCTCGTCAGCAGGGAGTAGGAAAGTGTATGGGGTTGCTGTGTAAGCTGCTAAAATCAATAACAGGTAAATACCTCTCGTAGCGCGCAGGTGCGTAACCATGAGTCCGTCGACTCCACCGGCTCAAGGGAGCCTGAATATAAAGTTAAAGCTAATTGGTCGCACACTGCTACACCTACCAAGCGTGTTCCCCCAATGAAAAGTGGTCCCTGAGGTCAGCGTCGGCGGGTACGCCTATGCCCGAGTCATGAGTGCGAGTATGCGTGGCGTGTGCCATCCCTGGACACGTGTTTCGAGGTAGTTGCCTCTCGTCAGCAGGGAGTAGGAAAGTGTATGGGGTTGCTGTGTAAGCTGCTAAAATCAATAACAGGTAAATACCTCTCGTAGCGCGCAGGTGCGTAACCATGAGTCCGTCGACTCCACCGGCTCAAGGGAGCCTGAATATAAAGTTAAAGCTAATTGGTCGCACACTGCTACACCTACCAAGCGTGTTCCCCCAATGAAAAGTGGTCCCTGAGGTCAGCGTCGGCGGGTACGCCTATGCCCGAGTCATGAGTGCGAGTATGCGTGGCGTGTGCCATCCCTGGACACGTGTTTCGAGGTAGTTGCCTCTCGTCAGCAGGGAGTAGGAAAGTGTATGGGGTTGCTGTGTAAGCTGCTAAAATCAATAACAGGTAAATACCTCTCGTAGCGCGCAGGTGCGTAACCATGAGTCCGTCGACTCCACCGGCTCAAGGGAGCCTGAATATAAAGTTAAAGCTAATTGGTCGCACACTGCTACACCTACCAAGCGTGTTCCCCCAATGAAAAGTGGTCCCTGAGGTCAGCGTCGGCGGGTACGCCTATGCCCGAGTCATGAGTGCGAGTATGCGTGGCGTGTGCCATCCCTGGACACGTGTTTCGAGGTAGTTGCCTCTCGTCAGCAGGGAGTAGGAAAGTGTATGGGGTTGCTGTGTAAGCTGCTAAAATCAATAACAGGTAAATACCTCTCGTAGCGCGCAGGTGCGTAACCATGAGTCCGTCGACTCCACCGGCTCAAGGGAGCCTGAATATAAAGTTAAAGCTAATTGGTCGCACACTGCTACACCTACCAAGCGTGTTCCCCCAATGAAAAGTGGTCCCTGAGGTCAGCGTCGGCGGGTACGCCTATGCCCGAGTCATGAGTGCGAGTATGCGTGGCGTGTGCCATCCCTGGACACGTGTTTCGAGGTAGTTGCCTCTCGTCAGCAGGGAGTAGGAAAGTGTATGGGGTTGCTGTGTAAGCTGCTAAAATCAATAACAGGTAAATACCTCTCGTAGCGCGCAGGTGCGTAACCATGAGTCCGTCGACTCCACCGGCTCAAGGGAGCCTGAATATAAAGTTAAAGCTAATTGGTCGCACACTGCTACACCTACCAAGCGTGTTCCCCCAATGAAAAGTGGTCCCTGAGGTCAGCGTCGGCGGGTACGCCTATGCCCGAGTCATGAGTGCGAGTATGCGTGGCGTGTGCCATCCCTGGACACGTGTTTCGAGGTAGTTGCCTCTCGTCAGCAGGGAGTAGGAAAGTGTATGGGGTTGCTGTGTAAGCTGCTAAAATCAATAACAGGTAAATACCTCTCGTAGCGCGCAGGTGCGTAACCATGAGTCCGTCGACTCCACCGGCTCAAGGGAGCCTGAATATAAAGTTAAAGCTAATTGGTCGCACACTGCTACACCTACCAAGCGTGTTCCCCCAATGAAAAGTGGTCCCTGAGGTCAGCGTCGGCGGGTACGCCTATGCCCGAGTCATGAGTGCGAGTATGCGTGGCGTGTGCCATCCCTGGACACGTGTTTCGAGGTAGTTGCCTCTCGTCAGCAGGGAGTAGGAAAGTGTATGGGGTTGCTGTGTAAGCTGCTAAAATCAATAACAGGTAAATACCTCTCGTAGCGCGCAGGTGCGTAACCATGAGTCCGTCGACTCCACCGGCTCAAGGGAGCCTGAATATAAAGTTAAAGCTAATTGGTCGCACACTGCTACACCTACCAAGCGTGTTCCCCCAATGAAAAGTGGTCCCTGAGGTCAGCGTCGGTGGGTACGCCTATGCCCGAGTCATGAGTGCGAGTATGCGTGGCGTGTGCCATCCCTGGACACGTGTTTCGAGGTAGTTGCCTCTCGTCAGCAGGGAGTAGGAAAGTGTATGGGGTTGCTGTGTAAGCTGCTAAAATCAATAACAGGTAAATACCTCTCGTAGCGCGCAGGTGCGTAACCATGAGTCCGTCGACTCCACCGGCTCAAGGGAGCCTGAATATAAAGTTAAAGCTAATTGGTCGCACACTGCTACACCTACCAAGCGTGTTCCCCCAATGAAAAGTGGTCCCTGAGGTCAGCGTCGGCGGGTACGCCTATGCCCGAGTCATGAGTGCGAGTATGCGTGGCGTGTGCCATCCCTGGACACGTGTTTCGAGGTAGTTGCCTCTCGTCAGCAGGGAGTAGGAAAGTGTATGGGGTTGCTGTGTAAGCTGCTAAAATCAATAACAGGTAAATACCTCTCGTAGCGCGCAGGTGCGTAACCATGAGTCCGTCGACTCCACCGGCTCAAGGGAGCCTGAATATAAAGTTAAAGCTAATTGGTCGCACACTGCTACACCTACCAAGCGTGTTCCCCCAATGAAAAGTGGTCCCTGAGGTCAGCGTCGGCGGGTATGCCTATGCCCGAGTCATGAGTGCGAGTATGCGTGGCGTGTGCCATCCCTGGACACGTGTTTCGAGGTAGTTGCCTCTCGTCAGCAGGGAGTAGGAAAGTGTATGGGGTTGCTGTGTAAGCTGCTAAAATCAATAACAGGTAAATACCTCTCGTAGCGCGCAGGTGCGTAACCATGAGTCCGTCGACTCCACCGGCTCAAGGGAGCCTGAATATAAAGTTAAAGCTAATTGGTCGCACACTGCTACACCTACCAAGCATGTTCCCCCAATGAAAAGTGGTCCCTGAGGTCAGCGTCGGCGGGTACGCCTATGCCCGAGTCATGAGTGCGAGTATGCGTGGCGTGTGCCATCCCTGGACACGTGTTTCGAGGTAGTTGCCTCTCGTCAGCAGGGAGTAGGAAAGTGTATGGGGTTGCTGTGTAAGCTGCTAAAATCAATAACAGGTAAATACCTCTCGTAGCGCGCAGGTGCGTAACCATGAGTCCGTCGACTCCACCGGCTCAAGGGAGCCTGAATATAAAGTTAAAGCTAATTGGTCGCACACTGCTACACCTACCAAGCGTGTTCCCCCCAATGAAAAGTGGTCCCTGAGGTCAGCGTCGGCGGGTACGCCTATGCCCGAGTCATGAGTGCGAGTATGCGTGGCGTGTGCCATCCCTGGACACGTGTTTCGAGGTAGTTGCCTCTCGTCAGCAGGGAGTAGGAAAGTGTATGGGGTTGCTGTGTAAGCTGCTAAAATCAATAACAGGTAAATACCTCTCGTAGCGCGCAGGTGCGTAACCATGAGTCCGTCGACTCCACCGGCTCAAGGGAGCCTGAATATAAAGTTAAAGCTAATTGGTCGCACACTGCTACACCTACCAAGCGTGTTCCCCCCAATGAAAAGTGGTCCCTGAGGTCAGCGTCGGCGGGTACGCCTATGCCCGAGTCATGAGTGCGAGTATGCGTGGCGTGTGCCATCCCTGGACACGTGTTTCGAGGTAGTTGCCTCTCGTCAGCAGGGAGTAGGAAAGTGTATGGGGTTGCTGTGTAAGCTGCTAAAATCAATAACAGGTAAATACCTCTCGTAGCGCGCAGGTGCGTAACCATGAGTCCGTCGACTCCACCGGCTCAAGGGAGCCTGAATATAAAGTTAAAGCTAATTGGTCGCACACTGCTACACCTACCAAGCGTGTTCCCCCAATGAAAAGTGGTCCCTGAGGTCAGCGTCGGCGGGTACGCCTATGCCCGAGTCATGAGTGCGAGTATGCGTGGCGTGTGCCATCCCTGGACACGTGTTTCGAGGTAGTTGCCTCTCGTCAGCAGGGAGTAGGAAAGTGTATGGGGTTGCTGTGTAAGCTGCTAAAATCAATAACAGGTATAACCTCTCGTAGGGCGCAGGTGCGTAACCATGAGTCCGTCGACTCCACCGGCTCAAGGGAGCCTGAATATAAAGTTAAAGCTAATTGGTCGCACACTGCTACACCTACCAAGCGTGTTCCCCCAATGAAAAGTGGTCCCTGAGGTCAGCGTCGGCGGGTACGCCTATGCCCGAGTCATGAGTGCGAGTATGCGTGGCGTGTGCCATCCCTGGACACGTGTTTCGAGGTAGTTGCCTCTCGTCAGCAGGGAGTAGGAAAGTGTATGGGGTTGCTGTGTAAGCTGCTAAAATCAATAACAGGTAAATACCTCTCGTAGCGCGCAGGTGCGTAACCATGAGTCCGTCGACTCCACCGGCTCAAGGGAGCCTGAATATAAAGTTAAAGCTAATTGGTCGCACACTGCTACACCTACCAAGCGTGTTCCCCCAATGAAAAGTGGTCCCTGAGGTCAGCGTCGGCGGGTACGCCTATGCCCGAGTCATGAGTGCGAGTATGCGTGGCGTGTGCCATCCCTGGACACGTGTTTCGAGGTAGTTGCCTCTCGTCAGCAGGGAGTAGGAAAGTGTATGGGGTTGCTGTGTAAGCTGCTAAAATCAATAACAGGTAAATACCTCTCGTAGCGCGCAGGTGCGTAACCATGAGTCCGTCGACTCCACCGGCTCAAGGGAGCCTGAATATAAAGTTAAAGCTAATTGGTCGCACACTGCTACACCTACCAAGCGTGTTCCCCCAATGAAAAGTGGTCCCTGAGGTCAGCGTCGGCGGGTACGCCTATGCCCGAGTCATGAGTGCGAGTATGCGTGGCGTGTGCCATCCCTGGACACGTGTTTCGAGGTAGTTGCCTCTCGTCAGCAGGGAGTAGGAAAGTGTATGGGGTTGCTGTGTAAGCTGCTAAAATCAATAACAGGTAAATACCTCTCGTAGCGCGCAGGTGCGTAACCATGAGTCCGTCGACTCCACCGGCTCAAGGGAGCCTGAATATAAAGTTAAAGCTAATTGGTCGCACACTGCTACACCTACCAAGCGTGTTCCCCCAATGAAAAGTGGTCCCTGAGGTCAGCGTCGGCGGGTACGCCTATGCCCGAGTCATGAGTGCGAGTATGCGTGGCGTGTGCCATCCCTGGACACGTGTTTCGAGGTAGTTGCCTCTCGTCAGCAGGGAGTAGGAAAGTGTATGGGGTTGCTGTGTAAGCTGCTAAAATCAATAACAGGTAAATACCTCTCGTAGCGCGCAGGTGCGTAACCATGAGTCCGTCGACTCCACCGGCTCAAGGGAGCCTGAATATAAAGTTAAAGCTAATTGGTCGCACACTGCTACACCTACCAAGCGTGTTCCCCCAATGAAAAGTGGTCCCTGAGGTCAGCGTCGGCGGGTACGCCTATGCCCGAGTCATGAGTGCGAGTATGCGTGGCGTGTGCCATCCCTGGACACGTGTTTCGAGGTAGTTGCCTCTCGTCAGCAGGGAGTAGGAAAGTGTATGGGGTTGCTGTGTAAGCTGCTAAAATCAATAACAGGTAAATACCTCTCGTAGCGCGCAGGTGCGTAACCATGAGTCCGTCGACTCCACCGGCTCAAGGGAGCCTGAATATAAAGTTAAAGCTAATTGGTCGCACACTGCTACACCTACCAAGCGTGTTCCCCCAATGAAAAGTGGTCCCTGAGGTCAGCGTCGGCGGGTACGCCTATGCCCGAGTCATGAGTGCGAGTATGCGTGGCGTGTGCCATCCCTGGACACGTGTTTCGAGGTAGTTGCCTCTCGTCAGCAGGGAGTAGGAAAGTGTATGGGGTTGCTGTGTAAGCTGCTAAAATCAATAACAGGTAAATACCTCTCGTAGCGCGCAGGTGCGTAACCATGAGTCCGTCGACTCCACCGGCTCAAGGGAGCCTGAATATAAAGTTAAAGCTAATTGGTCGCACACTGCTACACCTACCAAGCGTGTTCCCCCCAATGAAAAGTGGTCCCTGAGGTCAGCGTCGGCGGGTACGCCTATGCCCGAGTCATGAGTGCGAGTATGCGTGGCGTGTGCCATCCCTGGACACGTGTTTCGAGGTAGTTGCCTCTCGTCAGCAGGGAGTAGGAAAGTGTATGGGGTTGCTGTGTAAGCTGCTAAAATCAATAACAGGTAAATACCTCTCGTAGCGCGCAGGTGCGTAACCATGAGTCCGTCGACTCCACCGGCTCAAGGGAGCCTGAATATAAAGTTAAAGCTAATTGGTCGCACACTGCTACACCTACCAAGCGTGTTCCCCCAATGAAAAGTGGTCCCTGAGGTCAGCGTCGGCGGGTACGCCTATGCCCGAGTCATGAGTGCGAGTATGCGTGGCGTGTGCCATCCCTGGACACGTGTTTCGAGGTAGTTGCCTCTCGTCAGCAGGGAGTAGGAAAGTGTATGGGGTTGCTGTGTAAGCTGCTAAAATCAATAACAGGTAAATACCTCTCGTAGCGCGCAGGTGCGTAACCATGAGTCCATCGACTCCACCGGCTCAAGGGAGCCTGAATATAAAGTTAAAGCTAATTGGTCGCACACTGCTACACCTACCAAGCGTGTTCCCCCAATGAAAAGTGGTCCCTGAGGTCAGCGTCGGCGGGTACGCCTATGCCCGAGTCATGAGTGCGAGTATGCGTGGCGTGTGCCATCCCTGGACACGTGTTTCGAGGTAGTTGCCTCTCGTCAGCAGGGAGTAGGAAAGTGTATGGGGTTGCTGTGTAAGCTGCTAAAATCAATAACAGGTAAATACCTCTCGTAGCGCGCAGGTGCGTAACCATGAGTCCGTCGACTCCACCGGCTCAAGGGAGCCTGAATATAAAGTTAAAGCTAATTGGTCGCACACTGCTACACCTACCAAGCGTGTTCCCCCAATGAAAAGTGGTCCCTGAGGTCAGCGTCGGCGGGTACGCCTATGCCCGAGTCATGAGTGCGAGTATGCGTGGCGTGTGCCATCCCTGGACACGTGTTTCGAGGTAGTTGCCTCTCGTCAGCAGGGAGTAGGAAAGTGTATGGGGTTGCTGTGTAAGCTGCTAAAATCAATAACAGGTAAATACCTCTCGTAGCGCGCAGGTGCGTAACCATGAGTGCGTCGACTCCACCGGCTCAAGGGAGCCTGAATATAAAGTTAAAGCTAATTGGTCGCACACTGCTACACCTACTAAGCGTGTTCCCCCAATGAAAAGTGGTCCCTGAGGTCAGCGTCGGCGGGTACGCCTATGCCCGAGTCATGAGTGCGAGTATGCGTGGCGTGTGCCATCCCTGGACACGTGTTTCGAGGTAGTTGCCTCTCGTCAGCAGGGAGTAGGAAAGTGTATGGGGTTGCTGTGTAAGCTGCTAAAATCAATAACAGGTAAATACCTCTCGTAGCGCGCAGGTGCGTAACCATGAGTCCGTCGACTCCACCGGCTCAAGGGAGCCTGAATATAAAGTTAAAGCTAATTGGTCGCACACTGCTACACCTACCAAGCGTGTTCCCCCAATGAAAAGTGGTCCCTGAGGTCAGCGTCGGCGGGTACGCCTATGCCCGAGTCATGAGTGCGAGTATGCGTGGCGTGTGCCATCCCTGGACACGTGTTTCGAGGTAGTTGCCTCTCGTCAGCAGGGAGTAGGAAAGTGTATGGGGTTGCTGTGTAAGCTGCTAAAATCAATAACAGGTAAATACCTCTCGTAGCGCGCAGGTGCGTAACCATGAGTCCGTCGACTCCACCGGCTCAAGGGAGCCTGAATATAAAGTTAAAGCTAATTGGTCGCACACTGCTACACCTACCAAGCGTGTTCCCCCAATGAAAAGTGGTCCCTGAGGTCAGCGTCGGCGGGTACGCCTATGCCCGAGTCATGAGTGCGAGTATGCGTGGCGTGTGCCATCCCTGGACACGTGTTTCGAGGTAGTTGCCTCTCGTCAGCAGGGAGTAGGAAAGTGTATGGGGTTGCTGTGTAAGCTGCTAAAATCAATAACAGGTAAATACCTCTCGTAGCGCGCAGGTGCGTAACCATGAGTCCGTCGACTCCACCGGCTCAAGGGAGCCTGAATATAAAGTTAAAGCTAATTGGTCGCACACTGCTACACCTACCAAGCGTGTTCCCCCAATGAAAAGTGGTCCCTGAGGTCAGCGTCGGCGGATACGCCTATGCCCGAGTCATGAGTGCGAGTATGCGTGGCGTGTGCCATCCCTGGACACGTGTTTGGAGGTAGTTGCCTCTCGTCAGCAGGAAGTAGGAAAGTGTATGGGGTTGCTGTGTAAGCTGCTAAAATCAATAACAGGTAAATACCTCTCGTAGCGCGCAGGTGCGTAACCATGAGTCCGTCTACTCCACCGGCTCAAGGGAGCCTGAATATAAAGTTAAAGCTAATTGGTCGCACACTGCTACACCTACCAAGCGTGTTCCCCCAATGAAAAGTGGTCCCTGAGGTCAGCGTCGGCGGGTACGCCTATGCCCGAGTCATGAGTGCGAGTATGCGTGGCATGTGCCATCCCTGGACACGTGTTTCGAGGTAGTTGCCTCTCGTCAGCAGGGAGTAGGAAAGTGTATGGGGTTGCTGTGTAAGCTGCTAAAATCAATAACAGGTAAATACCTCTCGTAGCGCGCAGGTGCGTAACCATGAGTCCGTCGACTCCACCGGCTCAAGGGAGCCTGAATATAAAGTTAAAGCTAATTGGTCGCACACTGCTACACCTACCAAGCGTGTTCCCCCAATGAAAAGTGGTCCCTGAGGTCAGCGTCGGCGGGTACGCCTATGCCCGAGTCATGAGTGCGAGTATGCGTGGCGTGTGCCATCCCTGGACACGTGTTTCGAGGTAGTTGCCTCTCGTCAGCAGGGAGTAGGAAAGTGTATGGGGTTGCTGTGTAAGCTGCTAAAATCAATAACAGGTAAATACCTCTCGTAGCGCGCAGGTGCGTAACCATGAGTCCGTCGACTCCACCGGCTCAAGGGAGCCTGAATATAAAGTTAAAGCTAATTGGTCGCACACTGCTACACCTACCAAGCGTGTTCCCCCAATGAAAAGTGGTCCCTGAGGTCAGCGTCGGCGGGTACGCCTATGCCCGAGTCATGAGTGCGAGTATGCGTGGCGTGTGCCATCCCTGGACACGTGTTTCGAGGTAGTTGCCTCTCGTCAGCAGGGAGTAGGAAAGTGTATGGGGTTGCTGTGTAAGCTGCTAAAATCAATAACAGGTAAATACCTCTCGTAGCGCGCAGGTGCGTAACCATGAGTCCGTCGACTCCACCGGCTCAAGGGAGCCTGAATATAAAGTTAAAGCTAATTGGTCGCACACTGCTACACCTACCAAGCGTGTTCCCCCAATGAAAAGTGGTCCCTGAGGTCAGCGTCGGCGGGTACGCCTATGCCCGAGTCATGAGTGCGAGTATGCGTGGCGTGTGCCATCCCTGGACACGTGTTTCGAGGTAGTTGCCTCTCGTCAGCAGGGAGTAGGAAAGTGTATGGGGTTGCTGTGTAAGCTGCTAAAATCAATAACAGGTAAATACCTCTCGTAGCGCGCAGGTGCGTAACCATGAGTCCGTCGACTCCACCGGCTCAAGGGAGCCTGAATATAAAGTTAAAGCTAATTGGTCGCACACTGCTACACCTACCAAGCGTGTTCCCCCAATGAAAAGTGGTCCCTGAGGTCAGCGTCGGCGGGTACGCCTATGCCCGAGTCATGAGTGCGAGTATGCGTGGCGTGTGCCATCCCTGGACACGTGTTTCGAGGTAGTTGCCTCTCGTCAGCAGGGAGTAGGAAAGTGTATGGGGTTGCTGTGTAAGCTGCTAAAATCAATAACAGGTAAATACCTCTCGTAGCGCGCAGGTGTGTAACCATGAGTCCGTCGACTCCACCGGCTCAAGGGAGCCTGAATATAAAGTTAAAGCTAATTGGTCGCACACTGCTACACCTACCAAGCGTGTTCCCCCAATGAAAAGTGGTCCCTGAGGTCAGCGTCGGCGGGTACGCCTATGCCCGAGTCATGAGTGCGAGTATGCGTGGCGTGTGCCATCCCTGGACACGTGTTTCGAGGTAGTTGCCTCTCGTCAGCAGGGAGTAGGAAAGTGTATGGGGTTGCTGTGTAAGCTGCTAAAATCAATAACAGGTAAATACCTCTCGTAGCGCGCAGGTGCGTAACCATGAGTCCGTCGACTCCACCGGCTCAAGGGAGCCTGAATATAAAGTTAAAGCTAATTGGTCGCACACTGCTACACCTACCAAGCGTGTTCCCCCAATGAAAAGTGGTCCCTGAGGTCAGCGTCGGCGGGTACGCCTATGCCCGAGTCATGAGTGCGAGTATGCGTGGCGTGTGCCATCCCTGGACACGTGTTTCGAGGTAGTTGCCTCTCGTCAGCAGGGAGTTGGAAAGTGTATGGGGTTGCTGTGTAAGCTGCTAAAATCAATAACAGGTAAATACCTCCCGTAGCGCGCAGGTGCGTAACCATGAGTCCGTCGACTCCACCGGCTCAAGGGAGCCTGAATATAAAGTTAAAGCTAATTGGTCGCACACTGCTACACCTACCAAGCGTGTTCCCCCAATGAAAAGTGGTCCCTGAGGTCAGCGTCGGCGGGTACGCCTATGCCCGAGTCATGAGTGCGAGTATGCGTGGCGTGTGCCATCCCTGGACACGTGTTTCGAGGTAGTTGCCTCTCGTCAGCAGGGAGTAGGAAAGTGTATGGGGTTGCTGTGTAAGCTGCTAAAATCAATAACAGGTAAATACCTCTCGTAGCACGCAGGTGCGTAACCATGAGTCCGTCGACTCCACCGGCTCAAGGGAGCCTGAATATAAAGTTAAAGCTAATTGGTCGCACACTGCTACACCTACCAAGCGTGTTCCCCCAATGAAAAGTGGTCCCTGAGGTCAGCGTCGGCGGGTACGCCTATGCCCGAGTCATGAGTGCGAGTATGCATGGCGTGTGCCATTCCTGGACACGTGTTTCGAGGTAGTTGCCTCTCGTCAGCAGGGAGTAGGAAAGTGTATGGGGTTGCTGTGTAAGCTGCTAAAATCAATAACAGGTAAATACCTCTCGTAGCGCGCAGGTGCGTAACCATGAGTCCGTCGACTCCACCGGCTCAAGGGAGCCTGAATATAAAGTTAAAGCTAATTGGTCGCACACTGCTACACCTACCAAGCGTGTTCCCCCAATGAAAAGTGGTCCCTGAGGTCAGCGTCGGCGGGTACGCCTATGCCCGAGTCATGAGTGCGAGTATGCGTGGCGTGTGCCATCCCTGGACACGTGTTTCGAGGTAGTTGCCTCTCGTCAGCAGGGAGTAGGAAAGTGTATGGGGTTGCTGTGTAAGCTGCTAAAATCAATAACAGGTAAATACCTCTCGTAGCGCGCAGGTGCGTAACCATGAGTCCGTCGACTCCACCGGCTCAAGGGAGCCTGAATATAAAGTTAAAGCTAATTGGTCGCACACTGCTACACCTACCAAGCGTGTTCCCCCAATGAAAAGTGGTCCCTGAGGTCAGCGTCGGCGGGTACGCCTATGCCCGAGTCATGAGTGCGAGTATGCGTGGCGTGTGCCATCCCTGGACACGTGTTTCGAGGTAGTTGCCTCTCGTCAGCAGGGAGTAGGAAAGTGTATGGGGTTGCTGTGTAAGCTGCTAAAATCAATAACAGGTAAATACCTCTCGTAGCGCGCAGGTGCGTAACCATGAGTCCGTCGACTCCACCGGCTCAAGGGAGCCTGAATATAAAGTTAAAGCTAATTGGTCGCACACTGCTACACCTACCAAGCGTGTACCCCCAATGAAAAGTGGTCCCTGAGGTCAGCGTCGGCGGGTACGCCTATGCCCGAGTCATGAGTGCGAGTATGCGTGGCGTGTGCCATCCCTGGACACGTGTTTCGAGGTAGTTGCCTCTCGTCAGCAGGGAGTAGGAAAGTGTATGGGGTTGCTGTGTAAGCTGCTAAAATCAATAACAGGTAAATACCTCTCGTAGCGCGCAGGTGCGTAACCATGAGTCCGTCGACTCCACCGGCTCAAGGGAGCCTGAATATAAAGTTAAAGCTAATTGGTCGCACACTGCTACACCTACCAAGCGTGTTCCCCCAATGAAAAGTGGTCCCTGAGGTCAGCGTCGGCGGGTACGCCTATGCCCGAGTCATGAGTGCGAGTATGCGTGGCGTGTGCCATCCCTGGACACGTGTTTCGAGGTAGTTGCCTCTCGTCAGCAGGGAGTAGGAAAGTGTATGGGGTTGCTGTGTAAGCTGCTAAAATCAATAACAGGTAAATACCTCTCGTAGCGCGCAGGTGCGTAACCATGAGTCTGTCGACTCCACCGGCTCAAGGGAGCCTGAATATAAAGTTAAAGCTAATTGGTCGCACACTGCTACACCTACCAAGCGTGTTCCCCCAATGAAAAGTGGTCCCTGAGGTCAGCGTCGGCGGGTACGCCTATGCCCGAGTCATGAGTGCGAGTATGCGTGGCGTGTGCCATCCCTGGACACGTGTTTCGAGGTAGTTGCCTCTCGTCAGCAGGGAGTAGGAAAGTGTATGGGGTTGCTGTGTAAGCTGCTAAAATCAATAACAGGTAAATACCTCTCGTAGCGCGCAGGTGCGTAACCATGAGTCCGTCGACTCCACCGGCTCAAGGGAGCCTGAATATAAAGTTAAAGCTAATTGGTCGCACACTGCTACACCTACCAAGCGTGTTCCCCCAATGAAAAGTGGTCCCTGAGGTCAGCGTCGGCGGGTACGCCTATGCCCGAGTCATGAGTGCGAGTATGCGTGGCGTGTGCCATCCCTGGACACGTGTTTCGAGGTAGTTGCCTCTCGTCAGCAGGGAGTAGGAAAGTGTATGGGGTTGCTGTGTAAGCTGCTAAAATCAATAACAGGTAAATACCTCTCGTAGCGCGCAGGTGCGTAACCATGAGTCCGTCGACTCCACCGGCTCAAGGGAGCCTGAATATAAAGTTAAAGCTAATTGGTCGCACACTGCTACACCTACCAAGCGTGTACCCCCAATGAAAAGTGGTCCCTGAGGTCAGCGTCGGCGGGTACGCCTATGCCCGAGTCATGAGTGCGAGTATGCGTGGCGTGTGCCATCCCTGGACACGTGTTTCGAGGTAGTTGCCTCTCGTCAGCAGGGAGTAGGAAAGTGTATGGGGTTGCTGTGTAAGCTGCTAAAATCAATAACAGGTAAATACCTCTCGTAGCGCGCAGGTGCGTAACCATGAGTCCGTCGACTCCACCGGCTCAAGGGAGCCTGAATATAAAGTTAAAGCTAATTGGTCGCACACTGCTACACCTACCAAGCGTGTTCCCCCAATGAAAAGTGGTCCCTGAGGTCAGCGTCGGCGGGTACGCCTATGCCCGAGTCATGAGTGCGAGTATGCGTGGCGTGTGCCATCCCTGGACACGTGTTTCGAGGTAGTTGCCTCTCGTCAGCAGGGAGTAGGAAAGTGTATGGGGTTGCTGTGTAAGCTGCTAAAATCAATAACAGGTAAATACCTCTCGTAGCGCGCAGGTGCGTAACCATGAGTCCGTCGACTCCACCGGCTCAAGGGAGCCTGAATATAAAGTTAAAGCTAATTGGTCGCACACTGCTTCACCTACCAAGCGTGTTCCCCCAATGAAAAGTGGTCCCTGAGGTCAGCGTCGGCGGGTACGCCTATGCCCGAGTCATGAGTGCGAGTATGCGTGGCGTGTGCCATCCCTGGACACGTGTTTCGAGGTAGTTGCCTCTCGTCAGCAGGGAGTAGGAAAGTGTATGGGGTTGCTGTGTAAGCTGCTAAAATCAATAACAGGTAAATACCTCTCGTAGCGCGCAGGTGCGTAACCATGAGTCCGTCGACTCCACCGGCTCAAGGGAGCCTGAATATAAAGTTAAAGCTAATTGGTCGCACACTGCTACACCTACCAAGCGTGTTCCCCCAATGAAAAGTGGTCCCTGAGGTCAGCGTCGGCGGGTACGCCTATGCCCGAGTCATGAGTGCGAGTATGCGTGGCGTGTGCCATCCCTGGACACGTGTTTCGAGGTAGTTGCCTCTCGTCAGCAGGGAGTAGGAAAGTGTATGGGGTTGCTGTGTAAGCTGCTAAAATCAATAACAGGTAAATACCTCTCGTAGCGCGCAGGTGCGTAACCATGAGTCCGTCGACTCCACCGGCTCAAGGGAGCCTGAATATAAAGTTAAAGCGAATTGGTCGCACACTGCTACACCTACCAAGCGTGTTCCCCCAATGAAAAGTGGTCCCTGAGGTCAGCGTCGGCGGGTACGCCTATGCCCGAGTCATGAGTGCGAGTATGCGTGGCGTGTGCCATCCCTGGACACGTGTTTCGAGGTAGTTGCCTCTCGTCAGCAGGGAGTAGGAAAGTGTATGGGGTTGCTGTGTAAGCTGCTAAAATCAATAACAGGTAAATACCTCTCGTAGCGCGCAGGTGCGTAACCATGAGTCCGTCGACTCCACCGGCTCAAGGGAGCCTGAATATAAAGTTAAAGCTAATTGGTCGCACACTGCTACACCTACCAAGCGTGTTCCCCCAATGAAAAGTGGTCCCTGAGGTCAGCGTCGGCGGGTACGCCTATGCCCGAGTCATGAGTGCGAGTATGCGTGGCGTGTGCCATCCCTGGACACGTGTTTCGAGGTAGTTGCCTCTCGTCAGCAGGGAGTAGGAAAGTGTATGGGGTTGCTGTGTAAGCTGCTAAAATCAATAACAGGTAAATACCTCTCGTAGCGCGCAGGTGCGTAACCATGAGTCCGTCGACTCCACCGGCTCAAGGGAGCCTGAATATAAAGTTAAAGCTAATTGGTCGCACACTGCTACACCTACCAAGCATGTTCCCCCAATGAAAAGTGGTCCCTGAGGTCAGCGTCGGCGGGTACGCCTATGCCCGAGTCATGAGTGCGAGTATGCGTGGCGTGTGCCATCCCTGGACACGTGTTTCGAGGTAGTTGCCTCTCGTCAGCAGGGAGTAGGAAAGTGTATGGGGTTGCTGTGTAAGCTGCTAAAATCAATAACAGGTAAATACCTCTCGTAGCGCGCAGGTGCGTAACCATGAGTCCGTCGACTCCACCGGCTCAAGGGAGCCTGAATATAAAGTTAAAGCTAATTGGTCGCACACTGCTACACCTACCAAGCGTGTTCCCCCAATGAAAAGTGGTCCCTGAGGTCAGCGTCGGCGGGTACGCCTATGCCCGAGTCATGAGTGCGAGTATGCGTGGCGTGTGCCATCCCTGGACACGTGTTTCGAGGTAGTTGCCTCTCGTCAGCAGGGAGTAGGAAAGTGTATGGGGTTGCTGTGTAAGCTGCTAAAATCAATAACAGGTAAATACCTCTCGTAGCGCGCAGGTGCGTAACCATGAGTCCGTCGACTCCACCGGCTCAAGGGAGCCTGAATATAAAGTTAAAGCTAATTGGTCGCACACTGCTACACCTACGAAGCGTGTTCCCCCAATGAAAAGTGGTCCCTGAGGTCAGCGTCGGCGGGTACGCCTATGCCCGAGTCATGAGTGCGAGTATGCGTGGCGTGTGCCATCCCTGGACACGTGTTTCGAGGTAGTTGCCTCTCGTCAGCAGGGAGTAGGAAAGTGTATGGGGTTGCTGTGTAAGCTGCTAAAATCAATAACAGGTAAATACCTCTCGTAGCGCGCAGGTGCGTAACCATGAGTCCGTCGACTCCACCAGCTCAAGGGAGCCTGAATATAAAGTTAAAGCTAATTGGTCGCACACTGCTACACCTACCAAGCGTGTTCCCCCAATGAAAAGTGGTCCCTGAGGTCAGCGTCGGCGGGTACGCCTATGCCCGAGTCATGAGTGCGAGTATGCGTGGCGTGTGCCATCCCTGGACACGTGTTTCGAGGTAGTTGCCTCTCGTCAGCAGGGAGTAGGAAAGTGTAAGGGGTTGCTGTGTAAGCTGCTAAAATCAATAACAGGTAAATACCTCTCGTAGCGCGCAGGTGCGTAACCATGAGTCCGTCGACTCCACCGGCTCAAGGGAGCCTGAATATAAAGTTAAAGCTAATTGGTCGCACACTGCTACACCTACCAAGCGTGTTCCCCCAATGAAAAGTGGTCCCTGAGGTCAGCGTCGGCGGGTACGCCTATGCCCGAGTCATGAGTGCGAGTATGCGTGGCGTGTGCCATCCCTGGACACGTGTTTCGAGGTAGTTGCCTCTCGTCAGCAGGGAGTAGGAAAGTGTATGGGGTTGCTGTGTAAGCTGCTAAAATCAATAACAGGTAAATACCTCTCGTAGCGCGCAGGTGCGTAACCATGAGTCCGTCGACTCCACCGGCTCAAGGGAGCCTGAATATAAAGTTAAAGCTAATTGGTCGCACACTGCTACACCTACCAAGCGTGTTCCCCCAATGAAAAGTGGTCCCTGAGGTCAGCGTCGGCGGGTACGCCTATGCCCGAGTCATGAGTGCGAGTATGCGTGGCGTGTGCCATCCCTGGACACGTGTTTCGAGGTAGTTGCCTCTCGTCAGCAGGGAGTAGGAAAGTGTATGGGGTTGCTGTGTAAGCTGCTAAAATCAATAACAGGTAAATACCTCTCGTAGCGCACAGGTGCGTAACCATGAGTCCGTCGACTCCACCGGCTCAAGGGAGCCTGAATATAAAGTTAAAGCTAATTGGTCGCACACTGCTACACCTACCAAGCGTGTTCCCCCAATGAAAAGTGGTCCCTGAGGTCAGCGTCGGCGGGTACGCCTATGCCCGAGTCATGAGTGCGAGTATGCGTGGCGTGTGCCATCCCTGGACACGTGTTTCGAGGTAGTTGCCTCTCGTCAGCAGGGAGTAGGAAAGTGTATGGGGTTGCTGTGTAAGCTGCTAAAATCAATAACAGGTAAATACCTCTCGTAGCGCGCAGGTGCGTAACCATGAGTCCGTCGACTACAAAAGAGAATCAGGGAAACTATACACTACACTATTCAGGAAAAGTAGCGAAAGGAACACTCTTCTTCGTTACTCCAGCCACCATCCACGCAACCTACGTGATAACTTACCGTTTGGACAGTTTCTACGGATTCGGCGCAACTGTTCCAAAAAAGAGAATTTCATGGAGGAGTCCGCAGGCCTACTATCCAGATTGGTAGACCGTGGCTACCCTATCAGGCTCTTAAAAAAAGCGCGCAAACGCGCATGGCACAATCACAGGGAACTCTTACTCACACCCAAAAATAAAGATAACACCCAAGAGGAACGGTTGGTTTGTCTAACCACGTTTAACACAAAGAGCAATGCCATCAAGAAGGCCATTAATCAGCATTGGCACCTAGTGGCTGACGAATTAGGTAACATGCCCACTCCCCTCCACGCCTTTAGAAAAGGTAAAAACATCCGAGATTATCTTATCAAATCTCTATTACCTACTAGTCATACGGAAGGCCAGACTACCCTATGGGGTACTCAGGTCATGGGCCACCATCAATGTGGCTCATGTAAAGCATGCGCTCTAACCAGAACCACCAAAGAGTTCACACATAACAACCACACGTACAAATTACGGGAACACAGCAACTGTAACACCTCAGGAGTTATTTATGTGATCGCCTGCCCATGTAACTTCCTATACGTGGGTCAAACCATTCAGAAGGTTAAGTGCCGGATACTGCAACACTGCAGCCGTATCCGATGCAAGACACCTGGGGCCCCTCTGGTTGAACACTTCACCAATTTTGAACATACAGCAGACAGCCTGAGGTGGTGGATTTTGGAAAAAGTTAAACCTAACCCTAGAGGTGGTGACTTTACTGAAATACTGAATAAACGTGAGTATAGATGGATCCATTCCCTTGACACGGTCACCAGGGGCTTGAACGAATTGGAAGAAACCAACAAACAAGTTTCCACCATGAATCAAAGATAGAGTAAAATTCCCCCCCCCCGACTCATTCTGTGATTAAAGGGATCTTTAATCAGTGTTACATATTGAGTGGGAACAGACTGTTAAGTATCACCTGGATATCCATTGTATGATAACAGTAATGTATATATTGTGCTCTATAATTGTCAGTATGTATGTATATAATGTCTGTGAAATTATTATATATGTTTTATCATTGTCTTTGTAAATAATTGTCAATATGTGGTTTGTGAACAGTAATTGTGTCTGTAAGGTATCACAGCATCCAAACGGCGTTGATAAGTTGTTCTGATTGTTCTAATTTTGTATCAGAATTGAATTCTTTAGAGTAATCCATCCCCCCGATACACACTAGTCGTCCCACGCTATCTATTCATTATTGGGTTCAACCATGGGAATGAATGATGTCCCGCCTTCCACCCTGCCTAAATAGGGAGAATGACGATCCACAGTTCCGCGATCTGCAGTCCCTTCACTAATCCCGGACTCATGCTGGGTTACCTTGGCAACCTCACGGTAGCCTCGGTCTAGCACACTTACGCCGTGCGTTCCAACTGAGACGCGCAACCTTAGTCCGTCTACTATCTCCGAGCCCCTTGACTTAAACGCCAATACGGTTACCCTGGTAACCGCACGGAGCCTCGGACGAGCTCACACCGCGCCGGGCCTTCAACGGAGACAGACGCTCCGGTTTCTTGAACACATTTGATGTGTATTTCATGGTAAGCTCTACCGACACCGCCACCTTTAGTTTGTAGATCGATCACTCACATGGGAGGCTTTTAAGTAACGATGCCCCCTCTTTGTTTTAGCCCTGATTTATTCTCTGCGCTGGGTATCCATGAACAAACCTTGGACACATCGCTATCAGTTTCGACCTTTCTACTGAAGCGGTAAGATGCCTGGGTCTTTATCATTTAGAAAGAGCTGGTTAATTAGTCACAACTTTGTTTCCTTTTAATATGGTTTGCACCATTAGTTGTCTGATCCAAATTCTTTCTCCATTAGACACGGATTTAAAGACCCTTCAATACCAAGCCCTCTTACCCGGCCATGTTCTCTGTGGAACCACACCACTAGGTAGGCGAATTTTTCCCTACACACCGCATTTTAACTGTTTTTATTAGGACAACTCCCTCATACCGAATTGTTTTAACATTTCAGGTGGTTTAATTAAAATACCCTCCAGTCGGGTTGCCCCTTATTGGTCCTGATGAAGACCCGCAAGGCCAAGGTTTAAATATCCACATAGGCCATCAAGACGGGTCGAAACGTCGACGCCCACCTTTTGCTACCTGGGACACAATTCCAGTCCTTCGTGCAAGACCACCAATGGGGTCTTTTTTCTGAACTATACTAATTGTGTTCTCAATAAATGTGACCAGGTTTTTGGCTTGTGTACGGTGAATTACAACCGATTCACATTGCCTGTAATTGTAACTAATTGATCACCCCTACTACTATGCATCTTTCATTTCTTGTTCTATCCACGCACTTTTCAATCACTTTCCTCTGATGCACGTTTCCTCTTGGAGCAACCTTGTTCTGTTTTATGAATATTGCAGTAAAATTGCCAAAACCCTAAAATAAATGTATATATAACGGCTTTCAGTGTTTTGGTTGTTGTCCTTTTGCTGATTAGAATGACCTATTCAATATTACGAGCCTCTGTTTAAGTATAATTGTGTCTAGGCTCCTGATTAGTTAACTAACTGACTAAGTAAAACATATTACACACTTAATATTCACCTCCAGCGCAACCACATAAGGAATAAAGAAGTTTACCTTATACTCTTGTGACGTCTCGTCTTTGGATCACGACATTGTGTCTTTAAGACACTCTTTTAAATATTTTCTATTAATGTTCTGGTGTGGATTCCTGATGCATGAGGGGTCTGCCTGTGGCAGTTTTGAGTTGTGGCTGGCACAGGGACGTCACGTTCAGGCAGTTTGACTAAAGACATTGTTGAATTGGAACCAAACTTAGTTTGGCCAACATTATTGCAACATTTTGGCGACGAGTTGCCAGGTCATTCTACCTGTCAGGGACTATTGGACCTGCAGAGATGTGCTCAACTGTTTTCACTGAGTTACTCTTAATGGTGTAAGGACCACCAAGTGGAGACCGTGACACCTGGTATTTTGAGGCCTTCACCATCGCGTAGTACAACTATGGTGAATAGGGGCCACATTTGATTTTATATGAGAGCAACAACAGGCCTTAACTCGAGGTAAGGGTCATGGTCATGAGTAGTTTGCACAAGGCATTCAAGCGGCACTGCTTGCGCTGCACACATGCTGTGAGCATTCTAATGGCCTGCGCCTCTCATCAGTCTCTGGTGTAGGTGTGCAGTTCCCCGGTGGTACACCTGCATCCTCTTTGGTTGCATATGCCCTAGCTGGTGGGTGGGACAGAGGAGCAGTTTCGGAGCAGAGGAGCAGTGGATTCATCGATGTACATATAAACAGAAAGGAAGGATTCTCCCTATTACCAGTGACTGGAGAAACAAAAAGAGGGCAATTGAATCCCTCATATACATGCTGTGTACGCGGGTGAAAGTGCATTCTATGCTAAGGACGAATGAATAAGGGAAAATCTTTTGGACTATCAACTCTGTGGAAATCCTTGTGCTATCTGTGGTACAGTAGTGATTGTCTATCCATTTACATATAGGGTGGGGGGATCACCACCATGGAATCATCTGTGGTTATTACTCCCCCACCATTCCTTTCTCATCAAGGGCCTCCACCCATCCAATGGGAAGATTAGATCTACATATTTGACAATTATTTATTGGCTCTTGATGGCCAACATTTTAGTCCTGAGTGGAAGAAAGCTATCTTACTGAGTTCTTTAGGATGTGGGGGTCAACACATATTTCAATTTCTTAATGGAGTGATGGATCAGAACGTGCAAAGAATAACAGACATATATGAAGAGGCCAAATTGAGACTGGAATGCAGGTTTTCCAAGGAAGAAAATGTAGTAATGTCTAGGTACAATTATATGCCCTACCACAAAGAATTGGAGAGTCAGCTGATTAATTTTTTATAAGATTGTGAGTGTTGTCAATGAAATGTCATTTTGGTGACATAAGAGAACAATTGATATATGATAAGTTAATCATTCGCTGTGGAAGTAGGACAATTCAGGAATAATTATGGGGTTCAACAAACTCCATTTTGGAAGAAGCTATTGATATAGCTAAGGTGGTGGAAGAGTCAGAATTTTGTATGAAGGAGATGAGTAATAGAGGAGGTGATTTTTCAGGAGACAAGGAAGAGTTAGTTGCTCTTGGAAATGTGGAGGTCAGGCAACTGTGTGCGAGTTGGGTCTAAAAGTGTTGTCAAGTCACCGAGAAATATGGCAACTAAGCAGGGTTCCAAGGTTTGTCACAGATGTTGTAGTACTTTTCAGTGGGGATTTGAAGTCTTCTTATTCCATTGGTAAGGAGTGTAGGAAGTGTGCTCGCAAAGGTAATTTTGTGCACATGTATTAGGAATTGCCTAAATCAAGGGTGGCTTTTATGAAGAAGACATATGGTGAAACGATGAGTGATCATGTGTAAAGTTTGGGTCAGGATGAAGGGAGTGAGAGAAGAAAAAAACAGGCCCCAAGCCTAATACAATGTGTTAGGAGGAGTTATTGAGTGGATGGTTGATACTGGGTCTAGGTACACCATTTTTCCCAAGGGCATGTTTGTGAGAGAATGATCTAATAATAAACTTCTTCCTTAGGACATTTGCCACAGGGGGAAATTTAGATTGTGGGCCATTTTAACAGTAACATTAAGTTCTCATTTAGGGAGACTGAAGGAAAGGTTTACATTGTAGAGAGTGGACCACCTATTCTGGAATGGATGCATCAATATGATTTTCATATTATAATTAATCACAGGTTCCCGGAACAGGTGATGGTAGTTGAAGAGGTGAGTGTTGATGACATTTTGGAGAGTGTGCAGGGAGGGTTCAGAGAGGAGTTTGTAGAATTGAAAGGGTATGCACACTAAATTACCATCAAACCGCGGGTGGTACCAATCTATCATAAACTGAGAAAGGTCACTCTGATAGTCAGGGACAAAGTAAAAAAATCTTGAATGAAATGATAAAGGAGGGAGTTATAGAGCCTGGTGCAGCTTCAAATTAGATATCACCTGTTACCAAGACACACAAACGACTGATGGTCGATTTAGATTTTGTGTTGACCTGAGAAATGTTAATCAAAACATTGTTACTGATAATATTCCTTTACCTAATTTTAGTGACATGTGAGTTAGCAGTGACAGAACCCTTTTGGATTATGATGGAATCTGTTGAACTGTGCAAACACAAGGAGATGATGGACGGAGCACTGAAACTTTTCAGACACTCACCCCCAGTCACAGATCTGGGTTGAATCAATCATAATTCTTTAGCTCACTTCCCTACCCCAGTTCAGACACAGCTAATGCAAATCAGTCTTGGCCCTGCACCTCATGGGAACAGTCCAGCCCCTAACTGCCAAGCCATGTCTTCCCTGGACCGGAATCCTAGGACCGGTACCAAGCATTCCGGGACCGGTTTCGTAGAACTGTGACATAAGTGTTAGAGCGTAGTAAAGTAAAAGCAGGTTTAGACTGTTGAGTTTGCGGTTACACGAACAAGAATCAAGACGAGTTGTACTATGCTCTGTGTGTGGCATAGTCATTAGTGGATACCCAGGCTGGGGAGGACGCTACATATGGTGATGAGATAGGTGATTAGTAACCTGAAGATCGACAGAGCTCACCCAGAGAGTTTGCTGTTGTCCAGCAAACTGCTGGTGCATGTGAAGTGTAGCTCTGTCTAAGTGCTGAATATACATTTGGCGTATGTGGGGTCAAAGTGCAACTCCAGCTGTGTAAAGCATTTGAAGATAACAAAAGCTTCACTGAGAAATCTACACATCGTTAGCCAAGAACCTGCTGGGAAGGGCGTAAAAAGAGGTACCACACTACTATGCAACTTCAAGCTATACATCGTATGGAGTGATAATGTTAACGGCAGATATAACTAGGTTTTGAAAGAGCAGCGATAGTGACAGCAAAGTGCAAGATAACACTGCGATCAGAAGCACTGTGAAGCAAAGATCAACCAGGTGTCAGACAGTACAAAGTAAGTCTAAAGGCAAAGCAAATCAAATGCAGGAAACGTTCATCTGTTTACCAGAATTGAGTAATGAGAGACATCATACCATTGCGTTGGGCGGAGTGACCCCAGAGGAAGCAAGATAGTGACATGTTAAAACTCAAAGATATTACACATCAGTCTTGGAGCCAGCACACTCGATCTCTTACGAGTGACAGTGAGTACCAAAAGTTTAAAAATGTCATAGAAGAACTGTTTGCTACTCAAGAAGGCATTATCATGAGAAGTTTGAGAATTGTTATTGCAGAGAGTCTGTGACAACAGAAAATGTAAGTGGTCCATGAAGGACAGCGTGAATCGTTGCCACAAAACAAGCTCTGGGAGACTGAGTCTGGTTTCCTCATTTCGATGAGAGAGTTGTCAGAGAAATAAAAGCCTGTCATATCTGAAACTGCCTTTCATAGAAAACCACACAACACACCTTAAATATGCCAAAGTTGTCAAATCATATATGGGTAAGAATTGCTATTGATTTCTTCGGTGCTCTTGACAATGGACATCACCTAATGGTGATTGTTGATAAATACTCCCATTTTCCATTTATAGAAGTCTCATCTATCTTTCAAGAAAGAGTCAACTAGAGATTAGACTGCATCTTTGTGACATTGGGTGTTAATGCGTTCTTAAAATCTGACAACGGCCCACCTTTCAAGAGTTGAGAATTCAAAGACGTTCTCAGTCATCTTAATGTGAAACATCAGAAGAGCAATCCTCTTTGGCCACAGACCAATGGCCTTGTGGAATGTTTAATGAATACTCTCAAAAAAGCTGTTCAGCATGCTGTATTGGTAATGCTCAACCTTAAAACTGTATTGAACTTCACTTTTTGAGCTTACTGTTCGACCCTTCACTCGACCACAGGTGAAAACCTTGCAACTTTGACGTTCAGGAAAGCCATGACAACCAAGTTACCTCAATGGGCCAACAGAAGATCAAGTACTGAGGAAGGAACCTGCATAAGAGACTTGCATCATGACAGAAAAAATGAAAGCCTATGCAGACAAGCACCAACATGCAAAAGATGTCACGTTCGCTAGAGGAGATTGAGTGCTTGTTCATCAGCCTAGAAAATGGAAATCTGATGCCCCCTATGATGCTGAGCCATTTCATTCATTCATAGGAAGTCCATCACATGAGATGCCTAACATTTCTGACATGTGGCTCATCGCTCGTCAGGCACTGATATTAATGTAGAGACTGGGTCAGAAAGGACAATTGAAGACCCCTTGATTGCTGTTGTTTCTACATCACCAAAGCAGATCATGGACACCTCAACTGCCTGTCCCCAGTTTCAGAAGACACGGTCAGACGTGTGATCAGAGTGCCACGATGACTCATTGAAAGCTATGATTGTATATATTTGCAAACAATTGTCATTTTTTCCTTTTGGCTCCTGCTGGACTCCGTAGAACTGTGATGTAAATGTTAGAGCGTAGTGAAGTGAATGCACGTATAGAATGTTGAGTTTGCGGTTACACGCAGAAGAATAAAGACGTGTTGTACTAAGCTCTATGTGTGTCATAATCATTAGCGGGTACCCAGGCTGGAGAGGACGCTACACTAATTCCATGAATTGTTAGTGTTGTTGAATGGTGGTAAGTTCTTTTCAAATTTAGACTTGAGGAGTGCTTATCATTAGATTCAATTACAGAAACATTTCTAAAATCTTACAGCATTTGTTACCACTGAGGGAACATTTCAATTCACAAGGTTGCCGTTTAGGTTGTATTTGACAGCTAGTCTATTCCAATGGATGATGTCTCAGGTGTTCAAAGATTTACCAAATGTCATTTATTTTCAAGACAAGAGTCCTTTTTATGGAGCGACAGTGCAACAGCACAATCAAGTGCTGAAACAAGTTTTGGACAGATTGATGAACGCAGTGTTAAGAAAATTATGTTTTTTTAATGGGGGAGATTGAATATTTGGGTCGCACCATTTCGGGTAAAGGGGTAAAACCTAAAAGAGATCTGCTTGAGACCATTAAGTCATCTCCTTCATCTCAGGGCACAGACCAATTGACATCATTTATGGGGTTAATTGAATATTCCTCCAGGTTTGTGGAGTACTTGCTGTTAAGACTGTAGAGTTAAGGAAGGGATGCACATTCAGAAGTAGTGAAGAACAACAGAATTGCTTTGATTTAATCAAGAAAGAAATATGTTCAGCAGGAATTTTAATGCCATTTGATGTTAAGTTGCAATCTATTTTGACTGTTTATGCTAGCGCCACAGGGATTGGTGCTGTCTTATCTCCATTGCACAATACTGTGGAGAGGACTGTGGTGTTTTCTTCATGTTCTCCAACTGAGAAAGAACAGAATTATTCTGTGATTGAGTGTGAAGAATTGGCTGCAGTTTGGAATGTTGAAAATGTTGGGACTCGTGTAGAATGTGAGCTTCAAACTTTGTACTGATCGCAAACCTTTGTTGAAGCTTCTTACACATGGGGGTGCAGGTAAAGGCTCAGCTAAATATGAGAGGTTGTCGGGCTACTCACAGGAATTTTGGTATACTGTTGAACGTATTCCTGGCTGGTGCAGTGCTCAAGCAGATAGTCTCTCTTGTGTGCCATTGGACTGGTGAGTTGTGGATGGGGAGATTGTGCTAGCTAGAGAAAATGAAGCAGCTGAGGCTTGGCTAGAGGAGATAGTTCAGTGTGGAGTGGGTGCTTTTGCTATGGATAAATGGGTGCATGAGATGGAAATGGATGGTGTGTTGGAAGAGGTGTGTTGAATGGTGTTTGAGGGAGGAGGTTGAGAGAGTTCTGTGGTTCCATCGGTCAGGTGTTTTATCAAAATCTTGGCTGAGTTATCAGTGAATGGAAGGTATGTTTTGATGAGGAGTGATAGATATGTTCCCCCTGAGAATTTGAGGGGGAGGATTTTACAGTTAGCCCACATGGGGCATTTTGGTCTGACTATGATGAAGAGGAAAGTCAAAGAAATCTTTTGGTGGCCTGGCACTGATGTACAAACCACTCAATGGATAGAGAGGTGCTCAGTGTTCAAGGAGAGCTAGAAAAGGCTTAAGGTTGGTTCACAATCTAGTATAAGCAGTGCTTAATTTGTAAAATATTAAGTGCAGGTGCTCAAATGTTTTTTAGGAGACCACACCCACGTCTTCCGGCTCCACCTAATTCCTCCACTGGCTCCACCTACTTCTCTATATGCTCCACCCACCACGGATTCCCTTACCAGCACTCACCAACAGTGCCCCTTATCTCTCCATAGATCCTCTCTAATAAACATTTAATTTTTTTTAGCGCTGCTCATACCAGTGCAGGGTGTCAGAGCACTTGATACCCCAGAGACATTATACAGAGACAATGAATCATCCAAGGAAATGTTAAATAAACCAATGAGGATTACAACAAAGTATAGAATCACGTCATCAATACTAGGTAGGTACTATATTTTAAGAGTAGTTTGGAAAAGAACAATCTCAGGGTTTAACATGTACCGCAGTAATTGGGGTTGTCTTTTCTAATAAGAATGCATTTCTACCCAAACTAGCTAATAACAGTTTTCAGGTCACTGTGTGGATTAGGACTGTAATTTATGAATTGCAAGTAACCAAAGGATCCCTGTGACAAAAGCAGTAACCCACTGAACTACCCACATAAAAATAAAATACAGTTCTGTGATATGCAAAATACACATCCTTTGCAGCATGCATGTTAACCGTCTTTGTTACTGGTGAGTTAAAACTTGCTCTAGATAAAAATCTGGCCTCTCTCCTGCAGGAACATTAATCACCACGTTATCTTTGACTTACCAAGGAGTCACTGACAGTGGTGGGTAAATAATGCCTGCTCCGCTGCCTCAGGATTGTCGCTGTAGCTGTAGTCTGTGGAGTCACTCACTGCAGACAGCTGCTCTGACTGCCAAGATGATGTGAAGAAGACAGGAGTCAGTTACCGGTCTGTAGAGAGCCTGCTGCCCCAGTGATAGAGATGATTCTGGCCCTCTTCTCTGCAGACAGTACTGTGTTGCATTGCATCTAATATGCAGCTGTAGATTTAAGTCACGCTGAGAGGGCACGGCATGACACACTGTCTTTGGGGCTGTGCCCTGGGCCTGTAGACACTCTGCTCCTTCTCTCACCATGACTGGCAAAGCCCCCAGCAACCCTCCAAGAGAAGATGAAGACAGCACATGTCGACGTGGTCATGGATGTTCCTTCCTTTAATTCCTTTGGCGGCAGCAGCAATACCTGGTGGCTCTAGCTGGCTGCGCCAGGAATCTGAAATTAAAATATCCTGTAACTGCAGCACACACCAACCAGAGCCTTTCTGTGACAGTCAGAACGCACCGGATCTACTTGACCCAGAGGCTGAAGTTGGTCCTCAACCAAGCAGATTTGTTTTTTTTTATATCCGGCTCGGCCATTTCGAAAACAATGTGTCACAGACACAGTTCAATAAAAAGCTCACCAAAGCAACGATTTTGCCAATCCCCTGAGGCCATCAGTTGTGAGCTCCGAGTCAGCTAAATATATTGCCTGGGGAATGCAGCAGCATCACCTTTTTTATTTATGTGCACGCTGCGGCGCTTCACTGCACATTTAATTCAATTAGATGTAAATGTGTGACTTATGCATTTTAGTGTGGTGATGCGGACACCAGCACTAAAATGAATTAGTTTAATCCCTCATGCGCTGTACTTGGCAGGGCTGACTTCTGGCCAGGGAGGGAAAATGCAATAGGCCCGGCCCTGTCAAATAAGTGCCGGTGCTGAGCACCGGAAAGCACCAGCACAAATTAAGCACTGAGTATAAGTTATATTTAGGATCCAGTAGAAGCATGGCATAGTGTCTATATCGATTGTATCGGTCTATTAGCTGGGGTGAGTAGAGAGTTATAATTTGCAATGATTCTGGTGGATGTTTTTTCAAAGTTGGTGGACGTCAAGTTTATGTGTGAAATCTCCACAAAAACACTAGTTCATTCTTGAAGAGATTTTCAGGGTGGAGGGTTTTCCCAATACTCTAATCTCTGATAATCGTACTCAACTTACGTTGGTGGAAATTAAGAAGTTTTTGAGTGGCAATAGTATTAAGCATCATTGCACAGCTATGTACAGCCTTCAGGCTAATTGTATTGCTGAAACGGCAGATCGTAGGGTGAAAGAAGCTATGTTAATGGCTGTTCAGGGTGGCACTAACGTACGTTGCACAATTAAAGAGTTGGTGTGGGCACATCGAACCACTGTAAATAGTCTGTCACTTGTTTTTCCATTTGAGGTTATGAGAGGTTGGAAACCTAGATCCAAGTTAGTACCAAGTTGGTTTGTTCAGTGTGATGTAAAGCGTACATTCCTTGATTGGCAGGTTCCAGTGTCCAATTGAAGTTGAAGATTGGATTAAAGTCAAGGAAGTGCATGAGTGGCATGTGGTTCTGGAAAATGAAGACAAGTGTAACAGGCGCTGAGTAGCTCTTTATCAAAAAGGTAGTGAGTGTGAGGTGAAGGGAGAAGAAAGTGATTGCAGTGGATTAATGTTGATGGGAGATAAGTTGAGAGGCCGATCTAGGGGTGGCTCATGGAGTGTGTGAAAGGAGGAAAATAGTCCCTGAAGGTGGTGATTGTGGTGTAGGAGTAAGAAGGGGTTTTGTTGCCAGTAATGTGAATTTGGGACATGCAAGGAGAGAGAGGAGACCACCTATGTATCTGAAGGATTATGTTCAAGTTTAATTTGAAGGTCTTTTACCATTGCTTTGGGGGTATTTCCCTTGAGTTCCTATATTCAATTTTAATGTTAGATTTATATTTTATGTGTTTTTGTTTTTTGTTTTTTTCAATTGTGTTTTTGTTTTATGTGAACAGGGTGGATATGTTGTTTCTTGTAGACACTCTTTGGAATCTTTTCTATTAATATTCTTTTGTGGAATCCTGATGTGTGGGGGTCTACCGGTGGCAGTTATGAGTTGTGGCTGGCACAGGGAAGTCATTCTCAGTTTTTTTTTTAATAAAGACGTTCTTGAATTTGAACCAAACTCAATGTGGATGACATTATTTCAACAGAAGACCAAGGTAAGGAGATAAGGACAGAGAATTAATGACAGAGATGGAAAAAAAACAAAGAGTTAAAGGATGAGAGGCAGCAAAAAAGAAATGGAGGAAGACCATATTTTAATAAAAACATAATAGGAAGGGGGAGAATTGTTGCTCCACAAAACTTCAATTTCTCCTAATTATTTTTCCTCCTGGAATTATTCACCATTGCGACATTTGAATGTGTGCACATTCCAATGTTAGTGGCATTTATATGGGATGTCATGTAACATGGTATGTATTTTTCAGAAAAAATAGAGATCAAGAGGGTACCCCAAGTGTGGTTGTCTGGAAATATGTGTAAGGGTGAGAAAGACCAATGGAAAGAAAGAAAGAGATGAAGGCAAAGGGTATATGTATGAGTTAAAATAGCGGTAGGAATGACCCAGCTAGCAAAACTCCTATATTGATGTAAATAAAGTTATAGTGTCAACAGCGTAGGCCAATGATGGCTGCGCAGGTATGTTGATTCTAAAGTTATGTCTTGCTATGTCATGCTCAAACGTTTTGTGACCCCAGTGCTTAGAAGGCACAATAATAATCACATTTTTCAAAACCAAACAATGAAAAGGAGCTTACAATTATACACAATTATTTTGTAAAATACAATCAGTATCACAAATCCATAAGATCCCAAAATATTGAGCAGGGAGTCTTGGAGTGTCTTTTCCCAATTTCTCTTTATTTGTAGTCATAAGTGACATGCATGCAAGAGCCCAGCCAACGTGTTTCGTCCAACATGGACTTCCTCAGGGTTGGGTAAATCTTTCAAGGGAACTGGCATCATCTTCCTCTACTCCAATACTATCATACACTGGGTTTCCCCATAGCGTCCAAGTTTTAATAAGATAAAAAGGATGATTGCCTTCTTATCCGATCTGCCGTGTTCCACGTTCGAATCCGAATGCCGTTCTGTCTATCCGCGATGATGTGCCAATTTCAACATGGTGAACAGAATAATACCAAGGATTCTTGACTCGGTAATAAGGCCAGTAACAACTTCTCCTGACATTTTAGAAAGCTTTCCAAAATACCACAAGCAATTTTACACCAATATCGACTCGCCCACAATCAAGATTGAAAATCCAAAAACAAATGAAGTTAAAATGCCTACTGGCAAGACACTAGGTCCCAATGGGTTCTCACTGCTATTCTTCAAACACAACTCTCCCTTTCTAACCCATACTTACTGGCAACATATGAAAAGGCTCTACAAACTGGCTCAACCCGCATGACCCGAGAGGAATCATTTTTACAGTTATACTGAAACCATATAAACCCCCAAGTGAACATGCCTCATATAGCCCTATTCACTAATCAACATGGAAACCAAATTCCTTGCAAAAACTGTCGCCATCATGGTGATAAAAACTACCTGATCAATAATTCACTGGGGCAAAATTGTTTCATACCTGAACTCAGCACCTGAACTCAGCACTCTGAATTGTAACAGGCACCTACATGTGGCACTGGCAAATGTGGGGAAGTTCAATGGTCCTGCTGCAGTGAACTTGGTAGACTTTGAAAAGGCCTTCAATTTGATTGGTTTGCGCTTTGTCTTCCAGGTTAGCGAAAAGATGACATTTGGCCTTCTCTTCCTTGCTTATACTTAAATATATTATTCACAACAGTGGGGCTCAGGTTCAGGTCAATGGAACCCTCTCTACCTCTGATCCTATTTACATGGTACCAGTTAGGTTGCAATCTATCCCCTCTCATTTTTGCTTTAGTAATGGAGCCATTAGCTGAATAGATTAGGCAACCATACCTGTATAAGTTGGCCTCAAATGTATCAGATCTACTGAAGTTATAAGGAATAGCACTCTTCTCAGCATCTACACCATCTTCTGTTTTCTATCCAAGATCATTATAAGCTTTATTGCCAGAGGTAGCACTGCACCATTAATCCTAATTAATTTCTCATAAATCCTCTCCATATACCTTTTTTTAACCTTTTTAAAACTTGACACTTGTCAAATTTATGCATGAATAGTGCTCAGTCCCAGACCTCACTGAAGGCAAACCACATCCCCCACCTCATAAGCAGCACAAAACAGACAAGAGAATAATACATTTCACACAATGGCATGAACTTTGTAAGAGCCAACGAGAAGATTGCACAGAAATGTTCAACTACCAAAATTATTTTGTGCTCCCTAGCCATAGATATTTACCCATATTTAGCACACATTACTGTATTTGGTAGAACTGTATTTATGAAGAATGTATGGCATCTAGGTATTCTAACTTCATCTGTGTGAATCCATTTTTATAACTCTAATTCTATACATGGATATTCTTTTACAGAGAATCATTATGTGATTGTGTGAGAAATTGCCAAATTTGTATAAATATTTGAACAAGTGCTCTGTAACCAGATTAATCCAAAACACATAGGTATTTCTATATTCCTATATCAATGAACCATCTGACAAAGTCGTATTTGTACCTTCAAAGAAAACCATTTTAAAGGAGATCTCCAAATGTAAAAATAAGCCCAAGATTACCATCAGTAAACCCCCTCACTACAAAGTGATATTGAGTCATAGTTTTATTAAATACATTAGTTAGGGCCTCATTTAAAGAATTAACAATTAGACTAGTCACATTACTTAGTGTTTTCCATAGCCTAGTGGGGATAGCTAAGCCTTAAGTACATTCCATGCACCAGGCAGATGCCCTTAATGCTCAGATAAATGCCAATTGGTTAACATATTTATTTGGCCCATCACAGCAAGGCTCCCATCACATGAAATTGTAAATGAGCCCTTTATTTTGTGTTCACGCTCTCCCAATAAACGGTCCAATCTCTAGTAAACACCACCTTCTGAGTTGTCTTTCATTAGGCATCATGGAGCTTTTGATTGTCGATTTTGCTTCCATATAAACTGAGTAATTAAGAAATGGACTTTATAAAAATACGACTTTGGAGCATAAAAAAGCAAACACTCCAAATAAATACAAACACCATGATAATATTAGTATCTGAATTTGATATATGTTAGTTCAGAGGAAAAATGTACCAGTGCTTTAAACATAGACTGGTCTTCATTGAAAGCTTGGCATAATTGAAAGAATAAAAAAGTATTCCAAAGTCAACACACAAATCTGTCTCCAAATTCTGAGATTCTGGTTGTGCCAAGAAAGAGGTTTATGTTATGCTACAAGAGACAATCTTTTTAACATGTAGCTCATCTCTAGAAATGTTACTAAAATCCCTTGCCTCCTCTTCTATAATTTCAAAGCATTTTACAGATTAGTAAGGTAAATTGCTCTGTTGTCTCCGTTAAAGTAAATAAACCCTTAGTGTACTCACATTCAATGGACCAAATTTATCCCAGAAGTTTCAACTTGTGTACAGATACCTCCAAAGGGAAAGCAAATAATAATGGAGAAAAAAGGAAAAGCCCAGTCATGTACCCATGTCTCCTTGGAAGTCCCCTTATGCTTAGATAAAATGTAGGCTCTCTGTTGGCTTACTTTACATTAGTTTAATAAAAACTGCAGGCTAAGACACTTGCACAGTTTTGCACAACAGTGCCCAGACAAGGTATGAGCCACTCTGCCGTAGCCTGTTCATCATTTCATGTAGTAGAGCCCATCAGTGTGCCCTGTAACTAAGCATTAACCAATCACCATATCAACAGGTTTGCACTGTTCCACTGTTGAGTGACAATTGTCAAAAGCTGTTATGTTTGTGCATCACCAATGAAATACCAGAGTTCAGATTATGATTACAAACAGTTTACAAACAATCATCCTGCCTAGATTAAGAAGCAAAATAGGTTGGGGGTGATGGACCTAAAGCAGTGGCGTAACGATAATTGAGGGGGCCCCCCTGCAAGGTACTTGGAGGGGCCCCCTTCGGACTCTATCAGGAGGTCCCCCGACGAAGTGCAGTGCTGAGGGGGCCCCTTGAAGCTTGCCCCCCCGCACTGCAGGGGACGCGGGGGCCTGTGTTACCCCCCTGACCTAAAATGCAGGTGCAACCCATGCTTTATTGCTCACTACGTAGTACAGCTTAGTAGTGGTAACATGAAAAGGGCAAACACAATGTATATTTCACCCAGGAATCAATCTGGTCCTGGTGTTTTGCTAGTGGTATTTTAGTAGTAATTTATTGGAACTCTGACAAATTGTCCATAGGTGTTGTTTGATCAACAGTCAGAAACATAATATCTGTGCCAGAAAATCCATCCCAAATTGTACTCACAATCAGAGGACCACCTCCTTGAAATTATTACTGAATAAAAAGGTTTCATAATATATGCAGGCATGTCTAGTGTTCATTATTAGTAGTCCATACAAGCAGACATCCTAGAGCTTACTCCCTCTCTTTAGCTTCTAATGGTAAACTTTTGCATTTGTTCAAAACATTCACTACACTGAGATTGAATATATATAAGTATCTGACAGCACTCTATAAGATCAGAAGTAGACATGTTAAGCATGTTGACTATATATGTTTAGCTTACCAACAGTCAATTGTCTCTACTCTAGAGAACACTTATTGCAAGAATATAAAATCATGCAATGTGCTCATGCAAGCTGAGTGTCACAAAAGACAGCCATAACTTAGTTGTTATCATTATTAGGCCTGGGCGGTAAATTTCGTTCCGTTCGTGGAATTTGCGATATTTTGACATTTTCACATTCCGCGGAGAGCGCGAAAATGTCAAAACTTTCGCAACCTGCCGCAAAACGAAAGTATTTTTCTTGTTCACGCTTTAAAAATGCATTCTCGCGCGCGCGATCGTGACTTACCGGGTCCCTGCATTCGCCGACGAGTTTTCCTATCCGTTCGCACGCGCCACAAGATGTTGGATTGTTGGTAGCCGGTCGCGCTATCCCACAAGAGTTTGCGATTGCGAACACGTCATTGCGATCGCGAACAGGAAATAAGCATCGCGAGAAAGATGGCCGCACCTATTAGCGACCGCATGGGCACGTTGGAGATATATTTCCCTGCGAGCACGCAAACACACATCACGAACGGGCGGGAAAGGCAATCTCTGCATCTTCGCGAAAGTTTCGCATGCTCGCGGAGATTTTGTGCAATTTCGCAATAATTTGCGAAAGTCAATTTCGCAAATTCCGCCCACCCTTGATCATTATCCCTGAGATACTAGTAAGGAAACGTGGCTTAATACTCAGTGCTTAAACATAGAGTAATTTGTCTTTTATGAGATAGTTAAACTATTAATGGAAAGTTCTTATTGTATTCATGTTTTTGGTAAGTGGTATAACTGCTCAGTGACGGGAGTAGAAATTAAACTGGAAGTAATTAGACTGTGTTTTATGAAATACACATTTTGAGTTTTGATTGTAAAAAAATCATGCAATCCAAGTTTATTATTTCAATGTAGATTAGAAACATATGACCAGGTTAAGCATTGCATATGAGGCTGGCATGCCGGCCAAGGAGCAGACTTTCAAAGTATGTTGACCAGACTCTGTTCTGGGAAGTTTTGGCACTCCTGCATTTAAGTACTGCAGACCACAACATATCTGCTCTTGTTGTGTGATCAGGTCGTAATAATGAATCCACGTAGTTCTTTCTTAATTAAAGTCACTGCCCCTCTCACCTTCTGTTCAACTTCAAACAAGAATACAACAATCCACATGTTAGTATTGGACCTATTTTTATGGGGCTCTTGTTGGAGCATCTGCACCTCTTCCTGGCTACCATTAGAGCATTTGAATTCCCTTGTTGAAGGGCTTTAATAGCATCTTCCATATAAAATGCACCTTTCCCAGGGACCTTTTCTTGTCCATTATCTGCCTTTTCATTCTGTCAAAAAAGACATTTCCTATAATCAGTCCTTCCCTAGCATTCTCTTTCAGTGATGCCTTCTTTAGGGCCCCCCATTCCTTTAAATACTGCTGCCAGCCTAATCATGTCTTCCAAATAACACCCTCAATTCCAGTGGAGCAAACGGCTCAAGATCCTAGTCCACCAAAAGACTCTCTCGCATTCTTTTTCTTTGCAGCTTCCCCCATCTTGTCAATTAGCATCTCATGTGAGGTAATAGAGACCTGGGTAATAGCAAGGACTGAACTGTATTTCAAAGTTCTTGTAGAATAACAGTCCTTAAGCTTTCCTTCTATTGTTATTTAATGTGGTGAGTCTTTTGATCTTACAGATGTTTTATACTAAATCTTCCTTCCAGTTTTGTATAAAACTATTTTTAATCTAAAATCCAACTTTCCCGCAGTGGAAGAGTATTTTTAATTTTGGAGGTCAAACTAGCTAAACTGCCTCTTGCAATTAGAACATTTATTCTTGCTCTGTTTATTCTTTCATTTCGAAAAGATCAATATCATTCTCTGTGGTGTTTTTATTCAATGTTAGTCTTTTTTTCTACCGATCATGAGGTCTGTGGCTCTGGAACACTAATGTAATAGGATATCTTTTCTACTTATTATGTCTCACCCAGCGAGGAGAGATTTTAGATAGAGCCTGCTCTAAATTAACTTTAACTCAAACCCCTCCATTCACAATGATTTCATCAATGATGTCATTGCAGATGTTGCAGTCATGTTATCAACGATGTCATAGAGTATGTCATGAGTAAGTAAATATGCAAGGTCATAATCAATGCATGGTGAGGGAATGAGTTATAGTTACTTGAGGGCACTAGTTATAGCTACTTGAGATATCTATAACTGGTGAATTTCAGGTGTTTTGTTAGTTTAAAACAGTATGTTTAAACTGAGATTTTCACCTAACTCTATAGTTCCTTTAACCTTTGGATTCACAGTGAATTTCTAAGGTTTTCTTAAATGCAAAGTAATATATTAGAACCATACCTAACTATAATGTCACTTTCACCTTTGTTTTTTTCATTGAATCTCTTTTTTTTAAAACAAAAAGTAAGATGTCCATGGCTGTACATGGCACATGTGCACGGCATGGAGTTGGGTGCAGTGCGCCAAACCCCCTGAGGGCACCCATGGCTGACTCTGCGATATTACAATATAAATGGATCATTTTAAATAAGGAGACCTACTGACTTTGTCAAAGGGTCAGAACAGCACAATTTGAAAAGTGTGCATATTGGCTTTATCAATGGGTCAGCATCTCATGATATGTAAAGAGAGCGTCTGCAACTCATTTATTATTCCCTTTTTTAAATTACATTTCTGGGTGCACTGATGCCCACTTTGGGCCCATCTTGGGCACCGAAAAATATATTTTTTTCATTTGGGGGCTGTGGAGGGAGCCCCTGTGGCCCCTGCTAGCTCCCCAGCCGCTTCTGTGGTGGGAGCCAGCTTTAAAAAAAAAATCTTTTAAATGAAGTGTGTGCCCAGTACCCACCTGGGGCACCCACAATTGCAAGTTTGCTGGGGGCTGCAGGGGCACCCTTAATGTCCCCATGGACCCTGCTGGATCCCCACCCGTCTCCGTGGCCTACGCCAGCTTTATTCCTACTTTTTTTAAATCAATGCCCATTCGGGAAATGCTGATTTCTTTGAGGATCACGTGGTGAGCCCCAAGGCCTACATGCTGATGGTAACTACCTCCTTTACTTTGCTGTTGCCTAGGCAGGAGCAACTTTCTTCACTGCGTGCACCTGTTCGAGAACACAGTTTTGTTGCCTGCCTGGGAGAGAGCGGGCAGGGAATGCCCTTACTCTCCCAGGTGGGGAACTCCAGTGTCCAGGGGATGAGGTCCCCAGGGCACTGCTGACCAGGCTCTGGGTATGGCTCAGGGAGGGTGCTTAACACCCGCCTCCATAACAAAGTACCCTAGTGGATGGTGTCTGAGAGGCCCAACAGGGGAGAAGCATACCCCCCTCTTTATTTTAGAAATGGACCTGTGGGATGGGGTCCCTCTGGCCCAACAGTGGCTCCGGGAAGGGGGTCCACATGCCCCCTCTCGTTTGTTTGACATTTTTCCCCAGGGGATGGGGTCCCAGGCCCCAGAATAGCTCAGTGATTGTGATGCATGTTCCCTCCCTTTTTATATTACATAAAGCACTGGGCGATCGGGTCCTTGGGCCATCTCCAAGGCTTCGGGAGGGCAGCATGCCCTCCTCTCCAAAAACTATGAAAGTGCCATCTCTCCAGGCCTTTGCCCACCCAGGCTTTTTTAAATTAAAGGCAGGAGACCGCCATTTGTTTTTTAATCAGTTCTGCAGATCCTCTGTGGATGCGGGGTGCTTATAACCAAATTGCTATTTTTAGTCATGGGGTCACTCTAGAAACCCTCACCAGACTTGGGGGAGCAGGGTATCCCTACTTCCCCGCTATATCTTTTTTTGTCTAGGACAGAGGACCGAGTCTTAGGATGGCTCAGATGGATGTGGCCACATCTTTCTCTATGTGGTGACAGCCAATCAAATCTCATCTTCATCTAGCACCTTCCACGCACTCAACAACGGACTAAACCACAGCTGCTTCCAGGCCGCCCTGAAACGCACCCACGGACCTTTCTCCTACCGCACCTGCAGGCTCACCTGCAACAGAGTCACAAAACCCCCGAAGTCCGGACCCAACCACCTCCGCTGCATACTCCTGAACACTCGCTCCGCACGCAAACACGCCGTCGAGCTCTGGGACCTGCTCAAAACCTCCGGCCCAGATATTGCCTTCCTGACCGAGACCTGGTAGAACGACTCCTCGGCGCCCGACATCGCCATAGCCATCCCAGACGGCTACAAGATCTCCCGCAAAGACCGCACCAACGGAATCGGAGGAGAAATAGCCATCATCCACAAGTCCAGCCTCAAGGTCTCCACCCACTCAGATGACACCCTCAGCACCGCCGAACACCTGCACTTCCGGATCCACACCGATCCCATCACCACCCTAAGAGGAACACTCGTCTACAGACTTCCCAGACCCCGGGCTCAGTTCAGCGACTCCATCGCCGACCTCGCCAGCACACTCGCCTCCACAGACTACATCCTCCTTGGGGACCTGAACTTCCACCTCAAGAACAACAACAACGCCAACTCCATCACCCTGATCGACAACCTCGCCCTCAAACAACTCGTCACAGCACCCACCCACACCGCCGGCCACACGCTTGACCCCATCTTCACCAAACACACCCACGTCTTCTTCGAACACACCACTGAACTCCACTGGACCGACCACCGCTGTGTCCACTTCATCTTCAAGAAACCCACCACACACCACCACACAAAACAGCTGCCCCACCGCTGCTGGAGCAAAGTCACCGAGAACCAGCTGACCACCACCCTCGCCCAGAACCCTCTCACCGTCCCACCGACCCAGATGACGTAGCACGCAACCTTAGGCAATGGATCACCGACTGCGCCAACACCCTCGCCCCACTCAAGAAACCCCCAAACAGCCGCCTCAGCAAGAAAGCCTCCTGGTTCACCGAAGAGCTACTGACCTCCAAACGAGCATGCCGGAAGCTGGAGAAGACATGGCTCCAGGAACCAACACCAGACAGCCACGCAGCCCACAAGAACGCCACCCGCAGGCATCACCACCTCATCAGATTAGCCAAGAGATCTTCCTTCAAAACCTGCCTGGACAACAATACACACAACAGCAAAGAGCTCTTCAGTATCGTGAAGGAACTCTCCAACCCCAGCGCCAACACCAACGACATCCCACCCTCACAGGAACTGTGCGACTCGCTGGCTACCTTCTTCCACCGCAAGATCACTGACATCCACGGCAGCTTCAACATCTCGACCACCCCGACAACACCAATCCCCACCCGCCCGACAAACCCCACCCGCATCAACGGCCTGACCTCCTGGACCAACGTCAACGACGACTAGACACGCAAGGTCATGAACTCCATCCACTCAGGATCACCATCAGACCCCTGCCCACACTACGTATTCAACAGAGCAGACGCAGCCATCGCACCCCAACTACGGAAGTTCATCAACATCTCCCTCGAGACTGCCACATTCCCGGAAAGCTGGAGCACGCCGAGATCAACGCCCTTCTTAAGAAGCCCAAGGCAGACCCCAAGGACCTCAAGAACTTCCGGCCCATCTCCCTGCTCCCATTCACGGTGAAGGTCATCGAGAAAATCGTCAACACACAACTGACCCGCTACCTCGAGGACAAAAACATCTTAGCCCCGTCCCAGTCCACATTCAGAAGAAACCACAGTACCGAGACAGCTCTCATCGCCGCCACAGACGACATCAGGCGCCAACTAGACTATGGTGAAACATCAGCCCTGGACCTGTCAGCCACCTTCGACACGGTCTGCCATCGCACCCTAAAGACACGCCTCCAAGAAGCTGGAATCCAAGAGAAGGCCCTCGACTGGACCGCATCATTCATCTCCGGCAGAACACAGAGCGTCCGCCTCCCACCCTTCCGATCCCAAACCACCGACATCATCTGCAGCATACCCCAAAGTTCATCCCTCAGCCCGACACTGTTCAACGTCTACATGGCCCCCCTCGCACAAGTTGCCCGCCAGCATGACCTCAACATCATCTCCTATGCCGACGACACCCAGCTCATCCTCTCCCTCACCAAGGATCCGCACACAGCCAAAACCAACCTCCACGAGGGAATGAAGGCCGTCGCCGAATGAATGAGGAGCAGCCGACTGAAGCTGAACTCAGACAAGACGGAGATCCTCATCCTCGGTCCGACCCCCTCAGCCTGGGACAACTCCTGGTGGTCGACCGCACTGGGAACAGCACCGACACCCACTGACCACGCACGCAACCTGGGAATCATCCTCGACTCCTCCCTTTCCATGTCGAGGCAGGTCAACGCCGTCTTCTCCTCCTGCTACAACAACCTCCGCATGCTCCGCAGGATCTACAAGTGGATCCCCACCGAAACAAGAAGAACGGTGACACAGGCCCTCGCCAGTAGCAGGCTAGACTACGGCAATGCACTCTATGCAGGAATCCCGGCCAAACACCTGCGATGTCTGCAACGCATCCAAAACGCCTCCGCCCGACTGATCCTCAACGTCCCTTGCCGCAGCCACATCACCCCTCACCTGAAAGACCTACACTGGCTCCCCGTTGACAAGAGGATCACCTTCAAGCTCCTCACCCACGCACACAAGGCACTCCACAATACCGGACCAGCCTACCTCAACAGCAGACTCAGCTTCTACACCCCCACCTGCCAGCTCTGCTCTTCCAGCCTCATCCTCGCCGCTGTGCCCCGCATCCAATGAACGACCTCTGGCGGCAGATCCTTCTCCTTCCTCGCCACCAAAACCTGGAACACCCTCCCTACCCACCAACGGCAGACCCAAGATCTGCTGACCTCAGAAGACTCCTCAAGACCTGGCTCTTCGAGCAGTAGCAGCACCCCCCTCCCCACAGCGCCTTGAGACCCTCACGGGTAGGTAGTGCGATTTACAATTTCCTTGATTGATTGAGTGATTGATTGATCTTCATATTGTTCAGCTCTGCGAATCCTCCTCATTGTGAAATAAATATTCAAAGTTTGTGATCTATAATTTCTCCACTACTCAATGGATTAACACCAAATCAAATAAAGCACACTTTCTGCCAAACTTAATGTACTTCCTTTCAATGGTTTTGGTTGTAGCTGTGTTTAAATTTCATATGGTTAAATAATTGGGGGAAAATGGGTTTTGGGATTAACTTTTTTTTGGCCCTCTCTTCGTGGACCACCCCAAAACTTTCCAGGAAGGAGCTGAGGTGGATGAGACTTTTTCGGAAAGTTTTGTGAACAATTTTTCAAACAGCACCAAAGGTATTAGCCACCAAAAAAAAAGGATTCTCTATGGAAGTGCGTCCTAACTATAACTACCCAGTGGCGGGCGCCACTGTATATATACACACAGATGCATTGTAATGATATTATTATATGCGGAGAAATAATTTGACAAGGTCTTGTAGTCTTTTTAATGGACAACCCTGCAACTATGGGCTTTGGGGATAGACATGCTGATTGTGTCCAGTGCTTCTATTGGCACCCAATTGCTTGTGTAGTCCTCTGACTTTAAAATCTCCCTTGGCATTCGGCAGGAATGCCCATTATCTCTGCTCTTATTTGCTGTTTATTTAGAACCTTATTTAGAGTATCTTATTAGTAGTTTACGGACAACTCTAGTAGCCTTAAATGGAATTGAAATCAAGATTAGAGCCTACAAGGATGATATGGCTGTGCATTTCTCAGAAGCAATTCAGGCCATCCAATTTATCAAAAAGCAGGCAAAAAGATTTGGGATAATTTCTGCGTAATGCCTTAATCTTCAGAAGACCCAAAATATTCTTAATTTTGCTTCTATTCTGCAGGAACCAAGTGTTGTGCTTATCACAACTTGTCTAGGAGTTAAGATCACCTCTTCCCTTAATAGGATAATTAAATTAAATTATGACCAGCTGCTTCATCAGTCTATAATTAAAATTTGTTTATGGCATTGACCACCTATTAGTATTACTGGAGGATGCAATATTGTCAAAAGTAATATTCTTCGTAAGTTTTTATACCTCTTCCATGTGGTCAAGCCTTGTGGACTAAATTTGTTTTTAAGAGGATCCAACAAGCAATTAGCAGCTTTCCATGGCGGTGTATGGGCCAGGTGATCTATCTGGTAGTTGAAATTGTCCCCTAACCAGGGAGGGTGGACTTTACCGGAATTTAAGATTTTCTTTTGGACAGCTTTCGGCTCTTGTATCAGGTGCCTTCTTACCTATTGTCAACCAGATCGTAATGCATTTGATTATCAAATATGGGCTGGGTCTGATTGGAAGCCTTAGCGTACAGGCATTCAGAGGCTAATTATTTTAAGCGGTGTGATTTATGTTAATTACTGATGTATGTAAGATATGGGGAGAAATCTGCCGTGGCTTTTCAAATTTCATCTCTACACTCTTTTGCATCTCTTTGGGGGAATTCAACCTTACAGTCTATTTTTCAGGATGCTGTCTCTAGATCCTGGTACTCCAGTGGGATTTAAGTAGGATTAAAGTTGCAGGGCAGCTATTCGGTCATCAAGGTTTTAGCACTTTGCTTTTGTCCTCCAGCGATAATATTATCTTTCTCATAATTGCTTTTTTAAATATCTCAGGGTTGGGATTATTTTCAACATAATGATGTCAGCAAGGTTATCAGCAATGATCTGGAGCTCCTATCATTTATACATTCGGTTGATTATTATTATTATGTAGCTTATAGAGCGCGCAGCTACCCCCATCGGGAGTGTCCCGGCGCTGGCAGTGGAGACATAGAAAGAGGTGGGATGATTATGTTGGAATCCGCAAGGTGCTAAGGAAGACTAAAGAGCCACGTCTTCAAGAATTTCTGTAAGCTAGACTCCGAGTTGGCCTTTCTGATGTGTTCGGGAAAGGAGTTCCACAGGGTCGTGGTTCTGACGGAGAAGGACCGCCCTCCTATTCTAGCTTTGGCAAAGCGAGGGGCGACGAGGAGTTCAAGATGATTGGATCTTAGGTTTCTTGTTTGATGGATTTACGGATTCTTTTCCGTAAATAGTGGGGGCCAACTTCATTTATTACCCTGTAAGCAAGGGTGAGAGCTTTGAATTCTCTTCGTTTTTTAAGGGCAGCCAGTGTAGACTACGTAGATGGGGGGAGATATGATGCCTCAGTGGGACATTTCTGATAAGCCTTGTGGCTGCATTCTGTATTGTTTACAGTTTCCTGAACAGATAGGCTGGTAAGCCCAGATATAGACTATTAGCGTAGTCCAGTTGTGATGTTATAAGTGCGTGGATGATTGTTTTCCTACAGTCCATTGGTAGGAGGTGGAGAAATCTTCGCAACGCCTTCATTTTCCAGAAGCAGGATGAGGACACGTGTCCAATATGGGTTTTGCATGAGAGGGTGTTGTCAAATTTAAATCCCAGATTCCTGGCCGAGGACACAGGAATTGGAGGAGGATTGAGCTGTAAAGGCCACCAAAGATCAGATTGGGGAGGGGAAGGGTGAGTAAAAAACAGTACCTCCATTTTATCTGCATTCAGCCGTAGGCAGTTCTTAGTCATCCAGGCTGATTTATCTATCAGACACTGCTTAAAGTTTGTGAATGCAGCCTCCAAATGGTCTTTGAAGGAGAACACCAGATGGGTGTCATCAGCATATGAGATGACACTTACTCCATGTTGCTCTACAAGTGGGGCTAGGGGGGCAAAATAAATGTTAAAAAGGGTCGGGCTGAGAGCCGAGCCCTGTAGTACTCCACAAATCACAGGGCGGGGTGATGAGACATGAGGATGCAGCCTTCTTCTCTGGAACCGCCCCTCAAGAAAGGAGCTGAACCAGGCCAAGGTGGTCCCATTTACTCCCAGTTGCCTGAGCCTGTCAAGGAGGATCTTATGTGAAACTGTGTCAAACGCTGCTGACAGGTCTGGCAGCACCAGCATTGCACAGCTACCCTTATCTAAGGTTTCCCTGGTTGTTTCAGCTACCTCCAGCAGAGCTGTCTCAGTGCTGTAGCCAGTTCTAAATCCGGACTGAGAATCGTGTAGTAGTTTGTTAGATTATAGGAAGTTGCATAGCTGTTTCTGCACTTCTTTCTGAAGGATCTTGACTGGTGCTGGCAAAAGGGAGATGGGTCCGAAATGTTTTAGTACAGCTGGATCTGCATCCTTTTTCTTGAGGATAGGTTGGTGTCACGAGTCCGATAACGAACTGCGGACTTTGTTGCCCTTCGATTCTGACCCAGTTGTTTCACCCTTTGTGCAGGAAGGACAAGAGCCCCTTAAGGGAATTCTCAGGTGGAATCCCCGGGGGTGTGGCCCACGACGTCATACCCAAGCGGCCTATCGGAGGAGCAGCAGGCGCAAACAAAAGGAGACGAAAGCGGGTTTCCCTGGTGCAGGAGAGGTTGTGGTGTGGACAGAGAGGAACAGCGGAGGCAGAATAGCAGCGAGAATAAGCGGAGCCAAAGAAGAGACCGAAGCAAGTACTGCTGTGGCGTGCAGAGACGACAAGCCGGGAGGTCAACGGGACTACGTTTCTCCCAGCCACCCCCCTGGAGGAGGGTGGCTTACTAAGGTACGGGCGATGCTACAGAGGCTTACGGGACACGGGAGGGGGAAGGACGTTGTATAGAAGGAGGAGGGAGGTCACGTCGGGGCTCACTCGGTGCCAGTCAAAGGTGACTTCTCCCCTCACTCCCCTTCCCTGAGAGAGAAACGCCAGTTTTTCCCTGCGACTCACTCCGGTCTATTTCTTTTGTTGTTTTATCCCCATCCACCCACGCCATTCCATCAATGTTGGGGAGGTGAAGTACCGAATATCCAACCCCAAGTCCAGGGGAAGACCTGGTGAAGACGGAACCTTTTCCAACCAGGAGTTCGGACCCCTGAAAGACCACAGACTTTGACTTAATTTTTGTGCCCTTGACAAATTGAATTTTAGATTAAAACAAAACTTGCTGAACTTTATCCCTCTCTCTTACAAACTTTCATTAGTTTGGCCAGCCTCCCTCTGGGAAAGATTCCGGATTGCGACAAAGTGGTGGAGAATGCGGGCATAGCTCCGTCGCTACAAGATGGAGAACCTCATCTACCAGTTGAAGGAGGAGCCAAACCAAACTAGAATGGGCAGAGTATCACTCAAGCAGAAAGGGACCGGACAACATTTACCACCGCCATACAGACCCAAGTGGACAACCTGGTGAAGCTGGCCGAAGGACAAAGCCAGCTCCTTCTGGGGCTGGGACAAGGGAGGACTCCCGCACCACCTGGCACGGTTATCCCACTACAAAAGTACGTACCTGGGGAGGATCCCATAGACTTTTTTCTTAATTTTGAACGGGCCGCTAGGGCCAGCGGGTGGCCCAGCGACAGATGGCCCTTTTACCTGGCTCCCTTACTCACAGCTGAAGCACAGGCAGCATATCAGACCATCAATCGGGATGGAGCCGCCGTATACGGGGTGGTGAACCAATACATCCTGGACCGCCTTGGAGTTGATGACGAGGCCCACCGCCTTAGATTTAGGCAAGAACGTGGAACAGCCGGCGACACTCCCAAGACACTTTTTTATAAGATGAAAGAAACTGCCGACCGGTGGCTAAAGCCACAAGCAGGCAATATTGATGATGTAATGAACAAAATATACCTAGAACAATATCTGGAAATGCTCCCTTATGGTACTCAAAAGTGGCTACGGCAACACGCAAACCTGACCATAGAACAAGCCGTCGAAATGGCCACTTCGTTCACCCGGGCCCAAAGCCGAGGACCTTTCAAAGAACCCGGAAGACCACACAAAGGTCCTCTCCCAACGAAGCCGGAAAGAAGGCTCGCCAAAACGTACCCTGACCCCCCTAAAGCCAAACCCATGAGATATGACCCACCAGTCACCTCCAGCCCTCAGTGCATCGAATCCGGTGAGTGGGGCCATATAGCTCGGTTCTGTAGAAATAAGAAGGATAAACCAGATGACGAGCCCATGGATGTCAGCTACGCCCCCAGATCTATTCTGTTTGCGCAGGAGATGGGACCCATGTATTACGTGAGTCTCATTGTAAATAAGCGGGAAATAAAAGCCCTCCTGGATTCTGGGTGTAAGCATTCAGTGGCCCGGGGTGATGTGGTCCTTCGTTGGCAAATCGTAGAAGGGAGAAATGTTGGCATACGGTGTGTGGTCTATCCCATAGCCCAATTACCAGTAAGCTCCAAGGCCACACCACCATTATCGTAGGGGTTCTCCCTGCTCTTCCCGAGCCACTTATTTTAGGGGTAGACAATCCCTCTTTTCCCCTCCTACTTGCTAGTGCCCTGAAACCTGAGACAGCCTCAAACAATTCACACAATGCTTTACTGACCTCAGAACCGTGGGCAATGGACAAAAAGTTCTGGGCCGCCCAGTTAAATGACGCGTCCCTTAAGCATGCCTGGCAGAGTGCGCAAGAAACGAGGAATGCCCAAAACAAGACCTATCCTTGCTTTCTAGAACAGCACGGGTTTCAGTTCTGCATAGCTAAGGAGGGGGCCACACCTCAGCTTTTAGTACCAACGACTTTCAGAGACCAGGTCTTATATTTCGGCCACTCCCACTTGTTAGCAGGTCATATGGGGGCAGAAAAGACCAGTCAGGCCATCCTTGTCACGATCCCGCCTGGAACCGGAGACTCCTCAGGACTCGTGCGTCGCAATATGGGTTCCACTCCTTGATATCCCCAACTCACACAACAAATGCACAGAGTATTAGGGTGATCAAGTAAGGGTAGGGAAAGGATGGGAACAGCGGGGAGTAGAACCTGTAACACAAAATACAGAGAAAAGTATACACACAAGTATATGCAACTCTACACTCAATAATTCTCGCTAGCCTACTTCTGACTGGCCGCACCAACAATCACCAGCTGTTACTCTCCTAGGATTCAACAAGTGGTATTTCCTCATACCCAACAATTCAGTTCCGTAAGAAATGACATGCAGCGTGAAATAGAGTATGCATCAATGAGTCTAACACACCCCCAGCCCCGGACTTGCTTAGCTTCAGCAACCCACGTGTTGGGTGAGTTCTCGTAAGAAAGTTATACACAAATGTGGCCTTAATCTACTTGCAGAGATATCTAAATGCGCCACAACAAAACTCTACATGGAACGATAGCGGTGCGGTCTCTAAAGGTTCGTATTTTCCTTAAACTGTTTGTTTAGTAGAAAGTGCATTTGTAAAAGGGCGCTCTGCCTCGTCCTCCCGGGTCCGTCAATTAGACGCTGAGGAGAGAGACTAATGCTGCTTTGGCTTTGGAACGGCTCGGTCCGAGTCCTAGTTCCGGCATCCACTGAAGGTATCCACTTGCGCTTACCTTCAACGCTGCGGGGGTTTTCAGCCTTACTTGGCTTAACCGGGGAATTAGAGACCAGCTACTAGGCGAGAGTCCGATGGCGGGAATTGCAGGCAGTCCCCGTCTCACCGTCGAGTTCCGGAGTGCTTGTCAGTTCGGTCTTCTCCAAAGGCGCAGTGATGGCTGTCAAATATCGGAATATCCCTGAAAATCGGGAGCGGGCGGAAGGCAAACTTCCGCATGTGCTTCGTACTGAGGCTGGATCCGTGGTGTAACGGGCTCGCACAACAAAAATAACGCACGCCTCTCTGACGCGGTTCTTCCTACTTTATGGACGTAGCTCCGCCTCACTCCTGTAGGACCGGGCTTTCTGGGACTTGTGGTTCCATGCAGGTGCCAGCTCTATGTTTCCTGACAATCCTAGACAACTTCTACTGGCCTGGCATATATCTTCAAATAAGAAAGTATTGCCAGGAGTGTGAAGAGTGTCAGAGGCGCAACCTTTACACCCCTCCAAAGGTACCCCTACAACTCCTGCCTATTATTGGACGACACTTTGAGCGTTTAAGGATGGACCTGATAGGACCCCTGCCTAAGTCCAGCAAAGGCCATCAATATGTCCTCATGATCGTTGACTATGCCACCCGCTATCCTGAAGCATTCCCCCTGAAGACAGCCACTACCACCTCCATATCCCAGAAGTTAATCGAGGTATTCTCAAGGATGGGGTTTCCGAAGGAAATCCTTACGGACCAGGGCACCCCTTTTGTGTCCCGTCTCATGAGGGAGATCTGTAAACAGCTAGATATACGGCACATCAGAACGTCCGTATACCACCCACAAACAGACGGCCTCGTAGAGCGTTATAATGGGAACCTGAAGCTTACATTAAAGAAGCTCCTGTCAGGGGATGGAAGAAACTGGGATCAGCTTCTTCCGTTAGCGCTCTTTGTGATCCGGAGTACTGTGCAGTCAAGCCTGGGTGTGTCTCCCTTTGAACTCTTATTCGGGAGGCGCCCTCGTACTCTCCTTGAAATCACAAAAGAGACGTGGGAAGAACAAGGTGTTGCGGAAGCACACGCTCTATTGGACTATGCAAACCAAGTGAAGGTACGACTTCACAAGCTAGGAATCCTGGCCCACGAGCAGTTGGATAAAGCCCAAACGAGACATAAGACACAATACGACAAGGGGACAAAGTGGAGGGAGTTTAAAGCAGGTGATTGGGTTTTAATCCTTCTCCCCTCCTCCTCTCACAAATTATGAAAAGAATGGCAGGGTCCCTATGAGGTCGTGGAGAAGGTCGGGAGGACCACCTACATGCTCCGCCTCTCCACCAATAAAACCCAAATGTACCATGTGAACCTCCTTAAAAAGTGGTTAGGTCCGCCTCCACCGAAACCCTGTAGTGTCTCTTTCACCACACCTGCAGAAACCACAGTGGGGGATACCATCCTTAGCCCCTGCTCCTCTCCTTCTCTGAGATCTTTTCCAACTGACCAGGAAAAACATCTTTAGCAACCCATTCGATACCCACCCTTGAGGGAGTGGTGGTTAAACAGAAACCCTATTGGGTCCCCGAAGCACGTCGTGCTGCCCTACAAAAAGAGGTGGCTGACATGTTGGCTCTGGGAGTAGTAGTACCCTCCCAGAGTAACTGGTGTTCGCCAATAGTCCTCGTCCCAAAGCCAGACTGAAGCACCCGCTTCTGCATTGACTTCAGAGCGATAAACCGCATTTCAAAACAAGATGGGTACCCCCTTCCTTGGGTGGATGAGCTGATTGAACGCCTGGGTGAGGCTCGCTACATATCCACCATTGACCTCACCAAAGGCTCCTGGCAGATACCTCTCCACCCGAAGGACCAAGAAAAGACGGCTTTCTCTACGCCGGACGGGCTCTTTCACTTTACGGTGCTACCTTTCGACCTTCATGGCGCCCCGGCTAGCTTTCAAAGACTCATGGACACCCTTCTGAAAAACCATCTAGGGTATTCGTCAGCCTATTTAGACGACATTGTTGTATTCAGTAAAACCTGGGAGGAACACCAAACCCACCTTTTCGCCATCCTCACAGAGCTAAAGAAAGCTAACCTTCACATAAACGCAAAAAAATCCAAATTTGCCTTTCAAAAAGTCAAATACCTAGGATTCCTATTAGGGGAGGGGATGATTGAACCCCAGGCGGAAAAGTAAGAGCCATCCAAGACACTCCCTTTCCCAGTACCAGAAAAGAGATAAGGGCTTTTTTAGGTTTGGTCGGCTATTATAGACGATTCATTCCTCATTTTTCGCAGCCCCCCTCACTGATTTGCTAAAAAAATCTTCCACAGCTGCTCGAATCCTCAAATTTATGAGAAGGAGGTTGCGAATCTCTGGCTTAGGGGCAAAGAAGGAACTAAATGTAACAATTAAATATGGGCTCCCTTCTTTACATGTTAAATAATGTTTTATGTGTTTTCATTTATTGAGCTTCCATCCTTTTCATTGTTTATGAATGTATGATATGAATCATGAGATATGTAATATAAGTATAATATTAATTATGGAATAATCTGATATATTTTGGGTCTTATGCTGAGTTATCGTAATTATTTCTCCTCTCTCTCTTGTTGTTTTGCTCTCTTCTGTTTCTTTCCCCCTTTCTTCTTCATCTCCATTCTTCTCTCTTTTCTTTTTTTTGTTGATGTTTTCTAATTCTCAAATGTATTTTGATGTGTTTTTGTACCACATCCAATTCCAATAAAAATGTCTTAAAACAGAAAACATCAGGTAATTAAAAATATCAGAAAAAAACTTCAAATGTGATGGAAATTTTATATATTTTTTTATTTTGATGATTAGCGTGCAAAGGTGAATAAGGAGGAATAATCAGTTAAGTAGTTCTTTCATATTAACATTACATGTTAATGGTACATAGTGTGACATCATAGAATGAATTAAATGTACTTATATTGCGATTGAAATGGAACATTAGTTTCAAAACGTCAAGCACTGTGCCTAATTGATCTCTCTTACCTAAAGGGTAAATAATCGGTTTTAAGCACTTGCCAAACCTTCCAGAACTTTCTCATGCCACCTGTAGTCAGTACACTGAGAAGATCTAACAGATAAATCACATTAAGGTCACCTTAAAGTTGTCCCATTATTTATTAATTAGATCACGTAAAAGTTTAATGCCTATAACATCATTGGGTGAGTGTTGTTACGGTAGAAAATGGTCCTTATAGTTGCACACAGTCATAAGGCTGAGAATCTGAAGATGTAAGTCAAATATTACTGTAGTATGCCACATGTTGCCTGCATATGCAATCTTCCGGGGGAGTCTCAAATCGTGGGCATTGACTGTGGTCTCCATTTCTCCTGTCAGTCATCTTGCCTGGGTTAATGTAAAAATAAAAAAGGTGAAATTTCAGGACTCTCAGTGACATTTGTTTTAAAGTAAAGTACCTATCAACTAGTTCCCTTTGCATATGAGTATAATCCCCAGGAGAGGCAACACAAGTTTGGCCATGTATCTGTCAAACAAGATACATTATCTGTTCTTTTATCCAATCATTTATCATAAAAATGTGACATATTTTTTAATGGAGGTAAGCATGATTCCCTTCTCATGGGCAATGATCTTCAAAAGAGACTGTATATCTTTAAATAATGAGGAATGTGGGATCTCTAAAAGTCACCAAAAGATCAAATTTAGGTTTAAGCCAATTGTTAAAAAATCAATCACAGAAGCTTTTTGGTGTGTATATATGTCTTGCTGGATACTATTATGATAAAGGGATAGCATTTTAATCCTCTTAAGTCTGCCAGGTTTGATAAACAGGCGCAGAAGTCATTCACTTCCCCTGTCTGAAGAACATTGAATTGCCAAATTAAAATAAAACATGGTGCCATCCAGAGTCTAGAAACATTAAAAAAACATGCAATTGGTTGATGATTGACAGTTTATATAACCTACTTCTTTTGACAGCCTAATAGTACAAGCACCAGTGCCCAGCCTCCTATTCTGTCTGGTTAGTGTAAAAAATGTTGTGCTCTCCTCAGCTTCTTATTTTGACAATTAAAAACAGAAGTCATGACAACTAATTTACAGAAAAAGTAAGTTAAAGATATTGTGGTAATGGTTGAGATAAACTATGAAACTAGGATAAACCTCCATCTTGACAATATTAATTCTCCAAGTTAGGGATACCAATAGTTGGTTCCATCTTTTGAAGGAAGCAATAATTCCAACAGTGTTGTCCCCAGATCTTAACCTCTGTGTACTACTCTTTGATTGTTAGACTTGTTTCCCCCTAGAAAACTTGGCTATGATTTTGCTTCATTTAGTTTGTACCCAGATGCTGTCTGAAATACAGCTGCCAGTTTTAATGCTGAAGTGATTGAAGGTTGAAGATCTCCTGCCAGCTCCTCCGAGTATAGTGCTACTAGTCAGTATACACTGTGATATTAACTGGTTAGCATGGCACATCAATTTTGGAGACCGATTCCCTTCTAAAGGGTTTGATGTACATAGCATAAAGGGAGGGTTCTGTTGTAAATAGCATAAAGGGAGGGGAAATTAGTCATCCCTCTGCTTATTGGTACACTAACCAAGAGTGTGCCATTGCCTTGCACTTTTGTGCAGAGATCAGTGTAGAATTCACTTGAGGAATGTTTGTGCAATCTTCATTTTGCACATCACCTTCCATTGAAACTGTCAAGAAACCACAAAAAAGGCCTTTTTACATCTAATAATACAATTGCCTCATGTGGTATCATTTCTCGGAAACACTCAATCAAGCATGCAGTCATAATCAGGTGGGAAGTTGTGTCTCTCCCAGTTAGAAGACATGCTAGAATTGTGAAGCCAGTTTAGATATTTCCATAGATAGTCTATTTTTATGTAATTTGAAAAGATCTTAATGTCTGCATTTTATAAAGGGATTTATGGATAACATTTACAGTCCCACGGTATTTACCCTATTTCAAGTAAATTCATATTGTAGCATCTTTAGAGAATGGAGTTTTATAGAGCCCATGACCTCTTTTGCTACTTCTTAAACAGTGTTATGCTAGGTCTTAGCAATTTCTAAATCTCTACTGGCAGGGTAATAGGACCAGAGACTTTGCCAGGCTATAACTCCTTTAGGTTCTCTAATACTTACTAAAGTGTTGGTTCTTCATCAATAGCATGGGCCCGGAATTCTGATAGGTACTCACTAACCTGTGTGCTAGATGTAGAGTGAGAAGGCACTTCTGTATACAGCACCATATAATAATGCCAAAAAGTATGTACTATGCCGTGTATTGTTGCAGATTGCACCCATGTCATTCTGAATTGTTCTTTTATTATTGCAGTTTTCTTGTTACATGAGCATAAATGCTGGCCTGGTTTTTTGAAAGCTTCAAATATGTTTTTCTTAATTCTTTAATTTTGCCTTTTGCATCTCCATTAGGGGACACTTCAATCAGTCAGTCATTATAAACTTTATTTGCAACATATCCGTCGCATAAAAGTACATATATCACCATATTTTAAAAGAAACATATATCACCATAGTGCAAAAAGATACAATAATTCCCACATTCTTAACACATTTAAAAAAGGACATAGTTAAAAACATACTACAAATTAAAATACCCATGAATTTCCCTTTATAAACCATTCAAAATGTATAGAAAATGTATTAAAATATCACAACTCATAAAACACTAAGGGTCCAAATCAGTAGTACAAAATAAGAAAGGGCAGTGTATAATCCTATATCACATTGTTTAGATCAATTTAACTATTGTTGGACTTGGCCCTTTTTGCAGGGTCATACCTGAACTTGTTGCCTTCCTCCTAGTCTTTTTTCTAAACTGGTATTGGTGGTTTTAGGACTCTGGGCACTTTATCAAACAGCCATTTTGGTTTCTCACTGCTGTGAGGCTGCCCTCTCATAGGAATGCATTGAGGATTCCCTGATAAGTGTTTCAGTGGTAATTCCTGATATGAGAGGAGCAGCGTGGTCAACTTTAGTATTTTTGGAATAGTGATAATAAATGCTGCGCAATGATGTGTGCAGATTTATTATCACTATTTTAGAAGTGGCACTTTTAGAAGTTGGTATTTCTGTGTGTTATGTGTCTTTGCCTGCCTGATGTGTGTTGCATGTCTGGCTCTGGAGTGACAGGGGCTGGTGAGGTGTGTGGCTCCAGAAGGGCTGGGTGAGTCAGCACTAGGCTAAATGGGCAGATCTGCATTTGGAGTAGTGGGAGGAGTAGCCCCTGAACCTGAATAGGTCTGTGCCTGCCTTGTTCAATGCTGGGTCCGCCCAACTGTGGTGTGTCTGAGGACGGAGCCCAACCTGACAAAGGAGGGTGTGAACACTGTAAACAAAGTGCTTCAGTACCCTCCGAACCAGTTGGGACTTGTTCCCTAAGTCCTGTGCCAGGGCAGAACAAAGACAAATATGGTATGTATATTGGGGCTGTGACCCCATGTAAAGTGTGCTGTTTTAGGCGCTTGGTTGTACCTGCTGGGCCCCAGGAAGAAAAGCTACGAGGGACTGCCCCTCTGCTGGAGGGCCCTGTGAGCTGGCCTGCCTAAGCCCAATTTTATCTAACTTTGCCCGGTGTGCCCTTGGACCCAGCGTGGGATCCTTGCGAGATTCACCCCTTTGCCTTGGCATGAATGGTGCTCGATCCTGCTATTGCGGACCGGCTGGATGCTGCTGGGGCCACCAGTGGCATGAGGAGCACCTCAGGAGCTTTTAAGCCCCAAAGCCCTGGACCGCGCATTATCCTGAGGGAACCCCGGTGTGGGAATTCCCCCGTGCTGCAGGAAGGTTGAGCGGGAGCCCGTCCTGCATTTTTATGGTTCCAAGAAGCGCCGCACCACGAGCGGCATCCCGGAAGTCAGGCAAGCTGTCTGGTTGTGGGTGGGGCCTCGTTTATATACCACGGACCAATCCGGGCAGAGGTAGCTGCCGGAAGTCAGGCCTGAGTGAGTCTGGAGGTGGGAGGGGCCTGTGTGCTGGTGGGAGCCCCGCCTGTGGTCCTGGAGAGAAGAAGGGGATCTACAGAGACTCTGCTCCACACTGAGGGATCCCCCATGTTGCTGCAGGAGAGTGAGGCCAGTGTCTGAAGCGGCGGAGCCTAGTGGGCTCGGTCAGCGGTCACAGAGAGGGACCAGAGCCTCGCGGGCTCCTAGCCGAAGTCCTACGGATCCCGGAAGGAGTCTTAAAAGGCCCCGTGAGTGGAGTCTGTGTGAGGCACTGTGGTTGCCATTTGTTTTCTCCAGAGAAGAGCCCCAGAGAAGGGGTCTTCAAGGCACAGTTGGTGCCAGTGCTTTTTCTGCCCCAGCTGCACCGCAAAACCACGGGCAGCTGCAACAAGGGGGCACTTGTTTAAAAGTCCCTGAGTGGGGCTTCAGAGGCACAGTGGTGCCAAGGCTGATTTTCACAGCTGCACCGCCAGAGCACGGGCAGCTGCAATGACGGGGGCATTTCTTTGTTGGCAACAGAGGAACCAGGGTGAGTTGCACCCTTGGCCCATTTAGTGCCCTGACATTTAGCCAGAGGGCATTTGGGACAACCCAGACGTGCCCCCAAGGAAGGCCAGTTAGCCTGTGGTCATTATTGTGGTGTTGTTAGGGCGCAAGGCCCTAACATGATGCATAATGTGGTTTATGCCTAATGTGTTTATGCATGATATGTTTCCGCTAAGTACAGTATTCTACAAGTAGTTGCTGGTTGTTTTACATTTACTACTTGTGCTTTCTTATGGTTTTGACAGTGGCCCGATTGGCCCTGTCCTGTATATAATCCCCTGTGAAGTATTGCCTAGTGCCAGGTGGGACAATGCACATTTGTGATTATGGTTCTAGTGTGTTTCTGATAATACAAAGGCTATATTTTATATAACCTTGTGTGGAGTTTCTTTCATGGTGTGTCTAGTGTGTCGCTGCTGTGTGTGTGTTGTGCAAATGCTTTACACATTGCCTCTGGGATAAGCCTGACTGCTTGTGCCAAGCTACCAAGGGAGTCAGCAGGGGTTATCTTCAGCGTGTAACTCCCTTGCCCTGACTAGAGTGGTGGTTTCTGTCTGGCTGAGGTGCATGCCCTAGCCAACGAGAAATCCAATTTCTAACAACTATCTGATGACCTATGGATAAATATATTAAACAAAATACCCTCTAGTATATTAATTACTTCACTCACCTTGTGGGTTTAATACTGCTTGTAGTTACTGTCCACATTTGTGCCCCAGTTATTTTTCAGATCATTGTTTTAAGCAACAGTTACAGATATTGTTTATGCTCTAGATACTTACTCACATGAACTTTCAAGGCCTCTGCAACTATAAAAATAGATGGTGAAACATCATTATTTAGCAAGAAATACTATATTTAATTATAAATGTGTTTTGCAAACTTGTTTCTTTTTAGTAATCACTTAGGACCTATTTATGAGTTTGACGGTCCGAGGACTGCCAGACTCATGGTGGCGGTCTTGCAACCGACATATTACAACCCTGGCGGTTGTGTCTGCGTGAGACTGCCGACTTTGCCATGGAACTGCCATTCCCTGGCAGTTGCGTGGCGGTCAAGAGGCATCTATATGCTTGGCAGGACCGCCACGAGTTCACCAAGCATATTACGACTTTCACCTCTGCCAATGATTTCATGGAGGTTTTTCTTCAATGAAGACAGTGGCAGAGATGAATGAAAGGGGGCCCGGCAGGGCCCCCTTGTACCTCACTCCTTGTGAATGCAGACAGGGGGCACAACATGTGTCCCCCTGTGTGCATGCACAGATGTTTCAGCATGGAATGGACTTTCAAGTCCATGCCATGGTGGAACTTCCTTTGACTTTCCCATTGCGGTACCTATTTCATAGGTACCACAGTGGGAACGGCAAAGTAATCTCCCACCAATGACAAAAATGTAATTATTTGGCAGGTGGTTCTCATGAGGGTTTGGCGGTGCAGCGGGGCGCTCCCGTCGCCGCACCGTCCCACTCATAATCGGACCCTAAGTAACTATCCGTCACCGTTCCTGATTCTTAGTGATTCCAATTCACATTTCAGATGCTGCTGCCACATGATCAGAATAAAATGCAGAACATACTATTGTTGTACATATATCAGATGTGGATATAGATGTTAGTACTAGATCTATTCATGTGAGTTTAATTTAAAAAAACATTCTCTTTTATTAGTGAGTGCCCGTTTCCAAGGGTCCACCAAGCCTACAAAAGCCACCATGTCCATTATTTCATTCCTTGCTTGTTTCATTCAACCCATAAAAGCCAGGTTGGAGGTGTCCAGCTTGGTAGATCCTCATCAGCCTTACCGTTTGGCCTGGATCAGTGGTCTCGTACTCTTCCCACATGAACAATCACAGTAACAGGAGACCAACAGGATCTGTTTCTGAAACCTAGGCAAGGTTGGACAAGGAAACTGAATTTGCAGGGTGTACTGTGTTTAATTTGTAAAAAAATATGTTCCAGGGCCCATGATATGTCTTAGGAGGGCACTGCAGCTTGCACTACCCACTATCCCTGTCAGCACTGCTAAATAAGTACCAAGGCTACATACTAACCATGTTACTCCTACAAATGAGATAATTTGGACTATTCCAAGCCTCTCAAAGCTGTAAGAATGGACTGGGCACAAAAATACAGTTATTTTTTAATATTCACATATTACACTGTTAAATACTCCATAGATATGGTCTCTGTGAATATAGACACACAACACCACTTTGTGGTGGAGTGTCATATATATGTGTTGGTGTTAAGATATAAGTGCCGGCGCTGAGCACTGGCCAACACAGTGACAAATTAAGCACTGGGGCAATACAAACCTGATTGGCCAATTGGCAAGGCTGTAGGTGAGACATGGGCAGACAAGCAGCTCAACCATCCGTATGCCTTAGACAGAACCAGCAGTGCATTGAATGCAAGGGAGAGGAGTGTGACCAAATTCTTCCATGGCCATTAAGCAAGGCCGACAGTGGCAGCTCCTCTGCTAAGGCTGAGGAGTGCCATCTCACTGCTCACTGAGCAGTTCAAAAGGGAAAAATAAAATTATAATAATGCAATGTTATTATCCTTTTATTTTACAGTACTGGCTCAGTTGGTTGAGGGGCGGGTGGGGCTTGACTGTTCAGAGCTGGAGGAGGAGTGGGAAGCACTTTCTAAGTGCACATGACATCTTGGACCGGCCAACCAGTTATGTGCACTTAGCATTTTCTCAACCAGGCTGTATTACACAGCCAGGGTGGAGAACACACACAGCCTCCCAGTCCCTCTCTGAGCGCCAAACCATGGCACTCAGACCAATCACAACACTACTGTAAAGTAGCGTCGTGATTGACTAGGGGATTCTGGGAGGCTGTGTACTACCTGCTGCCAGAGAAGAGGACAGAGGAGAGGTGGCGGCCGGTGGCATCCAGTTATGTCCTTTTTTTGAATGTTTTATTCCGTCACTCTGTCCCTCCACTCCACCATCCCTGTTGGGTAGCAGACGCTACTGAAGGCCGCAGGAAAGGGGAGGAAGACAAGCACCACAACCTTTGTAAAGTTTTGGGAGGGATTGAGTTTGGTGGGATAGTACTATTATTTGAAAGGGTGGGCTGAAGCTGGTAAACTGCTTGCTAGAGCAGGACTACTGCATCAAACTCTTTAAACCACTGCCCTATAAAGCCAGCATGATACCATATTAATATTCACAAAGGATTGCTGCATGGACATCATCCCTCAGTTGTATCTGAGGATGATTCAGACCTGTGACTGGAATTTACATGTAACTCTCATCAGTAAGTATATTGCCCTGAAACTCGCAAGATTTACGTAGGTCTCTGCAGCAGTTGCCTTAATTTCTTAATCTATAATAAGGCCAGTAAGCATAAATATCTTTACTATGATAAATTTAATTCCTCGCAATCTCTCTGGTACATGAGTTGTAATGGAAATATACCGGCAGACCACAGATTTTATGTCATTAACTTTACTCTCCAAGATGCCACCCCTCATGATTTTACACTATTTGTTTCTCTTTCAGTAGCCCCTCCCACATCCACATTTTGTAGGGTCTCATTGTAAATTGCAATCATTTTCAACATCAAAGTTTTGGAAAATCACCTAGAAACTTTCACATTCATTGAAGGAATCTTTAACATGAAATTGAGGGTGACATTGAAGTTGTATAAAAGCGATGAAAACACAAAACTTAAATAATCTATCAATTGTCTGCCTAAGGTACCAAAGTACACTTATAATTAACTTTATCTTTCTCAACATTGCTACATTTAATAAGATGCACATGACCAATTCATTCTAGACATCTGCCATCTGGTTTTGGATAGATCTGTGACAAATTGATGGCACATGTAAAGTCATTAAGGATTTTATTTATGTTATGTAATGTAGGACGCCACATATGATATGACACAAATTGTATTTGGAAAATGTGCATTCACCTCTTGGGGTATTTTGGTACCTAATAACAGATGTTTATTCTAAAGCAACTCAGTGGTACTCATTTTATTTTCCTCAGAGTAATAAAAATTAATTCAACCTGCCAGGATTCAAACATGTGACCATGAGGTCACACACTGATTCCTGCAATTAATGTATTATTTCACCTTGACACCAGACTCTTTGGTAGTGTACAGGAAGAGTAATCCTTGCATTACCCATTTCAAGACATTTGTCACTTTGAGAGGAAACCATTATAGAACATTGGCTACAGTTTTACCCAGTAAACCTATGTATACACATACTGTGTATTCTGTGGATATGTAAATTAATGGTTCTAGATATTCTCTTCTTGCCTGGCAGCAAGGGTAAATGAAGTGTTCTTTAATATTTAATGGTTTATACAGTGGCAAAGCAAAACATACTGTGAAAATGACAGAACACGTCTCGCAGTAAACGTTCTGGATATTTCATTCTAAATCTAATTACACACCACCACCGAGGCACAGGTTTCTGGCCAATTCAAAGAATTTTGATAGACAGCTTGTGTCCAAAGCATATTTTTATGATCAAGCACATAAAATCCGTCTTTAAAAAAAATCATCATTTGCCTCAGTGACTTTGATTTACATCTGTGTTTCAAGAGCCATGAAATTTAAAATACAATGACCTAAATTGCCCTGTAATAATGTGGGCATGGACATGCACTCATGATGGCAGGGCTTCACTGTCACTGTACCAAATGAAATCGAGCTTTTAGTGCCAATCAGTTTTGCATCGTTAACGCTTTGAGAATGTTATTAGCATTCCAACACTGCTTTTCATCCTGTACCAAATGTTTTTTTTCTGCATACACTCGGTAAGGTCAAATGGTGCAGCACATTCAGATTGAAGTTGCTTGTCCTTCACAATAATGTTTACATACATTTTGTATAGGAAGAATTTGTGTTGATTCTTTGAGTATGGACATTAATGGCACAGGGAAGCAACAGCAACACTTTGAAATCGATCTAAAGCAAAAAAATAATGTAGGCACCATTCACAAAGATGTTGCTATTACTCAGTCTTAGAATACAGTAGTAAAAACAAGAGGAAGGGTAATCAACATTTAAATTATTTTGAGAAATGTTGCGAAATTATCTTGAAATTATGTCACGTTTCGAGGATCTTTCAAGAATTTTGAGTGAAAATTGAAAGCAAGGACATACTTCTCATTCAGAACCCAAAATACAGACAAAACGTCTTGCAAGAGGCATTTCAAGAACATTTTCGATGTGAATCGTTTTGATAGGGTCCCATGGAAAAATAAGCTGACCCTCCAGGAAAATTCACAAAACGTCTTAAAATTGGCATAATGTGCAAATCACAAATTTTAGTTGCATAAAAAAACTGATTCATGCCTACAAGAGTAAGTCACATCTGCTCAAAGCAAACTCTTTGTGGATTTGAACCACGTGCCTTGAGTAAATGTATGATTTGTTGTCAATACGTGAAGGATAATTTTTCATTGGTTGTTAAATAATAACCAATTTCAAATCATTTGCAATTTGTTGCAGTACAAACTTTATTGACATCAATCAATAAAATAACAGGAAGCTACAGTACAAGAGGTGCAGCGTCATTTTGCACATCCTGTTCTGGAACTAGTGGGTTTAGGCACACATTTTGCTGCCCAGCTGGCAATACACAACACACATTGTGGATTCGAGTAAGTCATTTAACGAGTCTCAGAAGTCAAAGTGGGTGAAACATACCTTGCTAAGTAGTGAATGTAAAGTTAGTAATACATATTTTGCATGTTCTATTTTTTTAATACTACCTACTAGTTTTGGTGATCCCAAGTTTCCTTCAATTTCATAAAGGGAGTCGTTTTAGTGGTTTAATATATCTAGAGCCCGCCGTAGTGAGGTCTCCGGGTCATTAAGGCCTACTCCAGGCTTAAAGGCCCGAACTCAAGGCGAAGGCCTTTAACAAGGGAGCAGGCCTTTAATTGCCAGTAGAGCCGCTACGGAGGGCTCTAAGGCTATTAGAACATTCCTTCCCTAGAGAGAAGAATGTTCTAATTTATAAAAACAAAGGCCTCACGGAGCCCGAGGGGTTTTAAATCCCCTCGAGCTCCGTGAGGCCTTTGTTCACAGCAAGAGCTGTGAACAAACATTGGAATGTTGGAGCTCCAGGCTTCTACCAGCCGTTAGAAGCCCAGAGCAGTCCATTGTTTTCAATAGAGCTCCCAACAGTCCAATGTTCTAATGCTGGGTGAGCCACACTGATACTAGAGGTATGGTTCTTAAATTAATCACAATACAGACTCAGTATTGAGAGAGCCAGCTTTATGCCAACATATTTAGGTGGTTACTATCGTGCCTGCTTGCATTTTTCAGTGTATATTTATAATTACTTCAGAACCTCGTTAGTGATATGAAGCACCATATAAGTGAAACAATAATACCATACAATAACATATGCAGATAAAATCTTTGTTAATAAAAATTGTAATGTTACAATGTCACTAGGAATACAGGCATGTAAAACCTGATCAGGCTGGAAATACAATCAGACATAGTAAAAATGTTCAATCCTTTTCTGCACAACAGGAGGTCGCAAATAGCTTGTGGTCATGATGGCTCAGGCTGAAATCATGGCATTGTGTTTATCTATGAAGACATCCCCATGCCTACAGTCCACTGGGAACATGCAAGAGTGTCAGAATGTCTTCAGTACTCTACCTGAGCATGTGCAAAAGGACATTAGTAGTGCTTCTTGCCCAATCTCCAGACAGAGGGACAGCAACTGGAAAGTGAGGGATCCTCCCCAGGGGCTCCATGTTCTTCTCTTAGTGCACTGGCCCTTCATGGCAGAAGTTTTGATTTGGATGGATATAGTGTGACCAAGGCACTTTGATTTCTGGGACCTTGGCCTTCCTTGGAGCAATCTGGAGAGTAGAGCTAGCAGAATATCGAGTTTTTAATATAGAATGGACAGAATATCGAATTGCCAAAATATAGTGGTGAAGAATATCGAAAATCAGGTAAGAAATATCGATTTACTTAATATAGAAGTAAGTAATATCGACAGTCATAATATAGTTGTTAAAAATATCAATTTTTTTATAGTATTTTAAGTGTTAGTATATGTGTTAAAAGTATGTATTAATTTTGGAATGTTTGTTTGAATATTTTTAAAGTCATGAATTTTATGTTAATTAATTTTTGTGTAATTTAATTCCGTAGCGGGTTGTGGTTTTATAGGGGATTGGGGTGGGAAGTAATTTAATTATAGTACATTAAATAATAATTTTTAGGAATTCTTATTTTTAATTTAATTTTGCGTTTTACTTCTGTAGTGGGTTGTGGGTTTATAGGGGAATAGGGTGGGAAGTAATTTAATTGTTATTAAGTAATTATTAATTGGTATTGAAAATTAATTGGTTGTTGATTAATTATTAATTGGTAAATAATTTGTATTAATTGGTAATTAATTTGTATTTATGTGATTAATTGATAATTATGTTAATTGTATTAATTTATTATTTGTAGCGGGTTGTGGGTTTATAGGGGAATATGGTTGGAAGAATTTAATTGTAAATAGTTAATTATTGAAATAATTTGTGTATATTGATAATTAATGTATTATTAATTAATTATTAATTGGTATTATTTGTATTTATTATTTTTTTATTGAAAATTAATTGGTTGTTAATTAATGATTAATAGGTAATTAATTAAAAAATATTGGTATTTATAATTGATTAATTAATTATTAAATATTGTGTGATTGGTAATTAATTTTAATACTTTTTTTGGTGTTAATAATTAATTTATTTTTAATAAAATATTAAATTATTATTTTCCCTACTATTGCACTCACTGGAGTGGGAATAGTCATTTTTACCCCTACGCTATCCAACGCTTTCCCTACTATTGCACTCACTGGAGTGGGAATAGTAATTTTTACCCCTATGCTATCCAACGCTTTCCCTACTTTTGCACTCACTGGAGTGGGAATAGTAAATTTTGCCCTCCCGCTATCCAACGCTTTCCCTACTGTTGCACTCTCTGGACTGGGAATAGTAATTTTTACCCCTACGCTATCCAACGCTTTCCCTACTGTTGCACTCTCTGGAGTGGGAATAGTAATTTTTACCCCTACTCTATCCAATGCTTTCCCTACTGTTGCACTCTTTGGAGTGGGAATAGTAATTTTTACCCCTACGCTATCCAACGCTTTCCCTACTGTTGCACTCACTGGAGTGGGAATAGTAAATTTTACCCTCCCGCTATCCAACGCTTTCCCTACTGTTGCACTCTCTGGAGTGGGAATAGTAACTTTTACCCTCCCGCTATCCAACACTTTCCCTACTATTGCACTTACTGGAGTGGTAATAGTATATTTTACCCGCCCGCTATCCTACGCAAAAAATGTTGAATATTTTTAAATAATATTACGTTAATATATATGTATTAATTTTTGTTTTTTCTTACATTAATTATTTATTAATTTGAAAGTTATTTAAGTATTTTTAACCCCTTCGATGCGCATGACGGAGCGATTCCGTCATGCGTATCGGTTGCGCTGTGCATATGATGGAACCGCTCCGTCATGGCCCCACCCGCGCAATAGAACCTTCAGCACAGTGCGGTAATCCGCGCCGCGCTGAAGGGGTTAAGTATGTTTTAGTTAATTATATGTATTATTTCATTAATTTTACATTACTTTCAAGTCATTTAAAAAATTCGATATTTTGGCATTCTAAATTTTTTCCTCGATATTTTGGCAGGTCGATATTCTCCTTCTCGATATTTTGTCAGTGATCCCTGGGGGTAGTTAAGAGTTGCCGTTGAATGCAGCTGGATTTTCTCTCAGCACAGTAGTCCCAGGGAATACCACCCATGAATGGCTTAGTAAAATGGTGAGCTCTCCAGCCCACATAGGCATTTTTGGACAGGGATTGTTTTCTTGGACCCATAGATGTATGCTTCAGCCACCAGGAGGATTCAATAAAGGCTTCCTCTCTTCTAAAAGTTTGGTAATACATTGATGAAACTTGTATTTTAGTTGGCTCTTCTCCCAGGTTGTAGAGCTCAAGGACATGCCATCCTGCCCCTGGTGATCCAAAATTAAGCAATCTACAGGGGTGTAAGGGGGTCAGAACCCACTCTCTCAACTACACACTGCCTTTCAACAGCACACATTACAACAGAACTCTGAATATCCACCCAACATGGACCAAAAATGCAAGTAGTTGGCTCTCATTGTGTCCAAAAGCACCTGTTACAATTACTTACCACACTCATTCGTTTGCAGGACAATGTGCACCTCTACTAATAAAAGAACTACGAAAGTAATGTCATTTAGCTCTCCAGTTTCCCTCATCAACTGATTACAGATCATTGAATATGACACACACAGTATTGACTTGAACACCTCAGCAAAAATGCATTAGACTTATGTTTAAATTTGAAACATTGAAAATTCATACTCCAGGCTAATGACATGCTTTGCAATACCTTACTAATACCACCTTGCACCCTCATCAAACTAAGAGCTAATTAACAATAACAAGATAGCAACTATGCCATAGGTAATGCAATGGGAACCACCAGTCATGTTTCAATACTTTACTCAGACTGTTATATCAGCACTCCTGAATCAAGTTATTGCAGTGCAAATAAGTTCCTGTTGCTCTTATCTGTTTTTCCGCACAAATGCTGCTGCTTCTACCTTGTTGTCCAGAAACAAATACAAGACCCGAGATTCCGAATTAAGAGAAATATTTTTGGGCAATATAATCATTTTGCGGTATAAAGAAAACCTGTCCTTATGAAGTGGGCAAAATGAAAGAAATTGGAGTCTTAATTCGGCGGGCCAAAGCTAATTTGGAGGGGGGTTGGGCAAATATTAAGAATATGTCAGAAAATGTCAGGGGAATAGGTCTATATACAAAGCGATAAATTAAAGTCCATATTCCATGAATAGTCCAAAAACATGTGTACACTGTCCAAACCTATAATAAAGTAATTCTTTCAAGCTGGGGCAGGGGTCCAGAATCACGTTCCTGGATTGGGGGCAAAAGTTCCTCAGCATGTCCTAAGATGTGGCTGTTAAATGTCTGGCTGTGGCATAACCAGACACCCACTGGGAAGAAAAACATACAGGGGAAGCAAAAACAACAGTTGATGGACAGAATGCAGAACAATGTCCAGGGAGGACCTGTCCTGGCAGTTCGGGCTGGACTGTTCCCATGAGGCACAGGGTCAAGACTGATTTGCATATGGCTGGGTTCAAATTGGAATGGCATGGTGAGCAAAAAAACGATGGATTTAGGCCCAGATCTCTGTACTGGGGTGAATGTATGACATTGTTCTGCATTCTGTCCATCAACTGTTGTTTTTGCATATATCCTGTATATGGCATGTCTCGCAGAGACAACGCAAGCACTGCCTAGGCGAGACCTAAAAAAGAATCTACTCCCCCCTGCACATTAAGCAAATAAATACTCACCCTTCATCGGCCTGCCCACCTTGCTGTTGTAACACTGGGATTCGGCACGAATTGTTACCAAGAAAAAGTTAGATAATTATACACTTTATAGTACAGAGGAAGGAAACAAGGGGGAATGGCACTTATAAAGTGCAGTGCACACCAAACAGCATCTTGATACCTTCAGGTAAAGGTACAGGGGTTATGAGATGTGACCGTGTGCACATACTTTTATTAGCATCTTGGCAAACATAGAAATTTTGCACCAATCTCTCAGCATCACTTTCCATATACGGCTACCAATACTCAGTCCCTAATCTTTTTGTTTGTTCCTGTGAATCCCATATGACCCTCATGGGCCAATCTAAGAGGTTTGTCTTTGACATTTGATGAAGGTACCAGTCTATCATTTCTCATAATGATGGTTCATATAAGTGTCAATTCGTCATAAACTTTCCAATATGGTCTAATTTCTCAAAAACTGTGCTTTTCAAAACTGAAGAACCACTGATATTTCCCACTTATATGTTAGTGAGCTAACTATAACTTGTGACCCCATAATGCACTGCTTATTACTGCCCCTAAATGCCATTACCATAACCTTTGTTTTAGACTGCTCATTGGCTCAAGCTGTGTGTAAGCCAGATCAACAAAAAACAAACAGATGCTCTTATTTATTGCATGGGTGTACCCAGGCCCCAGAGACCTCCCCTGTTAATGGTGCCGCAATAACAGCAATAGGAGAAAGGTCAGAGTATCAGAATAACAATCTGAAAGCCCTCAGGACCAGAAACGGAACTGTAACCTCAGAGAAGGTGATACAAAGCGGGTGCTGGAAGGAAAGCATGCCCCCCCTCAGGCCCCGGCATGGTGGTGAGGCTCGTGTCTGCCTTCACACGGGCAGGTAACAGCCCGGGGTGTTAAGAGTAAGGGCTGGGGTGTACAACCAATATAACGAGGGGAACCCCTGCAAAATAAATGTAGGTAGAGACTCAGGGGAAAATACAAAATTTATATAGAAAGAAGTTTCTCTACCTGTATCTTTCAAAATGTACAGCGTATCATCTTATTTGTATACAGACACTTAAGCTAAACCAACGAACACACAATCAAAAAACGTTCAGCATATAGCTAAAGGAGGATTCATTAATATTTTATTTTTCACTTTTGTCAAAATTAGAAAAAATAATAATAAATTCAATGCGTTGGCTAATTTACAGTTTGTAAGAAATGCATCAAATAACAGTATATATACATAAAAATAGGTCAGGCTTAAAGAAAGGCCCCAGGCATAATCATGCACACACAAGCTCACTGACTCATACCGATGTCATACCACACCATAAATACAAACATCACACGTCTACAGGTGAAGGATCTAAATAATCCAAAAAAGGCCCCACAAACACAGTAGTCAATATGTAAACAGCATCATACAGGTATTCAATACTGTGCTAAGTAGTACATATTCAAATTTGAGGAATTGAAACTTGGGTGGGCCTCATGGAATGCGCCGACGCGCGTTTCGGTGAACGCACCGAGATATAGGTGCCACCTTCCTCAGGGCCAACAAGTACCGTATAAAGTAGTTTGGGTGTTATGCTGGGACCTAACGAAAGTAAAATAACATATGGGCAATTACATATCAGCAATAAATCCAATCAAAGGTCGATATCTCAATAACATAATTTCTCATAATGAAAGCATATCATACAGTGGTCTTTAGTCATAAGTGTCAAAACAAGCATTGTAGAGGCAATTTATCAAGGTTGAGAAAATTAAAACACGAGAACACTAGAAAATCCTGTTCAGGTATCAGTATCAGTTGAAAAGTAAACATAAATGAAACGAAAATAAAATAAAAAATAAAAAATAAATAAAGATGAAAATGAGAGACTGAGAAAGAAAAGTATACTTTAATAATATATATGATAGATGATAGATTTCATCCGCAGAATGGATCAAGAAAATTCGCAAGGAAACGAGGCAGAGCCTCCTAAGGGCTCTGTGGCAACAAATGTGCAACATAATCACAAATCCGCTCACCTGTATAGACTATGTAGAAAGCGTTCAAGTCAAACTAAGGACACAGGCAGGATCACCCTGGCCTCAGACAGGAGGTCGATGTGCTACGTTAATTGAATCTGCTGGGTACATAAACATCAAGATGAATTCAGACTTAAATGAAAAAACAGAGGTCTAGCATAAACGCTATGGATAAAATTAGCGCATGCGAAGAAAAAACAGGCACGGAAGATGTGGTAGAATAATTCTGGGGGTGTGACTGTCTCACCTGTGTCAGCGGTGCCCAGGTGTCGGCGGTGCCCAGCGGCCCCCGCAGAGGTCACACTTCTAATGGCAAGAGTTACGAGTGTCAGGAGTGTTAATGCAGGCCCCTGGGAAGGGGGAACAGGACAGGCAGGGCTCTGTGGCCCGGGGGGACGGCAGTTCTGCAGGGTGGCAATAAGAGAGGCGTGATGGGGTACGGACTGAGCCTTTCCGGAGGAAGGACATCCAGGGTAGACCTTAAAAGAGACCGCCAGGAGCAGAGGTAGAGAAACTGGAGAGACATGGAGAGAACAGAGGAGTGGAGGGCGGGGAGGGGGAGAGCGGTGAGAGGAGGGGAAACCGGATAACTCGGGAGAAAGAGGATAGGACAGAGGTAAGGGACAGAGAGAAGAAGAGATCGGAAAACTGAGAAAATAGATAAAGGGGAGAAAGAAAACAGTGAGTCAGAAAGTAGAGTGAAAAGAGTGAGGCAGGGTAAAGGAGGAGAAATGGGGGAATCGAGAGAGAAAGAAGAGATGCCGAGGCAGAAGGAAGGGGGAGAGAAAGATGTGAAACAGGGGGAGAGGGAGCGACAAATGGGAGAGACTGCAGCAGAAAAGATGGGAAAAAAGAGAAAGGTGGAGCAATGGAGGCCGTGGTACACTGGGAGGGATATAAGCTAATGTATTCAATAAAAAGCGAGTGAGGGAAGGGGCGAGTGAAACAAGAAGGAGAAGAACGTGAGACCAAGTAACAGCGGAAAAAAATGCAGAGGGAACAGGAAAACCAGAAAGTGAGGCTGGATATTTAGGGAAGACGGAAGGAGAGTGTTTGGAGGGACAGTAGTCTCAGAGGGTAGAGCATAATAAGCGCGATCTGCGTGAGATTACGAGTGCGTAATATAAAGCATTGTACAGCCTCATTCGTTGCCCATAGGATAGCCCAAATAGTCAAGTCAAGTCAGAGAATCTTATATAGCGTGCATATCACCGGTAGGTCTCGTGGCGCTTGCAGAGATTCCAGAGACTGAAGGTCATATCCATTTGCGTTATTTCTGGTCAAACAGCCATGTTTTCAATTCTTTGCGGAAACGGAGGTTGTCCACAATAGAGGGAAGATGAAACAGCATCTTGTTCCAGAGATGGGGGGCGAGAAAAGAAAAGGATCGACCCCCGTTACGTACGGTGCGGACTCGCAGTGGGGTAAGAAGAGATTTTGAACTGGACCTTAATGACACAGGATTTTAAAGTGACCTCTTTTTCTAACTGGAAGCCAGTGGAGGGACCTCAGACTTGGGACTGAGGGGAATCTTGGGGATAAATTTAAGATCAGTCTGGCCGCAGTATTCTGCAGGATTTGCAGTTTAGAAAAGAGGTCTTCATTTAGGGAGGCTAGCAAGGCATTCCCATAATCCATGTGGCTTTACAATTAAGCCCTGGACCTGAGGCTTCCTGGCTCCAATAGGTAGCCATTTAAACATTTTGCGTAGCTTCCGCAAGATCCTGTAAAAAGTACCCAGCACAAGATTGATATGATTTTTCATGGATAGCTTGTTGTCAATCATTATTCCGAGAATGCAGACTGCTTGTTTTGGGGACGGGCATGGGCCCAATGCCTGAGGCCACCAGCTGTTAGACCAGTACTCTTCGGGCCTGCCGAACAGAATGATCTCAGTTTTACTGCCGTTTAGCTGTAATTTGTTATTGCCCATCCAGTTGTTGATGTGGGTCATACAGTTTTTAAACCGGATCATTGTGTCTGTAGGGTCAGGACCAAATGTGATCAACAGCTGAGTGTCATTAGCATATGACACAACCTCAAACCCATAGGACCTGATTATCCTGGCCGGAGGTGTTACATAAAGATTAAAAAGCATAGGGCTCAGGATGGACCCCTGGGGAACTCCAATGCTTACTGGTCTGCTGCATGAGGCCAGGGTATCTATATGCACAGTGGTGGAACGGTCCTTTAAACCAGTCCAGAGCTTTTCCTCGGACACCCACCTCCCAGAGCCGTTGTTCTAGAATGTCATGGGAGATGGTGTTGGAGGCAGCTGACAGGTCCAAAAGAACCAGCATAGCTGATTCTCTTTTATCCAAAGCCAGCCTGATGTTGTCAACCATCTCTACAACTGCCGTTTCGGTGCTGTGCGCTGACCGGAATCCTGATTGTGATGGATCAAGAAGTCCATGACTTTCCAGATGGACAGTAAGTTGTTTATTTACCAAGGATTCTAACGTCTTCACGAAATAAGGCAGTAGCGAGATGGGACGGTAATTGCCTGGTTCTCTGGGATCTAGGGTTGGCTTTTTCAGGATTCGTCTGACTTGATCAGTTTTCCATCTTATCGGCACCGTCGCTTGGTCTAGTGACATATTAAAAATGTCGGTTAAATTTGTTATCAACACGGGTGCTAATTACATAAAAAAGCGAGGCGGAAGAGGATCTGCTGGGGAGCCTGATTTGATCTTAGCACTGGCTTCTAATACCTGTTCGCAGGTCACAGTTTTAAATTCAACCAGCAGAGGCAACAATGGTTTGCTATTCACAGCTGGGTGCAAGTCAATGTTGTTAACATTGTCTTGGGGAAGGATCTGCATATAGCTCTAACCTTTTCGTCAAAAAAGGAGGATACTCTATCGACCCATTCTTGTGTGGGGGGAAGGGTGTGCTGGTTGGCCTGGAGAGTGGTAAACTCCTTCAGAATTTTATATAACTCTTTACTGGAGTTAGCGGCATTGTTAATCCTCACTATTAAATACAACTTTTTGGCCTGTTTAATATTGCTTTTATAGGTACGGTGAATCAGTTTATATCTGATTCGATCTTCCATAGTTTTAGTTTTCCCCCAGTGCCGTTCGGCAGTTCTGCTGGAAAGTTTCTCAGTTCTTAATGCTGATGTAAACCATGGAGATGCTTTGCCTTTAATCTTGACCCTTGACATGGGTGCCACTGTGTTCAAGGCAAGTATAATGGCCTCTTCAAAAACCCTAATTGTTTGATCTACATTATCTGTTTGTAGTATGGCTTCAGCATTAAAGTGGGTGGAGAAAGATGTAAGGGTCACTTTACGCCAGGGCCTGATTAAGGCACAATCATTATCCTGATGGATTATAGGAACATCCATACGAATGCCAAATTTTAGCAGGTGATGGTCCGACCAGAGTAGAGGTTGAGGTTGTTCAATTATGAGTTTAGTTGAGTTAGTAAATAGTAAATTCAAATGCATGCAAGTCACTTTTGGAACTCTTAGAAGCTCCCTAATTGCTACTACTTCCGCGTAAACATACCGAATACACACTGGAGGTTGGAGTAGATCAGAAACTTCACTTCGGCAGAGGGCGTGGAGGTTTTCACAGTCAGGTATAAGAAGCTCCAAGTTAGTAGGGAAGTATCTAAAAATCTATCTAAGACATTTAAAAAGTGCCATTAGACACACAGAAAGAATTAGTACCAAAGAAGGAGCCCAAAGCTAACTCCTTCATCGGTCGGTATATCCAGACTGCCTCTTCAGCCCCTGCCCAAGTTTCTTGGTGACAGATACAGTCTGATTTGGGCAGGCACACTAGCCTTGTTCGTGGTTGCTTCCTCCTTGTCACAGGTGGTGTTACTTCTTTGTGTCAGTCTTCCGGTTGAGGATCTTTGTTCTTGTCCTGGGTCCTGCTGTGGTGAGGCTTGACCAGCCTGGTCCACCAAAAAGGAATGCAAAAAAGAGAGACATTTTGAATTCTTATGTTCAATAATCCAGTTCGACATACATTTAAATAAAGGAGATAATGTATCCCTTATACAAGAGCTGACATTGTGGAGCTGCAGCCTTTAACTATGCTTTGAAACTAATATTTGGGTCCTTCCAAATAGTTAGAAATGATATTTGGTTAAATATTTGTGGAATGAGGCATTCAGAGAGGAATAAAGTCCTATGATAAGATCCTATTTATTTGACTAATCTTGTGCTAAAAGTTGAGAAAGGTGGTTTTCAACATCTTCTACGCATTGGTTATTTGAGATGAGAGTGTTTTTTAATACAAGGTAACAAAGCATTATAAAGGATTGGCTTTTTGTTGAATTTTTTTCACAATATTTCACACTGTATTTATTATTTGCGTGATTTTAAAATGTAATGGGTAACAAAATTATGGTGGTTAGAAAATACCGTAAAGGTACACAAAGTCATCATCCCATAAACTAACTCTGGCAGAATGGAAACGTAACATAAGTGTTTACAGAGCACATGTTCACAGCTTGGGGCAGAATAACAAATGTTTACTCAACCTCAGAAGGATGAAAGGTTGAGTGATACCACTGAAGTTTAAACATGTGACCATGAGGTCACACCAAGATCCTGGAGTGGAAGCAAAAGTCCACTAAGCCACCAGACCAAGCTAAACAGTTCAGTAGTGTTAGGTTAGGTTTTAACTGTTATGTTGTCATAAAATATAGATTTCTAAAAGCATTCCATAATATCAAAATCAGATGATTAGTCAATTAAAACACAAAAGAGCTCAACGCACATGTTAGAGATGTAAAGCTTTCAAATGTTTGATAACATACATACAACACATGATAAATAAATCATGAAAGGTTATAACAGCACAAAAGTGAATATATTACATGTCAACACTCTCAAAATGTATGTGCATGTAAGTGAATATGAACAAAAAATTAACCTACCATAGCACTGCTGCTCAAACTCTTCCCGCTGAGCATGGAGGGTAGACAAGGCAGCACTCAGAGCTCTCCTGTGCAGTGGCATCATTTGGGGATTCTGAGATGGGTCTGGGAGGAAAAGCCTAAAATGTTTTGAGCCTTAATCTGGGTCCAGCGGCGAAGATCCTCCGAGAGCTTGCGGCACAACTTCTCCTTCCAGGAGTGGTCACCGACTGAATTGGAGTGCATGGTGATATCCTGCCAGATTTTGGCCCTCTGCTGCATTACTCCGCTGGGTGTCTGGACCCCCATAAACCAGAGGGTACTTTTCGACGACCCCCAGCTCAGTGTGACCGCTCACTTGGATGTCCATTGTAACTGTGTGAAGCTTTTTCAGTTAGATACTTTTGGTCTTTCATGCGCTTAAGTAGCAATGTTTGTATTTACCATATGTTGGCTTTGAATATTCTAGGGCAAGATATGTCATATTTGTGTGGATAATGAGTTTACAATGTCTGTGTGAGTGAAGTTGTTCAATGTGTGCTCAAGGTGTGTGTATGCCTGCATGAGCGTGAATTTTAAATAAAAAGGATTGTTATGAACATTTGTACGTTTTGTGTTGATGAACTTCCAAATAATTGCTCACCTTGCACTTTAAAAAATATGGAATGCAGTAACAATCTGTTCCTTCACCCCCTCCAGTATGGTCTCTCCCTTGGGCCTACGCATTATTCGATACATTCTGATAGGATTTGGAAGAAAGCAGATGGGTTATTAGTGTTTAGTCATGTTCAGTTGAGTAGGCTGTCATAGAGAAGTGAGAGGAAGAAGGGGGTGTTGAAATGCAGACACTAATATCAAGTCTAGTTGCATTTCCAGTCACCAAGGTGTACTCACTTGCAATTCCCCTACCGCATAGTGAGTAAAAATAATAATTTAAAAATCTACCAATGAGTTTGGAAGGTTTATGAAGAACACGAACATGCATATTAATTTTACTGAAAAGTGCAGAATGTCTGTGAGGCTTGAATTTATCTGTATGACTGGCTTGCATTACTCTTCAGAAATTAAATCTATTGTCTAAACAAAACTAATGCTTTCCTCAGTTTCCTCTTTTTGTATGTGGCGTGAAACATGCTAATGCTATATCCAAAAATCGATATATTTCTAGTTTAGGAGTAAAATATGATTTTCTGAATTCTGCTAATCCTCTTATTTGATGCAAGTTCGTTTATATTTCCAGCCTGTTTCATGTTTCCAGAAGTTTGTGTAAGGTTCTATCGTTATCATATTTGAATATAAATAATGTTAATCCATATATCCCACTAATAGCAAATTGTTTTGAGACCGCACACATTCCTTAAAATGTTCTGCAAACACAGAAGCATGGGCACACATTGATGTTGACATATTTGGTGCATGCTTGGCAAGTTTGTTTGTAAAAGCCTTATGTCAACTCATGTGTACACAGGCAAGCCAACATGTCTAAATGGACAAGAAAATGCAGGTCACATCGTAGCAAAAGCTATGGGCTGTCTCTTCTAGACAAGCAGCATTTCCCAAAAGAGACTATAGTTTCGAAGTCATTTTGTGGTGGTCGATGCCAGCCATGTAGGGCCATATTTCGACTGCATACGTTGGTTATTAATTAATTAATTGTTCTTCACTCCCGTCCGCCAAAATGTCTCTGTATTCATCGACGGCCCGTATAGGGCGTGTTACCGGGGTGGTGACGTGGGGCGGAGGAGGGGCAGGGTGGGGGGTTGCAAAATGCGGCAATTTGTTTTTTGTTTTTTTTCGTAACTTACCTGCAATCGGCCGTATGCCGCATGCCGCATTTTGCAACCCCCCACCCTGCCCCTCCTCTGCCCCACGTCACCGCCCCGGTAACACGCCCTATACGGGCCGTCACTGTCTGTATGACACCTTGTGTAGCCAGTTTGGTGGCTGTGTGAGACTCCCAACTTTTAATCACACTATTAATGTTCACCAATTGTAATTTAAAGCCATGCCTCATTGAAATAGACTTCACATTTACAATGAGAGGTAGAAGTTACTTTGAAAATAGGGAGGTCATGCAATTGGATTGACGATTTCACCTACGTATGACATAACATGGCTAGGAAATCTTTGTTTCCAGAAGGGTTACTCGTCCGACAAAATGGCAAGTGGGTGAGTATGATGCCATGTGGTTCATTGCACTTTCGGGGTTAGACTGCACAAATACCATTAAATTAATTAATGTGGTTCATAGCTCTTCAAGGGGGTAGAATGCACAAACACCATTAAATTAATGAATCGCAACAGCTGTTATTTACAGTACAAAGAAGAGGTATTTGTGGAATTTAGGGCTAATATATATATGCACTTCACGTATGCATTGGCTGAAGTATGGAGAAGTGCCAAGAAATGAGTCCGGGCTGCAGTGCAGCAATTTTTCAAAGCAATTTTACAGGCCAGAATCTCCAGCAAGTAAAACTGGGACACCTATTAATTAGCCAGTTTGTGGCACATTTGCACCATGCAAAATTACACATGCACGATGTGTACCTTAAATGCGATTTATGAAGCCACGCAAGGCCACTGTGTGGGGTCCTGAGTGGCTTCATAAATCTGGAGCAAAGCAACGCAGTGCAAATTGCTGCATTGCTTTACTCTGCACTGGGAAGGCGTTCCATGGGCATTGCGTGGGTGTTCCTGCACAGCTCCCATGGTTTTTTACTCCTTCCCATATTTACCAGAAGTGGTAGATCTGGGTATGTGCCAAACAGATATGCATTCTGCAGCACACATAGATAGATGAATATGCCTCTCAGGATTGTTTTTGTGCAGGAAGGCGCCCCTTCCTGTACAAAAATAATTCTGCATGCAATGCAGGCCCGCCTGCACCATGGTGCAAGGCTGCCTGCATTGGCGCTAGGCTGCCAAAAGGGCACCAGCACAGGATAAAATGCAGAGATGTGCCATATTGCCTTCATTACGCTGCATTCCTGTCCTTTCCCTTTCCTGCAGTGCAGTGCACCAAGGTGACGTGCTGGACTGCACTGCTTGACATTCTCGTAAATAGGCCCCAAGATGTCTCCCAGCACCTGGAAAACAGAGGTCTGGGAACACGGGCCAACATACAATTGCGTAAATTGGAATTCAACACAGGAATTCCCCTCCATAATACTTGGAATCAGGTCCCACCTCTTTACACAACATTCTACCTTTCCAGACAGTAAAACTGTATGTGTTCCAGCACTCGGAAAATCCAGGTCTGGGAACACGGGCTAACATATAATTGCAAAAATTGGAATTCAACACAGGAATTCCACTCCATGATACTTGCAATCAGGGCCTGACCCTCTACATTTCATAACACCATTTCTGGTCATGGTAGTTCTTCACAAAAGATCACCTGCAACTGTAACTTTCAAAAGACACTTCCTATTGGTAAATTGATGACTAAACAATTAAATGAACAAATGGTTTTTTTTTAGGAATGTTGCATGAAGAAATATATTTTGCCAGCGAGGGTATGTGAGATCCTATTCCCATGTCTTTATGTTGGTAACTTCACCCCTTTTCAGCATGATTATCAACTGCTTTTCAGAAAACCAAGACCAATATTTAGCGGCCTGTGAGGTCTCTTCTAGCAAAGATCTGTAAAACACTATTGGGTTGGCTTGATTGGCAGTGGTTGAGTACAAATGTTGGAAGCACTTGATTTTCTTGAAATATTAAGTAGGTCTTAACATAAGAGGCACTGCTAAAAAGTATTGATTGATTGAAATAAGCTTTATTTCGATGAAAGAATATCTTAAAAAGCACAGACAAATATCAGTTTTAAAAACAGGTGATGCCAAAGAAAAAATCATGCAAATATAATGACAACATGATCCCAAGATATACAAAGAATTATAAAAAACATATAAACATTATAAATAGGACAATATAAAATAGATATGCAGGCAGGCAATGGAAAACAGTCTGACTACTTAGTCAAGGGCTGCAAGGCCTTTAGACCTTAGGAGCCAGGACCACCTCAAATATTTCGATAGGGCGCAAACAAAGAGAGATCGTGTGTCTGATTTAAGAATGCGCAACGCTATGAGGTGGTCACGCGTGCCCAAAGTTCTGCATAAGGGTTTGAGCCAATATGATCTTGGGATTTTATATTCTGGGCATGCAAAAAGCACATGTGCAAGAGATTCAAGTTTAGTTACACAAAAAGGACAGGTGGACAAAGTTTGGAATGGAGGTTTCCAGCGGGCAGTCAGCTCTCGTACTGGAAGAGTGCCAATTCTGAATTTGAAGTAGAGGGCTCGATCGTATGGCTTCTGAATAATGTCAAGATAAGGCTCAAAATGAACGTTATCTTTGAGGAGAAGAGATTCGGTGGTACATCTACTGGAATGGGAGCTGGAATTCCTTTTTCCTATAACCCAACTCCAGTAGAGTTTCTTCAGCTCGGCTTTCGGGGGCGAAGTTTTATTTATCCAGGCGTCTTTTAGGCCGAGATCGAGAAGCAGGGACTTTACCTCTTTTAACCATTTAATTTTGTTCCAAGAGGGCATGGAAAGTATTTCGGATAGGCCCTCCGCGTACTTGACTAACTCGGGGGTCCGCCAGAGCCGAGCCCAGAGGAGTAAAGGACGAAGTTTGGCCAGATCTTTCAACGCATGGCACCCTAGATCCGAAAGTAAGGGCACTATAGGTGTGCTCTGCGGAAGTGCCATCAGTTCCTTGTAGAAACTGGAGTCGGATTTGGCAAGTTCCTCAATATTGTTTGAGCCCCATAATTCGGCTCCGTAGAGTGCCGAACTCACACCCTTAGCTTTGTAGATTTCCAGTGCTGGGGCTATTGGTCTAGAAGAAGAGGAACGATGTTCTCTGAGGAGGGCACCAGTGACCCTCTTATGAGAAAGAAGCATTTTGTGCAAGTGAGATGTCCATCGCATATTATCTGTGATGCGGATGCCTAAGTAATCAAACTCTTTGACCCTTTCAAGAGGAACTGCGTTCAAAACTGGAGGCTGACCTAATTTTTTAGGTGGATTTAAAATTAGGTATTTCGTTTTGGTGGTGTTGATGATGAGACCTCTATCATTACAGAAGGATTGGAAACTATCAAGAAGTGTTTGCAAGCCCATAGGTGTTTTGGAAAGGAGGAGGGTGTCATCAGCAAACAGGAGAGTTGGAACACGTTCGCCCGCCAGGGATGGTGCATCAGCAGGAACTTTCAACAGATGGTCCACTACCCCATTCACATAAAGTGAAAAAAGGGTGGGAGCAAGAACACACCCCTGGCGGACGCCCCTGTTTACTGGAATTTTCTCAGTTTTTTGGCCCTGTTGGCCCCAACGCACTTGGGCATAATTGCCGTCGTGGAGTTTTATTAGCAGGGCCAATATGTAGGAAGGAATGTGCATGTCGGATAAGACACGCCAAAGGGTATCGCGGGGGACAAGATCGAACGCTGTTTTTAAATCTATAAAGGCCAAATAGAGACTGCCTTTTCCAAGGAGGACAATCTTCCAATAGATAAGGATCAGTCTGAAGACCTGTTCTATAGTGCCCGTCCCGGCCCTAAAACCTGCTTGATAATCTGAGAGAATGTTGTTGTCATTTGCCCAGGTAAGTATCCTTTCCAAAATCACTTTCCCAGTAACCTTCTGAGATGAGTCGATCAGGCTTATTGGGCGGTAATTAGCCGGATCTCCTCGGTCACCCTTTTTGAAAATGGGAACAACCTCAGCCCCCTTCCATGACTCAGGGACTGGGGCGCCGTTAACAATAGCGTTGATAAGGGTCGAAAGGAGCTTCCCCCAACTTGATGGATCAAGTTTAAGCACATCACCGGGGATACCATCCGGACCAGCTGCCTTCTGCGGGACAATAGACTGGATAGCACTATATACCTCCCTGTCAGAGAAGGGGTCAATATCCTGGGCGTCCACGAGGGGAAGCATCCCCTCAGGGAAGAACATCTCCACCGTCTCGGATCGAGTGGAATAGAGATTGAAGAAGTGCTCATACCAAACTGGACCAGTGATATTGCATGTTAGAAGTTCATGGGCTGGTCTATTCTTTGATCTTATTGTATCCCAGAAGGCACCGGTGTTACGTTTAAGGGAAGCCTCCCTTAGGGTCTGCCAAAACTGTTCCTCCCAAGACTTTTTTGCTTTGGAAACCGAGATCTTATAATCTTTCCTAGCTTTCTGGATCATGGGTGTATTCCCACTCTTTAGAGCCGCTATTAGGGCAGATTTGTTAGTCCTGCAATTTTGCGAATACCAGCCATTCTTGGAGATGGGCTTTAGCCCTCCCCTCGGCAGGCCACCTTTGCAATGTATTCGAAATAGATTCCCCAATTTAAGGAGGGTATCTTGAAAGACTAAAGGAGCCCTATTAAGGGAATCCTGAATATTGGTGGTTGGAGTCAGCTCAGCTTGCGTAGCATGTAAAATAGACCTAATTGATTCGACTTTGACATCATCCAACATTACTTTGCGCCATTTGAGGCGCCTCTCACAGTTGGTGGGGATAACCTCCGAAGATTGGAGGGGGTTAGCCACCAATGAAGACAAGGACCCATGTGATTGTGCCCATAGTGAGTTTAGACAAAGAGATAGCCGGTTATGGTCGCTATCATGAGAGGGAATTATTTCCATGTCCACCATGTGTGTCCAGAGCTCAAGATCGAGAAGTATATAGTCGATCCTTGAGGTGTGATTAGGTCTGTTGTACGTGTGGGCGCCCTGGAGGTCAGAGGGTGTTCTACCATTGGCCGCCCGTAGGCCAAATTCTAGTGACATGGTGTTCAGAAATACAACAGATTTAGTCCATCTCTTGATAGGGGGCAATGTTAGTAGTGGGATACCTCGCTTGACGTCATCCTCTAATAGATCGGGAAGGTCTGCTGAGGCAAGGGGCTCGAAGGAGCAGTTAAGGTCACCTGCTACTAGGACGTAAGCTGCATGGTGATACTTGCGTAATTCACCTATGCTAAAAAGTAGCTTCCTCTGCTCATTAGATACAAATATAAAAAGTAAACAAAAATAATAAAATATAAGTTATATGAAACACACAAACAATGTAGGTGTTTCAGCCAAGAAGGTTGCAGCAGCCATGGGAGCTGTACTACAGTGGCAAAGACTTGTAAAATGAGAACTCAGGCAAGTAGGATTGGATGGTACAAGGGGAACACAGATTGAAAACATGCTGGGGAAGATAGAACCCAGTGGGGCTGAGAGTTGAAAGCATTGTAGTTTGGAAAGGATTGGAAAAAATGACATAGACAGATATTAATCTTGAGTGACTTCTACTTTAAATTAAAAACTACAGTAATATTAAAGTGGCATTAATGTTGGGTAATAGTAACACCTGTTCTTTACAGTGCTTATAAACTGCAGAAATGTGGTATGAGATGCTATTTAACATACAGGTTAACTGCTGGAACCATAGCTCATACCAATGGGGAAACTTCACTTTTTTCTCCATGCTCTAAAATTGCTGTGCTATGTGAAAGGGAGGGAGTGGGATGGTGCTACTTCTACTAAGATGTGGTGGTGGTGCTGTCTTTCCTAGTGCTCTTTCTGACTGTCTTGAGCCACACATACCCTTTCACCATAGTAAAAAGGAGTGCGTGGTTAAGTCAAGCATACATTTTTATCTGGAATGGTACGCTTCCAGTGCAAAATAATATGCTACGATATGATTTAAAACCTTTCCTTACTTTGTAGAATGTGTTGTATAGTGCAGCACACGTGCAAAGCTGGAAAGGTTTTGAGAAAATAAAACTTTTCTCCTAACCCCAGGAGATATACATTTTTGGATCATAGTCCTGTCTACAAATGTTAGTAGATGGGGACTTTGCTTCATAAACATGGGTGGTTGCATGAGAACGCCCATGCATTACCCATGAGATTCACCCTTGGCATAAAGTAGCACAAAGCAGCGCAGAGCAGTTTTGCAATGGAAAGTAAATCCCAAATCAACACTTTGCACCAGTTTGCATCACGTTTGGTGACTTTGCACCAGTGCAAAGTATTGATAAACTTGGGCCTTTAAAGTATAGTCAGGATTCTTATGTGGTTTGGCCTTCTCCAGCAGTACCCATGATCTCTTTTCACTGCTCTTAGTTGGGGACCTTCCACACTCCACGCCAATGCACTCACTTTTTTATAGCAGTGCTTGGAATAGAGTGTGACACCCTACTTAGGATGCTGCGAGCTGGACTGCTAGCGAGCTGTACACTCCAGAACAAGGGTTGGGTGTAGGAGAGACAGGCGCTCATATTCTAGTCACACACTTCAGCTTCAGGATGTGGTTCCTTTTCTTGCACCTCAGGATGACACCACTTGCAATCCATCAACTATTATTTACACATTACTGAAATCTGCCCAGAGACAGAAAGCTCTGTGTTTGACAGTAGCCAATCAAAAAAGGCAAACGTATTGGTTTGTATTTCCAGGAGACTGTTTGAGCCATTGCATTTTAAAGTGCCCCACCCAGGTTCACACCCAGAAAGCTACTTAAAGCACATGTATACGTTCAGAATTTAAAGCCAGGCCCACTTGCAAAGTGCAGCAAACACACAGGGCTTAGCTTGTCTCTGTTTTTGGAGCATGGGCTTTTCTTTAATGGAAAACAGAGAAATCCATCCACTTTATCTGCCTATCGCAGCGTGTGCTAAGACTGGCCACAGGTGGAGCTTCTTGCAGCCCCTCCAGCATGCCCTGGCTTAAGTTGGACAGAATGAACAGACAAAGGAGGCACTGCAAGACACCCTACCCTGATTGCTGGGCCCTCCAAACACTCTACCAGGAGGTGACATAAGCGTAGGGATCTGCTCTGCCCATATTTCCTGCTTTCCATGTGCTTCAAGAATATAATTCGAATTGTGCTTTATTCTCTCTGACCCTCACTCTGCACGAGGGTCAGGCAGAGTCATGGCTCTTTTTCTGGGGCATGTGCTAGGGTGCATGTGCTAAAAGATAGGGGCATTTCAGAGCTCACCTTCTTTTCAGCCCTGGGTTCAGAGGCCCACCATTGTGTAGGGCTCCTCCTACCTGTGACGAAAGTCAGCTTCGCTAATTCAATGCAACGTGGGCCCTTTCAAGTTTCAGCCTTTTGCTACCCAAGGATGCATGTCAATCACGGGGCTTCCAGTGCACCCCACACTTGTCTAACTCCTCACTTGGTGAAGTGGGATTAACAAGGAAAACTGAGCCCATATCTCCCTGTAATGAGTTGGGAAGAAAGCTCATGGGGTTCATACGAGGCTACCACTGCTTGCCGTAATGCTGGCTATAAACCCTCTTTGCTTCAAGGTGGCGATAATTAAGCTCCAGTGCTGCAATTGCTGCAGGTTCCATCTGGTCAGTGAGTTAGGATTGGTTGCGGGACCAGTATCTGCTCAGGTCTCCATTATGACATGCCCTGCTCAGAAGTGTGACTCCATGTTCTACCTTGTTCTGCAGCCTGCCCAGGGAAGAGAAGAGTTTCAAAGCATTCAACACTACATGAGCCCCAGCCTGGGTCATATTTTGAAATATGACCCTTGCGACAAATATGGTTGCTCTGAGACACCCCACCTTGCTGATGCAGCACCATGGTCCATTCACCGGCTGCTGGAATCAGCCTATAAACAAACAGTCAAACACCAGCCACATCTGAGCTCACCTCCAGATGTTCTAGATTATTAAATGGTAATATTATTACCTTGGATCGGGCTCTGAGGCGACTGGTGTGCTGCTATTCGTTGACAGTCTGACACAAGTGGCAGGTGGGCGACACGTGGGAGTCATATATATTAACTCCACATGTGGTGGTAGTCATCTTCAGGGCCTCATGCATTGAGGTATGCTGTCCAGTGGCGGCTCCTCCAAGAATGGTGAGCACACTGTAAGTGCACGATGACAGATTGGCCGTCCTTCACGGGCCAGACGAAAAGTCATGCATTCTTTGCATGTTCTCCACCCAGTCTGCATTACAGCCTTGGTGGAGAACATGCCCTGGCTCCTATTCCCTGGCTGGGTGCTGAACCATGGCGCTCAGACCAATCACAACACTGCATTTCAGCATTGTGATTGTTCAGGGGAGCCTGGATGTGATTCCTGTTTCTGGCTGGGAGAGAGGAGGCAAGAAGATGGATTAGAGACATGGCGACAACGGAGGAGAGACTGGCGAGGAGGTAAGGTTTTTTTTCATCTTTTTTTACACCCCTTTCCCCCCTCACCTCTCGTCACCCTCCTCGCCACCCCCGATCCATGCCGGCCGCCACTGATGCTGTCAGTGAATGTTGTCACGTGATGGAACCAGTAAAAAATAGAATGAGACAGTTACCTCTTGTCGGGGAATTCCTGCAGCCCGGTATTTAGGAAGAGAAAAGGGAAACGATTTTTGCCAGACTGCAATATAAGAAGCAGAATAGGTAGAGATGAGCTTCTCATTCCTGACATGGTGTGAATTGCAGCGTCTGTCGAAGTGACCAAATCACTTTGGAGCAGTGAAACTCACTCGCTGAGGCAGAAGTTCTGTGTTTGTTCCTAAGCTTTCCACCTCCAGCAGCAAACCCTGTGGCATGTCAAGCCTGCTCTACTGGAAATGTCACTTCACAGACATGCAGTTGGAAATTAGGCAGAATGAAGCACCTCCATATGCGCCTCATCATGCACCATTGCTACTGTAAACACAAAAGCCATGAATAGTGTCTCTTAGAAGAGGCACAATAACTGGCATGACCTTGTATGTCATGCTCTTGACAGATCCTGAGGATGTTAGAGCCTACAGCCTATCACACTGTTCGAATGGGGAGAGGTGATGCTATGAACCACTCCTCTCTAGCACGCTGTAAGGGCACAGTAGAGGAGATATACAGTGATGGGATAGGAAGCAGAGCAAATGGTGCTTCTGATGTAGAGAGGTATGAGGAGTGGGTGTGAGGAAGGCTTCCTATGATCGAGAAAGACTGATCACGGTGCATGAATGGATGGGAGGGAGAGGGTGCTATGGGGAATGGAGCACTAAAGAAGCAGAGATTGTGAGAATGAGTTGGGAGGAGGTAGAAGCAACCAGAAACCAAAGGCAAGGGAGCAACTAGATGTGGACAAAAAAAACAAAAGGAAATAGAAAGGTCTGAGTGACCTACCCATGTTAAAAGGCACCTGGTAAAGAACCAAGTAGAATCCTGATATCAGGAATGGAACGGTACAACAGACTCAATCAAAACCTGGAATTCCCAAAATGCTCCTCTTCGTGTGACAAACACAAGGGTTAGGGGGAAACCATCCAATAAAGAGCAAGGAAATGAGGCAATTCAAGAACCCCATAATACCATGAGCAAGTACTGGTTACAAAAGCTGTGCGCCCCCTAGCGAGACCACAACGATAAGTGTTTATGCATTCAATACATCTATAGGTTAACAAATTTAGTATCTGGTGATTCAGTGTAAAATTGTCCCTCATAGATTGCAACACAGGCCTTCCACAGAAGGCAGAATAATACAACATACAGCCAAAGACACAAGGATACATACTTATCTGGATGGAGCCAAATTGCACTCTGTGTTTACTTTAATGACTGGCAACAATTCAAAATCCTGACGTAAAACTAGCTGCTCAATGTACTACAAAATTCAGGATCAGTTTCTCTTCAAGTGTTATTCACAATGATTCAAATTTCAGAGCAATCTCTAAAAATTGGTTCAAAAGTTTCTCTAGGAGCACACTGATATTGACCCCCTCACATAGCTACTCTGCCTAAAAGTATTAGCTTCTTCTGCCATTACAGAGTCTTTCTGGACACTGCATCAGCCTGGCATTACATGATGTCCAAAATCATATTCCTCATTGCAGTGAACTGATGCAGGCACATTTTCTAATTGCAGCATCAAGAAGATTGAAAGCTACAAATTCCAGCCCCATATTTTCAAGTAGCTCATTTCTTCATATCTTATGTTATGTATTTCCTGTTTATAAGTTTGAAAAGAGCAGATTCTACATCCAGTTTTGCAGGAGATGGGAATAATTAACTTTGGGAAAGATAGAGTCTGAAGACGTATTAGCACCGGTCACAGATTCTGATTCTGGTTGCTAGTTTTCAAGTACTTATGAATAATTCATTATGGGAAATTTTTAGAAATTGCCCTACATACAGGATCACCTGGGATTTTTTGCCTTTTTGTTGCACCCTATATTTGTTGTGTGTCAAAATCTGTGCAGCTTATCCCTGCTAACCAGTGGTAAAGAGCTTGTGCTGTCCTTGTTAAAAATGTTAAAATAGGTATAACCCTGATTCAACCTACTTATAACCCCATAGTATGTGGTACTACATGCATTCAGGTCCTGTAAATGAAAGGTTAATTGCGAGCTGCAACACTCATTCTGCCACCTGAAGTGTTGTCATGTATGGCTCCTGAGCATGGTGCTAGGACCATGCAGGGCGAGACGTGGTCGGAGGAAAAAGGGGAACGGAAAAGGAAGAGGAGGGGGCAGAAGGAAGGAGGAGAGGAAATGGGGAAAGGAAAACAAGGAGGACGGGAGTGGGGGAAGGTTGCCAAATAAAGAAGTTAATGCATCCGTCCTCTCATTTGGGACACAACAATTTGGCGACGACAGCTGGTGTTCTGGGACCCACCATCACTTCAAACCTGGCAGCAGCGGGGGGGAGGAGCCTAGCGCGCAACCAAGATGGCCGCATAGGCTTATGGCTCTCGAGGGCCTCCGCAACCTCCCACGTCTATCCTGACTATATCCTGGTAAATTCGACGGGCTTTTGCTGATGCATTCGCGCTGAGGTGCCACCCGTTTTCCAAATTCAGATCGGACGCCGGGAACCCGAATGGTTGCCCTCCGAAGTTTGCGGCCTGCTATTGCCTAGGTTCCGATCTCGAGTTGGTGAGGTGCCCGGGTACGGAGTGAACAACAGCGGCATGCTGGGCTTGACCTGCCGCGTACCCCGCACTTTCACTTTCGTTTTCAAGTCTGTTTTTTGAGATCGGCTGAGGGACCTTGGTGTTTCAGAGGAGCGCGGACGGCGGAGTGTCTGGCCTGATTTTCGGGCTATACACGGACTTCCTGTCTGCGATTGCAGTGTTCGATTGAATTAGCCAACTGGTCCCTGTCCCTGGCGCTGGCGGGTGCCAACCTTGGTGGCCTCCGGACGATGGCGGCGAGACTAGACGGAGACAAGTTGAAGCCCAAGTCAACCCGGAGGGGATCCTATGCTCAGGCCAACAACATGGATCGTTATGCGCAGCTAAAGGGATCCCCCAGCGGCTTGTATAAATCGCCTGAGAGGTCTAAAGAGGTCTCGGGCCCATCGTCAGAATTGACCCTGCAGGACGTCATGGGCGCCATTGAGGAGATGAAGGCTGCTGTGGGTCAGCGGTTTGATACCCTGGCACATAAATTGGACGCGGTCCTGATCGATGTGAATTTGGTCAGGGCAGACCTGTCCAAAACCAACGAGCGGGTCGACTCCTTGTCTCAAGCGGCGTCGAGCCTAACCGTGGATGTGGCCGCCCTGCAGACGGAGGTCCGTAGGTTGCGGCTTGCCAGTGACCAGGCGGATCGTCGACTTGAGGACTCTGAAAGCAGGGCCAGACGGAACAACGTTCGTATCATCGGAGTGCCGGAAAAATCGGAGGAATCTGCTGCTGATCTTTTTGTGGAGGATCTGGTGATCAATCGTCTCGCGCCCAAGGGATTGAGCAAGTTCTTTGCGGTGGAGCGGGCCCACAGGATTCCGGGTGGTGCGCCCAAAGTGGGTGCTCCCCCGCGGCCTATAATCGCCCGACTTTTTAACTTTCGGGACAAAGATGCTATCCTTCAGGCGTCGAGGGTGGCCAGGCCGCTGAAGTTTGAGAACTCCAATATCAGCTTTTATCCGGACTTCACGCAAGCGGTCCAGAAACAGCGGCTGGGATTTCTGGGTGTCAAACGGCGCTTGAGGGACATGGAGCTGAAATATGCGATGTTATTCCCGGCGAGGTTGCGGGTTGAGTTCCAGGGTCGTTCCCATTTTTTTGACCGTCCGGAGGCGGTTGGAGACTGGTTGGATGCCCTGCCGCGGAGACAGGATCGAGACAGTCCGATGGCGGAGAGCGGACGGGATGCGGTGGAGCAGGACTAGAACTTGGTTCCTGGCGATGGACTAGACTGGCGATGTTTTGTACCTTGGCTCAATTGCACTTTAATCTGGCACATCATGCCCTTCAAATGCCTGGGGGTTGTGGGGAGCTTATTTGGGTCTTTTCCTCCTTCTGGGGTTCTTTTTGTGGTATATGTTAGGGCGACAGGCACACTGCAAGTTGGGGGGGCTGTTTGGGCTCAAGCAGGGGTGCAGGGAGGGGGGAGTTGTGGTTCTGGGATTGTGGGGGAGGGGGGTTGTTGGGGATTGTTGTTTTTTTGTTTTGCAAGGCAATGTGAAGTTTTCTGCTGACTTCTCCGGGTTGTGCTCTCCGGGATGTGGGTATCATGCGCGGGAGTAGGATGGGGGGTAGGGGATTGAGAATCATTTCGTGGAATGTGAATGGACTGGGGGACATGATCAAGCGCGGGGTGGTGTTGCAGTTCTTGAAGCGGATCTCGCCCGACATTGTTTTCCTGCAGGAGACACATTTGATTGGGAACTCCTTTCATGCCCTAAATAGGAGGGGCTATCGCCTTGCCGCTCACTCTGGTTTCACTTCTGGCTCTAGGGGAGTGGGCATTCTGGTTAGGGCCTCCCTCCCATTGGAAGTGGACGAGGTGCTTCACGATGATAGGGGGCGATATGTGGCACTGGTTGGGAGATGGGAGGGCAGGACTATTTCGCTCGTGGCTGTGTATGTGCCTCCGGGGTTACAGACGGCTACATTTGCTGATTTGGGGCGTTTCGTCCTGGGACTCCCTGGGGGGGTTCTGGTGTTGGGTGGTGATTTTAATGCCGTTGTCTCCGGGTTGGAGGACCGTCACCCCCCCAGGGATCTCCCTAGGGCTCAGGCCTGGTTGGGGTTTTTTTTGGACACTTTGGGACTTGTAGATTGCTGGAGATTGATGCTCCCGGGCGCAATATACCTTTCACTCGGGGGCCCATGGGAGTCTCTCGAGACTTGACTACATGCTTATGCCGGCGATCCAGGCTGGGATGATTGGGTAGGTGCGTCACTTAGCCCAAGGTATTTCTGACCATTCCCCTGTATGGTTGCAACTGAGGGTTGTCCCTGGGGCAGCGGGGAGAGTGGCACCCATTAGCCCCTGGTATCTTCGTAACCCTAAGATCCGCGCGGAGCTGGTCAAGTCCACTGATCACTACTTCACTGATAATGTGGGGTCGGTGTCGTCGGCCGTCTCCCTATGGGAGGCTTATAAAGTGGTGGTCAGGGGGCAGGCCTTGTCCCTTATCTCCCATACTAAGAGGTGCGAGAGAGCAGAGGTGGTTCGCCTGGAAGCTGAAATAGCTGAAATGGAGGAGGACTTGGAGCGTGGAGTTACTGATGAGAAATTGCATGTTCTCAGCCTCAAACAATCAGATTATAGAGCGCTAGTCACGGAAGCTGCTAAAGGGATGAGTAGAGAGCAGCAAGGGCGACTGTATGATGTGGGGGATAAGGCCGGAAAGCTGATTGCTTGGTTGGATAAGAAGGAGGGAGCTAGCAGGGTGGTGCCCGTCGTGGAGAGGAGGGATGGAGTGCGTGTGACTGACCCGGTTGAGATCGTTGACTGCTTCGCGGCTCATTTCCGCGGAGTATACTCTCCGGTCTCTGTGCGATCGGAGGAGGATTCTCATCGGTTGCTTAGAGACATTGCATTGCCAACCCTATCGGAGGCTGATGCAGTATTGATGGAGGCGAAGTTGTCGTCAGATGAGATCGCTTTGGCCACTCGCTCGATTGCATCGGGTAAAGCGGTGGGTCCTAATGGTCTTCCCATCGAACTATATAAGTTGCGTCCCGATAAGATAGCGCCGTATCTTCGAGACATGTTCTTGGCAGCACGTGCGGCGGGCTTCCTCCCCCCTGACCAACGCCTCGCCACCATTGTTGTGATACACAAAGAGGGGAAGCCGCGAGATCGCTGCGCCTCCTATAGGCCCATTTCGCTGTTGAACGCAGAACCCAAAATTCTGGCTAAGGTGTTGGCTAACCGACTGGTTCGGGTTGTGGGCGACTTGATTCATCAGGATCAGTCCGGTTTTATACCCCATCGGTATACCGCTCTAAATTTGAGGCGGTTGCACGGCTTGCTTGCTAGAGCGGAATTCATACGTGAGCCGGCCATCTTGGCATCTTTAGATGCTACTATGGCGTTCGACACTTTGGAGTGGCCATATATTTGGGCCGTGTTGGTGAAATTTGGGTTCGGCCCTGAGTTTATTGGTTGGGTAAAATTACTGTACGCTGACCCACTGGCTCAGGTGGTGGTGAATGGTAGGGTGTCAGCTCCCTTCGCACTGGGGAGAGGTACGCGGCAGGGATGTCCGCTATCACCCCTTCTCTTTGCACTTTCTTTGGAGCCTCTCGCCGCCTGGTTGCGTTGGGAGCCGTCGTTGCGAGGCATTAGATGGACGCCGGAGTTCGAAGACCGTGTCTCCCTTTACGCGGACGACATCCTTCTGTATCTCACTTCTCCCCGACAGTCGCTAATTGTATTGGTGGACGTACTGAATTCCTTTGGCCGCAACTCCGGCCTGGTCATCAACTGGGCCAAGTCGTGCGTCTACGTCCTCTCGGGGGATGCCCCCCTTCTGCCGCGGGATTGCCCAGTTCAGATTGCTACCCTGGGGTTCAAATATTTGGGAATCTTTATCTCACTGGATCCCGCGGTCCGCTATGAGTGAAACCTTCTCCCTCCCCTCCAGCGATTGAAGGCCGACGTCGCGAGATGGCGACGACTTCCGCTTTCGCCGCTCGGACGGGCGGCATTGTTTAAAATGATGTCGCTGCCTCGCTTTTTGTACGCTTTGCAAAATACTCTTGACGTCGTGCCGGCCCGTTATTTCCGGGAAGTGGAGGGTCTTCAGCGCCAACTGTTTTGGGACGGGCGGCCGCGGATTGCTCTCGCCAAGTTGACGCTCCCTTGGTACGATGGGGGGGTCGCCCTCCGCGATATTAAACGATACTATTGGGCGTCTCAGTTGGCGGCGGTGAACCACGGGATATATGGTCCTGCCTTAAACCCGGCCTTCGAGATGGATAAATTTCTGCTCCCGGGTGGGGACTATAATAGGGCGTTGTACTCGGCGACCCCAAACACGCGGTTGACGGGACCCACGCGGGTGGCGGTACGTGTGTGGCACGCGGCGAATGCTGCGATGGGGTGGAGGGATCGCTTGACTCGGGCGACGCCGTTGTATGCCTCTGGGCGGTTGGGCTGTTTGTGGAGATCGAAAGGCTTTGAGAAATGGGATATGATTGGCATATGTAAGGTGGGTGATCTGTGGGCGAAGGGATCTTTCAAAACGTTTGAAATGCTCAAAATTGAATATAAATTGAACGATAGAGAGTACTTTCGGTATGCTCAAGTCTACCATGCGCTTTGTTCGGTTTTTCCGGACGCGGCTGCTATCCCCGAGTATTCCCCACTGGAGGATAGAGTGTTGGATGGCTACGTGCCCGACAGCACTATTTCCCTGATTTATAAGAAACTCATTAATGATCGTGCGGACTTGCTGCGCCATCTGAGGGAGGCGTGGACGGGCGATGGCTTGGAACTGGATGATGAGGACTGGGTATCGGCGGTGGCCTCCCCGAAAGAGGTGGCGATCCCGGCCCGCTTACGGTTTGTACAGCTAAAGATCCTTCATAGAGTGTATGTTACGGGGCCCGGTTTGCTGCGTATGGGTTATTCGATGGATGGACTGTGTAAGCGTGGATGTGGCCTGCCGGGCACTTTTCTTCATATCTTGTGGGAATGTATGGAGGTTGTGCGATTCTGGAACGGTATCCACACCGTAATGGAGGAGGTCACCCACGTTGCCCTGTTGCCAGAGGCTAGGAGGTGTTTGTTGAATGTCTGGGAACCGAATGATTGTAATGCGGCACTGACGCAGTGGGTGACCTTGGGGTACATGGTGGCTAAGCGTAACATTGCACAGTTATGGGGCTCTCCGAGGCCGCCCACGATCGAGGTATGGAAGGAGAATATGGACTGGTGCATGTTTAGGGAAAAGACGGTGTATGTGGCGAGAGGCAAGCCAGGGAAATGGACTAGGGTATGGGGTCCGTGGAATTTATATCGAGGACGTATCTGCACCCCGCCTCTGCCATTAGAGGTCGATATTGCTTTGACCCCCTAGACACGTGTTCTGCGGGAGGGTGTGAGGTGTGTTCCATGCTTTATTTTCCCATTGCCCCCCTCTACCGCTTCCGGACAAGAACTGCTTTGGACACTATATGTTATTTCCCGTCCTGGGAAGAGCACGCTGCTATTTCGGACTCTCATTGCCTTGAGTGTGTTTTATATTTAATAAAAAATGAAACTGTTGTTTTCAATTGCTCCAGGCCTATGGCCACGGCCTGTTATATGTGCTTACGAACTGCCGGGCGCTTTGCCTCTGGTTCATTTGAATGTGTGGCGTTACACTGCGGGCCCTCGGGCTCTATAGCGGCCGGCCCTGGTGGTTGTAGGCCCTTGTCTGTCTTTTATTGTGTGCTAACGGTTTCTAATAAAAAAAAATAAAAAATAAAAAACCTGGCAGCAGCGACTAGCTTTACCGCCTGCACCGCAGCCTCAGGTCAGCAGCCAGCAGCTCCAACCCTACTCTGCTATACACCACATGCAGCCCTCAGGACATCACTTACTGCTCTCGCCGGCGGCCACATCCTATTTGCACTGACTTCTGCATTGGCTGAGGCGGAGCACTACAAGCGCTGATCTTCCGACATGCTCACTGAAGCGCGTGTATGCCACACCGTGCATCAGACTGACTTCTGCTTTGGACTCTTCCACCTGCCTGCCACAGCCAAATTCCTGCATTCAAGTGAGCCTGTATCCCTGAGCTCCAGTGTGCCTGACACAACTGCTTCACTGCTCCCAGCGTAAGCCCTGCTCCTCACCACCTGTCTGCAGCCTTGTGCACGTTTGTCCTCCCAGACGGCCATTTTGAAGTCAGGCCGCCCGGTCTGAGCCCTTGTTACCGTCCCGGCGGCCATCTTGGAACCAGGCACCATTACAGACTGCCTATACATATCTCCTGGACACACTTGCAGCATACGTTACACCTCCATACTGCCTCATGCCTTTCCCATAGCTCCCTACTGACCACTGGAGGGAGCCAGTCATCCCCATTCCTATGCCACATATCATCAAGATCCAGCACATGGTCTCACCTCACAGACCATTCTCGACGCTCGTCTTCAAGGAATCCCTTAGCCCTCACTCCCATCTCTCAAGACAGTGATGAATACATGTGCATGGTAGCAGACCCTGACAGATTAAAGAAATACCCAAGGCTACACATTCAAATGGGGAACCACCCGCTCATCTACATATCTGCACCAGAATACATGAAAATTAACCCAAAACCCAAATTGCAGAATGCCGATGTGCGCGTCTACACATGGCTGTCCAAAGAACCCCTACCGTAACTTGGACAATTTCGCACATCCTTAACATATGACGAGAAAACGGTTCACGCACAGATTCATGTAATAGAAGGACCCGAAGCAGCTGACTGCCTTTTTAGCCTGCCCACCGCTGAACGCCTGGAGATATTATACAAAGTAGATGACACACCTGACATCATCAGCAAGTTTCCAAAGCTGTTCACTGGACTCGGGAAAACTAGCCCACGTCAAAGTCCGACTACCCATCAACGAACAAGTAACACCTGGGGCTCAACATCACCGAAAAGTGCCATTTCACCTCCACCCAGCTGTAGACGGAGTGTTAAAAGACCTAGTGCGAGTTGACATGATCGAGAGGTCGACTGGACCTACCCTGTGGGCATCCCCAGTGGTGGTAGTACGCAAACATGGGTCAGACAACAAAGTGGGCCTTTGCGTGGACATGAGAGCCCCAGACACAGCCATAGAATGAGAACGGCATTGAGGACCCCACATCAGTGACATGATCACTCGTCTAAATGGGGCAAAAGTATTTTCAAAATTGAATATAAACAAAGGCTACCACCAACTCGAGCTTCACGAGAAATCCCGCTACATCATCAACTTCTCAACTCATCAAAGACTCATTAGATCCAAATGCCTCAATTTTGGAATTGTATCAGCTGCAGAAATATTTCAAGAAGAAGTTAGGTGAGTCGTTCATCACATTCCTAACTCATTCAATTGCAGAGACGACATCCTGGTATTCGGTGAGACCCTCAAGGAACATGACAAGCTCTGGATTGAGTGTGCCACGCTCTTCTAGATGCCAACCTCACACTCATTCAACACAAGTGTGAGTTTCACAAATCCACGCTGAAATTCGTCGACCACATTTTCTCCAGCGAAGGAATGCAACTTGACCCCGAAAAAGTGATAGAACTAGCTGACACCCCTTGCCCACGAGATGTCAGTGACATGTGATCTTTCCTGGGCATGGCCAGGTATTGTGCCCGATACATAAAGGACCACGCGACCATCAGCTATCCTTTGCATGAACTCACAAAAAAAAGGTAATGTCTTCCAATTGGTCAACAAAATGTGAGCAGGTTTTCAATAAAATCAAGACAGCAATGGATTCTGTCATCAACCTAGAATACTTTAATCATCGCAAAAAAAATCTGAAATCACCATGCATGCAAGCCCAGTAGGACTCAGAGGCATCCTAGCTCAGTACGAAGACGAAGGCGACCAATGACACATCGTAGCATACGCCAGCCACAGCATAATGTACGCTGAGAAAGCATACTCACAGCTGGAGCAAGTGAGCCTGGCGGTTTTCTGGGCATGCAAGCACTTCCACATTTTCATCTATGGGAAGCACTTCACTCTAATCACAGACCATCAGGCTCTCATAACAATATTTGGAAATCCCCGAGCGAAAGTGCCACCCCGGATCGAGCACTGGGGCATTCGTCTTTAAGAACACATACACCATTGTCCACATGCCAGGGAAGGCGGAAAATCCATCTGACTACATGTCAAGATATCCCAGGGCCACAACATGAACGAGGCACTCGCTGGCTGAAGAATACATTCACTTCATCATCAATCAAGTGAGACCACCAGCTATCCCATTGGAAGGGATCACAGAGGCCACAGCCAAGGATGCCATGCTTCAAAACGTAATGCATTGCATTCAAACAAACTCCTAGAGACATCTTGATGAAACATCAAATGACAAAAATACCAACTCACAGGAACTAATGTCTTTCCGACACGTCAAAGATGACCTCACAATCCGTGACAATGGATTGTTACTACAAGACAGGCGGATTGTCATTCCACAACAGTTCTGACAAGGGGTTGTTAACTTGGCGCATGAAGGACACAGAGGTGTAGTAGCAACCAAAAAAGTGCTAATTGAGCGAGACTGGTTCACTTGATCACATGGTAGAAACCATTCTTCAAGACTGTCCTCAATGTCAACTGGTAGGGTGAGAACAACGCCCCCCACGTCAGATGTCCGACCTCCCAGACAGCATATGGCAACAGGTAGCCATTGAATGCTTTGGCTCTTCAAAATCCAGGAAGTACAGCATCATCATAATGGATGAGTACTCATGATTCCCTATTGCGCAGCAAGTATCGTCAACAAGAGAGACCGCCATCATACCAGTCCTGGACAAAGCATTCGCCGCGTGGGGAATCCCCACAGTAGTGAAGACAGATAATGGCCCTCCATTCAATGGACATGGCTTTGAAGAATTCGCAAGTCATCTTAACTTCAGAAACCGGAAGATCACCCCCATGTGGCCTCGAGACAATAGTATGGTAGAGAGGTTTATGGCCACACTAAAGAAGACCATACAGTAAGCAGAACTGGCCCAGCGAGATGTCCAACTTGCACTGAACGAGGTGCTACGAGCATATCGAACCTTGCCTTACAGCACCACCAACAAATGTCCAGCTACTCTGAAGCTAGGAAGGACACCGCGTACCAGAATACCCATCATGGACGCCATTGTACATTCTTGCCCTCACTACCATGATCATGCCGCACTAGCGGAACGAGATAAGATCAAGAAAGCCAAAATGAAAGAGTATGTAGATGACCTCTGAAACGCCAGAACCTCCGACATCCAGAAAGGAGACTGGGTGCTAGCCAGAACAAGAACAAAAGACAAAAACTGACACTAGATATCCCTATGGGTGACGAGTCACAAAGGAACCATGGCCATAGCTGTATCTAAGGACAAAAGAATCAAACGAAATGTGTTGTATTTCAGGAAATGCAATCCTGCAGCCTACACCCGGGCAGAAGAGTCAGAACTCGACACGGATGTCTCAGGTCTAGAAGTAGACAACCGTGAAAGACCTGAAGATGTGGCAAGCTCAAAAGAATCAAGAGAACTACACCTTCCACGCCGGCCGCAGGGAATCATTCAGCAACCCACTCGGCTCATTGAAGAAATGAACATTTTAGAAGGGGGGAGATGTAGTGTTGTGGTATCTGGCTCCTGAGCACGGTGCTAGGACCATAAAGAGTGAGACGTGGGCGGAGGAAAAAGGGGAACGCAAAAGGAAGAGGAGGGGGCAGAAGGAAGGAGGAGAGGAACTGGGGAAAGGAAATCAAGAGGATGGGAGTGAGACGAGGTTGCCAAATAAAGAAGTTTAAGCAAGCTATATTGCGTCCGTCCTCTCATTTGGGACACCACACCACAGCAGCAACGGAAAAACCAGTTCTAGGCCTGCCCCTGCAGCCCGAATGTGCAGTTTTCAACTGACAATTCAAACTTTCTTTTTAATACTTATTTAGTGACTGTAGTGGTTCTGTCTGACAAAGCCTGTCATTGTGCTTTGAGGCGGGTTCTCACCCCACTCAACTAATACTTCAATTTATTTTACAGAAATGCAGTAGGTTTGTCTAGTGAATGTTGAATAACATAGCTGATGAGGATTACAGAGAATCTTTCACTTGATGTGACAGTCCAAAACTGTCAAACCATGTCTCACCTGAGGAAAAGTAGGTCGCACACCGCTCGTCACACCAGCAAGTTGCCCCAAAGGACTGTGGGAAATGTAGTGGCGACGGCGGGTACGCCTATGCCACAAAATGTAAATAGAACAGTATGTGTATGCGTTAGCCATCCCTGGACACGTGTTTCGAGGTAGTTGCCTCTCGTCAGCAGGGAGCAGGTCAGTGTAAAGGGGTGCCGCGTGGACTGCCAAATGTAATTAAAAGCAGGTCAAGTACCTCTCCTGGCGCGCAGGTGCAGACTCAAGGCTCGTCAGCCCGTTGGCTTAAGGAAGCCGTTTAAATTGAGGAAAAGTAGGTCGCACACCGCTCGTCACACCAGCAAGTTGCCCCAAAGGACTGTGGGAAATGTAGTGGCGACGGCGGGTACGCCTATGCCACAAAATGTAAATAGAACAGTATGTGTATGCGTTAGCCATCCCTGGACACGTGTTTCGAGGTAGTTGCCTCTCGTCAGCAGGGAGCAGGTCAGTGTAAAGGGGTGCCGCGTGGACTGCCAAATGTAATTAAAAGCAGGTCAAGTACCTCTCCTGGCGCGCAGGTGCAGACTCAAGGCTCGTCAGCCCGTTGGCTTAAGGAAGCCGTTTAAATTGAGGAAAAGTAGGTCGCACACCGCTCGTCACACCAGCAAGTTGCCCCAAAGGACTGTGGGAAATGTAGTGGCGACGGCGGGTACGCCTATGCCACAAAATGTAAATAGAACAGTATGTGTATGCGTTAGCCATCCCTGGACACGTGTTTCGAGGTAGTTGCCTCTCGTCAGCAGGGAGCAGGTCAGTGTAAAGGGGTGCCGCGTGGACTGCCAAATGTAATTAAAAGCAGGTCAAGTACCTCTCCTGGCGCGCAGGTGCAGACTCAAGGCTCGTCAGCCCGTTGGCTTAAGGAAGCCGTTTAAATTGAGGAAAAGTAGGTCGCACACCGCTCGTCACACCAGCAAGTTGCCCCAAAGGACTGTGGGAAATGTAGTGGCGACGGCGGGTACGCCTATGCCACAAAATGTAAATAGAACAGTATGTGTATGCGTTAGCCATCCCTGGACACGTGTTTCGAGGTAGTTGCCTCTCGTCAGCAGGGAGCAGGTCAGTGTAAAGGGGTGCCGCGTGGACTGCCAAATGTAATTAAAAGCAGGTCAAGTACCTCTCCTGGCGCGCAGGTGCAGACTCAAGGCTCGTCAGCCCGTTGGCTTAAGGAAGCCGTTTAAATTGAGGAAAAGTAGGTCGCACACCGCTCGTCACACCAGCAAGTTGCCCCAAAGGACTGTGGGAAATGTAGTGGCGACGGCGGGTACGCCTATGCCACAAAATGTAAATAGAACAGTATGTGTATGCGTTAGCCATCCCTGGACACGTGTTTCGAGGTAGTTGCCTCTCGTCAGCAGGGAGCAGGTCAGTGTAAAGGGGTGCCGCGTGGACTGCCAAATGTAATTAAAAGCAGGTCAAGTACCTCTCCTGGCGCGCAGGTGCAGACTCAAGGCTCGTCAGCCCGTTGGCTTAAGGAAGCCGTTTAAATTGAGGAAAAGTAGGTCGCACACCGCTCGTCACACCAGCAAGTTGCCCCAAAGGACTGTGGGAAATGTAGTGGCGACGGCGGGTACGCCTATGCCACAAAATGTAAATAGAACAGTATGTGTATGCGTTAGCCATCCCTGGACACGTGTTTCGAGGTAGTTGCCTCTCGTCAGCAGGGAGCAGGTCAGTGTAAAGGGGTGCCGCGTGGACTGCCAAATGTAATTAAAAGCAGGTCAAGTACCTCTCCTGGCGCGCAGGTGCAGACTCAAGGCTCGTCAGCCCGTTGGCTTAAGGAAGCCGTTTAAATTGAGGAAAAGTAGGTCGCACACCGCTCGTCACACCAGCAAGTTGCCCCAAAGGACTGTGGGAAATGTAGTGGCGACGGCGGGTACGCCTATGCCACAAAATGTAAATAGAACAGTATGTGTATGCGTTAGCCATCCCTGTACATGTGTTTCGAGGTAGTTGCCTCTCGTCAGCAGGGAGCAGGTCAGTGTAAAGGGGTGCCGCGTGGACTGCCAAATGTAATTAAAAGCAGGTCAAGTACCTCTCCTGGCGCGCAGGTGCAGACTCAAGGCTCGTCAGCCCGTTGGCTTAAGGAAGCCGTTTAAATTGAGGAAAAGTAGGTCGCACACCGCTCGTCACACCAGCAAGTTGCCCCAAAGGACTGTGGGAAATGTAGTGGCGACGGCGGGTACGCCTATGCCACAAAATGTAAATAGAACAGTATGTGTATGCGTTAGCCATCCCTGGACACGTGTTTCGAGGTAGTTGCCTCTCGTCAGCAGGGAGCAGGTCAGTGTAAAGGGGTGCCGCGTGGACTGCCAAATGTAATTAAAAGCAGGTCAAGTACCTCTCCTGGCGCGCAGGTGCAGACTCAAGGCTCGTCAGCCCGTTGGCTTAAGGAAGCCGTTTAAATTGAGGAAAAGTAGGTCGCACACCGCTCGTCACACCAGCAAGTTGCCCCAAAGGACTGTGGGAAATGTAGTGGTGACGGCGGGTACGCCTATGCCACAAAATGTAAATAGAACAGTATGTGTATGCGTTAGCCATCCCTGGACACGTGTTTCGAGGTAGTTGCCTCTCGTCAGCAGGGAGCAGGTCAGTGTAAAGGGGTGCCGCGTGGACTGCCAAATGTAATTAAAAGCAGGTCAAGTACCTCTCCTGGCGCGCAGGTGCAGACTCAAGGCTCGTCAGCCCGTTGGCTTAAGGAAGCCGTTTAAATTGAGGAAAAGTAGGTCGCACACCGCTCGTCACACCAGCAAGTTGCCCCAAAGGACTGTGGGAAATGTAGTGGCGACGGCGGGTACGCCTATGCCACAAAATGTAAATAGAACAGTATGTGTATGCGTTAGCCATCCCTGGACACGTGTTTCGAGGTAGTTGCCTCTCGTCAGCAGGGAGCAGGTCAGTGTAAAGGGGTGCCGCGTGGACTGCCAAATGTAATTAAAAGCAGGTCAAGTACCTCTCCTGGCGCGCAGGTGCAGACTCAAGGCTCGTCAGCCCGTTGGCTTAAGGAAGCCGTTTAAATTGAGGAAAAGTAGGTCGCACACCGCTCGTCACACCAGCAAGTTGCCCCAAAGGACTGTGGGAAATGTAGTGGCGACGGCGGGTACGCCTATGCCACAAAATGTAAATAGAACAGTATGTGTATGCGTTAGCCATCCCTGGACACGTGTTTCGAGGTAGTTGCCTCTCGTCAGAGGCGTACCATACACATACTGTTCTATTTACTTTTTGTGGCAGAGGCGTACCCGCCGTCGCCACTACATTTCCCACAGTCCTTTGGGGCAACTTGCTGGTGTGACGAGCGGTGTGCGACCTACTTTTCCTCAAACCATGTCTCACCCTCTATATCAAGGTATAGATTGTGACAATCTACATTACTTTGATGAAAGATCACAAAAATACAATTTCTCATGCCACAAATTAGCATATCTCCAGTCAAGCTCCAATCTTTTTTATCACCCATTTCAGAATATGAATGTTAAAATAAAGTCAGTTACAGATGGTGTTTTGATGACCTAGCTCAAGCTGGAATTATTTCCAAATCTGACATTTTATCATTGAGAGTATAAAACAAAATTGAAACTTTTAAGAGTGCTTTAGTACTTCTGCACCTTAGCTGAATATGTCACTAAATGTCTGGTTATGGCCCTGACTGCACACATAGCAACTACATATTAGCCTTTATTAGCAGACACAAATAGATAGTATTATGAACTCGGTCTGACCACCTATAATCAGTCTGGAAGACAAGAATGAAAAGGGACAGTCTTGTTTGAACTGCTAGTCCACTTGTCCACTGAAGGAGAAGAGAAAAAACACAAGGGAGTTTCAGGCTTGCTGGACCTCAAGAGTGATGTGCAGGGACAGTTTCTTCTGGCCTGTAACATGAAAAGGATGCAAGTCCTTTTAGCAACCAGATCTAGTAAGAGACAACCTTGTTAAAGCTTGATCCCCATCTCCAATCTCTAATTTATCATTAAGATTATGTGAATGGTGAGAGCAAACCAGTTATTTTAAGTTATTGATCAATGCAATCAGTCTCCTGCTGCCTAGCCAAACACGTTTTGGACTGATCCATTATACTGAATCCAAACTCACTAATATGTTGCACTGTTATTTGAAATAAATGAAAGAGGGCATTCCATTATGTATATTTAGCTAGGAGTCAAAATATAAATTACTCCTTACAAGGATCACAATATAATATAGTGACTGATGCTACACACAAAATAGCTGATTTGCAGAAAATAATGTTGTTTCTTCCAATCATAAATTATGCAAGTGCATGTGGAACATTGCATGTGAAAATAAGAGTAGGAGTTGAGGCTTCTCTCAGATGCCTCTGCCCCATTGACTGTAGAAAATACAGGTGAAAGTAAATGTTAGAGCTGTAATCACCTGGAGCTGTTCACAAAAAGCAACACAGCCCTGTTACTGGTCCACATAGACAGGATTTATACAGCATGTCAATAGCCATTCATACAATGATACATTCCCACTAGTGGATAGGATGTATTACCACCACCACCCCCACCAAGACACCAACAGAAATTTCTATTTTTCTGCTAACGTGTGTTGCCATTTGGAATGGAAAATGGAAAAAACCCAGAAAACTAGCCCCAAACATCAAACCCCATTCCACCTCCCTCCCCGTTGCTGTTAGCCTCCAGTAATGGCATCCCCAACCCATCCAAAGTGTGCCATAGTGATCAAAGGGAACATAGGAGAAAGAGGTTACTCCAGGCATCGAAATGGTGCCTACTTACTATTGTGCAGTGAATTTTCAGAAACAGAGCAAAACTAAGTAGCGAATTGAAGTGAAAAATGAGTATGTCACAGGTAAATTATGGTGGGTGAGTCTCTTCTTTGATACATGCTCTGAAACCATTTACCAGTGTGTCCCATATCTGTGCTATGAAGTATTTTTATTTTCTCAAACAAGCTCTCTCCGCCCTGTGTAGCAAAGTGCTCCCAGAATGAAGCCAAGAGAGGAGACTTTGAACCAGGTCTCAATAGTGGGGGTTCGAGCTCATCCCATGAATCATAACATTGCGCTTTTTAAAAAAGAGAGCCAAGCCAAAAACTTGGTGGAGTCTTTCTCAAGTTTAGGGTGAGGAAATAAGACCAGCAACACCACATTGGGGGAATTCGTAAGCACATGGCCCGTCATATGCATAAGCAGCTCAAGAATGCCAAGAACTTCCAGCCACTATGAGAGGAGCGAAGGGCATGATCTGCGCATTGGGAGCTGATCAGTATTTTTAGAGAGTACAGTGTGGGTACGTACACTTGGCTTGTGAGTATTTGTTTGTTAGTTCAGGCAGGTGTAAAGTAGGCCCAGTTGAACTGAATATGTATAAAACAGGCGTTATTCCAATACCTGAGCTCAATCAGTTTTGTGCAATGGCCTAGCCAGGTCTGTTTCCCAAGTTGCCCAAAGAGAAACCCTGGATTGGTCCCTCTACAGCAGAAAGGTTCCATAGAACCATTTAATCAGTGTGCCATCAGTCTCTGCAGTGTAAAGGTTCTGGTACACATCATCTGAGGTTGGTGCAAGGTGACAGATTTAAAATAAAGTGTTTAGTGATTTGCTAATATATTTGTCAGTGTGAAGTGGACCCGAGGGAATGAGATAATCAGCCATATGCACCAGGAAGTCCAGCAGCTTGGCATCAACAAACAGATCTCCCAGGGTTGAAAGTCCTGGGGTCTTTCACTGGTGAAGTTGTTCGGAACATAACCCTCCCATGAGCGTGGGAAGACCCAAAAGGGGAAAGTAGGGGCATAGGGTGTTTACTTCTTGGTAAGCATGCAGGTTCTAGTGATCATGACAAGTGTAAACCAGCTACAGGAGGCTAGGATTGGGATGACTAATGGGGAATCAAAGATAATGCACTAAGCCTTCTTTAAAGTTAATAGGGGTTAACCCCATCTGGGGCGTGGATCGTCCTGCCAAACAATAAGTCACCCATTATAGATGGGAGCAAATAGCAGCACTCAAAGCCACCAACCGCTATGATTAGTTTTAAAGTGGACAGGGCTACCCTGCATCGCCCGCTCCCCCCCCCAAATCAATGCTGTGTCAAGGGTTCTGAAGAAAGAGCAGGGATTAGTGCTGCAGTGGCAGCTAGTATTATTTAAAAATGGTGGGCATGGCGAAATGTCATTAAGACTTACCCATGCGGCTGTATGTCCCCTCCGCATCCCAGGGTAACGGGCTGGAACAGAAAGGTCTTTCATGGCTTCCTGTCGTGCCAACAACCAGTCCTGAAGCTGGTCTTATACTGTTTTCTGCATGAGTGCAGCTCCAGGATTGGTTGGAGCAGGCTAAACCAGCACTTATTTTGAAGGTAGGGGCATGTGCCAGCACTGCCCAGGCAGTTTCACAGCCCTGGGATTGTTGGGTCTACAGTGCACATGTCGAAAGAGGCCCCTGTAGGCAGCCTGCCTATCCGACATTTGCACTGGCAGTGGTCATCATGCTGCTATTGCATAACTGCCCCACCCTCAAATAAATGGGGGAACAGCACAGGCCGGCAGCACACAAAATAATGAAATAGTAATGACCATTTCATTATTCTGTGTGTTTACCTGTTGTGATCACTGAAGGTGGGTTGACACACCTACGCCTGTGAGGAGGAATCGCCACTGGAGTACTGTGACATGCCCGAAGTAGCGCAGAACCAAGGCAGAACTACTAATTGCATGAGTGCCACACAGCACATCACAGACAACGGAAGGGAGCAGCAAAATTAAAATTTGCCATGGAGGGCCCGAACCACTCTGCCTAAGTTTTAATCCTGTATGTCTATGCGGGAGGGCTATATATAAATTCCTGGATATCTAAAAGTAACCAATTCATGTCACAATCTAGGGTCTAACCATATATGAAGGAGAGGTTCACAACCTGTGCACAGAAGGAAAATTCAGGATTTGGCCCAATTCACTTTGAGGCCTGAATTTGCCCAAAGTCATCTAGGAGATGAGCAATAGAGGATAGATTTAGGCCAGGGTCACTTATATACAACAGATTATCATCAGCCTGGAAAGACTAAGCATGTATAATTTTGCGGAGTGATATACCCCATTGTGGTCCGAGGATCGTATTTGAAAATAATAAGCGGGATAGGGGACAGCCTTGTCAGGGATGCCTACCCACAGCTCAAGAGTCAGAAATACTTTCTCCACGTTTTCAACTCAGCTGACGAATTCTTGTACAGAGCCTCTATCCATTTACGCCAGTAGGGGCCTACCTTAAACAAGGAGGGATTCAAAATCTTCAGCTAAGTCAAGCTTGATACACGCAGCTGAGAGTATAAGTCTGCCGATACTTCCTAGATGTGCCATAACCTACGCTGCGCATACTAGTCATAATAAGGACCACAGCTCTGAATGGAAATGTATTGTACTAAATATAATTAGGAGCAGCATGTACAGGTAAAAGCGGTGGGGTGGGGTGGGAAGGAGTCGACAGAAGATAATAAGGGAAAAGCACATCCCTTGCGCACCACGATGTGGCGAGCGCAAGGTAAGTGTTTTTCTTTTTTTAAATTTAATTTTCCCTCATTGTCATCTGTCGACTCCCCGCCCTGGCCCACCATTCTTACCTGCACGGGTCGCACCTGAGTATGATTAGTGTGCCATACAGATTCCGTGGTCCAGACTCTCTACTACCATTATTTCTGCCCTTGAAGTGTTAAGTACATAAATGGAGAAACTTGGTTGTACAATTGGAGTGCACTAGTCCCCAAAGCACTGTGGGCACCTGTGGTGAAAGAAGGAACTCATCACTGATACTGACGGACCCAGGAAAAATTATTCATTTTTAGGCCAACTCTCCAGTATCAGATCATAGTTGTGAGGAACAATATATATCTTTTGCCAATATTGAGGATCTTTTTATGATTTCCAGATACTGCTCGGTGTTGGTGTTTCTGCTAATATGGCTCACATGCTACCAGTTCACTCTATCTGAAGGAGGACACACAAATTAATAATTAAGCCTGGAATTTGGCGCTATGGCTATGAAAATCAAATTTAGGGATGTGTGAAATCATTAGAAAAGGTAGGAGAGTTTGTGAAAATTGTGTGAAATTTCACAAAGGTTTGTGAAATTCACTCGCACATTCAAAAGTCACGCTAGCTATTGGCAGGTGACTGGCCTAAGAATAAAGGTAGTGTGCGACATATTTTCATCTTGCCCCAGTCTCCCGGCAGCAATAATTCTAACAAATGTCATACAATCGAAACCTTGTGACATTTCACAAAATTCACATTATGCATAGTTTTCAGACATAAAAACATGTCACCCAGGCTTAATATGACTCAACTAACAGAGCTGCTCCTCTCACTCTTCCTGTGACACTGTGATTGAAACAGTAGTAATGGCACATTAGTTCTCTGTGCTAGTGTGACCCGTAAGGAGGGCCTGCTGAAACTGACATTTAGTTAGTGTGTTTGGAGAGCCGCTGAAACTGAAAGGAGCAGGGGTGAATGTCCTGGCTGTTACGAGCATGCTGGTGCTCAGTGTTGTCTTCAGTAAGCCATGATGTTTTGATTTGGGGAGCACAGAACAAAGAACATTTCCTAATGATGGCCCCGGTTCAAAGTGCAGACAATCTCTTTATATGTAATGACTGCTAAAACAAATCCTATGCCCATTATAGCATATTTTTATCTGTCCTCCTTTGTGTGTCTTCAAATGATCTGTGCATAACATGAGGGCAACATTTATATGTGTTTCAAATGTCATTAGAGCGTTTCATTAGCAGATTTTATGAGAGAGTAGCTTCTTTCAACCGTGTTTAAGTACCAAAATGGATGCACACTGAAAAGCGTGCAAGCATCATTCGTTAAAGGTAAAACATTCAAGGTGAACTACAAATTTCATGTTGCATAAATGTATTACCTCTAGAAAACAGTTGATATTCAAATGTTAACATAGTTCAGCATGTATGCAACATGAACCTTACAGCAGGAGTTCTGGTCACCATTCATTCCAGTTTTACAGCGAGTGCACTTCTGTATTGCACAAAATCTGTGTGGACTTTGAATGGATATGTATTTATCCAAATCTATCACATTGCAGCCTTGTTAGTTAGTAACTGAATTGAGTTTAAGATGATACATTGAAATCTGTTTGTCAGGCAGACTTTTTCATATCTTCACGTGAAAGTTTCACGAAAACAACCTGAATTTTAATTTAAATAGAGGAGCTAAAAAATCAAGCAAAAAACACAGCTTTATCTGATCTAAGTGAGACTGTGCCTTATAACATACGTTTAAAACTAAGAAATGCATGAGCTTTTTTGTGATGCAGGAAGGTAGCCAAAGGGCAGAGGAGAGCTGAACAGAGTCAGGAGCAAAGATACAGTCAACGAGTAATTGTAGCTATTTCTGTTACTGTCTGGTGATGTAGCATACTTTAAAGGGTTGTCTCCTAAACTCTTTCCTGAACTTGAGCAGGGAGGTTTGGTCCTGATGGATACAAGTCGATTGCCTTGTTTTTCTATTTAAAACTTCTTTGTATTCAGTTTGATGTTGTTCTGGCTTTGAGTGTGCAAAAGCCAAAAGAGATGGTGAGTTTCTCAGCCAGATAGGAAGGGGTGCTACTTTGGTCTCTTATTTCTCAACATATAGGACATGAGCCAACTATGTTGTTGGTACCACTTGGAGGATGGGTTCTAATATGATTTATTGGCAAGGTATGGATGCCTAGATATGGAAAATATGTGATAGTAAGTCATAACTCTTTGCCTTTTGTGTGTTACCACTCCACTCCCAAGATACTTTGATGCAAATGGAAACTGTTTCATAATTTTTATTGTAAATGTATTATTAAAAATTACAATTACAGTACATGTGCTTATATAAATTGATAACAATTATAATAGTAATTATGATTGTATTAAGTACACCAAGTAAAATTTAGAAATGTTCTTATTAATTTATTTTTCCAGAGCTGATGGTGAATGACAGTGCAGCATCACGAAGAAGACTGAAACAAGAGCATCCTGTCCCTCTGATCCCAAGTGATTAATCAATTTTTGGTCAAATGTCCAACATGGAGTTATGTTGGTAAGCCCGCAGAACTACTCTGCATGGAAAACTTTGTTAGAGGCAGTTCGAGTAAGGAATCACATTCCACTGATAGACATTGTGAGAAATGTGGAAAGTAACACAGTTCCCTAATTATTTTACCACAGGAAGTGCAGGTGCCTGTTTACTATGAATATTTACAGAAAATTAAGTGAAAAGCTGAAGCAAGTGTCAGTGAAGATGCTGCACAAACTTTTCGTTGTACACCATTGACGCTAAGACTGATTACTAATATACATAATTGCAAATACACTACTATGCCTACCATCAGTGCCACTGCCCACACGAACCAAGATCGAGAAATATCAACTTCAGTTGGCGCCAGTAAAAATGACATGAAGAAAAAGCATATTCATTAATTCCAATTCTCACACGCGTACATCTCTCAAATACTCAACCCTAACAAGCAACCATGCCAACCATGAATGCGATCATGAAGGCCAACCAAGACCGATTAGTCCTACTTTGATCTCAATTGAGCCGGTCTATGAAACGTGAGCCCAACCGGGAGCACGTTAACCCAGGGAAAACGTCAGAGTCAGAACAAGCGATTCTGCCTGAGTAGCCGGTAAGCGACGCCGAGGCAAGTCTCCACGTCGCGGTAACCAGTGAGTAAAGTAACCTAACTTTTTTCCCCTTTCCTACAGCAAGTGGCTCTCATCTAACTGACAGATACCCTGAAGGAAGATGTCCAACTTGTAAAACAAGGTAACTGACTACTCCACTTTGTTTTTTAAGTTCCGATTTTTAACGCTGCATTAACAAACGGCGACGCTGAAAGTCCACACGGGTTTACATGATAACCATCGCATTCACTGAAATTCAAGTCTTTGAGTATCACCCCACGAGCCATTCGTGATAGAGATTACGCTAGATTAACCATCTAACGATAACAGCTCACTTCATCATCAGATAACGAGCATTCATGAGAAAAATAATGAGAGACTAACCGCACTACCACAGCTGCCTTTTTTAACACTCCCCAAAAAGAATCATGCCATTAAGAGAACCGAGATAGCGTTTACCAAACCCTTCCGCACTTAGCTCCTTTTAACTTCAGCGTGCACCCTGTACTGAATATAAAAGGCGCGACTGCAGCGCACGACACTCGATTAATAATTTGGTGTAAACGGGGTTAATAGCACTTTAATATCGTTTTAGCACAGTACTTAATACCAGTATTATGTTAGGCTGTCATATAATTCATGATTGTCTTTACAGGAACAGATACAATCGGTCTGACTCCCCTATAACGAAGGTGGTGAGTACGAATATCCACCTCCAGAACACCTGTGGAGAGCTAATTATTGCTCTCCATTTCCTTTTTTGGTCCTGACGAAAGCCTCTAGACCCTGCATGGGGCTGAAACATGTTGACCAGATAATATTAGACCCATACCAGTGCAGTAAACTAATAATCAAGTTTATTCACTTGCACGACCACCATTTTTTAATTTCCCTCTGTCATGTATCCCAAGAATAAAGGACACAGGAATTGACATTAGGAATTTTAAACACCACAGTTCACAGAGCACGAGCACACCCTCGTACTACTATTTCTGACCACTACTGCACAACCAGTTGGTCTTCCTCCATGGGGAGGTTATCATTTGGACAATAAAAAGCCCAATGATCATGCTATCACGATACACTACGGCGGAGAATCAAGATATACCGCCTTACGCCAGTGTACATATATGAGGGTTTTTTAAGGACGTCCAACCACGTAAACCAAAAGACCCTGGTGCACAGGACAAGTGGTCCATTCCCCCCACCCTGATTTTGTTGTACTAACCTTTGGAAGCTGAGTGAACCACTGCTTCTTTTTCCCTCCCCCCCTTTTGATATTTTGCAGTCAACAGCAGCGCACAGCTGTGGGAACTATTGCAAACCAAGAACAGGGAGAACGGTCTCCCAAAGCCCTGATTTACCCCATAACTGGGCTAAACGGGCAGAAATAAATCAGCTGAGATCAAAACACGAAGGTGATCATGGCTGAAACACAAGGACTGAGCTATACGGAGGAAGAGGTGAACGCTATCCTTTCGGAATCCTCTCTGTTACAAGACAGAGACCTGGCACAAACACTAACTCAATCCAATGAGTGGGATGATCTTACAGAAACCAAGAAAGAACTAGTGAGAACAGCCATTCACGGTATCATTATGAAGGAATATTTACGCGCGAACTCGGCACCCAAAGGCCTTTGGGTACAGAATGCTCCCCGCATTTTTTTGAAAGATGTACTCTTCCGTAAAGACTGGTCATCCATCTCATGGAAGTGTACCAGAGACTACTTAGTCTTAATCATCAAAACGGCAACACGGCTAGTGGAAGCCTTAACAATCAGTATACAAACCAGCGAAGCCAAGCTCAAGACGACAGTGCATATCTCAGTCTTCAAGAAAAAACTTGAGGAAATAAACAAGGAAATGAACGAAACAAAGGAGTATATCACCCAAAACAAAATTCAAAAACTGAATAAAGACCTAAAAAAATTCTCAACAGAGAAGATGCACCCTTACTCAAAAGAAGATTATATCATCCCCGAAGACAGGGAAGACGAAGATTCCTCAGGAGAGAGTTCCAACTACAACTCTGACTGGAGCAGCGACGAAGGTACAACCTCAAGGAGAGGAAGAGGCCAAAACAGGAGAAACCGACGCCAGAGAGGAAACAATTGGCAAATGCCGAGGTACTATGAACATCCACCACCACTCTACCAACCCTACATGCCTAACTATCAAGGATGGATGAATCCCTATTTTCAAGGCCCACCACATATGGGCCCGATGATGAATATACAACCACAATCATCCTCTTTTTTAGGGAGAGGCCCTGGACGCCAGAGGGGAAGAAGAAAAACAGTCACCTGGAACGAGCCAGAAAGACAAATGCACACCCGGAGCATGACCAAGGAACAACCAGGAACCAGCTCGACCAATCATTGGTAGTCAATCTGACTGAAGTTACACTGACACAAGATCAAGAAAATGTTCTTAATAAAGGCCTGGGCTTTGTCCCAACCCCATCACTTGACATCTTCAAATTGAAATGTGAACTAGCAGAATTCTGCAGAAAAATAAAACTTAAGGCTTTTTTCAAGGAGAAGGAAACACAACCTAATGAAGGAGATACACACTTGAGACCCAAGTCTACTTTCAACCCTCCTATGCACCTGATACCGGTCGAGATACAAGCATTTGAACAAGCCATAATGCAGGAAGCAGACAATCTAGGTTCAACAAACAAGAGACCCTATATCAATCTTCCCAAGAAGGAACAAAGAGCGATGGACGATCTACGCAAAAACGATAACCTTATAATCAAACCAGCGGATAAAGGAGGAGCTGTCGTCCTACTAACCAGACAAGGTTACCAGCAACAATGTACAGATCTTCTCTCAAATGAAAGGTTTTACGCCAAACTAACTGATGATCCCACAAAGAGACTGCAAAGAACCATTGAATTAATGGTAGATGAAGCAGAGATTAACCAATGGATTTCGAGCCATGAAGCTGCTTTCTTAAGAACCAAATCACCAAGAATCCCGTATTTCTATTCCCTACCAAAGATTCACAAGAACAAGACTCCACCACCAGGACGCCCAATAGTGTCAGGAATTGGCTCTGTGCTAGAACCACTCTCCCAATTTGCCGATCAATTCCTAAAACCCCTAGTACAAAGGACACCCACTTACCTTAAGGATACCCGTGATCTCCTCAATCTACTGGAAGGACAGATCTACAATGAGCACACCATGCTCCTGGTAGGTCTAGATGTAGAGAGTCTCTACACTAGCCTACCCCAACAGAAAACCCTAGACACTCTTGAGGATATCCTTTTCACAGATGACTGGACCTACAAAACACCGAGACATTTCGTATTGGAATGCTGTAGACTAGCCCTTACAGAAAATTATTTTGAATTCGAAGGAACCCTCTTTGGACAATGCCATGGAACTTCGATGGGAAGTACATTTGCTCCCAGTGTAGCAGGACTGTACGTGAGCAATTTTGAACAAGAGCACATACTAACCGCCATTAATCCATTCCATCAGGGCATTAAGTTTTGGCGGCGCTACATAGACGATGTATTCATGATATGGGAAGACAGTCAAACAAATGTAAATGTAAATGTAAATGTCAAGGTACTTATAGAGCGCACTGTCACCAGACGGCCACCTTGCGGTGTCACCTTTGCGGTTTCCTGGCGCTGATACTCATACCGCTGTGGAACCCCTCCTGGCTTTCCCTGTGAAGTGTCCACTCCTGGGCACCCCCAGGGTGAAGCCAGGCATCCTTAGCGCTGTTGGGGCCGGTGTGGAGGCTAAGCAAGCTATTGCCCAGAGTTGCAGCGTGGGGCCCATGATTAGAATAGGCACCGAGGCGAGAATAGACAGGTCCGAGGAAATTGAGCCCGAGCCTCACCAAGGCGGGAATCGAACCCTGGTCCCTGGCCAGAACTCTGCTTCAGGGTCTGCCGCTCTAACCATTGAGCCACACTCCTCCACAAACAGCTCTTAACAACTTCCTTACATGGATAAACACCAGAGACGAATGTCTCAAATTCACACACACAGCAGATAATAAACAACTGGATTTTCTGGACGTAACCATCTTTTCCAAGAATGGAACACTGCACACCAAAACTTACTATAAACCGACAGCAAGGAACAGCCTGCTCTCCTATAACAGTTTTCATCCTCGACCTCTGAGAGACAATCTTCCTTACAGTCAATTTTTACGTTTAAAACGTAACTGTAGTAACCTTGATGGCTATAAACGACAAGCAAGAGGTCTAGAGGATCAACTCAAGAAGAGGGACTATCCTATCAAGACTATAAAGAGATGTCAGAAAAGAGCCCGTAATCAGCCCAGAGAGAACCTACTAACGACTGTACAGAGAGAGGAACCTAAAGATCTCCTCACATGCGTTACAACCTATAACACCGAATCAAACGAAGTGAAGAAAATCATCAACAAAAATTGGAGAATCTTGACTTCGAACACATTGAAATGGCCTAAACCGAGGTTTGCCCATAGGAGAACCAAAAATATCAAAGATATTCTGGTCCACACTAGACCGAGAGACATCGTCCCAAGGGAAACCTTAACAACAGTATGGAACTTGAATCCAATAGTGGGACACTACCCTTGCGGAACATGTTCGGTTTGTAAACTTACAAAAGTGACTAAGACCTTACAACTACTCCCTAACCTCAAATGGGAACTACGTCACCACACAAACTGCAACACCACCCATGTGGTGTACATGATTGTCTGCCCGTGTGGCTTACGATACATTGGTATGACGTGCAGGAAGATCAAACAACGAATCATTGAGCATCGAAGCAACATCACATGCAAGAGAGCAACAACACAAATGAGCAAACACTATATTGAAGCCAAGCATACCGCAGAAGACCTACACTGGGTAATCATAGAGACCCAAATGTTTAAAGGCTACAATGTTGAACATGTACTTTTTGAGAAGGAACAACGCTGGGTCCATCGTCTCAAGACTGACAAAGAAGGTCTGAATGATACCATACCATGGCACGCCCTTAATAAGTGACCTTCCTATCAAGAATACTCCCATGTGATAAGAATCATCGAATATAGAAGACCCTAAGAAAAGGTCCTTGACTACCTCGAGACTCTAACACAATAAAACAGATGATGCCATCATCACACTCAGTACCAATAAGGACTTTTTTGTAGAACCATGAATATGGTAATCAAGATGTAAAGAATTTCAGTGTCATCCACTGCACAAACTTTTCGTTGGACACCATTGACGCTAAGACTGATTACTAATATACATAATTGCAAATACACTACTATGCCTACCATCAGTGCCACTGCCCACACGAACCAAGATCGAGAAATATCAACTTCAGTTGGCGCCAGTAAAAATGACATGAAGAAAAAGCATATTCATTGATTCCAATTCTCACACGCGTACATCTCTCAAATACTCAACCCTAACAAGCAACCATGCCAACCATGAATGCGATCATGAAGGCCAACCAAGACCGATTAGTCCTACTTTGATCTCAATTGAGCCGGTCTATGAAACGTGAGCCCAACCGGGAGCACGTTAACCCAGGGAAAACATCAGAGTCAGAACAAGCGATTCTGCCTGAGTAGCCGGTAAGCGACGCCGAGGCAAGTCTCCACGTCGCGGTAACCAGTGAGTAAAGTAACCTAACTTTTTTCCCCTTTCCTACAGCAAGTGGCTCTCATCTAACTGACAGATACCCTGAAGGAAGATGTCCAACTTGTAAAACAAGGTAACTGACTACTCCACTTTGTTTTTTAAGTTCCGATTTTTAACGCTGCATTAACAAACGGCGACGCTGAAAGTCCACACGGGTTTACATGATAACCATCGCATTCACTGAAATTCAAGTCTTTGAGTATCACCCCACGAGCCATTCGTGATAGAGATTACGCTAGATTAACCATCTAACAATAACAGCTCACCTCATCATCAGATAACGAGCATTCATGAGAAAAATAATGAGAGACTAACCGCACTACCACAGCTGCCTTTTTTAACACTCCCCAAAAAGAATCATGCCATTAAGAGAACCGAGATAGCGTTTACCAAACCCTTCCGCACTTAGCTCCTTTTAACTTCAGCGTGCACCCTGTACTGAATATGAAAGGAGCGACTGCAGCGCACGACACTCGATTAATAATTTGGTGTAAACGGGGTTAATAGCACTTTAATATCGTTTTAGCACAGTACTTAATACCAGTATTATGTTAGGCTGTCATATAATTCATGATTGTCTTTACAGGAACAGATACAATCGGTCTGATTCCCCTATAACGAAGGTGGTGAGTACGAATATCCACCTCCAGAACACCTGTGGAGAGCTAATTATTGCTCTCCATTTCCTTTTTTGGTCCTGACGAAAGCCTCTAGACCCTGCATGGGGCTGAAACATGTTGACCAGATAATATTAGACCCATACCAGTGCAGTAAACTAATAATCAAGTTTATTCACTTGCACGACCACCATTTTTTAATTTCCCTCTGTCATGTATCCCAAGAATAAAGGACACGGGAATTGACATTAGGAATTTTAAACACCACAGTTCACAGAGCACGAGCACACCCTCGTACTACTATTTCTGACCACTACTGCACAACCAGTTGGTCTTCCTCCATGGGGAGGTTAGCATTTGGACAATAAAAAGCCCAATGATCATGCTATCACGATACACTACGGCGGAGAATCAAGATATACCGCCTTACGCCAGTGTACGTATATGAGGGTTTTTTAAGGACGTCCAACCACGTAAACCAAAAGACCCTGGTGCACAGGACAAGTGGTCCACTCCCCCCACCCTGATTTTGTTAAACAGGAGAACATCATTAAAGTAAAATGTGTCTGCTGAAGAATGTATATTTTGTGGAAATTAATCAAGGGCACGGAGATTAGAGCTGACAAAAGGTTTCGAGTGTGTGCAACCATTAATTGTAAATCAAAGATATTAGCAGTTTGTAGTAGGGACATAGTGGCAGCAGAAGCCTCTTATCATGCATCTTGTTACAGGAACTAAACAAGGGTTAAAGCAAAGAAGGAAGATCATGCATTTAGCATTCAAACCGATGATCACTACACAAATATGAGAGATGAAGTAGATGATGAACTATTTAAATACATTAGAGCTGTGGCTATTCCTAACACAGAGGTAATTGGTGTAACGACTCTCACTGAAAGGCTTGGAACCCTCATGACGCGCAGAGGAATACAGGGAATGGACGAATGAAGAAGCATATTAGAAGGAAATTGGACTCTGAGTTCGGTGACAACCTTCACATATTCCCAGACAACCAAAGAAAATTATTGGCCCAAACTGAGAGTGTCATGCTACTGGACTTTGTACGAGAAAATGAGAGTTTGAAAAGAGAATTATCAGTTTTGAAGGTTAAGGCAACAGGCATGAACAAGATCATTGATCAAACATCATCGCACATAAGAACAATGATTAAAACAAACTTGATATCAGCACCATGGTTATATCATCCATCAGACGTTGATAACGATTTATTTGCTATTCTTGATTACCTTAAACAGTTTCGATTAGGACTGCTGACTAGAGATCCAGAAAACACAAAACCGTCCAAAAGGGTTGCCTTACTTATGCAATCATTCAGTCAGGACATTATATATGCAGTGACAAATGGGCAGCAGAAACCCCCGAGCAATTTTTGCTCCCATACGCCGTAAAAACACTGACAGGCAATGTTGAAATCATTTGTACTCTAAACAGACTTGGTCATGGGATTACATACTCACAACTGGAAGAAAATTATACCGCCTTGTGTCTTCAGAAACTTGCTGCTACCTTAAATGAGCAATTTTTTTTACAGCAGATATTCAGCCTCATGTCTTCACTAGCTTAGCATGGGATAACATTGATAGGCTGGAAGAGACTCTTTCTGGTAAGGGGACAGCTCATCGAGTCAATGGTACGGCTGTGCAGCCTAAATTGTTTGGACCACAACCTTTTAAAACTCCTCTCCTAAGCAGGAGAAACAAAAACAAAGAACATTGGCCACCAGAAATACTGAGAATTGTTCATTTTTGTTTCTGGTGAATGAGTTGAGCCTCAGCCATTGATGACAAGTACCAAAGTCATGCCAGAATGTGGTGCCCAATTGACGCTTGCACAAAAAAAGAACATTATCTGGGTTATTACAAGACAAGAAGTGAGTCCCGCACAGGTAATACCAAGTTGAACAGGATTTAACATCAGTACTAGATAACTAGTTAGTGTGTCAGTGGATTCCATTGAATACTTGCACACCATTAAAGTCCCTGCAAACTGAGTTGACAACTGTTTCTGAAATTTGAAAACAGTCTGATAAGGGAATTACTGGATTTGGTGAAAATTGTAGTGGTCATTGATCAAGCTCTCTGTGCAAAAGCAACTTAGATCATGTGGAAGCATAAAACAATGTACAACCGAATCATTCTTTGAATCGGCACCTTTCACACCACTTGCAATGTCATGTCCATTCTTGGAAAATGCTGTCAAGATGCTGTAAAACAACCAGGTAGCGATCCAGGTAACACTCAACAAAGTAACACAGGCTCCAGGTGGTACAACGAGGTTCACCCTCAAGGCAGGTGTTGTGAAAAGAGATTATAAGACGGCTGAACACAGAAGCGCCTTTTAGGGTCAGCTATGGGAAATTGTTTGTAACAACAGATCAGACCTTACTCACGCAGACCTACATAAGTCACAAATTGAAAAAGACGAGGATACTGTTCCGAGAGCTGTTAGGCAGGTTCATAGCTGGATAAGCACATTTGTTGGGCCACATGATCTCATTAGTGTCTCCACAGCAAAAAAAGCATTGCAGGATATAGTATCCACCATAATGAAGGAGCATGAAACAGGTGAACAGTGATATACAGATTTCAAACTTGAGTGACTTGAGAATAATCCTCGTATTCAGACGTTTCATGACCCAAAGAAAACAAACAAACTAAAAACCTTCACTAATTTGTCCAAGAAGAAGGCAGTGAACAGCAATGGCAGGCCAATCATCATGAAATGAGACAAAGCACTATTTGGTTGAATCATTGTGACAGCACAGAATCTGGTGTTCTCTCTCAGGCCTTAAGGCCTTTACAATGGGCTTTAGCAACTCCAGAAGGGCTTTTGCAAAAGCAAAACAAAGCTATTTTAGCAACATACTCGCTGAAAAACTTTACCCCTGCTCAGGAAATACCTGGAAATTCAGAGGAATCAAACTTTAGTGAGGTGGCTGTGTCTGTCTTGTCCATGGCTTTGCGGGAAGGAAATAGGAGTCAAAGAATTGATGTTGTGTTTGATACATACAATGAGAACAGTAAAAGGACAATCAGAGGGGAAGAACTCGGGCACAAGTTACAGAGCATCTCACCTTCCCAGATTGTCAGACAGTGGAGGAAATTCCTAAGCCACGTAAGGAATAAAACAACTCTCATTGCATTTCTTGTTAATGAATGGAGGAAACCAGAGTATTTTGTAAAACTTGATACTAAAACACTGTTCGTGAACTGTGAAGATAAATGCTACACAATCACATCTAAATGGAGCCACGAAGTGCCCAATCTCAACAGTAAACACGAAGAAGCAGATGGTTGTTTGCTTCTGCATGCTGCTAGTGAGGGTTATGAGGCAGTAATGATAAGCTCAGATGACATTGTTGTGTTTATTATGTTTTTGGGATTCCATTAGAGAATCATCGCTAAATTGTTTCTGAACTGTGGTACTAAAATACGCATGAGAGTCCTTGACATTGGGAAAATAGCTTCGACTCTTGGTGAAAATGAGTGTTGAGGTTTGATAGGTCTCCATACATTTCCCTGATGTGACACAGTAAGCGCATTTGTGGGAAAAAGAGAAGTAAGTGCATTGAAAGTCTTGTCTAGCAACAGACATACACAGGAAACATTTCTGCAACACGGAGACAAATGGGATCTCTCTGAAGAACTAATGGACGAATTGGAGCAATTCATGTGCTTGCTGTATGCACCAAAATCTTCGGTTCATCACGTGAATGACTTGAGAAATCACCTATTCTGTGCAAAGAAGGGTGTCTGAAGAAAATGCAGAAAGTGTGAAGTGTCAAGCTGCTATAAGTAAGAGATGTCTTCTGAATGAGCCACAGCCACCTAGTCCAATTGGGAGAGAGTGCAAGTTGGAAAAACACGAGGGAGCAGAGCAACTGGTAGCGGACTAGATGAAGGGGTAGCCAGCACCTCAGACTGTGCTAGATCTACTAGTTTGTAACTGCATTAGGAACTGCAAACTGCCAACACGTGTCTGCTGTCTCAATGACCTCAAGTGCACTGACATGTGCATACTTCCCGCCTGTGAAAATAAGATGTAGAATGATGACACCAGTCAAAAGAAGAAGATGCTGACGACAAATGTGAATGATAAAATTGTGTTTATGTTCACTCATGACAGACATTGCCTATGTAAGATGTAACAAATAATATTATTTGAAATTGTAAGTAAAAAGTTGCATATAATCTATTTCAATATATGAGGAATACAATGAAGGCGTATTTATTTTATTTTAAGGACTATATTGTTATCATTTCAATTAATAATCGTAATTCATTTTAAATAATATTGCATTTAACCAATCTGGTGGAATTAGATTTATTTTTCCACATATTATTATGAATTTGCATGCTATTTATAAAAAATATGGAAAAAATGATTGTTTGTCGACTATGGTTCCTAATCAAATAATATCAGACAACAGGCAAAGAGTGATGACTTGCATCACATATTTTCCATCTGTAGGCATCCATACCTTGAAAAAAAGCAATTCGGGGTCCTGGCTGATGGCCAATACATAATCCGACATGGACTAAATTTGGGTCCCTGGCTCATGGCCTATTCATAATCAGACATGGCCAAATCAGGAGGGGAAACTCTCAATTAGTACCAGTAGTATTTTTTCATGCATACAAGGGTTGTGCACTGCGATGCATGTTTTAACATTTGTGTGGGTGTGGGTGTATTTGTGAGTGTGACAGGGAGAGCAAAGATTTTCCGGTGTCCCCTTTCCTTTAAATTGCCTTATTTTAAGGTATGCTTTCCCTGCCACTTGCTATGATGTGCCTTGGAAAGAAGTTAATAAATGTAGGTGTTCACAATATTTTCACCATACAAAAGACAAAGGAAATGTGAATATCAAGTGGCAGCTTATACTTCAAAGGCGGAGTGGGTATAGTGCAGGGTAGGAAAACAGGGTTGAGATGCATGTTTTTGGGAGCACTGGGTGCAGGGATGGAGTACAATATACAAGAGGCAGATATCACATTGGTATCACCAGTGCAAACCTTCCTTGCAGAACCCAAACAGGTAAAGCATATGCAGCAGTCTTGCAAGCTTTACACACATATGCACACACACCAGCCATTGACAGTTATGAAGTGTGTATTTACTACTCTAACTGCACGCACGCTTTGATACCGTGGTAGGTTATAAAGCTGATTGAGGCAAATACAACTGCACTTATAGTTTTCTGATACAATTGCTCAAAAGTACCTTAACACACTATAAGCACCAGTCCTCACAATGTACCGGTCCCCACAAAGATAGTGTCTGTCTGGGGCCATCAGATTTCACCCACACTCCGAGTACCAATCCAGTTCTCACAGTGTGGTTCGTGTATGCCCCCCCTCACACACACAATCACTCTCTCTCTCTCTCTCTCTCTCTCTCTCTCTCTCTCTCTCTCCGTCTCTGTGTCTCTCTCTGTCTCTCTCTCTCTCTCTCTCTCTCTCCCACCCTTCCTCTGTCTCTCTCTGCCTCCCCAGTACTTTTATACCTTATTGCCTGATTTCAGTCACAGAAACAACACAGATAGTGACATCACATGGGCATAAGTAGTGATTTGTTCCCTTGCTGACATAGAGAATAGACTATCAAACTTGCAAGGCTAATGAAACAGACATCTACAAGTTGAATAATAATATTGCCTCTTAAAAAGTATCTAGGGACACTAAAGTGTATTTTGTGTACTAAACCGGAGAAACATATTTCATTGAGCTACAAATCAAAAAAGGAAAATGTAAGGTGTGATGAAAAAGACAAATATGATGGATAGATAACTATCTTTATGTTTCACCAAATAGTAAGTAGTAGCATTTGGCTTTAGGGCTGGGTAGAGAACTTTACCGCCCCCCATCGAGCTGATCACATTTGCTTTAAGGCCTCACTCAGGTCTATAGGAATAAAGGTTCTTCATTAGCTGACTGGATTCAAGCTAGCCTGGCTGATGACGGCTGATTAGCCAGAAACCGTTCGCAGGATGCTTGTTTCCAGTCCAGGGAAGACATGGCTTGGCAGTTCGGGCTGGACTGTTCCCATGAGGCACAGGGTCAGACTGATTTGCATATGGCCATGTCTGAAGTGGGGTGGCAGAGTGGTCTAAAGAATGATGATGGATTAAACCCAGATCAGTTGACTGGGAGTGAGTGCTTGCAATGTTCAACATTCCGTCCATCATCCACTTTGGTTTTGCCTAATTATAATGTGCAACAGAAACAGAGAGAGGGCCATGTAGGTTTATGGTCATCAGATGTTGACTCACAGATCAAATGGCAATAGGAGAAAAACTGCTTAATGATTTGCTCACAATGAGCATCAATCACACTGTGCCCTCTCCACTATTACTCGACTAGGAAGCACAACTGTCTATTGTGATGGGTCTCACTCTAATGCTCCCTCCTTCTTTCTTCAACTTACTACTTGACTGGTGCCTTGCTGTCTGATTCACACATCCTGCACTCACAGAAAGGCTACATCTTCCCCATAAAGGCAGTGAGGGATTGCTAAACATTGTGCCTTGGCCCCTCTGAAAAACATGAACAATGGCCATATCTCTTACCCCCAATGTGCAGCAGATTATACAGTACTGCATGCCTCACACATAGCTTGGGCTCCGGGGAGCAGCTTGTATTCTTTAGTGGTGGAAATTTACTGCAAGTGTATTGCGGCATACTCACTGTAGTTTGCCACTAAAGTCAATTCAATTCAGTTACAATTTACTGAAAAATGTTTGATTGTGGTTAGCCTTTTTTCTCAATCTGGTAATTAGCTTACCCATTGTTTTTGCCACTACATATCAACTCAAAATTACACTAGCATTTCCTGGTTTGATCCTACTCCAATTAATGTCACACATTTGAAAATGAGTTTCAAAGTAAAATGTTTTTGGGGCAGATCATGAGCATATGAAGCAAAGTTCCAACAACTCCAAGACTACAGTTGCAAGATCACAATGATTTATTCTTGTTTTTAGCCAGTTTATCTAGTGTCTCAGAATAATTATTTCCAGAAGAGTTGAACATTGTCAATATGGGATGCAAAATCAATACTCTTGATGTTAACTTTAGAGAATTTATAATTTTCATAGAGGATACATCAGATCTTTTGTCAAATTAGATCTCCTTGCAGTTTGTGACAGAAAATAACTTTATATCTTAGCATAAGGACAGCTACATTTCCGCCAGTATTTCTCATTTTATATGCATACTTCCCAAATCATGCTGCTGCATAAACTAAGAGCTCATAAAAGTATTCATGGTGATGCATATCAGATTACCTGAAATAATATCATACGCAGATTCTAAGAGCCAGAGTTATATCTTGGCAGTGAGGGAACTCATTTGCAATGGTGACATAGGTCCCTCCCCACCACAACTATGGTCTGTGAGTCTGATTTAAATGCAGAGGGACCATAGTTTGATGATGGTGGAGACTACTCCATGTTCGCTGTGGTCAAACTTCTCCAACAACCCAAGGGAGTAAGGGATTTGGCTATATGTCTATTTGCTTAATGAAGATGGATGGACTGATAGCCTTTTTAAATGGCAGTAGGGGTCATTAAAAAGTAGTCAATGCTCCCCATGCCATAAAACAAATTGTAACTTTGACGTACAACTCTGTCATGTTTGATGGAGCCGTCCGGCAAACTTACAATGCATTGGCAGGAACTACCTTGATGGCGGTTCCTAAAAGTGCTGGAAATGTCTGTCGGACCAGCAGACATTTCAAAATTTGTCAGGCAGCACTTGCATTAAAAAATAAATCAAGCCCTAAGTCTTATATATTTAACACTGTATCTGCTAATTGAGAAACACATCTGAATCCTTAAAATAATTCACCCTTAAGTACACCATTATAATTGAAAGGGACATAGATAACGATAACCAGAAGTTAGTAGCTGAGGGACACAACGTAGCATAGAAACAAAATTATGTTCCCTTAGGCAGTGCCAAAAAAGAAACCATTTTATGTTCTTCTTAAAATTCTATGCCAGTCATCCCCTATCATATAGCCAGAGACTATTTAAAATATATCATAGTCTGAAAAGAAAAGAGAAGCAGACAGACTCGTCGGCTAATACTGCGAAGCTTCAGTAATTGCAATAATATCCAAATCATAGTGTACACTGAAATCAATTATATCTGTTGCCTGATATCCTAGGGAATGATTGTTAATGAGGACCCAGGAGTGATTTGATTGAATGATAACATATCAGTGGAGTGATAATGTTTTATCTATATTTTCTTAATCACAAAAAATTCAGCCCAATGTCAGTTAAGTTCTTCAGAATGTTTTCTACACATTTATACAAATTGCATGACTATTTACAAATTGTCTACCTTCTGTTCAAATTTCGATTCCTACTTTCAAATGTTTATAATGTCTTCTTAGTTAGCATCCGTCATGCCTCAAGTATACATTTTCCCTCAAATACACTACCAGGGTAGATCACAGTGATGATATAAAAAGTACTTGCAAGCACAACACCCCTACTTTTAAGTTTCGAAGATGTTGTCTGAAATCCTTCGGTCAGTTCTTATTGTTGAACCACCATAGTTCTTTAAATTCTATAATTTGACTCATTTCTGTGGTTCATTATTTACCGGTAGCCACATTAAGTGATTTATAGGTCTCTAATAATGTTTTAGTGCTCCCAGTAAGGCATGTCTCAGAAAAAAATAGAGTATTTTAAAGGCTTTCATGGATAGATGTAAATGGGAAATTGCCAGAGTCACTAATTTGGGTATATTATTTTTAATAATGAAGCTGATTCTGTGAAACAGCTCACCCCTAAACCTTTTTGTCTCATATGATTGCCACAGCATAAACGTTTTTACATATCTAACAAAGTCATGATCCTGAAAAACAAATTAGTGTCCCATATTTCTTATGAATACTGTTTGCTGCTTTCTATGCTGTGAGAGGTCTTTAAGACTTTCCAAACAATTATTGAGAAATGGCTTCCATTAATGTTCTCCTATAATCTTTTTTACGTTAAGCCGCCATATCTGCCTACTTTCCATCTTGATGTCATAGGTATTCTCAATTAACTTTTTGACTGCATCGTATAACACACATTTGAATGCCTTATCAGGTGTCTGTATGCCAAATTCTTTACGATCAGGTTCCGTAATATTCCATTCTCCAGTTTTAACAAAGTACATAATCTATATTTCTAACATATTAACTAAAGATTCATCAAGCTACCATTTTTTTCTGTTCATATTTGACAATGGTCAACAAAATAATGTCAAGACAAAAATGTTCCCTAAGTATACCTGTCCTACTCAGAAATTATTTCTACCTGTTTGACAGATGTTTCCCAATAACAAAAGTATCCTTCTTCTACCATAGTTTGTCCTGCCTAGAAATATGTTGTATCACACACAATACAATAGCTTTGGTCTCTATAACCATCTAGCAATCTCTTTCTCACTTTGCCTTCTTAAGGCAAAGGTCACGTGATACCACATATACACAGTAAAGTACAAATCGAGATCAATGGAGTTAAATGCTTCTTTATCTTTCCGCATAATTACTACATTCCATGAATACCGTGGCTGTAAACTTGTCAACCCACACAAGGGCTTGATTACAAATTTGGCAGATGGGTTACTACATCACAAATGTGACGGATATCCCGTCCGCCGTATTACGAGCTCCATTATATCCAATGGAATATAATGGAACTCATAATACGTCAGACGGGATATCCATCTTGTTCATGATGGAGCATTCCATCCGCCAAACTCATAGCATTCAATCATGTGTCATCACATATACATAATAAAATACATGCAAAGATCATGGGATTAAATCCTTCGTTATCCTTCCTCATCATTAACACATTCCATGAATATCACAGCTGCGTATTCAGTTCCAAATATACACTGTTTAAACATTTAATTGCTTCTCTAAATGTCTTCAAACATGGACCCAATGTTATATTATAGCCTTATAGCCCACCGTAGTGGGTTATACCTGCTATTAAAGGCCCGCTCCAGCGTTAAAGGCCCAAGCCAAAGGCGAGGGACTTTAACAAAGCAGCGAGACTTTAATAGCCGGTATAGTCCTGCTACAAAGGGCTATAAGGCTATTAGAACATTCTGCCACTAGCGGGCAGAATGTTCTAACAAATAAAACAAAGCCTTCAGGGAGCGCGAGGGTATTCAAATCCCATCAGGCTCCCTGAAGCCTTTGTTCACATCCAGAGCTGTGAACAAAGAAACATTGGAATGTTGGAGCTCCAGGCTTATACCAGCCATTATAAGCCCGGAGCACTCCATTGTTTTCAATGGAGCTTCCAACATTCCAATGTTCTAATATGGTATAACTACAAATATATAGTAGGCAAAGTCAATTTAATTAAATGACCTTCTCACTTATAATGACACCATCTTATGACAACATTTCCCAAATCAGTTTCACTTCCTGCAATATTTGTTTTACATTTGTAAAGTTATTTCTTGTATCTGTCTAGTTATTTCAATATAAATGCAGCTCATCTTATGTCTTCAAGAATTTGCCAAGCTCTTTTGTAAAATTAATCAACTACTTTGTTAGATTTGTAAGTAGGAGTATCATATCATTGACAAATATTATTTTATTATAGAGAACCAGTTTACAATTTATTACATTTGTCTTACAAATTTGTCAAATTGACATAGCTAAGGCTGTAATATGAGGTCAAGCAAATTCAATGTTAAAGGTCACCCTTGCATTGTGCACTGTATCCCTTAGACTAGAAGGTTATGTTACATAGTTTGTCAGAAAATCTTGAAAAGGCAGTGCCACCGGCCATCCAACTGAACCTCTTTTTGAGCAAAGAACGTTTGCCCTATTATTTTTTGTTTTGCGGACACGTGGAAGGGTAAAAATAGTTTACATCAATCAATTCTTAAAGTGATTTTTTTTGCTTTTGTTTAGCTTAAAGGAAATCACAAAATGGAATTAAAAAAGAGTCATGGTTACAAAGTGAGTGGTTTAAACGCCACAGTTAAGAATATTTAAAGGAAACATTAGATGTTGTTTTGCTGCAAAAGGGACTTATTTAGAAATATTTGCACTAGATGAAGGCTTTTACCCAAAAAGTTCTATATTTTAGCTACTGGTGAAACAAGGATAGTAGTTGTGGGTCTGCATAAATCTTTTGTATGATAGAAGCTGCTAGATGCAACTGAAGTTCTTGAAAGAAGGTATCTGTTGATGAAGTTATGGAGGGTGTTAACTACATGATAGGCTCAAAATAGGCACTGATTGGAGTCAAGATTGCTTCTTTAGAAATGTCCAGGTTGATGTATTAGCTGACAATGTTGACAGTGCAATTTTAGGAAGAGACTACAATGTGGTTTAAGGCCTCAATTTGATACAACTGCCAACAAGAAGGTGGAAGGAAATTCAAATACATTTTTTATTGAAATTACACTAGATTTAGGACTGCGAAATGCATGGAGGAACTTAAATGCATATAAGATATTATTGAGCTGCAATACAATTAATTGGGTCTGAGCTACAAACAAATCACAGACTAATAAAAGAAATGTAACTTGAGCTGCATATAGATACATATAAAACAGGAATTACCCTTAGTGAGGATATTTAAGATCTGTACAATAAATCTAAAACATGGATGGAATTATCATAGTCTACAGGCCATATTCACCTGTATAAGTTAAACAGGCTCTGCTACAGGAGAGGTCAGCAGTATGCACATTGCGTGGTGTGAGACTGCATGGCTCCAACAATTGCAAAGCATGAAACATACAAGTGGAGTCAATAAAATCTACATGTCTCAGAGAGGCATTGGGCTCTCACAAGACTTGCAATGGTGATGTACATCTTGGATTCATAGAGTATAAATTCCTTGTGTTTTGGATAAGTTCCTTGTATTTCCTCTTCAATGGGGAATCAAGATACTTTCTGCTGCTGCCGGAACCTTGTTTTCAGGAGATTGGAGCTCGTTGTGCTTTCAGCTGGAGTTATCAAAGACTTACTGGATGCAAAGATGCATTCTGAGATATCACAGAAGATTGAGAATTTACATTTTGATTTAGGCATTAGTACTGAATTATGAACTCTAATACACTTGGTATTTCACAAGAGGAGCAATAAAATCCACAACTTGTACAGACTTTGTTTTTCCTACTTTGAGTCACTTATGGTTTATGGTATTGTCATTGATGAGGAAGTGAATTTCTATTGCTAGGAGTGAAAACATAACACTAATGTGTATTTGTTGTTTTATAGCTGATGAACTTGTTTCTTTGGAAGTAATTCAGATCATATAATAAAGTTACAAATAGCTGAATTAGTTATTTGTATAAAAATGTGTATTGTAGTTCATGTTTTCTTGGGTATCCATTATACAGTTTTCAGTTATGTTTTAGCTCTATAAAGTCATAGAATTTCCACCAATGATACAGAGTTGATTATACAGAGATTGTCACAAAGTTTATCAAATTTTATATTGCACATAGTGAATTAAAACACATATGACAAAATACTAAAATATGTATTTCTTGTTGCGGCTATCAACAATTCTGCATTGCACATTAAGCCTAGCTGTTAGAAGAGGCAGAGTGAAGATAGCCAGTGTTTTAGTTTCTCTCCCACTTGTCCCATTCTCCTTTCTCCGGATCTGCTGCTGACCTGCATAAATGTACTTTGCATGGTTGTCAGTGAGTTCAGGAGGCATGGGAAATAGCATCACTCCTATTGAGTCCGGATTACCAGGTTACTGCAAGCCAGAGAGGAATTTAACTATTTTATTGAGCCAATTAGCTGAAACTGCTGTCTGTGGTACAAATATTAATACCCTGGAGTTTGAGAAAAACAGGTTACTTACTAGGACTCATGTTAAAATCACTGGAAGAGTTAAGAGAAGTTGTAGTTATGGTGGTCATTGAGGGTTTGCTAGAGTCAATTTGTTTACTGTGCCTACCATCACACACATATAGGCACTCTGTGGTTATGCCAACTCTTAGATGAATATAACACTCAATGACCCAGTGCCACAATAAACATTCCACAGTCATCAGTTTCATAACTCCTCAAGCTATTTTCTTCGGTCGTGTACAAGAGGAAGTTAGGAGCAGCATATATGTCACCTCTAGGAATAATTCCAGCCAATTTTTATGCACCAAAGATATGTACTAGGGCAGTATGTCCCAACACCCTATCCTTTATAACAAGTGAGTAGGAAATAACCAACAGTCTGTGTTCATCATACTTAAGAACCTCATTTGTCCTTTCAACTGTTGTTTTAATAAAATTTCATCTAGTTGGTTTGAGGCCACAATAATAAGTTGGACTTGAGTATTAAATGGGCTGTAGCAGGATGGATAGATTGATCATCCCATTTGCAATGCTGGCCTTAGAAAGGCTTTCAAGAGCCCAACATAATAGCTGTCCCCTTTACAAAGACCTATTATGGGACTGGGCAACTGTGGTTGAAAGAAAACCATGCAACACTTTGTGTTTCAAAATACATTTCTTGGTGATGCATAATTTTATAAGTCTAACTTAGCTTTCAATGAGACTCACTATACTTTTGAATTACAATAATGTGCCCATTGCAAGTGCCATATGGAATCAAAATTTCCTTCCCTAGTCACCTGACTGCTTCTGGATGCTGTATTTACCTGCTAGGCTCATGATAGGTGCACTCTTATGAAATGTATGTAGAGAACATTTATTATTTTATCCTCAATCTGTAGACATATAAGTAAATGGTAGTTTTTTAAGCTGATTTTTCCTGTATGTTGCACCATCACTGCTTCCAGGTGGACCCCAAACAATCCTAGCTACCTTGCGGAGCAAAGATCCTAACTAGCTGATAGTTTAGAATGTTTGTCTTCCTGTGGGTTTAATCTATTCCACTTCCATGTGGAGTCCATCAAGTATTAAATGTGTTGCAAAGCCATAGATTCTTCAATCATGGTAGGCTTGGAAGGGCAGATGCCTAGACCCAGCCCCACACTTACCTGGATCGGTCTTCCGACCAGTCTAGGCCCTTTTGGACCCAACTCCATCGCCTTGAGGGACCCGCCTCGCTTCTTCTACTCGAGCTGCCCCTCTGCTCTCTGTTCTCGCTCCTTGTGCCCCTCTGCACCTTCTGTGTTTTTTTGTGCTATTCGTGCTGTTTGTGCTTCCTTGTGCTCCTTCGTGATCTTTTCATGCTCTTTTGTGCTATTTGTACCCTTTTTGCACTTTTTTGGGCCATATGTGGAGTTTTCCTACTCCTCTGTGCCCACTTTTTTGTGCTTTTTCCATATCTGTGCTCTTTTTCACTTTTGTGCTTCTCGCCCATTTGGACCTTCTTACCCCACCCGAGTCAGGCCTTCTGCCCCCTTTGGCACTCCCTGCAGCCCCCCCCTGTTTGCTTTTCCAACCTCCGCCTCCTTACCTGTGTGCCTACTGAGTTCTGCTTTCCTCCTCTTCATCCCAGGACCTACTTTTACCCCACAGTTACATGGACCTGTCCTTCAACCAGTTAACGACCTTTCAGACCAGTCTCCTTTGCCTCGAGGCACCTGCCTTGCTCCATCAGCTTGCGCTGTCTCTCTGCTCTCACCCCTTGAGTGGGGTCACTGATTCTCCTACATTGCGTCCAAAACATGGAATGATCTTCGTCAACACATCAGAGCCTCCACGTCACTTCTGGAAGTCTGAAAGAAGCTGAAACCTGGCGCTTTGAATAGCTCTGCAAGGAACTCATGCCTACATGCCCGCTCATGCACCTGGATACCCTCATGGGCGATTAGTGCACTGTACAAATCGGCATGACATAACATGTGCATTACCTGTGTTTTTACCTCATAGATGGATCAAATGAAAATGTAATTAACAAGTAAACCCATAGACTCTTAAGTACCTAGTGGTTTGAGGAACCTATACCCTCCTTGGTTTGCACTTCATGGATTCAGTTTGGAACTGTTAGAATATTGAGTAGCAAGTGATTGTTTGAACTTCTCTCATCAGATTTCTTCTCTTGAGGGTCCTCTGTAAGACAAATGTTGACTGCTAGATTAACAGGTGTGCAACTGGCTACTCAAACCAAAGATATCCCATGCTGGAGAAAATCTCTGTATCATGTCTAAACCTGAGTGCATGCTTGCCCATTTCCCATGGAGAGATTTCCTTAATGAACACTGCTTCTTCTCACCTCTAAACCACTTTGTCCACATTTGACCCCACCATCATCATTTTACCATATGCCACTATTCCTCATCCTCTCTGGTAGTTAACCTCTTCCCCTTAGCTGATCACTTTCCCATCTTCTAATTTACCTACCCCCTCTGCCCTCTCTCACTTTGCCCACCAACATACTTATACCGCTCTTTCCCACAACACCTACTTCTCATGTAACTTTTCCATCCTCTCTTAGTTCTCAAACTCTTCCCATCATGTCCATCTATCCACACCTCATCTCCCTATAATGGCTAGTCCTCTAATCTTTTACCACCTCTAACATCTCTGTGCCTCTTTTGCCATCCCCATAGTCTCCGATCACGTCTAACCATTGCCCTAGGCCTATCTGCCACCTCCAACCATGCATGTGCCCTCTATGCCCAACCCATTCAGTGCTACCTTTCTACTCATCTGCTCTGACCTCTTATGTAAGCTTCATCTTCCCTCTAACTGCTCTTCACATTATATTTATACTTCTGCAACCTTCTACCTCCTTTAAGAGTTCTTCTATTGCCCTTCTCATTGACTCTTTCATTGTCCATTTATTACCCCAATTTCTCTTCCAATCATCTACTCGGTCTGCCATCTCCACACTTCTCTATAATTTGCTTAATACTCCCCTTCCTGCCCTCCCTCCTTAACTTTCTTCGAACCAACAGCATACTCTTTGCACATCAGACCTTTTCCTTATTTTCAGGTTGTCCAGACAATATCAACCTTCTATTTCCCCTCTTACACACATCCATTTACATGTAGTAACAAATGTAATGACCTTACACTATCCAGCCCTCTCCTCTTCTGCTGTCTTGCCTGATCTCTAATTCATCGCATGCTTCTCCTACAATCTCCATGGATACACTATTAGTATCTTCTGAGACCGCTAATAGCTCTCAAATGGGTTCTCCCACAAACCAACATCAACCTGCCTCATGCCTTGCCTTTCTAGTGTTTCTCCACCTCTTGGATCCAAAGGAAGAGCCTTCCACCTTTACCTCCACCACAATTCATGTTTCTCATGTCCCCCTTCTCCTCAACTCCATAGGATGATCATGATCAAAAACCACATAAACACAGTGACCTGATCTCAGGCTTAACACTTGACCTCATGTTCATCACTGAAACCTGGTTGGGAAAAGATATAGCCCTATAAATTACAATATAATTCCACATGGATTCAGAATCATGACTAAAAACAGCCACAGGCAGACAAGAGGAGGTGTAGCAGTTCAAGACAGCTTATAGATCACAGGCTTTCAAGATACTGATACAAGTGAATGTCAAATGCTTCTAGTCTACTGCTCTCCATTGCCTACCTTCACATTCTCATTCTTACTGATATAAATGTGCCTCCTGAACAACAGTGCACGTGTAGACACCGTCCTGGGAGAACTGAACATGTAATTCAGCTGCTCCAATCTTGCCCCCATGAAATCGCTAATGGTGAACCCTGACATCCTCCACCTATGCCAACCTTTCTGTGAATCAACAAATTCAGCTAAACACACCATGTATGCAAAATTTGCTCAGCTAATCCTCAGCACAATAACATGGAACCTCCCTATTTTCTGGAGCCAAGGCCATCTCGTCTTCTTTGGGAACCTCTGCACAAGAAAGATTACTACAGTAACAACAACAGACAAGACTACTAATAGACATTAGAAAATATCAGCCTCCTAGCACTTATAACAGAAGAGGAACACTTTTAGAACTGTTTGTCGGAATATTATGTCAACTTGATACCCCTCAAGACATTCACATGCCCTCCCCACAGAAGGATGATCAAATGGTCCAACTAAAATATAAAGTAACGGAAGACAGAATGAAGTTTCACAATACCTGCATGAGAACAACAATGATTATTGTAACCCTTTCATGAGTAATTCTTTCAAATCAAACAATGTACTGCTGATTTGGTTTCAATGTTTTTGTATTAATATGCATATGTTTATATTTAGTATGCTTAGCATTACTGCATTTTTGGTAATCCCTATTGTGATGCTCTCTACTGGATAGTGATTGTTGTATTGTGAATTGTGGGGTACAACCCAGACAGATGTAAAACTTCCCATTGACTACTCTTTGTTTTGAAATTCACCATCAGACCACTGCCAGGCACAAACCTTCAAAGGCATGCTAGTCTTAACAGTGTTTGGACAAAATATTGAGTTTTTAATATCAGGGACAGAAATATTATGAAAAAAAATATTGTGGTACAAAAATATCATGATGAAGGAATATCGTTGTCAAGAATATCATTTTTTAAGGGAAGTAATATTGTTGTTAGGAATACTGTTGTTTTTACTATCGTATTCAATTATATAATTGTTACATGCATAGATTATTTTGATGTATTTTTGTTGTTTGTATACTTGTTATTCATTTTTTGAAACATAGTTTTAAAAATAAATGATTTTGATTTTTTTATTTACATGCAAATAGAAATTTTTGGTGTTTTAGAGGGTTGCTGGGTTTGTAGAGGGATAGGGTGAGAAGTTAATTAAATAATATTGATTTATTAATGATTTAATACTTTTTAAGTACTATTGATTGATAGTAATTTTGTATGTTGTATTGATTTATTTTAGTTTTATTTTAGGTGCAGGTTGCTAGGTTTGCAGAGGTATGGGGTCGAAAGTTAATTAAAAAATAAATAAATATAATAAGGGGGTAATTGTTAATAATATTTTAATTGATTAATAAGTATGTATATTGAGTAACAATTATATATTTTAGTTATATTTTATGTGTGGGCTGCTGGGTTTGTAGGGGTATTGAATGGGAAGTTTATTAATAATAATTAACTAGCAATTACTTCATTGTTAATTGATCATTAAATAGAATAAATATGTAAATTGTTTTATAATTATTTGGTTTATTTATATTTTAGATGTGACCTGATACCTTTGTAGGGGATGGGGTGGGACGTTAATAAATACATAATTAAGGTTTAATTATTTTTGATTGAGAATCATTTATTAAATTGTTTATTAATTATGTAAATAGTTTTTTTTATTTCTCATACATACTTTTTATGTACATTAATATTGTTTATATAAAGAGTTTTATATATTTTTAATAAATTGTTAAAGTCATTCAAATATGCAATGTGTTTGAAGTGAAGTACTTTCCCTACTCTTGCACTGACTACAGTGGAAATAGTGCATTTAACCCTTCTGTAGTCCAACACGTTCCCTACAATATCACAGATTGGAATAGGAATAGTAAATCTTACCCCTCCAAAGTCCAATGTTTTCCCGACAGTTGCATAAGCTGGAGTTGGAATAGTAAATCCCCTCCCCCCCCCCGAAGTCTAACACTTTCCCTACTATTGCACAGAATGGAGTGGGTAGAGTAAGTTTTACCTCTGCAAACTCCAACACTTTCCCCACTGTTGTACAGAATGGAGTGGGAATAGTAAATTTAATCCCTCAAAAATCCAACGCTTTCCCCACTCTTACAGTATTTTTGCTAAATGTGATTTTTGAGGTTTTAAATGTATATTATTTAATTTATTGTCTAAATTAATTAATATCTTTAATGGTTTTATTTTGTATGTAATATACATATATATATATCACTAAAGTTGCGTTACGTGCGCTCTCAGGACAATGAAACTCTGTACAGATGATGTTCTGCAAAAATGTTTATTCCACTACGCGTTTCGGCTGCGTCCGCAGCCTTGCTCGACTGTAAAGTGCACAGAAGGAGTGGTATCTTTTAAAACATGGTGAGTTGTACTAACATAAACGAGGGGCAACCACACCAAACGTGTTGTTTCTGGCAGCCATATTGGCGTGGCAAAAAATAATATCTCAATGTTGTAAATACATAAAAACATAGGAAGCGCTTTGCTGTGATAAATGCACACACTACAATAACATACCAGTCTCAAGCATTTAGTAATAAATAAGCTGTCTGGTCAATGTTGCAGATAAGAAAATGCAAACATATTGGGATTGAAGTTGCCCGTGCGTGTGCTCTGTAGACGGCTTTCAAAATCAAACAACTTTATCAGTATTGCAGCTGAATCAACTGCCAAATTGTAGATGTTAAAAATGCTCCGCGTAGATCCAATTGTTTGTAAACAATCATGTAGGACTCTACAATGTTGTATATGAATATACAATACTTTTAACTGTGTGATGCACAGAGTAGTAGCATCCAGGGCGTGCATGCAATGTTTGTAGTCGGGTACAAATGCTGGCACAGTGCCGTGCTAAACCCTAGTTAGTCCCTAACCAATCAGAGACCTGTCTGGACTGTCAATCAATAGCATTGCGAATTCTGTCAATGACTCACTGCTATGGTGTGATAAACCAAAATGGTACTGAATCGCAATGACAACAGCATCGAGTGAATGCAGAAACCATCATGACTAAATGTGTGTCAATCACATGCAATAAAAGGCAAGTGCTCCAATTCTCATGTCTAGTCGCGAAGTAGATGATAGTGTAATGAAAAATCTAAAGCTGACACATGCAAGTGCATTGGCTCACAAAAATACTAATAGCCCTGTGGCACGAAGTTCAAGTAACTTGAAAAAGCCCTGACCGTCCGTTCTTCATGTACAACATACTGTGTAAAACAGTTACCGGCTTAGTGATGCCTGACAGTGATGACTAAGGGGAACAGGGTAGTTGACCCATGCAGGTGAGTACAGGTGAATGGGCCCCTTCCTTTCCTCCTGCAAAAGAATCAAAGGAAAAGAAAATTAGTTAAAAATACCATATGATACTGCAATTAAAAACAGATAATTCGTATTACCAAATACAGTTTCTAATGCACAGAAAATGGAAGAAAGAGTATGTAAACCCAATGAAGAACAAGTCAAACCAAGAAAATATTAAAACATAAAGCAACTACATAATTAGATGTATAGCGCACAATTGTTATTCCTCTCTAAGATTTATAACGTGTTCCTCATCTGAGATGGGATGAAGTAGAAAAATGTCATGTAAATGGCGTGCTACGGGGTATTTTGGGTCATTGTTAGTAATGGCTCCACTGTGTTCTAATATTCATCTCTTCGCCATAAAAATGGTGTTGCCTATATACCAGAGCTTGCATGGGCATTCAATTGCATATATAACGAATGTTGAGCTGCAAGTGAGGAACTGGGTTATGGATTTACTGACATTACAGTACACAGCCTGGCTACGGAAACTGCTGTTTTTGCTGGCCTTGCAATGGCCGCAAGGAAAGAAACCAATAAGACCATGTTCAAACTTATTGGGATAGATGGTACTGTCACTGTGCACTAGCATGTCCCTCACATTTCTGCCTCTTCTGTATGTTATATTGGGTCTGTCAGGGAAGGTGTCACCAATTGTGTTGTCACATTTCTGGATGTCCCAGTTTTTTTACAAAATACGTTTGATGTTGTTGTAATCCGAATTGGACGTCATGATGATTCTCATACTATCCTTACCTATATCTGTTTCCGGTATTGTTGTGTCAGAAATGGTCTGAGCTCTATTCACCCCATCTGCTCTGTCTTTGACTTTTTTGAGCACCCACTTAGGGTATCCTCTTATTTTGAAGCACTCAATCATAGTTTTACATTCATGTTGGTATGCTTCTTCAGTGTTGCAGTTCCTTTTCGCCCTCAGCAGCTCTCCATAATGGATTCTCCACTTAAGGGCTTCCGGATGGCTGCTAAGGGCGTGAAGTATGCTATTACCTGTGGTGGACTTCCTGAGCAAGGCAGAATGAACTTGATTCTGCCTTATTTCAAGGATTGACATCAAGGTATTCTGCTCTAGTTTTACTGATGCTGCCTGTGAGTAATATGTTGCGGTCATTTTTGTTGAGTTTTTTATAAATTCACTGGCATCGTGTTCGGAACCCTTCCAAATGATGAACAAGTCATCAATGTACCTGAGCCACATCGTGAGATGTTCGAAATCCGGATTGGCCTGAATCTCCTCCTCCCAGCATCCCATAAACAGATTGGCAAAGCTGGGAGCAAAGCATGATCCCATTGCTGTCTCCGTGGTCTGCCTGTAGACAGCACCATCGAACATGAAGATGTTATTTTTGAGGCAATACTCTGTCATCTCTAGTATCAGTTGACTGTGGTCACGGAATCTGACTGGTCTAGTATTGAGTAAATACAAGCGCCCATCTAAACCTTGTTGGTGATGGATGACTGTCTACAAAGAATGCACATCAAGTGTGATGAACAAATGGTCTTCATCCCACTGGATGTCTTGTATCTTACTAAGGAAATCCTTGGTATCCCTGATCTAACATGGGAGTTTCATGACAAAGTCCCAAAGAAAATGGTCTACGTGTTTGGATACATGTTCTGCTACACTTCCTCTAGACGATACAATAGGGCGCCCAGGAGTTCTTATGGGATCTTTGTGTAACTTCGGCAGTAAGTACAATACCGGAAGTCTAGGGTGGTCTTTTTTGAGGTAGCAGAACTCTTCCCATTCTAAGATCCCCTTATCTTTCCACATGGTGAGTTTTTCCCAAATGGTGAGGATACTGTTGTTGTATATATCAAAGGAAATGGGCATGTAAAATTTGGTGTCATCTAGCTGGCACAAGGCTTCAGTAATGTAATGTTCTCTGTCTAGGATGACAACATTGCCGCCTTTGTCTGCAGGGCGGATAACAATGTTGTCATCTTCAGTGAGAGATTTTAATGCCTGCCTTTGCTCATTAGTGAGGTTTCTGTCTCCCCTGCAGTGGGTAAAAAAGTCAACCTGGGTCTAAAATCCGTTGAGACGGAGGCGTCATAAACTATATCCAGTTCCTCAAGGACTTGTGTTGTACCGATCTCATTGTTGGTAATATCAGCGTCATGTTCTAACTCAATCATCGTGATTAAGGTGTCGATGTCTCCTATAGTGAGATTGTCATCTCGAGTGATGCTATTGCTACCCACTTTCTTGTTACATCCTAGTCTCTTTAGTTTGTGCCACTTTTTCAATTTCAGATTCCTGACATATTTTAACAAACCTATTCTAGCATTGGTATAATTAAAAGGTGAGGAAGGGCAGAAAGAGAGTCCTAGGCAGAGTGTCTGTTTTTCTATGTCTCTCATAGGCCTCTTAGAAAGATTAATAACAGTTTTGTTAACCATTGTGAGATCAATTAGTAGGATTTTCTGGGGTGTGTCTTGTTGTTTCCCATGCCGCCCGACCTCTACCTTTTTGCCATTGTTGTTGGACACTTTTCCGTCTATTTCAGCGTTTCCTCGTCCTCTGCCTAGTCCCTGGCCTCCCTGTCCCCTTGTCTTTGGAATTGGAGAGTCCCTCGTTGTCTGTCGACCCCGGCGTAAATGCCCGTATTCGTCTAAAAAAGTGACGGGTCGAGGATTGCGATCCTCACCAGAGGTATTACTTACTGAGACATCAGATTCACTGCCACTAGCTGTAGAAATCTCCGATACTGAGTTCTCTGTGTTTTCCGTGGGTACTGTCTCCTGCGCTCTTTGTTGATTATAAAGATGATCGTATTTTCTACTGAAAGTCAGTATTCTACCGCTTTTGTAGGCTCCATAGTCCGAGTTTAATTTCCTCTGCTTACTGGCTTTAATGTCCTCTTCATGTTTTTTTAATCAATCTTTCATTGTTGCTAGGGATTTTGTTTAGGATCTCTGGGTCCACATGCGCTTTCAGGTCTTCCATGATATCATGGATTTGCTTGAGTATTGCTTCACGGTCAATCCAAGCATTTTTTATAAGAATTTTCTGCATCCACTTGGAGCTCAGAGAAGAATTCTCTGACCACTCCTCAAGCATCTTGGGATTTGGCATTTCATACGTAGGAGTTGTGAAAATTCTTAGACCAATGGATGCCATTCCTTGATCAACATAGTTTTGCAAAGAAATGGCCACCCACCATTTCGATATCTCTGTCCTTTTTAATTTTTCGAATTTGCGCAATTTTTCTTCTGCCGGTTGGACCATAGTGGTCCTATTCTCTACCATGTTTGCATGTCCTGGTTTTCTAGCAAATATCGCAAGAGCAGCTGCTCTTCTTTCTGCCTCTACTTCCATAGTGCAAAACACACTGCAGAATTATGACTTCATAGAGAGTTCAGTGTCCCACTGTAAATTATAGGTTCTTTCAGCCATACAACTGAATGCAGAGAAAATGTAATTGAATGGCACTTGCAGGGGTGTTATGACGTTTTTGGAGTCTTAAAAGATATCCTCAATGAGAGTACTGTACCTAGGTGGTTAGCACCACTTCCTGTACCTCATTCTCTGAGACTTGCCAATACCCATTATTCCATTCCAGTGGTCCTGCCACTGGACCTTTTTATGTCCTGAGACTCTTCTTTATGGAGAGTTGATTTCTTTAGCTATTCCACTGAGGTGATGAGTTTTGGATTTTAGTAATCAATGCTACTGCAAGAATCGCACTTCATTTACATTTGTTACTGCAGCTGTCTTGAACTCGGCTTAGTTTCCAGAACTACTCTTTATGAGAAGTTCATTTCTTACTCGCTCTTTTCCAGTGGAACTCTCCATGGGTTCTAGTTAGAATAGGTCCTTTAGTTCGCTTGTGGGGTTTCTTTGTGGAGCATGGTGTATTTTTCTAATGCTGATTTCTAACCAAATTTATATTTCTGTGAACCTTCTAATCTGTATAAAGAGATTAGGAGATTTTAAACATGTGATAAATAAAGGTTTTGAAACATTTACCAACCTCTTATCATTGACTGATTGCAAATTCTAAATGTCATTGATGTGTTCAGTTACTTTGGGAAAGCTCTAATTCGCCTACGATGGAAAAGGTCCTCGATCTCTCCAGCACTACAAGGATTCAATATGATGTGATTTGTAAGTGGGTGTACATTGAGATTGAACCATTTTAGTGAGTCCTTGGGCTCCCGCACTATGCTAGTCATGTGTTTCCCTGTTTAACCACTTGTACATAAACATTCAAAACAATGAAAATATAGGTGAGCGTGTTCTTGGAAATTTTTCTGGGCCTCTGCCACTCATATATAATCATGTTATCATAATTCCATAATCAGCAAAACGGTCGTTATTTTCTGGGATCTGTTTTGCAGACAACCTCACTCTGGTTGCCATTTCAATATTTTTTTTTTCTTCTGAAAAATACTAAACCATGCCACAACTTTCTCTCTGTCCCGCTCTCTCATTCTCTCTCTCTCTTTTTCTTTCCCTCTGATGCCATCCGTCCCTCGCTTCATGTCGTTCCATTTCCTTCCGTCTCTATGAGCCTCATTCATGAGGAAGTCACGCACTGCAGTGCAGCAAGTCACCTTGCTGCGCTGCACTCCTTGAGCGGGAAAGGGCAGGAATGTACTGTATTTAAGGCAATACAGAACATTCCTATCCTTTTCCTTTTGCTGGTGCCCTTTGGCAGCCTAGCGCCAATGCAGGCACCCTTGCACCATAGTGCAAGGGTGCCAGTGGTGCATGCAGGATTGTTTTTGTGCAGGAAGAGGTACCTTTCTGCACAAAAACAATCCTGGAAGGCATATTCTCCTTTCTATATGTGCTGCAGTATGCAGCATGGATAGAAAGAAGAAGAAATTATGAGAAATAGAGATATCTCTCCTTGTCACCCCTCCCTAGGGAAAGGGCATGTTTTGGGGCATCAACCGGTTTACGAAGTCTTGTAAATCTGGGGCTGCGTCAAAATACACGGGATTTGCTTGGGAACACCCATGCAACTCTCATGGAACGCCTACCCAGGGCAGAGAAATGCAACACAGCGATGTGCTCTGCATTGCGTTACTCCAGATTTTTGAAACCACTCACACAAAGAGGCTTTACATGGCTTCAAAACTCTCACTTAGAAGTTTGTCTCACGCATGTACCATGTTGCATGGTGCATATGTGATGCAGGCCTCTCATAAATGAGCCCCTATGCCTCTATTTGTGTCTCTTTATCCCTTTCTCTGACTCTCCTGTTCTCTGCTTATCAACAGAAGAGAGTCGTTTTTTTAATTTCCTGTTGTCCTGCCAAGTTCGAATGGTATTACATGCTCTCAAGGTCTCTGGACTATCACTTTACCCAAAACATCAATCCCAAGCATTCAGAGAGGCACGGTGACTCTGCACAGCTATTTATTTTAAATGCCTGATTAAAATTTTATGACAACAGGAAGTCGGGAAGAAGAGCAAATTGCTAGAATGATGAAATCAAGGGCTTTGTGATACAAAAAGTGTTAAGTGCTCCCAAATATGTTTATCTTTGTTCTTAGGCATTTTATCTCTCTTGCTTATTACAGTGCTATCAATAACATATTTTAAAAGAAGTGTAAAGTTACTGCACGGGAGTCGTTTGTGATAACGAGCTTATTTTTGTATTACTCGAAATAGTGTGAGGCTGCAAATAATCTTTAATTAACCAATGGTAATTTATTGTGTGTTACAGAGTTTAGTATACGATAGACTGCCTTTAGAAATTGACATCCGGATTTGTATTGTTTTTCAACACACAAACACTGGCACACTTTTATTAACGCGAAAAAGAACAAAACATAAACCAAAACATGCTGTTACATTGATTGAAAAAGTCATGTGATTTTCGTTAAATTGTCTATTCATTTTTGTAACGATAATTAAAAGTGCTCTTGAATTTATTTTTTTATCCTTTTGCTATTCAGAGATTTCTCTGTTCTTCAAAGGAATACATGTAATATATTTTGAAAAATGTATTATGTTCAGTGCCTCGTGTGTTTCGTAAAAGGTAATTAATTACTTCATTGTTGCCTTTTTTAGTTCAGGACAAATGTTGGCTATATTTCAACTCATGTTCAGAGAAGGAGATAAGTTCAAGATGAAACTCACGCTTTTGTAATAAGACAAATGTAGATCATTATATAGATAAATAGATTAGCATGTATGCATACAATCCGAAATAACAACCAAGTATTTCTTCCACAATTAGGTCCAGTGAAGATCTTTCATTGTTAAAGAGCCTGCTGAAGACCTGAAACACACTATACATGTTTTGCCTGTTACAGTGCATAAAGAAAAGCAGCTGATTCAATTATACAACTATGTAATTTAGTTTACATGAATTTAGTTCAGGCCTCGATATCAGTATAGCGGTACTCATTCGCCGTTTCCTTTTCTGAAGTACAAAAGCGCAGAAAAACAACTATTTCATCTAATTTTAAGACACAGCGGGAAGAAGAGATGTGGGTCTACGGTGTGGTTCTCCTACACATTGCATGGATTTGAGCCACCATGTTCTAAAATGTTTATAGTTCTTCAGTACTAGGTACTACCATTCATATTATCTGAGATGCAGAGTGAATTTTCTTACCTATTTCTAGCAAAGACTTTGTCACAGTTATACCCTTCACTACTAAAAGCTCTACTTCCCAAATTTCCAACGCATACTAGTGCTCTGGGCTTTCCCTCAGCCAAGAAACTATTCTTGTCTGCTATGGGCTAATATGTGACAACTCTGTACACACTCACAACGTTACCCGCCTCACTAAATGTAGTCTTTTCCTAAAACCAGTACTGAATATTGTAATCTTCTCTAGCTAGCTTATGAAATAAAAAGATATGACTCACTAAATTAGGCAGGGATGGGCATTAGCTTGTTATAAACATAGTTTCCACACTACCAAAATGTCAACACAATTTCTTAATTCTGAGTGAAATTTCTTATGTGATATTTAACTAACATTCCATACTGCCAAACAGAAGACACCACAAAAATGAGCATGTTTCAGCAAGGGGAACCTTTGCTATCTTCAACGCAGCAGCAAGGTTTGGCCCAGAAACATGCACAGGTGCTCTGTGTAACAGCTCAACCAGATAGAAAATGGAGAAAGAAAGATCCTGAAGGCCCACACCAAGCTTAAGTGATAAAATAACTGTGTAGTAAGAAACAATGTTGCAGCAATTCAGAAAATTGAAAAAGACAAAAAACATTTCATTAGAACTAATAGGGCCACATGTGTTGAGTGTTAATCAATGGAACAATCATATTTCCTGCAGACATGACAGAGGCCCCATACGCAATAGAGTCCAAAGGAGAGAATATATGCCAACTTCCTAGGATGAGGTTCCCTAGGATGAGGGCTTCATTTTGGTGGAGGATTTTACATTCTTACTTTGCAGACTGAGACAGGTCCAGCAACTCACATCAGCAATCCATGTCATGAAGCTGATATTGAATACAAATGTGGACGGTTCAAATCACTGATAATACTAGGACAGACAAATATGTCTAAGGAGCAGGGGGGGGCTTGCCTAAACTGAGTCGGTTCGTGTGGTTTAGCATTCCTTCAGTGCTTGTAGTAGCGGAAATTGAACCAAATATGGGGTGCATTATGTGGTATCATACTCAGAAGCACCTGGTGTGAAGTGCTGTTGAACCTTGTGCTCTTGCACAAACCATTCAAAGCAGATTAAGATACTTACTGTGACTTCAGTTCCAAGTGTGTTCAAAGAGAGTTTTAAAACATCCTGTGGTTCATGTGTTAAACTTGGAATGTGCACAGAGACCTTGTAAGAACTGGGCGGTCTCTAATTGGCAGAGGTAGGTACCTTTGTCCTAGTAGACATCCTTGCTTCTAGTCAGGGTAAGAGGGATACACACTTTAGATAACCTCTGCCTACCCCCTTGGTAGCTTGGCATGAGCAGAGAGTTTTATCCCAAAGGCAATGTGTAAAATATATGCACTCAAAACACACAGTAACGCAGTGATAATGCCACAAATGGACACCACACCAGTTTAGAAAAATAAAATATCTTTATCTAAACTCAACAAGACCAAAATTACAAAAATCCAACATACATGTAGAAAATAGCACTTTAACACAGTTATTTCTCAAATAAAGCTTTTAGAAAACAAATAGCTCCACCTGGGGCTATTGCATCATTGTGACAGCAATAAATCCAAAGTACAACGCTGACCACGAGGTGCGCAGCTTTGGGCACGGAGTCATGTGTTCCCCCAAACAAAAAGTACCTTCGTATAACGAAGACTATGATGATGCATGGCATTGTGGAGGTGAGGTGTCAGTGCAGAGGTTGAGGCCAGCTCCATGGCTGCCACAAGGGAGGTGAGACCAAGTCAGGTATGGCATCCTGACAGTGGCCCACCAGCCCAGGGTCTGTACCCTGTGGCTGGACAAGAGACTGGGGTGGGCTCTTCCACACCCTGACCTCCTACCTGGGGCTCTGCACCCTTCCACCTGGAGTAGTATTCCCAGACTCCAGAATTGTCAGAGCACTTGTGGCAGGTGTCCCAGACAGTTATACCACCAGTTCAGGAGTGTTATCCTACAACTGGTACACCAGCGTAGGGTCTGTACCCTTAAGCTGGACAGGGGTTAGGGGTGAGGCTGGCCTCTCTCTGCCCCCCTCCTGTGGCTCGGCATCCTACCACCTGGAGAAGTACCCTAGAAGACAAACCGGTAGGGGCACTGCTAGCAGTCGCTTATTCCTCCGGGTCAGGGGGGACACCCTGAACCTGGCCCTCCAAGCCAGGTTCTGTACCGCTAGGCTGGACGCTAGGCTGGACCTGTGCCTGGTCAGCCAGGACTTCCAGGGGAGAACCCCAGCCCACCCAAGGGAAACACACGTCTCATGAGTTGTGAAAGAGTCAGCCTGGTGTTGATCTCCAGCTTCCTGCCCACCTGACAGAGCATGAAGACCCACCCAGGCCAGAAGTGGCCTCGCCAGGGTCAGTCCTGGAGTGCTCTCAACTCAGAGCTGGCAACCCCTGACCCACTGGTCCTTCCACTAGGGACTACATTCCACCTCACCCTTTTCTTTGGACTCATGCACTCTCCCAACTGGAGAGGTGCTGCCAGACACCAGAGCTGGTGGGTCACTGGTTACAGCAGTCTCCCCTCAGCTAAACTGACACCTTGGGATACCCCTCCGGAGATGGCCACTTGGTACAGACTAGACCCCCCTCCCAGTGTTTACTCATGGAACCAACCAGGCCCTGGGATGGGGTGTTGGGCTGGGGTGTTGGGCAACTTGAGACTCAGCCCACTCCCACTCCCTCTACCAAGAAACAGGACATGGGATGCCTCATCCCCCCTTCTACACTGGGACCTATCTGGGTCTCTACCAACCTCCTGTGCCTCACCTGGTTGGGAAAAAAAACTTAAGCCACCCCCTTCAGGATCAGTCCCAAAAGCTTCTTCAGACCGTTTTGAATCCACCAAAAGGTCTGCCTCCATTGCAAGTTCACCTTGGGTCAGGGAACTCACACTTCACCGGGTGTTGGCATAGCTCTGGAAATCCAGGACTAAAAATATGCTCTCCAACAATTGAATCACACAGCCCCACACAAGTGTTAGCCCAGCTAATCTATGCCTGCCCATCCACAGCCTCACACAAGTATCTCACATCACCCACCTGGGACTGGCAAAACAGTGTCTGCATGTTTCTGTCACTCAACCCGCACTCTTCTGGATGGTCTCCATACTCACATACCAGGGCTTCTACCATGGGGGAACCCCTCTCCCTGCATCTCTCATCTAGAGTCAGTAGAGTGTCCCACCCACCACTAGGAATATGATCCACTGTGCCAGTTCCCCAATCCACCTCAGGGACACTGCACACCACTGGAGCTTCCTCATAAACCTGAACCCCCTGGTGTATGTCAGTCTCCTCCTTTAAGTCAGTCGCCACATCTCTGGTGGTGTGTACTTTTCACTCAGCACTAAACAACACCTTTTTGATGCCACCATCTGAGCTGGTCTCCGCCCTCCTGGCTGTCACCTCCAACTCAGCAGAGCTCACTTCATGAGCTACACACTTTTCCTTTTCCTTGGCTAAGACACTCATGTCCTCAAGTCTCTCGAGCTTCACCTCAAGCTCTCTCATTCTCAATTCATGTGCCAAAAGCAACTTCTTTCCTTCCAAGGCATGAGTGTTTTTGCTCTCCTCTGACTTTAGTCTTATGGCCTCCAATTCATGCTCCCTGGCCCTTTGCCTTACCTCCATTTCCTCTGGAGCCTAATTCCTGGAAGAATGATTGTTGCCAGCCACAGTGGCTGCTCTCCCAACAGGCAAGTCCTGGGATCTGAAGTTGTCCTCCATCAACATCTGCATCATCTGTCTCGCCAGCTTCTCAGGCCTCCTACCGGGCCCGTAAGCCTTCTGTAGCTCCTCTTTCCTGGAGTTGTTCCTCATCCAATGCTCTTGCAGAATTGCTTGAGTTGATCTACTTTGTAACTACTTAACATTTATATGTTAAACTCCAATTCTGCAGCCTCAATTGCTATTTTAACATCTAGAGACATGGTGCGTGGATACTTCACGGCAAGATCAAAAATAGAACCAAAATTGAAACACAGTATGTAGTTGCATAATGGTCTGCACTAAACTAGTGATGGACACCAATCACTGTGAGTCAAGTACAAATACAAGTTCAAATCCTCACAGCTGACCACCAATGTTAGAACTGGAGGTCTCTATTTGGCAAAGGTAGGTACCTTGGTCAAAGTAGGGACCCTTGCTTCTAGTCAGGGTAAGGAGAATACACACTTTAGATAACCCTTGCTCACCCCCTTGGGAGCTTGGCACGAGCGGCAGGCTCATCCCAAAGGCAATATGTAAAGTATTTGCATCCAAAACACACAGTAACACAGTGATAACACCACAAATAAACACCACACCAGTTTAGAAAAATAAAGTATCTTTATCTAAACTCAACAAGAACAAAAATACATAAATCCAACATGCATGTAGTACAATAGCACTTCCACACAGATATTTCGAAAATGAAGCTTATAGAAAACAAATAACTCCACCTGGGGCTATTGCGACGTCATGACAGCAATAAATCCAAAGGTGTGCGGCATCGGGAGTGGAGTCACACGGACCCCCAAACAAACAGTACCTTTGAATAACGAAGTCTATGACGATGCACGGCTTCGTGGAGGTGAGGTGTCGGTGGCGAGGTCAGCTCCCTGGCTGCAATGAGGCAGGCAAAGCATCATGTCCACGAGGAGGCGATGTGTTGAATCCAGGACAGGGGAAGTTGGTTGCACCTGCGATGAGGTGTCGGTTCCCGTGACGATGCAAAGTCGGTGAGTTTGTGGACTCACCCTCGTTTGTTATTGGCGTCCCAATAACTGGATGCAGGCGCTGGCAGTGATGGAGTCTGTGGGGGCCCTGGCATCGGGCACGGCCAATAACTGCAGGCATCAGAGACTTGATGGACTTCAGAGCTGCAGTGCAAGCCGGGCGGCGCATCATGCACTTCACAAGATGTGCCCCTGGCCGCGGTGCAGGTTGTGGCATCGCTGACGGTGTTGGAGACAGGTTATCTTGCTTCTTCCAAGTTGCTTTCAGCTCCCAACAGCAGGAACAACCTCCAGTGGCCCAAAGCTGGAACAGGCACCTCCTGGCAGGACAGAACTCTCAGAAATAGAGTTCAGGGATGCAGGGGGTGAAGTGTTTGTGTCCCTGAGACTTCAGAACAGGAGGTCAGCACACACAGGCCCTTGGAGATTCTTCTTCAAGCAGGTTCACAGCAAAGTTTTAGTCTTTGTCATTTCCTTGGCAGAAGCAGCAACTTCAGGTCATCCCCACACAACACAAATCAAAGGGGCAGTACTTCTCCTCACAGCTCTCAAGCTCTTCTCCTTGGCAAATGTTCCTCTTGAGTCCAGAAGTGATCTAAAGTTCTGGGGTTTAAGGTCCACTACTTATACCCATTTTGTTTTCTATGTTCTTCTTTGTGCAAGGGTCTCTGAGCCCAGGCCAAACCAATTCTGTCCTCACTGGTGCAGTATGACCACAGGGTGTTGAGCCAGCATTGTGCAAAGGAGATGGGCCCTATTCAGGTGCACGGTAAACTCATCCCACTCCTCTAAATTCAGCCAATGTCTATTCAGCTCAACTCTGAGCCATCCAGCAAGGGCCAGGCACACCTCAAACCACCAGTGACTGTCTCCAGTGAATGCACATCCCCAGCCCCTGTCACTCAAAACCAGACAGTCAATCTACAATCAGGCAGAGGCACACAAAATGATTAAACAAGAAAATGCCTACTTTCTAAAATTGGCATTTTCTAAAACACAATTTAAAAACCATCTTTACTAAATGATGTGTTATTAAATTCTTAGTTCAAGGGGCCTATGCCTTTATTCCTCTATCTTGTCCCAATGGGAATTTATACTTGTAAGATGTTACCAAGTATCTCCCATGCTATTGTATGGGACAGATAGCCTTTTAATAGTGAGAAAGGTAATACACTGAATTTCACTATCAGGACATGTTGCACACACCAGTATGTGTTCTACCTTTCACATACACTACCCCCTGCCTATGGGGGTACCTTAGGCCTAACATAGGGGTGCCTTACATGTAAGAAAAGGGAAGATTAGGGCTTGGCAAGTGGGTGCACTTGCTAGGTCTATGCGGCAGTTCAAAACTACTCTCTACCCATAAAAACTATACTCTACACCACAGAAGTATTTGCCTTCATTAATACTATAAATGACACACCTCTACCACTTCCAGCCATATCCGTTTTGTAAAAGCTCGCCACCAATTGTCCACATTCTCATAGAAAAAACATATATTTCTTACTCCACACTGTATTACTCAGATCCAACCCATGTGAGCATCCTGATGAAACACCATAAATATTGCTGCCTTGTGAGGTATTCGCACTTCAATCCTACATAGTAACCCCATCTGCGTCCTCCACTGGCCCGGGCCTATGGCAATTGCATTCCCCACTTTCAGACCTGTCTTTCTCCTCAGTTTTCTAAGTGTTTGATTTATGATTACATAATTTTTTATTAACTCTCAAGTAAAGCAAGATCTTTCATTAAATTATTAGTGGGTGTTTCCCTTTTGTGAATGTAAGTGCATTGCTGTTTAAAGTAGGTACACTAAATTGTGTGTATGTGTGCGTGCGTGCGTGCATGCGTGCGTGAGAGCATGCGTGCATGTGTGTGTGTGTGTGTGTGTGGCTTCAAATTTATCTGGACCACACAAGAGGCAACAAAAACAGGTTATTACACTTAGGTTCTGATCATCAGTTGCTTGTGATATTCCAACCCATGCGTTTACCCCTGTTTACGCATGGGTCACAATTACGGTTTGAAGATATTTAACGCATCTGATATTTATCAGATATGTTAAATATCTCAACCTTCGTTACATTTCGGCCGGTCAAATCTACAGAAATTTGACAGGGGAAAACCAACAGTATTTATTGTATCATGTGGATTTTGATGCATTAAGCACCAAAATCACGTGTTATTCCCCATAAACTCCTAATAGTTGTTATGTATTGCAATCTTATATATATCGTACCCAGTGGTATCTTCTTAATGTCTACTGGCAGAAGTCCACATGTGATAGTAAACAGAAGCAAGGTGTGTTAATCTCTGTAATCTGCAGCCTTTTAGGAAATCTCTGTTAAACAAAAGTTCGCAAAACATCACTATTAGTAAACGAGATCCAAGAACGTAGTCTAAACTACAAATAATGACTCCCACCACTTAGTCAGCTGACTACACACGCAGCATGCATTTCCTCCTCAGTCCACTCATTTTTTCCAAGCACAGATTGGCAACTGAGCTGATGTGTGTTGTGGTTTTGCGATGTAAGTGGTGGAGGTGCCCTGGGAATTAGGCGGAAATCCCAAAACCTGTGTTATTTGAGCCGAATGTGAACCAAGGTCTGGAAAGGTGAAAGGCGAGGTACACTAACCCACTGCTGCTCTCAAGATGTGTAACGTGGGAAATGTATTGACCATATGATTAAGACTCGAGCTGAAGTGGTGCTGTATCGGACTGTCTAGGCACCACTGAAGCAATATGTGTTTTGCTGTATTTAGTGTATTTCTGGCAGTAGGATACATACGAGTTTGTTAACGTTTTTAAAGAGTGCAAAGACCGTGTTACAAATGTTTTCTTTCCACCAGCATCATTTAGGGTGAATGGTTTCTCCATGTGGATATCGTCACTGGTGTGCATTATTGTGGAAAAAAGATGGATAGGCCTGTTGTAAGTTTGCCTCAACCTACTGTTTAAAGGGTGAGCACTAATCTCTTATCAGTATTGTTGACAATTTAAGAAACAAGCATTGTACAGCATTATCCTCGTTACTTTTGTGTTTTTAGCACCATGTTACAAAAAATGTAGCCTGGCACAGATAACAGGGAAGGAGCTGTGTGTCCGTCTTTTGTTTTCATGGAACGGATTGTTTTTTGCAGCTGTTACCAACTATTCTTTTTTTTCCAACTTCAGGAGCAAAATGGTTTAAATAAAGATACAGCTCTCGAATAGGCCTCCACAAGTGTACTGCACATTGAACTATTAGCTTACATGCACACAAACAATTATTAGCAGATAAGCAGAGGTGAGCGAGCCAGCAAAGTAACAGGGCGAGTCGAGCAAGGGCCTAGCCAAGGGTCTAGCTTGCCTCTTAGAGCACGTGTGCGTGCAGAGGCCTGAAAATGTTTGCCATGTAAATCATACAGCAAACATCACGTAAATATGACAAAGTCTCTCCAAAATTCGAAAAGGGGTATTTCTTTAACATGTGGAAGCTTTGCCATTAAATATGTCACTTTATAGCACTGCACTGAGAAGAACTTACTGAAAGCATAGGTTCTAAACATGAACTTAGAACCATTCCTGCCACCTCCGCAACCTGGGGACAGTGCCATTAGTGAACTAAGAGACAATTGTCATGTCAACCCTGTATATAGCACTGATTCAGATAGATAAAGCAATATTAAAGTCTATTAAATCAAACACAAGAGTTTTCTGCACAGCTTCTAATTTGAACTCATGTATTTGAAAGTGCTTTCATGTGCGATAATGAAGGAAAAGGAGGATCGGTAAAATTAAATATTTACCCAAGATCACACAGTTTGGTTAAATGGGTAAGCGTTGGATAATCCAGGTTTTCTGGTTTCGCTTTGTACAAATTAGCCACTAAATATGTATGTATTTGTCAACCCTTATTTTGCCTCAAATTTTAATGCTTTGCTTTTACCTATTTGTGCTTGAGGGTAGAGCAAAGGTGGCAGGCAGAAGCCACATTAAAGTTTAGCTCGTAATGGGCACAAGGTTCTAACAGGACATCGAGCTGAGCGAGAGGAAAGCTTCAGGCTCAAGCCTGGATCTAACTATTAAGGGCTCACACACCACAGACAGACTGATTTAAATGTTGGCTTTATGGATACTACGTGACAACAGTGATGGAGTACCTTTAGCACCAACATAATGGTCTGCATGCCTAATTTAGACGTGGGAGGACCCTGGGTTTGGCTACAGCAGAGACTACTCAATCACCGCCACAGCCAAACCTCTCTGGCGGCCCGACAGAGTGAGGGCTGTCGGAGAAAACGGCTATATGTCTGCCCACTCTATCACGATTGTAACGCCCTGAACGTCTCAGGATCGTTTAACAGACACGATAATGAGAACGCAACCACTTGTGAAGGTTTAGTTATTTTAATGAAGGCAAAAATAATACAAGGAATAAACAAAGGTTATAGTCACTGGAATCCTCCAGGCTAAGTACGTTACCAGCCCACAGCACGGGTGGTCCTAACCGTCCTCTGCATATACGCCGATCCCGGCGTATGCCAACAGAGGGCAGAAATGAAATGGCCGACAATGCCAATCGGTAGGCTGTGAGGGGCACGAAGAGTATTGGGGAGAATCGAGGAGTCAGGGAAACACCCAGCCGGGGTCTCTACCTGAAGGGAGCAGCCGCTCAACCTCTTCCTCAGACTGCACCGGGACGCGGAGTCACCTCCTGGTGATGCGTCACCGATACCCCAATCACAAGCAAAGAAGACTGAACCGAGAGCAGCCGCTCGATCGATCCTGTGGACTTCCGAGTCTGTAACGTGGCAAACACCTCCTGGTGTGCGTTACAGCTGGCAGTCCCTGTATCTCTGGTCGGGCTGGGAGTTACGACTCCAACCAGCAAAAGCGCCACTGCGCTTTGACTCAGCCGAGTCAAAAAGCGAAGCTCAATGGTTATCCGGTAGAGCTTCCGGGTCCTTCACAGGTGACGATGGGGCAAGACACGGCCCAGGGAGTAACGACTCGACCTACCTCCGTTCTTGCCTTACTGGAGCCCCACTCCGGAACACTGCTCTTCACTAAGCAGGTACGTCGGTTGTAAACACAATATCCGACAGCGTTGTACCTCCCGGTTCCTCCCTTTATAGGGCGTTGTTTTCCTTGAGTTATGTAACAGCTCTCCTGTTTACATAAGGGCGTGTTTTCCTTGAGTTATGTAACAGCTCTCCTGTTTACATAAGGGCGTGTTTTCCTTGAGTTATGTAACAGCTCTCCTGTTTACATAAGGGCGTGTTTTCCTTGAGTTATGTAACAGCTCTCCTGTTTTACATAAGGGCGTGTTTTCCTTGAGTTATGTAACAGCTCTCCTGTTTACATAACCTCTCAACCGCTAAGCATCCTGGGAGATGTAGTCCGTTTTCGCTGGTTACCGTTTTCCTCCCCTCGCATGACAGGAATTCTTGACAGTACATCCTCCCTCTCAGCGGCTCCCCACGGGTCCAGCGCTGGCAGGAAAACGCCGATGGAACAAGGAGACCAAGCGCGGAGCATGAACCCCTTCAGCCGGTTCCCATGACTGCTCCTCCGGGCCATAGCCTTTCCACGCAACCAGGTACCACAGCTTCCCCCTGCGCCATTGGGACGCCCGTATGCCCGACACTTCATACTCCACCTCCGACTCCACGCATACCGGCCTAGGTGTCCCAGACGGCTTGGAGGGTGCTGGTTTGAGCAATGATACATGAAAGACAGGGTGTATCCGCAATGACTGGGGCAAGCACACCTTCACGTTCACGGGACCCATACACTTGGTAATTCGATAGGGGCCCATGTACTTGGGATGGAACACACTGTTCTTTCGAAACCTCATGTTTCTTGTGGATATCCAGACGTAGTCTCCAGTGCGGTACAGTGGCCCGGGCCTTCTCTTCCTGTCTGCCGCAGCCTTGTATCTTCTCTTGGCCTCTATTAGGACAGCCCTTGAGCGCATCAACGTGTCTTTTATGTGTGCCACTCTGTCCGCTGTGGCGGGAATCCTGTCCTCTCTGAACGGATGTAGAAATGGCAAGAACCTGGGATGTTGGCCATAGTTGCTATAGAACGGAGATGACTGTGTGGAGCTGTGAGTGGCGTTGTTATAGGCGATCTCTGCAACCCATAGCAAGTCGACCCATTCTTCCCTGCCCTGGTCCACAAAACATCGCAGATACTGTTTGAGCGTTTGGTTCAGGTGCTCGGTTTGGCCGTCCGTTTGAGGGTGGTAGCTGGTGGACAGGGCGGTCTTAACATGCAGCGCAGTGCACCAAGTCTTCCAGAATTGCGCAGTAAACTGCGACCCCCGGTCCGACACGATCACCCCAGGTAATCCATGCAGTCGTACCACATTCTTTAGGAGTAGTGACGCCAATTCCCCGGCCGTAGGGACTCTCTTGCAGGGGATGAAGTGCCCCATTTTCGTCAAGTAATCCACCACCACCAGTATTGCCGTCATCCCCTGGTCTACCGGTAGGCCCACCACGAAGTCCAGTGATATGCTATCCCATGGTCTATCCGGGGTCGGAAGTGGATGTAAGAGCCCTTGGGTTCGGCCATGGTCGGCCTTCATGGTAGCACACGTAGGACACTCCTGTCCCCACCTCCTGACATCCACTCTCATGGTTGGCCACCAGAAATGCCATCCCATGCTAGCCACCGTTTTTTCAAAGCCCAAATGACCTGCGCATGGAGAGTCATGGCACCAGATGAATGCTTGTTTCCTTAGCCTAGGCGTGGGTATCAATAGGCACCTGCCCTTCAGGGGTATCCCGTCCTTCAGCTGCCATTCTCTGTGACTGAGGAGCCACCTCCGCCATGCAAATGACCTGATCCCTCTCTTTATTCCCCTCAGGAAAGTATCCGGTTGGATAACCCCCAATACCATCCTCGGGGAAATGATGGAATGCTCGGTCGCAGGCAATGGTTCCTTAACTGCAGATTGACGGGACAGGGCGTCCGCCTTCCGGTTTTCCGTCCCCGGCCGATATGTGATGCGGAAGTTGAACCCCGCAAAGAAGATCATCCACCGCAGCTGTCTGGGAGAAAGGTGTCTTGTGGCCGTCATGAACTGTAGGTTCCGATGGTCCGTGTACACCGATACCACATGTCTTGCCCCCATCAACCAATGCCTCCATTCGGTGAAGGCGTCCTTGATTGCGAGAAGCTCCTTCTCCGCAATATGGTAGTTGCGTTCGGCGTCGTTGAGTTTGCGGGACATGTACGCAACGGGATGAAGCACCCCTGTGTCGTGGTTGCATTGGGACAAGATAGCCCCCAGCGCCACATCCGATGCGTCCGCTTCCACCACGTAGGGGAGATCCGGATCGGGGTGAGCCAACACCGGTGCCTTACCAAAGGCGCTTTTCAGGGCCTCAAAGGCTTTGCTCGCTTCAGGGGACCAGACAAACTCCTTGGACTTCCTCAGTAGCTGTGTGATTGGGGCCACCAATCCTGAAAATCCATCTATAAACCGCCTGTAAAAGTTGGCGAAGCCAATGAAACTTTGGACGTCCTTCACGCTTTGGGGCACCGGCCATTCTTTCACCGCCTTGATCTTTCGTTCTGCCATCTCCTGTCCCTCTGGACTCAGCATCACTCCGAGGAATTCCACGGATGTGACGTGGAAGTCACACTTGCTGAGTTTACAAAACAGCATGTTTTCCCTCAGCTTTTGGAGCACAGCTTTGACGTGGTGTACGTGCTCCTCCACACTGGACGAATAGATGAGGATGTCGTCGATATATACGACCACGTAGATATCCAACTCCTCTCTGAATACCTCATTCAAAAAGTACTGAAAGGCTGCCGGGGCGTTGCACAGACCGAACGGCATGACGAGGTACTCAAAAAGGCCGAACCTGGTCTTAAAGGCGGTCTTCCACTCGTCTCCGTCCCTCATGCGCACCAGATGGTATGCCCCTTTCAAATCCAACTTGGTGTAGATACGAGCTTTCTTGACCTGTTCCAGGAGTACACTGATGAGAGGCAAGGGGTACAGATTCTTTACGGTTATCGCATTCAATGCCCTAAAGTCCACACAGGCTCTCAGCTCCCCATTAGCCTTCGGGATGAAGAAGAGTGGCGAGGCGGCCGGAGACTTGGACGGGCGGATGAATCCTAGCTTGAGGAGTTTATCCAGGTACCCCCGGAGATGCACGTTTTCAGGCTCCGTCAGGGCATACAGCCTGCCGCTGGGAACGCTGGCCCCTGGCACCAGGTCGATCTGGCAGTCAAACTGTCTATGTGGTGGTAGCACTTCCGCCTTCACCTCATCAAATACATCCTCAAAAAAGTGATAAGCCTGGGGGAGAGCCACATCTTTTTCTGCCGCTGTAGCCACCGTCTGACTCCCGCTCTCATCTGCGTCAAGGGATTCCGTTCCTATTCCACAATGCAGGATGCAATACGGTGACGTCAGTTCGATGCGATGTGTTGGCCAATCCACAGAGGGGTTGTGTTTCTGTAGCCACGGCAATCCCAATATGACGCCATATTGGGGCGCTCGGATGATGTTAAAATCGATTTGTTCCAAATGGTTCCTCCCACATCTCATCGGAAGGACCCCCGTGTGCTGCCCGATGGGCCCCGTCACCAATCGCCTTCCGTCTACAGCATAGACGTCTTCGGGTACAGCTTTGGGAAGAAGCACTAGCCCTAGCCTGCATGCCTCGTTGTGGTCCATAAACATGCCAGTGGCCCCTGAATCCACCATGGCCACAACGGGTATCCACTGGTCATGCACTCCCACGTGCACCGTGAGAAACAGGTGTCGTTGTCCCTTAGTGACCGAGTTGGAAAGTGAAGGGATGGATGAGTGACTCCGAGATGCCCCTTCTTTGGTCTGGGAGTCCTCTAGTTTTCCGCCGGTACGTCCACCACGGCTGTTACCGACCGGTTGGCCCGATAACGTGACGTCTTCGGTTTGGCAGGGCATTCACGTACGTAGTGGCCTTTTTTGCCACAATATAGGCACAATCCTTGTTTACGGCGTGACTCTTTCTGCGTGGTTGTGAGGCTCGCTCGTATTGCGCCGATGTCCATGGGTTCTCCCTTGGATGCGGTGGAAGTTTCAGGACTTCCCACTGTCACATAGGATGGAAGGGATTTTCCTTTTCTCCCATGATCCCCCTTTCTTTCACTTAGCCTATGTTCCAGCCGTAATACCAGGTTGATAAGGCCCTCACATGTCTTAGGTTGTGGGTCAATATGAGCCACGGCGTCCTTGAGCTCATCGCACAGCCCGTGATGGAAGAGCGCCGTCTGTTTAGCAACAGGCCACTTGGTTTCCGCAACCAGCCTTCGGAACGCGTTGAGATACTGCACCAGGTCGTTGGATCCCTGTCTCAACTCAAGCATTTCACGGTCCGCCGTGTACGAGTCAGCCCTTCTGTCGAAGACCTTCAGGAATTCCTCGCGAAAAGCACCCCAATCACATAAGATGGGGTCGTCCCTGCTCACCAGAGGTACGGCCCATTGTGCCGCGTTTCCAGCCAAATAGGATATAAGGAAAGCCACACGAGCCTGACTCGTGGGGAACGCCCTTGGTTTGCACGATAGATGTAGCGCCACTTGTGTGAGGAATACCTGCACTGTGTTAGGATCCCCACTGTACCTCTCTGGTGTTGCCAAGGGGACGGCTACCGGCATTTCCACTACTACCGCAGGGGTCTGGTTCGTGAGGGAGGTGCTGGGCGTGAGCGGGTCCAATTGGATAGCATCCAGTCTGGCTTTTACATCGGCTGTTTCTTGCCTGGAGGCAGCCAATTCAATTTGCACGGTCGCTAAAGCAGCCAGCACATCATCAAGTGTTGCCATGTCTGTTATCGACCGGGAGACAGTTAGTGTTATTAAGGTCGGATATTTTGTAACGCCCTGAACGTCTCAGGATCGTTTAACAGACACGATAATGAGAACGCAACCACTTGTGAAGGTTTAGTTATTTTAATGAAGGCAAAAATAATACAAGGAATAAACAAAGGTTATAGTCACTGGAATCCTCCAGGCTAAGTACGTTACCAGCCCACAGCACGGATGGTCCTAACCGTCCTCTGCATATACGCCGATCCCGGCGTATGCCAACAGAGGGCAGAAATGAAATGGCCGACAATGCCAATCGGTAGGCTGTGAGGGGCACGAAGAGTGTTGGGGAGAATCGAGGAGTCAGGGAAACACCCAGCCGGGGTCTCTACCTGAAGGGAGCAGCCGCTCAACCTCTTCCTCAGACTGCACCGGGACGCGGAGTCACCTCCTGGTGATGCATCACCGATACCCCAATCACAAGCAAAGAAGACTGAACCGAGAGCAGCCGCTCGATCGATCCTGTGGACTTCCGAGTCTGTAACGCGGCAAACACCTCCTGGTGTGCGTTACAGCTGGCAGTCCCTGTATCTCTGGTCGGGCTGGGAGTTACGACTCCAACCAGCAAAAGCGCCACTGCGCTTTGACTCAGCCGAGTCAAAAAGCGAAGCTCAATGGTTATCCGGTAGAGCTTCCGGGTCCTTCACAGGTGACGATGGGGCAAGACACGGCCCAGGGAGTAACGACTCGACCTACCTCCGTTCTTGCCTTACTGGAGCACCACTCCGGAACACTGCTCTTCACTAAGCAGGTACGTCGGTTGTAAACACAATATCCGACAGCGTTGTACCTCCCGGTTCCTCCCTTTATAGGGCGTTGTTTTCTTTGAGTTATGTAACAGCTCTCCTGTTTACATAAGGGCGTGTTTTCCTTGAGTTATGTAACAGCTCTCCTGTTTACATAAGGGCGTGTTTTCCTTGAGTTATGTAACAGCTCTCCTGTTTACATAAGGGCGTGTTTTCCTTGAGTTATGTAACAGCTCTCCTGTTTTACATAAGGGCGTGTTTTCCTTGAGTTATGTAACAGCTCTCCTGTTTACATAACCTCTCAACCGCTAAGCATCCTGGGAGATGTAGTCCGTTTTCGCTGGTTACCGTTTTCCTCCCCTCGCATGACAGGAATTCTCGACAACGATGGATGGACATATAGCCATTTTTTAATTGTCTCTCACCACCAGCAAACCCTTGTGATGAAGTATAGTACAATTCTAATAATGCCCCCTCGCCAAAAAGAAAATTCAGTTTCAGGATTTTATTTATGAAAATTAAAAAGAAAACTGTTTGGTGCAGGACTGCATACTGCTACCCAGCCGTGCACCAAACAGTGAAATGCATTGACAGGAACTGCCGTGATGGCGGTTCCTGACAATACATTATGAATGTCTGCCTACTAGATGGTCATTTATAATTTTGGTGGGCGGTCCCCCCACCATGGGGATCCAGTAATTTACTCCATCCCCATGGTGGAGCGACGGACCATCTGCCAAATTATAAATTAGACCCAGAGTCTTAGGATTTCCATGGTTCGTGTGAAGTTGCAAAGATTGTTTTTCACAATCTTCCCATGATTCCTGTGAATGTTGTTGCCAGGTGCAGTTGGTAAACTTCACATTGTGTGGGGCTTTTCATTAAAATCCGGAACTTTGTTCTACTTATAAAATGTTTTGAGAACTGACTATCACCAACATTAATTAAGTTTCAAACTGCTTTAAAGTCGATGTAGGAAAGTGCCCCTTTTGACATGGTTACCCCCCACTTTTTGCCTGGTATCTAGTGTAATTTTGACTGAAACAGTGCTGGGTTCCTGCTAACCAGGTCCAGTGCTTTTTCCCTACACTGTACGATTGTTCGACATCTGGAAAATCCTGTGGGATCCCTTGTACGTCCCTAGTAAGTGTTACCCCTGGTACCTAGGGCATTGGACCTAAAGAGGGTCCCTAAGGGCTGCAGCACAGATTGTGCCACCCTAAGGGATACATCACTAAGCTCATGCAAACTGCCATTTCAGCCTGCGTATCTTGGGGCAGAGAAAACCAAAGAGTTGACATGGCACACACTCCTGTGTGCCCCACGTGTCAACACTACATGTGGTAGCAGAAAGTCTCCCCTAAAGCAGTCCGCAAGAGTGGTAATGTCCTTGTGATATCACGCTCACCATTAGATATAACCAGTGCACAGGGAAGCCGTAATGAGTACATGGGCTGGACACTCATCATTATGAGTTCTCCAGCTACATGATGGCTTCACGGTACCCCAAGGTGCTTGGTACCAACACCTCATCTTAATAAACCCACACTGATGCCAGTGCTGGATTTATTTAAAAATGCACACAGAGGGCTCCTTAGCCGTGCCCCTCTGAAAATCCACTGACTACTAGTGTATTGACTGACTGGTCTCAACCAGCCAGCCACCATAGACTGGTTTCTGACCTCGGGAGGTGAAAGCCTTCACTCTTAGAGGACAGGAAATAAGCCTGCTCTGGGCTGAGTTGTTCACACCTCCTCCAAACAGGACGGACATTCCAGGGAAGAAAGCTACAAAGGCCCTGCCGCCTGTTATGCGGCTTCTGGGACTTTCCAGATAGTAGAGGTGCCCACCCAAATTTTAGGTAGCAAGAAAGGTGGGAACATTAGTTAGATTAGGAGGTGTGCTCACATTCAGCCAACACCACCCCTAGGCCAGACCATCTGATGTGGACCCCATTTATCAGATTCCTCCATGTTGTTTTGGAGGGAATTAGCATTCTAGGGTCAGGGTTATGCCCACTTCCCACAGGAAGTAGTCATATAGAGGGTGTAGACACGCTAAAGGTAGGTAGTCAATTGGCTACTACCTGTCACTCCCTATGATGCCCCTACATTGAGTATTTAGGTGGCACCTCTGAACCCTAGAACTTAGATTTGATGAATCAACAAAAGAAGGATGAAGAATAGTCACTGCTTTGCGAGAACAGCAGCAGAACTATGGCAAGAACCCCTGTCATCCTCAGCCCTCGCTCAACAATCGGGACAGAGTGGCTCATCCTGTGAGCTGGAGAGCTAACAAAGCCTTGGGTAGCCTGCCAGCACTTCAGCAAATACTGAAAGTCTCTCTTGGAGTAGAGGAGCTACTCCCCTGCAGCCCGCAGGCCCTGACAAGCAGAGTCTGGTCCACTGCCTTGCAGCTCTGCGACCCAACTGATGTCACAGATGAGCAGGTGAAGGTACTATTGCCCATTACATTGTGCAGTTTGGACATGCAAAGGTTAGTGCTCCTCCTTTTTAAAGGTTCTAAAATACATGCTAATATTAAATTAGACTCCATCCTCTTTGTGCCATCAGCACCAAATCAAGAGACGCAACGGAAACACCCCTCTATTCCTCTGTCCTACATTGTGCACTTAAAAACCCTCTCCTTTATGCATACACACATTGTGACCGTACATGTAATGCACATCAACCTACATGTCTACTTTCTGCTGCCGAAATACCAGTGACTGCATTCCCAAAACATATTTGCCATTCAGTTATACGCATACAATTTACAGTCTACAATTTAGTCTGTTTCTACATTTTTAAACTGCATTTCATCCAGTCAATTTTTTTTCCACTATATATTTTCTAATGTTCTTGTTTTTGCCCACATCTTGGATTAAGGCATATTGCTTTATTTATTTAATTTCCAAATGTTACACTCAATTCTGAAGATAACACAGATGAAAATATTTAGGCAATAAATAAGCACTGCCCAGAAGTCAGCAAAAAAATCTTAAATGTTGACATTATACTTAGTTGTTATCTGAAAAGAATGGTAAAAGGGGTGCATGTGCCAGTGGGGCACAGCAATATTACTTATGTTTGTCTCACACAGGCTATAACAATTCTAGATAAAATCACCTGCGTCAAATAGATATTTGTGAGACATCAATATCATTGTTAATGGCTGGAGTATAAAATTGAGCACGGGAGCACACTCAAGGTCAGGTGCATCAGTGAACTTAGCTTTTTGAGGTAATGCATAAGATATACTAAGATACACTGTTAGTCTCGTGATAATTGTTCTCAAGCAATAGGAGACAGTTTTTTGCGATTCTGTTGATCTCTCGGCTGCATTCGATACCACAGATCATTGAACCCTGATTTATTGTTTGGTACCTTTATCTGCCGGTTCCTCTTTAGTCAATATTTTCTTACAGAGAGGACCTCTTAGGTGGTTTTAGATGGAGTGCCAGACTCTTATTGTAGAATCAGTGTGTGCAGTCTCACAAAGATCTCCCCCATACCTGGGTTGCTAAATCTTACTATGCAGCCTCTGCACATTTTCCTGGCTGCCCAGGAAATAGGGTTTCGTATGCATGATGATGATATCCATCTACTGCTTCCTCCATCTGGTTAAGCTGGACTTCTTATTAAGTCTCTTAGGAACCTGATAGCTTTTATTCTGTCCTGGATGCAAGACATTTGGTTTGCTCAAATGTAAAATTCTCTAGTAAGTCACAGAATATGGTAAAAAAAACTGTGGACCATTCTGATAAGTTGAAACTCCCTTGTTTGTTTAAGACAATGACTTGTGATTGGAATGACTGGACTACTTTTTTACTAATGACCTGTACTTTCTAAATTTTAATGTTGATCAAGTTAAAACTTTACCTCAGAGAGGAGAAAAGAAGAAGACAGTTAGATGTCATTGTGGATTCCACCAGAGTAGTGTGGTACTCTTTTTATTGGTGCTTCCAAAATAACCTCTGATGTTTAAAAAAAAAACTAAAATTATGCTGCACGAGTTTTGACAGGCACCCATCACGGGGCGTGTATGAGCCCATTCCTGTGCACTCTCCACTGGCTTCTAAAAGCTAACAGAGTTAAATTATTTTCCCCAATCCTAATTTTTAAATCACTAATTTCATAGATTTCAGAGTTCATCGAAGAGAACCGTGTCCTGGACAGCTCCTGATCCGCTTTCCAATGCAACCACAGCACCGAGACAACACTCCTCGCCACCACCAATGATATCTGTTCTCTCCTTGACCAGGGGAAAACCACAGCCCTCATCCTACTGGACCTCTCGGCCACCTTTGACACAGTTTTCCACCGCACCCCAATCACGAGACTCCACAACACCGGCATCTGCGACAAGGCACTGGACTGAATTCACTCCTTTCCGACCGGCCAAACACAGCGAGTAAGACTACCCTCGTTCATCTCTGAACCTACCAAGATCAGGTGCGGAGTGCCCCAGGGATCCTCCTTGAGCCCCACCCTCTTCAACATCTATATGGCTTCCCTCTTGGCCATCGGCAGAAGCCACAGACTCAAAATTGTCTCCTAAGCAGACGACACCCAGCTGATCATCTCCTTCACCAATGAACTCACAGCCACCAGAATCAACTTTCACAATGGAAGAAGGCAGTTGCTACCTGAATGCAAGACAGCTGCCTCAAGCTCATCTTGGACAAGACTGAAGTATTCATCTTGAGACCCACCCCCTCAACCTGGGACAACTCCTAGTTGCCCGCCGCACAAGGAACCCCTCCCACCCCTATGGACCATGCACGCAACCTTAGCATCATACTGAACTCCTCGCTCTGAATGAACCGCCAAATCAACACAGTATCCTCATCCTGTTTCTACATGCTCCGCCTGCTTTGAAAGACATATAGATGGCTCCCCACATAATCCAGAAAGACGGTCACCCACTCACTCATCACCAGTAGACTTCAATGGCAATGCACTCTATGATGCCGTCACCCTGAAACAGCTCAGAAAACTACAGAACGTCCAAAACGCTGCAGCCAGACTGGTCCTCGACACCCCCCGCTGCAGCCACATGACACAACATCTCCGACAACTCCACTGGCTCCCTTATTAACAAGAGAATCACCTTCAAGCTCCTCACACATACCTACAATATTCTCCATGATGCAGGACCAGAATATCTGACCCACCGCCTCGCTTTCCCCACACTCGCCAGACAACTCCGCTTCGCCCAACTCGCCCTGGCCTCCGTCCTGCAGATCCGCAAGATCAGAACTGGATGAAGATTCTTTTCCTACCTCACCGCCAAGACCTGGAACACCCTACCCCTCCACCTCAGGCATTCTGCTTTATTGACCCAGTTCAGGAAGGACCTCAAGACCTGGCTCTTCGACTAAACCTCCACACCCGGCTGGATCAGCAGCCCCCCTCACCGCCTTGAGTAGCCGCGCTTTACAAACCCCTCATTGATTAATTTATTGATTGCTTGATTGATACAATTGGCCCATTTGGAATCCAGGGGGTATATTCTCAAGAACGTGTGTAAATCATCGCAAAATTAGCTTAACGCAACTCCCCACATCGCAGTCCATTGCGTGAAAATAACACCATGTTAACGTAATATTCTCAACCCGGTGGCACCATGCGATAGTGCCACGATAATATGTCAAATGACCGCGTTAAAATCAATGTGACGCCACAAAAATGCGAAACACGAATGCTTAAAAAGTTGCAATGAGGCCAATCGCGATAGAAAAATACGCGATAACCAGCAAAAGGTCTGCAGTTCCCACGTGTCATGTGGGAAAAGGCACTATAAAAGCAGAACAAGAAAAACACACCAACAACAAAACAAACTGCGTAGGAACACGGATGCACCCGGACCAAGTGCCCAGCTCAATGCCGAACCCCACAAGCCCCACAGACCACCAGCAAGGAACCTTAGGTTCGGGGAAGGCCAAGGAGAAGAGGAAGAGGAAAAGGAAGACGTGGTTCAGTTTGCATGACAACCGGATCGCCATCACGGAGGTGACAGAATACCAACAACAACTGCCCGTCACCTCCACCCTGTCAGTGGCAACACAGACAGAAAAATGGCATTCCATTGTGAATGCAGTCGGAGTGTCGAGGAGTCCAAGATGCTCTGGCATGATGTGAAAAGCCAAACCAAGCAGAAACCCGCTGCCAACAGTAAGCCAGCAACGGCGATTGGAGGTGGGAGTCCTGCGCCACAGGAGGAGCTGGAGCAAATGGAGGCCACAGTCATCAGTGTGGAGACGGTGCAAGGAGTCGGAAGTCCGGACACTACTCGACATGACCTGACACAACATCAACAGTGTGAGTCATGAACAGGGACAGGTGGATGGGGGGTGACGGGCACAATGGCACACATGCACAATGACGTGTAGCACACCGCATACCCACAATGATCCTGGGTCATGTCCCTGATCCCCGTGGCACACTGCAGCACACAGACAAACATCAAGGAGGCCCCCGTCCACCATGTGTCCAAAGGGGTCCCACCCCACACATCACCAATCCCACAGCACACACATGCATCCATGCGAAACACAGCAAAGATGCGTATCTGTGAGCCACACTGACTATGCGAGTGACACTACATGACGAGCAGCATGGCTGGAGTACAATCACCATGACATTGTGCACGCCACAAGACTGAGGTGGCCGAGTGTGGACCACATCCGTAAAGGGGCAGGTCACATTTTGACACAGCCAAGTGCACAAACAACCACTGACGTCCACAATCCATCTGCAGACAAACAATGCACAAGAGTACAAAAACCATCCAAGAACACAAATGACCCAAGTCGCCAACATCACAGAACCATTTAAAAGCACAAAAGTCAAAGTCACCCCACCTCCAAGGGATAAGGGGCAGCAAAATCACAGCTGCAGAAGCGACTCTCCCACAATGCAGCACACACACATAGCAATGGCAGCACAGCCACATGGATGACAATGTGGTGCACAGTGCAACACTTACACTGCAGAACGGTGGACACAACTGGGTCCACTTGTGCGTAGAAAATGGCCAACCACATGTGACATAGCAGGAAACTGTGAGATGAAAATGTACATGTACAACCTCACCTACGTCATGTAGTCCAAATGTCCACTGTCCCGCATTAAATAGTCCGCTCCTCCCAAACAGTCACAATGTACATTGTCATGCAGTCTGTATGTAAATTTGAACAATGCATCAACATACATGCGAACACAATGTCAACAGGCATCTCCCCTTCACATTGCAGAGGGACAAACAACACCTCCAGCAGAGCAGACAAGACAACTCTACAGTGATGCCGAAGAGGACCTTCACACTTTCGACACAGATGCCCTACAAACGTCCACAGACATCTTAGGCAATCGAGCTGCAGGAGCAGGGCAGCCCAGCTGCATCCAGGATATACCCCACCCCCTGCACAGACCACACAGCTGGACGCACCCACCACCACGGCTGGCTCCCCACAGCCCACCGAAGCACACATCGCATTCCAAGGCCAGGCGTCAGACTGCCAGAAGAGGGTGACCGAACAGGTGCGGGTGGGGTTCTACTTCATGGTCTCATGGTAGCTGAACTAGATCACATATGTGGGTGCCAAAGTCCCTTCAGGGACCACCTACACTTGCCAACGGAGACCCACATTGCGACAGTGACACATGCCTTTGCACATTTCCAGTACTGCACCACACCCAGAGCCACCGGATGATCATCCACACCCCCATGCTGGACTGGTGCATGCCGGCCCAGTTCACTTCTCTTACATATTGAGTGGGGGATGACAAAGCTACATGACAAAGCTACATGTGCAAGGTCTCACCCACTGCCTGCGGTGGCATGGCTGCGTCCGCTGTACACGGCACAATGTAATGTTGTAGGGCACGGGGCCCTAATGCATACATCATGAGTACATGGACACACTCAGATAGTTCGTGGAACTGACTACGGGCACGTGCGCTCAACACCTTTACTGCCAGGGTCACATGTACAGTGATGCCTGTGCTGGATGTGTGTGGGGTGAGTGTAAGCCAGCCCTCAGGGAGTCATTGGTGCTGGCAACAACTTGAACAGTGATCACAATTAAAGCAGAAACAGAAAACACCAACATAACAGAAACAACTGTGAAGCATCATGGTGGTAGCCGGATAAAGTACAGTGTGCACCCAATATGCAACCACAATGGTCCATGAGTTGTGATGCACTGAGTTAGTGGCACCTGAAGAGCTGAGCAGGCTATCAAGCTGATGATGGCACACACAACAGGTGTGAGCAACTACGATAGTCTGGCAGTAAGACACCTCTGAGTCTGGCACCTGTTGTTTGGAGTTGGTCCTAGCGGTGGAGGCGTGTGCATCCTGCGGTGATGCGACATCCGGGCAGGTCAGGACTCGATTTGATGTGTGAGCGCTGGTGGACCACAATTGAGGCTGGAGGCAGCGGTTGGCGCAGGCCCACAGACACACGACGTTGATGACCCCCATCGACTCAAAGGCCATCCAATAGTCAGTCAGACAGGGTCCATGACTTGAGCTGCACAGAGTTAGTGGCCCCAGATGCACCGCGGCTGGCACAGGCACACCGCCAGAGAACGGTGACTAGCGGTGCAGTGAGATAGGGCCACGAGAGCTGAGCGGCTACTCGTTGATGTCGAAGGTGAATGTCGAGGAGTGTTACGGGGGAGAGTGGAAGGTGTCCTCCAGGGCATGGTGTACAGGGCAGTAGCCAGCCGGAAGCGGCAAATGGAGGAGTGGAATGCTACAGCATCATTTCTGCCACAAAGTCAGTATCACCAACATGATGATGAAGACAACCCCCAGTCCATAGACTCAGTCACCACCAAAGTTCAACCAGAAAGTGTCAATGGATGTCGGGGAACAGACTTAGTGGCACCGGAGTAGAAAGGGGATGCAGTCTGCGATGAGGCCAGTACAATGAGATCAAAGCAGCCATAAATAAATCAAGACCGAGTTCCCAATGTGTGACCTACTCGACTGCAGTGTAGGCCAAGGGCAGTAGTCAATAAGGGACCACAGACAGGTGCAGTTTGGATGCTATGCACAGAGTTGGTGGCACCACATCGAAGGGAGTACAGTGTTTTAAACTCTGCCATGAAGTGTGTACTCTGCTAGTGAATAATCAAGACTCAGTTCCAAATGTGTGACCTACTTGACTGCTGTGTAGGCCGAAGTCGTAGTCATCACAGGCCCACAGACATGTGTGGTTGGGATGCTATGCACAGACTTGGTGTCACCACATCGAAGGGAGTATAGAGATTTAAACTTTACAAGAGACTCACTTCCAAATGTGTGACCTACTTGACCATAGTGTAGGCCAGAGGCAGCGGTAGAGTACGTCAATGAGAAAGGAGTACAGCCGGCCTGTGTCGCGGAGGCCGTGATGGTCTGAGTAGGCTGCCAAGGCTGCGGGCCTCGGGCTTGGAGCTTGCGCCGGCAAGTGGTGGGCCCTCTTTGACACACGCCGGTGTTGGCAGGTGAGCAGTGAGGCCTGGCTGCACAGGGGTGTCCAAGACGGGTTCGGGGACCAGTGGCCTGGGGTGCAGCAGACGCACAGGATCGCAGGCAACACCGCTCACGGTGATGGCGTCGGCCTCGTGGCGGGGTGGGAGGTGCCACCCTGGCAGACACGTTGGGCATTCCAGAAGAGAACCATGCCCAGGGCTATGTGCTTTTTATTCACACCCCTACTCTGGCCTGGCGTATGCCGGGCCAGCCCACTCCACACACGCCTGTGGGGGGACGTCACAAGCTACATTTCCGAGATCTTCCCCACTGGCTGGGGTGACATGATTGTGTCCACTTTCCACTACACTCCAAGCACCAGCACTGCATATAGACATGGAAATGTCTGTGGCCTGCATACTGCAGTCTGTCCAGCACATCTCCCCCACACTTGGCATTTTGTACATTCTCATCCATAGGTCACTTGCCTCCTTCACACAAGCCTGGTTCCCACCACTTCCCACATTCCGCTGTGTGTGGCTGAGGTGCCATGCCGTTGAAGGGACATGTACATGGCTAGCCCATGTTGCCACAGTAAGTTGTGCTGTTGTGTCTGGTGGGTGGGCATGTTGTTTGTCATGTTGTATGTGAATTTGTAACATGTGCATTGCCAGAGTTGAGAGTTACATGATTGTGAAGTTGAAGTGTGTGGTATGTTCATTTGGTAGTTGCCAACGAGCAGTGCAGTCACATGGGTGCCATCATGGAATCGCTGGTTGATGATGCACAGTCAGAAGATGATGGAATCATGCACACTGCCTGGGTAGTTGCAGACAACATTGTTGAGGAGTCCCCGGTGGTCCACTATTGCTTGCACATTGATGGAATGCATGTGCTTTCTGTTGTGGTAATTGTGTGCAGTGTCGGCAGGGGGCACAAATAGGACATGTGTGCTGTCGATTTCCCCAAACACGTGCGGTAATCCAGCTATTGTGTGGAGTCCTTGCTTGGTCTCCAGCTGATCCTGCGCATTGTGGGGGATGTATGGGTACTGGTGTGGAAATTTGGCAGAGATCGCTGTTAGCATTTAGCTGAAGCCATCTTTTTTCCCGCAGCCATTTTGTCAATCATGTGCTTTTTCCTTCTTCACTGTTGCTTGCCCTTGTGCTTTGCTCAAAGAACTGGCTATACTTAGCCTCTGCTACTCTGCACATGTGCAGAAGAGTCTGTAGCTGCCCATTCACCTGCTCTAGTCTGTAACTGTCAGGTTGTTTTTACCAAAGTCAGCAACTGCTGGTTCCTCCTTTACTGTTGACTGTGCATTCTTTGTATGACCATTTATGTATGTAACTCTCCTATGTGTGCTTGTACCACCTTCTTTTGAGCTCCTGTGTGGGTATAAAAGACCCATTGTTCTTCTACTCCTTGTGCTACTTCATACACTACCGAAGGGTATTGTGTGAATGTAGTTCCACCTCATGAGGTTAATAAAATATCTTTTTACTATTTCAGCTTCTGTGCCAACTTCGATTTTCTGTCTGTCTGAGGACTTTTGTGCAGAGAAGGGCGAACCCCTAGCACTGGTAGGCCTTGCTGAGGTCCACCTCTACACTGGGGTACCAAGCTGATGCTGGCATCCAGGAAAGGTGTGAGGACATGGATGAGGCTTGCTTGGAGACTCCTCCGACTCTGGAGGTTGTTGGTTGGGAGTTACCAGGGGCCATCAGGTGCAGCAAAGCCAGCAGCTTTGTCTGAGTTGGGATGTTGGTTGTGTGCTGTGTTGGTACCATCAGCCTGTGGGCAATGATGGTCAGGATGCGGAGGATGGTTGTCCTGTTGGGCCTCTAGTAGGCAATGACATTGTCTGGTGTTAGGTCTGTGAGGCTGGTGTGTTCCCTGAAGGTCCGCTGTCTTTGTCTGCGCTGCCTCTGTGGGGCTCTGGGTTGCCTGATCAGCTGCTTCAGGGCATCTGCTGTTCTTCATGTGTGGCTATGGGCTGTGCTCCCTTGTTTGGTTCAGGTTGTCGTCCGACTTTGCACCAGGTCAGAGCAGGTGTTAATTTTGTGCTGCTAACGTGCCTTATCGCCTGTTTTGTGGTCTTATCGCAAATCTGGCAGTCGTTGAGAATGTTGCAAAGTGGTGTTTTCGCTGCTTTTTGCACGGGTACGCCTATTCTGCATATCATTAGCGTTAGTTGCCGGTGTCATCCGTGGCGATGTTTTTTGTGTCTGCTATCGCAGGGAAACTGGTGATATCAGCTGTTAGCACCAGTTTGCGAATGATGCGATGAATTTAACTCCACTTTGGCTGCGATAAAGTGCCGATAACACGGCGATAAATCCTTGAAAATATGCCCCCAGGTTGCTTGTCTATACCTCTTAGCTTTGAGTTCTGTGAAAAAGAAGTGGTTGGTTCTCTTTACTTAGAAAGAGAGTGCAATAAAGGGCAAGTTGTATGGGTTGCTTGAGTTTGTGAGTGAAATCATTTACATTAATCCCCGGAAGGACAATGGTTTGAGTCTGTTTACGAAAAGGTAAAATACATTTGTTCTAATTTTGCTTGTCTTAGTCTCTATTGATGTGGTATACAATACCTTTGAGTTAAATGTGTCTTACACAGTCTTTGACTAGACTGACCTGAAAACAGAACGGGCAAAAATATGATAGCACATGGCTTGCTGGAGTAATCCTGAATGATGACGAAAGATAATGATATGCTAGACAAAAGAGTGAAGGAGCAGTGAAGGTTCCGACTAGTCGGGCCAAGTGGAAAGATGATGACTCTTAACCTGTGATGATATAGCTATGGAGAATGTTCACAGTAGAATCGGCGGCGAATTGTAGGAGAGAGCACAATTGTTATTTTTAAATATGGCCTTTAGAACGGGGTCATTATTATAGACAATTGGTGTTTAAACATGTCTATGAGGGAGGTAAGACTAGTTGTTTCAAGTGTGGTTTGGACAATAAAGGAGGCAAAGAGATCCATTTAAAGAAATGCATAGTGATTTACAATGTGATGTAATCAAAGTATTTTACAGAATGTGTTAAGTGCATGTGAGATAAGCAGTGGCCAGGTTGATAGAAAGAAAGTAGACTGTGGATAGAGCATTTTAGCATGATTTTGTGAGACAAGTGGTAGCATCTACAATCTTCAGAAAAAGAAGAGTGAAATTGAGACAGTCTTTTTGGGTAAGGAGTGCTCGGAGTGAACTTAAGCAACAAAAACGGCATATTGATGGTTGGCAGGGAAGGAAGAAAGCATATAGAATAGGGTTGAATGCAGTGCATGCCGTAGTGCAAACCACAGTACAGAAAAATGTCAGAGACATACAGAATCATTGATGACGCCTGTATGGAATAGTGATATCTATTGGTGGATGGCGGTGAATAGTGAATCACAAAGTGCACAAAAAGCATCCCTAAGAAAATCCCTAGAATTATCTTTTGCAGAATATATTTTGTGACCTTGGAATTAACTCCATTACTTGGTTTCTGCTGTTTAATGCTAATGGGAAAAGACCATCCACATTACTTCCCCTGCTTCCTGAAACACTATGGTCCATGCATGTGATGCATAACTGGCTCTCTGTACACCCTTCTTCTGAGTCAAATCTATATTGTTGCCCATATTTACTTCATGGTCAACTTCCAACATTCCGTTTCAAGATTAAAAGGAGGAATAAAGACCTGGATTCTGGAACTGTTGAGTAAAAATAGTTGATAAGTTATGCACATGTTCAAGGTTAATCAGACAGCTCAGTAACTTAGGGTGACACAATACTTAGCAAATAGAAATAAGAACCTAGGTTAACTCTCATTATTTGCTGAGAGCCTTCCAAGTAAAAAATCAATATTTCAGCAATAACACAATTGAGCTTACTTAAAGACCTCTATAATAGCAAAGGCCTTGAATTAGAAGTTAATTCCTGAAAGTTGCTGCAAAATATTGTCCTTAATGAATATCATTTCCACCAAAGAATTGCCCACTGGAGGAGTAACCATTGCCACATGGCAAGTGGAAATCCTATGGTGGAATCCTCCAATAAAAATTAAACTTTAAAGAGAATTAGGTTAACACTTCTTCACAGAGGATCATACATTAACTCTCTTCCCGAATCAGCACAGATTCTTTCAGCACTAGAGTACTGAAAAACTCTGGCACTCGTACACATCCGTTTATCATTTAATGCGAAATAATTCAGACTTTGGAATTTTACAATTCTAACCATTTCCATCTAAAAAAGAGCTGAGGAAATTACTGAGACAAATTTCCTTCTCATTAGAGTGTATCAGTATTAGTGTAGTTTAGGCAGGAGCAAGACTCTAGTAAAATTAGGAATGTGCTGCTCATAAGCTTAAACTGATATATGTAATTATGGGGAAAAAGGATGAGCATTACCTTACCTCCAAATCTAGATGTAGATCACTGCAAATGGAATGCACCCATCATGTCTAAGTCCTAAGTTGTAGAGTTAGGCAGGAGCAGCACCTCTAACACCAGGGACCAAGAGGGCACCACTTGAGGGTTATGACTCATTGCAAGAAGAGCCAAATGCAGGGTTCAAGGCCCCAGGAGCTTGTTATGTTCCTGTAGCTCACAAAGTAGAGACACCAACTAGCCCCTGGAGTCAGTTCTGCTGGTTATGGGCTTAAAAAGATTGTACAGTTCTCCTTCAAGCAGCAAGGCAGGCCTTCGAGCAGCAGGGTACTTCACTTGTAGATGCAGGGCAGTCCTCTGGGGGTTCAGGTAATCCTTCTGAAGTCTTTCACAGGTCTAGCCAGTCTTTGAAGTGAGGGGCTTCCCTATATTACCGCCAACATCTGGTTCTGGAAAGTACTTCTATTCCCCTATTAAATCTCCCAGAAGTCTGGGGTGACAAAAGGCTATTGTAAGGTTCCTTTGCTTGGAAGCAATCCCTGTCAGGCCTGTATGACCCATGCTGGCCCTAACTCACACAACCTGGGCCTCCCTTAAAACTGCAATTCCCTGAGGGCAGAAGATAAGCGACAACCTTAAATCAGTAATAATGACCCTAATGGGCTTTGCACATACTTTGTGGCCTTTTAGTTAAGGTGATTTCCCTAACCAGTTTTTAAAGCCCTCAACCAAATCCCAAACTAATGGAAATGCTGCAAGATTGACTGCTATCTTGGATGCAGCTTACTATTAAAGCCGCGCCCATGCTGCTCAGAGCCGTTTGTCGTCCTGATACTCACCCTGGAAGGAACCTTGCGGTCCCGGTTCCTGTCCTGATGTGGTGAATGATCTGAAAAGGAACAGAGAAAAGACTCAGTTGAGCACAATGCATTAAGGTGGTATCGCGCAGCTTTGCTTACGCTCTAAAAGACCCTTATAGACAAATGCTTGAAAACTTACCTGGAACGCTTGTTACCAATATTCCTGCATAGAATCTGCAAAGAATAAGAGCCTTGTTACATGGGGGTTGTAGTGAATCGCTTGGCAAACAATAGTATGAAAATGTTTCAGTTGGATATATGACTCTTTACAAACAATACAAAATCATTGTAGAACTTCACATTCTCATTGAAAAACCCAAGCTCAATAATTGAGGGCATTACAAGTTGATCATAGAAAGTTGTTGTACATTGCTTTTGTGTCATGTTGGCTGCCTAATTTATGTTATGTGGAGATTCTCTTAAGTAAAGGTGACAGAGGAGATTAAACAGCTTAAATAAAAACACATTGTTACGGAAGCTATAGTCTGAAGTACAATGGCCAATATACAACAAATGAGAAATGTTGGTTTAATCAGTTTTCAGTCTAGTCTCATTTGAGTTTGTGTCAATATCTTGGGGAAGTGTAGTAAGCATTCATTTTTGTCTTTAAGGGAGTCTCTTTCACTTTCCTGCTTGTGAAACTAACAAGTTGTACATGTGGGAAAGAGGAAATACACAGGTACCTGTGCATACCTCAGGGAAGGTGGGAGCATAGAGTGGAAGTATTAGCTCATGACTGTTCGCATTTAATTCCACAGACGCATCAGAGAGATGAGTGTAAACCTTCTGAGTAGCAGACGATCTTCCGAGGAGATCGATATTAGGTGCAGCAACAACCAGAGAACCTATCTCTCTCTCATCCCATTCCTCTTTCCCCACTGGGTTTACCTTCTGAGTAGCAGACGATCTTCTGAGGAGATCGATATTAGGTGAAGCAACAACCAGAGAACCTCTCTCTCTCTCATCCCATTCCTCTTTCCCCACTGGGTTTAGTCTTCCCTGGAATACGTACATTTTCAGAAGGGTTAAAGCGCAGATTAGGGACCTAGCAACTCTGACTTTTACTCATCCCAGCAGAAACACTCAGGTTAGTGCTTGGCAACCCCCTTTGAAGTGCAAGTGGGGCAGGAAACAGCATTACCCCCAGCATTCCTTGCAGAATGGTCCATCATCCTGATTGATTGATTGATTGATTGATAGGGTAGCCCAATGTTATCCAATGGTAGAGGTAGGCCTTACAGTAGTGAAAAACGAATTTAGGGGTTTTTCACTCCCAGGAAATGTAAAACTTAATACCACATGTCCTATGTTTTAAATACGGTGCACCAAACCTGATGGGAATTTAGTGCCTGCTTTAGGAGTGACTCATATGTATTGAAAAAAGGTTTAGGCTTGGAAAAAGGTTTATTATGCCAGGTAGAAAAGGCAGTTTAAAACTGCACTACAGTCTGCAGTGGCAGACCCAAGACAAGTTTTAAAATGCTACTTTAGTGTGTGGCCCAAAGAGTGCTGCAGGCCCAATAATAGCATTTAAATTAAAGTCCCTGGGTACTATGTTGCAGCATATAAGTGAACTAAATGTGCCAATCAGGTGTAGGACAAGTTTACCATGCTTTAGGGAGAAATCACAAGCACTTGAGTACTGGTTAGCAGTGGTAAAGTGCACAGAGTCCTAATGACTACAAAATGTATTAAAAAAACAGGAGAGGTGAAGGCAAAACATGTGGGGGAAGACCGCACCAAGGATGTCAGATCGAACACATACTGTACATTTAATTTAAAAAACATGACCCTTTTATGTAAGTCCCACCTGTTAACTGCACTGTCAGATCCTCTCACTCTCACTTGCATTCTGTGTAAGTGCCCCCCATATCTCACTCTTGTGTTACATTTCAAATAATTAGACAGAATACATTTTAATGTATATATATATTGTGGTCACACTTTAGATTCCAGCTTTCATCTTGGACACTGCACAAAAACTGCACTTCAGCTTTTTCGCTAGCAATATTGAACCAGCAACTAAACTGTCTTCTGTGTTAGTTCTGCTAGACTCTGCGGCTATTGGCACCAGCAGCACTGCCTTTTCTAATTTAGCTTCCACTGCATTGAAATTCTTGGGTCTGCCCTTTAACAGTTCCCTTTCTATTTTACAGCCGACTCTTTCTTACCAGCTCGTATTAAATGCTATGGCCCAGGTTTACAAAACTCTTATGCAACACAGCGCAGCACCCTTAGTTGCTGTGCTGTAGTCCATGAGAGTTCGAGAGCAGGAATGCACCATATCTACAGAGATATGGCTCTCTCCTCCTCTCTCCCTAGCGCTGGTGCAGAATTATGCTGCCGAGCTCCACGCGCACACCTTTGTACCATAGTGCAAAGGTGTCTGCATCAGTCTAGCAGAGGCTTTGTACTGGAAGGGTAGCCTTCAAGTATAAGATAGTATGCTTAGACTGCCTTTTAAGCTTTTCTTACTGTGTATGTGTGCTGTAAAGTGCTACAAACATGCAAGATTGTAAAAGAAAGGAGAAATGAAAGTAATTTTCCTTGTAATGCCTGCTTTCGAGTGTCATTAATTTTTGCCACAAAACCCTGTGTACTATTGTTAGTAGAGAAGGTTTTGCATAAAAAAACATGAGTGGTAGCATAGAAACACCAATGTGCCACCCATGGAATGCCCACCTGACTTAGTAGAGTAACGCAAAGCAGCGCTTAGCACTGTTTTTTGTTACTCTTTCGTCCAAAACAATGCAAATACTAATTTGCGTTGGTTGGTAAACCCCCGAAAAGATTTAGCATTGGGTCTGCTTTAAAAAGGTAATGCAAACCCATCAAAAAAAAACTTTGAAATTTGGGCCAAAGTCTAAATGTTCAAAATAAGGTGCATTCTTATTTTTGGCTTCATTGATCTTATATTTTTCGTTTTGTGCTTGAGTTGCTCGCCTTCAAACACTAAATAAACTCTTTGTCAAATATTTTCCCAACACTCTACATCTAAAATCTGAGCTGTGTTCATTATCTCCTTCGAGATCTCTAGAGAATATGCAGTCGGTATAATTCATTGTTACCCTCACCCGTTGTTTAATTTCCAATATTTAATTTTTTTTCTTTAGACTTTCCGTTTGTTTCTAAAAAACATTTTATCTGCCATGTACTCTCCCTTTTTAACCACATTTTCAGATATTTTCAATGAACTAGTTACAGTGCATTAGCAAAATCTAACAAGACATTTCATTACTTCTTTCACAAATCGTTGCAATGCTTCTTTTCCTATATGTTGGAATCTCTCATTATGCCACCTGTACTTCTGCTCTTCTTTCATTGCTATCATCTGACATTTTCAAATGTATTTCCTAGGATTCTTTTTTTTCTTCTCCTAGGTTCCTGAAGTTTATTCTGTCCGTTTGCCATACTGTTACCAAACTGATATTCTTTGTCTTATTTTCAAAATTCAGTCAGTCAGTCAGTCAAAAAACTTTATTTCGGCTGTTAGCCATAAAAGTTCAAACATCACAATTCTAAGACAATAAAAGTAGTTTAGAAACCAGCATTAAAACTATAGATTAAAAGAATAAATATACACTTAAAGAATACAAAAGGTTTGTCACTGAGGTTAAAAAGATGATACATACAAATTGAGAATAAAAATTTGGCAATCACTGTGACAAATACAGGCGATGGGTCATATTTCAACAGTCTATAAAGATCTCTATAATTTCTAGCCCCCAGGTTTTTAGCAAGCTGAATGATCCATTTTCTGCGGGGATTTATATAAGCCATACAAAAAAATATAACATGGACCTCTGTTTCTTCATCAGCGCAACAGCCAGGGCAGGGCTGCCTGCTAGAGCCTGGCCACTTATTCGTCCTAGAGTATAGAGGGAATGATCCATGTCTAAACTGTATGTATAGTTTCTTAGCAAGTAACGGTTGGATCAAATCCAATACAGGCTCAAAGCTATATCCAATTTTCACCTCGAGGAATACCGAAGTCAGATTAATTCTGTTCTCTGACCGTAGAATCTGCATCAATTTGTGTTCCTCTAGAGCTTTAGCCAGGGACTTTTTTGGTAGGGCAGGACATAACTCCTCAGGTGTATGCCAGAGATCTTCTCTCCCAATTGCCCTTAGGGATTTTTTGACATAGGCAAGCCATGGGATGACGCCTGCCTTTGGGAGCATCAAGATTGATTTCAGTTCCTCCCTAAAGTTGTCAAGCTCAGGAGTGCTCCATAATCGGCGCCTATACATAACCGGGCGTGAAGCTACCAGGTCAGCTATTGGGTGTATGCCCAAATCCATCCTAAGTGTATGCATAGGGGTACTCATAGGTAGTGCCAAAAGTTGTCTCATAAAACGTTTTTCTGACTTAGTTAATATCTGGGCTGGGTGGTGGCCCCAAAGTTCAGCGCCATAGACCACCACACCTCTCGCCTGGGCCTTATATACCTCTACGAGTGGGCTAATTAACTTTAATGGGCTATCTTTATGCATCTTTAAAATGCCCCCTGTTATCTGTGTGAATTTGAGGTTAGCTTTTGATATCTGGGAACCCCAATCCATTTTATTATTAAGTGTTAAGCCCAGGTAATCAAAAATGTTTACCCGTTCTAGATGTAATCCATCCAATTTTGGAATAGGGCAATTTGTAGTGTCCGCGTGCAGAACCATATATTTGGTCTTGTTCACATTAATGACCAGGTTCCTTTTCCTGCAAAATGAAGCAAATCCACCCAAGACTCGTTCCATCCCCATGGGCGTCTTGGACAAAAGCAGGGTGTCGTCTGCGAACATTAGTGCAGGTATTTTCCTGCCTGCCAGCCTGGGTGCATCTACATTTTTCAAATCCAAGAGTTCATCGACCAACCCATTTAAGAAGAGAGAGAAGAGGGTTGGCGCAAGTACACAGCCCTGCCTCACTCCCTTCTCAACTCGAAAAGGGGAAGTTAATTCCCCGTTTAGGCCGAACCTTACTCTGGCGAAGCTATCTTTGTGTAAGTACTCTAAAAAATGGCATAGATAAAGGGGCACTCCCATCCCTTTCAGCAGCTCCCACAACTGTCGGCGATCTACCATATCGAAGGCAGACTTTAAATCAACAAAAGAAAGATATAGGCTGACTCCTTCTAAAATAATAGATTTCCAGTAGATCATCTTTAATCTAAACAGTTGATCTATTGCTGACATTTTAGCTCTAAAGCCCACCTGCAGTGGTGTTAAAATGTTTGAGTCATCCATCCATTCTTGGAGCCTCCCTAATAAAATACGCGCGAAGATCTTCTGTGCCACGTCAATTAAACTAATCGGCCTATAATTTGCAGGGTCGAGGGGAGAGCCCTTTTTGTGGATAGGAATGATCTCAGCGCCGGCCCATGTCGGAGGTGGCGGCATTCCAGCAAAGATTGCATTAAAAAGAGCCTGTAGATAGGGGACCCAGATGACCGGCTCGCTCTTGTACAGGTCACCTGGGATCCTGTCCAGGATTGGCGCTTTGTTTGGCAAAACTTTACTCAGAGCCACTTTAACCTCTGCAAGCGTGCAGATTTTGACCTCACCCAAATTAAGGGATAAGGTTTCATTAAGCGGAGGAACAAAGACCTCTGAGTCTGTTGATTTAGAAGCGAAGAGATCTTCTAAGTGTTGACGCCAGATTTCTTCCCCTAGGTTAGGTTGTACTGCATACTGAGAACCAGATGTCCCTGTTTTAACCAAGTTCCAGAATGACCTAGAGTCCCTTTTCTTTAACGCAATAGAAATCTCCTCCCATCTGTTATACTCCCATTCTTTTTTTGCTTCTTTGGTAGCTTTCTTAAAATGTTCCCTCGCTTCCTTGATCAATATCTTATTTCCCCTTTTTAAGTTTGTTAAAAGAGCTAGCTTCGCATCCCTACAAGATTTGTTGTACCATGCATTTTTCCCCCTCGTGGCTTCCGGTTTCCTCCTAATTTCCCGGTAGAAGTGACCCGCCAGGATAAAAGTCGTTAAGATATTTTTCTGTCGCATCTCCTGTCATTGATGGCTTAGGTAATACTGCTTCTGGTTTCACTTTGTGATTCTGTTTAAATAAATCCTCCACTTCAAATCTACCCAAATTAACCCTCTTCAATTCAACAAAAAATATCAACAACCACAGTCAAGGTAACTGTAGAAAACAAGCTCCTCAGTTTGGGCCTAATCATCCAAACCTCTCTTCAGGACATTTACCAATGCTTTATCCCAGACTGTAGCAAAATACGCTCCACTCCAAAAGGATCAATACATTTGTCAGCAATTACTAGTTCACAGCCTCAACACTCATAAAAGAGAATGCATTAAAACACTTTGCCTTTTGCAAATGCCCCTTTCCCAACCTCTACAATCATCTACAAAGAGTCTCTTATGAGTGCTGGGTGTCTCTTACAAGCTGTTTGGGTCTCTTTGGTGGTGCCGCTGATGCTCATAGAGTATCCTTTGTCAACATTGCACAGTTCAACAACAGTGCATGTGAGAGCTGTCAGTGTGAGGTAGCCCTAGGGTGGATTGAACTTTATTGGTGCTCTCACTGCTAGTAGGGCAGACACTGGCAGATTAGGGCAACAGAATACCTCTTTACCGGGCCTATGCTGATCTCAGGGAAGAGCAATGATTTCTCTGCTGTTCTTAGCCAAATGTGTGGAATGCTGCCTTTCAGTTAGGAGGTCTGGGTGGGTCTCAGAACTCTCTCTGCAGGGATGGAACGATGCTCAAGGTGCAACTCAAGGACTCGCCATGGCGGTCCCTTGCCTTGTTTAGATATGTGATAGCGAGTCTTCATGATCCAGGCACAGGTGCTCACAACACAATCACTCGTAAGCCTCATGCCTGCAAAGTCTTATAATGGCTTACTACAATCGATCAGTTTCTTTGTTTCAGGATGGCCAATTGAGGGGGACCTCTGTCTGACTTATCAGTGCTAAAAACCTCATACTCGTAGTATACTGAATCTTATTCTCTGGTAAAGCAGGGCAGATTCTAAGCATACGGGAAAATATACCTCTTTCTCAGTGGGATCAGCAGCATAGATATTTCCCATTTTCCTCATTCTCAGGAATAGAATCCTGATCCAATAGAAAGTAGAGTGACATGGATTCTGACTCTGATCTCCATCATTCTCTAAACTAGTATGCAGAACATCATCAAGTAAAAAGGTGACCAGTAGATGTGCTTAAGGTTTTAGTTTATATCGAGACCTGCGGGCAGTTGGCCAAAACAAACTCTCCCGCCAAATTTAAAGATAGTCTTTATCTTTTGGAGGAAGGGATCACAGTACAGTACATTTTTTTCAGTGGACCACATCCCAACAATAAAGATTGTAAGGTGAAACTACTACTCAGTTTAATGATTCCACAACACAAAGAATAGGGTGCAGGGGATGGGCAGTCAGTCTGTTTTCTTTTACATGCCTTATTTAAAGGCCACTGTCATTGCTGAGGTGTTGCTCTGGCCAATTCACACTCTGGTCTGATGGAAATGGGTTGGTTTCAGCCCAGTGCTATAAAGGATGTTTCCTCACTTATAATGATTCCAGAGAAGATTGGCTTTACAAATAATTCTGGTTGGGGGATAAAAGGGGCAGCACAGGGCCACATGCAGGGAGAGGGGAGACATCAAACTCTGACTAATGGTAACCATATGAAGTTTCCTACAACTTTAGGGACTACATAGGCACAGTGGTCCCTAACATGGGCACCTCACCTCATCTGTTACTTAAGCACACTCACTCACACTTTACATACACATATGGAGAAAGTGTGTAAACAATCAAGGCATACTTCATGTATTTACCAGGAAAACCAGAGAGGCAAACACCCCACTAGCTTTCAGGTAAAAAAAACTTTTATCCCACTGCTTTATTCAGATGCCACCAAAAGTTAGTTGGTTCTGGCTCGGTCATGGGGTAGTCACTTATGGAAACATGAGTGCCACTTTAGGTGAGCAACCTCAACAGGTCCCTAACAAGTGGAGAAGTTCCCATCCTCTTGTAACACTCACTGGTGATTCCTCTCCTCATCAAATCCTCATTTTAACCAGTTTATCTTGATTACTACTGACCCATAGCCAGACGTTAATGGATCTCTAATGCTCTACAAAAGCAGTGACGGCCCATTTACAATTATATGTGGAATACGTTGGAATACTTAACTCCCATCAGCCAGTTTTCTGTTCAAGACGCACTAGTGATGCCATTCTCCTGATAGTTTGGGATAACTTTTGGCAGACCAGAATGCCCTGAACATGTGTATCTTTCTTGAAACAAAACTATATTGCAAGGCTCTTGCCTCAGCAATACATGCCTCAAAGGGTTCACCATCATATACTTCAAAAACAGATACACAAATTTCCTCCACAAACATCCAAAGAGTCACACATAGAACTGGGAACTATTGTAGAGAAAAGAGGAACAACCTGCCACTGGACATCTACAGTGTTTCACCTCCCATGTTCTTTAAATGCACACTCAATAGCTACCTATTCCAAAACCAGCTCCCATCTTCAATATTACTACTCCCAGCCAATTCGCTTTCAAAAGGCATCCTATTTTGAGCTAAACAGTGTGAAGGCCATTATCAACCATCTTCCTTCTCTCTGTCTGTAACCTCCTAACCTCTAAGGGTTTGCTCCAACTTCAGCCTCCCTTTGGTCATACAGTCCCGTAAGAAATGGCATTTCTTGCTTTAACGATGCAGCAGTGGAACCACTTTTTAGGCAGTTGTCTAGCACCGGGCCCATAGGCATGCTAAATTTCAAATCTACTTGGTATACTTCACCACAGGGGCATTGGTCCTCTGATGGACCTTTCTTCATCGTAGTAAGGGGTGAAATTCTAGTATACCCTCCTGCCGGTCTAACCAATGAGGACCATTAATTGGTAGCCAACTCCCAAGCACAGTTACTGTGAAAGAACATTTTATCTCAAATAAATGACTCACAACAAATCCTAAATAAATAAATTATTGTATTACAGATTCAAAGTTAATATAAGTAAGCAACATTTTTAGCAATTCGCTCATGCATAGTAATGCATGCAGCAGAAATTCAAACATTTAGCCAAATTTAATGTTAGAATGTAAAGGATGGTTTCCAAGGCAACAGGATGGTTCAATAAAAACACCTCAAAGGGACAGAGGATTCAAGTCATAGTCCGTTAAAGGAAAGTCCATTAGTATAGGCAAAGAAGAATGGACCGTTTAATCAGAGAGTTCAAACCTGGATTATCACCAGACTGTTCCAAATAGTCCAGCAGATAAGTTCAGCAGGCATGAGGAAATGGCAAAAGTTCAGCAGGCAGAAAAGAGCAAAGGAAGTGATGGAAAGAGCATTGCCAACAGAGTGCACAGGAAGCCAAAACATGTAAGGGAGAGAGAGCACTGAGAGCGGGGGCCCAATCCTCCTAAATCCAATAGTGCATATTTGTCATCATGACATTGTTATCAGTCCACTGTGGAGTGATCTCCTGTGATCACTCTTCTGTTTAGCAGGTATAAATTAATACTCCATGTGATTCATGAGAAAGAACAGAACATTGCATCCTCACAGGTTTGTCTACGCAAAGCTTTAATATTGTTGCTGTCCATGGATGCAGCCAAAAGGTTAGGTTCACATGAAATACACACAAAGGAGAATTAAGGCAAAGTGTCTGGCTTGTTCTTTAAGGAAAGTGGCATGATCGGAACAAATAAGCAACACTTGAAAACGTGTCAAAGTTCATTGCATCAGGCCATGGAAAAGACACAGCCTAAATAGAAAGTCAGTTCTAATATCTTTGAAAAACTCATAGTTTATTTGGTGTAAAACTCATAGTTTATGTGAAAAAGCATTATAGGATTGCTCAAATATGTTATATATAAGCATTTTGCAATGTTTGTCAGTGATTAATACACATAAATCTGCAACTGTGATTATGGCCTAATACTATATTCACAAAAGTAGCAACGTGTAGAATACTTTTGTTTTTAAATATTTGACTAAAACCGTCTTCATAAATCTAGAAACTATATAATATTAGACATCTATTCCCCAAAATGTCAAAGCTTTAACATGTAACATAAAAGTTTTGCACCGATATATATTGTCCAGTCACTCGGCAAAGAAATGCTACGTTTTCATGTTTCATGTTTTATCTTCACAACATCTTAGTTAGAAATATAAGATAATTGGTTACTAAATAATCTCAAAATCACTATGTTTATCGATTCCACCATTCTCTAACTAACCAACCACAATTCTACAGGGCTGCATAAATCAACTAAACTCATTTTCGGTATTGTTTTTCTACACACATGCAAGGTGCATGTTTAAGTTGAATTGCTGTTGTCAGAGCTTTTGTCTTAATCAGAATAATCAGTATTTTCGCTCTAATAATGGGAACTGCTGTATTGTTACAACCATGAAAATGCTGATCAGATTCTCCTTGAACAATATACTTGTTCTTGGTATATATGTAAACATTGTTCCTTCACCACATCAGGGCCACTCAATGTAACCTCCATCACCTTGTCCTTGTGGTCAAATTTATTAATGAATTGTGTCACCCTTGTGCCACGCAATGGGGCACAAGAGCGACTCAACTCTTAAGTTGGATTTATAAAGCCACACCTGAGTGGCTTGATGAGTCTAGAGTAACACAACATACTGCAAATCACTGCATTGCGTTACTCTGCCCTACGGAGGTATTCCATGGGTGGGGCGTGGTTGTTCCTATGCATCCACCCATGGATTTTGGCACATTCCCAGATTTACCTTTACTGGTAGACCTTGGAATGCATCAAAAAGCTACACATCGCCCGGGGAAGCGTAACTAGAAAAAAAATATATATTTCTCCTCGTTTTTCTCTCTTTCTATGTGAGGAAAATGCCTCAGGGGATTGTCTTTGTGAAAGAAGGTTCCCTTTCTGGACAAAAACAATCCTGCTTACAAGGCAGGCACCCGTGCACCATGGTGCAAGGTTGTCTGCATTGGCGGTAGGCAGTATATAGTGTGCCAGCTCAGGCAAAAACAGGAATTCACAGTAGTATGTTAAATATGGCACATTCCTGCCCTTTCCATATCACGCAGTGCATCAGGGGGGCTTGTTGCGCTGTGTGATTTTTTGATAAATTTGCCCCTGGGTGTCAGTTCTCTGAAGTACCGAGGTCCAATTGGGCTGTGTAATGTGTGCTATATATGAAAATAAACATAGACATCTCTCTCTCACCAGTTTCAAATAGGTGTTTAAAATCTCAAATTGCTCCTCCTGCAGGTGCCTTTCCAGCTCATGCATTACAAGTTACTTTGCTTGATTGTTTGCTAGGCTGCTACTGCCTGCTCTTACTTACACTCACCACTTATTGTGCACTGCTGATAACTGCATTTCTGTTGAGAACGCTCCTTGAATTAAAGAGCTGTATAAATACCGAAATGCATAAATTAACTCATAAAATCAATAGGAGCGTTCTTTGGATTTCCAGAAACATTTAACCTTCCTTCCAATTGGGCATTTAGTTAAAATTGAGGAAAAGGAAAACTAGTCAGCAGGGGCGTAACAGAGACCCTGCAGTCCCTCAGACATGGGGGAGGGAGGAACAACCCTTGAGGGGCCCCCAAACTTGTAAGAGGTGGCCCAACGGAGCAGGGCAGTGGGGAGTGGTTTGTCCACTCAAAAGTGCGCAATGTCTGTTTGGTCGTCCCTCTTGGACCGCCTAAAGCAGTCATGCACACTTCCCTGTTCCCCATGCAGGCTACATTACAGCCTGCATGGAGAGCATGCCCACCCCTACATCCACTGGCTGAGCGCCAGACCAATCACAACGCTCCATTGGAGTACTGTGATTGGCTTAGGGGTGGGAGCCTGGCTCCCTGCTTCCTGTTCCTGGAAGTGGACTCAGGGGACAGGAGCACAGAAGATGCAGGATCCGGCCTCGGGGGTAAGGTTAAAAAAAAAAATCTCAACCCTGCTACCCAGTGTAAAAAAAACAGCGAACCCCCCCCCCCCCTGCGCGACACCCCAGCCCCCGGGGCCCCGCATACACCACCCCACCCGAAAGCCATGCCGGCCGCTCCTGCTCATGGGCCCCCATTCATATTATGTACAGAGCTCCATTACTTTGTGTTGAGCCACTGCTACTCAGAGAACCACCAATCCAGATTCAAGGGTCCTCCCACCATAAGCCTCACTTAGGGGCATATTTACAAGGACGGCGATAAATAAACGCAAAGCGTGCTTAGGGCTTTTCTATTTATCGCTGTCTACCGCTGGATTATATTGCCCTGTTAGCGCGTTATTTACAATTCGTTTCCAAAGGGCGATATAATTACCAGCGATAGTGGGGAAATCGCTGTTTTGCAGGGAACATTGCTGGTTTTCCAGCGATGTTCTCTGCAAAAGGGCGATAACCTTGCTGATACCACCCTGTGGTCTTATCAGCACTATCCACCCCCATATTAGGTATGCCTAAGTCTGCATTTTAGCAGACGTTAGTTTTCAGCGAAAACAGTGGTTTTCGCCCAAAACTAACGTCTGCTAAAATGCGTTGGCAGCCTGTTAAATATCGCGATGTGCACATCAGCGATATTTACAAGGTTGTACTGCCCAGTGACGCCCTTTTTGCATCTCATTAGAGATGCCCTTTTTGCATCTCATTAGAGATGCAAAGGGAGGCGTCGAGTAAAAGGGTGCTAACATGCGCTAATGCATGTTAGCACCCTCTTGTTAATAGGGCGATAGTTTTATCTCTGATTTTCTGGCTTTAAAAGGCAAAAAAGCAGAGATAAACCCCTTCTAAATATGCCCCTTAGTTTTTTTTCTCTATAAGAATATCAGCTATTCAATTAAACACTGATGCATAAAACCCTCAGATTGTATTTACGAAGATTACTTAATAATAGGGAATTTAAGCGTTTTGCTAAATTACAAACAAATAATTCAGGTATTTCAACAACTATTACTTGGCACATCTGAAAAAGGCTATTTCGATATTGTTTTTGAAAAATGTTGATGTTCCTTCTGAAAAAGAAAAAAATTAACCCTTCCTGGGTTTCAGTGAAAAAGGGAAAAAGCTAGTTTGGGGACAAGGTAAATAAGGTTATTTATACATCATTTTCTAGACACACACAAGGCACAGAAAAATAGCCATCACAAATATATATATTAAAGAATGCTTTCTTGAGTCAGCTATTTTTCACTTTTCTCTGCCTCCAGCTGGCTTATCAGCTACTTGTGGCCTTGCATGTGCCAGAACCATTTTATAATTGCCTGCGTCTCTTTTTTCTGTAAATGGTAACAAGAAAGTTCATATCGGGAAGAAATTAGTAAAAATGTAGATGTTTTCCAGCCATATTTTGTTAAAGTTTTAGCATACAATGTCTTCAAGTCACTATATGAAATCAACGCAATTTTAAAAGCTATGATGTTGTCTGAGTTTTTTCTGAGATTCCTTTTTTTCCAGTTTTATGCGCGGACTCGACCCGAAGGTATTGGAGCGCTTTATATGAGCACCAGATACATTACACAAGGATACCTTCATTTTTGGTAAGCACGGGGAGAATAAGTGATTTATAAAGGATGTTCAGATGACGCTGGGACAAGGCTCCCAAATGCCAAAATGGGTAGCTCAGACGTTACATGCTAAGGCATACAGGTGAAGAGAGATAGGGACCAGTGAGTGAGTTGCTGAAGTATTTGGACTCTGAAGACAGGGGCTCTATTCCTGCCACGATTTAGTCATAGATTGAGTGTGATTGTGGACTCATCTCTTTAAGTGTGCAGTAATAGCAAAAATACAAATGTACAAAAGAGCATTACAGAGATACCGCAACAGTTTAACATTGATACTGACAATACGATGTACTAAACTATAGTGAAAATATATCTATTTACAAAGGTGATGGTACGGAAATGCAAAAACAAAATATTCCAAAATCTCATACATTGTGGATCAAGGTGTGGCAGCGGAAAGGAAGTTGAGACAAGAGAGGTGTAGTCTAACAGCCAACTTAAATCTTTTTTTTTTTTAAATGTGCCTCAAGGGGGCTTCGTTAGCTGCAGAACGAGATGGCTGCTTTCCGATCTTAGAAGCCGATTACGATCCGCAATCGTAGCCTGATCAGGACCGCTCGTCTGTCATGCGGCAGTCCCGCACCCCTAATTATGATGCGACCGCCACCGGGGAGGTTGCATCTGGCAATTAAACATTGTGGCGGGTAATGCTGGCTGCAGCAACTGCCGCAATGTTAAATGGCCATGTTGTGCATTGCCCTGCACAACGTGGCAGTCACCGCGTGGTGCCTGCCACCTTGTGCATGAAAATGTAAGGGGGTACCCTCCCAGTGCACAACTGCCCCCCGAGGAGGCCCGTAACAGGCCCCCCCGAAGCCAGCCTCTGCCAGCCTCCTCCAGCCTTTCAATGGTGGTTCAACAGCCATGGAAAGGCAGGCTGACGCCATCCTAATGTGGTGGGGGAAATAGGAGCCAGATGGCGGAGGGCCTGCCACTGCCGGCCTGGTGGTGGCGGTCTCTACAGAGGGGCCGATTCCGATCCGGGTCCGAAGGGCACCGAACGCGATCCGGCCGGAAAAATTACGAGCCGTAGGCGTCTTTTCCGCCTGACTCGTACAGCTGTACGAGCGAGCCAGTACGATGCGAGCTACATGAAAATCACCGACCGAGTCGTTTCTGGGTCCAAACCGCTCCGTACGTCCCAGTCGTAAGCTAACCGTGGCGTGCAATGGATGCGATTCACGACCGAGCCAGTACGATGCACGCGTCGGACAGCCTGTGCAAGCCGGAGTGTCCGGCTCGCAAAAGCTCCCGGAGTCGGACTTCGGGGGTCCGTGTCGGACCCCCCCGACACCCGCAGGCGTACGACTCGCACACAGAGGGAGACACATGGGACTCCCCCACACAGGCATGTATGGTGCGGATGGCACCGATGCGTACCCACTGTATGGGGTGCACTTGTTCGAGACGTACCCATTCAGTCAATGGGAGCGCATGTACGTGTCGTACAACTGGCTCCCATTGACTTCTATGGGAGTCCGAACGAACCGAGTCCGACAGCATACGTGCGCATCGTACTCGCTCGGTCGGACTGTAGGGCTCCAGCTCGGTCGGAAAACACTTCGGATCCGACTCGGTCAGAGTGCTTTCCGACCCGGATCGAAATCGGCCCCAGAGTAGAGTGGAGTGCAATAGAGTGGTGTAGTGTGTGGAATGGCATAGGTGGAGTTGAGTGTTATAGACTGTCACAGAGTGGAGGAGCATAGAGTGGAGTAGAGTGACGTAGAGTGGAGGGGCATAGAGTGTTGTAGAGTGGCATGGAGCGGTGTATAGGGAGTTGCATAGAATGTTGTAGAGTGGAGTAGAGTGTCGCAGAGTAGCATATAGTGGCATAGAGTTTTGTAGAGTGGGGTGGCGTTGTGTGGAGGGGTGTGAAGTGGAGGGGCGTAGAGTGACATAAAGTGTCATAGATTGACATTGAGTTGAGTAAAGTGTCAGAGTGGAGTGGCATGGAGTACAGTAGAATGGAATGGCTTATCATAGTGTATAGTAGAGTGGCCTAGAGTAAAGTGTCATAGAGTGGAGTGCAGTGGTGTATAGTGCAGGGGAAGTAGAGTAGAGGGGTGTAGATTGGGGCATAGAGTGGCAGGGCAAAGAGTGGAGGGGCATGGAATAGAGTGAAGTAGAGTTTAATGGAGTAGAGTGTAAGAGCATATTATCGTGGAGTGTGGTGCCATAGGGTGGAGTGTCGTAGAGTGGAGTAGAGTGGACTAGAGTGAAGTGGCATAGAATGCAGTGGCGTAGAGTGTTGCAGAGTAGAGCTTAGTGGTGTAGAAAGCAGTGGTGGAGAGTAGACTGACAAAGAGTGCAGTGGCGTACAGTGCATTGGTTTTGAATAAAGCGGTGTAGAGTGCATTGGCATAGAGTGCAGTGACATAGAGTAGATTGGCATAGAGTGAAATGGCATGCAGTCAAGTATTGTATAGTAGAGTAGAGTGACCTTTAGTGGAGTGGCGCAGCATAGATTGTAGTAGCGCAGAATGCAGAGGTGTAGTGTGGAGTGGAGTAACGTAGAATGGAGTGGCATAAAGTGGAGTGGTGCAGAGTGGAGTGTTGCAGAGTGGTGTAGAGTGCAGTGGCATAGAATAGACAGTTTCACAGTAGAGTGAAGTGGTATGGAGTGGTGCAGAGTAGAGTGGAGTGGTGCAGGGTAGAGTGGAGTGGTGCGGGGTAGAGTGCAGTGGTGTAGAGTAAAGTAGCATAGAGTACAGTGGCATAGGGTAAAGTGGGGTAGAATACAGTGGCATAGAGTGAAGTGCTGAAGAGTAGATTACAGTGGCATAGAGTGGATAGGTATATAGTGTAGTGGTGTAGAGTGTAGTGGCCAAGAGTGCATTGGTGTAGGGTGCAGGAGAGTGGCGTAGCTTGGCGTAGAGTATAGTGGTGCAGAGTAGAGTGCAGTGGCATAGTTTGCAGTGGTGCAGAGCACAGGTGTATAGAGTGCAATGGCATAGAGTGCAGTGTTGGAAAGGAGAGTGTCGTAGAGTGCAGTGGTGTAGAGTTTAGTGGCTTAGAATGCATTAGCGTAGAGTGCAATGACATAGAGTAGAGTGGCCTCGAGAGCAGTAGCATAAAGTAGAGTGCAGTGATCTAGAGTGCAATGGTGTAAAGTAGAGGGGCATTTTGGGGGCAATAGACTGGAATCGTTACCTGAATTGTATCCTGACCTGCCCAGAGTGCTGCTGCCGTTGCTGTCTCCCCTCCCGCTGCCGCAACTGGACTCTCAGCGGCCGCCGTGCGGAGGGTGGGAGACTACATCCCCCAGCCTGCCGTGCTCCTCGTGACGCCAATCCCGCGCCCGGAGCGCACATAAAACACCGTGGAGCCCGGTGGAGCTTGGCGCTTTGCTTTTTGGGGGCAATAGACTGGGAATCGTTACCTGAATTGTATCCTGACCTGCCCAGAGTGCTGCTGCCGTTGCAGTCTCCCCTCCCGCTGCCGCAACTGGACTCTCAGCGGCCGCCGTGCGGAGGGTGGGAGACTACATCCCCCAGCCTGCCCTGCTCCTCGTGACGCCAATCCCGCGCCCGGAGCGCACATAAAACACCGTGAAGCCCCGCGTCGCGGGATCGCGCGCGGGACGCGCTGGGCGAAGCCCGGGCAAAGGGCGGGCCGTCTGTGGCCGTCAGGGGCAGACAGAGGCTGGGCTGGGCAACCCCCCTTATTGCCCGAGGTTTGACACACTGATTGGTGCCATTGACATTTTCGTTGACCAGTGAGGTCTGTGCTGCCCAGGACTCATCGAGTTTGGTACTGTTGGTGTTGCATGCTAGGCGCCTGGGAGGTGCTTATTGCCACGTCTGTATTTGTACGTGGTTGAAGAGGTAGCCCTTGTTCTGGTATTTGGGCTGTGTGGGATTTGGGGGAGTTTGGTACTTGGAGAACTTCCAACTTCCAACGTCTCGCCAATTGTTTAAACTGTAAGTTTGAGTACTGTTTTTGTCCTTGTTATGGCTAAAAATAACAGTAAGTGTTCTGTAATGGGGGTACGGGGACACTAGACGAAAAAAGCAGAAACTGCTGTTTCTAGAGAAATTGAAATGGTGGAAAGGAGGCTATCTTTGGAGCCATTATCCCAGCCTAATTCTGTGATACGATCTGGCGATCCTATTTTAGGCCAAGGTGTCATACGGGCTGGTTGTCATTCTTCCGCTGAGTCTGTGTCAGAGTTTAGCTCTGTTATTCCTCCAGTCTCTGTGAATATTTCTAGTTCTCTTTTCTCACCGCCAGCCACACGCACTAGGCAGTCATGTGCCCCTCCTGTTGTTGCTACTAAAATAGTTAAGGGCAAAAGGAAAGCGAATAAAGGCCCTAAGGGAAGTCGTCAACAGGCTAAACAACCCAGGAACATTGATCCCGCGTATGGGTTGGTTTCTCAGGAAAGAGTCATGGGCTTAACGAGAATATCGATCAGGGGGAAACAATTACTACGGGAGTTAAGACGGCCGATTTATTACAGCTTATGGACGAGCGATTGAGAGCGATTATTCTGCCAGTCATGGACAGACTTAATAAAATTGATGATAGACTCGCTCTCATCGAACGTCGCATAGCGAGCCAGGAAGCACCAATGCCAAGGCTAAACTCACCCGAGAGGCTCCCACTAAGTGGAGTAGTAACCAGAGTTTCTGATTTAGTTGAGTCTATGACGACCACTGTTGTAGGTTCCATTAATCGTCCTCCAGCCGCCTTGGGATCTAATGGTGGTCTTAGCTCGAGGCTTAGGGACACGATAGGGAGATCAAGCCTGCTTCCTGGGCAGCCATCAAGGGAACGACCTCTGCATTTGCCGCCGGAGGCCTGCCCGTACACTGTTCTTTTGGCAAATGTGCCGAAACCTAGCGACGGGAGGGAAGAGCATTGGTCTTCCTTAAAAAATAAAGCCCTTCACTTTTTGGCAGGTAATACAGTTCTTGGGAGCCATCTTTTTGAAAGCTTTAAGATGGTTAGAAGGGTTCCGTGGGTTGGGAAGACCAATAAGACGTTGAAGGGTGACTGTGTTGTAGTGAGCTTCAGCTCTCCCGATTTGGTAGTTAACATTTTAAGACAGGCAGGGTCGTTCAGATTACACCAGGATTACGTTAATGTTCTCCCATTGTTTTTTTTTTATCCACCTCATATTTTGGGGTCCACTGGAAACAGTGGGCATATTCCTCATTTTGTCCCCGCGAGTAGGACATTGGCTCTTAGTAACAGATATGAGGTCCTTAGCACTTTAGATGTCAATGATTGACTCAGTGTAGTTAATACTCAGGCCCACCACAACGACCCTAGACTGGTTTTTTCTGAAGAACCTGGGTTGGTGCTGACTGCGGAATATATTATCGACCATAATGGCTCTGGTGATAGTATTTCACCCCTAAAGGCAGTTTATGGTGAAGGAATTAGTCAGATAACTTCCGAGGTGGTCCAAGTAGACGAGAGTGAAATAGTTTAACTGGTAACGTGACGGTCACGGTTCCTGTAAATAGTGAGGGTGGTGATTCTCAACTCCGTTCATTGAATCCGGTGAATTTTGTGCCACAAGAGAGGGGGTTGGGGGGGGTAACCTCATCAATAAATACAATTGTGACCTTGTCATGGAACATTGCCGGCCTGCGAACTAAAAGAGGCGATTCAAACTGGGAGGCTTTCCTTTCTACCTACCATATAATTGCCCTTCAAGAGACATGGGAGGCTAAAGATCCCTATTATTTGGATGGGTATCAGTCTTTTAATAAATACGCTGTGCCCTCCTCTATGGGGAGATCTCGGGGGGGTCTTCTGTTACTATTTAGCCTCAAGTTATTGTATAGTATAGAACTTTTAGCGACTAATTCTTCAAATATATTGGCGGTTAAACTTGAAGGTGCCAATCTCCCGTCATTATTAGTGGTGAATTTTTATAACTCATTCACTAGGTCTGATGAATTGGAGCACCTAAAAGCACTGTTTACTTTCTTGGACGAGTTTGATGCAAGTAATGTTACACCTTATTCCTTTTTACTTTTTGGTGATTTTAATATTCATGTATGTCATCTCAAATGTTTTGAAAATATTAATCATGATTACTGCCCTCAAGAGGTAACTCACTTTGAACACTCTAAGGGTGGGATGTACCCAGAGTGTATTGTATCTGCCCTTCATTTATTTGCTCCTGTCCAAGATTCCTTATCTCCTGTCCCTACATTCACTGGACAGGGCCATTATAGTACTATTGATTATATTTTTATTTCTTGTCTTTTGAAGGACCTTATAGGTTCTTTTTGTGTCACTCAAAATGCCTTAAGTGATCAAAATCCTCTGACTATGGAAATCAATATAAATGCTGTGTCTAGGTTAAACCCTTTGTCGGTGATTGCTAACTTAAACCTAGTCCCTATAAATCAGGGAAGACGTTTGAGATGGGACGTCATCACCCCGGCCGATTTCCTTGAGAATTTGTATAATAGTAACATGGTGGATTTAAGTACATGTTTGTCAACAGAGTCACAACCAGTGGAAATCCTTGGTGCTTTCGAGAGAATAACAAAACAGGTAGCGGGTAACTTAACCCACCACGGGAGACCAAGGCCTAAGATATTTAAAAACTGGTTGGATCAAGCATGCTCTAGTGCGCATTTTGCACTCTTGTCGGCATTAAAAGAAAGTGGGAAAGATGCAAGTAAGATTGTGGAGGCAAGAAGGTCTTACAAAAAAGTAATAAAGGCAAGGAAAATTCAGTTAAAGAACATGGCTTGGGAGGAATTGTCAGAAGCAAGTGTTTTAAAAAATAGCACCCAATTTTGGAAAGTGATTAATAGCCCACTTTTTAATGAGCCGGAGATTACAAACAAAGCCTGTCTTATTCCGTCATCCGGTTCCCCCACTGATTGCTGTCCCCCAGCAATTCTCCGGACTGCTTTCTTGTCCTGCCCTGGCCCCCCACTGGCCCTCTTGAATAACTCCCTGCTGCTCGGCGTGGTCCCCAGCCAATTCAAGAACGCCGAAGTTATCCCCATATTAAAAAAACCCAATGCCGACCCCACGGTCTTGGGCAACTTCCGCCCTATTTCTCTCCTGCCTTACCTAAGCAAGGTACTCGAGACGCACGTGACCACTGTCCTCAGTTCCTTCATCGAGGACTCCAACTTCTTAGACTCTCAGCAAGCTGGGTTTAGACCTGCCCACTCGACAGAGTCTGTCATCCTCTCTGTTATGGAGGAACTCCGTAGAGGTGCCGACTCCAACACCAGTCAAGCCCTGGTGCTTTTAGACCTGTCAGCAGCCTTCGACACGGTCGATCATTCCATCTTAGTCGACCGTGTCGAAGAGGCAGGCATTAGCGGGACGGCCCTTAATTGGGTTCGCTCCTTCCTTGCAGACCGCCATCAATCGGTCCGTCTCTCTCAGTTCACGGCAAACCAGACGAGAGTCACCTGCGGTGTCCCGCAGGGTTCTTCCCTGTCACCCCTTCTCTTCAACCTCTACCTCACCCCCCTGATCCGCTCCCTCCGCGGTAGGAATGTCACAGCATTTAATTATGCAGATGACATTCAGCTCGTCTTCAATCTCGACTCCTCGGACGAAGCGGCTCTAGATTTCCAGTCCACCCTCTGCCACATCAGTAATTGGATGGGCACACACCATCTCAAACTTAACCCCGACAAGACGGAGCTCGTTCTTGTCGGAGGCCCTTCCAATCCCTGGAATTTCACCTTCTGGCCCTCCTCCCTCGGCCCTCCCCCCAACCCTGCTGACAAAGTCAAAAGCCTCGGGTTTACATCTCCCACGACCTCTCAATGCAGCATCAGGTCAGTGCCACCGTGTCCTCCTGTTTCTTCCAGCTCCGGAAGATTCGTAAAATAGCCCACTTTCTGACCACTGAAGCCCTCACCTTGGTACTACTGGCACTAGTCATCTCCCGCATCGACTACGCCAACGCCCTATACGTTGGCATCCCCCAATATCAAATCAACAGACTACAACTTATTCAGAACCAAGCAGCTCGCCTTATCTATCACCAACCGAAACATCATCACGTCCGTCCCCTCCTCAAGGCCCTCCATTGGCTCCCTATTTCGGAGCGCTGCAAGTTTAAACTCGGTTGCCTAACCCATAAATCTCTGGCAGGCACCGGCCCTTCTTTCATTTCCTCCCTTCTGCACCCCTATACCCCCTCTAGGAATCTCCGCTCCTCTCATCTTGCGCTCCTTCAGACTCCCCGCTTCAAGCGCAAAAAACACGGCGGTCTTAGGTTCTCCTTTCTCGCACCCTCTTTCTGGAACTCTCTACCGCTGGAATTGAGACTTTCCTCCTCTTATCTTCACTTCAGGTCCCTCCTAAAAACCACCTCTTTCTCGGTACCTATTCATAAATCTCTTTCTCCTTGCCTTTGCTTCTGCCTCTCGTTGATTAAAGTGAATAGCGCCAAGAAACCGTCCGGTGAATGTTGCGCTTTACAAATAATTTTTACATTACATTACATTACATTATTCCTCCAGATAAATGGGTGGCTCACTTCAGTGGTCTCTATTCTGAAATTATTCAACTTAACCAAGTAAATTATGGGGATATAAACCAGGCTTCGAAAATTCATTTTAATGAAGACGAAGTCCAGGAGGCCATTGAGTCAGTGGCAAAAGGCAAAGCACCAGGTCCGGACGGTGTCCCCGTGGACCTTTATAGGGCAGATTCAAGGTATTGGGCGAAGCTTTTAACTTCTGTTTTTAATGCAGTATCTAAGGCGGGTGCTCCTAGTTCATGGGGCAAAGCAGTCATAGTACCATTATTCAAAAAAGGCTCAAGAGAGGATCCAGCATGTTATCGGCCTATCTCTCTCTTGGATTCTGCCATGAAGATAATGGGTAAAGTAGTTCTTGTTAGACTAACAAACTGGCTGGAGGATAAATCTATAATTTCAGATTTACAATATGGGTTTAGACAAGGAAAGGGCACTGTGGGTCAATGCCTCAATTTACATCTTATCATTGGGAAGTACACGGTCGCTAAGCAGGGGGATTTACATCTAGCTTTCATGGATTTGTCCACTGCTTTCGACCTTGTAAATCGCCAAAAATTATGGGCCTCCCTAGTGGTAATGGGGCTTGACCCGGTGTTGATTTCCTTCCTGGCGCTTATTCACGAGGACACCACCGCAGTCCTCCGCTACAGTGACGACGGGAGTCTGTCAGAAGCTTGGCAGGTGAAGCGAGGGGTAAGACAGGGGTGCATTCTTGCTCCCCTGCTTTTCTCGCTTTACATCAATAATCTGGGTGATGTTTTAATTTCGACCAGCAAGGATATCCCCAGAGCCGGCTTAAAATTGATCCCCGCATCATTGTATGCGGACGATACGGTTCTGCTGGCAAGAACCGCGAGAGGCCTACAAGCCCTTTTAAACGGTTTTAATGATTTTATGGTTTCTTTAGATTTATTGATACATTTTCAAAAATCACACTCCATGTCAATTGGTTGTGGGGGGGCGAAAAAGGCCAAATTCTACGGTAATGGGCAGGAGCTCAAAAAAGTGCAGACCTTCCCATATTTGGGGATCGTCTTTGACGATAGGAGATCTTGGGTCATGCAACGCGCCCAGAAAAAGAACATTCTTGCTAGGGCTACAGGAGCCCTGTTGGGCTTTGCAAAACGTTTGGGTTGTAAACCCCTGCCCGCTGTTATGAAGATATATAGCGCCAAGTGCGTTCCCATGGCCCTATATGGTAGCGAGGTATGGGGTTATAAGGCTTCGACAGAGATCCAATCAGTAGAAAATGCCTTTTTTCGGAAATTGCTGTCACTCCCCACATCTGCTCCTATTTTTAATATTCATGAAGATTTGGGGATAGGTTACCTTTCTGATCAAATTTCTGTGGCTCCATTATTAGGCTGGTTGAGAGTTTGGGCACAGCATCCTCCGAACCTAAATCAACTGATTATTCAAGACTGTTTGTCTCTTGATAAAGCCATGTGTATTCCTTGGTTGCGATACATTAAATCTAATTTGGAGTCACTTGGCTACCTCGACCTATTTGATTAACCAAGTGCGCTGAGTAAATTAGAAATAAAAGCCTTCAAGAATCAGTTCGTGAGTAGAGCAATGCTGCTGAGGGAAGGAGGGGAAAGGGGCAAGCCGACAGTCAGGAGATTTGTCATGCTAAGTATAGGCAGAGAGATTCAGCCATACCTGACCTATATAAGCAAACCATTCCATCTGTTTTTTTTAATAAGGTTCAAGCATGGCATGCTTCCCTGGCTTCTAGCTCACCCTAAGGGTTTTTTCATTGAGGGAACCCTGGGGCTCTGTCCTTGCGATAACACCTCAGAACAAAACACGCTGCATATGGTTTTCTTTTGTAAATTTTACACTTGGCAGCGTAAGAAATTCATCTGCCCTATTTTTAAGAACCATAACTTTGAGCAAGTGAGGCCCGCATTGGTTTATCTGCAAATGCTAGGGTCACCACTGGCATGTTTCGGGGTAGCCAGTTACATCGTAGGGGCCATCAGGCGTAGAAATCGGGTGTAGTTCTTTGGGAACCTCCCTCATTTTTAGTTTTGTCCGATAGTGGGAGAACGTGGATTAATAAATTAGTTTTGGTTTTATGGGAGATGCAAAAATTGTAGAATCATTTGGATGACATACTTTTTATCGTGGTTGTTTGTTAATTATATTGTATTATTTATCATGTATGAAATATTGTTTATTGTGTTTAATTGGTATTGTATTAATGGATTTTTGAGATTACTGTAACTGTAACTATTTGCAACATGAAATATCGTCATATGCTTTGATGGTTTTAACATTTTTAACCGAATAAAGCTATTGTTGACTTGACTTGACTCCTGGCATACAGTGCAGTAGTGTAGAGGTCAGTGGCATGGAGAATAGTATTTCAGAGTAGAGCATAGTGGGATAGAGTGTAGTGGTGCACAGTAGATTGGCATAGAGTGCAGTGGCATAGAATGCAGTGGCCTACAGTACAGTGGCATAGAGGGCAGTGGTACAGAGTAAAGTTACATAGAGTGTAGTGGCACAGCATAGATTTCAGTTGCATACAGTGTAGTGGCATAGAGTGTAGTGGCGTAGAGTGAAGTGGCACATGGTGGAGTTGAACAGAGTTCAGCGGCGCAGAGTGCAGTGGCACATACTGAAGTGGCATGGAGTGCAGTGGCATAAAGTAGATTGTTTCACAGTAGAGTGAAGTGGCATAGAGTGGAGTGGGGTAGAGTGGAGTGCAATGATGTAGAGTAGAATGGCATAATGTGCAGTGGTGTAGAGTGTAGTGGTGTACAATGGAGTGATGCAGAGTAGAGTGGCATAAAGTGTAATAGAGTAGAGGGCACTGGCGTAGAGTGCAGTAGAGTGGCATAGAAAAGAGTGCAGTGGCACAAAGTTCAGTGGCATAGAGATCAGTGGCGGAGGGTGCAGTGTTGCAGAGTAGAGTGTTATACAGTGCAGTGAGATAGAGTGCTGCAGAGTGTATTGGTGTAGAGAGCAGTGGCTTGGAGTGGTGTAGTGTAGAGTGGCGTAGAGAGCAGTGGCAGAGAGTACAGTGGTGCACAGTAGAATAGAGTTGCACAGAGTGCAGTGTCCCAGACTGCTATGGTGTAGAGTAGAGTGACATAGAGGGCAATGGTACAGTAGAATAGAGTGTTGCAGAGTAGAGTATAGTTGTGTAGAGTACAGTGGTGCAGAGTAGATTGGCATAGAATCTAATGATGTAAAGTGCATTGGTTTTGAGTAAAGTGGTGTCAAGTGCAAGGGCTTAGGGTACAGTGGCACAGACTGCAGTAGTTTAGAGTAGAGTGGGATAGACTGTAGTGGTGTAGAATAGAGTGGTGAAAAGTAAAGTGGCATAGAGTGGAGTGATGCCGCATAGATTGCAGTGGTGTAGTGGCATAGAGTAGATTGTTTCAGAGTAAAGTAAATTGGCTTAGAGTGGAGTGGTGCAGGGTAGAGCGGATTGGTGTAGGCTAGAGTGCAGTAGTGTAGACTGCAGTGGCATAGAGTGAAGTGATGCAGAGTAGAGTGGCGTACACTGCAGTGCTGTAGAGTACGGTGGAGTGGCATATAGTAGAGTGGTATAGAGTAGAGTGCAGTGGCATAGAGTGGAGTGGCGTAAATTGGAGTGGCGCAGAGTACAGTGGTGCAGAGTGCAGTGGCACAGAGTGAAGTGGCATACAATGCAGTGGAGTAGAATAGATCATTTTAGAGTAAAATGAAGTGGTGTAGAGTGGAGTGGGGCAGAGCAGAGGCAAGTGGTGCAGGGTAGAGTGCACTGGTAAAGAGTAGAGCGGTGTGGAGTAGAGTGCAGTGGTGTAGAGCAGAGTGGCATAGAGTGCAGTGTCGTAGAGTGCAGTGCTGCAAAGTAGAGTACAGTGGTGTAGAGTGCAGTGGCATAGAATGAAGTGATGCAGAGTACAGTGGCGTAGAGTGTAATGGCATAGAGTGCACAGGCGTAGACTGCAATAGACTTACTTAGAGTAGAGTGGCTTAGAGTAGAGTGTAGTGGCATTGATTGCAGTGGCACAGAGTAGAGTAGTTCAGTGGCAGAGGGTGCAGTTTTCCAAAGTAAAGTGTCATAGAGTCAGTGGTGTAGAGTGTATTAGTGTAGAGAGCAGTGGCATAGAGTGGTGCAGAGTAGAGTTGCCTAGAGAGCAGTGGTATAGAGTACGGTGGTGCAGAGTAGTATCCAGTGGAGTAGAGTGCAGTGACATAGAGCGCTTTGGTGCAGAGTAGAGTGATGTAGAGTGCAATGGTGTAGAGTGCATTGGAGTAGAGTAAAATGTTGCAGAGTAGAGTATAGTTGTATAGAGTGCATTGATGCAGGGTAGATTGGCATAGATCACAGTGGTTTAGAGTGCATTGGTTTTGAGTAAAGTGGTGTAGAGTGCATTGGCATAGAGTACAGTGACACAAAGTGCAGTAGCTTAGAGTAGAGTGGCATAGACTGCAGTGGTGTAGAGTTGACTGGTGCAGAGCAGACTGGCATAGAGTGGAGTGGTGCAACGTAGATTGTAGTGGAGTAGAGTGGATTGGCATAGAGTGGAGTGGCACAGAGTGGAATAGGGTGGCCTAGAGTGCAGGGTGGTATAGTGCAGTGGTAAAGAGTAGATTGTTTTAGAGTAAACTAAAGTGGCATGGAGTGGAGAGGTGCAAGCTAGAGTGCATTGCTGTAGACTGCAGTGGAGTAGAGTGAAGTGATGCAGGGTAGAGTGGTGTACACTGCATTGCCGTAGATTTTCATAGAGTGCATTTGTGTATATTGCAGTCGCTCAGAGTAGAGTGGTGCAGAGTAGAGTAAAGTAGCATAGAGAACAGTGGAATAGAGTACAGTGGTGCAGAGTAGAAAGATCAGTGGCATACAGTGACATAGAGTGCAATGGTGTAGAGTAGAGTGGTATATAGTAGAGTGTTGCAGAGTAGTGGCATAGAGTGTAGTGATAAAGAGTAAATTAGTGTAGTGTACAGTGGTGTAAAGTGCATTCATTTTGATTAAAATGGTGTAGAGTGCATTGGTGTAGAGGGCAGTGGCATAGAGCGCCGTGGTTAGAGTAGAGTGGCATAGAGTGCAGTGGTGTAGACTAGTGCGGAGTAGAGTAAAGTGACATAGAGTGGAGGGCTGCACCATTGATTGCAGTGGCGTAGAGTGCAGTTGCATAGAGTAGAGTTGAGCAGAGTGGAGTGGCACATAGTGGAGTAGAGTGGAGTAGAGTGCGGTGGCATTGAGTGCAGTATCATATGGTGCAGTGGTGCAGAGTAGATTAGAGTGGCTTAGAGTGGATTGGCCTGGAGTGAAGTGGTGTAGAGTGCAGTGGCTTAAAGTGGAGTGTTGCAGAGTAGAGGTGCACAGACATAGTGACGTATAGTGCATTGTTTTTAGAGTGCTGTGAAGTGGCATAGAGTAGAGTACTGCCGAGTAGAGTTCAGTGGCATAAATTGCAGTGGCATACAGTGCAGTGGTGCAGCGTAGACTGTCAGAGTTCAGTGGCTGAGATTGCAGTGTAGCAAAGTAGAGTTGTAGAGTGGAGTGGTGTAGAGTAGAGTGGCATAGAAGTCACTCGTGTAGAGTGCAATGGCATAGAGTAGAGTGGGACCCAGTTAAGTAGAGTGGCATAGAGAGCAGTGGCACAGAGTACAGTGGTGCAGAGTAGAATAAAGTGGCATAGAATGCAATGATGTAGAGTGTAGTGTAGCAGAGTAGAGTTGTAGACTGGAGTGGTGTAGAGTAGAGTGGCATAGAGTGCATTGGTATACAGTGCATTGGCGTAGAGTAGATTAGTGCAGAGTAGAGTAGGGTGACATAGAGGGCAGTGGCACAGAGTATAGTGGTGCAGAGTGGAATAGAGTGGTGTAGAGTGCAGTAACATAAATTGCTATAGTTTAGAGCGGCATAGATTGCAATGTCATAGAGTAGACTGTTGCAGAGTAGAATTTAGTGGCATAGAGTGCAGTGATACAGAGTAGATTGATATAGTGTGCAGTGGCGTACAGTGCATTGATTTTGAGAAAAGTGATGTAGAGTACATTTGAATAGAGTGCTGTGGGATAAAGTGCAGTGTGTGGAATAGAGTAGTGAAGAGTGCAGTATTATAGAGTGGTACATAGTAAAGTGGAGTGTAGCACTGCTAAATGTAGCGGCATACACTGCAGTGGTGTAGACTAGAGTGGCATAGAATGGAGTGACTCAGAGTGGAGTAGAGTGGCGTAGATTGTGTTGGCTTACAATAGGCTGCTTCATAGTAGAGTGAAGTGGCATAGAATGGAGTGGTACAGTGTAGAGGGGAGGGTAGATGGCAGTAAAGTAGTGTGACATAGAGTGCAGTTATGTAGAGTGCAGTGGTGCAGAGTAGATGTGAGTGGTGTAGAGTGGATTGGCATTTAGTGGAGTGGTACAGAATAGAGTGCATTGGCATAGAGTGCAGTGCTTTAGAGTGCAGTATTGCAGAGTGGAGTGGCATAGAGTGGAGTGGCATAGAGTGGAGTTTTGCAGAGTAGAGTGGAGCGGCCTATATTGGAGAGGTGTAGAGTGCAGTGGCTAGGATTGAAGTGATGCAGAGTAGAGTAGTGTCGCACAGACTGCACTGGCATAGAATAGAGTGATATAGAGTAGAGAGGTGTAGAGTGCAGTTGCGTAGAGTGAAGTTGTGCAGAGTAGAGTGCAGTGACAAAGAGTTGAGTGGCATAGAAATGAATGCTGCAGAATAGAGTTCAGTGGAGTGGAATAGAGTAGTGCAGAGTAGAGTGGAGTGACATAATGTAGTGTATGCATAGTCACAAATATACAGTTTTACTGATAAATCTATAAAGTGCACAAACGAAAATGTATGGAGATGTCATCACTCAGTATACTGACATGTTTTGATTGTATTAAACTATTTGTTTCCACCACTCTTCAGAATTACTAAAAAATGGGGTTCATTTGTGCTTTCCTAATTGGGATACATTCTTAAATATCTGCACACTTTATTTACTGGCATTTAAATTTTGTTGGGTCCTAGAAAAAAATAACATCATACACCGTCCTCCAGCACACACCTAGTTCACAGCATGATTGTCACATAAATCCTCTGACTTGGAAGTCTGAGAAAGAAAAGTAAACACCAAGTTTCCTCTGAAGATAATGTTTGACTTTTGACCTCTGTCTCTGAATGTACAGCAGATGTAACTGTTAGACTTAGCATCTTTTGGTGTGTTTCCCCTGAGTTTTTGCTTTCTGACCTCCCGGGTTTTTGCTGGTGTAATGATTCTGCGCACTTTTCTCACTGCTGACCAGTGGTAAAGTGCAACTGCTCCTGTAGGAAAATGTGTTATGGATTGGTGTTTCCATGATTGGCCTATTTGATTTATGTGTCAGTCCCTAGTAAAGTGCACTGCATGTGCCAGGGCCCACAAATCAAATGCTGATTGGTGGGCTGCAGCACTGGATTGTGCCACCCACGCAAACAGCCTGTAAAGTGTAACTCTGGCCTGCCATTGCAGAGCCTGTGTGCAGTCTGGGACTGCCATGTCGATTTGGCAAGTGCACCCACTTGCCAGTCCCTAAACCTTCCCTTTTCTACATGTTAGCCACCCCTAAGGTAGGCCCAAGGTACCCCTGTGGGCAGTGTGCATTGTATGTGAAAGGTAGGACATGCACTGGTGTGTGTGGCATGTCCTGATAGTGATTTACAGCCAATATCGTTTTTCACAAGGCTATCTGTTCCCATAGGCCAGAATGGGCAGCTTGATTATAACATCTTATAATCCTAACTGACCCAGGGAACATGTTAGAAAAATGAATTTAGTATGCCTGAACTCAGAATGATAAAATACATCTTTTAGTGAAGTTGGTTTTAATATTCTGTGTTTGAAAAAAAACACTTTTAGAAAGTAGGTATTTTCTTGCCTAACCATCCAGCCTGCCTCTGCTAGCTTGTGTATTACATGTAAGGGTGGGCGTAGTTCGCGAAGTAGCACTTCGCGAAGCTACGCAAAGTGAAGTTCGCACTACGCGAGCTACGCGTAGCACTTCGCGAACTGCGAAGTAACATGTTCGCACTGTGCAAGATGTTGTTTTCAATGATTGCACAGTGCGGACAAGCAACCGGCACTGTGCAATCATTGAAAATGGCATCTTGCACAGTGCGAGCTGTAGTTTTCTGCTGCTCGAGTAGATTTTTCCTCGAGCTGCAGCTTTCTCAACGCGAACTGGTAGTTTCTCATCGCGAGCGGTCGCGAGCATACGCGACCCCTCGCAATGAGAAACCTGACCTTCTCACGTTGTGAATCTCGCCGGGAGGTTTATTTTCCATGCTCGCGATCGCGAACAAGGAAAAAGTCTCGCCAGGATGTCATTTTGCTTGCTCGCGGTCGCCAACTTGACGTTGAGGACCGCGAGCAAGCAAAAAATGACCGCAGCACTACGCAACACTACGCTACGCGTGTTCGCACTGTGCTACGTGCAGTTCGCGTAGTGCGAAGTAGCGCGAACTTCGCAAACTACGCGAGCGTAGCGTAGTGCTTCGCCCAGGCCTAATTACATGTCTGGTTTGTGAGTGGCGGGCTGGGATGGCTCCAGGAGGCAGGGTGAGTCAGCACTAGGCTGAATAGACCTATCTGCATTGGGAGTAGTGGGAGGAGTAGCACCTGGACTTGAATAGGGCTGGGCCTGCCTTCCACAATGCTGGCTCCACCTCCTGTGGTGCGTCTGATGGGCCTGGCCCACACTGACAAAGGAAGAAGTTGTGCACTGGCAGAATACACACAGAACTGGTTTGGACTAGGTACAAACACTCTCTGGATTTGGGGGTATAAATATTGGGGCCCAAACATCAGAACTTTAGAACTCTTTTGGATCAAGAAGACTGCCAAGAAAAAGAGCTGGAGAAGCTGTGAGGAGGAACTACCACTTTGCTGTGTGCTTTACTGTGTTGGCCTGCAGTGGCTGCTTCTGTCTTGGGCAGTGAAAGGACTGGACTGAACTTTCTGCAATCTTCTTTTCTCCAAGGGCTTAAGGTAAAGCTTGCACCCTGTTCAAGAACTCTCAGGAACAGCAAAGAATTCAAGCTCTTCTGCCCTCAGCACTGGGAACTGTGTGTTTTGTGCTGCAACAGAAGAAAAGCAACCTGACGCCTGTGAACCCCGTGCTTTTGGAAGCTCAATGAGAGGTCGCCAGCGCCCTGCATTTCTAAAAGGTACTGTTTGCAGGGCTTCCCGACACCATAGCTGGCCCGCGACGCCGCCGTCAGGCAGAATTGTTTGGATTTGTTTGCTCACGACGCCGTGATAGCCCCGGACGGAGCTATCGACATCAAGGGACTGTTTTTCAAGGTTATTTTGATAACTGAAGATTTTTAAGTGCTGTATTGTGGATTTTTATCATTTTTGGTCTTTTTTTAAGTATATAAAAATATTGGATATTTTTCTAAACTGGTGTGGTGTCCGTTTGTAGTGCTTACACTGTATTACTGTTGGTTATGTGCAAATGCTTTACACACTGCCTCTAAGCCTGACTGCTCGTGCCAAGCTACCAAGGCGGTGAGCAGGGGTTATTTTAGGAGTGTAACTCCCTTATCCTGACTAGGAAGAAGGGTCCCTATTTGGACAAAGGTGCAAGCCCTTGCCAACTAGAGACCCCCATTTCTAACATTGGTTGTCAGTGGTGAGGACAGGATTTGTGTTTGCACTTGACTCACAGTGATTGGTGTGCACTATTACCATATCGCAGACCATTACGTACCACATACTGTTGCTTTTCTCTTTTTGGCCTATTTTTGAGCTTGCAAGTTTAAACTTGCTACTTCATCATGCCTGAATCAAGAGCATCATCTGTTGCATCCCTGGAAATTGCCTTTGAGGAGGATAGGTTGGAATCTTACAATGTGAAAGAATTGAAAGCGATTTGCAAAAACCTGAAAGTCCAAGCCAGAGGCCTCACTAGGAAGGATGAGCTACAAAAGGCGCTGAGGGCCAGTGTAGCAGCCAGACATACCAGCGAGCAGTCTGGTGATCTCAATGGAGAGGCGGAGGAGCCTACTTCTAGGGTGGATGTGCTTTTGGGAGGGAGGAACCTTCCAGGCCAGGCAGCAGTAGCTTGTCCCCATAGGAGCTGGAGGACAGGTGGGATGCAAGGAAGGTAGCGACTGAGTTAAAGAAGCTCAATCTTGCCATGGAAGAGAAAAGAATGTTCTTAGATTATGAGATCAGAATGAAAGAGCTGGATCAAAGGAGTAGACCCAGCTCAGATGGTGACTGCAATTCATCAGGACAGGCAGACAGAATTGTACACATCCCTAAGAATGTGGGCAGGGAGTTCAAAAAGTGGGATGACATACAGAGGTGGTTTCAGGGTTACAAGGCAGCGATACTCATGAATGGGGTCCCTGAGAAGAATTGGGGAGATGGATTGTGTCCTCTGTTTCCAGAGGAAGCCAGGGATACTTTGCAGCTTTGGGTATGGGGCCTAACCTCACCTATGCTGATATGAAGGAAGCCCTTCTCACTAGGTATGGTCTCACTCCTGAGAAGTAAGGGGATCAGTTTAGGTCCAGTAAGAAGTCTGAGGCCAACACTTGGTTGGAATGTATGGATATGTTTTGCAGGTCGCTGGATGCCTGGGTGAAGGGCAGTAATGTGACAGATTTTCAGGGACTCTACAATTTGATTGCGTGGGAGCACTTGTCTAGTCTATGTTTTGCAGATCTGTGCCAGCACCTAGTTGATAGTAAGCTGACTGACCCCATGAAGCTTGCTATGGACTGGCCCGCTGGGTGAGTACCAGGGTCCACATGAAAGTGTTTGGGGGAGAATCAGCCAAAGGTGGGCAGGGTCCCCAGCAAAAAAGTGGGAGGGACAAGGGTAAAGCACGGGAGTTCTCTGAAGGGCCCCAAACTAATACCCAGGGTAAAGTTTCCCATCCCCCAGGAGATAAGAAGAATGGGGTCTTTACAGGAAAGCTTGCTGAGACCGCCCCCTGCAAGTGTTTTTCATGTGACCAGGTGGGTCACCTGAAGGGGGACCCCAGGGGCCCAAAGGGGACGCATCCACCCACCGGTGGGCAGACCAAGGTGTTGGCTAGTGTAGAGCCTGGGGGGGAGTGGTACCCACAGGAGGGTGGGGATCCCGCACAAATTGCCCTTGTCTCACTAGGGGACAGTGAGATGGTCCCAGGAAACCAGGTACCCCCTAACAGAAAGAAATACAGCACCTGGGTGAACATCAATGGCAAAAGGGTAGAGGCTCTAAGAGATACTGGAGCCAGTGTGACCTCAGTCCGGTGTCACCTGGTCTCTGAGGAGCAGGTAGTCCCAGGGGCATTCCACCAAGTAGTTGCTGTGGACAGCTCAGAGCCCAGTGTATGGTGGCGCAGGTTCCCTTTGAGTGGGGGGGGTCTCAGGTACCTTGAGGGTGGTTGTGAGCCCTACCATGCCTGTAGATTGACTGCTAGGTAATGACCTGGAGCAGTCCTTATGGAAGGATATTCAGCTCAGGTCTCACTTGGAGATGCTTGGGTTGACAGAGTGGGCATGCGTGTCTTCTCAGTCAATGGCAGCCAGAAAGGGTGATCAAGAGGACTTGGAGCCTGAAACAGTGGCCCAAGTCCCTGCCAAGAGAAGGGTAGTGGGCACGGGAAACAGGGCCCATGAGGTTCCCAAGGACCGGGAGGAGGCTGACCTTGAGGGGGACGCCCCGGTGCCTGAAGGGGAACAAGTAGCCAAGCTGGGGGACATCTCTGAGCTGACCCATTGGCAACAAGAAGGGGTCCCACCAGGGATGAATTCTGCAAGGAGCAGAGAGAGTACCCTTCTCTGGAAGGTGTGCGGTGGCAGGGTGCAGACCAGGCAGCTGGTGATCAGTCCGGATCACATCTGATCTACTGGGAGAATGGTCTCCTGTATAGTGAGCCTAATGTTGCTGAGCCTGGGTCAGCCCATTGCTGGTAGTACCCCAGCGCTTCAGGACCTTCCTACTGGATCTGGCTCATGATGTGCCTTTGGCAGGACATTTGGGGCGGGACAAGACCTTTGACAGGCTTGTCACCCACTTCTTTTGGCCCCAAATGCATAGGCAGTCAGATGGACACTACAGGTCTTGCCAAAATTGCCAGGCAAGTGGCAAGAGTGGGAGGAAGGTCAAAGCTCCTCTCCAACCTTTCCTGGTTGTTGGAATACCCTTTGAAAGGGTAGGGATGGATATTGTGGGGCCACTGGATCCCAATACAGCCATGGGCAACAGGTACATCCTGGTCTTGGTGGACCATGCCACCCAGTACCCGGAGGCAATCCCTCTCAGGACAACAACAGCGCCAGTGGTGTGCCAGGCATTAATGGGGATCTTTTCCCATGCAGGGTTCCCCAGAGAGGTGGTTTCTGTTTGGGGGACCAATTTTATATCCAAGTGTATGACATCCCTGTGGAAGGAGTTTGGTGTAACGTACAAGTTCACCACGCCTTACCACCCACAAGGTAACGGTCTGGTGGAGAGATTCAAACAGACCTTGAAGGGCATGATTAAGGTTCTAACAGAACCCATGAGGCATAAGTGGGATGTCTTTTTGCCATGCCTTCTCTTTGCATACAGGGAGGTACCTCAGAAGTCTCTTGGGTTCAGTCCCTTTGAGCTCCTATATGGCCTCCATGTCAGAGGACCTCTGAGTTTGGTGAAGGAAGGCTGGAAGGCAGCTCCCAGGAAAACTCCCCAGGATGTTTTTAGTAACATGCTGGCCTTCAGAAACCAAACTGCCCGCTTCAGGAAACTCACTCAGGCGAACCTAGAAGCAAGCCAGGAAGAAATGAAGAAGTGGTATGACCAGAATGCCACTCTGGTTGAATTTCAACCTGGGCAAAAAGTGTGGGTCATGGCCCCAGTGGAACCTTGTGCCTTGCAGGACAAGTGGACTGGACCATTTGAGGTGGTGGAGCGCAAAAGGGACGTACCTAACTGGTAGATTTGCAGACTCCAAGGAACCCTTTGTGGATCCTCCATGTGAACCGCCTCAAGCCTCACTTTGAGAGGTCCGAAGTGAGCATGCTCTTGGCGACAGATGATTGGGGGGAAGAGCAGAGTGAGCCTCTCCCTGACCTCCTGTCTACCAAGGAGCACAATGGGTCAGTAGAAGGTGTGGTCCTCTCCCCTACACAGACCCCAGAGCAGCAGAGGGACTGTCACCAGTTGTTGAAAAAGTTGACCCCACTGTTCTTTCTGAACCCAGGTTTTACTCACTGGTGTACCCATGACGTGGACACTGGTGACAGCCCCCCTGGAAAACACAAGATTTACAGTTTGACTGACCGTGTCAGGGTGTGGCGGGGCCGGTGAGACAGAGACGGCAACCAAGTAGAGTGTTTTGGTCGAGGGCTTTATTCTTTACTTTAGGCAGTATTTTTACAACAATAGGGGTCCCGGAAGTCTTCTGTGCGTGTCTCGTTGACTGCGGCGGAAGCAGGAAGATGGTCGTCTGCGGGCTTCGAGCCGGTCTTCTGGACAATCCCCTTTCGCTGATGGCGAGTCCGTGACAGGGATACCTCGAGGAGGTGGCACTCCGGTCAGGGAAACAAAGTGAGAAACAGGGATTAGGACGGGATCTAGTGAGCCGAGGAAGAAGGGGCCGGGAGTGAAGGAAACCCAGTGCTTTCGGTGCGCTCTCACGTTTACGGTTGTGAAGGGGTGCACGTGCTCCGGGTGAAAATAGGGCAGGGTAACAGGATGCAATTCGGGCACTACGAGGTTGTGTTTAACAGGGGAGGTGAGGCGCCTTTCCCCAACCAACCCGCTACCCTTCCTCGTACCTGCTTGAGCCACGCTCCTCCCCTGGGAACGTGGCAGGGCGCTTCGTGATGTCGTTGGCCTCCTGGCTTGTCGGGGTCGTCTCCGTCCTTCCTCTCCTCCAACGTGCTGCTACTTCCTCTTCTCCACTCGTCTCGAACCGTCCTTTTTCTCCACTCCAATTCGCCTTCAACCTCCAGGGAAACGCCGTCCGTTTCTACGGGTTTTGTGTATCCTAGCAAGGTGACGTCATCGGTGGGAGGATTCTCGTCGTCACGAAAGGCGAAATTAAAGGAGCCCTGTTCGGTTTCCACAGGCCAGTCTTGTGACCGATAGGGATACCACTCTTCCTGTTGTCCTGGTACCTCGGGTTGCTGCAGGGGGAGAGAAGGGGTCAAAGAGGCGTCCTTTGACCAGCAGTTCCGGTCAGGGGTGAGTGATCCCACTGTTTCTAACGCCCCGTCACACTCCTCCCCCCCTGGATTCTCCCGTTCAGGGAGAGGGAAGACCCTAGATAAGAAATCCGCGTTTCCGTTATCTCGGCCCTTCCTGTGTCTGATGGTAAAAGCGTAGGGCTGCAAGGATAGAAACCAGCGTAGGATTCTGGGATTCTGACTCCTATTTTTATACATCCATTGTAGGGGGGCGTGATCGGTATACAGGATGAATGGTTTCCCTTCCAGATAATATTGGAGTTTATCTATGGCCCATTATATGGCCAGGCATTCCCTTTCAATGGTTGGATATTTGGCCTCCCTCGGGAATAATTTTCTGCTGACAAATAGTATGGGGTGTTCGAGCCCATCCCCGCCCTCCTGAGACAACACCGCTCCTATACCCAGATCTGAGGTGTCTGTGGCCAGTATAAAGGGCTTGAAGAAGTTAGGGGATAATAACACCGGCTGTTTTGTGATAGTGTTCTTCAAGTCTGTAAAGGCTCGCAAAGCAATAGGATTCGGCTGTAGGAACTCCCGGTGTTTTACCTCCTTGCGCAGAAGATCCGTAAGGGGGGCAGCAGTGTCTGCAAAGTTGGGGATGAATCTACGATAGTAGCCGATAAGTCCTAGGAATGCCCTCAGATCTCTTTTGGTACGGGGAAAGGGGGTTCCCTGAATAGCCCGGACCTAGGAGGCTTGGGGGGTGATGGAGCCCTCACCTAACACAAAGCCAAGATAATTGACTCGTTGAAATGCTACTCTAGATTTCTTGGCGTTTATGTGTAGTCCGGCTTTTTGTAGTGCGGTGAGGATCGTTTCTAGGTGTTTCAGATGCTCCTCCCAAGTGTCGCTGTATACGACTATGTCGTCAAGGTAAGCTGAGCTGGATGAAGGGAAGGGTTGCAGAATCGCATTCATAAGTCTTTGAAATGTAGCCGGGGCTCCATGAAGACCGAAGGGTAGCACGGTGAACTCGAACAACCCTTCGTCTGTGATGAACGCTGTTTTCTTCCGATCGGCTTCTCTGAGGGGCACCTGCCAATATCCCTTTGTCAGGTCTAGCGTGGTTATGAAGGTGGCTTCTCCGAGTTTTTCGATCAGCTCGTCTACCCGTGGTATGGGATAGGCATCAAACGTAGAGATGGCGTTCAGGGCTCGGAAGTCCATACAGAAACGACGCGAGCTGTCCGGTTTGGCACCATAACAATAGGTGATGCCCAGTCGCTCTTGGAGGGTCGAATCACCCCGAGTTTCAGCATCTCTCTGACTTCGTTTCTTATGGCCTCTCGTCGAGCCGCTGGGATGCGGTAGGGTTTTTGTTTCACCTTCTTTCCAGCCGGGGTCTCGATATTATGTTCCACTAATGATGTTTTCCCTGGCCTGTTCGAGAAAATGTCCTGAAACGGGAGAAGGGTTTCCTGTAGTTGCTGCTCTCTTATTCGTGGAAGGTCGTCACTTATGACTAGTTCATTCAAGGTGGAGGGTTCTTTTTGTGGCAGGGGTAGGAGTAGGTTGGCACTTGTTGGTGGAGGTCCTATCCACTTCTTTAATAAATTTATGTGGTACGTTTGTATTTTTGATGGTGCAAGTCGCAGTCGATAGGTGGTATCTCCAATCGTACCAACCACCTCATAAGGTCCTTTCCACTCATTTTTACCCTGGCCGGAAGCAGGATCAACGCCCAATCCCCTACGTTTAGTTTCCAGAGTTTCGTTCCCTTGTCGTAACATTGTTTTTGCTTCTGTCTCTGTAGCTCCAGGTTGGAATAGGCCAAGCTTCGTAATTTTCCTATTTTGGACCGGAGTTGCTGGGTATAGTCGAGGAGGGCCCTTTGTTCTTGTTCGCCTTCCGTTTCCCATGCGTCCTTGGTCATTTCTAGCAAGGATCTCGGAAGTCTGCCATAAAGAGGTTCGAAGGCTGAACATCCCAGGCTGCTCTGCTTCTGTGCTCTCAATACGTAGAGGGCTAATGGTAGGAGGCGGTCCCACTCAGACCCTTCAGCCGAAAGCATTTTCTTCAGGGTAGATTTCAGTGACTGGTTATACCTCTCGACGAGCCCGTCCGTTTGAGGGTGGTATACCGATGTCCGTAGGTGTCGTATATCCAATGTTTTGCAGACTTCTTTCATCAATTTCGAGGTAAACGGGGTGCCTTGGTCGGTTAAAACCTCCTTAGGGAATCCGACCCTGGAGCACAGCTCGATCAATTTTTCGGCTATATGCATTGTTGTGGGGGTCCGCAAAGGGAAGGCCTCGATAAATCGAGTTGCATAATCAACAAGTACCAGTGCGTACACGTGTCCTCTTGAGGAGCGTGATAGCGGTCCGATCAAATCCATACCTATTCTTTCGAAGGGCCGTCCTACAATGGGTAAGGGGACCAGAGGGGCTGCTGGGGGACGATGTAGGTTCCTTCGCTGGCAAATCTCACATTTCGAGCAATAGTCCTTCACCTGTTTGTAGATCCCGGGCCAGTAGAAATACCGTAGAATGCTATCTGTGGTTTTCTCTGTCCCACTGTGTCCGGCGGTAAGATGGGTATGGGCGAAGAAGAGGACCTGGTCTCGGAAAGATACGGGCACCACTAATTGAGGGTCCCCCCTCCTACCCCCTCCCGGTATAGGAGATCCTTTGTTATGAGAAACCTCGGATATCTAGGGGGGTCCTGACCCAGGGACATGTGTGCGCTTTCCCAAGCATTGAATAGAGTGGAGTCGTTGGCTTGTGCAAAACGGAAACTGCGGTCCGTGACCCAGGGTTCAGGAGAGATAAGGGTTGTTACAGTTCTAGGGGTCGTTGCAGTGGTTGTGGATACCGATGTTTTAAAGAGGGACATAAACCCCGGATTATCCACCCCCAGAATCACATCCTCTGGCAGGGAATCTACCACTCCCACCCTCACTGTACACGGGTCCTTATCATAGGGTCTCATTGTTACCTGTGCAAGAGGGTAGGGCTTAACATCCCCATGTACACACTTTATGTGGACTATGACGTCCTGGACATATTGATGGGGAAGTATCAGCCTTTTCTGTACGACTGATTGCCTGCATCCCGAATCTAATAGGGCTTTCACTGTTCTACCGTTCAGCCACACACTCACGTAAAATGAGAGTCCTGTTTCAGCTGCATACATTATGGTTTAGGGGAGATACCAAACCTCCATGGCCTCTTCGGTCGTTCGTTTCTTGGGGTAAAGTCGAGCTATGTGGCCCCACTCTCCGTATTCGAAGCACTGGGGCCCGCGGGCCGATGGCCCGTCTATTCTTATGGTTCTAGGTTTCATTGCATCTGGTACCGCTTTCTTTTTCTCGGTTTTGATGGGAGTATGTGTTTTTGTTCCCTTCTCATAGTCCCACCCCGAGATTTTTGGTTGTGCTCGGGCATAGTTAGCTGCCATTTCAATGGCTTGCTCCAGCGACAACCCGGGGTGTTGTTTGAGCCACCTCTGAGAGGCATACGGCGAGGCCTCCATGAACTGCTCTAAGTATATTTTGGTCATCACTTCCTCCTTGGTGCTGGTGGCCGGTCTTAGCCATTTATCAGCGGCCATCTTTAATCGGAAAAACAGAGTTTTGGGGCTCTCGCCAGGTGTACCCCTCTCTCTCCGGAAGCGGAGTTGGTAGGCCTCGCCATCAAGCCCTAGATGGTCCAAGATGACTTCTTTGATCGTTATATAGGGCGCGTTGCCCGTGGGGTTGGCTACCTGGTATGCGAACTGCGCCTCCCCTGACAGGAGCGGCGCCAAGAAGAAGGGCCACTTTTCTTCAGGCCATCCCATCGCTCTGGCGGCCCTCTCAAAGTTCATCAAGAACACGTCTGGGTCTTCCCCCGGTGTATATTTCTGTAAGGCTATTCCCGAGGGGTGTGAGACGGAAAGGGGCCGATTCTCCATGGGGGTTTGGACTACTGCGACCGGAGCGGGCTTCTGCAGGCTCTCCATGTGGGCCGCAATAGTGGTTTGAAAAAGGTCATGGTCTGCTTGTGCCGAGGTCATCTGTCTCTGCACCGCCCATTCCAATTTTTCTTGTCCTTTGATAAGATGCTGGATAAGGGCTTCCATCTTTGCATACAGACGGATCGTAGAATCCCACTTCTGACACCAGTGTGGCGGGGCCGGTGAGACAGAGACGGCAACCAAGTAGAGAGTTTTGGTCGAGGGCTTTTTTCTTTACTTTAGGCAGTATTTTTACAACAATAGGGGTCCCGGAAGTCTTCTGTGCGTGTCTCGTTGACTGCGGCGGAAGCAGGAAGATGATCGTCTGCGGGCTTCGAGCCGGTCTTCTGGACAATCCCCTTTCGCTGATGGCGAGTCCGTGACAGGGATCCCTCGAGGAGGTGGCACTCCGGTCAGGGAAACAAAGTGAGAAACAGGGATTAGGACGGGGTCTAGTGAGCCGAGGAAGAAGGGGCCGGGAGTGAAGGAAACCCAGTGCTTTCGGTGCGCTCTCACGTTTACGGTTGTGAAGGGGTGCACGTGCTCCGGGTGAAAATAGGGCAGGGTAACAGGATGCAATTCGGGCACTACGAGGTTGTGTTTAACAGGGGAGGTGAGGCGCCTTTCCCCAACCAACCCGCTACCCTTCCTCGTACCTGCTCGAGCCACGCTCCTCCCCTGGGAACGTGGCAGGGCGCTTCGTGATGTCGTTGGCCTCCTGGCTTGTCGGGGTCGTCTCCGTCCTTCCTCTCCTCCAACGTGCTGCTACTTCCTCTTCTCCACTCATCTCGAACCGTCCTTCTTCTCCACTCCAATTCGCCTTCAACCTCCAGGGAAACGCCGTCCGTCGCCTTCCGGGTTTCTACGGGTTTTGTGTATCCCAGCAAGGTGACGTCATCGGTGGGAGGAGTCTCGTCGTCACGGAAGGCGCAATTAAAGGAGTCCTGTTCGGTTTCCACAGGCCAGTCTTGTGACCGATAGGGATACCACTCTTCTTGTTGTCCTGGTACCTCGGGTTGCTGCAGGGGGAGAGAAGGGGTCAAAGAGGCGTCCTTTGACCAGCAGTTCCGGTCAGGGGTGAGTGATCCCACTGTTTCTAACGCCCCGTCACACAGGGCCAGCATCAAGGAGGAGGTCTCCAAGATGTTGGCGTAAGGGGTGATCGAGCCCTCCAACAGTTCTTGGGCCAGCCCAGTGGTCTTGGTCCCAAAGGCTGCTGAACCGGGTGCCACTCCAGAACTACGGTGTTGTGTGGACTACTGTGGGCTCAATGCCATCACCAGGACTGACGCGCACCCCATCCCCAGAGCTGATGAGCTCATTGATCGGTTGGGAGCTGCCCGGTTCCTCAGCACGTTTGATTTAACATCTGGGCACTGGCCGATTGCCTTAACCGATGGGGCCAAGGAGAGGTCAGCATTCTCAACCCCAGAAGGACATTACCAATTCCGGGTGATGCCCTTTGGGTTGAAGAATGCCCCTGCCACCTTTCAGAGGTTGGTCAACCAGGTGTTGGCTGGACTGGAGGATTTCAGTGCCGCCTACCTGGATGACATTTCTGTGTTCAGTTCCAGCTGAGAAGAACACTTGCAGCCCCTCGGTAAAGTGTTGAGGGCTCTGCAAGGGGCAGGCCTCATGATCAAGGCCAGTAAGTGCCAGATCTGGCAGGGTTCTGTGGTGTACTTGGGACACCAGGTAGGAAGCGGCCAGGTGGCACCCCTACAACCCAAGATTGACACCATTCTGGCTTGGGAGCCCCCCAAGAACCAGACAGAGGTGAGGGCCTTCTTAGGTCTCACTGGGTACTATAGGAGGTTTATTAAGGGCTACAGCACCATTGTTGCCCCCTTAACAGAGCTGACTTCCAGGAAGCAGCCCAAGAAGGTAATCTGGACTGAGTCCTGCCAGAAAACTTTTGATGCCCTGAAGGCAGCCGTGTGCACGGCTCCCGTGCTCAAGTCACTCGACTCTCCAAGGATTTCGTCGTGCAGACTGACGCTTCAGAGCATGGGGTGGGAGCGGTGCTTTTACAACTGAACAAAGGGGGCCTAGACCAGCCTGTAGTCTTCTTTAGCAGGAGACTACTCCCCAGGGAACAGAGGTGGAGTGCCATAGAAAGGGAAGTGTTTGCTGTGGTCTGGGCACTGAAGAAGCTTAGACCATACCTGGTTGGGACTCACTTCCGGGTTCAGACAGACCACAGGCCCCTCAGATGGTTGATGCAAATGAGGGGTGAGAATCCAAAACCAGTGAGGTGGTCCATCTCCCTACATCGAATGGACTTTACGGTGGAACACCGCCCTGGCACAGAACACGCCAACGCAGGTGTTCAGTCCAGGTTCTTCCGCCTTAGTGAACAGAAATCCCAGGAGGTTGGGTAGTTCTCCCTACTTTCAGCTGTAGGGGACATGTGTGAGACTTAGCATCCTTTGGCATGTTTCCCCTGAGTTTTTGCTTTCTCACCTCCCGGGTTTGACTCTGTTGTTGCTGGTGTAATGATTCTGCGCACTTTTCTCACTGCTGACCAGTGGTAAAGTGCAAGTGCTCCTGTAGTAAAATGTGTTCTGGATTAGTGTTTCCATGATTGGCCTATTTGATTTATGTCAGTCCCTAGTAAAGTGCACTGTGCGTGCCAGGGCCCATAAATCAAATGCTGATTGGTATGCTGCTGCACTGGATTGTGCCACCCATGCAAACAGCCCGTAAAGTGTAACTCTGGCCTGCCATTGCAGAGCCTGTGTGCAGTCTGGGACTGCCATGTCGACTTGGCAAGTGCACCCACTTGCCAGTCCCTAAACCTTCCCTTTTCTACATGTTAGCCACCCCTAAGGTAGGCCCAAGGTACCCCTGTGGGCAGGCTTTTAGAAAGTAGGTATTTTCTTGCCTAACCATCCATCCTGCCTCGGGTAGGTTGTGTATTGCATGTCTGGTTTGTGAGTGACAGGGACTGGGGTGGCTCCAGGAGGCAGGGTGAGTCAGCACTAGGCTGAATAGACCTATATGCATTGGGAGTGGTGAGAGGAGTAGCACCTGGACCTGAATAGGGCTGGGCCTGCCTTCCACAATGCTGGCTCCACCTCCTGTGGTGCTTCTGATGACTCTTACCCACACTGACAAAGGAAGAAGTTGTGCACTGGCAGAATGCACCCAGAACTGGTTTGGACTAGGTACAGACACTCTCTGCCTTCAGAGAACAGAGGATTTAGTGGTATAAATATTGGGGCCCAAACCCCAGAACTTTAGAACTCTTTTGGATCAAGAAGACTGCCAAGAAGAAGAGCTGGAGAAGCTGTGAGGAGGAACTGCCACTTTGCTGTGTGCTTTGCTGTGTTGGCCTGCAGTGGCTGCTTCTGTCTTGGAAAGTGAAAGGACTGGACTGAACTTTCTGCAATCTACTTTTGTGAGTTTCTCCAAGGGGTTGAGGTAGAGCTTGCCCCCTGTTCAAGAAGTCTCAGGAACAGCAAAGACTTCAAGCTCTTCTGCCCTCAGCACTTGGAACTCTGTGTTTTGTGCTGTAACAGAAGAAAAGCAACCCGACGTTGTCTACGACGCCGCTGCCGACTCCGTTTCCTGAAGGCACCACCGAGGGCACCACCGCAATGCCGCACCGCGACCATGGTCTCACCAACGATGCCTGCTGATGCCGCCACCGACCCGCTGCTCGCACCGTGACCTGTGGGCACCGCACTCCGCACCACCTTGCTTCATGACGACGCCTTGGTATCCCCGATGACGCAGCTCCACACTGAAATCAACGCAGCTGCTTGCACCGTGGTTCAAGGGCCCGCTCGTAAAGTTACATGACACACTGCCCTCATCCCGCACTGCAGCTTTGGCCTACCGATGCTGGTGCAATCGACTCCAGTTCGTCAGCCGACGACAGCGCTTCAGCCAGCACCGTGATGAGCATCGCCTTCATCTCGCACCGCGACCCTGGTCTCACCAACGACACCATCTGACGCCGCCACCGAGCCGCTGCTCGCACCGCGACCTAAGGGCACCGCACGCCGCACCGCTGCACTTCGCACCGCAGCACCCGACACCTGCCGACGCCAGCGCTCCTGACTCCATCAGAGAGGAGATTGACCTGCAACGCGTGTGACTTTGAGGGCCCGACGACTCCTGCACAGACCTCCGGAATCGACACCTGCCGACACCGTGCTTTTGGAAGCTCAACGAGAGGTCGCCGACTCCCTGCATTTCTAAAAGGTACTGTTGACAGGTCTTCCCGACACCGTATCTGGCCTGCGATGCCGCGGTCAGCCAGAACTATTTGGATTTGTTTGCTCACAATGCCGTGATAGCCCGGACGGAGCTATCGACATCAAGGAATTGTTAGAAACCACAAAGCTAATGGTAAGCATTGGGCACAATGGATTCCCAGGGAAGCTGTCTAAATTTTTCCAAGATGTCTTTAGCAAATTAGACAGCTTCGGTGTCTGGTATTATTTGAATGAAAAAGTGTGCATGTAAGGCAGCGGACTGTCTACAACTGATATAGTGGTGATGTGATAGCAGAGTGAGTATGTCCTGTATGATGGTAACGAGGCATGCAGACAGAAGAGGTGCTATTGGAGTGCAAATTAAGTACAGAGGCTGGGGCCATGAGCCTAATTTGTAAATGAAACAGTGCCAGTGCTCAAAGCTCTTCTCTGAAACATGGGGCTGGTGCGATTAAATGTGCATGCAAGGAGTACCAAGACTGCATAGTCCTATATCCACCACAGGCCTCTTTAATCCACTACCAGACACTCCCTGCCACTTTATATCTCTCTTGCAGTTCATGCTTTCCCCATTTGTGATGGGTTTCCATTATTCTCTTCCTCCATCTTTCCTATTTGTGTTTTTTTCACTCCTCAAAAAAAAAAATATATATATAATGAATAAGAATAATTGCTGGTCCCCAAAACTAAGTGCTGGTGCGGCCCCTGGAAACCACCAGCTCACATTAAGCACTGGGCGGGGCCACCTATGCTGGAGCTTGGAGCGAGCATCTCCTGGAGCACCTCCATTGCTGCAGAGAGTGCCCTCCTTCCGCATTGTGCATTAAGAACCTTCTGGTGTCCCGGAAGGCAATGCTGTTTTCAGTTGGGGACAAGGCAGTGGAGGGCAGGCAGGATCAGTAACTGAGAATCTAGTTAGATTGCATACTATTCATGGGAGCAGCGATATTGAAATGTCCCAGCATTGACCTTTCTCTCACAACCACATACTTAATGGTGCACTATATACTGTGCCAATAGTGCAGAATGCTCCACACTGTACTGGTGAATATGACCTACCTACATTGCTCACTACTCCCATAGAGGTCAAAGTCTGCCCAAATTGGGCCTCTGCCTCAGCACACTCACAAAGCATTTGGCACTAGTCTTTTAGGCCTCTAGACTAGCTGGGACCAGGGGAGGAGCACAGGAAATTCCAAGCACCTGTAGGGGTGGAAGTTTCTAAAAACTTCCTCTATTTCAAAACAGGCACCAGGTATAAATATTGGGCCATCAGACCCAACTCTTCAGTACACCTCTAAAACTGTGGATGACTTGAAAGAACTGTTGTGCTGCTCTTCTGCAAGAAGGAATGCTACTCTGCTGCCCTGTTGCCGGAATGAGGAGAATTGAACCTGCATCTTCAACCCAGGACTATCAGAGTGACTCCCAAGGCTTGTTGGCTGGCTATCCGATCAGAGCTTCAGGGACAGAAAATTTCGATCTTGCTTGATCCCAGCCCCTGGACTCTGTCTGCTTTGAGTCTTACCCCACAAATAGTGCCACCTTGTCCTGGACCCTTGGAGGTAGGCCTGGAGCTCCATGGAAACACCGCTGTGTGATGCATCTTGATGTACATCCTCGCTTCGCAACCCGGTAGCCCATTGGAACTGCCACTGCACTCAACATCCTCTTTGCAGGATCTCGCAATGTACTACATTGTATGTTAGACATGGCATCTTTGGACTGGTTTCCCCTAAATTTTTGCCTCTACCTCCTGTATTTTTGATGCTGTGCTGGATTTTGTTTTGCTGGCTTAGAGGCTTTGGGCACTTTGCCAGTGCTGATCAGTGTCAAACTGCAGGTGCTCCCTGTGTAAATTGTTATTATGATTGGTTCTCCCTGATTGGCATATTTGATTTATTGGTCAATTCCTAGTAAAGTGCACAGATTCTACTTTTAAACTATTTAAATATGCACACAAACTCTATGGAGTCGCGCGGCAATACCTACGAATTGCTGCTCTACTTAAACAAATGTACAATTCTCCCAACACTGCTATAAAAATATATGTAAAAATATATAGAACATTATAAATATATTTCTCTATTACCACTTTAATAAAGTGATAAGAGGTAGTCAATAACCATGACTGGTACTACTTACCTAATTGTAAGAGCCATTGCCATTTATGTGGATACAGCCACGAAGACATGTTCAATTTCATCTGTGTATGCCCTGCCCTTTTACCTCTTAGGTGGAAATTGCTACATCCAGCACTGAGAGCCCTACAAATTAGGGCCTTTTGGCCAGCATTAATGACACTTTTGAATGGCCACAGTATCCAGATACCATGCAAGACAACCAGTTTTCTGCTCCAGGGAGCAAAGACCACATATCTATAACCAAAATCGAGCATTGTTGAAAGGGCCCACGCCGGAAGCAGCCCTGGCTTCACATCAAGAAATTCGTGAAAAAACCAAGCACCTTAGAACTTCAGACTCAGAGACTGTCTGATTATGTGAGAAAGCAGCAATGCATTGCACGAAGCCCGCACTTTGAACTTCAGACACTGTCTGATTATGTGCCTGCAATCATTGCCATCACTAGTCATTATCTCAATAGGGCATTAGTATCCTACTTATTAAATGCACTTTGTTCGATACATATCACAGGTAACAGTTCTCATTCATAAGACACATTTTGTTTGTTAATCAGCACTGGTCACTTTATAGCCACAGGCATGTTAAGCTGAGGTTTCTGGAATGTTGAACCTTGCTCCATCTGTGACAGTAGGTGCTGTCATTTGTGTACTCATTCCTGCCCCATTTCAATGTTTTAATGTGATCATCTGTTTTAACTTGATCTTTTGCGGTCTTCATTGCTGCCCCGTTTCAGTGTTTTAATATTATTATCCATTTATACTTGATCTTTTGCAGATTTTATTTAGTTACATAATGAAATGATTTTAATTAATTGGCAATAAAGAATATTACCTCAAAATACTATATGTAAAACCCTAACTTAGAACCCAGCAAGACTGTACAAGGTACCAAAATGGTGATACAAATACATGGCTGCCTTTTACCTTTTGTAAACACAGCTATTGAACCGATACCTTTAACACTACTTACACTATTCACATATGCTCCCAAAAATTACCATTTAAACATCATAATGTATATTCCTGCCACATTTCATTGACATCCATTGGCACACTTTCACGCTATATATTTCAAATAACACACTCCATTTTATGTCTCTCCATTCTATCTCACTCCACTCTATGCCATTACCCTCTACTCCACTCCACTGTACATCACTCTACTATACCTTCTATAACCTCTACGCTATTCCACTGTAAACCACTCCACTCTAATCCACTCTATGCCACCCCACTCTACTCCATTCTTCTCTATGCTATTATACTCCACGCCACTCTATATCACACTCCAGTCCATGCATTCAACTGTATGCCCCTCCACCATAAGCAACTCCACTGTACACTATTCTTCTGTACAGAACTCCACTCTATGACACTACACTCTATACTACTCCACTGTATGCTATTACACTTTACCACACTACACTCTATGCCATTCCAGTCCTCACCACTAAACAGTATGCAATTCCACTCTACAACACTTCACTCTCTGGTAATCCACTCTATGACACTCCACCATATACCACTCCACTCTATGCCACTGTACTGTCTCACATTCCACTGTATGTCACTCCACTGTACTGTGTTTCACTCAGCTCCAATCCACTCACTCCACTCTACAACTCTATACTCTACCGCAGTACACTTTACAACACTCTCCTCCATTCTACTGTACCAAAATGTACTTAATGAGATTTAACTCGATCAAAATAACCCCTACGATTTCAACAAACTTTATATTAAAAATTAAAAACATCAGAATTCAATGAAAAAAATCAAATGTTAGTGTTATAGTATATTAGGAAAACTGTATCTATTCTTTCTATAGAAGCCCAACTTAAACTACACAAATATTAGAAATTCTAAATTTATAGTTCTAACTTAAATTTATAATTTATGCACCACCTTCACATTACAATAAGTTGCACACCTCTGTACACAGTCACACACAAATAATGCAAAATTCATCACAATAAATTTCTGTACATATATCAAAATAATTTACATTTCAATTTATCATTAGACAATAAATAAAAAATCTTAAACAAATCAAGACAAAAAAGAAAAGAAAAGAAGAAAGAAAAAGAGAAGAAGAGAATAGAAAGAGAAAAGGAGAAAGAGAAGTATTGGTTTTCTTGATTTCTTTATTGTCTTTTCTCTTTTTCACACTTATAGTATGTAAATTCACACAGTGTGGATCTTTATGAATATTATGGATGTCTCAGATGGATTTTAGTCTGACCAGAGAAATATAGAAAGGTTTTTCTCTTCCTTCTTGTAAATCTCTCAAATATACAGGTTACCGGCCCAACATAATGATTTGTCTAATGGCGTAATGGTGTACATGAATTTGTCGTTACATAATTAGTACCCATGGTGACTTATTAGGGGACTTTCCCGAATTCATAGAATTTGTAGTTTTCTGCCGGTATTCAGTACCATTTTATTACAGCAACTATCAATCCTGATGCTTTGCAGAGGTGGAGATTAGAATGACATCCTCATCATATTTGGATCTTATTGAAAGAATCGACAAGTATTTTACTGTCACCTTTTTTGGAATTGCGCTACGCAATATACACTATTTTTTTTATTTTATATGGCACATGATGAACTTGGTGCCCTAACATCAATGAATTAATTAACTGTATTTACATGATTAACTGAAATCTTTGCAAAATGCAAAATATAATTAGAAACAGACAAAGATAAAACTTCTCTAAAAATGTATACTGTCATAAAACCACAGTAAGTCATTAAGTGCATATGATAAAGTGCTCCAAAAAATATTCACTATTCAAATTGTAGCAAAAATAAATGTTGACCATTAGAACACATTTCAGGCAAAAAGTGCACTATATATAGGTCAGAGCTTTTCCTTAAAATTTAAACTTACCGCCTAATATTTAGATGACAGGGTTCAAGGCCACCGTGATGGCCTGTCTGCATGTCCACACGTTAAGATTGTTAAAAGATCTGCGCAAAAGCTGACTATGTTCTCTATAAAGCGCTGGACACAAACATATGACTTGCATGAGGGTTTCTTTTCCAATGTTGCAAAGTCTGCAGGTTGTGTCTATAGGCCGTATGTGCTACTTGGGCAGAAAGTCCAGAGTTGGTAAACCCCCAAGCCAGCGTAGCACAAACTTGTGTTTGATGTACTTAGAATAATTTGTACCCAGATACACCCGGTGGCCTTTCATATGGTTCATGTTTATCACCATCCAGGCATCTCTTCGCCATGCTAACGTTTTTATCCTCGATGGCGGCAGACGTGGCCCACACACATAGCTGCTAAGTGCCGCTCAACCCACCCTATACTCCTCCCACTTTCTGTTTCTGGCTCCGGTTCCTCTGCTGCTGTCCTCTGAGCCGGAATGGCTGCCATCTCTCCTTTCACGAAGGGGGAAAATCGACCGGTAATCTTTCTGCTATGAGGTCGACAGTGAGGACGACGTAAAAAACCTCTCCTTATTCAGCTGTTGGCCACGCGGCGTTTGGCGTTAGGTGCTGGGCTCTGATGCTCTATTGAAGGCACTGCTCCTCACGCGGAGCCCTGTAAGCTGTAAGCTGAGACACACTAAAGTGCTTCAATTATGGCCGATGAGCAAAGGTGCATGGCTCCTACGCACTGGGACTGGCATTGCCTCCGGTAACAACAAAGCCAGTGTACAAAAATATGAAACGAGGGCACTCTAATCAATGCAATACATCAATCAATCGAGCAACGAGCCTCAGATTGCCAGTGAACCGTTATGTTCAAAGGGAGTAAGTTTGGCCACTATGGAGCAATACCCAGTGGGTATGAAAAAGCCCTCACTCACCAACCTGGTTGGTGACATGCTTCATCATTGGGCTTCCACTGGGACGACCGAATGTCATCCCAGTGTGCTGCGACGCCAGGTTACTGCGGAGCTGGGTTGGTTGTGTGGGGAAAGTGAATTTAAAATATCCAATTAAGTCAAAAAGAAACTTTATTAATTTTGCTTAAATGGAAAGGAGTAAAAAGGAGTGAGGGTCAAAAAAATAAAAGACCTGGTTCACTCCGTGGCGGTCAACATGTTTCTGCCTCATGGAGTGTTAATCGGGCATTCGTCAGGACCAGAGGGGGATGTGCGCAGCCCCGGTGGTGTGAACTCGCTAAGGTCCACCCAACCGTGGGCTGATGTGTGAAAAAACAAAAAAACACTGAATAGTGTGGACTCCGCCAAGAAAATAATTAATTATGGGGAGAGGAACGAGTTTACTCTGATGGTACAAAGAGACAAACAGACAAAAAGACAAAACATAAAGAAGAGTATCAATGTTTGTCATACAAATCGTGCTCTACAGATCAGGAATTAGGAACTGATGTGCTCGAAGAACAAGTGAGTGCCTCTAGGTCTACCACAGGTGCAAAAAATGTGAGAAGCTGTGCACCTAGGTATATTCAAATATTGGTGTAAGGACAACGGGACGTTATCCTCTCAAAGGTGACTAGTAGTCAAATTTCGGATCGCATGTGAAATGTAGTAGTGACACTCATATGCGGAGAAATCGCGCTAGGGACTAAAACAACTGCACGCGATGCTCAGTGTGCAGAAAAAGGAACGGATCTTACAGAGAGGCCAGTCCGTTAGAAGCCTCATGGATCCCGGTAGGGGGGTGGGAGCAAAATGGCACACCCTGCATCAGGAAAAGAAGGAAGAAAATGGAGTTCGTGTAAATATCACGAACGGGTGAAAAAGCGAAGGCTCGCTTACCTTGTTGGACGAGGAGCGGATAAGGTTACTTACGCCCTTGCTGCTCTACACCCGCGATATGCCTAAACAGCCTCTTGCTGCCGGGTCCGGATCGTAGTGAACCGGGGCCGGAGGTATGCATATAAAGACCCCACGGCGATTCCCAGGTCAGGCTCTGAAACAGAGCTTCTCCCTGATTGGGTAGAAAGCTCAAACTCGAACGCTGATTGGCCCAGTGGGAGCCAATCGGTGCGGAGATAAAGAAAAACGAAGAAGTTCGTTGCGCTGGGCAACGCATAGCAAAGAAGAGGAAAAAAAAAAGAAAGTTTTGAAAACTTTAATGGCACGAAACCAGCGGAGCACAAACGAACCGGCACAAAGCCCACGGGAGTGTGCATCGTGGGCTGGGGAAAAGCATAGGTATAGCTGAAAGGGGCTATGTGGCGGACTCGCGCACAGGGTCAAAGAGACCTGATTTATAAGTGAAAGGCATAAATTGCCCCAGGTAGACATAATCGGTAAAAGATCAAACGGGACTGGGTGTCAGGAGTACCTGAAATACAAATTAGTACTCATCAAAACATTGAGGATGGCATAAAACCATGGACTGATTAGGGTCAGAAAAACAATGTTATAGGGGATTAATTTGTGAACGATGATATTCATATAGGTTGAGAGCATTTAGAGGATATTGACCCATGGGACATTATCATTCAACCCATGGAGGTTAGTCCCAAGGCGGTACACCCACCTCTGTTCCCTTTCAAAAAGCACTTTAGGGATGTTTCTACCACTTGAGATCTCTTCTATCACTGTCCACCTTAGATCGTTGGTAGTGTGGTTGATAGAGAGAAAGTGTTCACTCATTTTCGTAGTTGTGCGTTTGCACCTAATGTTACTCCGGTGTTCGCATATCCGGAGTCTCACCTTCCGCGTCGTCATCCCTACGTATCGGAGGCCGCAGGGGCAGGTAATGAGGTAGACCACATTCGCAGTGTTACAATTCGTGTGGCCTCTTTGGGTCCAGGTCTTGTTGGGTTCAAGGTCGAGGGTTTTGGTATGTGTGGTCAGATGACATACACTGCAGTCAGAACAGGGAAAGTGCCCAGTGATCTTGGGGAGGCCCCAAGCTTCCGTTATAGATCTTTGTGGGGTCTCTCGTGGCATCAGTGGTCGTGTGTGTACCAGATTGTTGCGAAGGCTTTGTGCGCGTTTGAATGAGAAGAGGGGTTTTTCCCAGTTGCGATTGGCGCTGTTGATAATACCCCAATGTTTATTGATAGTCTTTTTGAGTTGGTTAGAAAGGGTACAGTAAGTGGTGACACAGGTAAGAGGGATAGACGCAGTGTCCTTTGGGTAGTCCGTTAAGAGTACATCCCTTGGTTGATTCCTCGCACGTTTGTAACTTCTGGAAAGGAGGGGTGAAGGGTACCCTCTCATACTCAGTTTGGTTGTTAAATCCTGAGATTGGCTCTTGAAATCGCTCAAGGTGGTGCAATTCCGTCGTAAGCGGAGGTATTGTCCGTAGGGTAAATTTTCCCTCAGTGGACGTGGGTGAAAGCTGGTGAACTCGAGGAGATTGTTCCTCGAGGTAGGCTTGTAATAGGTCCTAGTTTGAAAGGACCCTCGTACCTTAGTTATCACCACATCAAGAAATACAACCTCAGAGTCGTCATATGTATGTGTGAACTTCAGGTGTGGGTTCAGAGTATTGATCCAATTGAGGAAAGACTGGAGGGTGTTGTTACTACCTTGCCAGATCAGGAGTACATCATCTATATATCGCTTCCATAAGGCTATGGAAGAGCGGTAGGGGTTTGAATTCGGGAGGATGAACTTCTGTTCGAAAGCATAGACGTATAGTCCAGCTACACTGGGAGCAAAGGTACTCCCCATGGAAGTACCTGTGGTTTGGAGAAATAATTGCCCCTGGAACTCAAAGAAGTTTCTCTTCAAGGCCAAAGTGGCACATTGTATCACGAACTCTTTGGTGGTTTTGTATTCCCAGGGAGTAGACTAAAATACTAGAGCTGGGGTTTTAGGTTTAGGTAACGGCGCCACAGGGAAATTAAGCATAAAATATCTATTTGTCTGAAGTATTTTGACGGTGCTAGAAGGTGGGAAGTACCGTCCAACTCCCCAGAAAAAAGAGCCCAGGCTCTACAGAATATAGCATTCAGTCCTTAGCACACATCCTTTTTTGTATCACAAACAAATTGTTAGGTGTTTTCACAATAACAGTACAGAACTTTTGTTGAACAGAATAAATTGGTCTTCTTTTGTAAGTAGTTCTTTATTCATTGGGTGTCTTCCGTGCGATACACAACATCCAGCCGACACGTGTTTCGTCGCTACATGGGAAAGTAAATCCCGCGACTTTTTCAAGGCTGTGTTTTAAAAGAAAATTAAAAACCTGTATAGTACATAACTTGAATACATGTACTCAGTGGCAATGCCAACCGAAATAGGTGGTGAAACTCAAGAACCGGCTACCAGTGGGTGAACAGGTCGTCCATAACATACAATATACAAAATATCTCTAACCTTTAATGTGTACAATAATAATACTAGAGATAAGCTAATTATGATTTTAATAAAAAATGGAGAGAACTGTATAAATGTGCTAAAGTGGGGAATTACGCTAAAAGAATCAGGGCTAGTCGTGATTTGTAGTGGTAAAAGTGAACAGATTCGTGGTGTGATGTGACTGAGTTCATTATGGTGTGTTTAATACCGAAAATGGTGCGTCTATGTGTGCGGTCATGCAGCGATATTTATCGTGCCATGTGTCATAAGATTCAGATCATGACAGTGAATTCATCTTTTCGTGCAATCATAGCTACCTATTTTTCGTTCGTTTTGGTATTTCTAAAACCGAAAATACAAATAATCATATTTAGTATTATTGAGAAGGACTCCACACGTTCAAGGGCCAAAGTAAACTGGGCATTGTTAATTAAAGAAAGCACCTACTTATTAAGTGGTGATAATTCCAAACCACCTATGGTTTCAGTAGTGGTAACGTCAGTATTCCTCTGAGGTTGTTCACCTTTTCAGGTACTATTAAGATCTATTTCCAGTGCTGTAGAAAGTGAATTAAGAACAAGGGTAAATAAGTTTTGTTCGTGTATTGTATCCTAAAATTTGCGTCAAAAAATTGCTAAGTTTACTTCAACTATATGTTCTACTTGTGTCAGGATATTAAAAATGATGACACACGAGAAAACGCTGGCCTAATATTAATCAGAGCGTTTGTTGTCGAGGAGAACGTTGAGTAAGTATTACGCGCTGTTAATTGTGCTAGCCCAAACAGAAAGGAGCATGAAGAGTAAATACATGCCCTGGTCACTGTCTGTCCCCATATTAAGTTTATCTGCTCATAATTTAAGAAAACGGTGACTTCCCAATATATGCTAAGTATGGCACAGTACAGACAGCCTGATAACAGTCATGTTGTTACTCGATATTCAAATGAAGAATGCCGGGTGAGGTTATAGCAATTATCTCACCGCGCTCGCAAGCAAAGAAAAGAAAAGAAAAGAAAACGGTGACTTCCCAATATATGCTAAGTACGGCACAATTCAGACAGCCTGATAACAGTCATGTTGTTACTCGATATTTAAATGAAGAATGTCGGGTGAGGTTAAAGCAATTATCTCACCGCGCTCGCAAGCAAAGTTACTCTCTTTTCAACGAAGCCGCCTGTGTGGCAAGAGCTGCGCTTACCGTATTCGTCTGAAAATCGGGCCGGAAAACTGCCTGTATCTGGTTTCCCTTTTTGGAAGTGTTTCAACGCGAGTTAGATTCCCTAGTGTTTATATTTCCGGTTGTGTGCGTCAAAAACGTGATCACGTGACTTAGCATTGGGTTCCTTCTTGTCATGCAGTGGGTGGAAGAAGGACTTAACGTGAAGTGGCTATGGATTCGGCCATCTTGGAAGTATATAAAGTAATAAGTATTAATGCTTATATTCTGTGAATAGGTCTCTCCAGCTTATAAAACCAGTACATGATTAAGAACTCCAGTAATTATATGGGTAAATCAAAAGGTAATAAAACATATCATAAGAAACTTGTGATCAGAAAAAAGTCGCAACATGGAAAAACATACTTTTAAATATGATGTATACAGTAACACATCTTTAGATAGATACAACATATGGTATTGGTCATAGTGGTTATTTGTGCTACTCTAATCAGTGTGTGGTAGAATAACCCAATTATTTATACTGTAATAAGTCAAGGTAAACAAGAAACTGTGAATTAGGACTATGTGCATGCTAACTCGAACAAAAGTGCTGAGGGTCTCAACTGCCTAGGAAGTAGTGTAATTCATGGTCAATATTAAGACCATGTTCCACACTACGCATTTTTAAGATCCATTGGGCCTCTCGTTGTCTTAGTATCAGTTCTCTGTTGCCTCCTCTTGGACTAATTGGGACATGTTCTATTCCATAGAATTTGAATGTGCGGTTGCCTGTTTGCGCATTGCAAGTAGACATGTGTGCTGCAAGTGGGTATCTCATGTCTACCTGTCTGATCGCTCTTGTATGTTCCCCTATGCGGTCCCGCAAGGGTCTGATAGTACTACCAATGTAGTGTTTGTCACATTTGCATTGTATTATATATACAACAAATTTAGTTAAACAATTGATGTTAGAATTGATTTTGTATTTTCTTCCCTCTGGTCCTAAGAATTCAGTCTTGCGATCATCAGCCCATTTGCATGAGCTACAGTGACCGCATGAGTAGAAACCACATGAATATTGGCTAAGCCAATTAGTCCTCCCAACCGTTTTAGGATAGCTTGGGCTCAGTAAGTTCCTCAATGAAGCCCCTCTCCTGTATGTTATGGCTGGTTTGTCCGTGACGTACTCACTGAGGGTATTGTCTGCCTTTAGTAAGTGCCAGTGTCTATTAAGGATCTTTTTCAGAACTGCCGACCAGTTGTTATACCCTGTGATCAATCTGATCCTTTGATCTTTGTCATCCTGTTTGGGTTTGTCTTTTAATGTTTCCTGTTGGGTCATTTTGTCTATTCTTTCTTCAGCTTTTTTAAGTAAGGGTTTGCTGTAGCCTCTCCTTTTGAACCTTGATATTATTCCTTTCTTGTGTGTGTGGAATTCTTCATCCCTACTACAATTTCGTCTGGTTCTTGTTAGTTCTCCAAAAGGAATGGAACGTATCTGGTGGTAGGGGTGTGCACTGCTAGCGTGCAACAGAGAATTACATGCTGTTGCCTTGCGGTACAGTATACTCTCAATTTTGTTATTGTAAATATATAGTTCCACGTCTAGGAATGATATGTGTGTTTTACTGTGTTCCATGGTGAATCTAATATTACACTCATTACTGTTCAAAAATTCAAAAAAACTTAAAAGTTTGGTATTTGTCCCTGTCCAGATCATGATGCAATCGTCGATATAACGACCCCAGAATAAAATAGAATCGTTAAATTCAGCACCTAGTGGGCCCCAGATTCTCGTCTCCTCAAACCAACCCATAAACAGGTTGGCATACGAGGGAGAAAATCTGGAGCCCATCGCTACTCCCTGTGTCTGTCTAAACCATTGTTGTTTGAAGAGAAACACATTGTTGTCCAATATGAGTTCTATCATCTCAATGAGCATTTCTGTATGGTTCCAGGAGCTCGCTGCCCTTCTGTTCAACATCCTTTTGACAGCTCTAATGCCAATGTCCCTTTTTATACTGGTGTACAAAGCGGTTACATCTAGTGTTACCATAGTCATGTTATCTTCCCAGTTTAGATCCGCTAGAACACTCAGAATATGTTTAGTGTCCCTTATGTATGAGGCTAAGTTGGTTACTAAAGGCTTTAGAAAAATGTCTACATATTCAGATATTCTCTCTGTAGGACCACCTATCCCGGATATTATGGGTCTACCTGGTGGGAAAGGAAGGTTCTTATGTACCTTAGGTACAGTATATATGCATGGGTATCTCGGTCGATCTACTTTGAGATAGGTGTATTCATTTTCGTCGAGCAGTCCCTGTTCTTGCCATTTTCTTACTTGTGTATTGATATACTTGGTTAGCATCCACATAGGATTACCTATTAGGGCTTCATAGCAATTAGGGTCACTTAATTGGGTCTGTATTTCTTGTTCATAGTCTGTGCTACGCATGACCACCATGTTTCCCCCTTTGTCTGCTTCCCTTATGGTAATGTCCCTGTTGTTGCTGAGTGTTCTGAGTGCCAATCTTTCCTGTTGTGTGAGATTATCCTTCTTCATACGTGAGGCCGTGTTTTTGATGTCATGTTTGTCTAGTTCAGCCGTGACCAATTTATAAAATAGGTCTATGTTATTACCTGCTGTGAGTGTGGGTGTCCATTTAGATTTTTCTTTTAATTTGCTAGTGATACTATAATCTGGGTCAATATTTAGGTCTCTCATTATTATGTCAGTCGACACTAGTTCGTCTTCACAATCAGTTAAAGATAACAACAATCTGGTGTCTAGTAAGTCCTGTATCGTTTGTTCATTAGGTAATAATAAACCAAGATTTTGCTGCATGTCTTTATTGGCCACTTTGTTCAGTTCAAAATGCTTTTTCAGTTTTAGGCGTCTGGTAAACTTAAACAAATCAATTTTAGTTGTACAAATATCACCAATGCTACTAGGGCAAAAGCTCATCCCTTTAGAGAGTACTGACACCATATCATTCGTAAGTTCTAAATCAGATAAATTCATAACCGTTAAATCATTCATTTCTTCACATTCCAGGACCTTGTCCTTACCCCAGGACGTTCCGTATCTCTTGCCCCCTCGTTTTCCCCTCCTTGTTTTTCTCCCTGATTTGGTCTGCGATTTTCTCTGTTGCCTTTCTTTATCCGTCTGACCTCTAACAAAAAACTCGACTCGTTGGAGACATTACCCGTAGTATCTGTCCTCTCCGGATCACTATCACTAGTTAGGTCTGTATCTAGTGAGGTAGTACTAGAGTGAGCTGATGTGCCTTCCCCCGTTTTGGTGGGTACTGTTTTCGGAATCAGGTGATCATACTTTTTGGCGAAAGTAAAAATTCTACCGCTAGCATAGTCCCTTTCGTCTCTTTTGATTTTCCTCATTTTCCGCTGTTTGATATCAGCGACATGTCGTTCGATGATCTCATTTAGAATTACATAGTTCTTTGTCGTTACATCTGGTAAATTAAGGTCTTTTATTTCCGTTTCTATCGTTTCAATGTCTTTCTGCAATTTTGCAACCTTTCTGTCACAGTTTTCAATTAGGATCTCCATTAGTCTATTCGAATTATTATTTAGTTCCTTTTCCCAGTCCGCTAATAGATCTGGTTCCAGATCCTCATACGTGGGTATTATTTGGGATCTTAATCCCCTAGGTACTCTTTTTACTTTTATGTATTGTCTCAAGGTTGCTGCATCCCACCACCTGGACATTTCACTGAGTCTCATCTTTTCAAGTCTCAAGAACTTATCCTTCATGCCCTCTTTTTTAGAGGATTGTCCACTTGTTTGTGGAGTGGTATTAGACCCTTGATTGGTCACGTTATTGAACAGATCATCTGCCTCTTTGTCCCTTTTCTCTTTATCACTCGCAAACGTATTCATGATGCCCTCCCGGCTGCCTCCTAGATGAGTAAGCTAAAATACTAGAGCTGGGGTTTTAGGTTTAGGTAACGGCGCCACAGGGAAATTAAGCATAAAATATCTATTTGTCTGAAGTATTTTGACGGTGCTAGAAGGTGGGAAGTACCGCCCAACTCCCCAGAAAAAAGAGCCCAGGCTCTACAGAATATAGCATTCAGTCCTTAGCACACATCCTTTTTTGTATCACAAACAAATTGTTAGGTGTTTTCACAATAACAGTACAGAACTTTTGTTGAACAGAATAAATTGGTCTTCTTTTGTAAGTAGTTCTTTATTCATTGGGTGTCTTCCGTGCGATACACAACATCCAGCCGACACGTGTTTCGTCGCTACATGGGAAAGTAAATCCCGCGACTTTTTCAAGGCTGTGTTTTAAAAGAAAATTAAAAACCTGTATAGTACATAACTTGAATACATGTACTCAGTGGCAATGCCAACCGAAATAGGTGGTGAAACTCAAGAACCGGCTACCAGTGGGTGAACAGGTCGTCCATAATATACAATATACAAAATATCTCTAACCTTTAATGTGTACAATAATAATACTAGAGATAAGCTAATTATGATTTTAATAAAAAATGGAGAGAACTGTATAAATGTGCTAAAGTGGGGAATTACGCTAAAAGAATCAGGGCTAGTCGTGATTTGTAGTGGTAAAAGTGAACAGATTCGTGGTGTGATGTGACTGAGTTCATTATGGTGTGTTTAATACCGAAAATGGTGCGTCTATGTGTGCGGTCATGCAGCGATATTTATCGTGCCATGTGTCATAAGATTCAGATCATGACAGTGAATTCATCTTTTCGTGCAATCATAGCTACCTATTTTTCGTTCGTTTTGGTATTTCTAAAACCGAAAATACAAATAATCATATTTAGTATTATTGAGAAGGACTCCACACGTTCAAGGGCCAAAGTAAACTGGGCATTGTTAATTAAAGAAAGCACCTACTTATTAAGTGGTGATAATTCCAAACCACCTATGGTTTCAGTAGTGGTAACGTCAGTATTCCTCTGAGGTTGTTCACCTTTTCAGGTACTATTAAGATCTATTTCCAGTGCTGTAGAAAGTGAATTAAGAACAAGGGTAAATAAGTTTTGTTCGTGTATTGTATCCTAAAATTTGCGTCAAAAAATTGCTAAGTTTACTTCAACTATATGTTCTACTTGTGTCAGGATATTAAAAATGATGACACACGAGAAAACGCTGGCCTAATATTAATCAGAGCGTTTGTTGTCGAGGAGAACGTTGAGTAAGTATTACGCGCTGTTAATTGTGCTAGCCCAAACAGAAAGGAGCATGAAGAGTAAATACATGCCCTGGTCACTGTCTGTCCCCATATTAAGTTTATCTGCTCATAATTTAAGAAAACGGTGACTTCCCAATATATGCTAAGTATGGCACAGTACAGACAGCCTGATAACAGTCATGTTGTTACTCGATATTCAAATGAAGAATGCCGGGTGAGGTTATAGCAATTATCTCACCGCGCTCGCAAGCAAAGAAAAGAAAAGAAAAGAAAACGGTGACTTCCCAATATATGCTAAGTACGGCACAATTCAGACAGCCTGATAACAGTCATGTTGTTACTCGATATTTAAATGAAGAATGTCGGGTGAGGTTAAAGCAATTATCTCACCGCGCTCGCAAGCAAAGTTACTCTCTTTTCAACGAAGCCGCCTGTGTGGCAAGAGCTGCGCTTACCGTATTCGTCTGAAAATCGGGCCGGAAAACTGCCTGTATCTGGTTTCCCTTTTTGGAAGTGTTTCAACGCGAGTTAGATTCCCTAGTGTTTATATTTCCGGTTGTGTGCGTCAAAAACGTGATCACGTGACTTAGCATTGGGTTCCTTCTTGTCATGCAGTGGGTGGAAGAAGGACTTAACGTGAAGTGGCTATGGATTCGGCCATCTTGGAAGTATATAAAGTAATAAGTATTAATGCTTATATTCTGTGAATAGGTCTCTCCAGCTTATAAAACCAGTACATGATTAAGAACTCCAGTAATTATATGGGTAAATCAAAAGGTAATAAAACATATCATAAGAAACTTGTGATCAGAAAAAAGTCGCAACATGGAAAAACATACTTTTAAATATGATGTATACAGTAACACATCTTTAGATAGATACAACATATGGTATTGGTCATAGTGGTTATTTGTGCTACTCTAATCAGTGTGTGGTAGAATAACCCAATTATTTATACTGTAATAAGTCAAGGTAAACAAGAAACTGTGAATTAGGACTATGTGCATGCTAACTCGAACAAAAGTGCTGAGGGTCTCAACTGCCTAGGAAGTAGTGTAATTCATGGTCAATATTAAGACCATGTTCCACACTACGCATTTTTAAGATCCATTGGGCCTCTCGTTGTCTTAGTATCAGTTCTCTGTTGCCTCCTCTTGGACTAATTGGGACATGTTCTATTCCATAGAATTTGAATGTGCGGTTGCCTGTTTGCGCATTGCAAGTAGACATGTGTGCTGCAAGTGGGTATCTCATGTCTACCTGTCTGATCGCTCTTGTATGTTCCCCTATGCGGTCCCGCAAGGGTCTGATAGTACTACCAATGTAGTGTTTGTCACATTTGCATTGTATTATATATACAACAAATTTAGTTAAACAATTGATGTTAGAATTGATTTTGTATTTTCTTCCCTCTGGTCCTAAGAATTCAGTCTTGCGATCATCAGCCCATTTGCATGAGCTACAGTGACCGCATGAGTAGAAACCACATGAATATTGGCTAAGCCAATTAGTCCTCCCAACCGTTTTAGGATAGCTTGGGCTCAGTAAGTTCCTCAATGAAGCCCCTCTCCTGTATGTTATGGCTGGTTTGTCCGTGACGTACTCACTGAGGGTATTGTCTGCCTTTAGTAAGTGCCAGTGTCTATTAAGGATCTTTTTCAGAACTGCCGACCAGTTGTTATACCCTGTGATCAATCTGATCCTTTGATCTTTGTCATCCTGTTTGGGTTTGTCTTTTAATGTTTCCTGTTGGGTCATTTTGTCTATTCTTTCTTCAGCTTTTTTAAGTAAGGGTTTGCTGTAGCCTCTCCTTTTGAACCTTGATATTATTCCTTTCTTGTGTGTGTGGAATTCTTCATCCCTACTACAATTTCGTCTGGTTCTTGTTAGTTCTCCAAAAGGAATGGAACGTATCTGGTGGTAGGGGTGTGCACTGCTAGCGTGCAACAGAGAATTACATGCTGTTGCCTTGCGGTACAGTCTACTCTCAATTTTGTTATTGTAAATATATAGTTCCACGTCTAGGAATGATATGTGTGTTTTACTGTGTTCCATGGTGAATCTAATATTACACTCATTACTGTTCAAAAATTCAAAAAAACTTAAAAGTTTGGTATTTGTCCCTGTCCAGATCATGATGCAATCGTCGATATAACGACCCCAGAATAAAATAGAATCGTTAAATTCAGCACCTAGTGGGCCCCAGATTCTCGTCTCCTCAAACCAACCCATAAACAGGTTGGCATACGAGGGAGAAAATCTGGAGCCCATCGCTACTCCCTGTGTCTGTCTAAACCATTGTTGTTTGAAGAGAAACACATTGTTGTCCAATATGAGTTCTATCATCTCAATGAGCATTTCTGTATGGTTCCAGGAGCTCGCTGCCCTTCTGTTCAACATCCTTTTGACAGCTCTAATGCCAATGTCCCTTTTTATACTGGTGTACAAAGCGGTTACATCTAGTGTTACCATAGTCATGTTATCTTCCCAGTTTAGATCCGCTAGAACACTCAGAATATGTTTGGTGTCCCTTATGTATGAGGCTAAGTTGGTTACTAAAGGCTTTAGAAAAATGTCTACATATTCAGATATTCTCTCTGTAGGACCACCTATCCCGGATATTATGGGTCTACCTGGTGGGAAAGGAAGGTTCTTATGTACCTTAGGTACAGTATATATGCATGGGTATCTCGGTCGATCTACTTTGAGATAGGTGTATTCATTTTCGTCGAGCAGTCCCTGTTCTTGCCATTTTCTTACTTGTGTATTGATATACTTGGTTAGCATCCACATAGGATTACCTATTAGGGCTTCATAGCAATTAGGGTCACTTAATTGGGTCTGTATTTCTTGTTCATAGTCTGTGCTACGCATGACCACCATGTTTCCCCCTTTGTCTGCTTCCCTTATGGTAATGTCCCTGTTGTTGCTGAGTGTTCTGAGTGCCAATCTTTCCTGTTGTGTGAGATTATCCTTCTTCATACGTGAGGCCGTGTTTTTGATGTCATGTTTGTCTAGTTCAGCCGTGACCAATTTATAAAATAGGTCTATGTTATTACCTGTTGTTCGAGTTAGCATGCACATAGTCCTAATTCACAGTTTCTTGTTTACCTTGACTTATTACAGTATAAATAATTGGGTTATTCTACCACACACTGATTAGAGTAGCACAAATAACCACTATGACCAATACCATATGTTGTATCTATCTAAAGATGTGTTACTGTATACATCATATTTAAAAGTATGTTTTTCCATGTTGCGACTTTTTTCTGATCACAAGTTTCTTATGATATGTTTTATTACCTTTTGATTTACCCATATAATTACTGGAGTTCTTAATCATGTACTGGTTTTATAAGCTGGAGAGACCTATTCACAGAATATAAGCATTAATACTTATTACTTTATATACTTCCAAGATGGCCGAATCCATAGCCACTTCACGTTAAGTCCTTCTTCCACCCACTGCATGACAAGAAGGAACCCAATGCTAAGTCACGTGATCACGTTTTTGACGCACACAACCGGAAATATAAACACTAGGGAATCTAACTCGCGTTGAAACGCTTCCAAAAAGGGAAACCAGATACAGGCAGTTTTCCGGCCCGATTTTCAGACGAATACGGTAAGCGCAGCTCTTGCCACACAGGCGGCTTCGTTGAAAAGAGAGTAACTTTGCTTGCGAGCGCGGTGAGATAATTGCTTTAACCTCACCCGACATTCTTCATTTAAATATCGAGTAACAACATGACTGTTATCAGGCTGTCTGAATTGTGCCGTACTTAGCATATATTGGGAAGTCACCGTTTTCTTTTCTTTTCTTTTCTTTGCTTGCGAGCGCGGTGAGATAATTGCTATAACCTCACCCGGCATTCTTCATTTGAATATCGAGTAACAACATGACTGTTATCAGGCTGTCTGTACTGTGCCATACTTAGCATATATTGGGAAGTCACCGTTTTCTTAAATTATGAGCAGATAAACTTAATATGGGGACAGACAGTGACCAGGGCATGTATTTACTCTTCATGCTCCTTTCTGTTTGGGCTAGCACAATTAACAGCGCGTAATACTTACTCAACGTTCTCCTCGACAACAAACGCTCTGATTAATATTAGGCCAGCGTTTTCTCGTGTGTCATCATTTTTAATATCCTGACACAAGTAGAACATATAGTTGAAGTAAACTTAGCAATTTTTTGACGCAAATTTTAGGATACAATACACGAACAAAACTTATTTACCCTTGTTCTTAATTCACTTTCTACAGCACTGGAAATAGATCTTAATAGTACCTGAAAAGGTGAACAACCTCAGAGGAATACTGACGTTACCACTACTGAAACCATAGGTGGTTTGGAATTATCACCACTTAATAAGTAGGTGCTTTCTTTAATTAACAATGCCCAGTTTACTTTGGCCCTTGAACGTGTGGAGTCCTTCTCAATAATACTAAATATGATTATTTGTATTTTCGGTTTTAGAAATACCAAAACGAACGAAAAATAGGTAGCTATGATTGCACGAAAAGATGAATTCACTGTCATGATCTGAATCTTATGACACATGGCACGATAAATATCGCTGCATGACCGCACACATAGACGCACCATTTTCGGTATTAAACACACCATAATGAACTCAGTCACATCACACCACGAATCTGTTCACTTTTACCACTACAAATCACGACTAGCCCTGATTCTTTTAGCGTAATTCCCCACTTTAGCACATTTATACAGTTCTCTCCATTTTTTATTAAAATCATAATTAGCTTATCTCTAGTATTATTATTGTACACATTAAAGGTTAGAGATATTTTGTATATTGTATATTATGGACGACCTGTTCACCCACTGGTAGCCGGTTCTTGAGTTTCACCACCTATTTCGGTTGGCATTGCCACTGAGTACATGTATTCAAGTTATGTACTATACAGGTTTTTAATTTTCTTTTAAAACACAGCCTTGAAAAAGTCGCGGGATTTACTTTCCCATGTAGCGACGAAACACGTGTCGGCTGGATGTTGTGTATCGCACGGAAGACACCCAATGAATAAAGAACTACTTACAAAAGAAGACCAATTTATTCTGTTCAACAAAAGTTCTGTACTGTTATTGTGAAAACACCTAACAATTTGTTTGTGATACAAAAAAGGATGTGTGCTAAGGACTGAATGCTATATCCCAGGGAGTAGAGTCAAGTGATTCTTCCAGGACCCTGATGGTTTCGTCCTGGGGGATGCTCGTATACAAGCTTTCTATATCCAATGTTGCCAGTATAGTATGTTCTGAGCACGTGGTGTTACTGAGTAGTTTCAGAAGGTCCTTTGTATCCTTTAGGTAGGTGGTCGATTCCTGGACCAAAGGTTTTAAGAAGTGGTCACAGAACCGAGATAGGGGTTCCAAAAGAGAGTCAATCCCCGAAACGATGGGGCGTCCAGGTGGCGGGACTCTCTCTTTATGGATCTTGGGGAGTGTATAGAAATAGGGGATCTTCCCCGGGCCTTCAGTGAGAAAACGTGCTTCAGCTCTGGTGATGATACCCTGTGTTTGTGCCTCTTCGACCACACTTAGGATCTCGCCTTTGAGCCCCTCAGATGGATCATTGAGGAGTGGTGTATAGTTGTGGCGGTCATTCAATAAGCGGAGGCATTCCTGGTCGTAGTCGGTAGTGTTCATTAGTACGACAGCGCCCCCCTTATCTGCGGGTTTAATGGTTAAGGTGGTGTCCGCACGAAGAGAGGTGATGGCTCTGTACTCCTCTGCCCTCAGATTCTTAAAGGTAGTGGGAATGATTGTGTGCTCAATTTCGGTAAAAACTGCTCGTTCGAAGGTCGTGATTTCCACAGGAATGGTGTGTGGAGGGGGATTAAAGGTCGACGGTGGTCGGAGGGGGGTATCCCCTACGTCCAAGTCAACTCCCTCGTTCACTCGACTTTCAAAGAAAGCTTTTAATTTAAGCTTCCTAAAGAATGCTGCCAGTTCGCAATGAAGGCGAAATTTGTCAGGGCGGGCTGATGGAACAAAGCCCAATCCCTTTTCCAAAACCGATCTCTCATGGTCTGTTAGTGTCTTATTTGACAGATTAACGATCAGGCTGTCGAAGTGCTCGGTCCCGAGGCCAACAGTTCCTGAGCTTGTTTGCTCCGGGTGTGGTTGCCCACTGGATCGTCTTGTGCCCAGTGTACTCTTTGGTTGTTCCCTCTCCGCCGGCCTTTTCCCCTTTGGCCCCTCTCTAAAAAATGGGGCTGTGGAAAGGGGTTAGGGGGGTACATTGGGGGGGTATACCCTGGATTCCATCCCATCTGCGGGCCAAATGGGTAATGGAATTGTATGGGATGTGAGCCCATAGCACCTTGTTGTGGGGAAAAGGTTGCCCAAGGCGCTTGATTAGGGAAGGGACGTGACCTTCCTCTTTGTCTGCCCCTTCTGGGTGGTCTGGAGCTGCCACTGCTTGAACCACTGCTGTTAGAGGAGTCATCATCTGTCCCGTAAGAGTTAGTTTCAGTTCTCCGTATGGACACAAAGGCCGGGTCAGCATAAGGGTATACTTTGTTGAATTCAAATTTTTTAAGGTCTTTCTGAAATTGATTAACCTTACTCTGTGTGAGATTATCTTTGTACTCATTGATGTCTTTGTTCAATTCATCAAGTCGTTTTTTAAAACCAGTGAGTGTGGTTTTGAATTGTGTTTCAGTTTGGGTAATCTCAATCATAATCGCCTCAGACAGTCGGACGGCTGTTTTAATGATTAAGACTAACCAGTCTCGAGTGCAGTGCCATGCTATCATAGCCCAGTCTTTTCTGAAAGTGGCATCCTCCAGAAAGATACGTGGGGCGTTGGTCACTAATAAGCCCCTTGGGGCCGTGTTGGTCCGTAAGTACTCCGTAAGGATAGTGCCATGCAGGATTGTGCGGATTCGATTTTTCTTCAACTCAGAGAGTTGTTCCCATTCGCTAGCATATGTCACTGTTTGCGATATGGATGGATCCGCAAAAAGTGAGGGGCGTGCTAAAATAGCATCCACCTCAGAGTCAGAGAAAGTAAGGCCAAGGGAGGCCATACCGTCTGGGTTCAGGAGGGATGATGCAATCCCGGGAGGATAAGGAAAAAACCCCGCCTCAGATAGGGGGGGAAAGAAAGAAACAACAAGGTCTCTCACAGCTGTGCGCTGCTGAACTATCAAAATCAACAGGAGAGGAAGGGATCAACACGGCTAGTCCCCTCAGTAGAATATCAATAAACAACAAAGCCAGTGTACAAAAATATGAAACGAGGGCACTCTAATCAATGCAATACATCAATCAATCGAGCAACGAGCCTCAGATTGCCAGTGAACCGTTATGTTCAAAGGGAGTAAGTTTGGCCACTATGGAGCAATACCCAGTGGGTATGAAAAAGCCCTCACTCACCAACCTGGTTGGTGACATGCTTCATCATTGGGCTTCCACTGGGACGACCGAATGTCATCCCAGTGTGCTGCGACGCCAGGTTACTGCGGAGCTGGGTTGGTTGTGTGGGGAAAGTGAATTTAAAATATCCAATTAAGTCTAAAAGAAACTTTATTAATTTTGCTTAAATGGAAAGGAGTAAAAAGGAGTGAGGGTCAAAAAAATAAAAGACCTGGTTCACTCCGTGGCGGTCAACATGTTTCTGCCTCATGGAGTGTTAATCGGGCATTCGTCAGGACCAAGATCCCCAAGATCCATAAAGAGAGAGTCCCGCCACCTGGACGCCCCATCGTTTCGGGGATTGACTCTCTTTTGGAACCCCTATCTCGGTTCTGTGACCACTTCTTAAAACCTTTGGTCCAGGAATCGACCACCTACCTAAAGGATACAAAGGACCTTCTGAAACTACTCAGTAACACCACGTGCTCAGAACATACTATACTGGCAACATTGGATATAGAAAGCTTGTATACGAGCATCCCCCAGGACGAAACCATCAGGGTCCTGGAAGAATCACTTGACTCTACTCCCTGGGAATACAAAACCACCAAAGAGTTCGTGATACAATGTGCCACTTTGGCCTTGAAGAGAAACTTCTTTGAGTTCCAGGGGCAATTATTTCTCCAAACCACAGGTACTTCCATGGGGAGTACCTTTGCTCCCAGTGTAGCTGGACTATACGTCTATGCTTTCGAACAGAAGTTCATCCTCCCGAATTCAAACCCCTACCGCTCTTCCATAGCCTTATGGAAGCGATATATAGATGATGTACTCCTGATCTGGCAAGGTAGTAACAACACCCTCCAGTCTTTCCTCAATTGGATCAATACTCTGAACCCACACCTGAAGTTCACACATACATATGACGACTCTGAGGTTGTATTTCTTGATGTGGTGATAACTAAGGTACGAGGGTCCTTTCAAACTAGGACCTATTACAAGCCTACCTCGAGGAACAATCTCCTCGAGTTCACCAGCTTTCACCCACGTCCACTGAGGGAAAATTTACCCTACGGACAATACCTCCGCTTACGACGGAATTGCACCACCTTGAGCGATTTCAAGAGCCAATCTCAGGATTTAACAACCAAACTGAGTATGAGAGGGTACCCTTCACCCCTCCTTTCCAGAAGTTACAAACGTGCGAGGAATCAACCAAGGGATGTACTCTTAACGGACTACCCAAAGGACACTGCGTCTATCCCTCTTACCTGTGTCACCACTTACTGTACCCTTTCTAACCAACTCAAAAAGACTATCAATAAACATTGGGGTATTATCAACAGCGCCAATCGCAACTGGGAAAAACCCCTCTTCTCATTCAAACGCGCACAAAGCCTTCGCAACAATCTGGTACACACACGACCACTGATGCCACGAGAGACCCCACAAAGATCTATAACGGAAGCTTGGGGCCTCCCCAAGATCACTGGGCACTTTCCCTGTTCTGACTGCAGTGTATGTCATCTGACCACACATACCAAAACCCTCGACCTTGAACCCAACAAGACCTGGACCCAAAGAGGCCACACGAATTGTAACACTGCGAATGTGGTCTACCTCATTACCTGCCCCTGCGGCCTCCGATACGTAGGGATGACGACGCGGAAGGTGAGACTCCGGATATGCGAACACCGGAGTAACATTAGGTGCAAACGCACAACTACGAAAATGAGTGAACACTTTCTCTCTATCAACCACACTACCAACGATCTAAGGTGGACAGTGATAGAAGAGATCTCAAGTGGTAGAAACATCCCTAAAGTGCTTTTTGAAAGGGAACAGAGGTGGGTGTACCGCCTTGGGACTAACCTCCATGGGTTGAATGATAATGTCCCATGGGTCAATATCCTCTAAATGCTCTCAACCTATATGAATATCATCGTTCACAAATTAATCCCCTATAACATTGTTTTTCTGACCCTAATCAGTCCATGGTTTTATGCCATCCTCAATGTTTTGATGAGTACTAATTTGTATTTCAGGTACTCCTGACACCCAGTCCCGTTTGATCTTTTACCGATTATGTCTACCTGGGGCAATTTATGCCTTTCACTTATAAATCAGGTCTCTTTGACCCTGTGCGCGAGTCCGCCACATAGCCCCTTTCAGCTATACCTATGCTTTTCCCCAGCCCACGATGCACACTCCCGTGGGCTTTGTGCCGGTTCGTTTGTGCTCCGCTGGTTTCGTGCCATTAAAGTTTTCAAAACTTTCTTTTTTTTTTTCCTCTTCTTTGCTATGCGTTGCCCAGCGCAACGAACTTCTTCGTTTTTCTTTATCTCCGCACCGATTGGCTCCCACTGGGCCAATCAGCGTTCGAGTTTGAGCTTTCTACCCAATCAGGGAGAAGCTCTGTTTCAGAGCCTGACCTGGGAATCGCCGTGGGGTCTTTATATGCATACCTCCGGCCCCGGTTCACTACGATCCGGACCCGGCAGCAAGAGGCTGTTTAGGCATATCGCGGGTGTAGAGCAGCAAGGGCGTAAGTAACCTTATCCGCTCCTCGTCCAACAAGGTAAGCGAGCCTTCGCTTTTTCACCCGTTCGTGATATTTACACGAACTCCATTTTCTTCCTTCTTTTCCTGATGCAGGGTGTGCCATTTTGCTCCCACCCCCCTACCGGGATCCATGAGGCTTCTAACGGACTGGCCTCTCTGTAAGATCCGTTCCTTTTTCTGCACACTGAGCATCGCGTGCAGTTGTTTTAGTCCCTAGCGCGATTTCTCCGCATATGAGTGTCACTACTACATTTCACATGCGATCCGAAATTTGACTACTAGTCACCTTTGAGAGGATAACGTCCCGTTGTCCTTACACCAATATTTGAATATACCTAGGTGCACAGCTTCTCACATTTTTTGCACCTGTGGTAGACCTAGAGGCACTCACTTGTTCTTCGAGCACATCAGTTCCTAATTCCTGATCTGTAGAGCACGATTTGTATGACAAACATTGATACTCTTCTTTATGTTTTGTCTTTTTGTCTGTTTGTCTCTTTGTACCATCAGAGTAAACTCGTTCCTCTCCCCATAATTAATTATTTTCTTGGCGGAGTCCACACTATTCAGTGTTTTTTTGTTTTTTCACACATCAGCCCACGGTTGGGTGGACCTTAGCGAGTTCACACCACCGGGGCTGCGCACATCCCCCTCTGGTCCTGACGAATGCCCGATTAACACTCCATGAGGCAGAAACATGTTGACCGCCACGGAGTGAACCAGGTCTTTTATTTTTTTGACCCTCACTCCTTTTTACTCCTTTCCATTTAAGCAAAATTAATAAAGTTTCTTTTTGACTTAATTGGATATTTTAAATTCACTTTCCCCACACAACCAACCCAGCTCCGCAGTAACCTGGCGTCGCAGCACACTGGGATGACATTCGGTCGTCCCAGTGGAAGCCCAATGATGAAGCATGTCACCAACCAGGTTGGTGAGTGAGGGCTTTTTCATACCCACTGGGTATTGCTCCATAGTGGCCAAACTTACTCCCTTTGAACATAACGGTTCACTGGCAATCTGAGGCTCGTTGCTCGATTGATTGATGTATTGCATTGATTAGAGTGCCCTCGTTTCATATTTTTGTACACTGGCTTTGTTGTTTATTGATATTCTACTGAGGGGACTAGCCGTGTTGATCCCTTTCTCTCCTGTTGATTTTGATTGCCTCCGGTAAGACACAGGCAATCCTGTTATCTGTTTCTCTCTCTCTCATAGAGTGGGATGTGCAAGGGAGCACTGTGAGCCCCCTCCCTTTATTTTTCTGTACTGTGCTGGGTCGAGCGAGGAGGACCTCCAGGGAGGAACAAAAAAAAATCTGGAAGCAGACAAAGGCAGCAGCAGTAGTGCGGATGAGACTCTTTCAGCATTTCAGCACTCTTGCCTTGAATGTAGCTCCGTCTTTGATCAAACTTTATCGGAGTTTTTGTTGTTGCTGTTCTACCGTGGCCTGGATTTGATGGACTTACAGTCTTAGTACCCCCAGGGGCAACCCGCTGTCCCCCCTCCCCCATAATAGGTTACCCAAATGACACACACAAGACAGTTGGTGTTGGGTAACAATGCTGCAGGTTTATTACATAATTCCAGTATATGTAATGGGTGGGTTATCTTACGGGTGATCCAAGGGCAGGCAACCAACTGGGTCGCCTGCCCGCCTGATGAGCCGGGCAGCGCGGGAGCGATGCCCGCCGTTGCTGCCCCCCAGGTGATTCTTTCCACGATCACGTGCCGTTGGTAATTCTACTCACGCCCCCCCTCTCGGGGCGGAGCGTCGCATAGCAAACCCCCAGTTGTTCAGGCCCACAACCGCCCGCAGGACTAGCGGGGCGCCGACACGGCTTCCGGGACCTCCCTTGAGGCTCCTCGGTTTTGGCTCAGGCACCCCCTATGGTGCCACGCAGAGGTACCCTTTGTACCGGCCTGCTTCCAGATCGCCCTGTAACTCCGCCTGCAACGAAAAAAGAAAACATTACAATGCTCAGAAAACCCCCCCACCTAACGCCTACGCAGGGTAAGCGGTAGGGAGGGAAAAGGCGAAGCGGGCGACAAAGAGGTCGCCAGGAGAGTGGGGGAAGGCTAAATAGCCTCCCCCTCACCCCAGGGCCAGGAAGTGACACGCATTGCGCGTCACTTCCGGCCATCCCAAGGAGGGGGGCTCCGGACTGCGTCCCCGCCCCCCCCCAGAGGGGAGGGGGTGGGGAGGGGTGACCGGTGCCCCGGGGGCACTAAAGCACCGACCGCCGATTGGCCTCCTGCGGGGGCCGCGGTCAGCGGCATAGTACCCCCAGGGGCAACCCGCTGTCCCCCCTCCCCCATAATAGGTTACCCAAATGACACACACAAGACAGTTGGTGTTGGGTAACAATGCTACAGGTTTATTACATAATTCCAGTATATGTAATGGGTGGGTTATCTTACGGGCGATCCAAGGGCAGGCAACCAACTGGGTCGCCTGCCCGCCTGATGAGCCGGGCAGCGCGGGAGCGATGCCCGCCGTTGCTGCCCCCCAGGTGATTCTTTCTACGATCACGTGCCGTTGGTAATTCTACTCACGCCCCCCCTCTCGGGGCGGAGCGTCGCATAGCAAACCCCCGGTTGTTCAGGCCCACAACCGCCCGCAGGACTAGCGGGGCGCCGACACGGCTTCCGGGACCTCCCTTGAGGCTCCTCGGTTTTGGCTCAGGCACCCCCTATGGTGCAGCGCAGAGGTACCCTTTGTACCGGCCTGCTTCCAGATCGCCCTGTATCTCCGCCACAGCCCTGGAGGCGGCTAACTGTCGCAGCCAGGGCCCCCCACCAACCCGCTATAGTCTTACCTGCAACCTCTCCTATCTAGGGCTTCCTGCAACTAGGTAGAGGGAAACATACCTGCCGAAAGGGGGGGTTGGAAATGTTGCCCTCTCTCTGGCACTTTGACCGCGCTGGCGGGACACAACCCTTGACCTGTGGGATCCTTTACCACCCCGGCACAAGGCTTGCCCATGGGCTATGGATGGCCCCATCTATGTCCACAAGCCCAGACGCCATCCTGGGTCGGATAGGGTCTGCTATTGTGGCAAGAGGAATTTACGTAACTTTGGACAGTCCCCTCTGTGCGCTTAAACCTGGTGCACAGGAGTGCTCCTGGCTGACAGCGCGTGGCCATGGGCAAGGGGCGACTCTTGCCCCTGTCCACCGTCCCTTATTTCTCCTGAAATTATGCCCCTACAGATCCCTCAGTGATGAAACCCCCTGTGCATACCATCTTCGGTAATGTGTCTGGTTTGAGCAGTGCGCGCTGTCTGAATGGTTCATGCTAGAGGATTGTTTACGTCATATTATGTCCCTCCCATCCCGCTCCCCGGTGGGAGGGTGGCGGGGGGGTGCCCCCCCTGCCAACCCCGAGCCTCACCTGCGGAGCTAAATTCCTGCTCTGTGTAAGTAGAGTTTTGGTGGCACTGTCCCCTTGTGTTTGGCCCGCTGACACCCCAGTTGTTGGGACAGCAGGACCAAATGATGGCTGGCCGCCTCCCCTAAGCGGGGTAGAAGTGTCCGTGAACCGGGTTCCCCGTTTCCTGCAGCTGCAGCACGCGAATTAGTAAAACAAGAGACATGGTTCACACTCATGGGTATTTAATAGACCTTAACTTATCCACACAATAACAAACCACTACAAACACGGCACACCCAAACGGGTGTGGAGGGGGTGAGAAGGGGGGGTCGAGGACATCGTTTCAGGGTCTCAGGGCAGGGGTATCACCTCTCTGGCTGTCCCAGTTCAGCCCTGGACAAGCTGGCCCTCATCATTCGCTCGAACTGGTATCAGTGGCGGGTTGGCCAGGGCTGTCCTGCTTGGAGCAAGCAGTCGTGGCATGGGGGGCCCCGCATTTGCTGCACTTGTGAGTGAACCGACATGCTTTGCCCCAGGAGCAAGACCCTGTATTAAAAAGCCTGCAGGTGCCGGAGGACTGTGCCCTAACGCCCGGCTTGCGGCCACCCCCTCGACCGCCCCGAAAGGACTTCCTGCTCTGCCCTTCCCCCCCTGTTTATCTTCCTTGCTCTTTTCGCTACTTGCTGCGCCTGACTTTGTTGCCTCCACTGTGTGCTTGCCCATGTGCTTCACCCATAACCTGACTTCCAACTGATCCCACTCAAGGTCTGAGCAGATAGCCCTCTGCTTCCGGAAGTCACAATCGTAATGGTACCACCCCATGCCCCCGCCCTTGGCAGCCTCTTCTGTGATCACACTTGCGTAGTGGAAGAGACCTGGCCCTTCATCCGGGAATTTCTCCACTATCACCGCTGCCATGATGGCAAAGGCCTGGCCCCAGGTCCCAATGTTCTTCGCAGGATATAAATGGTACCGCACCTTCCTGTCCTCCTCCTTGGTGCCCATCCTTCTAGTATCTACCCCCTCCGCCCCGTGCATGAGAAGGGTGAAGATATCTATAAATTCCCTGCGCCAAATCCCCTCCTTGGCCACTAATGGAACCATCCAAGCTAGGGAGCAGCGGCCAGACACTAGCGGGGCCGTGGTGACTAGCGGCTTGGGTACTACCGCTAGAGTCTGGGCCAGCATGGGTACCACCGGGGGGACCCCCGATGCGAGGTTGAGGGTACTCGCCGCGGCATCAGCCACTACATCCCTCGGGGGGAGGGCAGCGGTGGGGGTACCACCACGGCCGGCGGCTGGCCCCAGACCTGCGTGAAGGCCCCCGGCCCCGGAGTTATGCTCGGTGTGGGTGGGGCAGACGGGCCGACCCCTATGGGTGACCTGGCAAGCAACAGGCCAGATCTGACCTCCTCCATAAAGTTTTTTAAAGTATCTGAGAGCTTACCCAGATCCTCTGATGACGCAAATGTCACCTGGGATGCGCCCGGGAGTGCGTGGAGTGGCCCAGTACCCAAGCCAGCGATCTCCTGGGGGGCCATTGTGGCCCTATGAGGGGCAGCGGCTCTGACCCGTGCCGGCGGTTGTTCGGCCGGAAAGTCCTTGATTGTGGGGCGGCGAATCCTTTTCGACCGCGACGGGCCAGCGTCATCTCCCAAATCCCTGTCTACGGACGGGACGTCCCTGGTTATCCCAGAGTCTGGGGGGTTACTGGCTTTCAACAGTTCAGTTGCCCAAGCTAAACCCTTGGTCTTTGTCAACTCCAAGAAGGCGGCAATCCGAGCTTCTTCAGATGTGCCCGCCTGGGACTCCTCAACCTGTGGCCTGGTGTGAACAGCGGGGGGGATGATCCTTGACTGTCCATCGTATTGCGGCAACACTTTCTAGTCTGCAAGGGGAAAGAAAGAGAATTAACTTCCTGTTTGCCCCCTACGAGGCAGCTACTTTGCTCCTTGGTCTCAGGATGCTACTTCCGGACCGGATGCCCCCCTCCCGCCTGCCCGTACTTACTCCCGTCAAGGTGCAGAGTACGGAACGCGTTTGGCTCGCGTTTGTCCGCTGACACTTAATGGTTCTCCACTCCACGAATTCGAACGGTGCGTACTGTAAGAGAAACCAGCGTAAACACAAGAACTGGGCAACGGGAACACACGCGCGACTGTACACAAAAAAGGGGGGGGGGACAGAGACGTGAGCCCAGCGGGCAGACCTACACATAACTCTTTAATTGCGCCGGCTCGCACGCCTCTTCCCCCCCAACCCCACCCCGGCCACTAATTTATTACATCAACCATACCAGTGTGAAGTTGATGCACCCCCACTGTATGCAGCCTCGCATCTTGATATAGTGTGTGGGAAACCCAGGATATGCTGACATGACCCCCTTGTTTACAGTACTTATTCACGCGGCGAGAGAGGATGAACTCTGGGCCAGAGTCAGAGGTGGGGTGGGGGGAATGCCCGACCACGGCTCGAGCGCAGGTCCCTGGGACCGGGAGGTTAAATTCATTTGGCTGCGATCGATGTGGCTGGCTCGCGTGAGCACGCACGCAAAACGCGTACCCTCATCAGGGCCAAGCACCACTCTAACGTTATTTACTTTAATGTACATTCATACAGCTCGGGTATTAGAGCGCTGTACAAGAGGCCCGATTCCATTCCTACCCGGGGAGATTAAGTGATTCGACCCAAATCCCATGCTGTGGAGTCGATCCCGAGGCTCGATCCCTGGTTTCCTGCACCGAAGGTGGAATTTGGCCGTCAGACCCCAATCGCTCCCCCACGAGTAAAGTCAGTGGGTGGCCTCTCACCGCGCGATGCGGACGCTGTCCCGCGACTCGAGAAGACCGCACCCGGATTGAGTATAGAAGCGCGTAGTACCGTATTTTAAAGAATATTTAGGCGCAGGGAGATTTAAGTGATTTGCCCCGACTCACCGAATGGGGGCGCGGCCCCGAAACTCGAACGCCCACCAGTTTGCTGCTGAGGACCTGAGCCGCAACCCATGCTTATGATTCCCTCTGTATGCCTAAATGCTTCGTCCATCGGGAACTCGACCCGAAAGTATTGAAGCGCACAGCACCGTATTTACAAAGCTTTTTAGGCACAGGGGGATCAAGTGGTTTGCCCCGAAACCATACTGCGGACGCGGCCCCGAGAATCGCAAACCCCAACCAGATTGCGATTGAGGCCCTGCGCCTCGGGCCCTGCCTATGATTTCTTCTTTATGCCTATATGCTTAACTAGCGGTAGTGCGACTCGAAGGTATAGGAGCGCACAGCGTCCGTATTTACATTAAATTTAAGCCCGTGGCTCGAAAGCACCCACCAGATTTCGATTGAGGACCTGAGCCCCAGCCCTTGCATATGGTTTACTCTTTATGCCTAAATGCTACATCTATCGGGAATGCGACCCGAAGGTATTGGAGCGCGCAGCACCGTATTTACAAAACTATTTAGGCACGGGGAGATCAAGTGGTTTGCCCCGAAACCATAATGCGGACCTGAGCCTCGGTCCTTGCAAATGATGTCCTCTTTATGCCTATATGCTTATCTCGCGGGAGCGTGACCCGAATGAATAGGAGCGGGCAGCATCTGAATTTACACTAAAATGTAAGCCCTTGGAGATAAAGTGATTTGCCCCCGCACACATAATGCGGAAGCGGCCGACCCGATTGTGAGTGAGGACCCGAGCCTCGGTCCTTGTATCTGATTTGCTCTTTGTGCCGATATGCTTTGTCTAGCGGCAAATGGACCCGAAGGTATTGGAGCACACAGCACCGTATGTACCTGCATATTTAGGCACAGGGAGATAAAGTGATTTGCTCCGAATCACAGTGTGTGGACGCGACCACGCGGCTCGCCCCCTGTATTCCTGCACCGGAGGCGGCAGCGCCGCCGACGGACCACATCCATTCCCCCCCAAGATTTCGGCAACCACGCTCAGTCTACGCAACACCCACCGGTGGGCGACAACCACCTTTGTGCTGCGCCGCCCTCTCGAGGGCGGTTCCGGACCAATCACCCCAATAATTATGTGACCGCAATACGCTGCATGCCCTAGGATCTACTCTGTACCGGTACGGGTGCTCAGTGCCCCGTTTCCCTCGATCCAGGAAAGGACGCGACTCGAAGCACGCACCAGGGTCCCTAGCGCCCCGTAGCAGACGGGCCGTCGAGGCCATCCGTCGACAGAGGGGGCCGGGGCCGCAGCTTAATTACAGCCGCCCTCACGAACACAAATCAGCGCGCTTTTCCACCCGCGCCCGCCTCCCCAACCCCCCATGCCCCTATCTTGCCTCCCCTCCGCCCGTGGCCATCCTCGCCACAGGGCCCCGTCAACCTGGTACTGCCCAGGGACAGGGCCGGGGATGGGTGGGTGCTGCAAGACTCACCACAAAGTAGCGTAGAGGCGACGACGATCAAGGGGGCCGGAGTCACACGAGGACGGAGCGGATGACGGACCGATGCTGCAAGGTGAGCAAAGGTGAAGCGGGCGACAAAGAGGTCGCCAGGAGAGTGGGGGAAGGCTAAATAGCCTCCCCCTCACCCCAGGGCCAGGAAGTGACACGCATTGCGCGTCACTTCCGGCCATCCCAAGGAGGGGGGCTTCGGACTGCATCCCCGCCCCCCCCCCCCCAGAGGGGAGGGGGTGGGGCGGGGTGACCGGTGCCCCAGGGGCACTAAAGTGCCGACCGCCGATTGGCCCCCTGCGGGGGCCGCGGTCAGCGGCATACAGTCGTACAGACCCATATCTACCTGCCAGCTGGTTCACTGGTTCATTCCCTGCTACTTTTGAGCGGGTTGGGCTGGGTGCTGAGTGCAGCATACAGTCCATTAGGGCTTTATGGAAACACAGACCAAGCATCAAGCATTATCTAAGCTGGAGTATCAGAATTAGCTGATTATCTGATTAGTGGCTTAGTGGTTTGGTGTTCAGTCTCAATTAGGGGGCTGCTTTCATAGACGCTACATGGACAGTCAGATTTTTGGCAATCCTAGTGCACGGGTGTGCATATCACCCCTGATATACCTATCTAACATCCTTGTTCTAATTTTCTGCCATTTTGACTCTTTGTTCCAGCTATAAAATTTGGAGATGCGCACAAAACAAAGTAAGACTGGTGAAAGGAAAGAAACTTTTGAGATGGCTGGGCAAACAACAACACCTTTTCCGGCCCCAAGGGGCGGAAGCAGAGGTCAGAGGAATGCTCAGCAGAGGATGGAGTTGAAGGCAAAGGCATTGGCTGAGAAGGAAAAGCAGTCTGAGCGAAATGTGCTGAATGACACTTCGGATGATGATGATGAGTATATACCTGTTCAGGTAATAGAGCAGAGCTGCCCAGATCAAGTCACAGGTGGAGAGATCGAGGGACTTAATAATGACATTTTGCTTAACCTTAAGCAATACCCTCTCTTCCATAAGTACTAGTCACATCAGAGTAAGCAAAAAGATTCGATGCAGTCCAGTTATGAGGGGACATTAGGCCAAGCTCAACCAGATGAACCGGCTCAACCAGCGCTACCTGCTCAACCAGCTCAGCCACAATCTCTCATGCAAGAAGTGACAAACCCTCTATGGCCTGGCTGCGATGCTGTCCCTCCTATCCAAAGTGAGCAAGCAGCAGTGCAGCCCTTACAAGGCGCAGTAAGTGGCAGTCAAGCTATCACTGAAGAGTTTGAATCTGAATCTGAATCTGATCCAGAACCAGGGTCTTCGGGAGGCAAGGTAACCAGAGGTGACTCGATAAAAAAAATGCTAGGAATTATTCTAAAAGAGATCAGGGATCTTAAAGTATCTCAGTCACTTGAGAATGCACAGATACATGAAAGACTGACTAAACTGGAGGAGAATATATTCAACATCCCAAAAAGTCCAACAGAAGCTGAAAATCGTATCTCTGACCTAGAGGATAATATCTTAGCCATGCAGCAAGACATGCAAGCTCTAAACAAAAATAAGAATCAGATGGAGTTAAAACTCCAGGACTTAGAAAACTACAATGGACGATCCAATGTACGCCTAGTTGGAATACCTGAAAGTTTCGATAGTGTTGAAATGGTTGAGTGGACTGGGTCACTCCTGAGGAAAGTAATGCCAGAGCTGCAAGGAGATCTTACAATTACTAGGGCCCACAGAGTCCCAGCTCAGAAGCAATCAAATGCTAAATACCCGCGTACAATCCTAATTAAATTTGCAGTCAATAGAATTAAGGAGAAAATATTAAGGACAGCAATAGCAAAAAAATCATTCTCCACTACAGAGATTCAACATTTTAAAAATTTTCGCGGACATATCCGCAGCTTCAGCACGCAGGCGGAAGGATTTCATCAAGATGATTGATTCTTTCAAAGGGAAGGGAGCCCAAGCAACAATTGTTCAACAATCTAAGTTAAAAGTATTGGCCAAAGGATTTTTTTTATTTTTACAGATATTCACGAAGCTCAAGCGCTTTTTGAAGAACTGTCCGTTACCTGAGAAGAAGTCAAGTTTGAGATTCACAGTAGGCTGAGGTGGCAGAGCTGTGGCCCTGGTGTGAACAGCGGGGGGGATGATCCTTGACTGTCCATCGTATTGCGGCAACACTTTCTAGTCTGCAAGGGGAAAGAAAGAGAATTAACTTCCTGTTTGCCCCCTACGAGGCAGCTACTTTGCTCCTTGGTCTCAGGATGCTACTTCCGGACCGGATGCCCCCCTCCCGCCTGCCCGTACTTACTCCCGTCAAGGTGCAGAGTACGGAACGCGTTTGGCTCGCGTTTGTCCGCTGACACTTAATGGTTCTCCACTCCACGAATTCGAACGGTGCGTACTGTAAGAGAAACCAGCGTAAACACAAGAACTGGGCAACGGGAACACACGCGCGACTGTACACAAAAAAGGGGGGGGGGACAGAGACGGGAGCCCAGCGGGCAGACCTACACATAACTCTTTAATTGCGCCGGCTCGCACGCCTCTTCCCCCCCAACCCCACCCCGGCCACTAATTTATTACATCAACCATACCAGTGTGAAGTTGATGCACCCCCACTGTATGCAGCCTCGCATCTTGATATAGTGTGTGGGAAACCCAGGATATGCTGACATGACCCCCTTGTTTACAGTACTTATTCACGCGGCGAGAGAGGATGAACTCTGGGCCAGAATCAGAGGTGGGGTGGGGGGAATGCCCGACCACGGCTCGAGCGCAGGTCCCTGGGACCGGGAGGTTAAATTCATTTGGCTGCGATCGATGTGGCTGGCTCGCGTGAGCACGCACGCAAAACGCGTACCCTCATCAGGGCCAAGCACCACTCTAACGTTATTTACTTTAATGTACATTCATACAGCTCGGGTATTAGAGCGCTGTACAAGAGGCCCGATTCCATTCCTACCCGGGGAGATTAAGTGATTCGACCCAAATCCCATGCTGTGGAGTCGATCCCGAGGCTCGAACCCTGGTTTCCTGCACCGAAGGTGGAATTTGGCCGTCAGACCCCAATCGCTCCCCCACGAGTAAAGTCAGTGGGTGGCCTCTCACCGCGCGATGCGGACGCTGTTCCGCGACTCGAGAAGACCGCACCCGGATTGAGTATAGAAGCGCGTAGTACCGTATTTTAAAGAATATTTAGGCGCAGGGAGATTTAAGTGATTTGCCCCGACTCACCGAATGGGGGCGCGGCCCCGAAACTCGAACGCCCACCAGTTTGCTGCTGAGGACCTGAGCCGCAACCCATGCTTATGATTCCCTCTGTATGCCTAAATGCTTCGTCCATCGGGAACTCGACCCGAAAGTATTGAAGCGCACAGCACCGTATTTACAAAGCTTTTTAGGCACAGGGGGATCAAGTGGTTTGCCCCGAAACCATACTGCGGACGCGGCCCCGAGAATCGCAAACCCCAACCAGATTGCGATTGAGGCCCTGCGCCTCGGGCCCTGCCTATGATTTCTTCTTTATGCCTATATGCTTAACTAGCGGTAGTGCGACTCGAAGGTATAGGAGCGCACAGCGTCCGTATTTACATTAAATTTAAGCCCGTGGCTCGAAAGCACCCACCAGATTTCGATTGAGGACCTGAGCCCCAGCCCTTGCATATGGTTTACTCTTTATGCCTAAATGCTACATCTATCGGGAATGCGACCCGAAGGTATTGGAGCGCGCAGCACCGTATTTACAAAACTATTTAGGCACGGGGAGATCAAGTGGTTTGCCCCGAAACCATAATGCGGACCTGAGCCTCGGTCCTTGCAAATGATGTCCTCTTTATGCCTATATGCTTATCTCGCGGGAGCGTGACCCGAATGAATAGGAGCGGGCAGCATCTGAATTTACACTAAAATGTAAGCCCGTGGAGATAAAGTGATTTGCCCCCGCACACATAATGCGGAAGCGGCCGACCCGATTGTGAGTGAGGACCCGAGCCTCGGTCCTTGTATCTGATTTGCTCTTTGTGCCGATATGCTTTGTCTAGTGGCAAATGGACCCGAAGGTATTGGAGCACACAGCACCGTATGTACCTGCATATTTAGGCACAGGGAGATAAAGTGATTTGCTCCGAATCACAGCGTGTGGACGCGACCACGCGGCTCGCCCCCTGTATTCCTGCACCGGAGGCGGCAGCGCCGCCGACGGACCACATCCATTCCCCCCCAAGATTTCGGCAACCACGCTCAGTCTACGCAACACCCACCGGTGGGCGACAACCACCTTTGTGCTGCGCCGCCCTCTCGAGGGCGGTTCCGGACCAATCACCCCAATAATTATGTGACCGCAATACGCTGCATGCCCTAGGATCTACTCTGTACCGGTACGGGTGCTCAGTGCCCCGTTTCCCTCGATCCAGGAAAGGACGCGACTCGAAGCACGCACCAGGGTCCCTAGCGCCCCGTAGCAGACGGGCCGTCGAGGCCATTCGTCGACAGAGGGGGCCGGGGCCGGGGCCGCAGCTTAATTACAGCCGCCCTCACGAACACAAATCAGCGCGCTTTTCCACCCGTGCCCGCCTCCCCAACCCCCCATGCCCCTATCTTGCCTCCCCTCCGCCCGTGGCCATCCTCGCCACAGGGCCCCGTCAACCTGGTACTGCCCAGGGACAGGGCCGGGGATGGGTGGGTGCTGCAAGACTCACCACAAAGTAGCGTAGAGGCGACGACGATCAAGGGGGCCGGAGTCACACGAGGACGGAGCGGACGACGGACCGATGCTGCAAGGTGAGCAAAGGTGAAGCGGGCGACAAAGAGGTCGCCAGGAGAGTGGGGGAAGGCTAAATAGCCTCCCCCTCACCCCAGGGCCAGGAAGTGACACGCATTGCGCGTCACTTCCGGCCATCCCAAGGAGGGGGGCTCCGGACTGCATCCCCGCCCCCCCCCCCCAGAGGGGAGGGGGTGGGGAGGGGTGACCGGTGCCCCAGGGGCACTAAAGCGCCGACCGCCGATTGGCCCCCCGCGGGGGCCGCGGTCAGCGGCATACAGTCGTACAGACCCATATCTACCTGCCAGCTGGTTCACTGGTTCATTCCCTGCTACTTTTGAGCGGGTTGGGCTGGGTGCTGAGTGCAGCATACAGTCCATTAGGGCTTTATGGAAACACAGACCAAGCATCAAGCATTATCTAAGCTGGAGTATCAGAATTAGCTGATTATCTGATTAGTGGCTTAGTGGTTTGGTGTTCAGTCTCAATTAGGGGGCTGCTTTCATAGACGCTACATGGACAGTCAGATTTTTGGCAATCCTAGTGCACGGGTGTGCATATCACCCCTGATATACCTATCTAACATCCTTGTTCTAATTTTCTGCCATTTTGACTCTTTGTTCCAGCTATAAAATTTGGAGATGCGCACAAAACAAAGTAAGACTGGTGAAAGGAAAGAAACTTTTGAGATGGCTGGGCAAACAACAACACCTTTTCCGGCCCCAAGGGGCGGAAGCAGAGGTCAGAGGAATGCTCAGCAGAGGATGGAGTTGAAGGCAAAGGCATTGGCTGAGAAGGAAAAGCAGTCTGAGCGAAATGTGCTGAATGACACTTCGGATGATGATGATGAGTATATACCTGTTCAGGTAATAGAGCAGAGCTGCCCAGATCAAGTCACAGGTGGAGAGATCGAGGGACTTAATAATGACATTTTGCTTAACCTTAAGCAATACCCTCTCTTCCATAAGTACTAGTCACATCAGAGTAAGCAAAAAGATTCGATGCAGTCCAGTTATGAGGGGATATTAGGCCAAGCTCAACCAGATGAACCGGCTCAACCAGCGCTACCTGCTCAACCAGCTCAGCCACAATCTCTCATGCAAGAAGTGACAAACCCTCTATGGCCTGGCTGCGATGCTGTCCCTCCTATCCAAAGTGAGCAAGCAGCAGTGCAGCCCTTACAAGGCGCAGTAAGTGGCAGTCAAGCTATCACTGAAGAGTTTGAATCTGAATCTGAATCTGATCCAGAACCAGGGTCTTCGGGAGGCAAGGTAACCAGAGGTGACTCGATAAAAAAAAATGCTAGGAATTATTCTAAAAGAGATCAGGGATCTTAAAGTATCTCAGTCACTTGAGAATGCACAGATACATGAAAGACTGACTAAACTGGAGGAGAATATATTCAACATCCCAAAAAGTCCAACAGAAGCTGAAAATCGTATCTCTGACCTAGAGGATAATATCTTAGCCATGCAGCAAGACATGCAAGCTCTAAACAAAAATAGGAATCAGATGGAGTTAAAACTCCAGGACTTAGAAAACTACAATGGACGATCCAATCTACGCCTAGTTGGAATACCTGAAGGTTCCGAAAGTGTTGAAATGGTTGAGTGGACTGGGTCACTCCTGAGGAAAGTAATGTCAGAGCTACAAGGAGATCTTACAATTACTAGGGCCCACAGAGTCCCAGCACAGAAGCAATCAAATGCTAAATACATGCGTACAATCCTAATTAAATTTGCGGTCAATAGAATTAAGGAGAAAATGTTAAGGACAGCAATAGCAAAAAAATCATTCTCCACCACAGAGATTCAACATTTTAAAAATGTTCTCGGACATATCCGCAGATTCAGCACGCAGACGGAAGGATTTCGTCAAGATGATTGATTCTTTCAAAGGGAAGGGAGCCCAAGCAACAATTGTTCAACAATCAGTTAAAAGTATTTGCCAAAGGATTTTTTTTTATTTTTACGGATATTCACGAACCTCAAGAGCTTTTTGAAGAACTGTCCGTTACCTGAGAAGAAGTCAAGTTTGAGATTCATAGTAGGCTGAGGAGGCAATAGATAAAAAGTCATATCATCGCATGATCTGGTAGATTAAGGGCGGTCATGGGGTGCATTGGGATGCAGCAAGATGGCATCCAGCAAAGAGGGGTGGAAGAAGGGAATAGTGAGTAATTCCGTCCTCCAGGGGTGGGGGGCTGGGGGGGAGGTGGAGGGGGTGAAGCATTCAGAAAAAAGAGAGTTCTTCTGCAGAGATTTAAAGGTTCAGGGCATTTATAGGTACCACTGCGAAATGTCAAATATAACCATCTTTCTATTTTGTTATTTAAGTCAGATATGTATTTAAGCCCACATATTTCGGCTAGTGCCTCTCGGATGGGGCAAAACTTCACTGCAAGGATTATTGTTTGCTATTATAAGTACTGTATATATCTCTTAGGCACTTTATGCACATTGTTCACTTCATGCACTTTAGGCATCTATGCACTCTTTGCACTTTGTATTTTAGCTGCTATGAAGTTTATTCTGCTCAATGATAAATTTGCACAACAGACGGCTGTCTTCTAGGGAGTATTCCTGGAGGCTCTTAATGATTATATATGATCAAGCTTGAGGCACTTTTTATAGTTTCGAAGCAGTTTGAATGTATGCTCGCACATGGCACTTTTGTTATCAAAAGTACTGTATTTATTCGTGTAGGTGTTTTTTTGATCCTTAGCTGCTATATATTCAAGTAGATAATCTATCTCTATGCTTAAGGCTTTGTCTTATATTAGCACAAGTCACTTTAAATATCCCAGATACTGCTAAAGATACTTTTTGCTGCTATTTCATACCTCAGAGGCCTGCTCTGTGCACCAGGATATATATTTTAGATCATTTTTAGATGTCCATACAAGCATTAGGGAACCGAGAGGTACAGGTTTATGAGGTGCTTTCATCGGAGTAGTTAGTAAGATAGCATAACTATGAGTATGAAAAGTTTAACAATTCTTTCTTTTAATGCTAACAGAAGACCCATGCAATTGAAAGCTGGCTCAGAGGATATAATCCTGATGCTATCTTCCTACAAGAGACTCATTTTCGGAGTATTACAGACGCAAGAAAACATTTTTAGAATTGGGCAGGCTTCCATTGTTCATCTAATGCAGGGAGTGCACAGAGGGGAGTGGGCATATATGTTGGTAAACACGTGCCATTTCAAGCAAAATACAATGCAGACGGATCCGGGGGGAAGATGGGTGCATGTCTATGGAAAACTAAATCAGTTAGATCTCACCCTGGCCACAATCTATGCACCTGTTTTTGATAACCTGTTCCCACTGCTACAGCTTAAACAGGCCGTATCCTGTATTCCAGGACCCATCATATGGGGGGTGATTTTAACTTTCTTCAGGATCCCTCAGTTGATTCCTCGAAGAAAGATCGAAAACAAAATAAACCCCACGTTTCCATTGCACTGTCTAGCTGTAAAAAGAATCTAGACTTAGTAGATAGATGGCGCCTTCAAAATCCAGGAAAGGGTAATTATTCATGCTTTTCGGCAAAATATGATCCAGCATCTAGAATAGATTTCTTCTTGACTTCACACGATCTTACTGTCAATAAGTACGATCATATTTCAAATGCCTTCTCTGACCATGTCCTAATTAAAATTATTGTTGGAGGCTGGGAGGGAAAACCGCCTAGAAGGTGGTATTTTAATAAATTTAATCTGGAAAATGAGTCCTGGTGCACAGAAATAGCCAACGAGATTAGCGTCTTCTTTCAATAAATAAAGACTCGACTCCAACTAATGTAGTTTGGGATGCATTTAAGGCTACGCTAAGAGGTATAATTACTTCAAAAGAAATCCTGCAACAAAGGGCAAAAAAGAGGAAAGACTAAAGATCGAGGTAAGACTCACCCAGGCGAATCGGGAGTTTATTAAGGATAGAAATTTGAACACAAAACAAGAGCTATTCCAGGCAAAAGCACAAATGAGGAAGTATTATTATCAACTAGGGGATGTAGCAAGTGGGACCTATCTTCAGACAGTGTACGAAGAGAGAGAATATACAGGGAACCTTTTAGCATGGCAAAAGAGAAACGGGTCCAAAATAGTATTGAAAGTATTTGGGACGAGCTAGCCAAATCGCGACTAACTAGAACCGAAGATATCGGTGACACCTTTCTTAAGCACCACAAGGGAATCCACCAATTAGACCATCATACGTCCACTGATCATATTATAGGTTTTCTCCATAATTTGCCAATCCCCACTTAAATAGGTAATTCAGAGAAGAACTATTAGAGGAATTTACAAATTAAGAACTTGAATTAGTGATCGGTTCTTTGGCAAACTGTAAAGCGACTGGGGAAGATGGTCTGCAACTCGATTTTACAAAGATTCGCCTTTACTCTTAACGCACATCTTTCAAAACTCGATAACCACTTACTTAAGGGCGGTAAACCTCTGACATCTTTCCATATAGCAGTAGTGGTTAGCATTCTGAAGAAGGACAAAAACAGGGAGAATGTCAACTCTTACAGACCTATAAGCCTCCACAATGTTGACTATAACATTTTTACAAAGCTACTCAGAAACAGACTTAATAAAATGGTGAGTTCACTTATACATGCAGATTAATGTGGATTTGTAGCTGGGAGACAGCTTTCTACCAACACTACATTTTTAATAGAAGCATTAGATTATTTTAATAAAAATAAGATAGAGGCTCAGGTGTGGTTTGTAGATGCTGAGAAAGCGTTCGACCTGGTATCATGGGAATGTTTATTTTCACAGGCGCATATTCGAATTAATTCTATAAATGTGGGCACCTGTCAAATAAATAGGGGTACCAGGCAAGGTTGCCCTCTATCCCCGATTTTATTTGCCTTGTTTATAGAACCCATGGCAATAGCAATCAGACAGAAAATGGTGCATACTGCTCCCCTGCAAGGGATGACCATTATAAAACTATATGCCAGCAATATTGTCCTTTTTTTAAATTCCAAAGAAGATACCCAGAAGGAAATCCTGGGGATTTTCTCACAATTTCAGGCAATAGGAGTTTATAAAACAAATAAGGCCAAGACTGAAATCTTACTGTGCAATTGCTCCACCGATTCGCTATTGCCAAATTTGAGATCAGTGTATAATTCTCGTCCAAAGAGATATCTAGAGATGTATGTGACGGAGAAAGCAGAGGATCTATTGCAACTGAATTATATCCCATTGATACAAACAGTTAAACACCTTTTAACACGATGGAACCAACTCCCAATATTAATACTAGGCCGTGTGGCACTCATATGTATGTCTATTTCACCTCTATTAAATTTTTTATTTGCAGCTGCTCCGTGTGCATTAAAAACATCTTTTTTTAAGGAGATAGACCACTTGTTCTCATCCTTTTTATGGGCTAATAAAACACCAAGGCTGGCACTTAGCACTTTTAATTACTCTATTGAAGAGGGAGGGTTGTCCCTTCCAAACATAAGGAATTACTATCATGCAAGTTTTGCACATAACAGCTATAGATTTTTCTTCCAATCAGACCCCCGGGAGGTACATAATTTTTTTATGAATACGATCTTATTGGAGTATAACATTTTAGACCCAACAAGAATAGTCAAGTACCCTAAGAAAGTACAATATAAGACTCTCCAATGGATTTTTAAACAAAAAACTGAACTGTTAGCATTTTATGGCATCCCCAAAATAAATGGTCCAACAAGACTGTCTCATCTTTACACAGGGGAGAAGGAATTACTAGAAACTGGCATTTTAAGAAAATGGGAAGAGAATGGATACATGCTAGTTAGGGATTTTGTTAACTGCAACTCCTGGAAGAAATGGGCGAGTTAGAATTTGAGCTCTTGCACTCAACATGTGCTTAAATGGTCATTCATTAATATAAGGCATTTTTTGGAAAATGTAGATCCCAGAAGTATAACACAAGCATTGGCATAAGTGAAGCTTTTGAAACCCCGATACAACGAGTTAGCGCATGGGCGAAAATCTTTGATGATAATAAATCCCTCCCCATTTTATGAAACAATTCGAGACAGATGGTGGAACAAAGAAGAGCTACAGCTTCCAAGAATAACTTGGAATAGAATTAACAAACTAAATGGCACAGTAATTTATAGGACTCCATTTTTCTTGCATAATATATATCCACAAATTGAAGATAGGCTTTCGCTGCTCTAAAGAAGGAGGAGGCACCTGGTCACATATCGTCTGAGATTGTCCCAAAATTGGTATTCTTTGGGAGGAAATTGAAAAATATCTTAAAGCTACCATAGTTTACTCTATCTCCATTGACAAATATATTGCAGTATTGGGTTGCTCCCCAAATATGACATCAAGCAATACACAAGAAGAATGCTTATATATATATCGGCCTCAGTAGCAAGATCATTAATCCTCCAAAATTGGCATAGCAATAAGATACCTTCCTTTCAAGCATGTAGAGCAAAACAGTAAAGTTAAAGAATTCAACAGAAAATATTAATGAAGATCAGCCTCATCTAGGAAGTTCGAAAAACATTGGCGCTCCATGGGTAATTAGTCTGGGTTTTGGGGGTAAAGACTGTTAGTGGATTCTATAAAATTGGGGGGGGGTCTTGGGATCTTAAGCAGAATAGCTAAACCCTGCAAAGTTCTATGTCTTCTCAGGTTATACTATGTGACCAATTCTATTCAGTATTAAGCACATATGCACTTTAATCAACGTTGTATTTTTGTTTTCTTTTTTTTCTCTTTGTGCTTCCTGCATCTAGACAATTTTCCATTCTTTAAGGACTTTTTCTGCTAAGAATTGGATGTTTTTTTCTTAAATCAACAGATGTTTATATTGTTGCAATGTTGTTAATTGTAAGATACTTTGTGTACCTATACACTAAAAGCTTTGCACTTTGCAGTTTAATATTGTATTTTGAGCTGAACTCTCAATAAAAAAAATTACAAAAAATGTATTTATCCTCTTGTTTGCTTTCCTTGTGGGCACTGATGGAAATAAACTTTGTAAACACTGCATGAGTGACCTTCTGGAATATGTCTAAGGTATTTCCCAAGAATTGAAGATGTAATGAGTAACTTCATGCCCTAACTTGTCCAAGTTGTGTATTATGGCATTTGTCTTTTCCAAAAATAAATGTGAAGTAAAATTATTCATGGATATGTATTTATAATTCACAACAGGATTTTTATTATGCATGAATTAATAGGAAACAGTATTGATACTGTGCTCAATGATCTTGATATATATATTAATTCTTCTATTTTTATGAATTTTTGATTGTGGTCTAATGATACATTAAAATGTTAATTATATATATATCTATACATATATATATATATTCACTGAAAAAACCATAGGTTTCAGGCTAAGGTTTTTTAAATGCTAATTCCTAACTATAACACTGTAAAACCTATGTTTTTTTCAGTGAATTTCTAAGGTTTTTTAAATGCTAATTTCTAATATAACGTGCCTGAAACCTATGGTTTTTTCAGTGAATTTCAAAGGTTTTTTAAATGCTAATTTCTAATTATAATGTTCATAAAACTTATGTTTTTTTTCAGTAATTTTGAAAAAAAAGTGATATTTTGTAACTTTAATATCCTAAAAATAGTTTTTGTATTTTTTAAATTTATTATTTAATGTCTTCTTGTTTTTTAAATATCAAACAACTACATACAGTATGAAAGGGAGCCCAGTCCAGAGACTCATCTGAAGACCAACACATGTCATACACCTACTGATGAAGCAGCTCCAACACCCAAGAACGCCACAACACCCACCACCACCCTCAGGACCCCCCTCTACCACCGAGGCAGCGCAGAACAAGACAGCGAACTTTCCAAAAACGGCATGGCCCCTCAGCCACACAATAGCTGAATATTGGGACAGTTGTGGACAAACTATATGTGAAGGAAGCAATTCACCCATGAATAACAATGCACACAATGCAAAGTGTAGCGGTGATGTGCTGGACACATCTCAGTATGCAGAACACACACCTCTCCATATGCACAAATACTACTGGTGCTTGCAGTGTTGTGGACAGTGGACCCAACCAGGTTATGTCAAACACTAGGGACGATCTCAGTCATGTAGCTGTATCGTCCCCCCCTGTAAGCATAAGGGTAACTGGAGTGGGATGGTCCGACGTACGCCACTTCAGCGTAGGAGTGTGAATAAATAGGCCGGGGCTCTGGGCGTGGTTCACTTGTGAACTGTGAAGACCAACGACTGTGCCAGAGTGGCGGGCCTCACCCTGCCACGAGGCTGCTGCCATGACCGCGGCTCTCCTCGACACAGGCCCCCTGCGAACCCAGCGGCAAAGCACCGCAGACTTATGTCTGTACAGACTACTGTCTTTGATATACACTGTGGACAGCAGGCCTCACAATTCAGATGGAGTAGCGATTGCAGATGACGCAGTGCAGTACGCAAGATACATTGCTCCCAGTGCAGCCCTCTCGGACCACGCATCATCGCAGGGTGCGCCCACGCTGAGTACTTCAGATGTCACTAACTCACTGCACCATAAGTCATCGCCACGTGGCCTTACTGGGCCAGAATTCAATAGACAAAAGACATTGGTCCGAGTGCGGCCCTCTCGGACAATGCATCATCGCAGGGTACGTACACGCTAAGCGCCAAAGGTACTACTAACTCAGTGCACCACAAGACATCGACACGTCGCTTTACTGCGGCAGAATTCAATGGACAAAAGACATTGCTCCGAATGCGCCCCTCCCAGGCAACACATCATCGCAGGGTACGTACACGCTGAGCGCCAAAGGTACTACTAACTCAGTGTGCCACAAGACATCGACACGTCGCCTTACTGAGGCAGAATTCAGTAGACAAAAGACATTGCTCCAAATGCAGCCCTCCCAGACAACGCATCATCGCAGGGTACGTACACGCTGAGCGCCAAAGGTACTACTAACTCACTGTACCATAAGGCATCGCAAGGAAGAGTGAAGAGTTTATGTCAGCAGTGAGGCATACTATCACTCGAAAATCACCCAAAAATACTTATAATATAAAAAGAACAGAAGAATCAAAGTACATTAATGGTTACAATCCAGTAATTTTGAAGATGTGGAATACAAATATGGACATACAATATGTTGCAGATAACTCAATTCCTGTTCCTCGCATACTATCCAAATAGAAGTCCATACCTGGAAGACATATGTCTATATAAAATACTGCAACATTATAGTTTTAGAAAAAATGTTACAGACAAAATAAATAAAGTGAAATATGCTGTAATTGGATCTGATGGATGTTTCTTAAAGAATGCCAAAGGAAATTTTGTTAATCACAGGAAATTAAGTTGTGATACTCCAGATAAGAGAGAGTTTTTCTATTTAGCTCTTCTCCAACTCTTCATACCTTGGAGGACTGAAATGGAATTACTTGGAAATTTTGACTGCTATGAAGATTCTTTGAAAGCATGTAAAGACATTGCTACCAGTGAGGCCCGCCCAGACCACGCATCATTGCAGGGAGCGCACACGCTGAGTGCTTCAGGTGCCACTAACTCACTGCACCACAAGTCATCACCACGTGGACTTATTCAGGCAGAATTCAACGCAAGCCGCAACACATGGTGCCAATAACCCTGTTCAACATAAGCCGGCGACACGTGGTGCCACTAACCCTGTTCAACACAAGCCGATCCCACATGTGTAACTGTGTCCTGAGTCCTGAATGGCAGTGACCCCAAGTCCGTGGCAGCGACCACAGCAGCATGCTCCCTTTGATCAGTTAGGCATATTTCCATATGCAAGGCCAGCGGCACGTGGTGCCACTAACCCTGTTCAACACAAGCCGATCTCACATATGTAACTGTGTCCTGAGTCCTGAATGGCAGTGACCCCAAGTCCGTGGCAGCGACCACCAACATATGCATGTGGCTGGGGGCCCTTGCTCACTGCTACCTCTGGCCTACACTGTGGTCAGCAGGACTCACAATTCAGATACATTCACGATTGCAGATGACGCAGTAGGCAAGAGACATAGCTCCCACTGCGGTCCATCCGCACCAAGCAGCATCACAGGCTCATACACTTCAACAGTGTATTCTATACATATTTCATCTTTTCATGAAACGCCTACACTGTGGTCAGTAGGGCTCACAATTAAAATTAAATCTTGAATAATTAATTACAGATTCCACTAGTCAAGTAACTATCACAGGCCTAAAACCTAAGTAATATCCTTTTAGTATCCTTGCTTCAAGAACTTTTTTATATCAGTTATACCTTTAGTACAATCAACAAATTCATCTTCAAGTGCAAACAAACACTCAACAACAGTCTACACTGCGAGCAACAGAGCTTGCAATTTGAAATTTTGACACGTGGTGCCACTAACCCTGTACAACACAAGCCGCGACACGTGGTGCCACTAATCCTGTTCAACACAAGCTAATCCCACATGTGCAACTGTGTCCTGAGTCCTGAATGGCAGTGACCCCAAGTCCGTGGCAGCGACCACAGGACCAGCCTTCCTTTGATCTGTTTGGCATATTTCCATATGCAAGGCCGGCGACACGAAGTGCCACTAACCATATTCAACACAAGCTAGCGACACATGGTGCCACTAACCCTCTTCAACACAAGCCATTCTCACATGTGGAACTGTGTCCTGAATCCTGAATGGCAGTGACCCCAACTTCGTGGCAGCGACCACAGGACCAGACTTCCTTCAGTTTTATTTGTTGTTGTTTTCTTTAAATAAAATGTTTCATATGTAAACCTATACAAGACTAAGATTCTTATTTGTCCAACCGCACAGGGACACTTCCGGGCCCAAGAAAGTTAATGGGGGTATGTTGGTAATGTGGGAAGAGGGTGCGTTACCTGCTGATGTGGGGAGAGGCAGCGTGAAAGGGGTAGGTCTCACAGAAAGAACTCCAGTATGTTTTTAGAAATGCCTCAGGCAGATGCCAGCTGACGAACTGAATCACAAAATGGTTTTTCAATGCTTCTGTAGTGTGAGTTATAAATAGTTCAGACTCGCAGAGGGACAACCGCGGCCCGTCTGCCCGACTCACACATGCAGTACTACGAGCCGTCTGCTCCCAAAGGAACAGCACCGTAGTAGTTCGCAGAGGTACAGGCACAGTAGCATATTAGCTCGCAAAGGTAGAGAGCTACGAGCCGACGGACTGGCTTCTAACGGCATTGCTGCGAAGTGGTGATGTTGGGCAGAGGCAGCGTGAAAGAGTTATCTTGCAGAAACAGAGCTCCGGTATATTAAATTGTCCCCAAGACCTTTCTTTTATATTTTCACTCGATGCGAGAAAGCCCGCTTTCTGGATCAAGACCTTGCTCCCTGCCAAATTTGGCATAATTCCGTTCAGCAATTTGACCTGTAGCCTTGTCTAAAGTTTCCTATGAAAATCCATTGAGAAAACAAGTTTTCACACCCCCACATACCTACCTGACACAGGCGTACTCGCTGTTGGTGTGCAGGTCAGTGCTCTAGTTGTCAACATGTCACGGCCACTCCCAGAGGGCAGGTTTGCACACACACCACACCCATCCGGCATATGCGTCACAGGCCATGTGATGACGCAAATATAATGCATCGACAACGTCACATCCTTTATTGCCGGTGGTGACAGGATGGCGGATGCTCCACGGGTCTGAATCATAAAGAGTCCATGAAAAGTTGCGCAGAGGGTTAGTACTACCCTGAGCTGCATGGCCGTCAGGGGCCTACTACCACATGGCACAGACTTGACTTGCAGAGGGTTAGTGCCACCCGAAGCTGATGTGGCCGTCAGGGGCCTACCACCACGTGGCACCGACTTGAGTTGCACAGGCTTAGTCGCACCCTAAGTTGTATGGCCGTCAGCGGCCTACCACCATGGATGCTGACTTGCGTTGCACAAGGTTAGCGGCCCCAAAATCTGATGTGGTCTCCGCCATTGATTGTTCAGGAATCAGCGACATATGTGAGATCTGCCGGGCCGCGGAGTTTTGACGGGCACGTGGAGTGCCCACTGGTAGACACTCCGGTGGCAGCAGGTAAATATTTGGTCATGGCTGCGCAGGGGTGGCAGTGTCTCTCTCTCTCTCTCTCTCTCTCTCTCTCTCTCTGTCTCTCTCACTCTCTCACTTCACTCTCTCTCTCTCTCACTCTTTTCCTTCCTTTCCTTCTATCTCTCTCTCTCCCTTCTCCCTTTCTTTCCTTCCCTCTCTTTTTCTCTCTGGCTTTTTTTCTTTTTCTCTCTTTCTCTGTGTCTCACTCCTCTGATATGCGCATTACACACATCCTTATTTTGTGCTTTATTTTCCAGGCTGTGTCGTCGACATTGATGCACCTGACAGGAGTCTTCCGCCTTGTTGTGTTGAGTTTTTTAAATTTCAATAAAGTTTTTGGTTGTTAAGTGCTGTGTCACTCTTTCTCGTTCTTATTACTGTTATTTGGTGGTGTCCACCATTGTGTTAAATTTTGGGGCAGTTATCGCGGGAATACTGGTGATGTCTGCAGTTTGCACCAGCTTCTGAATAGTGTGTTAGATTTATCTCAACTTTAGTTACATTAAAGTGCTGATAATGAGATGCAGAGTAGGCGTTCCCGTGCAAAAACACACAAGGTGCACCTTTGCGATCTATTCTAATTACTAAAATCCTGTATTGAATTCCACTGTGGTAGTGGGTGCATTTACAGTGTACACACAAAATCAATAAAGAAATCTCATTGTATTTCTATTAATTGGGAATAGTGGGTCAGGTGCTGGATCTTGATGGGATACACTGCCCAGTTTGTTTATTTTTCTGAACACGAAAAAACCACATCACAACTTTCACAAAGAAAGCCAAAAAGTACGAAGCGAAACAAATTCCGGCGATAAGCTGCAATAACACCAGAGATTTTACACCTGCTTTCTGCTGGTGTTAAGCAGGACGACTACCTGCAGCATGAAAAGGAACACAACCAAGAGCCACACCTGAACACCCACAGGTGCTGTAGAGTCATTGAGCATGATACATGGATACCCATGAAGGCCATAACACTCCTCGCAACAACCCCAGGACCGCCAACGCCCTCCGAACTCGCATCTGAGCAAGTATGTCCATGTGGTCATTGTGTTAGCATGATAGGCACTGGCCCTGCAACATCACAGTGTGCTGTCTTCTGCAGACGTTACCATGTCACCTCAGCGTTGGCAGTGAGCCTGGAGATGTAGCTACGCACGCATCCTCCTGCATGCACAAGCAGCAAAGGGAACGGGGTGTCTCACACATGTCTGTGTGCAAGAAGTGCGGTAAGTGTGTCTCTGTGTTCTGCTGTGGCCACCACAAGGGCCGCAGCAGTTGATGTTGTAAAGTGGCATGCATCACCTCCAAACGACAGTGTCACGGTGTGATTGGAATGCCGCAGGACATGCACCAATAGGCATTACAAAGGTGTGCTGTAGGAGTGCACGGGATACAACATCATAGCACACAAAAGTGTGGGGGCTCGTTGGAGGGAGGAGCAGCTGTTTGGCAATGTAACACACAGTGAACCCGCCCATGTGCCACGTGATGGGCATCTCATCCATGATGACCAGAGTCGCAGACATCCCACAACACCCACGACCGGCCTTTGTACACATCCTGTATGAATGCACCTGGAGAAGTTACTGTAAGGATGAAAGGTTCTTTGTCTGAGCTATCTTGCGCTAACACATCTGCTGCTCCGAGAAGGAACTTGCAAATAGCCTGCCCCCCCAACAGATACGATAATATTTGCATCTGTCTCCCACACTACCCAATGCCCGATTTGACAACAACAAGTGGACATCCCACACTCAAAAGTCCTTCGTCGTAGTTACCGTGCGTGAAATAGCCTTCACACGTACTCCCACCACAACCCTGCCCTGCACCCATTGCACACAGACCCAGCTCATTGCACCAAGCTGTGCCATTTCATCCAGAAGACTGGCACACGGCTAGTCAGTGCACCTACAAGCAGAGTCACTGAAGCATAGCAGGGCATCTCAAACACATGTTCGACTCCTTTCACGTCCACCTATACCTTGCACGTCTGCTGCATGTCCTGGGTGCACTGCCTTTGCAAGTGCTGCGGATCACTTACCAGCACCATATACAAGTTACCGTGTTCCAAACAAAACTTCCTCCTACTACGTATAAAATATTGCTGACACTAGTTGGACAATTTAGCAGCATAACATTCTTGGTAATACCTCACTTAATTTCCATACCCCGCACTTTCAGATAGGTAGGGGTCAGTAGTTCAGTGCCTTTAACCCCGAGTCCGGCAGCAGCTTAGCTTACGCCCCCAGTGCCATCAGACCCATACAAGTAAGTAGTTTGCACTTTCCAAATACCAAATTGATTTGAAACGTGCAAATTTACCTTCGCACTCACTGTATAACACCCCCTAAAACACCGTACACAACTTACAATATTTGAAACAAAAGTTCCTCTGAGTAGGTATAACTACATGCTGACACTACTTGCACAGATGTGGCACAGCAGCCAGAGCACATGACTTCACAGCATATGACACACAGTTTGGACTCACGCATTCATCCCTGAGTCCGGCAGCAGCTCAGCTTAGCAGCATGAGACTCTAGACAATACTTCACATATTTTCCGTACACCAGCATTTTCAGACCAGTAGGGGTCAGTAGTTCGTCCTAGTAGGTATAAACACATGCTGACACTACTTCCACAGGTGTGATGCAACGAAGAGAGCACCTGACTTCACAACATAAGACACACAGTTTGGGCTTACGCTTTAATCCCAGAGTCCCGCAGCAGCTCACGTTAGCAGCATCAGACTCTAGGCAATAGCTCACTTAATTTCCGTAGCCCAGCACTTTCAGTCCGGTAGGGATTAGTAGTTTGCTTCACACCCCTGTATAGCACACCCTAAACACCCCACAGAGTTTACAGTGCTCCTACCCTCCTCTTTCCTTCTTTTTTTGCCCTTTTTTCCCCTTACTCACTTCAACAGAATCACAAAATGGCTGCCAACACTTCCTAGTTGCAACCACTTGCAACGCTCGCAGCCAATAAGCCGTAAGCTCGTGCTCGTAACGCCTCAGCAAATCAGATGGCAGAATTCCCAAATATCGATATCTGTAAATTTCGATATTTCTCCAAAACTACTGAACGGATTTACACCAAATAAACAAAAGCGTGCTTTCTAGACCAAGACCCTTCTCCCTGCCAAATTTGGGGTAATTCCGTTCACCCGTTTGACCTGTAGCCTTGTCTAAAGTTTCCTATGGAAATTAACATGGAGAAAACACGTTTTGGGACCCCCCTTTTTTCTCAGCCCCCCCTTGACAAATCACCCCCACACTTTCAACATAGGAGCTGATATGAACAATGAATTAATTTCATGAACATTCATCAAACGACTCCAAAGTTATGAGCAAAACAAAAAATGCTCTTCCTATGGAAACTTGGTCCTAACTATAACTACCTACTGGCGACCGCCAGTAGGTAATATATATATATATATATATATATATATCTATATATATATATATATATAGATATATATATATATATATATATATATATATTATCTACTGGCGGTCGCCAGTAGATAGTTATAGTTAGGACCGTGTTTCCATTGGAAATCTCAAAATTCTATTTTGAATAACGTTGGCGCCGGTTGACGAATCTTCGCGAAATTTTCAAAACTAATGGGGCGCTCCGCTCAGCTCCTACCCTGAAAGTCTCGGGGGGATTCGTCAAGCGGGGTCCCAAACGGCTGAACAGAATTACTTGAAATTTGGCAGAGAGGTAGTCCTCAGGTCAGGGAAGTGCCTTTTGCATATATGGAGTCAATCTGTTCAGTAGTTCCTGATAAAGTTGCAGTTAAATGCACATACATATCTATAGCCGCGCTCCGTGCGTGCACCTTAACGTGCGCGAGCGTAATTCTGATTGGTTGTTACATGTCAGTCAACGTTCGAATCGGTCGAAATCAGGAAGTGTCGGCCGCAATTTTGTTTGTTTTCAGTGCGAGAGTGGAAAAGGAAGGTGGCAAATGTGAAAAGGGGGCAGGGTAGAGAGTTCCTGACCCCCTAGCCTTTGTCAGGGGGTCTTTGAAGGACCCCGAAGGCAGAAAAAATCATTTACATTTTTTTTTTTTAAATCGCGGGGGTGCGCGCACCGTGCACGTACGGTGAAAAACCATAAAAAAATTATAATAATTTTAATACGTAGTTAATTGTAAAATAAATATATAAAAAAAAAATAATACACACATAACTTAGCATTTAAAAAAAACGTACATATTCACTGAAAAAAACCATAGGTTGTACACACGTTATAGTTAGGAATTAGCATTTAAAAAACCTTGCAAATTCACTTAAAAAACCATAGGTTTCACACATGTTATAGTTAGGTGGATATTTCACTCATAAAAAACCAATGAAATTCCCCCGTTATATTTACTTCAGATAACTATAACTCGCGCGACCGCCACTCTATCACAAGGATGATGTCATCAGTGATGTCAAGAGTGATGCCACTGACCATGTCATGAGTGATGTAATATGTGACGTCATGAACAGAGGATTGCGGGCGCGCGAGTTATAGTTATCTGAAGTAACTATAACAGGGGAATTTCATTGGTTTTTTACGAGTGAAATATCCACCTAACTATAACATGTGTGAAACCTATGGTTTTTTAAGTGAATATATATATATATATATATATATATTCAGTGAAAAAACCATAGGTTTCACACACGTTATAGTTAGGAATTAGCATTTAAAAAACCTTAGAAATTCAGTGAAAAAACCATAGGTTTCACACATGTTATAGTTAGCTGGACATTTTACTCGTAAAAAACCAATGAAATTGCCCCGTTATAGTTAGTTCAGCTAACTATAACTCGCGCGCCCGCAATGCACTGCTGATGACGTCACATATTACATCACTCATGACATGGTCAGTGACATCACTCATGACATCACTGATGACATCTCAAATGACATCACTGATGACATCACTGATGACATCATCCAGTGAATGTGTGTTATTCTGAAAATTAAATATGTTTTATATATGTATATCTCAAGGTCGATGGAAGAATAAATGGGTATATAAGTGTCTAAATGGATGATTTGTTTTTGAAAAATTGATTGTGTAACTGACTGATTAAGTGTATCATAGTGAATACATGGCTTAGTGAGTAATGTTTAAATATGTAAATATCTGTATCAGTCTCTCACTTTGTGTATAAGTGGCTGCATGGGTTGGTGAGTAGCTACATGAGTGTCTATATAGGTTATTAGTTAGTTTTTTGAGTATCAGTGTCTGATGTCTGTATGGTTCGGTGGGGGGTATTACGTAGTGCTTAGGTGCATGAATGAGTGACTCACTGTTTGTATGTGTTGAACACAGTATGTGTGCAGGACTGTATGGGTGGATGAGTGTGTGTATGGGTGTGTTAGTGAGTGAATGACTGTCTCAATAGTGTCTTTATGAGTAACTACATATGTTTTAAACTAGTATATGTGACTATTGGTGTATATATGTGAGTATATGTGAGAGTGAGAGATTGAAAGAGTTCCTGTATGAATAAGTATGTGTTTCTATAAGTGATTGTTTAAAAGACTAAGTATGTGTAAGTTTCCGTAGAAGTAAGTGTGGTGGTGTGTGTATAACTGTATATGCAAGTAAATGTATGTTTGATTCTTTATTAGCATGAGTGACTATGTGTGTGAGTAACTCTATGGATGAGTGGCATTGTGTAACAGGATGTATAGGTGTATGAGTACATATGATGAGTGAGTACATGTATGAGTGACTGAATTGGACTGTTGGTGAATGAGTGGATGTGTATGTGGATCTTAGAATTACTGAAAAGGTTGTTTTAACTGGTATTGGTATGTCCATTTTTTTTAATATTGTAGTTTCTATTTTTGAATGTGTGTGTCAAAGGTTATATTAGGGGAAGAGGAGGTCTGCCACTCTATCACAAGGATGATGTCATCAGTGATGTCATCAGTGATGTCATTTGAGATGTCATCAGTGATGTCATGAGTGATGTCACTGACCATGTCATGAGTGATGTAATATGTGACGTCATCAGCAGTGCATTGCGGGCGCGCGAGTTATAGTTAGCTGAACTAACTATAATGGGGCAATTTCATTGGTTTTTTACGAGTAAAATGTCCAGCTAACTATAACATGTGTGAAACCTATGGTTTTTTCACTGAATTTCTAAGGTTTTTTAAATGCTAATTCCTAACTATAACGTGTGTGAAACCTATGGTTTTTTCACTGAATTTCAAAGGTTTTTTAAATGCTAATTCCTAACTATAACGTGTGTGAAACCCATGGTTTTTTCAGTGAATTTGCAAGGTTTTTTAAATGCTAATTTTTTTTTATTCTTCAATTTTTTCAAACATATTTTTAATTTAATTTACTTACCTTTTATAAAGACTATGCTTTAATTTTTAAAATCCTTAAATATTTTTTTTTAATATATTTTTTAAAATAAACATGTAAAATTTATTTCCAGTTCTTTTTTTTTTTTTTTAATTTTTTTTTGGTACGCGTACCGTAAGCTCACGGTAAGCGTACTGTTTACGCAACGTCCGTAATCTATCTACGCTGCTTGCGTATAGTTACGCACTTTGCGTAGCCGCGCGTACTGCGCGTGGGACGCGTGCGCGCTTACGCCACACGCGCACGTTACGCGGAAGTGCCGGGGAGTGACTGTTATGCGCATGCGCGCAAGCGCGTGTCTTTTTTACGCGCACGCGTACTTTTTGCCGTAAGCGTACCGTAAGCGTACCGTAAGCGTACGGTAGGTCATGTGATCTTGAAACACAACTTTTGATTGGTTGAAACTACTTTCAGTTCTAGAACTCTCCTACACCACACCCATTCCCCTCATTTCTGCTTGTGATCCCTTGGGAGAAGGAGCTGGTTTGTCTTTGGGATACGATGGCAGAACAGCAGAGCTCTTCTGAGAGTGAGGCTAGCACTAGCAGCACTGTCTTGAGGCAGAGATCGAGGAAACAAAAGCCTTCTTATGTTTGGGATTATTTTACTTTTCCAGAAGGCCAGCAAAAGGTGAATGCACCCTTAGTTACTTGCAAGCTGTGTCAGCGTGTACTTTCTAGAGGTAATCCTAACAGGAAGTATTCCTTTGGGAATCACACCATGAAGAGACACCTCCAGGATGTACACAGAAGGACACATGGTCATCTTTTTGGAGGTAACTCTTCAGAAAGACGAGCCAGTACATCCACAGCAGCTCAGCCTGGACCATCACCTGCAGGGCTTACTCCTTCTTCTGCAGGTCAGGTGAGCCCTTCATCTGTGGGGGGAGAATCTCCTTTTGCTGGCCCTCTGGAAATGAACCCTCGATTTCGGAAGGTTGATATTCATTGCACATTTTGTAAAGATCTAATTTGCCATAGGGAGACCAGTGTTTCCCTAGTGAACAACAAAATAGATCAGCACATTTGTCGCTTTGAATAATTTTCCCATGCTTCCTTTCCTCTGTCCCTGCATGAACACAACGGTTCTTTTAAGAGCCAACCTTATCTTTCATCTTTTTTTTACATATGTTTTTAAAAACTTTTTTTTATTTTTTTTTACCGTACGCGTACGGTGCGCGTACTTTTTTTTTATTTTTTAAAAAAAACACTAAAAATCATTTATCACATTACATTGTCCTTGAGAGACTACAATTATTATTATTGACTTACCATACTCACTGAAAAAATATTTATTCATTTCTTTTTTTTAAAAATAGTTTTAAAAATGTTTGTAGTTTTCGAAAATTTTCTATATCTATCTGGAAAAAAAGAAAAAAGTATTAATATTTTTTAAACATTTTATAATACAGTACACATATTTAGATTTTTTACCAAAAAATCTTTTTGCCTTATTTTTGCTGTTTTCAGAATATATTGCATTTCACTATAAATTGTGAAAGCAATTGCATTCATCATTTTACAGCGGGCAAAAAAAAATACCAATCACAAAGATTGTATTAAAAAAGCCCTGATTCTTTTTTTAATTAAACTTAACATTATAGAAATGCATAATATTGTAAAAAAATATCATCTAATACCAATACTTATTTCTTTAAAATACCGTCTGATATGTTTGTTTCAGAACTATAATCACAATATTATATCTCAAATAACTCCAAAATGCATCTGATTTCATTTCCTTTAGGCCAAATAGTAATTTTAATTTTTTTTTTGGAATAAATTTCCAACGGAAATCCAATAAAATTCTAAAGTTTAATTTGTCCAGATCTCACCGATTCTCTGTAACATTTTGGTTCACGAAAATTTTTTGAATAATTTATTTAGTCCACAATAGAATTGGTTACTTTTCCACATGGCCAAATAGTAATTTTTTAAATCATTTTTGAAAAAATTTCCAATGGCAGTCCAATAACATTCCAAAATTTAAAATGTGCAGAAGTTACCGATAATCTCTAAATTATTGGTTTTTCAAAATTGCATTAAAAATTAAAAAAGTCCACATTACAATTGGTTATCTTTCCATTAGGCCAAATGATAATTTTAAAAATCTTTTTTTTACAAAATTGCAATGGTAATCCAGTAAAATGGTAAAATTATTTTGTCCAGATCTTGCCAAGTCTCTCTAAAATTTAGGTTTCAGGAAGATTAGATAGGAATTTGCTAAATCAAAAGGCAAACGTTGTTTGAAAATCAATTGGGAATCATTACACAGTGTCCAGCCTTTTTCACATTTTAGATAAACTGTGTAATGTCCAGAAGTAACAGTAGGTCCATCATGGAAAATTATTGCAACAGTTACAAAAGTTTTTCCTGAAATTGATAATTGCTGTCCTGTAAACTTCTTTATTAAAGTATCCAATTTTGAACCATCAGCTCTACATCGTTGCATCATTAAAATTACATACTGTCCGTATTCCTTTAAAATTAATGTTGAAAACATGTCAGAATTACACTCACCACATTTCATGCTATGATTAGCATCTTTAACTAATTTTGCAAAAGTGACTGTTTTACTCTCTGGCAATGTCAAATAAATAAACCTTTCATTATCAACAATAGAGCCACATATATTATAACAATTATCACAACTATGTTCCCATTTATAAGAGAGACCAAAAAAAATGTCAATGGGAACTCCTTCTTCTTCCACTACCTGAAGAAAATACATCAAAAATTCATGTGCATCTTGCTGTTCATTTTGAGAAAACTGTGTTCGTCCTGAACATACATCTAAAAGTTTTCTAATGTCAGTAGCACTTACTATTTGAGTTTTATCTTTACTCAGCTTTTGAAAAAGGAGACTCAGCTCTGAACAGAATCTTTTTCCCTGATTTACTATTATCTGCTCTTGCAAACTTTCCAGATAAAATGCAACATTCAGCACTACATTTGCGTAGCAGTTGACACCAGAGCTATTTTCAAAATGACATCCTACAACCTGTTCTTCATTTTCCTTTTTCTTTTTGCTTGCAATTACATCACTCCTCTTTTTTTTCCTCTTCTCTACATCTTCACTACAGATATTCTCATTTTTTCTTTTACGAGAAACTACACGTTTCTCCAACACAGGATACTGACCTAAATGAGGAGCATAGCTTCTTCTTAATCTATTATACTCCTTTACACAATTTGTATCAGCACTAACTTTTGATTCTTCAAAGTCTATCATGAATAAACCTGATAATGTTTTGACTCGTGACAAAGCAACATATGCCATACCTTCTTTGAACACAGTTGAACCAATGTTCACAAATGCACAATCTACAGTCAATCCTTGAGACTTGTGAATAGTTACAGCATATGCTAGAGAAAACGGAAACTGCTTCCTACGTACATATAAGTCTTTCACAAGCATAAAACGAACTGTACAACGACAAATATCTTTAACTTCATCTATCTGATCAAATTTTATTTTTAAACATTCAATTCCTTCTTTTTTCTGATAATTAATAAAACCCACAACTCTTCCCATCGCTCCATTAACTAAACCTTTCTCAACATCCAAATTTCTCCTTAAAAACACTCTACAGTTCATGCAAACATATAGATTTTTTTCTAATCCAGCTGTTTTGGAGATGTTCTTCTCTAGTGAGTCCAATTTATTTTTCAGTTTGCCTGTTACTGTGACAGTAATTCTTCCATCCTCAATTTTGTCCACTGCTTCCAATTTCCTGATCTCTTCCTTTTCCAATTTCAAAAGCTCCTCATTGAATATTGAGCATTCACGTAGAGTAGGCATTAAGCAGATGACACTTTTGTTTTCTGCAATGTTCTTGTATATCTTCTCTGCAACTATTTCTTCCTTTGGAAATAAATTATGTAGCAGCCGAGTCTGTAATGCTTTTTTGCCAGCTTCTGTGAGTAGTCCAATCCTGATATCTTTCAGAATACTTCCATATTCTTCATCGTTTGCTTGCCTCATATTAGTTGTAAGTTCCTTGTACTCAAAGAAGGACCAAATATTTGTATTACCGATACTTCCCAATGACTTCTTCGTGTCTTCATGTGTCACAGTATTAAACACTGGTTGTCCTAAAACTATGACGTGTTTTCCACCAAATAACACGTCATAGTCTGTCTTCAAAATTTGCTGCATTCTTAAATGCACAAAGGCAAGCATTAAGTTTGATACCATGCTCACCTCATCAATAATGAGAACTTGCATCTTCTTCAATACTCGTGAAACTTCCAAGGATGCTTCTCCAGTTAGCTTGTTGAATTGTATTTTGTTCTCATGCTCCACTGGTAACATTAGCAAACGATGTAAGGTGATTCCTTTTATGTTATATGCTGCTAACCCAGTTGGAGCAGTAACCACACAAGACAAAGTAGAATCCGTTTTTTGCTTTAGATAGCTTCTGATGACTTTAATTAGGAAACTTTTTCCAGTGCCAGCTTGTCCGCTTACATACATCCTGATTGGATGAAATGATGTGCATGAGCACTCTTTTTTTACATGTAGAAATCCGTGATCAATTTTGTTTTTGATCTCTTCATAAATTTGTTGCTGCTCTTGATTCAGTTGTCTTTCCAAATTTTCTAAGTCTATAAATTCTTCTTGAGCATGATTCATAGCTGTTTCCACTTCATTCATGGCTATTGATGCTTCATTTTCAACGATTGGTTGTCCTAGGGGATCTTGACTGTGTGTTCCTGAACTTTGGCTGTCCTGAGAACTGTCTCTAGCTATTTCTGCTGCAATTGTAGTTTCCTGTTCAATTTCTTCATTTAACATTTGCAGATAAGTTGTGAATGTATTGCATTGTATGCTGTCTTTGCAAGCATTAAATGAATCCTCATAGCTTTGAAATTCTCCCAGTAGTTCATCCTCTGTACGCCATGGTTTAAACAACTGTAAAAGAGCCAAGTAGTAAAATTCTTTCTTGTCGGTAGTGTCGCAACTCAGCTTCCGATGATTTATCAAACTTCCTTTGCTTTGCTTCACCAAACATCCTTCTTCACCAACAACTTTATATTTTCCATTATTAATGTCTTCTGCAGCTTTCCGTGAATAAATGTAGTTCTGCAACACTTCATAGAGACACATGTTCTCCAGATGACGACTTCTCTTGGGATAATATGTGTCCAACATGTTTGTTTTCAATATATCTGTACTTTCTGGGTCATTCTCGGCCAAATATTCAATTTCTCCAACAGATTTCAGTACCCGATTTCTCATTGCTGCAAGGCCTAAACTTGCCCAAATTATTCTTCTTGACTTCGAGTAGAGACTTGCAGAAGATAACCTATCTGAACATTCGTAGGATCCAATTTCTCGATGCGATAACATCTTCAAACTGAAACTGTACAGCTTCTTACTGACAGTTTTCTCGTGAGAAATCTCTTCCCACATTTCCTTCAATTCTGTTTTTTCTGATTTCGTAATGTAAGACGTTACATATCGTGCAACAGCAATGGAATTGTCAGCTACATACTGTATATCCATGTTAGCGTTCCACATGGATAAAATGACTGGGTTGTAGTCATTTATATTTTTTGATTCTTCTTTTCTTTTAAGGTTGTAGGTATTCTTAGGTGATTTTCTTGTGATAGTATGTCTCACAGCTGACATAAAACTGTTTACTCTTCCATTTGAAAGAACAGGTCTAGGAAATCCAAATCGACATTTAGTGTAGTATTTTTCTTTGCTCTTGTATTTCCGTCGACAGTATTTTCCACACCGATGACTTTGGAAACGTAAAACTTGCTCCTTTAACTTGTTCTCTTCTGTGCTTTTTGGTATACCACATGTTGCATATTCTTCAATGTAAGATAACACTGCTTCATCAGTATCTGTTCCAAACTTTGGGGCATCCTTGATCCACAACAGCATATGAATATGAGGAGCACCTCTTGCCTGGTACTCTTTTCTCCAAAAGAAATCCACAACTTCTCCAAGGGGTGGATTTTTTTTATTGCAGATGAAGGACATCATAGCCTCAAATCTATGATTGAAATATCTGCAAACATTAACCGGATCCAATGAGCACAGTTCTCCTGCTGTCTTGTATTCGATGTTTTTAATGTTTGAATTGGCCTCTCGTAGAAAATCCAGTAAATCTTCCCAAGCGTACTCGGCACAGCTTAGGGTAAGGAACCATGTTGGTGTTCCTAAATTGCGTAACATGCATTTTAGTTCACCATGGCGTCGGTACCAATATTCATTTGTCCCACGCTGACAAGCCATCAGATTGATCAGTTGTGTTTCCAAATGATCATCTCGGTGCTGCACTTTCTCCATAAAATCCTTAGCAGACACATTTTGTAAATGTACTCCACTTTTTAAAATGTGATTTACTGCATAAGACAGTGCAGACAAGTCGCTTTCAAATAAAAGATGAAACAAATAAGGAATACTTTGTCGAAATCTGGGATCTTCAGCATATAGTCTTGTAGTCCGATACTCTGAAGCTGGAATCTGTTCTGGACGTTCATCGTATCGTCCTCCTTTTCCCGTAGGAAACAGCTGGGGAAAACATCGAGCTTCCAAGCTCTCCTCCCATACACTCACGGGAGTTCCTTTTGCTTTCTTCATCTGAAAGAGATCAATATTGTCTCCCATAACTTCTTTCGAATGAAGAGGATGTATGCTAAAATGTTCATAAATTTCTTCTTCCTTTGTCTTGTCCACTTTTTCAATTTGTCCAGTTGGTGTTTCTGTGTCTTCTTGAAAATCTTCGTCTTCTTCTTCTTCTTCTATATAAATTGATTCATACCATTTGTTATTTTTTTTCAAATACAAATTTGCTCTTTGTACTTTCCGCACATCTACCAGCTCCTGCCAAATCTTCTTATTCTTTGTAGGTACACCATTAACCAGAATAATTAATGGTTCAGTTTCCAAAGTATCCGCATCAATAGTTTCCATATTTTTTTTCAAATCCAAGGGCAAATACACCACTCTACCTTTTAAACCTCTCAGTAAATCTGAAGGAGGTAATTTACCAGTTTTGGGCTCCATACGTACTATGGTCTGGAACGGATGAACACATTGAATGAGTATAGACTCATATGTATTTAATTCAGAAAGTTCAGCAGGAATAGCATCCAATTCTAAATTATTATGTACAGCTCTGGTCGGCATTCTATTTTCCTCTAACTTGTTGTAACAGTATTTACAAATACGCTGATCTTCACCCAATTCAAAACAATTTTCAAGAAATATATATGTGGCAAAATCCATCCACTTATAATTATCTTCATTTTCACTCTTTCTGTAGAGATCAACATTCCTAGTTTGTTTTCTATAATGAGTTCTGCGGCAACAAATACAAGTAACATTTGGTCTTTCATTAGAGACTATTGCAAATTTTGTTATGTGATCATTAAATGTCTTACTTACAGAAGGTTCTACATTCTCTTCCACTTCTTCCTCATTTACTGTGTCCTTCTCTGCACTGTTTTGTTCAGGACCAAAGTAACAAAACTGAATTTCATCAACAACCTTCTCTACATCTGATACCGTTCCTCGGAACAGAGCCCTATTCAATTCATTTAACTTTATTGCTGGACTTTTGGCAAAATACAACCGTCTCACAAACTTTCTCATTTCAGTATGATGAACAGCCAGCATCCTAAAATGATGGAAAACACTATTGCACACTTTTCTAGATAGACAAGCCAGAGAATGACCCTGCAAACCAGTATTCTCTCTCACTCTGCATGGATCCAGACTTTGAAGCACCTTAATCTTCTGTTTTACACTTTTTTTACTATATTCTCTTAGAAACTCTCGAAATCTGTCAATAGATTCCTGACGCACAGTGCAAATACTACTACAATTCCAAGTGTACACTGGGGCTTTAGGACGTCTCCCCATTGCCTCATCTGCCATCACTTGTACCTCATCTCTTGGAACCATTATCTCCTTCTCCATTATGCAACCATTTTTTACTTCGTATGAACGACCTCTGGTGTCAACTGCATGCAGCAAACTATTACTTTGAAAATAGCTCTCTTCATTAAAAAAAGGTTCACTACTTGAACTATGCATCCACTTTCCTAAAAACACTTTACAAAAGTTTGTTCTGTTCACTACTCTTTTGCTTTTGCTTTGTGATTTCAGTACATTAACCATTTTATCTAATGTACGCATCCTATTCAAAATTAATATGAATAGTTTCCTTTTTAATTCTAATGCTTTTGCTGCAATGGCTTCAATTTCTTTTTTTCTCTTGTAATATTTTGCCTTTTGCTTATATTTCTTCACATCCTTTATCAAATTGGACATAACTCTTCTCTGAAACATTTTTCTACGTATCTCTTTAAACGCTGTTTTTCTGTTTATGTAAAACTTTTCAGTTGCAGAAGGTATATTTGCATTAACTAAATTCTCAATTTTTTGCTGTTCTCTTCGTTTTGTTACATTCTTCCCTGGACAGACATTTTGTACATTTTTCTTTGTTTTGAATATTTTTTTAAGAAATTCTTTTTTCTGCTTACCAGAAGATTTTTTCTTTTTCCCAACATGAGCATCTTCTACTAACTTTGGTCCTCCAGTTGTCTTCAAATATAGTTTTTTTTTTAGCGTTTTTTGAACTCTGGATTTTGTAGGCATCTTAAATTTTGTTCACTGCTCTTCAGCAATACCTGAAAAAAACTAAAAAAAAATTCCTTTATTGTATTTAAATATATTACTACATTTCTTTTCACAATAGTCACAAAACAAAATTTCTTTGCCAATTTGAATGCACACAAACTGCTCTTTTTTTTGGGCAAGTGAAAATCTCTTTTACAAACTGTCACATTATGAAACCACTTTTCAGATTTTTTAAAAAGCCCATGTCCAGAGTGCTACACTCCAGCAAGGGCAACCAGCCTTAGTGAAGCTCAATATATTTGCATTACAGACTGAAACCTGAAAACCCCACTCGCTTCTAAATACTGTGCATGACTATACACGGCAAGCACATGGGTGTGTGCTAAGACTCTGCTTCTTCCCCCAAAAATTCACTCCCCCTTTCCATCTAATGCAACTGTGAAATCACCAGCGCAAGACGCAATAAATCTCTGCCTATAATTCCTCTATGCACACAGAGTCATGTTTTCACATTAGTCCCAAAACGAAATTTCTTTGCCATTTTTAAAGCACACTTACTGCTCTTTTTTTTTTCGGGGCAAGTGAAAATCACTTTTACAGACTGACACATTATGAAACCTTTTTTTTTAATTTATTTAATTGCACTTGTCCAAGCTGTTTTTTTCAGACCACCACCATGTGTATTCGCGGTGACTGCCTACACTCCAGCAAGGGCAACCAGCCTTAGTGATGCTGAATGTATTTGCATTACAGACTTAAACCTGAAAACCCCACTCACTTGTAAATACTGTGCATGACTATACATGGCAAGCACATGGGTGTGTGCTAAGACTCTGCTTCTTCCCCCAAAAATTCGCTCCCCCTTTCCATCTAATGCAACTGTGAAATCACCAGAGCAAGACGCAATAAATCTCTGCCTATAATTCCTCTATACACACAGAGTCATTTTTTCACATTAGTCCCAAAACGAAATTTCTTTGCCATTTTGAAAGCACACTTACTGCTCTTTTTTTTTCGGGCCAAGTGAAAATCACTTTTTACAATTGGAAATCACTTTTACAGACTGACACATTATAAAACCACTTTTTTTGATTTATTTAAATGCACATGTCCAAGCTGTTTTTTCAGACCACCACCATGTGTATTCTCTGTGACTGCCTACACTCCAGCAAGGGCAACCAGCCTTAGTGATGCTGAATGTATTTGCATTACAGACTTAAACCTGAAAACCCCACTCGCTTCTAAATACTGTGCATGACTATACATGGCAAGCACATGGGTGTGTGCTAAGACTCTGCTTCTTCCCCCAAAAATTCGCTCCCCCTTTCCATCTAATGCAACTGTGAAATCACCAGAGCAAGACGCAATAAATCTCTGCCTATAATTCCTCTATGCACACAGAGTCATGTTTTCACATTAGTCCCAAAACGAAATTTCTTTGCCATTTTGAAAGCACACTTACTGCTCTTTTTTTTTCGGGCCAAGTGAAAATCACTTTTTACAATTGGAAATCACTTTTACAGACTGACACATTATGAAACCACTTTTTTTGATTTATTTAAATGCACATGTCCAAGCTGTTTTTTCAGACCACCACCATGTGTATTCTCTGTGACTGCCTACACTCCAGCAAGGGCAACCAGCCTTAGTGATGCTGAATGTATTTGCATTACAGACTTAAACCTGAAAACCCCACTCGCTTCTAAATACTGTGCGTGACTATACATGGCAAGCACATGAGTGTGTGCTAAGACTCTGCTTCTTCCCCCATAAATTCGCTCCCCCTTTCCATCTAATGCAACTGTGAAATCACCAGAGCAAGACGCAATAAATCTCTGCCTATAATTCCTCTATGCACACAGAGTCATGTTTTCACATTAGTCCCTAAACGAAATTTCTTTGCCATTTTTAAAGCACACTTACTGCTCTTTTTTTTTTCGGGGCAAGTGAAAATCACTTTTACAGACTGACACATTATGAAACCTTTTTTTTTAATTTATTTAATTGCACTTGTCCAAGCTGTTTTTTTCAGACCACCACCATGTGTATTCTCTGTGACTGCCTACACTCCAGCAAGGGCAACCAGCCTTAGTGATGCTGAATGTATTTGCATTACAGACTTAAACCTGAAAACCCCACTCGCTTCTAAATACTGTGCATGACTATACATGGCAAGCACATGGGTGTGTGCTAAGACTCTGCTTCTTCCCCAAAAAATTCGCTCCCCCTTTCCATCTAATGCAACTGTGAAATCACCAGAGCAAGACGCAATAAATCTCTGCCTATAATTCCTCTATGCACACAGAGTCATGTTTTCACATTAGTCCCAAAACGAAATTTCTTTGCCATTTTGAAAGCACACTTACTGCTCTTTTTTTTTCGGGCCAAGTGAAAATCACTTTTTACAATTGGAAATCACTTTTACAGACTGACACATTATAAAACCACTTTTTTTGATTTATTTAAATGCACATGTCCAAGCTGTTTTTTCAGACCACCACCATGTGTATTCTCTGTGACTGCCTACAGTCCAGCAAGGGCAACCAGCCTTAGTGATGCTGAATGTATTTGCATTACAGACTTAAACCTGAAAACCCCACTCGCTTCTAAATACTGTGCATGACTATACATGGCAAGCACATGGGTGTGTGCTAAGACTCTGCTTCTTCCCCCAAAAATTCGCTCCCCCTTTCCATCTAATGCAACTGTGAAATCACCAGAGCAAGACGCAATAAATCTCTGCCTATAATTCTTCTATGCACACAGAGTCATGTTTTCACATTAGTCCCAAAACGAAATTTCTTTGCCAATTTGAAAGCACACTTACTGCTCTTTTTTTTTTCGGGGCAAGTGTAAATCACTTTTACAGACTGACACATTATGAAACCACCATGTGTAACTACAACAAAAACAATTCCCATTTCTATTATTCATTTCTTAAGTTACCACATACATCCCCTCTCAAACTGTAAACTCACCTTTAAAATTAGTTAGTTGTGAAAGAAATGTGACACTCAAACAGCAGATTATCAGAGCCAGGATCTCTGTTGTGTTCACCTCTCTCCTCTCAGCAGAACCAGATAATGGCAAACTTTCCCTCTATTTTTCCACACATATACATGTAAGTTTCAAATCTCAGTGCTTCCCCCTTTTTTTCAAATGTAATCACACATTTCTATTGGTTGAAAACCAACCCTTTTCCAAAAGTACCCTTCCCCCAACTTGACTTCTGCCTAGTACCCTTCCCCCAACTTGACTTCTGCCTGCTACCATAGCAACAGCTCATGGAACACTGCTGTGTAGAGTTAGGTCAGAAGTTCGACACACAATGTTTCAATTCCACAGAGCAAGAGTGCTTGACTTTTCAAACCTTACAGCAAATCCATAGTACTGTTCTTTGGTTACACATTTTTTTGTACCAATACAAAACATGCTTCTATTAATTTACACATACAGCCTAGTTTTTATTCTAGAATGGTATGAAACAGCCAATCAGTTCTTTTTGTTTTGAAAAAAATATGTATGCCTCCATTTCCAAACTGTCTTTCTTTTCATATTGCCATTCTACTGAAAGACACCTCCTGAGTGCATCCAGTTCTCCTTTGAAGATGTTCACAGTGTGGATTGTAGGGCACAGCTATGTCTTCTGGAGTGAAAAGTTTGCAGAGAAAACAGGTATGATGAGAGACCTTGCTTTGCCAAATGTAGACATTAAATGGATTGGTCAGAGAGGGTTAAAGTGGCACCAATTGATGCCATTGGTGAAATCCTTCATTCAAATCCAACACCCTGACCTCATAATAGTGCACTGTGGTGGCAATGACCTAGGCACTTTGACTGGGGTAGGTCTGGAAATGCTTATGAAGGACACCTTTGCACAACTGTTTACACTTTTCCCTAAAACTGCCTTTGTGTTTTCCAACATATGCCAAAGGCAAAAATGGAACTGGTCCTATCATTTCTGTCCGCAGATTGACAAAGCAAGAAAGCACGTCAACAAATCTGTTTCTGCTTTCCTCCGTGACTATGGTATGGGTGCCATTTACCACAACAACTTGCGTTATGACATGCAAGACATTTATAGAGGAGATGGTGTGCACTTCAATGATGAAGGGAACAGAGTCTTCCTCTTGAACCTTAGACTCTGCATCGGTACTTACTTGTAGGTACCACTTAAAAAATGACTTCATAAACACAACAGCTCTTTTTAGAGCTCCCTAATTTCTAAACTCTTAAATCTGCTTTTCACTTATTTATTTTTATTTTTTTTACCGTACGCTTACCGTAAGCTTACGGTACGCGTACCCCGTGATTTTTTTTAAAATCAATAAATGTTTTTTTTGTACTTTTCTGTCCTTCTTTGACCCCCTTACAAATGTTAGGGGGTCTGTAACTCTCCTCATTGCCCCCTTTCCTTGTTTTCTCTGTTTTTTTTCTGAGTGAAACACACAAAATGGCGGCCGCCGCTTCCTGGTTTCGGCCGATTCGAATGTTTACTAAGATCTATGGGCCAATCAGAATCTCCTTCGCGCACGCCATGTTTCTTCCGTACGCTTACCGTAAGCTTACCGTACGCGTACCCCGTGATTTTTTTTAAAAATCAATAAATGTTTGTTTTGTACTTTACAGTCCTTCTTTGACCCCCTCACAAATGTAAGGGGGTCTGTAACTCTCCTCATTGCCCCCTTTTCTTGTTTTCACTCTTTTTTTTTCAGAGTGAAACACAGAAAATGGCGGCCGCCGCTTCCTGGTTTCGGCCGATTCGAATGTTTACTAAGATCTAAGAGCCAATCAGAATCGCGCTCGCGCACGCCACCGTACGCTTACCGTAAGCGTACGGTAAGCGTACCGTAAGCGGGCTCAGATATATATATTGATTTAAAGGCTATTTTCTCAGAATCTACTGAACAGATTTACACCAAACCTACAAAAGGCACTTCCTTGACCTAGGGACTACCTCTCTGCCAAATTTTGAGTAATTCTGTTCAGCCGTTCGGGCTGTAGCTCGTTCTAAAGGTCCTATGGAAAAATGCATGGGAAAAACGCGTTTTGGGACCCCCCTTTTATCTCAGCCCCCGCTTGACGGATCCCCCCGAGACTTTCAGGGTAGGAGCGGAGCGTAGCGCCCCACCTATTTTGAGAAATTCGCGAGGATTCGTCGACCGGCGCCAAAGTTATTCAAAATAGAATGTTGAGGTTTTCCTATGGAAACGTGGTCCTAACTATAACTACCTACTGGCGACCGCCAGTAGGTAATATATATATATATATATATATAGAGAGAGAGAGAGAGAGAGAGAGAAAGAAAGAAGAAAGAGTGTTACCTACAGCAGAAAAAAAATGCACACACTTGTAACTCAATGCATTGCGTTTAATGAGCGGAAGCTCAATGCAATTCATTTCAACTGAATAGTGTAGACTTTTTCAAGACTGAGTTAATCAAACAAAATACGTCAGTTCTACTGTATGTGATTCACAAAGTAAACACACTGCATCAAAATTCAAGTGTGTGTTTTTTTCCTCCTTGAGGTAACAAGCTCTAAAAATAGACTTACAGTTTTGTGTAAGTTTAATTTTTTGGGGGAATTCACAAACTACAAGTTTAATTTTAGTAATAGTCAAATTACTGCAGAGATTATGCAGTCACGGTGGAGACCTCTGCACATAAAAAGATAGGACAGTCCTATTTTTTTATATGCCGAGTTTAGTGTACTTTGTTGAGTACTTCAGTAAGGAACCGAATGATTGGGTAAATGGTAGTGATGATAACACCTATGAGGAGCTGAACAATTTATTTTTAAAGTTAGTAAAGTTGTTAGTGCAAAAGTGACCCTAGTCTCCCCGGGTGCCAGAGTGATGGGTTCCCAAATCTTACATGCCTAATAAGACAAAAGAATTTTAGGGAGTGGGTCACCATCAATGTGGAGAGGGTGGAGGCTCTGAGGTACACAGGGGTAATTATGACTTCTGTTAGGTGTCATCTGGTTTCCTCAGAGCAGGTACTTTCCAACCGAGTCCACTGGGTGGCAGCTGCTGAAAACCACAAGTCACTTCCCTGTGGCTTTGGTTCTCTTTGAATGAGGTTGGTCTCAGGTTCCTTGAAGGTAGCTTTGATTCTAGCCATGCCTATGGATTGCCTACTGGGTAATAATGTGGAGAACATCATCTGGTAGGAGATTAGCGTCTGGTCACCTTTGGAGATGTTAGGGTTGCCTGAGTGGGTGCCGCTGACCACACGGTCCATGGCAGTTCAAGCGGAGAGTCAATAGGTCCTGAAGCCTGGAACAATGACCAAGGCACTTTCCAAGAAGAGGAGGGGTAGGGGAGCAGGAATCTTTCCCCAGAGATTCCCCAGTCTGAGAGGCAGCTGAGCCTGATGGTGATGCTCTGGAACCAACAAAGGAAGACATTGCTGCCATGGTAAACCAACCTGAGCTGACCTGGTGGCAAGCGGAAGGGGGCCCCTCCTAGGGAGTGTTCTGAAAAGCATAGAAAGAGTGCCCCACTCTCAAGGCTGCTTGACGCCAGGCCAAAGCCCTGGCAAATTTAGACACCTCTAGTTATCACCTTATCTACTGGCAGAATGATCCCCTGTATAGCAAGCCTAAGGTTCATGACCCTGGGGCAACCTGTGTGTTGGTGCCCCCCAGTGCTACAGTTCCTTCCCACGTGGACTGGCTGATGACCTTTCCTGGCAGGTCATCTCGTGGTCAGACCAAGATCTTTGAAAAGCTGGTCGCCCACTTCTATTTTCCCTGGATAAGAATAATTCATGTGCATTCTGTAGGTCCCATCCTGGCTGTCAGGCCAATAGGAAGAAAGAGGGAAGCAGATAGCTCCCCTGGTACCCCTTCCTGTGCTTGGTACCACCTTGAAAGGGTGAGCATTGACATTGTTGAGCTCTGGACCCCAATACAACCCTGGGCTACAGGTATATTCTGGTCTTGGTGGATTCTCAGTACCCAGAGGCCATTCCTCTGAGGACAGCGAAAGCACCTGCCATGGCCAGACCATTAATGGGGATCTATGCACAAGTGGGTTTCCCCAGAGGTGGTGTCTGACCGGGGTAACAATTTCATGCCAGCGTACAGGAAATCCATGTGGGATGAGTAATGGGCTTGTTGAGAGGTTCAACAAGACCCTTAAGGGCATAATCATGGGCCTGTCAGTGCCATTGAGGAGCAAGTGGGACATCCTCTTGCCATGCCTGTGATTTGCTCATAGGGGGGTGCCTCTGAAGGAAGAAGGGTTCAGCCCCATTGGGTTTCTGTATGGCCACCCTGTCAAAGGGCCTTCCCCTTTTGTGAAGGAGGGATGGGAGCAAGCTCCCAGGAAAACCCTTAAGGATGTAGTCAGCTACATATTGTCCCTAAGAAAACAAGTGTACTGAGAACTTAGCAGCCAGCCAGGATGTGATAAAACTCTGATATGACCAGAGTGCCACTTTTTTAAAGTTGCAACCTGGGCCAGAAAATGTGGGTCGGAAGCCAGTAGAGCCCCAGGCCTTGCAGGCCTGGTGGACTGGGCAAAATAAGGTCAAATTGTGCCATTTGGTTTCTGTAGATTAAATGCTACTAGTTGGTCTTCAGAACTCATTGTGCCACCCACCAAAGCAGCCCTTTAAAACATGTCTCAGGCCTGCCATTGCAGCCTGTAGTGCAGTTTTTAAACTGCAATTTCCACCCGGTAAAATAAACCTATTGCCAGGCTTAAACCTTTTTTTTAATAATTATAAGTCACCCCTAAGCCAGGCCCTAACAGCTACTAGAGTAGGGTGCATAGAATTTAAAAAGCAGAAGGCCGGTGTACTGAAGTTGTACATGTCCTTGCAGCAAAGAAACTCCTAAAGTTGTTTTTCAACGTAGTACAGACAATCTCTCCCATTGACATAGTTACTTTATTACATTTAACTTTGGATTGGGAGTAGATAGAAATATGCTGTTTAGTCTCAAACTAATTGTAATTTAAAATCCTCTTTAATGATTAGGCTGGGTTTTGAGTCACGATTCTGAAAGCGCCACTTCTAGAAAGTTGGTTGTTTCTTTTCCTGACCATTTGTTCCTCCTGCCACTATCCTGGGTCATATGGCTGTGAATGGCTCTGCTGTTGGGCTTTGTGTATTCTTCCCAGAGATCGACGCAAAGGGGACTAGGTGGGGTCAGGATGGGCCATCCTGCCAGGATTGCTGTGGGCACAGCTTTACTGTGCCCCACTTACGCTTCAATGGGTTTTGCCTCCAGCACACACAAAACACCCTGATGCCAGCCTTTTGTCACCTCAGATAATTTGGAGCCTTACCAGGGGAAGGGAACAACTTTCCATAACCAGATGTGGGGGTAGGACAGGGTCTCCCGCACCCAAAAAGGGTGGTACCAGATCACTTCTATACCTATAGAAGACTCAGAAAAAGGACTGCTATGCTGCCATGCTGCCTGTATGTAGACTTGACCTTATCCTTGAACCCAGGACCTCTAGAGTGACTCAAAGCCGGGCTATCTGGATGGCCTCCTATGTGAGCTACTGGAACACAACAAGCTCCAGAAATCTTGCAGCTTACCTGCCTGCTGCTGATCCCTGCTGGAGTGACTCCTAGCCACCATGTGGGTCCCTCCCAGGTCCTGGACCCTTGGTGTTGAGAAAAAGTGGCTTCTTCCTACCAAAATCCAACATGTCAGACTAAGAAACTTTCTCAGCAAAAACAGATGTAGGAAACAACAGGAGACCAGGATCAACCTGTAAGCCAATGCAACGAAGGTGCATCGCTAGTGGAATTGATTTCGCTACAGCTCCTGCTATGTTCTCAGCAGCAGCAAATCCTCTGCAGTGGGACCTCCCAGCAGCAGTATCCAGCCTTGAGGAGCCCCCTTTGACTACAGCCTGCAGCTTTTTCCTGCTGGGTGAATCTGAGCTCCAGAAAAACATCTAAATCCGAAGGTAGAAATCTTTACCAGGCTTGACAACAACCGCTACACCCGCTTGCAGCTTTTCATGCCTTTATCAATGGCATCACCAAGACTTCATCTAATGGTTGCCCATCATCAATGACTCCAATACAGGCCTCTGCTTTGCCCTGCGGAGAGTCTACCTTCTCAATAACTTTTTCAAGAATTTCTTCGAAGTCTGAATAAAGCAGAGACCAAGTCCAAACCACCCCTTGTATCCGACCTGCTCTGCATCACTGATCGCTTTAACGTTAGACTTTGACAAGGTCTTGCATGACTAGATGCCCATGTTGACGTGTTGATCTTTTAGGCACCAGATTTCACAAAAAAATTTAAAAATTCATAAATCCTGTTCTACTGATTGGATTTAATTTGTGTTGGTGTCATTTTATTTATTAAACTTTACTCTATTTTTCTGAATTTGAGCAGGTTTTTTCGCCTTTTGTTTTTCACTTTATTGCTGTTTGTGTGCTTCCTAAATATTTTCATATTACCTCTAACATTCTTAACTAATAACCCAATTTCTTACATTTGTAGTCAAACCAAACTTTACCAGGAAATCCCAGATGGGAACTAATCATACCCCGCACTACAATACCCTCAGCACAAACAGCCCACCCATCTACAACAATGACACCCACTCTGCTATGCAAATCTCACCAGACTTGCAAAAATCTCATTACATGGCAAACTCACAAGACCGTAATGAACCTCATCTTATAACTAACTCACCTAGAAGAATGAATCTCACTCCACACTATGGAACCCCCTCTCACATGGACCTCACCAATCAATATCATCTATACTACTCATCCGCTCGATAACACATACCCCAATCAGCCCATCTACTGCACTCTAAATACTAACCCAACACTTCGTGACACCTCAAACTCTACCTTCAGCTTCTTCATCCTCCCACAACAAATAAAAACAGTGGTCTACATAACAGTGCATCGAAGCCCACTCATGAAAAAAGAAAATAAATCTCAATTAACAGGACTTCAAATTTGCTCCCAAGGTCCCACTTGATGTAATACAGCTATATCCCACATGAAACAATCATACACACTCGACCTCTAGCCCGCATGGTACCAGACAACCCATCACACTCTTAACCATCATGAAGATAAGTGTACTTTCACCACTCACAATGACACCATAGGACCACCACCACCTTATGTGACTCAACCATCACCCTCCTTACCAACCTTCCTGCCTACCATCAATGTCACAAACGTCAATGACCCATACATCACCCTCCCCACAATAACCCCAGTTCCACTTCTAATACACACCTACATCCCACACATCCTTCACCCTTGACCGTCCAAAAACATTTTCACCACAACCCTCCCGGAGAAGACAGCCAAAAACAGGCAAAACTGAAAGCAAGATTAACCACCTGGAAAGTTAATAAAGATCATATCAACCAACCTAGCCTTGAACACTAACCCGACTCCACGACACAGTTGGCCAATCAGCTTGATCCATTCCAAGAAGACTGAGAACCGAAACTCCATGAATCAATCACCACTCAAAACAATCAAATACACCCAAGGGCAACCATCCCCCAACATTACAGTATAAGAAGACCACAAAGAGCTACTAATAGCCTGTCAAAAAGAAACAGATGCCATGCTTGAATCATGCAACTTAGTGACAGCAATAGGCCCAAAACAAAAGGAGTTCAAGTCACGAAGGAACTTGGGAAATAACAGGCGTATACAAATATTCAACCAAACAGGGAGCCAAATTACATAATTAACATACTAACACAACAGAACCAAAGTCTTCAGATCATTACAACAAAAATCAAATACATGCTAAACAACTGCAGATCAGTAAACAAACATATCACCTACAAAGCAACACTTTCAAAACGGAAAACTACTCCTCGTTTGGATATCGAGGGTCGTACTCTCTGCAACAGCCTCTGGAACTACAAAAGCCATCCCTACTCTATACCAATCTTTAATATACGTTGAACAACACCAACAGCATAGTCATATCGAATCTCAAACACTTCCTAGAAAACAATGGTATAAGTCAACACTGCGACAGCCAGAACTATGTAAAGGGGGTCCTACTTATAGCCAAGGCTGACTCCTTGACGCTAGATCCATCTATCCAGTAGGCTGGTCAGACCATCACATTATTATCTTCCACATAACTTTGATCTCCACTTCCAGTTTCTACCGAACGATGCTACATGGCATGCATTCTGTACCTTCACAGAAAATGAACCAATTAAAACCATCTTAGATCTAAACCTGAAGTCCTACATTGCAGATCTTTTTCCCTCTACCCTAGTCAGGGAACTCAGCCCCCTCTTTGCACCACTTTGGACTAAAATAATCAACACCTCATTCTCCCACAGTTCAGTCCCAGGCTGCTTGAAACTAGGAGAGGTTACACCACTCTTCAAGAAACTAGAAGTCGATCTTGAAGACCTGAATAACGTTCACCCTATAACCAACATGCCCTTCTATACAAAGACTCTAAAAAAATGTGTACTGAACCAACTCAACCAACACATATAAAATTATGACCTGCCTGACATCTTCCAGTCAGGCTTCAGGGTGGGCTGCAGCCTGGAAACAGCTATATTCAAACGTCTCAGATGATATCTTTAGAATGATGGACTCAGGCAATGCTTACCTGCTTATACTTCTTGACCCATTGTCAGTTTTCAACACAGATAGCCACAAAAAGCTCATAAGAACCCACATTGTTACATGAGTATGGGAGGAGCAGTTCTTAATAGGTTCACCTCTTACCTCAACAACCAATTGCATGTGCTCAAAACAAAAGATACGCTTTCTAACCAGTGCTAAATTTGTTAAACAATAAATGTCAGGGCCCTCGTCAGTAGGCCACTGCTGCCTTGCACCACCCATTGCCCCTGCCAGCACTGCCCATGACAATACCAACATAACTGCTAGCCATTGCACTCCTAGAAGTATAACAGACTATTCCAGGCCACCAAGAGCTATAAGAATTGCTAGGGTGGTAGGTATTCATCATTTTTAACATATAATGAATTGAACTCTGTCTATAAACCACCCACCGTACACCAAGGAGTCCTTTGAAGCTCAGTTATATCACATATGCTCTTCAACTTTTATATGGAACTACTGAGTGCGATTCTACAAGAGACCAGCTGTGCATAACACCTATATGCAAACAATACTCAAGTTGACCTAAAAATCTCCTCTCGTAAAGACATCCTTCACGTACAAAACACTAAAAGAGGTTCAACTCTAGACAGCTACAAGCCGCCTGAAACTCAACTCCCTGCAGACTGAATTTTTCCTACTGTGCCCCCAAGGGAAGACTCCGCCAATCCAAGAAAGGAAGATTCATCTAGATGCACTCAACTGTAATCCCAAAATAAGCAGCTGTTTAAATCACTTGGAATAGTACTAGTCAGAAACTTAAGCATCAACTTCACAATGAGAAATGCTATGTAAAATCTCAAGCTACTTAAAAAGATCAAAACTTTCATCCTAAGGGGGTGTATGACTTGGAAACCAAGCCAAGATGTCGCTTTGTGGGTGAGCTCCCACCCAAACTGCCTGCTGCTGCCAAAATGCTGCCCCATAAGGACTCGCTGGGAACTCCTGATTCACCATGGCACTGGGAGGTGCCCTGCAAATGTGACCCGGTGGCTAAGCTATCTTGCTTTGCCACGCTGGATGCGCACACCCGCTCCAACCGGAGGCTGCGAGGTCAAGTTGGCAGCTGGTGGGATTGATGGTGGGATTGTCTAGGAACTAGAAGCCCCCTCTGCTGCATCAACCACTGAGGGTTCTCCTCATTCTCCGCCTGCCTACCTGCAACTCCGGCGGGATACCCTCAGGGAGGCTGACTCAAGCCATGAGGAGGAGAGAGGCCATGGGTGCTTGGCAGCTGACCACCCATTCCTTTGACCTCCTTCTATACATAGGAGCAAAGCAGAGGGGAAGGCCTCAGACTTTCTCATGCTGGTACCTCCTGGGTTCTGAGCCTACGGAGCTAAACAACATCAGGCGTCATGTCTGACTTCCCCGGCCTCCATCTGGCCAGGAACTTTAGAGGGGCTAGGGCGAAAGACTGTGTTACCGCCAGCGCCTGTCAATGGCCACTTTGCCAGCCGAGCCCCAACATAGGGACAGTCTGTCGATCACAATAGGGGTGCGCAGCAAAATGTTACATAACAAGGGGCAGAAGGACTCCCAATCCCATCGCTGGGAAAATGCACCTTTTGGGATGGAGTAGCCGGCGATGACCATGGGGCCACGCTGGAGAAAGAGGGAGACCAGAGAACCTCTCCTGATCCCACACTAGGGGAATTCAGGCTTCCAGGGCTGTCCTGGATATGAAAATAGAATGGGGCATGGCAATAGGGAACACCCTGAAGGAACACTTCAGATCTATAAAAACTCTAATGGCTGAAATCTGCCACCTTTACGAGGCCACCAAACTTCCACACACATGTGCCAAGGATGCTGAAGACAGGTCACGCAGCAATAATGTTCACCTTGTAGCTGTCCAAGAAAGGACATAGCAGCAAAGTGGAAACATTTCTGGAGGAATTACTCATTGCCAGACTAACCTCGGCAGAATCTCACTACACTTTGCAGCTGAAAGGGTGCAAAGAATCCCTGGGATTACTCCAAAACCTGGAGCGAGACCGAAACCCATAATTGCCTGATTTCTGCACCTCAAGGACAGGGATGCAGTACTCAGGGCAGTCCGGTGACAAGGCCCGCTCCTCTATGAGTACCATACAATAATGGCGTTCCCTGAATTCATAGAGGAGGTACAGGCCAAGATAGGATCCTTTAATAAGATTAGGGTGGAACTCAGGAAGCGTAACCTACATTACTCCCTAAATTACCGGCGAAACTAAGCATTGTGAACGAAGGCAATGTTTGTTTTTGTGGGACATCAGAGGAGGCACTTTACAGGCCCGAGGGATGGCAGCCGGTGGGCCTGGTGAGGCGATGTGCCATCTCCCTACATACAAGGACAAGTCCCCAAAACGGCAGCAGAGCATCGTCTGGGCTCCCTTCGTGGATTCGGGCTAAGCACGGATCTGAGCAGAAACATACAACGATCTCACCAGAGGGCGAGGAATGGATGAGGCAGACCACCACATCAAATAGAAACTGGCATGGTGAGCACAGCTCCTGGCCCCATCTAGCTTCATCCAGCCCCCATCCAGTCATCCATTCCCTCAGCTATCCCGATATTGGAATCTCAGCCCCAGGGCACTATCCGAGCACGACCACCTCATTAGTAACCCTGGACGTAGTTCGCGAAGTAGCGCTACGCGTAGCTACGCAAAGTGCACTTCGCACTACGCGATCTACGCGTAGCACTTCGCGAATTGCGTAGTACCCTGTTCGCACTGTGCAAGATGTCATTTTCAATGATTGCACAGTGCGGACAAGCAACCGGCACTGTGCAATCATTGAAAACGGCATCTTGCACAGTGCAAGCTGTAGTGTTCTGCCGCTCGAGTAGATTTTTACTCGAGCGGCAGCTTTCTCAACACGGACTGGTAGTTTCTCATCGCGAGTGGTCGCGAGCATACGTGACCACTCGCAATGAGAAACCTGACCTCCCCACGTTGAGAATCTCGCCGGGAGGTTTATTTTCCACACTCGCGATCGCCAACTTGATGTTGCTGATCGCGAACGAGGAAAAAGTCTCGCCGGGATGTCATTTTGCTTGCTCGCGATCGCCAACTTGACGTTGAGGACTGCGAGCAAGCAAAAAATTACCGCTGCACTACGCAACACTACACTACGCGTGTTTGCACTGTGCTACGTGCAATTCGCGTAGTGCGAAGTAGCGCAAACTTCGCAAACTACGCGAGCGTAGCGTAGTGCTTTGCCAAGGCTTACTCATTAGTACCATTCTCAGCCCCAAGCACCGACAATGGGTTTGTAGTTTTTTTTTTATATATATTTTTTTTATTGAAAATATAAAATGCAGTGATTAAACATTACACTGATTGAAAGAGATGTGAAAAATAAGCAAAATTACAAGATTAACAAAATCATTTAAACAAGAGATCTCATAATAACATCAGAAAAGTACTATTCCATTAAAAACTATGAAGAGGAAAGAAACAATAACAATGAATACACCAAAATAGTATATGTATATATTACATAAGTGTAAATTCTGTTCAGTTTGTTTTATTTTTAAAGGGGGAGAAAGAAGAGGAAAGGGGGAAAGGAAGAGAGAGGAAAGAAAGAGGTAAAAAATGATAGATGAAGATAGACAAAAGTATTAGGAAAAAGTTGAGTGTGAGTACAGAAAAGTAGTGAAAGGTAACCAGAATAAATTAGATGTAATCTTTTGACATGTATAGAAGAAGATGAAACAGAAGCTATTCTATGTTCAGCACAAATTAAGTTCCACCAGACCAAAAAGGATAGTTTAAAGTTATCTTTCCAACAAGTTAATATAACTTTAAAAGCAAGAGCAATAAAAAGGTCAAATAAAATAGTTTTGAGGGAAGATGGTCAGAGTCAGCAGATAAAGTTCCCAGAAAAATATTGTGAATAGAGAGTGGAATATTACATGAAAAAATCAATAAACATTTAGACCATATAGCTTTCCAAAATTCATGAACGTTAGGACAATAATAAAGTAGGAGTGTAGAGGAGAGACATGACCAATATAAGGGAGAAATAGAAGAGTCAATTTCATGAAGATATTGGAGAGTAACAACCACTCTATTATATATAAAGTATAAGCATTGAGTAATATTTGCAGCTTTAGAAGTCTTAATTTATTTTCACCACATACAGTTCCATTGATAAATAGATAGTGATTGAGATGAATCATTTCCCCACAACAGTTCAATAGAGGATTTATTCCTTGTAACAATGGGGGAGGACAAAGTTTTATATATAAAGGAAGCTCTTGGAGTGGGATTCATAGAGATAATAAGTAAGGGTGATATAGGGGTAACAAAGGTATGGTCAGATTTAAAATTATTGTTTAATAGAAAGGTTTGAAGTACAGGAAATAATAGGTTATATAGCTGAATGAAAGAGTCAACGAGACCAACTTTTTCTAGTAATTGAGGGAATTATATGATAGAGTTATTTACTATCAAATGATGTACTTAAAAATACCCTTTGCTTTCCAGTGTTTAAAATAAAAAGATTTATGGCGAAATTTGATAATGTGTTATACCAAGAAAGAAGAGGTCAGAAAAGATTGATGGAAGTCAAATCCTTGAGTATAGAGAGAGTGTAATAAATGATGGGAGTATTTTAAAATTAGATAGTTGCAAATGAAATTACAATTAGTGATTTAAACAACATCTTGAAAGGAAAAGTAATGCAACAATGAATGTTCAAAAACAGCCCATGTTGGAATAGGAGAATCATGATAATCCTTAGTCATAGCGTTACATTGTCGGATTAAAAAGGCAGTATTATATAACTTAAAAGCAGGGAAACATACACCACCCTCCATTTTAGGTCAAATTAATTTAGCTAAAGCAATACGAACACACTTATTGTTCCAGAGAAATTTAGTACAAATAGAGTTAATCTGGGAGAGATAATAATTTGGTATTTTAAAAGGTAACATCAAGAGCATCAAAATAACATGAGGGACAATCATCATTTTAATGGTGCCTAGCCTACTCCACCAGGATAAAAATAATGGAGACCAGGATGATAACAGCTTATGCAGTTCAAGTTTTAAGGTAGTGAAATTGTGAACTAATGTATCATGTATGTTGGAGGAAAACTATACTCCTAGGTATTTATTCTTTTAGGAACACCAGGTAAAATTTGTTTTATCAAACATATAACGATAACAGGATGCATTTAGTGGTAAAATCTCAGTTTTAGAGAAATGTAACTTGTACCCAGAAACATTAGAATACAAAGCAATCTCTTGTAAAATAAAAAGTGTCTAGGGAATAGGAAAGGTTGAACATTTAAATTAGGATATCATATGCATAAGCAGATAGCTTAATTTCATGAGAGTTGAATTTAAAACCAGTTATACTAGGAATATATCTGATACGTTTAAGAAAGGGTTCTAAACATAGAAGAAAAAGTAATGGAGAAGCGATACAACCCTCTCTAGTGCCCCTGCGTAGTTTAAAATAGGAAGAAAAATGACCATTAACAAACACAAGCACGTGGTTCAATATGTAACAATTTGATAAACGAAATAAACTTATGACCAAAACCAAACCATCGAAGAGTAGATAACATAAATTGCCAATGTATACGATCAAAAGCTTTTCCAGCATCAAGCGAGAGGACAGCTAGAGGAGAGGGGTATTTCTTCCCAAGGGCAAGGATGTTGGAAAACATCCTGGTATTATCAGATGCAAGTCTACACTTAATAAAACCAGCCTGGTCAGGCTCAATAAGGAGTGGAATGACATTGTCCAAACGAGATGCCAAACTTTTTGCAAAAACTTTACGATCATAGTTGATTAGTGAGACGGGTCAAACATTTTTACAGAGGGTAGTGTCTTTGTCTTGTTTGGGAACAATGACAATGAGGGCTTCCAAAAGGGAACCACTTGCTTTAGAAAAATTAGTTAAAAAGCTCTTGTAATTTAGCGGCAAAAATGGAGGAAAAGGATGAGAGGAGGTCAACGGAGAAACCATCCGGGCCAGGGACTTTAGCCTTTTTTAAAGAATCAGTAATCTCCTGGAGAGATATATCCCTCTCAGGGAGTAAGAAAATGTTAGATATAGAAGGAGGTTTGGGTAATCCCCGAAAAAAAGTTTCAAGATCATGTTCTGAAGGAGTTGTATCTTCTGTATATAATAGTTCATAATAGGATTGGAAGGTATTCACAATTTCAGAGCTGGAGGATAATAATTTGTTATTTTGTGCAGAACAAATAGGGCCAATAGTTTTTCGTTCTGATTTCATTTTTAAATAATTGGCTAACATATTACCTGCCCTATTTTGGCGTCCATGACATTTAGACTTAATTTTACGAAGGATATTACAAGCATCGACCATAGCGATCTTGTTCAGGCCAGACTTGGCTTTAATCAGTTCTTGTAAAGTTGAAGAGGATTTGGAAGAGAAATAATTATGTTCTAAAATCTTTATCTTTTGAAGGGCTGATTGATATTTAGTGTTCAATGCCTTTTTCTTTCTAGCAGAATAGGCAATAGTAATGGCTCTAAAGGAGGCCTTAACGGTATCCCAATTGTTATGAACAGAGGTATCTATAAAGCGATTAAAATGAAAAAATCATTAATGAAGGAGGTTGCTTCTAAAACGAAGGTTTGGTCAGAAAGAAGGGAATCATTAAAACACCAATGGCCTTGCTTGCAATTGTTGTGAGACAAATTAATAGTAGATAACACAGGGGAATAGTCAGAAATAAAAATAGAAGCAATTTCAAGGGTTGGATGGAGGGCAGTAATGATTTAGAAACCAAAATATAATCAATACAAGACCTAGTATGATGAACATTAAAAACAAATGTGAATTCATATACATCAGGATTACATGTTCTCCATATGTCATAGAATGGGCGAGAGGAGATGGCGGATTGAAAGACATTGTGATATTTAGCAGGCTTAAATTTACATTTAGATTTTTTGTCAGAAAAGAGTCTAACCATTCATTAAAATCACCGCCAATGATTATATTAGGTTGAGTCATGGAAGATAGGTTTAATTTAATATTTTGCCAAAATTTTGGATCAGACTTAACCCGGCCATAAATATTGAAGAAAGTGACTTATTTTTTATATATACAGGCATCAAACAAGACCCATCGCCCATTTGGATCACATTCAGTTGATAAAATTTGCACATTCAGTGACTTGTGGAATAAAACAGCAACACCACCATGACGATTAACTGCAGGAGAAAAAATAACCTGATTAACCCATTGACGTTTAAGCTTAAGTGATTCCACATCATTACAGTGAGTTTCCTGTAGAAAGGCAACATGTGTGTTAAGTGTGGATAAATGAGAAAGTACCTTTTGACGCTTGACGGGATGACCTAGACCACGCACATTCCATGAGACAACGTTAAACATGTTGTAGGGTAGGGGTAGACATGTGAGAACAGGAACAACAAGCTGCAAAACCAATAAAAAAGACAGAGAAACACCATTTATCGACCATCAAAAAACATGAGAGATGTAATTAGAGGAGAGAGAAAGTCAAGAAAGGAAAGAACACTCATACAAAGAATTGTAGAGGTTAAAGGGTAAGCTGAGGTCATGCTTACGTCAAAAACAAGAACGTCGACAGAGATAAGAAGGAACTATAAAAGTTATAAAAGAGTAGCCATGAAATTTAAAAGTGAGATACGGAGAAAACAAAAATAAAATGAAAGATGACTATGGTATAAATAGGAATATTAATAAGATATAAGATGACAGGTCAAAGAACAGAACAAAGAAAACTAGTCAGGAGAGAAAATGAACATTTTAGAAAATATTAAGGAGTAATCTCCATGTTATGATTTTCGATGCTTTGCAAAGAAGTTTTCAGTTTCATTGGATCATCAAATGACCGTGAGGTGCCATCATAGGTGATCTCGCAGACAAAAGGATGAAGAATGCTGTAGTGAATATTTAAGTGTCTCATCTGAGGACGAAGAGCTAATAGTTCTTCACAACAAGCGTTGGCTGCATTTGAAACATTTTGTGATATAAACAAATTATGACCAGACCAAATAAGACGATGTTTTAGCTTAGCCGCCTTTAGGACAGGTATCAAATCAGTGAACTTCAGAAAGAGCATTATAATTCCACGTGGTTTGGTTGTGTGAGGTTGAGGACGACCCAAACGATGAGCATGATGAATGTTTAGTGGTAGTGTAGAAGGAAAATCTAGGAGGTCTGCTAGAAATTTCTTCAAGAAGACCCAGGAGATCAGGACCCTCAATATTTTCCGGAAGACCATAAAGATGCAAATTGTTCCATCTATTATGATTTTTAAGGTCTTTGGTGTGTATCTTAAGCTTCTGGATTTCGTGTTCCAGCATAGGAATTTGAGTAGATAATTCTTGCAAGTCTCCCACACGTTGTTCCAACATGACATCTTCCCTTCCATAACTATCCAACGATCCTCAATTTGTTGTAATTTTTCGTTGGTGGTAACCATGAAAGGTTGCAGACCACATACTTCATCTAAGATAGCATCCAACACAGGATTATGTGATGATAAAATAAGAGATGGAGGGTCATTCTTCGCTCTTTTAGGCTTGGTGCCTGAAGAAGATGGTTTTGCAGCTATATGCAAATCACTCACCATCTTTTACAATGAGAGGAACTTTTAGTAAAGGTGTAAGAAGGATAAAGCTGATTCAATGAGGAGAATAAAACGGTCACCAAAACCTACTTTTACAAAACTCTGTAAAAATGCCGCTAAAATTATCCACAATATGGTTGTAAAAAAAAGCAGATCTAGGTAAAAGGAAATGAAGGGCCATTGAATTAACCTGTCCTAAGGGATTTGCCTAACCAATAACAGCAGACTTATAGTGGACCAGTATGAACAAAAGTCGCCAACTGTAGCAAACAAGGTTGAAAATTGCACGTATGTAGAAGATCCCAGGTACAAAACAAGGAGCAGCAATGGCAGGATAGCAGAAGTTAATGTTCATACATGAAGAAAAAAAGACGGAAAATAACAGCGGGAGAAGTAAAGCTGTATCGCGAGCGGCGCGGTTTAAAATGGCGGCATCTCACTTTTGTGAAGAGAAAAAATCACCGTTGTGGCACTCGGGTCACAGGACACATCCTCATGGTGCAGGAATGGTACAGGAGCTTACAGCTGCTGTTACCCCATAGTTCTCCAGACTCACATTTGGAAAAGTGGCATAAATGCGGCCACAAGAATGCAAAAGGCTCCGCGCCCGCGACGGAGCTCACACTAAAGCTGGCATCTTGGTTCGGCATCAAAGCCATGCCCCCGTGGGTTTATAGTTGTGTTCAAAAACTATGTACTGTGCTAAAGAGTATTGTGTGGACTGGCAAAAGCATCCCATGATTACCACTGTATTTGCTGTTCACTCGTGGCTAATAGTTTGCATACAGCATTGCGATGCCGAAGTGCGCAAGAGTTTTATTTCTAGTGAGACTACTATTGCAAATCTCGGCTGACATTTTGGGCGTTCTATTTAAACCGCACCCAAAGCCAACCGCGCGCTTTGCCTCATGGTTCCCGCCATAGCAAGATCGTCACCTGGACCCACTTACCTCAAGTTGCCTCTCTCCTTTCCATGCATGCATTGCGGCCAGCCATGGCAGGATTCCTCTCCGGCGGATTGCGACTCTGCTGCACAACCTCGAAAAGAAAAGAAAAGGAAATTAAACTATAAAAATTCCAGAAAGAGCATGCTACTTTCGAGGTACAATACAATTAATTTATAATTATTTACTGTAAAGGCGCAAAGACTTAATCAGAAATTCTTTTGTTTATTTAAGACGAAAGACTTAAAAGCAACGTGGGTAAAGACGTGTTGCCATTCGTTGTTGTAGTGTACACCAGAATGTTAGTCCTTCTTTGTGTGAAACAACACGACCTCAATTGAAAAAGGAACTTTCAAGTAGTTTGCTTGGGTATTACACTTTAGGCGAGCCCCCTGCGCATTACTATTGTTTAAAGGAAATTGTTGTTAACCACACACCTGTATATTTCAGATATACCCGTATCAGGAAAGGTCAATAATAGAATACAATTACCAGGAGAACTTGCTGAAGACGTCCATGGAGGCATGAATAAACACCCGCTGTTCCTTCATCTCTAGCTGTCTCGCAGGTATAATATTCTCGCACTCACACTAATAGGGCATTATTGGGCTGAGGAGGTTGCGGGCAACCACAGTATAGACACGGTTACTATTCATCGTTTTTTTAAAGGTCAACAGCTGTCAGGTATCAAACAATTCTCCAGAACAGGTCCCTTTCCAGGTTCTCACCCCTCTGCTTGATGTTCACCTAAAGTCTCGGGTAGGGATGTTTGGAGCACAGAAGGTGGGTCCTTATCGTCTCCGTGAAGCCTTATCGTGGGCCTTACAAGGTAAGAGCAAAAACAACAGTTGATGGACAGATTGCAGAACAATATCATACATTCACCCCAGTACAGAGATCTGGGCCTAAATCCATTGTTGTTTTGCTCACCATGCCATTTCAGTTTGAACCCAGCCATATGCAAATCAGTCTTGACCCTGTGCCTCATGGGAACAGTCCAGCCCGAACTGCCAAGCCAGGTCCTCCCTGGACTGGAAACAAGCATCCTAGGACCAGTTTCGGGGTTTCACCCCTCTTCAGCCAGGATAGCTTGATTCCAGTGGCATGGAGAGCACGGGACCCACGTTTGGGCATAGCCTTCCCACTTGGGGTGACAAATGCAAAAACAATAGTTGATGGACAGAATGTAGAATAATGTCATACATTCTACATCATTGTGTGTCTTTTGCTTACAAGGTAAGAGCCCAGGGTGCTGGATCTGACTAAAAGCAACTCCAGAATGCTCACTTCACCCCAGGATATGAAGCCCCAGGAAATCTCTATACGGGACATAGCTGGCATGTTACACACCCTACAAGCACAAACTCAAGCTCCATGCCAAGGTTTTACAACCCTACAGGCCCAAGTTACAAAGAATAAAGTAGGGAATCCCTGGGGGTTGCCACCCCCAGTTCAGTCCAGTGAGAAACCAGCTACCTTCCATGCGGGAGAGGGAGCATCCGCAGCATGAGAATGTTTCTGGAGGAGCAACACAAGTCCATGTAGTTACCCCAGTACCAACACCCTTATCACCACCAGAGCATTTTTATGGTGACAATGCCACATTTGCAACATGCATGATTCAGTGCTACTTGCACTTCATGGCTAGACCAACTGCATTCCAAGACAAGGCTTCTAGGGTGGCCTTCATCCTATCCTTCTTGGGTTATGATGCAGTAAGATGGTCCAGTCCCTGAGTAGATCAGGGTGATCCTTTATTGTACAACTAAAGAAACTTTAAAGAGGCTATGCGTAAATTATTCGCACAACACACATATGTGCAGGCTGTAGACAATGAGCTACTGAAACTAAAACAGGTCTCTGTGATCTATTACACCATATTTCTACTTTCAGCTGCCTCATGGTGAAGGCTGACTGGCCAGAGACAAGAAAAATCTCAGAGGCACATTGCATCAAACGTGACGCAAACCTCTAAGTCAGATTTTTTAAGCCACACAAAGCTACGTTGCATGGCTCTGAGTGGCTTCAAATTTCCGGAGTAACGCAGCACAAATCGCTAAATTGGGTTACTCTGCCCTTGGTAGGCGTTCCATGGGTGTTGCGTGGGTGTTCCATTTTGGATGTGCACCAAAAAAATACGCCTTCCCAGGGGAGGCATAACGAGGAGAAATATCTCTATTTCTCCTCATTTCTTCCTCTTTCAATGTGTGCTGCACACATTGAAAGAGGAATATGACTCACTGGATTAGTTTGCGCAGAAAGGCGCCGCTCCTGCACAAATACAATCCCACAATCAACACATGCAACCTTGCACCATGATGATGCAAGGGTGGCTGCGTTGGCGCTAGGCTGCCAAAAGGGCACTAGCGCAAGAGAAAAGACTGTAATGTTCCGTATTGCATGTAGTATATATTGTGTTTACAGGATGTTATGTGCAGTCTTTATTATTGTTTTGTTGTTTGTTTGTATTATTATTCTTCTCTTTGGTTTCTGTTGAACTGTATATTGCATTTATTATTCCTCATCTACATTGCTGTGGGGCTCCTGTCATGTTGAAGTATTTATCGCATTTTTCATAAACATTCGTGATATCTGAAAATTAAATGAATTATTTGATATGTACCCTTTTGATAATACAATTTGATACATAATTGGTCTTAGGGATCTGTATATTTCTGGATGCATTACTGTGTTTTAAAAGCAATATTAGGGAGAAGTTTGTGTTGTTAATTACTGTGTTTTCCCTGCTTTCTTCTCCCTATTAATTAAAAAACCAGGGACCCTTTCATGTGTTTTTTGATCACAACTCCCTGAACTTCGCCGGCGAAGCAGAATTTATCACTCACCCCTTCCTAAAACCCACCTGCTCCTATGAGGGCCACCCTCAGTGCAGCAACCACACTCATAACGGATGAACGCCGATAGGATCACATCACATCCACATTAAAGACACTTGGACGGCCCCCAATAGAAGCAAGATGTATTTTCAAAACAGCTTGTATCACACACAAAGCTCTCCATATACACCGAAATGCCTTTCAAAAACCTAACAAGAGCACGAAAAACCTGCACCCGATTGAAGAAGGAAAGGTGTGGGTTCCACAAGGCACCCATAATTTAGAAGTCCCTACTATCAGACGTTCATAAAAACCCATAACCATCTTCAAGAAGGAAGTGAAAACATTACTGCTCAAAAGACACCGAGACACAAATTAGAAGTGAGTCCTTCTCCCTCAATGTAGGCTCCAGCTCTTCCGCACAACACCACACAACCTATTAAACATAGGGACATAATTATTATGAAATGGCGCAGCGTGACGCTGCAAACAATTTAGTGGCCTCATTTAAAAAATGAAGGGATGAACCATATTTACAAAAATACAGTGCACCCCTGTGTTTTTCATTGTGCTGGCGCTAAAAAAGCTGCCTAATGCCAGTGCAGGCACCCTGGCACCTTGGTGCCAGGGTGCCTGCGTTGCAGTAATGATTTTGTTTGTGCAGTAAGAGACACTTTCCTGCACAAAAACAATCATTAATGGTATTGTGCAGAATTCAGCACACATAGAAAGAGCAAAAAACAAGCAAAGGAGCAAAAAATGAGGAGAAATACAAATATTTCTCCTCGTTGCGTCACTCTTACTGCTCTTTAAAGGCATTCGTTTTTGGCGCTGACCATAGCTGGACTGGCTGTAGCGGGCACTGGGTGTTTTCCCTGTGGGCTGAAGGGTGGGGGCTGGTTTTCGAGCGGTCGGTGCCGGTTGCCCCCCCTCCCCCGGGCCGGTCCAGCTGAATTATCAGGGCTGGTTTGTGTTCCCAGTCCGGCCCTGGAGATGCCTCTGATTTACAGATCCTAGTAAATCTGGGCAGTGCCAAAATGTAATGGGTGTTGCGTGGGAATGCCCAAAGCAACACCCATTGCATGCCCCTTTGTCGCAGAAAACTGCAGTGAGGAGGGTCATATTTATAAGGCGGCGTTATGCCGCACAAAGTAGCTTAGCACCGCCTTGTAAATATGGAGCAGGGCATTCCACCACCGGAGCGTCAGAAAAATTAACACTCTGGTGGCGCAATGCCTTTATAAATATGCCCAATAGTCTCAAACGCTGAATCCAATACTATGATTGCGCTACCGGACACAAGCCTAAGAAACATTAATCCTGCCTCATACCAGAGCTACTTCGATAACCTACGAGAACTTCCCTTCAGAGTTTTCTGGATATCCATCAAACTATTCTAACTGAAAAACACAATATATCAGATGATTTGTGGATGATGAAACTTGTACATAACATGGTTTGTAATTTTAAAATCTATGTAACCACCATCACAGGTGGAATACTTTTGTTTTACTGTAAGCACTCTGATACCCTTGGGCCAGGTACGCACTATATAAAACAGCCAAATAAAAGACTACATAAATAAATAAATACTTAAATTAATTACTAATTAATACAAATAATGTAAGAAGTAGATTAGTACTGCCTTCACAACTTTTCTCAGTTACCTCCACCATTTTTGAGAAACCTTAAGGTTACAGTCTAGTCTTTGTCCTTTGGGCTACGATATACAGACTGGCCACCAACTATTTAGGAGGCTTGTCCGCGGATTTGTGCTTATAAAGCATTTTACATTGTGCTTATAAAGCATTTTACATGTGTACTGTTGTGACACTGCAAAATTTTGCCATTATGTTTGATTTAATTTTTCTGCGATTCGAAAGTCGTTTGAGGTGTTAGTCTTTGAAATTGTGTTTGAAAATCTATTGAACAACAATTTAAATTTGCACTCTTGCACTACATTGACTCATCCGGTGGGTGCAAGAAGTGGACTGGTATAGCAGACTAGCTTCCGCTGATTTAGGATGGCGGGATGTGCGTCCGTGTAGTGTGCGTGCTGATGGTGCGCAGGGCCGGACTGGCCATAGCGAGCACCGGGCGTTTTCCCAGTGGGCCGCCAGGTTGGGGGCCGGTTTTGTTATCGGGGCTGGCAATTTCGGCCCCCTGTAACAAAATCAGCTGAAACTGGCACTAGCTGTTACGCCGACCGGTCCTCAGGAGCGGGTTGATGAATGAGGGGTCCACCTCTTGATCTAACCAAGCCTGAATGCTATTACAGCGCAGGTCAGCGGAAGGATCAAGTGAGGGAAGGAAAGGAAGGGAACGCCAGGGAGGGAGATCTGTAACGAGAAAGGAACAGAGCACACACAGTAAGAATCACCCCAACATATACAGTAAATCATACGGTTTGTCGAACCTGGTATAGCCCCTAGCCCTTATACCTGTAAAGGAAAATAACATCCATTCATAACATGAAGAAGGTAACGTAAGGTTGAAGGCTGGTTGAGAGGTGGGCAGACAGCGCTTGATGTGGGAGGTTTTGGCTGTAGCAATGACAAATAAACAATGAGCAATAAGCAACCCCTACCCTAGCAACCTATGTCGAACAATGAGGCTCTACGGTAGGAACGAGCACCTACCCTCCACTTGACTCCACCGCACTTCACAGGGTGGAGTGCAGTCCTCTACCACTCGTAATAACCCCTGTTAAGATAGAGCCAGAGAAACCAACAGTTAGACAATACAACACGGTACTGCATCCATCACTGTAAGCCACTGCACGCAGTCACCACACTCTCCCTTCGTGTTCACTCCACACTGTAAGCGTTATGTAGGAAAGCTGGAGAAGTATTGAAAATAGGGCCCAGTACTATAGAGCTTTCATGGAAATGCCCTTGGATTGCACTGCGCCTGCACTCGTGACACGATGATCAGGCTAGAAGCCCCAGCCCCGCCGGCCGACAAAGCAGGCCGAACAAATTCCAGGGGAGAGGCTCTCTCTCTCACCGCCTGCCGAGAACCGCAGGCCAAACAAATCCACAAGACACCGACGAAACCCTTCGTAGGAGCACCCGCTCGACTACGGAGGAGCAAAGGTTACGTTGGTGCAAAGCACCCTTACCGTACTCTGAGCCACGGACTGAAGAACCAGGATCGGACTAGGACGAAGTCTCTGCACAGGAATTTCCGACATCGGGAAGCTGGCAACTTCCTGTTTTAAGCGTCTGGCGCGTCATCTCGCGAGACGTGCTATGCCCTCTGGGTATTGTAGTTCGGGCGTCTCCGAGCGCGCAAAGCTGGAATTCGCCGCTAGTGCTCTCCACGGGGGAATCACAACAGTACATCCCTCCGTTCCCCCGGAGCGCACCTAAGGGCCCGGTTTAGATGGATGTGCGCGATGAAAGGCTGCCAGCAACCGCGGAGCATGAATGCCCAGAGCAGGTTCCCATGAATTCTCCTCTGGCCCATAGGCCTTCCAGGCCACCAAGTACCACACCTTCCCGCGGCGCATTTTCGAGTCCATCACCTGCCGGACTTCGTATTCCAGTTCACTTTCCACCAGAACAGGCGGAGGCGGTCTCCGGAGGACTGCAGTGGATGGCTTCAGGAGGGACACATGAAATACCGGATGTATGCGCATGTGGGCCGGCAGCTGCAGTTTAACCGTCACCGGGTTGATCCGTTTCACGATCCGGTACGGCCCGATGTATTTGGGGTTAAACACGCTACGCCGTTGGAAGTGAATGTTCCTTGTGGATAACCATACTCGGTCCCCGGTGCTATACAAGGGCCCCTGCCGACGATGTTTGTCAGACGCCGCCTTGTAGCGTTCCTTCACGGCTCGTAGATGCCCCTGTACCTGAGTCAAGGTTTCTTTTATGTGCGCCACCCGAGCGGACACGTCCGGCCTTGCGTGCTGCCACCCCGGAGAAACAAACGGGAGAAAACGTGGATGGTGGTCGTAGGTACAATAGAAGGGGGAAGCCCCCGTGGAGCTATGTTTGGCATTATTGTAGGCTATCTCCGCCAACCAAAGCTGGTCCACCCACCTGTTTGAACAGCCGTCCACATAACAGCGGAGATACTGCTTGAGAGATTGGTTCAGACGCTCCGTCTGACCGTCAGTCTGTGGGTGGAAGCTGGTGGACAATGCAGTGTTGATATGCAGGGCAGAGCACCATGTCTTCCAAAATCTCGCTGTAAATTGCGACCCCCTATCCGAAACAATCACGCTAGGCAGGCCGTGCAGTCGAACCACGTTTTCCAGCAGCAATTCTGCCAACAGGCCCGCCGGGGGTACCTGTTTGCAGGCTATGAAGTGCCCCATCTTAGTTAAAAAGTCAATAACCACCAGTATGGCGGTGCACCCCTTATCCGTGGGTAACCCGACAACGAAGTCCATGGAAATGCGATCCCAGGGTTTGTTAGGCGTGGGCAGCGGCTGCAGCAGCCCCTGCGGGCACCTGTGGTCGGATTTCATGGCAGCGCATGTAGCACAGGAGGACACCCACGCCTGTACATCTCCTCCGATCGAGGGCCACCAAAACTGCCGCAAGATGTGGTCTCTGGTCTTAGACACCCCCAAGTGCCCCGCGCTGGGGGACGTGTGACACCACTGGAACACTTGTTTTCTCAACCGTTCCGAAGGAAGCAACAGACGGTTGTGACGTATGGGGAAACCCCCATGGAGATGCCATTCCAGATGGAAGCGAAGCCAGGTCCTCCATTTGGCCGTAGCCACGCCTCTTTGGACCCGAAGAAGGAAGGTGTCTGGCTGCATGGCACCTATCACCTGCCCACGGGCGATAATACTGTCTTCAGAGGCTCCCTCAGGTTTCACAGGGGACGATTGCCGCATGAGGGCGTCCGCTTTACGGTTCTCAGCTCCGGGCCGGTAGGTAATAATGAAATGGAAGCCCGCAAAGAACAATGTCCAGCGCAGCTGTCGGGGTGTCAGGTGTCTAGCGGCGGCCATGAACTGCAAGTTCCGGTGGTCTGTATAGACCGTCACCACGTGTCTGGCTCCCATCAGGAAATGCCTCCACTCCCCAAAGGCCACCTTGATGGCCAGGAGCTCCTTTTCAGCAATGGGATAGTTCCTCTCCGCCCCGTTCAACTTCTTGGACATGTAGGCCACCGGGTGCAGTTGCCCGGTGGTGTCATGTCTCTGGGACAAGACAGCGCCCACCGCGTCGTCCGAGGTGTCGGCCTCCACCACGTATGGTTTGTCCGGGTTCGGGTGTGCTAGGACGGGTGCCGAAACGAAGGCGGTCTTTAACGCCTCAAAGGCCCCCTGAGCCACCTCGTCCCACACAAAACCGTGCGATTTCCGTAACAACCGAGTGAGAGGGGCCACCAACTTGGAGAATTGTTGGATAAACCTCCTGTAGAAGTTGGCGAACCCGATGAAGCATTGAATGTCTCGCACGTTCCGGGGAGTCGGCCAGTCTCTCACTGCTGTGACTTTCCGCTCCGCCATCTCCTGGCCAGCTGGACTCAGAATAACCCCCAGGAACTCCACCGTCTGGACGTGGAAATCGCATTTAGACACTTTACATAAGAGGTTATGCTCCTGTAGGATGCCGAGCACGGTCTTCACGTGGTGTACGTGGGAGACCTCATCGTTGGAGTATACCAGGATGTCATCGATGTACACCACAACGTAGAGGTCCAATATGTGCTGCAAAACGTTGTTTAGGAAATATTGGAATGCCCCCGGGGCGTTGCACAGCCCAAACGGCATTAACAAATATTCGAACAGCCCGTAGCGGGTCTTAAAGGCGGTCTTCCACTCGTCTCCGTGTCTCATGCGGACCAAGTGATATGCCCCCTTAAGATCGAGTTTCGTGAATATCGTGGCCTTCTTCACTTGTTCCAGCAAAACGCTGATTAGAGGCAACGGATACCTATTCTTTATGGTAATCACATTTAATGCCCTGTAGTCCACACATGCCCGTAACTCTCCGTTAGCCTTTGGGATAAAAAAGAGTGGGGAAGCTGCCGGGGATTTGGACGGGCGAATAAACCCCAATCCCAGGAGTTTGTCCAGATACTCACGCAGATGTTGTGTTTCGGGTTCCGTCAGGGCGTATATACGCCCGGTAGGAACCACCCCCCCAGGAACCAGGTCTCTTTGGCAGTCGTATAGTCTATGGGGCGGCAATGCCTCGGCCTGGACCTCGCTGAACACTCCTTGGTACTGCTGATACTCTTCGGGCAACAGCACGTCCTTTTCTGCAGCGGTGGCAATCACGGTACTCTGGGCTAACGCCAAAGCGGGTTCCACCGGAGTGTCTAGGCAATGCTTCAAACAATACCTGGATGACATCTGCACTGTTTTATCCACCCAATCTATCACAGGATTGTGTCTCTGTAACCAGGGCAACCCAAATATGAGCTCGTATTGGGGGGCCTGGATGATGCTAAAGATTACCTGTTCCTTATGGGAGTCCCCATAGAAAACTTCCAGACTCTCCGTGTTATACCCCACCGGCCCTGTAGTCAATCGTCGGCCATCCACTGCGTATACCACCTCAGGTTTGTCTTTCGGCACTAAGCGAATGCCTGTCCCACGTGCCACCCCCAAATCCATGAACATTCCCGTTGCCCCAGAGTCCACCATGGCCGACATGCGGGTTCTCACGGAAGCTACTCTCAGATCCACCTGTATCCACAAATGCCCCCTAGCTGTCTTATCTTCTCCTGTCACCGAAGGGACAACCGCTGGGCTCCAAGAAAACCCTTCGTCTTTCTCTGAGCCCGTTAGATTTCCGGCAGCGCTTCAGCGCTAGAGGTGGCCAAGCGAGGGTTGCGGAACCGGCTTGATTTAGGCTTTACGGGACACTCCCTAACGAAGTGCCCTCGTTTGCCGCAATAGAGGCAAAGACCCTGCTTACGGCGCGTCTCCTTTTCCGTAAAGGTCAGCGCCGTTCTAACCGCCCCAAGATCCATAGGCTCCCCGGAAGGCGAGGGACTGATAGGCGATGTTCGGTGTTTCTCCGGAGGGTGTGGGTACCTATCCTTCCGTCCCCCTTTCCTTTCGCTCAGCCGATGGTCCAGCCTAAGCACTAAATTTATCAGGTCCTCACAGGAGGAAGGTTGGGGATCTATCTGGGCCACTACATCCTTAAGGTCTTCCCGCAATCCCTGATGAAATAGGGCCGCCTGTTTACTCTCAGGCCACTGGGTTTCGGTCACCAGCCTGCGAAAGGAATTCAGATAGACCACCAGTTCCTTATCCCCCTGTCTGAGCTCTAGTAATTTTCGATCCGCGGTATAGGAGTCTGCTCTCCTATCGAATACTCTCAGGAACTCGCCCATGAAGGCGTCCCAATCATGAAGTAGCGGATCGTCCCGACTCACTAGCGGTACCGCCCATTGTGCCGCATCCCCCACTAAATAGGAGATCAAAAACGCCACCTTGGCTTGATTCGTGGGGAAGGATTTGGGCTTGCAAGCGAAGTGCAGTCGTCTTGCTTGAGGAATACCTGAACGGTGTCTGGACCCCCATGATACCTCTCTGGAGAGGCTAGCGGAATAGAGACTGGCATTTCTACCACTACAGGAGTGGCCGGCCCTGCCACCGGGCCGATGGAAAAGGGGTTTCTCTGGATGCTATCCATCCGGGCTCGTAAATCAGCGGTCTCCTGCCTTGAGGCCGCTAGCTCACCCTGCATGGTAGCCAACACTGCTAACACGTCTTCAAGAGTGGCCATCCTCACTAACAAACCACCCGGGAGGACCGTAAGTCGTGGGTCGGAAATTCTGTTACGCCGACCGGTCCTCAGGAGCGGGTTGATGAATGAGGGGTCCACCTCTTGATCTAACCAAGCCTGAATGCTATTACAGCGCAGGTCAGCGGAAGGATCAAGTGAGGGAAGGAAAGGAAGGGAACGCCAGGGAGGCAGATCTGTAACGAGAAAGGAACAGAGCACACACAGTAAGAATCACCCCAACATATACAGTAAATCATACGGTTTGTCGAACCTGGTATAGCCCCTAGCCCTTATACCTGTAAAGGAAAATAACATCCATTCATAACATGAAGAAGGTAACGTAAGGTTGAAGGCTGGTTGAGAGGTGGGCAGACAGCGCTTGATGTGGGAGGTTTTGGCTGTAGCAATGACAAATAAACAATGAGCAATAAGCAACCCCTACCCTAGCAACCTATGTCGAACAATGAGGCTCTACGGTAGGAACGAGCACCTACCCTCCACTTGACTCCACCGCACTTCACAGGGGTAGAGTGCAGTCCTCTACCACTCGTAATAACCCCTGTTAAGATAGAGCCAGAGAAACCAACAGTTAGACAATACAACAAGGTACTGCATCCATCACTGTAAGCCACTGCACGCAGTCACCACACTCTCCCTACGTGTTCACTCCACACTGTAAGCGTTATGTAGGAAAGCTGGAGAAGTATTGAAAATAGGGCCCAGTACTATAGAGCTTCCATGGAAATGCCCTTGGACTGCACTGCGCCTGCACTCGTGACACGATGATCAGGCTAGAAGCCCCAGCCCCGCCGGCCGACAAAGCAGGCCGAACAAATTCCAGGGGAGAGGCTCTCTCTCTCACCGCCTGCCGAGAACCGCAGGCCGAACAAATCCACAAGACACCGACGAAACCCTTCGTAGGAGCACCCGCTCGACTACGGAGGAGCAAAGGTTACGTTGGTGCAAAGCACCCTTACCGTACTCTGAGCCACGGACTGAAGAACCAGGATCGGACTAGGACGAAGTCTCTGCACAGGAATTTCCGACATCGGGAGGCCGGAAACTTCCTGTTTTAAGCGTCTGGCGCGTCATCTCGCGAGACGCGCTATGCCCTCTGGGTATTGTAGTTCGGGCGTCTCCGAGCGCGCAAAGCCGGAGTTCGCCGCTAGCGCTCTCCACGGGGGAATCACAACACTAGCAAACAGCTCGGCTGTATCCCCCCTGGCCCCCAGGGGGGCCGGCCGAGCCGTTTGCCAGGGCCGGTTTCGGTTCCCAGTCCGGCCCTGATGGTGCGCCAAAGGTACATCAAAAGCAAACTCATCTGTGTCTGTCCACACTTTGCCCACACCCAGCCCCTTGAACCCTCATTCCTTCTCTCCTCAACCTGACCCTAGAGGAGTTATTTGGCATCTAAGATAGCTGTATTGGATTGTCCTACAAGGTAAGCGCTATCCTAAGGCAGGGTCTTTGATTGCAGAAGGCAGCTTCATGTACATTGTTTGTAAACTCTTGTCTGCTTATACTGACCTATGCTCTATGTTCATTCATTACCGAAACATCAGACCTCTGAGTCCACCCCTTATATCGGCAATTCAATTTCCCCCAATCACCACATGATCCATCCTGTTCTGCCTAATATGTTGGCAGGCTGGGTGACAATATCATACAATGCATGCTATACGTGCAAGGTGGTTGTTATCCCTTAATTGACAATGCTGTTTGTCTGCTGTTGAATCTATCAATCAACCCCAATATTCCTAAAGAGGGGCACTCATTTATAGATCCCCAAAAGTCATGAGGTTCGTTTAGTATGAAGTTGGCAGAACCTTTGGCCCCCTCTATCCTGAAGGCAGCAAAGTTAATTCTTTTAGAGGATCTTAATTCTCACCAGTCAAAGCATGATCTTCAGCAATAGCCCTGATTCAAGACCTTGCAATTGTGGGTATACATAGGATAGTGACAGGCCCTACACATACTGAGGGCACCTTCTGGATCCAGTGATTACCAATATAGAGGGTTCAGTGGGTAGCACCCTCATCCCACTTGTTTGGTCGGACCATTTTTTGATCCCTTAATATCTCCTGATAGTTGGGAGAAATGCCCCATATTGTGAACAGATATTATTTCTACTGGCCTTGCCAAGGTCAAAAGTGACAATTGAAAGCTTATGCAATGCCTTAACCAGTGTATTAGGGCATCAAAAACAAAGTGATGGATGGAATGCTTGAAATAATCTCAGCCGCCAGCAATCACTCGAGCCGCATCCCAATACATTGTTTTTCGCTCACCATATCACCTCAGTTTGGACCCAACCATATGCAAATCAGTCTTGACTGTGCTCCAATGGGAACAGATCAGCCCAAACTGCCAGGCTAGGTCATCCCAGAACTGTAACACAAGCAACCCATGGCCAGTTTCACTCTTGTTAGGACTCATCAATTGGGTATAGTTTGGTTGCAGTGTCACAGTTAGCATGGACCTATGTCTGGGCATGGATTCGGATGCGTCCTGAAGCAATTGGCAGTGGCTGTGATAAATTCAAGCATTCCATCCATCATGTTGTTTTTAAATTTATAAGTGTAATGAGTATACCCCATCATTGGTCCCATGCTTACTGTGCCACTGGAATCAAGCTATACTTGGCTGATAAGCCCTAATAAACTTAATAACATTACATTTATGAATAATTAATATATGCAGTACTGATGGTCAATATTAGCAAGTTGAATGCATGATCGAGAATTCTAACAGCAATGTCATTTTTTGTGGTCACGAGGTACGATTAGATCACAAAAGATTTTGTGAAACGCGTTTTTCGAGAAAACTGATGTAAACACCCAGACAATAATGTTAACCTGAAGCAAATCATCACATAAACATCCTAAATTACTTTAGAAACATTATTCCAATGTTACGGCATTTGAGCTCTTAGAAAGTGCTTATTTGGAGACATAGACAGTGGTGTGACACAAAATTATGCCCACCCTGCAGAATAGTATGTGGGGCCCCTGTATTTCCTATATCTTACAGATATTCAATGAACGTCCATTGAATAGTTGCCCCCTGATGGGTTGGAGGCCCCCCTGTGCCACAGGGGCTAGAGGGGCCTGTGTTACCTCCCTGGGTGTAGAACATAATTATGGAAAACACAGTAATCACAAATCTGCTATAAGCGGAAGTTTACAATTGGATCAGGATTTTTGAGTGTGCGTTAACATGTACTACGACTTTCTTATTTCATGCAGCTATTTCCTGCAAAAACATTGCGAAACCTGAGTGAGAAAAAGGGTTCAAATTGGAGGAAAATGTGGAAATTAATGTGAGAATCCCCTTTCAGCAATAATCCTCTATCTCCGACTGTGAAACTTTGTGAAATCAGGCCTGTTTAAAGGGCTAGATGTCCGAAAGTTAGGAATAGCAATATCCTAGTTGTGATTTTTTGTGAATCTCAATTAGGAAATTGCTATTCCTAATGCATGAAACTCTTTTGAGTTGGTTGCAAATACAGCCACCTCATGAATATTAATGAGAGTGGTCTTAATTTGCGACCCACTATGATTCGCTCCCTTCACAGGGATGGTCGCCTACTGGGGCCAGCAGACCACCATGTTGGTGATTGCTTTTAAATAAAGCAATATTGTTTTTTAAACACAGCCCATTTTCTTTAATGGAAAATGGGATGTGGTTAAAAAAACAAAAATGATCCTTAAGTTTCATTTTTGAAGTGTAGGCAGTGGTCTCTTGGACCCCTACCTGCTCTTAAAAAATATTTTTTCAAACATTTTCAAAGTGTAAGGGGTTTCCTGCGGACCCCTTCCCATTGGCGAATGGGTTACCACCAACTTTCTACTGACGGTAAATTACAAATGTTTTGCAATTACATTTCAGTCGCAAAATATTTGCAAATACAATTGCAATTCAGTATTAGAAATGAACGCCCTCAACACGACCCTTCCTAATACCGAATCAGAAAACCCAAACTGCAATTCAGAAACAAGTTACCAAATCACAAATTTGGCTTTCTACATCAAAACCAGGATTTTTTTCAGTTGCAAACGGCCTGACTGACTGACTGCGAGCACAAAAATGCTTTGTTCATGTAGCCCTTAGTTCAAGCTTCCAAAAAAATGCAAACAAGAATAAGGACTGTATCACCAATCCACAGCTCCCTGCAAACAGTCCTGTAGCACTATGTGGGCCACCACTTCAAATGCAGTGGAGAGATCGAAAAGGACCAACCCTGTGGCAATGGAATCGTCCAGCATGGATATTAACTCCTCAGTTGCGACAATCAAAGTAGATCCAGTCACTATTTTGAGGTGTAAATCAAACTGCAGTGGGTTGAGGACATAGCTCTGTTTCAGGGTAGCTCTTTAGCAGCTAAATGCTCAAATAGTTTGCCTAGAACCGCTAGGCGAGTAATGGTGCAATAGTTTGCCATAGCAGAGAGGCTAAACCACGCTAGGTTTTCAGTGCTCATAAACCATGCCTCTTGCTATGGAATTATTAGTAGGAGGCAGAGGATTGTCTAGAATTAGTGGAGCCAGCTGTTTTCAAATGGCTGCTGGATTTGGAGGTTCTCTACATTGAATCTAGATGCATCAGAAAATCATGAAGGACTATGTCCTTTACTCCCCAGAGAGAGAGAGTACCGTTTTTGTTTAGAATGATTCTGATCAGATCTTATATCGGTGGAAGTGCTCTGAACTTTGGCATAAACAATAGGCTAATTCATAACAAAAAGATTTTGCAGGCTTCTCCAGACTCTCTTTTTTTAGAGGATTTTAGGTGAACATCAAGACCAACCTACTGGAGAAATATTAGTGACATACATCAGAGTAACTGACATGAAAATGAGATCAAGTGAGCCACGTCTCCTCCACACCTTGCCCAGTAATTTTTACAGAGTATTTTACAACTGTCTGAGATTGCATGTGCAAGTATGGGGACATAGCTCTGGTCAGTCTTCCTAGCTTATAATAAAGTGTCCAAGAGCCAATTGGTCCATGAATTATGTGTTTCATTAGCAACATTATATCATTAGGAAATCATTGATTTGAGGAACAAGGCTCTATCTGATGTTTGTTTCAGTCTGAATGATAATGAAACTCAGACAGCTACATTTCCACCAGAGTTTTGAGAATTTAAATCACAGTGATGTTGAGCTTACAGTGGCCAATATGTTTCCATGTGGTATAAAAGATTAACTATTTTTATTTAATTTACCCTCAGTGGCATAAAGAATATCCCTTATCTGCCAATATTAATGTCTGTGTATGATGTGGGATGCATCCCTCCACGCTTAAAAGTACTATTTTATTACGTCTCCTGAAAAAATTTGGCTTACAACACAGTTTGTTGGGTAACCATAAACAGAGTTCTTTCTTGCCTCTTACATCTAACATCACAGAGTCTCTAGCCATTGCCCACCTCCAAGATTATTTGGAAGATAATGTTCTCTTCTCAGACATTCAATCAGTCTTTTGCCCACTTTTGAATGGCTGTCTGAGCTGGGATCTCCAGCTCAGTGCTGTACGTTCAGAGAAGAACCTGTGTGTTATATGAGACAGTCATTTGTCCTCCGATCTCTGCAGTTTCCGAAATCGATTACTATCACTTGTACAGTATATTACAAAATAAGACTGTTGGTACAATCAGACTCTAGTATTGTTTATCTGTATATTTAAATTTCCAGCAGAGCTCAATAAACAAGCTTCAGTCTCTTCAAAATTGTGTTGTCCAAATGATGTATGTTCTACAAACTTATGATCATATTTCCAGATGCTGGGTCCAGCTAGTATGGCTCCAGATTAAATGCCTGACAACATTCAGGATCTTGTATTTATTCTGAAAACCTATCCAGGCTCTTATCCACCTATGCAGCTCACTCCAGTTATCCATCAACATTTAGAGCCTTGCCTTATGTGGCAGAGCCATACTTGATTATTCAAAGATGGTGGTGGTGGGAAAAGCTCCTTAGTGTTGCAGGAGCCAGACTTTAATCAACTTTCTGCACAATTGGATTGCCTTACCGGCTTACAGATTTTTAAATGCAAACTGAAATGTATCAGTTGAATTCCATCTTTTGACACCTAATTGCAGTTGTAGTTTTCAATTATTTACCATTTTTTTATTAGTTTCTATTGGATGGCAAAATCTTTATCACTGTTTCTGTTTTTTATTGTTCTGTTTGTATTGCTTGTTTAGCGGTCCCTTGAAGCTTGAATTGCTTCAGCATTGTTGTGTGATATTAAATGAATAAATACAAATACAGCAAGATTGCCTTCATCCCCTGAAAGGGTTTGGTGTTTGCCAACAATAGTATTGTTTTCAGCTTTACTAGCTTTCTTGAAGTAAAGTTATCCATAATGACACCTGAGGCCACATTACTTAAAGTCCCCCGATGGCACAAACAGTATGTTCAACACTTTCAGCACTCCTGGTGCACTTTGGTACTGCAGACAGGGTCACAGAGGCTGTGTGGTGCCTTTAGTAATACAGAAAGCCCCATCATACATGTAGTGCAGGTGCAAACCTAATGGTGCATTCTCTCATTTGCATCTAGGTGTGACCCCATGCAAATGAAGGAAACATTTTCCCATTGTGCCCACACTCTATTACGGATGTGGGCACAGAGGCAAAGTGGCTGTCAGAGAGTGCTCCAAAGAGGTGGTGCAGGCAGAGAGCCCACCACAAGGATATACTCTGCTTGGGAGGAACAGGTATGCTACGGACCCCACAGATATCTCCAGTAGGTAGGTACAGTCATTCAATTCACCTGCCTGTAATGGGATTCCTGTCCCCCTTTGTAAAACTGGTGAGTGTTACCTGCTCTGTGAAAGATGGGGCGACTGCTTAAATCACTGTGGAATTCACTAATGGGCTTCCCCCAGGGCAGACACGAGTTTGTGGCTGCCCTGGGGCAGCACACTAGCTGTAAAATGGTGCACTGTCCCTGTTTGCACCCAGCGCACCAATTTGAAGGTGTGCCATGGTGTCAGTCAGGGACAGTGCACTCTTTACATAATGTGGCCCATGCTATTCCACCAGTGGATCTAAGATACCAGTAAAACTTCCCTTAGTCACTTACTTCTTACCTTAATGAACATAGTTGACAATCTGCAGTGCAAATATATGTTTTCTTAAATAACTTACATTACAATTGATAGAATGTCAAGAGCTGTGTTTTAAAAATATTGATGTCTACTTAAATCCGAAGAAAAGGTTGCAAATTGTACTATGGTAGGCAGGTGTCCACATGCACATTGTATACTTCAATAAAACTACAATTCCAAATGCGCACTACATACCATTACCCGAGGAACATCTGTTTCACTGTACAGACCCAGAGAATGTTCAGTTCCCAAGATAACAAGGAGACCACTTTCAAATAATCTTCCAGAAAGAGCCAACTATTTAGTAACAATGATTAAATATTGATTATCTTAACCATGTGTGAGCTAGAACTCTAGCCACTAAGAAAGTGTCTGCCTGAAAGCAATGACAACTGGAAGCAGTCAATGAATATTTCTTACTGGTTTTGGGAATTTAGGAATTATGTTCATTGCAACTTCTATTGCAGTAATTTTTGTTTGATTATTTTCACTGTAATCAGGAGTTAGACTAGATCACAAAAGGGCAAAATGCTATTAGGTTTTGTAATGGGGCCTTGAGCACCACATAATTGTACTATGTAGTTCCTCAATTGTAAAAATGGTAAGGATGCCTGAGAACAATGCATGTAGAGTCACATATATTGCAGGTTACACACAGTAGATCTGTTTCATTTGGTAATTTAGATGGTACAATTATTTCACAGGTTATTCTTCAAAAACCCTGTAGTAAACAATGTTCGAAAGTTTATAAGAAGACAAATCTTGGGTGTCTCAGGAGTGTCTTAGGCTCATTATCTTTTCTGGGCCTTAGTAGAAAGGTAATGGTGAAAAAGTGCATGATTTTGCGTGGTCACTTCCATTTAATGTGGCTTAGTAGGTAGTTATAGTTAGGACCTATTATCTATAGGTAAAGTGTTTTTTGATTTGCCAATTTCTTTGGCGCCGTTTGACAAATCTTTGCGAAATTTTCCAAACTAATGACCAGCTCAGGTCAGCTCCTGTCCCAGAAGTTTGGGGGTGATTGGTCCAGCAGGGGCCAAGAAACAAGGGGGGTCCCAAAACACATTTTCCCTATGTTAATTTCCATAGGAATTTTGGAACAGGCTCAGCCCGAACTGCTGAATGGAATTACAACAAATTTGCCAAAAAGGTAGGTCTTGGTTCAGAAAGTGACCTTTTTTTTAAATGGTGTAAATCCGTTCAGTAGTTCCTGAGAAATTCAAAAAATATTGATATCTGAGCACCGAGGAGGATTCTGATTGGCTGCCAACACTCCAAACCAGAATGGCAGCCATCTTGTGACTCGGTAACCGAGTCACAAGAAAACAGAAAAAAAATGATAAAAAACATGAAAAGGGGGTAGGGTAGAAATACCCTGACTCCCTAGGCCTGCTCAGGGGGTCCCAGGAGGACCCCAGGGTTAAAAAAGGTATTTTTTTTAAAAAAGAAAATCGTCCGAATTCACGCTGGGGTCGTGAATCTGGGCGAGAAAATAAAACAAAAATGAAGCATGGACTCCCCTGCTTTATTATCTATAAGCCCCTGGGTGGGCCAGGTCCTCATGGCAATATTTATAATGTATGAGGTAGCCGTGTGGGATCCGCGTGGGCCCCCGCAGCCCCAGGGACTTCCACCTCCCTGGGGATTTTGAAATAATATGCGGGGCACACAGACCCTGCAGCCCCGGGGACCGCCACCTCCCCAGATCTTGTTTGAAAAAAATGTGTGGGGGTTCCTGCCCCCCCATGCTGCCCTGGGGACTGCCACCTCCTCAGGGCATTCTTAATTATGTTTGGGGGGTCTCGCAGCCCCCCAAGCCACCTCCCCGGGGCTTAAATAACATTTAAAAAGTGTGGAGAGGCCTCCCCGTACTGCCCCGGGGACCACCAGCTCACCGTGGCACACTTCATTCAAGTCCATTGTAGACCCCAGGCCCCAGTGACCGCCACCTCCCCGGGGCTATTTTGAGGAAGGAAGGGGAGCTGCAGGGCCCCCCTCCTGGAGCCCTCAAAGGCCCTGGGGACAACCACTCCCTAGGGCCGGCTCCTGCAATGTCCCGGGGTGCCCACCCCAGGATACTGCCATTTGCTATGGCAGGGCGGGAGCCGTCACAGCTCCTGCCTGCCATAGCAAACACTGCTTTCCTTCCTGCTCTCGCTTCCAAACAGAAAAGCAGAATTCCTTTTGGGCAAGGGGAGCTGCATCTTAGCAGCTCCCCTTGCCCAAAATCAATGCCAGCTCCTGCAGGAGGCGGGGAGCAAGCTGGGACCTAGGGGCATTGGGGCTCCCCCACAGTCCCCTATGCTGAGGGCCGGTCCCAGGGTATGGGGTCCCCGGGGCCAGAAGTTGCCTCAGGACACAAGTGGGCTTCATCCCCAAGCAGCAGTGCACTGGGAAGCGTGTTTGCAGAGTGATGTAAAAAGGGAGCATGGCCTCAGACCACTCTCAGCAATTCAGCTGTATGGGGCTTACTGGAGGTACCTGATGGGCTAGTTGGTCCCTAGGGACCATCAGGAGGCAAGTGGACTTCATCCCCCAACCAAGAGCATGGCAGGAGACATGTTTGCAGAGTGGTGGACAAAGGGGCGTGGCTTGTCTCCACCTATCCGCAATCCCACTATCTGGGACATACTGGAGGCATCAGGTAGGCTAGTTGTCCCCTAAGAACCCCAGCAGCGAAGTGGACTTTAATCCACATCCAAGAGCGCCAGGGAGTGCGTTTGCAGAGTGGTGAGGAAAGGGGGCGTGACCTGCTATGAGAACTTAGCAATGCTGCTGTGTGGGGCTTACTGTAGGTAATAGGAGGGGTAGGTTGTCCTTGGGGGCCAACTACCTCTCCTTTTACCTCCACTAAGTCCCCCACAGTGGATTTGCTAAGAGATCTGCGGAGTCCATGCCCCCCTTTCTCCACCACTCTGCAAATGCACCTCCTGAAACAGTACTGGTTAGGGGATGAAGTCCACTTTACTCCTGAGGGACTTTCGGGGCCAAGAATCCCTCCTGGTACCTCCTGTAAGTCCTAAGCAGCAGAATTCATGAGTGCTGGTTGGAGGCCCAGCCCCCTTTCTCCACCACTCTACAAACACGACTACCAGTTAAAGAAGCATTTGCAATGTAATAGGTCTCGCATTTGCAAGTGTTAGAGCTATTTGTGCTGTAAATGTAAACGTTTTTAACTAATGTTTTTTGGAGTGGAGTGGATGTACTTTATGTGTAGTGGAATTATGTGGTATGTCGTGCAGTGAAATTATGTGGATAGAAAGTATGTGGTGTTTAGTGTATAGGGATTATGTAGAGTGGGATTATGTGTTATGGAGAGTAATTATGTGGTATGGTAGTTTGTGTTGTGGAGTGGTAACCTCAGGTTTAGTCTTCCTTGTTTCCATAGAAGCTAAATTATGAAGTCAATGAGGCAAAAAAAAGAAGGAATCACTGAGGAGCACTTCTGGACCTAGTCAGAGGTTTGAGCAGGGCCACAGTACTTATGCGACTGTTTGGCTGCACCGACTTTCGCACAAATATACATTTTCTGCATCAGCCACATAACTCATCATCTGCGGCCTAATCTGCAGATTTGAACAAAAAAAGCCTAGATTCTAGCTAAAATGGCTGAAACATTACCAAAAATACAGCGACAAGTGTGAAAGTGTGGTTGAAGGTCCTTTGCAAAACTAGAATGGTCACCTGTTACTTATTGCTAAATGTGGGTGTTAAATTGGTACTAATAGAGTGCAAGCCACTCTTTCTTCTTTCTGTGCCTCTCTTGCCTCTTTCTGCATTTCTGTTGCTTCTTTCTGCACCTTTATTTCTTTTTCTGCACTTCTCTTTCTGCACTTCTTTTGTTTCTTTCTGCACCCCTCTTGCTTATTTCTGCACCCCTTTTGCCTCTTTCCCCACCCCTTTCCCCCTTTCTGCATGCCTTTGCTTCTTCCTGCACTTCTCTTGACTCTTTCTGCATCCCTCTTCCCTCTTCCTGCATCTCTGTTGCTTCTTTCTGCACTTATCTTGTCTCTTTCTGTACTTCTCTTGCTTCCTTCTGTACCGCTTGTGCCTCTCTCTGCACCCCTCTTCTCTTTCTGCACTCCTCCTGCATCTATCTGCACCTCTGTTCCTCATTTCTGCACTTCTTTTGTTACTTTCTGCATCTCTCTGGCTTCTTTCTGCACACCCCTTGCCTCTTTCTCCACTCCTGTTCCCCTTTTTTGCATCTCTGTTGCTTCTTTCTGCATTTCTCTTGCCTCTTTGTCCACCCCTTTTTAACCTTTCGTCACCTCTGTTGCTTCTTTCGGCACCTCTCTTGCTTCTTTCTGCATCCCTTGTGCCTCTTTCTGCACCCCTCTTTCCGCTTTTTGCACCCCGCTTGCCTCTTTTTGAACCTTTGTTAAATCTTTCTGCACTACTCTTGCTTCTTTTTGCATCTCCCTTGCTTCTTTCTGCACCACTTGTGCTTCCTTCTGCACCCCTCTTCCCTCTTTCAGCACCCCTCTTGCCTCTTTCTGCACCCCTGTTCCTTCCTTCTGCTCTACTTTTATTTATTTCTGTACCTCTCTTGCTTCTTTCTGCATCCCTCTTGCAACTTTCTCCACCCCTTTCCCCCTTTCTGCATGCATATTGCTTCTTTCTGCACTTCTCTTGACTCTTTCTGTACCCCTCTTTCTGCATTTTTGTTGATTCTGTCTACACGTATCTTCTGCATCTCTCTGGCTTCTTTCTGCACCCCTCTTGCCTCTTTCTCCATCCCTGTTCCCCTTTTTGCATCTCTGTTGCTTCTTTCTGCATTTCTCTTGCCTCTTTTCCCACCCCTATTCTCCCTTTCTGCACCTCTGTTGCTTCTTTCTGCACCTCTCTTGCTTCTTTCTGCACACATTGTGCCTCTTTCTGCACCCCTCTGTCCTCTTTTTGCCCCCTTGCATTATCTTTGCACTTCTTTGTTTCTTTCTGCACTGCTCTTACCACTTTCTACACCCTTCTTCCCTCTTTCTGCACCTCTCTTGCCTGTTTCTGCAACTTTCTTGCATCTTTCTACAGTTCTCTTGCCTCCTTCTGCACCTCTGTTGCTTCTTTCTGCACTTCTCTTGCCTCTTTCTGCACCCCTGTTGTTTCATTCTGCACATCCCATGCTTCTTTCTGCACCTGCCTTGCTTCTTTCTGCACTCCTATTGTCTCTTTCTGCACCTCTCTTGCCTCTTTCTACATCTCACTTGCTTCATTCTGCACTTTACATGCTTCTTTCTACACATCTGTTGCTTCTTTCTGCAGTTCTGTTGCCTCTTTCTGCAATTCTCTTGCCTGTTTCTGCACCTCTCATGTCTCTTTCTGTACCTCTCTTGCCTCTTTCTGCACCTCACTTACTTCTTTCTGCACCCCTATTGCCTATTTCTGCACCCCGTCTTCCCTCCTTGTGCAAGTCTCTTGGCTCTTTCTATACCTCTCTTCCCTCTTTCTGCAGCGCACTTGCCTCTTTCTACATCTCACTTGCCTGTTTCTGCACTCTACATGCTTCTTTCTACACATCTGTTGCTTCTTTCAGGAGTTCTGTTGTCTCTTTCTTCAATTCTCTTGCCTGTTTCTGCATCTCGCTTGCCTCTTTCTGCACCTCTGTTGCCTCTTTCTGCACCTCAGTTGCTTCTTTCTGTACCCCTCTTGCCTCTTTCTGCACCCCTCTTCCCTCTTTGTTCAACTCTCTTGCCTCTTTCTACATCTCTCTTCCCTCTTTCTGTACCACTCTTGCTTCTTTCTGTACATCTGTTCCTTCTTTTCACACTTCTATTGTTACTTTTTGCACCTCTCTTGCTTCTTCCTGCACCCCTCTTGCTTCTTTCTCCTTCCCTGTTCCCTTTTTTTGCATCTCTGTTGCTTCTTTCTGCACTCCTCTTGCCTTTTTTCCACCCCTCTTCCCTCTTTCTGCACCCCTGTTGCTTCATTCTGCACTTCAGGCCATTTTTTCTGCAACCTGTGTGCCTCTTTCTGCACCCCTCTTCCCTCATTCTGCTTCCCTCTTCCCTCTTTCTGAAACTCTGTTCTTTCTTTCTGCATTTCTTTTGTTTCTTTCTGTATCCCTCTTACCTCTTTCTCTTCCTCACTTCTTCCTTTCTGTATCTCTGTTGCCTCTTTCTTCACCCCTCCTACCCCTTTCTGCATCTCTGTTGCTTCTTTCTGCACTTCTGTTGCCTCTTTCTGCACCTCTATCCCTTCTTTCTGAAACCCTTTTGCCTCTTTCTGCACTCCTCTTCCCTCTTTCTGCTCCCCTCTTGTCTCTTTCTGTACCTCTGTTGCTTCTTTCTGCACTTCTTTTATATCTTTCTGCACCTTTCTTGTTTCTTTCTGCACCCTTTGTGCCTCTTTCTGCACCCTTCTTCCCTCTTTGTGTACCTCTCTTGCCTCTTTCTGCACCTCTCTTGCCTCTTTCTATGCCCCTCCAGCCTCTTACCACAACCCTTTTGTTTATTTCTGCTCTTCTTTTACCTCTTTCTGCACCCTTCTTGCCTCTTTCTGCACCTCTATTCCCACTTTCTGTACCACTCTTGCTTCTTTCTGTACCTCTTTTCCTCCTTTCTATACTCCTTTTGTTTCTTTCTGCACCTCGCTTGCTTATTTCTGCACCCCTCTTGCCTCTTTCTCCACCCCTTCCCCCTTTCTGCATGCCTATTGCTTCTTTCTGCACTTCTCTTGACTCTTTCTGTACCCCTCTTCCCTCTTTGTGCATCTCTGTTGCTTCTGTCTACACGTATCTTGCATCTTTCTGTACTTCTCTTGCCTCCTTCTGCACCGCTTGTACCTCTCTCAGCACCCCTCTTCTCTTTCTGCACTCCTCTTGCATCTATCTGCACGCTGTTCCTTCGTCCTGCACTTCTTTTGTTACTTTCTGCATCTCTCTGGCTTCTTTCTGCACCCCTCTTTCCTCTTTCTCCTTCCCTGTTCCCCTTTTTGCATCTCTGTTGCTTCTTTCTGCAATTTTCTTACCTCTTTTCCTACCCCTCTTCTCCCTTTCTGCACCACTGTTGCTTCTTTCTGCACCTCTCTTGCCTCTTTCTGCACCCCTTGTGCCTTTCTGCACCCCCTTTCCTCTTTTGCAACCCTTTTGCATCTCTTTGCACTTCTGTTGCTTCTTTCTGCACTGCTCTTACCTCTTTCTACACCCTTCTTCCCTCTTTCTGCACCTCTCTTGCCTCTTTCTGCCACCCTCTTCCCCTTTTCTGCACCTCTCTTGCCTGTTTCTGCAACTGTATTGCCTCTTTCTGCAGTTCATTTGCCTCCTTCTGCACCTCTGTTTCTTCTTTCTGTACTTCTCTTGCCTCTTTCTGCACCCCTGTTGCTTCATTCTGCACTTACCATGCTTCTTTCTGCACATGCCTTGCTTCTTTCTGCACTCCCATTGTCTCTATCTGCACATGTCTTCCCTCGTTCTGCACCTCTCTTGCCTCTTTCTACATCTCACTTGCCTCTTTCTGCACTGTACATGCTTCTTTCTACACATCTGTTGCTTCTTTCTGCAGTTCTGTTGCCTCCTTCTGCACTTCTCTTGCCTGTTTCTGCACCTCTCTTGTCTCTTTATGTACCTCTCTTGCCTCTTTCTGCACCTCACTTGCTCATTTCTGCACCCCTATTGCCTCTTTCTGCACCCCCTCTTCCCTCCTTGTGCAAGTCTCTTGCCTCTTTCTACACCTCTCTTCCCTCTTTCTGCAGCGCACTTGCCTCTTTCTACATCTCATTTGCCTGTTTCTGCACCCTACATGCTTCTTTCTACACATCTGTTGCTTCCTTCAGGAATTCTGTTGTCTCTTTCTTCACTTCTCTAGCCAGTATCTATATCTCTCTTGCCTCTTTCTGCACCTCTATTGCCTCTTTCTGCACCTCCCTTGCTTGTTTCTGTACCCCTCTTCCCTCTTTCTGCACCCTTCTTCCCATTTGTTCAACTCGCGTGCCTCTTTCTACACCTCTCTTCTCTCTTTCTGTACCACTCTTGCTTCTTTATGTACCTCTGTTCCTTCATTCTGCACCCCTCTTGCCTCTTTCTCCATCCCTGTTCCCCTTTTTTGCATCTCTGTTGCTTCTTTCTGCACTTCTCTTGCCTTTTTTCTACCCCTCTTCCCTCTTTCTGCACCTCTGTTGCTTCTTTCTGCACCCCTCTTACCTCTTTCTCATCCCTGTTCTCCTTTTTTGTATCTCTGTTGCTTCTTTCTGCACTTCGCTTGCCCCTTGTTCCATCCCTCTTTCTGCACCCCTGTTGCTTCTTTCTGCACTTCAGGCCATTCTTTCTGTAACCCGTGTGCCTCTTTCTGCACCCCTCTTCCCTCTTTGTTCAACTCTCTTGCCTCTTTCTACATCTCTCTTCCCTCTTTCTGTACCACTCTTGCTTCTTTCTGTACATCTGTTCCTTCTTTTCACACTTCTATTGTTACTTTTTGCACCTCTCTTGCTTCTTCCTGCACCCCTCTTGCTTCTTTCTCCTTCCCTGTTCCCCTTTTTTGCATCTCTGTTGCTTCTTTCTGCACTCCTCTTGCCTTTTTTCCACCCCTCTTCCCTCTTTCTGCACCCCTGTTGCTTCATTCTGCACTTCAGGCCATTTATTCTGCAACCTGTTTGCCTCTTTCTGCACCCCTCTTCCCTCATTCTGCTTCCCTCTTCCCTCTTTCTGAAACTCTGTTCTTTCTTTCTGCATTTCTTTTGTTTCTTTCTGTATCCCTCTTACCTCTTTCTCTTCCTCACTTCTTCCTTTCTGTATCCCTGTTGCCTCTTTCTTCACCCCTCCTACCCCTTTCTGCATCTCTGTTGCTTCTTTCTGCACTTCTGTTGCCTCTTTCTGCACCTCTATCCCTTCTTTCTGAAACCCTTTTGCCTCTTTCTGCACTCCTCTTCCCTCTTTCTGCTCCCCTCTTGTCTCTTTCTGTACCTCTGTTGCTTATTTCTGCACTTCTTTTATATCTTTCTGCACCTTTCTTGTTTCTTTCTGCACCCTTTGTGCCTCTTTCTGCACCCTTCTTCCCTCTTTGTGTACCTCTCTTGCCTCTTTCTGCACCTCTCTTGCCTCTTTCTATGCCCCTCCAGCCTCTTACCACAACCCTTTTGTTTATTTCTGCTCTTCTTTTACCTCTTTCTGCACCCTTCTTGCCTCTTCCTGCACCTCTATTCCCACTTTCTGTACCACTCTTGCTTCTTTCTGTACCTCTTTTCCTTCTTTCTATACTCCTTTTGTTTCTTTCTGCACCTCGCTTGCTTATTTCTGCACCCCTCTTGCCTCTTTCTCCACCCCTTCCCCCTTTCTGCATGCCTATTGCTTCTTTCTGCACTTCTCTTGACTCTTTCTGTACCCCTCTTCCCTCTTTGTGCATCTCTGTTGCTTCTGTCTACACGTATCTTGCATCTTTCTGTACTTCTCTTGCCTCCTTCTGCACCGCTTGTACCTCTCTCAGCACCCCTCTTCTCTTTCTGCACTCCTCTTGCATCTATCTGCACGCTGTTCCTTCTTCCTGCACTTCTTTTGTTACTTTCTGCATCTCTCTGGCTTCTTTCTGCACCCCTCTTTCCTCTTTCTCCATCCCTGTTCCCTTTTTGCATCTCTGTTGCTTCTTTCTGCAATTTTCTTACCTCTTTTCCTACCCCTCTTCTCCCTTTCTGCACCACTGTTGCTTCTTTCTGCACCTCTCTTGCCTCTTTCTGCACCCCTTGTGCCTTTCTGCACCCCCTTTCCTCTTTTGCAACCCTTTTGCATCTCTTTGCACTTCTGTTGCTTCTTTCTGCACTGCTCTTACCTCTTTCTACACCCTTCTTCCCTCTTTCTGCACCTCTCTTGCCTCTTTCTGCAACCCTCTTCCCCTTTTCTGCACCTCTCTTGCCTGTTTCTGCAACTTTATTGCCTCTTTCTGCAGTTCATTTGCCTCCTTCTGCACCTCTGTTGCTTCTTTCTGTACTTCTCTTGCCTCTTTCTGCACCCCTGTTGCTTCATTCTGCACTTCCCATGCTTCTTTCTGCACATGCCTTGCTTCTTTCTGCACTCCTATTGTCTCTATCTGTACATGTCTTCCCTCGTTCTGCACCTCTCTTGCCTCTTTTTACATCTCACTTGCCTCTTTCTGCACTGTACATGCTTCTTTCTACACATCTGTTGCTTCTTTCTGCAGTTCTGTTGCCTCTTTCTGCACTTCTCTTGCCTGTTTCTGCACCTCTCTTGTCTCTTTCTGTACCTCTCTTGCCTCTTTCTGCACCTCACTTGCTCATTTCTGCACCCCTATTGCCTCTTTCTGCACCCCCTCTTCCCTCCTTGTGCAAGGCTCTTGCCTCTTTCTACACCTCTCTTCCCTCACTCTGCAGCGCACTTGCCTCTTTCTACATCTCATTTGCCTGTTTCTGCACTCTACATGCTTCTTTCTACACATCTGTTGCTTCTTTCAGGAATTCTGTTGTCTCTTTCTTCACTTCTCTAGCCTGTATCTATATCTCTCTTGCCTCTTTCTGCACCTCTATTGCCTCTTTCTGCACCTCCCTTGCTTCTTTCTGTACCCCTCTTCCCTCTTTCTGCACCCTTCTTCCCATTCGTTCAACTCGCGTGCCTCTTTCTACACTTCTCTTCTCTCTTTCTGTACCACTCTTGCTTCTTTATGTACCTCTGTTCCTTCTTTCTGCACCCCTCTTGCCTCTTTCTCCATCCCTGTTCCCCTTTTTTGCATCTCTGTTGCTTCTTTCTGCACTTCTCTTGCCTTTTTTCTACCCCTCTTCCCTCTTTCTGCACCTCTGTTGCTTCTTTCTGCACATCTCTTGCTTCTTTCTGCACCCCTCTTAACTCTTTCTCATCCCTGTTCTCCTTTTTTGTATCTCTGTTGCTTCTTTCTGCACTTCTCTTGCCCCTTGTTCCATCCCTCTTTCTGCACCCCTGTTGCTTCTTTCTGCACTTCAGGCCATTCTTTCTGTAACCCGTGTGCCTCTTTCTGCACCCCTCTTCCCTCTTTCTGCTTCCCTCTTTCTGAAACTCTGTTCTTTCTTTTGTTTCTTTTTGTATCCCTCTTACCTATTTCTCCTCCTCACGTCCCCCTTTCTGTATCTCTGTTGCTTCTTTCTTCACCCCTCCTACCCCTTTCTGCATCTCTGTTGCTTCTTTCTGCACTTCTGTTGCCTCTTTCTGGACCTCTATCCCTTCTTTCTGAATCCCTTGTGCCTCTTTCTGCACTCCTCTTCCCTCTTTCTGCTCCCCTCTTGTCTCTTTCTGTACTTCTGTTGCTTCTTTCAGCACATCTTTTCTTTCTTTATGCACCTTTCTTGTTTCTTTCTGCACCCTTTGTGCCTCTTTCTGCACCCTTCTTCCCTCTTTGTGTACCTCTCTTGCCGCTTTCTGTACCTCTCTTGCCTCTTTCTATGCCCCTCCAGCTTCTTTCCACAACCCTTTTGCTTATTTCTGCTCTTCTTTTACCTCTTTCTGCGCCCTTCTTGCCTCTTTCTGCACCTCTCTTCCCTCTTTCTGTACCACTCTTGCTTCTTTCTGTACCTCTTTTCCTTCTTTCTGTACTCCTTTTGCTTCTTACTGCACCTCTCTTGCTTATTTCTGCACCCCTCTTGCCTCTTTCTCCACCCCTTTCCCCCTTTCTGCATGCATTTTGCTTCTTTCTGCACTTCTCTTGACTCTTTCTGTACCCCTCTTCCCTCTTTCTGCATTTTTGTTGCTTCTGTCTACACGTATCTTGTGCCTCTCTGTACTTCTCTTGCCTCCTTCTGCACGCTTGTACCTCTCTCAGCACCCCTCTTCTCTTTCTGCACTCCTCTTGCATCTATCTGCACCTCTGTTCCTTTTTCCTGCACTTCTTTTTTTACTTTCTGCATCTCTCTGGCTTCTTTCTGCACCCCTCTTGCCTCTTTCTCCATCCCTGTTCCCCTTTTTGCATCTCTGTTGCTTCTTTCTGCAATTTTCTTGCCTCTTTTCCTACCCCTCTTCTCCCTTTCTGCACCACTGTTGCTTCTTTCTGCACCTCTCTTGCCTCTTTCTGCACACCTTTTGCCTTTCTGCACCCCCTTTCCTCTTTTGCAACCCTTTTGCATCTCTTTGCACTTCTGTTGCTTCTTTCTGCACTGCTCTTACATCTTTCTACACCCTTCTTCCCTCTTTCCCTGTTCCCCTTTTTGCATCTCTGTTGCTTCTTTCTGCATTTCTCTTGCCTCTTTTCCCATCCCTATTCTCCCTTTCTGCACCTCTGTTGGTTCTTTCTGCACCTCTCTTGCTTCTTTCTGCACCCATTGTGCCTCTTTCTGCACCCCTCTGTCCTCTTTTTGCCCCCTTGCATTATCTTTGCACTTCTTTGCTTCTTTCTGCACTGCTCTTACCTCTTTCTACACACTTCTTCCCTCTTTCTGCACCTCTCTTGCCTGTTTCTGCAACTTTCTTGCCTCTTTCTACAGTTCTCTTGCCTCCTTCTGCACCTCTGTTGCTTCTTTCTGCACTTCTCTTGCCTCTTTCTGCACCCCTGTTGTTTCATTCTGCACATCCCATGCTTCTTTCTGCACCTGCCTTGCTTCTTTCTGCACTCCTATTGTCTCTTTCTACACCTCTCTTGCCTCTTTCTACATCTCACTTGCTTCATTCTGCACTTTACATGCTTCTTTCTACACATCTGTTGCTTCTTTCTGCAGTTCTGTTGCCTCTTTCTGCAATTCTCTTGCCTGTTTCTGTACCTCTCATGTCTCTTTCTGTACCTCTCTTGCCTCTTTCTGCACCTCACTTACTTCTTTCTGCACCCCTATTGCCTCTTTCTGCACCCCGTCTTCCCTCCTTGTGCAAGTCTCTTGGCTCTTTCTATACCTCTCTTCCCTCTTTCTGCAGCACACTTGCCTCTTTCTACATCTCACTTGCCTGTTTCTGCACTCTACATGCTTCTTCTGTTGCTTCTTTCAGGAGTTCTGTTGTCTCTTTCTTCAATTCTCTTGCCTGTTCCTGCATCTCGCTTGCCTCTTTCTGCACCTCTGTTGCCTCTTTCTGCACCTCAGTTGCTTCTTTCTGTACCCCTCTTGCCTCTTTCTACACCCCTCTTCCCTCTTTGTTCAACTCTCTTGCCTCTTTCTACACCTCTCTTCCCTCTTTCTGTACCACTCTTGCTTCTTTCTGTACATCTGTTCCTTCTTTTCACACTTCTATTGTTACTTTTTGCACCTCTCTTGCTTCTTCCTGCACCCCTCTTGCTTCTTTCTCCTTCCCTGTTCCCCTTTTTTGCATCTTTGTTGCTTCTTTCTGCACTCCTCTTGCCTTTTTTCCACCCCTCTTCCCTCTTTCTGCACCCCTGTTGCTTCATTCTGCACTTCAGGCCATTTTTTCTGCAACCTGTGTGCCTCTTTCTGCACCCCTCTTCCCTCATTCTGCTTTCCTCTTCCCTCTTTCTGAAACTCTGTTCTTTCTTTCTGCATTACTTTTGTTTCTTTCTGTATCCCTCTTACCTCTTTCTCTTCCTCACTTCCTCCTTTCTGTATCTCTGTTGCCTCTTTCTTCACCCCTCCTACCCCTTTCTGCATCTCTGTTGCTTCTTTCTGCACTTCTGTTGCCTCTTTCTGCACCTCTATCCCTTCTTTCTGAAACCCTTTTGCCTCTTTCTACACTCCTCTTCCCTCTTTCTGCTCCCCTCTTGTCTCTTTCTGTACCTCTGTTGCTTCTTTCTGCACTTCTTTTATATCTTTCTGCACCTTTCTTGTTTCTTTCTGCACCCTTTGTGCCTCTTTCTGCACCCTTCTTCCCTCTTTGTGTACCTCTCTTGCCTCTTTCTGCACCTCTCTTGCCTCTTTCTATGCCCCTCCAGCCTCTTACCACAACCCTTTTGTTCATTTCTGCTCTTCTTTTACCTCTTTCTGCACCCTTCTTGCCTCTTTCTGCACCTCTATTCCCACTTTCTGTACCACTCTTGCTTCTTTCTGTACCTCTTTTCCTTCTTTCTATACTCCTTTTGTTTCTTTCTGCACCTCGCTTGCTTATTTCTGCACCCCTCTTGCCTCTTTCTCCACCCCTTCCCCCTTTCTGCATGCCTATTGCTTCTTTCTGCACTTCTCTTGACTCTTTCTGTACCCCTCTTCCCTCTTTGTGCATCTCTGTTGCTTCTGTCTACACGTATCTTGCATCTTTCTGTACTTCTCTTGCCTCCTTCTGCACCGCTTGTACCTCTCTCAGCACCCCTCTTCTCTTTCTGCACTCCTCTTGTATCTATCTGCACGCTGTTCCTTCTTCCTGCACTTCTTTTGTTACTTTCTGCATCTCTCTGGCTTCTTTCTGCACCCCTCTTTCCTCTTTCTCCATCCCTGTTCCCCTTTTTGCATCTCTGTTGCTTCTTTCTGCAATTTTCTTACCTCTTTTCCTACCCCTCTTCTCCCTTTCTGCACCACTGTTGCTTCTTTCTGCACCTCTGGTGCCTCTTTCTGCACCCCTTGTGCCTTTCTGCACCCCTTTCCTCTTTTGCAACCCTTTTGCATCTCTTTGCACTTCTGTTGCTTCTTTCAGCACTGCTTTACCTCTTTCTACACCCTTCTTCCCTCTTTCTGCACCTCTCTTGCCTCTTTCTGCAACCCTCTTCCCCTTTTCTGCACCTCTCTTGCCTGTTTCTGCAACTGTATTGCCTCTTTCTGCAGTTCATTTGCCTCCTTCTGCACCTCTGTTGCTTCTTTCTGTACTTCTCTTGCCTCTTTTTGCACCCCTGTTGCTTCATTCTGCACTTCCCATGCTTCTTTCTGCACATGCCTTGCTTCTTTCTGCACTCCTATTGTCTCTATCTGCACATGTCTTCCCTCGTTCTGCACCTCTCTTGCCTCTTTCTACATCTCACTTGCCTCTTTCTGCACTGTACATACTTCTTTCTACACATCTGTTGCTTCTTTCTGCAGTTCTGTTGCCTCTTTATGCACTTCTCTTGCCTGTTTCTGCACCTCTCTTGTCTCTTTCTGTACCTCTCTTGCCTCTTTCTGCACCTCACTTGCTCATTTCTGCACCCCTATTGCCTCTTTCTGCACCCCCTCTTCCCTCCTTGTGCAAGTCTCTTGCCTCTTTCTACACCTCTCTTCCCTCTTTCTGCAGCGCACTTGCCTCTTTCTACATCTCATTTGCCTGTTTCTGCACTCTACATGCTTCTTTCTACACATCTGTTGCTTCTTTCAGGAATTCTGTTGTCTCTTTCTTCACTTCTCAAGCCTGTATCTATATCTCTCTTGCCTCTTTCTGCACCTCTATTGCCTCTTTCTGCACCTCCCTTGCTTCTTTCTGTACCCCTCTTCCCTCTTTCTGCACCCTTCTTCCCATTCGTTCAACTCGCGTGCCTCTTTCTACACCTCTCTTCTCTCTTTCTGTACCACTCTTGCTTCTTTATGTACCTCTGTTCCTTCTTTCTGGACTCCTTTTGTTTCTTTCTGCACCTCTCTTGCTTATTTCTGCACCCCTCTTGCCTCTTTCTCCACCCCTTTCTGCATGCACATTGCTTCTTACGGCACTTCCCTTGAATCTTTCTGCACCCCTCTTCCCTCTTTCTGCATCTGTTGCTTCTGTCTACACTTATCTTGCGTCTTTCTGTACTTCTCTTGATTCCTTCTGCACCGCTTGTACCTCTCTCAGCACCCCTCTTCTCTTTCTGCACTCCTCTTGCATCTATCTGCACCTCTGTTCCTTCTTTCTGCACTCTTTTGTTACTTTCTGCATCTCTCTGGCTTCTTTCCGTACCCCTCTTGCCTCTTTTTCCATTCCTGTTCCCCTTTTTGCATCTCTGTTGCTTCTTTCTGCATTTCTCTTGCCTCTTTTCCCACCCCTATTCTCCCTCTCTGCACCTCTGTTGCTTCTTTCTGCACCTCTCTTGCTTCTTTCTGCACCCCTTGTGCCTCTTTCTGTACCCCTCTGTCCTCTTTTTGCCCCCCCTTGCATTATCTTTGCACTTCTGTTGCTTCTTTCTGCACTGCTCTTACCTCTTTCTACACCCTTCTTCCCTCTTTCTGCACCTCTCTTGCCTCTTTCTGCACCCCGTTCCCCTTTTCTTTTCTGCACCTCTCTTGCCTGTTTCTGCAACTGTCTTGGCTCCTTCTTTAGTTCTCTTGCCTTTTTCTGCACCTCTGTTGCTTCTTTCTGCACTTCTCTTGCCTCTTTCTGCACCCCTGTTGTTTCATTCTGCACTTCCCATGCTTCTTTCTGCACCTGCCTTGCTTCTTTCTGCACTCCTATTGTCTCTTTTGGCACCTCTCTTGCCTCTTTATACATCTCACTTGCTTCATTCTGCACTTTACATGCTTCTTTCTACACATCTGTTGCTTCTTTCTGCAGTTCTGTTGCCTCTTTCTGCACTTCTCTTGCCTGTTTCTGCACCTCTCATGTCTCTTTCTGTACCTCTCTTGCCTCTTTCTGCACCTCACTTACTTTTTTCTGCACCCCTATTGCCTCTTTCTGCACCCCGTCTTCCCTCCTTGTGCAAGTCTCTTGGCTCTTTCTATGCCTCTTTTCCCTCTTTCTGCAGCACACTTGCCTATTTCTACATCTCACTTGCCCGTTTCTGCACTCTACATGCTTCTTTCTACACAACTGTTGCTTCTTTCAGGAGTTCTGTTGTCTCTTGCTTCAATTCTCTTGCCTGTTTCTGCATCTCTCTTGCCTCTTTCTGCACGTCTGTTGCCTCTTTCTGCACCTCAGTTGCTTCTTTCTGTACTCTCTTGCCTCTTTCTGCACCCCTCTTCCCTCTTTGTTCAACTCTCTTGCCTCTTTCTACACCTCTCTTCCCTCTTTAAGCACCACTCTTGCTTCTTTCTGTACATCTGTTCCTTCTTTCCGCACTTCTATTGTTACTTTTTGTACCTCTCTTGCTTCTTTCTGCACCCCTCTTGCCTCTTTCTCCATCCCTGTTCCCCTTTTTTGCATCTCTGTTGCTTCTTTCTGCACTTCTCTTGCCTTTTTTCTACCCCTCTTCCCTCTGTCTGCACCTCTGTTGCTTCTTTCTGCACATCTCTTGCTTCTTTCTGCACTCCTCTTACCTCTTTCTCATGCCTGTTCTCCTTTTTTGTATCTCTGTTGCTTCTTTCTGCACTTCTCTTGCCCCTTGTTCCATCCCTCTTTCTGCACCCCTGTTGCTTCTTTCTGCACTTCAGGCCATTCTTTCTGTAACCCGTGTGCCTCTTTCTGCACCCCTCTTCCCTCTTTATGCTTCCCTCTTTCTGAAACTCTGTTCTTTCTTTTGTTTCTTTCTGTATCCCTCTTACCTATTTCTCCTCCTCACTTCCCCCTTTCTGTATCTCTGTTGCTTCTTTCTACACCCCTCCTACCCCTTTCTGCATCTCTGTTGCTTCTTTCTGCACTTCTGTTGCCTCTTTCTGCACCTCTATCCCTTCTTTCTGAATCCCTTGTGCCTCTTTCTGCACTCCTCTTCCCTCTTTCTGCTCCCCTCTTGTCTCTTTCTGTACCTCTGTTGCTTCTTTCAGCACTTCTTTTATTTCTTTATGCACCTTTCTTGTTTCTTTCTGCACCCTTTGTGCCTCTTTCTGCACCCTTCTTCCCTCTTTGTGTACCTCTCTTGCCGCTTTCTGCACCTCTCTTGCCTCTTTCTATGCCCCTCCAGCTTCTTTCCACAACCCTTTTGCTTATTTCTGCTCTTCTTTTACCTCTTTCTGCACCCTTCTTGCCTCTTTCTGCACCTCTCTTCCCTCTTTCTGTACCACTCTTGCTTCTTTCTGTACCTCTTTTCCTTCTTTCTGTACTCCTTTTGTTTCTTACTGCACCTCTCTTGCTTATTTCTTCACCCCTCTTGCCTCTTTCTCCACCCCTTTCCCCCTTTCTGCATGCATATTGCTTCTTTCTGCACTTCTCTTGACTCTTTCTGTACCCCTCTTCCCTCTTTCTGTATTTTTGTTGCTTCTGTCTACACGTATCTTGTGCCTTTCTGTACTTCTCTTGCCTCCTTCTGCACCGCTTGTACCTCTCTCAGCACCCCTCTTCCCTTTCTGCACTCCTCTTGCATCTATCTGCACCTCTGTTCCTTTTTCCTGCACTTCTTTTGTTACTTTCTGCATCTCTCTGGCTTCTTTCTGCACCCCTCTTGCCTCTTTCTCCATCCCTTTTCCCCTTTTTGCATCTCTGTTGCTTCTTTCTGCATTTCTCTTGCCTCTTTTCCCACCCCTGTTCTCCCTTTCTGCACCTCTGTTGCTTCTTTCTGCACCTCTCTTGCTTCTTTCTGCACCCATTGTGCCTCTTTCTGCACCCCTCTGTCCTCTTTTTGCCCCCTTGCATTATCTTTGCACTTCTTTGCTTCTTTCTGCACTGCTCTAACCTCTTTCTACTCCCTTCTTCCCTCTTTCTGTACATCTCTTACCTGTTTCTGCAACATTCTTGCCTCTTTCTACAGTTCTCTTGCCTCCTTCTGCACCTCTGTTGCTTCTTTCTGCACTTCTCTTGCCTCTTTCTGCACCCCTGTTGTTTCATTCTGCACATCCCATGCTTCTTTCTGCACCTGCCTTGCTTCTTTCTGCACTCCTATTGTCTCTTTCTGCACCTCTCTTGCCTCTTTCTACATCTCACTTGCTTCATTCTGCACTTTACATGCTTCTTTCTACAGATCTGTTGCTTCTTTCTGCAGTTCTGTTGCCTCTTTCTGCAATTCTCTTGCCTGTTTCTGCACCTCTCATGTCTCTTTCTGTACCTCTCTTGCCTCTTTCTGCACCTCACTTACTTCTTTCTGCACCCCTATTGCCTCTTTCTGCACCCCGTCTTCCCTCCTTGTGCAAGTCTCTTGGCTCTTTCTATACCTCTCTTCCCTCTTTCTGCAGCGCACTTGCCTCTTGCTACATCTCACTTGCCTGTTTCTGCACTCTACATGCTTCTTCTGTTGCTTCTTTCAGGTGTTCTGTTGTCTCTTTCTTCAATTCTCTTGCCTGTTTCTGCATCTCGCTTGCCTCTTTCTGCACCTCTGTTGCCTCTTTCTGCACCTCAGTTTCTTCTTTCTGTACCCCTCTTGCCTCTTTCTGCACCCCTCTTCCCTCTTTGTTCAACTCTCTTGCCTCTTTCTACACCTCTCTTCCCTCTTTCTGTACCACTCTTGCTTCTTTCTGTACATCTGTTCCTTCTTTTCACACGTCTATTGTTACTTTTTGCACCTCTCTTGCTTCTTCCTGCACCCCTCTTGCTTCTTTCTCCGTCCCTGTTCCCCTTTTTTGCATCTCTGTTGCTTCTTTCTGCACTCCTCTTGCCCTTTTTACACCCCTCTTCCCTCTTTCTGCACCCCTGTTGCTTCATTCTGCACTTCAGGCCATTTTTTCTGCAACCTGTGTGCCTCTTTCTGCACCCCTCTTCCCTCATTCTGCTTCCCTCTTCCCTCTTTCTGAAACTGTGTTCTTTCTTTCTGCATTTCTTTTGTTTCTTTCTGTATCCCTCTTACCTCTTTCTCCTCCTCACTTCCTCCTTTCTGTATCTCTGTTGCCTCTTTCTTCACCCCTCCTACCCCTTTCTGCATCTCTGTTGCTTCTTTCTGCACTTCTGTTGCCTCTTTCTGCACCTCTATCCCTTCTTTCTGAAACCCTTTTGCCTCTTTCTGCACTCCTCTTCCCTCTTTCTGCTCCCCTCTTGTCTCTTTCTGTACCTCTGTTGCTTCTTTCTGCACTTCTTTTATATCTTTCTGCACCTTTCTTGTTTCTTTCTGCACCCTTTGTGCCTCTTTCTGCACCCTTCTTCCCTCTTTGTGTACCTCTCTTGCCTCTTTCTGCACCTCTCTTGCCTCTTTCTATGCCCCTCCAGCCTCTTACCACAACCCTTTTGTTTATTTCTGCTCTTCTTTTACCTCTTTCTGCACCCTTCTTGCCTCTTTCTGCACCTCTATTCCCACTTTCTGTACCACTCTTGCTTCTTTCTGTACCTCTTTTCCTTCTTTCTATACTCCTTTTGTTTCTTTCTGCACCTCGCTTGCTTATTTCTGCACCCCTCTTGCCTCTTTCTCCACCCCTTCCCCCTTTCTGCATGCCTATTGCTTCTTTCTGCACTTCTCTTGACTCTTTCTGTACCCCTCTTCCCTCTTTGTGCATCTCTGTTGCTTCTGTCTACACGTATCTTGCATCTTTCTGTACTTCTCTTGCCTCCTTCTGCACCGCTTGTACCTCTCTCAGCACCCCTCTTCTCTTTCTGCACTCCTCTTGCATCTATCTGCACGCTGTTCCTTCTTCCTGCACTTCTTTTGTTACTTTCTGCATCTCTCTGGCTTCTTTCTGCACCCCTCTTTCCTCTTTCTCCATCCCTGTTCCCCTTTTTGCATCTCTGTTGCTTCTTTCTGCAATTTTCTTGCCTCTTTTCCTACCCCTCTTCTCCCTTTCTGCACCACTGTTGCTTCTTTCTGCACCTCTCTTGCCTCTTTCTGCACACCTTTTGCCTTTCTGCACCCCCTTTCCTCTTTTGCAACCCTTTTGCATCTCTTTGCACTTCTGTTGCTTCTTTCTGCACTGCTCTTACATCTTTCTACACCCTTCTTCCCTCTTTTTGCACCTCTCTTGCCTCTTTCTGCACCCCTCTTCCCCTTTTCTGCACCTCTCTTGCCTGTTCTGCAACTGTATTGCCTCTTTCTGCAGTTCATTTGCCTCCTTCTGCACCTCTGTTGCTTCTTTCTGTACTTCTCTTGCCTCTTTCTGCACCCCTGTTGCTTCATTCTGCACTTCCCATGCTTCTTTCTGCACATGCCTTGCTTCTTTCTGCACTCCTATTGTCTCTATCTGCACATGTCTTCCCTCGTTCTGCACCTCTCTTGCCTCTTTCTACATCTCACTTGCCTCTTTCTGCACTGTACATGCTTCTTTCTACACATCTGTTGCTTCTTTCTGCAGTTCTGTTGCCTCTTTCTGTACCCCTCTTCCCTCTTTGTGCATCTCTGTTGCTTCTGTCTATACGTATCTTGCATCTTTCTGTACTTCTCTTGCCTCCTTCTGCACCGCTTGTACCTCTCTCAGCACCCCTCTTCTCTTTCTGCACTCCTCTTGCATCTATCTGCACGCTGTTCCTTCTTCCTGCACTTCTTTTGTTACTTTCTGCATCTCTCTGGCTTCTTTCTGCAACCCTCTTTCCTCTTTCTCCATCCCTGTTCCCCTTTTTGCATCTCTGTTGCTTCTTTCTGCAATTTTCTTGCCTCTTTTCCTACCCCTCTTCTCCCTTTCTGCACCACTGTTGCTTCTTTCTGCACCTCTCTTGCCTCTTTCTGCACCCCTTGTGCCTTTCTGCACCCCCTTTCCTCTTTTGCAACCCTTTTGCATCTCTTTGCACTTCTGTTGCTTCTTTCTGCACTGCTCTTACCTCTTTCTACACCCTTCTTCCCTCTTTCTGCACCTCTCTTGCCTCTTTCTGCACCCCTCTTCCCCTTTTCTGCACCTCTCTTGCCTGTTTCTGCAACTGTATTGCCTCTTTCTGCAGTTCATTTGCCTCCTTCTGCACCTCTGTTGCTTCTTTCTGTACTTCTCTTGCCTCTTTCTGCACCCCTGTTGCTTCATTCTGCACTTCCCATGCTTCTTTCTGCACATGCCTTGCTTCTTTCTGCACTCCTATTGTCTCTATCTGCACATGTCTTCCCTCGTTCTGCACCTCTCTTGCCTCTTTCTACATCTCACTTGCCTCTTTCTGCACTGTACATGCTTCTTTCTACACATCTGTTGCTTCTTTCTGCAGTTCTGTTGCCTCTTTCTGCACTTCTCTTGCCTGTTTCTGCACCTCTCTTGTCTCTTTCTGTACCTCTCTTGTCTCTTTCTGCACCTCACTTGCTCATTTCTGCACCCCTATTGCCTCTTTCTGCACCCCCTCTTCCCTCCTTGTGCAAGTCTCTTGCCTCTTTCTACACCTCTCTTCCCTCTTTCTGCAGCGCACTTGCCTCTTTCTACGTCTCATTTGCCTGTTTCTGCACTGTACATGCTTCTTTCTACACATCTGTTGCTTTTTTCAGGAATTCTTTTGTCTCTTTCTTCACTTCTCTAGCCTGTATCTATATCTCTCTTGCCTCTTTCTGCACCTCTATTGCCTCTTTCTGCACCTCCCTTGCTTCTTTCTGTACCCCTCTTCCCTCTTTCTGCACCCTTCTTCCCATTCGTTCAACTCACGTGCCTCTTTCTACACCTCTCTTCTCTCTTTCTGTACCACTCTTCCTTCTTCATGTACCTCTGTTCCTTCTTTCTGCACCCCTCTTGCCTCTTTCTCCATCCCTGTTCCTCTTTTTTGCATCTCTGTTGCTTCTTTCTGCACTTCTCTTGCCTTTTTTCTACCCCTCTTCCCTCTTTCTGCACCTCTGTTGCTTCTTTCTGCACATCTCTTGCTTCTTTCTGCACCCCTCTTACCTCTTTCTCATCCCTGTTTTCCTTTTTTGTATCTCTGTTGCTTCTTTCTGCACTTCTCTTGCCCCTTGTTCCATCCCTCTTTCTGCACCCCTGTTGCTTCTTTCTGCACTTCAGGCCATTCTTTCTGTAACCTGTGTGCCTCTTTCTGCACCCCTCTTCCCTCTTTCTGTACCACTCTTGCTTCTTTCTGTACATCTGTTCCTTCTTTTCAACTTCTATTGTTACTTTTTGCACCTCTCTTGCTTCTTCCTGCACCCCTCTTGCTTCTTTCTCCTTCCCTGTTCCCCTTTTTTGCATCTCTGTTGCTTCTTTCTGCACTCCTCTTGCCTTTTTTCCACCCCTCTTCCCTCTTTCTGCACCCCTGTTGCTTCATTCTGCACTTCAGGCCATTTTTTCTGCAACCTGTGTGCCTCTTTCTGCACCCCTCTTCCCTCATTCTGCTTCCCTCTTCCCTCTTTCTGAAACTCTGTTCTTTCTTTCTGCATTTCTTTTGTTTCTTTCTGTATCCCTCTTACCTTTTTCTCCTCCTCACTTCCTCCTTTCTGTATCTCTGTTGCCTCTTTCTTCACCCCTCCTACCCCTTTCTGCATCTCTGTTGCTTCTTTCTGCACATCTGTTGCCTCTTTCTGCACCTCTATCCCTTCTTTCTGAAACCCTTTTGCCTCTTTCTGTACTCCTCTTCCCTCTTTCTGCTCCCCTCTTGTCTCTTTCTGTACCTCTGTTGCTTCTTTCTGCACTTCTTTTATATCTTTCTGCACCTTTCTTGTTTCTTTCTGCACCCTTTGTGCCTCTTTCTGTACCCTTCTTCCCTCTTTGTGTACCTCTCTTGCCTCTTTCTGCACCTCTCTTGCCTCTTTCTATGCCCCTCCAGCCTCTTACCACAACCCTTTTGTTTATTTCTGCTCTTCTTTTACCTCTTTCTGCACCCTTCTTGCCTCTTTCTGCACCTCTATTCCCACTTTCTGTACCACTCTTGCTTCTTTCTGTACCTCTTTTCCTTCTTTCTATACTCCTTTTTATTTCTTTCTGCACCTCGCTTGCTTATTTCTACACCCTTCTTGCCTCTTTCTCCACCCCTTCCCCCTTTCTGCATGCCTATTGCTTCTTTCTGCACTTCTCTTGACTCTTTCTGTACCCCTCTTCCCTCTTTGTGCATCTCTGTTGCTTCTGTCTACACGTATCTTGCATCTTTCTGTACTTCTCTTGCCTCCTTCTGCACCGCTTGTACCTCTCTCAGCACCCCTCTTCTCTTTCTGCACTCCTCTTGCATCTATCTGCACGCTGTTCCTTCTTCCTGCACTTCTTTTGTTACTTTCTGCATCTCTCTGGCTTCTTTCTGCACCCCTCTTTCCTCTTTCTCCATCCCTGTTCCCCTTTTTGCATCTCTGTTGCTTCTTTCTGCAATTTTCTTGCCTCTTTTCCTACCCCTCTTCTCCCTTTCTGCACCACTGTTGCTTCTTTCTGCACCTCTCTTGCCTCTTTCTGCACACCTTGTGCCTTTCTGCACCCCCTTTCCTCTTTTGCAACCCTTTTGCATCTCTTTGCACTTCTGTTGCTTCTTCCTGCACTGCTCTTACCTCTTGCTACACCCTTCTTCCCTCTTTCTGCACCTCTCTTGCCTCTTTCTGCACCCCTCTTCCCCTTTTCTGCACCTCTCTTGCCTGTTTCTGCAACTGTATTGCCTCTTTCTGCAGTTCATTTGCCTCCTTCTGCACCTCTGTTGCTTCTTTCTGTACTTCTCTTGCCTCTTTCTGCACCCCTGTTGCTTCATTCTGCACTTCCCATGCTTCTTTATGCACATGCCTTGCTTCTTTCTGCACTCCTATTGTTTCTATCTGCACATGTCTTCCCTCGTTTTGCACCTCTCTCGCCTCTTTCTACATCTCACTTGCCTCTTTCTGCACTGTACATGCTTCTTTCTACACATCTGTTGCTTTTTTCTGCAGTTCTGTTGCCTCTTTCTGCACTTCTCTTGCCTGTTTCTGCACCTCTCTTGTCTCTTTCTGTACCTCTCTTGCCTCTTTCTGCACCCCCTCTTCCCTCCTTGTGCAAGTCTCTTGCCTCTTTTTACACCTCTCTTCCCTCTTTCTGCAGCGCACTTGCCTCTTTCTACATCTCACTTGCCTGTTTCTGCACTCTACATGCTTCTTTCTACACATCTGTTGCTTCTTTCAGGAATTCTGTTGTCTCTTTCTTCACTTCTCTAGCCTGTATCTATATCTCTCTTGCCTCTTTCTGCACCTCTATTGCCTCTTTCTGCACCTCACTTGCTTATTTCTATACCCCTCTTGCCTCTTTCTGCACCCCTCTTCCCTTTGTTCAACTCTCTTGCCTCTTTCTACACCTCTCTTCCCTCTTTCTGCACCACTGTTGCTTCTTTCTGTACATCTGTTCCTTCGTTCCGCACTTCTATTGTTACTTTTCCCAACTCTCTTGCTTCTTTCTGCACCCCTCTTGCCTCTTTCTCCATCCCTGTTCCCCTTTTTTACACCTCTGTTGCTTCTTTCTGCACATCTTTTGCTTTTTTCTGCACCCATCTTGCCCCTTTCTCCATCCCTGTTCTCCTTTTTTGCATCTCTGTTGCTTCTTTCTGCACTTCTCTTGCCTCTTTTTCCATCCCTCTTGCTGCACCCCTGTTGCTTCTTTCTGTACTTCTCTCCCTTCTTTCTACAACCCATGTGCCTCTTTCTGCACCCCTCTTCCCTCTTTCTGCTTCCCTCTTTTCTCTTTCCGCACCTCTCTTGCTTCTTTCTGCATTTCTTTTGTTTCTTTCTGTATCTCTCTTACCTCTTTCTCCTCCTCACTTCCCCCTTTCTGTATCTCTGTTGCCTCTTTCTTCACCCCTCCTCCCCCTTTCTGCATCTCTGTTGCTTCTTTCTGCACTTTTGTTGCCTCTTTCTGCACCTCTATCCCTTCTTTGTGAAACAAGTGTGCCTCTTTCTGCACTCCTCTTCCCTCTTTCTGCTCCCCTCTTTTCTCTTTCTGCACCTCTCTTGCTTCTTTCAGCACTTCTTTTGTTTCTTTCTGCACCTTTCTTGCATTTTTTTTGCACCCCTTGTGCCTCTTTCTGCACCCTTCTTCTCTCTTTGTGCACTTGTCTTGCTTCTTTCTACACCTCTCTTCCCTCTTTCTGCACCACTCTTGCTTCTTTCTGTACATCTGTTCCTTCTTTCCGCACTTCTATTGTTACTTTTTGCACCTCTCTTGCTTTTTTCTGCATCCCTCTTGCCTCTTTCTCCATCCCTGTTCCCCTTTTTTGCATCTCTGTTGCTTCTTTCTGCACTTCTCTTGCCTCTTTTTCCATCCCTCTTTCTGCACCCCTGTTGCTTCTTTCTGTACTTCTGTCCCTTCTTTCTACAACCCGTGTGCCTCTTTCTGTACCCCTCTTACCTCTTTCTGCTTCCCTCTTGCCTCTTTCTGCACCTCTGTTTTTTCTTTCTGCATTTCTTTTGTTTCTTTCTGTATCCCTCTTACCTCTTTCTCCTCCTCACTTCCCCCTTTCTGTATCTCTGTTGCCTCTTTCTTCACCCCTCCTCCCCCTTTCTGCATCTCTGTTGCTTCTTTTTGCACTTCTGTTGCTTCTTTCTGCACCTCTATCCCTTCTTTCTGAAACCCTTGTGCCTCATTCTGCACTCCTCTTCCCTCTTTCTGCTCCCCTCTTGTCTCTTTCTGTACCTCTGTTGCTTCTTTCTGCACATCTCTTGCTTCTTTCTGCACCCCTCTTACCTCTTTCTCCATCCCTGTTCTCTTTTTTGCATCTCTGTTGCCTCTCTCTGCACTTCTCTTGCCTCTTTTTCCATCCCTCTTTCTGCACCCCTGTTGCTTCTTTCTGTATTTCTGTCCCTTCTTTCTACAACCCGTGTGCCTCTTTCTGTACCCCTCTTACCTCTTTCTGCTTCCCTCTTGCCTCTTTCTGCACCTCTGTTTTTTCTTTCTGCATTTCTTTTGTTTCTTTCTGTATCCCTCTTACCTCTTTCTCCTCCTCACTTCCCCCTTTCTGTATCTCTGTTGCCTCTTTCTTCACCCCTCCTCCCCCTTTCTGCATCTCTGTTGCTTCTTTTTGCACTTCTGTTGCTTCTTTTTGCACCTCAATCCCTTCTTTCTGAAACCCTTGTGCCTCATTCTGCACTCCTCTTCCCTCTTTCTGCTCCCCTCTTGTCTCTTTCTGTACCTCTGTTGCTTCTTTCTGCACTTCTTTTGTTTCTTTCTACACCTTTCTTGTTTCTTTCTGCACCCTTTGTGCCTCTTTCAGCACCCTTCTTCCCTCTTTGTGTACCTCTTTTGCCTCTTTCTGCACCTCTTTTGCCTCTTTCTATGCCCCTCCAACCTCTTTCCGCAACCCTTTAGCTAGTTTCTGCTCTTCTTTTACCTCTTTTTGCACCCTTATTGCCTCTTTCTGCACCGCTCTTGCCTCTTTCTGCAACCCTGATCCCTTTTTCTGCATCCCTCTTGCCTCTTTCTGCACCCTTCTTCTATTTTTGTTCAACTCTCTTGCCTTCTTTCTGTACCTCTGTTCCTTCTTTGTGGACTCCTTTTGTTTCTTTCTTCACCTCTCTTGCTTATTTCTGCACTGCTCTTGCTTCTTTCTCCACCCCTTTCCCCCTTTCTGCATGCATATTGCTTCTTTCTGCACTTCTCTTGATTCTTTCTCCATCCCTGTTCCCCTTTGTGCATCTCTGTTGCTTCTTTCTGCACTTCTGTTGCCTCTTTCTGCACCTCTATCCCTTCTTTCTGAAACCCTTGTGCCTCATTCTGCACTCCTCTTCCCTCTTTCTGCTCCCCTCTTGTCTCTTTCTGTACCTCTGTTGCTTCTTTCTGCACTTCTTTTGTTTCTTTCTACACCTTTCTTGTTTCTTTCTGCACCCTTTGTGCCTCTTTCTGTACCCTTCTTCCCTCTTGGTGTACCTCTTTTGCCTCTTTCTGCACCTCTCTTGCCTCTTTCTATGCCCCTCCAACCTCTTTCCGCAACCCTTTAGGTAGTTTCTGCTCTTCTTCTACCTCTGTCTGCACCCTTCTTGTCTCTTTCTGCACCTCTCTTGCCTCTTTCTGCAACCCTGTTCCCTTTTTCTGCACCTCTCTTGCCTGTTTCTGCAACTCTCTTGTCTCTTTCTGCACCTCTCTTGCCTCTTTCTGCACCTCACTTGCTTCATTCTGCACCCCTCTTGCCTCTTTCTGTACCCTTCTTCTATCTTTGTTCAACTCTCTTGCCTCTTTCTACACCTCTCTTCCCTCTTTCTGTACCACTCTTGATTCTTTCTGTACCTCTGTTCCTTCTTTGCGGACTCCTTTTGTTTCTTTCTTCACCTCTCTTGCTTATTTCTGCACTGCTCTTGCTTCTTTCTCCACCCCTTTTCCCCTTTCTGCATGCATATTGCTTCTTTCTGCATTTCTCTTGCCTCTTTTCCCAACCCTCTTCCCCCTTTCTGCAACTCTGTTGCTCCTTTCTGCACCTCTCTTGCTTCTTTCTGCACCCCTTGTGCCTCTTTCTGCACCTCTTTCCTCTTTTTGAACCCCTCTTGCATCTTTTTGCACTTCTGTTGCTTCTTTCTGCACTGCTCTTACCTCTTTCTATACCCTTCTTGCTTCTTTCTGCACTTATCTTGCCTCTTTCTGCACCCCTGTTGCTTCATTCTGCACTTCCCATGCTTCTTTCTGCACCTGACTTGCTTCTTTCTGCATTCCTATTGTCTCTTTCTGCACTTGTCTTCCCTCTTTCTGCACCTCTCTTGCCTCTTTCTATATCTCACTTGCCTCTTTCTTCACTTTACTTGCTTCTTTCTTCACATCTGTTGCTTCTTTCTGCAGTTCTGTTTCCTCTTTCTGTACTTCTCTTGCCTGTTTCTGCACCTCTCTTGCCTCTTTCTGCACCAATCTTGCTTCTTTTTGTACCTCTGTTCCTTCTTTCTGGACTCCTTTTGTTTCTTTTTGCACCTCCCTTGCTTATTACTGTACCCCTCTTGCCTCTTTCTCCACCCCTTTCCCCCTTTCTGTATGCATATTGCTTCTTTCTGCACTTCTCTTGACTGTTTCTGCACCCCTCTTCCCTCTTTCTGCATCTCTGTTGCTTCTGTCTACACATATCTTGCGTCTTTCTGTACTTCTCTTGCTTACTTCTGCACCGCTTGTACCTCTCCCAGCACCCCTCTTCTCTTTCTGCACTCCTCTTGCATCTATCTGCACCTCTGTTCCTTCTTTCTGCTCTTCTTTTGATACTTTCTGCATCTCTCTGGCTTCTTTCTGCACCCCTCTTGCCTCTTTCTCCATCCCTGTTCCCCCTTTTGCATCTCTGTTGCTTCTTTCTGCATTTCTCTTGCCTCTTTTCCCACCCCTCTTCTCCCTTTCTGTACCTCTCTTGCCTCTTTCTGCACCACGCTTGCTCCTTTCTGTACCCCTCTTGCCTCTTTCTGCACCCCTCTTCCCTTTTTGTTCAACTCTTTGCCTCTTTCTACACTTCTCTTCCCTCTTTTTGCAGCGCACTTGCCTCTTTATACATCTCACTTGCCTGTTTCTGCACTCTACATGCTTCTTTCTACACATCTGTTGCTTCTTTCAGGAATTCTGTTGTCTCTTTCTTCACTTCTCTTGCCTGTTTCTGCATCTCTCTTGCCTCCTTCTGCACCTCTATTGCCTCTTTCTGCACATCACTTGCTTCTTTCTGCACCCCTCTTGCCTCTTTCTGCACCCCTCTTCCCTTTATGTTCAACTCTCTTGCCTCTTTCTACACCTCTCTTCCCTCTTTCTGCACCACTCTTGCTTCTTTCTGCACATCTGTTCCTTCTTTCCGCACTTCTATTGTTACTTTTCACACCTCTCTTGCTTCTTTCTGCACCCCTCTTGCCTCATTCTCCATCCCTGTTCCCCTTTTTTGCATCTCTGTTGCTTCTTTCTGCACTTCTCATGTGGTTCCCCCCTTTCCCTCTTTCAGCACCTCTGTTGCTTCTTTCTGCACATCTGTTGCTTCTTTCTGCACCCCTCTTGCCTCTTTCTCCATCCCTGTTCTCCTTTTTTGCATCTCTGTTGCTTCTTTCTGCACTTCTCTTGTGGTTCCCCCCCTTTCCCTCTTTCAGCACCTCTGTTGCTTCTTTCTGCACATCTGTTGCTTCTTTCTGCACCCCTCTTGCCTCTTTCTCCATCCCTGTTCTCCTTTTTTGCATCTCTGTTGCTTCTTTCTGCACTTCTCATGTGGTTCCCCCCCTTTCCCTCTTTCAGCACCTCTGTTGCTTCTTTCTGCACATCTGTTGCTTCTTTCTGCACCCCTCTTGCCTCTTTCTCCATCCCTGTTCTCCTTTTTTGCATCTCTGTTGCTTCTTTCTGCACTTCTCTTGTGGTTCCCCCCCTTTCCCTCTTTCAGCACCTCTGTTGCTTCTTTCTGCACATCTGTTGCTTCTTTCTGCACCCCTCTTGCCTCTTTCTCCATCCCTGTTCTCCTTTTTTGCATCTCTGTTGCTTCTTTCTGCACTTCTCATGTGGTTCCCCCCCTTTCCCTCTTTCAGCACCTCTGTTGCTTCTTTCTGCACATCTGTTGCTTCTTTCTGCACCCCTCTTGCCTCTTTCTCCATCCCTGTTCTCCTTTTTTGCATCTCTGTTGCTTCTTTCTGCACTTCTCTTGTGGTTCCCCCCCTTTCCCTCTTTCAGCACCTCTGTTGCTTCTTTCTGCACATCTGTTGCTTCTTCCTGCACCCCTCTTGCCTCTTTCTCCATCCCTGTTCTCCTTTTTTGCATCTCTGTTGCTTCTTTCTGCACTTCTCTTACCTCTTTTTCCATCCCTCTTCTGCACCCTTGTTGCTTCTTTCTGTACTTTTGTCCCTTCTTTCTCCAACCCATGTGCCTCTTTCTGCACCCCTCTTCCCTCTTTCTGCTTCCCTCTTGCCTCTTTCTGCAAGTCTGTTCTTTCTTTCTGCACTTCTTTTGTTTCTTTCTGTATCCCTCTTACCTATTTCTCCTCCTCACTTCCCCATTCTGTATCTCTGTTGCCTCTTTCTTCACCCCTCCTCCCCCTTTCTACATCTCTGTTGCTTGTTTCTGCACTTCTATTGCCTCTTTCTGCACCTCTATCCCTTCTTTCTGAAACCCTTGTGCCTCTTTCTGCACTCCTCTTCCCTCTTTCTGCTCCCCTCTTGTCTCTTTCTACACCTCTCTTGCTTCTTTCAGCACTTCTTTTGTTTCATTCTGCACCTTTCTTGCTTCTTTTTGCACCCCTTGTGACTCTTTCGGCCCCCTTCTTTCCTCTTTCTGCACCTCTCTTGCATCTTTCTGCACCCCTCTAGCCTCTTTCCGCATTTCTTTTGCTTGTTTCTGCCCTTCTTTTGCCTCTTTCTGTATCGGTTTTGCCTCTGTCTACACCTCTGTTGCTTCTTTCTGCACTTCCCTTGCTTCTTTGTACACATCTGTTGCGTTTTCCTGCACTTCTCTTGCCTGTTTCTGCACCTCTCTCCTGTTTCTGCACCTCTCTTGCTTCTTTCTGCACCTCACTTGCTTCTTCCTGAACCCCTCTTGCCTCTTTCTGCACCCCTCTTCCCTCTTTCTGCAACTCTCTTGCCTTTCTCTACACCTCTCTTCCCTCTTTCTGCATCACTCTTGCCTATTTCTGTACCTGTGTTGCTTCTTTCTGCACTTCTCTTGTCTCTTTCTGCACCCTTCATGCCTCTTTCAGCACCTCTGTTGCTTCTTTCTGCACTTCTCTTTCTTCTTACTTCACCCCTTGTGCCTCTTTCTGCACCCTTCTTCCCTTTCCCCACACATCTCAGGTTCTTACTATACTGCTCTTGCATCTTTCTGCAACCCTCTTGCCTCCTTCTGTACCTCTGTTGTTTCTTACTGCACTGCTCTTGCTTCTTTCTGCACCTCTATTGCAAATTTCTTCACCCCTCTTGCCTCTTTCTGCACCCTCTTGCTTCCTTCTGCTCCTCTGTGGGTTCTTTCTGCACTGTTCGTCCTTCTTTCTGCACCTCTTTTGCCTTGTTTTCTGTAACTCTCTTGCCTCTTTCTGCACTTCTCCTGCCCCCTTCTGCACCTCTGTTGCTTCTTTTGGGCACTTCTCTTGTTTCTCTCTGCTCCCCTATTGCCTCTTTCTGTACCCCTTCTTGCTTCTTTCTGCACCTCCCTTGCCTTTTTCTGCAGATCTCTGACCTCTATCTGTACCTCTTTTACTTCTTTCTGCACTTTTCCTGCCTTTTTCTGTACCCCTCTTGGTTCTTTCTGCACCTCTTTTGCCTTATTTTCTGCAACTCTCTTGCCTCTTTCTGCACTTCTCCTGCCTCCTTCTGCACCTCTGTTGCTTCTTTTGGGCATTTCTCTTGTTTCTCTCTGCACCCCTATTGCCTCTTTCTGTACCCCTTCTTGCTTCTTTCTGCACCTCTCTTGCCTTTTTCTGCAGATCTCTGGCCTCTATCTGTACCTCTTTTACTTCTTTCTGCACTTTCCTGCCTTTGTCTGTACCCCTCTTGGTTCTTTCTGCACCTCTGTTGGTTCTTTCTGCACTGTTCTTTTTTCTTTTTTAACATCTGTTGCAAGTTTCTGCATCCCTCTTCTCTCTTTCTGTACCCCTCTTCCCTCTTTCTGCACATCTCTTGCCTTTGTCTGCACACCTGTTCTCTGTTTCTGCAACTCTCTTGCCTCTATTTTAAGTTCTCTTGCCTCCTTCTGCACCTCACTTGCCTCTTCTTTCCATTTCTGCACATCTCTTGCCTCTTTCTGCACCTCTCTTGCCTCATTTTGCACATCTCTTGGTTCTTTCTGCACTCTCTTGCCTTTTTCAGCACCCCTCTTGCCTCTTTGAGCACCTCTTTTGCTTCTTTCTGCACTTCTCTCTCTTCTTTCTGCACCCGTCGTCTCTCTTTCCGCACATCTGTTGCTTCTTTCTGTACTTCTATGGCCTTTTTCTGCTTCTATCTTGCTTCTTTCTGTACCCCAATTGCCTCTTTCTGCACCGCTGTTGTCTCTTTCTGCACTTGTCTTTCCTCTTTATGCATCTCTCTTGCTTCTTTCTGCACTTTTCTTGCTTCTTTCTGTACCTCTCTTGATTCTTTTTGCACCTTTCGTCCATTTTTTGCATCCCTCTTGCCTCTTTCTGCTGTTCTCTTGCCATTTTCGCACTTCTCTTGCCTCTTTCTGCACCTCACTTGCCTCTTTCTGCACCTCACTTGCCTCTTTCTGTACTTCTCTTGCTTCTTTTAACACTTCCGTTGCTTCTTTCAGCAATTCTCTTGCCTCTTTCTGCTCTTCTTTTGCTTGTTTGTGCACCTCTTTTGCTTCTTTCAGCAATTTGCTTGCCTCTTTCTGCACTTCTCTTCCTTCTTTCTGAACCCTCCTGCATCTTTCTGTGCCTCTCTTGCCACTTTGTGCACCTCTCTTGACTCTTTCTGCACTTCTCTTGCTTCTTTTTACACCTCTGTTGCTTCTTTCAGCAATTTGTTTGCCTCTTTCTGCACTTCTCTTCCTTCTTTCTGAACCCCTCCTGCATCTTTCTGTGCCTCCCTTGCCTCTTTGAGCACCTCTCTTGACTCTTTCTGCACTTCACATGCTTCTTTCTGCACCTCTCTTGCCTCTTTCGGCACCTCTGTTGCTTCTTTCTGCACTACCCTTGCCTCTTTCTGTACCTCTGTGTTAGAGGTAGTTTTAATCTTTCTGCCCTATTATGTACTAGTGCCTTACAGGCCAATCACAGTGGTACCCCAACCTATAGTGTACAGTAGTGTATGTAGGTGTTTTCACTGTATTCTAAGTGTCTTTCAGCATAGCACTGGCTCCGGGCCTGCCTAGTCAGAGTCAGTTTCCACCAGTACCAGTCAGCAAAAAGTTGGCATCACAGGAGGACTTTGCAACAAGACCTCTTTTTGCACCTTTGTTGGTTCTTTCTGCATATCTCTTGCATCTTTCTGCACTTTTCTTTGTCTTTCTGGACTTCTGTTGCATCTTTCTGCATTTCTCTTACTTCTTTCTGTGCCTTTCTTACTCTTTCTGTACATTTCCTACCTCTGTAGGCATAGTTAGAAATTAGCATTTAAAAAACCTTTGAAATTCACTGGAAAAAACATAGGGTTTCAGGGATGTTATAGTTAGAAATTTGCATTTACAAACCTTTGAAATTCACAGAAAAAAACAGGTTTCAGGGCCATTATAGTTAGAAATTAGCATTTAAAAAACCTTAGAAATTCACTGAAAAAAACATAGGTTTCAGGGATGTTATAGTTAGTTGGACATTGCACTCGTACGAAACCAGAGAAATTCAGCCATTATAGTTAGCAGAGCTAACTGTAACTCGCGCCCCCGCAATGCACTGCTGATGACGTCACATATTACATCACTCATGACATGGTCAGTGACATCACTGATGACATTTCAAATTACATCACTGACAACATTACTGATGACATCATCCACGTGATCCTCTGATGCACCTCCTCACAGCCTAATATAACCTTTGATACACCCACTCTAAAATACAGACTGCCATTCTCTAAACCATAGACACACCAGTTACTGCATAACCACTCACTAATTCCTAGGTCTACACACACATCCACTCACTCACACATACAGTCACTCATACATGCAGTCATTCATCATACAGCCACTATCACGTGCACTCATACACCTATACAGACACCCACACACTGCCACTCACCCATAGAGTTACTTACACAGCTAGCCATGCAAAGAATCAATCACACTCCCATTTACTCACCTACAGAGTTATACACAGACACCACCTCACGTATTCACACAGATACTAACACATACTTACTCTCTTATACAATCACTGACACAAGCACACACACAGCCACTCCCTCAATCACTCACTCTTACATATAGTCAGTTATATACTCCAACAGTCACATATAATGCCTTTCACATATGTGTTTTCTCACACATATACCACTCAGACATCCATTCACTCACCAACACACCCATACACACACTCATCTACCCATACAGCCCTTCACAGATACACGCTTAAACCCATACACTCAGTGAATCACCCACTCACACATCTATGCACAGTCACATACCCCACACACCCACACAGACACTCAGGCACCCATACAGGTACTCAGACAACCAATTATTTACCCATATAGATACTCATGTAGCTACTCACCAACCCATGCAGCCACTTATACACCAACTGACAGACTGATACAGGCATTCACACAGATTAGTCATTCACCCATGCATTTACTAAGACACGCTTAATCACTCACTTATTCAGTCAGTCACGCACCCTCTAAATCATCCATTCAGACACTCATACTTCAATACACATTGGTGTATATATATATAACATTCTTAAACTTTAAAAAAACACTCAGTCACTGGATGATGTCATCAGTGATGTCATTTGAGATGTCATCAGTGATGCCATCAGTGATGTCACTGACCATGTCATGAGTGATTTAATATGTGACATCATCAGCAGTGCATTGCGGGGGCGCATATTATAGTTAGCTCAACAAACTATAACGGACAAATTTCTCTGTTTTTGTACGAGTTAAATATCCAACTAACTATAACGTCCCTGAAACCTGTGTTTTTTTCAGTGAATATATATACATATATACATATAAGAGGGCATCATGTTTTAAAGAGAGTTTGCGCCATTATATTAAATACCCAATACCCCGGCTTGTCATTATGGCATACTCCCATTCAGGGCAAGAGTGATATTACCATATCCTTTCAGGGCACATATTAGTAGACGGTTTATGTTTGAATCTTTGGTGGAACCATACGGATCATGCACTATGCTGTTAATAATATTCACTGTCTTGTTGCATTTTGCACTTTATCCATATTATATAAACAGTATGTTTTACACCAACAACATTTCCTGTTAAATGTACATTGGTCAAATAGCTGCAACCAGCATTTGGTTACAACATTACAGTCTGTCTCCTATGCCTACACATGCTTGAGTGGGGGGAAGGGTTATTTAACCTGGAAGTTTGATGTCTCTAATCAGATTGATAAAGGCTGCTGCGCAGCCGAAATGCGTATCTCATCTAATGCGGGTCGTGGGAGACCTGAAAAACAATAAATAAGCCTTATTCCTACCAACCTCGAGTATGTGCCTCTTCTTTGTTGGAGTAGGATGTCTTTACTGATATCTATATATATATATATATTCACTGAAAAAACCATAGGTTTCACACACGTTATAGTTAGGAATTAGCATTTAAAAAACCTTGCAAATTCACTTAAAAAACCATAGGTTTCACACATGTTATAGTTAGCTGGACATTTCACTCGTGAAAAACCATTGAAATTCCCCCGTTATAGTTAGTGCAGGCAACTATAACTCACGCGACCGCAATCCTCTGCTGATGACGTCAGATATTACATCACTGTATTTAGACACTTATTTACCCATGTCTTCTTCCATTAATTTTTAGCTATACATATATTACAAATATTTTTTTTTCAGAAAGACACATATATCATCAGTGATGTAATATCTGACGTCATCAGCAGAGGATTGCGGTCGCGTGAGTTATAGTTGCCTGCACTAACTATAACGGGGGAATTTCAATGGTTTTTCACGAGTGAAATGTCCAGCTAACTATAACATGTGTGAAACCAATGGTTTTTTAAGTGAATTTGCAAGGTTTTTTAAATGCTAATTCCTAACTATAACGTGTGTGAAACCTATGGTTTTTTCAGTGAATTTGTACATTTTTTTAAATGCTAAGTTATGTTTTTTTTAAAGTTTTTTCACCGTGCGCGTACCGTACGCGCATGGTGCGCTTTGCCGGTGCGCCGGTGCGCACGGTGCGCTTCGCGATGCGTTGTTCGTGCCGTGCGCGTACGGTGCGCGCACCCCGCGATTTTTCGCAAAAAAATATATTTATTTTTTTACCCTTGGGGGTCCTTCAGTGACCCCCTGACAAAGGCTAGGGGGTCAGGACCTGTCCATCCTGCCCCCTTCTCACGTTTTCCCCCTTTGTTTTTCATTGCCTCAGACTGCGAGAGACAAAATGGCGGCCGACACTTCCGCCACAAACAGCCTCCGAGCAAAGGGGCCCCCGACCCTACAGGGCAGCCTCAGAACAATGGGCACGGAGCAGCCCATCAATTAACTCTCCATTAACAAACACGATGAAACCCATTACCGGAGTCACAGCATTTTAATTGCAGACACAGCAGCGCAGTAAGTTTCTCCTTCTCCTTAGGCGTTTCAACAACATTTGTCTTGATCACAGGCAGATATCTTAAAGTGCAAAAAGGGGCCCCTTTGCTCAGAGGCTGTTTGTGGATACAAATCTGGGGCATGACCCACTCACTGTCACAAGCCTACGAGAGGAAATGCTAATCAGCAAAGGTGTGACGGCGCAGGAAGGGATTCAGACAGGGATGATTCCCTGCTCTGATCGTGCCGGAGGACTGGCATTGTTGTAAGGCCTAATGAAAAGCAAGCACTTGGCACATTAATCAAGCACAAGTAAATAATGTCACTGACCATGTCATGAGTGATGTAATATGTGACGTCATCAGCAGTGCATTGCGGGCGCGCGAGTTATAGTTAGCTGAACTAACTATAACGGGGGAATTTCAATGGTTTTGTACAAGTGAAAAGTCCAGCTAACTATAACACCCCTGAAACCTATGGTTTTTTCAGTGAATTTCTGAGGTTTTTTAAATGCTAATTCCTAACTATAACGTGCCTGAAACCTATGGTTTTTTCTGTGAATTTCAAAGGTTTTTTAAATGCTAATTTCTAACTATGCCTACAGAGATAGGACATGTGAAGAAAGAAGAAAAAATGCACAGAAAGAAAAAAAAGAAGTGCAGAAAGAAGCAACAGAAGTCCTCAAAGACGAAGAAAAGTGCAGGAAGAAGGATAACGTGCAGAAAGAACAAAAAGAAGAGCAGAAAGAAGCCTTGTTGCAAAATCATCCTGTACCCTCAACAGATACTGGTGGTAACTGAGTCTGACTAACCAGTCCTAGAGCCAGTGCTATGTTAAAAGACACTTAGAATACAGTGAAAACATCTACATACACTAGGGAACATTATGTGTTGGGGTCCCCCTGTGATTAGCATGACCTCCTCTGTAAGCCCCTAGTATATAATAGGGCAGGGGGATTAAAACTACCTCTTAAAACAGGCCACAGGGCGTTTTTGCACACGTTAACTCAGGCCCCGTCCCCTCCCTTCACCACTGTGTAAACATGCCCTGTGTCCGTTTTTAGTTGGGAGATTAAGTTCATTTGAATCCTGAGGGTCCCTAGGGTCCAACTAGCCCACTAGGTACCTCCAGTAAGTGCCACAGAGCTGCGTTGCAAAGAGGTGTAAAAAGTGGCACGGCCTGGACCACCTCTCTGCAATGCAGCTCAGTGGCGCTTACTGGAAGCACTTGGTGGGCTAGTTAGCCCCCAGGGGCCCTCAGTATTGAAGGAAAATTATATCACCAATTTAAAACGTGCCATAGTGCGTGTTTGCACACGTCACCTCAGGCCCCTTCCCCTCCCTTCACCACTGTGTAAACGCGCCCTGTGGCTGTTCTAAGTTGAGAGATTAAGTCCCCTTGAATCCTAAGGGTCCCTAGGGTCAAACTAGACCACTAGGTACCTCCAGTAAGCGCCACAGAGCTGCGTTGCAGAGAGGTGTAAAAAGGGGCTTGGCCTCAGAACACCTGTCTGCAGCGCAGCTCCCTGGTGCATACTGGAGATGCCTGTTGGGCTAGTTGGCCCTCAGGGATCCTCAGTATTGAAGAGGTATTAATTCCCCAACTTACAACTCGCCAGGGGGCGCGTTTGCAGAGTGCTGCAAGGAGGGGGCGTGGCCTCCGGCACGATGCCAGTCTTTTATTTATTTTGATTTTTTAAGAAGGGGGGCTGTATGGTTCCCCTTCTTATTCTAATTTATTGGCCCTGATGACCCCATCCCCCAGGGCCTGTCTCCTAATTATATTTTTTGGACCCCAATCCCCAGGGCCGGCCACTGTTTTTTATTATTTTTAAAAAATATATATTTATAGACACACCTAGGACATGCTGGACAAACCGTACGTACCTATCACCATGACGATTTGCGTGATATTCATTAAAAGGCGACTATGCATACAATGAATCCACGTGGAATGTATTTACACCACTAGTGAAGCTCTGACATGTCTGATGCCCTACCGTGCCTAATCCCGGTAGACACCCTTGTCGATTATTTATACACACATGGGTAGCTATTGACGGGCACATTTAATACACATGCACACCAAGCCATTCAAAGGGGATTCGACAAAAATTCGACCAAAACTATGCAAGAAACCCCCCTCACGGTTAATAAAACACACATCCACTGCCGGATGTGTAATACTTTTTATTTTACTCTCTGGAAAGGGGACGAACATCACTTGAGAGTCACAGCGCGCTCCTGGCAGAGCCCAATGCTGTGTTACACCCACCATTGCCTGCTGAGTGCCACACACCTCTGTGTTGTATTCCACTAGCTAGTGCATATGCTATGACACTCTCTAGCCCATGTGCACTGTAACACCACCCCGTGAATATGTCATGCCACACTTGTCTTCGCACGGGTTATATTGCCCCATCTAACGTGCCTTCCTCGATGCCTATGTTATAACGCACAGTGCTATGCCATACATATTACAATCTGGGATCCATATCTTTGTCACAGTGCATATGCAACGTTACACTCCCCAGCACATATTTTATATTACAACTTTAGAGACTAGTTAGGTTACACAACACTGCCCTGTGCATATTACACTCCAAGGCGCATATCGCAAAGCACGCGCTAGTGCCTGTGCTATCTCGCGCTCTCCAATGAATCTGTCATTGCGCACAATGTATTGCATATTATATTTCACGCCCGGTTCATCTTATATCACACTTTTTGGTGCATAGTTTATACCATACACTATATCTAGTTTTCATTTTCAATCGTACTCTCAGGACTATGTTCTATATAACACTGTGTTCACCTACCCTTTTCACGGGCATTACATTTTGCGATAGGGGGTGGAGGGTCAGGGGGTGTTTCTGCCAAGTGAGCCCGGAGTCACAGTCACAAACGTCCTCTTCTTCCTGAATAAAAGTGAGATTATGCTGCATACTTGTTCATATTTTAAGTAGTTCGCACAGACACACATTTTAAAAACAATAAAGTTCCTAATACCTGCCTTCTCTGAACAGTTAGCTTGCTGCCCATCCCCCTCCTCCCTATCCTCTGTTGTGTGAATCCATGGACTAGCCTCCTCCCTCCTGCCATGCATGGTCTGATGTGCTGCCACTGCCCTCAATTTAGTATGATGTACCAGTCCACTCCTCCTGCCCTCCATTGCCCAATTCTATGCCCCATCATTGACCTCCTGCTTAAACTCTGTGCTTAGTTTGCTGCCCCTATTCTCCTTCCCCCTGCCCTCCGATGTCTTTGTGTATGCCCCTGCTCCATCCTTTTTGCCCACCATGTTCCATGGACCTGCCACTCCTATCTACTCTGAGTGTTCTGTAGAGCTGCCACTCCCCTCCCACCTGCCTAGCATTGTCAGATGACTGTGTAACCTGTCCCTTCCACCTCCACCCTGCCTGTCCACATGCCATGCCCCTATCCTCTTCCTCCTGTCCACATGGTCCATTGTACTGCCACACCCTTCTGCCCTCCCTGGTCTGTTGTGCTGCAGCTGTTCCTCCTGCCTGCCTCGTGCGGTCTGTTGTGAGGCCCCTTCCCCTGAACTTTCTTGTCTGTGCACAGGTCCTGACCCTCCCTTCTATACTCCATCGTCCTTTGTGCATGCCCCTGCACCCTCCTTCTTGCCCATCATAGCCATTGTGCTACCACTAACCCTCCCACTTGCCATGCATGGTCTTCTGTGCTGCCATGGCCCCTCCCACCTTCCCTGTGTGGTCAGTTAGCTGCCCCTGAACCCCTCCCACCTTCCCTCCATGGTCTGTGTGTATGCCATCACAGTCTCACTGTTGCTCTTCATGGTGTGTCTTGCTTCTAGTGCCCATCCTGCCTGACCTCCATGGCTATCTTGCTGCTCCTGCCCTGCCCCCTTGCCCCCAGCCCTCTGTTTACATGTGCGGACCCCTACTCCCTCCCTCCTGGCTTGTCTGTTCCATTGTAATGCCCCTGATCCATCCCTCCTGCCCTTTATGGTCTGTTATGCTGCAGCTTTCTCTCCTGTCTGTCCATTATGGTCCTGCCTCTTGCCCCTCTGTTCTCTGTTGTCCATGTGCATGGTCCTGTCCCCTCCCTCTTGCTTTCTATGGATTGTTGTGCTGCACTCCCGTCCCGCATGCCCTGTGTGGTGTATTGTGCTGCTGCAAACCCTGATGCCTGCCCTGCAGGGTCAGTTTGGTGCACCTCTCCATGTCCCTCCTGTCCTCTGTTATCCAAGTCCATGTCCCTACCCCATTTTCTTCCATGATCCAATGTACCATACTTGCAAACATTTTGAACTTGGTAAGAGGGATATTTTGAAAAAAAACTGGGGTATTGATTTTCCCCTTTGAGTTACATTGAAAAAGAGGAGATTGTAGACAGGAGACAGATCAAATAAAGCCCATTTGAGCTTAAAAACATTGGACGTTTCCTGGCTGAATCGGGTCTGTTGGCATGTATGGTTGTACTACCATTGCCTCTTCCTTCTGCCCACAATGGTCTATTACATTGCCACAGCCTCTCTTGCAAGTCCTGTATTGTTGGTTTGTTGCCCCTGACCCCCTTTCCACTGCCCTCCATAGTCTGTTGTGCTGCCATGGCCCTTCCTGCCTGCTCAGTGTGGTTAAATTGTTGCCTTTGCACCCTCCTACCTGCCTTCAATTTTCAGAGTCCGTGCCCCTGGCCTCTGCCTCTCAACAGTATCCTAATGAACAACTAGATTGCTAACATTCTATATTTATTACAAAAGTGTGGAACGCCTGACGTCATCTTGATGTAATCAAAACTGTAATACCTAGAGCATTTCCTTTAGAAATTACATATATGAGAGGGTCTTATTGGCATCAAAATTATGGTTAGTGCTCTAAAAGACTAAAATAAGAACATATTTTCTGAGTTTTCAAATAGCGAGAAAGCACTTTTAAATTATTTGTTACCTTTATGATTTTTTATCCAGTTGACCACTTGATTAAATGTTGCACTTAGGGGAGAGGATGTGGTGTTACTTCCAGAACTGCAGACTTTGCAACTGGGGAACCAGGTTGGAGTTTCTGCTTCAGCTCGAAATTCTGTGATTCTGGTCAAATCACTTAGTCTCCCCATGTCTACAACCAAAATGAATTTGTTCTTGTGTGATGTAACCAATGCTCATGTAAAGCACTCCAATACCTGACAAGTCTGCACTATATAACACTGCAAAAACACAAAATAATAAGTGTTTTGCACACTTCTGTCATTGGGCTATATTTGGGCTACATCTGGGTGATTTTGGGCTACATTTGGGCTCTTTTGTCTCCGGTGGCCATCTTGGGAGATTTATTTGTTGTGAAGTTTCCTAATTTCCTCATGTACTGCAGTCTCCTCAGTAGGAAATGCTTTCAGTTTTTTACTTTGATTCCATCATGAAGGTATTCAGATATGTCACACATTTGCCATAAATTCTGAATGTTAGCACACTAGTTGCTCATTAGATCACTGTAGTAAAACTACTGTTCACCATGGAAGTCTGCTCCTGGTATTAAAAGTGCATGTTTCAGTCTGCATGTCAGAATTTTTTAATGAAATAGAAGAGGATTTGAGCAGTCACTCAAAATGTGCCCTCATTTTCTTTCTTCAGCATTAATCATAATTTCTATGGCAAAATGAACCCCCTCATTGTGTTCCTTTTTAAATTAAATGTTTTAAGTGTTACCAGTTTATTCCAATCAAGATGGCTTCAGGTGTGCCATACTTTTGTCATAATGAAGACAGTAAGCGCTCTAGTTGTTTTTAAGAACACTCTGGGACATTCTGTCATTGGGCTATACTTGGGCTACATCTGGGTGATATTTGGGCTGCATTTGGGCTCTTTTGTCTCTGGTGGCCATCTTGGCAGACTTATTTGTTATGAAGTTTCCTAATTTCCTCATTTACTGCAGTCTCCTCAGTAGGAAATACTTTCAGTTTTTTACTTTGATTCCAAAGGCATTCAGATGTGTCACACATTTGCCATAAATTCAGAATGTTAGCACTCTTTTTGCTCATTAGATCACTGTAGTAAAGCTACTGCTCACCAGGGAAAACTGCTGCTGGTATTGAAAGTGCATGTTTCAGTCTGCATGTCAGAATGTTTTAATGAAATAGAAGAGGATTTGAGAAGTCACTCAAAATGTGCCCTAATTTTTCTTTCTGCAGCACTAATCATACTTTTTATGGAAAAATGAACCCCCTCATTTTGTTCCTTTTTAAATTAAATGTTTTAAGAGTTACCACTTTAATCCAAGCAAGATGGCTTCAGGTGTGCCATACGTTTATCATAAGTAGGACTGTTAGCGCTCTAGTTGTTCTTTGGAACACTCTGGGAAGCTGCAGTAGAACACAAAGGAATCAACTGACAGTCTCTGCCCTTGTTGGATGTACATGTTTTACTGAGAATGTCAGACTTCATTCTCACATGACTGAGAAAGATAATGTGAATTTACAGAAAATAAGCTCTCAGTTTAGCTTATATATCACCTTCCAAACCTCTGTGGGAAAAGCATGAGAAAATATTTTTCTCTCAATCATGATATCCCAGCAGAAGGCTTTTTCACATGGTGAAATCACCTTAGAACATACCACAATTCCTAAAATGAGTATGATACCATCAACAAATGATTTATAATATAACTAAAGTCTTAAAACCTTCTATTAACTGCAATGCTTTTTAATGATGTGCTATCATGTATATTGGTCCCAAGATGGCTGCCAACACTTCTTGGATGAAGTGCTGACAGCCAATCAGATCTCAGGATGAGATGTGTGCTTAGGCTCCGCCCACATATATATATGATTTTACTTTTGATTTTTTCAGGAACTACTGAACAGATTGACACCAGACCTGCAAAAGGCACATCCCTGACCTGAGGACTACCTCTCTGCCAAATTTCAAGTAATTCTGTTCAGCCGTTCGGGCTGTACCTTGGACTAAAGGTCCCTATGGAAAATTGCATGGGGAAAACGCGTTTTGGGACCCCCCTTTTTTCTCAGCCCCCGCTTGACGAATCCCCCCAAGACTTTCAGGGTAGGAGCGGAGCGAAGCGCCCCACCTATTTTCAAAATTTCGCGAGGATTCGTCAACCGGCGCCAAAGTTATTCCAAATAGAATGTTGCGGATTTCCTATGGAAACACGGTCCTAACTATAACTATCTACTGGCGACCGCCAGTAGATAATATATATATATATATATATATAATCCAAATCTTAAGCTCCAAGAAATTCAGGAATAAGAAGACAGCACACCAGGAAACGGCACAAAAACTTTATTGTGCGCTATAACTTTATTGTTTCCGAATTTTTCGGACAAATCTCGTTTTTTAATATTTTGACGCACGTTAAATAGCTTATGTCTCTTAGACGATTGTCTTTGAATTCACATATCTGTATTTACTACAGTACCTGAATCATTTACTTGATCTAATGAATTTCTTCGTCAATTATGGTTGCGATACAATGTATTCTCGAAGTATTTTCTTTATGTTTATGAATGTTGTATTCGTATTTCTATGACCGATGGGCACACAGGAAGTAACTTGACAAAGGCAAACGCCGAAACGCGTCGTCCTTCGAAAGCTAGCGCACAATAAAGTTTTTGTGCCGTTTCCTGGTGTGCTGTCTTCTTATTCCTGAATTTCTTGGAGCTTAAGATTTGGATTATATCACAGTGGCTGCTGCCGCCACTGACAGCACCAACGTTGCAGGCCTGGGGGCTGCTCTCGCAGCAAGCTACGGATTCTAAACTTTTCTGCAGCGGCTCCCGCCGTTCCCGACTGACATCGTGAAAACTAACATCCGTGGGTAAGCCTGTGCATCTGTGTTTAAGGGTGTATGTGGGGGTTAATGGTCCGGGTTGGAGAACGCGGATTGTTCGTCTTTACAGTCCTCTCTGGACACTCTGCACAGTGCCTCTGCCCCGAAGAGAATATCGAGCACTGATTGTAGTACGGGAACAAACGTGATTGCCACAACTCTCGTTGCGGCGTCAGGACACAAAGGAGTTATGAGTGATTGGGACATTGAAAGGAAAGCAGAGGCCATATCTTTGTTTAACGAAGAGCAAGATGAGTTGGGAGTGAAACCCACGACAAGCACTGCCCCCGTGGGAAGTGACACTTCATTGAAACAGAAATTATTCCTCTTGGAGAAACTGAGCAAACGGGAAATAAATAAATGGTGGGAAGTCGCATCGCTTACTAACTATGTAGAAGTTGGCCGCGTCCCCAGAGGCTTAAGAATTACAATCGTACCGACGTATGACAATCCGAATCCGGATCTTCTAGCTGAATGGGCTCAATTTATGGCCAAAACCTGTAAAGGAATGCTAGAGATGCTCGTCAAATATGCCCAAATAGATCTTGAAACTACCAGAAAGGAATTGCTAATTCTGAAAGCCAACTTAGAGAAATACAAGAACGACAGTATATTGGAGGAATTCCTCAAAACACTTCCAAAGAAACTGAAGGAATACGAGGATTCAATTAAACTAAAGAAACAACGTAAATTCCTCAGGGATAAGCGTGATTACGCTGAGGGACGTATCCTAACCTACGCCAAGAAATACGACTGGGCCCAAAGAAACCTGAGAGCCACTACTACTGAACGGACAACGGAACTATTGTCAACAGGTTCCAGTTCTGATATTAGTACTGACTCAGAAGCTCCTAGCACAGCTATCCCTTTAGCCACACGTCCTCTCACTTTCTTACACGAGTTCCAGATACTAAAGCAGAAAAAAGATCAAACTCAAGTGAACAAGCCCCAAACGAGAGGACAGGCAAGAGGAAGGGGGCAAAGAAGAGGAAGAGGACGAGGGACCGCAAAAGAAAAAAGATTGAGCAAGAGAAGATCAAAACAATTTCATACTTCGAACTCAAAATTCCAAGATCAGACAACTAATCAAACAGTCATTAATTTATCCACCAGAAGCCTGAGTGATGTTGAAATCTCAGTTCTACAACTGGGCCTGTCCTTTTGTCCAAGTAACAATCTGAACTATATGGACACCAGAATTGATTTATTCTTATTTATCCGGAAACTAAAATTGATGAAAATGTTTGAGACACGCTCAAAATCCAAGTCCAAAGAAATAATAACTAACTCAGATGATCTGGAAACACGCAATTTGCAAATACAAGATATGGAACTACTCAGAATCATGCATGATCTAGAAACCGAAGACAACCATTGCAGCAATGAGAATTCGTTATTGCAAGCATGTGGCATTACCAGTATGCAACACACGCATAGTGGTCTCAAAAGGAAATCCAAGTTCAACCCCAATGTGCCTTTTGATAACATCGAAGCATACAATTCAGCAGTCATTCTTGAACTCAAGAAATCACGGGAGTCATTCCAAAAATCTAAATGGGACAATCTTTCAAATACCCAGCGGGAAGCCATCAAAACTCTGGAATCTGACACCAAAATCATAATTAAGCCCTCGGATAAAGGAGGCAATGTTGTAGTGATGAACGTGGAAGATTATAGATCGGAGGCGATGAGACAGCTCTCAGATGCAAGCTGTTATGAACTTATTGATTGGGCACAATATAAGAAAACTATCCAGGATTACCATAAATTATTAAGTGATTGGTATTTTCAGGGCCTTATTGACACCGATGAATACAGCTTCTTGAGAACGGATAAACCACGCATACCATGCATTTATTTTTTACCTAAAATTCACAAGCATGCCACTTTACCACCAGGGCGTCCTATCGTCTCATCGAATGGAGGACTCCTTGAAAATACATCAATTTTCTTGGACTCTTTTCTGTCTAAATATGTTCTTAATTTAGCATCATATTGTAAGGATAGCTCAGATTTCCTACGACAACTCCATGACATGCAATGGGAAGATAGCTACACTATGATTAGTTTGGATGTCTGCTCCCTGTATACGTGCATAGACCAACGAAAAGGGGTGGAAGCCTGCATGCACTTTTTAAAGAGTAGACATATAGACCTCTATGAACACAACAAAATGTTGGAGACCATGATGTTGTTCTGTCTCCAAAATAATATCTTCCTCTTCGAAAAATCTGTGTATCGCCAGCGGTCAGGTACCGCGATGGGGACTTGCTTTGCCCCCAGCCTAGCGAATCTGTTCCTAGGTTGGTGGGAAGAACAGATAGTGTGGACTGATGAGTGGAAAATGTATACCGACCATATACTTGTATGGATCAGGTATATAGACGATCTGTTCCTGATTTGGAATGGCCCCCAACATCTTGCCAATGAATTCATTGACAAATTGGGGATTAATGATCTAAACTTAAAGTTTACTCACAAGATCAGCCCGACCTACTGTGAATTCCTGGATATTGCAGTTGAAATTAAAGAAAAGAGAATAACAACACGTCTCTTTAGGAAACAGACCGCAGGCAACACACTATTACACGCTGCCAGTCATCATCCAGTCCCCCTCAAACAAAGCATACCCTATGGGGAGCTTCTTAGAGCACGTCGTGCTTGCAGTACCAACGGGGACTTTATGAATGAACAAAAAACCATGCTCACACGTTTCAGGGTAAGAGGATATAAAGAGGAAACCCTAGAGAGAGCTCAAAATAAAGTCAAGGATTTAAATCAGCATGACATACTCTTCAAACCCTCTATGAGTACTATTAAAAGAACAAACATTGACACCAACCAAAGAAATATTCCAAGAATGATAACCAAATTCAGTAGGGGAGCATGGACTCTCAATAAAATCATGAAGAAACACTGGAGCCTATTAAGAGCAGACCCTATTATTGGTGAATCCGTAGGCACTAGACCGCATATTACATACAGAAAAGCTAGATCACTAAAGGACAGATTAGTTCACAGCTACCGCGATGAGACTACACAATCACATTGGCTTACAAGGCCTAACGGTTTCACTACCTGCGGGATGTGCAAGGCAGATCGCAATGGCATTAACTGCAAAGAATATAGTGTAGGCACGAACCATAGACGGCCCATAAAACAGCAAATTAATTGCAACAGCGATTTCACTGTCTACATACTTGAGTGCCCTTGTGGCCTCAGGTATGTGGGCAGCACAAAATTGCCACTCAAACTCAGAATTTTGCAGCATCTGCGTGCCATCTCGAACCGCGATCACAACTATCCGGTAGCCCGTCACTATACTGAACTCCACAATAGCGACAACAGTAGCCTACGATTCTTTGGAGTGGAAAGAATCCCCAAACATATCCGAGGTGGGGATCGGGAAAAAGACCTAAGAGTACTCGAATCCAGATTCATCATTGATCTGGATTCTAAGATACCGAAAGGGCTCAACAGTGGAGAGGAACTAGCAACTCACATAGGCTTGTAGTTATCCACTTTATGGCCTCTCAGACAAATTGATCCTTAAATATATGGTCCCAAGAAAAATATGAGCACTCCCAATATACTGTTGGGATTTTAAGTCTAAATTGTTTTATTCTTATTTCTTTCACCTTTTATTTTCACTTTTATTCAGATAGGGATCCAGGTGCACTCAGGTCGATATATTTTCTCCCCAATTGGGATGATATATAAATATTAACCGTATTTGCGGTTGCTCTTGGATATAGCCACGAGCCTCCCTTGTGCCCCTTTATACCCTCTATCTATCACTTACTTTATATACACCACCCTCCTCTCACTCCCCAATCTCCAGTTTTCACTAATAGGATACTTCCGAACCTTGCCTATCACATAACCGGTTTAATAGTAAGAGAGCACATCAGCTATTGAGAATGACTGACGTATCCCATATCACCTACCACAGGCTCCTTATTCAGCTCAACATTTTTTGACCTTTGGTCCTGGATATATATTATGACAACAGTATTATCAATTACACATTTGGTGAAGTATGTCCATCATTAATTCTCTGTCTGCCATATGACTAGCACAATTGCGTACAGCATCCACTACTCAGCCGAGGTGCTACTGAGGGATTATTATTGTGTCTACTTCATTCTCAATATATGCGCAACCTTTTCTTTTTATTAAGTTGTATCACACTGATCAGGTAATATGCCGTGCGTCATCATTGTTATTTTTGAATTAGAAGCGTGAATCCGTTACATTGTAGTGTGATTAGCGTGTCCATTCAGATTGGGTGGAGTGATTACCTCCATCCGTATAACTGGTGTAGCCCACATAGATTCATTTGTAGGTGCTTTCAGCATACTAGTACACAAAAATGTACTAGAATGAATTTGAATCATGATTTTCATAATGAGCAGTGAATTCTCACACGTATTTTATTTACTCGTTATAACTTTATTGTTTCCGAATTTTTCGGACAAATCTCGTTTTTTAATATTTTGACGCACGTTAAATAGCTTATGTCTCTTAGACAATTGTCTTTGAATTCACATATCTGTATTTACTACAGTACCTGAATCATTTACTTGATCCAATGAATTTCTTCGTCAATTATGGTTGCGATACAATGTATTCTCGAAGTATTTTCTTTATGTTTATGAATGTTGTATTCGTATTTCTATGACCGATGGGCACACAGGAAGTAACTTGACAAAGGCAAACGCCGAAACGCGTCGTCCTTCGAAAGCTAGCGCACAATAAAGTTTTTGTGCCGTTTCCTGGTGTGCTGTCTTCTTATTCCTGAATTTCTTGGAGCTTAAGATTTGGATTATATCACAGTGGCTGCTGCCGCCACTGACAGCACCAACGTTGCAGGCCTGGGGGCTGCTCTCGCAGCAAGCTACGGATTCTAAACTTTTCTGCAGCGGCTCCCGCCGTTCCCGACTGACATCGTGAAAACTAACATCCGTGGGTAAGCCTGTGCATCTGTGTTTAAGGGTGTATGTGGGGGTTAATGGTCCGGGTTGGAGAACGCGGATTGTTCGTCTTTACAGTCCTCTCTGGACACTCTGCACAGTGCCTCTGCCCCGAAGAGAATATCGAGCACTGATTGTAGTACGGGAACAAACGTGATTGCCACAACTCTCGTTGCGGCGTCAGGACACAAAGGAGTTATGAGTGATTGGGACATTGAAAGGAAAGCAGAGGCCATATCTTTGTTTAACGAAGAGCAAGATGAGTTGGGAGTGAAACCCACGACAAGCACTGCCCCCGTGGGAAGTGACACTTCATTGAAACAGAAATTATTCCTCTTGGAGAAACTGAGCAAATGGGAAATAAATAAATGGTGGGAAGTCGCATCGCTTACTAACTATGTAGAAGTTGGCCGCGTCCCCAGAGGCTTAAGAATTACAATCGTACCGACGTATGACAATCCGAATCCGGATCTTCTAGCTGAATGGGCTCAATTTATGGCCAAAACCTGTAAAGGAATGCTAGAGATGCTCGTCAAATATGCCCAAATAGATCTTGAAACTACCAGAAAGGAATTGCTAATTCTGAAAGCCGACTTAGAGAAATACAAGAACGACAGTATATTGGAGGAATTCCTCAAAACACTTCCAAAGAAACTGAAGGAATACGAGGATTCAATTAAACTAAAGAAACAACGTAAATTCCTCAGGGATAAGCGTGATTACGCTGAGGGACGTATCCTAACCTACGCCAAGAAATACGACTGGGCCCAAAGAAACCTGAGAGCCACTACTACTGAACGGACAACGGAACTATTGTCAACAGGTTCCAGTTCTGATATTAGTACTGACTCAGAAGCTCCTAGCACAGCTATCCCTTTAGCCACACGTCCTCTCACTTTCTTACACGAGTTCCAGATACTAAAGCAGAAAAAAGATCAAACTCAAGTGAACAAGCCCCAAACGAGAGGACAGGCAAGAGGAAGGGGGCAAAGAAGAGGAAGAGGACCAGGGACCGCAAAAGAAAAAGATTGAGCAAGAGAAGATCAAAACAATTTCATACTTCGAACTCAAAATTCCAAGATCAGACAACTAATCAAACAGTCATTAATTTATCCACCAGAAGCCTGAGTGATGTTGAAATCTCAGTTCTACAACTGGGCCTGTCCTTTTGTCCAAGTAACAATCTGAACTATATGGACACCAGAATTGATTTATTCTTATTTATCCGGAAACTAAAATTGATGAAAATGTTTGAGACACGCTCAAAATCCAAGTCCAAAGAAATAATAACTAACTCAGATGATCTGGAAACACGCAATTTGCAAATACAAGATATGGAACTACTCAGAATCATGCATGATCTAGAAACCGAAGACAACCATTGCAGCAATGAGAATTCGTTATTGCAAGCATGTGGCATTACCAGTATGCAACACACGCATAGTGGTCTCAAAAGGAAATCCAAGTTCAACCCCAATGTGCCTTTTGATAACATCGAAGCATACAATTCAGCAGTCATTCTTGAACTCAAGAAATCACGGGAGTCATTCCAAAAATCTAAATGGGACAATCTTTCAAATACCCAGCGGGAAGCCATCAAAACTCTGGAATCTGACACCAAAATCATAATTAAGCCCTCGGATAAAGGAGGCAATGTTGTAGTGATGAACGTGGAAGATTATAGATCGGAGGCGATGAGACAGCTCTCAGATGCAAGCTGTTATGAACTTATTGATTGGGCACAATATAAGAAAACTATCCAGGATTACCATAAATTATTAAGTGATTGGTATTTTCAGGGCCTTATTGACACCGATGAATACAGCTTCTTGAGAACGGATAAACCACGCATACCATGCATTTATTTTTTACCTAAAATTCACAAGCATGCCACTTTACCACCAGGGCGTCCTATCGTCTCATCGAATGGAGGACTCCTTGAAAATACATCAATTTTCTTGGACTCTTTTCTGTCTAAATATGTTCTTAATTTGGCATCATATTGTAAGGATAGCTCAGATTTCCTACGACAACTCCATGACATGCAATGGGAAGATAGCTACACTATGATTAGTTTGGATGTCTGCTCCCTGTATACGTGCATAGACCAACGAAAAGGGGTGGAAGCCTGCATGCACTTTTTAAAGAGTAGACATATAGACCTCTATGAACACAACAAAATGTTGGAGACCATGATGTTGTTCTGTCTCCAAAATAATATCTTCCTCTTCGAAAAGTCTGTGTATCGCCAGCGGTCAGGTACCGCGATGGGGACTTGCTTTGCCCCCAGCCTAGCGAATCTGTTCCTAGGTTGGTGGGAAGAACAGATAGTGTGGACTGATGAGTGGAAAATGTATACCGACCATATACTTGTATGGATCAGGTATATAGACGATCTGTTCCTGATTTGGAATGGCCCCCAACATCTTGCCAATGAATTCATTGACAAATTGGGGATTAATGATCTAAACTTAAAGTTTACTCACAAGATCAGCCCGACCTACTGTGAATTCCTGGATATTGCAGTTGAAATTAAAGAAAAGAGAATAACAACACGTCTCTTTAGGAAACAGACCGCAGGCAACACACTATTACACGCTGCCAGTCATCATCCAGTCCCCCTCAAACAAAGCATACCCTATGGGGAGCTTCTTAGAGCACGTCGTGCTTGCAGTACCAACGGGGACTTTATGAATGAACAAAAAACCATGCTCACACGTTTCAGGGTAAGAGGATATAAAGAGGAAACCCTAGAGAGAGCTCAAAATAAAGTCAAGGATTTAAATCAGCATGACATACTCTTCAAACCCTCTATGAGTACTATTAAAAGAACAAACATTGACACCAACCAAAGAAATATTCCAAGAATGATAACCAAATTCAGTAGGGGAGCATGGACTCTCAATAAAATCATGAAGAAACACTGGAGCCTATTAAGAGCAGACCTTATTATTGGTGAATCCGTAGGCACTAGACCGCATATTACATACAGAAAAGCTAGATCACTAAAGGACAGATTAGTTCACAGCTACCGCGATGAGACTACACAATCACATTGGCTTACAAGGCCTAACGGTTTCACTACCTGCGGGATGTGCAAGGCAGATCGCAATGGCATTAACTGCAAAGAATATAGTGTAGGCACGAACCATAGACGGCCCATAAAACAGCAAATTAATTGCAACAGCGATTTCACTGTCTACATACTTGAGTGCCCTTGTGGCCTCAGGTATGTGGGCAGCACAAAATTGCCACTCAAACTCAGAATTTTGCAGCATCTGCGTGCCATCTCGAACCGCGATCACAACTATCCGGTAGCCCGTCACTATACTGAACTCCACAATAGCGACAACAGTAGCCTACGATTCTTTGGAGTGGAAAGAATCCCCAAACATATCCGAGGTGGGAATCGGGAAAAAGACCTAAGAGTACTCGAATCCAGATTCATCATTGATCTGGATTCTAAGATACCGAAAGGGCTCAACAGTGGAGAGGAACTAGCAACTCACATAGGCTTGTAGTTATCCACTTTATGGCCTCTCAGACAAATTGATCCTTAAATATATGGTCCCAAGAAAAATATGAGCACTCCCAATATACTGTTGGGATTTTAAGTCTAAATTGTTTTATTCTTATTTCTTTCACCTTTTATTTTCACTTTTATTCAGATAGGGATCCAGGTGCACTCAGGTCGATATATTTTCTCCCCAATTGGGATGATATATAAATATTAACCGTATTTGCGGTTGCTCTTGGATATAGCCACGAGCCTCCCTTGTGCCCCTTTATACCCTCTATCTATCACTTACTTTATATACACCACCCTCCTCTCACTCCCCAATCTCCAGTTTTCACTAATAGGATACTTCCGAACCTTGCCTATCACATAACCGGTTTAATAGTAAGAGAGCACATCAGCTATTGAGAATGACTGACGTATCCCATATCACCTACCACAGGCTCCTTATTCAGCTCAACATTTTTTGACCTTTGGTCCTGGATATATATTATGACAACAGTATTATCAATTACACATTTGGTGAAGTATGTCCATCATTAATTTTCTGTCTGCCATATGACTAGCACAATTGCGTACAGCATCCACTACTCAGCCGAGGTGCTACTGAGGGATTATTATTGTGTCTACTTCATTCTCAATATATGCGCAACCTTTTCTTTTTATTAAGTTGTATCACACTGATCAGGTAATATGCCGTGCGTCATCATTGTTATTTTTGAATTAGAAGCGTGAATCCGTTACATTGTAGTGTGATTAGCGTGTCCATTCAGATTGGGTGGAGTGATTACCTCCATCCGTATAACTGGTGTAGCCCACATAGATTCATTTGTAGGTGCTTTCAGCATACTAGCACACAAAAATGTACTAGAATGAATTTGAATCATGATTTTCATAATGAGCAGTGAATTCTCACACGTATTTTATTTACTCGTTATAACTTTATTGTTTCCGAATTTTTCGAACAAATCTCGTTTTTTAATATTTTGACGCACGTTAAATAGCTTATGTCTCTTAGACAATTGTCTTTGAATTCACATATCTGTATTTACTACAGTACCTGAATCATTTACTTGATCTAATGAATTTCTTCGTCAATTATGGTTGCGATACAATGTATTCTCGAAGTATTTTCTTTATGTTTATGAATGTTGTATTCGTATTTCTATGACCGATGGGCACACAGGAAGTAACTTGACAAAGGCAAACGCCGAAACGCGTCGTCCTTCGAAAGCTAGCGCACAATAAAGTTTTTGTGCCGTTTCCTGGTGTGCTGTCTTCTTATTCCTGAATTTCTTGGAGCTTAAGATTTGGATTATATCACAGTGGCTGCTGCCGCCACTGACAGCACCAACGTTGCAGGCCTGGGGGCTGCTCTCGCAGCAAGCTACCGATATATATATATATATATATATATATATAGCAATTTGCATTGAAGAATGGGTGGATAGATAAATATCTGGATGGAGGATTTAGTAGCAGTGTGATTGACTGTTTACTTGACTAATTTATAGTAATCTATAGGTAAGTGATTAGATGTGTGTATAGATCTAGGAATCACTGAGTGGGTGTTTAGAAACATGTATTGGTGTGTCAATGGTTTTAAATCTGGCACTCTCTATTTTACAGTGAGTGATGAAAGGTTATACTAGTGTATGATGAGGTGTATCTGATTGTCACATGGATGATGTCATCAGGGATGTCATCAGTGATGTCATTTGAGATGTCATCAGTGATGTCACTGACCCTGTCATGAATGATGTAATATGTGACATCATCAGCAGTGGATTGCGGGCACGCAAGATGTAGTTAGTACAACTAACTATATCGGAGGAATTTCAATGGTTTTGTTCGAGTGAAATGTCCAGCTAACTATAACACCCCTAAAACCTATTGTTTTTTCAGTGAATTTCTAAGGTTTTCTAAATGCTAATTCCTAACTATATCAGGCCTGAAACCTATGATTTTCTGAGAATTTCAAAGGTTTTTTAAATGCTAATTCCTAACTATATCAGGCCTGAAACCTATGTTTTTTTCAGTGAATTTCAAAGGTTTTTTAAATGCTAATTCCTAACTATATCAGGCCTGAAACCTATGGCTTTTCAGTGAATTTCAAAGGTTTTGTAAATGACAATTTTTAATGTATTAATTGTTATACTGATTTTTTTTATACTGAGTTACTACATTGTTTAAACTGTTTATTTTTAGATATTTTATTTTTTATTTACATTATACATTACAATACAAAATATACTTTCTCAGAATGAATTACTTTAGTTTAAATACTTTGCAAATAGGCAATAGACTTTTAAGTGCAGTAGTTACAGTTGTTGCAATGGGCAACACAATTTCAAAGACAAAGCAACATTGAGCTCCATGTGAATTTCTAGTCAAATGCAATTAGTTACTTTATGGATTACTTTCCTAACCACATGACTGGATGCTAGATTCAGTCCTTGGACATCTCCTGTAAACAGTTGAGTAAAAGCGTTTTGGTTACAGTAGTGATTTTTGAGGATTATTATTGTATATTAAAAGTTGGCACAGAACATTTTTCACATAGAATCACCAATGTTATCCTATGGCAGAAAATTCACTTAGCAGGTAAGTAGTGTTATCGTTACTTTGTCTTACTCAGTGGTGGATCCTGGATCCAGCACAGGTGAATCTCCTGTAAACAGTTGAAAGAATGTGTTTAAGTCATACAGAGGATTTTTTAGGAATATTTTTAGTTTGTGAAAATAGACACTTAGAAACTTTTCTACTAAAAAGCACACTATGGATTCCTGTGGAAGAAAATACAAGTTACTGGTAAGTACGCTCAGAATTATTTTTCCGGGTCCGTGCTGGGCTAAAAGATGCAGCCCTGGGTTCTCTCCTGAGAACAGGTGAGTAAATCGTAATTCGTAGTTCAGCTGCTTTTAGAGGAATATTTGTACATTTCAAAAATGGACACTTCAAAACTTTTCTGCTGAAAGCCACACAATGGATTCCTATGGAAGGAAATACAAGTTACTGGTAAGTAAGCTTAGAATAATTTTTCAGGGTCAGTGCTGGGCTAAAAGATGCAGCCCTGGGTTCTCTCCTGATAACAGTTGAGTAAATTGGAATTCGTAGTTCGGCTGATTTTAGAGGAATATTTGTATGTTTCAAAAATGAACACAGAAACTTTTCTGCTGAAAACCACACAATGGATTACTATGGAAAGAAATACAAGTTACTGATAAGTACGCTTAGAATTATTTTTCAGGGTCAGTGCTGGGCTAAAAGATGCAGCCCTGGGTTCTCTCCTGATAACAGGTGAGTAAATCAAAATCCATAGTTCGGCTGATTTTAGAGGAATGTTTGCACAATGGTAAAGGAAGGGGGCGGGGCCTGAGGTGACGTGTGCAAACGCGCCCCTTAGAGTGTTTTAAGTTGGGGGATTAAGTCCCCTTGAATCCTGAGGTCCCCTGGTGGCCAACTTGCCCACCAGGTAGCTCCAGTATGCGCCCGGGAGCTGTGTTGCAGAGAGGTGTTCAAAGGCCACTCCCCTTTTTACAACACTCTGCAACGCAGCTCGGTGGCTCTTACTGGAGGTACCTGGTGGGCTAGTTGGCCCCTAGGGGACCTCTGGATTGAAGCTGAATGAATTCCCCAACTTAAAACGCGCCACAGGGCGTGTTTGCACAGTATCACCTCAGGCCCCGCCCCCTACCTTCAACACTGTGCAAACGTGCCCTGTTTCACGTTTTAAGTTGGGGGATTATGTCCCCTTGAATCCTGTGGTCCCCTAGCAGCCAACTAGGCCACCAGGTACCTCCAGTAAGCGCCACGGAGCTGCGTTGCAGAGAGGTGTAAAAAGGGGTGTGGCCTCATTACACCTCTCTGCAACACAGCCCCCTGGCGCATACTGGAGGTTCCTGGTGGGCTAGTTGGCCCCCAGGTACCCCCAGTATTCAAGGGGAATTAGTTTCCCCACTGTGGTGTAAGGAGGAGGCGTGGCCTCCGGCCCGATCCCGGTCTTTTTTTTTAGAAGGGGGGCTGTGTAGCCCCCCTTCTTTTTCCATTTTTTTGGCCCTGGGGACCCCATCCCCCAGGGCCTGCCCCAATATTTGTTTATAAAAAGAAATCGGGAAGGTGGCCGGGTGGCCCCCCTCACGAGGCCATAATTTGCCCCGGGGACCCCATCCCCCGGGGCATGGTCCTTTTTTTTTTCTTTTTTTTTTTATGGAGAGGGCTGCGTAGCCCCCCTCCTCTGGCCACTTTAAGGCCCTGGGGACCTCATCCCCCTGGGCCGGCCATTGTTTTTCTTATTTATGTATTTTTTAATTGTGGAGGGGGGCCGTGTGGCCCCCCTCCCAGGCCACTTATGGCCCCGGAGACCCCAACCCCCAGGGCCTGGCCTCTGTTGGGGGCCATGGGGGGGTCCCCAATCCCCCCACGGTCCCAGCCGGCTCCCTGCGTCCTGCGGGAGCCGGAATTGCTTTTCCACATGGGGAGCAGCTAACATGCTGCTCCCCATGTGGAAAAGCAATCAGCTTTGCTTCATTGAAGCGAGAGCAGGTTTCCCTGCTCTTGCTTCAATGAAGCAAAGCATTTTGCAATGACAGGGTGGGAGCCGCGAGGCTCCTGCCCTGTCATTTCAAACTACAGTGTCCTGGGGGTGGGTACCCCGGGACACTGCAGGAGCCGGCCCTGGGGGGTGGCAGTCCCCAGGGCCTATTCAAGGCTCCAGGAGGGGGGCCGGGTGGCCCCCCTCCCACACTGACAAGTTGCCCCAGGGGTGGCCATCCCCGGTTCTGGGGGGGCCTGAGAGCCCCCATCGCAAATCATTTCAAGCCCTGGGGGGTGGCGGTCCCTGGGGCTGGGGGACTGCGAGCCCCCCCACCAATTTTCAATATGCCCTGGGGGGTGGCTGTCCCCAGGGCTGTGGGGGGCCGTGAGCCCCCCGCATACAGTATCTTTGAGCCCCGGGGGGTGGCGGTCCCCGGGCAGTGTGGGAGGGATTGGGACCCCCCACACTCTTTTTAAATTCTGCCTCTGGGATTTGGCCCCCCCGGGGGCCAATTGCAAAAGAAGCGCGGGAGCCCCGCGTGAATTTCGGCCGAAATTCACGCTGGGTGTGCGAATCTCGCCGATTTTATTTTTAAAAAAAATGCTTTTTGGGGCCCTGGGTGTCCTTGTGGGACCCCCTGAGCAGGCCTAGGGGGTCAGGGTGTTTCTACCCTGCCCCCTTGTCGCGTTTTTCGCGTTTGTTTTATAGGTTTCTTGTGCCTCGGTATACATATATATATATATATTACCTACTGGCAGTCGCCAGTAGGTAGTTATAGTTAGGACCTATTTTCCATAGGAAATCCACAACATTCTATTTGGAATAACTTTGGCGCCCGTTGACGAATCGTGGCGAAATTCTCAAAACTTTTGGCCAGCTCCAGTCCGCTCCTATCCTGAAAGTCTCGGGATGATTCGTGTAGCGGGGGCTGAGAAAAAAGGGGGGTCCCAAAACGTGTTTTCCCCATGCAATTTCCCTTAGGACCTTTAGCCGCAGCTACAGCCCGAACTGCTGAACGGAATTACACCAAATTTGGCAGAAAGGTAGACCTTGGTTCAGAGTCGTGCCTTTTGCTTAAATGGTGTAAATCCGTTCAGTAGTTCCTGAGAAAATCAAACTCACATATACATCTGGGCGGAGCCTAACCACACATCTCATCGTGAGATCTGATTGGCCGCAGTACTTCATCCAAGAAGTGTTGGCAGCAATCTTGGGACCAATATACATGATAGCACCTCATTAAAAAGCATTGCAATTAATAGAAGGTTTTAAGACTTTAGTTACATTATAAATCATTTGTTGATGGTACCATACTCATTTTAGGAATTGTGGTGTGTTCTAAGGTGATATTAAGATGTGAAAAAGCCTTCTGCTGTGATATCATGAATCATGTTTGAGAGAAAACTATTTTCTCATGCATTTCTCACAGAGGTTTGGAAGGTGATCTATAAGCTAAACTGAGAGCATATTTTCTGGAAATTCACATTATCTTTCTCAGTCATGTGAGAATGAAGTCTGACATTCTCAGTAAACCATGTACATCGAACAAGGGCAGAGACCGTCAGTTGATTTCTTGTGTTCTACTGCAGCTTCCCAGAGTGTTCTAAAGAACAACTAGAGTGCTAACAGTCCTACTTATGACTAGGGGTGGGCGGAATTTGCGGAATTAACCTCCGCAAATTATCGCGAGAATGCAGAAAATCTCCGCAAACACGCCGGAAATATCGCGAAGATGCAGAAGTTTTTTTGCCGCCTGTTCGCGGTATTTTTTGTGTGTTCGCGGGTCGCCAACTTACCCATGCGGTCGCTCACGGGCGCGGCCATCTTGTTTTCACTTGTCCCGCCCTCTGGCGTTGTTTACTTCCTGTTCCGGGTCGCGCAATGCATGTTCGCGGTCGATATTTCCTGTTCGCGATCGCTTTTACTTGATCGCGTTGCTTTTTGCTTGCTCAGGGAGAAAATATCGCGCGAACTTGCGCACGTGGTCGCAACGGGCGCGGCCATCTTGTTTTCCACTCTATTGCATGGTTCTGGGGCCTGATTTTCAATCCTCCCTAAATCTTTTCAATCCTTTGTTTATAGCCACTTTTTTTGGATCTTTATTACTTATTATTTCTCTAACTATTTTCCTGCCTCTATATTTTTGGTTTTTGTGTACTTTTTTTTTGTTTTTTAGCTACTTTTTCTCTTTGTATTGCCTGCTATTTATTTCCTTTACTCCTTTATTTATTTTACCTTTTCTTTCCCGCCCCGTCCCCAGAACCATGTCCAAGGGCAGGGCTGTTCGCCGGCGCAGCCAGAGCCGCGACCGCCTTCCTTGCGGAAGGCGGCGCCCACAAGGGGTGCATGCACGGGCCTTATTTGGGGAGGCGGAGTTGGCTGCACTAATTTTCTTTGTGCAGCGCCACCTCCCCTCAACCCTGGCAGCAGGTGGCAGGCCTGGGTCCGGGTACGGCCTCCGGGAGCGTCGGCAGCGGTGGGGGAAGGTGCGCCGGGCAGTGTCGCGCATCTCTGGGGTCCGGCGCACCCAGGCACAGCTGACGCACCGGTGGTCCGACATCCTGGACCGTGAGCAGGACCTGCTGGACCTGCTAGGAGTGGAGGTCCCGGGGCTTGGTGAGTACCTATTTAATTATTACAACTTTGTGTCTGTTCTTCTGCTCTATGTTATATATTGCGAATATCTTTTTTTCCTTCCAACCAGATAGAATGTTGCTGCTTGCAATACATTCCAGGTTAATAACGTTTAAAAGTCTTCTGTGATTATGACACAGGTGCTCTTCTGCGCTACTACTAATCTTACTTGTTTGCAGCTTTGCGTTTGCGCTTGCTTAGCGTGATTCTTTACGAGTTTATTTTAGAGAAATTAAGTTACGTAATGCTACAGTGACTCACGTCCACTCCTTACTTTGTCCTGTCACTAATAGATAGGGGCGGATTGATACATAGGTTTAGGTACTTTGTATGAGCTTCTAATTGGTTAGTGGTATGCGTGATGCCCCCCTCACTCAGTTACGTGACGTGCTGCTAGTACGCCAGTCTTTAGAACCTTTCTAGTTTGTTCAATGAGTGGAGGTAGGCTTTGCAGTTACTTAGCAGTAGCAGATCAGCATCAATCAAACCAAAATTGTGTATATACAAAAAATGTAGTCATGTTCATGTGTCCTCCATGATTGGATCATACACATTGTTGAGGAATACAGTCGAAATGCATACTTAATGTACAATTGGCATGCCTGGAATAGGTGGGCTAGGTTGGGTGGTACGTTGTACTAATACTTAGGCTTACTTGTAACTTAGTTTTCTGGAATCAGAATGGAAGAATGGATTACTGTTGATAAATAGTAACTTAAGTAGTCGAACTGCGAATCCCCCGATATTACATGTTGACCAGATGAGATCGGTCAATGTAGTTATTGCAATTGTTTACATAAGTGATTTTTGACCGTTGTTGAAAAATATTGTATTTGCTTAAGTTGACACCATCCATCAATGTTTGTCTCTTTCTTATATCTTTCCTGTTCATCAGCACCCAGGGGCAGACGGGCAGGGACTGGGCAGTCGGCGGGACAGGAACACCACGAGGAGGACACCGCTGAGGGCTCCTCTGCTGGCCCCAGTAAGTCTTCTTGTTTTTAATAATATTTCTTATTCCATAACTTTTACTGCCCCATTTCTCCCGAACTATAGTGTGTTTCCAAATGCTATTTTTTTACCACCAATTATCCTTCGATCTGTACGGTTTCAAAAAGCTTATCCCTGCCTCCGCTATGATGACTGAGTACTACTACATACTATCAGTCTGTCTGTCTGTACTGTAGTAGCTAGTCTTGCCCAGTGCCACTCTTTGTGAAAGGTTGTAATATAAAACTCATATTCACCAGTAGCTCGTACAATCCGTTGGGTCGTTGTCTTGTACTACTTTTTACTCTTGTTGATGTTTAGGCTTTGAAAATTCACAGCAACAGCCCTACCAGATTTCTTAATATTTTGATATGATACCCTATAGGACATACAACTGTTGTAGGGATCTTGCACATACATTTGCACCAGAAAATAGGATGTTGGTGATGGTAGGTTGGACCTTCCTTGCACACCTCAATCAGAAATTCCGCACCCACCACAATTCCACTGCTTGACTATAGTACTGTCTTGTCATACCTATTAGGTCTCGGAACCCTCCCCCCAAGATAACCAACAAGTAGACAACCCAGAACATTAACACACCCAACCTCTGTCGTGGAAGCAATTCACATGCACACCCTTACTTTAATTTGCTCAATCGTGTAAGTTAGTCCACTCCACACCAAATACCACAAAGTCTATGTAAGTTTAAAATTTTTATTTCAATTTGAGAAGGTCTGTACACTGTTTTCTTAGCAGCACCAACCGGCAAATCAATAACATTAAAACAATATACATTGTTACACTTATACAGTTGGGAATTAAATCATGATAACTGAAGTGGTGGAAGGCAGCACCACCATCCCATAGCAATTTAGTTTATATACATTTATAAATGAAGATGTGAGTGAAGGGACCCCTCACCTCAGAAGAACCTAGTACTGGTAGTTGGTGCATCGTTCAGAAGCTCTGGTTCGTAGAAGCGAATCTTGCATCTCTAATGCGAAAAAAGGAAATGGTGTGCGTTAGTATATTGCAACTTGCAAGCATTTCTCAGCCGTGCCAAAAAGTGTAGCATCTATGGATAAGCAATATGGACTAACAGTAACAGTAGTACACCAGTTCTTCCTAAAAAAGTGGCTTGTTAATGTTTGTTGACCGCCTGTACGCAGCGCGTAGACTAGACAGTAGCAGTGTGAGGCAGGTCATGTGGGCTCAAAGGTGTCTTAAGAAGCTGCAAGGTAAAGGTAACGTCACATGTGCATGGCTAGGGCTAATCAAGCAAATGCTACAATGATCATATAACTTAGTGTCTACTCTACTACTACCTGATTTGTACTAGTGATTTATGTTAGTATTAACTCATTTTTCAACCTTGCTACTGATCAATAGGGGGGAGGTGTATATGTTGCCTAATAAATGTGTAATGTTTTCTAGGCGCACTACCGACCACCATTGCTGGGGCCAGCGAAGGCGACGCAGAGGGCGAGGATGCGGCAGTTGCAGATAGCAACGGAGGGGGAGTGGCAGCACCAGTGGCAGGCGGTGGTAAGTTAGATTCATAATCTTTAACTATTGTTGAACTTGGCAGCACACTCACTGCAAAGGTGTACTGTATGTATATGTATACTGTAAAGTTGTGAATTAGGGCCCCATTAGGATGGTGGGCGTATTGCCCCCGCCGGGCTGGCTGGAATTCACTGCCGTCACAGCAGGGGCAAACCTCCCGCCATCCCTGTAGAAAATATTCAGACATGTCTAGGCGGAAAAGGGTTCAATATGGCGGTGGTGTCTCTCTCACCACACCGGCAGCCATATAATCTGCATTTTGGAATGCCTTTGCGTGGCGGCATTACCGTCCGCCACGGAAAGGCATGCACACATTGCAGAGTATGCTTGGGGGCCCCCATGGAGGGTACCTACCGATGCTATGGTACCCCCCCGACTTTCAAAGCAAAACGTGACAGGCTCCGTGCGAGGCCCGTCATGTTGTGCTTGGAAAAGCAGCACAACATTTTAGCATTGCTTTCAGCAAAGCCAACCAGAATTTAAATTTAAAATAACAGGGTGCGCCCGCCACTGTGCCGGGCGCATCATCCTATTTAATTGTCCCCACGGGACCCCCACCCTTTTTAGCAGTCGGATGGCGGGCGGACAAAGTCCGCCCGCTATCCGATGTCGTAAGTAAGTATGAGTTCTTGGGGACGTTTGAAGAGTGAACTAGAAGACTAGAATTCCCTTTAATTGGTATAGGACTAGGAGCCAGAGTATTGAGTAACCAATGGCCTCATCTATCTGATTTCAACTCCGCTTTGAAAGTTTTATGGAGAAGAGCACCTGGTGCACTGTTCAACTAAAAAGTGTAAGACAGGTGGAAGGAAGAAGGACGGGCGACATTTAAAATGTTATGTACTACTGTGCTTTATTTTATAGTGCTACTCTACCATGCCACTATGTGTATAAATAATTACCTTGTCCTACTGTTTTATTAAGACTATATTTTACAATAGTCTTTTTTTTTTCTTTTTGATACACAGCTACTCCGAAAATCAACCGGAAGGAGTTGGCCGCCAAGGCACGGCGCCGGAAGCTGGAGGCAATCCAGCAGGAATACCGGCGGCTGGTGGTCCTAGCCGAGGAGGAGGAGGAGAGTGCCGCAGCAATTCAAGCCTCCTCCAGTGCCCCGGGCCCCAGCCACCGCCCTCCAGCGGTACGGCGCCACCGTCTGGCGGCTGCCCGCCGCCACCGTGCCATCTCCGGTGCCCCCCCCCCACTGTGGCTGCAACTGCCGCGGCCTTAGACGCCGCTTCGCCCATTTAGAGGACCAGATTCGTGTCCTCCTCCAGTCCCGCCCCACCAGTTAGTCCCTGTCACTGCCCCTTTTTTAATTCCTGTTCGTTCTTCACTCGTTTGGGCGTTCTCTATTTCTATGGACAGTCGTTGGGGTTAGGGAGGTGGGTGGGTTAGCTTTTGTGGGTTTAGTTTATTTGTTAGGGTCAATTAAATATATTTTTCTATGTTACATGCAATGTTGTTAATGTTTTGTAGGTGGGGTAACTGTTTTACATCACACTGTTTCTTTGCTGGGGCATGGCCGCCCATAGCGTGTGTTTGATTTCAATAATTTGCTGACTGTATAAGACACAAACAGATAGATGCGACACACCTCACTCATTGACTGGTCCTACTATGCATTCTTTGGAGTGGTGTTTGAAACTGACATCATTGACAACATGTCCATTATTGATTCTGCCTCCCCCAAACTTCTCTCTTACCGGTGCTTGATGTTTATGTCCAACTGTGGCACAGCACTGGCTGCATGGTGAAGATGGTTTCCTTTTTCATACATGCCATGATTGGGGTGGTGGTGGTAGTATAGTAGTAGTAGTATACACTGGCAGGGTGGCAGCATTTCCAAAAAAAAGAAAAGGAGATAGTCAATCGCCTTTGAGAGACTGTTAGAGGAGTAGTTGAATGAAGTACATCACAGAATTTACCGAGCAACAATTATATGCTCAAATATTTGACAAAAAAACTGAATGCTGGTTATTATGAGGATAGCCTACTAGACAGAGTTACAAACTATAGTTTTGTCGACTTGGCTATGCCTACAGTCTAACAGTTAGTGCTGTATATGAGGAATGACAACAAACAAATCCAATCAATGCCGGCAATTCATGCTGAGGTATATGTTCCTTTGTTAAATAAAATAACCTGTGAAATATCCTACTCATGGGTGGGCAAGCAGAAGAAGATCATCGCTCTGCATTGAAATTGAAGTAGTGTTGCTTTCACCACATCCGCCCCAGCAAGTGTGTGATTAAGTATTGGTGTACATTTAATTTAGTTACACCTCGACAATAAGTCACACAGCCCGGGGGAAGAGGGTTAGGGTCCGTTGATTGGATGGGAAGGGGGATTTTGGGAAAGGTTTGACATAGAAAAACAGTATGCATACATAGACAAACAAACGACAATCATTGAAGACTACCATACCATATCCATTCCATATGTTAAGGTATAAAAAAGGAAATGCATGCATGATGAGACCCGGATTACATACACTTCTATTTCTTGTTCTGTTCCGGCCTTAATACTTTAACAGATAGCAAATAGAAATTTTAAATATTGGTAGTGAAGAATCGTAAACACAGAGCAAACGTAATGATGATTGATAATAACAACTCCAAGAACACACTGTTGTAAAGAATGTTTACAAGATATTAATCAAATTATTTAAAAGAAGTGAAAAGTGGATACTGTTACTGTCTTATCCTGGTCAAAAATGTGGACTGGTTTTTTGCATCTCGGCATTCCTCTTGTTCTTCTCGTCCATCAATCTTGGGTGTGTCGCCTCACCACTCGCCACTGCCCGGCTGGAATAAAAAGGTGATTGATTGGTAAGGTAATTAATATGCATTGTAATGTTTTACAAAGTTTTGGACAAGGCCCGGCCTGTAATTTTAGATTGAAAACCAAAGGGGATATTCAGAAAGAAAGTGAAAACAAATGCACAAGTGATGGTGTAGTGCAACAAGAACACTTTCCGAGGTGGCATGTATGCATATGCATCATCTCTACTGTAGTCTGTTTCCAGCATAGACCTTCAACAGTAACAGGAGAGATCAGGCCCACAGTGCTTACCATTAGCACATCCTACGTTAACACTTTAGAGTCCTTTTTTTTTTTCTCTCAAAGAGTTGGACAAACGCAAAGCACATTATCCATTCCAGACATAGCATTTTACAGTTAAAGTTAGTAAAATCAATGCACTGCAGTCATCCCACCGCTACACTCTATTCAACTTCTACACAGACATTTGGGTGTGCTGTGGTTGTGGTTCACGTGTTTACCTTTAGGCTTTTCCGTTTTATGCCACTCATGAAACATCCTCCTGACTTCATCATCAGCTCTGATACTTCTACTGACTGAAGATCGGCCTGCAGTACAAGTGTAATTTTTATAACACAACAAGAGTAGAAATATAAATATTACTGACTTGAGTCATTCTTTATTGCGTACAGAAAGATAGATTAACACTAGTACACTTTGACATCACTTTGTGCACAACAAACAACGCAAACACAAAGACCAATAGCTCAGAGTCAGGTGTCCAATGCATGCCATTAATTATCATCATTTATTACCTGTTACTTCTCATCTTAAGTTAACGGGCCGTCTCTTTCGCCATCATCATGACGGACGGTGCTGTTAAGTCACAGTCATTTGCATTGCGCAGATTGAGTGAGTCCCCTTCCTGTATTGAATTAAAAGCAATGTATCACCAAGATGCAGGAGAAGTACACATTTCTTGTTTGCCAGAAGAGGAAAATTAGTGTGTTCTGTAGAATGTTGATTAGTGGCAGTGCACAATTACATCAATTCATTCATGCGCAACACACACAACAAAATCTACATCACTCAGTCTGCTTTTCTGCGGACAATGCATGGCATCAATCATTACCTGTTGCATCTTATTTTCAGTTAATGGCCAGTCTCTCTCGGCTCTGAAGGAGGATAGCTATAGAAGTCATCAGATTCATGGTCCACTTGTTTTGGAAGGACGAGGAAAGTTTGAATTTGTTGTTACCATCATCCAATCATCATTCATGAGGGAAATGGAATTGACCAGGAGATGCAGTATGATCGAGCGGAGGAGCTGGATTCTGAGGACTGTAGTGTCAAATGGCAGACACCTGAAACTTGTATCTTAAATTAGAAGATTAGAAGACGGTGATAATGCATTGGTTGCGATTCACAAGTTTATAACCGGAACAACAGACACAAACAAAGGGGGAAAAAAGGGAGGAAGACAGTAAGTGCGAGCCTAATTGTCAGGGAAGTATAGCTCGTCCTCAAACTCTGGGGGATCTTCCAGTAGTAGGTAATCATCTGACACAATACTTCCGTCACCTGAGCCGCTGTCCTCATCTTCCTCTGTTGATTCATGCATTGTGTAATTCGGTGGTATTAAGTGCTGATTCATTTTGATCATTGTTAACCTCTCTACGTTTTTGGGAGATAGACTGGTCCTTCTCAAGGTTACAATGGAACCTGCAGCACTGAAAACACGTTCGGAAGAGACACTTGCGACAGGGCAAGCCAGATAGCTTATCGCCAGCCTGCTGAGCTGTGGCCATTCAGACCTTTTCCTATGCCAATACTGCACTGGGTTTTGATCAACATACACCTCTGTTGGGTCGTCCAGATAGGCCTGGACCATCCGCTCAATGTTCAGGGTTGCTGCTGGTAAGCTTTTGTGCTGTTTTTTCTGTGCATCAGCACTGTGCTTAAGGCCCATATTTACATACCAATCTGATAATGATTGTACTCGGCCGAATGATCCAGTTATTGTTTTTGTAGTCGATGGTGATGGTGAGTGTTGCGATTGTGAGCCAACCGCACTGCCCTCAGCCGACGAAGTTGCACTTGATTCTGCATGGCCTGCTTCAGTATCAGTACTTGTTGTGGGTTGATGTGGCGGGCTTTTAATTAGCAGCCCTTCGTTTTCAAACTTGATGGCTGCTTCAGCTATACAACTTTTGTAGCGGGCAACATCAGTGTCGGAAAAAGAACGGAATAGTCCTAATTTTGCACGTGGATCCAGAATTGTGGCACAAATGTAATGTTCTTGTGACAAAATTTTATTTTGTATCCTTACATTTTCTGATAAGCGCCTGGATAAGCTCTCCACCAAGTCATGGGCTTGCCTTCTGTCCTCTACACCTTTGTAGGATTCAGACACATTATTCAGCTCATGCTCTAGCATTTGCAACAATGGGATAGCTTGGCCCACTGTACAGTCCTCCTTGCTGACTTCACGTGTGAAGACCTCAAAAGGAGACAGCATCTCAGTGAGGCATTGAATTAGGGTCCATTGCTCCCTCTGAAGGGTCATGCCTTTAACACTACATCACTGCTTCTGTACCAGACATAATCATTGAGTGACCTGTGCTGTTCGTACAGACGATCAAGCATGTAATACGTTGAGTTCCAACGTGTTGCCACCTCCTGGATGAGTGCCTTGACTGGCATCCTACGGTCACGTTGGATGATCCTCAGCTGCTTCCGAGCTTTAAAAGAATGGCTGAAATGAGTGCATATTCTTCGGCAGATGGACAGTAAATTGCTTACTATGGGTTCTTTTTTCAGAAAGTCTTGCACTATAATGTTTATGCAGTGTGCCAAACACGGAACCCTGAAATAGGAACCAAGTTCCATGGCCTTAAGTACATTACTGCCATTGTCTGTGGCAACAAAACCAATACCAAGCCCTCTGGGCTGCAGCCATTCCAAAACCTTGGTGCGAAACTCTTCTAAAATGTTTTCAGCCGTATGAGATTTCTCCATGGCGAACATGGCTACAGTTGCATGTTTCCGAGTACCTTCAAAAATCGCAGCTGTGTCAACAACACCTCGTGCAGATAGTTGATCTTTAACCCCCACAAAAGAGATCCAGTGTGCAGTGATACACATGTAATCTGTGGCTTGGCAACTGGTCCACATGTCTGTTGTCAGGTGGATATTGTGCACAGCACTCTTCTGCAAAGCTTGTCCAACCAATTCCAGCACATCATGATGTAGTGCCGGAACAGCAATTCTTGCGAAATAGGACCGGCTTGGAACTTTCCATTTCGGACACAAATTCAAGGAAACCCACCCCTTCCACAAATGAAAAAGGAAGAAGGTCCAGCGCTAACATTTTAGCCAGCTTCGCATTGTACAATCGTGCCGTTGGGTGGTTGCGTTGGAACTGCCCCTCCAACCTAAACATGCTGTCAATGGTAGGCTGGCTTACTTTCCTTAGTGGTGCCATTAACCCACTAAGGCTCAACGACACAGATTGTCTCATTGAGGTACTCGCCGGTCGCCTTGGTGTCTCACCCACACTCTGAGTATGGCTCTTACTGCGGTGCCACTCTGATGTTACTGAGGAGGATGTGGGTGTTACCACTGCAGTGACTGCACTACTGGAGACAAGGCTAGAAATGCCTCCCTGTTCTTCACCTGCCACCACAATAATATCGCTCCCTGATTCCTGACCAACTTCAAAGGGTTTAGTTTTCCTACTTTCTTTTAACTTAAGTAGGTGATCCTCCCACACAATAGTGTGGTGTATTCTGAGATGACTTGCTTGTCCTCCGGTACCATAGTTTGTACCAAGCTTACCACGCCGAACACCTTGCCGACAAATTGCGCATATAGCAACGTTCTCCTCCTTGGCGCTAACAGAAAAGAAGTCCCAAACTGGGGAGGAGAACTTTCTGGCACTGCTGGATGTGCCACTTTCAACACCAGATGAACTTGAGGGGGTGCTTGAAAATATGTGACCCTGTCCACCTACACTGTGACTTTTACTACCACTTCCTACTGAGGTGGTTGAGCTGGATGTAGGTCCCTGGCGGGCCTTGGAAAATATGGCAGCTGGAGGTAGTGGTGGTGTAACCTGTGTTGGTGAGATCCGTGCTACATCCCGCTCAGTAGCAGCCTTTCTGGATAGGGTTAGAATGTCGGTCTCCAATCCCTTTGGGGCGGGAGTAATGTGCGTGATGACTGGCTCGTCTTCATCAACATCATCACCCCCCTCTTCTACATCTACCTCCATAACTCTAAGTTTTTCTGGGACCTTCCTTTTCAGAAGCAATGTCTTGTGGCGTACTTCACTCTCAGACCGAGCTGGTGGGACCCAAGTGTCATCACGATCATCAGAAGCGGGGCTTGAAGAAGAAGATGATGGACTAAGCCTCCTTTTCCTTGCTGGTGGTCTGGAAGACAATAGATGTTCTGAAACAGTGGTTTGACTTCGCTCCGCTTTGTCTGCAGGAAGCTCGATTTCCTGAAATGCCCCTACGTCAGGAGCAACAACTACTATGGTGGGCTGTTGTGGCGGCTGCTGCTGTTCTGGTTGCGGCGGCTGCTGCTGCTGTTCTGGTTGCGGCGGCTGCACACTGATCTGCTGAGTTTGCGCCTGCGTTGAACTTGATTGTGTACTACTTTGCGGTAATGACATTTCTTCAACATCGCTGCCCGTTAGTAGACTGGCTACCTCTGCGACAGTAAAGCCCTTGGGCCTAGGTTGGTGGGGTTGCTGGACCGCTGTGCTGCTCCCAGCTTGGTTCCCGGACAACGCTTTGGTGCCAAAAAAAACCTTGGCCGGCACACCACCAGTCGTGGTTAATGGCACTTCCTTTTTCTGTTCCTTCTTCTCACCAGCAACTTTCTTGGTACTGGACCTGGTACCTTTCTTTGGGGCCATCTTATTCCGACGTCAGGCAGGAGGCAGATGCACAACAAGTTCTGGTCACACGTGGGCGTGATGCGCAGCAGGACTTCTGTCTGGCTGGCAGTACAACGGGTAGCCAGGTGATGCCGATGACACCTCCTACTCTGTCTTTTGTGCACCTAAAAGCAAAGAAGACAGGAGAAGAACATCAGTGAAATGTTGCATTTGTTTTTGTGGTTCAGTTACTTAGTACTGTACTAGTGCAAACAAAAGATAGTCTAGCCATTTATGAATTTTTTTTAACTAGAGCTATGTTATACTACTAGTACTGTGTACAGCCACACTACACTCTCAGGAAGGTGATGTCTAAAAATTCAACAGATCACATAGAAAACACTTGATCAATAAAGCTGTGGCTACCTGCTCTGGTAGCAGTGGATGAAAGCAGGCCTGCTGGCAGACAAGGCCAGGCAAGCTTGCAGGCCTAGGCCTCAAAATGGCCACCAGCCACATGGCGAGCCCCAAAAACATCAGCAAGGCCACCCCAAAAAACACACTTCCCCAACTCAATCCAATGCCATCCATGCCCTAAATGATGTCTAAATTCAAGAGAGCACACAGAAAACAGTATATTACTAAAGCTGTGGCTACCTGCTCTGGTAGCAGTGGATGAAAGCAGGCCTGCTGGCAGACAAGGCCAGGCAAGCTTGCAGGCCTAGGCCTCAAAATGGCCACCAGCCACATGGCGAGCCCCAACAACATCAGCAAGGCCACCCCAAAAAACACACTTCCCCAACTCAATCCAATGCCATCCATGCCCTAAATGATGTCTAAATTCAACAGAGCACACAGAAAACAGTAGATTACTAAAGCTGTGGCTACCTGCTCTGGTAGCAGTGGATGAAAGCAGGCCTGCTGGCAGACAAGGCCAGGCAAGCTTGCAGGCCTAGGCCTCAAAATGGCCACCAGCCACATGGCGAGCCCCAACAACATCAGCAAGGCCACCCCAAAAAACACACTTCCCCAACTCAATCCAATGCCATCCATGCCCTAAATGATGTCTAAATTCAACAGAGCACACAGAAAACAGTAGATTACTAAAGCTGTGGCTACCTGCTCTGGTAGCAGTGGATGAAAGCAGGCCTGCTGGCAGACAAGGCCAGGCAAGCTTGCAGGCCTAGGCCTCAAAATGGCCACCAGCCACATGTCCAGGCCCAACAACATCAGCAAGGCCACCCCAAAAAACACACTTCCCCAACTCAATCCAATGCCATCCATGCCCTAAATGATGTCTAAATTCAACAGAGCACACAGAAAACAGTAGATTACTAAAGCTGTGGCTACCTGCTCTGGTAGCAGTGGATGAAAGCAGGCCTGTTGGCAGACAAGGCCAGGCAAGCTTGCAGGCCTAGGCCTCAAAATGGCCACCAGCCACATGGCGAGCCCCAACAACATCAGCAAGGCCACCCCAAAAAACACACTTCCCCAACTCAATCCAATGCCATCCATGCCCTAAATGATGTCTAAATTCAACAGAGCACACAGAAAACAGTAGATTACTAAAGCTGTGGCTACCTGCTCTGGTAGCAGTGGATGAAAGCAGGCCTGCTGGCAGACAAGGCCAGGCAAGCTTGCAGGCCTAGGCCTCAAAATGGCCACCAGCCACATGGCGAGCCCCAACAACATCAGCAAGGCCACCCCAAAAAACACACTTCCCCAACTCAATCCAATGCCATCCATGCCCAAAATGATGTCTAAATTCAACAGAGCACACAGAAAACAGTAGATTACTAAAGCTGTGGCTACCTGCTCTGGTAGCAGTGGATGAAAGCAGGCCTGTTGGCAGACAAGGCCAGGCAAGCTTGCAGGCCTAGGCCTCAAAATGGCCACCAGCCACATGGCGAGCCCCAACAACATCAGCAAGGCCACCCCAAAAAACACACTTCCCCAACTCAATCCAATGCCATCCATGCCCTAAATGATGTCTAAATTCAGCAGAGCACACAGAAAACAGTAGATTACTAAAGCTGTGGCTACCTGCTCTGGTAGCAGTGGATGAAAGCAGGCCTGCTGGCAGACAAGGCCAGGCAAGCTTGCAGGCCTAGGCCTCAAAATGGCCACCAGCCACATGGCGAGCCCCAACAACATCAGCAAGGCCACCCCAAAAAACACACTTCCCCAACTCAATCCAATGCCATCCATGCCCAAAATGATGTCTAAATTCAACAGAGCACACAGAAAACAGTAGATTACTAAAGCTGTGGCTACCTGCTCTGGTAGCAGTGGATGAAAGCAGGCCTGTTGGCAGACAAGGCCAGGCAAGCTTGCAGGCCTAGGCCTCAAAATGGCCACCAGCCACATGGCGAGCCCCAACAACATCAGCAAGGCCACCCCAAAAAACACACTTCCCCAACTCAATCCAATGCCATCCATGCCCAAAATGATGTCTAAATTCAACAGAGCACACAGAAAACAGTAGATTACTAAAGCTGTGGCTACCTGCTCTGGTAGCAGTGGATGAAAGCAGGCCTGCTGGCAGACAAGGCCAGGCAAGCTTGCAGGCCTAGGCCTCAAAATGGCCACCAGCCACATGTCCAGGCCCAACAACATCAGCAAGGCCACCCCAAAAAACACACTTCCCCAACTCAATCCAATGCCATCCATGCCCTAAATGTGATTGAAAATGAAATATATTCAAAAAACAAAAGGAACAGTTGCTTCATCATGCACACACACACCCATGAGGCCATGCCCATGGCTAGCTCGGGCCTACTACTACAACCCACAAAATTAAAATAAATTTAAAAAAAAAAAAGGAATGATGATAATTAATTATCAAAAATAAATTGTAGTTACACAACAACTGCAATGCCCACAATCAAACACAACAACCACTTACTTGTAAAATATCCTATTCCAAAAATCCTGAAATCCAATTGCAATGATGCAGCAGACAAAAAGAGTGATCTTTCCAGCTCCAAATCCAAAGGCAGAATGAGCAGGAGATGGACAAAGCACTGGGAGGAGCCTGCTGGACAGGAACAGGAAGTTGGAGAATCTGTGTCACTTCCTCCCTCTCTCCACCTTGTAAAAAAAAAATGACTCCTTGCACAAAAAAGGAAAGCCAAATGTGAATGTAAGGAGTTCTTTTCATCCAAAATCAGTATTTGCAGATGGTTTCATGCTGCTAGAGCCGATATTCCTCTCCAAATTGTAAATTTTACGTTGTTGAGTTCTCCAGCTTCACATTACTTCCGCCGGCGTGTCGAAAACGATATGATCGCGTTCTCTTCTTTGTCCCTGTCGCGTTGGATATGACGTGTTCGCGGTCTCTTTCTCCTGTTCGCGTTCGATTTCATGTGCCCGCGTCCTCATTCTCTGGCTCGCGATGTAGAATGACATGTTCGAGATCTCAATCTTCTCATACTCGCGCGGTGCATGATCGCGAGAAGAAAGACGTGATCGCGCGACAAATGACGTGATCGCGTGAAAAATGACTTGAATGCGGCCGCGAACTCTCGCGAGACAGCGCAAAATGGCTACCAAAATCCAACATCTCGTGGAGAACGCGACCGGGTCAAAAAAACTTGTCGGAGAACGCAGGGATTCAGGTAAGGCGATCGCGCGCGCGAGAATGTATTGTTTTACAGCGCGAGCAAGAAAAAAATTATCGCTAAGCTGCGGAATGCGGAAATTTTGACATTTTCGCGCTTTCCGCGGAACGCGAGAATGCCAAAATATCGCAATTTCCGCGAACGGAACGGAATTTTGGCCCAGGCCTACTTATGACAAACCTATTGCACACATGAAGCCATCTTGATTGGAATAAAGTGGTAACTCTTAAAACATTTAATTTAAAAAGGAACAACATGAGGGGGTTCATTTTGCCATAGAAAGTATGATTAGTGCTGCAGAAAGAAAAATTAGGGCACATTTTGAGTGACTTCTCAAATCCTCTTCTATTTCATTAAAAGATTCTGACATGCAGACTGAAACATGCACTTTGAATACCAGCAGCAGACTACCCTGGTGAGCAGTAGCTTTACTACAGTGATCTAATGAGCAACTAGAGTGCTAACATTCAGAATTCATGGCAAATTTGTGACACATCTGAATGCCTTCTTGATAGAACCAAAGTAAAAAACTGAAAGTATTTCTTACTGAGGAGCAGTAAATGAGGAAATTAGGAAACTTCATAACAAATAAGTCTCCCAAGATGGCCACCAGAGACAAAAGAGCCCAAATGTAGCCCAAATATCACCCAGATGTAGCCCAAGTATAGCCCAATGACAGAATGTCCCAGAGTGTTCTTAAGAACAACTAGAGCACTTACTGTCTTATTTATGACAAAAGTATGGCACACCTGAAGCCATCTTGATTGGAAAAAACTGGTAACACTTAAAACATTTAATTTAAAAAGGAACAGAATGAGGGGGTTCATTTTGCCATAGAAATTATTATTAGTGCTGAAGGAAGTAAAATTAGGGCACATTTTGAGTGACTTCTCAAATCCTCTTCTATTTCATTAAAAAATTCTGACATGCAGACTGAAACATTCACTTTTATTACCAGCAGCAGACTTCCGTGGTGAGCAGTAGCTTTACTACCGTGATCTAATGAGCAACTAGAGTGCTAACATTCAGAATTTATGGAAAATCTGAATACCTTCTTGATGGAATCAAAGTAATAAACTGAAAGCATTTCCTACTGAGGAGACTGCAGTAAATGAGGAAATTAAGAAACTTCATAACAAATAAATCTCCCAAGATGGCCACCAGAGACAAAAGAGCCCAAATGCAGCACAAATATCACCCAGGTGTAGCCCACATGTAGCCCAATGACAGAAGTGTGCAAAACACTTATTTTTTGTGTTTTTGCAGTTTTATATAGTGCAGAATTGTCAGGTATTGGAGTGTTTTACATGAGCATTGGTTACATCACACAAGATCAAATTAATTTTGGTTGTAGACATGGGGAGATTAAGGGGCATATGTATCAAACCCTTTTGCCGTTCGCAAACGGGCCGATTCTCAGAATCGGCCCGTTTGCGAATGGGAAAAGGCCTTTTGGGATGTATCATCCCAAAATGGCATCGCAAATTAGAGAATCGCAAAATTTGTGATTCTCTATTGTGCGATTGCATTTAAGGAATCGCAAATTGCGATTCCTTAAATGCAATGTATGAAGCCTAGAAAAATTGCAATTTGGCCGTAAGAAATCGCAAATTACCACCAAATTCAAGTCCATAGGAATGAATGGGAAGGTTTTCCTTAATTGCGATTAGCAATTTGCTAATCGCAATTAAGGAATGCCAAGGAATCGCAAAACATTTGCGAATTTTTTATTACATCCCGTTTTGCAATTCTCAAATAGCGATTCCCTAAAAATCGCTATTTGAGAATTGCAAAAACGGAACTTGATACATATGCCCCTAATTGATTTGACCAGAATTTGTGATTCTCTATTGTGAGATTGCATTTAAGGAATCGCAAATTGCGATTCCTTAAATGCAATGTATGAAGCCTAGAAAAATTGCAATTTGGCCGTAAGAAATCGCAAATTACCACCAACTTCAAGTTGGTGTTAATTTGCGATTTTATTGAAAAATGCACTTTTTGGCATTTTTCAAAGTGCCATGTGACGCACAGACATGCCCTTAGGGCATGTATGTGCGCCACATGGGCATACATACATATTTCAGGGGTGCAACAGGGTGTCCTTTTGACACCCTAGCACCCTTGAAATTGCATTCTCATTTTGCGATTCTCAAATTGCGAATCGCAAAATGAGAATGTCTTCCCATTCATTCCTATGGGCCTCCTAGCCCTTAGGAATGAATGGGAAGGTTTTCCTTAATTGCGATTAGCAATTTGCTAATTGCAATTAAGGAATGCCAAGGAATCGCAAAACATTTGCGAATTTTTTATTACATCCCGTTTTGCAATTCTCAAATAGCGATTCCCTAAAAATCGCTATTTGAGAATTGCAAAAACGGAACTTGATACATATGCCCCTAAATGATTTGACCAGAATCATAGAATGTTGAGCTGAAGCAGAAACTCCAACCTGGTTCCCCAGTTGCAAAGTCTGCAGCTCTAGAAGTAACACCACATCCTCTCCCCTAAGTGCAACATTTAATCAAGCAGTCAACTGGATAAAGAAAATAAAGATAACAAACAATTTAAAAGTGCTTTGTCGCTTTTTGAAAACTCAGAAAATATGTCCTCATTTTCGTTTTTTAGAGCACTAACCATAATTTTGATGCAAATAAGACCCTCTCATATATATAATTTCTAAAGGAAATGCTCTAGGTATTACAGTTTTGATTACATCAAGATGACGTCAGGCGTTCCACACTTTTGTAATAAATATAGAATGTTAGCAATCTAGTTGTTCATTAGGATACTGTTGAGAGGCAGAGGCCAGGGGCACGGACTCTGAAAATTGAAGGCAGTTAGGAGGGTGCAGAGGCAACAATTTGACCACACTGGGCAGGCAGGAAGGGCAGTGGCAGCACAACAGACTATGGAAGGCAGTGGAAAGGGGGGCAGGGGCAACAAACCAACAATACAGGACTGGCAAGAGAGGCTTTGGCAATATAATAGACCATTGTGGGCAGAAGGAAGAGGCAGTGGTAGTACAACCTTACATGCCAACAGACCCGATTCAGCCAGGAAACGTCCAATGTTTTTAAGCTCAAATGGGCTTTATTTGATCTGTCTCCTGTCTACAATCTCCTCTTTTTCAATGTAACTCAAAGGGGAAAATCAATACCCCAGTTTTTTTCAAATTCTCCCTCTTACCAAGTTCAAAATATTCGCAAGTATGGTACATTGGATCATGGAAGGAAGGAGGAATTGGGGTAGGGACATGGACTCAGATAACAGAGGACAGGAAAGACATGGAGAGGTACACCAAACTGACCCTACAGGGCAGGCATCAGGGTTTGCAGCAGCACAATACACCACACAGGGCATGCGGGAAGGGAGTGCAGCACAACAATCCATAGAAAGCAATAGGGAGGGGACAGGACCATGCACATGGACAACAGAGAACAGAGGGGAAAGAGGCAATGGTAGCTAGCTGACCCTAATGGACAGACCGGAGAGAAAGCTGCAGCATAACAGACCATAATGGGAAGGAGGGATGGATCAGGGGCATTACAATGGAACAGACAAGCCAGGAGGGAGGGAATAGGGGTCTGCACATGGAAACAGATGGCTGGGGGCAAGGGGGCAGGGCAGGAGCAGCAAGATGACCATGGAGGTCAGGCAGGATGGGCACTATAAACAAGACACACCATGGAGAGCAGCAGTGAGACTATGATGGCATCCACACAGACCATGGAGGGAAGGTGGGAGGGGGTCAGGGGCAGCTAGCTGACCACACAGGGAAGGTGGGAGGGGCCGTGGTAGCACAGAAGACCATGCATGGCAAGCGGGAGGGTTAGTGGCAGCACAATGGCTATGATGGGCAAGAAGGAGGGTGCAGGGGCATGCACACAGGACCATGGAGGATAGAAGGGAGGGTCAGGACCTGGGCACAGACAAGAGAGTTCAGGGGAAGGGGTCTCACAACAGACCGCACGGGGCAGGCAGGGGTAGCAGTTGCAGCACAACAGACCATGGAGGCAGTAGTATGGACCATGGAGGACAGGAGGAAGGGGATAGGGGCATGGCATGTGGACAGGCAGGGTGGAGGTGGCAGGGACAGGTTACAGTCATCTGACAATGCTTGGCAGGTGGAAGGGGAGTGGCAGCTCAACAGAACACTCAGAGTAGATAGGAGTGGTAGGTCCATGGAACATGGTGGGCAAAAAGGATGGAGCAGGGGAATGCACAAAGACATCGGAGGGCAGGGGGAAGGAGAATAGGGGCAGCAAACTAAGCACAGAGGCTAAGCAGGAGGTCAATGATGGGGCATAGAATTGGGCAATGGAGGGCAGGAGAAGTGGACTGGTACATCATGCTAAATGGAGGGCAGTGGCAGCACATCAGACCATGCATGGCAGGAGGGAGGAGGCTAGTCCATGGATTCAGACAACAGAGGATAGGGAGGAGGTGGATGGGGCAGCAAGCTAACCGTTCAGAGAAGGTGTGCATTAGGAACTTTATTGTTTTTAAAATGTGTGTCTGTGCGAACTACTTAAAATATGAACAAGTATGCAGCATAATCTCACTTTTATTCAAGAAGAAGAGGACATTTGTGACTGTGACTCCGGGCTCACTTGGCAGAAACACCCCCTGACCCTCCATCCCCCATCGCAAAATGTAATGCCCATGAAAAGGGTAGGTGAATGCAGTGTTATATAGAACATAGTCCTGAGAGCACGATTGAAAATGAAAACTAGATATAGTGTATGGTATAAACTATGCACCAAAAAGTGTGATATAAGATGAACCGGGGCGTGAAATATAATATGCAATACATTGTGCACAATGACAGATTCATTGGAGAGCGCGAGATAGCACAGGCACTAGCGTGTGCTATGCGAAATGTGCCTTGGAGTGTAATATGCACAGGGCAGTGTTGTGTAACCTAACTAGTCTCTAAAGTTGTAATATAAAATATGTGCAAGGGAGTGTAACGTTGCATATGCACTGTGACAAAGATATGGATCCCAGATTGTAATATGTATTGCATAGCGCTGTGTGTTATAACATAGGCATCGAGGAAGGCACGTTAGATGGGGCAATATAACCCGTGCGAAGGCAAGTGTGTCATGACATATTCACGGGGTGGTGTTACAGTGCACATGGGCTAGAGAGTGTCATAGCATACACACTAGTTGGTGGAAAACAACACAGAGGTGTGTAGCAGTCGGCCGGCACTGGTGGGTGTAACACAGCATTGGGCTCAGCCAGGAGCATGCTGTGACTCTCAAGTGAGGTTTGTCTCCTTTCCAGAGAGTAAAATAAAAAGTATTACACATCCAGCGGTGGATGTGTGTTCTATTAACCGTGAGGGGGTTTCTTGCATAGTTTTGGTCGAATTTTTGTCGAATCCCCTTTGAATGACTTGGTGTGCTTGTGTATTAAATGTGCCCGTCAATAGCTACCCATGTTTGTATAAATAAACGACAAGTGTGTCTACTTGGAGAGTACCCACCGGGGGGCGCCGGGATTAGGCACGGTAGCGCGTCAGACACGTCAGAGCTTCACTAGTGGTGTAAATACATTCCATGTGGATTCATTGTATGCATAGTCGCCTTTTAATGAATATCACGCAAATCGTCATGGTGATAGGTACATACAGTTTGTCCAGCATGTCCTAGGTGATTCTATAAATATATTTAAAAAACAAATAATAAAAAACAAAGGCCGGCCCCGGGGGATGGGTCCACGGGGCCATAAGTGGCCTGAGGAGGGGGGCAACGCAGCTCCCTCCTAAAGATTTTTTTTTTTTAAAAGGCCATGCCCCGGGGGTTGGGTTCCCCGGGTCTGATTAATGCCTTGGGAGGGGTCCACGCGGCACCCTTCAAAAAAATGAATTTAAAAAAAAAAAAATTGTGGGCAGGCCCTGGGGGATGGGGTCACACAAAAAATAAAATAAATAAAAGACTGGCATCGCACCGGAGGCCACGCCCCCTCCTTGCAGCACTCTGCAAACGCACCCCCTGGCCAGTTGTAAGTTGGGGAATTAATTCTCCTTCAATACTGAGGGTCCCTGAGGGCCAACTAGCCCAACAGGTATCTCCAGTATGCGCCAGGGAGCTGCGTTGCAGACAGGTGTTCCGAGGCCACGCCCCTTTTTACACCTCTCTGCAACGCAGCTCTGTGGTGCTTACTGGAGGTACCTAGTGGGCTAGTTTGACCCTAGGGACCCTTAGGATTCAAGGGGACTTAATCTCCCAACTTAGAATGGCCACAGGGCACGTTTACACATTAGTGAAGGGAGGAGACGGGGCCTGAGGTGACGTGTGCAAACACGCCCTGTGGCGCATTTTAAGTTGGGGAAATAATTCCCTGTCAATTAATGGACCCTGGGGACAACTAGCCCACCAGGTGCTTCCAGTAAGCTCCACTGCTCTGCGTTGCAGAGAGGTGGTGCAGGTCGTGCCCCTTTTTACACCTCTCTGCAATGGCGCTTACTGGACGTACCTAGTGGGCTATTTTGCCCCAAGGGACCCTCAGGGTTCAAGGGGACTTAATCTCCTAACTTAAAATGGCCACAGGACGTATTTACACAGTGGGGAAGGGAGGGGATGGGGCCTGAGGTAACGTGTGCAAACATGCCCTATGGCGCATTTTAAGTTGGGGAAATAATTCCCCTTCAATCCTGAGGGCCCCTGGGGGCTAACGATCCCACCAGGTGCTTCCAGTAAGCGCCACTGAGCTGCGTTGCAGAGAGGTGGTCCGGGCCGTGCCCCTTTTTACACCTCTCTGCAACACAGCTCTGTGGCGCTTACTGGAGGTACCTCGTGGGCTAGTTGGACCCTAGGGACCCTCAGGATTCAAATGAACTTAATCTCCCAACTAAAAACGGCCATAGGGCGTGTTTACACAGTGGTGAAGGGAGGGGACAGGCCTGAGTTAACATGTGCAAACACGCCCTGTGGCGCGTTTTAAGTTGTGGAAATAATTCACCTTCAATCCTGAGGGACCCTGGGGCCAACTAGCCCACCAGGTGCTTCCAGTAAACACCACTGCGCTACGTTGCAGAGAGGTGGTCTTGGCCGTGCCCCTTGTTACATCTCTCTGCAACGCAGCTCTGTGGCGCTTACTGGAGGTACCTAGTGGTCTAGTTGGATCCTAGGGACCTTCAGGATTCAAGGGGACTTAATCTCCCAACTTAAAACGGCCACAGGGCGTGTTTACACAGTGGGGAAGGGAGGGGACGGGACCTGAGGTGACGTGTGCAAACACGCCCTGTGGCACATTTTAAGAGGTAGTTTCAATCCCCATGCACTATTATATACTAGGGGCTCACAGAGGAGGTCATGCTAATCACAGGGGGACCCCAACGCATAGTGTTTCCCAGTGTATGTAGGTGTTTCACTGTATTCTGAGTGTCTTTTAACATAGCACTTGCTCTAGGACTGGTTAGTCACTCTCAGTTACCACCAGTATCCGGCTGAAAAAGTTGAGGATACAGGATGATTTTGCAACAAGGCTTCTTTATGCTCTTTTGTTTGTTCTTTCTGCACGTTATCCTTCTTCCTGCACTTTTCTTCGTCTTTGTGGACTTCTGTTGCTTCTTTCTGCATTTCTTTTTTTCTTTCTGTGCGTTTTTTCTTCTTTCTTCACATGTCCTATCTCTGTAGGCATAGTTAGACATTAGCATTTAAAAAACCGTTGAAATTCACTGAAAAAAACATAGGTGTCAGGCACGTTATAGTTAGGAATTAGCATTTAAAAAACCTTAGAAATTCATTGAAAAAACCATAGGTTTCAAGGGCGTTATAGTTAGCTGGACTTTTCACTCGTACAAAACCATTGAAATACCCCTGTTATAGTTAGTTCAGCTGACTATAACTCGCGCGCCCGCAATGCACTGCTGATGACGTCACATATTACATCACTCATGACATGGTCAGTGACATCACTCATGACATCACTGATGACATCTCAAATGACATCACTGATGACATCATCCTTGTGATAGAGTGGCAGACTTCCTCTCACCCTAATATAACCTTTGATACACACATTCAAAAATAGAAACTAAAATTGTCAAAACAATCGACATACCAATACCAGTTACAACAACCTAGTCAGTAATTCTAAGATCCACATACACATCCACTCATTCACCAACAGTCCTATACAGTCACTCATACATGTACTCACTCATCATATGTACTCATGCACCTTTTACATCATGTTACACAATGCCACTCATCCATAGAGTTTCTCACACACATAGTCACTCATGCTAATAAAGAATCAAACATCCATTTACTTGCATTTACAGTTATACACACATCACCACACTTACTTCTACAGAAACTTACACTTACTTGGTCTTTTAAACAATCACTTATAGAAACACATACTTATTCATACAGGAACTCTTTCAATCTCTCACTCTCATATATACTCACTTATATACACCAATAGTCACATATACTAGTTTAAAACATATGTAGTTACCCATAAATACAATATTGAGACAGTCATTCACTCACTAACACACCCATGCACACACTCATCTACCCATACAGTCCTGCACACATGCTGTCTTCAACACATACAAACAGTGAGTCCCTCATTCATGCACCTATGCACTACATAATACCCCCACCTAACCATACAGATACTGAGACACTCATACTGACACTCAAAAAACCAACTAATAACCTATATAGACAATCATGTAGCTACTCACCAACCCATGCAGCCACTTATACACAAAGTGAGAGACTGATACAGATATTTACATATTTAAACATTACTCACTAAGCTATGTATTCACTAAGATACACTTAATCAGTCAGTTATACAATCAATTTTTCAAAAACAAATCATCCATTTAGACACTTATATACCCATTAATTTTTCCATCGACCTTGAGCTATACATATATAAAACATATTTAATTTTCAGAAAAACACACATTCACTGGATGATGTCATCAGTGATGTCATCAGTGATATCATTTGAGTGGTCATCAGTGATGTCACTGACCATGTCATGAGTGATGTAATTTGTGACGTCATCAGCAGTGCATTGCGGGCACGTGAATTATAGTTAGCTGAACTAGCTATAACGGGGGAATTTCAATGGTTTTGTACGAGTGAAGAGGCCAGCTAACTATAACGCCCCTGAAAGGGGCATTATAGTTAGAAATTGGCATTTAAAAAACCATAGAAATTCACTGAAAAAACCATAGGTTTCAGGGGTGTTATAGTTAGCTGGACATTTCCCTCGTACAATACCCTAGAAATTCCCCTGTTATAGTTAGTTCAGCTAACTATATCTCGCGCCCCTGCAATGCACTGCTGATGACGTCACTTATTACATCACTCATGACAAGGTCAGTGACATCACTGATGACATCTCAAATGACATCACTGATGACATCACTGATGACTTCATCCAGTGACTGTGTGTTTCTGTAAAGTTTAAATATGTTTTATATATTTATAGTGAAAGGCCTGTGGAAGAATGAGTGGGTGTACAAGTGTGTGATTGGATGATTTTCTAGGTGCGTGACTGACTCTATAAGTGAGTCATTAAATGTATCGTACTGCAGACTAGTGACTAAACTGTGTGAATGTCTGTATGTGTCTGTGTGTAGGTGTATAAGTGGCTGTATGGTTTTGTGAATATCTATATGAGTGTCTATATGGGTTATTGATTGGTTGTCTGAGTATCTGTATGAGTGCCTGAGTGTTTGTGTGGGTAGGGTGTGTGTGACTGTATGCATAGATGTGTGAGTGGGTGATTCTATGGGTGCATGGTTTTAAGAGTGCATCTGTGATGAACTGTATGGTTAGGTGAGTGTATTTATGGGTGTGTTAGGGATTGAATGTATATCTCACTGGTACATGTGTGACTAACTACATATGTGAAAGGCAGTATATATGCATGTAAGAGTATATAAGTGGGTATATGTGAGAGTGTGTGATTGTGAGAGTGGCTGTATGGATGAGTTTGTGCTTGTATCAACGATTGTATAAGAGCGTAAGAATGTGGTACTATTTTTATGAGTAAGTGAACTTGAGTGTGTTTAACTGTATAGGTGAGTAAATTGGACTGTGTTTAATTACTTGCACGACTGACTAGGTATGTCAGTACCTCAATGGATGATTGGCGGTCTGTGAGTGTCTATATAGGTGTATAAATGCATATGATAGTCTTGTACGGAGTGACTGTAAGTATAAGTGACTGTACAGGTGAGTGAGTGGAGGTGTATGTAGACCTAAGAGTTAATGAGTGGGTATGTAGTTATTGGTATTGGAGTATCTATGGTTTTGAGAATAGACATCTGAAATTTTGAGTTGGTGTATCAAAGGCTAAAATAGGGTGTGAGAAGATGCAGTAATTTATCACATGGATGATGTCATCAGTGATGTCATCAGTGATGTAATTTGAGATGTCATCAGTGATGTCATCAGTGATGTCACTGACCATGTCATGAGTGATGTAATATGTGATGTCATCAGCAGTGCATTGCGGGGGTGCGAGTTATAGTTAGCTGAACTAACTATAACAGGGGAATTTCTAGGGTTTTGTATGAGGGAAATGTCCAGCTAACTATAACACCCCTGAAACCTATGTTTTTTTCAGTGAATTTCTAAGGTTTTTTAAATGCCAATTCCTAATTATAACGCCCCTGAAACCTTTGGTTTTTTCAGTGACTTTCAAAGGTTTTTAAATGCCAATTCCTAACTATAACGTGCATGAAACCTATGGTTTTTTCAGTGAATTTCAAAGGTTTTTTAAATGCTAATTCCTTTCTTTAACTTATCCCTGAAGATATCATGTTTAATGATTTTGATTGCATTTCTATATTTTTCAAATTCAGTGTGTCAATTTAATTAATGATGTTTTTTTTTACATACTTTTTTACCATCATTTTTTAAACTTATTTTCTCAATTAATTCTTTTAAAAATTAAAAAATATTATTTGAATTTAATTGCTTTTTCAAACATATTTTATTATATTTTTCAAAATATTTTTTTAACTATATGTTCAAAACTTTATTTTATATTTTTTTTCCATGTTTCTGGATCCGCGCACCCTAAGCGCACCGTTCTCGATCCCTACGTGTTAGCATCCGCGCATGGTATGCGTTGGGTACGTGTTTAGTGCGCGATTGCAATGCGACCGGTACGCGACTCCCACCCTATACGCGAAACGTTCGATGTACGTAACGCGACGTTTACGCGCTTCTGCGATGCGTCATCTGCGGCTATGACGCGGTAGGTGCGCGGATCCCACGAAATATTCAACATTTAAAAAAACATATATTTGTATTTCATGTGAATATTAATTGAAGACAAACTCTAAACTAGTCTTAAAACTAATATATTTTTACATCTAATCCTATAATTTTTTTTAATTCAATTTTGCGGATGCGCGCTGGGTGCGTGCTGCGTAAGCGAAGGGTGCGCGGATCCCATGTGACCTGCAAAAAAAGAGATTTGATTGGTTCATTACACTTCCTGTTCTAACTATTGAAAGACCCCACCCAATTCAATCATTCTTCTTTGACCTTCTTTGGAGGATCATCTCTTTGCAGAGAAGAAGATTTTTTAGACTGAGTTTACACTTAGCTCTAACTTTATTCAACTAAAAGTGGCTTCAGGGCAGCAGGCATCACCTGTATCTCCTCATACATCTGAGGATGAATTTTTGGAGGAGTTACCATGCAAAGAACGTTTTTCTTCAGTGGTGTGGACATTTTTTACTTTTCCTGAGGGGTAGAATAAGGCCAATGCCACCTTGGTCACGTGCAATATTTGCAAAAGAGTGCTGTCGCGAGGGGATCCTAACAAGAAATACTCGTGCGGCACGGCAAGTATGATGAACCACCTGAGGACCCTTCATCCGAACAATCTTGCACAACAAGAGTGCCGACGGTTGAGAAACACTCCTGCTCCTGCGCCTTCCACCTCATCGCAGCCGAGCACTTCAAGAGTGCATCCATCAGCCCGAAACTTGGACATCCGTCCTCAATTTCAATATTTAAAAGTGCTCTGCACTAAGTGCAATGCGACTTTGTGCTACGGTGAGCAGTCGATCGATCTGATCTGCCGCTGGCAAGAAAGTCACATTTGCAAGGTTTTTTTTTTTAGTTTTTTTTGTTCCCTGAAGTTCATTGTTTGGTTCCTCCTGTTTTGTTTTTTGTTTTTTTCCAGAAAAAACAAAAAAATCACAAAAAAAATATGAAAGAAGAAAAAAAAAGTTCTTGTAAGAACTAACTTTCCTGGTTTAAAAAAAGAGCTAAATTTCTTTGTTAGTGTGTGAAAGTTTAGATGAATGTATGTGTAGTATGTAATTGAGTGAATGAATGCATTAGTAGCATATGGTGAATGTATAAGTGCAGAACTATGAGGAAGTGCTGCAGCATCACACAGTAACCTCTTTAACTACAGTGTGCTGTAGTACTTCCGAAGCATAGGGATGCAACATATGTACATAAATATGTTACAAATCTATGCTTCTCTCTGCACGGCTGCTTAAACTGCAGCCATGTGGTGACACAGGCACCCTTGCACCATAGTGCAAGGATATCTGTGTCATGTGCTGTTTTTTTTGCATTTTTCTCCTTCAATGTATGCTGAACATTTTAGCATGCATTGAAGATATAAAAATGTGGAGAAATAAAAAATAAAAATAATTTTCCTTATTGTACTTTCCTACTCCAATTTTAGAATGGTGCAGCATTCACATACACATCGAGATTTATGATTTCTGATAAATCTAGAGATATATCTTGTTCTATGAGTATTCAGTGCAATCATGCACAACAACACTTATAGAACACCCTTTCAATGCAAAGTGGTGTGTTTGATGAGGTTGTATTTACATGGAGTATAAAAAGTACACATAGTGTCTTTTCCTCTCTTTGTAAATACAAACACGTGCCTTGCGCAATAACTATGTAACAAAAAGTGACATATTTCCGGTTCTAAAATCCCTTGCGAATGACAGAAGGTAAGCACAGAGTTTTGTCTGCAAAGATGCTCAAAGAAAAATGATTGAAATGATTGTGGTCCTTCAATAGGTACAATGGGAAATATTATGAACCCCTCAAATCTCTTTTTTTGCAGGTCACATGATATCTGATTATAGTCACATTTCAAAACTACATACGTATAAACAGAGTGTTTTTAGAAACGTGTTTCAACTTTGTAGCTTCTTGCATACCTCGTCATTCTGCATATTGAGACTTAGTAAAACTTATCTTCACAGTAATAGAAATAAAAAATGGTATACATTTTTTTCATATTTTCATTGCAATCTAAATTCATATAAATTGCTTATTTTAAAATTTGGATCTGTGAAAGAAAAGGAAAAAAAATTGTAACATGTAATAATACATTTTTTACAACACAGCATAATTTCCACAAAATAATTTGTTTGCCTTTTTTGCTGTTCTCAGAATATATTAAATTTCACTAAAAATAGTGATTTCAATCGTACTCATCACTTAACAGCGTGCACAAAAAAAACAATCAAAAAGATTGTTAAAAAAAAACAACATGCTATTCTCAACAAAATACCACAAGATAAAAATCACAGATATATAAAATGCTTACAGCTAACAAAATTGTATAAGTTTAACTTACAAAAACTGTAAATGTTGTCACTTTAAAATATTCACCGAATCTAAGAGTGAATTTTTGGAGGACGCAGCACGCCCACAACATTTTCCTTCAGTGGCGTGGACATTTTTGACTTTTCCCGAGGGGCAAACAAAGATCAATGCCACCTTGGTCACGTGCAATATTTGCAAAAGAGTTCTGTTGCAAGGGGATCCTAACAAGAAATACTCGTACGGCACGGCAAGTATGATGAAACACCGAAGGACCCTTCATCCAAACAATCTTGCACGAGAAGAGTGCAAACAGATGAGAAACACTCCTGTTCTGTATCTGTAAAAAAGAATCACAAATAAATGTATATTAATAACTTTCAAATTTATACTATTCCATTACTGTAGAAACACATTTTATATAAAAACTGACTAAGAAACTATAGCCCTGAACCACAAGTGTGACGATCATTAAAACACTACATGCATAGTGCATACTACTTTGAAGCAGTTCATGCCCTAAAGCCTACCTCACTAAAAGACTACATGCTAACTGACTGAATGATTACAGTACTATAATGAGACACACTGGGTGAGTAACAGGGTGTTTGCTAGAAGTGTATGAATACTGACTGGGGAATTGAAGGTGTGAAAGACAACTGTGTAGGTGGTTAGAGACCTACATGCATAGTGAATAGGCGTTTGAAGCAGTCTATGTGATAAGACCTGGCTCACTGCATGAGTACTTGGGTACAGACTGAATGATTGAGTACAGCAAGGAGAGTGCCTGGGTGAATTTATAAGTGGTAGGCTTTTGGCGCAGGGAATGGATTAGTACTTGGTACTGAATGGGTCACTAGAGGAGTGCAAAGGGAGTGACAGGATGTTTGCTGGACTGTATGGATATTGACTAGGGAATTGAAGATGTGAAAGACAAGTGTCTAGGTGGTTAGAAGACTGCATGCATAGTGGATAGGGGTTTGAAGCAGTCCATGTGCTAAGGCCTGGCTCAGTGCATGAGGACTTAGGCACTGACTGAATGATTAGAGTACTGCAAAGAAAGTGTTTGGGTTTTGGCACAGTGAATGGATTAGTACATGGTGCTGAATGGGTCACTAGAGGAGTACAAAAGGAGTGACAGGATGTTTGCTGGACTGTATGGATACTGACTAGGGAATTGAAGGTGTGAAAGACAAGTGTCTAGGTGGTTAGAAGACTGCATGCATAGTGGATAGGGGTTTGAAGCAGTCTATGTGATAAGGCCCGGCTCACTGCATGAGTACTTGGGTACTGACTGAATGATTAGAGTACAGCAAGGAGAGTGCCTGTGTGAATTTATAAATGGTAGGCTTTTGGCGCAGGGAATGGATTAGTACTTGGTACTGAATGGGTCAATAGAGAAGTGCAAAGGGAGTGACAGGGTGTTTGCTGGACTGTATGGATACTGACTAGAGAATTGAAGATGTGAAAGACAAGTGTATAGTATGTTAGAAGACTGCATGCATACTGCAAAGACATTTGAAGCAGTCTATGTGGTAATGTATGGTTCACAACATAATTACTTGGAAACTGACTAAATCATCAGACTACTGCTAGGACAGTGCCTGGGTAAAACTTTTAAATTTTCAGTTCTGGCACAGTGAAGAGAATAGTACATGGTACTGCACTTTAGTGTCAAGCCCTGACTCATTTTATCACTGCATAAGCAAAGAATAGCTTCTAAAGCTACTAAAACTTGACAACATGACCGATTTTAAAACAGTTATCTGTCACCAAATATACCATGTTACCAAATGCTTCTATCACACTCCTTACCCAAATGTACACAAACTCACAGTGTGATTTTAGACAAGCAAAACTATCCCTAGCAGTTTACCAAAACTCATTCACTAGTCTAGAAGAGGTAAGGGTACTGCACACAATCTACATATTTAAGTACAGCACATTAGTGTCAAAGCATGACTCATTTAATCAATGCATAAGCAAAGACTGGCTTCTAATGCTACTAAAACTTGACAACATGACAGGTTTTAAAAGAGTTATCTGTCAGAAAATACACAATGTTACCAAATGCTTCTATCACACCCCTTACCCAAATGTACACAAACTCACAGTGTGATTTTAGACAAGCAACACTATCCCTAGCAGTTTACCAAAACTCATTCACTAGACTAGAAGAGGTAAGGGAACTGCACACAATCTACATATTTCAGGACTGCACTTTTGTGTTAAAGCCTGACTCATTTAATCAAAGCATAAGCAAAAACTGCCTTCTAATGCTACTAAAACTTGGCTACAAGACAGGTTTTAAAACAGTTATCTGTCAGCAAATACACGATATTACCACATACTTCTCTCACAGTGGTTCCCAAATGCACACAGACTCACAGTGTGATTCTAGACAAGCAACACTATCCCTAGCAGCTTACCAAAACTCATTCACTACTGTGCAAGGGGTAAGGAGACTACACACAATCTACATATTAAAGTACAGCACATTAGTGTCAAAGAATGACTTATTTTATCAATGCATAAGCAAAGACTGGCTTCTAATGCTACTAAAACTTGACAACATGACAGGTTTTAAATCAGTTATCTGTCAGCCAATACACGATGTTACCAAATGCTTCTCTCACAGTGGTTCCCAAATGCACACATACTCACTGTGTGATTCTAGACAAACAACACTATCCCTTGCACTATACCAAAACATATTTCTTCATCTAGAAGGAGTATTACATTTTAATATAGAATCATAACTCATTTCACAAATTCATAAACAATGACTGGTTTCTAATTCTACCAAAATATAAAAACAGCACAGTTATCTGTCTGCAAACACATGAAATACACAAATGCTTATCACAGAATGGTTTCTACATTCACACACACTGTCAATAAGATTGCAGAGAAAGAAAGTACTCCCTACACTTAGCAGGAGAAATACATTAGTCTGATTAAAATCAAAATAGTCTACATACATCCCGTCACAATTAAATAACTCACCTTTCAAGTTGTTTTGTAGGTTAAGAAGTATATCAGTCACACACCAGATTTTCTTTTACAGAATCTCTGCACTGTGCACCTCTCAGCAAAAACAAAGAATGGAAAAGTTTCCCTTTCATTTTCCACACATATACATGTAAACATCGAATCACAATCCTTCACACATAAATTCAAAAGCAAACACACATTTCTATTGGTTAAACATTTCAACCCTTCCCCCAATCTGCCTTCTGCCCGTTACCATAGAAACAGGTCATGGAACACTGCACTGAGCACACAGGTCACAAGTTCAGCACACAATGTTCCTAAACAAGACAGCAAGTGTGCTTGACTTTTCAACATATCAGCTTATCATATATAATGTTCCTTACAATCTGTTTTTGTTAACCAATAAGAATCATGCCTTTAACAAACAGAAATATACACCCTACCTTTCAGTGTAAAAAGTTGTAATACAACCAAAGATTTCTTGTCTTTTTTCAATTTTTTTTCCTTGGATACGCGCACCCAACGCGATAGGATGTGCGCACCGTGTACGCACTTCGCCGTTTTTTTTTTTAAGCCCCAGGGTGTCCTTCTGGGACCCCCTAAGTTTGGAAAATTTTGCGAGGATTCATCAACCGGCGCCAGACTTATTGGGAATAGAATGTTACGGATTTCCTATGGAAAATAGGTCCTAACTATAACTATCTACTGGCGACCGCCAGTAGATAATATATATATATATATCAGTAATATATACATTATCTACTGGCGGTCGCCAGTAGATAGTTTTAGTTAGGACCGTGTTTCCATAGGAAATCCGCAACATTCTATTTGAAATAACTTTGGCGCCGGTTGACGAATCCTCGCAAAATTTTCAAAATAGGTGGGGCGCTCCGCTCCGCTCCTACCCTGAAAGTCTCGGGGTGATTCGTCAAGCGGGGGCCGAGAAAAAAGGGGGGTCCCAAAACACGTTTTCCCCATGCATTTTTCCATAGGGACCTTTAGTCCAAGGTACAGCCCGAACGGCTGAACAGAATTACTTGAAATTTGGCAGAGAGGTAGTCCTCAGGTCAGGGAAGTGCCTTTTGCAGGTCTGGTGTCAATCTGTTCAGTAGTTCCTGAGAAAATCAAAAGTTAAATCATATATATATGTGGGCGAAGCCTAACCACACATCTCATCCTGAGATCTGATTGGCTGTGAGCACTTCATCCAAGAAGTGTTGGCAGCCATCTTGGGACCAATATACATGATAGCACCTCATTAAAAAGCATTGCAGTTAATAGAAGGTTTTAAGACTTTAGTTACATTATAAATCATTTGTTGATGGTACCATACTCATTTTAGGAATTGTGGTATGTTCTAAGGTGATTTCACCATGTGAAAAAGCCTTCTGCTGGGATATCATGATTGAGAGAAAAATATTTTCTCATGCTTTTCCCACAGAGGTTTGGAAGGTGATCTATAAGCTAAACTGAGAGCATATTTTCTGTAAATTCACATTATCTTTCTCAGTCATGTGAGAATGAAGTCTGACATTCTCAGTAAAACATGTACATCCAACAAGGGCAGAGACTGTCAGTTGATTCCTTTGTGTTCTACTGCAGCTTCCCAGAGTGTTCCAAAGAACAACTAGAGCGCTAACAGTCCTACTTATGATAAACGTATGGCACACCTGAAGCCATCTTGCTTGGATTAAAGTGGTAACTCTTAAAACATTTAATTTAAAAAGGAACAAAATGAGGGGGTTCATTTTTCCATAAAAAGTATGATTAGTGCTGCAGAAAGAAAAATTAGGGCACATTTTGAGTGACTTCTCAAATCCTCTTCTATTTCATTAAACAATTCTGACATGCAGACTGAAACATGCACTTTCAATACCAGCAGCAGTTTTCCCTGGTGAGCAGTATCTTTACTACAGTGATCTAATGAGCAAAAAGAGTGCTAACATTCTGAATTTATGGCAAATGTGTGACACATATGAATGCCTTCTTGATGGAATCAAAGTAAAAAACTGAAAGTATTTCCTACTGAGGAGACTGCAGTAAATGAGGAAATTAGGAAACTTCATAACAAATAAGTCTCCCAAGATGGCCACCAGAGACAAAAGAGCCCAAATGTAGCCCAAATATCACCCAGATGTAGCCCAAGTATAGCCCAATGACAGAATGTCCCAGAGTGTTCTTAAAAACAACTAGAGCGCTTACTGTCTTCATTATGACAAAAGTATGGCACACCTGAAGCCATCTTGATTGGAATAAACTGGTAACACTTAAAACATTTCATTTAAAAAGGAACACAATGAGGGGGTTCATTTTGCCATAGAAATTATGATTAGTGCTGAAGAAAGAAAAAGTAGGGCACATTTTGAGTGACTTCTCAAATCCTCTTCTATTTCATTAAAAACTTCTGATATGCAGACTGTAGCATGCACTTTTAATACCAGCAGCAGACTTCCATGGTGAACAGTAGTTTTACTACAGTGATCTAATGAGCAACTAGAGTGCTAACATTCAGAATTTATGGCAAATGTGTGACATATCTGAATACCTTCATGATGGAATCAAAGTAAAAAACTGAAAGCATTTCCTACTGAGGAGACTGCAGTACATGAGGAAATTAGGAAACTTCATAACAAATAAATCTCCCAAAATGGCCACCGGAGACAAAAGAGCCCAAATGTAGCCCAAAATCACCCAGATGTAGCCCAAATATAGCCCAATGACAGAAGTGTGCAAAACACTTATTATTTTGTGTTTTTGCAGTGTTATATAGTGCAGACTTGTCAGGTATTGGAGTGCTTTACATGAGCATTGGTTACATCACACAAGAACAAATTCATTTTGGTTGTAGACATGGGGAGACTAAGTGATTTGACCAGAATCACAGAATGTCGAGCTGAAGCAGAAACTCCAACCTGGTCCCCAGTTGCAAAGTCTGCAGTTCTGGAAGTAACACCACATCCTCTCCCCTAAGTGCAACATTTAATCAAGTGGTCAACTGGATAAAAAAACATAAAGATAACAAATAATTTAAAAGTGCTTTGTCGCTATTTGAAAACTCAGAAAATATGTCCTTATTTTAGTCTTTTAGAGCACTAACCATAATTTTGATGCCAATAAGACCCTCTCATATATGTAATTTCTAAAGGAAATGCTCTAGGTATTACAGTTTTGATTACATCAAGATGACGTCAGGCGTTCCACACTTTTGTAATAAATATAGAATGTTAGCAATCTAGTTGTTCATTAGGATACTGTTGAGAGGCAGAGGCCAGGGGCACGGACTCTGAAAATTGAAGGCAGGTAGGAGGGTGCAAAGGCAACAATTTAACCACACTGAGCAGGCAGGAAGGGCCGTGGCAGCACAACAGACTATGGAGGGCAGTGGAAAGGGGGGCAGGGGCAACAAACCAACAATACAGGACTTGCAAGAGAGGCTGTGGCAATGTAATAGACCATTGTGGGCAGAAGGAAGAGGCAATGGTAGTACAACCATACATGCCAACAGACCCGATTCAGCCAGGAAACGTCCAATGTTTTTAAGCTCAAATGGGCTTTATTTGATCTGTCTCCTGTCTACAATCTCCTCTTTTTTAATGTAACTCAAAGGGGAAAATCAATACCCCAGCTTTTTTTCAAAATCTCCCTCTTACCAAGTTCAAAATGTTCGCAAGTATGGTACATTGGATCATGGAAGGAAATGGGGTAGGGACATGGACTTGGATAACAGAGGACAGGAGGGACATGGAGAGGTGCACCAAACTGACCCTGCAGGGCAGGCATCAGGGTTTGCAGCAGCACAATACACCACACAGGGCATGCGGGACTGGGGTGCAGCACAACAATCCATAGAAAGCAAGAGGGAGGGGACAGGACCATGCACGTGGACAACAGAGAACAGAGGGGCAAGAGGCAATGGTAGCTAGCTGACCATAATGGACAGACAGGAGAGAAAGCTGCAGCATAACAGACCATAAAGGGCAGGAGGGACGGATCAGGGGCATTATAATGGAACAGACAAGCCAGGAGGGAGGGAGTAGGGGTCTGCACATGTAAACAGAGGGCTGGGGGCAAGGGGGCAGGGCAGGAGCAGCAAGATAGCCATGGAGGTCAGGCAGGATGGGCACTAGAAGCAAGACACACCATGAAGAGCAACAGTGAGACTGTGATGGCATACACACAGACCATGGAGGGAAGGTGGGAGGGGGTCAGGGGCAGCTAACTGACCACACAGGGAAGGTGGGAGGGGCCATGGCAGCACAGAAGACCATGCATGGCAAGTGGGAGGGTTAGTGGCAGCACAATGGCTATGATGGGCATGAAGGAGGGTGCAGGGGCATGCACAAAGGACGATGGAGGATAGAAGGGAGGGTCAGGACCTGTGCACAGACATGAAAGTTCAGGGGAAGGGGCCTCACAACAGACCGCACGGGGCAGGCAGGAGGAGAAGTTGCAGCACAACAGACCAGGGAGGGCAGAAGGGTGTGGCAGTACAATGGACCATGTGGACAGGAGGAAGAGGATAGGGGCATGGCATGTGGACAGACAGGGTGGAGGTGGAAGGGACAGGTTACACAGTCATCTGACAATGCTAGGCAGGTGGGAGGGGAGTGGCAGCTCTACAGAACACTCAGAGTAGATAGGAGTGGCAGGTCCATGGGACATGGTGGGCAAAAAGGATGGAGCAGGGGCATGCACAAAGACATCGGAGGGCAGGGGGAAGGAGAATAGGGGCAGCAAGCTAAGCACAGAGTTTAAGCAGGATGTCAATGATGGGATATAGAATTGGGCAATGGAGGGCAGGAGGAGTGGACTGGTACATCATACTAAATTGAGGGCAGTGGCAGCACATCAGACCATGCATGGCAGGAGGGAGGAGGCTAGTCCATGGATTCACACAACAGAGGATAGGGAGGAGGGGGATGGGGCAGCAAGCTAACTGTTCAGAGAAGGCGGGTATTAGGAACTTTATTGTTTTTAAAACGTGTGTCTGTGCGAACTACTTAAAATATGAACAAGTATGCAGCATAATCTCACTTTTATTTAGGAAGAAGAGGACGTTTGTGACTGTGACTCTGGGCTCACTTGGCAGAAACACCCCCTGACCCTCCACCCCCTATCGCAAAATGTAATGCCCGTGAAAAGGGTAGGTGAACACAGTGTTATATAGAACATAGTCCTGAGAGCACGATTGAAAATGAAAACTAGATATAGTGTATGGTATAAACTATGCACCAAAAAGTGTGATATAAGATGAACCGGGCGTGAAATATAATATGCAATACATTGTGCGCAATGACAGATTCATTGGAGAGCGCGTGCTATGCGATATGCGCCTTGGAGTGTAATATGCACAGGGCAGTGTTGTGTAACCTAACTAGTCTCTAAAGTTGTAATATAAAATATGTGCTGGGGAGTGTAACGTTGCATATGCACTGTGACAAAGATATGGATCCCAGATTGTAATATGTATGGCATAGCACTGTGCGTTATAACATAGGCATCGAGGAAGGCACGTTAGATGGGGCAATATAACCCGTGCGAAGACAAGTGTGGCATGACATATTCACGGGGTGGTGTTACAGTGCACATGGGCTAGAGAGTGTCATAGCATATGCACTAGCTAGTGGAATACAACACAGAGGTGTGTGGCACTCAGCAGGCAATGGTGGGTGTAACACAGCATTGGGCTCTGCCAGGAGCGCGCTGTGACTCTCAAGTGATGTTCGTCCCCTTTCCAGAGAGTAAAATAAAAAGTATTACACATCCGGCAGTGGATGTGTGTTTTATTAATCGTGAGGGGGGTTTCTTGCATAGTTTTGGTCGAATTTTTGTCGAATCCCCTTTGAATGGCTTGGTGTGCATGTGTATTAAATGTGCCCGTCAATAGCTACCCATGTTTGTATAAATAAACGACAAGGGTGTCTACCGGGATTAGGCACGGTAGGGCATCAGACATGTCAGAGCTTCACTAGTGGTGTAAATACATTCCACGTGGATTCATTGTATGCATAGTCGCCTTTTAATGAATATCACGCAAATCGTCATGGTGATAGGTACGTACGGTTTGTCCAGCATGTCCTAGGTGTGTCTATAAATATATATTTTTCTAAAATAATAAAAAACAGTGGCCGGCCCTGGGGATTGGGGTCAAAAAAATATAATTAGAAGACAGGCCCTGGGGGATGGGGTCATCAGGACCAATAAATTAGAATAAGAAGGGGAACCACACAGCCGCCCTTCTTAAAAAATTAAAATAAATAAAAGACTGGCATCGTGCCGGAGGCGACGCCCCCTCCTTGCAGCACTCTGCAAACGCGCCCCCTGGTGAGTTGTAAGTTGGGGAATTAATTCCTCTTCAATACTGAGGGTCCCTGAGGGCCAACTAGCCCAACAGGCATCTCCAGTATGCGCCAGGGAGCTGCGCTGCAGACAGGTGTTCTGAGGCCAAGCCCCTTTTTACACCTCTCTGCAACGCAGCTCTGTGGCGCTTACTGGAGGTACCTCGTGGTCTAGTTTGACCCTAGGGACCCTTAGGATTCAAGGGGACTTAATCTCTCAACTTAGAAGAGCCACAGGGTGCGTTTACACAGTGGTGAAGGGAGGGGACGGGGCCTGAGGTGACGTGTGCAAACACGCACTATGGCACGTTTTAAATTGGGGATATAATTTCCCTTCAATACGGAGGGCCCCTGGGGGCTAACTAGCCCACCAAGTGCTTCCAGTAAGCGCCACTGAGCTGCATTGCAGAGAGGTGGTCCAGGCCGTGCCACTTTTTACAACTCTCTGCAACGCAGCTCTTTGGCACTTACTGGAGGTACCTAGTGGGCTAGTTGGACCCTTTGGACCCTCAGGATTCAAATGAACTTAATCTCCCAACTAAAAACGGACACAGGGCGTGTTTACACAGTGGTGAAGGGAGGGGACGGGGCCTGAGTTAACGTGTGCAAAAACGCCCTGTGGCCTGTTTTAAGAGGTAGTTTTAATCCCCCTGCCCTATTATATACTAGGAGGCTTACAGAGGAGGTCATGCTAATCACAGGGGGACCCCAACGCATAATGTTCCCTAGTGTATGTAGGTGTTTTCACTGTATTCTAAGTGTCTTTTAACATAGCACTGGCTCTAGGACTGGTTAGTCAGACTCAGTTGCCACCAGTATCCGTCTGAAAAAGTTGAGGGTACAGGATGATTTTGCAACAAGCTTCTTTCTGCTCTTCTTTTTGTTCTTTCTGCACGTTATCCTTCTTCCTACACTTTTCTTCGTCTTTGAGGACTTCTGTTGCTTCTTTCTGCACTTCTTTTTTTTCTTTCTGTGCATTTTTTCTTCTTTCTTCACATGTCCTATCTCTGTAGGCATAGTTAGAAATTAGCATTTAAAAAACCTTTGAAATTCACAGAAAAAACCATAGGTTTCAGGCACGTTATAGTTAGGAATTAGCATTTAAAAAACCTCAGAAATTCACTGAAAAAACCATAGGTTTCAGGGGTGTTATAGTTAGCTGGACTTTTCACTTGTACAAAACCATTGAAATTCCCCCGTTATAGTTAGTTCAGCTAACAATAACTCACGCGCCCACAATGCACTGCTGATGACGTTACATATTAAATCACTCATGACATGGTCAGTGACATCACTCATGACATCACTGATGACATCTCAAATGGCATCACTGATGACATCACTGATGACATCATCCTTGTGATAGAGTGGCAGACCTCCTCTCACCCTTATATAACCTTTGATACACACATTCAAAAATAGAGACTACAATTTTCAAAACAATGGACATACCAATACCAGTTACAACAACCTCTTCAGTAATTCTAAGATCCACATACACATACACTCATTCACCAACAGTCCTATACAGTCACTCATACATGTACTCACTCATCATATGTACTCATACACCTATACATCCTGTTACACAATGCCACTCATCCATAGAGTTACTCACACACATAGTCACTCATGCTAATAAAGAATCAAACATACATTTACTTGCATATACAGTTATACACACACCACCACACTAACTTCTACAGAAACGTACACATACTTAGTCTTTTAAACAATCACTTATAGAAACACATACTTATTCATACAGGAACTCTTTCAATCTCTCACTCTCACATATACTCACTTATATACACCAATAGTCACATATACTAGTTTAAAACATATGTAGTTACTCATAAAGACACTATTGAGACAGTCATTCACTCACTAACACACCCATACACACACTCATCCACCCATACAGTCCTGCACACATGCTGTCTTCAACACATACAAACAGTGAGTCACTCATTCATGCAACTATGCACTATGTAATACCCCCCACCGAACCATGCAGACACTCAGGCTGATACTCAAAAAACCAACTAATAACCTATATAGACACCCATGTAGCTACTCACCAACCCATGCAGCCACTTATACACAAAGTGAGAGACTGATACAGATATTTACATATTTAAACATTACTCACTAAGCCATGTATTCACTATGATACACTTAATCAGTCAGTTACACAATCAATTTTTCAAAAACAAATCATCCATTTAGACACTTATATACCCATTTATTCTTCCATCGACCTTGAGATATACATATATAAAACATATTTAATTTTCAGAAAAACACACATTCACTGGATGATGTCATCAGTGATGTCATTTGAGATGTCATCAGTGATGTCATGAGTGATGTCACTGACCATGTCATGAGTGATGTAATATGTGACGTCATCAGCAGTGCATTGCGGGCGCGCGAGTTATAGTTAGCTGAACTAACTATAACGGGGGAATTTCAATGGTTTTGTACAAGTGAAAAGTCCAGCTAACTATAACACCCCTGAAACCTATGGTTTTTTCAGTGAATACATATATACACACACACACACATATGTAGGCATTCATGGAGAGCAGTAATATATACATATATATACACACACACACATATGTAGGCCTTGTAACCCACAAGGCAGTGGGCATTGCATTTAAAAGTAAGCTATGTAAAAATTCACGTTAACTTGCACTTACAGTGACTAGTATCCAAAACCTCTTCTCATTGTCAGAAGACTGGTTGGCCCACAGGCAGTCTCTGGTAAGAATATTGAATATGTTCTTTTTTCTCAAGCTAGTGACTAGCTAAAAACATATTTCACAGACTATTTTTAATATTTATTAAAATCCCTACTCAATGGTGAATTGGGATTTTTAATAAATATTAGGGGAACGGGATTTTTAGAACGTTATTCTTTTCTGCCGTGAAGCTCCTGGAGGCTAATTAACCTTCAAGTGTCACCCAGCTGAAATAAACTCACAAACCTGCCTTCGGCCCATCAGGATTGTTTGCAAGACCTTTGCACAGTCAGGCTTTGTCAAAGGAACATGTGTGAAGTATGTAGAAGTATCAAAACAGCTGAATGAGAAATAAACACAACACAAAGAAAATTCAACAGTAATTTATAAAACTAGCTCTTACTTTTTATGATTTTTAGCAACACAAATGAACAAAATCCACTGGAAGTTTCTGGATATATAAATTATTAATCAAATAATAAAACATTGGTTTTCATTCAAATTGCAAACAAGCAACTATCGTGATTAGTGGTTATTTGGAAACCATTTGAATATATTTGTAAAGTTGTGTTTGGTTTATCTGGCACACTTTGGGTGACCAACTCTGGCAGGGAGCAAGTCACAGGGGCCAATATAACTTGGCAGGACAGTTAACTTGAAGTGATAGCAGTCTAAAGTCTAGTTTCAGGCTCTATAAGCAAACCGCCGTAGACTTCATTGGAGTGGTCCTAATGCAAGGGATATAGGATGTTGAAGGATTGTGTAGATGCTGATCCAGTGACAGGGGTCTTCCTGGGGTCACCCCTCGGTCAATGAAAATGCAGGGGTGACTTTGGGCACAGGGTTCAATGTCCCTCACAGTCCGGATGAAGTCTAGCCAAAAGCCAGTCGCCACTGGTGTACCAGTGGTTTCCTTTAACTGAGGCTAGTATCCATCTTGGGTGACCAAACTGCACTTCAATGATTCTCCAAGGTCCAGCAGACTTAGTGTAACTTTGGAGCATCAAAACTCAGACTCCTAGGCTGCTCTTCTGCAGTCAGTGGCAATCAACCGATTGTGGTGACCAACTGACCAAGGCAGGCTTCTTCAGCATTTGTGTCCCTAGAACTGTAACAGAAAATCAGCCAACTGTTTCATGGAGACATTTCTTCTGTTTGGAGCTTGGACACGACTTGTCCTCAAGGAGGGCACCACAGGCACAGTTCTCTCTTTGCTATCCCCAGGATCGGCAGATGCAGTCCAGTCTTTCGTGCAGCCTCACATTGCCGCATCCAGGAAACAGCAGCGCAGTCCTTTTTCAGTCCTCTCTCCACTGTAGACATGGCCTGAGGTCTAGGTAGCAGGGGTGCCATTTATATGCCCAGAACACGCCCTCAAGGGTTACAGAAACTATTAGCTAATGAGCTACTGGGTCCCCTCCGCCTGGGTCCACTCCGCCTGATGACAACTCCCTGCATAGTGTGGCATCTAGCTATCCCAGAATGCAATATTCTGCCCACTCTAAAGATGGCAGAGCCTCTCTCTCGGTGTGTGGAACTTGGTAGCCACCCTAGAGTTGTGACTATCTGAGGGCTACATGCCTGCAGGAAAACTGGTTTGGCAACTGTTTACCCCTCTCTGTTCCATCCATCAACCTATCAGAACAAAATAGCAGCCCCTCTCGTGTGTGTTCACCATTTGGCCTTCACAAGCGGCTTCCCCTTTGAAGCTCGCCTTTTAGGCTCACACACTGTTTGGCCTTCCTGCCAGGGTGAGGTAATACCTCTTCCAACAGCAGGACCTTTGTGTTTCTTTCTGGTCACACCTCCCCCCAGGAGGACAAAAGGCTGTCTCATGGCCAGCAACCATGAGTGGTCACTGGAAAACTTCCAACAGAATGGCCACTTTCTGAAGTTGCCTTTTTCTTAAAAGTCACATTAGGTTCGAATTGGGCATGAAGTCAGGTTAAATGTAACAATTCTTGTTATACCTTGAAGCCATGACTTTAGTAGTCCCATTCAGAGCCCTGGTACCATATACTAGGGACCTATAAGTAGGCTTTCCTGTTTTAGGTTTAAACATATATTAACTGAAAAAACCCTACCGAAAGGGAAATGGCCCTCACAGCGTAAACATGTAAACACTGAAAAAAACACCTGCATAACCACAAACTAAATTCCATTCAAATATTGGACTGATATTGTTCGTATTTGCAGTGATTCAGCTACGTATTTGAAAAAAGTTGTGTGATGACCTGTCAAAATTGATACCTGAGCTGAAGTGCTTCCCTGTAAGGGATCCTTGCCACTTGCTAGATAGAATGCTGAAAGCATCTTTACAATCTTCATGGAGTATGCTTTTGACTTTGTAGTCCATTCTGGTGCACTGTTTCGTTATGCGCCGGAACTAAAATGCAAATATTTCTCATTTTGTGCATTTTTATTTATTTTTTTATTTTTCAAAAACCTTTCTTGAACATAGTTGCACAGTAAGGTAACAAGATTGCACCGTATTAGGACATCTTTTATAGACGCACACTACATTGCAGCAAAGGTTGCCTTGAACACGCAATATATGAACTCAATGCAGAGAAGAAGTGTCAGGGAGCACGAGGGTAGTATAGTGAACCATGGGGGAGGGCACTTTGAGTAGGGGAGAGAGGCTAGGGAGCAGAGGGGAGTGTGAGCAGGAAGGGAGCTACTCATTGACCAATAAAAGGGAGCTACTCATTGACCAATACTAACGGCCGCCACGGGCTGTGCACCGGCGTGGAGCGCGGAAGAGGTTGCAGAGCTCTGAGGGGTTGCGCCTTAAGAGATTTGGCTGGCATCAGGTCCCAGAATTCGGACAGGAGTGTCTGACAGCGCAAAGCATCTTCAAGCCAAAGGGCGGGCCTGGGTGCAAGACTGCGGCCCCAGCACATGGAGACCCTGCGCCGCGCTAGGACAAGAAGCATCACAGTCAAGAGGCGTGTGGCATCTGGGCAGAATTTAACGAAGCCTAGGAGGCAAAGCAGAGGATCCGGCTGGACCAGCGACGAGGTGATCTCAGAAATAGCGGCGCAGACCTTGCTCCAGTATGCGGAGATCTGAGGGCACAGCCAGGCGAGGTGGGAAAAGTCTGGAGCAGAGGCCGAGCAGCGCTGACATCTGTCATTGGGGATAAGCCCCATTTTGTGCAACTGAGCAGGAGTCCGGTATAGTCTATGTAAATACTTAAAGTGAATAAGGCACAGACTGTAATTTGGGGACAGCCATTTGATCTGATTGCAACAATAGAGCTAGTCAACTTGAGCAATTTCAAACCCTAAGTCCTCGCCACATGAGCCCGGTCAGTGGAAATTGGGGATGCTGACAGAGTAAGGGCGTAGATTTTGGTGACCAGTTTCCGGGGGGAGGGGGATGTGTAAAAGAAGTCAAGAGTGGCCATCGAGGGAGGAGGCTGTGGGAACGTGGAGTGAAGTTCCCTACAAATGGCTCTGAGTTGATAGTAAAGCAAGGTGTCCAGAGAGCTCGAGTCGGCAGCAAGGGAGTAGAATGTGTCCCCAGGGTAGAGATCCGACACAGTGGAAAGTCCTAAGCGGGTGGCATGTTTAACCATCCCAGAAGACTGGAGGGGAGGAAAAGCCGGATGGTGAACGATTGGCATGGCGTTCGCGGAGAGCATATCGGAGCCGGAGAATTTATGGAGCCCATCCCAGGCCCAACGCAGAGTCTCAACCGTGTCTATTAAGGGTGCGAAGGAGTTTTGCTTGGGCGAACAAGGCGGTCGTGAGCGGCCACGGGGCAGCAAGCTCAGCCTCCACCACAACATATGGCTGAAAAGGGGTGGGGTGGAGCCAAAAATGAAGAAAACTGGCATGAGCGCTAAGGTGATAGAGTTTAAAATCGGGGGCTCCAAGACCGTCACGCGACATCGAGAGGGTAAGAATATTATGTGCAATTCTGGGTTGGCGACCGGCCCAAACCAGTGTAATGAGCAATGAGCAGATTTTGCTAAAAAAGTGGGCGGTGAGGGGGATGGGGATATTGACAAATAAATATAAAGACTTTGGAAGCACCACCATCTTGGCGATGGCTATGCGACCGGCCAGAGACAAAGGCAACCGGAAGGGGAATCTTAGACTCAAACCAGTCTACGGCATGGCCAAAGTTAGCTCTCCAATGTTCGTCCACATCCCTGCTAAGCCAGATGCCTAAGTATCTCATGGGACCCGATGCCCACACGAAAGGGCAATCAGGAGTGAAGGGCACCGTGGCATCAGTGAGGGGGAAAATCACGGACTTATTCCAGTTGACCTGGATGGCGGAGTAGCCCCTAAACCTTATCACCTCGCGAACCAGAGAGCTGAGATTCTCCTGGGGGTTGCGGACATAAAGAGTAACGTCGTACACATACGTGGAGACTTCTAGGGTGCAAAACCAATGCCCTTCTGGGTGTGGTGCTGTCGAAGCCTAGCTGCAAGGGGTTCCATTGCAATAACAAAAAGCATGGGTGACAGTGGACACCCCTGCCTCGTACCCACCTCGATAAAAATAGGCTCAGATATTTGACCGTTGATCCGATGGCGGGCAGTGGGAAGGGAATAAAGAAGTAGTATTTTACATATAAAGACCGGGTTGTATCCCACGCAAGGGAGGAGATAAAAGAGAAAGGGCCACTCTAAGGTATCAAAGGCTTTGGTAGTGTCAAGCAGGGCGGCCACAGCCAGGAGCGCAGGGTTAATTTGATGAAGGACGGAGAATATAGTACGGAGGTTGTAAGGGGTTGCGCTGCCGGGGATGAATCCGGACTGGTCCGGACGGGCAATGAGCGGCATAAAGGGAAGAAGGCGGCAGGCGAGGAGCTTAGCGAAGATTTTATTGTCCGTATTTATCAGTGACAGGGAACGGTAGGAGTCCCGCAGCTCTGGGGGTTTGTCTGGCTTTAGAAGCAAAGTGAGTAGCGCCTCATGGAGCAAGGGGGGGAACTGACCTTTCTCGTAAGATTCATTGTACATGGCCGCTAAGTGCGGAACAAAAAGGGGCGTGAAGGTCTTATAGAAAGAGACAGGCAGGCTGTCCGAGCCTGGGGCCTCATCACCGGGCATGCCATCAATCGCCGCAAGGATTTCTTCTTTGGAGAAGGGCTCATCAAGGAATTCGTGGTGAGGGTTGCCAAGCCAAAGGAGCTGAAGGGTATCAAAATATTGATCGAGAACCTCGTGCGGGAGCACAGTCCGGCCATGTAAAGTTGTGTGTAAAATGCAGTGAATCGTGCTCTGATTTCCTCGGGGGAGTTGGTTCTGTCAGGGCCTCCATCCTGGAGGGCGGTTATGTAGGATGCAGCGTGAGGCGGGTGGAGGAGGTTAGCAAGGGTTTTGCCCGGGCGGTCGCCCTCGCCAAAGCGGCACACCCGTGCTTCCCTGCCGAGAAAAGCGAGCTCCCTGTTGGCCTCGTCAGCGAAGTGGGTGAGCTTCCCCTGGATCTGCGCCAGCGTGTCAGGGTTGGGGTCTCGGGAGTGGGAGTGGGATGAGTCCAAAGCCTTAATCTCCAATTCTAATTCATCAAGAGTGCCACGGATAGAGCGTAGGACACCAGACTGTTTGGAAATACATTCTCCACGGGTAACAGCTTTAAATCCTTCCCAAAGCATGGAAAGGGAGTTGACAGAACCCTCGTTAAGCTCAAAATAATTTGAGATTGCGGTTTGTATCTCGTCACAGAAGACCGAGTCGCACAACGCGTTTGGGGGAAGCCACCGGGAGAACGCGCAGTGAGGAGGGTGAGGGAGGCGAAAGCAGAGGTGGACAGGCGCGTGATCTGAAAGGGTGCACGCCATGTGCTGAACAGAGGTGAGCCAAGCGAGGGCATCCAGAGTGGTGATCCAGAGGTCCAAGCGGAACCAGCAGCCGTGGGAGCCAGTTACGCAAGGGGAGTTATCAGTAAGAATGGAAGCCCAGTAGTGAGGCTGCGCATGGGTGAGAGGCGTGAGGACCGGAGCGATCTAGTGTGGGGGACAGTGTTACATTAAAGTTACCCCCTCAGAGGAGCGCAGCGGGCCCAGGGACAAGATGTGGTGCCAAACTAACGCAAAGAAGTCCGGATCGTCATTGTTAGGGCCATAAAGCGCCACCAGGTACAAAGGTTGGGCCTGAAGGGTGACGTGTAGGATCACAAAGCGTCCCTGGGGTCAATAATTACCTGGGAAGTCTGCCACGGAAACCCTCTGCGCAGCAGGATAGACACCTCGCGAGAGTAGTTAGAGTAAAAGGAAGAGTGTATTTCGTCCCAATGCCTAGACAGAAGTCTGGAGAAGGTCACAGGAAGCAAGTGGGTCTCCTGTATAAAACAGACATCCGCCTTATGCCGGTTGAGGTGGGCATGGAAAAGGCGTGCCTTGCGGTGGTCGTTAAGGTAACTGACATTCCAGGTCCAAAAGGTGGTGTCTGTCATGGAGCCTTGTCAATGAAAGTAATGTCGAGGGACGCTATAAGTAAGGGGAAAACTTTGTGCAATCGGTTGGAGCAGTGCCAAGAGGAGTATAGCAAAATGTCCTGTGCAAAAACATTGGAAGCGTGGAGAGGCAACAAAGTCAAAAAAGCAATAATAGCCTCATATGGAGCTGACAGTCCCCGTAGCAAAGAACCCCCAGTAAGGCAAACAGCGACAGATAAACAATGCGGACAAAGTGCAGTGGAGTAGAGGGGTGCACTAGAACGATCTGTGCGAATGGAAAGACATATCAATAAAGGACCAAAAAGAAAAACGTACATCAAAACAAACAATAGGGCCTCAGGAGGAGGCAACAAACCCAGTGGACCCCCCAACCTCGCCACCCACTCCAACCCCCCAATCAGGCTGAGATACCACCCATAGCCACCCCGGGGCCCCACAACTGGGAAGGGGAAAAGTCCATGTCCAAGGAGGGAATCATCCAGTGGTGGCATGGCGTCGCGGCAGACAACAGAAAAAGTGACACCAGGAAATCAGGGGCACCAAGCCAGGAGCATAGGTTATGGACTGGAGTGCCCTGCAGAAACAGAAAAACAGGGAGGACCAATTCGAAACAGGTGACTCAGCAACATGAGGTGCAACCAGCAATACAGTCAAGGGTTCACAGCAGTTCAGTCATTATCACTAAGGTTGCCATCGCAAGTGACTTGTGAGTTGGCAGGAGAGGATCGATGTGACCGGTCCAGTTTCTTTGCAAAGGCCAAAGCGTCCCTGGGATCCGGAAAGACAAGCATCTTGGAGCCCTGCCTGACATGCAGTTTAGCGGGATAAGCCAGGGAATATGAGACTTCCTGCTTTTGAAGGATCCATTTCGCCGGGAGAAACTCACGGCGAGCAGCCTGCACTGCCATAGTGTAGTCGGGGTAGAACGACAGGGAGTTTCCCTGATGACGGATTTCACCCTTCTCCCTGGCCGCTCAGAGAATGGTGTCGCGGTCCCTGAAGTTTAGGATTTTGGCAATGATGGGACGAGCCGGCAGGCCAGGGCCGGGGCGAGGACCGAGGGAGCGATGGGACCGCTCGACAATGAAGACCGAGGATAGGACGTCACCAAAAAGTTCGTGAATGAGCTGTTCTACAAAGTCCTCCATCCAGGAGATATTGGTGGATTCGGGCACACCTGTGATGCGGCGGTTGCTTCTACGGGAGATCGCCTCCAAATCCTCATTTTTGTTCCGAATTAGTTCAAGTATCTTATCCATCTGGAGTAATTTTTGGCGATCCTGAGTGGCGGCTTCTTCAGCGTCAGAGACCCTAGTTTCAAAATGCAAAAGGCGTGCGTCGTGAGAGTCCACTCGGGCCTTGACCGTGTCCTGATGGGCCGACAACTGGTCGAGCTGGGCCGCTATGCCCGTGACCGTGGATTTGATGTCCAACATGATAGTCTTAAGATCGTCCTCCCGCATTGAGGCCATATCTGTTAGGGCGGCAGGGTCGCCCCCATCAGGGACTGCGCCATCCTGACGAGTTTGCCGGCGCTGATCGAAGGCGATCTTAGGTTGTTTAGGGTCAGCTTTACCCATGGTCGAGCAGAGGCAGGTGAGGGACGCGGCCAAGCAGCAGAAGGGAGGCTATGATGAGGGGAAAAGGTGAAAGTGCCTTGCAATGTGTGACATGCGTCATGATGAGAGAAGTTGAGTCTGGCGGTCAGGGCGTGTGGGCAGTAATGAAGGCCCATGGTGAGAGGGCAGCGGCCCGGCCGGATGAGAGAATGGTGAGTGAGCCGCAGGTGTTGCCCCTCATGGTGGCAGGCTGAGGCAGGCATCCATCGGGCCCATGGATCTCGTGGAGGAGTAGCTAGGTCGGGGATGTGGTAGAGCCACCGGACTGGCGAGGTGGCGCAAGAAGATCATGGAGCAGGAGTCCGCCTGATGAGGAGTGGAAGAATCTGTGCCAGTCCCGGGTCATAGGCATCGCAGATGATGGTGGAGCCGCTGGGGTGGTGGCAGCTGGGAAACACAGGGGGAGTGCAGCCACCAGTGCGGGGCCGGTGCAGTGAGGCCAGCGGAGGAGGGTATCACTGGGAAGCCCCAGCAGCGATGACGATGGATATGGCCCCACGGCACGGCACTCACGCACCCAGCCCACCGTGGAAGCCCCCACAGCAGTGGCACCAACCGGGAACAGAAGGGAGGCAAACAGCAGACTGGCCCCCAGTGAGCCACTGAACGTCCAGGGCAGGAGAGGCAGGTGATTGCCTAGCCGCGTCCAGGCAGCGAGGGCTGAGGCGCCCACAAGGATGATCTCCACTCAGCGCCGAGTCAAGCAGGGAGGGCGAGGCGGGCGCCGGGTGCAGCAGCCGGCACCAGCCGATGGAGGATGTGTGGCAGCAGGCGAAGGACCCAGGTAAGATGGTGGCAGCAGAGAGCCGATCTCCAGGCAAATATGGCAAGCAGGCGGCAGGAAGGCCTGTAGAAAGGACAGCCGGATCTGCCCCAGCAGCAGCAGCGGGGCACCTAAGGGAGCCACAACCGAGGGGGACAGCGAGTAGCGGGGAGTCACGGGGAGCGCGTCACCAGGCTGGATAAGGATAGGCCATTGCGACGAGCGCCAGTAGCTGGTGAGTGGTGCCCGCTCAGCGAGAAGGACGGGGCCGGGTGGTGTGGCTCATGCACCCCAAATCGTGCCACAGGTCACCCCGGCAGCGGCAGCATCTACCGGCTCCGATGGATGAGAGGCGAGTGCAGCACACGGGGCGAAGATCCGAGCACAGGAGGCCACCAACTGGAAGCACCAGGAAGGCCGGACCACACCAGCAGTAGGGCCCAGAATCCAAGGCCCACGTCCGGCAGCAGAACTCGGCACAGCGGCATCACAGGAGGGCGAAAGTGCGATCAGGCAGTGCCCCGGGACAAGGTGTGACGAGATGGCATGAGGCCGGGCGACAGTGGTAGGTAAGTCTGCAGGATTACTGGCGGATTATCGGCTTGGCTGGCAGAGCCCACACAAAGTGCGGCCATCTTGCAGCCGGCTAAGCCACGCCCCGTCTCATTTTGTGCATTGTGTGGGATCAAAGAAAGAGTCATCCAACCTGTGTCATTTAGTGGTGGTTCTCAGTCCTAGAAGCCGTAAATGCTATATTATCCATGTGGTGAAAGTATACAGAATATTTTCTTAAAGGTGATGCCAAAGGCAAGAAATATGGGGATCTTCGGTCACATATTGAAAGTGATGTGAAAAAAGTACACCCTACTACATTCTTCTATTTTTACAGGAAAACATGGCTGCTGTAGTGGACATATTAAAAAGAAGTAGAGTCTGAAAACACCCTTGTTTGCCAAGTGTTCAGCGTAATTGGTGTAGATGTGAAACATCTCATTGAGAGTGGGCTGAGAGAAATTTTTTGTAACTTTGGCACTGCGGCATGTTCCATGTTAGAATGCTTGCCGCTTGGCAAGGAAAGAAAGGTTCAGGAGTGATTCAGGAAATTTTATTTTACAATGCATGAGGAATGGCTTGCAATGATGCATAGAAATGTTCCTTCACCAACCATGGCATTTAAAGTAAATGAAGCTTTAGTCAATGAAGCCTCACTGTGGTACTCTGCACAAGTTGAAGATCACTTCCGTAATGGGGAATTTTCTACGGACGTTGAAAAGTACTGCATCATTTTTAACCACCTCATAACTCTGAGGGCATATGCGCCCACTTCAACACATATGTTGCAGAACCTGTCTCAGAGATTTGCAATCTTCAGGTGCACCAGTATTGGCATGGAAAGCTATGTCAGTGGCCAGGGTTAGCAAATTGTGTACTAGCTGTTTTGGCGCTACCTATCTTAAGTGTCAATGGTGAGAGGGCCTTTTCACAGAGAAAAGATAACATGGAAAGAAAAGAGTGAGGGAACATGACCAAAGACTCACTGAAGAAGTATTGTATGGTGTACTACAATAAGTTTGATTTGTAAAAATGTATTTGAAACTCATATACACTGTATGTATACTGTCTAAATACCATACACTATCAGTGCAGAAAGCCAGCAATAATAAAAGCAAAACGTTCCATAAACAGTGGAAAAATACTGTTTCTGTTGTTTTTAATGGCGCAATAATGTTTAACCATTGATAACCACTGTTTTTTAAGGTATTGAAAACACTGAAAAAACCCCACCAGAATTTACAAACAAATGAAACTGAAAGACATACATGTATTAGTGGTCTGAGCATGGCACTAAGGTCTGGTTAGCAGGCCTTAGTGCACTCTCTGAGTTGAAAAACCAACAGAATCAGTCCAAACCTTTGGTGTGATCATGCAAAAAGAGGCATTTCCTTACACCCAGGAACTTAATTTACTTCAAAAGGGCATTCCATGCCATGCACAGATGTAGTTTCACCTCCACAGGACCTCTTTTTTGTCCTCCCAGTCAGGAAGGCACCAAACCCAGTGGGCAAAGAGCTGCCCCAGGACAGGTGTGGAGTGACCAAGGAGGAGGAACTGCTCCTTACCCTGGCCCCACCTCTTTGTGGGCACACAGGCTCTGCATAAAGGGATAATTGATTCGCAATCTTGGATCTAGTTGGTGATGGGCACTGTGGGATTGTTTGCAGTAGGGCACAGAGGAACTACCTCAAAAGTGAGCAGGGATACTCCTGAAAATTTTTCCCTATTGGTTAGTGAGAGGGTAGGTGTCACCCGTACCCACAAGCTAATGCCATGCATAAATGTGACATTGCAGGGCACCCTCCTCAGAACACTCTAGACCTGCAGAAGAAGGACTAACCCTGCTGTTTGAGACATTGAGGAGATCTAAAAAGCTGGATCTGCTTTCATTTTTACCTAGTACAAAAAAGTCGACTTCAAGGGTCAAATAGCTCTCCTCCTATGTAATTGACAGGGCAACAACAAGCTACAAGAGGCCTTTTCTCAAAGAGTCCAGCTGACCAGTACCAACTGGACCTGACCTGACCTGGAATTTAGTGGCATCCATCGCGAGGGCTTATTTTGTTATTTAATTTCAAAAAGAAAATCCTGCTTTGGGAGTTTCTCTTTGATAATAAAAAAAAATTGAGACTTTGCCACACGCCTCCTACATTTTGACTGAGCCATCCATCAAGCTTTCAATGCATTTACAGGAACTGCAATGACTACAGTTCCTGTCAATGCAAGAGATGTCTGCTGGGCCAACAGACATCTCAAAATTTGGCAGATAACTACTTCTTGAGGGCGACAGAGTACTTTACTCCATCGCCTTGATGGAGGTAATACTCATCCACCAAACTTTAAATCAAGACCCCAAGTCTGAAGGTAGAAACCTTGAATGGGCAAAGGTGCCAAAAATTATCCGGCTAGCAAGAAGACTTCCCTGGACGCAACATTTGTATTTTTCCCAAAGACTTCCCTAGGCATGCAATTCAGATTTCTCCCACTCTGAGCTTTTCCTGCCAAAATGAACAGCTACACTGGGACCTTATCCAACACTGATCCAACATTGTGGAGCCCTCATGCTATACAGCCTGCTGCCTAGCTCTTCTGAAGCATTTTGGCTTCCAGTAAAAAGACTAAAGCCTAGATTTAAGGTTGTGTCACACTTGCATCACGCAAGGGGATGCAGGGTGATGCAAAACCTAGAATGAGATTTAACAAGCCACACAAGGTCACCTTGTGTGGCCCTGCAAGGCTTTGTAAACCTGGAGTAACGCAAGCAGCGTAAGTTACTGCTTTGCATTACTCTGCCCCAGTGAAGTGTTCTCACACATCCACCCATGTATTCTGACGCATTCCTAGATTTACCTACACTGGTCGCCTGGGAATGTATCAGAAATGTACACCTTCCCACTAGAGGTGCAATGCGAAGAAATATCTCCTTGTTGTTTCCTCTTTTTAAGTGTGCTGCATTCTGCATACTTATCAAGGGGAAGTAAGCACTGAATGATTATGGGAGAGAATGACCTAAGAATATTGGTGTGATTAGAACAGGAGGTAGAGTCCAAAAGGAAAAAAAAAAGGTGAGAATTGTACAACTTGAAAAGAACATGGGAAGACAATTGGTTTATTCTAATGGGGCACAATCACTACTAATGAGAATTGGAACCTAATTATATTATTGTGTTTTTATTTTGCTGCAGATAAAACTAGTACTTCGAACTAGCAAGGAGGTAATACTAACCAACTCAAAGGCCAAGGAGTACCAAAAGATTTAAATTGAAAGGCTGTCTCTCCCATAGGTTATCATTGGAGTTGCCTTGTAACATCTTACAAGTGTAACTTTAAATTAGGAAGTGATGGAGATTTGAAGATAAGGGTCCCTGAACTCAGAATATAAAAATACATCCTTTAGTAAGGTTAGTTTTTAAATTGTGTGTTTGAAAATGCCACTTTTAGAAAGTGGACATGTTCTTGTTTAAGCTTCCTGTGCCTCTGCCTGCCTGTGGAATCAATATCGGGTTTTGACTGACATGGGCTTGTTTGTGCATTCCCTTCAGATACTCACACAAGGGGACATGAGGTGTGTCCTGCATATGCTGATGAGCCATGCTGGGCTAGAGTTCAAGGAAGATTTGCCACTAGCACCTGTATAGGCTGTGGCTGCCCTACTCAATGCTGTCTCCACTCCTGAAGTGTGGCCGGACCAGGGAGGCCAGAACGAGTTTTGCTGAGCAAGAGAGATTTTCTGAACAAAGACTTCAATGGGAAAAAGGGGTATACGTTTAGCCCAGAACTTTAGATTACTTCTGGACTAAGAGGACCCTGCCAAGAAGAAGAGCTGAAAAGCTGCTAGGAGAAGCACTGCCCCTTTGCTGTGTGTTGCTTTGCTGGGTTGGCTTGTATTTAATGCTTCTGTCTATGGGCAGTGGAAATGACTAGACTTTTGCCTTGCTGTGGTATCCTGCTTAAGAAGATTCTCCAAGGGCTTGAAGTAGAGCTTGCCTCCTGTTAAGAAATCTCAGGGATGCAAAGACTTCATCTGCAGCATCCTTGAACTCTGCTGCTGGGAGTTCTGTCCTGCCTTGTGGTGCCAAATCCAGTTCTGGGCCCTTGGAAGTTGTTCATGCTGCAAAGAACTACAAAGAACTGAGGAAACCTGAATAGTCGACACTTCGCCCTTCTTGTGGCTGTATTTTCCGATGCAGCACAGCCGTGCAGGAGAAAATCCCAAACCATAGTCCTGTGCGGCTGAAGAAATTGATGCAGCACCTGTCAGCAGCCCGAAAAACCGCCACAAAGTCGACGCCCTGGTATCCGAAGTCTGAGACCACTGCGCCGATTCAGATACAAGCCCTGCTGTGCGACTAAAAGAAAAGACTCATCGTGGGATCGTGGCTGATGAAATCGACGCAGCGCCTTTTTGCTGCCGCCGCATCGACCCCCAGCGCATCCTGGATTTCCACGTATCATGCCTGTGTGCCAAGTTTTCCGACACAGCAACCACAGACCAGAACCGTCTTTAAATCAGCGCATCACTTCCTTCTACTATCGGATTTGACCATCCCTTCTCCTCCGTGATGTGGAAATGTTGCAACGCCTCCTTAAGGACTCAGGAACTGATGCATTGCTGTGTTTTCTGACAATTCCCTCCTCTGCGGCTGTTTTGGCCTGTGGATATGCATGCATTTGAGGTACTTTGTGTAAAAATAATGCATCCATAGTTTCCTGTGGACAGAATTGCTTGAAACCTTTTAAAAGTCATATTTTGAGTTGTGTATCCAGGTCATCTGAGGCATGCACCCAGGCCACGCAAGAACCACCGCTCTAGTCAGGGTAAGCTAGATACACTCAAAAAAATAATCTGTGCTCACCCTCTGGTAGCTTGGCACAGAGCAGGCAGGCTTATCTAAAGAGACAGGTGCAACACACACACACACAGTAACACAATGAATACACCACAGAAAGTCTTCACACAGGTTTAGAAAAATAGATTATTTTATTCTGAACAAAAAAAGACCAAAACGACAAAAGTCCAGTGTATATTCAATTTTACAGGCATAAATGCAATAAAGTGCTTAGAAGCATGTGAAGCTAAAAAGATTATTGTAGGTCGCTTTGGACCAGAGCAAAGTCAAAGTTCGGGCCGATCACAAAGCAACATCAGCTGGCTACAGGTCCCAACCAGGCCCCAGGGAACAAAGTACCTTTTCTGGTCGCAAACAGCAAGATGTGTCAACGTTGAGGCCCGCAGGTGCAGGATGCATCAATCTTCTGCATGCAGTAAAGGCAATGCGTCAGTTCCGAAGTCCGGTACCAGAGTTCAGAGGCTTTGAGCGATGTGCTGTATTCTGCCTCGAAGTCGAGGGGATGCATCGATCCCACCAATCTGTAGCAGCGGCGATACGGTGTCAGATGTGTCAATCTCTGGAGGCAATGCGCTAGTTCCGAGGCGATGCACAGATTTTACTCCCGCATCCGGGTCGATGCACCAGTTCTGCTACACACAGATATGAGATGTGTCAAAATCTGTGTTGCAAGTATCTGGGCCACTTCCAGTGAGCCAGGCAAAAGAGCAGGGGAAGAGTCTTTGATATCCCTGAGTCTCAAGCAAAAGGAAGCATGCGAACAAGCCCTTGGAGATCACTTGAGCTCCTTCAGCAGAGTCAGAGGGCAGCAGGGCAACCAACAAAAAATGAGGCCTCCAGACCAGCAGTCAAGTTGATTCCTTTAAGCAACACATCAGTTTTTCTGGAAGACCTTTAGTTACAAGTCCACTAGTGCCTGATTTTAGGGGGGGTCAGAGTCCCAGTACTTATACCCAAAGTGTCTTTGATGTGGGGGTGACTTCAAAACAGCTCTATGAAGTGCACGAGTATCCCTTTCAATGCAGTCCTGTCTGCCAGGCTATCTGTGCGGGGTAATCAGTCCTTTGTGTGGGGACAGGGACCAGCCTATTCAAGTGAAGTGTTAGCCCCTTCCTACCATCCTACCCAGGCAAGGCCATCAGAATGCAGATGTATGTAGGTGGGTACTCAGACACATCTATCCTTCATGCATTGTGGCTGTTTAGAGGAATTCCCAAAGTGTAGCTGTCACCCACCCCTGCCACACAGAGCGGTAAGCGCAGAGAAATGTCTGCTTTCTAAAAGTGGCATTTCTAAAACAGTAATGTTAAATCCAACTTCATGAGTGAGGAGGATTTATCAATACCATTCCAAAGATTTGAAACATGAAAAATCTACTCCTTTCTGAAAAGGAATTACAGCTTTAAAAAAGTGCATTAAATTATTTCTAATGCTAGCCTATGAGAGGGATATGCCTCACAGTAGTGAAAAACAAATTTGGGGGTTTGTCACTACCAGGACATGTAAAGGTTGAACACACATATGCTACTTTTTACTTACATGGCACCCTGCCCTTAGGGTTACGTAGGGCCTACCTTAGGGGTGACTTATTTGTAATAAAAGGGGATTTTAAGGCTTGCCAAGTAGTTTTAAATGCCAAGTCGAAGTGGCAGTAAACTGCATACGCGGGCACTGCAGTAGCAGGCCTGAGATAGGTTTCAAAGGCTACTTATGTGGATGGCACAATAAGTGCTGCAGGCACTAGTAGCATTTGAAGTACAGGCCCTGAGTATATGGTATACCACTTCACAAGAGACTTGCGAGTACATCAGATATGCCAATTGGGTATACCCCTGTGTCATCATGTTTAGTGGAGAAGCACGTGCATTTTAGCACTGGTTAGCAGTAGTAAAATGCACAGAGTCCTAAGGCCAACAAAAAGAATCAGCAAAACAAGAGGTAAAGGTAAAATGTCTGGGGGAAGACCACCTTAAGGATGGCAGATCTAACGTCTCTTTACTGTACACATTATCTGCACTGGTCCTCTTAGGGCACTAAACTGGGCTGTACCTGTTATTCTAATCATAAGAGTGGAGGTTCAGACAAGCTTTCTTTTCATAGCCCAAAGTATCATCCTCACTGACATATAATTGTATTGTGGGAATTTCTGCCTCAGCAGTATTCAGTCCTATGGTAATACTTGCACTGTTATAATACTGGACATTTTTCACATTATTGCTATTACTGCTTGAGGATTTTTGTCAGCATAGTTTGTATAACCTGTCTACATCCATCCATACACTCACATATTACGCTATTCATGCACTCACCAATTCTTGTATCAATGTACTCATTTACATATCCACCCATTTCTGAACTCACCCAAAACTTAGGTATGTGTTCAATCACTCATTATTTGCTGATTGCTAGAGGATGGAGTTGCACGCTCGTTATAGGTCTGTCCCAGTGCATCATGGTAAATACAGATCATGGCTTTCCCTAACGTGCCACTTATCTTTCAGTCCCTTGAGTGCTGAAGCTCAGCCAGTTCTGTTAGCCCTTATCACCAGTGTTTCATTCTTCTGAACTCTTCAGAAGAGCAACGAGTCCTTTGGAGGGAACTTAGGGTATAGTGTCTGTAATGAGTGCCAAACAGCTCTTGGGGGAAGGCAGATGGCTATTGAGACTTATCAGCAGTTCCCCCAAGGGGCTGGAGCTTTATATAAGTCACTGCAGGGTTGTTTTGGGTTACCACGTTCACTCACTCAACTATCTATACAACCAGACAACAAATCACTGTTCCCCGAAGAATCAGTTTCACTCATAAATAGGCCTATTGGCTTTGTCACGGCTTGGTAATACATTTCAGATGCACATCACTGTTTGCTTACGTTTGGTGTCCTCAGCAGATTGCAATAGATGAACTTAGCGAGACAGCGTCAAAACTTGCATATATCTTTAAATGTTTGTGTTATTTACTGATAATTTCAATGCAGCCGTGTCTCTCTTCTGAGCGCTGTTGTATGTAATGGGGGAATATCCATTGTATAAAATTAAAAGATGCATCCTAGACATTTTTGGTTGGTCGTGGAACGTTAAAGTAGTGTTTGGAGAGATCAACTTTTACCACTACATTATGAAAGCAGCTTTCCAAAAATGGTAATGGGTGACAAAAAGGTTTGTGCATGTTTCTGTGTTTTAGCTTTTTTACAATATGATGTTGCTGTGTTCTACTGTGGATGTTAAGCATTGTTGTGTTTTAACTTTTTGGTTGTGTTACATCCTGGTATGTTTAAACTGAATTGTGTATGTTGCAACGGTCTTTGCATATTTTGTTATGTCACATTACCTTGTGTTGCTTACTTTAGATATGACAACAATGCTACTTTTCCAGGCACATTTAGGACATGCCTTTAAAGTTCCAGTGGCAAACATCTGTTTACCACTGTCTCCGTTGCTCCAGCTCTTCAACTATTTAAGGCACCACTCAGCCAAAGACTGCGATTGAGGCTGTGTGTTAAATTAGGACTTCAAGTGCTCATTTTAAGTCCAAGATCGACGAGATTGGGCCTTCACATATCCCGGCATAACAGCAACTGTCCAAATGACCATAATGGTGTTTCTTCTCAGTGGTACGTTTTGTAAAAGTGACAACTCTTTACATGTATGATTCCACACTGTGAAGTAAAGCTTATTTACGTCAGTCTCTGACAATTTCTTAACCACTTAGCCAGTGCAAGCAAAGATAATATGAAATTCACGGCTGGCTAAAGACTTGATGAATTTTGGGGTTTTGATGTTGAATGCTCTTGCCAATCACAGGGATACAGCATGGTGTGCTGGCATGCCACCATGTGGTTAGTTACAGCTGCCAACTGGATCCATTCCATGCAGAACAGCACTTAGCATGCTTGGATTTGTAGTTTGACTTTTTTCACTATGAATCTGCATTCCAGTATGCACAGTGCTAATGGCTAAAAGGTAGTTAAATGTTCCCAAAATTAAAATGATCAGTATAACTGCTGTTTCAAATGGTTGCACTGATCTATATTTCCATTGAGCAGAGGGGCCAAAGTTGCACTGTTTCAATGACACGCTATGGCTGTGCTGTTCAAAGGTAGTCCACCGAGGGCCAGAGCAGGCCAGGTTTTCATAAAAACCGCTATCCTTTTGTAAATATCTCTGTTCGACCTCATCCCCCAGCTCTACCACATATTGGTATCCAGTTACCATCTGTCAGCTGTCACAAATGGGCATTGGGTGCTTATATTAACTATATCAAAGGAATACAAAAAGATTTTCAGTCACTAGCAGCCAGGTTTTCATAAAAACCACTACCTTTTGTAAATATCTCTGTTCGACCTCCTTCCCCAACTCTACCACATATTGGTATCCAGTTGCCATCTGTCAGCTGTCACAAATGGGCATTGGGTGCTTATACTAACTATACCAAAGGAATACAAAAAGATTTTCAGTCACTAGCACAATCACTATTGTTTCACTATAGGTTTACTACTTTCTGCCTCGGTAGTGATGGCACAAGGCAATGCAAAAGTGTTTCCTTTTGGTGTGCTGGCCATGCTGTTACATTCAGTGCAAAACTGGGGCGTAGAATAGTGGAAGTCATTGCTCTGAAGCAGCAGTAGTGGGAGTAATTAAAAGTATGCATTTCTAATACCAATTGGCTGACCTTCTCCATCAGTAGATACCCAGTCAAATATTCACGTTCCAAAACATAAAACATTAAGTAAAGATTTGTCAGCGTCATACATTTCCATTTGTTTTTTTTTTTCACCACCACAAATTACATTTTTGTTTTAATGTATTAGCCCGGCTTTTTCAGAGTGGTTGAAAGTCCCAAGCCGCCATCTTTTTAGAAGCGCCGGTGGTGACTCATGATTGGCCAAGGCCCTTCGACTGGGACTGCATTACCTGTATAATACCCCTCCCCCTCCCCACCCCCGCTCATTCAGCTCAAGTCAAGCATCCTATTAACAAAGCGCGAGCATGAACGCCCAAGTGCTTCAAAATGATACTTTTAAATTGGTGTTTGCTTAAACAGACACCAAGGTCAGCGCAGACATAACCTCACCCGGGAGCTTGATTAGATCTCACGACATTTCCTCACTTGAAAATGGAGTTCGCTCTCTAATCCGATCCCATGGCATCAGGGCGAAGGCCGCCGGTGCCCACAATGTACAATTGGAATACGGTGTATGTTTCCTTTTACTCCCGCTGGAAACTGTATTCTTTTTTATATAATAATAGGGCAGGCGTGATTCATGGGCACAAAGGCGCCGTGTCACATTGTTGTGAAGGTCCAGAACAAGGTCCCCTTAGAAAGCGTGGCTTTATGACATTATTGATTTATTCTGTACCTGCTGTTAAAAAAACTGCACCAGACAGACAATAAAAAATAACTGTGGTAATCATATAACAGCTTCCTGCTGCGAAAATGGATTTTACAGTTAAAGGCACCAGTGTTTTTTTTTCGTTTTTGAAGTTTCAATTAAAAACGTCTTTTCAAAGTGGCATTAGGAATTGTTAAGAACGTTTTTACTGTTATATGTGTGTTTTATAAAACAATGCCTGGTGTCTGTTGTGATTTACCGATTAGTGTCGTGGGAGTGATGTGGGGGACCCCTTGATCGTTAAACTCTTCGGGGCTTATTTACAAGGCCCTTGCGCCACTTTTGCGTCATTTTTAACATGGGAAAAGTGACGCAAAAGTGGCGCAAGGGTCTTGTAAGTCTGCCCCTTTGAGTCTCTTGGGGACATAATAAAAATAAAATAAAAATCTCAACCAAAATTAAAATGTCTAATAGTGTCTTTGTTTATCTTACATAATGAAAAGTATATTGTTTTGTAATGTGAGTCCTAAATCCGTTAGTTTGCTGTTTGTGGTTGCTGAATGTGTTTAATAATGCTGGTCACAATGATCCAGACTTCTCAATTAAAGTAAAGTTATACAATTATTGCTCAGATATTTATACTCAAGGATTTAACAGTAAAATCCTCACAAACCGAATGCTGAGTGCACTGCATCCTTTTAGGAACTGGCCGTTTTCCCTCAAAACAAATGAAGGAAATTTATAACATATTTATTTTTTGCCCTAATCCGTGGGCCCACAGAGACTTATTCGCCATTTGTTACAGCAAAGGTCACTGGAGGAACGTCATCAAGGCATTAATCCATGCATCAGAGTCACTCCCTCCCAATCAGTTGTCAATTAAACTGAAAGTGTTTGATCAACTCAAAGAGACGCCCTTTGGGGGACACAGTATATTGATTATTTGAAAACACCACTAGCAGGTGGAACAACATAATTCTTGTGCATATTCAATTAAAATCAAAGCAATCTTATTCCAATTATGACTCCTGTCCTAATAATATTAAATCCTGGGGGTGGTTGATCACCTGCGGTTTTAAGGCTTAACTTGCTACCTTGTAAACTGTCCTTCAGCTGGCTACTGACATGCTTGTCCTACCAGTGCTAGGTCCCCACCACTGCCACCTCTGGTACTTTCTTGGCCTCTCCCCAGTAGCCCTGCCATTTGCATCACATCCCAAGTTCTGGAAGTAATGGATGACACACAATTTAATAGTTCTTTCAACCTAATTAATTGGTCTCTTTGGGGCAGACTGCCATTGTTACTGTCTGTTGAGGGGACAAGCACAAGACCAGGAGACTCCAGGTGCCAAGCAAAGTAAGTTTTATTACTGAAGATACAGGAGCACATGTCCCGCATGTGCGACCTCCAAGGAATCCAAGCCACACCTGACTTTACTACAGGTGGGTGCCATGGAGAAGGAATGCGGGGCATGAGCAATGACAAATGTAAACACATACAAAAGGTAAATACAGTGGCGGATGCACCAGAGTCGCCATAACTGAAATATAACACAAATGAATGACTAACCATAGTAAGCACACATAAAGGACTAAGTGTATCATTACACTGCTCATGTTGAAAAGGGGTTTAAAAACCCTTCTTCACTCCCCACTTGCTGGCCTGAATCTTGAACCATCTCCTGCTTTAACAACACCAGCCAATTTCAGGGTTCTTGTGATGTTCAGGATGAACATATCTATCCCTACTCTGGCTGGGTGAGCACTATGCTTCATATTGAATGCCGACAACCTCAGATTTAATAATCTGTGTTTAACACAGCCCCATTTCATGCTTTTGCTGAATTTACACATTGCTGTATTTGTTTTCCTCATTACATAAAAGGGGCAGCCCAGTAATCCTGGAACATAGGCTGGACAACCAATAAAGAAAAAATAATCCCTTTGGGGGGAAGTGGGGCTCCAGCAGTCAGTACACCAATCGCTTGATGGTGGTTTTTCAAGTACTTATGCTTCTTTGATTATACAAGAACGTAGAGCCCACATATTTGAGATTTATCCTTACTACTGGGTGATAGACCGATTGTTTAACAGTGGTTTTTCAAGTAATTTTGCTTCTTTGATTTTTTCAAGAATACATGCACAGAGAGACCACTGGGGTGAGATGTTTCCTTACTGCTGGGTTTTGGAGCAAAGCATAAAGAAAGACAATATAAGGGCGTATACATCACAGAATTATGGGTCCCCACAATAGCTTGGGGCTATCATATAAATTGTCAGTCCTGAGATGACCCTCATTTAAGTAACGTAATAGGGTTGAAACTTCGACAATGATACTAGTGGTCTGTTTCTTAAATATTATGTATAATATACTCTGGCACAGAGTGATGTTCATAAAGTTTGCATCTTGAACAGCCAAGTGTCTTGTATATATATATATATATTCACTGAAAAAACCATAGGTTTCACACACGTTATAGTTAGGAATTAGCATTTAAAAAACCTTGCAAATTCACTGAAAAAACCATAGGTTTCACACATGCTATAGTTAGCTGGACATTTTACTGATAAAAAACCAATGAAATTCCCCCGTTATAGTTACTGTAGGCAACTATAACTCACGCGACCGTAATCCTCTGCTGATGCTAATACTGTATTTAGACACTTATTTGCCCATGTCTTCTTCCATTAAATTTTAGCTATACATATATTACAAATATTTTTTTGTCATAAAGACACATATGTCATCAGCAGAGGATTACGGTCGCGTGAGTTATAGTTGCCTACAGTAACTATAACAGGGAAATTTCATTGGTTTTTTATCAGTAAAATGTCCAGCTAACTATAGCATGTGTGAAACCTATGGTTTTTTCAGTGAATTTGCAAGGTTTTTTAAATGCTAATTCCTAACTATAACGTGTGTGAAACCTATGGTTTTTTCAGTGAATTTGTACGTTTTTTTAAATGCTAAGTTACTTTACGCCATTTGTGGCGTGCGCGCCCACTTAACGCAGTTCGTTCCGTGGCGTGCGCACATGGAGGACATATGATGAGCATCGTTGTGACAGGTAAAATATATGTTTTGTTTAGCTCTATTAAGCAATGCACAAAAGGTGAACCTTTTGCACACGGGGTGGGGAGAATGTGGATATTTTTTTTATTTTTTTATTATTTCTTACCGTACGCGTAATCGGCGAAATTTTTGAAAAAATTAAAATTGCCTTTTTTCACTTGGGGGATCGTTGGGGACTCCCTCGACATGGCTAGGTGCTTGGGAGCTGTGTAAACAGCCCCTTTACATGTTTTTGCACTTGGTTTTTCAACCCCCTGTCAGAGTGTGAGAGAGAAAATGGCAGCCGTCGCTTCCTGGTTTCGACCGATTCGAATGTTTACTAAGATCTAAGGGCCAATCAGAATCGCGCTCGCACACGCCACCGTACGCGTACGGTAAGCGCACCGTAAGCGCACCGTAAGCTGGCTCAGATATATATATTGATTTAAAGGCTATTTTCTCAGAATCTACTGAACAGATTTACACCAAACCTACAAAATTCTTCCATGCATAGCATTGATTTATCAAGCCATGTTTTGATCATATCATGGTACCTTCGGATACTGTCCAGATAAGTATCCTTGGAAATCTTTTGATAGTCTTTTGACAGTTACGCGAACTTGTTCGTGGGCTGGTGGGAGGAGCAGGTGTCCAAAACACCTGGCCTGATTGATTCCAACAGGGTCATAAGTTGGTATAGATATATCGACGATCTCTGTATTATTTGGGATGGCTCCTTCGAAACAGCCTCTTCCTTGATTGACAGTTTGAATAAGAATACTGTTAATTTAGAATTTAGTGGGGAGGTAAGCTCTGAAACTGTCAATTTCCTTGATTTAAAGATCAGAGTAATCAACAACCAACTGTCGGTATCCCTATATCGGAAACCCACAGCTGGGAATTCGACTCTTCATGCTAGGAGCAACCATCTACCTGGTTTAGTTAGAAATATCCCTTATGGTGAGTTCTTACGGTTGAAGAGAAACAGTACAAGAGTTGATGATTTCGAAGATGCAGCAAGAGAAAGTATCTGTAGATTTATTGCAAGAGGATACGGTAAATCATTTCTTGAGACCACACTGCAAAAAGTCAGGAATATACCGAGAACCACCCTGTTGGATGGTGATCCGAATAGGGATACACAGCAGAGGAAAGAGGGCAGAAAGAAAAATAGGATGGATGAGTCAGGTACCAATAAATTCAGGATGGTTACAACTTATTCGAACGATGCCAACCAAGTAAAGAAGATTCTGAGGAAAAATTGGCATATCCTGAAAACGGATCATACCATTGGTCCGGACATCCCTCCTGCCCCTTTAGTAACTTTCAGAAAAGCCAGATCATTAAGGGACAGTTTGGTACAAAGTCACTTATCTACTAGACCCAAGGCGATGGGAACTCTAAGGGACCTTAGAGGTTTCTTCCCTTGTGGCAAGTGTAAAGCTTGCGTTGGCAGCAAGAGAACACTGACCTATATGGTCACTGGTCTAAAGAGTCCTCGGCCCATCAAAAAGTTCCTTACCTGCAATACCAATTATGTGGTTTATTGCCTGGAATGCCCATGTGGGTTACGCTACGTGGGCAGCACGATTCATTGTGCTAAGATTCGCATTTTAGAACATATGCGAGCGATAGCCAAAAACGATGTTACCTATCCCGTGGCAAGACATTTCGCTGAGAAGCATAATGGCAATAGGGAATTGCTACGCTATTATGTCTTAGACCAGGTCCCCGCTAACATCAGGGTAGGGGACAGAATTAAACAACTTCGCAGGCTTGAATCGCGATATATCATCGATTTAGGAACTAAGAATCCGATGGGTATGAACGTGGGGGAGGAACTGTCAGTTCATCTTGGAGATTAAAGAGTAGCAAGAATCTATACACTATAGGTAAGATAAGTAACTGGAGAATGGAATCCATAACATGGTGCGATCATAAGGTATTCTGTGATCGAATTTGTGAGATTGGTTATACACGTTAGCTTTTGGACATTCTGTGAAAAAATTTAAAACATTTTTTTAAATGGTGTTATTACAAATGTGGATCATCAGACTTTTCAATGTCAGCAACAATGTTGAGGTCTTAGCCAATACATGGCGTGATTTTCTTAAGTTTTACTTGAATGTAGGACAAAAGATATGTGATAGGATGTTATTGTAACATATTTAATGTTATTTAACGTGTTAAGCAATTTAAAATGACCCTTGTGTTGCTTTGATATTGCTCATATGACATTGGTTTGCCGATACACGGCTTTATTTTTGTTATCTTTGAGGGATATCACATGCCTATATATGGCGATATGCGTGAAGTTTTTAACCTTACTTCTAATTTGGGATTGATTTTGAAAGCCGATATACGGCGTAATAAGCAATATTATCAAATTGTTTTTACATTCCAAAATGGCGATGAATTGCCGACAGAGATTCTCTTAATGTGTTTGTCCTTCTATGATGTCTATGAATGGTGATGTCATGTGATCCAAGTAACGTTTCATTTAAATATGCTGCTTCTTTGGCGCGAAATTTGTAAAACATCAGACTAAGGCATAGCCGAAACGCGTCATGTTTTCCATGCTCGCTATGCAATAAACGACCTAATAACTGCAGGAGTGTCCCGTGAGTGCTTTCCCGAGTTCATGATGTGACTGGGACTGAGCGCGCATATATATATATATATATATATATATATATATATATAATCTACTGGTGGTCGCCAGTAGATAGTTATAGTTAGGACCGTGTTTCCATAGGAATTCTCAAAATTCTATTTTGAATAACTTTGGCGCCGGTTGACGAATTTTCGCGACATTTTCAAAACTAATGGGGCGCTCCGCTCAGCTCCTACCCTGAAAGTCTCGGGGGGATTCGTCAAGCGGGGGCCGAGAAAAAAGGGGGGTCCCAAAACGCGTTTTCCCCATGCATTTTCCCATAGGACCTTTAGTCGAAGGTACAGCCCGAACGGCTGAACAGAATTACTTGAAATTTGGCAAAGAGGTAGTCCTCAGGTCAGGGAAGTGCCTTTTGCATATATGGAGTCAATCTGTTCAGTAGTTCGTGAGAAAATTGAGTTAAAAGCACATAAATATCTATAGCCGCGCACCGTGCACGCACCGTGCACGCACCGTGCGCGCACCCTTACGTGCGTGAGCGTAATTCTGATTGGTGGTTACATGTCAGTCAACGTTCGAATCGGTCGAAATCAGGAAGTGTCGGCCGCCATCTTGTTTGTTTTGAGTGCGAGAGTGAAAAAGGAAGGTGGCGAACGTGAAAAGGGGGCAGGGTAGAGAATTCCTGACCCCCTAGCCTTTGTCAAAAACCTTTTAATTTTTTTCAAAAAAATCACGGTGTGCGCGCACGGTGCGTGCACGGTGCGCGCACCGTGAAAAACCCTAAAAAACCTCCAAAAACCTTTTTAATACGTAGTTTATTGTAAAATAAATATATAAAAAATATAATAATACATACATAACTTAGCATTTAATAACCGTACAAATTCACTGAAAAAACCATAGGTTTCACACACGTTATAGTTAGGAATTAGCATTTAAAAAACCTTGCAAATTCACTTAAAAAACCATAGGTTTCACACATGTTATAGTTAGGTGGACATTTCACTCGTAAAAACAATGAAATTCCCCCGTTATAGTTAGTTCAGATAACTATAACTCGCGTGACCGCCACTCTATCACAAGGATGATGTCATCAGTGATGTCATGAGTGATGCCACTGACCAAGTCATGAGTGATGTAATATGTGACGTCATGAGCAGTGGATTGCGGGCGCGCGAGTTATAGTTATCTGAACTAACTATACTTTATTTTTTAATTTTTTTTAACTTTATTTTTTTATAAATATATATGTTAACGATAAACGAAAAACTCATAGTACTGCATCTGTGAGCCGAGCGAACGGGCCGCAGCTGGCCCTCTGCGAGCCTGGGTGTGAACTGTTTATAACTCACACTACATAAGCATTGAAAACCATTTTGTGATTCACTCCGTCAGCAGGCATTTGTCTGAGGCATTTGTGAAAACATATCGGAGTTCTTTCTGTGATAGATACCCCTTTGACGCTGCCTCTCTCCACATCAGCAGGTAACGCACCCTCTTCCCACATTACCATCATACCCCCAACAACCTTCTTGGGCCTGGAAGTGTCCCTGTGCGGTTGGACAAAGAAGAATATTAGTCATGTATAGATTTACATATAAAAAAATGTATTTAAATTTAAAGAAAAGAACAACAAATAAGACTGAAGGGAGTCTGGTGCTGTGGTCACTGCCACGAAGTTGGGGTCACTGCCATTCAGGACTCAGGACACAGTTACACATGTGGGATCGGCTTGTGTTAAAGAGGGTTAGTGGGACTACGTCGCTGGCCTTGCATATCGAAATATGCGTCACTGATCGAAGGGAGTGTGGTGCTGTGGTCGGTGCCACGGACTTGGGGTCACTGCCATTCAGGACTTAGGACACAGTTACACATGTGGGATCGGCTTGTGTTGAAGAGGGTTAGTGGCACCAGAAGTTTTGAGACTGTATGAGCCTGTGATGATGCTTGGTGTGGAAGGGCCGCACTGGGAGAAATGTGTCTTGGCTACTGGACTGCGTCATGTGGAATCAGGACTCTATCTCAATTGTGAAGCGTGCTGATCATAGTGTAGGCCAGAGGTAGCGGTGAGCAAGGGCCCACAGCCACATGCATAAGTTGGTGGCCCCACCAGCCTGTGTAGTGGAGGTTCAGTGGCACCACATGTTGCTGGCCTTCCACATGCAAATACCCCTCACTAATCGAAGGGAGTGTGGTGCTGTGGTCACTGTTACGAAGTTCGGGTCACTGACGTTCAGGACTCAGGACACAGTTACACATGTGGGATCGATTTGTGTTGAACAGGGTTAGTGGCACCACGTGCTGTTGTCCTTGCATATGGAAGTATGCCTCACTGATGAGAGGGAGTCTGGTGCTGTGGTCACTGTCATGGACTTGGGGTGACTGCCATTCAGGACTCAGGACACAGTTACACATGTGGGATTGGCTTGTGTTAACGGGGTTAGTGGAACTACGTGTCGCCGGCCTTGCATATCGAAATATGCCTCACTGATCGAAGGGAGTCTGGTGCTGTGGTCGCTGCCATGGACTTGGGGTCACTGCCATTCAGGACTCAGGACACAGTTACACATGTGGGATCGGCTTGTGTTGGACAGTGTTAGTTGGCACCACGTGTCCAAAATTCAAATTGTGAGGTCTGCTGCCCGCAGTATAGACTGCTGAGTGTTCATTCGTACTTGAAAATGAATTTGGTCATTGTACTAAAGCTATAACTGATATAAAAAATGTTCAAGAAGTAAGGATACTAAAAGGATATTATGTAGATTTGAGGCCTGTAATAGTTACTTGCCTAGTGGACTCTGTAGTTAATGAATGAAGAAATAATTTGCATTGTGAGCCCTACTGAGTGCAGTGTAGGCATGTGATGAAAAGATGAAATAAGTATAGAATACATTGAAGAAGTGTTGTATTTTCTGAGTACAATCTTGTTAGAAATTAGCATTTAAAATTGGAATTGCAAGCTGTACTGCCTGTAGTGTAGACTGCTATTCCATGTTAGTTTGCATTTGAAGATTAATTTGGTCATTGTAGTAAAGCTATAACTGATATAAAAAATAATAATCTTGAAGCGAGGATACTAAAAGGATAATATGTAGGGTGTAGGACTGTGATAGTTAGTTGCCTACTGGAGTCTGTAGTTGCATATGGAAATACCCCTCACTGATCAAAGGGAGTGTGGTGCTGTGGTCGCTGCCACAGACTTGGGGTGACTGCTATTCAGGACTCAGGACACAGTTACACATGTGGGATCGGCTTGTGTTTAAGAGGGTTAGTCGGACTACGTGTTGCCGGCCGCCTTGCATATCGAAATATGCCTCACTGATCGAAGGGAGTGTGGTGCTGTGGTCGCTGCCACAAACTTGGGGTGACTGCCATTCAGGACTCAGGACATAGTTACACATGTGGGATCGGCTTGTGTTGAACAGAGTTATTGGCACCACGTGTCGCCGCCGTTGCATATGGAAATATGCCTAACTAATCAGAGGGAGTATACTGCTGTGGTCGCTGCCGTGGACTTGGGGTCACTGCCATTCAGGACTCAGGACACAGTTCCACATGTGGGATTGGTCGACTTGTGTTGAACAGAGTTATTGGCACCATGTGTCGCCGCCGTTGCATATGGAAATATGCCTCACTGATCGAAGGTATTCTGGTGCTGTGGTTGTCTCACGGAGTTAGGGTCACTACCATTCAGGACTTAGGACACAGTTCCACATGTGGGATCGGCTTGTGTTGAAGACGATTAGTGGCACCATTTGTCGCCGGTCTTCCACAGTGTAGGCCAGAGGTAGCGGTGAGCAAGGGGCCACAGACATGTGCATACGTTGGTGGCCCCACCGGCCTGCATAGTGCAGGTTCAGTGGCACCACATGTCGCCAACCTTCCATATGGAAATACCCCTCACTGATCGAAGGGAGTCTGGTGCTGTGGTAGCTGCAATTCAGGACTCAGGGCACACTTACACATGTGGGATCGGCTTATGTTGAACAGGGTTAGTTGGCACCACATGTCGTCGGTCTTCCACAGTGTAGGCCGGAGGCAGCGGTCAGCAAAGGCCCACAGGCAGGTGACGTTGACTTGAGCTGCACAGATTGGGAGCATGTGGTCTTCTTAACCCATTATAGTGTCTTATACAATTTGCGTCGCTACTAATCTTGAATTGTGAACCGTGTAATCCCAGTGTAGGGTGGAGGCAGCAGTCAGGATGGGCGCACAGCTACGTGGCGATGATTTATGGTTCAGTGAGTTAGTAGCACCTGAAGCACACAGCTTGTGCGCACTGTGCGATGATACGTGGTCTGGGCAGGCCGCACTGGAAGCAAAGTGTCTTGCAAACTGGACTGCAACATCTGCAATCAACCCTGCATCTGAATTGTGAGCGCTGCTGTCCGCAGTGTAGATCGAAGGCAGTAGTCGAAACAGACATAAGTCTGCGGTGCTGTGCTGCTGGGTTCACAGGGGGCCTGTGTCGAGGAGGCTCACGGTTATGGCGGCAGCCATGTGCCAGGGTGAGGGCTGCCTCTGTGACAGACTCGTTGGTCTTCCCTCATGTGAACCACGCCTAGGGCCTGGCCTATTTATTCATACTGCTACGCTGGAGTGGCGTACGTTGGAGCAGCCCACTTCACTTCCGCTTCCAGGGGGGGACAACACAGCCACATGACCGAGATCTTCCCCACTACCTGAGGTAACATGGTTGGGTCCACTGTGTACTACACTACAAGTATCAACAGTATATCTCCACATGGAGAGGTTTGTGCTTTGCATAGTGAGGTCTGTGCAGCACATCAGCGTTACACTTGGCATTGTGTGCTTTATTGTTGAAGGGTGACTTGCCTCCTTCATATATAGTTGGTTGCCACATCTCCCAACATTCAGCTATTGTGTGGCTGAGGAGCATGGTGTTTTGGGAAGGTCCGTTGTCCTGTTTTGTGCTGCCTTGGTGGTAGTGGGGGGGGTGGTCCGGGGGGGAGGTTCTGGTGGTGGTGGTGCTGGGTGATGTGGTCTTGCTGCGGTCAGACCTGCATGATCAGTAGCTCTATCACGTGTTGGTCTTTAGATGTGGCTGTGAGTTGGGTCCAATTCACGGAGTAGATAGTCGACATCCTTACACCAGTTAAAGGTTGATGTTAATTTGTTACTGCTAACTCGGCTTATCGCCTGCTTTTTGGATCACATTGCAGATTTGGCTGGTCGTTGAAAATATGGGGAAGTGGTGTTTTTGTGTTTTTTTTGCACGGGAACGCCTTCTTTGCATTTCATTAGCGTTAGTTGTGGCTCTCGTTTGCAGCGATTTTGTTGGCGTAATGTATCGATGGAAGAGTGGTGAGATTTGCAGTTTTCACCAAGTTGAGAATGGGTTGATAATTAAAAAACATAGAAAAAAGATAGGTTTAATGAACATTATAATTAGAAATTAGCATTTAAAAAAGCTTTGAAATTCACTGAAAAAACCATAGGATTCAGGCACGTTATAGTTAGAAATTAGCATTTAAAATCCCTTAGAAATTCCACAGATAAAAACATAGGTTTCAGGCACGTTATAGTTAGAAATTAGCATTTAAAAAACCTTAGAAATTCACAGAAAAAATCATAGGTTTCAGGCATGTTATAGTTAGAAATTAGCATTTAAAAAACCTCAGAAATTCACTGAAAAACCATAGGTTTGTGGCACGTTATAGTTAGAAATTAGCATTTAAAAAACCTTTGAAATTCACTGAAAAAACCATAGGTTTCAGGGATGTTATAGTTAGTTGGACATTTCACTCATAGAAAACCAAAGAAATTACCCTGCTATAGTTAGTTGAGCTAACTATAACTCGCGCCCCCGCAATGCACTGCTGATGACGTCACATATTACATCATTCATGACATGGTCAGTGACATCACTGATGACATCACTGATGACACCATCCGAGTCAAAATCTTATGCACCTTATCAGACCCTAATATAACACATGATACACCCACTCTAAAATACAGACTATGATATTCAAAACCATGAACACACCAATACCAGTTAGTGCATATCCACTCATTATTTCCTGGGTCTACACACACATCCATTCATTCACCCATACAGTCACTCATACATACAGTCAGCCATTAATACAGCATTATCATATTCAGTCACATATCTATACAGATACTCACACACCGCCTCTCATTCATAGAGTTATTCACACACCTAGTCAGTAATGGAAATAATCAATCACACTTTCATTTACTCATCTGTACAGTTATACACATATCACGCCACTTATTTAAACATATACTAACACATACTTACACTCTAATACAATAACTGATACAAGCACACACTGATCCATACAGGCACTCTCACAATCATTCACTCTCACATATAGTCATTTATACAGCCCAACACTCATATATACTGCCTTTCACATATGGAGTTACTCACACATGTACCACTGAGGCATCCATTTACTCACCAAGACACTCATACACACACTCACCAAGCCATACAGCCCTTCACAGATACAGACTTGAACACATATACCCAGTGAATTATCCACTCACACATTTATACACAGAGTCACACCCCCCACCCACCTACACAGACACTCAGGAACCCATACAGGTACTCAGACAAGCAATCAATAGCTCATATAGATCCTCATTTTGTTGCTAACCAAACCATTGAACTGCTTACACACCAACTGACAACCTAAACTGTGTGAATGTCTGTATCAGTCGCTAACACATGAATTAAGCAAGACACAATCAATCACTCACTTATACAGTCAGTCACACACCTACTTAATCATCCATCCTGACTCTTATACACCCATTCATTCTTCAATACACCTTGGCATATATATAAAACATATTTACATTTTATAGAAACACACATTCACTGGATGATGTCATCAGTGATGTCATTTGAGATGTCATCAGTGATGTCATCAGTGATGTCACTGACCATGTCCCAAATTATGTAATATGTGACGTCATCAGCAGTGCATTGCAGGGGCGCGAGTTATAGTTAGCCCAACTAATTATAACAGGGGAAATTCAATGGTTTTCAGTGAGTGAAATGTCCAACTTACTATAACATCCCTGAAACCTATGGTTTTTTTCAGTGAATATATATATATATATATATATATATTACCTACTGGCGGTCGCCAGTAGGTAGTTATAGTTAGGACCACGTTTCCATAGGAAATCCGCAACATTCTATTTAGAATAACTTTGGCGCCGGTCGACGAATCCTCGCGAATTTCTCAAAATAGGTGGGGCGCTACGCTCCGCTCCTACCCTGAAAGTCTCGGGGGGATCCGTCAAGCGGGGGCTGAGATAAAAGGGGGGTCCCAAAACGCGTTTTTCCCATGCATTTTTCCATAGGACCTTTAGAACGAGCTACAGCCCGAACGGCTGAACAGAATTACTCAAAATTTGGCAGAGAGGTAGTCCCTAGGTCAAGGAAGTGCCTTTTGTAGTAAATCTGTTCAGTAGATTCTGAGAAAATAGCCTTTAAATCAATATATATATCTGAGCCCGCTTACGGTACGCTTACCGTACGCTTACGGTAAGCTTACGGTACGCGTACGGTGGCGTGCGCGAGCGCGATTCTGATTGGCTCTTAGATCTTAGTAAACATTCGAATCGGCCGAAACCAGGAAGCGGCGGCCGCTATTTTCTGTGTTTCACTCTGAAAAAAAAAGAGTGAAAACAAGAAAAGGGGGCAATGAGGAGAGTTACAGACCCCCTTACATTTGTGAGGGGGTCAAAGAAGGACTGTAAAGTACAAAACAAACATTTATTGATTTTTAAAAAAAATCACGGGGTACGCGTACGGTAAGCTTACGGTAAGCGTACGGAAGAAACATGGCGTGCACGAAGGAGATTCTGATTGGCCCATAGATCTTAGTAAACATTCGAATCGGCCGAAACCAGGAAGCGGCGGCCGCCATTTTGTGTGTTTCACTCAGAAAAAAAACAGAGAAAACAAGGAAAGGGGGCAATGAGGAGAGTTACAGACCCCCTAACATTTGTAAGGGGGTCAAAGAAGGACAGAAAAGTACAAAAAAAACATTTATTGATTTTAAAAAAAATCACGGGGTACGCGTACCGTAAGCTTACGGTAAGCGTACGGTAAAAAAAATAAAAATAAATAAATGAAAAGCAGATTTAAGAGTTTAGAAATTAGGGAGCTCTAAAAAGAGCTGTTGTGTTTATGAAGTCATTTTTTTAGTGGTACCTACAAGTAAGTACCGATGCAGAGTCTAAGGTTCAAGAGGAAGACTCTGTTCCCTTCATCATTGAAGTGCACACCATCTCCTCTATAAATGTCTTGCATGTCATAACGCAAGTTGTTGTGGTAAATGGCACCCATACCATAGTCACGGAGGAAAGCAGAAACAGATTTGTTGACGTGCTTTCTTGCTTTGTCAATCTGCGGACAGAAATGATTGGACCAGTTCCATTTTTGCCTTTGGCATATGTTGGAAAACACAAAGGCAGTTTTAGGGAAAAGTGTAAACAGTTGTGCAAAGGTGTCCTTCATAAGCATTTCCAGACCTACCCCAGTCAAAGTGCCTAGGTCATTGCCACCACAGTGCACTATTATGAGGTCAGGGTGTTGGATTTGAATGAAGGATTTCACCAATGGCATCAATTGGTGCCACTTTAACCCTCTCTGACCAATCCATTTAATGTCTACATTTGGCAAAGCAAGGTCTCTCACCATACCTGTTTTCTCTGCAAACTTTTCACTCCAGAAGACATAGCTGTGCCCTACAATCCACACTGTGAACATCTTCAAAGGAGAACTGGATGCACTCAGGAGGTGTCTTTCAGTAGAATGGCAATATGAAAAGAAAGACAGTTTGGAAATGGAGGCATACATATTTTTTTCAAAACAAAAAGAACTGATTGGCTGTTTCATACCATTCTAGAATAAAAACTAGGCTGTATGTGTAAATTAATAGAAGCATGTTTTGTATTGGTACTAAAAAAAATGTGTAACCAAAGAACAGTACTATGGATTTGCTGTAAGGTTTGAAAAGTCAAGCACTCTTGCTCTGTGGAATTGAAACATTGTGTGTCGAACTTCTGACCTAACTCTACACAGCAGTGTTCCATGAGCTGTTGCTATGGTAGCAGGCAGAAGTCAAGTTGGGGGAAGGGTACTAGGCAGAAGTCAAGTTGGGGGAAGGGTACTTTTGGAAAAGGGTTGGTTTTCAACCAATAGAAATGTGTGATTACATTTGAAAAAAAGGGGGAAGCACTGAGATTTGAAACTTACATGTATATGTGTGGAAAAATAGAGGGAAAGTTTGCCATTATCTGGTTCTGCTGAGAGGAGAGAGGTGAACACAACAGAGATCCTGGCTCTGATAATCTGCTGTTTGAGTGTCACATTTCTTTCACAACTAACTAATTTTAAAGGTGAGTTTACAGTTTGAGAGGGGATGTATGTGGTAACTTAAGAAATGAATAATAGAAATGGGAATTGTTTTTGTTGTAGTTACACATGGTGGTTTCATAATGTGTCAGTCTGTAAAAGTGATTTACACTTGCCCAGAAAAAAAAAAGAGCAGTAAGTGTGCTTTCAAATTGGCAAAGAAATTTCGTTTTGGGACTAATGTGAATTAAAAAGGAAACTATTCATATTAATTTTGAATAGGATGCGTACATTAGATAAAATGGTTAATGTACTGAAATCACAAAGCAAAAGCAAAAGAGTAGTGAACAGAACAAACTTTTGTAAAGTGTTTTTAGGAAAGTGGATGCATAGTTCAAGTAGTGAACCTTTTTTTAATGAAGAGAGCTATTTTCAAAGTAATAGTTTGCTGCATGCAGTTGACACCAGAGGTCGTTCATACGAAGTAAAAAATGGTTGCATAATGGAGAAGGAGATAATGGTTCCAAGAGATGAGGTACAAGTGATGGCAGATGAGGCAATGGGGAGACGTCCTAAAGCCCCAGTGTACACTTGGAATTGTAGTAGTATTTGCACTGTGCGTCAGGAATCTATTGACAGATTTCGAGAGTTTCTAAGAGAATATAGTAAAAAAAGTGTAAAACAGAAGATTAAGGTGCTTCAAAGTCTGGATCCATGCAGAGTGAGAGAGAATACTGGTTTGCAGGGTCATTCTCTGGCTTGTCTATCTAGAAAAGTGTGCAATAGTGTTTTCCATCATTTTAGGATGCTGGCTGTTCATCATACTGAAATGAGAAAGTTTGTGAGACGGTTGTATTTTGTCAAAAGTCCAGCAATAAAGTTAAATGAATTGAATAGGGCTCTGTTCCGAGGAACGGTATCAGATGTAGAGAAGGTTGTTGATGAAATTCAGTTTTGTTACTTTGGTCCTGAACAAAACAGTGCAGAGAAGGACACAGTAAATGAGGAAGAAGTGGAAGAGAATGTAGAACCTTCTGTAAGTAAGACATTTAATGATCACATAACAAAATTTGCAATAGTCTCTAATGAAAGACCAAATGTTACTTGTATTTGTTGCCGCAGAACTCATTATAGAAAACAAACTAGGAATGTTGATCTCTACAGAAAGAGTGAAAATGAAGATAATTATAAGTGGATGGATTTTGCCACATATATATTTCTTGAAAATTGTTTTGAATTGGGTGAAGATCAGCGTATTTGTAAATACTGTTACAACAAGTTAGAGGAAAATAGAATGCCGACCAGAGCTGTACATAATAATTTAGAATTGGATGCTATTCCTGCTGAACTTTCTGAATTAAATACATATGAGTCTATACTCATTCAATGTGTTCATCCGTTCCAGACCATAGTACGTATGGAGCCCAAAACTGGTAAATTACCTCCTTCAGATTTACTGAGAGGTTTAAAAGGTAGAGTGGTGTATTTGCCCTTGGATTTGAAAAAAAATATGGAAACTATTGATGCGGATACTTTGGAAACTGAACCATTAATTATTCTGGTTAATGGTGTACCTACAAAGAATAAGAAGATTTGGCAGGAGCTGGTAGATGTGCGGAAAGTACAAAGAGCAAATTTGTATTTGAAAAAAAATAACAAATGGTATGAATCAATTTATATAGAAGAAGAAGAAGAAGACGAAGATTTTCAAGAAGACACAGAAACACCAACTGGACAAATTGAAAAAGTGGACAAGACAAAGGAAGAAGAAATTTATGAACATTTTAGCATACATCCTCTTCATTCGAAAGAAGTTATGGGAGACAATATTGATCTCTTTCAGATGAAGAAAGCAAAAGGAACTCCCGTGAGTGTATGGGAGGAGAGCTTGGAAGCTCGATGTTTTCCCCAGCTGTTTCCTACGGGAAAAGGAGGACGATACGATGAACGTCCAGAACAGATTCCAGCTTCAGAGTATCGGACTACAAGACTATATGCTGAAGATCCCAGATTTCGACAAAGTATTCCTTATTTGTTCCATCTTTTATTTGAAAGCGACTTGTCTGCACTGTCTTATGCAGTAAATCACATTTTAAAAAGTGGAGTACATTTACAAAATGTGTCTGCTAAGGATTTTATGGAGAAAGTGCAGCACCGAGATGATCATTTGGAAACACAACTGATCAATCTGATGGCTTGTCAGCGTGGGACAAATGAATATTGGTACCGACGCCATGGTGAACTAAAATGCATGTTACGCAATTTAGGAACACCAACATGGTTCCTTACCCTAAGCTGTGCCGAGTACGCTTGGGATGATTTACTGGATTTTCTACGAGAGGCCAATTCAAACATTAAAAACATCGAATACAAGACAGCAGGAGAACTGTGCTCATTGGATCCGGTTAATGTTTGCAGATATTTCAATCATAGATTTGAGGCTATGATGTCCTTCATCTGCAATAAAAAAAATCCACCCCTTGGAGAAGTAGTGGATTTCTTTTGGAGAAAAGAGTACCAGGCAAGAGGTGCTCCTCATATTCATATGCTGTTGTGGATCAAGGATGCCCCAAAGTTTGGAACAGATACTGATGAAGCAGTGTTATCTTACATTGAAGAATATGCAACATGTGGTATACCAAAAAGCACAGAAGAGAACAAGTTAAAGGAGCAAGTTTTACGTTTCCAAAGTCATCGGTGTGGAAAATACTGTCGACGGAAATACAAGAGCAAAGAAAAATACTACACTAAATGTCGATTTGGATTTCCTAGACCTGTTCTTTCAAATGGAAGAGTAAACAGTTTTATGTCAGCTGTGAGACATACTATCACAAGAAAATCACCTAAGAATACCTACAACCTTAAAAGAAAAGAAGAATCAAAAAATATAAATGACTATAACCCAGTCATTTTATCCATGTGGAACGCTAACATGGATATACAGTATGTAGCTGACAATTCCATTGCTGTTGCACGATATGTAACGTCTTACATTACGAAATCAGAAAAAACAGAATTGAAGGAAATGTGGGAAGAGATTTCTCACGAGAAGACTGTTAGTAAGAAGCTGTACAGTTTCAGTTTGAAGATGTTATCGCATCGAGAAATTGGATCCTACGAATGTTCAGATAGGTTATCTTCTGCAAGTCTCTACTCAAAGTCAAGAAGAATAATTTGGGCAAGTTTAGGCCTTGCAGCAATGAGAAATCGGGTACTGAAATCTGTTGGAGAAATTGAATATTTGGCCGAGAATGACCCAGAAAGTACAGATATATTGAAAACAAACATGTTGGACACATATTATCCCAAGAGAAGTCATCATCTGGAGAACATGTGTCTCTATGAAGTGTTGCAGAACTACATTTATTCACGGAAAGCTGCAGAAGACATTAATAATGGAAAATATAAAGTTGTTGGTGAAGAAGGATGTTTGGTGAAGCAAACCAAAGGAAGTTTGATAAATCACCGGAAGCTGAGTTGCGACACTACCGACAAGAAAGAATTTTACTACTTGGCTCTTTTACAGTTGTTTAAACCATGGCGTACAGAGGATGAACTACTGGGAGAATTTCAAAGCTATGAGGATTCATTTAATGCTTGCAAAGACAGCATACAATGCAATACATTCACAACTTATCTGCAAATGTTAAATGAAGAAATTGAACAGGAAACTACAATTGCAGCAGAAATAGCTAGAGACAGTTCTCAGGACAGCCAAAGTTCAGGAACACACAGTCAAGATCCCCTAGGACAACCAATCGTTGAAAATGAAGCATCAATAGCCATGAATGAAGTGGAAACAGCAATGAATCAAGCTCAAGAAGAATTTATAGACTTAGAAAATTTGGAAAGACAACTGAATCAAGAGCAGCAACAAATTTATGAAGAGATCAAAAACAAAATTGATCACGGATTTCTACATGTAAAAAAAGAGTGCTCATGCACATCATTTCATCCAATCAGGATGTATGTAAGCGGACAAGCTGGCACTGGAAAAAGTTTCCTAATTAAAGTCATCAGAAGCTACCTAAAGCAAAAAACGGATTCTACGTTGTCTTGTGTGGTTACTGCTCCAACTGGGTTAGCAGCATATAACATAAAAGGAATCACCTTACATCGTTTGCTAATGTTACCAGTGGAGCATGAGAACAAAATACAATTCAACAAGCTAACTGGAGAAGCATCCTTGGAAGTTTCACGAGTATTGAAGAAGATGCAAGTTCTCATTATTGATGAGGTGAGCATGGTATCAAACTTAATGCTTGCCTTTGTGCATTTAAGAATGCAGCAAATTTTGAAGACAGACTATGACGTGTTATTTGGTGGAAAACACGTCATAGTTTTTGGAGATCTTTTGCAACTTACTCCAGTTAAAGGACAACCAGTGTTTAATACTGTGACACATGAAGACACGAAGAAGTCATTGGGAAGCATCGGTAATACAAATATTTGGTCCTTCTTTGAGTACAAGGAACTTACAACTAATATGAGGCAAGCAAACGATGAAGAATATGGAAGTATTCTGAAAGATATCAGGATTGGACTACTCACAGAAGCTGGCAAAAAAGCATTACAGACTCGGCTGCTACATAATTTATTTCCAAAGGAAGAAATAGTTGCAGAGAAGATATACAAGAACATTGCAGAAAACAAAAGTGTCATCTGCTTAATGCCTACTCTACGTGAATGCTCAATATTCAATGAGGAGCTTTTGAAATTGGAAAAGGAAGAGATCAGGAAATTGGAAGCAGTGGACAAAATTGAGGATGGAAGAATTACTGTCACAGTAACAGGCAAACTGAAAAATAAATTGGACTCACTAGAGAAGAACATCTCCAAAACAGCTGGATTAGAAAAAAATCTATATGTTTGCATGAACTGTAGAGTGTTTTTAAGGAGAAATTTGGATGTTGAGAAAGGTTTAGTTAATGGAGCGATGGGAAGAGTTGTGGGTTTTATTAATTATCAGAAAAAAGAAGGAATTGAATGTTTAAAAATAAAATTTGATCAGATAGATGAAGTTAAAGATATTTGTCGTTGTACAGTTCGTTTTATGCTTGTGAAAGACTTATATGTACGTAGGAAGCAGTTTCCGTTTTCTCTAGCATATGCTGTAACTATTCACAAGTCTCAAGGATTGACTGTAGATTGTGCATTTGTGAACATTGGTTCAACTGTGTTCAAAGAAGGTATGGCATATGTTGCTTTGTCACGAGTCAAAACATTATCAGGTTTATTCATGATAGACTTTGAAGAATCAAAAGTTAGTGCTGATACAAATTGTGTAAAGGAGTATAATAGATTAAGAAGAAGCTATGCTCCTCATTTAGGTCAGTATCCTGTGTTGGAGAAACGTGTAGTTTCTCGTAAAAGAAAAAATGAGAATATCTGTAGTGAAGATGTAGAGAAGAGGAAAAAAAAGAGGAGTGATGTAATTGCAAGCAAAAAGAAAAAGGAAAATGAAGAACAGGTTGTAGGATGTCATTTTGAAAATAGCTCTGGTGTCAACTGCTACGCAAATGTAGTGCTGAATGTTGCATTTTATCTGGAAAGTTTGCAAGAGCAGATAATAGTAAATCAGGGAAAAAGATTCTGTTCAGAGCTGAGTCTCCTTTTTCAAAAGTTGAGTAAAGATAAAACTCAAATAGAAAGTGCTACTGACATTAGAAAACTTTTAGATGTATGTTCAGGACGAACACAGTTTTCTCAAAATGAACAGCAAGATGCACATGAATTTTTGATGTATTTTCTTCAGGTAGTGGAAGAAGAAGGAGTTCCCATTGACATTTTTTTTGGTCTCTCTTATAAATGGGAACATAGTTGTGATAATTGTTATAATATATGTGGCTCTATTGTTGATAATGAAAGGTTTATTTAGTTGACATTGCCAGAGAGTAAAACAGTCACTTTTGCAAAATTAGTTAAAGATGCTAATCATAGCATGAAATGTGGTGAGTGTAATTCTGACATGTTTTCAACATTAATTTTAAAGGAATACGGACAGTATGTAATTTTAATGATGCAACGATGTAGAGCTGATGGTTCAAAATTGGATACTTTAATAAAGAAGTTTACAGGACAGCAATTATCAATTTCAGGAAAAACTTTTGTAACTGTTGCAATAATTTTCCATGATGGACCTACTGTTACTTCTGGACATTACACAGTTTATCTAAAATGTGAAAAAGGCTGGACACTGTGTAATGATTCCCAATTGATTTTCAAACAACGTTTGCCTTTTGATTTAGCAAATTCCTATCTAATCTTCCTGAAACCTAAATTTTAGAGAGACTTGGCAAGATCTGGTCAAAATAATTTTACCATTTTACTGGATTACCATTGCAATTTTGTAAAAAAAAGATTTTTAAAATTATCATTTGGCCTAATGGAAAGATAACCAATTGTAATGTGGACTTTTTTAATTTTTAATGCAATTTTGGAAAACCAATAATTTAGAGATTATCGGTAACTTCTGCACATTTTAAATTTTGGAATGTTATTGGACTGCCATTGGAAATTTTTTCAAAAATGATTTAAAAAATTACTATTTGGCCATGTGGAAAAGTAACCAATTCTATTGTGGACTAAATAAATTATTCAAAAAATTTTCGTGAACCAAAATGTTACAGAGAATCGGTGAGATCTGGACAAATTAAACTTTAGAATTTTATTGGATTTCCGTTGGAAATTTATTCCAAAAAAAAAATTAAAATTACTATTTTGCCTAAAGGAAATGAAATCAGATGTATTTTGGAGTTATTTGAGATATAATATTGTGATTATAGTTCTGAAACAAACATAGACGGTATTTTAAAGAAATAAGTATTGGTATTAGATGATATTTTTTTACAATATTATGCATTTCTATAATGTTAAGTTTAATTAAAAAAAGAATCAGGGCTTTTTTAATACAATCTTTGTGATTGGTATTTTTTTTTGCCCGCTGTAAAATGATGAATGCAATTGCTTTCACAATTTATAGTGAAATGCAATATATTCTGAAAACAGCAAAATTAAGGCAAAAAGATTTTTTGGTAAAAAATGTTAATATGTGTACTGTATTATAAAATGTTTAAAAAATATTAATACTTTTTTCTTTTTTTCCAGATAGATATAGAAAATTTTCGAAAACTACAAACATTTTTAAAACTATTTTTTAAAAAAAGAAATGAATAAATATTTTTTCAGTGAGTATGGTAAGTCAATAATAATAATTGTAGTCTCTCATTGACAATGTAATGTGATAAATGATTTTTAGTGTTTTTTTTAAAAAATAAAAAAAAAGTACGCGCACCGTACGCGTACGGTAAAAAAAAAATAAAAAAAAGTTTTTAAAAATATATGTAAAAAAAAGATGAAAGATAAGGTTGGCTCTTAAAAGAACCGTTGTGTTAATGCAGGGACAGAGGAAAGGAAGCATGGGAAAATTATTCAAAGCGACAAATGTGCTGATCTATTTTGTTGTTCACTAGGGAAACACTGGTCTCCCTATGGCAAATTAGATCTTTACAAAATGTGCAATGAATATCAACCTTCCGAAATCGAGGGTTCATTTCCAGAGGGCCAGCAAAAGGAGATTCTCCCCCCACAGATGAAGGGCTCACCTGACCTGCAGAAGAAGGAGTAAGCCCTGCAGGTGATGGTCCAGGCTGAGCTGCTGTGGATGTACTGGCTCGTCTTTCTGAAGAGTTACCTCCAAAAAGATGACCATGTGTCCTTCTGTGTACATCCTGGAGGTGTCTCTTCATGGTGTGATTCCCAAAGGAATACTTCCTGTTAGGATTACCTCTAGAAAGTACACGCTGACACAGCTTGCAAGTAACTAAGGGTGCATTCACCTTTTGCTGGCCTTCTGGAAAAGTAAAATAATCCCAAACATAAGAAGGCTTTTGTTTCCTCGATCTCTGCCTCAAGACAGTGCTGCTAGTGCTAGCCTCACTCTCAGAAGAGCTCTGCTGTTCTGCCATCGTATCCCAAAGACAAACCAGCTCCTTCTCCTAAGGGATCACAAGCAGAAATGAGGGGAATGGGTGTGGTGTAGGAGAGTTCTAGAACTGAAAGTAGTTTCAACCAATCAAAAGTTGTGTTTCATGATCACATGACCTACCGTACGCTTACGGTACGCTTACGGTACGCTTACGGCAAAAAGTACGCGTGCGCGTAAAAAAGACACGCGCTTGCGCGCATGCGCATAACAGTCACTCCCCGGCACTTCCGCGTAACGTGCGCGTGTAGCGTAAGCGCGCACGCGTCCCACGCGCAGTACGCGCGGCTACGCAAAGTGCGTAACTATACGCAAGCAGCGTAGATAGATTACGGACGTTGCGTAAACCGTACGCTTACCGTGAGCTTACGGTACGCGTACTAAAAAAAAAGAAAAAAAAAAAAAAGAACTGGAAATAAATTTTACATGTTTATTTTAAAAAATATATTAAAAAAAAATATTTAAGGATTTTAAAAATTAAAGCATAGTCTTTATAAAAGGTAAGAAAATTAAATTCAAAATATGTTTGAAAAAATTGAAGAATAAAAAAAAAATTAGCATTTAAAAAACCTTGCAAATTCACTGAAAAAACCATGGGTTTCACACACGTTATAGTTAGGAATTAGCATTTAAAAAACCTTTGAAATTCAGTGAAAAAACCATAGGTTTCACACACGTTATAGTTAGGAATTAGCATTTAAAAAACCTTAGAAATTCAGTGAAAAAACCATAGGTTTCACACATGTTATAGTTAGCTGGACATTTTACTCGTAAAAAACCAATGAAATTGCCCCGTTATAGTTAGTTCAGCTAACTATAACTCGCGCGCCCGCAATGCACTGCTGATGACGTCACATATTACATCACTCATGACATGGTCAGTGACATCACTCATGACATCACTGATGACATCTCAAATGACATCACTGATGACATCACTGATGACATCATCCAGTGAATGTGTGTTTTTCTGAAAATTAAATATGTTTTATATATGTATATCTCAAGGTCGATGGAAGAATAAATGGGTATATAAGTGTCTAAATGGATGATTTGTTTTTGAAAAATTGATTGTGTAACTGACTGATTAAGTGTATCATAGTGAATACATGGCTTAGTGAGTAATGTTTAAATATGTAAATATCTGTATCAGTCTCTCACTTTGTGTATAAGTGGCTGCATGGGTTGGTGAGTAGCTACATGGGTGTCTATATAGGTTATTAGTTGGTTTTTTGAGTATCAGTCTGAGTGTCTGCATGGTTCGGTGGGGGGTATTACGTAGTGCATAGGTGCATGAATGAGTGACTCACTGTTTGTATGGGTTGAACACAGCATGTGTGCAGGACTGTATGGGTGGATGAGTGTGTGTATGGGTGTGTTAGTGAGTGAATGACTGTCTCAATATTGTCTTTATGAGTAACTATATATGTTTTAAACTAGTATATGTGACTATTGGTGTATATATGTGAGTATATGTGAGAGTGAGAGATTGAAAGAGTTCCTGTATGAATAAGTATGTGTTTCTATAAGTGATTGTTTAAAAGACTAAGTATGTGTAAGTTTCCGTAGAAGTAAGTGTGGTGGTGTGTGTATAACTGTATATGCAAGTAAATGTATGTTTGATTCTTTGTTAGCATGAGTGACTATGTGTGTGAGTAACTCTATGGATGAGTGGCATTGTGTAACAGGATGTATAGGTGTATGAGTACATATGATGAGTGAGTACATGTATGAGTGACTGAATTGGACTGTTGGTGAATGAGTGGATGTGTACGTGGATCTTAGAATTACTGAAAAGGTTGTTTTAACTGGTATTGGTATGTCCATTGTTTTGAACATTGTAGTTTCTATTTTTGAATGTGTGTGTCAAAGGTTATATTAGGGGAAGAGGAGGTCTGCCACTCTATCACAAGGATGATGTCATCAGTGATGTCATCAGTGATGTCATTTGAGATGTCATCAGTGATGTCATGAGTGATGTCACTGACCATGTCATGAGTGATGTAATATGTGACGTCATCAGCAGTGCATTGCGGGTGCGCGAGTTATAGTTAGCTGAACTAACTATAACGGGGCAATTTCATTGGTTTTTTACGAGTAAAATGTCCAGCTAACTATAACATGTGTGAAACCTATGGTTTTTTCACTGAATTTCTAAGGTTTTTTAAATGCTAATTCCTAACTATAACGTGTGTGAAACCTATGGTTTTTTCACTGAATATATATATAAATATATATATATATATATATATATATATATATATATATATATATATATATATATATCACCAGAAACTGGTGATATATATATATATATATATATATATATATATATATATATATATATATATTACCTACTGGCGGTCGCCAGTAGGTAGTTATAGTTAGGACCCTGTTTCCATAGGAAAACCGCAACATTCTATTTTGAATAACTTTGGCGCCGGTCGACGAATCCTCGCGAAATTTTCAAAACTAATGGGGCGCTACGCTCCGCTCCTACCCTGAAAGTCTCGGGGGGATTCGTCAAGCGGGGGCTGAGATAAAAGGGGGGTCCCAAAACGCGTTTTTCCCATGCATTTTTCCATAGGACCTTTAGACACAGCTACAGCCCGAACGGCTGAACAGAGTTCCTTGAAATTTGGCAGAGAGGTAGTCTACAGGCCAAGGAAGTGCCTTTTGTAGGTCTGGTGTAAATCTGTTCAGTAGTTCCTGAGAAAATAGCATTTAAATCAATATATATATCTGTGGCAGCTTACAGTGCGCTTACGGTGCGCTTACCGTACGCGCACGCCGCCGTGCGCGAGCGTGATTCTGATTGGCTGTTAGATCTTAGTAAACATTCGAATCGGTCGAAACCAGGAAGCGGCGGCTGCCGTTTTCTCTCTCGCAGTCTGAGGGGGTGTAAAACAAAGGTGGATAACGTGAAAAGGGGGCAGGCTGGACAGTTCCTGACCCCCTAGCCTTTGTCAGGGGGTCTCAGAAGGACCCCCAAGGGCAAAAAATTAATTAAAATTTTTTTTGAAAAAATCGCCGAATGCGCGCAGCGTACGCGCACGGCGTAAACGGAGAAATTTGGCGAAATTCGCGGAATTACTCGTACCGTACGCGCACAGTTAAAAAATTTTTCCAAAAAGGAAAGCTTAAAAAAAAAAAAAAAATTGTGAGGTAATGTTGGCTCTTAAAAGAGCCGTTGGGTTCATAGAGGGATGGAGGAAATAAAGAATGGGAATATTATGAGCGTCTACAAACGTGCTGGTCTATCTTATTGTTAATAAGGGGAACACTGGTCTCCCCAAAAACAATAAGACCAGAACACGTTATACACCTCATTACAACGCTCCCAAATCGAGGGTTGACGTCCAGAGGAGCAGAAGAAGGTGATGCTCCCACCTCAGAGGAAGGGCTCAGCTGAGCTGCCGATGATGTACTCGGCTGAGCTTCTGAGGCTGGGCTCTGGTGACTTACTGAAGAGTTTTCTCCAGTATGTCTAGCAAAGGTCCTGCGATGTCTATCCTGAAGGTGTCTCATCATAGAGTGATTTCCAAAGGAATATTTCTTCCTTGGATTCCCTCTGGATAAAACACGGTCACAAAGTGTGCAAGTGACCAGTGGAGCATTGACCTTTTTCTCCCCCTCTGGAAAAGTAAAATACTCCCATACAAAAGAAGTCTTCTGTTTCCTCCTTCTCTGGATGATGGTGGTGCTGCTAGCCTCACTCTCAGAAGAGGTCTGCTGTTCTTCCATTGTATCCCAAAGACAATTCAGCTCCTGCTCCTAGAGAATCACAAGCAGTAATGAGGGGAATGGGTGTGGTGTGGGAAGTTTCTGGAACTGAAAGTAGTTTCAACCAACGAAAAGTGTTCTTTCAAGCAGTAATGAGGGGAATGGGTGTGGTGTGGGAAGTTTCTGGAACTGAAAGTAATTTCAACCAATGAAAAGTGTTCTTTGTGGATCACATGACCTACCGTGCGCGCTCCGTAAGCTCACGGTACGCGCTCGTAAACAAGTACGCATGCGCAAACGTGACGCTTACGGAGCGCTTACGGAGCTTGTACGTAAGATGCACTCGCGCATGCGCATTACACACCCCTGCATAACCGCGACGTTGCTTCCGCGTGTACGCGTACGTCACGCAGGTATCACGTAGGCGCGCTGTACTTATGACGTACTGAGCACGTAGCGTCAGCTTACGGTACGCGTATCCTATTACGTACGCGCACCGTACTTATGACGTACGGAGCGCGTAGCGTCAGCTTACCGTACGCACACGGAAAAAAATGCATAAATAAAAAAACCTTTCCATAATGCAGGATATAGTACATATATTATTTTATACATAGGTTTACAAAAAATGTCCAAAAAAAATTTGCATTTAAAAAACCGTACAAATTCACTGAAAAAACCATGGGTTTCACACACGTTATAGTTAGGAATTAGCATTTAAAAAACCTTGCAAATTCACTGAAAAAACCATAGGTTTCACACATGTTATAGTTAGCTGGAAATTTTACTGATAAAAAACCAATGAAATTCCCCCGTTATAGTTAGTGCAGGCAACTATAACTCACACGACCGTAATCCTCTGCTGATGCTAATACTGTATTTAGACACTTATTTGCCCATGTCTTCTTCCATTAAATTTTAGCTATACATATATTACAAATATTTTTTTTTCATAAAGACACATATGTCATCAGCAGAGGATTGCGGTCGCGTGAGTTATAGTTGCCTGCACTAACTATAACGGGGGAATTTCATTGGTTTTTTATCAGTAAAATTTCCAGCTAACTATAACATGTGTGAAACCTATGGTTTTTTCAGTGAATATATATATATATATATATATATATATATATATATATATATATATATATATATATATACACTGAAAAAAGCAAAGGTTACTGGGACATTAAAGTTAGGCTCAGATTTCACTCATACAGAACCAGTAATATTCTTCAGTTATAGTTACCTGAGCTAACTATAGCTTACACCCACACAATGGGCTGCTTAAGATGTCACATATTACATCACTCATGACATGGTCAGTGACATCAATGATGACATCACTGATGACATCTTAAATAACATCTCAAATGACATCCCTGATGACATCATCAAGTGTGTGTAAGTGTTTTTTAAGAGTTTATGGTTAAACATATATACTACCTACTACAAAAGTTAAATCAGTACACTAGGTGAACTATCGATAAGTGATACTGCTTCTAACCTATATAATGTGAGTGGCTGTGTGATTGTATGTATCCTTGTGTGTATGGGTGTGTGTGTGGCTGTATGGGTATATAAGTGGGTGTGTGAGTAGCTGTGTGGGTAAGGGAATTGCTGTGTGAGTGGTTGTATTGGTGAGTGGGTGTGTCAGTGGCTTTATAAGTCAGTGAGTGGTGGTGTGAGTGGCTCTATGGGTATGTAAGAAGATGTTTAAGTGGCTATATGGGTGAGTGAGTGGCTGTTTAAGTGGGTGTTTGGTTAAGTGAGTTGGTGAGTGAGTGGCTGTATTGGAGAGTGAGTGGTTGTGTGAATGGCTATATGGGTGAATGAGCAGATGCGTGAGTGCTTTTAAGGATGTGTGAATTGCTATGTAAGGGGATGTGTGGGTGTGTGAGTGAGTGTGTGAGTTCTAGTATGGCTAAGTGAGTGGCTGTGCTGAGAGGCTGTATGGGTGAGTGAATGGGTGTGTCAGTGACAGTGTATATAAATAAATTGAATGCCTGAGTAGCTGTAAGGGTCAGTGTGTGGGTATTAGACTGGCTGTGCGGGTGAGTGAATCGTTGAGTAGTGGCTGTATGGGGGATTGAATGGTTGTGCGAGTGGCTGTACAAGTGGGTGTGTGAGGGCCTCTATGGAGGAGTGAGTGTGTGTATGAGTACTGGTATGGGTCTGCAAATGGATATGTGAGTGCGTGTGCAGGTGTGTTAGTGGGCAAACGAGAGGTTGTATGGGAGTGTGAGTGGTTCTAAGGATGATGTCATTAATAATATCATCACTGATGTCATTTGAGATGTCATCAGTGATATTATCAGTGATGTAATATGTGTGGTCATATGCGGTGCATTGCGGGGGTGTAAGTTATAGTTAGCTCAGATAACTATAACTAGTGAATTTCACTGATTTTGTACAAGTGAAATCTGAGCCTAACTATAAAGTTCCTGTAACCTTTGTTTTTTTCAGTGAATTTTTAAGGTTTTTTAAATTCTACTTACTAACTATAATGACCCTGTAACCTTTGTTTTTATGATTTTTAAACTGGTAGTTGAGTTTGCTGAGTGGTGGTGAAAAGGGGTGGGGCCTCGGAACAGCTCTCAGAATCCTGCAGTGTCGGACGTACTGGAGGTAACAGGAGGACTTCTGGGTCCCCAAGAACCCTCAGCATCCAAGAGGACTTCATACCCCAACCAGCAGTGCACCAGGAAGCATGGTTTGCAGAGTGGTGGAGAAAGGGGGCATGGCCTTTAAAGTAATTTCAGCAACTGTGCTCTGTGGGACTTGCTGGAGGTAAAGTGAGGTCTTGTTGGTGCCCAAGGACCCTCAGCATCCAAGCGTTCTTCCTTCCCCAACCAGCAGTGCGCCATTAGGTGCATTTGCAGAGTGGTGGAAAAAGGAGGCATGGCTTCTGAAGATCTCTCAGCAATTCCTCTGTGTGGGACTTACTGGAGGTAACAAGAAGGAGTTTTTATTATTTAGGGGAGAGGCGCAGCGCTGCCTGTCTTCCCTGGGCCCATCCGTCAGGCCAGGCTTTTTCTAAATGGAGAGGTGGACCACACGGCCCCCGTCCCAGGGCCAATTTTGACCCGGGTACTTAATGCCCTGGGACCCAGCCATTTAAAAAGAATTGTATTAACTTTAAGTGAGTCGGGACGATCGGCTACTCTCCTCCGGCTGATTTTGGCCCAGGGGACCCGATCCCCCGGGACCTCGCCGATTTGTACATTTTTAAAAATAATTTGTGAAGGGAGAGGGCTAGGGCTGAGGGGGCCCCTCCTGGGCTGGTTTCAGCCCAGAGGGCCCCATCCTCAGGCCCCGGCCTCTAGTGTGGGTGCCCTGGTCCCACCCCAAATGTTGGGGACCATGTAGGGTGCCTCAAGGCCCCCACAGTCCTTGCAGGCTCTAACATGCAGCTCCCTGTGCATAGACGCAATTGTGCTCCGTTTTGAGCAAGCGAGAGCTCTGGCCAAACCCTAGCAAACAGCTATGTCCCCGGGATGGGCAACCCAGAACATAGCAGGAGCTGGCCCTGGGGGGTGGCGGTCCCCACGGCCACTATTGGCTCCAGGAGGGGTGCGAAGTTGCCCCCATCCTTTCTTGATTTTGCCCTGGGGAGGTGGCGGTCTCGGGTCAGCGAGGAGGACATACAGGAGTTTGCCGCTGGCGCCAGCCACCCACCCATACCACAGCCCACTGATTAGAGATTAAGAAACATGTCAGCTATTAAAGCCGATAGCACACTTGCCTCACCTTTAAACCCTTTAAAGGATGGGAATAAGGGCTGCATGAACAGCACGTGTGTGTTCAGCATCGTGTGAAATTAAATCAGGAGTATGCAGCACACCAGAAACATCCTCTGACTGTCAGAGAAAATGACTGTTCAAGGGTCATAAATCTGCCGCTTTATGGCCAGGCTGCAGCAGCTTTGTGCACACATTAATAGTTTCCAGTGGCAAACACAGTTGTTTTGGGGAGGTAGGTTATAATCACATTTCAGTCCTCTTTCAATTATTAACTCCCTATATAAAAAGTACCTACAATAAAAAAATGCTATCAAACAAAGGGTCGGGAAGACCAGTGCAAACACCTAAGAAGGATGTGCCAGGGGCTTCCCCAGGGATTGTGAAGGAAGAATGCGAAAGTGCTGGACAAAGTAGCTGCCTCCATAAAGAGTCAGGGGAGACCACAGGAGGGAGTAGCCATCTGAAAATATTATTTGTCTATTTGGTGCATGGCACACTCGTTGTACATAACACATTTCAATGTATAGAGAAAGCAAGTCAGCACACACCTCTACTGGGGAGCTCTGACTGGCATCTTAATGGACATCTACAAGAACCCTTTGGCTTGCAAACAATGTCACACTTTCTTGGGGGCTGTCCATCACTGGGCACTGAGCAGCGCCAGCTTTGGATGTGGACAGTCCATGTGTTTGTTACCTATAGCAACTGCCAAGTCCAAGAAGTAAAGCACGCCTAGCTTCTGCTATGAGGCACGCGACAAAAGTGAACCCGTCATCCATACTTTGGAGCTCTAGAAGGTCTGGGTGCATGCCAGACTACCAGACTTTCTGCGAATGTCCTACTAGCAAAACAAGCTTGGGTTTTGACTCGATGGCAGCAAGGCCAAGTCATATAAACTAAACAAAACAAAGAGAGTGCCAATGCTGCACTGAAATTTCAAGAACAGTTTTTAAACATGAACTGAATTAAACACGTCCATTTCTGCCCATTTTTTTGGTTGATTTTAATCAAAAATATTTTTATGCAAATTTTCTTATTATTTTGCACGGTTATATTGAAGTGATTAAAGCATTAAATAATCAAAAAACAACAAGTTATTACAAATATATACACTACATTAACACATATAAATGACATCACCACTAGCGTACCTCAATCACTCAGACAGCAACAACACTCAAAAATACACAAAAGAATGCTAACTAAACACCATAAAACAGACAATTTACAATTGTATGTACAAGATACATCAGGCCATCAGCAACTAACACTTGCAGTACTTCTAAACATTTATTTTTTAGTTGTTTTGACAGATGATTGGCCAAGGGCGAAGATAGGTCAAAATAGGTCTTCGCGTTTCGAATCCCTTCACCGGGGACTCTCTTCACGACAACAATTTGTTGGAACAGGCGGTATCTCATAGGCGCTTGTGTGTCCTTACTCTTCTTGGTCAAAGGTGGTTATGTTTCCGTGCAGAAAGGGGCGTGGAAATTAAATCGCCAGCTAAGGCCTCTTTATCCGGTTACTCCAACGCCGACATAGCCATCGCGCACCGTGCTCACAGCCCTTTCTGCACGGAAACATAACCACCTTTGACCAAGAAGAGTAAGGACACACAAGCGCCTATGAGATACCGCCTGTTCCAACAAATTGTTGTCGTTGGACGTTAATTTCGTTTCACATTGAAAGCCTGGGTAGCGTACTTTCAAGCTTTAGAGAGTATTGGTCCTGAAGAGAGTCCCCGGTGAAGGGATTCGAAACGCGTAGACCTATTTTGACCTATCTTCGCCCTTGGCCAATCATCTGTCAAAACAACTAAAAAATAAATGTTTAGAAGTACTGCAAGTGTTAGTTGCTGATGGCCTGATGTATCTTGTACATACAATTGTAAATTGTCTGTTTTATGGTGTTTAGTTAGCATTCTTTTGTGTATTTTTGAGTGTTGTTGCTGTCTGAGTGATTGAGGTACGCTAGTGGTGATGTCATTTATATGTGTTAATGTAGTGTATATATTTGTAATAACTTGTTGTTTTTTGATTATTTAATGCTTTAATCACTTCAATATAACCGTGCAAAATAATAAGAAAATTTGCATAAAAATATTTTTGATTAAAATCAACCAAAAAAATGGGCAGAAATGGACGTGTTTAATTCAGTTCATGTTTAAAAACTTTTCTTGAAATTTCAGTGCAGCATTGGCACTCTCTTTGTTTTGTTTAGCGAATGTCCTACAGCATATCTATGGGCAAAAGAGACGTGGACTGAGCATGCATGAGGTTCACATAGTACAGGGTCTGGGCAGTACAGACGTGGACTACACACATATACTCTGCACTCAGTGCAAGGTCTTGTGATGTCATTCATTGTTTGTCAGCGTCTCTCTTGTGTGTCAGTCAGCCTGTCTTTCTGGTGCAGATCCTCTGTGGCTATGTGTCACTCTTTATCTCTTGTGTGCCTGTCTCTAGTGCTGTCAGTATGTGTCTCCAGATAAAGGAGTGGTATGGGGCAGAGGGCTAGGGCTGCCTTCCTGTGGTCTGTGCCATGAGTCCCTGTGCCATCATACATGCAACCACTCATTATTTAAAGTGCCAAGAGAAGGTTCAGTTGCCTGTGTGTGCTATGTAAAGAATTAACACAGTGAAGGACAGGCCCTGCAGGGTTCCATCCGCTACATTGCCTGTAGTTGCCACTCTTTGTTCCTGACAATAGCAGTGCGCAATGGATCAGCGCTGGCAGTACCGCAGTGTGCCATTGGGCACTCTAAAAATGCATCGATACCACTAGCAAGCACTTTGCTTCCCTGGCACTGTTCCATGCAGTGCCAGGGCCCTTCATGCTCAAGCAGATAGCTCATACACAGAGACTGTCATGGTTCTGCAGTACCGCCCTCACTGTGGGTTTTTAGGGTCCTGCCCTGACTCTTTCTGTACCGAGGGACTGTTGCATAGTGCCAGCCAAGGTCTAAAGACCAGGAATTATCCTGGTGGCACTGCTGTTCTCAGGAGCCACTGTAAAGTTCTCGGCCTTACAACTGTTAGGCTTCTTGGCACTGTCCTGCTTGGGCTTGTCTTTAGGTAGAATCCACACTTCTAATGAAATTTTGTCTCTCTTCACAGGTGGAGAAAGGTTGGTTTTTTGGGGGGTTGGCAGAGGACGCCTCCCTTCAAATATTTATCTGGCCCTCCTTTCCCTCCATGACAGTTCACTCCCTCCAACAGTTCAGGCACCCAATGACCAAATGAGTAATGGGATTAGAACATCTCAGACATGGCGGTTTTAGCAGGAACCCAGGCTCGTCAGAATAGGTTGAGGGTCATACAGTCCTTGAACTGGGAAGCAATTGTTTTTAAGAGTGCTTGACAATGCAATTCAACTGGTTTCCAAATGACCCAGAACCACAAGACATAAGGAGATCTGCCCAGGATCACACTGTCTGTTAAGGCTTGGATGCCGGAATTACAATGGATCCAGGTGCTAATAGTGAGTCAAATACTCTCAAATTGCTAAAACAGTGCTGTGTGTGGGATAGCACAGGGGTAAATAGTAGACAATCTGGCTTGCAGATAGTAAACGGTTGTGATGTTCCGTGGTAACTCCATTGTAAGATGCCAAGATATGTGCCAGACAGGATACAGAATGTTGAAAAGCGAATCTTGAAGTTGTCTACTGCTATAGACTGCTGATACTGTGTAATTGTACAATTTTCTTATGCTGACCAGAATAAATAAAAAAAAAAAATACTCTCAAGTTATTGAAGGTGAATCCTCTTGTCAGAGACTCTCGGTTGGTCAATGCGTGGATGTATGCTGCTAGTGTTGCACAGAACATCTGCATACAGTAAACTGACCTGTTCTGGTGTGATGAACAGGCGGGCACCTCATGCCATGTCCTTCCACTGAGCGCTGGAGTGTGCCAGGGATGTTGTGCCTGACTCTGACATGGACGACTGTGAGGACTTGCGCTGTCACAGTTTGACTGGCAGTGGTTGACCAGATAATGAGGAGCTGCAGGTCTCCATGGTCAGGACTACACCTGGCCATGCCATGCAGTGAGCACTGCAGCCGTAGCCCTGCATATCCTTGATGGTTCACCTGGGCCACACACTTAGACCTTGGTGCATGGACCCCTGGGTGTGCTCTTTGGAGAGTGCAGTTTGGGGTCCCATTGACTGCTGATTCAGGGAGCGGGAGTTCCTTGGGGTGAGTGTGGGGTGCTCTCCTATCTAGACCTGTGGTGTTGTGGCTGTGCATACCACTCACCCCTGTCCCCTTGCCATCTGGGCTGGGGCAGGGCCATGGGTTGCTTGTAGTTATTTTTTATAGTGCATTCCATGCAGGTCTGAGTTGACTTGAGAGTTACTCCGCCTGCCCGTAGAAGTCTACGGAATCTCACTGAGTTTTTCAGTAACTCAATGGAATTCTGCAGATTGGAACTCTGTGAGCTCCCCCTGGCCTAGTTTTTACCTCACTACATAACAAGTATTTTATTCTGAGGCATGAGTCACTACCCGCTCTATTGGATGGAGCCAACAGCTCACTAACTCACTAAGCTCTACCCACTATGCTCCTGAAGCCCTTTGTGCCTGCCACATCCCTGTACATCCCCAGCTAATGAGATGAGACCCATGGTTCCTTCCATATTAGTGTCATGGTTCTGCCAATCGCGTGTACTTTAGTATTTTCTATTGCTTTTACCAGTGATTGTTTATTGGTTTTGCCAGTGCCTATTGTTTGCACTGACACTTGATTGTACCAATGCTTGTTACAGACTGTTGTATTTTCTATTGCTTTTACCAGTGCTTGTTTATTGGTTTTGCCAGTGCTTATTGTTTGCACTGTCACTTGTTTTTACCAATGCTTGTTACACACTGTTGCAGTCTTCAAACTCATAGTCTTCTGCCCAAGGTCTATTGGCCCGCCTCAGCTCCAGTTGTTTACCTGAGAGCTGTCATCTGTAAACTTCTTGAGAAAGCCTTTAAATAGGAGCCACACCCTGTTCTCTTTGCTGGTTATTGAGAACTCTGAGCATGAGAAGCAGCAGCAGCAGATCTCCGGTTTCAGTGAGAAGATCTTTGATGACATAATGCAGGTTGTGGATCCTTCCCTTGATCACCATCAAGTAGGATCGTTCCATTTTGTTTAAAGGAGCTACATGTTGATATTTGCATATTTACTCAAGCTCTCTTTGTCGAAGCGATTTATTGGGCATTTGTTTATTAGACTTTGGCACATCGCGCTGGAGCGCTTCTTTGGACATTTACATCTTTGAATGTGACACATCGTGCTGAAGCACGTTTTTGGCCATTTGCCAATTGAACATGGCACAACGCGCTGGAGTGCTTCTTGGGCATTTGCTTACTGACTTTGGTACAACGCGCTGATGCGCTTTCTTAAACATTTGTATATTGAACGTGGCACATCGCGCTAAAGCGATTTCTTGGGCATGTGCATAGATAGTATTCACATTACAAGATGAAACGATACTTGCATTTGAAAACTATTGTGCATTATAAAAATATTTGTTGGAATTAGCACTGTTATTCATAACAGTGTTACATGCAAATCATAATTTAAGAAAGAGACAGTGTAACAAAAGCTAATAGATTCTCTTATATGAAAGTGTGACTCGCTCTGGAGCATAGTGTTTATGCAAGCACTACATTCATCATAGAGTCTATATTGTTGTATTTTGTTTTGAGGATTATAGGAACAGCAATTCCATTCCTTGTGAAGAAGGTATTAGAGTGACGACTGTTTCATAAGTAACCTGCTTTTCTTTACAGGTATGTGTTTGTTATTTGACCATGCTAGTTTAGTTTAAGAGTTCACTTATATCAGGAAAACTAACTGAGGACAACATCTTGTTCCAGGTCTCCCTCCCCACAGTACCCTTCCCAAATCCCTTCCCCCATCTAGCCACTTTGATACTCAGTGCAATTAAGCTTGAGTCAAAGCTGCTGTAAGGTGGGCTTCTTGAGGATACTGCTCCTGAGGAACCCAATGATATTTACCAGTTCTGACAATTAGTGTCCCATTAAATCAATCAGTAATATTCTCAGCATCTTTAAATCTTGTTTAATCCCCACATTCAGGTGGATGGGCTGATACTTTGACCATGTTCCTCCTGTAAGCAAGGCTGATTTCTTTGCAAATGCATTGTGGCCATTCATTTTACCCAATAGAATATGAATTTTTCCAGGGTTGCAATGATGTTTTGAGACATCGCTGCTCCCATTTTTTTTTTAGCGTATCTAACTTCTGTTTTGGGAGCCTGCATAGCCCTGGATTGAGTTGAACTCCATTCCTAGGAATGAGATTGACGTGGCCAAATGCACTGTCTTCCAGGGCTCCCACCAACTCTTTAAAGGCGTTTAGAAGATTACTGGACAGGTTTTTACCTGGTTCTCCCACAAAGAAAAAATTGTCCAGATAATCTAGATTCACAAAATCTGGGTGTGCTTGGTGTAATGCCCATTCTAGAAACATCCTTAACATTTTAAGATATGAGGTGGCAGGGGTCTGGGGTGGCCAGTTGAGCACAATGGTGAACATGCTCTGAGATCGCTTCTACGAGTGTGCAGGAATTCTGATTTTCATGGCTGGCCTAGAGGCAACATGCCCACAAGAAATGGCCCTGTGTAAGTGAGGGCTGGTCAGGCACTCAGCACAAGACCAAATACTGGCCTGGTTGTGAGCCAGGAGCAAGAAGTCATACTTAGACCGGGGTGTGGTCTGACAGCCGGAGTCGAATTGATCACGCCAGATCCCCTAACCTAAAAGAAATGGCCTCAGTAGAAGCATGGCTGGTCAGCCGAGACAAGGGAATCTATAACTGGAATCCGTGCAGTGAGGGGAGCAGCTGACCGAAGAACGGTGCCGGGCCTGGGAGAGCCAGGGCCTTCATTTTTGCATCTTTATTCCCTGCAGCCCTGTTTCAGTGGTAAAAGCAGCTCTCCCCAACCAACATGGCAGAGTAGACGTGCCCCGTTGAAGCTCCTGAATTGGAGGCCTAAAATACCGCTCAATGCTGCAGCACTACTTGGGCCCAGGCCCGGCGGAGTGGGGCATTATACCCCTGAATCCTGCATGCATTTATGGACGTAGCCCCTGCCTTTGAAATGGGCCACTGGAGGGTCCTGAGACTGGGGTGAGAATACAGCCTGCAATGGTGTAGTTCTCCCAGGGGCGGCCTTACCCAGGGGTGGACTGGAGTGCCTGGTGGCGGGGTGCTCATTCTGAGCGCCCCAATGGGGATCCCAGGCCATTAGCAGATTGATCGTCTGGGAGCTGGAGAGCAAGAGACCGGTGATGCGGGTGCTGCGCAGCAGTTGAGGAGCGGTGGAGATGGCCCATGAAAGTTCTCTATAGGCAGAGCGCGCCAAAAGGGAATTGCGGCACTATGTCCTGTATACAATGCCCCTGCCTTGCTCTTAACTGCCTCACACCTGGGAGGGGGTGTGGTTCCCCCCAAGCACAAACTAGCCACCACCTCGGGTGCTGCTGCTGATCCTGATCTGGCCACGCGCATTGTGTGAACCGGCTGCAGCACTGAATGACCCCCACCGCCATTGTGTATCTGCTAGGAGCGGTGTGCTCTGGAGGGTGCCTTTGGTGTGATTGGAAGAGTGGGCCACTGAACATAATGTTGTGGCAGAGCCTGAGGTACCTTCTGAGAAGAGGGGAGTCCCATTTATCCTGCACTCTGGCTGGGATTATGTCCTGGACTTGATTCCTAGAGGGTAGCGGCGGCGCTGGACTTGGAGCACCCTGGAGCCCTCATTTGCAGTTGATTGGTCTGGGGCGGTGTCTTTGGACTGGTATCCCCCCGAGGTGTGGCACAACAGAAGGGCACAGGCAGACCCATTGGAGGGGTGTGGAGGAAGGTAATGACGCCCCGCTGCTGCCGTTGGACTCACTGAACTTGCCCTGGGATCTTTGGGGCATGTCTCTACATGTGATGGCCCACCCTGTTGCTGGGAGTCTGGATTGCTGCTGTGGGGTGCCTTGGGTGCACGAAACAGCCTGGAGGAGCACAGCAGGAGTTCATCTATCCAGCTGAGGGGGCACTTGACCCTGAGGTTGCTCGGCCCACTAGTAAGAGGTTGCCCGGCCCACTGGTAAAAGTCTGAGTGTACAAAACTCAACATGTTAAAGGACAAGGGCTCCAAAGCGGCACAAGCCAACACAATAACACAGTATATGGTCTGCAGCCTGGGCCCTCAGGATACAGGAGAGGGATTCAGGATTGCTCATAAGCCTGCAAACCATGCACCAGACAAGGTGCAGATACTGGATGCAATACAGGGCTCCCGATAGGCGCTGGAATAAAAAATGGATGCAATACAAATCACCCATGGCTAGACCTCCGTAAGGTAGCCGAAAGAGTTGCAACAACTGAAGAGGACATTGCTTCTCTAAAAAAGGAGATTAAGGGCTTACAGTCTGTTGTTGAAGGACTGATAAGTTGTGCAATGCACATAGAAGGTTATGTGGAAGATGCAGAGGGGCGATCAAGGAGGAATAATTTGCTCTTCCTGGGATTTCCGGTGCGAGTGGAGGGCCCCTCAGCGTAACTCTTCCTAGAGGACTGGATTGTTAACATGTTGAAAACCAAATGCATCTTTAATTTCTTCTCTATAGAGCGAGGCCAAAGAGCACTAACGGGGGCCTTGTGCCCGGGGGCGCACCAAGAGCAAATATCGCACGGTTGTTCAATTACAGTGATCAAGATATTATCCTCCAACATGCTCGTATAAACAGACCCCAGCGCTATGAGGATAAGCAGATACAAATGTATCCTGAATACACCAAAAGAGTCCAAGTTCTCCGGAACACCTTTTGTCCATTAAGACGCAGTGTGAGAGCACAATATCAAAGAGTCTGATGTTTATGGCCCAGTTCTGGTCCAACATGAAGACAAAGTCAATTTTTACGACTCCCTGCAGGAGGCAGTGACATGGCTCTAGTCGTTGGGCCTGGGTAGGGACTAACAAAAGTCCGAATAGAAAGAGCCATGACATTGAGGGATGAGGCACTCTGTGTGGAGCCATGCTCCAGCACATTAGCAAACTGGGTCTCCTGGATCAACATGACAAAAGCATATCCTGGTTGGCCGGATGGTACACTGAAGGCCGCACTTATGTCCCTTGAAACACTAAACCAATTCTCGCAGTTGGGTCATGTTCTTGAGACTCAAAGCACCTGTGTAGAGATGGGCTGAATGTATGAGGCCCAGGGATCTGGCAGGGTGTGATGCTGATGATTAGGTAACGTCTTCTGCCTTAGGGATGGGACATTTTATAGACTCTTCAAACAGGGGGGGGTTGCCCTCCTGCTGCTGAGATTTGATCTGATATTTTGACACTGTTGAACTGGATGCTTCAGTGAACACATGACATTTATTTTGAAACAGGCCAAGGATGGGACAAATGAGGGTTGCTCATTGCCATATTGGGGCTTGTGACTAAAGGGGGTCTAGACACTCCGACTATTTCTACACTTAGTACTCATTCCTAGCTGATTGAGTAGTGGAGGTAGGGAAACTGGGGCAGGTTTTGTGGTCCTCTTCGGCCATTGGTTGAGTCAGGAGGGACCACAGAAGCTGTCCATTGGTGGGAAATGAGGGGGGGGGTGAGGATAATGGCTACTGGGGTTTGTTTTTTACGTTTTTTTCTTGATGTGACCATGTTTTTGCAGGTGACTTTATTGGGGGGAGTAGCTTTAATTCTTGTATGGAACCTCGGTCAGCTGGGTGGTCTGCATGAAAGGGTGGTGGGAAATTGGACACTTATACACGATGACTATGGCCAGCCTGAGAACCAAATACAAATCACTGACCTGGAATGTGAGAGGCCTCCAGGGGCCAGCTAAACACAATAGTCTATGCCTATCTATGACGATATGGTGTATCAGTGGCATTTCTTTAGGAATTCTTTAGGAATGCATTCAATATTTACAAAAATGATAGAGGGGACAGGTATTTGCTACATCCTACTCTGGTTATGCACGAGGTTCCCTAATTTGGGTGGCCCAGGGGATCCCATTTAAACTTATACGGGTGCAATCTGAATATGGAGGGCACATTGGGCGCTCATGAGTTATGTTATGTTTCATAAATGTCTCTGCTCCCAATATTGATGTTGGGGCTTTCTTTGCTGATCTGCTGGCAGCGGCTCAGGTATCTTTGACCCGGGAGATGGTTTTGGCAGGTGGCTTTTATTGTGTCCTTGATGGACGGATGGATTGATCGCCACCGAAACAGGGCACTAAACCTTGCATGTCACCGGCATTATCCCAGACGCTGGCAGGTTTGGGGCTTACCAATATATGGCGACAACAACATCCACACACATATGCCTATTTGTGTTTTTACCCCAGTGATTCATGCACATAGCCAGCTGGACAACTTCTTTGTCCAAGTAAAAGCGATACAAAGAGTGGTTGATGTGCATAAGTTGTCCCGCTATATATCTGATCACTCGCACATATTGTTCACATACTCTCTGGAGAAACGAGTGATGAGGGTTCTGCTATGGAGACTGCATTCGGACATTCTAGGGAATATTTGCTAGAAAATATTGGAGCGTGGAACAACACCAAATTGGGCATCGCCTCGCTCTGACATTTCCAAATGCAGGGATGCCCAGTATTTACTATAGCATGGCACACCCCTGTGTTTTCCCTAGCGCTAACGCTAAAATTAGATGCCTGGTGCTAGCGCAGGCACCCTTGCACCTGCAGGGAATGATTGTTTATGTGCAGGAAGGTGCCCCTTCTTGCACATAAACAATCCATAATGGCTATTTGTTATTTTTATGTGTGATGCATTCTGCAGTACACATAGAAGTAGCAAATCATCATTATTTAATGATTGTTTATGTGCAGAAAGGGACACCTTCCTGCACATAAACAATCATTAATGTCTTTTTTCTCTTTCCATGTGTGCCGCAGACTGCAGCACACATAAAAAAAGTAGAAATTAGAAGAAATTAAAGCATTCCTCATGCATCATTCTAACACTTGCTCTTGTATGGTATTAGTTTTTGGCACTGCCACAGGTTTAAACCTCCTTGTAAATCTGGGGCAGCATCAAAAAGCAATGTGTTGGAGTGGAACGCCCACAGAAACACCCATTGCACGCCCCTTAGCCACAGAAGACTATGGTAGAAAGGGGAATATTTACAAGGTGGCATTAAGCTAGGCTAAGTGGCTCAGCACCACCTTGTAAATATTGAAAATGGCTCTACGCCACTGGAGCATCAAATAGCAGTGACGCTCTGTAGGCAATAGGGGCTTGTAAATATGCACCTCTAACTTTTCAGGTATTTTGGGCACGCTCTCAGAGGCTTTGACCAATCACTTTGAACATAACTTGGACAATACTAATAACAGGGTAGCAAAATGGGACACCATGAAGGTGGAGCTCCGTGGGGTCTGCATGGCGTCTACGGTCGGTATAGGCCACACTTTAGAAGACAATCTAATGCGTCAAGAGACTGCACTGGAGGTGATTGAGTTGGCACTGTCCGGTGGTCTAGCTGTCCTGCGGGACTGGGATAGGCAACATCATAAGGTCTGTGAAGTTTTAAACTGACTGGAAAAACATATTCGACATACCGGTTGGAGAAGGTGATATATAGAGGGGGACAAGGTGGGCCACTGCCTCGCACACCTGATTAGATTGGAAAACACCAGACAGCAAATTATTGCACTCCTAGATGTGAGGGATCAATTGGTGCATCCCCAACAAGCAATAAACTACGTTTTTGTGGCCCATTTATGAGCCCTATAAATCGAACTGGGTGCCCAGAGGGAGTAGCCTACTTCTGGGGTATCTGGCGGGACTGGTGCTTCAGTCCCTAACCAAGGAGGACCACTTGGGAGCGCAGTTGACTCAGCAGGAATTGTTCGGGGCAGTCAGGGGCTTTCTGGTGAAATTTTATAAGGCCTTCTAGGGGACTTTGGTGGACAGATTACTACTTGTCTAAGCCGAGGTGTTAAAAAATGGGTATCTCCTGAACTCAATGAGGGAAGCACATATAGTTCTAATAACAAAACTCGTCAAGGATCCCCTTGCATTGGGCTCGTACCGTCCGATCTCAATGTTGACTGTGGATTAGAAACTTCTTAGCTCTGGTCCCATGGCCAGATTTTTGCCCTGTCTCCCCCGCCCGGTCCACATGGACCAATAGGGATTTATACCTCATCCGAATACGCTGCGGAACCTACATTGATTGACCCATGTCCTGCATACACCTGATTTGGGAAACAATTCTGTAGTGAGGATATGGACACACCTGCGGACATGGCTAAGTTAGTATAAGTTAGTATATGCTTGGCCGCCATTTTGCCATTTTTGCTCACGTTACTACAGGCCACATTTCTCGTAAACACTTTGCTTGCTCACTTTCACATGAGAACTGTCTGCATTTCACATATTTAGTTGAACACTCTGCTCCTCGTCTGTACAACGTGTTAAAGGTCGAAAAACAATGAGCTCTGTTGATTTGCTTTGGTCAGTTGCATGTCCCTAGCCATACCATAGAACACAGCTGCCAAACTGGAAATCTGGTGCTTTTAATATTGCCATGCATGCATGTTAAGATACTTGGAGAAACGCTTTCCAGGATAGAAGAGCTGCGCTTGTCCAGAGATGTAAATTCCTGCATCTGAACTCGGAGGTATGGGGTCCCACTGACGAAGCCTGGAGGTCTTCCATAATTATAATAAACTAGCTTCTAGCACGGGGAGGGTGGCAAACCGCTATAGTCCTGTTTCCACCATCATTATAATATGATTTCCCCTTTTGTTCTATATGGAATTGTAAGAATGCTGATTTGTCTGATCTTATGCATATTGCTGCTAGTATTGGCTAGTGTACTGCATTATAGAGCACGTTAGTTAAAATAAACATTTTAAACTATTCCTTGACTCTATTTACTCATGTTGTGGACAAGTACGAGAGTTTGAACGAAAGAGTGTTCTTGTTCCTGAAGAACCAGAACCTTTTGGGCCTGGCGGCGCAGGGTACACCTTAATCTCCTGGGTTTCTCCTGCTCAGCTACACAGAGACACGGGACACTCTGTAGGCGTTAGAAGATCAGATTTATTAGCTGCAGCTAGTACAGTTGTCCCAGAAGTACACAAGGTAGGTTCTCAGGAGACTGCCACTTCACTCTGTGGTGTACAATCTTTTATAGCATGTATGAAAAATATACATTAACCAACTACACACCCAGAGTACATAAGAAAGAGCCAATAAGGAAAGTTCGAAAACAGGACAGAACCAATAGGAAAGGTTTGAAAACAAAAGTGTCAGATGACTCGAAGAAACCTCTCCTCCAACTGTGTTTGTCACCCCTCCCTCAAACTAATTCATTAACGGATTTGTAACTAACTTGCAGGTGGCGAGATATGTTTGTGTGTGTTGGAGGACAGTTGTGAAACAAGAGAATGCTAGCAGAGGACAGTGAAGGCCAGACGATAAGATAAAGTCGGAAAAGAATAGTGTGAACCAACAGATAGTTGAGACGGGGATTAGGAAAACCAGACAGGGATTAGTGTACTCGACCAGACCTAACACAGCTTTGCAAATAGAGGCAAAAGGACAATTTGACACGAAGAGCAGAAAAAGCAGAATAGACTTTGTTCGCCGTGCTGCCTGAGTGAGGGCAACATAAAATGGCGGCGGAGCACACAATGGCGGGTCGATTCGATCGCGATGAGAAATCGAAGTTCCTCAGACCCTCCTTTTGCCAGAACTCAGGCAAGATACTCATGTTAATCTGAGTCAACGTCGATAGCCATGAGGTCATCGAGCTGTTGCTGTAACATCATTCTTATGTTTTCTGTTCTTGGCGATTTGTGTTTAGGGATGCACATAGTAGCACATAGGTCACAGATGGCGGGACCACAGTGCATACAAAGGTAGCAGGAGAAAATAATGGTCAAAATTATTCCCAGAAATGTCAATGCTTTCCAAACCCATTTGGACAGTAGTCCCAAAAACCACTCCGAAAAGGACCAATCTCCTTCGTCCCGATGAATCGACTCAGAGATTATATGCAACTTGGAGATAGCTTGGTATACTGTCGGAGCGTCATTAGGTATGAAAATACAGCAACTTGACCCGATCAATTTGCACACTCCACCACAATCTGCAAGAACAAAATCTAGGGCAACTCGATTTTGTAAGGTCATAAGACGATCCGCCTGTAGTTCTGCCGTGATATTACTTAAGGCTCCTACAGTGATGTCTATTGTGGTCTCTACGACACGGACTAGTTGCCTTATATTTCTGCTGTTGGCCATTGGACCCCAAAAAGGAAGAAATCCTTTGAGGAAATCTCCTCCCTCTTGTCCTGCTGTGTCTTTCGAATCAATAATCCCTCTGCCATATCTGTTTTGATGATAGTTTGCAGAAGCGGTGTACGTAGGGGGAAGAAGGAAAGCTATATAACAGGTACCAGAAAAATCCGTGGCTAACCATGTGTAAGCTCTATTGTGGCAGATAAAATATGTGCCCTGAGATGGCACTAGAGTAGGCGAGTTCTGAGAGGAATAAACGTACGTGTGAGAACAGTTATTTCTTTGTACAGTGTCAGAGGAGCGATCATTAATTTGCAGACAGAAATTTCCCTGATGAGGAATCGTCCAGATTGGCGGAGATTTTCTTTGTTTGACTTTATCACTAAGACTAGTGATATAAGGGGTAACGTTCCAATTTGTATACGCTTTTCTTTCATCAATGGAAATCTTACTATTTTCCATAATTTTAGCCATAGCTACCATTCCCTTAATTAATGAGCTATGGCTAAAGTCTGGACCACAAATATGTGAACTAATGGAGCGTTTGAACTTACTTTGGTAGGCATTAGAGAAAATGACAAAATAAGCCCAAGCAGAACCCTCATAAGAGAACGGGAGAACTAAATATGGCATTCCTTTCTCTGTGGTATGTGGCATTAGTCCACACACACAACAATCAGTCGTATTGACCACTAACTGGTGTTGATGTAACAACTGGACAAAGGAATTGTTGTAATATTCAGTTCTTCTAATGAGTTCATGTTGAGGAAGGGTATGGAAACGATGTGGAGAAACAGTAGAAGAAGACAAAGGGGAAGAAGGAGAGACAACTTTTTGCTGCAGTGCATAAACAATCCAACCGATAAACGCCAAAACAATACACAATAATATAATAACACATACGGTTATATTAAAACAACTGTACATTAGTTTACAGGATTCTTTCTTTATTTCATTCTTTCTCTCTCTTTTGCCTGGTGTAGTTTCCATCTTTCTAATGGATGCTCACGGCAATCTTCCTCGATCGCTCAAATATGATTATCTGCTGTCCTATGACACTGCAAGTCCTGCAGGCCTATTGCCACTACTCAGGTCACAATTAAGACTCCTACCGTGACCCTGCAATCGGGACAGAATACTACACAAGAGAGGAGAAATCTTAAGAGTTCTTTTGTCTAGGTCTCAGATCATAATGTACTCTTCCAGGAATGGTCTGATTTTGAAACAATGTTCGTGTATTGGTTGTATCTAATCGACGATGCAATGGTATTGCTTCCTGTAAAATGTCGTCGTCCTCTTTCTCAGACAAAGTCCCATTTTGGTGTGCATCACTGAAAGGTATGAATTGTGGAACTTTTTCACTTTCTGCGTCACCAACACCCCTACGAACCCACTGATCAAAGGGTAGAGGCAAAGGCACTTTCTTACAATGCACACCGTGAATCCAATTTTTCTTTCCTTCGACTTTAACTGCTGTTCTCGTGGTGAGCAAGACCATTCGGGGCTCCCTCCATCTGGGTTCCATATTTCTTGTTTTCTGAAAGTTTTTGATGCAAACCCAGTCACCTGGTCGGATGGAATGACCTGGGTTTGTGGAAGCCTCTGGTAAAGCACTTTGAACCTGTTGATGGAGACTACGCAATTTAGTCGTGAGATCATGCAGGTAGTCAATCAACATTGGATATGGCAAGTCTGAGTATTTCTTAGGGCGAGGAACTCCCCATACGTTAGCCGGGCGTCCAAAAACTACTTCGTAAGGGGTAAGTCCCAAACGAGAGTGTACTGCAGTTCTGGTGGATAATAGAGCTAATGGCAAAGCATCTTGCCAATTGAGTCCTGTACTAGCCTGAACCTTTGCTAACTTCAACTTCAATGTGCCGTTGTAGCGTTCTACTAGACCTGCTGATTGTGGATGATTTGCCGCATGGAACTTTTGCTTGATACCAAGACCCGCACAAACTTTCTGCATGACTTGGCCAACAAATTCGCTCCCATTGTCACTCCAGACAATGCGTGGCAAATCAAACCTAGGGAAAAATTGTTTCAATAGGATTTTAGCTGTGGATAAAGCGGTGTTGTCTTTTAGAGGGTATGCTTCAATCCATCTTGAAAAGGCACATACTACCACTAGAACATATTTGAGGTTGTTGCATCGTTCCATATGAATATAATCGATCTGCAACACTTCAAATGGATATGTTGGAGGAGCAAAATGAACTGCTGGAGTTGGGGTTCCCTTTCCTGAGTTGTACATCAGACAAACAATACAATGTTTCACTACATTGTCTGCACATTTTGGATTTTGTCATTTTGCCACACTGGAGCCAGAAGCTTGCATATACCTTTCGCACTTAAGTGGGCTGGACCATGCACCATAGTAACCACTGGAAGCACATAGGCAACTGGTAACAGCCAACGTTGGTGTTCGGATAATTCTACCCAACAACCCATCTCATCTAACATTCCTGTACTTTCTCTCCACATGCTCAATTCTTTCTCCGAAGCCTCTTTCTGAATTGCTCTTACACTTTCCACTGTATCCTCATACATTCCTCTCTCTCTAACCCAATTTGCAGGACCCGCCACATACATTCGACTTGTTGCATCTTTCGCTGTCTTTTTCGCTACTTCGTCTGCAAATGCATTTCCTCGACCAATGTCATCTGTAATCTTTTTGTGTGCACTACACTTCACAATCGCTATTTGGGTGGGTAAGGCAAGTGATTCAAGTATTTCAGTCACCAACTGACCATGTTGTATTTTGGTGCCATGTGAAGTGAGGAATCCCCTTTCCTTCCAGAGACGCCCAAAGTTGAACGCTACACCAAAGGCATATTGGCTGTCGGTGTACACGTTCACTCTCTTCCCTTTTGACAAGACACATGCTCTTGTTAAAGCTATCAATTCTGCTGCTTGAGCTGAATTATGCCTAATACGTGCAGCTTCCACCACTGTATGCAAAGTAGTCACAGCATAGGCTGAAACTGTACCTCCATTAGGCATTTTAAAACAAGAACCATCTACCCATAGAGTTCCATCTGGATTCTCTAACGGTGTGTCTTTCAGGTCAATTCTTCCTTTCGTCTCTTCTTCAGTACGAAAGAAACAATCATGTTGCTCCTCAACACTTTTCTCATCTGGAAGAGGCATCAGAGTGGCTGGATTCAGGGTATCACATCGTTTGATGTGTACTTGACTAGCCAACAGCGTCAGCTCATATCCAGTTAGACGAGCGCTCGTAAGATGCTGCGTTTTCGTTCTATTTAGTAAGGTATCCACTGCATGTGGTACCATGACAATGAGAGTGTTATCCAACACTACTCCAGCAGCCTGTCGGATAGAAATTGCTGCTGCTGCTGTTGCTTTGAGGCAACTGGGCAATGCTTTAGCTACTGGGTCTAACGTTGCCGAAAAATAGGCACATGGCCGCTGTTTGTCTCCAAATCGTTGCGTTAAAACTGACAATGCACAACCTTCTCTCTTGTGAACATAGAGCGTAAAAGGCTTACTGTAATCAGGAGTACCCAATACAGGAGCGGAACACAGAGCAGTACGTAAATCGGTAAAACTCTTTTGACACTCATCAGTCCATGGAAGGGGCTGAGGCGTATCTTTTAAAGTGAGGGCCAACAAAGGTTTGGCTATCAGAGAGAAATTAGGGATCCATTGCCTACAATAAGAGGTGATACCCAGAAAGGCACGTACCTCCCTTTGTGTGGATGGCACAGACATTTGCGTAATCGCCTGAATTCGTTCTGGCGTTAATCGCCGTCCCTCCTTTGATAGGAGATGACCCAAGTAGGTAACCTCTCTACGAACATATTGTAGTTTGGAGGGTGAAACCTTATGATTCAGATCAAACAAATGGCGTAACAATGCATCAGTGACATTTTTGCAAATCTCTTCTGAATCAGCAGCTATTAACAAGTCATCCATATACTGGATAACAGCAGCACCAGCCGGCAAATAAAAAGTATCAAGATGACTTTTTAAAGCTTGGCTATAAATAGAGGGACTTTCACAATAGCCTTGAGGTGCGCGTTTAAACCGGAAGCTTCGGCCTCCAAGAGAGAAGCCAAAAATATCCCTACTCTCTTCTGCAATGGGAATTTAGATCGATAACAGAGAACCAGGTCGCTGTAGAAGGTATCATTGTCAACAAAGCAGTGATATCTGATACTACGGGAAACTGCGGCACAACAATTTTGTTTACCTCCCGAAGATCAATCACAAAACGATATACAGGTGGCTGAGAAGGATCAGTGCGTTTAAGAACAGGCAGAATAGGACTATTGCATGTATTACCTCTTGTTTCTTCAACCACATCTTTCTGAATCAAGTCATGAATGATTTTCAAAAGCGCTTTTTCACCTTCAGCAGAAATCCTGTACTGTGGGATACGTGGCAATTCAATATTAGGCTTAAGAGTGACAACATAAGGCGGAATCTCAAGACAACCCACATCGTTCGGACCCGTGGCCCAAAGCGTTGCTGGAAGAGAAAGCAATTCAGGTGGAAACTGATCTTTGGACAAGTACATTGGAGAAGTCAGTTTCTGTCCTAAAGTAAGATGTACACCAGAAGGGGAACAATATATTGTAGCATGCATTCTTTTCAGTAAATCTAAACCCAACAGATTCTCACCGCAACCATTCGTCAAGAGAAGTGGAGCTTCCAAATCATAGGGGCCAATTGTAATAGGCAGAGGGCAAGAAACTGGGTTACGAACAGGGGCGCCAGAGAAACCTACAGAAACATTTGTTAAGCCAGACAAAGGTGCCCCAAGGAGTTTAGAATGAATGATAGAACTTCTCATCGCCCCAGTATCTAGAAGAAATGGCTCTGAAACACCCATCGTAGTGAGGTTAACATAAGGTCCATTCTGATCTACTGGAATCGACACAACTCCCTTACTTTGTCCATGGCTGTCCTAGTTAGCATGAAGACTCTCATTTTCGTTTTCAACATAATAATCTTCATTATAATATTGCGTAGACCTAACATTTTGCTGATCAAAACAGTTCACAGAATTGGGAGAAGGAAGGGTACGCTTTTCTTGAGTCAACACACCTCGACCTCTACCTCTGTTTACTGACTGGAGGCCAGCACGACCTCGTGGAGCAGATAATGCTCTATTGTGTTGCAATAAAACCGGACAACTATTCTTAAAATGACCTTCTTCTCTACAATAAGCACATTGATTAGGTCCTAACAAAGGTCGCGGAATATATGACTCAGGTTTTTGATACAACCTTTGAAACTGCGGAGGCTGTTGAAACTGAGGCTGAACATAGCGAGGAGGATAGGCTTGTTGCAAGAGTACCTTCGTTTTTAATTCTTTCGTCTTTTTCTCTTGCTTTTCCTTCTCTTCTTTATCTCGGTTTTCGTAATATTGTGCAGTAGCCAATATCTGGGCAGAAGAAGAAACAGCCCATGAGCTTTCAGAGTCTTTCAATTTGTGTGACAGCTCGGGAAGCAAATTAAATACAAATTTGTCCACACATAATCGCTGTCCACCTTCTGTAGCCATATCTTGACCACTGTGATCGATAAATGCCTCCTCAAAACGAGTGAAGAAGTCAGAGACACTCTCATCTTTCTTTTGCTTGCATGCTGCTAATTTATCCCAGTTAACTCTCAAGGCAGGCATCATAGTTTTCATTAATGTAATGATCCTACCAGGGAGTTCCGAAATCAGAGCTTCCGGTTTTGCACCACCCACTTGGTCTCTATCTGTGGTAGTTATAACGTCCCAAGTGGCACCTAATTCCTGTACGTGATTCTCTTTACAAATCTAAGCCCATATTGTCTGTGGGACTACATTTCCCATCAACATGTCAATATCAGCTAAATTCATGATGCAAGCATCAACTGTCTGTGATAATTCTTTGTAATAACCTGCAGGGTTCTTACGAGGATCTGGTAGAGTCTGCTTAAGGGCCAAGACTTCAGATCGTTTCCATGGAACATGTACCCATATACGCTGAAAATGAGCAGGAATAAGTGGTACGTTGCCTACTGCTGGAACCTCTTCCTTCCATACTGGAGGAACCTCTCTCATGGGATAGTTTTTCAATGTCAATTCAGAATCAAGAAAAGCCTGAGAGAACAATAAAGATCTATAAGAAATAAGTGTCCTTACAGCTTTCTCAACCTTGGAACCCACAATAAGACCTTTATCGAAATCAGCCTGAACATCTAACAGATCTTGTGGGATCGGACTTGAATCCACATCTTCCCATTCTTTAATGAGAGTATCGCACATTGCATTAAAAACATATCTCTGCGTAGGCGCATTCCATTGTGAGAAGGTAGGCATAATATCAGGCACACTATATTGAGGACCTTTCTTGATCCATTTACGTGCGAGAGAGTCTAACTTTTCTCGTTCTTCAAAATCTGGGAACTGACTACGAGACTGTCTGCGAACAAAAGCCGGAGACACACTTAAAGCTCCAAAGAAAGGAGATAGAATACCAGTGACGGTGTCTGTGAGACGCTCACGCACAGACAGAGAATTAGACATAAGAATTGGAGACAAAGTATTAGGAGAACTGACAGGAGGAGAATCAATAATTACAGGAGGAGCAGAAGGCAAAGGAGATCTAAGATCAGGAGGTGAAGGCAAAGAAGTTAAAGTTAATGGTAACACCGGCAGAGGCGGTAATACTGGAGGAGGCAAATGCGGAAGAGCCGGAACAGGCGGAGGTACCGCTGGCGGCTGGACAGGCTGTAATAATTGGGGTGCATTAGCACTTTGTGCATAGGGCGGAGGCAACCTCAATAAATGGGACATTAGGGGATCTTCTTCTATATCTTTCTTATTTTCAGAGGGGGAAACAGGCAACACCGGATAGCATTTATCTATCGGCATGCGATGATTGTCTTTCTGAAATTTCAGTTACTTTATCAATTTCATCATCTTTGAACTGTTGAGCAGATTGTATAATCGTCATACCCTGTGCTTTTCTATCTCGTTTTGCTTGCTTAATTGCTTTCTGTTTGGCTTTCTTACGCCAAAGGCGAAGAGAGTCAAACATTGCCAGCCGGGCTTTTCTTTTAAATAGGACTGCTTCCAAATTATCTAGCACATCAGAATCAAAGCTACCATTTTCTGGCCATTTTAGAACACCATCTTTCTTCGTGTATCGGGTCCATGCCTCGTTAAAGGAAATGGGGCCAATACCATGTTTCGAATAGAGCTCATATGTTCCAACCGAAGGAATCGGACAGGAGTCCTCAAGTCGGGAATCCCTATTAAAACCAAAGCAACCAAATTCTCCAAACTTAGTCAGATCAGGCATCTCGCGATTTTTCCTGTCTGTTCACAAACTTCAAGGGAGTAAAACTCAGTTTACGCAGCACAAATGCACTTACCCTCGGTTTCGATTATTGCAATATTCGAAGACTAAGGACTACAAATACTAAGGAAACAAAGGACAAAAATTGTGGGCGCGACCCACGAAGATACTTAACTAAGTACGTCTTCTTACACCAACAGAGGCCCGTCTATCATCTCGCCTTACCATACATCATCAAAGAAAGGGCCAAGGCAGGGCGGCAGTCAGGGCAGCAGTTGTTAGTAGCCGTCAGGAAGGAGTAACCGCGCTACAAAAGACCTTCGGACCACTTTCGACATACAGGGGTCGTTTGATGTGGCTCGCGAACCCTCCGAAATTTTCTTGCGGGGTTCCTCACGACCTTCTGGCAGAACCGGTACCACTGAAGCCGCCCCACGTTGGGCGCCAGTTGAAGAACCAGAACCTTTTGGGCCTGGCGGCGCAGGGTACGCCTTAATCTCATGGGTTTCTCCTGCTCAGCTTCACAGAGACACGGGACACTCTGTAGGCGTTAGAAGATCAACTTTATTAGCTGCAGCTAGTACAGTTGTCCCAGAAGTACACAAGGTAGGTTCTCAGGAGACTGCCACTTCACTCTGTGGTGTACAATCTTTTATAGCATGTATGAAAAATATACATTAACCAACTACACACCCAGAGTACATAAGAAAGAGCCAATAAGGAAAGTTCGAAAACAGGACAGAACCAATAGGAAAGGTTTGAAAACAAAAGTGTCAGATGACTCGAAGAAACCTCTCCTCCAACTGTGTTAACGGATTTGTAACTAACTTGCAGGTGGCGAGATATGTTTGTGTGTGTTGGAGGACAGTTGTGAAACAAGAGAATGCTAGCAGAGGACAGTGAAGGCCAGACGATAAGATAAAGTCGGAAAAGAATAGTGTGAACCAACAGATAGTTGAGACGGGGATTAGGAAAACCAGACAGGGATTAGTGTACTCGACCAGACCTAACACAGCTTTGCAAATAGAGGCAAAAGGACAATTTGACACGAAGAGCAGAAAAAGCAGAATAGACTTTGTTCGCCGTGCTGCCTGAGTGAGGGCAACATAAAATGGCGGCGGAGCACACAATGGCGGGTCGATTCGATCGCGATCAGAAATCGAAGTTCCTCCTTCCCATGTATCCTGAGAGGGACGGGGAGCATGTACTGGAATTGGTAGCTTCGCTGTAGCACGGAGAACGAATGAGACACTATAGCTAGTTGATTTGGGGTTCTGGGCACCGAGGTGGGTTTTTTAGTACACCACTACACACTGAGGTCCTGGTTTCCTGAGCACAATTCTGTGTATTTGCAGAATCCCTGCAACATGGCGCACCTAACGTTTTGTCTGGTTCCTATTTATGAGACACTTTAGTAGTACTTGTTCTTGTCCATGATACCCTTGCTTCTGTTTTTCCGTAAACAGCTGTGAAGGCATAACCTACCTATATTGATATTTTTATAGGTTTCATTTCAAGCTTGATACATTAAATAGTTTTATAGTTCTTTCGAATTACTACCCTATTGCACTGCCATGGTATAAGTTCTTCTTCTTTTCTACTCGATATGGCTGAGGTAGATATTGCGGCACATAGCTGCGGGGCGCTCCGTCGTCGTTTGACTACTTTTGGAGTGCCCGACACAAGTATCTCATTCATTTTTGTGGTACGGGCTAATGCAGCTCACACTTTGAGGTGTTTTATTCTAGGTTATCCTTTCCAGCTGTGAATGGAGATGATCATTTGTTCCATACAAACACTCCCACTGCAATACCTGTAGCGTATCGGCCATATATGACTCCTGAAGTTCCGATTTCAGCTTGGCAACACCGTATATGGTTTAATGGCGCCCTACCCCAAACCGTGACCCCGGTCTGGTTAGGCCCTTTATCGATTCCAGGGGCCACTTGGCCAGTTTTGGCCGGGTACTCACCACATCCACGTTATCTAGTAGTTGCTGTCAACGAGTTACGCGTCTTACACACCTCCTTGATCGAGGTGAACAGGGCTCTAGTGCAACACGTCTCACGCAATCTACAGGTGGGAGCACCTGGGGTTGCTGCGCAACCAGCTGGACCTGTGAGACTAACTATTAGTCCGGTTATGGTTAATTTGGTTATGTGCAAGCGTCCCCAGAATAAAGAAGATTTACCTTACTGACTTGCAGTGAAATTTGACCAGCTGGATGCGGTATGTCCGAATACAACTCCTGTGGAGAAACACAGGATTCTTACTATTAGTTTGCAGAAAGACTTACTACCCAAAGTAACTGATTGTGAAAATTGGGGTAAAGTGTTCACGGCGGTGTATGCAAAATGTTTTGGCACACCATCAATGACTGTGCTCCCCACCGTGATTAAACGTGTTCAGGATGAACACGGACCGGAGGCAGCTGTGGAGTTGGGGATGAGGTTGGTTGGAGTGTTTGACGTAGTTGCTGATCTGATCCTTGCTAATGGAAAGGGAGATGTGGTTAACTTTCAAGTGTCTAATGCTTAGCGCCTTGTACGGGATAAGGAGAAACCCCGCAAATCACCAAAAATGATTGCAGAAGCTTATAGGACAATTGGGCGCAATAGTTTGGGTGTTAAGCCTTTTGCTTGTATTCCAGCACAACAGCAAACACAAACGACACAGTCTGCTAAAGACGACCGTCCATACTTTCCAAAATGGAATTGGAAAAAAAAGAAACAGGGGAAGCAACAACAAACACGAGGGTCGCGTGCAGCGTCACCAATTCCCGAACCTTCTGAGCGCACTTAGGATTTGTGCGACCGTGCGAGAATAAGGTCTCCTGACAGGTTTCAGGTTCCTGAGCAGCATTTTCCTCGTTCTTCACAGGCAACATCAGGCTCACAAGCCGGTATAGGGGAACGCCAGGATCGTGACAGAGGTCGAGATGACCCGCAAGGTCGTGAGCTGCCTCGTCAGACTGGAAGCAAAGGGAAACAAGACAATTTTCCTTGTCCGCGACCGCCTTTTCAGAAAAAGAAAGTTGCTGCTTTAACAGCGAGATATGCCACAGACGGTGAGAAGCCGGCTCCGGGACCTAACATGGGCAGTAACGCGGCTAGACAGCGAAGCGGAGGTTACAATAGTGCAGCAAGCACTGCGTCCATTTCTGGAGGTGACAGCAACTGAAGCATTCATCACAGTTGAAACGGCTGACACCCGAGTGGCTCCCCCTGACAGACTATATGATATAGTTCTTCTAATTGAAGGTGACATGCAACGTGTAATAAAAGGGATTTTTGGGGAAAATCTGACTTCTTTGTATGACATACTTTTGGCAGAGAAAGATTGGCTGCCGCCTTTTGTTCTAGCGGCTCCCAGGGGTGAGGAGGTTATACTCCCCAGTTTTTCACATAACGTCTCCAAGGAGGAAGCAAAGGCTTTTGCAGAAGAGTGGGCCTTGGTGCTTCCACCGGCTCTGTACCATACTCAGGTGGGCTGGGATAAAGATTCTCCCCCGCATGAGATACCATTATGGTCTATGCCACAGCCACAACCCCAATATCCCCTCCGGCGGGAGGCAAAAGCTCTAGTTGCAAATATTCTGTATCAGCTAGAGTATCAAGGAGTAATTGAGTCATTTGTGTTACCAATTAATAATCCTCTATTTATAGTATCAAAACCCTATGGGTCGTACCGCTTAGTGTTGGATTACCGACATTTGAACTCACATTGTCGGACTTGTGCGGTGCAGAATACCCATAGTTCTGGTTAGTCGACAGTCTCGTTCTTAAAAAATATAAAACTACACTAGACATTTCCAACGGCTTTTTCACACACAATCTATCAACTGAAAGCAGTCAATAGACCGCCTTCACAGCGGGCGGAAAACAAAAAAACTGTACTTGTTTGGCAATGGGCTACAAAAATAGCCCTGGTGTTTTCACCGCCCGTATTGTCTCTCTGTTAGACAGCATAGACGAAGACGCATACTCGTACGTTGATCATATCTATCTAACAGACGAGTTATGGGCGCATTTTTGTCGCGTGGATCGCATCATAGTTTTGTTTGCTGACCACGGTTACAAATTTAACTTTGCAAAATCACATATTGCTGAGTACACAATGTTGTTTTTGGGCCACAATCTCAACTATGAAGGAAGAGGCTTGGCTCCTCACTTCTTGGAAAAATGCGCACGTTTGCGCCCTCCGACTACACTGAAACAATTACAGTCTTTGCTGGGTTTTTTGAATTTCGGTCGAACTTACATTCCCGATTATGCCCAGCGTATCAAGCCTTGGTATGCTTTATTACAACCTACTTTTTCAAAAGCCTGCTGGCTTCGGGAACATTCTGCTATACTGCAATCTTTGCAGTCTGATCTTATTGCATCAAAATTCTTGTTGACTCGTGATAACCATACAAACCTGGTGATACAAATTGTCCCAGGCCATGTGGGTTTCACTTACTTGACGTTTAATGAAGGAGACACAGTACCTATTGCTTACAAATCACATTTGTACACTTCAGCAGAATTGAGGTTTTCTTCTATTGAAAAAGTTTTGACAGCTGTCCAGATGGCGATCCTAAAGGAACTCGCACTGGCGCAGGGGAAACGGATTTTGGTTGTAACACCATGTTCTGCTCTTGAGGCGGTCACAAAGGCGAGTGTACCAAACTTAAAGGCTTTGCATCCCTGTTGGATACAATGGGCCACATCGTTGACCTCTCCAGATGTCACGTTTATTTATGACTATTCATTGCGTACACAGGAGTTCTTGCAGTATAAATTTGTTCATCCTCCTCTGCTGTCAATGCCCCCCCTTGAGCAGTACCAATGTATTATTTACACCGACGGTTCAGCGCAGCCAGCAACCGGGTCTAAACATTCTTACTCGGCAGCCTGTGCTATAGTGGCAGGTACCAAAGTGAACGGGGAGTTCAAATCAAATGTTGTCCATACACAGGCACTAGGAGACTGTACAGCCCAATTAGCGGAGCTGCACGCATTCGTACTAGTTCTGGAGTTTGCAGATCCAAATGTGATTACTTTAATTGTCAGCGATTCATATTAATGTGTTCAGGGTTTCAATGACAACTTATTCTTTTGGTCTCAAAATGACTATCGTGATTCTAAAGGCAGCGGAATTAAACATAAAATGCTTTAGGTTTGAGTCGCAGATCTTAAAGACCGTCTGCCTCTCATGCAGGTAATTCATACTCTTGGTCATCAGCGTGAAGGATTGCACGCAGTTGGCAACAGTTTGGCAGATGAAGCTGCCAAATCAGCAGTAGCCACGTGTTCAGTTGCAGCAGTTACAAGATCCATGAATAAGATTGATAATGACATTTTGGCAACAATAACTGCTACCCGAGGGGAGATAATTACCCGCAGGGTTTCCCTTCCAAATAGTCTTATCATTTAAGTCCCGATAATGTTCCATACGTGAGAATTAACGACATTGGTGACAGGTTGATTCCCAATGCAGACCGCAGACTTTCACATGTTAGCAGACGTACCCGAAGGCATGGCTTTGACGCATGCTGGGGTGTTTGCGACTGTTTCTATCTTGCAGCAGCGTTACTGGTGGCGCGGATTATATAAAGAAACCCGTAATTACGTACTTTCTTGTGACATTTGTTAATAGATTAAACCGTCTATGGCAACGCGCCCACCACAAACACAGCTATGCATTTCTAATAAACCTTTTGGTTGTGTATATTTAGATCACTGCAGTCCTTTTCTTCAGATACTACCTTTAAGTTCATCTTAGTTGCAGTGAATTCATGCACATGCTTTCTATGGGTTTGGCCACAACCCAGTGCTGATGCCCGAACTGTCATCAGGGATTTGCGTGTCTTTGTGGGAATTTTTTCATGTGGCACCTTCCATTCGGACCAGGCGTACAAGGATACCATGAGGTCTTTGGGAGTGCAGGTCAAATTTTCGTCTCCATACAGGCCTGAGGGCAATTTGGTTGTGGAGCGAATGAACCGTGACTTAAAGCAATCCTTGACAGCTAGGGTCATAGGGACTGGCAGAAACTGGTTCGCCTGTTTGTATAGCATACAGTGTGCACTAAATTATCTCCCTAGAAGATCTCTAGGTGGGCGGACCCCATGCAAAATGCTCTTCAGCATGAAAATGTTTGTGTCAGACCTTGATTGTCTAAACATGGCGGCGTCAGCCGCAACCTTTGACGTAGATAATCATTCTGCTGTATTACAGAAACTACAAGAGACCCGTGACAGTCCTGCAAAGGAACATTTACCCTCACCCACTGATGCTGCGCTGCAGATTCTGGTAGTCGGCTGGCTACCCAAAATCGGAGACTTGGTCTGAGAGAAGGTGGAGAACAAGAAAGAGTTTGGCCCCTCTTATCGTGCACCTGTTCCAGTGCTTGGAGTGAAGGGTACTCGTACAGTCATTTTACTGCCGCTTACTGGTCGAAAAGATAACAGATACATCTCAGTGGACAATGTCAAGTTACAACATCTGGCCGATCCTGAATAGCATCATGCCAGAGATCTCTACAACAACTGTTTCAAGAGATCCAGGCTTACCCATTACTAACAACACGCAGGATGACACCACAATTGAGCTGGACTCTGTTCACAATCATTTGCCGCTCCCCCCTGCTTCCACTCATAATGAAGAAACTGAATATGCTTATCCCACTACTGTGTCATTAACTGGTTTGCAACCTGAGGCCATTAATGAATCATGTTTTTCCTTTGACTCACATTTCACATCATCAAAGGCCCCTTCCAAATGTTCTATTTTTGTCACCTGGTTTAAACAAACTTATGTGGTTCTGCCTTGGACATACCTCTGGTTGGTGCTCATTGCAATTTGTTTGTTTATGTCCATTGGCTTTGTGACATTTTTTTTCCTTCTAATCAACGGTCGCTACCTTCCTGAATGCTTTGCTGTTAAGCTGGTAGATGGAACTTTGGCTCCGCACTCTTCTTCTCACATAATGAAGAGAGACCAGACTTTTCTCAATATCACTGCCTGGCCCGTTATAGACGGCATAGTTTGGGATGCTGTAGATTTTCAAATCCATGGCCCTACAGATATAATTAATGTGCCAAATGTGCATCGTGTTTCAATGGGTGATGTAGTGAAACATAACATACGGTCTGATGATTGGTACGTACAAGCCGTACAATCCTTGTTTTCAGATTTGAAATACTATGCTCCATTTGATGCTGAAGATTTGTATTTGAATACTGCAAATTATGCAGATTTGTTTTGCTATCAGCACTATGGTCATCATTATCTGCATAAAGCTAATACTTTTAGAAATGTTTTTAACTATACACAATGGGAACATTGCCCAGCTCCTTTGGAAGGCAGCTCTAAAACGTTTTTGAAAAGTTCACATATTTTACCGATTTTGATAAATCGAACCCCTGGTCATTCTATTTTAAATTAAATGCTTTATTGAATTCTAAAGTAATGCTCACCCACACTAAATTGTTGTATTCTGAGTTCTTTATTGATAAATTGTCAGTGGGTGGCTATGATCTGTGGAAGTCCACAATTGATCTTAAATCTGTTTGGGGAGCTAAACCCTGGCAAGTGTGAGGCTCGGAAGTGTTACACCGCTCGTTCCTCATCCCATCACAGATTCTATTTTTAAATGAATCCATTTATCGAACTACTTGTTTTGGATTGGCAACTTCTAAGCAAATGAATGCCGCTGCTATTCCTGCTCTAGCTGAATATCAGAACTGGAGCCATTGGACTAATTATTCCATGGCTGAATTACAATCACTTTTTACCAATGACACCTTTAATTTTTCTAGTTTGGACCCCCTAGGTTGGTTAGTTTGGCAAACTAATTTGAATACTTGCCAACTTCGTTTCCATAACAAGGCTCCTGGTTACACACAGGATAGGCCTGATCCTCGTTTTGCTAACTCCCATTCAGTTATTACATATTCCGTTGGAAAGTTATGTCAAAATTGGTTGCAACACTCGACTCTAACTTCAGTGAAACCACATTTGTCGTTATTATCAGGTGACATTGATTTGACGGATTTTATAAAAGGGCCTGCTGGTCCAAGATCAAAAAGATTTCTTTATGCAGCTTACAATGAAATCTGGAAGCTATCCCAAATTGAAGCAGATTCACATTTAAGGGCAATTGATCAGGCAAATCTTGAAAAAGTGCTTGCTGTTGTTGATAATAGTATTAACACACTTTCTTCCCGCATTTACACATTGGACAATATTGTTTCATATGTTGTTGACATTGTGCAAGAGGATGTTTCTGTTTTGTATCAGGGTCAAAATCAATTGCATTCAGTAATGCAATTTGCGTGAACTCTACAGACTCTTAAGTTGGGCAAAGTTCCATGGGATTACTTGAAAATGTCTCATCATTATTTTTGCCCTTTAACTTGACAACAAAACAGCAGTTTATGTCCATGAAAGATGCTACGTATTCTCTTTTGCATATTGAGAAGTTAGATCCGTTACCATTCTCTTAGGCAGAAACAAACTCAGCTGTCTGGCTCATCCATGGGGTGATAACTCTCCCATTTTCCTTGTTTAAATTTACCTCATGCATGAAACACTATAGTTCTGTGTATTTGCAGAATCCCTGCAACAATCCCTATGCACTGGCCTTCATGGAAACAGAACAGGCTTTTGATTTCGTATGCTGGGATTATATCTGGCATGTTTTGGACAGGATGGGCCTGGATTCCAATTTCATCCAATGGGTCAAGCTGCTTTATAACGGCCTGACGATGAGGGTGTAAAATGGGTGATACTTGTTGTTGGAAATCCTGTTGCAGAGGGGTACACAGCAGAGGTGTTCACGGTCATCTTTTACTTTTGCCCTGGTGATGGAGCCACTGGCTTGTGGTCTCCGCCAGGTATTGCATGGTTGGGGGGTGCAGGTGGGTGCTACAATGCATATGGTCTCCTCATATGCACATAACACTATGGTTTATCTGCATCAACAGGACATTTTGTGCCCCCTCCTGCTTAATGTCCTCCAGGAGTTCTTGGATTTCTCAAGATTACAGTTTAATAGTGCCAAATCGTCTCTTTTCCCACTGGGGCACCTGAAGGATTTGCAGATAGCGTCAAAAACCTCAGGATAGATATAACATATGGGGAACCACAGGCGTATGACCTGAATATCAGATGGGTTATTTCAAAACTGTGCCCCTCTGTTGTGTTTTGGAACACTTTGAAGCTATCACTCATGGGAAAAATCGCCCTGATAAAAATGATGATCCTGCCTCGATGGTTGTATGACATGCAAGGAGCTATGTATGAGATCCCACACAGGGAGTTTTGTTATTTCGACTGCCTACTGGGGGAGTTCTTCTGGGTGGGGAAACGCGGTTAGATCAGCCTACATAACCTTAAGTGGGAATGGGACAGTGGCGGGATTGAGGTTCCAAACCTGGAACTGTATTATTTGGTGGCTCACCTGCAGCATGACATACACTGGGTAAATGCAAGTCTAACAACTGGGAGAGGACGCTGCTTGACTGCACACATGAGGGATACCAACTTGGGGCCCTACTAATGAAGGGGAGAGATGTACCAAACACCTTTCTGCACCTGAAACGTCTATGGGCTGTCTCTGGGAGAGAACGGTTTGGAGGGTAATCTGACGTGTTCCATACAGCACAGACTCAGATCTCTGGATTGTAAGACCCATCAAACAGATAGCTCAACAGGTGGCAGGAAGGGGGATGTATTATTCTCTCAGATCTGTACCCGCCAGGCCACTTTATCACATTGCAGGACTTGATGGAGACATTTGGTCTGGGGACCTGATAATTCTTCCAATACGCTAAGATGGCGGTGGCAGTGAGACTGTTATGGCCCTCCTTTCTGGGAGCCCCTGAACCCGCGCAGACACTAGTGATCATGCGTTCAATGGCGGGAGGTCGCAAGTTTATAACACATATATATTGAGTACTATGATCAGGCAGACTGCAAGCTCCCTTAAAAGTAGAAGATGCCTGGCAGCAGGTGTGCGAAGAGCCCTTCGTGCCCAGGGATTGGCAAAACAAATACGTAGGGGTGCTCATGGTGGCACTTCGTGTGAGATTTAAATTGACCCGATACTATATAGTCGACATGGCATATCTCTCCCCCTAAAAGACTCCACACTATTAACCCAGACAGATCACAAAGCTATGCCAGGTGTAGAGCATCAGTGGCAGACTTTACACACGTAGTATGGCATTACCCAGATGTACTGGTTGAGAGGGAAACTATATTGCGTCTCATTGAACACTCGACAGGCTGGGAGGCCCACTACACGATTAAACAGTGCAACCTGGTCCCCTAGCTAATAACCCGAAGAAGAAACTGAGTTGGTGCTTTGCAATGCCGAGGTTTATAGTGGCCAAACGACACACTTTGAATGGTTGGATGTTTACTAAGGCCCCTGCACAGACATGTTGGAGAAGGGACATGCTGGAACGGACTGGCACTGAAGAAACGCATATGCGGAGATTCTGTAGGGATAAGAGTATGGAAGACAATTTGTTTATCTGGAGTGCTATGTCTCAAGCATTAGTGGAATCCATGGAGGGGTTGAGACTGAACTGAATGTATAGATGAGTGCTGGGACCGGGAATTAATGGGGGAAAAATGATTTATGCCCAGAGGCTTTCCAGGATATGAGAACTGAGGAAGGACACTAGATTGTTTCCACTGCTATATCTATTTCTGTGTTAGGCCATGATTAGTGACTGGAAGCTAAGGGGGGGGGATTGGGTGGGGGAATTTCTATTGGACATGATAATTATTTTATGTAGTACTGTTAATATTGCTCAATTTAAATTTAAATTTAAAGCCCACTGACTGGATGCTGCTTTTCTCCCAGGTTCTTGGGAAGAGCCTGCACAGACCTGTAATGTATGCTGGTTATTTTGATACCTTGCCTCAAGAGGAGAGGACAGGTGTCACACTTGAAGTCATATAGTTCGGGCCTGAGGACTGTTGCCTGGTATGCTATTTAAAGAACAGTCCCCCTTGTTACACCATGTTCATTGTTGTTGGTCATTTGAAATATTAATAAAGACATTTTAAAAAAAATCACTCCTGCGGCTCCCATTCAGCACTAGGGACACCAGGACAACTCTGCACCCGGGCTCCATGAGCCAGGTACAGTTGAACTGACTGTTGTAGCTTGATGCTCGGACCTGCATTATGTTTACCCTGCAAGTGTACATTTCAACTTGACCTGCAATTGTCCGATTATCACTAGTGGTTTTTGTCAGGCCGTGAGGTAACGAGCCGCGCCTACTCCCGACAACGCGTCGGAACTACCTTTCCCGGCTGCCTTTGCAGAAGGGGAGGAGCCACAAGTATAAACTCGCGTACGACGCCGGGAGCGTCGTACGTGATACTGACCAGATTTGCCAAACAGACGCTTGGCAAGGTGATTTCCGCGTTCGCGAGGCGAGCGCAACGAGCGAGTTCTGTCGCCCGACCCGGGTTCATTTCGGAACCACCTTCTTGCTACGCTACTCGGCTGAGCGTGAGTGAGATTCCAGGAACCTTGAGCCGATGTCACGGATCAGTTGCGGACCTTCCTCGGAAGCGGGAGGACTCGTAGCGTCTTACCAGACACCCCCCGGTTTCTCCCTGAGAACACAGGGCTTGTGCAGGACTGTTCCCGGTCGGACTCCGAGAGACCTGGGTCTGCCAACAACCAGAGGGGTAAGACTCTTGACCCCCGGTGCGGAGGTTGAGAGAAGTTGTTCTCATTCTTTTCCGAGACATTTGGCCACCGCCTCTAGGCTTCCAGGGAGGAAGTGAAGAGGCTTGTTTCTTTTGTTGTATGGGCTAAAACAGGGACGGGACTTTTGTCATCTAAATTCCAGAGGCCGTTGTTCAAACTTGTGTACAGGGTCAACGGGGTTTATCAAACTGTGCCAAAAGAGTATCCTGTGTTCCATGTTAGGCACTCTTTCCACCAGCGTCAAAACTTTGTTGCATCCTTTGATTCCCCGGTGAGGGGCCTTTTTGTTTGTTCTGTTTCCTGCGGCTTGATGCTGGCCAAGTTCTTCTATACTTTCTGTGGGGGCAGGAAGGTTCTTCTCATCGGTGTTGAGACGCATCCTACCATCAGCATTATCAGGAATAGAGAAGACTGATGGTACGAAAAGGTCTTAGCGAGAATGAAATGAGAGTAGTCAGGAAATGAACTGTGGTTGACCTGTGTGCTTCTCTCGTTTCAGGTGTCCCTTCCCTTGCAGCCCCTTCCCTACCCTTTCCCTCGCTTGATTACCTCTATGCTCTGTTCACAATTGTATAGTCAGAGTGTGGGGAAATCAGGAGGTGGACCCATATGAGCATCACCCTGATCCTGAGGAGCGTGGACCCGTCGTGACAGAATCACGTACCCACGAAAACAGTCTCCTCCCGGTCAGGGTTCTGCTCAGTGATGGCCACATTAGAAGAAGTTATCCAAGCTTTTTCAAAAGCCTGCTGGCTTCGGGAACATTCTGCTATACTGCAATCTTTGCAGTCTGATCTTATTGCATCAAAATTCTTGTTGACTCGTGATAACCATACAAACCTGGTGATACAAATTGTCCCAGGCCATGTGGGTTTCACTTACTTGACGTTTAATGAAGGAGACACAGTACCTATTGCTTACAAATCACATTTGTACACTTCAGCAGAATTGAGGTTTCCTTCTATTGAAAAAGTTTTGACAGCTGTCCAGATGGCGATCCTAAAGGAACTCGCACTGGCGCAGGGGAAATGGATTTTGGTTGTAACACCATGTTCTGCTCTTGAGGCGGTCACAAAGGCGAGTGTACCAAACTTAAAGGCTTTGCATCCCTGTTGGATACAATGGGCCACATCGTTGACCTCTCCAGATGTCACGTTTATTTATGACTATTCATTGCGTACACAGGAGTTCTTGCAGTATAAATTTGTTCATCCTCCTCTGCTGTCAATGCCCCCCCTTGAGCAGTACCAATGTATTATTTACACCGACAGTTCAGCGCAGCCAGCAACCGGGTCTAAGCATTCTTACTCGGCGGCCTGTGCTATAGTGGCAGTTACCAAAGTGAACGGGGAGTTCAAATCAAATGTTGTCCATACACAGGCACTAGGAGACTGTACAGCCCAATTAGCGGAGCTGCACGCATTCGTACTAGTTCTGGAGTTTGCAGATCCAAATGTGATTACTTTAATTGTCAGCGATTCATATTAATGTGTTCAGGGTTTCAATGACAACTTATTCTTTTGGTCTCAAAATGACTATCGTGATTCTAAAGGCAGCGGAATTAAACATAAAATGCTTTAGGTTTGAGTCACAGATCTTAAAGACCGTCTGCCTCTCATGCAGGTAATTCATACTCTTGGTCATCAGCGTGAAGGATTGCACGCAGTTGGCAACAGTTTGGCAGATGAAGCTGCCAAATCAGCAGTAGCCACGTGTTCAGTTGCAGCAGTTACAAGATCCATGAATAAGATTGATAATGACATTTTGGCAACAATAACTGCTACCCGAGGGGAGATAATTACCCGCAGGGTTTCCCTTCCAAATAGTCTTATCATTTAAGTCCCGATAATGTTCCATACGTGAGAATTAACGACATTGGTGACAGGTTGATTCCCAATGCAGACCGCAGACTTTCACTGATAACAGCCGCACACGAAGGCATGGCTTTGACGCATGCTGCGGTGTTTGCGACTGTTTCTATCTTGCAGCAGCGTTACTGGTGGCGCGGATTATATAAAGAAACCCGTAATTACGTACTTTCTTGTGACATTTGTTAATAGATTAAACCGTCTATGGCAACGCGCCCACCACAAACACAGCTATGCATTTCTAATAAACCTTTTGGTTGTGTATATTTAGATCACTGCAGTCCTTTTTCTTCAGATACTACCTTTAAGTTCATCTTAGTTGCAGTGAATTCATGCACATGCTTTCTATGGGTTTGGCCACAACCCAGTGCTGATGCCCGAACTGTCATCAGGGATTTGCGTGTCTTTGTGGGAATTTTTTCATGTGGCACCTTCCATTCGGACCAGGCGTACAAGGATACCATGAGGTCTTTGGGAGTGCAGGTCAAATTTTCGTCTCCATACAGGCCTGAGGGCAATTTGGTTGTGGAGCGAATGAACCGTGACTTAAAGCAATCCTTGACAGCTAGGGTCATAGGGACTGGCAGAAACTGGTTCGCCTGTTTGTATAGCATACAGTGTGCACTAAATTATCTCCCTAGAAGATCTCTAGGTGGGCGGACCCCATGCAAAATGCTCTTCAGCATGAAAATGTTTGTGTCAGACCTTGATTGTCTAAACATGGCGGCGTCAGCCGCAACCTTTGACGTAGATAATCATTCTGCTGTATTACAGAAACTACAAGAGACCCGTGACAGTCTTGCAAAGGAACATTTACCCTCACCCACTGATGCTGCGCTGCAGATTCTGGTAGTCGGCTGGCTACCCAAAATCGGAGACTTGGTCTGAGAGAAGGTGGAGAACAAGAAAGAGTTTGGCCCCTCTTATCGTGCACCTGTTCCAGTGCTTGGAGTGAAGGGTACTCGTACAGTCATTTTACTGCCGCTTACTGGTCGAAAAGATAACAGATACATCTCAGTGGACAATGTCAAGTTACAACATCTGGCCGATCCTGAATAGCATCATGCCAGAGATCTCTACAACAACTGTTTCAAGAGATCCAGGCTTACCCATTACTAACAACACGCAGGATGACACCACAATTGAGCTGGACTCTGTTCACAATCATTTGCCGCTCCCCCCTGGTTCCACTCATAATGAAGAAACTGAATATGCTTATCCCACTACTGTGTCATTAACTGGTTTGCAACCTGAGGCCATTAATGAATCATGTTTTTCCTTTGACTCACATTTCACATCATCAAAGGCCCCTTCCAAATTTTCTATTTTTGTCACCTGGTTTAAACAAACTTATGTGGTTCTGCCTTGGACATACCTCTGGTTGGTGCTCATTGCAATTAGTTTGTTTATGTCCATTGGCTTTGTGACATTTTTTTCCTTCTAATCAACGGTCGCTACCTTCCTGAATGCTTTGCTGTTAAGCTGGTAGATGGAACTTTGGCTCCGCACTCTTCTTCTCACATAATGAAGAGAGACCAGACTTTTCTCAATATCACTGCCTGGCCCGTTATAGACGGCATAGTTTGGGATGCTGTAGATTTTCAAATCCATGGCCCTACAGATATAATTAATGTGCCAAATGTGCATCGTGTTTCAATGGGTGATGTAGTGAAACATAACATACGGTCTGATGATTGGTACGTACAAGCCGTACAATCCTTGTTTTCAGATTTGAAATACTATGCTCCATTTGATGCTGAAGATTTGTATTTGAATACTGCAAATTATGCAGATTTGTTTTGCTATCAGCACTATGGTCATCATTATCTGCATAAAGCTAATACTTTTAGAAATGTTTTTAACTATACACAATGGGAACATTGCCCAGCTCCTTTGGAAGGCAGCTCTAAAACGTTTTTGAAAAGTTCACATATTTTACCGATTTTGATAAATCGAACCCCTGGTCATTCTATTTTAAATTAAATGCTTCATTGAATTCTAAAGTAATGCTCACCCACACTAAATTGTTGTATTCTGAGTTCTTTATTGATAAATTGTCAGTGGGTGGCTATGATCTGTGGAAGTCCACAATTGATCTTAAATCTGTTTGGGGAGCTAAACCCTGGCAAGTGTGAGGCTCGGAAGTGTTACACCGCTCGTGCCTCATCCCATCACAGATTCTATTTTTAAATGAATCCATTTATCAAACTACTTGTTTTGGATTGGCAACTTCTAAGCAAATGAATGCCGCTGCTATTCCTGCTCTAGCTGAATATCAGAACTGGAGCCATTGGACTAATTATTCCATGGCTGAATTACAATCACTTTTTACCAACGACACCTTTAATTTTTCTAGTTTGGACCCCCTAGGTTGGTTAGTTTGGCAAACTAATTTGAATACTTGCCAACTTCGTTTCCATAACAAGGCTCCTGGTTACACACAGGATAGGCCTGATCCTCGTTTTGCTAACTCCCATTCAGTTATTACATATTCCGTTGGAAAGTTATGTCAAAATTGGTTGCAACACTCGACTCTAACTTCAGTGAAACCACATTTGTCGTTATTATCAGGTGACATTGATTTGACGGATTTTATAAAAGGACCTGCTGGTCCAAGATCAAAAAGATTTCTTTATGCAGCTTACAATGAAATCTGGAAGCTATCCCAAATTGAAGCAGATTCACATTTAAGGGCAATTGATCAGGCAAATCTTGAAAAAGTGCTTGCTGTTGTTGATAATAGTATTAACACACTTTCTTCCCGCATTTACACATTGGACAATATTGTTTCATATGTTGTTGATATTGTGCAAGAGGATGTTTCTGTTTTGTATCAGGGTCAAAATCAATTGCATTCAGTAATGCAATTTGCGTGAACTCTACAGACTCTTAAGTTGGGCAAAGTTCCATGGGATTACTTGAAAATGTCTCATCATTATTTTTGCCCTTTAACTTGACAACAAAACAGCAGTTTATGTCCATGAAAGATGCTACGTATTCTCTTTTGCATATTGAGAAGTTAGATCCGTTACCATTCTCTTAGGCAGAAACAAACTCAGCTGTCTGGCTCATCCATGGGGTGATAACTCTCCCATTTTCCTTGTTTAAATTTACCTCATGCATGAAACACTATAGTTCTGTGTATTTGCAGAATCCCTGCAACAATCCCTATGCACTGGCCTTCATGGAAACAGAACAGGCTTTTGATTTCGTATGCTGGGATTATATCGGGCATGTTTTGGACAGGATGGGCCTGGATTCCAATTTCATCCAATGGGTCAAGCTGCTTTATAACGGCCTGACGATGAGGGTGTAAAATGGGTGATACTTGTTGTTGGAAATCCTATTGCAGAGGGGTACACAGCAGAGGTGTTCACGGTCATCTTTTACTTTTGCCCTGGTGATGGAGCCACTGGCTTGTGGTCTCCGCCAGGTATTGCATGGTTGGGGGGTGCAGGTGGGTGCTACAATGCATATGGTCTCCTCATTTGCACATAACACTATGGTTTATCTGCATCAACAGGACATTTTGTGCCCCCTCCTGCTTAATGTCCTCCAGGAGTTCTTGGATTTCTCAAGATTACAGTTTAATAGTGCCAAATCGTCTCTTTTTCCACTGGGGCACCTGAAGGATTTGCAGATAGCGTCAAAAACCTCAGGATAGATATAACATATGGGGAACCACATGCGTATGACCTGAATATCAGATGGGTTATTTCAAAACTGTGCCCCTCTGTTGTGTTTTGGAACACTTTGAAGCTATCACTCATGGGAAAAATCGCCTTGATAAAAATGATGATCCTGCCTCGATGGTTGTATGACATGCAAGGAGCTATGTATGAGATCCCACACAGGGAGTTTTGTTATTTCGACTGCCTACTGGGGGAGTTCTTCTGGGTGGGGAAACGCGGTTAGATCAGCCTACATATCCTTAAGTGGGAATGGGACAGTGGCGGGATTGAGGTTCCAAACCTGGAACTGTATTATTTGGTGGCTCACCTGCAGCATGACATACACTGGGTAAATGCAAGTCTAACAACTGGGAGAGGACGCTGCTTGACTGCACACATGAGGGATACCAACTTGGGGCCCTACTAATGAAGGGGAGAGATGTACCAAACACCTTTCTGCACCTGAAACGTCTATGGGCTGTCTCTGGGAGAGAACTGTTTGGAGGGTAATCTGACGTGTTCCATACAGCACAGACTCAGATCTCTGGATTGTAAGACCCATCAAACAGATAGCTCAACAGGTGGCAGGAAGGGGGATGTATTATTCTCTCAGATCTGTACCCGCCAGGCCACTTTATCACATTGCAGGACTTGATGGAGACATTTGGTCTGGGGACCTGATAATTCTTCCAATACGCTAAGATGGCGGTGGCAGTGAGACTGTTATGGCCCTCCTTTCTGGGAGCCCCTGAACCCGCGCAGACACTAGTGATCATGCGTTCAATGGCGGGAGGTCGCAAGTTTATAACACATATATATTGAGTACTATGATCAGGCAGACTGCAAGCTCCCTTAAAAGTAGAAGATGCCTGGCAGCAGGTGTGCGAAGAGCCCTTCGTGCCCAGGGATTGGCAAAACAAATACGTAGGGGTGCTCATGGTGGCACTTCGTGTGAGATTTAAATTGACCCGATACTATATAGTCGACATGGCATATCTCTCCCCCTAAAAGACTCCACACTATTAACCCAGACAGATCACAAAGCTATGCCAGGTGTAGAGCATCAGTGGCAGACTTTACACATGTAGTATGGCATTACCCAGATGTACTGGTTGAGAGGGAAACTATATTGCGTCTCATTGAACACTCGACAGGCTGGGAGGCCCACTACACGATTAAACAGTGCAACCTGGTCCCCTAGCTAATAACCCGAAGAAGAAACTGAGTTGGTGCTTTGCAATGCCGAGGTTTATAGTGGCCAAACGACACACTTTGAATGGTTGGATGTTTACTAAGGCCCCTGCACAGACATGTTGGAGAAGGGACATGCTGGAACGGACTGGCACTGAAGAAACGCATATGCGGAGATCCTGTAGGGATAAGAGTATGGAAGACAATTTGTTTATCTGGAGTGCTATGTCTCAAGCATTAGTGGAATCCATGGAGGGGTTGAGACTGAATTGAATGTATAGATGAGTGCTGGGACCGGGAATTAATGGGGGAAAAATGATTTATGCCCAGAGGCTTTCCAGGATATGAGAACTGAGGAAGGACACTAGATTGTTTCCACTGCTATATCTATTTCTGTGTTAGGCCACGATTAGTGACTGGAAGCTAAGGGGGGGGGATTGGGTGGGGGAATTTCTATTGGACATGATAATTATTTTATGTAGTACTGTTAATATTGCTCAATTTAAATTTAAATTTAAAGCCCACTGACTGGATGCTGCTTTTCTCCCAGGTTCTTGGGAAGAGCCTGCACAGACCTGTAATGTATGCTGGTTATTTTGATACCTTGCCTCAAGAGGAGAGGACAGGTGTCACACTTGAAGTCATATAGTTCGGGCCTGAGGACTGTAGCCTGGTATGCTATGTAAAGAACAGTGCTCCTGTTACACCATGTTCATTGTTGTTGGTCATTTGAAATATTAATAAAGACATTTTAAAAAAAAATCACTCCTGCGGCTCCCATTCAGCACTAGGGACACCAGGACAACTCTGCACCCGGGCTCCATGAGCCAGGTACAGTTGAACTGACTGTTGTGGCTTGATGCTCGGACCTGCATTATGTTTACCCTGCAAGTGTACATTTCAACTTGACCTGCAATTGTCCGATTATCACTAGTGGTTTTTGTCAGGCCGTGAGGTAACGAGCCGCGCCTACTCCCGACAACGCGTCGGAACTACCTTTCCCGGCTGCCTTTGCAGAAGGGGAGGAGCCACAAGTATAAACTCGCGTACGACGCCGGGAGCGTCGTACGTGATACTGACCAGATTTGCCAAACAGACGCTTGGCAAGGTGATTTCCGCGTTCGCGAGGCGAGCGCAACGAGCGAGTTCTGTCGCCCGACCCGGGTTCATTTCGGAACCACCTTCTTGCTACGCTACTCGGCTGAGCGTGAGTGAGATTCCAGGAACCTTGAGCCGATGTCACGGATCAGTTGCGGACCTTCCTCGGTAGCGGGAGGACTCGTAGCGTCTTACCAGACACCCCCCGGTTTCTCCCTGAGAACACAGGGCTTGTGCAGGACTGTTCCCGGTCGGACTCCGAGAGACCTGGGTCTGCCAACAACCAGAGGGGTAAGACTCTTGACCCCCGGTGCGGAGGTTGAGAGAAGTTGTTCTCATTCTTTTCCGAGACATTTGGCCACCGCCTCTAGGCTTCCAGGGAGGAAGTGAAGAGGCTTGTTTCTTTTGTTGTATGGGCTAAAACAGGGACGGGACTTTTGTCATCTAAATTCCAGAGGCCGTTGTTCGAACTTGTGTACAGGGTCAACGGGGTTTATCAAACTGTGCCAAAAGAGTATCCTGTGTTCCATGTTAGGCACTCTTTCCACCAGCGTCAAAACTTTGTTGCATCCTTTGATTCCCCGGTGAGGGGCCTTTTTGTTTGTTCTGTTTCCTGCGGCTTGATGCTGGCCGAGTTCTTCTATACTTTCTGTGGGGGCAGGAAGGTTCTTCTCATCGGTGTTGAGACGCATCCTACCATCAGCATTATCAGGAATAGAGAAGACTGATGGTACGAAAAGGTCTTAGCGAGAATGAAATGAGAGTAGTCAGGAAATGAACTGTGGTTGACCTGTGTGCTTATCTCGTTTCAGGTGTCCCTTCCCTTGCAGCCCCTTCCCTACCCTTTCCCTCGCTTGATTACCTCTATGCTCTGTTCACAATTGTATAGTCAGAGTGTGGAGAAATCAGGAGGTGGACCCATATGAGCATCACCCTGATCCTGAGGAGCGTGGACCCGTCGTGACAGAATCACGTACCCACGAAAACAGTCTCCTCCCGGTCAGGGTTCTGCTCAGTGATGGCCACATTAGAAGAAGTTATCCAAGCTTTGAATTTGGTCCAACAGGAAGTCGCCGCTTCTCACGCAGAGAACGCGGTGCTGAAGGATAGACTTGATAGACAAGCCAGATATCCTTTTGATGTGTCTTCAGGCAGTTCACAGATCCAGGTACATGTCCCCCCACCGATTCCCTTGGCTAGTCCGGAAAGATATGCAGGCGACCCCCATAAAATAAAAAAATTCCTGACACAAATCGCGCTACATTTCTCTTGTAGACCTGCCTCTTTTGCCACAAACATATCTAGGGTATCATTCGCTATATCATATCTCACTGGGGACGCCGCCAATTGGGCGGTTCCGTTGGTCAGAAACGACGATCCGCTACTCTCCGATTGGACAGCCTTCCGGATAGAATTTGAGAGGGTGTTCGATAGGAGAGCCACTACACTCAGTGCGGATCGGGAGTTGTTGGAACTGCGGCAGGGTAGGAAGGATTTGATCACATACATGACCTCCTTCAACCGACTGGTGGGAGAAACGGCATGGCCAGAGGAAAAACGAATGGCCCTGTATTACCAAGGACTACGGGACGAACTCAAAGACGTCCTGGCCCAAATTGATCCCCAGCCCAACACTTGTACGGATCTCATAAACCTCACCCTGAGACTAGACCATCGAATGTCCGATAGGGGCGGGGACCGTAGAGGAAGAGAAAGAGGGATGGGGGGCGGAGAGAGACCAATCCGATCCTCTCAGACCTCGAACGAGGCCGTTCCCGAGCCCATGGACGTCGGGGCTATAAGGCCTCCACTGTCCAAATCCGAACGCGAATCCAGGCGAGTGCAGGGGCTCTGCATGTACTGTGGGAAGAAGGGTCACTACGTAAGGGAGTGCCCCGTGAAGCCCAAGAAAAGGAACGCTTCCTATTCTGGGAAACAAGTAGCCACCGTACAAGCGGAGTCTGACGAACGAAAAACCGGAGACCTCAGGGGGGAGGAGGTAGCTGAATGCAAGTGGATAGTGCCGTCGTTGGGGATTTCAGGGGTACAGGGAGCAACCGCTCACATAGTGTTGACAATGGTCCTCCGAACCGGGTGGAAACAACATCTGGTTCGGACGATGATTGACTCCGGAGCCACCGGCAACTTTATAGATTACGGGCTAGTACAGCGACTGGGACTTGGAAGAGTGCCCAGCGAAATACCAGAGACCGTATTAGCAGTAGACGGCAAGCCGTTGAAATCCGGTCCCGTTACTGAGCATACGGAAATCATAGAATTAGTGCTCGAAGGTTCGCCGCAAGACCATGTGGAGAACCTCGCACTGAACATCATTGAGGCACCACAATACGAAGTCATTCTGGGCATGCCATGGCTATGGCAGCACAATCCCCCCATGGATTGGAGACAAAAAACCATTGCGTTCAACTCTCCAGACTGTTTGACCTCGTGCATGAAAGCGCATACCTCACAGGTACTGTCCATGGTTCAGGGTTACCAGGTAGCCACAGCAGCCAAAAAGGACGTGGTGTTGCCCGCGGAGTATAAGAGATACCAAGATGTGTTCAGTGAAACCAAGGCGGAGAAACTTCCTCCACACCGCGAATATGATTGTCAAATTGATCTCATAGATGGCGCCATCATCCCATCATGTAGGGTTTATGCCTTATCGGAACCAGAAACTAGACACCTACGGGCCTACCTGGACCATTTCTGTTCCATTGGCTTTATCCGCCCTTCTCGTTCACCAGCGGCATCCCCCCTTTCTTTTACGGCGAAAGCCAATGGCGAACTTCGCACGTGTATCGATTACAGGCAACTGAATAAAAACACCATTAGAAATCGATACCCTCTCCCACTCATCCCCGTGTTATTGGATCAGGTCAGGGAGGCCAAGATATATACCCGATTGGATTTAAGAGGGGCGTACCACCTGGTGAGGATCCGAGACGGAGATGAGTGGAAGACGGCTTTTAAAACTCGTTTTGGTTTATTTGAATACTTGGTTATGCCGTTCGGGCTGTGTAACGCCCCGGCGGCTTTCCAGTATTTCCTTAATGATGTTTTAAAAGAATACGTGGACAGATTTGTAATCGTCTATATAGACGACATTTTGGTCTATTCAGTCACAGCTGAACAACATACCAGTCACGTCCTTCACGTCCTACAAGCACTACAGGACAATGGCCTCTATTGTAAACTCAGTAAGTGCGAGTTTAGCGTTACAGAGGTAGAGTTCCTGGGTGTCATATTAAATCCCCGGGGGTTTCGAATGGCAGAGAGGAAGGTGGAAGCAGTCCAGAATTGGCCCATTCCCAAAAGCATGAGGGAGGTGCAATGCTTTTTGGGGTTCTCAAATTACTATAGACGGTTCATCCCTCAGTTCTCGCAAGTAGCCGCCCCCATCACTAGATTGCTGAGAAAGGCAACCCCGTTTCTGTGGACCTCAGAGGCCACGGAGGCATTTGAGCAATTGAAAAGGGCCTTCTGTAACGCACCCATTTTGCGACATCCCCAAATGGAGATCCCATTCATTGTGGAGGCGGACGCCTCGGATGTGGCCACAGGGGCGGTGCTATCACAGAGGGACAAACACACAGGCCAAATGCACCCGGTGGCGTTCCTATCCAAAAAGCTAAATGCAGCAGAAGCAAATTACACGGTGGCCGAGAAAGAACTCCTGGCCATAAAGACAGCCTTCCAAGAGTGGAGGCATTACCTTTGGGGAGCACAACATCCGATAACAGTATACTCGGACCACCGAAACTTGCAGTACATGAAAACGGCCAGACACCTGTCACAACGGCAAATGAGGTGGATGCTATTTTTTGCAGGATATGACTTTGTGATCACCTTTAGACCAGGAGCTGACAACAAAAAAGCAGATTCATTGTCTAGGCAGGGGGAAGCGGAAGAAGCCATACAGGAAGAACCGAGAACAATCATACCCCCCGAGAGAATTGTATGTACCATATCCGCAAATCAGTTCATGGAACAAGTGACCGGTAACCGATCTCCACAACAGTGGAAAAAATGGGCATCTCAAGATGTTCGTAGGACTCTCAAACATGGAATCCCACTGCATGAGAACAAACTATACCTACCTACCCACGCCCTCCGATTGAAGGCGTTCAATTGGTGTCACAATGCGACATTAGCAGGCCACCCGGGGAAAAAAAAAAACATGCACTTGGTGCAAAGGCAATTCTGGTGGGGCAGTTTGGCCAAGGATGTGAAACTATGGATAGAACAATGCGAAACATGTGCCAGGGCAAAAGGCGAACAAAACAAGAGCAAAGGACTGTTAATGCCTCTACCCACGCCCTCACAACCATGGCAGTCTATCAGCGTGGATTTCATAGTGGGTCTCCCACGGGATCAGGGATGTAACGCCATATTAGTAGTCGTAGACAGTCTGACGAAAATGGGCCATTTTATTCCCTGAAATAACCTGCCTACGGCCAGCCAAACAACGCAACTACTTTTGACGAATGTAGTGAAGTTGCACGGAATTCCCCGGGTCATAATCTCCGACAGAGGCCCCCAATTCATAGCACGGTTCTGGCACGAGTGGTGCCAGGTTCTTCGAGTGGAAGACGCTCTGTCTACCAGCTTCCACCCACAAACAGATGGGCAAACAGAGAGGCTGAACCAAACCATCAAGAAATATCTACGATGCTATGCCAACGAAGCAGAAAAATCGTGGGTATCCCTGTTATGGTTGGCCGAACTGTCGTACAACAATGCGTGGCATTGTTCGACAGGAGAAACCCCTTTTCGGGCCAATACGGGCTTCCATGCAAACACCTTACCAGTGGCCATCCCTAGTGAAGTACAGAACCATCCAACAGTCTCGGCACAGATGAAAGCCCTCTTAAAAGTTCATCGCCGCATCCAAGTACATCTCCAAAAAGCCAAGACATCCTACAAGAAATGGGCAGACAAACACCGACAAGAGGGTCCAACATACCAAGAAGGCGATAGAGTATGGCTCTCTACAAAGAACCTACGGTTCCGTTATCGTAGCATTTTCCATCCACGGTATATAGGTCCATATACCGTCCTGCGCAGAATAAATCCAGTGGCCTATAAACTGAAATTGCCAGGGTCATTGAGAGTCCACCCAGTATTCCACTGCAGCCTGCTGAAACCAGCAAAAGGCAAACACCACAAAGCACCGCCACCCGTGATAGTTGACGGGGAAAAGGAATATGAGGTACGACGCATCCTGGATTCCAAGTACCGCCAGGATGCCTGTGGTACTTGGTGTCATGGAAGGGTTACACTGCGGAGAACGATTCTTGGGAACCGTGCTCAGGGGTCCATGCCCCCCGTGCGGTGCAATCATTTTATGCCCGGAATCCGGCCAAACCTGGCGCTAGGAGGCGCATGGGAGGGGGGCGTACTGTCAGGCCGTGAGGTAACGAGCCGCGCCTACTCCCGACAACGCGTCGGAACTACCTTTCCCGGCTGCCTTTGCGGAAGGGGAGGAGCCACGGGTATAAACTCGCGTACGACGCCGGGAGCGTCGTACGTGATACTGACCAGATTTGCCAAACGAACGCTTGGCAAGGTGATTTCCGCGTTCGCGAGGCGAGCGCAACGAGCGAGTTCTGTCGCCCGACCCGGGTTCATTTCGGAACCACCTTCTTGCTACGCTACTCGGCTGAGCGTGAGTGAGATTCCAGGAACCTTGAGCCGAAGTCACGGATCAGCTGCGGACCTTCCTTGGAAGCGAGAGGACTCGTGGCGTCTTACCAGACACCCCCCGGTTTCTCCCTGAGAACACAGGGCTTGTGCAGGACTGTTCCCGGTCGGACTCCGAGAGACCTGGGTCTGCCAACAACCAGAGGGGTAAGACTCTTGACCCCCGGTGGGGAGGTTGAGAGAAGTTGTTCTCATTCTTTTCCGAGACATTTGGCCACCGCCTCTAGGCTTCCAGGGAGGAAGTGAAGAGGCTCGTTTCTTTTGTTGTATGGGCTAAAACAGGGACGGGACTTTTGTCGTCTAAATTCCAGAGGCCGTTGTTCGAACTTGTGTACAGGGTCAACGGGGTTTATCAAACTGTGCCAAAAGAGTATCCTGTGTTCCATGTTAGGCACTCTTTCCACCAGCGTCAAAACTTTGTTGCATCCTTTGATTCCCCGGTGAGGGGCCTTTTTGTTTGTTCTGTTTCCTGCGGCTTGATGCTGGCCGAGTTCTTCTATACTTTCTGTGGGGGCAGGAAGGTTCTTCTCATCGGTGTTGAGACGCATCCTACCATCAGCATTATCAGGAATAGAGAAGACTGATGGTACGAAAAGGTCTTAGCGAGAATGAAATGAGAGTAGTCAGGAAATGAACTGTGGTTGACCTGTGTGCTTCTCTCGTTTCAGGTGTCCCTTCCCTTGCAGCCCCTTCCCTACCCTTTCCCTCGCTTGATTACCTCTATGCTCTGTTCACAATTGTATAGTCAGAGTGTGAGGAAATCAGGAGGTGGACCCATATGAGCATCACCCTGATCCTGAGGAGCGTGGACCCGTCGTGACAGTTTTTCCCATTGACCGCACTGTATTATTTTGCACTGATTTTATGTTGCTACAAAAATCTATAACTCCGGTTATATGTAAGCTATTCCATTCATTTTGGTGTCTAAATTAAGATAAAAATACACTTTATTTGTATAAATTGGTGTTGGATTTCTCTTGAGTCGTGTCATTTACTGATCATCCATGTTGGTACTCTGAAATACTTGACAAATGTTCCTCTAGGAAAGCCTGACTGCTGCTTGCCACTCTACCAGGAATGAGCTACGGATGTATTAGTGTGCATCCGTGAACCATCTTTGGGGTATTGTAATAGTATCACCCACACCACATAATACTCCACTTTCCTACAGTGAGAGGCCACTGGAAGGAGAGGGCAGTGGCCTCATGGACCTTGTCTTGGAGATCTCCTTGGGGTAAGGGAAAAGCCGGACAGATGAGGGGGGGGGCAAACATTTTTGCTGGACGTGTCCTGTCTGGTCCATCAGTGGGAATGTTAACCCGTTGGACAGGAGAAGTGGCTGATCGGTGGCCTTGCAGACTCTGTCTTGGGCTACATAAACTATAGAGGGCAACTAACTCAACTACAGGCACCTCTCCTTCCTTGCCTGGATACGCTGGGAGAAAGCAAAATTTAGGAACACTCAAAGATCATGACAAAAAAGCAAGATTGTGCATGGACTCCTGGGGATCCTGCAGAGACACATGTTACACCAGGGCAGATCATCCAGGCCAGGTTGGACTACTTCACCAAAACCTGAGGGCAAGCGTAGAAAGAGTCACAGATATGGAACAACAAATCTCTAATGTAGAAGACACTATACAGTCATTGTCTGCAGACTTAATTCATCTAAAGGAAGAAGTTGGCAATCTAGAAAATAGGGTGGAGTACGAGAAGGGCAGATCCCAATGAAACAACCTCTGATTTGTTGGGGTCCTCAATGGGGTGGAAGGATCGAACCTGGAGACCTTCCAAGCCACATAGCTGAGATCGTGGACGACCGCAGAGGCCTTGTCCTCAGGCTTTGTCATTTAAAGGGTCCACGGGTCCTTGGTGGCATGCGCACTCCCAGGGGCTCCCCCGAAACCAATGATAGTCTCCTTCCTAAATTACACAAATAGAGATAGGATACTACACCAGGCCCGAATTTATGCAGACCTGTTTCTGGACTCAAAATGCATCAGTATCTAGCTGGACTATACCCTACAGGTACATTAGAGGTGGATGTCCTATCTTGAAATCAAATGGAAACCAAAAGCAAGGCAACTGAACTACATGACGATGTTCCTTGCAAAAATGAAAGTCATACATGAGAGTAGAACACACTTTTTTTAATCCTCCGAAGCGTTATGGGACTGGCTATATTTAGGGAGGCTGGGACAGCAGAGCCTGCTCCAGAGGGACTGAGGGGAAAACAGAAGGAACCGGCATCCTTCAGAGAGTATAGGAAGGGGGCTTTAACAAAATGCAGAGAAGGAACAGACCAACAAGCAAGCCTGATCTGTCGAAAGGACCAGAATGCTGAGAGAGGTCACACGAGGGACATGGACCTTCATGGCTAACCCCAAAATACCCAAGAACTGGCTGCTAACTGAACTCACTACCTTTTCAACAATGGTACCATTTATTAGTATGCTTTCTGCTGGTGCTTGTTGGGGTGGACAGATTCTGTGGTCCTCTCTGGATGTGCAATTACAATGAGGGCTTGTAATGGCAGCTGGGTCGGCAGTGCTGAGAAATATACTAATAACTGTGTAGTAGCTCGGAGAGACAGTGGGGCCACCCCCCCACCCCAACGATAGAGGGTTGTGAATGTGTGATGGATGCTTCATGTTTAGATATGTAGAGAGGGAAGGCATTGGGGTTTGTCTTAGTTTAGTTAGTTCTTACCTTTGTTTTCATTCATGCTTACCATGCCAGCACACATATGGTCCATACACACACTGTGATCTACGAACCTCCATGAATGACATACGAGATACTTTCAAAATACTTTTGTGGAATATTAACAGATTGAAAAGTATGGGGGGTGGCCAAGATGGCGACTGTCCCAGACGCTCTGTAACAGAGCTCCGGCACGAGCATGCCAGTTATCCTGTATCCCGATATTTCCTGCCCGCAAAAACAGGTGAAGTGGGAGCGGAACCTCTCCGGAGACCTCCGACATCAACCAGTGTCATTAATATTTGAAATCCTCCAAGAAGAGGTCCAGTGGTGGCAGGGCCTCTGATGCTGGACGTACGGCAAGGCGCGGCAAGGACAGGCCGCTGACAGAGATGGAACGAGGGGGCAGCACGGCCCCGGGCAATCATACTATGAACCCTTGGATGCCATTGTACCCAGATGGCGCAAACCCGTGCTAAGCTGATGCAGAGAGAAGGCGAGTGAAGTAGGTGGTGCAGGCCAGGCGTAGCAGGCCGGCATACGAACTACGCAAGGCTGAGGATTGAAGGCCCACTCCACGAGGCACAACGCAGTGCCCTTAACTGCGTGACCTACTGGGATATCTGGAGGAAAACTGGAAGGAGCATCGCTGGTGCCATGTACACTAACAGCAACAGAAGATCATGACTAGAGGCGCTGGAGATCCTGGGGCGCCTGGCGGCGCCGCGAACAACAAAAACCAGCCCTGGACAATCCAGAGAGGTGAGGGGCTTGAACCGGGTCCGACCGGTAGAGCAGGGTCACTGCTCGCCATCCCGAGTCGAGGCCAGACCTGTGGGCTTGCCAGCGGAGATCTGGATGAGCCAGAACTGGCATGTAGGTATTAACCTGCATGCAACCAGCAAGAGATAGCAAGAGGGGGACAGAGGGTCCCCAGTACCAGGGGTGGTGTCTCCGCGATCCAGGTCTTCCCCCAAAGCAGACCCTGGAGGGCAGAGGCTAGAGTGGAGGTGTTGTGGTGCAGAACCCTGGGCATGGCTCCAACATTGATAGTTACCAATACCTCCCTGCTCAGAATGTTGAATGGCTGAAGGTGAAGGCGGGGGTCCCAGAACAAGATGGCACCTTAAGGACTTCGTAAATTGGTTAGAAAAGTGTAGGGAAACATAGCGTTGGAGGCACTGTTGATACCCCCGTATCCCTGTTGAAATCCTGGAGTACAGAGGCCTCTGAGCCAGAGCTTGACAGAGGGGTAAGACATTGGTGCGGCCTATTGTGATTGGGCCTATGCATAAGGCTATCACATGGGACAAGACCAGATGGCCTGTATCTGCTGTGCAATAACCCCCCAGAAACTGTTGGAAGCCCCATACGTGGGCAGCCGCACCAGGACGACAGCCGGTAAGAACCCGAATTAGTGCACCAATAGAGGCGGGCCAAGGGGACAGCCCCCGGATGAGACGTTCCTAAGGCCCAATGTTTGGAGAAGGCATCCTTGACCCCCCTAAGACAAGTCAAGAACCGACAGGCCTGAAGCTCTTATAAGCGCAACGAACAGTACAGAAGAACCGGGCGGTTGTCACCAACGCACAATGATAATTAATACCTTTACTCACCCAAAAGAGTGAACACATTCAAACTAGCTCCTCAAAAGAAGGTCACCGAATGAAGTGAGAAGAAGGAAAAGCGCTGAATAGTGGCTAAAATGGGGAAGCCCAGAACTAAGATGGGGGGAGCCTCGTATGAGTCGCAGGAGCAGGTCCAAGACTCCAATGTTGACACGGAATGTAGTGATTTCCCAGTAGACCCGACAGGACTACAGCTAGACAAGATCCTGGAAGCAATCACGGAAGCCAGAGACACCCTACAGCAGGATATAGGAGCGGTGTCTGTGGGACTAGGATTACTCAGGACAGAGCATCATAAGCTGGCAGATAGTGTCAAAGGGGTATAACACAAAAACGAGGAGGTCCAACCAGAATGGATTAAGCTCTCCTAGCACGTATTACAACTCAGAGACAGAGTGGAATCCCTGGAAAAGCATACAGAAGATGTGGAAGGTTACAATAGGCACAATAACATCAGGGTGGTGGGCCGTCCGGAAGGCATTGAAGCTGGAAACATGATAGACCACTTGGAGAAGTGGCTGCAGACTGAGGTGACCACAGGAAACCTCACTCCTTTTTTCGCACTGGTTCAAGCGCTTAGAGTCCCCTCCAGGCCCTTAGCCCCTGGCCGACCGCCCAGACAAGTAGTAGCCAGATTTCTACATTACAGAGACCGCAAAATTATACTGCAGCAAGCATGCATGAAAGGTCCATTTGCAGTAGCCAACAAAAAAGTCTTCATATACACCCACTATATGGCAACAGTGAAGGCCAAGATAGCCTTGAATGCCGAGGTAAAGCAAGCGAGCTGCGACCAGGGAATACAGTACTCTCTTATGTACCACTCGAAACTGAGAATCATCATGGATGGCTCTACCCATTTCTGTGACACCCCGGACCTGGCCTGGTCATGGCTAGAGGACTATAAAGCAGGAGGGGCACCACAAACAACACACCCGAAAGTACTACCTCAACGACGAGGTAAAAGAGGTTGCTTCTGCAGAAAAATGCAGAACACCACGGGAGGCAGTCCCTCGCCATCACAGACTGAAGTGGAAAGAGCGGTGGCACTGCAGGCGGTCGCCGAGATAGGAGCAACTCAGCCTTCTCCCAAAAGTAAGAAGACCCATCATTGGAGCATACATCCGTGAGAATAGATTCGACATCTTCTGGGAATGAGGACACTGACTTACCTGTGATGACACTGCAGACTGCAGATAATATTATTTGATATCCATTATATTGTTTAGTTTGTTTTAAATGCACCTAGCTGGGTAATGGGTAGGAGAGCTGGGGAATCGAAAGAGAAAATAATCACTCCAGAACTAAGGAGATAGCTAATATTTGGGATTACGATGGAGAACTAGTATCGCCTCCCCTCCTAAGTGAGGTTATCCTTGAGCCGGGATAATTGAACTTGCACACTATACACGGCATTGCTGTAGTGCAATGGGAAAGTCAGGCAGCACATCTTGATGTGCCCCCTCTGGCAAAGCCAGTACAGGCTGACCAGAGGATATATTCTTGTATCACATGGTTGTTTCAGGCTGTTTGGATGGCAGGCCGTTGCTGTGCCGCCCCAGGGTTCGGAGTTATTGTTGGGGTTTGATTTGTAATTTTTTACCCTTTCCTTTTCTTTGCCCTTTATTTTACTTTGCTACATCTTGCTTCGCATGGAAGACATGAGCGCAGATCACAAACCACAGAGGGTGGAGAAGGCGGACTCAGATAGGGGCAATGCCCCAGTAGGTGATCATGGTGAGTACACCTAATCCAGTAACAGGGGTAACATTTATTTCCTGGAACGTCAGGGGAATGGGGTTACCACTTAAGAGGAACAATATTCACAGATACCTCAAGAGCAGGGGAGTCCAAGTTGCCTTGATTCAGGAAACACACCTAATGGGGCCCGAAATCGACAGATGGGGGTGGAAAAACCAGATTTATGCAACTTCCTATTCGACATACGCCAGAGGCTCGTTAATTTGGATAAGAGTGGGAACGCCATTTGAACTGCTACACACAAACATAGACAAAGATGGAAGATATGTTCTGGTGGGGGCCAGGCTGCATGGCACAGAAATCACCATAGGTAGTATTTATGCCACCAATCAGGAGGAGCTGAATTTTTTCTATGAACTGTCCAAGCCCATGGGATGTTTCTCACCCAATACACTCCTTCTAGGGGGATTTTAATTTTTTTCTCAACATACACCTATACAGATCCCTCCTCCGCTGAAAGGGACAGTAGTGAGGAAGTTGGGGTCTGGTCTGCGAGAATTGCTCGTGAACTGGGGATTACTGATGTATGGCGTGCACAACACAGCACAGACCGTATATACTCATACTTCTCTGCGGTACATAAGCTCGACACCAGAATAGACCTCTTTGTATGCTCCCCGAATAGTCCAAGCCGTAACACATACAGAATATTTAGGGAGAACCATCTCCAATAAAAGTCTGGTAATGCTGCGATATGTCCCAACAGGTGAGCGGCCACCAGCCCCTACGTGGCACCTTAACCCTGCCTTGCTGGAAGACACACACTATTGAAACTCATTAGCAGATGCCGGTTTGAGCTATTTTATTAACAACCAGAGCACTGCGTCCACAAGGCTGATTAAATGGGAGGTTTTCAAGGTGGTGGTAGGGGGCATTGTATTAGTCAATCGGTAGGAGCACTAGCAGAACTGTGCAAAGAATTATTAGCAATAGAACAGAGGATATGCATATTGATAATACAGTAGGGGGAAACCAGGAAACAACAGCAGAAGCCCAAGCAGCAAGAAAGCAATATCACACCACCTTAGAGAAGTTGAGGATTCACGACTGCAAACACTATGTCACGAAGGTGCATGAGGAAGAAAGTAAGGTGGGAAGAATGCTGGTGTGGCTTGTCAAACCTAAGTCAGGAAGCTCATCCATTACTCAGATACGCACTCACAGAGGACAGCCTATATACTCCCCAACATTGATAAACCAAGAATTATGTAATTATTACACGACCCTGTACAAGGCACCGCCTTGTGTTACAGAGGAAGCACTGGATAGCTATCTGACACAAATACTGATAAAGCACCTAGCTGAGGAGCACTGTGGGGACCTGGGGCCCCCATCACCATACAGGAAATCCGTGCTGCAGTAAAAGGTTTACCAACAGGCAAAACAGCAAGGCCAGACGGCTACTGGCTGAATTTTATCCAGCATATATTGGAATACTGGCACCTCACCTCGAGAACTTATATGCGGAGGCCTGGCAGACTGGTTCGCTTCCAGAGACAACTAGGGATGTGGTAGTTATGTCCGTATCAAAAAGCAGGGAGACAGGCGCAAAGGTGACTGATTTTCACCCCTATCCATGCTGAACCTTGATTTTAAGATACTGAGCAAAGTACTAGCCCTTTGGCTCCTCCCACACATGCAGGGATTAGTACATGCAGACCAGAATGGGTGTATACCCATGTGTAGTACCTCACACAACCTTAGAAGACTTTAGCATGTCATGTATCACCCAACAATGCAGACTGCCTGCAAAGCAATGCTGATGTCGGGGGACCTGGAGAAAGCCTTCATCACAGTGCGATGGGACTTCCTGATTGCTGTAATGAAACGAATGGGTCTGGGGGAGTACTGGTTTAATGGGTCAGATTGCTGAACAGTGCTCCGACGGCAAGAGTTAGAACAGGAACCACACTCTAATCACAATATGAAGTATACAGAGGCACCAGACAGGGATGCCCACTTTCCCCGCTTTTGTTTGCTTTAGCAATAAAACCCTTTTCTGTCCGGTTCTGACAAATGGAAAGGGATGGGGCTTGGAAGTGGAAGGTCGAGAGCATATCATCTCATTGTATGCTGGCGACATACTCCTTTATTTTAGAGACGGACTGGCAGGCATTCCTCAAGCCATGGCACAGCTAGCACACTACATATTTTTTTCTGCTCTCCAGGTGAATACATCCAAGACGCATGTATTCCCACTGTGATGGGGACTGGAGAAACCCTCAGGACTCCTAACATACCTGATCCCTTCTCCAGTATCCTTCAAATACCTTGGAGTACAGGTATTTCCCATGATAGAAGACTTAAGAGACAGCAATCTGGGAGGAGCTTTGCACTCCCTTAGGACGAGTGTACCCTTTAGGAGATTACTGAAAAGGCCCATAATGGCTCAGATAGCGATATCCAAGATGGTGATGCTACCAAGGCTTCTTTACTATTTCGCCAATATGCCAGTATACGTAGCAACCTCCTGGTTCAAGTAATTAGACAGTCTTCTGTGGAACCTAATATGGGACAGGGGAAGACACAGAGTGTCCCTAACAACACTCAGATGCCCAACAGATGAAGGAGGTCTTGAAGTTCCAAATTATGAGTTATATTTTTGGGCAGCTCAACTTCAGAAGCTCACACAGTGTCTAGATGGAGTTAATCGGGACGAATTACAACAATCGGGAAAAACGATGCAAATGGATTATTTATTGGCCAAACTACTAAATAATACGATTGTGATCCCCACACCGGGAATACTGCTTGCCACAGCCCTAAGATGCTGGTGCATTTCAAGAACTAAGGGGGCAGTCTTGTATGCTGCATCACTGCCTCTAGTAGGACTGCCACATGGAGGTCCTCTTACCTATTTTACCCAAAAATAATTAACAGCTTGGACGGAAGTGGTGTTACAGTTGGTGACTGCTTTCAGCAGGTAACATTGATACCTATGGAGGACTTAATGGACTCCTACCAACTCCCTCTTGGTTGATTTCTTAGATATGAAGCACTAATGCGCCCATTCCAGGATCTATGGAGTGGGAAGGGGGTGGAACCAGCAACACACAATACACTACAATAACTGTTGTCCATGGGAGTCACAAAACACCAAGTGACTTGGTTTTATAGATCCCTAGCAGACATGACCAGAGGCCCATTAACTACACTGAGGAATGGGTGGGAAAAGACTCTTAAAAGGAAATTAACTGACCCGGAATGGCAAAGGATACTAGCCTCGGCAAAGAAGGTTTCGAGAAACACCATACTGAAGTACACTCTGTATGTCATGACTTATATGCCACCACACAGATTACAGGTTACATAAGGAGGGGATCCCCAACCCTACCCTAGATGCGGGGTTTTCACACATGGTATGGGAATGCCAGAAGCTGTACTGGAGGCTCTAGTCTAGACCATGCACTGGGATGATCTCCCCCCTAACATTGGAGGAATGCATTTTGGGGTTATACCCACGAACGAGCTCCAAGAAAGTGGGAACCAGATTCCTAGAGTTAGCCCTGGGATTAGCCAAGAGGAGAATTGCCATAGACTGAAAACAACAACAGGACCTACAGCCAAGACTTGGAAAACAGAAGTGACACAATGGGCTAGAGCAGAAGAGCGGGTGCTGATCAGGAAAGAAGCTAGGGAAATTCCGGCCAATAGCAGAACTGTTGACAGAAGTATTGACAAGGTGGGAAAACCCAGGCCAGATTAGCAATGATGAGCCACAAATGAACAAGGATACCACAGATGACGAAGAGGATGGGCCAGCCCACACTAACATAGTAGAACTATGAAGAAGCTTAAAAACTGATCAGGTACCATGATACTATGCCGTAAGATAAGGAGAGGCCCCTGGGCATACTGCACAGGCTCATCTACATACCATCCTGGTTGCAGGTCACACAGCGTGTTAACCACATGGTAATGCCAGACACCCCAGACTCCCCCTCTTCCCTCACACGACTGGGAACACAGTGACAAACCGAAGCAGTCCCCCATCTATTTTTTTCCTCCCTTCCTTTTCTCACCCCCTCCCAATTGTTGAGTAGACTTAGAGTTAATGGTGTATGCGATGTAATGATCCGAATCCTGAAGTGAATGCCAAATGTTTCTTTTTCCAATATGCGCAAAATACCACTTGTGAATATCAGATGGGATATGACGTATATATAGATGTCATATTATAACACATTTCTGTATGTAATCATGAAAGCCACAGGCAAGAAACAAGGTATCAAATGTACCCGTGCTGTAGCTAAGACACAACCAATTGTATTATAATTTATGCTGTTATGAAAGCAATAACATATAGATTGTGTGTACATGATAAACAACTAAGTAATAATGTTTAAGATTGATGGAAACAAAAGCACCAATTAAAAAGATTTAAAAAACAGATTGAACAGTAAAATTAAGTGGGGCAGTTTTTCAATACCTTAAGAAGCACTCACCACCTATTATACTATTGTAGGAGACCCCCTTTTGGGTAATATATGCCCCTTTCTATCCTGAGGTTTATACACTAAAATATATCCCAAAGGCAACACTAATGCCTCCAGAGGGATGGCCATCCTGCTATATGAATTTTGGGCCTGATTCACAAAGATAACTTAGATGTTTGGCCTAAACATAGACCAAGGTGCCGATTCCGATCATGGAAAAACCGGGTACGAACCGTCGGTCGGAGCGTTTTCTCCGTCCGACTCGAACCCGGGGAAAAAACATTACAAACATGCAAGTACGATTCGCACAGAAACACCATTTCCGTACGAATCGTAAAAATCACCGACCGACGAAAATATACATACAAATGTGATCCGGGAAAGCGCCGACGTGACGTCGGGACGCATGCAGGCTGCGTTTCACGAACCAGGAAGTACGATCCGCACCGACGTCACCCCGCACGGATAAAATTCTCCGCCTGCCTAAAACTGCCGGGAAATCAGGACGACGCGCGCAAGGAGCACCTGTACGCGACGGACAGCCATGGACCCGAACCTACGTGTCATCCCAGCCCTCATAGCAGTCCACCTGCTCTACAGGAACCGACGCAGATGCCGCAGAAGGTCAGAACAACACCCAGGGGCAAAGGGGGGGCAGGGGCAGGACACAAAACTCCCACCCAAGTTACAAATCAGACATGCCCTGGACATACCTGACCTTCAGGGCCTGGTCACTTCGAGGGGGTGGGGGCGTGTCCAGCAACGGAAGTGGATGTACACGTGAACCGGCAACACAACAAGTCCGGTAAGTACCGTACCCACGCCTTCAGAGCATGGGTACGAGTCGTCCCACGCCCACCCCTACGTCACCCCAATAATGGCAGTACGGCCCGTACCCATGTTCCAAAGGCCTGGGTACGGGCCGTACCCCCACCCGTGTATGTACGGCGCGTACCAACACCCCACCCGTGGATGTACGGACCGTACCCACACCCGCGCACATATGGAGCGTACCCCCACCCCAACAGTGTATGTATGGAGCGTACCCCCACCCCTACAGTGTATGTATGGAGCGTACCCCCACCCCAACAGTGTATGTACGGACCGTACCCCCACCCGTGTATGCATGGAGCGTACCCAGACCCGCGTATGTTCGGAGTGTACTCCCACCCGTGTATGTACGGACCGTACCCACACCCGCGTACGTATGGAGCGTACCCCCACCCCAACAGTGTATGTATGGAGCGTACCCCCACCCCAACAGTGTATGTATGGAGCGTACCAACACCCCACCCGTGGATGTACGGACCGTACCCACACCCGCGTACGTATGGAGCGTACCCCCACCCCAACAGTGTATGTACGGACCGTACCCCCACCCGTGTATGTATGGAGCGTACATGGCCAGACACAGGAGGGCTGGGTGCAGAGTCCCCCCAGCAGTGACTTACTACACTATTAAAGATGGTATCTGGGGGATCTGCAAATCCAGATCGTAATGCCCTCACACACCTGTTAGGGTGTCATGCTTCATCATTGGGCGCTCCTCGTCGGACCGGCGCTGCAATGTCCGACGGGCCTGGTGGCATCTTTATCGGAGATCTTTTGATCTGGGAACGCCGTATGGTGAGTGAGGTGTGTGGGGCTATAGGAGAAACATTGTTTGGTAAAGGTGTAGATTGTGATTATTAAAAAAGGCCCCTAACCTTTTTGGTTCACTTTATTAAATGTTCAAGGATGGGACTTTGTTAAAAACAGTGAGGCTACGTGTGATAATTAAAGGTATTCAAGTAGCCATTGGTGGACTAAGTCAGGTCAACATGTTTCGTGTCAGGTGCTCCAAAGTAAAGCGACACTTCTTCAGGACCAGAATGATATGACCGCATTCTTCCGCATTCCGCATTCTTCCTCCTCCAAGGTGAGATGGAGACGAGTAGGTTCTAAGACGAGCCCACGTCTTTTTCAGGCACACCCGCTCAATTGGTCGGGTCGTCTTCCCTCATCTCTGAGGCTCTACATCCTACCTTGAGGAGGAAGAATGCCTTAATGAGAACCCCAAATTGAGGATTCTATCTCTCAGAAAGGGAGCTCACCTCCCGTGACTGTTAACTAAGCGGTCATATCATTCTGGTCCTGAAGAAGTGTCGCTTTACTTTGGAGCACCTGACACGAAACATGTTGACCTGACTTAGTCCACCAATGGCTACTTGAATACCTTTAATTATCACACGTAGCCTCACTGTTTTTAACAAAGTCCCATCCTTGAACATTTAATAAAGTGAACCAAAAAGGTTAGGGGCCTTTTTTAATAATCACAATCTACACCTTCACCAAACAATGTTTCTCCTATAGCCCCACACACCTCACTCACCATACGGCGTTCCCAGATCAAAAGATCTCCGATAAAGATGCCACCAGGCCCGTCGGACATTGCAGCGCCGGTCCGACGAGGAGCGCCCAATGATGAAGCATGACACCCTAACAGGTGTGTGAGGGCATTACGATCTGGATTTGCAGATCCCCCCAGATACCATCTTTAATAGTGTAGTAAGTCATTGTAACTCTCTACCTAGGCCCATAGAGAGGAACTGTTTCCCCTTTTTGATATTAATATACTTGCCTTGGAACATGGAAACAGGACCTCGATAAATAACCAGCTCTGATGTCCCCCCTTTGATTATACGTTCCCCCAGCAGTGCACAGACACAGGAGGGGTGGGTGCAGAGTCCTCCCAGCAGTGCCCAGATGCAGGAGGGGTGGGTGTAGAGTCCCCCCAGCAGTGTCCAGACACAGGAGGGGTGGGTGCCTATCATTCCCAGCAGTGCCCAGACACAGGAGGGGTGTGTGCAGAGCCCTCCCAGCAGTGCCCAGACGCAGGAGGGGTGGGTGCAGAGTCCTCCCAGCAGTGCCCAGATGCAGGAGGGGTGGGTGCAGAGTCCCCCCAGCAGTGCCCAGACGCAGGAGGGGTGTGTGCAGAGTCCCCCCAGCAGTGCCCAGACACAGGAGGGGTATGCATGGAGCATACCCAGACCCGCGTATGTTCGGAGCATACCCTCACCCGTGTATGTACGGACCGTACCCACACCCGCGTACGTATGGAGGGTACCCCCACCCCAACAGTGTATGTACGGACCGTACCCCCACCTGTGTGTGCATGGAGCATACCCAGACCCGCGTATGTTCGGAGCGTACCCCCACCCGTGTATGTACGGACCGTACCCACACCCGTGTACGTATGGAGCGTACCCCCACCCCAACAGTGTATGTATGGAGCGTACCCCCACCCCAACAGTGTATGTATAGAGCGTACCAACACCCCACCCGTGGATGTACGGACCGTACCCACACCCGCGTACGTATGGAGCATACCCCCACCCCAACAGTGTATGTATGGACCGTATCCCCACCCGTGTATGTATGGAGCGTACATGGCCAGACACAGGAGGGCTGGGTGCAGAGTCCCCCCAGCAGTGCACAGACACAGGAGGGGTGGGTGTAGAGTCCTCCCGGCAGTGCCCGGATGCAGGAGGGGTGGGTGTAGAGTCCCCCCAGCAGTGCCCAGACACAGGAGGGGTGGGTGCCTATCACTCCCAGCAGTGCACAGACACAGGAGGGGTGGGTGCAGAGTCCTCCCAGCAGTGCCCAGACGCAGGAGGGGTGGGTGTAGAGTCCCCCCAGCAGTGTCCAGACACAGGAGGGGTGGGTGCCTATCGTTCCCAGCAGTGCCCAGACACAGGAGGGGTGTGTGCAGAGCCCTCCCAGCAGTGCCCAGACGCAGGAGGGGTGGGTGCAGAGTCCTCCCAGCAGTGCCCAGATGCAGGAGGGGTGGGTGCAGAGTCCCCCCAGCAGTGCCCAGACGCAGGAGGGGTGTGTGCAGAGTCCCCCCAGCAGTGCCCAGACACAGGAGGGGTGGGTGCAGAGCCCTCCTAGCAGTGCCCAGACGCAGGAGGGGTGGGTGCAGAGTCCTCCCAGCAGTGCCCAGACACAGGAGGGGTGGGTGCCTATCACTCCCAGCAGTGCCCAGACACAGGAGGGGTGGGTGCCTATCACTCCCAGCAGTGCCCAGACGCAGGAGGGGTGGGTGCAGAGTCCTCCCAGCAGTGCCCAGACATAGGAGGGGAGGGTGCAGAGGCCCCCAGCAGTGCCCATGGAAAGAAAAAGGGTGGAGTACCCACAGATCCAATGGCCACAATTGTCAGTCAGGTGCACAAAGACCCTGCAGTACATGTAACACATGTGTGCGAGGCTGGGAGTACACACATGCATACTGCCTAAAAGGGAACATGTCCACATGAAGTCATGTCAACAGTCTACATACACAAGTACAGTGATCACCAAGGATGCCACGAATGATGCAGGTGGAGACATCGCTCTGCATGCATGGCCAAAGTTGAAGGGGTCCGTCACACACCCAGCTAATGTAGACACAGCTCAGCACAACATATTGGAAACACCCTGCAGGGAAGATGTCAGGGTACACAGAGGAAGGAACACACCTTGGGACAATTTCACCATGCAGTAACTGCTTACATGAACAAAGAAACTTAGCTAACACCTGGTGATGGCACACAGATACCAGGGTCCCCCCTATGACCAGCACACTACTACATTTACCACACACCCAACACATGATCACCACCCAAAATCATGTAGCAGCCCCACCATTAGCAATGACACAAAAGCAGTAGTGTTCTAAGGAAAAAAATGGCTTTATTCAGCATTATCAAAAAATGTTTGTGTGGATAAAGTTCAATATTTACAAAGCCCATAGGGCAGTCCATAAGTCACAGCTGGATGGGGGACACAGTGGGACGCGTGTCCCCTAGCTTGCCTGCACAGTTCAGACCACCCTGTCTTCCACAGGGGGGGGCATCATGTGGGGGGGAAGGACCAGGCACCGCAGGGACAGGAGGGGCAAGGGCAGGCGTTGTGGGTGCAGGGACGGAGGACTCCACCACAGGGGGTGGGGCAGCACCAAAGGAGGTGGTGAGGATGGCGCTGCACACGTCAGCAAGGTCCCCCAGCATATCCCCTGCACCCGAAGGAACCACAGGCCCCAAGGAGGAGGGGGGGGCGGAGGAATGGGTCGCAGCGCCACTGGGGGAGGGTGTGGACAGGGGGGGGCACTCAACTACCCTGACCGGGGACTCCTTTGCCCGCTTACGGGGTGGTGTCACTGTTGGGCTCAGGGACAGAGCGGCCATGAAGGAATCTTTGCTGGATTCGTGGCCAGGAGAGCTGAGGGGAGTGGATTTGGAGGGAGTGGATTTTGCGGAATGTGGACTCCCACTCTGGCTGCGTGACTTACGTTTGCCCCCCGACCCAGGGTGTGCCTACCTCACCCTGTGTGTGCGTGCCAGGAGGTGTGTGCTTGCCCTGCCCTGCTGGTGTGGTGCCTGTGTCTGGTGGGGTGCGTGCATGCTGACGTCTGGGTGTACGTGGGACAGGCATGGGAGTGGGAAGTGTGGATGGGGCAGGGGTAGGGGTGGGACGTAGCGCTGCAGGAGACCCACTGCTGCAGTCAGTGTCGAGTCTATGGACCTCAGCAAGTTGCGTTGGTCAGACTGCGCAGCTGAAATGCCCTCCAAGTATGCCTCCATCTGGTTGAGCACTTGGCTGTGGCCATGGAGGACATTAAGCGTCGCAGTCTGACCAACCCACAACTGCCGCAGGATGTCCACAGACTCGGCATTTGTGGCAGCAGTGGAGACAGGGGCAGAGGGTGCGGTGCCTGGCAAGAAGGAGACACGTGCTGAACGAGCACGGCAGGAAGGGACACGAGCAAGTGGGAGGCCGGTGATCGGAATGGAGGGGGCGGGTAGTGATGGAGTACTGGTGTCAGCTGTGGGACCAGCCACCGCCCCCTCGGAGTGCTCAGCCTCGGACCCGTCTGCGTCATAGTCGGTGGTGGTTTGACTGGACAGGTCCTCCGCTGCACTCCCGTCGGCCTCCGTGCCACCCGATGTGCCAGACAACTCTGCACTGCTGGCACTCTCTCCCTCCTCACGGTCCATGCCAGTGTCTCCCTCGGTGTCCCCCGACGATGCTGTGGGCAAGGTGAAGAGACAGGAAATAATCAGACACCTGTATACATATGTCACATGAGTCAAATACACATAGGTCACAGTGCATAGCCTGAAAAGCAACATGAGTAACATCTACAATACAAGGTACATATGTAGGCCCTGCAACACACAGTTGGTTGACCCACCATGCCACTGACCAACTATGGAGAGCATGACACAAAAGCAAATGACATGATATGGAGTTGGACAGAGGAGCCAGGCACTGGGGACAATCCAGCACAGCATCTGCAGCACACAGCGTTGGCGTAAAAAGGGATGAGCAGGAACCATGTCTATTAACTGTAGGCACATGCTGCAAAGGCAATACTTAAAAACATGCCCAACATTAATGGGTCACTGCACCTTGAGTGTATGTCCAGACAAACATCACACACTGGCCAGACCTAGCAAGGAGACTTCAGGTCTAGACATGTAGGCCTTGCCCGCACCAACCACCCCCTACATGAGACAATTTTTTGAGACACAGGAAGCCCTTACATCTCTTAGTCTGGAATAAAAACACATGGCCTGCAAGAAATCCTAATTGGACTCAAAATACCCCTGGTGCGCCGGTACAAATACAATATCTACAAATGGCCATCATCAGATCATTTTACCAAGACACACAGGCACTGGCCCCCGTGAGTATGAACAAGGGACATTTGGTCAGCCTGTACAGTGGACACATGTAGCAGAGTTTACGTAAACACAAATGGTGCCAGGGTACAATGGCACAGAGCACAACCTATGCTGTAGACACAGAGATTGTCGACATTTTTGGATTACACACATGATACCTAGGAAAAGATGCCCCAGGGGACAGTAGTGGCCACACTACTCCATGGTCCTGAATGGTAATGACTGCAACACAAGCCACCATCCCTGCACTCTGCATATCTCACACTCATGCACATCATGTCACAGGCCACAAAATAGGACATGCATGCTGTAAAGCAATACACTTTAGAGACACACTCCTATGTCTGGACTCAGCATCAGTGAAAACTGACATGGACCCCACAAGTACTGAACTGGACAAGGCACAGGCAAGGTCCCAAAACCTGTTACACACCACCCCCACACATGAAGCTGCAAGCATTGGGCACATCGATAAACTGGCAGCCTAAATAACCTTTTGCAAGTGTGACTACACACAGACCAGGGTACACATGCCAAGGAGGGGAAGGGAGGAAGGACAGCACCGCTACACTTTGGGGACCAGGAACTGCACTGCACATGTAAACCCTGGCAGTGTATCCATGCAACTGTGCACTTACAAATGCTGGTGACACACAACAAACAGACATGTACCTACCCCCTTCCTGCTGCTTTTCCCCATGTCAGGGAAGACGACCGCCAGCACACGCTTGTGGATGTGGGTCAGACGGCGGCGCCCATGGTTCTTTTGGCTCACAGGTGAGTCCCCCAGCAGGACCCGTGCGATCCTCCGCGTCCAGCACCGGATTTCCTGCCAGCGTTTCCTCACCTGGGCTAGGCGCCGCTTCCGACCATCTGTCTGCCTCACGGCACTGACGGCGTCCTTCCAGATCTGCTCCTTGGCACAGGCGCCTACCTGTGAGGATGAAAAAGTGAGACAACATCAATACACCTGCGACATGTCACAGAGACACAAATTAGAACAATTTGGCTGGTTTTAACAGGGCATAGAATGCATCAAACTCATTACACCTGTGTCATAGGGACACTTTCCTCTATGGAAGGCAAAAAGCACTAGGTGGCATTGTACACAGCTCGCATGAGGGGTAGGACACAATCAATCATCCAGGCTCACACTGTGCATCACAAGTGACACCAGGATTATGTGCAGCACCTCAAAGCAGTCACATGCCACAGGCCACTGAGGCGCCCTCAGCAGAGTACACAGACCCACACAGCCACAGGACAATCACCTGCCATTGCCAACTGCAGCTACACACCTCACTCTGCACATGTGCCACTAGACTGGGGGGTGTCACAGGTGTGGGGCTGGCCCATCACCGCAGACACACAGCACTGCTCCCTGCTCACATCAGATGGGCAGGGTATATCCATCCCTCATGCAGCTGGGGTGCTACACTCCACATATGCACTCACCCACATGACAGGGGACTTACACACACACACACCAATGTCCAGGGGACAAACACATCATTTATACACTCTCAGCACATGTACACTAAACGAACACACATCTGTGGGTACTGCCACCTGTCACACTGGGGGGACCACAGATTCACATAAGGACTGTAGTAACAACATTCCCAGGAGGATTAGACAGGCAGAATGTGTAATGCCACATGCAGTGATTGTCACAGTACACACAATGCAAGTGAGGAGAGCAGACATGCACCACAGCATGCTCTGGCTGGGAGACATTAGGCATTCCCCCACCCGGGACCCACCCTACAGTACATTGCATGTGTGTTACACCTGGACACAATGGCATAAGTCACAGTCACAAAAAAGGGGCGCAGTCTTTGCTAGTGGACTCAGCACTCATCTGAACCCCTGGTCGACCATACAGCATGGGGTACTGTGGGAGGATCACATCCAGCAGGGCTTGGTTCTCCTCCTGGGTGAAAGGCTGGGCCCTCTCCACAGACCTGGACATGGTGCCAGAGGATTCACGAGCAGCAGTGTAGTTTAATCAAAGGATGTGCAGGCAAGTGCTCTCTCATGGGACCTGGATGCCTTATATCTACCTTGCTGCCCTGTTTCATTCACAGGAGTACAGAGTGATTGGTCACTCACATTTGCATCCTATGTTTCCTCCAATCCCTTTAAACCTACCACAGTAAGTGGCTTTGCTTTTTTTTTTATTGAGCATGATGTCAACTCAACAACCACTTTGCAACAAAGTAGATTCTTTCAAACCGACTTTAGCTGGGCACCTGATGAAAAAAATTCAAACTTTAAACTCGGTCTCCATGACAACCAGCATGCATGTAGGGCTTTATACTTGTCCCTCATGTGTCCGCTATGTAATTTGGACATTCCCACACAGGTACGGTGAGTTCCAGGGCCCTAGGGCACCCCAAATGCATAGAAACGGCCCGTACACGCTTGTGTACGGGGCGTATCACTATGGGTACGCATACGCGAGCAAAGCCATAGTGAAATGCCCCGTACACGTGCGTGTACGGGGCATATCACTATGGGTACGCATACGCGAGCAAAGCCATAGTGAAACGGCCCGTACACGTGTGTGTACGGGGCGTATCACTATGGGTACGCATACGCGAGCAAAGCCATAGTGAAACGGCTCGTACACGCGTGTGTACGGGTACACACGCGTGTACGAGCCGTGTACGAGCCGTTCACCGCTACAACAACGCCCATGGGCGGACCAGGCGAGTGATAGAGAGGACGTTTGGCCTCCTGAAGAGCCGATTCCGTTGCCTCCACAAGACCGGTGGCGCACTCCCATATGCACTGGTGAAGGTCTGCAAGATATTCCTGCAAGATATTCCTCGTGTGCTGCATGCTGCACAACATGGCAGTGGAGAAAGCTGTGCCACTCATCCTGGATCCAGATGAGCAGGACCATCCACCCGTGGAGGATGAAGGGCTTGGGCACGAGGCAAGTGATGTGGAGGAGGAGGAGGCGGTAGAGGACATGCGGAGTCGGCTCATACGCGACTTCTTTGCTTAGTGGTGAGTTCCAGTGTCTGAATGTGCACGCATTGGGCTGTGTGTGGCATGTGTTGCAATGTGTGTGTCCATCTGCATGTCTTCCAAGTGAGTCTGAGGTGTGTTTGGATGTGTCACTCGAGTGATGGTGCAATAGAAGAATGTTTTTCCAGAGTCATCATTGTCACCTAGCATGTTGACAACCTAATACGTGTCGAGTACATGCACATGCATGCGGATGTACTTCTTTTGGCTGACTTCTGGTGTGTCTCCCATCCACAGGTACTTGCGCATGCTGTCTGCTGGTGGCATTGTTGTGCTCCTGCTATTCCTCATGAACACAGCAACATGTGCTGAATCAGCGTTACATGCACGGACAAGTTTGAAAATCTCCTTCGGGTAAGGGATGCAGCACGGCTTTTTGGGAGTGGTATTTGTTTTGAACGTGTGTGCACTGCTCCTGTTCATGTTTGGTTACTTTGCATACATGTAGAATCACCATGGGGCACATGACCTGGAGCAGAATTCACCTGAATTAATGGTCAGACTTGGTGACAGTCATCTGTAATGGGATTGTGATGGAGCCATCAATGTGTGTAACACTGGCCTCGGAAACATACGGGTTGCACCGGGTTGACATGGTGTGTGAATTCCCCATTAGGGGCTCAATGGTGTATAGCAGGCTCTCCGTGAGCAGCAGGGGGAGTTTAGCTGTAACCCATCACTTGTGTGCCAGTGCCATGGATTTCCAGCATCTGTGGTGGTAAGGGGGTGCCAGTGTTGCTCCCACGTGTTCATCCACATGACCTGTGTATGTGTTGACAGAGTTGCATTAGCATTCCGACACACATGAGTAATAAAGGTGTCCCTCTGCCTCCAAGGTGCCTCATCTCTGTCAATGGTGGTCTGTTGCCACTGTGCATGCGGCATGTCTGGCATTGTTCTCAGAGATGGTGCATATGAGTCTATGTGTAGAGTAGCAAGATGCAAGCTGTTTGTCAGGGATTAGATTCTGTATTGTGCATGATGTCCATGGCTGTGTAGGTTTTGTGGCATGTCAGTCTCCACGACGGCCACTGTGCCGCATGTGAATCCATTGTGTGTGTGTGTGCCATGTTCAACCAGACATTCCTTCCTTGACATACACCTTTTGCATGGTTCCTTCCTTAGATCCTTGTCTTTGTGTGCTACTTGTGGCAATGTTTCCTTGACATGGCGCATGTTGCTGCAGGCCCTGCTGCAAGGGCACCCAGTGTCCACGCAAACGAGCTGGTGTCCATCATGGATTGCTTGCTGACATGTGCTATGCTGATCAGCAGCATCTGTGCCTCATGCGGCAGCACACTCTGCATTATGCACAAGATCCCCAGTTCCATCCACCTCAAGGCAAGAGTGAGACCATCCCCCAGGTCAACTGTGACATCCGTGTCTACTCCTACCCTGCACTCTACGGACATGTAATGTAATGTAATGTAATGTAATGTAATGTAAAAGTGAATTTATACCGCGCAGCTACCACTCCAAGGAGCATCTTGGCGCTAAGTCAACCAGATGGAGAAGTTGATGGGGGAAGACATAATTCACACAGGTACCAAGACTACACCATAGCTAGGCAAGCTGCATCGGTAAGAGAAAAGATCCATGTTTTTAGAGCCTTTCTGAATTGAGCCTCCTGCGACAAGGAACGAATGAAGGAGGGAAGAGCATTCCAGGCCTTAGCGCCCAAGACGAAGAGAGATTTGCCACCCTTGGTGGCTAGCTTGAATTTAGGGATGGTGAGCAGATTCAGTCCTGAGGATCTCAAGCAACGTGCCGGATGGTAGCGTTTAAAGCCATTACACAAATACTTCGGGCCTTGCTGATGGAAGGCCCTGAAAGTAAGTAGAAGAAGCTTAAAAAGAATCCTTTTACCAATAGGAAGCCAGTGGAGTGTGTTCAGTGCGGCTGATGCAGACGATTTACGCGGCCAGCGTAGTACCAGACGAGCTGCAGCGTGCTGGACTATTTGCAGTTTACGTAGAACAGTTTTAGTAGTTCCTGCGTATAAACTGTTACAATAGTCCAGCCTGGAGGTAATCAGAGCAACTGCGACTGTCTTCCTGGCTGGCAATGGCAGGAGATCAAAAAACTTCCTCAGTGATTTTATTATACCGAAGCATGAGCCTGCCACTGTCAGCGCTTGTTGTTTAAAGGATAGCTGGCAATCAAACCTAATGCCCAAATTCCGGGCAGAGGTGATGGTCATAGGGGGAACTTCAGCATCCTCCGGCCAGCAAGTAGTTGGAGAAAACAGATTTTGTTTGCCAAAGGGGATAATTTCTGTTTTGCCAGCGTTGCATTTGAGGTGATTGTCCGCCATCCAATGAAAAGTAGCAGCTAGGCACTGTCTGAGATTATCCTCACTTTCTGTATGGTCACCGTCTAGCACTAAAATAAGCTGAGTATCATCAGCATAAGAGACACTACTAATCTGGAAGCTAGCAATTAATTTCATCAGAGGGACCATATACAAGTTGAAGAGCAGAGGACTCAAGCTTGATCCCTGAGGAACTCCAGAGCAGAGAGGTCTGGCCTCCGATTGAAAATTACCAAGCACTGTAACTTGTTGTCTTTTAGTAAGAAAATTTTTTAGCCAGGCCAGAACCACCCCACCTACTCCTGCGGCAGCCAGACGGTTCAGAAGAATGTTATGAGAAACCGTATCAAAGGCTGCCGACAGGTCAAGTAGGATTAATACGGCTTTCTTACCCCGGTCCAAGGCCATCCGAAGGGTCTCTGCTGTATACAGCAGGGCAGATTCAGTGGAGTGATTAGATCTGAACCCTGACTGATTGGAATGCAGAATGTTATTATCTTCCAAGAAACTTGTGAGCTGGTAGTTCACGAACTTCTCGGTCATTTTGGATAAAGCGGGGAGTAGGGATATTGGCCGTAGATTAGAGAGGGTGGTCGGGTCGGCCAGTGCTTTTTTTTGAAGAGGCTTAAGAGCAGCAAGTTTCCAGTCATGTGGGATATCCGCTGTGGTAAGGGATGAGTTAATGATCCCATTGATAATGGGGTTCATTACTGTGGCTAGAGTATGTAGGACTAATGGGGGACATGGATCAAAAGGTGAGCCCGATTTGCAGGCAAGAATGGCCTTTAAAGAGTCTTCTAGCGTTACGTGTGAGAATGTATCTAGGGAAGCAGTGCTTTCCTTACTCTCACTGGTCTCCATAATGTCTGTGAATTGTATCGTGGACGAGGTTTGGGGGAAGGTCTTAACAATGTCCACGATCTTATTTTCAAAATACAGTGCAATTTCATCACAGAGTTTCTGGGATGGCGGGATTTCCTGCCGAAGAGCTAACGGATTGGTAAAATCTTTAACTATTTTAAAAATTTCTTTCTCCTTGTTGCCTTGGGCTGCCATAGAAATGGCCTGGAGAAAGTGGGCTTTCTTAGCTGATTTTATATGGGCATGATAGGTTCTTCTTGCTTGTTTGTAGATGTCCCGCGCAGAGGCTTCATATAGCCTGCGCCATTTCCGTTCCAGTTTTTTTAGCTCTATCAGTTCTGACCGAAGGGCAGATGAGAACCAAGGAGCTTTCCTCTTTGTTGTTCTGGTGCTGGAACTTGAGACCTGCGATCTGATGGGGTCTAATTGGTGGCCTATCTTATTTAGCCAATCACAAAAACCTTGATTGTCTCCAGTAGCGTTCCCTGTTGTCCTAGGAGCAGTAGCTATAAGCGATTCAATCAACTCGGGTCTCCTAGATAGATTCTTCCAATTTGGTTTACACATAGACTTAGAAGTAGGAGTCTTGTGACGATTCGGTCTCATAGTATTGTGATTTAATAAAATATGAAAAGGTATGAAAAAGTGGTCAGACCAGATCTGGGGACAAGGTGAATTAACGACAAGACTGGTAGCGTTGGAGCATATACAATCCAGAATGTGACCTCCTGAATGGGTACTTTCATGGGTCAATAAAGTGAGTCCCAGGACATTTATAGTCTCCATGAAGCTATCAACTCCTGGCGCAGAAGGAGTGTCAAGGTGCAAATTTAAATCTCCTAACATAGTAAAATTAGAGAATCTAAGCACTAAATCGCTTAGTATGTTTCCCAAGCTGTCAATGAATTCCTTTGCTGGGCCAGGGGGGCGATAGATCAATATCCCAGAGAAGGTAGACGAGTCATGAATGGACAGGGAGAAGACTAAAGCTTCAGCCCCTCTAATGTCAACCAGCTCATGGGAGGCACATTTTAGGGTGCTACGGTGAATAATAGCAATGCCTCCACCTCGTTGTATGGGTCTGTCTAACCGCTGAATGGAGTAGTCCTGAGGTAGGGCTATGGCTAGGTCAGGATTACACCACGGTTTCAGCCAGGTTTCGGTGACCAAGGCCCAATCAAGCTTATTTTCGGAAATCAAATCGTGGATATTCTGTGCGTTCTTACAGATGGAACGGGCATTGATGAGGCCACCTCGAAGTGCTGTTGAGTGAGCAGAGATCATAGTATGCGAGTCATGCGGTGCGCGCGGTGGCGAGGCATTCCTGGGTAACATGATCGGCATACACAAACAGCAATAGCAAGGATTACACACTCACGATAGAGGGCCGCCTCCACGCCTCCGTTACGCTGACGGGCGCAGACGGGCAGGACTCTGGCCTGACTCAGGCACGAGTCAGGCACGACCGCTGCGCGTTACCGCTGCGCGGGCTAAGGGAGGGTTAAGTAATGACTCCCCACACGCCCAGCTGATCACTAGAACTGATCACTAGAGCGCTCAATGCTATGGCACCACCCGCTTAATCCATTCCCCCAAGATGGCGGCCAAGGATCAAATATACAGTGAAGCAATCCGCTAAAATAGCGGTGAAATCACAAATTATAGTGCGGGAGTGTGGGCAACTGAAAGTGCGGTTAAAAGCAAGGCATAGCGAGGCAAGTAACAAAAATACAGAACAAAGAATATTGTTTTTAAAAAACGCTTAGTAAATTGCGTTTACAACGAGCGAAGCGCTAGCGAGTACAAAGCGCCGTGATAGAATGTCTGGCTGTCCCTAGTACGCGAGACCAGGCGGTCAGCTTAAGTAATGACTCCCCACACGCCCAGCTGATCACTAGAACTGATCACTAGAGCGCTCAATGCTATGGCACCACCCGCTTAATCCATTCCCCCAAGATGGCGGCCAAGGATCAAATATACAGTGAAGCAATCCGCTAAAATAGCGGTGAAATCACAAATTATAGTGCGGGAGTGTGGGCAACTGAAAGTGCGGTTAAAAGCAAGGCATAGCGAGGCAAGTAACAAAAATACAGAACAAAGAATATTGTTTTTAAAAAACGCTTAGTAAATTGCGTTTACAACGAGCGAAGCGCTAGCGAGTACAAAGCGCCGTGATAGAATGTCTGGCTGTCCCTAGTACGCGAGACCAGGCGGTCAGCTTAAGTAATGACTCCCCACACGCCCAGCTGATCACTAGAACTGATCACTAGAGCGCTCAATGCTATGGCACCACCCGCTTAATCCATTCCCCCAAGATGGCGGCCAAGGATCAAATATACAGTGAAGCAATCCGCTAAAATAGCGGTGAAATCACAAATTATAGTGCGGGAGTGTGGGCAACTGAAAGTGCGGTTAAAAGCAAGGCATAGCGAGGCAAGTAACAAAAATACAGAACAAAGAATATTGTTTTTAAAAAACGCTTAGTAAATTGCGTTTACAACGAGCGAAGCGCTAGCGAGTACAAAGCGCCGTGATAGAATGTCTGGCTGTCCCTAGTACGCGAGACCAGGCGGTCAGCTTAAGTAATGACTCCCCACACGCCCAGCTGATCACTAGAACTGATCACTAGAGCGCTCAATGCTATGGCACCACCCGCTTAATCCATTCCCCCAAGATGGCGGCCAAGGATCAAATATACAGTGAAGCAATCCGCTAAAATAGCGGTGAAATCACAAATTATAGTGCGGAAGTGTGGGCAACTGAAAGTGCGGTTAAAAGCAAGGCATAGCGAGGCAAGTAACAAAAATACAGAACAAAGAATATTGTTTTTAAAAAACGCTTAGTAAATTGCGTTTACAACGAGCGAAGCGCTAGCGAGTACAAAGCGCCGTGATAGAATGTCTGGCTGTCCCAGGCTGTCCACATGTGCGTTAGAAATCCCATGATACTTGTCCACATCCAGGGTGCATCTGCACAGCTCTGCTACTACATCCGGCAACCAGGCCACATCAACGTCCAACAGAGATGGGGGGAGTGGATCACTGCCAGCTGCAGGATGACCTTCTCAATCCACGCACACCCTCAGGATGCAGCCCACACCCACAACACAACCTTGTGGCACTGTGATCCAACACCCAATTGTGCCATCTCCATGCATCCAACCTTGGCTGCCCCACCATTCTCCACATCCACCTGACTCAAGCATGCAGGACATGGTTCTGCCACGTGTCTACACATACCTGGGACTCCCACCCCAGGACACTCCACATGATCCCTGACCTCTGCGCATGACTGTTGCTCTTCTAAATAGGTCTGTGGGCACAGTTGTGCGGGCACCCCCTCAGCTGGTTGGGCCCATCACGGGTGAGTATGGTGCTCCATGTCTGTCTTGGATGGTACGTTGTGACCCATGTGTGTCCTGTGCCAGACTCAGACCCCAGGGTATGGTGGTTCGGAGTTAATTCAGAAATCAGGCATGGTTTGACTTTACAACACACACATGTAGTGGAATAATGCAAAATGACGGCATCATCTTCTGATTGTGATGAATTTTATTAGTGCTGGGGTACTTGTTTAGGGGGGTGACAAGAGGTGTTTGGCGGGAGTGTAGAATCCAAAGTTCACAGGGGGAGTTGGTGTCCTTGCCATTGACAGTCATCAGAGTCTGTGCCACAGTCTTTGTCAACATTGGTCAGACAGTGACCAGCAAGGCCATGTGGCAGAGAATGTCCTTTGCTGCTGTGCTGCTGTTGGGCCACAGGGCCAGGTGCCAGGCCAGGTGACCTGGGAGATGGTGATGTTCCGCTGACTCTCACGGTCTTTTTTGTGGATGACCCACCTTCCTGCGGGGACCCTCAGACGCCTGCCTTGACGATGCAAGGGACGCTCCGTCAGATGACTCCTCCTCCTCCTCCCTCCCTGTGTGTGGTGCTGCTCTACACCTGGTGGCACAGGGAGGGTTTCTCAGGCTTTGGGCGATCTGACAGAGGGATTGGCTCACGTCCCTGTGCACCGCCAAGTGCTCTGCATGTCTTGCCTCCATCTTGGCATGATGCTCAACCTGCAGGGCCTTCATCTCATTGAGGGTCCCCACTGCCTGGGCGATGCCTCTGGAGTCACACTGGTATGCGTCCAGGATGGTTCTGACGTGTGCCATAGCCGGGTCCTGAGCCAACTGGGCAGGTTCGGGCCTCTGCCGTCCTCCACTCCCACCACCCCTGCCCACTTGCACCTGGCCTGCCGTTGTGGGCAAATTGGGTCTCCGGGACCCCTGAGGGATGGCATTTGCGGTGTCGCCTGCCTCCTCCTGGGTGCCCGGAGAACCTTGTCCCTCCTGGACAGACTGGCTGCGTTGTTGTGTGCGGGCAGGGCTCCTGGGTGTCTCTTGGGATGTGGCAGGAATGGGGGTGGTGGTTGGCACAGTTGTACCTGACGCAGGTGCTGCAGGTGGTTGGACACCAGAGGGGCCAGGTTGGTCTGGGTCATCCACGGAGTGGTGAGAGTCGTCGCTGCCGGTGGGGTCCTCTTCACGCAGAGCCTGGTCCTGTGAGTCTTCCCCCCCCAGTGTTGGGGGGAGATCGATGATGTTGACCTGTGTGTGAGAGAGACAGTGTTAATTGTGTTACATGCGACATCCATGTTTCATTCTTTTTTGATTTGACACAGTTCCTCTGGGTGGTTGGATTTGGCTAGCATTCCACACACAGTGCACTTGTGCATGGGTATGTCCCTTGGCCACAGCTTTCGACACTTTACCTATGTGTGACACAATCTTAGTTGATGCATATTTTGGGAACGCAGTCAGTAGTGTAGTGAGCGGGCGTAGCAAGCCATGCAGAGCCGCCTTACGTGTTGCACTGTACGTGGCCAAATGGTGTTTTTTCCATGCTATTTGAGAATGCAAGTAGGTAACTTAACAATTTGTGACAGGGTTCTGATGAACACAGTGGGTAGGTATACTGGGTGTAAGGTTCTGTTTGTGCCTGCAGCACGGATGTACTCGTGCACAGATTGACACATGGCCTAGTGTTTATCAAAGGTTGAAGGGGGGGTTAAGGCACTGCCAAACCTTGTCTACATGCACACAGTCCACCTGCTGATGAGCGGACATGGCCACACCACCCAAGGGTGATTTGGTCTCCCTCTGTCTCCCTTTCTCCCTCCCTCTGTCAGCCTCCTCCCACTGTCCGTCTCCCTCTATCTCCCTTTCTCCCTCCCTCTATCAGCCTCCTCCCTCTGTCCGTCTCCCTTTCTCCCTCCCTCTATCAGCCTCCTCCCTTTGTCCATCTCCCTTTCTACCTCCCTCTGTCAGCCTCCTCCCTCTGTCCCTCTCCCCTTCTCCCTCCCTCTGTCAGCCTCCTCCCTCCCTCTGTCTGTCTCCCTGTGTCCACCTCTGTCTCTGTCCCTCTCTCTGCCCCTCTTCCTCCCTCTGTGTGTCACCCTCTGTCACCTCAGCCCAGCTTCCTGGGCACACACAGTTTGCAGGTCTTGCAAAGGCCATTGGCTTGTTCATGTGGGTTTGTTTCTTCTCTGCGGGCACCCATTGGGCGGAGTGTCTGAGTCTGTGCTGCTGCTGTGACGGTGTGTGCTGACACTCTTTCAGTGTGCTGCGTCTTCATTGGCTGCTGTTATGTGCAAATTGTGCCTGCATACCCATGTCATCCTGCAACGCGGCCACCATTAGCAGGCAAAACAGTACTGTGTGGGGACACACTGTTGGTATGGCTGTGCCCTAAGCCATATGGGCTGAGGGCATTGTTGTGTGCTTCAGAGTTGCTCTATGTTAGTTTTGAGGCCCACCCTCCCGGCATCGGGGACATCCTGTCTTGTGTTGGTGTTTTGTGTGGCCTGTGACTTGGCATGGCCTTGCTTGGGGCATGGGGCATGGAGGCGCTAGTGGCATGTGTGTGTTTTTGGAGTGTGGTTGTGTCCGGTGCTGGCTTTGGAGGGGTTGCGTGCATGATTGATATTTGGGTTGTACATGGCGTTCCCCCCATGTGAGGTGAGTTGTTTGTGTACTCACCAGGCTCTCGGACTCCTTCTAGTCCGTCTACTGCCAACGGCGGCAGCGTGGCCATCACCTTCTCCTCCCAGGGATGGTAGTGTACCGGTCTGCGGGGCGGCCCTCCTCCAGTGATGTTGGCCTGGTTGTGCTCGTCCGTCATTTTGCAGTGGACCGTCCTCCGCAGATGGTACCACCTGGCTTGGCACTCATGCCTGGTCCTTCTGGTGGCCCCAACAGCATTCACGGAATTGACTATCCTCTCCCACATGGCAGTTTTTTCTGATATGCTGGTCCATCTGACCAATGTTCGAAAGAGCTGTGGCTCGACTCTGATGATTTCGTCGACAAGGGACTCAAGCTCGTCCTTTGTGAACTTTGGATTCTTGTTGGTGGGCATGGTGTGGGGTGTGGGTGTGGCTGGTTGTGGGGGTGGGGGTGTGGATGGGTGTGGGTGTGGATGGTTGTGGGTGTGCAGGTGTGTGTGTGTGAATGTGATGAGGGTGTGTTTGTGATGGTGGTTGTGTGAAGGAGTGCAAGTGTAAGGTGTATTGATGGTTGAAGTATGGTGCAGTGCGTTGTCTCTGGGGTCTGGCAGCAGTGGATCTGTTGCAAAGGATCATGGTTTGTGTGTGTTGGGCCTTTTTATTGGTCCATTTGTGGGTGTGGCTGTGTTTGAACTTTGGGTGGGTGTGTTATAAGGAGTGGTAGTGGTTTGGGCCTCTGTTTATCTGTTTGTCAGTTGCAGGTCAGTGTATAGGATGTATTTGGCCTTGTTGGATATGTTTTGTGGTGTTGTGTGCCTCGGATTGACTGTCCTTGTGTTTTTTTGGTTAGTTCTGGTTCAGTAGGAGTGTTTTTAGCCTCTGTACGGTGCGTACATGGGCCATGTTGTTGTACAGTGCTGTCCTTTGCTATGGCTTAGTATGACTCGTACATGACCGATGTTGGGTGAGGGTGCTAGTGTGTGGGCCTGGGGTAGGGTGCGTACGAACACGGGCAGGGTGTTGGTGTTTCGCACGGTACATACAAGGGGGGCTGGGTGTAGGGTCCGTACATACACGGGTGGGGGTACGGTCCGTACATACACTGGTGGGGTGGGGGTACGGTCCGTACATACACGGGTGGGGGTACGCTCCATTCATACACGGGTGGGGGTACGGTCTGTACATACACGGGTGGGGTGGGGGTACGGTCCGTACATACACGGGTGGGGGTACGCTCCATTCATACATGGGTGGGGGTTCAGTCCGTACATACACGGGTGGGGTGGGGGTACGGTCCGTACATACACTGGTGGGGTGGGGGTACGGTCTGTACATACACGGGTGGGGTGTTGGTACGCTCCATTCATACACGGGTGGGGGTTCGGTCCGTACATACACGGGTGGGGTGGCGGTACGGTCCGTACATACATGGGTGGGGTGGGAGTATGGTCTGTACATACACTGGTGGGGTGGAGGTACGGTCCGTACATACACAGGTGGGGTGTTGGTACGCTCCATTCATACACGGGTGGGGGTACGGTCCGTACATACACTGGTGGGGTGGGGGTACGGTCCGTACATACACTGGTGGGGTGGGGGTACGGTCCGTACATACACGGGTGTTGGTACGCTCCATTCATACACGGGTGGGGGTACGGTCCGTACATACACGGGTGGGGTGGGGGTACGGTCCGTATATACATGGGTGGGGGTTCGGTCCGTACATACACAGGTGGGGTGGGGGTATGGTCCGTACATACATGGGTGGGGTGGGGGTACGGTCCGTACATACACTGGTGGGGTGGGGGTACGGTCCGTACATACACGGGTGGGGGTACGCTCCATTCATACACGGGTGGGGGTACGGTCCGTACATACATGGGTGGGGTGGGGGTACGGTCCGTACATACACGGGTGGGGGTACGCTCCATTCATACACGGGTGGGGGTTCGGTCCGTACATACACGGGTGGGGTGGGGGTACGGTCCGTACATACACTGGTGGGGTGGGGGTACGGTCCGTACATACACGGGTGGGGTGTTGGTACGCTCCATTCATACACGGGTGGGGGTTCGGTCCATACATACATGGGTGGGGTGGGGGTACGGTCCGTACATACACGGGTGGGGTGGGGGTACGGTCCGCACATACACTGGTGGGGTGGGGGTACGGTCCGTACATACACGGGTGGGGTGTTGGTATGCTCCATTCATACACGGGTGGGGGTACGGTCCGTACATACACGGGTGGGGTGGGGGTACGGTCCATACATACATGGGTGGGGGTTCGGTCCATACATACACGGGTGGGATGGGGGTACGGTACCTACATACACGGGTGGGGGTACGGTCTGTACATACACTGGTGGGGTGGGGGTACGGTCCGTACATACACGGGTGGGGTGTTGGTACGCTCCATTCATACACGGGTGGGGGTACGGTCCGTACATACACGGGTGGGGTGGGGGTACGGTCCGTACATACACGGGTGGGGGTTCGGCGCGTACATCCGCGGCCGGGGGGCACTTTGCACGTACATGCGGGGTCTGTGGTGGGGTGGTCGGCGCGTATGCGGGCACGTGTCTCCATGCTTGCTGTGGGAGTTCGGTCCGTACGGTGTTTTTTGCATACAGTTGTGAAATCGAAAGGACGGGAGTGATCGTACTTGCGCGGTCGTACGGTAAATCGTCCGGGATGTGTCGGACACAATTTCCGACCCAAGGACGTGTGGGGGACTTTTCCGGATGTGATTCGTATGGAGTTTTTCCCATGCGAATCGTACTTGGCAGTTTGTACGCTACTTGTACGATTCGGGCGGTAAAAAGTCCAGATTCAATTCGGACGGGGGAAATTTTTCCAGGATCCGAATCGGCACCCAAATGTCTAAGTTTATGGCTTAGACTCATAAGTGCCCTTTCTGAAATCCCAGTCATAAACTTATACATCAACAGAAGTTCTTCCCATGGCTTCGCACATCAGCTCAACATAAAGAAATTATAGGAGGCCAACTTGGAGTCACACTATACTTTTACAGAAGTGTTAAACACCTTTTGGCAGAAATTAATCAAATACAACTTAGTGGTAAGACCAAAAACCCTAATCGTTTTTAAATCAGGCACATACTTTGTAATTAGTTTGTCATAGTATGTTCCAACTCTTAGCAAGTTCCAAATTTTCTATTCATTAAACTGAGTTGCTCAAATGCCTTTTCCTCAGTGTAGACACAATTGTATTGTTATCTCACCAGTCCTTCAACCTTAAAATATTTTGCAGTCTACATGGTAAGCCTCTATTTTTGGCAAATCTTGATTGAGCGGCTTTAGTTGCCACAGACGTATCAAAGTGATATGACACTCTTCTAGAATAAAGCAATTATCAATAAATTCAGTATTGATTGAGATATGGTGCAGTGTGACCTATCAATGAGACAAAGCTTGATTATTGCAACTTATTTTATCAGTGAAGAACTAAAGTATTATCAATTAATTTCAAAAAGTAAAATATGTGGGAGATAGGTTTATACTTGGTACACAGAAATTCTGTCATATTGGTCCCTTATTAAGGATCCTGTATTGGCTTCCTATTGAGAAAAGTGTGTCTATTAAGGATCTTTTGGCTGAATTGTGATCAGCCTGTAATAATTAGTCGCAAATTGCACACACAGTAATTTGTGATTGAAGGTATATGGAAAGTAGTGGGTGAGCAATTTGTGCAGACTTACAAGAGTTGCACCTTGTAACGAGGGCTAACAAACCAACTATACATGCTAGTTCGATTTCCACCATGTGCAAGCAGTGCATATACATTTTAATGCTTTTGTAATTTGTACAAACCTTCCTTACCCACAATTTGTGGGAGTAAATGATTCCATTATGGAGTGAAACAGGAATGTGCACCCAAAACGTGATTAACGGACTAATTAAAAATTGATTGATTAAAATCAGTAAGTCATATCAGATGCAGACTGCTGTTGGTTTCTGGCTCAGATATTTTCACAACAACACCGATAAAAGAGTCTGGTTCATTACTTCCCTTTGATTCCATTTCAGCAGGAGACACTGTATCAGCCATCTTAAATCTGAAATCAGGATCGCTGTCGAATCCATGTCCTCCCTCTCTTTTAGCCATTCAGGCAGAAGCTATTAACCCGGTGGTCAATGCACTTTTGAATGGTTACTTGTTTACAGCTCAGGGCCCCCTGTTTTGGAAATAGGCATAAAGCCTACCTCTTTTTTTTTTAAACGACAGCTGAGCCTAATGTGCCAGGGGATTATAGGCCTATCTCTCTGTTGCCGGCAATGTCTAAATTATTGAAAAAATGTGTTATTGACAACTCCCCAGTTACTTAGAACCAAGGGGCATATTAACAAGGGCCGGCGATAAATATCACAAAGAGCGCTTAGCGCTTGCATATTTATCGCCGACTATCTCTGGAATTTATCGCCGGGTTAGCGCGTTATCAACAACGCGCATCGCCGAGGCGATAAAAATTCCAGAGATAGTTGGGATATCGCCGTTTTCCGTGGTGGAAAACGACGATATCCTAGATGATAGGGCCTGTGGTCTTAGCCATATAATCCACCCCCCATGTTAGGTATGCCTTAGTCAGGAATTTAACAGACGTTAAATTCCTGCGTTAAGGCATACTTAACGCGATATTATTTATCGCTAACCCTCCTTGATAATATCGCGAAGCTGCCTTCGCGATATTATCCCATGTTGCTTTTCACAGCTACGCCTCTTTTGCATCTCATTATCGATGCGAGGCGAGGTGTGTGAAAATGGGGTGATACGTCAAGGAATCACGCACTTGCGTGCCCTTGATGATAATGCGATAATATTATCGCCGCTTTGCGCCCGAAAACCGGCTCTAAAGCGGCAATAATATTATCGTCGCCCCTTGATAATATGCCCCTATGTGAGCTACTACACCCCATCCAGTCTGGGATTGGCCTAATTTTAGTAGAGAGACAGCCTTACTGGAAGTGACTGAGCTTGTCAGAAATGCTCTGGATGCTGGGGGCAAGGCTGTACTGATCCTTTTAGACCTTTCAGCTGCTTTTGTTATGGTGCCCCATTCTAGGCTTCTTTCTCGCCTCCAGGACATAAGGATCGGTGAGGTGGCACTTACGCGACTGAAGTCCTTCTTGGAAGATAGGGAATCAGAAAGTATGGAGGCCCCCATATTTCTCAGGCATAAGAAAACTCACAGAGGAATTTCCCCAGGGCTAGGCCCTCAGCCATATGATGGTTAATATCTATATGACCCCTCTAGCTTTCCTGTTAGTGTCTTTTGGGGTCAAAATAATTTCCTACTCTGATGATACTCAGCTTTTCATTTCATTTAAAAAAGGTGAAGTGTAAGAAAACAGGCCTTTTCACATATGTCCCCCACTTTTCGCCTCCAGTTAGACTGCTAGGTGCTGGTTTTCGACTCTGACAGTGCACTGAAGCCTGTTGACCAGGCCCCAGTGCCAGTACTCTCTCCCTAAAACTGTGATGTGCAAATTAGCAACCCCAATTGAAATGGACTTTACCCCCCTTATAGGTCCCTAGTATATGGTACAACTGGTACCCAGGACATGGGTGGTACGGGGATTCCCAGGGTTTGCTGCACTGTTTGTGCCACCCTGAGTGACTGAAGTCAACTACAGATGGCAAGCCTGCTATTGCAGACTGCAGGAGCAGTGCAAAGTGCTTGAACTCAACTCTGCCCTCATCATGTGTGTCAAAGTTAATGCACTGTCTTTGATATATGTCAGTCACCCCTAAGGAAGGCCTCCTAAAGCCCAGGAGGCAGGGTGTAGTATATTAAAGATGTGGACATGTAAGTGCAAGCTTATATGCCCCTATAGTTCCCTTTATCATAAAGGGACACTATAAGTGATAGACAGTCGATAGCATAATATGGGATAGCCCCCAGGCAAACCCAAGGTTGGCAGCACCATTATGGTACTGCCTAAATATATGGTGTTTAGTATCAAACAATGTGCCTTCTCACACCTGACATGAATCTCATGCCAGGAGCGATGTGGCATGCACCCAGGTGGATACCTAAGAGGTTGCCCGTGTGGCTGCCACAGCTTTCCTGTGCCCTGGCTGATAGCCTGCACTTGGTGCCTCCAAGACAGGATTCTGACCTCCTGCCAGGCAGTTCCAACACTCCCAGGAGTCGGGAACAAAGGCCTGGACAAGAAGGAGACCACACCTCCTTCCTTCCAGGCAGGCTAGAGAAGTGGCACATCAAGGGGGTGAGCTTCAAAGGCTAAACCACCTCTGACATGCATCCAGGCTTCCTTCCAAATGAAGGAACAGCCATACTCCTGTCCCCAAGCACACTTGCATCTGGGCAGGTGGGAAAATTATATAGTTAGGAGGCATACACCCCCAGAAGGCTAGTCGCACCTCTAGGGTGGGCTACATGGTCTGTACAGCCAAGGAAGACTTCTACTATATAAAAGTGGGTTCTTTGTAGGAAAGGTGACCTTCATGCCTGCATGTTGTAACTTCAGGGGAGGATGAACCGCTGGGGCTAGGAGCCCATTGGCCATTTGCAACCACATCCTTAGGATCTAGGATTTAGGGCTACCCCTGACACCAAAACCTTAGTTCTGAACAGCATACATCAGAGAGGACAAAGAAGAGACCCGTGTCTGTGACATCTGGACTTGCTCAAAGCAAAAGAGGGATACTCTGTCCCTATAGCAATGCTCCTGGAACTGCCTGATCGGGCCTCGGTCCGGGTTAACTCTTGGGTCCCCCAGACTGATGGACCCCTGTGAGATCCTGAAGCACCCTCTGACTCCCCGGGACTAGTGTTGCTAGTCCCCTGCAAACTGCAGTTACAACAACATTGCAGATCAGAAGAAACATTGGCCATCAGGCCCTTCTAGGATTCACTAAAATCCAGATGGTCTAGTGCATTGTGGGAACTATAGTCCTGCCTTCTATGAAGGTACAGGCAGTTACCGTGTCCCCCAGGACAACCAGACGTTGAAGTAACTATCTGCTCTACTTACCACCAGTCCAGCAACCGACCCCTGCACTTGATGCTGCACTTAGAGGAAACTCCATCCCATGTTCACCCGACACCCCCCTGTTGTTGTGTTTTTGCATCCTGTTCCTCCGCATCACCATTTTAATGTTAAAAGCAGCTCTCCCACGGATCCCATTCAGCACTAGGGACAGCCACGACAACTCTGCACCTAGGCTCTATGGGCCAGGTAAAATAAACTGACTGTCGTGGCTTTGTTCTGAAACTCGCATCACCTTTACCCTGCAAGGCTTCCATTCAACTCGACCTGCAAGTGAAAAAATTGTCACTAGTGGTTTTTCCTGTTGACCACAATGATAACGTTTCACTGTAATATTTTGCACTGATTTTATATTGCTTCTAAAATCTATGACTCCATTTATATACATGCTATTCCGTTCATTTCAGTGTCTTAATTAAGAGAGAAATAGGCTTTATTTTTATAAATTGGTGTTGAATTTCTTTCGAGTTGTGTCAATTACTTATCATCAATGTTGGTACTCTGAAGTGCTCAACACATGCTCCTCTAGTAATCCCTGACTGCTCATTGCCACATTGCCAAGACTGAGCTAAGGATTTATTAGTGTGAATCCAAGGACCATCTTTGGGGATTATGACAGTACTGCATGGTGAAGCTGAACCAGCGACACCACATAATACTCTACCTTTCTACATGAAGGTATTTCCCCATACATCAAACCTTGTCTTACTGCTGTCTTTCAATGGATGTGCTTGAACCAACCAAAGTGAAATGCAGATAAGATGGAGATTGTCTGTTTTGGACATGATTGCATTCTAGACTGGTGAATTCACTGGCCAGATGGAGTTCCATCTCGAGACCCACAAATTGCGGTGGTCAAAAATCTGGGTGTCAAGATTGACAAAAAGTTGTCCTTTCAAACATAATTAAATACTATGGTAGGAACATGTTTTGGCCTCATAAGCACAAGCAAAAAAAGTTTTAGCATTTTCAAAAAAACGGTGATTCTTGCCCTTACTATGGCTTGGCTGGACTATGCACATGCACTTTATTCTAATCTTCCACTTTACCTAGTAGATAAATTACAGGTAATACAAATGCTGCTGCTCACTTAAAGTTTAAGCTCCCATTGTGGGATCAAAGTTCCTTACATCTTCAGGCCTTGCACTGGCTCCCATTGAACACACAAATTTTGTTTAAAATCCTTCTTTTGACTTTCAAAGTGTTACATCAAAAGGACCCAAGATATCTATCAGCCGCAATGCATTAATATTGCCCTTACAGGAAACCGCGATCTTCCAATAGACTATTGGTGCCAGTCCCTAGGAATCACCTTTCGAAAACAGGTGGCCACTCTTTTTCCTATTTGAGACCCTTGGCTTAGAATAAACTCCTGCTTGAACTCTGTCAAACTGACTCTCAATGTCAGTTTAAAAAGGAGCATAAAAGCAGACTTTTTTCTCAAAACTTTGTGTAGTAATCATCCACCTCCTTTACTGCATTAGCACCGGAAGACTCCTTGGGGTAGCCGTGCGCTTCATTAATCCAGCTTTCATTTGATTTTATTTATTTCATCTGGCCTTTGGTGCAAAGCCCCAGAACAACATTTTGCTGGGGCTGTCAAGCATTGAAACTGCTTAGTAAGAAAATCTGAATAAAACCCAGGACCCATTTACCATTATTCATAAAACCAGTGATCCTTAACCTATGGTCTGAGGACCCTAGGGGGTCCTGTAGGCCTACTTAAGGGGTCCGTGACTATATACCAAAATTAAATATTATTAAAATTAATACATTAAAATTAATAAAGTAAGTATATATGATTAAAGAAGCAAATTCGAAAAAGTGAAACCCTTTTCTATGTGATTGTGACTTAAAATAAATATTTCAATGTTTGGGCATCTTTTTGGTATATACTTTTGTTTGTATTTTTTGTGTAGTGTTTTGCAGCTCAAATCATAGGAATTGCTTAGGCCGGTGTCACTGACTACCAATAATGGCTCATTGGGGGTCCCCGGATTCAACTAATGATTCAGTAGTGGTCCACAGAAGTCAAAAGGTTAAGAACCACAGCACCAAACCATTTATCGAGCAGAAAACATGACATTGTTGCTATAATCTGAAACTTTCTTTATTTCATATGTGTGGAAGGAGCTGTCTAAAATATTAGATGCAGCAAGTCGACTGGAGATTTTTTATTTTCACCTCCAATCTCACCACTGAGCTGACAACGCGATATTCCTTCACCGTTGCAGCCGACAGGACCTCTTAGAAATAACGAGGTTTGTGAATAGTGGTTATGGATATGACTCCGCCCACAGTAAAGAAAGTACCTCATGCAAGGGAAACCAATTTTAAGTACTCATAAGTGACTCAAATTGAGGACAATGCAATTCATCACCTCCCACAACTAACCTGCATTGGTTAGATGCTCTTCTTAATGACACATTCACAAATAGCACATTTTACCTCCCATCAGGATACATATGCACATAACATGCCAACCTCAATTTATAGTAGAAAAGAGGCTTTTTTTGCATCCCTCTTGAATGGTAAACAGACATAATATCAAATTCAAAATATCGACAGGACAGAATATCGAGTTTTTAATATAGAATGGACAGACTATCGAATTGCCAAAATATAGTGGTGAAGAATATCGAAAATCGGGTAAGAAATAAAATATTGATTTAAATAATATAGAAGTAAGTAATATCGACAGTCATAATATAGTTGTTAAAAATATCGATTTTTTTATAGTGTTTTAAGTGTTAGTATATGCGTTAAAAGTATGTATACATTTTGGAATGTATGTTTGAATATTTTTAAAGTAATTAATTTTATGTTACTTAATTTTTGTGTAATTTAATTCTGTAGCGGGTTGTGGGTTTATAAGGGATTAGGGTGGGAAGTAATTTAATTATAGTACATTAAATAATAATTTTTAGGAATTATTCATTATTTTTGATTTAATTTTGCGTTTTACTTCTGTAGCGGGTTGTGGGTTTATAGGGGAATAGGGTGGGAAGTAATTTAATTGTTATTAGGTAATTATTAATTGGTATTGAAAATTAATTGGTTGTTGATTAATTATTAATTGGTAAATAATTTGTATTAATTGGTAATTAATTAGTATTAATTGTTTAATTGATAATTATGTTAATTGTATTAATTTATTATTTGTAGCGGGTTGTGGGTTTATAGGGGAATATGGTGGGAATTAATTTAATTGTAAATAATTAATTATTGAATTAATTTTTGTATATTGCTAATTAATTTATTCCTAATTAATTAATAATTGGTATTAATTTTATTTATTAATTTTTGGTATTGAAAATTAATTGGTTGTTAATTAATTATTAATAGGTTAATAAAAAACATTGGTATTTATAATAAAGTAATTATTAAATATTGTTTGATTGGTAATTAATTTTAATATTTTGTTTTGGAATTAATAATTTATTTATTTTTAATAAAATATTAACTTATTATTTTCCCTACTATTGTACTCACTGGAGTGGGAATAGTAATTTTTACCCCGACGCTATCCAATGCTTTCCCTACTATTGTACTCACTGGAGTGGGAATAATAATTTTAACCCCTACGGTATCCAACGCTTACCCTAGAGTTGCACTCACTGGAGTGGGAATAGTAAATGTTACCCTCCCGCTATCCAACGCTTTCCCTACTGTTGCACTCTCTGGAGTGGGAATAGTAATTTTTACCCCTACGCTATCCAACGCTTTCCCTACTGTTGCACTCTTTGGAGTGGGAATAGTAATTTTTACCCCTACGCTATCCAACGCTTTCCCTACTGTTGCACTCTTTGGAGTGGGAATAGTAATTTTTACCCTCCCGCTATCCAACGCTTTCCCTACTGTTGCACTCTCTGGAGTGGGAATAGTAATCTTTACCCCTACGCTATCCAACGCTTACCCTACAGTTGCACTCACTGGAGTGGGAATAGTAATTTTTACCCCTACGCTATCCAACGCTTTCCCTACTGTTGCACTCTTTGGAGTGGGAATAGTAATTTTTACCCCTACGCTATCCAACGCTTTCCCTACTGTTGCACTCTCTGGAGTGGGAATAGTAATTCTTATCCCTACGCTATCCAACGCTTTCCCTACTGTTGCACTCTTTGGAGTGCGAATAGTAATTTTTACCCCTACGCCATCTGACATTTTCCCTACTGTTGCACTCAATGGAGTGGGAATAGTAAATTTTGCCCTCCCGCTATCCAACGCTTTCCCTACTGTTGCACTCTCTGAAGTGGGAATATAAATTTTTACCCCTACACTATCCAACGCTTTCCCTACTGTTGCACTCTCTGGAGTGGGAAAAGTAATTTTTAGCCCTACTCTATCCAACACTTTCCCTACTGTTGCACTCTTTGGAGTGGGAATAGTAATGTTTACCCCTACGCTATCCAATGCTTTCCCTACTGTTGAACTCACTGGAGTTGGAATAGTAAATGTTACCCTCCTGCTATCCAACGCTTTCCCTACTGTTGCACTCTCTGGAGTGTGAATATTAATTTTTAGCCCTACGCTATCCAATGCTTTCCCTATTATTGCACTGTCTGGAGTGGGAATACTAATTTTTACCCTCCCGCTATCCAACACTTTTCCTACTGTTGCACTCTCTGGAGTGGGAATAGTAATTTTTACCCTCCCGCTATCCAACTTTTTCCCTACTATTGCACTTACTGGAGTGGTAATAGTAAATTTTACACTCCCGCTATCCTACGCAAAAAATATTGCATTTTTTAAATTAATATTACGTTAATATATATGTATTAATATTATTTTTTTACTTCCATTAATTATTTAATAATTTTAAAGTAATTTAAGTATTTTTAAGTATGTTTCAGTTAATTACATGTTTTATTTCATTATTTTTACATTAATTTTAAGACATTTACAATCATTCGATATTGTGACTAACTATATTTTTTACAACGATATTTTGGATTCTATATTTTTGTACTTACCTGTTTGGAGATAGGGCTTCGATATTTTGGCATTCTATATTTTTACTTCGATATTTTGGCAATTCGATATTCTTCTTCTTCTCGATATTTCGTCAGTGATCCCTCTTGAATCTTTCAAATGAAACGTCCTGTAATACTATTTTAAACCTTTCCTGTGTCACCCTTGACTTTCCTGCAATGATATCTTATTTGGAAGTGCAGATCTGAAAACTACAAGCATTGCACAGTCAATGTGTCTTTTATGAGCAGGTAAAATGAAGCTTAACAGTTTGTGGTCAGTATCTTCAATTTTGGCCGTATTTTTCACAGCCACAAAAAAGTCTCTTCCTATGATTCAGAATGATATCAGAGATGGCTTTCCTTTTCATCTCAACTATGTCTGCAACTCAGCTTGAGGTCTAACACTTTGGACCACAGCCATGCACCACAAGTCCACCTCCTCTTTGGTCCTTGAGGTTTTGAGCACACTTTCAACAGTACTGGGTGTCTGTCGCACTCATCTAGAGCACAGATCATAGCAAAGAAGTTTGGAAGGGATGTATCTGCCTCAATAAAAATACAATATATCAAAAATCGACGTCAGTATGATGTTACATTTGACTGAACAAAGCGGGTGGAAATTTCTATTGCTGCATAATCTTTTTTGAAAGGCAAGTACACTATTCAGTTGAAAGCACAACCTTATAAAAAGGCAAGCAACATTCTAAACTGGTACTTGACTGCCAAAACTATTGATCACATATTGAATGAATTTACTCAGGCTAGTAATTTGCATGTTTTGAGAAGCTACTTGAATATGCATTCTTGTTTACAGGTCAATGTTTTAAGAAGATAAATGCATAAGGCTAAACTATAATTTCACTTACCAAGATATATGCTCTCATCAAGAGTGCCCTGGAGATGTCTGTGCATCACACCCCATAAAATCTGACACCACTGGGTTCAGAATGTATCTGGTGAGATAAATCGTACCTATTCTTAGTTTTTGGTGACTGAGGTGCATATTTTGGTCCCTACCACACCAAAATTAGAATGTCCCAATAAGTACTGTACTCTTTTCCTGTGACAAATTTGTAGTGAGGAGGTCAATGCATTTCATTACAAATGCAGGATACTACAAACTTACCACAGGTTTGCCCTGCTGGTACTTAACAAAGCTTGCAGACATTATTGCACCTGGTAAGCACCGGGTGTGGCAAACCCTACAAAACTTGTTTTGTGCAATGATCAGAACACTCCGCCCTCTCACAATCAGGGGCATAGTTGACATATAATCTGGGAGATAGTTGACATCAATGAAACAATCTACGATGCCCCTAGACCGAAGGAACTAGGTACTCACTCTAGTTCTGTGGATTATTTCAAAGAATTTGGTCATGTTTTAGTAAGTGATTTGCCTCCAGTCGTCATATAATGAAGCATGCGCCTCAGTCGTTTACACACTTAGTTGATGCCTGTATAGTCCATTAACACTGAACAACCGGTTGCTAGTTTATTGAACGTTACATTTAAATAGGCACGCCCTTTAGACAGTTAAATGAAGATTCTGTTAGGGTAATTTCCTGAATCCTTTTAGAGTATTGTTCACTGACACTCATGTTGCAAAGAACAACAGACCTTTTCTTGTCTGTGCTGCGCATGTTCCCGTGGTATCCTCAAATACATTTGGAAACGTCTCTCGTGAACAGGTGTTTATGTCAGACTACGCCATCATGAAGCCTCCTCGTGAAGGAACGCATTTTAAAACAAATACAAGAACTGCTAATATCAGTGGCCTACACCACAGTGATCTATGTAATAATCGTAACTCTACTCAAAATTATGCCCTCTACATTAGGCTCATTATTGTAGAAATTAAGTTTGCGTGTATTAAAATTCTACATTGTTAAATGTTACCATTGGGCTACTATGAACAATTGCAGTTGCTACTTCCTCTGCTTCTAAGTTTGATTTCCTCATGTTTTATTATTTTGCCATTTATATAGCATACCTGACCCTACGATGGCACTTTACAGTGATGCATAAGCAACAATAAAAAAGGATTATGACTGTACCCAATTCCTTCACCACCACTGATTTTTTTTCTGCAAGCCCACTAGACAACTATTTATTTGCCATTAGCTTGATATTTTAAACGTGCTCCTATTTGTATTTTAATATTTATTACATTTTGCATTCTCCTAGATTGCATACTAGGCTTCCATAAATTATTTGACCCTCGCCAATGTATTTATGACTGTCTGGACCAATGGAAACACAGAGAGTATCTTTTCCAGATTTTGTGTGGCAAGTAGCCTAACTAGCCACAGAACTGGAACTTGTTAGATGTTTACATCAGTGGCGGCTGACAACTTTAAAATATGGTGAGTGCAATGCCCGAAAAACTCACCATTTTTGCTGCACTCACTGGTACGGGACGCTTCACATTTTAATTCCTCGGCAGCGGGGGATCCTGGTGAGTGCAGCAGGAAAACGAAGGACTTCCCTCCTTCTGCAGCACAAATCCAACCAATCGTGGAGCTGCAGAGCAGCTCAAGAATTTATTGGAGCAGGCTAACCCAGCGCTTATTTTGAGGCTGGTGACCTGCGACTGCAATCCCTCGGCTGTTTCACAGCATTGGGATTGCAGCCTTTAAAAGTGTACATGACAGATTGAATGGCTGTAGACATCCGGCCAATCTGTCATGCGCACTGGTGAATCTGGAGTGATAGCAAAATTGTAGGAATCACTCAGCCCCACCCCTGCCCTTGCACTAATGACTACCATTTTATTATTTGTTATTTATTTGTCAAACACTTGCGTGAGCCTGGGACAAAATATAATAAAATGGTGTTTATTACTATTTTAATATTTTAATAGCATGTGTTTACCTGCTGCACTCGCAGCAGGCGTGGCGGCGCACCTCCGCTCTCGAAGAGGAACAACCCCTGGTTTGTATCTAATGCCTGTCCTTCTTCCAGATAAGGCAAGTGTTCTGAGGTTCATCTATACTTCCTTGTGTCCTTCTCACTTTCTTGTTAGCAGTGCTTGATTGTGTTTCCAATGTGTTGTAGCAATGTTTCTGTCCAGAGCTGTCAATTTTTGTTCTTGTTGTTTTGCACTATGTTTTTTCCTATTACTAAAATCACACGGAAATAGCTCGTATAGATATGGGATACAGTGATAATAAAGAAGATTGCATCATTACATACATATATATGAAACAATGAAAGCACTTCATAAGAACTTACCTCCTGTCATGTGCATGGTTAAAGTAATACAGGAGGATATTCACAGACCAGAGTTTCATAGAGTCTTAAGCCACCAAGATATACCTCGTGGATGTATGTGGAACTGGCCACCGTGAAACAGTGACCAGGAATTTAAAGGAAACGCGATTACTGTCTAAATCCATGTGAATCTATCAGTTAATTAAAATACGGTATGCCAGCTTCCCAATAGATAAGCCTGAAAACAGCCTGAATGGAAATTTTCAGGACCATTTCAGTGTGAGAGTTATCACTTAAATCAAAGGACATCATTCCAAATACATCATAAAAAAGATTTCATTCTGTGTATTATTTCATTATAGGACGTTGAACAAAGGCTTATGTAGCACAGCATCCATTCGATTGAACACCATTGCTCGCATATGTTGAAGCAGAGGTATAACATGATGCGATTCCTCACAAAATGCAATCCAAAGTACCATAAAAGTACAATCACAAATAACAAAGTACCCTTCTCTTCTCATAACATTTCTGTTGAAACACATGCCATAACGCAGCTTTTTTTTTTATCTGAGGGTGCCCACAGAGGCAGAGGTAGTCCCATGCCATGCCTCCCCCTGACACGCGAGTGCTAAGACCCTAATGCTAAATGAGGCTGAGCAGCCATGGCCATGCTGCCTGGCTGTCATTCAGGGATCCCCTGATTTATTCTGAGAGGGGGTCAGGAAGCCCTTCCCTAGCGTGTGCAGTGCATATTGTTCGCACTCTTATAAAGTGCCATCGTAATATTATTAGCTTACATCCTTTGTGGCCAAGTCACTCCCCCTTCTTCTGTTGTGCTCACTTGCCTCTAGTCATTATTTACAAAAGGAACATGTGCTTGGCGAAGAGTGAATTGGCTGCTTTGCAATGCTGTACCCCTCCCTCCAAAGCAGGGCTGGACTGGCTGTAGCAGGCACCGGGCAATGCCCCAGTGGGTCGCACGTGTGGGGGCCGGTTTTGGGCCTCTGGGGGCCGTTTTTGTTACAGGGCCGTTTTTGCAATCGGCCCTGTAACAAAATCAGCCATAAACCTGCCCTGGCAAAGAGCTCGGCGGCACCCCCCAACCAGGGGGGGGGGGTCGGGCATGCTCTTCGCCAGGGCCGGTTTTGGTTCCCAGTCCGGCCCTGCTTCAAAGCAATGAATGTTTGATCATTCGATCAGCATCTGCAGATTCTGTATTGCAGAATGAGTATTCTAGTCCCATCTGTAAATAAAATGTGGACTTCACAGCTCAAAAGCAATAGTTGTCATTTAACAAGGGCTGTGTCACACAACTGACCTTCAAAACTAAGGGCCAGATTTACTAAGCAATTTTGCGGGTGCAACCCCTAAATTCAGAAAGGGCCAGATGTACGAAGCTTTATTCAGCTCACAAACAGCCCGATTCGCAGAATAGGGCCGTTTGCAGCCTGTTTAACTGTACAAAGCCCTATTCGCGATAAGCTTTTAATGAATGGCAAGTTGGGTTGGTGAGTTGCTATTAGGAAGGGGCATGCCAAGGCTGTCCCTTCTGAAATCATGGGCTTTGAGCCAACATTTAAACTGCTTTCCCAAAAATGTTATTTACTGTATTGAATGTCCCTGTGCATTACCTTGGAAAAACTACACAAGAAGTAAAAAAGGGAATCATTCAGCATCAATCAATGATACTATGTAAAGTGGCTAATGCCCCTCTAGTTGAGTAATATGTAAGCTTGGCACTTGCCACCAATGCAATGAAATGGTTAGTCATGGAGGTGGGAAAGGGCTCTAGATGCAGACAAATGTGGGCTCCCTACTTACAATGAAAAAGAACAGATGGATTTGGATGTGCAAAACAGTGGACAAAGGATTGAAACAGCATGTGGAGTGGCCTACTTTGGCCACGCTGTGACAGGTCTAGAGGACGCATCCATCCTCCAGAGGATATCAATATTTTGGAAAGGAAGTGTCTCGATATCCTGTTGTCTTTTTGTTAAATATCAATAAGGTAGGACGGACTTAAATCAAGGCTTGATCTCTTAATGAATGAAATAAATTACCTTACTAACCGACATAGACCACTTAATTTCTAGATTTATTTTCAGATCTGTTTTGTGAGTCACTTTCAGTTATTGTCATCTTTAAATCTTTGGCACCCTTATTTAATTAATATTGTCTGTAAGCTTATACTGGTACCTAGCCATGTAAAGATGTCCACCATGTATCTTTATTCCGCACATGTGATGTTTTAGGGGGGGCGTGTCAGTGCTGAGATCGTGAGTCTTCTACTGTTTCTCGCCATGAGAGAACAGTCGAGTGAAGTGGAGCTATATATCAGATGCTGTAATACAGAGTTTAAGTAAGTGTTAGGCTCCTGAGGGCTGTAGAAGCATTGAAACTGACATTGTGAGTTAGAGGGTGGTAATTTGACAGCCTTTACTTGTGTTTTCTAGATGGAATAACCAGTATCAAAGTCGTGTTTTGGTAAGACCGCTTAGTGCCCTTATGGTGACCCTGCATGTTTGTTAGAGTGTAGCAAATCGCACCTAATGGAAGCTTTTGTTTTGACTTCACAGTGCAATTGACTTGTTTGATTAGGCATTCGTCGTGGAGCCATTACTGTGGAAGCAAGGTATTCCTGTAGAGATGAAGCACTATTTATAATTGGCTTATATTCAGACCCAGGATATGATGTACCTTCTATTGGATGTTTCACTTGGGATTTGTAGGTCACGATATAGATTGAGCTACAACACTGCTTTTCACTCAGTAGATGTGTGGTCACTTTCGTGGTGCTTTCATTGTAAGGAGGCGATGCACAGATTAGCTGGGCATATTGTTTTGACTACCTTTAGTGTTGTGTTCCATTTGATTTGTTTTCATGTTACAGGAGGAATCCCCTTATCAAGGCTTAGTCCTGAGGATGGTCTTGCGGACCTATATGGCCACTTGAGACCGAAACGTTGACAATGCATCTTTCTTAACTATCTTACTTTGTACTGAAGTTCCTTTGGATTGTTTTGAATGTTAATAATGTAGTTGATGGAACCATAGATTATTATAAACATTTTTTCTTAAGAGGATTGATTGCGCTTCACCAGATCTCTGGAATATATTGACACTAGTAGAACGGAGGGATTCTGTAGCTGCGCCCGTGTTAACACACTAATAAATTTATGTACTGCCTTAAGGTGTGATATATGCAATCAACTAAATACTTCTGCAACAATATACTTTTTTCTACTTCAATATGCCTGTATTTGATTTAATGAGCAATATGCAGCAGGATCACGTGTGACCATTAATCCTGCAAATAGTATGAAACAATTCCTTGAGGAACATTTTTGTGAATTGAATGTAGTACCCAGTTCCTTGGGGAAAACTGGGTTTCTCTGTAGTATTAGTATAATATTTAAAAGCAGTCACAGACATCCCTGTGAGTGCCAGCCATTCCCAATTGGTTGCAAATTGTGACCTGCCTCATGAATATTAATGAGGCAGATCCCTTGCAACCCATTTGGTATTGCAAACCGTGTAAAACACACTGTTGTATACACCTGTTTGCGATTTCCTAATATCTAATCGCAAATATTGCTACTAAGAAATCACAAAGGGGAGTCTATGTACATCTGGCCCCAAATCACAGCGTTTGTGGCAGCAAAATCCCTTTTCCTATTTACTAAACCCACTTCATGAGTCAAATAAGTTTTAAAAAAAATATTAAAATGGATTTAGAAATGGTAAACAATTCACAATTTGGAAGGGGTCAGTTTGTGAAGCAGTGCCACATGTCTCAATAGCTTGCAGCTGTAATTCCTATTGGAAATGGTTGAGCAGTTACAGAACCCCAAGATGGGGCGGTGACTGATTCGCAGTGAGGAAGCAATCCCCTTTAGTTCTCTTAGTCATCAGGGATCCGGGTGGCAACTTTGAGGGGAGAAGTTAGTGGTCCCACTGCTAACTCTCACTGAAGTTTTTCAAAAGCTTTCACTTAAAAAAAATAATATTAAAAAGCTCCTTGTCCCTAAAGTAAATTGGGGTACTTAATAACATGAAATAAAGTCACTGGGACATTGTTCTGCTGTCCTTTGCAGGTCACCATTTTATGATTGCAGCCAATCACAGGGGTTGAACATTGTGACCTGCCTAATAAAAATTTACTGGGCTGGTCATTATGCAACCCCTGAGACTCTTTATATTTCAAAACAACATATTAGCACTTTTTTGTAATCAGTATCTTAGCATTGTAAAGTCGGTTGCCATAGGTTGTTGTTGCTGATGGTGTTTGGCCAGCGGATTTGGAGGATTTTCCTCAGATAAGTGTTGATTTTACATTGGTGTTAAAAAGCCTGATCTTGCTTTGTAGAGTTAGGTCCTAAGAGCTCCAGATCTTCTTTAGCTGAATGAAGGTAGCCCTTGCTTTGCCAATTCTTGCCTTGACATCGGTGTCTGTGCTGTCCTGCTTGTTTATGACACTGCCCAGGTAGTGAAGGCCTCAACCTCTTCCAGTGCAAGATTGACTGCAGTTGTGCTGGCCGTGTTAGCCTTTGTATCTTGGCTTTTTCCCCTGTGAATGTTGAGGCAAAGTTGTGCTGATGTGGCTGCCACTTTGTCAGTCTTCTTTTGCATCTGGAGATGGGTATGAGAGAGTAGGGCCAGGTCATCTGCAAAGTCCAGATCATCGAGTTGCATTCAAGGTGTCTACTTGATTCCAATTCTTTTCCTTGCCATGGATGTCTTCATGAGCCAGTATATGGCCAGCAAGAAGAGAAAAGGCAAGAGCGAGCAACCCTGGCATACTTTAGTCTTCCGTTCGAAGGCCTCCATGAGCTGTACTCCATGAAATATCTTGCAGGTCATTCCCTTGTAAGAGTTCCTGATGATTCTTACAAGTTTATCCAGCACACCATTGTGGCGGAGGAGTTTCCAAAGGTTCTGCCTCTCCACGCTGTTGGGTGCCTTCTCATAGTCAATGAAGTTGCAATCTGGGCTGGTTAAGAGCTATGTTTGCGGAAGCCAGTTTGCTGGTCTTATAACTGAGCATCGACTTGCTCCTTCATTCTGTTCAGGATGACTCTGTTGAACACATTGCCTGGGGTTGATAGAATAGTTATCCCTCTGTAGCTTGCCCAGCTACTCAGGTCACCTTTCTTGGGGATCTTGATCCGATAACTCTCCAGCCTCATGGTATCTTTTCCTCTTCACAGATCCTTCCAAACATGGGGTAGAGCATGTCTACTGATGTTTCAATGTCTGCTTTCTGTGCCTCTAAAGGAATGTTGTCAGGTTCTGTTGCCTTCCCCGTTCTGAGATGTTTGACTGCTTTCTGTATCTATTCCCTTTTTGTTCTGCTGCAGTCACTTGGAAAGTCTTTGTCAGCTGGCTGTATGTCTGGTGCAGACTGTGGCACATACTGATTCAACAGTTCTTTGACGTACTGCACCCATCTTCTTTCACTACATGTCCTTCCTTTCACATACACTGCACCCTGACCACGGGTGTACCTTGGGCCTACTTTAGAGGTCACTTACACGTGAGGAATGGGAAGATTAGAGCCTGGTAGGTGGGTACATTTGCCAGGTTGACATGGTAGTTAAAAACTTCACACGCAGACACTGCAGTGGCAGGTCTGAGACACATTTGAAAGGCTACAGGCCCACTAGCAGCATTTGATTTACAGGCCCTGGGCACACACAGTGCACTTTACTAGGGACTAACCAGTAAATCAAATATGCCAATCATGGAGAACCAATCAGAATTACAATTTACACAGGTAGACTTGCACTTTGGCACTAATCAGCAGTGGCACAGTGCCCAGAGTACCAAAACCAGCAAAAACGAAATCCAGCACACAGTCAAAAATACAGGAGGTAGAGCCAAAATTACAGGGAAAACTGTGCCAAGGGTGCAAGGCCTAACAAAGCCTTTTTCAATTCTCCCTAAATTGACATCTTTTGATTTTGCCAAAATCCTTTTGCCCAAGTGCTATTTTTTCTGCAATGTCTGTGGTCACACATGGCAATATGGAATTTGAGCTGGCCAATCTGGAAGGATATATATGATGGCCCAGCTCAAGGGATTCTGCCAGGAGAAAGGGGTGTTCATTAAGGAAAGTGCTAACAAGGCAGAGATTAGGAAGGTGTAAGATCATGGGCAGCATCCCATCCAGAAAGGGAAGTGGATGAGGAGGAGGGATCTGAGTCTTTGCAAGGTTCAGAGCAGGACCTGACAGTGGGTATTGTTGTGCGGCCTATAACGGGGGGAGCAATTTTCTCCCAGCACAGGAAGTCCACTACTAGACCAGGCAGCAGTGTGACCTCAAAGAACCTGTCCCCAGAGGAGCTGGAGGTCAGGAGAAAGGAAATAAAACTAAAACTAGAGTTTGCCAAGATGGAGAAGGACAGGGTGCAGATCCTTGCCCTTGCTAAGCTTGAGATGGCGCAAGGTCTAGAAGAGAAGAGGCTGGCCATGGAGGAAAGAAAGATGGCCCATGAGCTGAGCCTCAGAGAGCTGGACATTAGAGACCTCAAAGTGGGGTCCAGCAACAACCATATTGTTGGTAGCATACCTATAGTGTCTTCACATGAGTCCAGATTTCATATCCTAAAAGACATGGTGCCCAGTTATGGAGTAAGGGATGGCGTAGATAAAAGGTTGGCAGTTTATGAAGTGGTATTGAAAGTGAACAGGGTCCTTGAGGAGCTCTGGGGGGAGTAGTTGATGGCGGTATATGCCCACAGTGGAGAAAGACACACTCCTTACATAAGAGGTTGGGGACCAGACCAGCTACACAGCTATGAAGACCATTTAGTCAGCAAGTTTGGGTTGACCCCTGAGAAGTACAGGCAACAGTTGAGGGCCAGTCACAAGCTCTCTGTACAAACATGAGTGGATTTCTGGGACTATGCTGGTATGGCACTGAAGGGCTGGGTGAGGGGCAGCAAAGTTAATAATTATGAAGGGTTGTACAGCTTGTTTTTAAAGGAACGCATTCTTGATACTTGTTTTCCAGAACTGCACCAACACCTAGTTGATAGTAAGCTTACTGACTCCAGGAAGCTTGCTGAGGAGGCAGACATGTGGGTCAGCGCCAGAGTGTTAAAAACAGTATCTGGGGGGACTCCAAAAAGGGTGGTCAAGGTTACCACCAGAGGAAGGAGGGGGGAGTTAAAAGAGTTCTCGTCAGGCTCCAAAAAAAATTCACAGGGAAAAGGGTCTGGTTCACATTCCCAATCTGGCCACCAAAATAAAAACTACCCTGACAAAGGTTAGCAACCCAAGCCTGTTAAGTGCTCTGAGTGCTACGTGTATGGACATTACAAGGGAGATCCCAGGTGTCTAAAAAGAACACCACCTCCCACTGGAGGAAAGGTTCCAGGGGTGGCTAGTGTAGTGCTGGGCAAGAGTTTGTCCCAATTGAAGGGGGAAGAGGAGAGGAGTTTAGTGCGGTTACCCACTCTTTGTGAGCATGAGGCAACAGGCTGAAGCCCAAGCAGCATGTCATGCTTCAGGTAGTCACCACATTTACTGGGAGGTCAACCTCCTTTACAGTGAGCCTAAGTCTCCTGGGCATGGGATAGCAAGGGACCTGGTGGCCCCCAATGCCTACTGGAGCTGGCGCATGAAATTCCCCTTGCAGGACACCTGGGCCAAGACAAGACCTTTGCAAGGCTAGTCCCCCACTTCTTTTGGCCTAGGATCAAGAATTCCTCAGATGAGTTCCATAGGATTTGTGTGAACTGCCAGGCCAGTGGGAAGAAGGGCAGATGCTTAAAGTCCCCCTTAATCCCTTGCCTCACCATTTGAGAGGGTGGGCATGGACATTGTAGGGCCTATGGACTCCAGAATTGTTCAGAAACAGGTTTTTCCTGGTTCTGGTGTATCATCCCACTAGGTATCCAAAGGCAATATCTTTGAGAACAATGACTGCACCTGAAGTGGCAAAGGCCCTGATGGTGATTTTTACCCAAGAGGGTCTCCCCAAAGGAAGTGGTGTCTGACAGTGTTACAAACTTTATGTCTGCTTATATGCAGTCAATGTGGAAGGAGAGTGGAGCAACTTACAATTTCTCTACCCCATTACCATCCACACACCAGTGGGCTTGTTGAGAGGTTCAATAAGTCTCTAAAGGGCATAATCAGAGGTATACCAGAGGCCCTGAGGAAAAAGTGGGACATCCTCTTATAAAGCCTGTTGTTTGCTTACAGAGAGGTGCAACAGAGAAGAGTGGGTTTTGAGCTGTTGTATTGGCACCCTGTTAGAGGACCTCTGAGTCGGTGAGGGAAGGTTGGAAGCAAGCTCCCAGGAAGGAACCCCAGGATTTGGTGAGCTACATACTGGCCATCAGAAGCCAGATGGCCAAGTTATGGAAGCAAGCTTCCAGTAACCTAGAAGCCAGCCAGGAAGTCATGAAGGAGTGGTATGACAAAAATTCTACCACTGTGGAGTTTCAACCTGGTCAAAAAGTATGGGTGATGGATTTGGTAAAACCCAAGGCCTTCCAGGATTGCTGGAATGGGCCCTAAGAGGTGATTGAAAGAAAGGGTTAGGTTACTGACCTGTTCGACCTCAAGACCCCTGGGCAAACCCAGAGGGTGCTACATGTAAATTGCCTCGAACCCCACTTTGAGAGGTCTGAGCTCACCATGCTGTTGGTAATAGATGGAGAAGAGGAAGAGGATGGTGAACCTGTCCCTGACCTCTTGGACTCCAAGGAGAAGGATGGGTCTATGGAAGGAGTAATCCTTTCCCTCACTCTAATTCCTTAACAAAAGAGAGACTGCCACCAAGTGTTGGGGCAGTACTTTTCTCTGTTCTACGGTATCCTTGGGACTACCCACCTGTGTACCCATGATGTGGACACAGGGAACAACCTCCCTGTTAAGTGTACGTCTTACAAGTTGCCTAATAAGGTGTGGGTGTGTTGCACACATACTTTACACATTGCCTCTTTAGATAAGCCTGATTGCTCTGTGCCAAGCTATCAGAGAGTGAGCACAGGTTATCTTTTAGTGACTATCTAACTTCCGCTGACTAGAGTGGTGTGCCTGCCTGGCCTGGGTACATACCTCAGGCAACCAGGAATCCCATTTCTAACTAAGGCATGTCTGACTAGGAATCGGCCTTTGGAACAATAGCATATCAACTGGAGCCTGCCAGTGCCTGGATACCCTCACAGATGACAAGAAGCACTCTACAAATCTATTGATTGATTGAAGCATATGGTACTTCAATTCGGTGGTAGGTGTTTAGGAACAGCTAATGGTGGAATTGGTGGTCATGAATTACTATATAGTGATGAGGAGTTGAGCAGAAAGAGAGATTTTGTGGATGGGCTGGTAACTGTCTGTGTCATAGATGCTGTGATGCTGTGCTGTAGTGAGGAGTATCTGGGTTTGCAAGTATTGAGGATGGTTTGTTTTGATATTTTGAGGTGCAAGAAGATATAGAAGCAACTGTTGTTATCCTGAACTATGGTGATACCCTTGCTGTGTGGTCCATTTGGGGAAGCAGTGTTGGCATGATGCACCCCTTGGATTTCAGTTTTCTAGATGGCCTTCACGTTCAGAATTTTCTTTTTTAATTGTGCACTGTTAAGGCACTCCAAAGCAAGACATAGAGCTACTATCAAAACCAGTAGCTAGGGGTTCGAACCTGGTTCCCCAGCTCCAAAGTCAGCAGCTCTGGTGATTATGCCACATACTCTCCCTCTTCCCAAAAGTGTACATATATATATATATATATATATACACACAGACACACACACATGCACGCATGCAGGCACACACGCAGGCACACACACACTTTGATGTAAACAGCCATTGTCTTACTAAGTAATGGCATCTGGGTGTGGATGAATGCTTCTAAGTCAATATAAGTGGTATGAGGATACATCTTATTAACATAAAACATTGAAGATGTGGGCATTAGTTGTCAGATTTTACTGTTTCTTTCAATTGCTGTGTCCTTCACAAGATGCCACTTTGTAAAGTACATTCATATTTCAAAGTTCCCGAAGGAAAGGTCAGATTACACATCCCAGTACAATTACCATTATCAACGGGACAACTATGAATGCAGCATAATTGAATGGTTTGGTTATGTGTGGGTTTTTAATAACACTTTCAGGTAATGTCAGTTATTTGTATAAATATTGTGAGGCAATAACCATTGCATTTGCATTTGGTGTGTGTGTGTTATTACTGTTGTGGCAGTTATGGATGTCAGAGTTAACCATAACTGGTGAATTTCAGGGATTTATCGTTTTATTTTGTGACATTATCAGAGTTTTTAAGTGAACTTCAGATTTTTTTTTAAACCTATATTAATGTATTATATATCCAATTCTGTAATTTCGTTTTAAATGTGGAGTTTTTGTAAATTCCTGGGGCTTTTTTGGTGATATACTACCTCAAACGTCCACAAAGGTTTTCTATTTCCCTCTGTCCAATTCCTTTGGCCGCTAGGATCAGGGGATGGCCAGAGGGCCTGAGCTATATGTAGGCCCTGCAGCCAACCTGCCATGGATGCAACCCTCACTACACATGGTCTTTGGCCGTGTGCAGTGGTGGCTGCCTGGCCTATGGAGAGGCCCTACAGCTATGCTGCTGCTGGCAGCCATCCCACCCTAAGCGGACAATCACCAATGAGCATGGTCTTGGCCCCATGGCCTGGTCAAAGAACAGGGCCTGTTTGTAAACTGCTTTGTGCATTCCTCACTAATTAAGCACAGCATTCACCCATGTGCAGCAAAGCTTGGCCCACATGGCCTGTCCTTCAAGCTGTTGAAGGAAGGGTGAGGGATCATATCCTCCTCGAGGATTTGTCTCTTGTGAATAATGTCCCCCACACACTCAAATCAAAAATAAGCTTTATTCGGAAAGTTGATTTCAATCCATAAAAGCGTATACATTATAACATATCATACTGAATACATATACACATAAAAAGGTTTATAAAATCCTATATGTACACTCAAAAATGGCAATATATCTTAGTTTAGATCAATTAATTTGTAAATGCCACAAGTACACAGCGATGACAACATAGGGCACATCTTATCAACTATGTTTTTTAATTTTATATATTTTATTTGTTGGAAAGGTGTTTGGTAAGGTGTTTGTTAAAAGCAGCAAGTGATATTCTGGTCTCTATGTTTGGGTGGCGGCAGAAAAAAGAAAAGAGATAAATAAAAACAAATTCTTTCCATTAAAGGTAGACATTGTCAAAACTGTTCCTGAAAGGTATCTCTAACCGTGGGCACTGACTGAAATGAGAATGTTCAGTATTTGCTTATATTTCCTGAAAATAATGCTGACTAATCAAAGAGCAAAGGTGCAGAGTGCTATGGGGCGATCACAGTGGGGAGGACGCAAGGGATCTGTGAAATATTTTCGACATTTGAAAAGGGCCATTGAAATATTTTTCATAATTCACAGATCCATGTGAAATATGGACTTTTATACCACTGGATACAAATATACAGATGCTGAGAGAGCTTTATACTATATAATATACTTGTTGAGGGTGGCGAGTGGCCACGACTGATGAGAGGCAAAGCCTTGAGGGGGCCATAATGACAAATCTTTCCCTCGACATTGGTAATGATTAGCTTATCACTCACTACTGATCTTCATGGATGGTTTTATGCTATGTATTTTAGTTAAAAATAATGGAATCTAGACAGAATCAGAATATAAGGAGTTAAATCAATTCATTGAGATACAATCACTCTGAAAAAGTCTCCTGACTTTTATGAGAACAGTTTTCCTTTCTAAGGTCATTGTAATATGCATTCAGTGAGAAACTGAGATTTGTTTTCTCCTGTCATTTGTGCTGGACTGTGTTTCTAACATGGAATTTGATGTTTGCATTGTATTAATAAATGTACAAATATGTATATTAGTAACCGTGCTTTAAATAACATGTTACTGGGCCACATATGTATTAAATCAAGGTGAGATTTGTGTCATGCCAGCATAATGTCATGTAATTATGGGAATTTCACTTTATGCTTATTATGTGAAATTCACAAAATAATGCTAATATGCCACATTGTGACACATGGCAAAATATTAACACAGGAATAACTCAAATAAACAGAAGACGAATGGCAATTGTTCATGGCACTTGTGTGTTTTACGTTATTTGTTTAGTGCAAAATGTGTCCTTGGGCCTAAGAATGGACACAATGATGCATTTCACGCTACTAAAGTATAGCACTAATTCTCCAATTTTCATTTCTCTTAAATTTGGGGTTCATTTCAGAAATGATACAAATTTCATACACTCCTAATGTGTGTGTTTGCGTGAGTGCATAGAGTCATTGAAATAAATCAAATATTTAACTGACATTCTAATTAGAGGAGATCATACATGTGTTAAAAAAACTCAGAAATTCACATAAAAAACAAAGGTTGAAGTGATGTTATAGTCAGCTGTTAAAATTAGATAAAAATGTATGTTTACAAAATGGAGAAAAAACTGATATTACACAGTTATAGTTTAGTGAACTAACTATGAATTGCAGTGCTTATGAACTCTCATATTACATCACTCATGAGATGTTAAATTACATCATTGGTGTCATTTGTGATGAAATATCACATGGCATCTCTAATTACATCACCAATGACACCATGAGAGATTTACTTAAAACCAGAGTTACATTGCAGTTATGGGTATACATTAAATCAGAAAACCATTGAAACGGGGAAGTTTTGGATAGGAGCACAATCCATAACTTACACAACAACCATGAAAACCATCGCTCACTCATCTAATATATACATTCCTGCACAATGCTTAACTTCCTAACAGCCTGTCTGATATCAATTCAATTCAATAAGCTTTATTCGAGTGCTACATAAGACAATCATAAAAGCACATAGAAAAACACAACAATACATAATTTTTTAACATTAAAAATATCATACCAATATAAAAAACACCTCATTTCATAGCCTAAGATAAAATAAATATCATTTCGGTATAAATACGTTATAGGATTAAAAACGTGATTGAATTCATGAGTGCTGTATCCAAAGAAGAGATTAGGTAAGCAAACAGTTCCTATGTCTCAAGACTTGCTTCAAATAAATTACTATTCTAAAAGTAATGTGCGAATTATCAAGCTGTTGTAATGCAATTAAGGCAGGTCGACATTGGCGGAGCCCAAACATTTTTAAAACTGGTACCAAATACAATTGCCTCAAGTGGGTATAAAATTTACAAAATAACATTACATGAATCATAGATTGATTAGAGTTATTATCACAAGGGCAAAGAGGGAGATGTTGAGACCAATCGTTCTTTGTAGGCAAGGTAACTAGTCTATCAAATATTCCCAGCCTGAATCTAGTTAATAAAAATCTATCATAAATTCCGGGTACAGAGATTAAATAGGGCTGAATATTAAAAGTAGTTGAAACCATCTGGTTGTGAAGTACAGTAGGTTTTAAAATTTCAGACGACACTCTGTTGGAATCCAACAGCAGAAGACCCTCTTTTCTCAGATTTTTCCTTGTTATTTGTCGGATAGATAGAGGGTTCGTAAAGTACTCTAAGTGGCCAAGATCTTTTAGAGTGTTACGGACATATTTTATCCATGGGATTTTCAGTGCCCCTTCCAATTTTAACACATCTAATAAAATATCCCTGTTTGACTTGGCCTCTTCTTTAGTCCATAGCCTATGCCAAAGAAGAAGAGGCTCTAGCTTTATTAAATCAGAAATGAAAGTTGAAGTTGAAGTTGAAAAAGAGAGCCCCAACTCCGCATGGCATATATATATGATGAAGTGCTATTCGGAACTGATAAAATATATCTTAAAAAATAATTTTTTAGGAGTTGGATTGCAACCGAATCAGTAAACCCCCAAACTCCTGCCCCATATAAAACAGATGAGACACACTTTGCCTTGTAGATCTTGATAAGCTTCTCGGGTGGTCTCTTTCCCAGCTTTCTAGCAAAGGTGGTTAGGGCTGCTGTTGTACGTAGGAGTACCAGCTGTTTTTCTAAGACTGCTTGTCCCCAGGTATCCTTGTGTGCAAAAAGAATTCCCAAGTATGGGAACTCTTTAGTTACCCCAATCTTCTGCCCTGCAGCAGACATACCTTTGGGTTTCTTAATGCTAGGACCACAACGCATAATGAATGTCTTATAGGAGTTTACTCTCAAGCCAAGATTTTTCATAAAAAGAGAGAAGCTCTCTAACACTCTCTGAAGGCCAGCCTGTGTGCGGGACATCAACACTGCGTCATCCGCATATAGAAGCGCTGGTATTGGACGCAGTCCCGCTTGTGGAAAATCTTTATTGTCTTTAAGAAGGGCGCTCCCAAAGCCCATTAATATAAAGGTTAAAAAGAAACAGGGCCAGAACACAACCTTGTCTGACTCTGCTCTTAATTGGAAATGCAGCCGAACATTTGCCCTTTAATCCACATCGCACACGTGCCTTAGCATCACAATAAAAACGCTTAAGAAAATAAATAGTCTGAACATCAACCCCCATATCCTCTAAAATAAACCAGAGTTTGCTGTGGACCATGCAGTCGAATGCGGCTGTGAAGTCCACAAAAGCGAAAAATAGATTTCCCTGCTTTGCCCTTGTGTATTTCCCCACCAGGATTGATAGATTTACACCCTGCTCGGTCGTTCCAAGCCTGGCACAAAAATTGTACTGCAGGTCAGACAGAACAGAGTTTTCCTCCACCCAATCCTGGAGGCGTTCTAATATTATTCTACCTGTTACTTTTGTAATGGCGTTGAGTAAAGAAATGGGCCTATAACATCCTGGGTCCTGCCTGTCCCCCTTCTTAAAAATAGGCACAATTGTAGATTCTACCCAGGTAGGTAAAAAAGAGGTACTACAGATAGCTGTAAACACCTGGGCTATGATAGGCCCCCATAGAGAAATGTTAGTTTTAAAAAAATCCCCGGGAACCCCATCCGGCCTGGGGGCCTTCCCTCCCTGAGTTCTAGATAGAGCCCTCTCCACTTCATCTAGGGTAAACGACAAGCCAGAGTCATGATGGGATAAATTTAGGTTATAATCCTCCTGATCATTACTACTCGTCTTATCAGATAGTCCCTCGCCGTTATATACTCTTGAAAAATGCTCAATCCATTGATCCTCACCGATTGCTATTTCGATGGTAGGACCAGCTTTGGGTGAAAGAAAAGGTGTTTTAACAGCCTTCCAGAAAGCCGAACTATCATTCGCCAAAGAGACCGTATGTAATGCCTTCCATGCCTCCTACTTCAGGGTATTTTTCCTTGTCTTAATTGCTTGTTTGTATTCCCATCTAGCAATCCTCAAGTCAGCCAAGTTCCTAGGGGATTTATGTAACTCCCTTTTTACGTGAGAGTGCACTTGCGTACACCTGGAGTCAAACCATCCACTCACATGTTTTTTACTATTTATGCGTCTGAGCAGGGATTCTTTTATGGTTTGGGATATCACCAGGAAAGAGGCAAGAATCTTGTCTGGGGCGGCTGTTTCAGACAAATAGGTCTCGATGGCAGATTTACATCTATTCACCACTGACTTGATTATTGCTGCTTCGTCTACCATGGACCAACGCAGGGAAAAACCATTTGTACTCCCAATAACTTTATTTTCTAGCAATTGGTCACTTGTGCTAGATTTAGCCATTTTATCTGACATTAGCTTTATTGACAGGCACAAAGGGAAGTGGTTGCTAAGGGAAATATCTGAGACGTGGAATGAGTGAAGACTCTGCTCGTGATTACTTGACATTAAAACATAGTCTATGGTGGAGAATAAACCCCTACCGTTGAAAGTCCAAGGCATAGAGACAGGTGTTGGACACAAATCATATACAAATCCCAGGTCAAGAGAAAAGATCAATTTGTTTAGTTTTCCCCCTAGGGCAGAATGCCGGAAATGAGATGAGCATACCCCTTCTTCAATCGGGAACCCGTATAGATTATCCTCGGCCTTAGGGCATAGCGCACAATTAAAATCACCTGCCAATAGCATTATCATTTCTTCGCCTTACTTCCGCTAATGGATTTCAATCGGGTTGTAATATTCTTAATTACAATTCCTACTTCGGCTTGGGGAATATTATTGTAAAAATTGGTTAAAACTAGGCAATGTTTTGCATCAATGTCCAATGTGAGTATTTGGAAATAGTGGTCATTAGCACACATCGTTATTTCCTTTATCTTCAGAGCACTCGATATATAAGTGCTGAGACCACCAATCAATCAATCAATCCATTGATCCTCACCGATTGCTATTTCAATGGTAGGACCAGCTTTGGGTGAAAGAAAAGGTGTTTTAACAGCCTTCCAGAAAGCCGAACTATCATTCGCCAAAGAGACCGTATGTAATGCCTTCCATGCCTCCTACTTCAGGGTATTTTTCCTTGTCTTAATTGCTTGTTTGTATTCCCATCTAGCGATCCTCAAGTCAGCCAAGTTCCTAGGGGATTTATGTAACTCCCTTTTTAGGTGAGAGTGCACTTGCGTACACCTGGAGTCAAACCATCCACTCACATGTTTTTTACTATTTATGCGTCTGAGCAGGGATTCTTTTATGGTTTGGGATATCACCAGGAAAGAGGCAAGAATCTTGTCTGGGGCGGCTGTTTCAGACAAACAGGTCTCGATGGCAGATTTACATCTATTCACCACTGACTTGATTATTGCTGCTTCGTCTACCATGGACCAACGCAGGGAAAAACCATTTGTACTCCCAATAACTATGTTTTCTAGCAATTGGTCACTTGTGCTAGATTTAGCCATTTTATCTGACATTAGCTTTATTGACAGGCACAAAGGGAAGTGATTGCTAAGGGAAATATCTGAGACGTGGAATGAGTGAAGACTCTGCTTGTGATTACTTGACATTAAAACATAGTCTATGGTGGAGAATAAACCCCTACCGTTGAAAGTCCAAGGCATAGAGACAGGTGTTGGACACAAATCATATACAAATCCCAGGTCAAGAGAAAAGATCAATTTGTTTAGTTTTTCCCCTAAGGCAGAATGCCGGAAATGAGATGAGCATACCCCTTCTTCAATCGGAACCCCGTATAGATTATCCTCGACCTTAGGGCATAGCGCACAATTAAAATCACCTGCCAATAGCATTATCATTTCTTCGCCTTACTTCCGCTAATGGATTTCAATCGGGTTGTAATATTCTTAATTACAATTCCTACTTCGGCTTGGGGAACATTATTGTAAAAATTGGTTAAAACTAGGCAATGTTTTGCATCAATGTCCAATGTGAGTATTTGGAGATAGTGGTCATTAGCACACATCGTTATTTCCTTTATCTTCAGAGCACTCGATATATAAGTGCTGAGACCACCTTTTGCCCTCCCGCTCAGACCATCTATTGCTGGGATGTGATAAGTTCTAAACCCATTCATATGGACCACCTCTTTCGACCATGTTTCCTGGAAACATAAAATGTCAGTGTTTAGGACAAAATCCCACCACAAATGATTACTTAACTTTGACCGGATGCCGGCCATGTTCCATGATGCGATATAACAGAGAAGAGATTTATCACCATCAGGGGCAGGTGTGATGGTTACTAGCCCTAATCGGGCCTCGACTGGATCATGGGGTAACTGTGGTACATTTAAGCTATCCGCAGAGTTAGGAAGATTATTCGTAATTAAAGCTATCCTCCCCAAATCCTCTTCCCTTTGACACCCATTAGGGGGAATAAAAGGGTATATATTTCCTGCCCTGACTAGTCCAAACTTGCTCTTACTTTCAAGTGAGTCAAGTTCCAAGTTGGATTGAGGATAAGGCCCCAGAGCCAGTCAGTCAACATCTTACAACTGGCTCAATGGGTCAAATTGATTACTCACGGAAATCCGGAATGTAGACTCTCTATTACCTCTATAATCGCCTCCTACATCAAATGGTGCCCAGCAAAAATTAAAGTGTTTTGGTGGTTGGTAAAAATAACCAAGGGGGAGAATATTGATGTCATTAGGGTTAAAAGACCCAGTACTTCCCCTATCCAGAATTGCGCACACCAAAGATGTCGAACCAAAGGTTAACACAACGCAGTCGCCACTAGAAGTTTTTGCCGAGGTGCCCACCCACCCTATTCTCCTTACCATTTTAAATTCAGAAAAAAGAAAGTTGGTAATGCCAGTCCTTAGGCCGAGGAAGAGTAAGGACTTATTCCTCAGAGTCGATCAATGTTCGAAGGCGTTATTTGGTAAGGGGGGTACGTTTGTCAGAATAATCGTATACGGAGTTGCTTCAGGGGGCAAATTTAAGTTTTGTGGGGTTATCGTGGACATGTCTCTGTGATCGGGTAATTTAGGCCCTTTCTCAGAATCATTAACTTCATTTTGCCCTGGCTGCCTAGCACCTAATATACGGCTTTCTAAGTTGGCTGCATTGCTAGGCTCTGGGATTGAGTGGCACATTTTCAGAAGATGTCCGGGTTGAGCAGAGTTGCGAGAAGTACTAGGATTATTATTACCAGAAGGACTCCTAACTTGCGCTTGTCTAGGTTCAGGAAAACTCACAATTTGGCCATACTCGCTACTCTTCGCACTATTATTATGCGGGACTGAATTGAACTTAGGGTTAGTGGCGGGGGGGACCAATGGTTTACAGCATACCAGCTCTTCCACCTTAGCAAGCCTGATTTCTACCATTGATATTTTTTGTAAAATTGGATCCAGTAATACTGTTAACATAGACTCCAGTCTACCCCAATAATTCTCTTCAAGATTGCTATCCACATTCTTTCCAATCGTAGTAAGAGGAATGCTGTTAATGGCGCTAGAAGGGAGTTCATTATGACCACTTGGATCTGCAGGGGTTCTCAGTCTCTTCCCATTTGTTTTTTGCACAAGTTTGTTCTGTTTGCATGGTCCACGACTCTTTCTGTTTTTTGGGGGATCAGCCATATGAGTTATACTTGCTTTGGTATTCTGGCCTCTAGTATTAACTTTGGGCCTAGCAGAACTTTGATCGATGCTAGTCGAAGGAATAGAAAGAGAGTCGTCAATCACATAGTCTGGTTATTGTCGAAGTGATGAACTAGCATGAAAAGAATCTGCCTCATGAGTGGTCGTTAAATTAGGTTCAACTAGTGATGGTGTCAGGGAGAGTCTATTTTGGGAAGAGAGGGGTTCAAGTGATAGCCTACTTTCTGTAAGTTGGATCTCCTTAATTAGGACAGATCCTACCCTCTGTAGAAAAGGGTCCAGAGTCCCTGTCACACCCTGTCCTGGTTTCCTCTTACTCATAATAGACAAATTATAGTTGCAGAAGTGTAACGTAATATAACAATGTCAATACCACAGGTATTACCGTTTGCGACTTATGAAGAATCCGCAGCCAAGTTCTTAAGGGGGTGGCCCAGCCCGGCCTCTGACGGGCTCCGACGGGCGCGGAGCCCCGATGTCGCTTTATGCGCTGGTTGGCGCAGAAGTGATGCGGCTCCTGCTGCTATGCCCCCTGGGTTGTGTAGTCTGGGCAGTCTGCGGGAGGAGAGGGTGCATCTGGCCAGCAGGTAGGAAAAAACAAGACAGGCGTTCCGCGCAGCGGGAGCCCCGATGTCACTTTATGCGTCGGTTGGCACGGAAGTGATGCGGCTCCTGCCGCTATGCCCCCTGGGTTGTGTAGTCTGGGCAGTCCGTGGGAGGAGACGGTGTATCGACCTGACAGCGACGGAGTCAGCAGAGAATTTCGCCACCTCGATGACTCGATTCGATGACGGTGTGCCACTTAGGTGATAGGAAACAGTCTGTTGATGCGGACGGCGGTTTAGCCAGCACAAATCTAAGTATGGCAGGCGGGATACTTTGAGCTAGGCGGAGTACTTGGATATTCCACCTTAGTGTTCTCATTCTGTGGGCGTTTTTCTTCTATATCTTCCTTTTGTATTTGTCTTATGCCTCTCTTGTACAACTGTTTTGATGCTTTAGGTGGTAATGTTTTGTATGCATACTGGAAAACGTAACCGAATCAGAGGCTGCAGGGGATTTAAGCAGGGAACCTGAGAAGTAGTATGGAGCCAGGAGAGGAAATGCCGATCCGATGAGGACGCCGATTCAAGCAGGGACTCGGACATGAAGTACGGAGCCAGGAGAGGAAACTCCGATCCGATCCGATTAGAAGGACGCCAATGCTGATTCAAGCAGGGACCCGGAAGTGCAGGTAAGACCCCTGTGTCACTCACTTTGTTGCTGGATAGAAGAAAGCAATACTCCTGGTTGCGTCAGCATGGTAACATGCCCCACCTCACCTCTGCTTCTGAGAGTCCAGTAGTCCGGTGGGGAGGAGGGTGAAAGACCGTAAGCTGCAGCACAATGGGGGGAAGCCAGGAAGCCATGTGCAGGCAAGGCAGGAGAATCCTTGTAGCGCAGCCTCCGCTCAGCAGCACACAGCCGTGCTCAGCCACCTGCGGCAAAGCTGCTTACAGGGCTGGGCTGGAAAGGAGGATCACAACCAAACCAAAACTGGAGCGAAACCCGGAATAGAGGCTGGGCTTAGCGGGCCGTTTGGACTTTTGCAGGGAGCAGGGAACGGGGCCAAACCCGACTGCGGTGTTCTCGGCTGCGGCGTTCTCGACCCGTGCTCCTGCTCCTCGCAGCTTCTCACTGCACTCGACAAAATGGAAAACGAAAAACGTGGCAGGGAATCGGATTGCAACAAGTTCGCTTCGCTGTCTAATATCAAGATGGTTCATTGACTAACACCAAAGTTATTAGTACAAGGCCCAGTGCTAGGATTTATGACAAATCGAGCTGCTCAGGGCCTTAAGTCCACAGGGGTACCACAGTATCTGGTCAACACACGCTGTGAATGACCTTCGACCTCACAGTTTTCCCTAAGTGCCTGGCTAGCCCCTGCTGAGATCTACCACTTGACCATGTTCATCTTAGCATATTTTGTTGAAACCTGAAATCCCTACACTGGGTTCAATATGTTTACAGTCTTTCAAGTCCTATGCAGTTTCATCAACCACCACCGAAGGTATTAGCAAATTAACACTTTATTGACTCCCCCAGTACCTCTCACTTTTCTTGATGGACATGCATGCAGCTCACTGAACATAGAGTAAGCTAAACATGCTAATGGCCTGCCAAATATCATACTGGTCCATGATACAGAAGCAAAGATAGTCGCAAATCGAAAAACGTTGACCCACTTTAATTTTCCCCCTTTGCCAGATCTGCCTCAACCCTAAAAATGTCTTGCCAGAGCTCAACTTGCTAAAAGCCATTCAAATATCTAACTGATTCATTAATCAGCACCAAATCAATAGCAAATTCACACTCTTTGACCCACCCTATTCTTTTATTTGCTGTACTGGGCTTAACTTAACAGCCTATCAAATATACCCATTCATAAACTAAAAGGTATTAGCCAACCGGTGCCTTTCCTGTATGCGCTTGTGCAGAATGTAATATGCTAGTTATTATTTAGTATTTCTTGCACCTAGTCAAGTAAAGCTTGGTAACTTAATTTCTACTGACCGGGCTCCACTGAAGAGCTCAAGAAGAGCAGAACATGTGTCTAAGGCTACTAAAATGACATGTTGGAAAACAGTGATAGTTATCAATCTTTGCCTCACTAGAAAAACTGCAACATTAGAAAGATGGACCACAATGACCACTAAGCACACTGGGAGGGGTTCTGAGTCGTGTTTCATCTGAAGTCAGAGCTGAAGGCCAGACCTGTTTTAAGTGTAGTCATATGGAATGTGTTCTTTACCATGGTTCCCAGGGCCAATTGCTGTGTATCAGAAAAAGTTGTCCCTTACAGTAACATTTTGTTTGCTGAACAGTTAAGAAGGCCTTGACCTTTAAATGTAATGCTGCAAAAAGTTTGCCACCTGCTTCTTGTATGTTTTGAAAAGACAACAACATATTGGTATACATTAAAAGTCAAAACGATGTGCCTCACTGTAAGACCACCAGCTTTGCATAGAATGACCACGTTGACCAGAATGCACTGGGAGAGTTACTGAATTGTATTTCACCTGAAACCGAAAGATGATTCTATTGGTGTGATTATTACAAAAGTACTCCCTGCTGAACACAAAGAGAAATCAGAATATAGATGACTTAACCCCTGCTTTCCCTTTTTTAAATATATCATAGGGGATATGATTACAATTCCAGATTTCCACCAATAGGTTGTTTTATTAACACACTTTTCTTCTTCCTATTACGCCCTTTCACTATCTGTTTTATACACCCAGGCCTGTTTTTTATACAAGACCCCTCATTGATTTGCTTAAAAAACACCTTAAATGCTCCAATCGAAGAGGGTAGTAGCTCACACCAGTATTCTCTATGCTGGTTTAAAAAGATGCCCAGTAATCAAGCATGCCACCTAAACATGGGCGAGGGCCTTTAATGCATTAAAAAGGATTCTCACTGATGTTTTTAACTCATCTGGTACAGTGCCCCAATTCTGGGGATTCTTTGCATTCAGCAGGGAGTATTTTTGTAATGTAGTCATTGTTTGGAGAACATTCTCTCTTGCTTATAATTCCTCTGTGTTCTTCTTATTTTGAATAGTTGGATATTGTTGAATGCCAGTCCTGTTTTGAGTGCAATGACAAGGAGGTTGTTGTTGTATAAAATGCTTAACAGGGCCAATGGCTGCACATCATAAGAAGATGTCCCTTCCTATAACAGGATGTTTGATAACCTGTTATGGAGGCACTGGTCGTTAAGTGTTATGCTGCACACAAGTTTGGCACTCAGTACCTGCTGTGCTCGACTCAAGCGCTTGTAAAGTGTGAATCACATGTATATGTGGATAAAACAATGGCATATCAAAAGTAATGAAAATCTATCAAGTATTGCTTCACCAAAAAACTGCAACTTTAGATAGCTGCACCACATTGACCAGAAAGCGCTGGGAAGGTTACTGAGTGATGATTCCCCTATAACCCACAGCTGTTGGCTGTTGCTGAGTGCAGTCCTGTTTTGAGTGTGGCCACATGGAGGTCATTGTATAAAATGCGTATATATATTTTTTACACATTGGTGTTTATGTCTGCATTTTTCATCAAAAATTCATTTTTGATTTGCTTTTATCTGTGAACCGATTTGCACAATACTTGACAATCTACTAACTTAGTCAAATAAGTTTCGCCTAGCCAGTTTTCGTGAAGATCCGCCCATGAAAAAGAAAGGTTAAGGGGGGAGGTGGTTGGAATAGTATATTATTGCCCATTTTAGCTCCCAAAGGAAATTTTGCCAAAAGACAAAGCAAAGAATGTTGATCAGATATACACTGCACTTCGCATGCAAGTAGACTGTCACGCAGAACAAGTTCTCCTTTAATTTAGTGTATATCCATCTAGTAGATTTTGAGTTATTTGCTTAAAAAAATTGTAGGACAGGATTTAAAGGGTTTGGGAAGGTGGCTGGCTAGATTGGGGCTGGGCATTATTTTTCAGCCATCTTGAAACTCTCAAGTAAGCCCTGGTGTGAGAGTTTTGTGCTGCAATAAATGTTTTCTTCGACATTGGGGCCATCCCAGGGGCAGTGATCAGGGTACCAAGATGCTCATAAAAAATAAGGCACTCCTGAGAGAAAATCTGTGTTTTCAGCATGGATCTCTTGAGTCGCAACCAACTCATGAACTCCCACGAGACCTTTTTAAGACTTGGAATTAACTAACATTTAGTCCCTGACTCTCGAGTCGGAGCTGGCTTGCATGTTTCCTGCAGCATAAAAAATGCACAAAAAAGCTGAACACTGAAATTTGTTTTCCTTTTTGCTTGGAAGGCAGGATGTAGGGTGCCAGGCCTGACCTTAGGCCAATACTTGTGCTCAAGCTCAATTGCACACCTTCCCCGTAGGTTAGGTGCTATGTCTAGCCACAGTAATGGAACTGCAGATATTCCCTGCTAAGCAAGGATTAAGTGGAGGATGGGCAATCACAGCAGCTTGGTAGCAGGGCCTGCTACAAGCCAAGCCCACTTGCAACCCCCAAAGGTCACAGGCAAAGGCTGTGCACAGTGCAAGATGGGAAGCCACAGCAGGATTTGCAAAGGGCCTGACGCAGACCATGCGCAGTGGGGGTTGAATATTAAGTAAACTATAAAAAACTATAAAATTCACTGAATAAATCATGCTTAAAAAGTGAGTTATAGTTGTGGCTCAACCTCATCAAACCACTGAATTTCACCTGTTATGGTTAGCAATGCACACAACGCGCGCCATAACTCACACTTCCCACTTTACAGCCATGTTATTATCTTGATCACTCTTTCGTTTCTGTACCTTTGCCATTGGTGATTTGAGCATGGCAGGTTGCATGAGTTATATAGCATATGTACTTATGGCATCAGTAAAGAATAAAAAAATGTATTACAAGTAACTGTATGCTATATCAGGTTTAGAAAAACAGCAAAACATAAAAAACACTGAAGCAGAGAAACCAAGCTAACCACTAAAAAATGGTTCTTTCAAGAACCACCCACAAAAATCAATAAAAGAGCTTGTTCCAATTACCTTAAGGTCCTGCATGGCTGCCCGAGGTGACATGACCAGGCACTGATCCAACCCCTACTGTTCACAGCTAAACAGAACATCTTGGCTGCCCATGGATGGTTGAGCTCAAGGCCTGGCCACCTCTCTTCAGGTCTTGTGGCCCATCTCCACTATGCATAGCTGAACGAAGTGTGCATCTCAGGTTGGATACCCAAAATGGGTCTGCCGCCTGCAGAATGATGCACCCAGGGCATGTCCAAAGGTGGTGCACAGTACCAAATGAGTAAATGGCTGGTGAATGAAGTGCCTCATAAAAAAAAGTAATTCAATGAAAAATATATGATAAAAGTTAGTTATGTTTCAGTGAATACAAACTTTGAAAACCCCTGAAATTTCCAGCAATGGTATGAAATGTCCACTATAACTCATGTCAAGGTCATTACACTACTTTGCAAATGGCACAGAAAAAAAGCTGACTCTCGCATGAGGGAAACATGGCAGGCGGAGTGGAGATAAGGCGCGAGTTGCATACCCTAATTGATGACCGCTGAACCGTAACTAACACCATAACTAACATACAGATGCACATACACACACAGACACACACTAAACACACAGACACAATCACACCAAAACAAAGGTAAGGGTGAAAGTTGCATTTGTCATTACAAATTTCCTTTCTGAGTTAAAAATCTTTGTGATAGTTTTAATCTTATGGCCTCATTTCCAAAGGCCAGCACCACCGGAGCGCCAATTTTTATGACGCTTCGTGGCACAGGCGTCTCAATCATATCTATGAGGTGACTCAAAGCCACCCTGAGTGGCTTTGCATGGCCTCATAGGTATGGAGTAAGGCAAGCAGGGCTTTAAGTGGGCCGGGTCTCGCCAGTGCTAAGCACCGGCAGTTTTTCAAAAGGAGGCCTCAAAACGGGTCTCTATCGGGCTCTGTTTTTTGCCGTGGCACAGATGGTCCGGTTTTTTTCCGGACTGCAGTGACAGCAGGCACATTGATGAGCGGGTGCTCACACTACTCATTTCTCATTAATGGCGAAGTTACGGCATGATGTCATGCCAGGTGTTCTTTATAGGTAGGGGAAGTGAAATCCTTTAAAAAGGGATTTCTCTTCTCTTTTTGAAACTCAGGAGCAGCAATATTGTTATGGCGTCACCAGAGCTTTAAGTGGAAGCTTTTTCAATATTTTATAAAAGCCATAGTTGCTGCTTATTTATCGTATGCAACTAACAACCATTGACAGAGCCAATAATTCTGACTAATTGTAGGTATGATGTTACTTGTTGTATCATTATCTGGATGCAATGACAGAAACAGCAAAATAACAAGTCAGGCGGTACACTATGCTAAGCACAAATTTTTAGCTTATGTGTTTTTAGTCACACCCTTAATTAAGTTGGCCACGCCCCTTTGAGAGACTCCCCCCCCCCAGTTTTTTCATCCCACTCAAAGCCCTGAAGGCAAGGCAGCGCAAAGTGCTGCGTTGCCTTACTCTGCATCAAGGAGGCGCTCCATGGGCGTTTTTTTAGATTTTCCCTCGCAACACCTATGAGTTTTGACCCATTTCAAGATTTACAAGGATCTGTAAAACTGGGAATGTGTCAAAACTGTGCGCCTTCCAAGGGGAGGCGTAACAAGGCGAAAAAGCGTTATTTCTTCTCGTTTTTGAGCATGTAGGTGTCCCTTCCTGCACAAAAACAATCCTAGATACCAATTTGTGCGCAGGCAGAAAGGAAAGGGAATGCACCGGATCTCGTAAATACGGTGCATTCCTGCCCTTTCAAATTGACGCAGGACAGCGCAGCAAAAAGACTTGCGGCGCTGCCGTACGCCAATGTTTTTGTAAATGAGGCCTTTAGGTTTTTAAACCTATCTATTGTTTAAATGCACTATTGCTATGAAAAGTGGTCCATCGGTATCAGTATGCACCTGTGCTTCTACGGGGAAATCAACCTGCTCTGAATAACCTTTCACGTTAATATTTCACAGCAGAGCTATTGGAAAAGCATATTATTTATGTGCTGGCAGTAACACTACAACCGGTTGAACACAGGCGTGCACTGGCCTAAAAGCTTCTGGTTTGGCCCAAATCAACCGTGAATAATGCATGTTAAATCATTCTCAGAAGCCAGGGTAGCCGAAGGAGGATTTGATACTGATGTGTATCATCAGATGCCTGCCCCACAGACAGGTCCATCCTACCATGAGCAGAGTCATTATCTCTGCAGCAAAATAAAATGGTGGGGAATAAATAAGACTGTGAACACAATATCAATTGCGGCTGTCTTTGTCAACTTATTACCACAGATTTATACACGCTGCAGCGGAGACTTCTCAGTGACACATTTTAATTTAATTAAATTTCTGTGAGATTGATGTTTGATCAATCAATAATGTTAATGTTTTTGCAATTTAGAGATTACAGCATGTTCCAGAGATATGTAGATGTGTAATCATGCCCGCATAACCAATTTTGCACATCACTGTGTTTAAATTAGAGGGTGATTACTTTAAATACCTCACTGCCAGTGTCAGATAGAGACTCCCACTCACTCCAGACTGCAATTCCAAAACACTGTGGAAAACAACCCCTGATTATTTTATTGTACGCTTTAATAATCTTTTATCGCATTTGCAAACCTGCTTTCAGTATTTTAATTGATGCTTAGCCTAATGTAAAATTGGTGCTGTGCACTTCTTGTTGTATGCTTGATTTGCCGATTTGGAAGCGTTTTCATTTTGGTGAGTAAGATGGCGCCCATTCTGGAAGAAAACATTACTGCATAATATTTTATTAGATAACATAATGGAGAGCTTACTGTGAAACTCTGAGAGGAAACGGGGTGTGTGTTAGTGAATAGCACGGTATTTTTCAATGAAGTCCTTTAACAAAGAAAATTACGGGGCATATTATCAAGAAATGGCATTAAAATTATCTCCACTTCAGCGGCAGAAAACTGCCGCTAAAGCGGCGATAATGGGCTTGGTAATATGCCCTTGAGAATTCTCATGGAAGCCTATGTTCTGGTGTCAACATGGGCTTCTATTGGAATATTATCAAGCCCATTATTGCCGCTTTAGCAGCAGTTTTCTGTCGCTACAGCGGCGATAATTTTAACGCCGTGCTTGATAATATGCCCCTTCTTGCCTTGATTTGTCTCAATGATGGTCTGGAACCTAAAAGCAGGCCTGCATAATGTGTTTAGACTAACCTCACATTGGTCTTAGCAGCATTGCAAAGGAGTCTGGCTGTCTCCTGTGGGAAAAAGGGGAGGGGGGAATCTAAGGATCCGCAAGACAATTGTGCGCATTCCCTCAAGGCTGTTTAGCAGGCTCACCATCTAAGGATCACTGCATTCACCCACCTCTAGAAGCAGCTTCTTGGTCCTCAGCCTACCAGGAGTTGTCCCTATGTTTCATACAGTCTGTAGCGCACCGATTTAACCTGGCAAAATTCTTCACTAATATAAATATGTTAAAGACCAAGATTTGCCACAAAAAATGTTTTTCCATTAAATCCACACTGCCAGATCGCTCCCATCCTATTCCATCCCATCTAGGCCCTGTATTGGATCTTAGAAAAAACTGTGACAAAGGACAATTTCGTGGTTGTGCAAAAATGAAGATCATTGTTGTGGTTCTCCATTATCTTTATTAATGTATCTGTGCCAAGCAGTGTGCGAAGAAGTGCGGCCCCATGGTTTGCAATTTGTTTTTTAAACTCCAGGATCTTGGAATGATGTAGTTACAAAAGTATATATTTGGTGGTCTACTGTGATAAAGGGGCAAGGTGCCACTTGGTGGCCCTCCCCCCTTCTCTGTTTGAAGCCCTACACCACCAGACAAATGCTGCTGCCAAGTGGCTTCCACATCCAGATTCTGCTCAATCCGCACAATTTATTTTTCTGTTTGCATGCCCCACTGCACCCGCCCCACCCTACCCCTACAATAGCTAGATATGATCCCTCATACCCCACGACTCTGGCCCCTCAGCACTGCCACAGCTACCCTCGCTAACACATACAATGATTGGAGTAGACTACAGTAGCACAGCTTTTCTCTTTCTATTTTGTGCTCCTGAATGTACTGCCCAAGGAGTAAAAAAATAGGATTTATTTTGTCACACAATCATAGGCACAGCAGTTTGGACACATTTGTAGCTCTACGTGCAGTAAATATATCAAAACATGTTCCATTTGTATAAGCTACACATATCTACATCTGAAATTATGCTAGTTTTCATAGAGAATGTTGTGCCATCATTAGTCCTATTTAGCGAGCCTGTGAGATTGGTTGAGCACAGCATCCGAGAATTACCAGCAGAGGTGAGGGTAGTCAAGAGACCCACTACGTTGAAGGTATACGGAATATAGCATGTTACAATGCATGCTATAACATCACGTACTATTACAACGCGGTCATTACAATGACCGCGTTGTTAGTCCGAGATGCCTTTACATCGCAAGTCATTACAACAACGCCTTGCACTAGGGGGCATGCTGGACTTAGGAATAGTAATAATTACTATTCCTATAGTAATAATTACTATTCCTACTCCAGTTTGCGCAACATTGGGGAAGGTGTTGGAATTTATTTTCAATACCTGTGCGCCCCCTAGTGCAAGTCATTGTAATGACTTGCGATATAATTGCATCACGTACTAACTTCGCAGTCGTTGTAATGCGAGCGCGATGCAATGCCAGCGTTGTAAACGCTGTTTCCCGGTATATATATATATATATATATATATATATATATCACTATTACGTTTTCATTGTTCATAACATTTGTAGTTGGGCATCTTTAACACAATGTCAGCCATAAGAGCTCTGTTTTTCAATCATTTCTTGAAGTAGAATTGGTTGGATTCTGTTCCCAAGATGGGATTCAAAGCTTTCCAGAGTATGGGGGCTAGAAGGCCCAATGAACTCTCTCTATATTGCTGACATCTGAGGTTCATTGGTGGATCACATGTGGACTAGCTGATCATAGGTCTCGAGTACACTCCCCTGTGCCATGTAGATATACTAGCCATACCTGTTTCCTCTTTACCACTATGCAATAATAATCTCAAATCTCTTGTTCTTGGTTAGGTTTACACTTATTTGTATTGCAGTTCGCTCATCTGGATTTATTCGATGGGGTATTAATGGAAGTCTCACCCTCGCCCCTGTTGATCTGAGGAGTTACTGTGTTGTTTTTGAAAATGTTCAAGTCAACGCTCTTCTTGCCAATGGGGTAGCACCATATATATGCCCCAAAAGTTAGTTATGGTGTTTCAAAACATGCATAATATGCCAAGGTTTTGTAATTTCTGTCATCATGACATCTGCAAAAGCTAATCATTGTGGATGTATTGTCACAAAGAAAACAACCCTGAAAGTAACACAATGTATAAATGTTCAAAAATTTGTCACAAACAGTTGAATCAAGCTAATGTGTTTGAAACCTAAAAATGGAAAACTAAGACAGAGTTGATCAAAGGTGACTATAATTAGAGTTTCACAATTGTACAATCTCTGCAATGGTATCCTTAGAGTTACAGGTGTAACATTTGAATGCTTTGAGTGGGCTCTCAATATTCAAATGCTTGCAATCCTGAGATAACTCTCAAGAGAGCAACCACTTTTCCTATCCAGAGCATCCTGGATGAGGAGGTCATGTTTCATGATGCTCCCTCTGAGAATTTAGCATTCAAGCCCTACAGATAAGTGTATGTAAGCCAGATCCTATGACTGTGTGAGTCTATATATGACTCAGTATCAATCTAAGTCATCATGTGAAATAAAAAAATCAAAGAAACTCACAATTAATGGAAAAATGACAAACAGTGATGTCATCAGTGGTGTTTTAGTGGTTATGACACAGGTGATGTCATCAATGATGTGACTTGTAATGTCAGCAGTGGTGCTTTGTGTGATATCATACACAGCTCAAGGCGGTGACATGAGTTATGGCTTGCCCCATGATCCATAACTGATGAATTTCAGTGGTTTTGCACATTTGTGCAAGATCCATAACTCTGCTTTGCTGTGTTTTTTTTCAGAGAATTTCATTCTTTTTAAATGTAATAGTAAAATATGCATTGTAATACTTATGTGGCTTTTCCTGGAAATAAATTCAAACCACAGTTGCATCTTACCTTACGGAATTCAACTTTTACCATTCTTCTTTATAAATGCTTCTTCGTATTGATTACTACCCTTCTACTAACAATAGCAGAAAGGGAATTTAGTAAACAATTAATAGTGTTTTTCATATATCACCATTTGCTTCTTCCGTTTTGGTTAACAGACAAGATCTGTTGAAAAAAGCAGGAACCATTTATGTTTTTGTTGAACTAATGGATCTTTTTTAAAGGGTTCTCAGACACAACCTGCGCAGGTAGTTTATCATGAGAGTGATTTCTGTATCATGTTATTCTATAAGACATAAAGTAACCCCTGACGTACATTATAAGGATATTGCAAGTCACTAAAGAGCTCATTAACTAAAAGAGGAAGAAGGCCGAAAGCCGAGTACCGGTATACGGTTATGGAGCTCCGAGGTGACATCCAATATCCTTCTCATGAATGCCAGGGAGTACTATATCACATATAATACATGGTCGCACCATTACCTTTCCAACTAATCACTGAAAACCTTGGTGTGGAGCTCTTTGATTTGGAAAGTATGAGCATGTTTGCAAATATAAAGAATAAAATTAAAACCTCTACTGTAAAATTAAAAACTTAAAAACCTGTTAGATATTTGTTGTAAACTGATATTAGAAAGAGTTCAATACTAGCCAGGTTTTTAAAAATAATAAAGCTCCAGTAGCTTGGAAGGAGTAGAAGCATACAGAAAGATTCTTGCTTTTCTCTAACTATTTAAAAAGTGCAAAACATAAACATGTTCTTTCTGCTTGTCATTATAAAATAGAAATATAGAGCAGAAGAAAGAAAATCAACGTTCTGTTTTGGTTGCTTTAAACATCTGCTTCAACTATGCTCCATGACCTTACCTGTCTTTCACCTCGGCTGGTGGCTCTGGCAGCAGGCATTGTGACTTCAGAACTTGACTGTAATTTATATTAGTCGAGTTCTGATATGTTTTTTTTTAATCTGTGACTGGGTGTGAGGTCATTTAATTCTCCTTGTTAATCTTCCTTTACTTTTTCCAACTACTGTCTAAAAATAGTCTCTTCACTATCAACTGCAGACAACATACTGTCTATATCTATGTCTGCACAATATCTGCTTTTTTTCTTTTGTAAATTGCAGTGGTCTTTTCACTTACTTCCTACTAGCTAGTTCTTGAACATTTCTTGTCTTTTGTTGGCACACCATTCCCAAGAACTATAATTGGTTCAACTAACAGACAGCTAATGCCTAGTGTTTTGTATATTTCTCTGAAATCTAACAAACAGTAGGTAGAACACCTTTTTTTTAGCCCCTTTAATAGTTCTTGTGGATGTTTTGTTTTCTTTGGATGCACTTATAAAACTGCTTGAGAACTATGTACAGTCTGTTTCATTATGATTTTATACACATTCATGTTGCTTAATTATTTGGGCAATAGTTCAATATTCACTCTTTTTGGGGTTTGTTCCATTTAGAGAATGTGATGATAGCCAATATAGGCAGTGGGCATTTCAGCACATTTTATTTGACACTTCTTCAATGTGCATTAGAAATCTGGGCTCAATGAAGTGTGCCCTGACATTTACCAGTGTCCCAGGTTCCGTATATGCATGTGTATCAGCGTGTGGCCATCTGAAATATATAAGCTGAATATCAAGATCACCACATTGGAAAACTATTCATTCAGCAGTGCATCCCTGAGTTGTTCAAGAACCTGGTCTTCCATGTTTCAGTCTATGCAACAGTTTGCACTTGTGTGTGAGATAAAAAGAAATCATTCTGATGTGTTGGAATGTTCTGTAACGCACCTCTTCCGACAAACATGCCAGTGAATGATCCTGCTATTTACTTTGTAAAATTTTAGTTTTCTGTTTGATGCTTCACAGTGTGTATTCTTGATAAAAAAAAGCTGCATATTCTGAATGCTTTTGGCGTCACAATACATAATACATAATACAGGACATTTTCATCAATACACTGTTTTATGAAGTTGTCCATTGTTGGTAGAACGTTTACATGTTTTTGTTTAGCACTAACTGTTTCTTTTCAAGTGCTTTTCCATTTGTAATTAGATAACTCCAACCACCTGTACCTATGGAATATTTTATAGTTTCTCCCTCTCTAGAACTTTCTTCTCCAAAGTATGCTTCTCTGTTAAGGGTATGTTTCTATTTTCCCCCAACAACTTGGGCAAAATGTTTCTGCTTTTTACTTTTTCCATTTTACTTGTCTTCATGTTTAACCCCTTCAGTGCCCATGACGAGCTGGACTCGTCATGGGCCGCGGTGGCGCTGTGCCCATGACGAGTCCAGCTCGTCATAGACCCCGCCCGCTAATGCAACGGCCGGCACTGGGCGGGGAAAGGGGCGGGCACTGAAGGGGTTAAGATATTGACACCGTTTCTGTTAATTGCCAGAATCAATAGCTTTCTTTTCATTATGAATGCTTGATTAAGGACTCTTTTAATATACTACTTGTGCTAGGATTGTTTCCTATTTTTAAGTTTATTTTCTTTTATGTAGGTTCTCCTTTACTGTTCCCCCTGAACATCCCTGACTTCAACTGTTAAATTCTGCTCATTTGTTGTCTATGTGCATGAGAGCCTGATGCTTCTTGGGCTTTTTATTCTTACATTTCAGTAGTGGTTGTTCTGTGTTAGCTTTGCAAGTGTCTATGGTTGTTTCATTCTGCTTTATCTTTCTCAGTTTGGGGTTTCTGGTATATTGCTTTTTATTGTATTGTACTTCTTGTTTTCTAAGTATATTTCTTGTTTATTTCTGTTTTATATGTTGAATATCTTCTGACACCCACAATCACCTTTTTTTGTTTTTTGGCAGGCATTTTTGTACTTCTCTGTAAGAGGGCTGTAAGTTTCATTAGTTTGCTAATGTAGTTTCTTCTCTTTCAGTCCTCAATTTCCCTTTGAATTTTTGAGAGGATAATGCTAGATTAACTTATTTTCAGTTTATCTGTTGACTGCTTATATGTACTTACTACTCTAACTTATGTCTCTTTCTAAAGAGAGTAAAGTGGATTGTAATATTTTTCTAAGGCTTGTAAGTGAAAAAAGGCACTAGTGTCTTTTCTCCATTATTTTTCTCATATGTTTACACACTGCCAGCACAGAAAAGAGAGTTTGCAAGCAAATGCTCAAGGCGCAGTCATTTCACAAAATAGCATTAAAGTCCACTTGCAAGAGCATTACCTTTGTTAAGGACCATGAACCATCAATGTTACTAGTTCATTTAGCTTAGAAACTACCAGCCTAAGAAGTAGCTGAAACCATACATTAACTGGTACAGCCAAAAGTCACATGTCCAAATAGACTCATACAATATTTCTGTCACTTAGCGTAGAATGGTCTAAACAAGATATTTTTAAGAGAGAGATTGAGAAGTGAAGCAAAGTAATTTTAGAGACTAAAGCCTATAGGACTCATTTTTGCTGGTGCAAAACTGCATTGTCTTCACAGCAGCATCGGACAACTAACTATTTCATTCACAATTGAAGAATACTTAAATTGGTCAAAATCACAGATGGCCTGATTCACAAATTAAACCTGAATTTGTGAATTCCAAATCAAATGTAAACTTACATAAAAGTGTAAGTTTACTTTTGTAAATCAGGCCCAGAGTAATGGGAATGAGAGAGTCAGGGTGTAAAGCAAAGTACGTAAGAGAAACAGATACAGGTGTGCTGAAAGAGATATATTGTGCAAAATAGATGGTGAGAGAGAAAGATGTGAACAAAGGAATGTTCATTTCGGAATGATAATTAGACAATATCAGAGTGTGAGAGTAAACAATCATCACTGATGAGAGGGACTGAGTAGAATTGAAGGCAGATAAACTCAAACTAAGTACAAGGTAGTGACTGAGAATATCGTTCAGTAATATGTACTTGGAGCAAAAGTCTGAAGTAATGAGTTTTATGGAGAGAGGAGAATGGCAGAGGACGTGATTGACTTTGAGATACAGGGAGTTATGGGAAGAAAGAGTATGCATGAGAGAAACAGACAGAAAAAGAAAACATGTCAAATTGACAGGGATGAGACCAGTCTAAAAATTTAATGTGTGGGGAAATGTTGTGGGGTGAGTATAACATTGAGCAAGCAGAGTGATAAGGCAAATGTGGGAGCAAGTGAATGAGAGACAGACATTGAATGTCACAGGTTATTGACTAGTACTGTTTCTTGATAACACTGACGATTAACACACGAATGAATGCAGGACAGGATAATAAAGTGAATGTATCAGAGAGTATGGAAAGATAATAGTAGTTACTTTAGTATACAAAGTAATCACATGACAATTAACGGTCAAAACAGAAAGGGTGCAGCATTTGACAGGGAGAAGCTGAAACTGTAGGAGAGTTTTTTTTTATCACAAGTTTGTATATAGATTGAAAAGTAGAATATGAGCTAGAGTATAATAAAAAAGGGTGACAAAGTTATATGTGGCAGAGATAAAGATAGAAAGAGACACAATAGTAAATGTGAGATATATAGAGTGGGAGTGAGAGAGGCTGAAAGCAAAAGTTTAAGACAGAGTAAGATAGAGAGATAGGGAAAGGTATTGACTCAATGTGCTCTAATGGCATCATCTGGTCCACCTGGTAGCATCCTGCAGGTAGAGGGCATGTCTGAATAAGGGAAAGTAGAGATTAGAGAAGGCTGGACCAGTGACTTCCCCCCTCACGGGACCAACAGCAGACATGATCTTGAGTGTGGACTCATTACCTGTTACACCCAACACTAAGGCTTTGCGCTTTGCATCTGCCCAAAGTTTTTACACAAGTGGCAGCCAGGAGAACTTCATTTCCCACTTAAACCTTGGCCTGCCACTTTGTCAGGATCCATCACTTACACCCCCCACCACAGCAAGCTACTTTGCCATTTGAGCAGATGTAACAACAGTGACACCACCTGTTCCCTCAACACCCTTGTCTGCACCTGCAACCCCATGTGAGCACAAGGGTCAGGGTAATTGAGTATGCACCTCTTGATGAGACCTGCTTAAAAATGTTGAGTGATGGTCCCCTGTGGAGTTACATCCACCACTGCATGCATAGCTGCAGTCCCAGAACATGCTCACAGACATCACATTAATTTGAATCACTATTTTGTTGTTTCAAAATTCAAGGATCATGCTATTTAACACACCAAATGGCCACTGAAAAATCCAATGGCTCTTTTCTTTTTTAGAGGCATCACAGATGCTGCTAATAGCATTTTCATGGCAAACATGCACACAATTGTACGTGCTCATCTGTTCTCAAAATAACATATCACATTATTTTCACAGTTTCAAATATTTACTTATGTGACCTATCATCCTACTTTCTATATTTTCCTTTACCATTATACATTTGTGCTTGTAAGATTCACTTTCTTTCACTTTATTTCAGCCACTTTTTAATTTTCACACTCCTAAACACCAGTTAGTTTACTGTATATCATCATTTCTGAGAGCAAATCATCAACTATGAGTTTGTCAGCGTGTGTCTGAATCAATGGTGGTGTGGTAATGCACAATGAGTGTGAGTATCTAGTGCGTCTCTGTGTCAGTGGTGGAATTTAAATGGCTTTCCAAGCGTGCAACTCTTAGTTTGGATCTGCACCTTTCTGTACAAGAGTGTGTCTCTGACTCAGTGTTAATGTGTGAATGCATGTACCAGTGTGTATCTTTGTGTTTCACACTATACCGCTGAGTACATTGCTATTTCTGTGGATTATTGACAGTGTGGAATCGTGTTTTCTTGTATATGCCTCTCTATGTGACTGTATGTCTGACTCACTAGCAGTGATTGCCTGTCTCTGTGAGCCTCTGTGTGTGAGACTGCCTCTATTATTACATGTGTCTGAGTCAGTGGTGGTGAGTGCATCTGTATACCTGGTAGTGCCTCTAATTGTAAGTCTGTTCCTATGAGAACATGAGTGCTTGCCTCAGTCAGGAGTAGTGTTTAAATGTGAATCCTTGTGTGCACAATTTTGCACTTATGATTATACAGATGCATGACTAACTCAGTATGTGAGTTCCTTACATTGCCTGAGTCGCAGAGTGAGAGTCTGTGCTAATATGTGTTCCTGTTTGTGGCACTGACTCTTCGCCTTTGTGGACTTCATTATGAGCCTGGGATAGTGGCTATATGTGAAGCTGTGAAGCTGTGAAGCTGTGGTACTCTGTGTGTCTCATGACTACATCAGTGTGTGTATGACCCAGTGGCAATAGGTTCTTGCATGCAATATAGAAAATGTGATTGTCTGTTGTAGTCAGTTGTGGTGTGCAAATCTGTTTACCAATGTGAACCTCTGTGTATGACTTTAAATCTTTGAATAAGTAAATGTGAGTCTAACTTAGAGAAGGTGTTTAAATATGTTTCTCTGAGTAAGCTTGTGTATGTGAGTTGGCATCCTCAAGTCCCTGACTGTTTGTGTTACCCAGTGACAGTAGGTACTTGCATGTGTCTCTGACTGTGAGTCAATGCCTTTGAGTACGTGAGCATGAGTGTGTGTTTGAGTCTGTAGTGGTGTACAAATGTGTGGGTACATCTGTAAGCCTGTGCATATGCATCAGTACTTGTGAAAACATGAGCGTGTGTGTGACTGAATGGCAGCAAGTATAAACACGTATATATATATGAGTGAGTCTGTACCTATATCAGTGTCTGTCAGAGTCAGTAGTGTATGCATATCTATCTATTTAGCACTGTGTGGCGTTAAGTATGAGCCTGTTCCCTTTTGGCTTGTGAGTGTGTGGAGGTGTGATATGTGTGTATCTGAGTAGCCATATGGATGCACATCACTACCTATGAGAATGTGACTGCATGTGTGGATCAGTGAAAGTGAGTTTCTGCATGTACGTTTGAGTGTGAGTCTATGCAAAATGAAATGTGGATGTGTGTATGACTAAGTGACAGCAAATTGCAGCATAAACTTCAGTGTGTGTCCACGCTCTTTCCCCTGCTGCACACACCTGCCACTAAACACAGCCTCTCTTTTTTCCTACTCTTTCTGACTCATTTTAGATTTCCAATTGATGGACTAATCCACTACACATAAGGGTAACTCAAGCTTTTGCGAATCCCATGTAGAATTTGAATTTCTTCCTAGCGTGCTAGGGATTGACAAATTCGGGGCAGATCTATTAGTTAGAGGCAAACCAAAAATGCCTTTTCAATTGAAATTGTGTCTGAACCATTACAACACAGTGGCTACAGTTTTTAATAAAACATATATTTACTACATGGATAAGCCTACTCACTGAATGTTTGCCAGCGTTTTCTAAGTTGGTATTTCACAGAAAAGAGGACAAACTGAATTATTTCTCTTAACTAAAAGTGCTGAATTCATATGCAGGATGTTTAGCTTCCTTCAACTAATAACAATTCAAATATGTGTCTAAAAGAACATTATACCTTTCTTTCAGTATTAGTAAAAACATGGTTTCACAATGACTGCCCAAAGTATTAATAAGCACACCTGACGATATTGTTAGATAAGCATATTTGCTGATGCAAGCATCTACCAATCAATCTTTCTTAGTAAGTGAAAATAAACATTGTAATGCAGAACCCTGTAAGAAGAAATTGACACTGTACCGCATTGCACTTACTTTTTCTTTATGTATGTCTTGTTGAACCTACACTATACTGGCAATGAAGTACAAAAGAAGAGTACATTTTCTAATGAATGTTTTTAATTTACCTAAATTGACCTTTGCATTTAAATGATGCATAAATACATTTTACATATTAGCACATAATTCTAAAAAAAACACAAATTTCTCCAAATATTGTCAATGAATACTAAAAGGACCTTTATGTTTAAATCTTTCTAAATAAACCTAAAAGCATGAAAATCACTGAAATAAACACATGTTTCAGGTACGTTATAGTTAGAAATTAGCATTTAAAAAGGCTTGGATATTAACGGAAAAAAAATGGCCATGCCCCGGGGGATAGGTCGATTTTGGCCCTGGGACTCATCCCCTGGGGCCTGGCCAGCTGGCTGGGGACCACAGGGGAGCCTGAAGGTCCCTGCGGTCCTGGCCGGCTTCCGCCACCTGAGGGAGCCAGCATGGGTTTTTATGCCCAGAGAGCTGCTGATATGAAGCTTCCTGTGGGTAAAAAGCAAAGGGTGCTTGCTTTGAACAAGCAAGCAGCAAAGTGCTCTCGCTTGTTCAAAGCGACTACACTGTTTGCTGTGGGATGGTGGGAGTAGTGCTCCCGCCATCCCACAGCAAACTGCAATTTCCCGGGGTGGGCACCCTGGGACATTGTTGGAGACGGCCCTTAGGGGTGGTGGTCCCCAGGGCCATTTACGGCTCCAGGAGGAGGGCCGCGCAACCCCCCTCCCATTTGAATAGTAGCCCCGTGGAGGTAGTGGTCCCCAAGGCTGGGGGGGCTGGAGCCCCCCACACATTTTTTTAAACATATCCCCGGGGAGGTGGTGACCCCAGGGTCCCCGGAGCTGTGGGGGTGGGCGCACGGCCCCCTGCATTTCATATACATAGCCGCGGGGAGGGGGTGGTCCTCGGCCTGCTCTGTGAGTTGGGTACATAAGTGCCTGAGTGAGATCTGTGCCCTCTCTGATCATTCTCTGCTCATTTTCTCACTTTTTCAGTCCACTTCTGACCTTAATTTTGTCGTTTTCTGAACGTTGCTGGCCTTTATTTTGCCTTTTCTGCCAGTTTCTGACCTTTATGTTGTCTATTTCCGCGCGTTTCTGGCCTTTATCGTGCCTCTTTCTGTTTGTTGCTGATCTTTATTTTGTCTCTTTTTCCTTGTTTCTGACCTTTATTTTGCCTCTTTCTGCTCATTTATGGCCTCTATTTTGTCTCTTTCTGCTTGTTTCTGACCTCTATTTTGCTTGTTGTTGACCTTTATTCTACCTCTTTCTGCTCGTTTCTGATCTCTATTTTGCCTCCTTCTGCTCATCGCTAGCCTTCACTTTGCCTCTTTCTGTTCATTTCTGATCTCTATTTTGTCTCTTTCCTCTCATCGCTGGCCTTTATTTTCCTCATTCTGCTTGTTTCTGATCTTAATTTTGCCTCTTTCTGTTGTTTATGATCTTGATTTTGCCTCATTCTGACAGTAGCTGACATTTATTTTCCCTCTTTCTGCTCATTTGTGACCTTTATTCTGCATCTTTCTGCTCGTTTCTGACCTTTATCTTGTGTTTTTCTGCTCATTGCTGACTTTTATTTTGCCTCTTTCTGCCCGTTTCTGACATTTAGCTTGACTCTTGCTGGTCGTTTCTGAACTTTATTTTTCCTCTTTCTTCTCGTTACTAATCTCTATTTTGCCTCTTTCTGCCCGTTGCTGGTCTCTATTTTGCATCCTTCTGCTCGCTTCTGACATTTATTTTTCCTCTTTGTGCTGGTTTCTGACCTTTATTCTGCCCTTTTTCTGCTAGTTTCTGACCTCTATCTTGCCTCTTTCTGCTCTTTCCTGACCTTTATTCTGCCTTTTGTGACTCTTTTCTGACCTTTATTTTTCCTCTTTCTGCTCATGTGGTACCTTATTTTGCCTCTTTCTGCTCATTACTAGCCTCTATTTTGCCTCTTACTGCTCATTGCTGGCCTCTATTTTGCCTCTTTCCGCTCATTTCTGACCTTTATTCTGCCCATTTCTGCCCCTTATTTTGCCTCATCCTGCTCATTGCTGACCTTTATTCGGCCCCATTCTGCTCATTTCTAACCTTTCTTCTCATGTCTGACCTTATTTTGCTTCTTTCTGCTCCTTGCTAGCCTCTATTTTGCCTCTTACTGTTCATTGCTGGCCTCTATTTTGACTCTTTCTGCTAATTTCTGACCTTTATTCTGCCTTTTCTGCTCATTTCTGACCTCTATTTTGCATCTTCCTGCTCATTGCTAACCTTTATTCTACCCCATTCTGCTCATTTCCAACCTTTATTCTTTCCCTTTCTGCTCATTTCTCACCTTTATCTTGCCTCTTTCTGCTCATTGCTGACCTTTATTTTGCCTCTTTCTGCTCATTTCTGTCCTTAATTTGGCCTCTTTCTCCTCTTCCCCCTGGACCGCGTTGGGAGCCTCAAGGCCCCTGTGGCCCCAGTTGGTGCCTGACTGCTGCAGAAGCCAGCATTGCTTTCACACAGAGGGACCTGCTAAACTTGCAGCCCCCTGTGTGTAAAAGCAATTTGTCTGTTTCCCTGCTCGCTTTCCAGCATGCAGGGAAACAAACAAAATCTCCACTTCCAGCAACTGAGAGCATTCTCACAGCTCTTGCTTGCTGAAAGTGGAGTGTTTGCTATGACTTGGTGGGAGCTGTCATAACTAACAGCTATGTCTCAAGGGTGGGCACCATGGTACATAGCAGGAACTGGCTCAAGGGCGTGGCAGTCCCCAGCGCCACCTATGGCTCCTGGATGGGGATCATGTGGCCCCCTCTATTGTACTTCTGAGCCCTGGGTAGGTGGTGGTGACCAGTGTGCCCTTTGGGGAGGTGTTTTTCCCCGGGGCTTAGGGGGTGCAGCGTGGGTAGCCCTGCATACATAAAAATCAATGCCCCGGGGAGCTGCCCAGATCTTTCATAAGCCCTAGAAGGGTGGCCCCTTGTGCCCCCCTCCTATTTTCCTGATATGCCTCTAAGACCAGGCCCACCCGGGGGGTTATTTAAAAGCAAGCGCAGGAGCCCATGCTCGGTTTTATATCCCAGCCAATTCATGAATATTGCGAATTGACAGCAATTCTTTTTTTTTATAAATGCTTCTAAGCAGTGGCGGGGTGCCAGGGGGACCCAAAGACCAAGACTTGGTGGTCAGAGTATTTCTACCCTGCCACCAAGAGGGCTGCCAGCTCTTTCTGGTTAAAGTGTAGGCCGCCAATCAGAGCTTTGCATTTCCATTTCCTGCACAAGCTTTTTATTTTTCGCAAAGTCGTTGTGGCCACAGATATCACTAACTTTACATTCCTAAATGTCTTAACAAATACTGAACAGATTTACACCTAAGAAGACAAAGTGGAATTTGTGTAACCAAATCTATCTTTTTTCCAAACTTTGTGTAATTCTGTCCAGCAGTTTGGGCTGTAGGTGTGTTGACAAGTTATATGGGAATTAACATGGGAAATGCACTTTATTTTAGCCCACTTTTTCTCGGCCCGTGCTTGATGGATAACCCTGAAACTTTCCATACGAAAAAAAAGAATCATCAGCACACATTGTTGGGAAAAGTTTGTGAAGGTTCATCGACGCGAAAGATATAGGCAAGTCAAAATGCTTTTCCGATAGAAACATGGTCCTACTAATAAATATCTACTGGTAAGTATAACTATAAGTATAACTATAACTGTAACCTTTGTTTTTTCAGTTATATTTATACTTATAGTTAAACTTATGTTAAGAAACTATAACTTGTGGCCTAAAGTTACTTAAGGACACACGTTATATTTTCTTCAGATAAGTATAACTATAACTGCTGAATTTCTTTGGTTTGTGTGGGTAAATATATATAATCAAAAAGAAAGAGAGAGGGTCAAAGAAAAATGGAGCCACTCTTGTTCCCCCAATGGCAATACTAACTAAACAACAAAAGAGTGAGGCCAAAGATTCACAATGGGTGAATAAAGGTAATTTTAAACAACATTTTCTTTTGCACTTTCACTTTTTCACACTTACGAAAAAAACAAGTTCCGCTGTAACCAGGCGTTGTAGTACACCAGAGGGGCACTTGGCCTCTCTGGTGGGAACCCTATGATAAAGCATGTCACCGACTAGGTTGGTGAGTGAGGTTTCTTTTATAAAACATGAGTGACTTCTCTTGCCGGCTTGTGAATCTTTGGCCACACTCTTTTATTGTTTTGTGTGGGTAAAACCATAGAAATTCAGCAGTTATAGTTATACTTGTAGTTATACTTATGTTAAGAAACTTTAACTTGTGGCCTAAAGTTACTTAAGGGCCCAAGCTATATTTTCTTCTTAATAAGTAGAACTGTCTCTCAGCAGGAGCCGAAACACATAGACGCTTGTGTCTGCTCAAGAATAAATTGACTTATCAAGCACTGCGAGGAGTGCCGTCTTTGTTTGGAAGAAAGCGCAGAGAATTTTTTATGTCTACGCCCGGGCGATAACGAGCACCCGCAGCATTGTGGAAGCAAGCCGTACACGCACTCGTCGGAGTGTATATATATTTGTCTATAGGGTTTAATTTAAGTCCTAGCCTCCATTACTTTCAATGAGATTGTGTTGCAGGAGTACATTTACTACCGTTTTGTCAAATTTAAGGCTAGAGTAACTTTAGAAGTGAAGTTTGTGATTAACTTTCTGTTTATTCTTTTGTGTGTTGTACCTTGCCTCTCCTCAGACCATTCTTTGCATTTTGCTAAGCCTCTCCCTTTTTTTAGTAAGTATTCTCTATTTTCCATCCACTTAACTTGTTCATCACACAGGTACAATTGATATATAAGAAAATGAGGGCATAGATTTCCACCGCTATGGTGTGGGTCTCTACACAGAAAAGATAGGCGAGCTTGCGGCCTTCACCTGTAGGATAGTGAATAGAATATTGTAGTACGTAACCAGTGCTACAGTCATATTTCTTCATGTACTAAAAATTGCTGTTTGTGAATAGGGGATGGGGTGGAGTTGAGGGAGAGTGTGTGTATGTTTTTGGAAGATAAAAAGAAAAAAATCATCTAAATACAGCAACATTGCTAATACATCATGATAATTACCAATATAACGTATTGAACGTTATTTAAAAGTTTGAGCACCAATAGTAAGGGATACAAAGTGCATTCTTAGGCACTATTTTTAAAGACCACGTTTCTTTTTCTTCAAGTGAATCATCTTACATTATCCAAGATCAAAGATGAGAAGCAACTGCAAGATTGACAAGGTAATCAGAGGATAGTTGGGTGTAACAGCTTCTGCATGTTCATGTGTCAAATGAAGTGCAATTATAATTATGCACCAGACTGCCAAATCCCAAATACAATGTACGCAGCCATGGGACACTAGCTTAAATAATGACATCAAGAAGGAGCTTCAGTCTTTGCACATTTTCTGCACATGGTTTATCCCTAATTTTGGTGATCTAAGTTTTTGCTGAATTTAGCTCTAAAATTGGCATGTACGCAAGTGCAGTTAAAATGATGTGGACAATATAAGTGCATGGCTCATACATCTTAGGACACCTTGAACGGACCCCATTTCGAACATATGAGAACGTCACAAGTGTGCATAAGATAATCTATGGAAATCATTGAAATCAACTCTATCCGGTCCATTTATTTGTGAAAAAACTTTAGTTTCAAGACTAATAATCAATACTCCTATATTCTGTCACATGCAGTAATTCATTTACCAAGTGGTAAAATATGTTTATTATGCTGTAGTTTTGGAATGACATTGCGCAGGAACGTTTTTCACCTATGCTAGATGGTCATTCCCATACTACTTACAGCAGCTGATGTATTTTTGGATATGTTAATTTAGCAGTTTATTTGGGATACAATGCAATGCAATGCAATAGCTTATTGTTTAGTTAGTTAAAACCATAACAAAAATGGGCAAAATACAACAATACAATTTCTTAATTAAAGGAGATGTTGGTCAACATCACGAGAGTGGGCAGGATGTATCAAAAACAATTTCTTAATTAAAAAGAGATGTTGTATCACATCCTGATTGGCCATTAAATCCTTATATAGGTATAGCCTAAGTTCTTGGTGTTAAAACTAACCTAGGCTAAGGACACAAACTTCTTTCTAAATGTAATTCATACTACACATTTGTCTGAATGTAGTATACAGTGTGCAAAGTTAAAAAAAGATTAAATGCACAAATATGCCAACCTTGCTCTGGCTTGAATCGCCGAGAGTTTAAAGTGCTTTGTGCTTCCTTGAACGTTTTACTTCTAATTAATGTTTAAATGTGCTAAAAATTATAAAACAGTTCCATTAAAGTTACTTTGTAATAAATTAGACCCTTATCTCTGAAATGTTTCTTAAAAACATTGAACTCGTGATTGAGCAATCCCCTCTAATCCTGCTGTGTTTGTAACTGTTTGTTTATTTGTTGAATAAACATTGCTGTCCTATAGATAGATAGATAATACTTTATTCGAGTTCAAGATTCATGAATTCATAAAAGTAACATGTTCATATAGACAAAAGTAAACCACAATAAAATATCGTTACACAGAACATAAATAAGTTACTTTAAAAACTCATTAAACATTTCCTTTTCCTTAAAATACTTTTTAAAAAGCCCAACATTATTGACACACAGTATTCGTCTTGTAAAGATACTAAAAACAATAAGGCGGGCCGACAGTGTCTCCATGAACCATGTTTTTTTAAAAATGGCTTAATCCATCTAGATCTTTCCATCGAATAAAATTTACAAAAACAGATTACATGTAGGGTTGACTGGGTAGACAGATTATCACAAGGGCAATTACATAATTTTCTTGCCCAGTCATTAACTGCGGGGAAGGAAACTAAGCGGAAAAAGACATCAAACCTTAGCCTGGTGAGCAAAAAACGGTCAAAGCCCACCTGACACCATGTTAAATATGGCTGAATATCATTAGAAACCAATGTAAATTGATGTTGAAATACAAGGTTCTTATTGAGTTCAACGCCTAATCTAAGTGATTCAACGTGGGACCAACATAGCTCCTTCAAATCCTTTCTTGTTAGACTGCACATGGTCTCTGGTTGAAAGTAAAACTCGGGTCTGCCAAGGTCCCTTGTGAAATAACAAATATACTTCAACCAGGGTATCCTAAGTGCCATATCCAATCCCATACAATCATTAAGGATATCTCTGTTTAACGTTAATGCTGGGGAAGTCCATACCCTGTACCAAAGCAAAATTGGTTGTATACTAATCAAATCACTCACATAGCGCATACCTAGCTCTGCGTGACAGTTAAAAACTGGGGAACTAGCAGGGGTTGCCAAGATAAATCTTAAGAAAGCATTCTCTACCCTTTGTATTGAGGAGAAATTGTTATTGATCCCCCAAATACCTGCCCCATAAATGGCTATACTGATGCACTTGGCTTGGTAGATTTTTAACAGTATTGCAGGCGGTCTCCTCCCCAGCTTTTTCGAGAAGATCATAAGTGCAGCAGTAGCTTTCTTAAATGACAAAGTCCTATTTCTAATAGCTGGCCCCCAGGACCCCTTTTCCTCGAGGACTATTCCCAGGTACGAAAATATTTTAGCTGGGGCAAGTTCCTCTTTCCCCACAAACAAGCGGCATGCTCTTTTCTTGCCACTGCCACAGGACATTACAAACGATTTGGAAACATTCAATTTTAACCCCCTGTTATCCATAAACTTTATGTAAGTGTCCAGAGCAGTTTGGAGACCTCTTTGCGTCCGGGACATGATCACTGCATCGTCAGCATATAAAAGGGACGCGATTTGATGCTGATTGGCCTGGGGGGAATCGCGTACTGCAGCAATCAGAACTTTTTCTAGGTCGTTGGTATACAAGTTAAACAGCAGTGGGGCGAGTACGCACCCTTGTCTCACGCCCCTCTTTACATAGAAGGGCTTAGTGCATTCACCATTTAAACCATATCTGACCTTTGCCCTAGCGCCAGCATACAACTGCCTTAGAAAGGAAATAAGTACTTCATCAACCTTCATGTCGCTCAAGATCTGCCATAATCGATTATGAATGACACAATCGAAAGCCGCACTTAGGTCAACGAACACAACAAAGAGTTTGCCCTCTTTGGCCTGAGTATATTTGCCAACTAGTGACGTGAAGTTGAGAACCTGTTCTACGGTACCGCAGCCCTTGCGAAAGCCGTATTGAACCGGCGATAAGATGTTAAACTCGTCGGCCCAAAGTTGCAAACGGTTCAGGATAACTCGCCTATAGGAAAGCTGAAACAAATCCATTGTTCTTTAGCTCATCATGCCACCCCAGTTTGGACCCAGTCATATGCAAATCAGTCCTGACCCTGCACTTCATGGGAACAGTCGAGCCCGAACCACCAAGCCAGGTACTCCCTGGACCGGAACCAAGCATCTGGGACCAAATTTGGGGTACCAGCCCTTATCAGCCAGGCTAGCTTGAATCCAGTGGCACCAGTCCCAGGATTCTTGTTTAATGTCCAGGGAGGACCTTTAAAGGGGCGCCTGGCGCAAACAATGAAAGTGCGCATATTTTGTAATGTGGCCTCATGCATGATAGAGTTCTGTACAAACTGAAGTTTTCTTAATAGTTTCTTGGAAAGCGTGAAATAGCATGAGTAAATGTAATCCAGATATGCTGGATTAAGGCACACCTGTGGGGTACTCTTGGAATGAAAGAGGTGATTTTTTCAAACAATTGATATGCCAAAAGCAAGTGCTTGCCATTCAGAAGATTGGAAGTTCATGAGAAAGTTTTAAGTTGATGATGATACCTAGATTTTTTTTACAGTTTTATCCAGAGAGGGAGTAGGAGTTATGATTCTTTAACAGATGTTGACATTCCATTTGTCAACAAAGTTCCTGATGAGAAGAGGCTTCAATTGAGAAGCATGAAGTTTTAAAAAGTTTGTGGCCGTGTATTGTTGAGTAAAGCTCAGATGATTATTAATGTCAAGGAACGAACCGTGATCTTTGGTTGACAGAGAAGTCAATTTGAACGTGAATAATAACTATAATCATCATACTTGTAAAACTGGGCACTCATATTCTGTAATGCACAGATCAAAGGTAACCAAAGACAATTTATAGATGTTAAATAACAGTGCCAAAAGCACTGAGTCTTGAGGCACTCCCGCTCTAACTTCTGACCCATAGGTTGGAAGGAGGATATTTTGGTGATGGTTGGGGAGAAAGGAGCTAAGCTATTTCAAAGCAGACATGTCCAAGCCTACAGCTTAAATCTGTCCTAGGGGAGGAATCAGCAAATTGTTGGATTCTTTAAATGTTTATAGCTGGCAGACGTCTAGTTGCTCCATGATTTTATCACAAAAGGTACCAGTGAAATTGACTGATAGATGTTACGATTATGATGCAACAGTGTAGATTTTTTAACAGAGGTTTAATCAGAGCTGCAGATCATAGGTCTGGTGCCACACGAATGAAGGATTAATTGGAAAGAGTAATCAGAAATGCAGTAAATAAAGGGGCACCTTGTTTCACACTCTTTGCTAGGCAGAAGCCAGATAGATTCCTGTGGCTGGGTTGAGTCTTTTATTAGGAGACTGTCCAGTGAAAATTGTGAGCAATTGGGTTGTTGGTTGACTTGGGTATGAGCCCTAGTCAAGCAACAGCCATATACCCTTGCAGGGTGAACCACAAAAAGTCACTAAATTAACCTGTGCTTAACCCTGGGTAGCTTGACACAAAAAGCAGTCAGTCTTAACTTAGAGCCAATCTGTATACTATTTATACATCACACAAACAGTATCAAGGTGAAACCACAACACAAGAAAAATCCCAAATCAGTTTATAAAAATATAGTACATTTTATTAAATTATTTTGCACCAAAACAACAAAAATCAAACCAGTAGATTAAGAGTTATGAATTTTAAATCTTTTTAATAAAAACTAGTGCCTAAAACATCAAAGCGCCAACTGCGGACTTCTAGTCACACGAGACCGGGTCAAAGTCGAAAAATATGGCCAGCCAAGGTGGAGCACCATTTAGATACATAAAGTGGACTGGGCCTGGTCAGCTAATACCTTCAGACTTAGAAGAATTCTGAGAAAAAGTGTCTGAGAAGGTAAGGTCCCGCAGGGCAAGATTGCAGGGGGTGTCTGAGGAGGGAGCATCATCGTCAATAGCTTTAGTTCGAAGCCTTTATGAACATTTCTACGTTCAGACCTAGACTCTGAAATAAAAGTTGAAAATCTCCAGTGGGCCGAGGCAGAGTGCTGTAGCTGAAGGCAGTTCCATGAGGCTAGATACGCCTTTGGCGAAGGACCGCTGAAAAGGATTTGCTAATGGGGAGAAGAACGTAGTGGGAGAAGCCACGAAGGCAATCCGACCGCCAATGCACCTCGGGTGGGTAGGCAAGCAGGTTGGCCCCAATCTTCTCCTGCTTTCTCGGAGCACTTTTGAGAAAAAATTTGCTGTCTTCAGTTTTGAATTTTGGATAGCTCTGCACCTTTATCACCACTTCCAAGGGACCAGGACAGGAGCATCAGGACTTACTCAGGCTGGATCCAGAAGCACGCTCAAGGTGAAAGAAGTCTTTTGTGCCCCTGTGGCTCTGAACAAGAGGCCAACAAACTAGCACCGGTGAGTCACTCTGGAGGTCCTGGGACATGTGAAAATCTAGTCCTTGTACCACGGCAGAAGGCAGCAGAAAAGCAGGGCAACTGGTCAGCAATCCAGCAGGGCAGCAGTGCTTCAAAGCAGCAGTCCGTCAGAGTGCCAGTCCTCTCAGCAGTACAGCATTCCTTCTTCATGGCAGAGTATCCAGAGGTCCAGAAGTGTACTGAAGAGTTGGTGTCTGAGATCTCTTTTTTATACACTGGTGCCTTGGTTATGGAAGGTGGTACAAGCTTCTACATAGTGGCTTTGAAGTGCTTGGAATTTCCTGACTTCCTGCCCTGGCTCCAATGTGGCTGCAGTGACAATGGGTAGGTATTAGGCCATTTGTGTGGAGCCAGGGAACAGGGTATTCAGCTGCACGTGGGGCTGTGCTCAGCTCTGCCACCCCATCCCGCCAGCCAATGGCCCATTGAGGTACACCTTATCCCTCAAGTATATGACTGTCTGAGAGGAATTCACAAAGTCTTACTGTCAGTTACACCTAGTCATGTGACCCAAGACAGGCTACAGGCACAAACAGACTAAGGGCAGTAAAATGCCAACTTTCTAAACATTGCATTTTCAAAATAGTAATGAAAATGTGACCTACCATTAAGAAGGGTTTAGCATTACAGTTTCATACATACCAAATATGGCCTAGCTACCTGCTCCCAATTGAAAATTACAGCTTATTACATGTAATACGGAATCCCCAATGTTATCTTAGGAAAGGAGTAGGCGCCACAGTAGTAAATAACAGATTTAGGGGTGCTTTGCTTCCAGGACATGTAACACTTAAAGGTACATGTCCAACCTTTTAATTACACGGCACCCTGACCTATGGGCTACCAAAGGCCTACCTTAGGGGTGACATGTGTAAGAAAAGGGGAGTTTAAGGATTGGAAAGGAGGATAAAATGCCAAGTTGACATGGCAGTTTAACATTGCATTCAGGCTGCAATGGCAGGCCTGGAACATGTTTTAAAGTGATGCTTAAGTGGGTGTTACAACAAATGCTGCAGGCCCTCTAATAGCATTTCATTTCTAGGCCCGGGGTATATGGTATACCACTCTGCAAAGGACTTACAGGTAAATTAAATATGCTAATTGGGTATAAGCCAATTCAACCATGTTGTAGGGGAGGGAGCGCAAGCATTTTACAACTGGTTAGCGGTAGTAAAATGCACAGCGTCCCAGGGTCACCAAAAATAAGTGCAGCAAAATGGAGGAGGAGAGGCAAAATGTTTGGGGGAAAGACCACCCTAAAGTTGACAGTTATCACAAAGAGCATCCTTTATTTCCAGTCTCATCCTGGTTTGGTGATGAGAAAGAACATAAAGTACCAGAAAGGTCTTGAAAGGAGGTAATCAGACCCTGGTTAGTCTTAGGAGAAGCCAGATTTTTTAATATATGAAATGATTCTCTGGTTAAGTTTGAGGCATTGATAATTAGAGTTGAATAATATTGCTATTGTGCTAGACTGGGAAGTTTTTACTTGGTCAAATCTTTTGTGCATCACAGTTCAGCTGAGGAGTCATAATTTAATCTCTGTCATCTCTCTGCAAGCAAATTCTGGTGTAAACAAAGGATTGGTTTTGCATTTGAAACTGGTAAAATGGTGATAGCTTTGTAGTAATACAATAGTATCAAACATGTTTGTCAAGTATTGATTAAATTTGTGAAAATATCATTCATTTCTGCTACACTGTTGGAATGGAACATCTTATCTGCTGGTGTTGGTGTTTGCTGGGCTGCGGCAGAGACTCTGTGCCCCAAAATTCCACATTTCCTGGTAGTGGAGGAGCCTGTTACCGGTTTCCCCGCATGCTGAAAAGCCCTACCTCCAACCGTGGCAAGGGACGTCTGGTCTGCCGGTGTTGGTGTTTGCTGGGCTGCGGCAAGGGACTCTGTGTCCCAGAATCCCATGTTTCCTGGAGGAGGAGGAGCTTGTCACCAGTTTCCCTGCACTGAAAAGTGCCCACCTCCTACCGCTGTGCAGGACGTGAACGGGCAAAGTTCAGGTCAAAGGCGGGCCCGTCCACCCCTGTCAGAGACCAGAGGAGGCTGGCTGCCCCCCCCCCTCCCCCCAGTGTTTGGTTTTGAGCCTTTACATGTCCGCACCTGTTGGGCGTCCATGAGTAGTAAAAACCGGTCTGCAGTCATCCTGTTTGGAGGTGTTCAGACCAACCCAGAAGAGCTGGAAGGGGTTGCTTCTCCTCCTTTCTCCCGTAGAGACAATATTTGACAATCACTTGTAGTGGCCTGTTGTTCTCATGCTCGCTTTGTCAACAGAGTGTTTCACAGAGTCTTTTGCAAAAGAACCATCAGTCTTTTGTAACTGGGGCACAATCTTGGAACCTTTTGCATAGTCTACGATTTCAGTTGGTCGCTGGGCCTAATGTTGTATGGGACTTCGTTGTTCGATAGTCTGTGAGTTGCACCGTGGGAACCCTGACACAGGCTAGCCTTGGGTCTCCAATGGTGAAATGGAAGCCAGTGACAGTTGTCCCCTAGCTTTCTATGAAAACAGCCACAACAATGGATACTTTTCTACAACGAGCACTTGGAGTTCAAAATAAAGAAATAGAGTTGGTTACACGCCGCCTTTCCCACTCTCATTTACTCCATCGGTCTTCTGGTCCTCCTGGTATATTACCAATGGTGCCTCTTACCCAGGACCCAGGAGCAACCCCTCTGCCTTTATTGCAGGAAAATAGTGGGGCGGACTGAATTGCTGCACCATCTGATGTTGAGATCTTGTCTAATCCTTTCTGCTCCCATTCTTGTGCCCAGGACATTCCATCCTCACCCAATACCCTGGCGATAACAGTAGAGGCTCTGAGAGAGGGTCCAGGAGGTAAAAGGAAGCACCTCTGGACTGGTAGTAAACACATGCGCCCTAGAGTTGATGGTTTGCAGCCTAGCTCGCCTGACTCACAAGTTTTGGCTCAAACAGACCTGGTAGCCATGTTGTATTCGCTTAAAGCCTCTTAGTTAGCTGCTTTGGATGGCAAATTGGACCCAATAAAGCAATATTTAACAGTAATTGAAAGCAAATGTATTAATCTTAATAAGATTAATTCTTCAGGCCCGACGGTAGCACATATCCCCAATCTTGTTACACCTAGTTTATCCACCACTCAGAGACACCATGAACAGGAACACATGATAAAGGGCAATGAGTCATCGAGACCCCAAAGATCTGGTGGTGTTACCCTCTTACCAGGCCCATCCATGTAGTCTTTCTGTGATTGTTTAGTTTATTAAATTGGCACAGTTAATTAAAACCATTGCAATAAAATGTCATCATAGCACTGTTACCACATTAAAAGCAAAGCAAAGCAAACCATCAAATTTCAATTCATACACAAATTACTAACAAGGCAGTCTAGTAGTTACTGTTGTAATCACATGACAAGCTTCTAAAACCAAGGATAAAATGATTTGGTGCAGAGACACTAGGGCAAAGTGCAAAAATAGTCTGTGATAAGTTTTTGGGGAGGAGGAGCTGGTAGGGTGGGGGCAGGAGGGGGAGAAAGCAGATTGTCCAAGAGTCTCACATATTTCCCGGACCTTGCAAGCACTTCAATGTCTGGGAAAGTAAAGCAGAGAGCAGATGCCTCCCAACCTGTGCAGATGTCCCTTTTTAGATATAAGGGTTTTAAGAGAAGTCTTCTGAGAGTGTCAAGGGTGGGACAACAGCAGAGAAGATGCAGCCATGATTCAGACCTGTAATTGCACAGTCTGCAGAGGATTTTGGACAACTCAAGAACTACATTATTCTGGTCCATAGAGTGACTTGGTTCGGGAGAGCCCAGAAAACATTTGAGGGGGATTGTATAATCACTAATTTCAATAGACCTATTGTGGCTGAGAGAATTTTAGCTGCTCCCAAACAGACCACTCCTAGTGACCTCATCACTGCAATTGTGGCTCTCCCTCTAGGATATTTTTATAGACCATTGAATTATTTGCCACAACTTGGTCACAAGCAACACATGAGTCCTTTGGACTTTTCTCAGGCTAGCTGGCACGAGTTCACCCCTGACATAGTTCTCTCAAACAGCTATGCACCATTAGCATTGATGGGTGGTTACGACTGACTGCCGGCAGTAGTCCACTTGGAGTTGATGACTTCTTTAGTGTGGAATTCCTCTGACCTTTCTGGTTCCGTGTCTCTTGATCATAAGGAATGCAACTATTATTCATGGAACATTGCTGGTCTGGCGAACAAGTTTACTGACCTTAGTTGGCTGTTGTTCATTAGAAGGTTTGATGTGATCTGTCTCCAGGAAACCAGGGCTATTGAGAATCGCTTTTTCTTAGAGGGATATGAAATCTTCATTATGTCTGCCACACCTTCGAGGGGGGGGGGTAAGATCGATGTAGGGTTTGATTGTGTTTATTACCCTAACAATTCTGTGTAGCCTTGATGTTTTGCCCACAGAAATTTCCACTCTGCAGGCCCCGCTATTTTCCAGAGGGTCTAGTAAGTTGCTTCTGTTGAACTTCTATAATGCTACTTCCTCACTTGCAACATCTCCCTGTTTGGTTCCTTTTTGAGAAACTTGAAAGCTCCCAATTTACAATGTGTTAACACCATGATTGTAGGAGATTTTAATGTCTACTTGTGCCAGGACCTGAGTTCCGGTGGTTCATATACCATGGGTTGTCCCCGCTTGACGGGCATGCATTTGGAACATACACAACAATGCAATTGTGAGTGAGTTTGATTTAATCTTGGCTATGAGCAAGTTGCCCCTGGACATGAAGGACATCAACCCTACCTTTACTGGGAGGGACTGCAAGTAATTTATTGATTTTATTTTTGATTCCACACCCTTTTTCCTTTACATTTTGGGCTTTGCCATCCTATCGAGTGTTTTTAGTAATCATAAGCCATTGTGTGCTACGACCCTCTGGCCTATGTTGGCACAGACCTTGGGTGTGGGAGCTAGTGGGACCCTTAAGGCTGTTTATGGAGGCAGGAGACTTAAGTGGACACAGATAATTCCAGATTCTTTTCATGATTCTCTATTCGTTCAGTGCTGCAAGGAGTTTGTCACCTGCTTAGATCGACAGACTGACGCACCCAACATACTAGAGGCCTTTACTGTAATTTCAAGTACAATATCAAAATTATTGAAGGCTCTGGCCCGGTAACATCATGATCTGGTCCCAAGAGGGTTTGACTCTGACTGTTCTCGAGCATTGAGAAACTTGAAAAAAAGCATTAAGTACTAAACCAAGGGACCTCTATTCACTCAAGAATTGCCGTAGCCAGAATAAAGTTGCATTGGCAAGACGTGAGGCTGTTTCAAAGGATGAGGCCTGGTTAGACATTATAGAGGCTAGGACCCTGAAGAGCAGCCCCAAGTTTTGGAGCATCATTACTAGCCCTTTTCTGGCAATAGAAACCGCTTACACTTTGGAGGCTCATATCACTGAAGATGACTGGGTAAATCATTTTGAGGAAACATTTCATGCCTTTTCTGCTCTGAGTGGGTGTACTGTCCTGATTGAAGGGAAACCCGTCATTTCTTTTTCAGCTGAGTATATAAGAAAGGGTATATCGAGGCTTTCTAAAAATTTCACCTGACTTTTACATCTCTAACAAGGACGTTTGGATCCTGGCTCTTACCTCCCTCATTAATGCAGCTTACGTGGCTGGCCCCCCGGTATCTTGGGCGACATCCATCATTGTACCGGTTTTCAAAAAGGGAGACAGAGATAGCACCCATTGTTATAGGCCCATCTCCTTGCTCAATTCGGTGGCTGGACATATTTTATTGGACAGACATTCCGAATGAGCGTATAACAATAATATTTTATCAGAAGTACGGGTTTTGCCCAGAATGGTCAACGGTGGATCAATGCTTGAATCTTTACCTGATTTTTAACAAGTACTCCATTGCCCACACTGGTTCTATCCACCTGGATTTTATGGATGTGTCTTCCGCTTTTGTTCGCATTAACAAAACCAAGCTTTGGCAGATCATGTTGTTTAATAGGGGTGGATAGAGATATTGTTTTCTTTTTAAGGGATCTCCATAGAAACACCAAGGCAGTGATACGCTATGCAAAATATCTTAAGGTCACCCAGCAGTTTTTAATACACAGAGGGGTCCGCAGGGTTGCATTCTGGCCCCATTTCTGCTTAATTTATATGTTAATACTTGGGACAGGTCCTTTCGGAGCTAAAAGTGGATTGCCTCAGGTGGGGCCACAGAGTCTCCCGGTATTACTCTATGCAGATGATGCTGTCCTTATGGCTGAGACAGCTAGGGGGCTGCAAAGTTTGTTGAGCTCTCTTGTCCACTTCATGGAATACATGAACCTCTTGGTTAATAATAAAAAATCTTACGTGATGGCGGTGGGACCTCGCTCAACAAAATCTCAAACCTTTGTGGCTTGGTCTACTCCAGTCCCAAAGACCAGTGTCTTTTCCTACCTGGGGGTGTTGGTCTACTCTGCCCTGAATTGGCGTCTCTAAATTTGTGGAAAGAAAAAATACTTTGTTATGGCTAACACTGCCATTTTTAACTTCGCTTCTCGAATGGGCAACAGAATAACTGTGGCTCCCTTACAGATTTATGGGGCCAGGTGTATCTCCAAAGTAGCCTGTGGAAGTGAGATTTGGGGATACACCACCCATGACGAGTTGCAAATTGTAGAAAATACTTTTATGAGATGGCTAATGTGTGTACCATAGGGTACTTTTACCTTTGTAGTACAAGTAGAACTGGGTGTGGCCTACCTCTCAGATATCTTGGCTTTTCACCCTCTTTCCCTCTGGTTGAAAATCTGGCCTCAGACAGGGATCAAACTAAGTAAAGAGATTTTAAAGGATTGCCTGGCCTTTGATCATTCTCAGCATACTGCCTGGCTTAAATATATCAGAGATTGCCTCATGAATTTGGGTAGGGGACATGTATGTAATAATCCAGATAAACTCTGTAAGAAGGATTATAGCTGGGTGAAGGGTTCCTTTTTTTAGAAAATAGACGCTGGATAGAGAAGAAGAGGCGCCGTTGAAGCCCAGCATTTTCCATTACATCATGCTAAAAACTGTGCATAGATTGGAACCATAACGTTTATGGGTTAAAATTAGATATGACTGCTTTTTACTAGCTAGGTTTTGGCTGGATCTTTTCTATCTCCTTTTAGCTTATCCTCGAGTGACAAACAATGGTCATAATCTCTTGCCCTGTTGCTGCGATGGAAAGTCTCCAAGAACATGCTCCACTTTTTAATGTTCTGTAGTATCTATGAGGTGGCCAGGAAGTCATATATTTTTCCCAATTTAAAAAAGAGCACATTTTAGGCAGGTTTGACCTGTTTTTATCTTTTTACAAATGCTTTTGGGTAACACTGTACCTAAGGTTCCTAGCTTTTTAAAATTGGCTGTCAGGCTTAGATCCAGTTGTGACTGAATGCTTGGGGTACCCAGGTTGACTGCTGTTTCTGCAACATCCCACTTTTATTGTTTTTAACTGTAGTTGTGTATTTTTAGCTAGTTTTTAACTGTTTTAGTTAATCCAAAATTAACTTTACTGTACATATCCAGAGGATGGCTTTTTTTATATGTCAAACATGTATCAATTTTATGATTTATATCTCAAAAGCCGAATAAAGTTGTTTAATTGATTGATTGAATGTGAGATAGAAGGCAAGGAAGCAGTGCTTTCAGTCCCTGCATGTGATTAAGCTTTTGGGATGTTTAGTAGCCCAGGAATCAGCAATATTTAATGAAAAAGAAGCATTTAGGTGATCAGAACTAGATAAGAGAAAGCAGGGGCTGGTCACATATGCTAGATTGGTGGTGATTAAAATGTCACCCAAAAGGTTCCCCAAAAGAATGAGTAGAAGCTTGACTGACTAGCACAAGATTAAATATTTCGAGATCTTCTAGAAAATCATAAGCAACACTAAGGGCTGTTCCAACCAGTAGATAATATTGCTGAGCACCAGGCTATCATGATTTTTAATGACACATTGCCAGATGTTCTCCTACAACGCAGCCAAAGCTTCTAAATTGGTGTGCGGAGGCTGGTAAATTAGAAAAAGGTTTAGGATGATAGAGTCAACCTTGCATTCACAGGTCAGAGAATTACCAAAGTAGGTTCTTGCTCTTTAATTGCAAGATTGTTTTTTTTTATTGTTGTAATTTTGCTGCTGATTGTCTTTTAGTGGTCTTGCCTACTGATAATCTAACTAGGTGGTAACAGCTCATCTATGGCATAAGTAGCTGTGTCATAGAGCCAAGATTCTATGAGCAAGCATAGATAAAGGCAAAAAGAACTGTTGATGGACAGAATGCAGAACAATGTCATACATTCACCCCAGTACAGAGATCTGGGCCTAAATCCATTGTTTTTTTGCTCACCATGCCAATCCAGTTTGGACCCAGCCATATGCAAATCAGTCTTGACCCTGCGCCCTATGGGAACAGTCCAGCCCGAACTGCCAGGCCAGGTCCTACCTGGACTGGAAACAAGCATCCTAGGACCGGTTTCGGGGTTTCACCCCTCTTCAGCCAGGATAGCTTGATTCCAGTGGCATGGAGAGCACGGGACTCACGTCTAAGCATACCCATCCCACTCGGGGTGACAAATGCAAAAAGAACTGTTGATGGACAGAATGCAGAACAATGTCATACATTCACCCCAGTACAGAGATCTGGGCCTAAATCCATCGTTTTGTTGCTCACCATGCCATTCCAGTTTGGACCCAGCCATATGCAAATCAGTCTTGACTTTGTGCCCTATGGGAACAGTCCAGCCCGAACTGCCAGGTCAGGTCCTCCCTGGACTGGAAACAAGCATCCTAGGGCCTGTTTCGGGGTTTCACCCCTCTTCAGCCAGGATACCTTGACTCCAGTGGCATGGAGAGCACGGGACTCACGTCTGAGCATATCCATCCCACTAGGGGTGACAAATTCAAAAAGAACTGTTGAAGTACAGAATGCAGAACAATGTCATACATTCACCCCAGTACAGAGATCTGGGCCTAAATCCACTGGATTCAAGCTATCCTGGCTGAAGAGGGGTGAAACCCCAAAACCGGTCCTAGGATGCTTGTGTCCACTCCAGGGAGGACCTTGCTTGTGTCGCGATTCTCGGGCGGCACACCAGAGTATTGCCCACATCAAACTACAAGATCCAGGAGGCCAAGAGGCAGCGATGTGCGCGCCTCGCCGAGTGCTGCCAGATTCCGCGCCATACAAAAGCCCCGCTTCTTCCATCACGCGGGGCTTGACAAACGTTCCGTTTTTCCCGAGTTCCAGGGTAAGCGCGTTGCGGATGGTATTCCCCGCGGAATTCTTGCGCGCTTACCGCTTTCAAGCCCCAACCTTTTGCATTATCATTCCTGACGTTCACAGTGACCGACACTTTGCAGCACCAATCAGTTCACGAGCCACGGAGCTCGTTACAGGTATTTAGGTCAGCGCGGAGAGTGGACGCGATCCCCACTCCACCAGCGCTCTTTTTGTTACTTCGTTGTTTCTCTTCCACAATCCCCAAGAACCGAAGGAATTCACACAACTGCGGCGTGTTTCTGCATTCCCCTGTTTTGCCTTGCCGCCTCTGATATACCGGCAGGACTCAAGCCAGCTAACTTTCATTTAACCCCGGTGGCATCTTCCAGACTCACGAGGACAGGCGTTGTGAAGTCAACACGCCTACTGGTGCATACAGTCAGAGGACGATTGCCGCCTCCTCCCCAGCGCTGCTTCCTATCCGTTTGCGGATAGCATTTCTGAGCCTACAGCGGTAACCACAGTAAGGAGCTACAAGAGTTAAAGGGGGGACGGGGGTGTACACACTACGATAGTAGTACTTCTACTGTATCCCTGATCAGGTTGTCTATGTTTTCTTCCTCTCCCTACAGCCCCCCACCAAGGGACCTTGCCTCGCCACGAAGAGGCTAACGTTATCCTTCCCCTTCCCGAGACAGCAGCATCCGCAGTTTCCACGCATTTTCCCTTTTCCTTTTTTCCCCGGGTTGCTTCCTCACACAGCAGAATTTCAATCCTCTGGGTGGGGTTGTTTCCAGGGGAATAATTGGATCTATCGCCACGACATCGTCCCTGCTGGCCGCCATTGCAGGTTAGTGGCCTTTTTGTTGTTGCTCACGGCCTAACAGCCCCGACAGATTGTCAAGCCTACATTAACTGCCCAGCCTGGACGATGGACACCAATACGGTGTTGGCTTCCCTGGTGGAGAGCATTGCAGCTCTACAACAGGAAGTGCACACCTCTCGCTTAGAGAATCAAGAATTGAAAAAAGACATGAACACCTTACGTAGGGAGGTAGCTGGTATTTCCCGAAAAGGTCCGGGAAAGGAGTCCTACATCAGAGAAGGGACCCTTCCTCCTCCCTCCACGACACGCGTCTTTGGGGGGGGTACAGTAGAGCCTGGGTTTCCCTCCACGTCAGCGACCTCCCCACCTCCTGAGAGACCGGCACCCATTGTCCATATTGTCCAGAATCAAGGAATACCTCTGGCACCACCCGAACGCTTCTATGGGGACCCCAAGAAGTTCGAGACGTTCCTCCACCAATGCAGACTTCACTTCCTGTGCAAACCTCACGTGTTTCAGGACGAGGTGGCCAAAACGTCCTTCGTGATGTCGTACATGGGAGGAAATGCGGCCAGCTGGACCATCCCCTTAATGGAAAGGAACGATCCGGTCCTGCATGATTTCCAGGGATTTTGTCTCGAAATGAGAAAACTGTTTGATCGCAAATCACACATAATGTCTCTGGATCGGGAACTCCTCACCTTAAGACAGGGGTCTCAGGATTTGTTATCCTATATTACGACATTCAACCGTCTTTTAGTGGAGACGGACTGGCCCCAAGAGAAGAGAACCACCCTGTTCTATCAAGGCCTCAGGGGAGAATTAAAGGACGTCTTATCACAAGTAGTACAACTACCCCGTACTTGTGAAGAACTAATAGACCTCACCGTCCAATTGGATCACCGGTTACTGGAAAGAAAAGGAGACCGAGGCAAAAGCGATACCCGTCTTCTTCCACCTCGATTTAAACCCACCCAAGAAGAACCCCCGAGACAGGCTGACGGACCAGAGCCAATGCAGATCGGAGGACTCAGGGGTCCGCTTTCGGTCGACGAAAGAGAGAAAAGACAGCTACAGAAGCCTTGCTTATATTGCGGAAAAAGCGGTCACTTCATAAAAGAATGCCGAGCCAGAGCCAGACTCCCCGAAAGGTCAACCACTTTCAGAGCGCAGGCCACCGCTCTCCCACAAATGCCGGAAAACTAAAACACCCAAGTCAGAGAGGGACCTCTGCCTTGGGACTAAGAACTGAAACGGTCTCTCTACGATTAGCAAATACTATGCAGCCTTCGGTGGCTCACATTAATGTATGTGTAACGCTGTGGGTGTCAAAAACACACACCATAAACATCCCAGCCCTCTTGGATTCCGGAGCCACTGGAAATTTCATGGACCAACAGTACGCCCGAGAACTTGGAATACCATACAAGGACCAAGGACAAACCAGAAGCAGTAAAGGCAGTAGATGGGACGGCCTTAACTTCCGGACCAGTGAGGCACCACACCTGCCCCCTCAGGATGCGGATAGGAGAGACCCACCATGAAACGATTCAGTTCGACCTCATAGACGCTCCACACTTCCGCCTCATTCTGGGTATGCCGTGGTTGACCCTTCATGAACCTGTTATCCGATGGGCGGACCGCACTGTTTCCTTAACCTCCACATATTGCATGGACCACTGCCATCCACAACGAGCACTCTCAGAGACCGGCACGAGAACGCAAGCCGGGTACCTGAAAGAAGGAATTGAAGAACGCGGATGTTTTAGCATCATTACTCTTCCAGACGTTTACCAAGACTCCATGTCTGTCTTCGACAAACAGGAAGCTACTCACCTGCCTCCACACCGTACGTACGACTGTCGTATCGACCTTGTCCCCGGAGCGGTCATTCCGTGCAGTAGAGTGTATGCACTAACTGAACCTGAAACCCGATACCTGAAAACATATTTGGAAGAGAACCTCGCCTCAGGCTTCATCAGGCATTCTTCGTCGCCCGCATCGTCTCCTCTCTTCTTCATAAGTAAGAAAGACTGCGATGAATTAAGAACATGCATTGATTACAGAGCAATAAACAAGCTGACCATAAAAAACCGGTACCCCCTGCCCTTAATACCGGTGCTGTTGGACCAACTTAAAGGAGCCCGGATATTCACCAAACTGGACCTCCGAGGGGCATACCACTTGGTCCGCGTAAAGACCGGACATGAATGGAAGACCGCCTTATGGACCAAGTTTGGGCTATACGAGTATCAGGTCATGCCGTTCGGGCTCTGCAACGCCCCGGCAGCATTCCAGTATTTCATGGATGAGGTGCTGAGGGGCTTGCTAGACCTTTTTTGTATTGTGTATATCGATGATATCCTTATATACTCGTCTGCCCCCCAGGAACATGTTACTCACGTGAAGACTGTGTTGGAGAGACTCCAACGACATTCATTATACGCAAAACTAGCAAAATGCAAGTTTCATGTCAACGAGATAGCTTTTCTGGGATATGCCATCAATGCCCAAGGATTCCAAATGGACATGAGCAAGGTCGAAGCCATTACCCTTTGGAAGGCGCCTCAGCACGTCAAGGCAGTACAGAGCTTTCTCGGATATGCAAATTATTAAAGGCGCTTCATCAAAGACTTCTCCAGAATCATACACCCGATATCACGACTGCTGAGAAAAAACACCACCTTTTCCTGGGATCAAGAGGCGGAAGCTGCCTTTCAGGAGTTAAAGACCCGTTTCATCCAAGCTCCCATATTGCGTCATCCCAACCCGAACTTGCCGTACATAGTGGAAACAGACGCGTCACAATACGCCATAGGGGGCGTATTGTCTCAAAGACATCCAGAAGCAGGGCAGATACATCCGGTAGCATACTATTCCAAGAAGATCTCCCCTAGCGAGATCAACTATTCCATCACGGATAAAGAATTACTGGCCATCAAAAGGGCACTACCTCTTAGGTGCCGCACACACCATTGAAATATACACCGACCATCGCAATCTCCTATTCCTGAAATCAGCTAAGGCCCTCACACCACACCAGCTGAGGTGGTCACTATTCTTTTCCGATTTTGATTTCATTATTAAATACAGACCTGGAGCACAGAATGGAAAAGCCGACGCTTTGTCACGATTAGACGACCCCACAAACAAAGAAACAGAAGAACACCAAGAACCTCCTTGTATTCTCACTGAAAACTCCTTTCCACAAGAAACCATCGCAGCAATTACAGCCTCGGATTTCCTTGAGGACCTGAAGGCGTCATGGGACCCACTGGAAGGTAACACCTGGATCCAGGAAGACCCCGAACGTCGAACCACAAGACACAATCTGTTGTTTTATCAGAATGCTCTATACGTACCCCAAACCACACACCAACTACAAGTGTTGGCCTGGACTCAGGATTCCAAATTAGGAGGACACCTAGGGAATACAAAAACCATATCGCTCCTCGAGAGATCCTTTTGGTGGCCCTCTCTACGGAACGATACCAAGAACTATATTAAGAACTGCGCCATCTGTGCCCAAAGCAAGGCTAGTCATTCCAGACCTGTTGGATTGTTACACCCCATCCCGGTGCCTCCGCTCCCCTGGCACACTATCTCAAAGGACTTCATTGTGGAAATGCCGCCATGTGACAACTACACCACCATCCTAGTGGTGGTTGATCACTTATCCAAAATGGGCCATTTTATCCCCCTAAAGAAACTGTCTACCTCCACTGAACTCGCTGTCGTCTTCCTCCAGCATGTAGTACGGGCACATGGACTACCCAGAGTACTCATTACGGACCGTGGGACCCAGTTTATCTCGCGATTCTGGAGAGCTTAATGCGACATCATGGGAGTGGAAGTTCGTCTGTCTACCAGCTACCACCCACAAACAGACGGAAAAACGGAAAGGCTAAACCAAACCCTCGAGCAATATCTGCGTTGTTTCACCCTCCAGAACACTCCAGATTGGTACTCTTTACTCTGGACTGCTGAATTTGCATACAATAACGCACAACATTCTACGTTAGGGTGTCCTCCCTTCTTCTGTCTCTATGGGTTTCATCCATATTTTCTACCCTTTGAAGGGCCGATAGAAACACAACATCCCACAATACACGAACACCACACCCATTTACGAGCTGTGCTCGCAGAAGTCAAGGGCCAGTTAGAAACCGCACAGAGAGCACAGAAACGACAAGCAGACAAAAAAAGAACCTCCGAACCCTCGTACCTAGTAGGGGATAAGGTATGGTTGTCAACGAAGAACTTACAATTCAGAAAAGGGGGTAAGCTGACTCCCAACTTTGTAGGGCCCTATTGTATCGAACGAATTATAAACCCTGTTGCCATGAAGCTGTCCTTGCCCCAATCGTGGAAAATCCACCCAGTGTTCCATGTATCTTTGCTAAAATCCTGTCCAGACAGTACGAGGGTAACCCCTCTGCCAGCACCACTGAACATCGACGGGCAGAAAGAATACGAGGTGAGAGAAGTGCTGGATTCCCGACTTATGAGGGGACGTTTGCAGTACCTAGTGGACTGGAAGGGCTATGGTGTTGAAGAGAGAACATGGGAACCAGTGACTAATCTGCATTGTCCCCGGCTGGTGGAATGGTTCCATCGTAAAAACCCGGGCAAGCCAGGGCAACTGCCGAGACGACGGTTCTTGAGAGGGGGTTCTGTCGCGATTCTCGGGCGGCACACCCGAGTATTGCCCACATCAAACTACAAGATCCAGAAGGCCAAGAGGCAGCGACATGCGCGCCTCGCCGAGTGCTGCCAGATTCCGGGCCATACAAAAGCCCCGCCTCTTCCATCACGCGGGGCTTGACAAACGTTCCATTTTTCCCGAGTTCCAGGGTAAGCGCGTTGCGGATGGTACTCCCCACGGAATTCTTGCGCGCTTACCGCTTTCAAGCCCCAACATTTTGCATTATCATTCCTGACGTTCCCAGTGACCGAGAATTTGCAGCACCAATCAGTTCACGAGCCACGGAGCTCGTTACAGGTATTTAGGTCAGCGCGGAGAGTGGACGCTATCCCCACTCCTCCGGCGCTCTTTTTGTTACTTCGTTGTTTCTCTTCCACAATCCCCAAGAACCAAAGGAATTCACGCAACTGCGGCGTGTTTCTGCATTCCCCTGTTTTGCCTTGCCGCCTCTGATATACCGGCAGGACTCGAGCCGGCTAACTTTCATTTAACCCCGGTGGCATCTTCCAGACTCACGAGGACAGGCGTTGTGAAGTCAACACGCCTACTGGTGCATACAGTCAGAGGACGGTTGACGCCTCCTCCCCAGCGCTGCTTCCTATCCGTTTGCCGATAGCATTTCTGAGCCTACAGCGGTAACCACAGTAAGGAGCTACAAGAGTTAAAGGGGGGACGGGGGTGTACACACTACAATAGTAGTACTTCTACTGTATCCCTCATCAGGTTGTCTATGTTTTCTTCCTCTCCCTACAGCCCCCCACCAAGGGACCTTGCCTCACCACGAAGAGGCTAACGTTATCCTTCCCCTTCCCGAGACAGCAGCATCCGCAGTTTCCACGCATTTTCCCTTTTCCTTTTTTCCCCGGGTTGCTTCCTCACATAGCGGTATTTCAATCCTCTGGGTGGGGTTGTTTCCAGGGGAATAATCAGACCTATCTCCACGACATCGTCCCTGCTGGCCGCCATTGCAGGTTAGTGGCCTTTTTGTTGTTGCTCACGGCCTAACAGCCCCGACAGCTTGGCAGTTCGGGCTGGACTGTTCCCATGAGGCACAGGGTCAAGACTGATTTGCATATGGCCAGGTCTAAATTGGGGTGGCATGGTGATCAAAAGATTGATGGATTTAACCCAGATTTGTTGACTGGGGGGAGAATGTTTTGATTTGTTCTACATTCCGTCCATCAATTGTGTGTCTTTGCTTTCTCGCCCTAAGTGCACCGGGTATGCCTAGATGTAGGTCCCGGGCTCACTGTGCCACTGGATTCAAGCTATCCTGGCTGAAGAGGGGTAAAACCACAAAACCGGTTCTAGGATGCTTGTGTCTGATCCAGGGAGGACCTTGCTTGGCAGTTCAGGCTGGGCTGTTCCCATGAGGCACAGGGTCAAGACTGATTTGCATATGACCAAGTCGAAACTGGGGTGGCATGGTGAGCAAAAGAATGATGGATTTAACCCAGATCTCTTGACTGGGGGAGAATGTTTTGATTTGTTCTGCATTCCGTCCATCAATTGTGTGTCTTTGCTTTCTTGCCCTAAGTGCGCCGGGTATGCCTAGACGTAGGTCCCGGGCTCACTGTGCCACTGGATTCAAACTTTCCTGGCTGAAGAGGGGTGAAACCCCGAAACCGGTCCTAGGATGCTTGTGTCCGATCCAGGGAGGACCTTGCTTGGCAGTTCGGGCTGGACTGTTCCCATGAGGCACAGTGTCAAGACTGATTTGCATATGGCCAGGTCTAATATGGGGTGGCATGATGAGCAAAAGAATGATGGATTTAACCCAGATCTCTTGACTGGGGGAGAATGTTTAGATTGGTTCTACATTCCGTCCATCAATTGTGTGTCTTTGCTTTCTCGCCCTAAGTGCACCGGGTATGCCTAGATGTAGGTCCCAGGCTCACTGTGCCACTGGATTCAAGCTATCCTGGCTGAAGAGGGGTGAAACCCCAAAACTGGTTCTAGGATGCTTGTGTCTGATCCAGGGAGGACCTTGCTTGGCAGTTCAGGCTGGACTGTTCCCATGAAGCACAGGGTCAAGACTGATTTGCATACGACCAAGTCTAAACTGGGGTGGCATGGTGCGCAAAAGAATGATGGATTTAACCCAGATCTCTTGACTGGGGGAGAATGTTTTGATTTGTTCTACATTCCGTCCATCAATTGTGTGTCTTTGCTTTCTAGAATATATAAAGGTCTTTCATATCACAATGCTTGGCATGTTGAATGTGGTACTTACGGAAAGACCGTGAATTACATAGTATGGCTTTGAATTTATATTCGTACTTGGTTTTGGTTGGAGTTGGGAACCAATATGACAGTGCTTTGCATAGCTTGGTACTATGGTAAAGATTTTTAGCTTTGAGGGTGGAAAAAGTGCTGTCTGATAGTTTATAGTAATAAGAGGGCAAGTAGATCGTTGAGTGGCTTACCATCAAGAGCGGTGGCGTACATGTTCTGATTGGACTTGGATGAGGCAGCGCGGGTGGTAACAGGCTGCGGCTGGGTGCTGCCGAGTGGAGACAACCTTGCCTTTGGCACACTGCTTGCATGGATGTTCAGTGACCACACATAAATAGGCCACACTGCGGCAGCATATTGTGACTCACACACTATCTTGGCCATGTATCAGCTTGTCTGTTTCTTTGGCACCCATATCAGTGCACAAATGTTACTGTCCAAGACTACAGTCTGCTTTATTTCATAAGCTTGCACCGACACCATGCAGCACCCCTAAATAGGGGGAATAAAATATAAGTTTCAGAGAAAAGAGCAACTGAAAGAGGCGAGTTGCACCGAGCCACAGCACAAATAGACTGTTCACACTTTTGAATGCTAGTGTTTTCATGTCTTAGCACATGAAAGCCAGATCTCTTGACTTTATCATTGGCTCTTTTCTTTCCTTCGTTGTATTTTGGCTCCTGCATTGTTGCCTGTTGCAGTTCAAGTATTATAAAGGTGATGGGAGCAGCTATTTAATTTATTTTAATAGCAAATTCCAATGACTTTATTTCGGCCACTAGTGCCATAAAAGTGCATGTACAGATGAAAGAAATACATAATAAACAGATAAAACTGTAAGTACAGTTGAACACGAAGGTAGTTCATGACTCAAAAAAAGTACACTCCATATTCTATTTCTAAAAAAAGTAAAATAACAAGCTATCACATACAGAAATACAATAGCAGTAATAAGAAAGGTACCAAAAAGGTGCAGGCAGCTGGTATGCAAAATAAAAGAGTAGGCATATGGCACAAAGACCATCATAATACTAGTGAGGGTGGAAGAGCCTTCCTCCTGAGTATCCACATAACACCCAGGAACTTGGCAACAGGGATGGCTACCTTCAATGGCAGTCCATTCACAGGATGCGAAGGGCAGTGGAATGGCTACACAGGCCTAGTTGCCTGCATGTAGGATCTAACCAGTTTCTGCAGGGGCGGGCGTACGCTGGGCAGATAAAGAGGACATACAAGACACTCTCTCTTGAGCAATTGCAGGCAGAGCAAGCACCAACTTCCCAGATGGACCATTTTGAAGTGACTGATCTCAGTGGTAGAGTGCCCACTCTGAACTGAATGTTTAACTTCCTGTCCGTGGTGACGGTCATCTGGTCCCTCAACAACTCTTAACCACAGAGAAACTTGAAGTCAAGAAATTCCCTTGACAGCTTGGAACGAGCAGCCTTCCTAGAGTCACTGGCCATTGTGATTGCCCAGTACCTCTGCTTCAATGAGTCGTTGGACGGGAAACAGAGGGCAGGTGGGTAGTCCAAGGGAGTAGACCATCTCTTTGATGTTTAAAAGCCAGGGAACCATAGGAAATTGATCAGCGTTCATTACGTCCTGTAGGGCAGTGACGTAGTAGGCAAGTTCTAGAGTCGTCCATAATCACCTCCAGTAAAATAGAGGACTTAACCTAACTTATTTTATTTCTTCTATAACTGTTATTTGATTGTGTTAATATAAAATAGGTGATGCACTGAGCGGTGTTATCCGATTTTATTTTTGTGTGGATTTATGATGCCTTTTGGTGCATTAGTTTGTTTAACTTGAAATCACAAGAATGTTTCAACTAAGGTCTTCCCCGAATTTTAATTGTTATATTTCAATTAATGCATTCCGATCATGTAAAAGCACTTCTGATCTTAACATTAGATCTTGTAAAGATGTTGTAACAAATGTGTGTGCAAATAATACTTGATGTGATGTGCTGATCTTTATAAGCAGCAAATATTCACATTATTTGGAACTATGCAGGGTGCTGTGCAGTTTCACAAATCTAGATTAAATGCATGGTTTTACCTGCCCACTTCCATTTGTGCTTGTATGCGCTGCCCCAGCCTAGTACTAGTCAAAACTGAAATCTGCCTCCTGCGGAAAATTAGACCTGTCAATAAACTGCTTCTGTTTCCAAAATATTATCCAAACAGTTCATAAGTAATCACTTGGTACAATTATCTCTTACGTTTTAAATGCCAATGTGTACTCTGGCAATGCACCTGTGCTCTGTAGTCTGGGTTCCATTGAAATGATTAAAAAATGAGCCTCTGCAAGCAGTTTTGAATTTACATAGTTTATCTTGTTCTGTGACAGTCCTTTTTTATATCTAAGTGTGTGTGAAAGATGCGGAAAGGTTGAAAACTTTTTGTTCTGGTACATAACCTTTTTGCTGTAATTGTCGGTTGTGTTTAGTAGTATGGCTGATAACCTTTTCCTCACAGTAATCATGTAAACTGCAAATCTCCTTTTAAATAAAAAATGGTTCCTTAGTTGGACCAGTAGAATATAGCTATGGCTTGTTTGGACAATGTGTAGCAGTGTGATTAGTTTACTGCCGGCATGAATGCATGAAGGAACGAATGGATGGATGGATGGATGGATGGATGGATGGATGGATGGATGGATGGATGGATGGATGGATGGATGGATGGATGGATGGATGGATGGATGGATGGATGGATGGATGAATCAATGAATTCATTTCTATAGCCCTGATGATGATCCACTACACAGTTTGGGATTGAAACGCCATCGACAAAAACAGCAAATGGAACTCATGCGGATGTATTCTTTGATTGATCGATAATCAACTGTACATGCAGTCCCATCGATTGCCTACCCTTCTAGTCCTATTTTCGTGCACACTATATTTTCTTGTTATTTATCATTGTGTGAACACTCACGAGCACTGAGCACCTTTTTATTTCACAGTAAAATGATGGATACTCGCAAAGTGTGTGTGTCGCGTCGCATTACTTGCATTAGCTGAATACTTTGATGTGTTTGAAATTGTTCCACGTTTCTTTACATGGATTCCTTGTCGCGTGAATGTTGATTACCCCTGGTTCCAGGTGTCTTTACACTATGGGCAGCCCCTGTTTTCTAAATATACAATTGAAATTGTCACTCTGGGTGTTGCACAGATGCCCTGGGGTTCAGTGGCGTAACAAAAGTTTAAGGGCCCCCCCTGCAATGTGCACGGAGGGGCCCCTGCTCCGGATTTAATCCGGAGGCTCAGGCCTGAGTACTGTGCTGAGGGGGCCCCCTGCAGCTCAGGGACCCCCCGCATCACGGGGGATGCGGGGGCCTGTGTTACGCCCCTGCTGGGGTTCCCTGTGCATCTTTATTTTCTTTGATCCCTGCTGTAGTGGTAGTGCAGCTGTTGCCGGACGAACCAATAGTGACCTTGGTGGATGCGGAGGACGTGATAGATCTTGATGGAAGAGAATCTCGTGGATATATCGAGGTTCAGGTGTTGACTGATTAACCCACAGAATGTAACATATGTTAACATAGTATGTAACTCTGCTGGATTCTCCTTGCTTGTATCTAGCGGTGTTTGCAACAAAGCGTCTATAGAACACAGTTGCAGCCCATGAATCGGGCATAACAACACTCTGACCAAAGTCAAGAGGCCCACAGTGCCACTTCTGGATAACCAAAATATCAGTGACCATTCATGCAACACCCAAAGTGACAATTTCAATTGTGGCCATTCTCAGGCCACGGATCTGTGTCATGCTGGTAATCCGCCACTATTGGTTATGAGCAGGAGAGCTTCCACTAGGGGATCAATCAACCTCCAGTGATTTGCTCCTCTTTGTGCAATTGAATTTTCTTTTAATGGTGATGTTTGAACTCTGAACTAGCTGTCAAGCTTATCTGACTTCAGCTATATTCTTATACTGTTCTGTTTTGTGAGTGAGGTTGAGGGCTGATGACTTAAATGTGAGCTATGTCCTGAGCATTTTCCTCGGAAGAGACACATTACGCATTTTATCCTAGAATGGGTACATTCTTATTGCCAAATTATTTTAGCTGCTACTCTTGCTGCTGGTTATTCTGGAGGCACTTTTGAACTATCCAATGGTGTTGCTTCAGCTTGTGATAGAACAGCTTTCACCTAACGAGGGCGCTGTTTCTTGCTCTTTTGTTGTAGGTTCATCTCCCTGCTTTCGCTTGTATTGGTCTTCAGCTGACCTTCAAGGTTCTTTATTTTCTTAAAGTTTATCATTAGGCACTTCAGTGTCACTCTCACTTTTCATGATTGAGAGATTCTGCATGACCGGTATCCTTCATCCCTCGAGAAACTCCTTGCAGGTCATTACGTGCAAAATGAATCTTTGAGGATGCTCTTCCTTACCAACGCTAAAGCCAATGTGGTAACTGGCTTCCTCGGTGAGCTGGTCAGTTTATGTTTTCAAACAGTGGCACAGGCTGCTGTTTTCCAACCCCAGGGCTCCCAGAGTTAAGCTACGCCTTCGTGTTTATGGTGAACTAGGAACACTTGCAGTAGTAGTGGTGTCAATGGACACTGACTCTGGTCAGTAACGTCAACGTGCTGGCTCACCTTCATGGAGCTCATCAATGTTCTGTTCCTCCCACCACAGTTGGTAGAAAGAAGGGCAATTCGCCATCTACTCGCTTCAGTGGTCTTTTTGGACTTGTATTCTGGATAACAGGGACTAACAACATAGAATTGACTGTAAGACATTGTTATAAAATATGAAAACTTTAAGCTGAAAGATTAAGTCTTATGTCACAGGAAAGCTGGGCTATGGGGGGGGGGAAGAGAGGAACAAGTATACTGCACAGTAGGCAAAATTTTACTGAGGTCCTGCTAACTTCTTTTGGTGCTTTTCAGCATTCTCCTCTGTTTTTTTCTCTCTTGTCTTCTGTTCTGTTTGGTGCTGGCTCATGTCTAATCTTCCATACACAGACAAACTGTATGATCTACCTAAAGTTAATACTTCATTGGTGTAGCTCTGGCTTGCAACAACTAGCAGTGAAGGACAGACACAATACTTTTCTAAAAAGCTAAACGGACTAGGCCCATGCAGCAAATTAAAGAGGCAGATGTTTGTGAAGACTGCAGCAAAAATCAGCGGGCAAGTAGCTTCCGCCAATAGGATTGTCCAAATTGTATGGAACTAATGGGTGTTGTGATACTGAAGAGAGCACGTGCCGGCATCTTCCGGTGAGCGCAACAACAGGAACAGTGCCTTGCAGACCTTCCCACAGTGCACTAAGGTCATATTTTACTCAGTCCCAGACTGGCATTGGCAGTTCGACACAAGGCTGAATCACGCCGATCTGCTCAGTGGTTGGTAACTCTGAAGCAGTTTCTGTCCGACTAACAAAGATGCTACTATTAGTCGGTATGATTCAGGGCCGGCACTAGGCATGGGCAGCTTGGGCAGCTGCCCAGGGCCTCGCACTCAGCCCACCAGCATGGGGCCCCGCACCAGTACAACACACCACCAGACCTCTTGTGCCCCTGCCGATCCCATTAAAGAAAGGTGTCTGTTTGAAATTGGACATACAAGAGGGGGCCCCCTACCCGGGCCTCTCAGGGATGGTGTGGGGAGGCCTAGGGGAGGGGGACACTTCATCTTGTGCCAGTTGCAAGGAGACACATTGTTTCCTGCAATTAGGCCTCCTGCCTGGCTGCCCACTGGGAGACACTGTGGGACACCCATTGTCAGCACTTTACCATCTGCACAGTTTTAACTCTCAGCTCCCAAGCTATTCTCACACCTTCAGCCCGATATAAGTTGTGAAAGAGGTGCTTGTAGGAAACTGAGAGGAGGAGCTACGGCCCAGGAGATGTCTCCACAAAGCAGCTTCCGGAGCCCTGAAGGTGTCACTTATGTAAATTAGAGGGGCCTCGGACATCCTCCTCCGCCCGGGGCCCCAAAAATCCTAGAACTGGCCCTGGCATGATTTACTCCTGAATTTCGGGGGACAAATCAAGGAAGCTTTTGGTGTGAGTTGGTGTGACTTACTCTTGTAGCACTTTAGACTTCTTCCTGAATAGCAGGTGTAAACCAGCAGTACTACCCGTGAAAGGTGAGTAAAATCTCAGCGACTCGGCCTCCATGTATTGAAGTTAATGCAAATAAATAGTGGACTTTTACCAAACAGATACCAATGGCCAGTTCCAGGTCTAATTGCTGTCTAAAAATGTATTTTTGTGCAATTCAGTTCACAATCTAATGATCCACCACACAGAATACATCAAGCCCATTCTGTGGGGGTGGAATCAGCACAGAGTTACAAGGGAAGCGACACACTTTAGACGCAGTACATATATAAAGGACTCGTCTGGGGTATTTGTTGAGTTTCTTGGACTGGAAAAGGACTACATTTCTGAACAGATCAATGGGTGAAACAGAAAAAATAACACATTCGGAAGTGAAGCCACTTTTCTTTTGACATTCCATTGTGAGGTTTACAAGTTAGCGCTGCCGAAAGCTCGTGTTTTTTAATAAATCCCTTTAGGATTCCTTGTGTCAGGGAATGAAAACATCTTCGGAGATCTGGAAACAGTACCACTACACAGACAGATTTATATAAACGGCCATAGCGGTGACAGAAATACAATATATCAACATCTACCTTTTATAATTCCAGAGAAAGTAAATGGCACTGCCGGAGCAAGAACGGAGAGAAACTGGCGGGTAAATTCACTGAGGCTTTCCCGTAATCCATTTTCCCTTCGAGGTGCCGCTTTAAACTATGCTCATTCACTTCGGGATGCCTCTGAAGTGAAATCCATCCATCAAAGTTCGAGTTAGACAGGGTCAAAAGTGCCCGTTTTTTATCGTCCTCGCGCGCCTCCGCTGTGTCCACGTCCAGAAGCTCTTTCTATGAAATGCGAAAGTAAATGTTAAAAGGACAACATGAAACATTGAAGAAACAGGCCCAGACGTTTTACCTGGTAATAACTCTTTAGTGGATGATTATTCGTTGCTATTTATAGAAGCTGAGGGGCTCTGGGAACAACTGCAGAGCCGTGTTTTTTGTCAAACAACCACACCTTGCTTTTCACATCACATCAACCGTCTTTCTGAGATAGCCAGTATCACAGAAAAAAACAGGCTATTTTAGACCAAATAGATATATAAAAAAAAAAAGTTTACCAGGGTGTGCATGTGCCTTACATACACATTCTGTATATCAAAACCAATAGGTCTAAGTTTAATATGTTAAATATTGAAGTGCACCATTAGTGGACCTGCTGACCTTCAGAAGACTTCTCAAGACCTGGCTGTTCGAGCAGTAGCAGCACCCCCGCTTCCCCCCCCCAGCGCCTTGAGACCCTCACGAGTGAGTAGTGTGCTCTACAAATATACTGATTGATTGATTGATTGATTGGTCAAAACAACAAGGTGAAAGTAAAATCATTTATTGTAGTTACTCATTTAGCTTAAACTGCTAACAACCATTGACAAAACCCAGTTGCGGCGGCATGAGTCGGCCAAGGCTGCATTTTGTCAATGGTTGTTAGCTCTTAACTGTGGGGGTGGGGGGTCATTTTAATATAAAGGAAAAAAAATAACTTTTTTAGCCGGCCCGATCTGATCCCGCATCATATCTGCTTAGGGACATGTTCCTATTCTGGCCAGGGCCCCACATATCCTACGACCGGCCCTGTTCCGAATGTTTTACTGGCTGTTGTGAAAGACCTCAATACAACTGTGTAGACCTCATTCAACTACTGTAGGTAAGGCTACACCATCAGCACTAACCCTGGGCATAGTTCGCGTAGAAGCGTTACGCGTAGCTACGCGAAGTGCACTTCGCACTACACGAGGTACGCGTAGCGCTACGCAAACTGCATAGTACGCTGTTCGCGATGATTGCACAGTGCCGGATGCTTGTCCGCACTGTGCAATCATTGCAAACAGCATCTTGCACAGAGCAAGCGGTCGTTTTCTGCCGCTCAAGTAGATTTTTACTCGAGTGACAGCTTTCTCAAAGCGGGCTGGTAGTTTCTCATCGTGAACGGTCGTGAGCATACGCGACCACTCGCAATGAGAAACCTGACCTCCCCGCGTTGAGAATCTCGCCGGGAGGCTCATTTTCCACGCTTGCGATCGGCAACTTGATGTTGCTGATCGCAAAAGAGGAAAAAGTCTCACCGGGATGTCATTTTGCTTGCTCGTGGTCGCCAACTTGGCGTTGAGGGCCGCGAGCGAGCAAAAAATGGCAACTACGCTACGCGATTTTGCACTGTGCTATGTGCAATTCGCGTAGCGCGAAGTAGCACAAACTACGCAAACTTCGCGAGCGTAGCGTAATTGTCCACCAAGGGTTAATCAGCACACCCAGGTTGACAAAGTATTGCTTGTGTGTGATTTCTCCCTGGCAAGCCCTTTTGTTCACGCTTGAGCAGACAACCATATCTCACTTACCTTCTTGTTCTGTTGCTGGGCTCAATGGAAATTTGTTGGGAGCCACGAGCATCACATCATCGGGGGTCAATAACAGAGAAGTGATGCTGCTTCAGGGATCACTATCCCTAGGCCTCATGCTGCAGATGACTGCGTCATTTGACCACGTCCCCATAGTAAATATCGTGTGTCCCCGATGGTGCAACCGGATGGTGGGAGGAGTTAGGCATAGTGCTGGGCTAGGCCGAACTGCTGTCAAAATGTTCAGTGGTTTGCAGGAATTTGCAGAGCAGTGTCAGGATGTCTAATGATTCTCAAGCCCAGTGCTGTTGAAATGCTTTGGTTATCTATGTTCTACATTCTCTTTCGAATGTGATGGTTTGGTTTGGGTGGCAGTTGTTTCCTGGTGCTGTTACGAGTTACATGAATAAAGTGAACCTGCTGTTAACACATGATTCCATCAAGTTATTGATTTTACTTCTCTACAACCTGGTGATGATTTCAACCAGACCCAATTGCCATGAAGCACCCTACTCAAGGGGGTGTGTTTCAAACATTTATTTTGGTGGAATAACAGATTTGGTGTTCGGAGTATTTCCTGAACAAGAACTGTTTTTGGAGACCAGAAGAGGCAACCCATTGTACACTTCATGCTGTATCGAGGTGCGTGACTGGATTTGTTGAAATGCGGATTGTACAGAGGTACTGTTTCAAAAGATTTGTGATTTTGGGGGCCCGGTGAGAGCTTGGCTTGGACATACCCATTGGGAAAGTTTTCGGTGACATTTGCAGTTCCAGGGTGTTTAATTAACTTTATCGTATGTCTGGGTTACTGTTCACAAGCCAAGCACATATCTGTCCAGCATCAGTTACCATGTTGCGGAGATTAGTTGATCTCATGACTCACCTGTCATCACCGGTTACCAAGCTGCCTGCTTGTGGCCAATGTGCCTCATTTGTTATTGTGCGACTTCTTTCTGTGCACCATGTGGAGATCCTAGTGAAGTTGTCATGCCATTGTCCTCTCCAACGCGTGGGGAACACCAGCAGCAATCCTTCGTGCTTTCCTACATGCACAGTCCTCAAACTAATTCTGCCTTTGTGTGTTGCTTTTGAGCCACTCCTGCCTCGTTCAGCTAGAAGGCATTACTCTGGTCATCAGCTAATCACATGGACGCTGCACAACTCAACATCTAGAGCTCAGACCCTCTACGTCACGGCAAACGGGGCATTTGGAGTGCCATATTGACTTGGGGTATCTCACAGTGACACTCACACTTGTGAAGGATGAGCATGTCGTTTTGGACAAATGTAGGTACAGTGACACACTTGGGAAAATCTTTAGCAAAAACGGGGCATTTTGGGCACCATTAATAATTGGAAACACATTTGTTTAGTGACACACACACTGGTGACTTTAACAAAAACTGCATTCTCCCTTTCTAATTGATATTTACACCATAGTTGGATACAGTGACACGCACACTTGGTAAACATCAGTGTGTTGCACAAAGCATGGTTATTTGTGTTTAGTGACACACTCACTATTTAAATCAGCACACAGTTATTTGTTCAAGCCAGTGCATTGTCAGACATTTTAATTTTGTTAATTGATTTTGGGTAGCTTGTTTTAAATATGCAAAGTGTAAATGCACCTCCTCCATGTTTGCAAATGCCTGCTGAAACCCCAATTAACTGGAAAACATGTTTTAGAGCTAGGCCTGGGTGGAGTGCATGGAGTTGAGGTATGTGGAACTCCACAAAGTGACTAATAAACTCAGCCGGGCTACAGGAAGTTCCGCAAGTGGCGAAGTGCATTAGGTTGCGCCGCTCTCGAGTATTTTTGGAGCTGGGTGTTTGTCCCATACTGTAAAATCAGCGCAAATGGCACCATGCGCAGTGCAAGAGGACGATGCTTCTTTCTGCCGCCCAGGTAGATTTTTTACTCGAGCGGCAGCTTCCTCAATGTGAACCGATAGTATCTCAGCGCAAGTGGTATCGAGCACAAATGTTGAGAAACCTCACTGGGAGGTGGTCTAACATTGGATTTTCCTCGCTCATGCTCACCAACTTAACGCTGCATGCTCTGGGGAGAACAGAGTGTGCAAAACTCTGCAAACTCCGTGAACGGTGTGGAGTTCGCTGTCCAGGACTATTGAGAGCCTTCACTTATTATTTCACAAATTATTGAGGTGCCATAGGAGGCAACAGGTGGTGTGCAGAAATGAAACGGTTTGTATTGGAGCACAATTTAGGTTTTGAGGGGCAGGCGATCTATGAACATATACCACATTTGCAGGAGGTACTAGATAAAGATGAGGATGAATTAGATGAATACCAAGAAGCAGTAAAAATACTGGAGAAACAGTTCAGTTGAGTTTGATAGTAAATAGAGGTATGTTTTTCACATGTGAACACCACCAGGAAGAGTCAATAGATGCATATGTTGAAGCATTATGCATGTAAGCTGCGGGATGTGAGTTTGAGGAATTCACTGCACAATTAATCAGAGACCAAATTCTGGTCAGGTGTTGGGACAAAAAAGTCCAGTAGAAGGTACTCACTTTGAAGAGCCCGTCTCTAGTGTAGATTATTAATATTGCTAAAGTATAGAAATGTTGCACAAAGATTCAAGAGAATTGTTAAAAAAAGAAAATGCAGGAGTAAATGCAGTTTCTGGAAATAGTAGCAGAGTGCAAAATGTGAGGAAAGTGTATAAACAAAAGAAAGAGCTAGGAGGCAGGTAAGAGAGTCAAAAAAAGAATATTTGTTTTAGGTCTGAGTATCCCAGTCATGCACCTATGGGTCAATCTTGTACTGCGAAAAATGTTTGTGTAATTGTGGTGAAATTGGTTATTTTGGAAAAGTATGTCAGAATAAGAAGAACAGAGTGGATGTAATTGCTGACAGTGAAAATGATGAAGAATGCCTTGAAGTGGTGGAAAGAACAGGAGATGTTGTGTTGTTGCTAAAGGAGATGAACAATATTGCGTGGATCCCTACACTGATATTTGTGTTTATCAGAAAATTCTTAATTTGTTGGTTGATCCAGATGCCAAAATGAGTTTAATTACAGAGGATCTGTTTGCGAAAAGTTGGGTGAAGAAAGAACTTCCCCCACCTGATAGGTGTCCTGTATCCTACGAAGAAGAAAAAATTGATTGAGGAAAGACTATATTTAGGAAGGTATCTGTGGCCAAGAATGGATTGAATATTTTGGGACGGTACCATCAGGGTTTGTTTGGGATGAGGCTTAGACCTGGGAGAAGAGTGTGGGTATCATTGGTAAGTGAGGACAATCCCAGTACTTCACAGATGGTGGCACAAGAGGGTCAGCCAATGACTGAGGGGTGGTTGGACAAGTTTAAGAATGTTTTTAATGGAGGTTTGAGAAAAATAAAGGAATTTAAGCACAGGATTTGTGTACAGGATCGAGTAGTTCCAGTTAAACACAAGACGAGAGGTATGCCATTCAGTGTTAGAGAAGAATTGGTAGAGATGTTAAGGAACATTTTAATGGATGGAGTAATTGAACAGGTGTGGTTGTCTTTATGGCTTTCTCGGTTGATCATTGCTATAAAACAAATGGAGATTTGCAGATCTGTGTTGATCTGGAGCCTATACAAGGTCATTTGAGTGGATTCCCATCTTCTACCACATATAGATGATATACTCACAGCTTTCGTGAAACAGGGGTATTCAGTAAGATTGACTTCTTGTCTGCATACCACCAGGTTTAACTGGACCAGTCATGCAGACATCTTACTGCTTTTGTGTCACCGGTGGATACTTTTCAGTTTAGCAGGATGCCTTTAGGGCGTGTCATTTTTTTAACGCATAATGGAATCAGTGCTGAGTGGCATCAAAGAGGTTGTTACATTTCAAAACCGCATGCTCGTAGCAGCTAGAGATATACAGGAATATTATGAGGTTTTGAAGGGGGTTTTAAAGAGGCTATAGCAAGCAGGAATTGTAGCAAACATTAAGAAATGTGTATTTGGCAAGTCGACCATGGAATATTTGGGTCACATGATATCAGAGAAGGGGGTTGAACCGCATTCTGGGTTGGTAGATGCAAGAACACTCCCATTCCTGACAGCAAGGAACACGTTTCTTCTTTCCTTGGTGTGTGTGTGAATTCCATGCTAAGTTTATCAAAGATTTTCAAGCAAAACAGAAATTGTGCGGGATTTACTCAAGATAAAACAAAGTTTCAGTATGGGATGAGAAATGAAGGTAGAGATTGTATGTGCTAAGGCTTTAGCACCATTTGACCCAGATAGCCAGTGGTTGATTACTGTTGATGCCAGCAACAGTGGATTATGGGCTACTCTGGTCCATCACATTGGTAAAGGAGAAAGGACAATTGGTTTTGTATCTAGAGTGTTACATGAAAATGAAAAAAGGTTCTCAGTGATTGAGGAGTTGTTGGTGTGTAGCTGGGCAGTTGAACATTTTAAAAGTCTTGTGTTAGGGAGAAAATTTACAATGCTTACTAAATATAAACCGTTGGTGAATATTTTGAGCGGGAATATCATCAAGGCCCATACACCTAGAATTACTAGGCTCAGCTCTAAATTACTACAGTACAATTTTGATATCCAGCACACTCCCGCAGGTAAGAACATTAGGGCAGATTATCTCTCAAGGGCACCCCAGCAGTTGGACATGTTGTGCCAACAATATAAACAGAGGGTAGTGGTGGCATCAGAAGTCACACCTCAAAACAGTAAACATCAATTTGGGTGATGTAGTGTTAATGTTTTAATTTTGATGACAGTAGAACTCTGTGCCAATCAAGGTAACATAAACATCCCATGACCTACGGTATTGGTGCACGAACTTCTAGCCAGATCCTTGTGTTTACAGTTAAATCAATTAATTGTACCTCGGCACTCCCAATACTGTATTTATTTTCAATACATCATTCTTTTAAACAGAGTAGGTAGCTCTAATCACAGGAAAAACTGTTCTACTACTTGAGTAAACTTGTATTTAATAGTTCACTTACATTGGTATATTAAAAAAAGTGCATGTGTTATAAAATAATTATACATTGGTTATATAACATTTGAACATGAAGTCTTTTTGATGGGCAGAAAGAACCAATAACTGACACGTGTTTTGCTACTTCTGTAACTTTTTCAAGGCTTGAGTAAAGTATATAAGTGAGTTCCTCCCAAATTGACAAGTAGTGGGGGAAGCTCCAACATATATCAATACTCTCCACTGAATACGATGGTGGAAGATGAGGAAGTTCTAGAGAATGCCCATGTCAAGGCTTCCTGTCTGGTGACGTTATTCTATTTCCAGAAAGTAGGCTGTTACATAGATAAGTGTTGTTCTGTTTTTCGATTAGCAATGGGAAAAAAAGAGAACCCAAGTGAAAGGTGCTGTCCTTACGCAGACCAGAGGGGAATACAGGAACCGCGCACCAATGGAATATGAAAGAAATGCCTATTACAGCCTTGTACTAATTGGACAAATAACATAGCCATACCAATATACCACATATGACAAGCGATTTAATACTATCAGGATGGACGTCTATATACTAATAGGACAACGGCATAGAGTATTTACATAGAGCATTTACATATCTTGTAGCTTCCCCCACTACTTGTCAATTTGGAAGGAACCCACTTATATACTTTACTCAAGCCTTGAAAAAGTTACAGAAGTAACAAAACATGTGTCGGCTGTTGGTTCTTTCTGCCCATGCAAAAGACTGCATGTTCAAATGTTAAATGACCAATATATAATCATTTTATAACACATGCACTTTTTTTTATATACCAATGTATGTGAACCACTAAATACAAGTTTACTCAAGTAGTTGAACAGTTTTTCCTGTGAATAGATCTACCTACTCTGTTTAAAAGAATAATGTATTGAAAATAAATACAGTATTGGGAGTGCTGAGGTACAATTAATTGATTGGACATATCGTGTTCAACTGGAGATGATGAGGAAAATGAAGATTGTCTTATAGCTGCTGTGGAAGTTTGTAATAAAAGTGGTTTTGATGAAAGTGAGTAGTTAGAGTGTGTGAAGCTCAATGAAGATTTGAGTTTAGTTTAAAAAATACATCAGGGAAGGATGGCCTAAGGAAAAATCGCTGCAGCCAAAATTGGAACCAAATGTTAAGGTGGCAGATGAGTTGATGTTGGAGAAAGGAAACATGGTCATGAAGGGTGATAAACGTGTGCCTTCAAGCACATTACATGATGAGATCATATGTCCTGGTCACGAAGGTCTTTTGGCCCACACCATTACCAAAAGGAAGATACTGGACACAGCTATAACTCAAGCTGTCAGGAAGTGTGTTATATGTTCCACTAGTGATAAATCGCTTAAGACTGAAACACCGCCATTACATCCAGTTGAACTACCGGAGTGGCCTTGGTCAAAGCTGCCTATAGACTTGATTAGTCCATTTAGGGTCCTTTCTCATAATTTACAATATACTGTGGTGGTTGTTGATTATTACAGCAAGTCATGGGAGGCTGAGTTTGTTCATGAACCTAATACCAAGGCTGTTATCACTTTTCTTCAGAAGACCTTTCGCAGAGATTATTTACCCAAAGAGTTAGCATCTAACTCCGGTTAAAAATAATAATAATAATACTTTACTTTATTCGGTATAAAAAAATACCATAAAAGTGCAGATCAAATACATCATAATATAAAAACAAAACAATGAACAGCTTAAAATGATACATGTTCGATCCTTCTAGTAACCCCTTCTCACATGAAATTCATATTAAGGACCAATAAGAGGCTAACATCGCGGGCCACAAAAGTATATATAAAAAACATCAAAATTAAGAAAGAAACATAATAGTTTGACAGCTTAAAATTGATATGTATTCACTCCCTTCACAATTAAAGGAACCTTCCCCTCTTCAAATTCATTCATTTATTTTTTTTTGGTGCCTTTTACAAACTGGTATTACGAACCACATTTATTCATCTGATGCCTCTTGTATTTCTGAGTCTGATGGCTGCCCTTAAAAAGTTTACAGTACAGAACAGGGTTAATGCGTCTGTGGACAATCTTAAAACTAACAGGGCCACCTTTGCATGTTTAAATCTAGAAGTCTTTAAAATACTTTTTGAAAACAAACTTCTAGGTTGTGAATAAAAAGGGCATAATAAAACAAAGTGAAGGGTATCCTGTGGAGACCGATGGTCGCAGCCACACGTATCCTTCAACTCTCTGGACGGAGTGTATCCTACCGTGTCAGCTAGTATGTGGTGCAATAGATTGAGCTTAAAACGTGTCATTATAAATCTATCATGGGCATTATGGAAATAAGATAGATAGGGCTCAATACCCAAACATGATTTAGTCAGGAGGTGTTCTCTAACTGACTGTTTAACCAGTTCCCTATCTTCCTTGAGTGATATAACATGCGTCTGGAACCGGGCCTGCGCCAAAGTCTTGTCATGCACTGACATTTTCGTTGGGTTATTAAAAAGATCTGCGCATCCTATGGCTTCTAAAGTCTCCTTCACATACTTAAGCCATGGGATGTTCAGCCCCCGGTCACGGGCAAGGCAGTCTGTTATAATCTGCTTGCTAAATGAGGCCTCTGTATTTGCCCATATTTTGGCCCAGCAGGTTAAGGGTTTGGCTTCCAGCCTATCTCTGACATAACTGACGCCCAGTTCTTCATGAATGATGTGGGACGGTGTACTCTGAGGCACTTTCAGTAGGCGCCGGAGGTACTTGTTTTCCTCGGTTTGCAGATGCTGTGTGTCAATAAAACCCCATACCTCACTTCCATAAAGAATTTTGGCACAACATATAGAGCTGTATAATCTCAGGATTTGCTCCGGGGACCAACGACCCAGCCTTCGTGCAAAATTCATGATCAACCCAGAGCAGCTCACTAGTGTGCGGCCTTTCTCTTCTACAAGGGCCTTAAAATTAAGACGACTGTCAAATAATATCCCCAAATAAGAAAAGGAATGCACCTTTTCCCAGGTGATGGGAACCAATCGAGTAAACATAGTTTTTGCTCGGTTCTTTCCTCACTTCCATGATGTATGACTTGGTTAAATTGGGAGACAGATCTAGGTTCTCCATAAAGGAAACAAAGTCGTCTATCAAACCCTGAAGCCCTTTGGATGTCCGCGTGAGGAGAACCGCGCGAGGAGAACCGCGTCTATCAAACCCTGAAGCCCTTTGGATGTCCGCGTGAGGAGAACCGCGCCATCCGCGTAAAGCAGGACGGGGATCCCTCTTGAGCCAATCCGCGGTGTATCGACCATTAAAGTGCTAAGGGGCATATTATCAAGAACGGCGTTAAAAATTATCACCGGTTTAGCGGCAGAAAACTGCAGCTAAAGCGGCGATAATGGGCTTTATAATATGCCCTTGTGAATTCCAATAGAAGCCCATGTTCTGATGTTAACATGGGCTTCTATTGGAATTCTCAAGGGCATATTATCAAGCCCATTAGCGCCACTTTAGCGGCAGTTTTCTGCCGCTAAACCAGCGATAATTTTAACGCCGTTCTTGATAATATGCCCCTAAGTGTCTTATCCAAGCCATTTATGTACAGGGTGAACAGAAATGGGGCCAGAATACATCCCTGTCTCACCCCACTTGAACATGGGAAAGGGTCGGTGGAACTTCCCTCCTGATTGTATCTGACACTGGCAGTGGTATTCTGGTGCAATATTTTTAGAATGTTGATAAGTCCAAGGTCCACACCAAGCCCTCCCATAATTGCCCATAATTTCCTACGATTGACCCGGTCAAAAGCCGCTGTCGAGTCCATGAAGGCCAAGTACACAGTTTTGTGGCTGGCAATGGTGTACTTGGCTACCAATAAATAATGGTTAAGACATTGATCGGTGGTTGACTTTCCTGGCCTAAAGCCATATTGGGTGTCAGTGATAAACTGTTGATCCTCCGCCCAGTTTGTTAACCGGCTGAGGATAGCCCTTCCTAGAACTTTCACTGACACATCGATTAGGGAAATGGGCCGGTAGCAATGTGGGCTGTCCTTATTGCCCTTTTTGAAAATAGGAACGATTATGGCTGTGGACCAGGATGGTGGCATACCTGTGTCTACTGCTGCATTAATAACTCTGGTCAGGATTGGTGCCCAAAGATCTACCTGGCTCAAGAAAAGTTCGTGCGGAATCCCATCAGGACCCGGGGCCTTATTTCGAGTCAGTCCTTCAATTCCTGCCTTGATCTCCCCCAGGGAGAAACTTGTCTGGTTGATAGACTGCTCCCCCCCTTCGGCTTCCGTCTGGGCATCATTCAGGCAGTGACTGTAAAGCCCATGGAAATGCTCATACCATGATTCTGGCAGGATGTGATTAGCTACCCTTGGTATATTTGCATCTTGGAAGATAGAGTCATTTATAACTTTCTAAAAGGCAGGTGTGTTCTTTAGCTCCATTGCTTCCCTTAAGTCCTCCCAGGCCTGCTCCTGCAAACTAATTTTACAGCGTTTTACTGCCGATTTATAATATGCCCTACATAGGGTCACCCTGCTCTTGTCTCTTGGAGAGGATTTTAATGCTAATTTCAGCTCTCTCAGGGCGCGAGAGCACTGTTGGTCGAACCACCTTGGGTCATTCGTTCTTGCTTTGTATGTTTTGGCCCTAAGCAAACCATCAATTAGATGGGCAATACCCTCTAATGCCATGACCAGTTCGGTACCCTCCACATTTGGGTTTAGACAGTCCGCGATAAGCTGTTGGCCATTTTCAGCTAATGGTCTGTAAAAAGCTTCGCCGTTAGTTTGTGACTTTCTGAGCCTCCTCCCTTGATCTGTGGCACATACCACCCCTCCCCCCACTCTCTGTGGGTTCTTGCAGAGATTTAACTCCGCGAGGGACATGACTAGATGGTTATGATCACTAAAAATACTTAGACATATTTTGAAACCTGTGGCCCATTTTTTGTGTATAATTGAGACAAAGATAAAATCAATAGAAGAAACACTTCCTCTGCCTTTAAATGTAGGGTGCACAGTTTTATCCTTTCCAGCTTCAACCAGGTCCATGGTATGTGTGAGGACATGTGAGTTTAAAAACTTGCCTAACGATCCCTTCCCTCCTTTTTGTGTTCCATGTGCGGGCCCTCTTCCAGAGTGCACGAAAACCAGTCCCCCCCCCATTAACTTTCAGGTGTGGGCACAGGTGGCAATTAAAGTCACCGACTAAAACCAGCTGGGACTTCGGCGCCCCTTGCTCCTGAATGCACGTGAGCCTACTCTCCAACTCATCCACTCTTACAGTACTCTGGCCCGGTAAAACTGCATTATAGAAATTAATAAAATTTAATTTGTGGCCCTTATTATAAAACTTAATCCCCTGCATAAAATCTGAGTTCCAGCCCAGATCGGTCCATCTGCCCTGTAACTTGAGGTCAACATAATTAATCAATCCTCCCCTTGCTCACCCCGATACGGCCTTACTTGCAGGCACAAAATAAGTTTTATAACCCTCAAGGTGGAGGGTGCTACTATTTACCTCCCACGTCTCCTGTAGACAGATAACTTGAACATTTTTAATGTAAACTAGCCAATCCTCATTTTTAAATTTAGTACCTAAGCCTGCTATATTCCAGGAGATTATCTTAAAATCCCTCAGGCTATGTCCGTCTGGAATATCTGGTGTAAGGCAAAGTTGGGGACTGTGGGGTTCTGTGAGTGGGTGACTATGCTCTTGCGTGCCGGGTCCCAAAAGCTCTAAATGTGATGGACTTATGGTGTTCTCATTTGGATTTGCATTAACGGTTCCTCCCATGTCTGTGTTAGAAATATGACTCTCCACGCCATGGGCGCCCCTAGTTTCCCCCGACTAGTCCAGTCAATCAATATAATTTAGATCCCTTGCATTCTTAAGTGAGGCATACCGATTCCATACTGAGATTGTTGAGCCACCCCCATATGTTCCCACCATGTGGCCCTTGTGTTCACCGCTGTTGTTCGGGTTAATCCTATGCCTATAAAAGAAACCCAGGGGTAGCATTTTAATGCTGGAGCCACCCTCATCATGATGGAACCCCTTACTTAGCGTGAGCAAGTTGTGTACAAGCTCAGGGTGCCTTAAATTCACGATCACGCAGTCCCCTGGAAAACATTTCCTGGAGTTACCGATCCAGGACACCCTTCTAGCCATTAAAATATGCGTGTGATTAGTGATGTTGAATCCTGCGTTTCTACTCATCCAGTGGGATGCTTTATTAATCAACATTAGAGGGGTTTCTTCTCCATAACCCATGCAAGCCGGAACCCCTGTCAGAACCACTGTATATGGGCTTGAAGCAGGCAGCAAATCTAAAGACGGCAAGTCTGGGGTACCCCGAACCGTAAGGGCTGACATTTGCTCAGAGTCTTAATGGGGGCTAATTGTTGATTTATGTTGTAACCTGTAATCCCTTCCCTCGTGTGCCTGTGACCTCTGGGGTTAATGTGTGTACTGGGTGCCCTTCCTTCCAGGGGCCCTGGATGTGACACTGCCTATTATGGTTGGTACATCTGGTAGATTGGGACCCTCCTGTACCTCGTGGCTGCTAGTCACACGCCCATTGCCCTCAGTAGTTGAAGTACTGTTCTGTGTCAAGAGCCGAAACACTTTTTCTTCTACTGACATGATTCTCTCTAGTACGGGCCTCAGAAGGGTGGTTAACATAGTTCCCATCCATGTCCAAAGTTCAGTGTTCACTCTCTGCCCCGCGTTATCCCCTCCATAGTTATAACACAAATGGTTATCTACAATGCTCTCTATGTCTGGGGGCCTGATAGCTTTGGACGCTGGTCTGGGCTTTCGTTTCGGTTTTTGTTTAGAATTAGAGGGCCCCCCACCCCTCGTTCACTTTGCTGGGACAATGTCGTTGTCCAATAACTTTATAGTGCTATTTAATTTGGTGGCCCTTTTAGAGCGAGCAATAACCTCCCCGCCTGAGTGTGATATGGTTTCAGCACTTGTGCATGGTGCGACCAGTGCGATGGTCCCTTCCCCCTGCCATGACAATGCGTCCGAATCAATATCCCCCCTCTATTCTGGAACATCGCTGGTTGTCCAGCAATGTTCCCTGCAAAAGGGCGATAACCTTGCTGATACGACCCACAGGGTCGTATCAGCATAATCCACCCCCTATGTTAGGGATGGCTAAATCAGGATTTTAGCAGACGTTAGGTTTTGGCGTCAACTGACCCAAAATCTAATGTGTGCTAAAATCATGTGGGCTGCCTTGTAAATATCACGATGTAAACATCAGCGATATTTGCAAGGTAGTCCATCTTGGGTACACCCAGTAACGCCCACTTTGCATCTCATTGGAGATGCAAAGAGAGCGGTTTGGAAAAAGTGTGCTAGCATGCGATTATGCATGTTAGCACCCTCTTGTAAATAGGGCGCTCGTTTTATCTCCACGTTTTTGGCTTTGTAAGCCAAAAAAGCGGAGATAAAGCCCTTGTAAATATGCCCCTTAATACGTTACTAAGGTTGAAAACAAAAGCAGTATTTCTAACGCAGATTTCATCTGCAGGCAAATTAACCAAGTGAGGTGCCTTATTGAGGTTTATACCCTTTAAACCTCTAAGCTATGGATTAAGTATCCTTTTAATGTAGGGTCTTTAAAAGATTTTCACCTTTAATCTGAACCTCGTACACAGTTTTTCTAGTGTGCGTTTTAACAAGACCTTTTTACACAGGCAATGACCATCGAAATGCTGGTTACAGCTACATTTCTGCAGTGTACACATTCACCTACTTAGCTGATTCATTCATCCACTAAACTTGTTTACGGTTATGAAAGTGCGGTTGTCAAGTATACCTTTTGCTAGCAATACACACAGAGCAGGCTTGGATCTGACCATTTCATCTATTAGCTTTCTTCAACCAACCTCTTTCAGCTACTTGCTCAAGACTTTGGGGCTTCTTTACAAGCCTGTACGTCACTTTTTCCCATATTAAAACTAGAGGTGGGCAGAACTCACCGAGTTTTACTCTGCGAAATTCCACAGAGTTACATAAAAACTCTGGGGCATATCAGCAAGGCGAGGCGATAGAATTATCGCCGCTTTTGCGGCCGTTTTCGGCCGAAAAGCGGCGATAATTTTATTGCCTAATTAGCAAGCTCACGCTAACGCGTCAAAACTTGCGTTGACGTAAGAATTCCTAACGCCCAGCTTTGCATCTCTAATGAGATGCAAAGTGGGCGTTCCTGACCTGACATGACAGGAGAAATGTTACTATGCGACATTTCTCCTATCATCAAGCCCCACGCTATGAAGCATAGTGGCAAGAAAAGTAGCGATAACCCCTGTTATCGCTACTTTCCTTATGCCTGCTTCAGGACTGACAGCCATGATATCCTAGGGAAGGTGGATATCATGGCTAAGTTTGTGAGTCCCTATCATCAAGCTAACGCCCCATTGCGTGAGAATATCGCTGGGTTTCCAGCGATAATCTCACGTTAGGCAGTTAGCGTGAGGATTTTTATCGCTTTTGAGATAAGCGTTGCTAATAGTATGCTATCTCAGCGATAAAAATCCACGCTAGCAGGCGATAATTATCCTAGCTCTAAGTGCGCTTAGTGATAATTATCACCGGTTGTTGCTGATATGCCCCTCTGTGAGATTCTGCAGCGTTCTGTTCCGCCCACCCCAAATTATAACTGACGCACCAGCTGAGCAAGGGGTTTGTAAATAAGCCACTTTGTCTCAACCTAGTGGAGTAGTCATTTGTCACCAAACGATATTTGCTGTGAGGGTGTATCCTATTACCTCCACATGAGTGCTTGCATTGAACTACTCTCCAAATAAAGTCCTCTCTGTCTTCTCTGCTTACTCGCTTCTGAGTTTTCACTTCAAAGTGTTAACACTTCTTGCATTAGCCCATTAAAACCAGGTCTGTTTGGCTTTATCAATGCTTGTTATATGTGGTACGAAGCAAATTCTGAAGAACCATTGGATACTGCATGGGATTTTTAAAGGGAAACTAGCATAACTTTGGAGGTATATGGTTGTGCTTAAGTGGATTTGCATTCATGAACGTTCTACAAAAGCTTTTCTGGACGTAACTGACACTTTCCTATCCAAAACACAGTAGATCGAACCTATAATATTAAGACTAGACAGTAATAGTTTGGGGCCAGATCTGTGAGGCTCAAACCTGTGTAGGAATGGTTTGGGTTTCAAATATTGAAAAGTAAGGCAAGAAATATGAATTCAGAATGACTCGCAGCAGACATTTTGTAAAAACATAACATCCAAGTGCACTGTTGTCACAGGCATCACAAATTAAGAAGGGAAACTTCTCTTCTGCAAAGTAATGGCAAAGAGTGTAGGGGCCAATTCACAGAATTAACATAAGACAAAATCCTAAACTTACTACTTCTGGTATTCACAGAAGTTAGGATTTTGTCTTAAGTTTGTCTTAAGACAAGCTTAAGACAGACTTAAGACAGACTTAAGACAAACTTAAGACAAAATCCTAACTTAAGTCTGTCTTGAGTCTGTCTTAAGTCTGCCTTAAGTCTGTCTTAAGTTTGTCTTAAGTTTGTCTTAAGTCTGTCTTAAGTCTGTCTTAAGACAAACTTAAGACAAAATCCTAACTTCTGTGAATACCAAAAGTAGTAAGATTAGGATTTTGTCTTAAATTAGTTCTGTGAATCGGGCCCCTAGTCCTTTACTTGTGGAGAGCGGCTTCAGCGAGATCTGCAGTGTGGTGTCACGCATAACGAACGCATGCTAAAGATGTCCAAAAACAGCCTGTTGCATTAATGTCAAAAGGAAATATAACTGCAATGTGCTTGCTCACAGAAGTAATAGAATAGAAAAGTTGAAAACTTACATATGAAACAAACTTTAACTCAGAAAAGGAAATTCAAAGTGTTGTTATTGTAAAGATTGCATTGATGAAGTAGCTTTTGCTTAATTGGTCTGATCACCCGCAAGAACTTATTCCAGACTCATTATTCATCCACACTATTAATGCTTGTGTAACTATTTACTGTTGTAAAAAATAACATTTCGGATTCTAATTGTACCTCTTTCGAAATTATTAAAATTACACTCAGTGATTTTTTTGAAAGTGCAATGAACAAACAATTGATTTTTAGAAGTATTCTGTTCTGTACATAATGATTAGGTTGTCAATGTTAGACAGTCTGGCCAAAGTCTAAGGGTCATATTTATCAAGGGATTGTGTTGCTTTTGTGCCACACAACAGGTTCAAAAGGACGCAACCCTCAAGATTCGATATATCAAGTCATGCAAGGCCCCCTTGCTGGGCCCTAAGTGGCTTGATAAACCACTGTGTTGTATCATTCTGCCCCGGGGAGGCGTTTCATGGTCGGTGCATGGATGTTCCCGCGCAAAACCCATGGATTTTGATGTATTCTAGTGTTTACCATTGGTAGACCTGAGAATGTGCCAAAATACTACACCTTCCCGGGGAGGCATAACAAAGAGAAATATCTTTATTTCTCCTTGTTTTTTGCTCTTTCTGTGTGTGCTGCATTCTACAGGACACAGAAAGAGGAAAATGCCTCAGAAGGTTGTTTTTGTGCAGGAATGCGCACCTTCCTGCACAAAAACAATCCTGCTTGCAATGCTGGCACCCATGCACCATGGTACAAGAGTGCCTGTGTTGGTGCTAGGAAGCACATTGTGTGCCACCACTGGAAAAAGGCAGGAATGTATCGCATTTTGTTAAAAGGTAGTGCAATCCTGCCCTTTCCCTGTCACGCAGCACAGGAAGGTGGCTCGCTGTGTTGCACTGTGCATTGTTGCGTGACTTCTACATAAATATACCCTTAATACCCTTGATATATATATTGGACTGTTTGAACTACTAATAGAGACAAAGGAGAAAAGCATTTGGAAAGAAGTGTAGAGAGACTGATGCAGAAACGGGGAGAGGTCACAGTCATAGGTCACAAACAATAGGTACCAATAGTGGTCCGAATTCGGTCAGTTCTTAGCACCACAATTCTGATGCACCTGACCCTTTCTTGTGTTTTGAGTCCACACAAGCATTTTGTGAGATCAAAACTCAAACAAGAGAGCTGGCACTCCAGAATTGTGAACTCTATGGCGTATCTTCACCCGTGGGGCTACAAGTCTTCTGTAGGAACCTCAGGGGCACAGTTTGCAACCAAAATAGCGGCTGCATGTTATTAAGATGTCAAACAAAAATCAATGTCTGACTAATCGCTTGGGATGTGGCAGCGTTGGGCTTTTAGAGTCATGTACAGTGACTGTGCGTGACCCGGTAGCCATGGATTAGTCATCCTGGGCTATGGAACTAAACAGCTTGCCAAGTCAATGCAGTGACTTTATGCAACCCGACAAACCACATGGCCACACAACAAAATCTGGCTAATCAACATTCACCAGAAGAAATCAAGCTCTTAGAAGAACAAATGTTTCAACATCTGAGCAGAATTACATGCTGGGAAGTCTTTATAAGCGCAATCAGTGGATTGCATGTCAATTACATAGGTGGACATCTCAAGCAATGACACTTCAAAGCAGTTCCTCTATTCATCAGTGTGTTTACATCTTCTGCGCATTGCCGCTTGAACATCCTTTGTTATGGTGACTCACAAGCACAAGTAACATCTAGATACAGATCCATCTATAAACAGCAGCTCCATTAACCCTTTACAGTTCTTTAAGAAATATGTCAGAAGGAATGAATACGTTCATACGTCCCTCCCCTTAAAAGACAGAGGGTAAAACAATGTTGAAACCAAACATAGTGCATTTTGCTGAGTCCAAAAATGAAAGATATTTGCACCTCTTGAGACAAAAAGTATATAGCTATGATCACATACATAGACAAAATATGGTGCATTTTCTAGTAAAGAAGCAGTAACAACGCTTTTAGTAAAAAAAAAATGCAGGGCCAGATTTACTAAGGTTTCAGGCAAAACAGCAAACAAGGCAACTTGCTGTGCTACATGGCTTGAAATGGAGACAGCAGAAATGCGCCATATTTACAAAGATATGACACATTTCTGCTGCCTCCTTGAGCTTTCTCACTGTGCGCTGCCTAGTGCCAGCACAGGCACCCTTGCGCCAAGCTGCAAAGGTGCCTGTGCCACAGGCAGGATTGTTTTTGTGCAGTAAGGGAAACTTTCCTGCAGAGAAGCAATCCTTGGAGGCATGTTCCTTTTTCTATGTGTGCTGCAGAAAGCAGCACATTTAAACAGAGAAAATAACGAGTAAAAATAAAGATATTTTTCCTCGTTATACCTTGGTCAGGAAGCCGCAGCAGGAAGGCAAAGCAACCCGAAGCTGTCAATGACGCTGCTGCTGGCTACATGACCTGTTGGCACTGCAAAGTGCATTGCCCCGCTCTGCACCGCAACCCTGGTCTCATCGATTTCACCGACCGCTGCTGCCACCGAACAGCTGCTTGCACGAGACCTGAGGGCACAGAACTTCACGCTGACTTGCTTCACATCACTGCCCTGGTATCACTGAGGACAATGCTCCACACTAACATCGATGCCACTGCCTGCACCATGGCCTGAGGGCACCACTCATATTAGTAACCCGATGTACCACCCCATCCCACACAGCAGCCTGGCCTACCGATGCCAGTGTCCTCGACTCTGGATCAGCTGCAGATGACAATGCTTCAGCAACAACAACTACGCTGTCTGCACCGTGACCTGCCAGCACCGCAATGAGCATCGCCCTTCCTTGCATCGCAGCCCTGGTCTTACCGATGCCGCTGGACACCGTCACTGAGCCGCTGCCTGCACTGTGACCCGAGGGCACTGCATGTCACACCACTGCACTTCGCCCCGCAGCCCCGACACCCTCTTATGCTGGTGCTCCTGACTTCAGCCTCACAGAGTTTGAAATGCAACGTGTGTGACTTCAAGGGCCCGACAACTCCTGCAACATCCTTCGGAACCAACGCCAATGACGCCACTTCTTGGAAGTTCTTCTCAGGGTCCACAATGCCCTGGATTTACAAGGTACTGTTTGCTGGTGTTTCTAACACCGAAGCTGGCCCGCAACGCCCCAGTCAGCCTGAACAGTTGGATTTGTTTGTTAATGACACCGTGATAGCCCTGGAGGAGCTATCGACTTCAAGGAACTGTATCTCAAGGTTATTCTTGCACTATTCATATTTTTATTATTGTATTTTGGATTTTTATCGTTTTGGTCTTGTTTTGCACAGATGAATATTGGCTATTTTTCTAAAACGAGTGTGGTCTTCATTTTGTAGTTTTTTCACTGTATTACTGTGTGTTATATGCAAATTCTTCACACATTGCCTCTGAGATAAGTCTGACTGCTTGTGCTAAGCTACCAATGGGGTGAGCAGGGGTTATTTTAGACTTATAATCCCCTTACCCTGACTAGAAGGAAGGGTTCCTACTTGGACAAGGCGCATACCTCTGCAACTAGAGACCCCCAATTTCCAACAATGGGGAAGAGTTCTTTGCTGTTGTTGGAGCTGGCTTCCATGCGTTAGGCTAAGGCGTTCCTTCTTGTCTCTTTGAGGAGTCGGTGTACTATTTGAGCGATGTCTTGAAGGTGGTCCAGTTGGTGGCCCCCTTGCTGGTGCGCCATTGCCATCCCAGTTGCTTGCATTTACATTTCATGGTACTCAGTTCTGGGGTGTATCAGCTGGCATGTTTGGTGGATCTCTTGAGTTTGATGGATTTGCTGGGGACGACTTTGTTAGCTGGGTCAGATCTAGGTGGTGAAGTTTTTGACAGCCTGTTCAAGGTTGGTGGTAGTGTTGGGGTGGGAGGTGTTGAGGGTATCTGTCCATTGGTTTTTTGATACTTGGATCCGTCTGCAGTGTGAGGTGGTGGGTGGTCTGTTGCCAGCACTGAGGGTTACTGTGAAGGTGAAGTGGAAGATCACATGATCAGTCCAGGTGGCCTCGGTGGCATGGCTGTACATGACTCTGTTTCTAGCTGTGAATATGGGGTCTAGCTTGGGCCCTGCGATGTGTGTAGGGTTGGTGACTAGCCGGGTGAGGCTGATGTTGTTCATGTATTTGAGAGGGTTGGCTTGGCTGTGTTAGTGCCAATGGGGTTGTTGAGGGGAAAGTTGAGGTCTCCGAGGAAGATGCAGTGTTCAGTGTCGATGGCTTGGGGAGTGATGAATTTGGGGATGGCGTCGCAGAAGACAGGGCATGGTCCTGGGGGTCTGGAGGCAAGGCTACCTCTGATGGTGGTTTTTACGTCTATTCTGAGTTGGAAACTGAGGTGTTTTATGATAGGGTGTTGTCGTCTGTGGCGGTGGTGCAGTGGATAGATTCTTTGTGGATAATTGCAATCTCGCCTTCCTGTTCGTTGATGTGGTCCCAGTGTGCCATTTTGTAGCTGCTGGGCATGGCCATGTTGATGTCAGATGCTGATGCAGGGTTGAGTCAGGTCTCAGTGAGGACGACAACATCATGGTTCATGGCAGTGATCCTAGAACTCAGAGGTGTGTTTGCAGAGTGATCGGTATTCAGTCGGAGGCAGTGGAGTTGTTCAGGGACAGGTGTGGTTGGCATGGTGGCAGTGGTTATGTGCAAGGGTGCTTTGGTGGCATGCAAAGGGTCTCACTGTAGAGTGGGAAGAGTTGTGGCAGCAGTTATTGTAGCGAGATCTGGACTAGAGGGCAATGAGTTTGACGGTGGTGTAGCTGTGGATGATTAGATATCCAGGGTTCCTGGCGCTCGGCGCCGTCCAGGTGCGGACCGAAACAGATGGGCCTGCCTTTGGTGCGCAGCCATGCTGTGGCCTCCATTAAGAAGGTCCTAGTAGGGGGAGGGGCACTGGATGAGAAGCGGGGAAAAAGCAGCAGGCAGTGGAAAAAACAAAGAAAGTAGAGAGAATGGGTAACAACGAGGGAACACAATTTAACAACAGTTTTAATAATAATCACAGTCAAATAATGAGTGGAGAGGCCATGGCACAATGAAGGAATAAACAACAGTATTACTGTCAGGGTAGAAAGGAGAACATGGCTCACCAGGAGATAGCAGTAATAAGACAATCAGGCAAGTGGGACCACGGCACACTTAGGGGATAACAGCAGTATAGCGATCAGGCAACAGGGAGAATGAGACACAACAAGGCCCCACGCTCTCTTTACTGACACCATTACCGACCTCATTGTACCCCACGCCCTTGCCTCCCAAGATTACATCCTACTTGCAAGACCTAAACTTCCACCTGGACAGCCACGATGACTTAAACACCGCCTCCCTCCTAGAGAACCTTGCCAACATAGTACTAAAACAACTAGTCACCGCCCCCACCTACACAGCGGGACACACACCCGGCCCCATCTTCACTGAAAGAAACAGCTTCTCCTACAGCCACACCACAGAACTCCTATGGACAGATCCCCACTGCATCCACTTTTCCTTCGAAAAACCCACCATACACAAGCATGCCCACGTCTCCCCCGCAGAAGCTGGGACAAACTCACAGAAGAGCAGCTCACCTCTGCACTCATCAGCACCCCACCACTGACTACGCCAGATGCAAACAACAATGCAGCACACAACCTCCACCGCTCTGCACTGACACACTCGCCCCCTCATGAAAGCCACAGGAAGACACATCAAGAAAGCAAACTGGTCCACCCCAGCACTCCAAGAATAAATATTTTCCTGCAGATGACTCAAAAAGACATGGAGGAACAACATAACCCCAGAAACACGCACCACCTACAAAGCAGCTACCACCACACCCCACCATCTCATCAAATTCACAAGGAAGAAATCCCTCCAAGACAGAATCCTCACCAATGCTCACAACACCAAATAACTCTTCTCCATCATCACGGAATTTGCCAAACCCTGCAGTGAAACAGCAGACATCCCACTCTCCCAAGATTTCTGCAACAGTCTCAGCACTTTCTTCTACCTTAACATTAAGGTGATCTATGACAACTTCGACAACCAAGACCTCCTCACAGCTCCCCCTCCATGCGACGCAACCCAACAGACCCTACTCAAATGGACCCCATTCATGGCAGAAGACACCTTGAAGACCATGAAAAGTATCCATTCTAGAGCACCCTCAGTCCCCTGCCCACACCACTTCTTCCACAGAGCTGCCTCTGCAATTACACCCGAACTAAGTCGGATGATCAAATGCTCCTTCGAGACCACCACCTTCCCCGATGACTGGAAACATGATAAAGTCAACCCCCTCCTGAAGAAACCCTCCTCAGACCCGACAGACCTCAAGAAATTCAGGTCCATTTCCCTGCTCCCATTCACAACCAAGGTTATCAAAAAGGCCGTCAACACCCAGCTAGCAAACTTCATCAAAGCTAACAATGTCCTGGACATCTCCCAATCCGGATACTGCAGCAACCACAGCACCGAGACCACCATACTCCCTGCCAAAGACAACATCCACTCTGTCCTTGACCAGGGCAAAATGGCAGCCCTCATCCTCCTAGAGTGCTCGGCTGCCTTCGACACCGCCGCTCCCACTGCACCCTAGCCACCAGACTCCACGACGCCAGCATCCGTGGCAAGGCCATTCACTGGACATGCTCCTTCCTCACCGGCAGAACTCAGAGGGTCAGACTCCCTCCCTACCTCTCACAACCAAGAGAGGCCAACTATGGAGTGCCCCAGGGCTCCTCCATCAGCCCCACCCTCTTCAATGTCTACATGCCTCCCTCGCTACCACCGTCAGGAATCACAAGCTTAACATCTTCTCCTAAGCTGACGACACCCAGCTTAACTTCTTCCTCACTAACAAACCCAACATCACCAAACACAACTTCCAAGAAGGGATGAAAGTCGTCTCCACCTGGATTAAAAGCAGCTGCCTGAAACTCAACTCTGAGGAAACAGAATTTCTCATCCTTGGCTCCACCCCCTCCGCATGAGACAACTCCTGGTGCCCCCCCCACTCTCAGAAATTCTCCCACCCCACTGACCATGCACAAACCCTCGGCATCATACTAGTCTCATTGCTCTCAATGAACTGCCAGATCAGCACCATATCCTCGACCTGCTTCAACACCCTCTGCATGCTTCGTAAGACGTTCTGATGGATCCCATAGGAATCCATAAAAATCTGAGCCACACGCTCTCATCAGCATCAGACTGAACTATGGCAATGCTCTCTACTTCGGAATCAACAAGAAACACTTTCACAAACTCCAGACTCCAGTCTGCAGCCAGACTGATCCTCGAGATCCCCCGTCGCAGCCACATAACCCAACACCTCTGTGATCCCCACTGGCTCCCAGTCAAAAGAAGAATAACCTTTAAACTCCTCACCCACACATAAAAGGCCCTTCACAACACCGGACCCACATAATTGAACAACCGCCTCTCGTTCCACGCACCCAAAAGACACCTCCGATCAGGCGATATCTCTATGGCCACTGTCCCATGTATCTACAAGACCAGAATGGGAGGAAAGTCCTTCTTCTACCTCACAGCCAAAGCCTGGAACGAGCTCCACCTCTGGCAAGCTCCCACATTGCCCCTGTTCAGGACAAGACCTGGCTTTTTGGATCATGACCCCAGCACTCAACGGAACCGCCCCCCCTCCCCCAGTGTCTTGAGATTCTCACAGGTGAGAAGTTGCACGTTACCAACCCTGATTGATTGATCTGATGCTCAAACACCCTCCATATGTTCACACAACCATCATCATATGCCAACACGCCCATCATAATGCACTAAAATATCCACTATCATGTGTCAAAGATCCACACAACCAACACAGGCCAAGAAAACCACCATCACATTCCACTAAACCCCAAATCATATGTCAATACCCCAATATTCAAGACAATACTCAACATCATACATCCTCGCAGAACACCATCATAGGCTAACTAAACCAAATCACACTTCAACACAATCCAATTCATGCAAATACACCCACCTCACAAAATGCATTATAAGCCAACACACAGAACATCATACTTCAGCACACTCAGCATTTTAAGTCTGTACATCTACCATCATACAAAAGCAGACAACCAATTAAACAGCCACAAAAGCAGAATCATACATTAACACAAAAAAGCAAAAAAAAGAAATGCAATTCCTTAAAAAGCAAAAGTTGAGGGGTGTAGCCAGGCAAGATGGCCGATCGGACATAGACCGTCTCCGCTCCCGGTCCACGCACTGCTCCAGCCCGGCTTCGAGCGATTGTAGAGCTCTCTTTGCGACTCCTATGCTCCCCTCCTGAAGCAGAGAGTGGGGGGCATCTGCGGAGCTGCCCGAATCGTTTTTGAGGCTGTGGGAGCGGCGGCAATCTCAGGCGTGAGGGAGAGAGTAGCGGCGTGCAAAATGGCAGACAGTCCCTTACCAAGTGCACCGCTGACGGAGATTCCCTACACGAGGTATGTCTGACGACCGCACCTGCTGTCTTGTGGCGGCTGCCGCTGGCTTCGCTGTGCCACGGGGGCCCCATCGGTGGTTGTGTACTGGTGGCAGCCTTCACCGAGATTCCCCTCCCGCGCCTGCCTGACTCTAAAATGGCGGCCGGCAGCGACATGCAGCTGACGGATCGGCACCTTCTTTGGATCGCCTTTGCTCAGTTCTCACTGCCGCCCGGCTCTACAGGCTACCCCTGACTCTCCACACTGCCGCCTTCTTCCAGTTCGGGCCCTGGGGCTGAAGACATCGCTGGGCTGTGCTGGGACCTCGCAGAACGTCACTGGATCCCCTCCAGGCCTACCTGATGGTGGTGACACCGGTCCCTAAGTGGTGCCGAGCACCGGAGGTGGCTTCTGGCTTTTATGCCCCACGTCTCTTACAGACTCCATTACTTCACAGCCCAGACCTGATCTGCACTACATACCCTGGGTGAACTTTCTCCCCGCTGCAACCTGAGTGGACATGTTATGGATTTTACTTCCTTGCAGCAGGGGTTACCTGCCAGTCGCATTTGTACATAGAGATTCTGATAACAACTAGACCAGGCATGTCTCCAGCAGTAATTTCCTAGTCAGGAGATTGCCTGCCTCTCGCAGTTGCCATGTCTGGTAGCCTCTCTCTGTCTGACTCACCCCGCTTGACCACCTGTACCCTGGGGCATGATCAGCTTCGTCATCTCTGCTAGCTTCTCTGGGCCAGCCTAGTCCACACCATATGCCGCCGAAGAAGACGACGAGCAAGCAGACGGGTAAGGTGTCAGATTTTTTCGTCCCTCCTGACAAACGCCCGACGCTGAGGGGAGACCCTGAAGCCACAGCCATGGCCATCACGAAGGCAGATTTAATGGCTATGTTCAAGGACTTTAAGGCTGATCTTCGCAATGACCTGAGCCAAGACATCAAATCCTCTATAGATCAGCTAAAGATGGATCTAACGGAACGCCTGACTTCCCTACAACAAGACGTGCACTCCGTGGGCACCAGAGTCCTCAACCTGGAGACGAACTCCCAAGAACAAGAGAAGATATCTACTGAACTGCGGGAAGATGTACACCTCCTTCGGGACCAGCCCCACCAGTCTCTGCTCAAGGCGGAAAATAGGCCATGGAGGGAGAACATACGTATTAGGGACCTGGAAGAGGGTTCAGAGGGGCCTGACCTGGCGGCCTTCGTAGAGGGGCTGTTTGCAGAAATCCTGGCCCCACAAACCCTTAAAATTAAACTGGACAGGGTACACCGCATGGGTAACCTACAGCCTGGTGAGAAGAAAAAAGCCGCAAGACATCTTGGCGAAGTTCCATTCTTTCACAGTGAAGGAGGCGGTATTGCAGGCTGCCAGGACAAAGAGTTCCATCTCCTTCCAGAATCACCCCTGCTCTATTTACCAAGATCTGGCACCGGCAACTCTGGCACGGGGACAGCTGTTTAGAGACATTACTACCAAACTGCAGGAGGATAACATTAGATACAGATGGACATTTCCGTTTGGACTCAGTTTCGAATTTAAAAACAAACGTCGCCATATCACTGATTTGAAGGAAGGGCTGGAGCTTTTGGGCCTCCCGACCGACGACCCAAATCCTGCACAAGACAAAAATGGAGACCACTCTTGTGGGCCACCATCAGCCTCTGGATGGTCAATGGACGTGCATAGGGGCCGCCGCTGAGCTGCTGAGGCCCGCTCCAGAGACGTTAGACTATTTAACCTCTGTACTTGAAAGGGGTCCCGGAATACCACAGATCCTCTCTTCCTGTCGCAGTCGATGACTGGGGAGGAGTGCAAGGCCAACAGTTGACCCCTGGCCACTGTGCAAGAATTTTTGCCGCCAAGACTTTCCTAGGCCTTTACTTTTGAGACCCCCATTGTCCGGGGGAGGATCGGAGCAACCATGGTCTGCCTTCCCTTCATATGTAAGAACAGTGCCTTTACCTTGTTTTTACACCTACTCTAGGATGTCCGCTGGTACCATAAGGGCGTGAGGTTCCTTTATTTTCGCCAGGGTGTACATCATGCCTTAGTCTCCTTTGTATGCGACTTGCATGTAACCTTTTTCTGGGAGGGTCCTGTACTTGTTACTGTTTTTCAGTCGCATTTAGAAGATGTAAAGTTTTTTTTTTCACAGGAGCTTGGTGCTGGGGTGGGCGTGGACAGGGACCTTGGACCCGTTGTCCCCCCTGGTATCCATGGGGGTTCTGCACTCCCAACGGAACGCTGTTAGCAATTCTTAGAATCGCATTTCCATTTATGTTTGTTTTTTCTGTGTTGGGGACTGGGGGGGAGGGGGGTGGAACATGGTGGCAGCTTTTTAACCAGTAGCCCTAATGGACCTTCTTACATCTTTGCACCAACGGTAGTCATGAACAGGCAACACAAGCTTCCCACAGGATTGGAGGGGACAAGACACACGCTTGGAATGGGGGTCTTTTAAAGAGTAGATGTATTTCCCACTGATAGCTCCCCTCAAAAACGCCAAAAGGTATGGAAGTATATTATAGATCATCATTTGAATGTAGTGGCGTTACAGGAGACACACCTAGCTAGAGCTGAAGATACACGCCTTAGACACAAACAATATCCATTAATCTATAGATCTTCGGCTCTTACAAAGCATAGAGGTGTGGCTCTTTTGTTTCGCTCTTCCATACAATTTCAACCCCTAGATGTTCTTAGCGACAAAGATGGCCGATGGATTATGGTGAAGGGACTTCTAAGAGGGAAAACTGTTACCTTTGTAGTGACATACGCGCCCAACTCTGGGCAGACACCATTCCTACACACACTATTGGGGAAACTGCTGGATTTTGTGGAGGGACAGATAATCCTCATGGGCGATTTTAACTTGACATGGCAAAGGGAACTAGACAGCACGCACTCACAGCGATCAGAATGGGGCTCCTTTTCTACTGATATTCAACAGCGAATCTAAGACCTGGGTTTGGTAGATACATGGCGTACTCTCTGTCCCCTCACCCGAGACTATACCTTCTATTCGCACGTGTATCGTACTTACTCCAGGTTGGATTATATTTTTATCAGTCAATCCCTGTTGGGTGGCCTTCAGGAAGCCAAGATATTTCCTCTCTCAGTGCCCGACCATAGCTTGGTCTCTGTCTGCTTGTCCTGGTGGGGGGATGCTCCGAGCACTTCCAGGTGGTACTTCCCGGCTTCGCTGATGCGAGATAAAGAATCTTGTGCAAAACTCAGAGAAACCATTACGGAATACTTCGAAGTTAACAAGCCAGAAGATACGTCGGAGTTTACCACCTGGGACGCATTCAAAGCAGTCTTTCGGGGGAAATGTATTGCCATTAACTCAGCACTGAATGCGCAGCGCGCTAGAGAAAGGGAGCAATTAGAGCAGGAACTGACCGCCGTCGAAAACGCCCACAAACTGAATCCCACTCGGCAAACTCTTTGCAATTTGACAGCTCTCCGCGGCAAGCTTCGTGCTATTTACAACAACAGAGCGGAGTTCACACTCCTTAAACTCTGCCACTTATCTTAATCTCAGGGCAACAAAATTGGTAAAAACTTAGCTAGGCAACTAAGAGATAAACGGGAGAGGGAATACATAGGCGGAATTCAGGGTTCATCCGGGGAGGTTACACACAGGGATGAAGACAAAGCCGAAATATTTGGCTCATTTTATGAAGCTCTTTACTCTAGAGATGACTTAGATTCGTAAGCCCAACAGGAATATCTCCGGGCATTGCCCCTACCTCAGGTCTCCAATGAATGGAACGAGTTACTTTCCGCGCTCATTACTCCTGAAGACGTCACCCTTGCTATTAAAGCCCTTAAACCCCACAAAGCCCCAGGACCTGATGGGTATTCCGCTCTTTTTTACAGAACCTTTGCACCTGACATCTGCCCTTATCTCACGCGGCTCTACAATAAGATGGCCGAAGATGGCGAGTCCACTGCATCCATGACCGAGGCCATGATCTCGGTGATACCGAAAACCGGAAAAGATCCCCAACACTGCGCCTCATATCACCCTATCGCGCCCCTAAAGTTAGACGCTAAATTGTATTCCTCCATTATAGCCAAACGACTGAACGACCTCATGCCTGACCTTATACACCCTGATCAATTAGGGTTCATTAAAGGCCGCCAAACTCACGATAACACCCGTAGGATTATGCACCTCATTGAGAAGGCTAACAGACGTCAGATACCCGCTGTTTTGGTGGGCCTGGACGTGGAGAAAGCCTTTGATCGGGTTGACTGGGCGTTCCTGTTTCACACCCTTAAGGCATTCGGCTTCTCCTCTAAATTTCTAACCATGATTCAAGCTAATTACCTGCAACCTCGCTCTAGAGTGGTGGTCAACGGGGTACGCTCATCCTCCTTCTTCCACTCTAGAGGCACTAGGCAGGGGTGTCCCCTCTCGCCCCTGCTCTTTGCCCTTAGCATTGAGCTCCTGGTATGGCAATTAGAGCTCATCCTATTATACAGGGAATACCATTCACTGGGGAACCCCATAAAATTTCCCTATTTTCGGACGATGTTCTCCTAACCCTATCTGAACCAGCCGCATCTCTCCCAGCTTTGCAGACGGAAGTTGAACATTACGAGTCCGTCGCAGGCTTTAAGATAAATTTTAGTAAATCCTATATTCTCAACCTCACATTACCGCAGGTGGAAGTACGCTGGCTCCAACCTCTTAGCCCCCTCCCATAGGCCTCCTCTTCCATACAATATCTGGGAATCCAATTAACACTGAAGGTAGAAAGGCTCTACGCGACTAATTTTCCTCCCATTCTCACTCGAATCCAGACGGAACTCACAAAGTGGAAACCCCTCTTCTTATCATGGCTCAGACAGATACATGCAGTGAAAATGACACTCCTCCCTAAGCTCCTTTATCTATTCCAGGCCCTGCCCATAGAACTGGAGAGAGCCTTCTTCCGCCGAGTTAAAACTATGATCCTGCATTTCAAATGGCAAGGGGGGCGTGCCTGTTTCTCCTTCTCACTGTTGCGGCGCTCCCATGCGAAGGGTGGGGTAGGCCTCCCAGATATTCAGCTATACTATAAAGCAGCACAGTTAAGAGTTTTGGTTGAATGGTCAAAAAGGGAATTCGACTGACTGACTGACTGAATTCGACAAACATTGGCTACATATGGACCGTAGCGTGACTGGGAGGACTATCTGGGATCTGGCCTGGCACCCTAAACATGATAGATCCAAGAATGCTTACATTGCGACACCCACACGCACCACACTCAAAATATGGGACACGGTGGTGGGAGACGACAGATGGACTTCTTTCCCTTCCCCATTCACGCCACTCCATTTTAACCCAGCATTCCCTCCCGGGCATTCAGGAGGAACCTTTTTTATGCTTGGAGGGAGGGAGGATGCCTTGCTTTGACTCACCTTTTTCACAACTTTGACCCCCTCACCTTCAATACTTGCCAGCGAGATTATGGTGTAGGAGATGCGGAGCGTTAACATTACACCCAATTGATGCACTGGGCCCTTACGCCGCAAGTACGTGAAGCAGCTACCTGCCCTCTCACAAAGTTTGACCACCAGTATGAAGGGGACGATTTCATTTATATACAACTTTCTTCTCACCACTACACTTTCCCTGAGACCACAATATATGACGATGTGGGAGGATATCCTACAACGGGGTATCTCTGACATTGACTGGGAACACCTATGGACAGACATTACACGATTCAATCATTCCTCTGTACTACGGGAGGCCCATCTTAAGACTATGATGGACTGGTATCTCCATCCCTCTAGGCTTAAGCAAATCTTCCCCGCTACCTCTGACAGATGCTGGAGAGGATGCGGATTGCTAGGAGATTTCCAACACATTTGGTAGGAGTGCTCGACTATCCGCCCCTTCTGGGAAGAAATACTTGCGCACATTAAAGATATGCTAGGATACCCTGTCCCGACCACCATGGCAGGGGTCCTTCTGGGACTTCGAGACCCTGCACTAGAACACCAGACCCGATCAGACAAGAAAATCATGTGGTTGTGTATAGGAGCGGCGAAGGTAACCCTGGCAGCTGCCTGGAAAAGAAAGGAGGCGCCGGCGATTTCCTTTTGGCACTCCCGATTATGGAAATTACTCAGTCTGGAAAGAATGTCAGGCGTCTTCCGGGACGCTTTTAAGAATTTTGAATTCAAATGGGGACCTCTAGTCACCTTCGTCTCACAGAGTCTACCATCTGCTGTATGCCCCTCATCCATTAGAACTCTTCATCTTTTTCCATTATAAAATGACTTACGTACCCTTAGTCAGAATCGCTGTTTGATCACCACCGCCACCATTGTTGGGGAGGGGGGTGGGAAGGGGGAGGGGTTCTTCTTATTTTTTATTTTTGTTACCCCCCGGTTGGGGATTATTCTTGCATGCGTGTAGGCTATCCAAGTGGCTTCCTCCGAATGAGGGCCTTTGTATGCTTTCCATCGCAAAAGAAAGATGTGAAGCACAACAATAGATTAGCTATTATTGACTGTTGTTAAAGAGATCACCCACACTCCGTACATGTAAGAAACTATAACCCTTTTTCAGCAAACCTACGCTATTGGGGTTGGGTCTATAAGGAACGTTATGTGTTCTTCGCTTCTCACAGTCTTGTTGAACTTAGCGTTCCCCCTGCGAGGGGTGACTTGGTGGCATTGACGTATGCTGTTCTTTGTACAAATCTAATAAAAATATGTATTGACAAAAAAGCAAAACTTAAAAGGTTGTTAAGGTTAATTAATATTTCAGAGTTTTGAGGAGGAACTTAAGAACAAAGTTATTTTAAACTTACAAATTGCTCCAGAGTGGATTGAATTTATTTCATGACTTAAGGGATATATTGACAGAGCAGTACCAAGTTCTGGGAATTAGATGATAACCTAGTTTTGCCTTCTGTAAAGGCTGGCTAAATGCTAACAGTGGCTTTAAGATAAAAAACAAAATGTTATTTAGTTCAGGAGTTAAGATGGAACCTTCACCTATTGTCACAACCCTGCCATACTGACTTAAAATTAACTCTTACACCTACAAACAGGTGTTTGCAACATCATGCACATTTTTAAGTAGAAAGCAACAGAATGCACAATGTAAAACATGATTAGAAACATTATACACCAATACACACACTATCACATATCAACACAACCAACATCATCCACAAAACTACCATAATATGCAAAATCTCCTACCTTGATACTTGTGTCCACCCACCATCATATGACAATACATACACCAATATACAGACACCCACCCAACACCATATATGACCACACGTCCGCCATTACATGTCCTAACCACTATGAATACAGGCCCACAAAAGACATCAAACAATGACACAGCCATATTTATACAAACACATCCATGATCATATGTCTTATACTGACATCTGGTGTGTGAGTGTAAGACATAATGTGTTAGTACTTGTACCAGCTACAAGCGATGCACATACACCATTATATGTTATGTGTATTTCTAAACCACAAATCACACACAAGGGTGTCTTGGCACTAAGCTGGTGTGCGTGCCTCCCATATGGCAGGTTAGATAACTGAAAAGCCAGGGCCTTAGCTTCTTGCAGAGTTTAAGAACAGACAAGGAGGTTCTGATGTGGAGAGGAAGGCAATTCCACCCTTTAGGAGGGATGTAGGAGGATGCCCATCCTTCTTATCTGGTTTATGTGTATGCGTGAGATGTGTGCGGATATGAGTCCTGTAGAGCGGAAGTGTCTAGGTGGTTGCAGGAAGGAGATGCAACTGTTCAGTTAGATGGGGCTCAAACTGGATAGTGCCTTGAATACGTACTTAAAACCACCAGTATATGACCACACTCCATTACCCAGCCATGTTTATACAATCACAAATATATGCTCATACACCAACCTTATAGACCCATGTACCCAAAAACATACACCAAAATGTTGACCACAGTGCACCCACACAAACACTTACTTAAATACTCTGGGTGTCACTTAGTCAAACCATTGTTTATTCTGTTACGAAATCAGAAATATAATCAATGGTTCTTTCAAACAAGGTTTAAGAAGTTGACTTAGTAGCAACTTAAATCATCAAAGTTATCTTTGTTTAGTCAACCTTCCATTTTATTGGGATATAACTTGAGGGGGGTGACAACCTACCTCAACTGATAACCATAGTCCTTGTCAGGGTGAACCACAAAAGTCACTAAATAAGGCCTGTTTTTAAACATCTCGTAGCTTGGAGCATAAGTAGTAAAGCTTAACAATGACTTTTGATACTGCAACACTAATAAAAAACTAATTACAAAAAACAGTAGTAAAGCTTAACTCAGAGGCAATGTGTAAAGTATTCTTGTAGTATTTAAACAGCAGTAAAGTGAAAACACAACACAAGAAAAACACCAAACCAATTAGCAAAAATAGACTACATTTTAATTAATATTAAGTATGACCAGAGACAGCAATGCGTTCAATCAATCAATCAATGGCTTGTATAGCATAAATACTCACCACTAAGTGTCTCAAGGCAGTGGAGGGTGGGATAGCTGATGGTCTGACGAGGGCGCTGATGTTCAGTCAAAAAGCCAGGACTTGAGGTCCTTCCTGAATTGAGGCAATGATGGAGATTGCCTGAGGTGAAGGGGCAGGGTGTTGCAGGTTTTTGCTGCGAGGTGGGAGAAGGATCTTCCTCTGGCTGTGGTCTTGCAGATACGTGGGACGGTAGTCAGGGCCAGTAGGGCTTAGCAGAGGTCTCTGGTGGGAGTGTGGAATGTGAGGCAGTGATTGAGGTATGCATGTCCTGTTTCATGTAGGTCTTTGTAGGCGTGCAAGGAGGTTGAAGGTGATTCTTTTGTTGACTGGGAGTCATTGGATTTCTCTTAGGTGGTTACAGATGTGGCTGCAGCAGGGGTTGTTGAGGATGAGTCTGGCTGAGGAGTTACGGATGTTCTGCAGTTTCTTGTGGAATCTCTGGGTGATACCAGCATAGAGTGTGTTAAAGTAGTGGATTCTGCTGCTGACGCGTACGTTGGAGACCGTCTTTCTGGACTTGGTGGCGATCCATTTGAAGATCTTTTGGAACAGGTGTGGCAGAGACAGAGTTGATCTGGCAGTTCATGGTGTGCGAGGAGTCCAGGATGATGCTGAGGTTCTGCGCCTTGTCTGTGTGTTTTGGGGGAGTTCCAAGTGCTGTGGGCCACCAAGAGTCATCCCAAGCAGAGGGGGTGGAGCCCATGATGAGGACATCTGTCTTCTCTCAGTTGAGTTTGAAGCAGCTGTTCTTCATCCAGGCGGCCACAGCCTTCATCCCATTGTGAATGTTGTTCTTGGTGACTTTGGGTTCGTTGGTGAGGATGAGAATCAGCTGGGTATCATCGACATAGGAGATGATGTTGAGTCTGTCGGTCCTGATGGTGGCTGTGAGTGGGGCCATGTAGATGTTGAAAAGTGTGGGGCTCAGGGAGGAGCCTTGAGGTACTCCACAGCTGATCTTTGTGGGTTTCGAGTGAAACAGTGGTAGTCTGACTCTATATATATACATATATAGCTGCTGCTTTGTATTCTACCAGATTTTTTCCTTCGTTTACTGAACCCTTTCTTTGTTAGCAATAGGCCATTGGCATATACCTAATTAGCCCATTTAATTTACTCAGAAGACCCTAGTAGATGGCACTACATGCACGGAGGGCCTGTAAAATAAATGCTACTGCACTGCTCATGACCTCACATATTACATCACTTATGGCATGGTTAGTGACATAACTGATGACATCACTGATGACAGCCTAACTATAACGTCCCTGTAATTTTTGGTTTTTTTCAATGAATTTCTAAGGTTTTTAAATTCTATTTTCTAACTATAACGTCCCTGTAACCTTTGTTTTTGATTGAGTGAATTTCAACGTTTTTTTCAATTTTTAGTTTTCTCAGTATAACATTTCTTTTTGATGCGCAAATTGAAAAAAAAATGTTTATTTTTTGTTTTTATGTACTATTTCAGTAGTAGTTGTTTCAAGAATCCACGTGTAAATGGTTACTCGTCAGGATGAGTGACTTGGTTATGTTAGTACTTCAACACATTTCTGAGTGACTGTATCAGTCCCTGTATGGGTGTGTGAGTGTTTGTGTAAGTAAGTATATCAGTATTTTTGAGTGGCTCTTTTACCAACTCTATGGGTATGTACATTTATATGCAAGTGGCTGCATAGATAGGTTACTGGCTGTATTAGTGTTAGAGTATGTAATTGTGTGTGCCAATAGATCTGGTATTTCTGGATAAATAAGTGCTGAGTGAGTGTGCCAGTGAATATATACATGCCTCTGTCAACTGTCTGTGTGAGTGTCTCTATGCTTTTGTAAATAGATATGTGAGTTGCAGTATGAGTGAGGGACGATGTATAACTGAGCGTATGTGTCTGTAAGTGTGCATGTAGCTCACTGAAACTATAAACTATATAGCTTACGTTTTAAGCACATAGCACCCTGTCCTATGCCTACCTACAGCCTACCTTAAGGGTGACTTATATGTAGTAGAAGAGTACTTTAAGACCTAACTAAGGCTTGTAAATGCCAAGTCGTCATGGCAGTAAGACCGCACACACAGACTCTGCACTAGCAGGCCTGAGAGCCGTGTAAAAAACTACTTGACTGGATGGGTGGGTTGGTTGCCTCAGTGCTTGAGTACATATCTGAGTGAGTGTATCAGTCCCTGTATAGATGTATGAGCGTTTGTGTAAACAAGTATATCAGTATACCAGTGGGTCTCTTAGTAACACAATGGGTATATAAATGTATATGATACTGGCTGCATGAATTGCTTAGTGGTTGTGTTAGTTAGTGTTAAGGTATCTAACTGTGTGTGCAACTAGCTCTGGTACCTCTGGATGCATAAGTGCTCTGTGAGTGAATATCTAACTCCCTCTGTTGTTGTCTGACAGGGCATGTGACTGTCTTTGTGTTTTTAAAAATACATATGTGAATTACACTATAGGTGAGACACTGGATGTATAACTGGCCATATGTGCCTGTGTGAATGTAACTCACTGAAACTTCGAAATATATGTCTTAAATTTAAGCACATAGCATCCTGTCCTATGCCTACCTATGGCATACCTTAAGGGTGATATATATGTAGTAGAAGAGTGGTGTAAGGCCAGACTAAGGGTTTTAAATCCTCATCGACATGGCAGTAAAACTGCACAAACAGTCTCTGTGACTGCAGTCCCGAGTCACATGAAATCGACTACTTGTCTGGATGAGTTACTTGGTTGTGTCAGTACGTCAATAGATATCTGACTGACTGTATCAGTACCTGTATGGCTGTATAAATGTTTGTATAAGTGTATCAGTATGAGTGTCTTTTTTGCTAACTCTCTAGGTATGTACATCTCTATGCAAGTGGATATATGGATAGGTTACTGGCTGTGTTAGTGTTAAAGTATGTAGCTGTGTGTGCAGCTAGTTATGGTACTGCTGGATACATAAGTGTAGTGTGGGTGTGTCAGTGAATGTTTAAGTGCCTCTGTCACTATCTGACTGAATGTGTGATTGTCTATGCTTTTTTAAATGCATATGTGAGTTGGAGTACGGGTGGAAGAACGGATAACTAACTGAGCGTATGTGTCTGTAAGTGTGCATGTAACTCATTGAAACATCAAACTATATGACTTCCTTTTTAAACACATAGCACCCTGTCCTATGCTTACCTACAGCCTACATTACAAGTTATTTAAATGTGGCAAAAGTCTACTGTAACACCTCATAAAGGGTTTTAAATGCCAACTCAACATAGCACTAAAACTGTATACACAGGCTCTGCAGTACCATGCCCAAGACATTTTAAAAGGGCTACATTTCTGGATGGGAGAGCTGTTAGTGTCAGTTCTTCAGTACATATAGGAATATGTGTCTCACTCCCTATGTCAGTGTGTCATTGGATATATAAAAAAACGATGTTGGAATATGACTGGCCCAGTTAATGCTGGATAGATAAGTGTTGTGAGGGTCTGTGAGTGAATGTGAAAGTGCCACTGTTGCTGTCTGACTGAGTGTGCAAGTGGCTCTGTGCTATTGTAAATATGTATGCCAGTTCTAGTATGGGTAGGAGACTGCATGTATAGCTGGTCTTATGGATCTGTAAGTGCGCATGTAATTTAGTGGAACTTCAAAGTTCAAGTCTTATCTTTTATCTTTTGCACACAAAACTCCCTGTCCTCTGGTCTACCTTAGGGGTCAGTTATATGTAGTAGAATATGGATTAGCAACATGTTTTAAAAGTCAAGTCAGCGTAGCAGTAAAGTTGCATACACAGGCTCTACAGTAGCAGGCCCAAGACATGTTTGAAGGGCTACTTATCTGGATGGGTGATGTGTTAGTGTCAGTTCTTCAATGCATATCTGAATTAGTGTCTCAGTCTCTATGTCAGTGTGTCATTGGATATGTAAGAACCTATGTTGGTATATGACTGTCTCTCTTAGTGACTTCATGGAGCTGTCAATGTGTATGTAAGGGGCTGCATGGTATGTTTACTGGCTGTGTAAGTGATTATTTAGGTATGTAACTGTGTCTGCAACTGCTTTCATTACTGCTGGATACATAAGAGCTGAGTCTCTCTGTGTGATTGAATGTTTAGGTGCCTCTGTGACTGTCTGACTGGGTATATTACTTGTCCTATCCTATTGTATATAGGCATGTGAGTTCCTGTTGGGTTGGAAGACTGAAAGTATTACTACACATATTGGTCTGTAAGTGCGCATGTAGCTCACTGGAAATTCTATGTACATCTTATCTTCTAACTAGATAGTACTCTGCCCTATAGTATACATCCACTCCACATTAGGAATAACTTATATGTGGTATAAGGGAAGTTTAAAGCTTGGAAAGAAGTTTTAATTGCCAATTCAACCTAGCAGTAAGATTGCACACACAGGCTTTGCAGAAGCAGACCTCACACATGTTTAGAAGGACGACATGCCTGCATGACTGTGTCAGGGCTGGAGAGCACATCAAAGTGAGTCTACAATTTATTTATCTGTATATCATTAGATATCTAACTACTATATCACTATATCACTGTCTCTCTTTCAACCTATACTTTTCTAAACGTGTTAGTAGGTGTACCAATGCATTAAAACTGTAAAGTAAACACACAGGTTTTAGATTAGCACACCTCAAACGTATTTCAATTCCTAGTTCTCTGTGTTGCACAATCAGCTGTACAATGCGCCTAGTAGTATTTAATTTACAGACCCTGGCACAGCTACAGCTATGACCTACAGGCTTACGAATAAATTAAATATACCATCTGTGGAATGAAACGAAATCTAGGAGGGTAAAATATTCACTAGGCCACTGTCTGCCACTAATAACGTTTCTTTCACCTTATTGCAACTACAAGAATCACTATGTAACTAAATTAGTGACTGCTTCATTGTTCAAATGACTATATAACAGACTGTTTAGATGCATATCTCAGTTACTGTTGCAATGGGTGATTATTTTAGTGAGCCAGTGGCGGCTCGCAGAGGGAGTGCAGCAGGGTGGTAGGGCAGGGCGGGGGAGGGGCAGGGTGGGGGGTAGTGGAGTCAGACATACAACGGCCAGGAGTAAAGCAAGTAAATAAATAAATAAAACTATTTACCTTGCGCTCGCTAAATCGCTGAGTTGGCAACTTGTCTGGGTGAGGCAGTAGGTAGCCTAATAAATGAAGACCAGAAGGGTTTTCTACCTGGGAGGCAGATGAGAGACGTTACACATTCCCTAATGGGCTCAATAGATCTTGCTACAGCTAATGGAACCCCCCTGACAGATGGTGAATTGGGGTAAGGGCCTCTTCTGGAAAAGTTGGAGAGAGCAGAGCAATGGAGCCCTTTTCAGGTTACAGTTTTATCAAATTTCTGCCTGGTTCAGGAATCAGGGGTGGATGGAAATGGATTCAAATTCCTTCCACCATTTTAACTGCTTTTTGTTTTACCAACTCTCTCATTCAGCACCAACCTTCTTCTGTGTGGTAGTGCTCCTTGACTTTAAAATGGTTAGAGTGTGGATTGTGGGTCACAGTTATGTTTTTGGGCCTGAGAGTGTGCTAGAAAGAGTAGCATTGACCTGGACATGGGTTTGACTAATGTGGATTACCTGGATTGGCTAAAGAAGGTTAAAGTGGCATCAATTACTTCCATTGGTTGAAAGCATTGTGGGTTCCAAACATCCAGACCTCTTAATTGTGCACTAAGGTGGCAATGACCTTACTCTTACTGGGTTAGGACTCGAAATCCTAATAAAGGATACCTTTGGTCAACTCATTAAACTTTTCCATAACACTGCTTTGGTGTACTTTAATATTTTCTAAAGGCAGAAATGGAAATGGTAAGAAGAATTCTATCAACAGATAAATAAAGCCACGAAACATGTCCAACAAAATGGTTTCTGCATTCCTCAGAGATCACAAAATGGCTCCATCTACAAAAGCGATTTACGCTTTGACATGGGGCATACATATAGAAGTTACGGTGTACATCTCTCAGAGAAAGGCAAGAGGAAATTGCTTGACAACTTGAAAGACTGCATCCTGTTTTACGTGTAGTTATCATTTACACACAATCAACACAAAGGCTCTTTTAAGGGCCACCCTTATCCCAAACACAAGTTAATTTTACATTAAAATCTTTTTTTTAAAATTATTATTTTTTTGGAGGCACAGATCCGTCGTGGATTCCCAAACCAAAAATGCACATTCAATGCACAACAGCAACTTTAGGAGTTATGAGTCTTTGATGCACTCTGTGCATGTGGCACTGATTCTGTGAGCAGCTCTATGAGTCTCTAATGTGGTCCATAAGTTGATGCATTAGTGTTTAAGTGGACCTGTGAGTGGGTGCATGACTGTCTGGGTGCATCTGTCAGTGGTTAATGACTATCTGAGTACATCTGTCAGTGAGTGTGTGAGTCTGTTTGTGGGTCTGTGAGTGGTTGCATGAGTCTCTGAGTGGGCTAGTGAGTTATTGCATCAGTCTATGAGTGGATCTTTGACTGGGGGCATGAGTATGTGAGTAAGTCTGTGAGTGTCTCAGCTGGTCTGTGAATGGGTGCATGAGTCTGTGAAAAGGTCTGTGAATATCTCAGTGGGTCTGTGAGTGGGTGCATGAGTGGGTGTGAGAGTGAGTGCATGAGCACCTCAGTGGGTCTGTGAGTAGGTGCATCAGTATCTGATTAGGTCTGTGAGTGGGTACCTAACTGTCTCAGTGAGTCTTTGAGTGGATGCATGAGTGTCTGAGTGGCTATGTGAGTTGGTGTATGAGTGTCTGAGTGGGTCTGTGCTGTGAGTGGGTGTATGAGTGACTCAGTGGCACTCTCAGTGGCTGCATCAGTGCCAGAGTTGGTCTCTGAGTGTTTGTGTCAGTGTCTGAGTGGCTATTTGAGTTGGTCTGTGAGTAGGTGCATGAGTATCTGAGTGGCACTCTGAGTGGGTGCATCAGTGGCTGATTAGGTCTGTGCTCTATATATATATATATATATATATATATATATATATATATATATATATATATATATATATATATATATATATATATATATATATATATATATATATATATATATATATATATAATTTACTGGAAAAAAACATAGTTTTCAGGGGCGTTATAGTTAGTTGGACATTTCACTTGTACAAAACCATAGAAATTCCCCCTTATAATTAGTTCAGCTAACTATAACTCATGTGCCCGCAATGCACTGCTGATGACGTCACATATTACATCACTCATGACATGGTCAGTGACATCACTCATGACATCACTGATGACATCTCAAATGACATCACTGATGACATCATCCAGTGAATGTGTGTTTTTCAGAAAATTAAATATGTTTTATATATGTATATCTCAAGGTCGATGGAAGAATAAATGGGTATATAAGTGTCTAAATGCCTGATTTTTTTGTTGAAAAATTGATTGTATAACTGACTGATTAAGTGTATCTTAGTGAATAAATGGGTTAGTGAGTAATGTTTAAATATATAAATATCTGTATCATATGTGTATAAGTGGCTGCATGGGTTGGTGAGTAGCTACATGAGTGTCTATATAGGTTATTATTTGCTTTTTGAGTATCAGTCTGAGTGTCTGAGTGTCTGTATGGTTCGGTGAGGGGTATTACGTAGTGCATAGATGCATGAATGAGTGACTCACTGCTTGTATGTGTTGAAGACAGCATGTGTGCAGGACTGTATGGGTGGATGAGTGTGTGTATGGGTGTGTTAGTGAATGAATGACTGTCTCAATAATGTCTTTATGAGTAACTACATATGTTTTAAACTAGTATATGTGAGTATTGTTGTGTATAACTGAGTATATGTGAGAGTGAGTGATTGGAAGAGTTCCTGTATAAATTAGTATGTGTTTCTATAAGTGATTGCTTAAGAGAGTAAGTATGTGTAAGTTTCTGTAGCAGTAAGTGTGGTGGTGTGTGTATAACTGTATATGCAATTTAATGGATGTTTGATACTTTGTTTGCAGTGTGACTATGTGTGTGATTAACTCTATGGATGAGTGTCATTGTGTAACAGGATGTATAAGTGTATGAGTACATATGATGAGTGAGTACATGTATGAGGGTCTGTATAGGACTGTGTTGAATGAGTGGATGTGTGTGTTGATCTTGGAATTACTAAATAGGTGTGTTGTAAGTGGTATTGGTATATCCATTGTTTTGAAAATGTAAGTTTATATTTTTGAGTGTGTGTATCAAAGGTTATATTAGGGTGAGAGGAGGTCTGCCACTCTATCACAAGGATGATGTCATCAGTGATGTCATTTGAGATGTCATCAGTGATGTCATGAGTGATGTCACTGACCATGTCATGAGTGATGTAATATGTGACGTCATCAGCAGTGCATTGCGGGCACGCGAGTTATAGTTAGCTGAACTAACTATAACGGGGGATTTCTATGGTTTTGTACGAATGAAATGTCCAACTAACTACAACGCCCCTGAAACCTATGGTTTTTTCAGTGAATTTCTAAAGTTTTTTAAATGCTAATTCCAAACTATAACGTGCCTGAAACCTATGGTTTTTCAGTGCATTTCAAAGGTTTTTTAAATGCTAATTTGTAAGTATAACGTGCCTGAAACCTATGGTTTTTTCAGTTAATTTCTAAGTTTTTTTAAATGCTAGTTTCTAACTATGCCTACAGAGGTAGGACATGTGAAGAAAGAAGAAAAAACACACAGAAAGAAGAAAAAGAAATGCAGAAAGAAGCAACCGAAGTCCTCAAAGACGAAGAAAAGTGCAGGAAGAAGGAAGACATGCAGAAAGAACAAACAGAGGAGCAGAAAGAGTTCTTGTTGCAAAATCATCCTGTACCCTCAACTTTTTCAGATGGGTACTGGTGGTAACTGACTCTGACTAACTAGTCCTAGAGCCAGTGCTATGTTAAAAGACACTTAGAATACCTTTAAAACACCTACATACACTAGGGAACATTATGCGTTGGGGTCCCCCTGTGATTAGCATGACCTCCTCTGTAAGCCCCTAGTATATAATAGGGCTGGGGGATTTAAACTACCTCTTAAAATGCGCCACATGGCACGTTTGCACACTGGTGAAGGGAGGGGGGTCTGAGCTGACATGTGCAAACATGCCCTGTGGCCGTTTTAATTAGGTCGATAAAGTCCCCTTGAATCCTGAGTGTCCCTTGGGTCCAACTAGCTCACCAGATACCAACAGTAAGTGCCGTTGCACAGAGCTGTAAAAAGGGGCACGTCCTGGCCCACCTCTCTGCAACACAGCACAGTGGCGCTTACTGGAAGCACCTGGTGAGGTAGTTGGCCCCCAGGGGCCCTCAGGATTGAAGGGGAATTATTTCCCCAACTTAAAACGCGCCACAGGGCGTGTTTGCACACATCACCTCAGGCCCCGCCCCCTCCCTTCACCACTGTGTAAACACAACCTGTGGCCGTTTTAAGTTGGGAGTTTAAGTCTCCTTGAATCCTGAGGGTCCCTAGAGTCAAAGTAGCCCACTAGGTACTGCCAGTAAGCTCCACGGAGCTGCGTTGCAGAGAGGTGTAAAAAGGGGCATGGCCTCTGAACACCTCTCTACAGCGCAGCACAGTGGCGCTTACTGGAGGTACCTGGTGGGCTAGTTGGCCCACAGGGACCCTCAGTATTGAATTCCCCAACTTGCAACTCGCCAGGAGGCACGTTTGCACAATGGTGAAGGAAGGGGGTGGGGCTTGAGATGACATGTCTGCAAACCTGCTCTCTGGTGCGTTTTAAGTTGGGGAATTAATTGCTCTACAATCCTGAGGGTCCCTGTGGGCCAACTAGCCCATCAGGTACCTCCAGTATGCGGCAGAGAGCTGTGTTGCAGAGAGGTGTTCAGAGGCCACGCCCCTTGTTACAAGACTCCGCAACGCAGCTCCATGGCGCTTACATGGTGGACTAGTTGGCCCCCAGGGACCCTCAGGATTGAAGAGGAATTAATTCCCCAGCTTAAAATGTGCCACAGGGTGTGGTTGCGCATATGTCACCTCAGGCCCCGCCCTCTCCCTTCACCACTGTGCAAACGCGCCCCGTGGCGCGTTTTAAGTTGGGGGATTAACTCCCCTTGAATCCTGAGGGTCCCTGGGGTGCAACGAGACCACCATGTACCTCCATTAAGCGCTACAGAGCTGCGTTGTAGAGAGGTGTAAAAAGGGGTGTGGCCTCAGAACACCTCTCTGCAAAGCAGCTCCCTGGCGCATACTGGAGGTTCCTGGTGGGCTACTTGTCACCCAGGGACCCCCAGTATTCAAGGGGAATTAGTTCCCCATCTGCAAACGTGCCAGGGGGTGCGTTTTCAGAGTGCTGCAGGACGGGGGCAGGGCGTCCGGCGCGATGTAATTCTTTTAAAAAAAAAATTATTTAAGAAAGGGGACTGTGTGGCCCCCCTTCTTTTCCTAATATTTTGGCCCTGGGGACCCCATCCCCCAGGGCCTGACCCCTTTTTTTATTTTTATTTTATATTACTTTGGAAGGGGGCCGTGTGGCCCCCCTCCCGGGATACTTATGGCCCCGAGGACCCCATCCCCCAGAGCTGGCCCTCTCTGTTGGGGACTGTGGGGGGGTCCCCAATCCCCCCACAGTCCCGCCAGCTCCCCACTCCCCAGCTCCCCGCGCCCCGGCATTGCTTTTCCACATGGGGAGCTGTTAGGATGCAGCTCCCCGTGTGGAAAAGCAATCTGCTTTGGTATTTGGAAGAGAGAGCAGGCTTCCTGCTCTCTCTTCCAAATATCAAAGCAGAGTTTGCTATGGCAGGGTGGGAGCCAAACTGCAGTGTCCCGGGGGTGGGCACCCCGGGACACTGCAGGAGCCAGCCCTGGGGGGTGGCGGTCCCCAGGGCCATGACAGGGCTCCAGGAGGGGAGCCGCTCGGCCCCCCTCCCAACATTACAAAAGCCCCGGGGAGGTAGTGGTCCCCGGGGTATGTGGGGGGCTCAAGCCCCTCCACACAGGTTTTTTTTAAAACACAAGCCCCGGGGGGTGACGGTCCCCTGGGCCACAGGGGGGTTGTGAGCCCCCCACAAATATTTTCCTAAAGCCTGGGGCATGGCGGTCCCCGGGGCTTGGGGGGCCTTTGAGCCCCCCACCCATACAGTTTATAAGCCCCGGGGGTGGCGGTCCCCAGGGCTGGGGGCCCCTCTGGGCCCCCATTACAATAAAAAAATTGCCTCACGACTTGGCCCACCCGGGAGCTAAATAGTAATGAAGCGCGGGAGCCTGCACTTCGTTTTTCTTGTTTTGCGGCAGGATCCACGGGTCCGTCGCGCTTTTTGCCGATTTTTCTTTTTTTTTTTGGGGCCCTGGGGGTCCAACAAGGACCCCCAGGTACCTCCATTAAGCGCTACAGAGCTGCGTTGAGATGTCATCAGTGATGTCATGAGTGATGTCACTGACCATGTCATGAGTGATGTAATATGTGACGTCATCAGCAGTGCATTGCGGGCGCGCGAGTTATAGTTAGCTGAACTAACTATAACGGGGAAATTTCAATGGTATTGTACAAGTGAAAAGTCCAGCTAACTATAACACCCCTAAAACCTATGGTTTTTTCAGTGAATTTCTGAGGTTTTTTAAATGCTAATTCTATGTCAGGACTGGAGGCGAGGATTATGCCTTCTTTCTCCACTTTAATCATACAGCAGCACAGAACGAACAACAAAGACTACATTTCCCATGAACCATAGGGAAAAAAAGTAGTCAACAACATTGTGTCAACAACCAATCAACAGAGAGAAAAATGTCCAATCAGGGCCTCTCCAGTTACTGATAGTCCCTTGTTAGTGTCCAGATCTTCTCTTTCTTCGCTGCTGCGCAGCCAGTTAAGTCCCCTCAGGGTTTCTACTGTTTGGGGGGCTTTGTTATGTGCTTTTATGACTGCTTTGATGCTTTATTGTGCCCTATCAGGGCTTATTGCTTGACTCTATTGTCTTGTGACAAGGTTTGTTATTTTAAATTATAGCGGATCTTATCGTCAGTCTGACACGTTCGCTGTGGTAATTCTCGATTACTTTGCTGGTTGAGCGTTTGCTTTCATTCCTTTTTTCCCCGTTTTAGTGTTGAGGGGGTTTTTTTGTCGGTACATTTGGAATTCTTCTTCACCGCGGGACCGAGAGTCGTCTCTCGCTCCTACGCGGTGGTGCTGGCGCGCTCTGGTCCTCCCGCCGCCTGGGGGTGCGAGAGGCGGTGTTTGAACGCGACGCGTCTCTGGTTTTGATCAGTTTCCAGAGACGCGCGCGCGTTTGACTGCCACCGGAGCCTGGGCTGAGAGAGACGGCGAGTTCGGTCTGTACCGGCCCGCGAGCTTGTTCTTCGCTCACGGGCCTAATTTACCTGACGCTTGTATCCCGGTGCTTAAAGGGATTCAAGTCTTGTATTTGCATGAGTGTGCTGACGCCTCTCTGGAGGTTGTATTTTTGCCGTTAGGCTTACTTTGGGGGACACTATCCAGCGCAGTTACCTGCATAAATTTATATTGGTGTCTGCCAGCCTTTTTTATGTCCCCTCAGGGCTAGTCACCCTGCATGAAATTGTGGTTTGACCACGTGTAATCATCTCAACTGTCACCCAGTTGTACCAACTTACTTGCGAGTGCAGCGCAAAAGTCTTCTTGCCCTTCCACCTGTTATGGATTTTTATGGTGATTATCAGGATGAAGAGGAGGATCCTCTGGCGGATATGCCATGGGGCGATGCTTTCTATGAAGCAGTGGATACCTCTATTTATAGGGCAGTGGACCAGGCCATCTCTCCTTTGACACAAAAAATAGAGCAGGCGTTTTTACGCCTTGAACGCAAAAGTTCTCTCCCATCCCATGTCCAAGACCTTTCTGGTCCTCCCCCTCCTAAACGCCCCTGTGCCCCGGGTGTGGATGTGGACGCTTTTGAGCGGCTCAAACAGGCCTTTTTGGTAGCCACCCTATGGGAGGTACTGGCGACTCGCTAGCTCTTAACCTCTCTCCCTCCCCTGCACTTCCAGGTCCTTCAGGGAATCCGGATGCCAGCCCGTCTAGACCTTGGCTTCCAACCCGATCCTCACAGGTCCCTTTGGCGCCTTCTGACCTACAGCCACCTCCTACACCTTCCGACATGTTGGACCCCAATGATATTGTCCATCCTCGCTCCTCAGACTGGGTTCCAGCGGACAAAGTGGCGACTTACGTCGCAGAGCATATCCGGCGCCCGCTTGAAAAGGAGGCCCGCAACTGTCTCCGAGCGGAGTGTCCTCGTCCTTCCCTGGAGGGCAAAGTTGCCCTGACCCCGGATATTGACCCGAGAATGCTGACGTTCCTGCAGAAATTTATTCGAGACCCCAAAAAGGGCATAGATAGGTCGTGGCGGGCGTGCCAAGATAAGCTCTTGGACGCCCTGGGGCCCGCCACAAAAATTCTTGATATGGCTGAGGAAGCTAAGGCTTCAGGTTCGATGATATCTCCCGAAACGCTTTCAGGCTGGGCTCAGCGGGTAGTGGTCTTCCTAGGCAATGCCAACTGTGCCCTCTCCACCGAGCGGCGGAGATCTCTTCTAATCAAAATTGACCCAAAGCTGGGTGACCTAGCGGATTCCGAAGCAGGGGCGATTGCCCAATGGGGCCTTTTTGGTGAGCCCTTCATCAAGGAACTGGGCAAGTTTGTAAACACGTTTACGTCATTGGACAGGGCGCAGTCCACCATTAAAAAAGTGTTCCCTCGGGTTTTTCGAGGGGCCGGTCGAGGAAGGGGCCGCTCGACCGGTCGACAAAATCATCAAGCCAACCAGAGAGGCTCCGGTCAATATCAAGACCAGTCAAAATTTGGAAATTTCTACCCCACAAGAGGACGCCGTGGCAAAGGCAGAGGTCACAGGAGAGGAGCATCTAACGCAAACTCTGGTGAGTGTTACCCTTTCTTCCCCACAAAGCATAGGGGGACGTCTGGCAAGCTGTTACGGGGCATGGTCATCCCTCACGCGCGATGCATGGGTTCTTCAGACGATAAGGGGGTTTCACATAGAATATTGCGGAAATCCTGTTCAAAAGACACCCCCACGCCCTATGCAATTTTCAGTTCACAACGCTTTCCTGGTGGACGAGGAGGTCGATTCCTTGCTTCGCAAGGGCGCTATATCTCTCGCAACACGCCACCCAAGGGGTTTCCTCAGCAATCTCTTTTTAGTGGACAAGTCCGATGGAGGCAAGCGTCCGGTCATAAACCTCAGCGAGTTCAATGAGTGGTTGGTATACCGCCATTTCAAAATGGAGGGTATTCACCTCTTGCGGGATGTTCTTCGTCCTCACGACTGGATGGTACGTTTGGACTTGAAGGACGCTTATCTGGTGATCCCTATCTTTCGGCCTCACCGCCGTTTCCTTCAATTCGAGTGGCGCCATCGCATTTACGAATTCACTTCCCTCCCTTTCGGGCTGTCTTCCGCACCCTGGTGCTTCACAAAGGTGCTCAAACCAGTGGTGGAATTCCTGAGAGTTCGTGGGGTCAGGCTAATCGTCTACTTAGACGATCTCCTCCTGATGGCTTCCTGCCCCAACCTTTTAGCCGACCAGCTACAGATGACGGTGTCCTTGCTCCAGGACCTCGGGTTTGTGATCAATGGCAAGAAGTCCCTTCTTCAGCCGGCTCAGTCCGTTACCTTTTTGGGGTTCGTCATCGACTCCAGGGCCTCTACTCTAAGCCTGCCATCCAGGAAACTTACGAAGATTCGCCACGAGTTGCGTCGCGTTTTATCTCAACAGCGCGTCTCACTGCGCCAGTTGGCCCGGGTTGTAGGTCTTCTATCCGCGTCTATCCAGGCAATTTTTCCGGGTCCGCTCCATTACAGGGCCCTACAGCGCCTCAAGGCGTACTTCCTGCGGAAAGGGTATTCGTACTCCCACAAGATCCGTCTATCCGACGAAGCTTGGAGCGAAATCCGGTGGTGGTTGACACACATGGAGGCATGGAACGGCAGAGCAATCTTAGGTTCCGTTCCAGATTTGATCATCGAATCAGATGCCAGCAGGCTTGGTTGGGGCGCCCGCTGCGGTGATCTTTCCACGGGAGGCTTTTGGTCTCCCGACAAACAAAAATTACATATCAACTGTCTCGAGCTTATGGCCGGCTCGTTTGCAGTCAAATGTTGGACCAGAGACTCAGTGCAGTCTTGTGTACTTCTGAAAATGGACAACATGTCGGCTGTCTGTTATATCAACCACCTCGGCGGCACCAAGTCGAAAGCCCTCTCCGATCTGGCGGCGAGCTTCTGGCAGTATTGCCTAGACAGTCAGGTATCGGTCACAGCGGAGTATCTTCCGGGCCGAGACAACGTGGAGGCCGATTATCAATCACGCCACTTCCGCGATTTCAGCCTCTGGAAGTTGGATCAGTTGGTGTTTGCCTCCCTCAGCCGGCTTTGGGGTCCGTTCACGGTGGATCTATTTGCATCTCGCCTGGACCACCAGCTGCCGAGATTTTTCAGCTGGAAGCCCGACCCTCGGGCGGCAGCCACGGATGCGTTTCTCCAAGACTGGAGCGTGGAGCGGGGCTATGCGTTCCCTCCGTTCGCTATGATTACCCGGACAACGGCTCAGGTCCGCAGGCAGAAGGCAGACTTAGTACTCATCACGCCTCTGTGGAGGTCTCAAGTGTGGTTTCCAGTTCTTCTGGAACTTTCCTGGGATTTTCCGATCCTACTCCACCGGTTTCCGGATCTCCTCACGGGTCCGTACGGCGAGCCTCATCCTCTAGTGTCAGCGAACTCGCTGTGGCTCATGGCATGGAAGATTTCCGGGGTAGATGGCAAGCCCCGGGCCTTTCGCGATCAGCTGAGGAGCTCCTTTCTAAAGCTTGGGCAGATAGCACCATTAAACGATACAAATCTGCGTGGGGCAGATGGTCCCGTTGGTGTTTGCGACGGGGTTTCGATCCCGTGGTCACGGATGTGGTCCACGTTGTAAAATATCTGGCGCATCTGGCTTCTAATGGCTTGGCATATAGGTCCATTAACACTTTCAGGTCAGCCATTTCCTCGGGCCACGTCCCGGTTGGTGGGTCGGCGGTGGGTGAACACCCTTTGGTCTGCAGGCTCCTTCGGGGCATTCAACTTTCCCTACCTCCAGAACCGCGGTATTCGGCCCTGTGGGATGTTAATCAGGTGTTAAACCTCTTCCTGTCTTGGCAACCAAATAGGTTTCTATCCCGTAAGGAGTTGTCGGCGAAGCTGGCAATGCTGCTCTGCTTGATCTCTTGTCGAAGAGTGTCGGATGTGCACGCACTCGATATTTCGGGTCGCATCTTCACTCCGGATGGGGTGACGTTTACCCTTTCCCGCCGGACAAAGTGCAATACAAGAGTTGTCTCTTACCCGGCCTTCGCGGATTCTCTGAAGCTCTGTGTGGTCCGTTGCCTCAAGGCCTACGAGGAGATGACGGAGGAGTATCGTCCTCCGGGGGAGCGTCAGCTGCTCATCGCGCTCCGGAAACCCTTTAAGGCTGTTTCCTCCCCAACGATCGCCCGTTGGGTGCGTTGGGTGATGCAGGAGGCGGGTATTAGCCTCCGGCATTTTGGGGCGCATTCCGCGAGAGGGGCTATGGCCTCGAAGGCGTTTGGTCTGGGTGCCCGCTTGGAGGATATCCTCAATGCGGCGGATTGGTCCTCGGATTCCACCATCAAGAAGTTTTACTTCAAGCCAATTCTCAATATGGCTCATCTGGTTGTGGGCAAGCTTTAAACAAGCATAATCCTTGCCTCCAGTCCTGACATAGAATGAAAATTTTCCTAGCTATCGTAACGGAAAGTTTCAATTCTATTAAGGACTCGGAGGCGAGGATTATCCCGCCCGGTGTTCTTAGAGGAAACCCCTCCCCGTATGACAGTAAGTAACTTCTTCCCTTCATGTTTACGCCGAAGGAGGCAGTGCTTGATGTTATGTTCTAACTACCTTTACATTGGTTTCTTTACTGGTTTGCTACCTAGGGTGGTGTCTTCCCCTTGGTAATACTGCCTTGTTTGTTGCAGGTTCGGATACCCACAAACAGGACTCCTGAAGTTGAGTGCTGGGCCGTCTTCGCGCTTCGAAAGAGGAGATCTGGACACTAACAAGGGACTATCAGTAACTGGAGAGGCCCTGATTGGACATTTTTCTCTCTGTTGATTGGTTGTTGACACAATGTTGTTGACTACTTTTTTTCCCTATGGTTCATGGGAAATGTAGTCTTTGTTGTTCTTTCTGTGCTGCTGTATGATTAAAGTGGAGAAAGAAGGCATAATCCTCGCCTCCGAGTCCTTAATAGAATTGAAACTTTCCGTTACGATAGCTAGGAAAATTTTCATTCCTAACTATAACGTGCCTGAAACCTATGTTTTTTTCTGTGAATTTCAAAGGTTTTTTAAATGCTAATTTCTAACTATGCCTACAGAGATAGGACATATGAAGAAAGAAGAAAAAATGCACAGAAAGAAAAAAAAGAAGTGATAAAAGACGCAACAGAAGTCCTCAAAGACGAAGAAAAGTGCAGGAAGAAGGATAACGTGCAGAAAGAACAAAAAGAAGAGCAGAAAGAAGCCTTGTTGCAAAATCATCCTGTACCCTCAACTTTTTCAGACGGATACTGGTGGTAACTGAGTCTGACTAACCAGTCCTAGAGCGAGTGCTATGTTAAAAGACACTTAGAATACCGTGAAAACACCTACATACACTAGGGAACATTATGCGTTGGGGTCCCCCTGTGATTAGCATGACCTCCTCTGTAAGTCCCTAGTATGTAATAGGGCAGGGGGATTAAAACTACCTCTTAAAACAGGCCACAGGGCGTTTTTGCACACGTTCACTCAGACCCCGTCCCCTCCCTTCACCACTGTGTAAACACGCCCTGTGTCCGTTTTTAGTTGGGAGATTAAGTTCATTTGAATCCTGAGGGTCCCTAGGGTCCAACGAGCCCACTAGGTACCTCCAGTAAGTGCCACAGAGCTGCGTTGCAGAGAGGTGTAAAAAGTGGCACGGCCTGGACCACCTCTCTGCAATGCAGCTCAGTGGCGCTTACTGGAAGCACTTGGTGGGCTAGTTAGCCCCCAGGGGCCCTCAGTATTGAAGGGAAATTATATCCCCAATTTAAAACGTGCCATAGTGCGTGTTTGCACACGTCACTTCAGGCCCCGTCCCCTCCCTTCACCACTGTGTAAACGCACCCTGTGGCTGTTCTAAGTTGAGAGATTAAGTCCCCTTGAATCCTAAGGGTCCCTAGGGTCAAACTAGACCACTAGGTACCTCCAGTAAGCGCCACAGAGCTGCGTTGCAGAGAGGTGTAAAAAGGGGCTTGGCCTCAGAACACCTGTCTGCAGCGCAGCTCCCTGGCGCATACTGGAGATGCCTGTTGGGCTAGTTGGCCCTCAGGGACCCTCAGTATTGAAGAGGAATTAATTCCCCAACTTACAACTCGCCAGGGGGCGCATTTGCAGAGTGCTGCAAGGAGGGGGCGTCGCCTCCGGCACGATGCCAGTCTTTTGTTTATTTTAATTTTTTAAGAAGGGGGGCTGTGTGGTTCCCCTTCTTATTCTAATTTATTGGCCCTGATGACCCCATCCCCCAGGGCCTGTCTCCTAATTATATTTTTTTGACCCCAATCCCCAGGGCCGGCCACTGTTTTTTATTATTTTTAAAAAATATATATTTATAGACACACCTAGGACATGCTGGACAAACCGTACATACCTATCACCATGACGATTTGCGTGATATTCATTAAAAGGTGACTATGCATACAATGAATCCACGTGGAATGTATTTACACCACTAGTGAAGCTCTGACATGTCTGATGCCCTACCGTGCCGAATCCCGGTAGACACCCTTGTCGTTTATTTATACAAACATGGGTAGCTATTGACGGGGACATTTAATACACATGCACACCAAGCCATTCAAAGGGGATTCGACAAAAATTCGACCAAAACTATGCAAGAAACCCCCCTCACGATTAATAAAACACACATCCACTGCCGGATGTGTAATACTTTTTATTTTACTCTCTGGAAAGGGGACGAACATCACTTGAGAGTCACAGCGCGCTCCTGGCAGAGCCCAATGCTGTGTTACACCCACCATTGCCTGCTGAGTGCCACACACCTCTGTGTTGTATTCCACTAGCTAGTGCATATGCTATGACACTCTCTAGCCCATGTGCACTGTAACACCACCCCGTGAATATGTCATGCCACACTTGTCTTCGCACGGGTTATATTGCCCCATCTAACGTGCCTTCCTCGATGCCTATGTTATAACGCACAGTGCTATGCCATACATATTACAATCTGGGATCCATATCTTTGTCACAGTGCATATGCAACGTTACACTCCCCAGGACATATTTTATATAACAACTTTAGAGACTAGTTAGGTTACACAACAATGCCCTGTGCATATTACACTCCAAGGCGCATATCGCATAGCACGCGATAGTGCCTGTGCTATCTCGCGCTCTCCAATGAATCTGTCATTGCGCACAATGTATTGCATATTATATTTCACGCCCGGTTCATCTTATATCACACTTTTTGGTGCATAGTTTATACCATACACTATATCTAGTTTTCATTTTCAATCGTGCTCTCAGGACTATGTTATATATAACACAGTGTTCACCTACCCTTTTCACGGGCATTACATTTTGCGATAGGGGGTGGAGGGTCAGGGTGTGTTTTGCCAAGTGAGCCCAGAGTCACAGTCACAAACGTCCTCTTCTTCCTGAATAAAAGTGAGATTATGCTGCATACTTGTTCATATTTTAAGTAGTTCGCACAGACACACGTTTTAAAAACAATAAAGTTCCTAATACCCGCCTTCTCTGAACAGTTAGCTTGCTGCCCCATCCCCCTCCTCCCTATCCTCTGTTGTGTGAATCCATGGACTAGCCTCCTCCCTCCTGCCATGCATGGTCTGATGTGCTGCCACTGCCCTCAATTTAGTATGATGTACCAGTCCACTCCTCCTGCCCTCCATTGCCCAATTCTATGTCCCATCATTGACCCCCTGCTTAAACTCTGTGCTTAGCTTGCTGCCCCTATTCTCCTTCCCCCTGCCCTCCGATGGCTTTGTGCATGCCCCTGCTCCGGTGATCAGTCTAAATATCGAGTTTTTAATTTCGAACTACAAGTATATCGAGTTGTAAATATCGTAGGTAAAGAATACCGAAGTCAAGAATATCGATGGACAGTATATCAACCCCAAGGTAAGTATTATCGAAGTTAATAATATCGAAGTCATTAATATAGATGTAAGTAATATCGTAATCAAAAATTTCGATGCCAAGAATATCGATATTTTATTAGTGTAATGTATTTTAATATGTATTTTATTTGTATGTTAAAGATTATTGTAATGTATTTTAATACATTTAAAAATAAATGTTTAGAGATTAATAATTATTTAAAATATAATTTAGCGTTTTAGTATCAGAGCGGGTTGTGGGTTTATAGGGGAATAGGGTGGGAAGTAATTTAATTATAATTAATTAATTAATATGTATTGTTTAATTGGTATTTATGATTAATTAATTGTTAATTAATTACTAATTGTTAATAAAATAAAATAATTGATTAATTAATTGTTAATGAATTATTAATTGTAAATTAATTTTATTAATTGGTTAATTATATAAGTTATAGTTAGTTTAATATTAATATTTATTTCTTGGTATTGTTAATTAATTAATTGTTAATTACTAATTAATTGGTGATTTAATTTTATTAAGTGATTAATTGATGATTAAATTAATTATGTGAATTTTTATGTGTAGTGGGTTGTGGGTTTATAGGGGAATAGGGTGGGATGTAATTACATTCAAATAATTACTGATAAATTTTATTTATTTGTAATTAATAATAATTAATTGTTAATTAATTAATAATTGGTATTTAATTGTTATTAGTACGTTAAATATAGTAAATAAAAATAATTTATTATTCCATGTTATTTGTTGTTATTGCTAATTAATGTATTGTTAATTAATAATTAATTTGTGAATAATTGTAATTTGGTAGTTAATATGTATAAATTTGTAAATAATAAGTATATTAATTATAAAGAATGTATTATTAATTGTAAATAATAGATGAACTGATATTTAAATGTATTGTGTATTTTGTATGTGTAGTGTGTTGTGTGTTAAAGGGGGAATAGTGTGGGATGTAATTTAAAGTTATTTATATAAATATTTATTTTAAATAATTGGTATTTAATAATACATATTTTGTAAATTAATTATTAATATGCTTTTTTTTTATAACTAATTATTTAATTGGTTAATATGTTTATAGAATCCCTATGCTATCCAGTGCTTTCCCAACTGTTTTACTATCTGGAGTTGGAATAGTAATTTTTAACCCTACGCTATCCAGCGCTTTCCCTACTGTTTCACTTACTGGAGTGGGAAAAGTAATTTGTACCCCTACGCTATCCAGCGTTTTCACTACTGTTGCACTCTCTGGAGTGGGAATAGTAATTTTTACTCCTACGCTATCCAACGCTTTCCCTTCTGTTGGACTCACTGGAGTGGGAATAGTAATTTGTACCCTTACGCTATCCAAAGCTTTCCCTACTATTGCACTCTCTGGAGTTGGAATAGTAATTTTTACCCCTACGCTATCCAACGCTTTCCCTACTGTTGCACTCTTTGGAGTTGGAATAGTAATTTTTACCCCTACGCTATCCAGCGCTTTCCCTACTGTTTCACTTACTGGAGTGGGAATAGTAATTTGTACCCCTACGCTATCCAACGCTTTCCCTACTGTTGCACTCTCTGGAGTTGGAATAGTAATTTTTACCCCTACGCTATCCAGCGCTTTTCCTACTGTTGCACTCTCTGGAGTTGGAATAGTAATTTTTACCCCTACGCTATCCAGATCTTTCCCTACTATTTCACTTACTGGAGTGGGAATAGTAAATTTTACCCCTACGCTATCCATCACTTTTCCTACTGTTTCACTTACTGGAGTGGGAATAGTAATTTGTACCCCTACGCTATCCAGCGTTTTCACTACTGTTGCCCTCTCTGGAGTGGGAATAGTAATTTTTACCCCTACGCTATCCAACGCTTTCCCTACTGTTGGACTCACTGGAGTGGGAATAGTAATTTTATCTCCTACGCTATCCAACGTTTTCCCTACTATTGCTCTCTCTGGAGTTGGAATAGTAATTCTTTTCCCTACGCTATCCAACACTTTCCCTACTGTTGCACTCTCTGGAGTGGGAATAGTAATTTTTACCCTTACACTATCCAATGCTTTCCCTACTATTGCACTCTCTGGAGTTGGAATAGTAATTTTTACCCCTACGCTATCCAACGCTTTCCCTACTGTTGCACTCTTTGGAGTTGGAATAGTATTTTTTACCCCTACGCTATCGAGCGCTTTCCCTACTGTTTCACTTACTGGAGTGGGAATAGTAATTTGTACCCCTACGCTATCCAACGCTTTCCCTACTGTTGCACTCTCTGGAGTTGGAATAGTAATTTTTACCCCTAAGCTATCCAACGCTTTCCCTACTGTTGCACTCTTTGGAGTTGGAATAGTAATTTTTACCCCTACGCTATCCAACGTTTTCCCTACTGTTGCACTCTTTGGAGTTGGAATAGTAATTGTTACCCCTACGCTATCCAGCGCTTTACCTACTGTTTCACTTACTGGAGTGGGAATAGTAATTTGTACCCCTATGCTATCCAACGCTTTCCCTACTGTTGCACTCTCTGGAGTTGGAATAGTAATTTTTACCCCTACGCTATCCAGCGCTTTTCCTACTGTTGCACTCTCTGGAGTTGGAATAGTAATTTTTACCTTTACGCTATCCAACGCTTTCCCTACTATTGCACTCTCTGGAGTTGGAATAGTAATTTTACCCCTACGCTATCCAACGCTTTCCCTACTGTTGCACTCTTTGGAGTTGGAATAGTAATTTTTACCCCTACGCTATCCAGCGCTTTTCCTACTGTTGCACTCTCTGGAGTTGGAATAGTAATTTTTACCTTTACGCTATCCAACGCTTTCCCTACTATTGCACTCTCTGGAGTTGGAATAGTAATTTTAACCCTACGCTATCCAACGCTTTCCCTACTGTTGCACTCTTTGGAGTTGGAATAGTAATTTTTACCCCTACGGTATCCAACATTTTCCTTACTGTTGTTTTTGTTGGAGTTGGACTAGTAGTTTTATTGTGTCTGATATTTCATATGTTTTGTATTATTTTTCTATTGTAATATATCATTATTAATAAAAATGATTCACATTAAAAATATTGATTATTATTTGCTATATGTAATTATTAAATATTTATTAATGTTATTATTTTATGTGTATAGATGTATTGGTAATTTTAAAAAATATGTAATAATTTATACGTTACAGAAATTATTAGTAAAATTAATTATTAAGTAAGTATATATATTATATATTATATGTATATGTTTAATTAAAGTTTTATTAAATTATATATATTAATTATACATTTTAAATATTATACAATATATTTTATTATGTTTATTTAATTTCTAAGTATAATTTGGTTTATTTTACATAAATTTTTAAAGTAAAATAAAACCGATATTTTTACTAACGATATTTTTGACATCGATATTTAATTTTCGATATTTTTGTACTTACCATGTTGTAGATAGGATGTCGATATTCTTGACATCGATATTTTTGTTGCGATATATTTGTAGGTCGATTTTCTGTCTGTCGAAATTATGTCATACAACTCCCTGCTCCATCCTTTTTGCCCACCATGTTCCATGGACCTGCCACTCCTATCTACTCTGAGTGTTCTGTTGAGCTGCCAATCCCCTCCCACCTGCCTAGCATTGTCAGATGACTGTAACCTGTCCCTGCCACCTCCACCCTGCCTGTCCACATGCCATGCCCCTATCCTCTTCCTCCTGTCCACATGGTCCATTGTACTGCCACACCCTTCTGCCCTCCCTGGTCTGTTGTGCTGCAACTCCTCCTCCTGCCTGCCCCGTGCGGTCTGTTGTGAGGCCCCTTCCCCTGAACTTTCTTGTCTGTGCACAGGTCCTGACCCTCCCTTCTATCCTCCATCGTCCTTTGTGCATGCCCCTGCACCCTCCTTCTTGCCCATCATAGCCATTGTGCTGCCACTAACCCTCCCACTTGCCATGCATGGTCTTCTGTGCTGCCATGGCCCCTCCCACCTTCCCTGTGTGGTCAGTTAGCTGCCCCTGACCCCCTCCCACCTTCCCTCCATGGTCTGTGTGTATGCCATCACAGTCTCACTGTTTGGTCTTCATGGTGTGTCTTGCTTCTAGTTCCCATCCTGCCTGACCTCCATGGCTATCTTGCTGCTCCTGCCCTGCCCCCTTGCCCCCAGCCCTCTGTTTACATGTGCAGACCCCTACTCCCTCCCTCCTGGCTTGTCTGTTCCATTGTAATGCCCCTGATCCGTCCCTCCTGCCCTTTATGGTCTGTTATGCTGCAGCTTTCTCTCCTGTCTGTCCATTATGGTCAGCTAGCTACCATTGCCTCTTGCCCCTCTGTTCTCTGCTGTCCATGTGCATGGTCCTGTCCCCTCCCTCTTGCTTTCTATGGATTGTTGTGCTGCACTCCCGTCCCGCATGCCCTGTGTGGTGTATTGTGCTGCTGCAAACCCTGATGCCTGCCCTGCAGGGTCAGTTTGGTGCACCTCTCCATGTCCCTCCTGTCCTCTGTTATCCAAGTCCATGTCCCTACCCCATTTCCTTCCATGATCCAATGTACCATACTTGCGAACATTTTGAACTTGGTAAGAGGGAGATTTTGAAAAAAATCTGGGGTATTGATTTTCCCCTTTGAGTTACATTGAAAAAGAGGAGATTGTAGACAGGAGACAGATCAAATAAAGCCCATTTGAGCTTAAAAACATTGGACGTTTCCTGGCTGAATCGGGTCTGTTGGCATGTATGGTTGTACTACCATTGCCTCTTCCTTCTGCCCACAATGGTCTATTACATTGCCACAGCCTCTCTTGCAAGTCCTGTATTGTTGGTTTGTTGCCCCTGCCCCCCTTTCCACTGCCCTCCATAGTCTGTTGTGCTGCCACGGCCCTTCCTGCCTGCTCAGTGTGGTTAAATTGTTGCCTTTGCACCCTCCTACCTGCCTTCAATTTTCAGAGTCCGTGCCCCTGGCCTCTGCCTCTCAACAGTATCCTAATGAACAACTAGATTGCTAACATTCTATATTTATTACAAAAGTGTGGAACGACTGACGTCATCTTGATGTAATCAAAACTGTAATACCTAGAGCATTTCCTTTAGAAATTACATATATGAGAGGGTCTTATTGGCATCAAAATTATGGTTAGTGCTCTAAAAGACTAAAATGAGGACATATTTTCTGAGTTTTCAAATAGCGACAAAGCACTTTTAAATTATTTGTTATCTTTATGTTTTTTTATCCAGTTGACCACTTGATTAAATGTTGCACCTAGGGGAGAGGATGTGGTGTTACTTCCAGAACTGCAGACTTTGCAACTGGGGACCAGGTTGGAGTTTCTGCTTCAGCTCGACATTCTGTGATTCTGGTGAAATCACTTAGTCTCCCCATGTCTACAACCAAAATGAATTTGTTCTTGTGTGATGTAACCAATGCTCGTGTAAAGCACTCCAATACCTGACAAGTCTGCACTATATAACACTGCAAAAACACAAAATAATAAGTGTTTTGCACACTTCTGTCATTGGGCTATATTTGGGCTACATCTGGGTGATTTTGGGCTACATTTGGGCTCTTTTGTCTCCGGTGGCCATTTTGGGAGATTTATTTGTTATGGAGTTTCCTAATTTCCTCATGTACTGCAGTCTCCTCAGTAGGAAATGCTTTCAGTTTTTTACTTTGATTCCATCATGAAGGTATTCAGATATGTCACACATTTGCCATAAATTCTGAATGTTCGCACTCTAGTTGCTCATTAGATCGCTGTAGTAAAACTACTGTTCACCATGGAAGTCTGCTCCTGGTATTAAAAGTGCATGTTTCAGTCTGCATGTCAGAATGTTTTAATGAAATAGAAGAGGATTTGAGAAGTCACTCAAAATGTGCCCTCATTTTCTTTCTTCAGCATTAATCATAATTTCTATGGCAAAATGAACCCCCTCGTTGTGTTCCTTTTTAAATTAAATGTTTTAAGTGTTACCAGTTTATTCCAATCAAGATGGCTTCAGGTGTGCCATACTTTTGTCATAATGAAGACAGTAAGCGCTCTAGTTGTTTTTAGGAACACTCTGGGACATTCTGTCATTGGGCTATACATGGGCTACATCTGGGTGATATTTGGGCTAAATTTGGGCTCTTTTGTCTCTGGTGGCCATCTTGGGAGACTTATTTGTTATGAAGTTTCCTAATTTCCTCATTTACTGCAGTCTACTCAGTAGGAAATACTTTCAGTGTTTTACTTTGATTCCATCAAGAAGGCATTCAGATGTGTCACATATTTGCCATAAATTCAGAATGTTAGCACTCTTTTTGCTCATTAGATCACTGTAGTAAAGCTACTGCTCACCAGGGAAAACTGCTGCTGGTATTGAAAGTGCATGTTTCAGTCTGCATGTCAGAATTTTTTATTGAAATAGAAGAGGATTTGAGAAGTCACTCAAAATGTGCCCTAATTTTTCTTTCTGCAGCACTAATCATACTTTTTATGGAAAAATGAACCCCCTCATTTTGTTCCTTTTTAAATTAAATGTTTTAAGAGTTACCACTTTAATCCAAGCAAGATGGCTTCAGGTGTGCCATACGTTTATCATAAGTAGGACTGTTAGCGCTCTAGTTGTTCTTTGGAACACTCTGGGAAGCTGCAGTAGAACACAAAGGAATCAACTGACAGTCTCTGCCCTTGTTGGATGTACATGTTTTACTGAGAATGTCAGACTTCATTCTCACATGACTGAGAAAGATAATGTGAATTTACAGAAAATATGCTCTCAGTTTAGCTTATAGATCACCTTCCAAACCTCTGTGGGAAAATATTTTTCTCTCAATCATGATATCCCAGCAGAAGGCTTTTTCACATGGTGAAATCACCTTAGAACATACCACAATTCCTAAAATGAGTATGGTACCACCAACAAATGATTTATAATGTAACTAAAGTCTTAAAACCTTCTATTAACTGCAATGCTTTTTAATGAGGTGCTATCATGTATATTGGTCCCAAGATGGCTCCCAACACTTCTTGGATGAAGTGCTGACAGCCAATCAGATCTCAGGATGAGATGTGTGGTTAGGCTCCGCCCACATATATATATGATTTTACTTTTGATTTTCTCAGGAACTACTGAACAGATTGACACCAGACCTGCAAAAGGCACTTCCCTGACCTGAGGACTACCTCTCTGCCAAATAATTCTGTTCAGCCGTTCGGGCTGTACCTTGGACTAAAGGTCCCTATGGAAAAATGCATGGGGAAAACGTGTTTTGGGACGCCCCTTTTTTCTCGGCCCCCGCTTGACGAATCACCCCGAGACTTTCAGGGTAGGAGCGGAGCGGAGCGCCCCACCTATTTTGAAAATTTTGCGAGGATTCGTCAACCGGCGCCAAAGTTATTCCAAATAGAATGTTGCGGATTTCCTATGGAAACACGGTCCTAACTATATCTATCTACTGGCGACCGCCAGTAGATAATTTATATATATATATAGGACCATGCACATGGACAACAGAGAACAGAGGGGCAAGAGGCAATGGTAGCTAGCTGACCATAATGGACAGAAAGGAGAGAAAGCTGCAGCATAACAGACCATAAAGGGCAGGAGGGACGGATCAGGGGCATTACAATGGAACAGACAAGCCAGGAGGGAGGGAGTAGGGGTCTGCACATGTAAACAGAGGGCTGGGGGCAAGGGGGCAGGGCAGGAGCAGCAAGATAGCCATGGAGGTCAGGCAGGATGGGAACTAGAAGCAAGACACACCATGAAGACCAAACAGTGAGACTCTGATGGCATACACACAGACCATGGAGGGAAGGTGGGAGGGGGTCAGGGGCAGCTAACTGACCACACAGGGAAGGTGGGAGGGGCCATGGCAGCACAGAAGACCATGCATGGCAAGTGGGAGGGTTAGTGGCAGCACAATGGCTATGATGGGCAAGAAGGAGGGTGCAGGGGCATGCACAAAGGACGATGGAGGATAGAAGGGAGGGTCAGGACCTGTGCGCAGACAAGAAAGTTCAGGGGAAGGGGCCTCACAACAGACCGCACGGGGCAGGCAGGAGGAGCAGTTGCAGCACAACAGACCAGGGAGGGCAGAAGGGTGTGGCAGTACAATGGACCATGTGGACAGGAGGAAGAGGATAGGGGCATGGCATGTGGACAGGCAGGGTGGAGGTGGCAGGGACAGGTTACAGTCATCTGACAATGCTAGGCAGGTGGGAGGGGAGTGGCAGCTCAACAGAACACTCAGAGTAGATAGGAGTGGCAGGTCCATGGAACATGGTGGGCAAAAAGGATGGAGCAGGAGCATGCACAAAGACATCAGAGGGCAGGGGGAAGGAGAATAGGGGCAGCAAGCTAAGCACAGAGTTTAAGCAGGAGGTCAATGATGGGACATAGAATTGGGCAATGGAGGGCAGGAGGAGTGGACTGGTACATCATACTAAATTGAGGGCAGTGGCAGCACATCAGACCATGCATGGCAGGAGGGAGGAGGCTAGTCCATGGATTCACACAACAGAGGATAGGGAGGAGGGGGATGGGGCAGCAAGCTAACTGTTCAGAGAAGGCGAGTATTAGGAAATTTATTGTTTTTAAAACGTGTGTCTGTGCGAACTACTTAAAATATGAACAAGTATGCAGCATAATCTCACTTTTATTCAGGAAGAAGAGGACGTTTGGTATGTTATGTTATGTTAATGGGTGACTTATATAGCGCACGGCTACTCCAAGGAGTGTCCCGGCGCTTTCTGACCCATTACTGAGAAAAAGAGAAAAGACAACAGAAACATAACAGAATTACTGATTAAAAAGCCAGGTTTTCAAGGCCTTTCTAAAGGCAAACAGGTTGGGAATGCGGCGGAGATCCACAGGAAGGGAGTTCCATAGTTTGTGACTGTGACTCCGGGCTCACTTGGCAGAAACACCCCCTGACCCTCCACCCCCTATCGCAAAATGTAATGCCTGTGAAAAGGGTAGGTGAACACAGTGTTATATAGAACATAGTCCTGAGAGCACGATTGAAAATGAAACCTAGATATAGTGTATGGTATAAACTATGCACCAAAAAGTGTGATATAAGATGAACCGGGCGTGAAATATAATATGCAATACATTGTGCGCAATGACAGATTCATTGGAGAGCGCGAGATAGCACAGGCACTAGCGCGTGCTATTCGATATGCGCCTTGGAGTGTAATATGCACAGGGCAGTGTTGTGTAACCTAACTAGTCTCTAAAGTTGTAATATAAAATATGTGCTGGGGAGTGTAACGTTGCATATGCACTGTGATAAAGATATGGATCCCAGATTGTAATATGTATGGCATAGCACTGTGCGTTATAACATAGGCATCGAGGAAGGCACGTTAGATGGGGCAATATAACCCGTGCGAAGACAAGTGTGGCATGACATATTTACGGCGTGGTGTTACAGTGCACATGGGCTAGAGAGTGTCATAGCATATGCACTAGCTAGTGGAATACAACACAGAGGTGTGTGGCACTCAGCAGGCAATGGTGGGTGTAACACAGCATTGGGCTCTGCCAGGAGCGCGCTGTGACTCTCAAGTGATGTTCGTCCCCTTTCTAGAGAGTAAAATAAAAAGTATTACACATCCGGCAGTGGATGTGTGTTTTATTAATCATGAGGGGGGTTTCTTGCATAGTTTTGGTTGAATTTTTGTTGAATCCCCTTTGAATGGCTTGGTGGGCATGTGTATTAAATGTGCCCGTCAATAGCTACCCATGTTTGTATAAATAAACGACAAGGGTGTCTACCGGGATTAGGCACGGTAGGGCATCAGACATGTCAGAGCTTCACTAGTGGTGTAAATACATTCCACGTGGATTCATTGTATGCATAGTGCCTTTTAATGAATATCACGCAAATCGTCATGGTGATAGGTACGTACGGTTTGTCCAGCATGTCCTAGGTGTGTCTATAAATATATATTTTTTTAAAATAATAAAAAACAGTGGCCGGCCCTTGGGATTGGGGTCAAAAAAATATAATTAGGAGACAGGCCCTGGGGGATGGGGTCATCAGGGCCAATAAATTAGAATAAGAAGGGGAACCACACAGCCCCCCTTCTTAAAACATTAAAATAAATAAAAGACTGGCATCGTGCCGGAGGCGACGCCCCCTCCTTGCAGCACTCTGCAAACGCGCCCCCTGGCGAGTTGTAAGTTGGGGAATTAATTCCTCTTCAATATTGAGGGTCCCTGAGGGCCAACTAGCCCAACAGGCATCTCCAGTATGCGCCAGGGAGCTGCGCTGCAGACAGGTGTTCTGAGGCCAAGCCCCTTTTTACACCTCTCTGCAACGCTGCTCTGTGGCGCTTACTGGAGGTACCTAGTGGTCTAGTTTGACCCTAGGGACCCTTAGGATTCAAGGGGACTTAATCTCTCAACTTAGAACAGTCACAGGGCGCGTTTACACAGTGGTGAAGGGAGGGGACGGGGCCTGAGGTGACTGGTGCAAACACGCACTATGGCACGTTTTAAATTGGGGATATAATTTCCCTTCAATACTGAGGGCCCCTGGGGGCTAACTAGCCCAAAAAGTGCTTTCAGTAAGCGCCACTGAGCTGCATTGCAGAGAGGTGGTCCAGGCCGTGCCACTTTTTACACCTCTCTGCAACGCAGCTCTGTGGCACTTACTGGAGGTACCTAGTGGGCTAGTTGGACCCTATGGACCCTCAGGATTCAAATGAACTTGATCTCCCAACTAAAAACGGACACAGGGCGTGTTTACACAGTGGTGAATGGAGGGGACAGGGCCTGAGTTAACGTGTGCAAAAACGCCCTGTGGCCTGTTTTAAGAGGTAGTTTTAATCCCCCTGCCCTATTATATACTAGGGGCTTACAGAGGTCATGCTAATCACAGGGGGACCCCAACGCATAATGTTCCCTAGTGTATGTAGGTGTTTTCACTGTATTCTAAGTGTCTTTTAACATAGCACTGGCTCTAGGACTGGTTAGTCAGACTCAGTTACCACCAGTATCCGTCTGAAAAAGTTGAGGGTACAGGATGATTTTGCAACAAGGCTTCTTTCTGCTCTTCTTTTTGTTCTTTCTGCACGTTATCCTTCTTCCTGCACTTTTCTTCGTCTTTGAGGACTTCTGTTGCTTCTTTCTGCACTTCTTTTTTTCTTTCTGTGCATTTTTTCTTCTTTCTTCACATGTTCTATCTCTGTAGGCATAGTTTGAAATTAGCATTTAAAAAACCTTTGAAATTCACAGAAAAAACCATAGGTTTCAGGCACGTTATAGTTAGGAATTAGCATTTAAAAAACCTCAGAAATTCACTGAAAAAACCATAGGTTTCAGGGGTGTTATAGTTAGCTCGACTTTTCACTTGTACAAAACCATTGAAATTCCCCCGTTATAGTTAGTTCAGCTAACTATAACTCGCGCGCCCGCAATGCACTGCTGATGACGTCACATATTACATCACTCATGACATGGTCAGTGAAATCACTCATGACATCACTGATGACATCTCAAATGACATCACTGATGACATCACTGATGACATCATCCTTGTGATAGAGTGGCAGACCTCCTCTCACCCTAATATAACCTTTGATACACACATTCAAAAATAGAGACTACAATTTTCAAAACAATGGACATACCAATACCAGTTACAACAACCTCTTCAGTAATTCTAAGATCCACATACACATCCACTCATTCACCAACAGTCCTATACAGTCACTCATACATGTACTCACTCATCATATGTACTCATACACCTATACATCCTGTTACACAATGCCACTCATCCATAGAGTTACTCACACACATAGTCACTCATGCTAATAAAGAATCAAACATACATTTACTTGCATATACAGTTATACACACACCACCACACTTACTTCTACAGAAACTTACACATACTTAGTCTTTTAAACAAGCACTTATAGAAACACATACTTATTCATACAGGAACTATTTCAATCTCTAACTCTCACATATACTCACTTATATACACCAATAGTCACATATACTAGTTTAAAACATATGTAGTTACTCATAAAGACACAATTGAGACAGTCATTCACTCACTAACACACCCATACACACACTCATCCACCCATACAGTCCTGCACACATGCTGTCTTCAACACATACAAACAGTGAGTCACTCATTCATGCAACTATGCACTACGTAATACCCCCCACCGAACCATGCAGACACTCAGACTGATACTCAAAAAACCAACTAATAACCTATATAGACACCCATGTAGCTACTCACCAACCCATGCAGCCCCTTATACACAAAGTGAGAGACTGATACAGATATTTACATGTTTAAACATTACTCACTAAGCCATGTATTCACTATGATACACTTAATCAGTCAGTTACACAATCAATTTTTCAAAAACAAATCATCCATTTAGATACTTATATACCCATTTATTCTTCCATCGACCTTGAGATATATATATATAAAACATATTTAATTTTCAGAAAAACACACATTCACTGGATGATGTCATCAGTGATGTCTTTTGAGATGTCATCAGTGATGTCATGAGTGATGTCACTGACCATGTCATGAGTGATGTAATATGTGACGTCATCAGCAGTGCATTGCGGGCGCGCGAGTTATAGTTAGCTGAACTAACTATAACGGGGGAATTTCAATGGTTTTGTACAAGTGAAAAGTCCAGCTAACTATAACACCCCTGAAACCTATGGTTTTTTCAGTGAATTTCTGAGGTTTTTTAAATGCTAATTCCTAACTATAACGTGCCTGAAACCTATGTTTTTTTCTGTGAATATATATATATATATATATATATATATACATATATATATATATATATATATATATATATATTGCTCCTCCATGTGCTACGGTATGCCCACCACCTCCAGAACAGAGGGCGCGTCGACGGACGGACCGCCAAAGCCCGGCCCGAAAATCTCAGCAAAGGGTTCCTTTTGGAGAAAGGAAAGTCGACGCCTTGTCTATTGCGCACAATAGATTTATTTGTCAGCACAAACGTTAGACGCGTTTCGCCTGTGAAACAGGCTTGTTCACTAACGATTCGCATAAAGTTATTGGCCATTTTTAAACAAACAGTGATTACGTGATACGTGACGAACTACAAAATCATAGATAGTGTAAACAGACTGGTAGTTCCCTACGGAATTATCTCGTGTGACGGCTCATGATTACAGTTATAGACAGTCAATATGTATACACACAATTTCATGCCTCAAAGCCGCTTGTAAATTGTATACAGTCAATTCAATTCAATTCAGCTTTATTCGATTAAAAGAAACATTAATCATAGAAGCGTAAACACAATGCATAAAAAAACATTAAACATGATTACATTAGCAGCTGATTTCTTGACTTAAAAATGAATTTTAAAAATACAGAAACAGAAGCTACAACATACGGTGAATCTAGCATTTGAAGGGCTAACAGTGCGGGGCGACACTGTCTAACACCAAAAGATTTCAAAACTGGAAGGATCCATCTTTTCCTGGGAATAGAGTAAAATTTACACAGTAAAACAACGTGTAGTGTTGATTGGATTGACATATCGTCACACGGACAATTACAGAGTGGATTAGACCAATCATTACAAACAGGAAAACTTAATAATCTGTGGATGAGACCTAAGCGGAAACGGACTAGCAAAAATCTGTTAAAATCTCCAGTAACAATTGTTATATATGGTTGTATTAAAAGGTGGGTGGAGATCAGCTGATGTGCCTGTACTGAAATCTTCTTCATTTCTAAACATAATCTAGAATCATTTAAATGGTCTAGGCACATTTTTTTTAGGTCCTTTCTCGCAATCAGAGTCAAAGAGGTGGGATCATCATAATATTCGCAGTGATCCAATTTACAGAAAAATTATTTAACATAAATTAACCATCTTATCCTTGGCACACCTTCCAGTTTTAAGACATCCCTAATGATGTTACGATTCAAGTCCAGATTATCAGAGGTCCAGATCCTATGCCATTCGAGTATAGGTTGTATTTTGATTATATCCTCTAGATAACCAATACCCAATTCAGTGTGGCAATTATAAGTAGATGTGGAATCTGGGACTGCCAATAGAAACCGAAGAAATTTATTTTCTACCGTCTGTAGGGAGGAAACATCAACAGTCCCCCAAACGCCAGCGCCATAGGTGGCAACAGAAACACATTTAGCGTTATAAATTTTCAACAATTCAGACGGGGGCCTCCTTCCCAGTTTCTTACTAAAATTATGAAGGGCAGTCACAGTTCTCGCAAACAAGACCCTCCTAGCTTTTACAGCGGGTTGCCAACTTAGTTTATTGTCAAATAAAATGCCCAAATATGTAAAAGAATTGGTGTATTCTATTGGCTTGTCATAAACATACATGGTCTTTGGACCCTTGCTACTACCACTGCCACTGGTCATAGCTAAGGTTTTGGAGACATTGATGGTAAGCCCCAAGTTGGACATAAATGTCTCAAATGAAGAAATAACACGTTGCAGGGCAAGGGGGGTACGAGCCATTAGCACGGCATCATCTGCGTATAATAGGGCTGGGATAGTTCTCGATTCAATTTGGGGAAGGTCATTACAATTTTGAGCTAAATATTTTTCAAGGCCATTGAAATATAAATTAAAAAGGAAAGGAGCGAGAACACAACCCTGTCTCACTCCTTTTCCTATCTTAAAGTCCTTTGTACATTGACCCTCCAGCCCATATCGTACCCTAGCCTTGGCCCCTGCATAAAGTTGTCTCAAAAAGGTAATTAAAACAGGATCAACATCAAGCTCTTCTAAAATTTCCCATAACTTTGCGTGTACAACGCAATCGAAGGCTGATGATAAGTCAACAAAAGTTAAATAAAAATTACCCCTTTTGGCCACCGTGTATTTGTTCATTAAAAGATTTAAATTAATACTCTGGTCCACGGTCCCCATGCCCTTTCGAAAACCATATTGAATACAACATAAGATTCCCCGATCCTCAGCCCAGTCTTGTAGCTTATTTAAAATGACTCTACCAGCAATTTTCATAGACGAGTCAAGCAAAGAGATAGGACGATAACACGCTGGATTATCTCTATCTCCTTTCTAAAAAATAGGGACTAAAACGGAGACTAACCAAGTTGGAGGAAGACTATTTACTACAATTGCATTAAAAAGTGAGGTTAAAAGTGGTCCCCATAATTCAAGATTGGATTTAAAAAGATCTGCAGGGACACCATCCGGGCCTGGTGCCTTGCCCCATTGACTAGTCATAATGGCTTCGTTTACTTCCTGTAGCTCGAAGACCAAAGTCTTTTCACATGGAAATCCCTGGTGAGGCGGCTCAACTTCTTGGGGCCCAGATAGAGCAAGTGCATCAGTAGGGCAGTCATAAAGATGTGAATAATGACCAACCCAGGCATTTTCAGGTATTGCGACCACTATGTTGGCTCTGTCCGAGCTAGTTAAAAAAAAAAAAGGAGCATTACCGGCTTTCCAGAAGGCTGCTGAGTCTTTGGATGCGGCTGCCTCCTTCAAAGCCAGCCACATCGACTTTTTTAGCTCTTGTTTCCTGATTTTCAGGGCCGATTTGTACTCCCTTCTGGCATTGGCGATATTACAGGCATTTTTAATTTTAGCATGAAGGGCCAACTTCAAGTTTGAGTGAGCCAGGGTGCATGAATGATCGAACCAACCATGCTTCACTGATTTACTTTTATTAGTTTCAATGAAGAGGGCCTTCTTAATGCTTGCAGCGATTATTGTAAAATTCTTAACAATCTCGCTTGGTTCGCCATCTTCATTTAAGCAATACATAAGATTACTAAAGCAGTCAGAGATTACTTTCTTCAAAAGATCTTCATGGTTTGCACGTTCCCAGCTTAATGCATAACCATTTTGCCTATTAAGTTTGATGTTATTAATGTCGTCAATATTCCTGTCCCTCACTTTTACAACTTGGCATAGTATTATCAAGCTTAGGCTTATTGGAAAGTGATCGCTTAAAGCCACATCATGTGTATTAAATGACTTTACTCTGGTAAAATGCCTGTTAAACATCAATATAAAATCAATTGTAGACGAGGCACCACGGCCGTTAAAAGTTGGGGAAAAATCTATCGAGGGGGATGCTAACTTATTACAAAAACCCATATCGTATGATAATAATATGTCATTGAATAAGTCCCCTTCGGCCGTGTGCGCAAAATGTGGGAGGCAATCTTCATCACTGAAATCGTATGTTAATCCGCAAATCCCTTTACCTATATGTTTACATAAGGGACAGTTAAAATCACCTCCCCATAAAATAAACACATCCTTTATCATTGAATCATTGTATCTCTCCAAGACATCTAATAAAGATTTCAGAGTACAGGAAAAGAGGTGTTGTGGGATGTTGTTATAAAAGTTAACGATAACCACATTCATAGATAAATCACATTTTAAATCAATAACTTGATAGTAGGGGTTATCCCAAAAGTTGCATTTATCATAGGTCACAAGGTTTGAGATATAAATACAAAGACCGCCCTTTGCTCTACCACTGGGGGACGGGACTGCTGAGGTAAAAAAGGTACGGTAACCGGCCAAGTGGGCAGGTTCTAATAGCCAGGTTTCCTGAAGACAAAGAATATCAAAGGACCCTATGAAGTCCAACCACAAATCGGTATGTATCTTTGATTTTAGTCCGGCGACATTCCAGTATACAAATCGAATTCCTTCGTGATCCATTTCAGATTTTTTCCCCCCGTCCCCATTCCCCCAGACTAATGGCGATGGTGATGAATGTGTGGAGATATAAGGATCTATAGTGGGCCCAACTCCCAAGATCATATTATTGTCCTTAGGTGGGGTTATAAAGGTCGGGAGGTCAGGGCTAAATCTGTCTATACCACCAAAGGGAGGTGGGCTGGTACAAGCCTTATAAGTGCTCGTCACCCTAGAGGCATAGGACGCCTCATTAAACATAGAATTAAGTACAAATTGAGTCCTGGTGGGTGGACCTTCCCCCGTATCTTCAGCCAAATTGCCAACTGAGCTTAAGCGTCAGTCTACCTCTTCTAGAGAAGGTAGGTGCTCGAAGCGATTATGTGTCTGAATGGAGTATTTATAACCATAATTAGTATTTGGAGTACCTAAATGCTGGGTGCTGGGCTTATAGAAGAAACCTAAAGGGACCACACCAATGTTGCCGAAGGCCAAGGCGTGTTGATCCACACTACGCAGTATCCAACGTACAAATTCGGGGGTCTTAAAGTTCAACACCACACAATCTCCCGGAAAGGCTTTAGGATCTCTTCCCAGCCAACTCACCCTTCTTGCCATCTTAAACTCCTGGAACAACCTGTCAGTATGGCCCACCCTAGATCCCAACCATGCTAAGGACTTGTTTCTCAACACCTGCCAAGGTTCAGGTACGTCATCTCTTACTTTTGGAACGTTAGTTAAGATAATTGTATAAGGCGTAGCGGCAGGTGGTAGATCTAAAACAGTGGCTGGGACGGCCTGATCTAGGTTAACAGGTAACAGGGGATTATGTTGGCTATTATCATCAACATGACGATCAGCCACAAATTGCCTAGAGTATGATTGGTTTTTAGTAGCACCTTGAGAGAAATGTGCGTTATTATCAAGTTGACTTAGGTTCGACTGTGTGCTCCCTAGATTAAAAGGGGGCTTGCCCTGAACCTTGTTCATCCTAGGATGAGATACACTAGGGATAGGTGGTGGCGCGTCAGTTGTTGGCATAGGTTTCGGATATTTAGATATTATTTCTTCGATCGCGCCTAGCCTTACAGTAATATTACTGATAGAATCTCTCAGAAACGAGTCTAGTGCCTCAATCTTTGTTTGTATCGCCGTTATGTTAAAATGAGGTATGACGTTAGTGGGAGTTGATACAGCGCCACGAGGCGCTCTTTTCAATTTGGGGGGGGGTTTATGGGTTCCTTTGTTGCTGTGTTTCCCCTTGGTCTTAGGAGGTAGTCCGGCCGCTACCTCTAAGGTAGACAGTGGGTTTTTTGATCGTTTAGTGGGTGGCTGGAGCTCAATATCCTGATCGGAAAAAGTAATATGATCAGAAATGTCTACCGCACACCCATTCTCAGCAACAACGGACTCGTCTATTACTTGCCCATTATGATTTGGTGGTAGAACCTCTGGGCAAGTTATCGCAGCCGCGCTGTCGCGAGTAATTGCTTCTTCAACTGAAACAATTTGCTCCTCCAGGGCACCCATAGCACCCGTAAGATAATTTAAAATAGATACACAGGGTCCCTCCCCAGGTTTCGTCTGCTTCTTAGATTGAGAACTTGCGGCCTTTCTTTTCGCCATTGTAATAAGGTACCTAAGGGAGAAGTTAGGAGGACGGTAGTGAAACAAAACAGTATGAAACTCAACAGCAATCGTTTGGTCATACACCTCCAACAGAAAGTCATGTACTATGAGGTAACAGGTACTTATCTGGTACAATGGTATTGGCAAAGAGTCAATGGATCAAGATCAATGGCCCAGCTCAGCCTACTCCTGGCTATGACGGGCTAAGACGGGCCCGTCTTGGCCCGGTCTTCGCCCGGGCCGCGCCCGCGCGCGTCCCGCGTTGCGTGAGCTCGCTGCCGGTAATGAGGGTTTTGCAAGGGGCCGTCTTCAAAGTGCTGCGTGCATGTCCCGGGTGCCCAGGGGCTGTGCAAAAGAGCAGTCTTCCACCAACATTCACCTCGGTCTCCCGCGTTGCGTGAGCTCGCTGCCGGTAATGAGGGTTTTGCAAGGGGCCGTCTTCAAAGTGCTGCGTGCATGTCCCGGGTGCCCAGGGGCTGTGCAAAAGAGCAGTCTTCCACCAACATTCACCTCGGTCTCGGTATACAGTCATTATTGTACCAATTTCAAAACTTAAGGCACACAATTCACATTTTTAAATAAAATTAATAAGATGAAGAGATTCGAACCATGGGCAGTACATTGTTATCATTGCAGGGACAGCCCCAGTGGGCTAAACCTATTGCCGCAATAGACTGATTAATACAAACAATATAGATAAACCACGGTTTCGAAAAGTCAAGCCCAAGTGGGCAAGCTTGGCACTGTTCTAAAATCATGAGCAATTCATTAAGACCACCTCTAAGTTACATTAGTCTGTATAAAGTGATTGTACTAAAATTAAAATAGAATAGGTTCTTAAACTAACCATATTGAATCTTCAAATTGAGTTAAAATCAGGCTAGGGAGAGAAGCGGAAATGGGTTTATAGGTGTGTGTGGAAGTCCTCTTCAATATTGAGGCCTTCAGGAATTTTTGTATTGAGACGTATGATGTAACTTGACTCAAATTGTCTCAATCTTTTCACTCGACCACCTCCCCTTGCGCTCATAGGGGCTGCATCGATTACAGAGTACTCAAAACCCACAGTGTTTCTATTGTGGTACTGATCAAAGTGCCTTGCAACGGGGTATGTTTTATCTCCATTCTTGATGGCCCTTAAGTGCTGAAGGATACGCTTGTGTACAGGAAGGATTGTGCTGCCCACGTACTGCAGGCCACATGGGCACCGCAGCACATAGACAGCAAAATCGGTCCTGCAGGAATATTGGCTCCTAATCTTGTTTTCATGAGGCGATAGGCCTCCTGAAAAAGTAGATGTGTTCTTACCGTGGATACAAGCCTTACATTTTGCACATTTAGCAAAACCATCCTTTCTTTTAAGCCAAGTTTTGGGCGCCTGCGCCTGGGTCGTTGGTAGCATATTGGAAACCAGTGATTGTTTCAGAGATTTAGCTTTTCTGAAGGTTATTAAAGGTTTACGCCCCACTAGTTTCTTGAGTATAGGGTCATTGGCAATGATATGCCAATGCTTTTGTAAAATCTTACGCAAGCTGCCCTCTTGGGTGTTAAAGTTAGTGATTAGTCTACACTGGTCTTCTTTAACAGTGGCTTGCATGCCCGGCTGCTGCTCCCGGCTAAAGAGTATTTCTTCCCTTGATTTCTTTTGTGCTTTCACAATTGACTTGGAAGAAGGGCCGAGCAGTGGAGTACAAATTCCTTCAGTCATTGATGAATTCGATTTTTTAAGAGAGGAAAGACGGTTCAATCTGCGCCCGCGCCCACTGCCGAATGCAAGGCCTCCAAGGGGAAGAGGAAGAGGCAGAGGCAGTGACGGCGCAAAGGCGCAAAGCAATTCAAACGGTGGCAACAAGAAATTAATGAAAACCAACAAGTAGAGCTGAACAAGGTCGCCACAGTCATTAACCTCACAGACATTGTACTATCTGATAAGGAACAAGATATTTTAAAATTGGGTTTATCTTATTGTCCTAGAGCTGATATCAACTATGTTCAGACTAGAGTGGACATTTTTAAGTTTACAAGAACGCTAAAGCTTAAAAAATATTTTGCAGTGACACCTAAACGTCCGGCTGGACAAAAGAAAGGATCACTAGTGGATGTATCTGCCGAATTAGCAGTGGATGATATGAACCTGATGATGGTAATGGCAAACTTGGACAATGATACTGGCCAGGATACACCTATAGCGCAGGAAGTGCCCAGTATGCTGCAGCAGGCACTTAACCTAGTGCACAATGAAAACTTGAACATTGAGCGAAGGGCACCTACCAGTTTCAAACTGAAATCCAAATTCACCCCAATGAACAGCAGGGACTCTGTAGATGTGTACAATGATCTAGTGGTCAATGATGTTAAGAACCTCTGTTGCACATTAAAAGCAAAAAAACAATCATTTACTCAGCGTTATAAAGAGTACCATGCTTTAGTGAAAAAATTGACTAATAACGATGCATGTATTGTCCGTGATGCGGACAAAGGGGGTAATGTGGTCCTATGGGGAAAAGATCAATACCTTAAAGAAGCGTATAAGCAACTCAACAATAAATCGAACTATGTGAGAGTTAGCAAGAGTACGATGAGTGCCAGACATGAAAAGTATAATGATCTGTTGCTGGATTGGTTTAGGCATGGTTTAATCAGTAACGATGAAATGTTATTTTTGAAAATCAGTAATCCAACAACACCGGTACTGTACCTAATACCCAAAGTACACAAGAACATGGAAAAACCCCCGGGCAGGCCGATTATTTCGGCAATTGCCAGTGCCCTTGAAAATACCTCAAAATATGTTGATTACTTTTTAGCTCCCATGGTGAAGAAGCTCCCGTCCTTTATCCAGGATACGTGTGACTTCCTGCGTAAAATTTATGACATACCGTGGGAACCGGACTACCTACTGATGACAATTGATGCCACAACTCTCAACACGAGCATCAGGCACACAGATGGCCTTAATGCCGTGAAACACTATTTGGGAGAAAGATCGTTACAGTTATGGCACCACACCCAGATGCTGTTAACAATGATCTCTACTTGCCTAAGTGACAACTATTTTCTTTTTAATGGCGAATTGTTTCACCAGATATGCGGGACTGCGATGGGCACCTGCTTCGCCCCCAGCTATGCGAATTTGCATATGGGCTGGTGGGAGGAGCAGGTGGTCCAAACGCAGTTTCCCAAAGAATGGCAAGACAACGTGATATTTTGGTGTCGTTACATCGACGATCTTTTTGTTGTTTGGAAAGGATGCCAAGAGAGTGCCAGTAATTTTGTCAATGGTCTACAGGTTAATAACCTGAACCTAAGGCTAACACATGACATTAGTAAGACCAATGTCAATTTCCTGGATGTGACTGTCTTCATTGCAAATGATAAATTGGAGACTAAACTCTACCGCAAAGCCACGGATGGCAATACCTTGCTGCATGCCTCCAGCTTCCACCCGAAGAACCTGGTGAGAAGTATTCCCTATGGCGAATGCCTTAGGGCTATGAGGAATTGCAGCAACACTCAAGATTTGAATGCAGAACTAGGGTGCTTGAGGGAACGCTTCTTAGCAAGAGGTTATCCCCGGGCATGGGTCGATACAGCAATTGTGAAAGCACAAAAGAAATCAAGGGAAGAAATACTCTTTACCCGGGAGCAGCAGCCGGGCATGCAAGCCACTGTTAATGAAGACCAGTGTAGACTAATCACTAACTTTAACACCCAAGAGGGCAGCTTGCGTAAGATTTTACAAAAGCATTGGCATATCATTGCCAATGACCCTATACTCAAGAAACTAGTGGGGCGTAAACCTTTAATAACCTTCAGAAAAGCTAAATCTCTGAAACAATCACTGGTTTCCAATATGCTACCAACGACCCAGGCGCAGGCGCCCAAAACTTGGCTTAAAAGAAAGGATGGATTTGCTAAATGTGCAAAATGTAAGGCTTGTATCCACGGTAAGAACACATCTACTTTTTCAGGAGGCCTATCGCCTCATGAAAACAAGATTAGGGGCCAATACTCCTGCAGGACCGATTTTGCTGTCTATGTGCTGCGGTGCCCATGTGGCCTGCAGTACGTGGGCAGCACAATCCTTCCTGTACACAAGCGTATCCTTCAGCACTTAAGGGCCATCAAGAATGGAGATAAAACATACCCCGTTGCAAGGCACTTTGATCAGTACCACAATAGAAACACTGTGGGTTTTGAGTACTCTGTAATCGATGCAGTCCCTATGAGCGCAAGGGGAGGTGGTCGAGTGAAAAGATTGAGACAATTTGAGTCAAGTTACATCATACGTCTCAATACAAAAATTCCTGAAGGCCTCAATATTGAAGAGGACTTCCACACACACCTATAAACCCATTTCCGCTTCTCTCCCTAGCCTGATTTTAACTCAATTTGAAGATTCAATATGGTTAGTTTAAGAACCTATTCTATTTTAATTTTAGTACAATCACTTTATACAGACTAATGTAACTTAGAGGTGGTCTTAATGAATTGCTCATGATTTTAGAACAGTGCCAAGCTTGCCCACTTGGGCTTGACTTTTCGAAACCGTGGTTTATCTATATTGTTTGTATTAATCAGTCTATTGCGGCAATAGGTTTAGCCCACTGGGGCTGTCCCTGCAATGATAACAATGTACTGCCCATGGTTCGAATCTCTTCATCTTATTAATTTTATTTAAAAATGTGAATTGTGTGCCTTAAGTTTTGAAATTGGTACAATAATGACTGTATACAATTTACAAGCGGCTTTGAGGCATGAAATTGTGTGTATACATATTGACTGTCTATAACTGCAATCATGAGCCGTCACACGAGCTAATTCCGTAGGGAACTACCAGTCTGTTTACACTATCTATGATTTTGTAGTTCGTCACGTATTACGTAATCACTGTTTGTTTAAAAATGGCCAATAACTTTATGCGAATCGTTAGTGAACAAGCCTGTTTCACAGGCGAAACGCGTCTAACGTTTGTGCTGACAAATAAATCTATTGTGCGCAACAGACAAGGCGTCGACTTTCCTTTTTCCAAAAGGAACCCTTTGCTGATGTATATATATATATATATATAAATATATCCAAAACAAAAAGTTGCCCCTGTAAGTCCGGCCAACATAGAGCGTTACCCTCTAGGCAGGAGGGCTGCAGCAGGAAGTCATCGTTATTTCATGGCAATTTCCTGGCTCAACTTGTTTCGAGCGACTTGCTCTTGTTCAGGAGCCCACAACCAAACAGCTCCCAGTAAGTATGGACACCTACTCTTCTTATAAAAGTCCCGCCCCAATGGACGTATCTTTATTTAAATGCTGTGTGCATTATGGTTTTTTCAGTCCCAACATACAAATTAAAGCCCAAGTGGGTGGCGCCGTCATCGTGTTGTCAGTAAAGTTATTTGTAAATCCCCAGTGGGTACCTGAAAGTCAACTTGGCTTAGCCTGCCACCATATTTCAACATCTCGGCTAGAAACACTCTGCTCCTTTCATGACAGTGTCCGGCCCTTCCAACACCGAGGATCCGCTTCTATGCGGTGGGCCAAACTCGCGGCTGGACAAAGCCGCTATAATCCAAAACAAAAAGTATTTATATATATATATATATATTACCTACTGGCGGTCGTCAGTAGGTAGTTATAGTTACAACCAGGTTTTCACAGGAGATGGATTTTTGGGTTTGATATTAACTTTGGTGCTGTTTGACAAATCTTCATGAAATGCTCCACAAAAGAGTTTAAGCCAACTCAGCTCCTTACTAGAAAATGGTGAGCTGTCAAGCGGGAGGCGAGATAAAAGAGGGCTCCAAAAAGCATTTTCTACATACAATTTACCATAGGAAAACTAAACAGCACTAGCACCAAAATGGCTGAACAGAATTACACCGATTTCGACAGAAAGCTAGATCTTGGTTAAGGGCCTGATTACAAGTTTGATGGTCTTGGAGTGGGCTGCAACTCCAAGACGTATGCAGAGTGTCTGCCGTGTTCCGAGTCTAATCCTGGTGGGCAGTCTTGCAGTGCCTTTCAAAGGTTTGTATCTGAGCCTTAGAAAGGCAGTGCCATGGGACTGCCACAGCACATTCCAGCATTGCCCGTGCAGTTCCTGCTGTGCTGGAACTGGGGGTGCATACAGACAGGGGGGCACATCATTCGTACCCTTAATGCACCCTGTGCACAGAGGCACCAAGGGGTCCTTTAAGGATCCCTTAGTTTCCTCACTGCCACACTTTTCATGGCAGGCTCACCGCCATGAAAACTGTGGCGGGGAGGAAACACATAATATGCTTGGCAGTGCTGCAGCAGCACCGCAAAGCAGATTGCAGGCCTCAGACCGCTGCCAGACCAGCAGGGATAACGGATCTCTGGCCGTAGCAGCAGTCCTCTGGCGGGCCGACTGTCCAACTCGTAATGCAGCAGTCAGACAGCCACCACAGGTTTGGTGGTCCATCGGACCACCAAACTCGTAATTAGCCCCTAAGCCTCTTCAGTAGTTTTTGAGAAATTAGGTTCCACAATTTACATATAGCAACACAGTACATTTACAGTACTTATGTAGAATGCCATGGTTCTCCGAGCTCAAAACACACAATCTGATTTCCAGATGTGGTGCTCCCTTGCTGCTATTGTGGTACTGCAAGGTCCACACCCATGCTCTGACTAACTGGCTGCAAAATGAAGAGAAAGAATTCAGCCTTCATTTTATGAATCGGAGAGTCAGTTACCATGGTGTAGAAAATAATTAAGTAGAAGGAATAAGGGTATAGGGCAGGGGCACCCTGACTCTCTTGCCCTTGTGGGCGGGGGGCCCAGAGGAAAACACCATGGTGTCAAATGAAAAATAATTTATTTTTTGGCACCACAGTACCGCGATATTACCATAATGCTCAGCCCTGTCCCTGTGAAATTTTGTGATGGTACTGTGGTACCTTGGTGCCACAGAAAAAAGGGGAAGGTCCTTGTGAAGCTACAAGACCAGAGTGGTTGCCCAGCAACAATGTGTTGGCCGACAGTGGTGGTTGGGTGCAGGGCGTAAGCTGGACACGCCCAAAGGGCGCCAACAGTCGAGTTTGGGCTATCCACACCAGGCCCTGCAGCTAACCCCATGCCTCGCACAGTTGAAAGGCATGCATGGCAGGGAATTGGCAGGCGGCAGAGGGGTTGGGCACAGGGCCTCGCCCCAGCACAGACCAGGCTCATCAGTCAGCTTTACACACTGCACGGCCAAAGGCCATGCACAGCTGGGTTAGCCCTAGGTAGGTATAATAACTCACGGCCCCACTATGCACTGCTTATGACCTCAGATATTACATCGCTAGTGGCATATTCTAGGACATCATTGATAACATCAATGCGACATCTGAAATGACATAATTGATAACAACACTGTGCATGATGTGTATTCATATGCTACTACTCTATTTGCTACACTACTTCAGTATATCAAATGAAAGAACAAATGTAAAAGCCTATAATGAATTACCTTTTTGCTAGATAAAAATGTAAGCACATTTAAAACAAAGATCAAGTGCCCACTTAGAATTTGGCCTTTATTTTACAGCATAAGTCCTTTATTGATGTTTAATTGTCTAAATGTATTCAATGATGGTAGTATTATTCATATGGCCTGCTTAGCCATATATCCCACACATCAATTTATAAATGATATAGGCAGTACAACTTATATCTGATCAGGTTACCTGAACGACAAAAGTCTCCTTCACCAACCTCCACCCCACTCGGTGAATGAGGGTCACTGCACCCTACAAGAATGCATTTATAGATATAGAATGTGCATACCCCCCATGCGGGTGTGAGGTATGTTCATGAACCACACTTTAGGACTGGTGTGGCTGCTATCACAACAGAGCGACATATTTCTATCAATGAAATGCTGCTATGACAAGGTCTGTCCCCTGAGACGGATGGCCCTCTCTCTGAAGGCTTTAAATAGGAGCGGCACCGAGTTGAATAATTAGATTGTTCTTCATAAATCTTCCTGTGCAGACATCCAAGCAGGTCCATTATGTGTGTCGTATGTTAGCACTAAGTTTTATGTGGTGTGGACACAGCTCTGTGCTATGCGGCGATGATGGGTGAATAAATCAGGCAGGGAGAATGGGGCTCAGAGAATGTAACACCTTATTTTCTCTGAAGGTGCGAAGAGCCTAGAGTATAATTACAGTACCAGTGTAATCTATTTTATAGCTAAAACACTTATTGATTGGATATGCTGGAGTGATTGTTAGTTACTGCATCGGTGTTTTGTGTGTCTTACTATCCCCAGGCTTGTTTATGTTTTTGTGTGTGTCAAAAGACCTTTAAACAGTGTTCTAGGCCACACAGCCTCACCGTGGAAAAGTTTACTATGCAGTCTTAATCTCATGCCCTGCTTTAGCGGGTCAGTTTCATGAGGCAAGGCTGATTTACTAGCAGTGTGTAGTTTCACCAAAAATCAAGGGGTGAGCGGAAGTGATATCACATACCCTTTCAACCCGTAATTGCGTCACAGGAAGTTAAATTATACAATCACAAAATTAATGAAAAACAACTAAAACTAGTAAATCGGAAGACAGGCTAGCTGTTAAAGGGCAGGATTCAGGCCTATTGTGGCACATTTATTAAAAATATTGCGCTGCTGCAAAGTCATGCAAAGTGGTGCAAAGTTGCTTAAAGCCTGGTCCTTTTCAAGGCACAGATTTTGCTTTGAGTTGCTGTGCGCCTCTGTGTATCAGGAAGGCGCTCCATTGGTGGCGATTGGGTGTTACAGCTTAGTTTTGACGCAAGCCGGAATCACTAGGATTGTCAGGCTTGACTTTATGTTAAAAAAAATTGCCTCTTTGAAGAAGGTGCAAAGTTGGAGAAATATTTTTTTTCTCAAAACATTTCACACATTTGCATGTGTGTTGTACTATAAAGCACATATCCAATATAGCCTTAGAGCCCAACGTAGAGCGGCTCTACTGGCCAATAAAGGCTCGCTCCAGCATTAAAAATCCAAGCCGAAGGCTCTAATTTGTGAAAAAAAGACCTCAGGGAACCTGATGGGGTTGAAATCCCCTAGGGTTCCCTGAGATTTTAGAACACAGCAATATCTGTGCACAAACATAGGATTGTTGCTGCTCCGGGCTTCTACCAGCCATTAGTAGCCCAGAGCACTCCATTGTCTTCAATGTAGCTCCCAACATTCTAATGTTCTAATGTGTGGAATGTTATAAAAATTGCTTAAGTATAGGATTTTGTACTGTAAGGGTATACTTTCAACACAAAACATATGCTAGACATCACGCATCCACCTTTGCGCCATCTTGCAAAGATTGTGCATAGTGATAAATCACATAGTGTGTGCGCCCATGAAGAGAAGAGAGGGGTAGAAAGCCAGTTTTATTAGTAAATATAGTTTCTGTGCTGCTTTTTTCCCTTGTGCAATGCAGCACAGGGTCTTTGGTTGTTGTGCTGGGTTGTGTTCAAATTTCATAAATTTGCCCCTAAATTAAAACCTGTGCCAGGAAATTTGGACTGTTTGACACAATTTCACTTCCCTTCAAAACTGATTTGTATCAACCATATGGCACAAAATGTAAATTTTCAAAATGTCAGTAGGTGCAATTGCCATTTTAACACTGATTGGTGGTGCACGTTTCACTGTAAAATTGTGCCACACTGGTGCAAAATTAATGATGATCGCCAGTAATGTAACAAGGATGTCAGAGGCCCTGTGCAAGCAAGGAAAATGGCCCCTTTAACCGCAGTTGAGGTGGTGAAAGAAGTTTCAAGGTTAAATGGGCCTCTCAGACCTCTGGGCCACGGTTCCACTGCATCTGCTGCACCAAGGGTAGCTATGCCCCTGATAATCTGTTCAAATTTGACCAGCACCAGGGCAGTTTATGTGATGAAGCCCCAGTAGCTACATTAGTTGATGCATGGCCAGACTAGGAACCCAAACCAGCCCTAGCAATTTTGACGGACCAGCCTCCCTGCTGCTTTTGTTACTGGAGACCCATATAGCAGCACCACTAAAAAAGCCACCCACCAGTATCAAAATCGGCCCCACCCTTCCAGCCTCTCGGTGAAACGTCCAATGCCTGCTATTGCCAGTCCGGCACTGAGTTAATGCATATAAGTGCCAAAGAAAAAAATTGCAAAAACCATTGCAAACTCTAGTTCTGCTTTTAGAATTGTATTTCATTTCGGCGTAGCATCAGATTTGTTAATTTAATTATCCAATACTTAGCTATGCTAAATGCTAATTCCAGTAATTTTTTTGCAGGGATAGAGTCTGCTGGCTGCAGTGCAGCATGGCAGCCAACGCCAACCTGGATCTGTTTTAAAACATGTTCATTTTTATCACGATTTATGGTGCCTGGCTGAAAAGTAGCATATGGAAAGGGAGGGGAAAAGCTCTTAGCAGATGACAACAATTGGAAGGGTCAAACCTAGAGTCACTAAGAGCTGAGGTAATTTACAATTGCATGCACCAGTGACAAGAAATCTTGTTCGCGTTTGTTCATGTGATGTGCAGAGCTATTTCTTTCCACAATGTATTTTCGTCCAGCTACAAATTACTAGATGTACCTCACCATAGTATAAAGAAAGTGTCTTAAAAATAGCAATTATATTCACTGGGAGTTTATACAAAAGATATGTATTTCGACTGCCCAATCCTTTTTATCTTCTCATGTGATGTTTAAATGTTATTGAAAAAACGACAGGAATATTACATATATGTTCATAACATCGCATTTAAACTCACCCAAAAAACTTCAGTGACATCACAGGCTATTGAGATAATGGCAAAGTCACACAAAACATTACCTTCACAAATAATGGGAAGTTGCTGAAATTGTGAGTGTCTCTCAATATATATTCTTGATATCTATGTGTCGTCTTCAACACGATAATGGTATTCATGTGTTCACACACTATGATGACAAATATGCGTCCAATATTTGCAACGTGCAGTTTAAGATTTGTGGTTATTGCAAATTGCAAGCTTCCATCAGGCATCAGGCAGATTGATTCAGTAAATTAGTAGTCAAAGAGAAGAAGAAATTCAAAATCCTGAAAGTCCCAAAGTGCCAAAAGGCATATCCTGTCCTGTGATAGCCGGTTCTTGTTGTAGTAACATCAGATGTGCTAGGTGACTTTAGTCAGATGTTCTGTTTTACAGAAGTTGCCTCCTCAACAGACGAACTTTAGGCACAGTAGGTCTCCAAAGATGGGATTAGAGCTTTGGTGGGATTACAGTAGAGATGTATGTAGTTGTTGAAAAGAAAAGGTGCTGACGCAGTTGTGCTGTGTGGTGTCTTTGATGGAACAATGGAGGCACTTGACCAAGTCATTCCATGTGGTGAGTCAGAAGTGAGAGATGGCCCCTCTAGGAAGTTTGCAGCCACCAGGCCACCAGGTGTAGTCTGGTTTCACTGACATTGGATGATTTCTTATCTCCCTAATCATTGGGAAGTAGCCTCGCTTGGGGAGGGCAAACGTGTGATGAATCCTGGGCTTATTCCTTGTTACCTTAGCATGCCCCAATTCGTCTCATTCAGGGATGTTTACGGCAGACCCAGACAGCATTTGTAAATTGGACAGTGGATAGCTGAACATGTAAAATAAAAATGTATGTAATTTTACAAATTAAACATTTAAGGCCTGATATGAGTTGAGCAATCTATTCCGACCTGTACGAAAACCCAACCCATACATAAACCTTTTTACGCACGGGTTGGAATTACAAGTATGGGTGGGTGTCAACTCCACTCTGCCGGCAAAGTCAGTGGAGTTTTACCCACTCCACTCCCTGACTGAGTTCTGGACAAACTCTGCAAACCGCTGCATGGCGGAGTTTTTCTTGCTTGTGGTTGGCCAACATTAAGGGGCAGATTTACAAGCCCCTTGCGCCACTTCTGCGTCACTTTTAACATGGGAAAAGTGACGCAAAAGTGGTGCAAGGGGCTTGTAAATCTCCCCCTAAGTTTGCAAGCAGGAGCGAGAAAAAATTATGTTAGGACAAGTCCCTGAGCGATTTCTCAATGTGGGTGGTTGCGGCAGGTCGCTGCCATTCGTGTTGAGAATGCTGCTGCTAGAGTAGAAAATCTACTCAAGCATGAGAATAAAGGAGCGCCATCTGGCACAGCGTGTGGTACCGTTCGCACTGATTTTACTGCATGGAACAAGCTCCCGGTGCCCACAAGCAGCATGATGTGCCAAATTCCGTCGCTCGCAGAACTCCATGGAATCTCGCTGAGTTTTTATGTAACTCTGTGGAATTTCGCAGAATAAAACTGCGAGTTCTGCCCTCCCCTAATCACGAGATTGTAGGTATTTATTGCATTCAAAAATTATCGGATGCATTAAAAACCACAACGGGAAAAGCATACAGTATTTACCATACCATGTGGATTTTGGTGCATTAAATATCAAAATGCACATATTATCCCCAATAACTTGTAATAGGTGCTATTTATCACACCTGAAAAATAAAGTTACCAATGGTATAATTATTTATCAGGTGCAATAAATAGCCCTTAAACAAATAATTAGGCCTATGGATTCAAAACTTTACCAAGCAAATAGAAAATGTGTTATTTTTATCCAAATTCACGCATTTCTTTCAGATATTACACCATGATGTGCGAATATTATGTATATCTGAACTTTTAGTTTCTTTCATTAGATTTCTTTGATAAACTGCCTTGTAACTTGTCCCACTTATACTTGGGTTTGCCAAGAGACCGCCCACTAACAGAAAACATGTAAACTGGATAAAGAATAACTTTCTCTTTAGTTCACCATAAATGTAGCACATTAAAAAATTGAGTAAGAGCTCTCAATCATTAACCATAATAGGTATTCAATAGCTCCAATTTAACTAGCAAATAAGCCCCGATAAACACCAGGAGGCCTTGCCTGAGATGATCAGCACTCTTAGTCATTCTGTAATGATCATGTAACCATTTAAATAGAACCACACCATAGTTGAGACAGGTTTATACTCTTCAGATTTCATAGTTATTTTTTTTAAATCAGGTTGCAGAGAAAGGCAAACAATTTGGAAAATGAAGAGAAACTGGATGTTGTTGTAGGATACATATTTTTTTAATCTTGAGCACTAGCACTGGAAACAAAAGTGTAAATTTCCCAGATGACACAGTGCCATTAAAACAATGGACTAGATTTAAATCTTAGTGGCCCCACCATCCCTCCTTCATGATGGAGTTTTAATTCCACCTACCAGTCTTGCAGAGTACGTCCCATCTCATTTATATATAGAGTGGTAAAAACGTTCATCTGTCATGTAGCTGAGAGATCCGTCTTCTTAGCGGGACTACCATGCATGCGGCGATTGTTCCTCTGCTATTGTATAACACTACATCACCATTAGAATGGTGGAATTTCTTGCACCAAATTTATATATAGCTGTCAGGGAGCAGGCTCGCAGGGGGTAGCGTCAGAGGAAATACACCACGGAACGGGATTTCCATGGTATAGCATAGCATTTGAATGATGGACGCTGAACTTACGCACATGATACTAATGTCCTATGTAATCACACCTGTGGAGCACACTATAAAGCACACCCCATGCTATATCATCTTCCTTTGCCCTTGCTCATAAGCAGCCAGCAGCATTTAGTCATTTTGGGGACAGACCATTAGATTCAACTTTAGCTAAATTTTTTAATTCATCCCTTGGTATCTATTATTTTCTTCCCTTTTTTTAAGCTATCATATTTTTACTTCTTTTCAAACATGGTTGGGAGAAGAAATCCCAGATTTACAGACACAGAATTGACAGTCTGGTGAATGAAATCATTCGGGTAGAGCCCCACTAGTTTGGGTCACTTGTCCAATCTACAACTATTTTTCTGAAAAGGCAAATGTGGGACAAAATTGTCTCGAGAGTTAATTCTGTGTCTAACAGCAGGCGGTCACAGGAGGAAATTTGGAAGTGCTGGAATGATCTGTGGGGGAGGGTCAGATACCTGGCCTCCAAAGACCACCTAGCAGCCCAGAAGAATAGTTGAGGTTCTCCCAGGCCTATGCACCTCGTGTCCTGGGATCCTGTACACTGCCAGCTTTGCATGAATGGAGTGGAGTCGGGTATGTAAAAGCACATACAGTAACCATTTTTGATTTTAAATGCCCCTGAAATCAATGTCAATTTTGTCTTGCAACTTGAAAGTCCTGAATTAAGCACAGCAAATGTTTCAAATCCCATGGATATACTAATGTCAGCACACGGTGAGAGCCACTCTAGTTCAGTAAACTTCAATGCTGCTATGAGAATTAACCTAACCCATGTAGTTGTAACATGGAGTACATAGTGGCATGATTATGTACCTCTATTTGGAATGTTTCTGACATTCGCCAGACAAGTACCCATTGTATGGCCTAGTATTTAACATGAACATATACAAACTACTGTAAAGCTGATCCACTACTTTGTACATGCATTCTACACATTATAACTGTCATAAAGAACAATATTACATTTATCTTTAAAACTAAGTCGGTAATTCATGATATAACTGTACGCAAATATTTATTAACAGTCTCTAACATGGTTTCACCTTCTTCATCCAGTCCACAGAAGCAGGTATGGAAAGGCCTTTAAGATCAAGTAAACCATACCCTTGCTACTCAGATCTAGAGTTCTTGTGTATTGGTCAATAAGGATGGTAACATTACCTATGACACAATTTGAACAAACAAGTAGCAAGTATGCACGCTGTAAAAATGCACTGGATGCACCAATGGCCTGGACATAGAAATCTACTAGTGTGCCAGCAGCACTATATTTCATACACACTTTAGTGTCCCTCTATACATGCTGTGGCCCAACCCTAGCAGTATGTAGGTGCACTCTTAATTTACCATTTAGGTAAAATTTTATCAGATATGGAGTGATCCATTGGTGCAGGAACAAACAACAGCTACACCCTTAGTAGCCAATTACTACAACTCCCATAAAGAATTGTAAGAGCTACCATACCTTCATGTCATGTCTCACTATCATCATAGCCAAACCTTGAATCAGAACATTTAAAACAAAAAGCTAATATCTTGGAATAATGCATTGTCATACTCTGCACAATATAGAAACATTCTGGTGGATAACTTTTCTCTGTGGTATCACTCAGAAATGATGAGCTCTGACAACTGTATTGCTACCAGGGGGCCTATAGTGCATATCATTTTACAACCATGTACAAGTATTTCATTTACTGTGCATGATGTATATGATAGTACAAACAAATGCTAATTCTGGTTCAGAAAGGGCTTTCCAAATGTGAAAGCTCTCCATTTCACTGATTGGGTATGACAGATACTAGGGATGTTTTCAAAAAAGAAACAGGTCATTATTTCATACTTGCTAATTTGAGAATCTGTGGAAGAATTTAGAAGTGTACAGTGATTTTGTTAAAAAAAACTGGAAGTGAAAATTCATAACCATAAATATTGAACAAATTAACATGTAAAGCAAAGTCTTGGTCAAAATAGGAGTTTGTATGTAAGCCTAATGATTTTACAAACTATATTTAGCATCACTATAATACTACTATACACAGATATACTAACAATGATCATTTACTTTCCTGTTATAGGACCAGTTCCAACATCAGAATGTCCTGAAGCCACTCCACCAACTACTACCAGAGTAACAACATCTGCACAAGCCTTCAGTGAGGATGCAACTCTTGCTGGTCCTGAACTGGACAAAGAGAAGCCTGGTCAACCAGGTGTATCTGGGGAGGCAGCAAGGGTGAATCTCAATCTGCCCATCACACCAACCACTGCTGTGTCCCCCCGTCAGCAATATTCATTATTAGTCACTGCTGCCTGTGGTCCATCTGCTGCCTCAACATTGTCACTGTGCATCCCAGTCCTGGCTCCTGTTTTGCCATTGACATTTGCAGGCGAGCCAAGATCCAGTGGGATGTTGCCAACTTTCCTGAGGCCACAGGGCAGTGTAAGTGGGGGGAACAAACATCAACAAAGCAGAGTCTGCCCACTCATGCCCAAGGTTTCAGCAAAACTATGGGCCAGAATATCATTGGAGCTGTCTCCCAGCATGAAGAGCAGATGTGCCAGGAAGAGCTCCTCAAAAATACCAAAGACGTTCTGAGTGACATTAGGCAGTTGCAGAGGGAGCACATTTGTACAGGATGGATTCATGGACATAACTAGGGCTATGTGTGACACCACTACCCCTGTCTGTGGAGCCAGACCATCAATCAACCACACAACACCTCCTTCCACAGAGATGGAGTCCGTGCAAACCCAGGAGACACCTACCATCCTTGAAAACACTGCAACTGCTGACTTACCGGTCACTCTGAGAAGGGGATGTTCATTAGGACTAGTGGCAGATGAACACAACAGAACCACCACCAAGAGGAGCAAAGAAATTCCTCCTGTGCAGCCACAACATTGACTCTTGGGACTATTCAAATCTTACATTTTCCTTATGAGGGCTATACGTAAATTGGACACTTGGCCTCAAACACACACCATGACTGTCAATTCTGTGTTTAATATAATGTTGATGATATTTTGCTTTAGCAAGAATAAGTCTGTTTACTTCAATACATGTATATGTTTTGTTGAACTCCATGTAATTTCTTGGTTTAAGAACTCCCTTGTATGTTATGAAATTGTGTCGTGTATGTAGACATATTACCTTCTCTCCTATATCTAGATGACCTTCATATAACATCTTATGCCTATAATAATGGTGACATCTCAAATACTAAACCATGCACACAGGCCATTTTATAAACAGTAGTACATTCATAATTAATTGGTAGGGACATACCAATTTTTCTGATTTAAATACTTAGAAGTAATGCTAGTCACATAATACTGGAGATGTTGAAAATTTAAGTACAGAGAGAGCTTTATTTTCATGAACATATTTTGACCTACACAGGAGTTAGTCAATCCAACTAACAACCAGTGGTATAATGCCACCTGTTGCAACTGAGACAGTGCTTCTAAACACAAAACTGAGTACAGCGTTGGGAAAGAAATTCAGATGCATACAATATCCGTATGAACAAAGTATGCTACCTTACCCATTTCCTTGGTCACCAGTAATTATTTTGCACTACAGAAAATGACAGTGTATGTTCATCTATGGGAAACACAATAATGTAAATAATATGTTATTATAATTCAAAACAGTAGGCACATGCAAAATTACATTTTGTCAGTTACTCTATCTGTTTCTTTGCTTAATCAAGCATTGTCAAGATCAGTTTCTAGGATAACAATTCACCCATGTACTCATCACAATCATAAACATTACCATTATCACCCCGATCCTATGAACAACATCCTAAGCTGTGTAAATCTAAAAACTTTTAGGAGTCTACCATCTGTAGATTAAGATAGTACTATGTGCACACATGTTGATTTAGTGTTATTTACGATTATGAGAAGTTGTCAATGACATATTGACGAAAACCATGTCCTTTTTCTTCACCACTGTCATTTTTATTTGCCAATATTCCAACCTCACCCCGGGCCTCCTCATTGTAGTCATCATCCTGGATAAAAGGAAATGTCTGCTGCAGGGCAATGTTATACAGCATACAACAGAGCAAAGTTATCTTGCACACCTTCTCAGGTGGGTAGAGGAGGGCTCCTTTGGACTTGCCCAAACACTGGAGTCTTGCCTTCAGGAGCTCAAAAACCCGATCAACAGGTTGACAAGTTCTTACATATGTCTCATTGAAGCGGACTTCCCCTGGCATTGTTGGATTTTTCAGTGGGGGTAACAAACATCGTCTGCTAGGATAGGCAGAATCTCCAAGAATACATACAAATACCTTATTTGATCTATAGAATAGAAGTGCAACACAGTGTAATGAACTATTAAATGAGATTTACACATATATTTTGATATAACACTTACCAACAAGCCAGGCCCTCACATTTGTAAGTAGTGCTGTTTACGGCTGTTTGTTGCTATTGTGTAGTACAAAAGAATCATGGGCGGATCCAGGGAGTCATGCACAAATGATAGAATAGAATAAATGTTTTTCCTGTTGTGGTGCACCTATACTCTGTTGTGTGATGGCACCAAGGAAATGTGGGTCCCTTCAATGGCACCTATGACATGTGGAATGCCACCCAAATCATAAAAGTCTCCTTTCACATAGGTTAATTCCTCGTAAGTCCATGGAAATTCAATGAAAGTGTTAGGTTGCCTCAGCATCGGTTCCAAGAATTCACTGAGCACACCAATGAAAGTCACTAGGGCATCCCATTTAAATGACTGATGTGCTTAAACGGTCCAGAGGCAGGAAAATAGAGGACTGATGTGATTTTCACAATAGGTGGTATGGCAGTTGGATTTTGGTTAAGTGGCTGAAGTTGTGGGTTAAGTTGATCGGTTGGATCCACTATTGTCTGTCAGTTTAGGCAGTATTGTTTTATGCCTTCTCTTTCCTGCATGGTGGTGCAATCTGGGAAAGGGCGGGACATTCTAGGTTTGCTTCTATGCAACCTTGCAGGGTTGCCTTGCTGTATCTAAATATACAATTTCTCTTTCAAACACATCCTGTGTCTGAAAGAGAAATTGTATATTTAGATTTATAAAGGGACATTTATTACAAATTCTAAGACATTACAAATCACATAAAATATTTTTGTATTCAAATACATAATACTAAGCTGTGTTATTGAAGATAATAACAAACACATACATTAACCAATTAGTCATCTACATGTGTGTTAAACGTACAACATACAGTCCATTCAATGGGCTTTTGACATACATTCTATGTTCCATGAGTGTATCAACTAACACTCACTCATGTGCATATGTATATTGAAGCCTATTTTATGCATCTCACAAATTAGTTATTGACATTAGGTCTAAAGGTTGGATGTGCAATCATTATGTTTTTATTTAATTTAAATGTTAAGATCCCTTCAATGAAAGTGTAATTTATACCATACATGGTATATGTTTAGAACTCACTGCCACCATTGCACATATAAAAAAATATCAAAATATAATTTTCATCACTTATCATTCCACAGTATTTAAAATATTATTTTAAGCATATTAGCTAGTAATACATTTTTCACTATTATAACATTTAAATGATAGCTTCTGACCTCTGTGTCAGGACAAACAGAAATAGTACATCACATACATCTACCCTCTGACATATTTGCCTATTGGTTGACATGGAGCGATTGTTTTTAAAATGTCCAATGGTTTTGGAATACATCAGTTGGCGCAGGTACATGTATCAATGAAGCTCACGTTTTCCAATGGATTCTCACTTGCCTCTTAGCTTTGATACAGAGTTAGCTGCTTCACCTGAACCGTTGGCGACCATGGTGGAACGTATTGGTGACAGGGCCCATAACTTCACTCCTGATGAGTTGGACATTCTAACGGATGAGGTCCTGTCCCAGTATACACAGCTATATGGGGCGCCACAGCAACAGGTAGGCAAATTATACGTCTAATGTAATGAGTAATCTAACCCCTTTTTAAGTTTACAGATCTGCCTATATTTGATTATAAATATAATGTAGATATGTGTGATAGGAAAAAATATTTATGTTGGAAATAAGTTGGTTTGTGTGTTTTTCTTACTTCCTTTTGTCCGATTTCTACACTTGGACCTTGGTACTTCCTTCCAATAGGGAGTATGAAATGTGTTGTCAACCACGAGATTCAGACAAATATTTTACTGCCTCGGTTGACTGTTCTATTTACTTGCAGCAGGATTAGATTGTATTGGTTTAATAATGATAAAACATTTATTCTAGAGGGTGCAACTTTTCACATTCTCACCTATATAACAATGTGTTTTCATAGAGGATGGTTAAATGTATGTAAGTCATTCAGACATATTGGGTCAACTATGTTTCCTAACACATTGTGCACAGTATTAGGATGTCTGTATAGACATAAAATATTTTGGAACATGGATCATGAATGATGCCATTAGTTTGAAAAGAATGTGGACCATGCTTAAAAAAAACATAGGTTGCATATAAATAGGTGTATAGCACAACAAATGTGTACTTACCATTATGTTGCACAGTATGTGCAAAGCACATTTGGTGATAATTCAAAAAGGATTCTCCGAAAGGTAAACAGCATAACCGTATGTGCTATAGATATTTGAAATGTCACACTGCTGATATAAGTAACCATTTGTTATCTTATTTTATATTTTCCATTTCTTTGGTATGAAGAAGGAAATGTAGAGGGCCATCATGTTAAAGTGTCATCCCTGGGGGTCTATATGGTCTATAGCCTGCAGTGCCATAAGCGTTGAGAAGACCTTCGGCATTGAACCAAGATAGTAGCAGAGGTTCAGCTGGGCAGGCCCTCCCGGTAGAGGAACTGAGTACGGCGCATCCCGACCCCCCTGATGGCCCACATACTGCCAGTGGCCTATCTACTTCGTGGTGGGGAGCTGAATGACAGAGAGCAGCATCAAGGGGGTACGTATGATGTTAACTGTATGACCTGTTGTCTGACTTGACTTTTCCTCAAGTAGGGGAAATACATACTTAGGCACATATGTTCTGGATTAGCAACATAGAGCTAACAGATATTTATACAGCAGTAATAGTATCTCATATGAGTATATTGAGTATAAATAGCCATTTTTCTGAATTAACTAATTTGCAAAAGATGAGACCAAAAATACACTAAATAGAAAATAGGGTGCAGGTAAAACAACATAGGAATTCTATCAACATATGTATGTGGTTCTTTTCTGTATTTTGCTATGTATCATCTCACTATTTTAAAATGTGCAGGAATTGCCTTTTGGCATGCAACAGTTGATGTACAGATCAATGCAATGGTTCTCAGCTCCAAATTGTGTGTCTCCTAGTAAATCGTTTTATTGAGATATTGAAAATAATGTGTTACTTAATAGTTTTATACTTGCAAACAAAGCTGTATTTTGACATATGTGTAAATATACAATAGGGGATCCTAAGAAGTAGAGTAAAATTCTGGTAGCCATTTAATTTGGTATGATTTGCATTAATGTTACTAAATTCAAATTCAAATTTACTTTATCCGGCTAATTGTAGCCATCAAAGTGCATAAAACAAACAAGACAGATGAAATCTGCAATCAATAAAAACCATAAAATGATTATTATTAATCTTCATAGAGTCCTGCCCCACTCAAAATCCATTATCCACAATAGGACAAAGTACACTCCTTCAAATAATGCCACAGTTCATACAAAAAAGGAAATATAGACCACTAACACATAATTAGGCCTGGGAATAAATAAATAAATAGAATAAATATATAAAATACAGTTAGCCCAGCATTAGTCGTATCCAACATTACATATAAAATAAGCATAATAAAAATAAATTTTTATGTAACAGGATTCAAAGCCCTATCCACAGGGAGGTTCATAGATAGCCTATTCCTACACCTAATTGCACCTATTATAAAACTTGCTTCCCCAAAACAGACCATAGGTGAGGCCAGCATTTGTAAATATACCAACGCCGGCCTAACTTGCTCAAAGTTACATCCTCTAAGCAAGGGAATAATAAATTTTCTGCGCAAAGAGTTGTAATATGCGCAGAAAAATATTATATGAAGAGTATTCTGGTCTGAGAAATTGTCGCAAGGACAAGGATTTAATGTTCCCTCTTTGAAATACCCTTTGGGGAATGCAAGGAGCCAGGGAACCATATTCAACCTAAATCTTATCAAGACAAAAAGATGGTATGGTTTGTTTATATAGGATAAATATGGTTGTGTCTGCCGACCCAGGCTCAATATAGCAAAACTTCTCACCATGGGTTTTTTCAGCTCATTCTCCTCCCTTAGTACTCTTCGTCTCTCTAAGAACTCCTGCTTGAGGTCTTTAATGGCCGATTTGCTCAGTGCCGGAGGACTCAAAAATAAGTCGGGAAGGCCAAGAATTTCCATCTGGTCCTTAATGTATCTAAGCCACGGAATGTCTAACATCTTTTCCAGGGTAAGACAATCTCCAATGACCAATTGATTAAGATTTGGGGTAGCTTGTGCCCAAATTCTCAACCAACGCAATAACGGGGCAACCGCAATTTGGTGAGAAATAAAACCTGCTCCTAATTCCTTTTGTATGTTAAAAACTGGCATAGAAGCAGGGACCGAAAGCAATCTACGGAAGAAAATATTTTCAACACCTGAATCTTTCTGACATCTGTAGAACCCCAGATGTCACTCCCATAAGTCGCCATAGGGAGACACTTAGCATTATAAATCTTTATAAGCGCGGGGATTGGCTTTGAGCCTATTCTTTTTGCAAAGTCTAGAGTGGCCCCCGATGCTCTGGCTAATGTATTCTTCGTGTGTGCACGCTGCCTGCACCATGAGCAGTGGTCATCAAAAAGTACCCCTAGGTATGGGAACATGGGGACTTTTACTAACTCAAGACCCTTGCAATAGAATTTGACCTTCCTTGCCCTTTTTGACCCTATGGACATAGCATGTGATTTTTTAAAATTGGTAATTAAATCCAAAGACTCCATAAAATTTGTAAAACAATTTAAAAGGGTTTGCAGCCCCCTTGCAGTCCTGGCCACCAACACTGCGTCATCAGCATACAGGAATGCGGGGAGCATTTTGGAGCCGGCTCTGGGGATATCTTAACAACAGGAAATTAGGGAATCTCCTAGCTTATTAATATAGAGAGTAAAAAGTAAAGGGTCCAAAATACACCCCTGCCGACCCCTCTCTTTACTGCCCATGAGTCAGTCAGGCTGCCATCTTCATTAAAGTTCACAGGTGCTATTGTATTTTCGTGGATGGCTGCCAGACAAGAGATTAAATCAGCATCTAGCCCTATAACCTGAAGGATCACCCAGAGTTTTGATCTATTAACAAGATCAAAAGCCGAGGTTAAATCAATAAAGGCCAGATGAAGATCCCCGCGTTTTACAACTGTATACTTTCCTATCACCAAATGGAGATTAAGGCATTGATCCAACGTGCCTTTGCCTTGTCTAAAACCATATTGGAGATCGGAAATAATATTTGCTTGGCCCAGCCAGTCTGTTAACCGGGCCAGGACAACTTTCCCCATGATTTTTGCCGCGGAATCAAGGAGTTAAATAGGCCTATAACAGGCCGTATCATCCCTCGCTCCTTTCTTAAAAATTGGTATAATAACCGCCTTGGCCCAAGACAGGGGAAAACCAATCAGGCACGCTGCATTAAAAACGTAAGTTAGAACCTTAGCCCATAGCTTAGGATCTGCCTTGTACAAGTCAGCCGGTACTCCATCGGGACCTGGAGCTTTCCCCCCTAAGGTTGATGTGATCGCCTTATTGACTTCGTCAATAGTAAAAACAAGAGGGTGGCATACACGATTACTTTCTGCTGACCCTGCGGGAGTTCCGGGTGTCACATCACTGTACACTTTCCAAAAGTGTTGCACCCACCTCTCAGCAGGAACTAAACAGTCTTTACTAGAGTTTGGTATATCATCAAACAATGGGCTATTAACAACAGACCAGAATCTAGAGATGTTGGACAGGACACTAGCCTGACTAAGCTCCTCCCACGCCATCTCCCTTAATTGCCTTTTCCGTCTTTCCACTGCCAATTTATTTACCCTTCTTGCATTCTTAACCCGTGAGACCTCCCTGGGTTTTTGGTTAAGTTCCCACATAAGTTCCTTATGGGTATTCTCACAACTTTCATCAAACCATTTTTTAAATTTTGGGGGCATCCGTCTGCAAGGAACAGTTAAGTTCAAAGCGACCTGCTTTGTAATTCGGTCAAAGGCATCAAGGATAGATAGTGGTTGGGAGTCCTGGTCTAGACAGGTCCCAAACTCCTGTGCACAGTTGGACATTAGACTATCAATAAAGCTATCAGGGGTAATCCTCTCCCACCTCACTCTACGTGCTTGATCTATGAGCACAATATTTGCGTTAGTAAGCTGGGACATGGTCCTATCTCTATTTACAGCGTGTATATTGAGGTCCAGTGTCAGTGGATTAAGGTCACTGAAACAATTTTTTGTTGCACTTAATGTGCCTAGTGTCGGCATCAGTGAAAAGGATACCAAAATATAATCAATTATGCTGTGACGGCCATGACCAACATATGTAGGTACAGGGTCTAATCTGGCCGACTGCACAGGGCAGATCAGATTATGAGTTGCTAAAAAACTTTCTAAAAAGGAACAGGAAGAGGTGTGTTCAAAATGGGTTAGCCACTGAGGGCCATAATCCTCCTCCAGACTTGCTAGGCAATTAGTAGGACAAAAATGAATGTTAAAATCACCCAGGAGTATAGTATCATACTGTGTTTCAGTGCTGTCTCCATATTTACCCAAAAAAACAGTAAGGGCTCTAAGATGCTCTAACTCGTCATTTCTAGTGAAGAAATTGTAGATGTTAACCACTAAAAAAGTTGACAAATTCTTCCCTGTCAGTTCTACTGCTAGGACGTGGGGAGAACTTGATTCTATCAACTTTACTTTATGAGACGGCTTAAGGTTAATCATAAATAGTAGACCCCCCTTGCTCTGCCCATAATAGATGGTATAGCAAATTTACAAAAAGATAAAAATCCATCCAAATAATATGTTTCCTTAGCCTCCCACGTTTCCTTTTACTAATTATCTTCCATGAGGGGATATTTAACAGCTACAGTATTTCACTATTTTCATGCTGATATGATTGTTCATACTGTTAGCAAAATTATTAATGATGTCATGATATATACTTTAGAGTTTACACAGTTGATTTTGAATAGAGGCACAAATGCAATGTATCTCATCCCTTTCGTCTTCATATATCCTGATATTTTAAAAATAGTGTTTGCAAGACACATTCCACAAACAAAGTTTTCTGTACAATTTGTTTAACCATCACTATAACTATATTCCAACAAGTTAGTGTGAGTTTACTGTTTACATAGTGGCCCAAAATGTGTTTCCTTCATATATGAGAAATGTTAGACCTTTTAGCCTTAGGGTGATCTTCCCCCAAATATTTTGCCTAATTACCTCCAATTTTGGTGATGAAATTTGATTTTGTTGGCCTTAGTACTCTGTGCACTTTATCACTGCTGACCAGTGCTGAAGTGCTTGTGCTCACTCCCCTAATCATGGATTGATTGGCTTACACCTGATTGTCATATTCATTTACTTATACGTCCCTTGTAGAGTGGTATACCATATGCCTGGGCCTGAAAACTAAATACTACTAGTGGGCCTGCAGCACTTATTGGGCCTGCCATTACAGCCTGAAGGCCGTTATAAACTGCCATGTCGACTTAGCATTTAAACCCCATTGTAAAGCCTTAAACTCCCTTTTCATTACATTAAAGTCACTCCTAAGATATTCCCTAGGCAGCCCATAGAGCAGAGTTCTGTGTAATGAAAAGGTTGGACATGTACTTTTAAGTTTTACATATCCTGGTAGTGAAGAACTTCTAAATTCATTTTCCCTACTGTGAAGCCTACCCCTCCCTAAGGGTGACATTACTTATTACATTTATTAGGCTATAATTTCAAATTGAGAACAGGTAGCTATATCATGTTTGTTATCCATGGAAGTGTAAGGATATCTCCTCTTCAATGGTAAAGTCAATTTTTTATTACAATTCTGAAATTGCCACTTTTGGAACGTTGGCATTTTCCTGCCCTTAGCCCTTTTGTGCCTGCGTCCTGTCTTGGGTCACATGACTGGGTATACCTGACATTTAGACTTTGTGAGTTCCTCCAAGACAGTCACACAATAGAGGAATTAGGTGTGGCTCAATTGGCCCTGTAGAAAATGGGATATTATGTAGTGGGTAGCATTACCATGTAATATTATCACTATAGCCCAAAGATGGTTCTTTGATTCATACTAATCAATTCTTAGCTCAGTCATGGTAGAGTGGGAAAGAGTAGTCAGGCTTTAGTAGAGGAACATGTGTTAAGCATTTCCGAGCACCAACATGAGTAGCTGTAACTTTATTGTTTAGTTAATGAAAACCATTACAATCAGATAAAATCAGCTGTCTCTTAAAGTATCTGAAAGAGCATTTTGCAAAAGTCTGTGTCCAAACTACAAGTGCCAGGTCTGTACATTAAAGCCTCAGGTTCGGCATCTGAAGCTAACACTCTTCCAGCACTACCCGGGCTACATATTTTGTTATAAATGTTTGCCCTTGCGTGTGATCACTCACAGTGGGTGGAGAGAGCCGCTGACTGAGTGTATTGATGAATTTGGCATATCTCACCAGTGCCCAAGGAGCAGAATTCTTAAAACAGGTTGAAGATGCTTCCTGGCTCGTTCGCATCTCTAAGTCCAGGAAGGCTTGTCTAATAGTCTCCTCTGATGATCTAAAGAAGGGCAACAGCATAGCAAATGTAAACATGATTTGTATGAGTAGTTACATAACTTGCAATCCCTTTTATCTCTGCGGCCTGCCCAGGCTAGATTACAATCTCCTACTGGCAGTGCCAGCAGTCACATATACAATATCTGCTGGTGGTTTTCCGCATTTATGGCATCCAGGAAATACAGTTGCAGTTTCCTTACAAAGTAGGAATCATTTAGGGACTGTAACTGGACCTAGTTGTCTACAGATAATAGATCTTGTTACGTTGAGGTCACTTTAAATTGCTGGTTGATGGTTATTTTCCAGAATGTATATGGAATGTCCCCTGCTTGGAGGACTGTGTCTTCGATCTGGAGAGTCTTCCTAGCATTTCTAGCTCGATTGAACCAAGGGTTACCTCGAGTTTCAAAGATGAATTTTATACGGCCTTTTATTGATTTTATCTGGTCCTCCTAATATTTCAGCATGGAGGCTTGATAATCTAGTGTTTCAATCACAAGTCTCAAATCTAGCCTTAACCTAGAGCGACAAGTGTATCGCGGTTGTTGAAATATTTTCCTGTATGCTCTGCAGTGGGATTGTTTCAAGGCTGAGTCTAGGGCATCTGGGTTAGCGTGAGGGCCATACTGTAAGCCTGGTAGAAATGTCACCTTCATTAACCTTAATATTGAGGCCGCTGAGGCGCTTCTTATGAGCCGATTCAGTTGACTGATCCTATATGTAATTGCGGCACCTTTTTTTTAAATAGCATTTCCTGTGCCACTGATGCACTGTTTTTGCGGAACCACATGCCAAGGTAGTTATACTTCCTTGCTGTGCTGATTATATTGCAGCCCAGGAGATATTCTTTTGTTCCTGTATCTTCCGAATATCAGGGGTTTTGTTTTATCCCGATTTACCTGGAGATGGTTGGCCAGGTTGAATGGGTTCAGAGCATTCAATGCTGCTGTAAACCAGTTTTGGTGCAACCCTTGATCACTATGTCATCCGCATTAGGGGTGGGCGGAATTTGCGGAATTAACCTTCGCAAATTATCGCGAGACTGTCTAAAATTATCGCAAACAAGCAGAAATATCGCGAAGATGCGGAAGTTTTTTTCCGGCATGTTCGCGAGATTTTCTGCATGGTTGCGGGTCGCCAACTTACCCATGTGGTTGCTTGCGGGCGCGGCCATCTTGTTTTGAGTTGTTCTCGCGGTGCATGATCGCGAGAAGAAAGACGTGATCGCGCGACGCATGACGTCACTGCGGGCGCGAACTGTCGCGAGACAGCGCAAATGGCTAAAAACAATACAACATCTCATGGAGAACGCGACCGGATCAAGAAAACTTGTCGGCGAACGCAGGGATTCAGGTAAGGCGATCGCGCGCGCGCGAGAATGTATTATTTTACAGCGCGAGCAAGAAACAAATTATCGCCAAGCTGCGGAAACCGGAATTTTTGACATTTTCGCGCTCTCCGCGGAACGCAAAAATGTCAAATTATCGCAATTTCCGCGAACGGAACGAAATTTTTGCCCAGGCCTAATCCGCATATTGAATTATTTCAATAAGGCGAAACACAATTTAGGTCCGGAGTTTCTGAAGCACTCCTTGCGTATTTACACACCTGGTAGACCTTTGCGCTCCCTAGGGGCAAACCTGCTAATCATTCCCAGACCCTTTAGAACCACATGGGGAGACAGACGCTTTGTGGTCAGAACTGACAAGTTATGGAACACCCTTCCTTCCTCCTCAGATCAAAGCCCTTCCCACTCTTATTGCTTTAAGAAAACAATTAAAAACCTGGCTTTTCAACAAGTAGGCCTTTCCATCTCAGGAGCAGACTGCACCAGTACACCTTTCAGTATACATGCGCTCTACAAGTCACATTAACATGACATAACATTTGCTGCTTGGTGTTTTCTATCTTGGGAAAGGCCAGGCAGCCAGACTCCAAGGGTTTCCCTAAATCGGCTGTGTGCAGATTAAACAGCTGAAGGGCCAAGACGCAACCCTGCTTTAGTCCATGATTTGTTCAATTTTTTGGGGTAACCGTACAAGATCCAGTTTTCACTCGGACTCATGTCCCTGAATACAGTTAAATTATGGCTCTTAACAGCATAGGGGTATCCCCCATGCATCTAGCTTCCTCCATAGGGTAGCCCCATCAATCCTATCAAAAGCCGCACTATAATCAATGAAGCAACAAAAGAGCGCTAAACTGTTGTTTTGGATGGCTTGGTACCTCAAAAAGGACAGTGCGAGGATGTTATCCACAGTTGACACCCCGTCCCTGAAGCCTGATTTAACATTTGTTGCTCATCAACCCACACCTCTAGCTGCTCAAACAGGAAATTGGCATAAGCTTTGGCCCCCACGTCAAGAAGCACAATTAGACGATAATTTGAGGGAACTCACCGGTCCCCTTTTTACATATAGGGCAAAGGATGGACCCTCTCCAGGCTTCAGGAACTGTCACAGTATGGAAAACACAGTTAAAAAGTTGATTCAGCAACCATGCCCACTTATCAGGGGCATATTTAAACAAGCTCACAGGTAGACCATTAGAACTGGGAGCACCTTGATTTCTCATATGCTTGATGATGCTGTCAACCTTCTTGCTGCTTGTTTATTCGACTACGTGCTGGGCCTAGTTTGATTGAGATGATAGTTCATACCCTGAGCTGACTTTCTTCAGCGGCTGGGTGACTGGCTCCCCAACAGGAGCTTCAATAGATGAGATTTGCTATTAGTCCGTTGCCACAGGCTTGCTGGTTGCCATCAAGGCTGCTTGATTTTTGAAGTATAACTCTGTTACATGCCTAACTCAAGCTGCTTCTGAGACGCCATTCTAACTTGTTTCCTTGCTGTTATTTAGTTTGTTAACATACTCCCAGAAGCACACATACTTTGGATTTTAACAACTGAAATATGGTAGCCCATTCCTTTTGGTTCCTTGCCTCCTTATGTTATGTTTTTTTGTGGGTTAGTCTCATATGTTTGATCTCCGCCACTGTTGTTATTAAAGCTATTTGTTTGTGAATCTGCTGGGCTTTATAGAGGACTGTTCTTGAGGCAATGATGGCTTCATCGTACTGGGGTGAGACTCTCCTGCCCCCACCGGGTTGAGGTTCATCGGGCCTGGTCTGATCTCCCAACAGGAGAAATCTAAGGTCATCCACAGACTTCTCAAACCACTGGAGGGAATGAGTCCTGTTCCCTCTAACTTACTACTTTTACCTAATTTACTTGTTTGCTTAGCCAGGTGATAACTGTTGCTATATGGTCTGATCTCCACTTTATTCATTTAACTAAATTTACTTTCTCTACACCTGTTGACATGCCCCCATATCTGCCCTCCACAGTTGGTTGTACTAGAAGATTCAAGGTACACTTTACTGGGTTATGATCACATTCTGCCCTTTATGCAAATTCAATGTTTGTCAGCTGTGCGACTTGGCACTCAAGAAGAAAGACATAATAAATAGTTAATCAGCCTTTGCAAGTTGGGGGGGGGGAAAAACTGTTCCTTCTCTTTCACTATCATCTCCCATTGAGCTGATGCAAAATTTGTAGGTTGACATAAATGTCTGTATCATATGCCCCACTCTCTCCCAGGTGGCACTGTCAATCGGAGCCCCCAGGCTACGGGTGTTTAAAGCTCCCATGATTATAATTTCATGGCCAGAATGATCCAAAATAAGCGACTCAAGACTATCAAGCAGTTCTCCAATCATCTTCAGCTTGTTTTTTATGTTGCATTGAAATACCAGTTGACCAGCATCAGGTTGGAGGCTTTCCGATTCAATTACAGGCCTCTGATTGAGCCTGCTTGGGTCGCAGTGCAGGCGTGATCCATTGTAACAGCCCCTCAGTTACTTTGAGTGCTTGATAAAGATTGATAGTCCCCCTGACAGGTACCCTAACAAGCTTGTTCGTATTACAGGTGTAAAGTTATTCTAAAAGCCTGGAAGAATTGTAGGGACAAGTTCCCAAGTCTTCTGGAGGCAGAGGATGTCATTTGTTTCCAGGTAGTTCATTGCTTCCCTGCTTGATCTAATACTCTTGAGGCCGACCACATTCCATGAGACTACGGATAACAAAGTGTTTGAGCTAGGAGTCAGATGTCTGTGGCATCTCACTGGGATAGGGACTATATTTCTGTCTTTTAGGTGCGGCGACCTCTGTGCCCCCGGCATCCTGTGCATCTCTTAGACTGTCAGAGCGTACATCCCTCTGATTATGCATGCAGGTGATTGTTAAGACATCTGAGCCCTCTGATTCTGTGGCCCAGGCACGTTTTCCTCCAGTTGGATCCTTCAGTACACTCATTGAAGTTTGCTTTGGGAATGGATTTAAGAGTACCTTCAGGTATTTCACTGGCGAAGATCTGTGAAGGTCAATGCCCCATTCCGCAAAAATAGCTCTTTCAGCCCACACTGCATCTCTTTGGGCTTCTCTTCCATGCTGACATAGTAACTTCCCCGATTGAATTTGAAAGTGGCGGGTCAAACCTCACCCAATCACGACCCTCTGAAGTTATGTGCATTAATGTGGGATATGACTAAGCAGCTGCACAGATTTCCTCTCTTGAGGGTATCCATTGAGTCTTTTGGAATGTATCGGGGGATAAAAAGCAGTTCTGGGTGGGAACGCCCGTCGTCCTCTCTTACGGGCTGGGTGATGGGCTGCTCATTAAGGTGGGTGATGGAGGGTTCTCTACAGGTCAGCTTGGGCTGAGCTAGGTTACTGTTGAGAATGGGCCCTTTATGCTCACACCCCTGTGGGTGACTGAATAGAACTTCTCGGCCGATAGTGTCCAGTTGTAGCCCTAAGTTCTCTGCGGGTGGTGGTGGTCTCTTGCTACCCATCCACAAGGGCTCAACTGCATTCCTGACTTTTGGAGGACACCTGAAAAAACCCGCTAAGTTGTAATCTAACACCATTTCTGATTGTGTGCCTTGATCTGAAGCTTCTCTTTGTGTTCCTGTGTGCCATGCTGACCCCTATATTTCTCCTCTGTGTGTTGTGGGGAGGACCTCATGTCCGGCTACTGTCAGAGGTTGATTGGACTACGTACCTCAGCTATGTAAGAACTTAATATCTTAGACTGTGGCTCTGTTCATATTATGTTCACCTTAATTGTGTCCCCTAATGATCCCAGTGCCTCGGTAGAAAGTATAGTTTGTTTATGAGTAGAGAGCATGGACAGGGTTTGCCCTTCTCAAAAGCTTTTATTTGGGGCTCTAGGCAGTTTAGCTAAGATTACATTTTTGACAGGTGGGTTGCCAGTGACTGCCTCAGGTATAATTGTAATTTCATTTTATTTGACTGCCAGAGAAGAGCTCTGGCTATGGTGTCCTGTGAGGCTCTTATTGCCACCAGTGCCTATGTGTTGGGTGTGGACAGTGTGTCCAGGGCAGACCCGGTGTCTTTTCATACTGATCCCAGCCCCACTAAAAGGGTTTGCCCGAGTGTTTCATTTATCTGTGCCTCTATATTGTAGAGGAAATGATCTGAGAGGTACCCTAGTTCAGTGAAGCTCTCCCTTCCGGGCAAAGTGAGAGTATTATTAATGTTTGTTGGTGTTTCACTTTTATGCTGTGTTATGACTGGTGGACTCATCAAATCTGGAGCCAACTCTAGCACTCGATAAATTTGGGCAGCGAGCTTTATTCTGTTTGGGTTCGGTTCAGTTCCTGATGAGTCTGTGATAGTAGGTAATATGATGGAGAGCATAGTGCTAGTGGCTGTAAGCTCTCCTTTTCTTGCAGTCATGCCAATTAACAGGAGCTTTCTTTGGCGTATGTTGTGATGCTGGCTCTGTTACTGTATCACTTGCTCATAAGCTACGGCATGATAGGGACCTATGCATTCTTGATTCCCGCACAATCGAAGCTTCGTAGCTTGAAATTTGAGTGGCATTCTGGGGGTTGTGAGCTAGGCTGCTGGTGCAACAGTGTGGAAGCCCCAAGGAATTTGGACCGTTGTGCAGCCCCATCTTGAGTTACCTTTTGAGCTGCACCTGGGTCCACTTTGTGGCCATATGAGGGACTCTCCTAATTGTGTACTTTGTAGGAAGCGTCTCCTCAAGCGGGGGGAATGGAGCTCCAACTTGACTTTGCTTGGCCTGCAGTCTCAGTGCTGTGAGATGGTAGAGGAACAAAAGGCAGGGACAGCAGTGCCAGGTCATCCACCAACCCCCTTTTATGAATTGGATGTTTCAGCCTCTGCATTTTTAATATAATAAGGCTTTGGCCAGTTTTGGTAGTTTCTTTCCTTGACGGCTGCCAGTAACAGTATTGCCTTAAGTTGACTTAATTGCCCTGACTGCACCGCCACACCTCCTGAGTGTAACAATGGATGGGCACGAGCATTCAGCTGGAGGTCTTTGCTGGATCTGCTCTCTGGGCCATTGTGTGCTGTGCGCTGATTGTGGTTCTGCTACTAAAAAGAGTTGTAGCATGGGGGAGCTCACCTTGGCCACAAGCCGCACCTGCCCTAGGCAAGCTGCTTCCATGGACCTTAGGTCTAAACCACTGCCGTGGACCTAGCCCACACTTTCCGCTAATGGCTACCCAATTAAAATTCCATTGAAGTTCCAAAATTGTTGTTTTTCGGGCTGATCATCCCGGTGTTCATTACATTATTTCTTTATTTTATTTTAACACAGTTTCTTTGTTTCGTTTCTTGGTTTTTTTTTCAGAGTTTTATATAGCGCGAACTTGACCCGAATCCAATCAGGTATCAGAGCACTTTACATAGCACCAGTTACGTTACATTAGGACACACATTCATTATTTGTTAGGCACGGGGAGATTAAGTGATTTGGCCTTAATCACAGGATGTTCAGCGTCATTACCGAGACTCGAACCGAGTTCCTCAGGTCCGAGGTCGAGTGCCCTAGCCGTTAGGCCAACTCCTCTCCCCAAGGGTCTTGTCCTGATCCGACCCAAAACTGGTGCGGCCTCCGGGCACTCAGAGTATTTGTCGGAGTGTTGTGAGGGTACTGTAAGCAGGAGACAGAGGTTCACTGATGAAGGTCTTTCCTTCCAGCACCGTATTCAGTGAGCAAACCATGACCGGGAGGGGCATGGACGGGCTCAGTGGGGGTCCTGAAAACAGAGAAGCTTGTAAGCATTGTGCAGAGCAATGTGAAAGTCCACCCAGACTCATCACTGCATGCTCCAGTCTCTGTTCACCTGCTGCTGGCCACAGGCCACCATACCTCGCCCTGCCTTCTTCCCCAGGGGACTTGCCTTGGACCCTCAATCACTGCGCGAGGTCCAAACAATGCAAACAATGTTGGCAGTGGCAAATAGCGGCAGCTAGCATCAGCAAACAGCAGCTCATGGCCCTCCTCTCTAACCCTGGGCATAGTACTACGCTACGCACACGGAGCGTGCGTAGTTTGCGCTACTACGCACTACACGAATTGCACGTAGCACAGTGCAAAAAACGCATAGCGTAGCGGGCATTTTTTGCTTGCTCGCAGTCCTCAACGTCAAGTTGGTGACCGCGAGCGAGCAAAATCAACATTTCGGTGAGACTTTTTCCTCGTTCGCGATCAGTAACATCAAGTTGCCGATTGCGAGCATGGAAAATAAACCTCCTGGTGAGATTCTCAACGCAGGGAGGTCAGATTCCTCATTGCGAGTGGTCGCGTATGCTCGCGACCGCTCGCAATGAGAAACTACCAGTCCACTTTGAGAAAGCTGCCGCTCGAGTACAAATCTACTTGAGCGGCAGAAAACGACCGATTGCACTGTGCAAGATGCCATTTGCAATGATTGCACAGTGTGGTCAAGCATCCGGCACTGTGCAATCAGTGCGAACAGCATTTCCCTCCCACAGTTCGCGTAGCTACTTGTAGCGTGCATAGTGCGAAGTGCACTTCACGTAGCTACGCGTAGTGCTACTACGCAAACTACGCCCAGGGTTACTCGTCTCCCCGGCCTCTCAGCCCTCTGCTGCACAGTGGTTCACTCCTCCTCCTGGTGTCAGTGTCCGTGCATCAGACTAGTGTATTTTTAGGCCACATACCAACATGAACCATAAGTAATTGACACGGCTCGAGAGAAATCTGACACCAGTTTATAAAAATAGAGTGCATTTTATGTTCATTTAGACACCAAACTAAACATAAGCATACATATAACCAGAGTGACAGATTTTTGAAGCAATATTAAATCAGTGCAGTAAAATACATAGACAAAATAACATTGTGGTCAATGGCAAAAACAGTAGTGACAATCAGTCACTATAGGTTAACATCATGCAGATGCCAGGACCTGGCCACAACAGTCAGATCAATTTTACCTAGCCCTTCGAGTCCAGGTGCAGAGTTGTTCTTGCTGTCCTTGGTGCTGAAGCGGAGCCGTGGGTGGTGCTGATTTAACTGCTTAGACTGTTCCGCAAGAATCAAAATGCAAAAACACAACAGGGGGTTGGCCTCTGAATTTGTGACCAACAAGCCTTGGCAGCTGTAAGCAAAGGGAAAAGGTTCTGGAACTTCACGGAGTCCGGGGGAGTAACGTAGCAGTGTGAACGCTGAGGGCAGGCGAGAATACAACTTCCACAATGGACTGGATGACCTGGATTTGGGCTATCCTTTGGAGGACCTGATGGCCAGAAATTCTTTGGATCTGGCGACTGTTTTTACCTGCAGTTGGCAGGGGGCTAGTGCCAATATTCCAGGGGAGACCAAGGGTGTATCTGGCTTCCACAAGGGACCAGGGGCCCTCTCTTCAGGAGTGTTGAGTTTTAGCCAAGGATGTAGTTCATTCAATGAGGTCCAAGTCTGCTGCATCAGGGAGAAAGTATACCTCTTTTGCTTTGTGCTGTGTGCAAAGTCCTGTTGTTGGCGACACAGGTCTCCTCTTGGTCCTTCCTTGAAGTAAGCTGTTCAAATCTGGGTCTCTGGTGTCAGGGGGGTCCCTTAAATAATATATATAGGGGAGTTAGGAGTGTGGGAGCTAGTAGCCAATGGGCAGCTAGTCCCTGCAGCTAATTTATCCCTAAGGGGACCAAATCTCGTGGTGTAGGTCCCCTTTTCTACCCAGATCCCACTATGTCTGCACTCCTAAAGATGGCAAAATTCGATTTTAGGTGTACAGACCAAGGCTCCCCACTCTAGTGGTGTGGTCCAGCCTTCCTGGGGGTGTACACCTTCTGCATATCTAATTTCCCATCTTGCCTGGGTGCAAGCATGCCTGGGGCAAGGGGAGGGCTGTGCCCTCTTCAGCGGGACAGCCCATATGCATTTCAGAGGCGGCGCAGCCTTTGACGCTCTCCGTCTTCATGTTCCAATTCAGTGGCCTGCTTGGGAGGAGGGAGTTGTGACCTCCTTCCTGCCTAAGCTTTGTTCTTGACTCTTGGGAGTGATCACACTGCCTGGCGGAAGGTCAGAATCCTGTCTTAGTGGCAGCATGCTTGGGAAAGCATGGGCTGGTCAGCCAGAACAAAGGGAAGTTGGGGCAACCATGTGGGCACCCTCTAAGGTGACACCTGGGTGCATACCCAGCACAGGAGAATCATGTCAGGGGTGAGAAGTCACAATGTTTGATACCAAACATGACATATTTTAGTGGTACCATAATGGATCTGCCGATCTCGAGAAGGCGAGGTTGGCAGCCAATGTTATCCTATGGACCGCTAACACTTACAGTATTTTCCATTGGAGAACGCCACTATCTGGAGAAATAGGCTTGCACTTATATGTGCCCATCTTTAATATACTGCACCCTGCCTCCTGGGCTGAGGAGGCCTTCCTTAGTGTTGTTTGACATATAATAAAGGTAGTGCATCAGACTATACCACACATGGTGAGGGGACGGTCAAGTTTGAGCAGTTTGCCATGCTTTTGCAGTCTGCAATGGCAAGCCTGCTGTCAGTAGTTTGCTTGGGTCACCCAGGGTGGCATGAAAATCTGTTCTGCAGCTCTGGGGACCGTTTAACCACCTATGCCCTGGGTACCCCTGGTACCATATACTAGGGACTTATATGCAAGTAAAATCTTTTAGCCAATTGGGGGTTACCAATTCACATATAGCAATTTTGGGGGAAGAGCACTGGGACGGGGCTTGGTTAGCAGGCTCTAGTGCACTGTTAGAGTCGAAAACCAGCATCTAGTAGTCCAAAGGGGAGCAAAAAGTGAGGGGACATCTGCAAAAAAGCCTGTTTTTTTACAGGCCATCTGATAGCAGGATGGGGGCACGTAGCTTAGCACAGCCAAACTTGCAACTGAATAAGGCATCCCCTGCCTTCACATAAAGGGCCTAACAACCCAGCATTGGTAGTGCAGCCAGCTTGAAGCCATGGCAGGGGGGTCTGGAAATTCCATGCACTTCAAAGTACCTTTCTAGAAGCTTCTCTCACCTTCCACAGGAAGGATATCAGGGTATAAATATAGGACCTTCAGACCCACTTATCATTTCACACCTGGAACTGCAAAAGGACTCTCAGACGACTGCTTGATGCTGCGACCTGCATTGTACTCTGCAAGACGGCTATAGTTAAATTAACAGATTATCCGCATACCCATCTAGGGTTGGTTTTTGACTCATATCCAAGAAGCATGAACCTCTACTTCATGTATATAATGAACATATGTGAGATATCCTACTGTTGTGAGTCAGTTTCTAAAGAACAAGGACTGCAGCTAACAAATGAGTATGTCTCACATGTGGTTATAGTTGTAATACACATGGTCATTTCATGAGTGTTGCATCCAGCTATACCTTAGAGTCATTCAGAAATGTGATTGAGCAGCAACATGCATGAATGTTCACTATGGGATGCTGATTTTATTGGCTATGTGAGGCGTATGATAAGTATTCTATTTGCTTAAGGTTCTGTGCCTTTCTGGCAGCTGCTATATGTATATAAATATTTTTTTAACAGAGCTGGGAAAATGATTGTTTAAATATATTTTTAGCACATCATCTGATGCACAATGGATCTGAAGTTTTTGAGGTGCTTTTGCAACATGTAGTAAGGGATTGTTCCATGCTTGGACAGATGAAAAACACTCTTCATAATGTGATGGAGTATGTTTCGGAATCTTTTCAGGTTTGAAAAATACTATCATCGGGCATTTTTAATGGTCAGTGGTTAGGCAGTCCACTGACACATGGCATCATAGTACAGAGTTGCTATGCACAGCAGTTACATGTAATAAGTGTTATTTAGATCGGATTGATGCTGTGACCTAATTAACAACCACTACGAGTAGACTAATCATGAGTTTTATTCACATAGAACTATGATCCATGACCAGTGGGGAAGACATTGGCTAGAAAAGTAGAGAAGCAGATGCCTGCTGGGAGTTCCAAGTTGGTACAACCAAAGTTTATGGACCCAGTGGCGTGGAGGGTAATGGGGCTGGAGAGGAGGACTCAACCTCCTCAGACTCTTAGGTATCAAACCCCAAACCAGCCCCAAGTGGTGGAGGACCCAACAACATGTCCTGCACCTACAGCACCATCCATCACCACCAGAAAGATCCGCACCCTCCCTAATGTTTCCTCATTTGTTGGGCACTACCTAGCTCATAAAAGGGCTGGAGCCTCCTTTGCCCAAGGAATCTCTGCTCCTGCCCCAGTCCATCCTGCAGTGATGTCTGGGGGGGTTCTTGATGTGCTATACAGTATTTCAGTTGGGAAGACTGCACTGTTGGTTGCCATCCAGAGTGTCAGTCAATGGTTGGCTCAATTACTGGCTTACAAGGATGGCATCCATAGTACCATAACAAGGGACATGAAACATTTCAGACCTGCCTTAGATCTCACTATCTCCCACCCAACAACCCCTGCCCATTCTGTTATCGATCCTCCCTATACCATAACCCCTTTTACCGCTCCATACCGCAACCATACACCTCCATTTGCCATGCACCTAGTACATCCACACTAACATCAAAACATTCTGCCAAACAAAAACACACAGACAGTTATTTAATACATCATAAATATACTTACAAACCTTCACATTCAGACACCAAGACTACCACCACAACTATCACCCCCACCGATACACCCATCACCACCACCACCACAGCCACCACTACAACCACAACCACCACCAAACCCACAGCCACCATCACAACAATAACCACTACACCCACTACCACTTCACCCCCACAGAAAGCACCACACCCACTACAGCATCATCACAAGTGAGGCATTTGTCAAAGTACAAAACATCACATAAATCATCAACACCACGGAAACACAAATCAAGACTAAGCACCCAACATCAGCAACGCGTACATCACAAAAAGACAAACCCACAGAAAAGCGAACAACATTAGCAAAATGAATTCCACCCAAACACAAAGCCACAGACTAGCACCCAACATCAACAACACATACACCACAAAAGGACAAACCAACAGACAAGCAAATTAGATCAGCCAAACACACACCACCAAAGCACAGACTCAAAGCAACACCTTCCACTACACCAAGGCATTCATCACAATCACAAAGTACAGATATACTGCAGGAAATAACACTGCACACACCCAAATGCACAACCACACCTTGCCAAAGCACCCCAGAAACACACTCGCCCGCACAACAACACCCAGCCACCACCAAAGCACCTGATTCTATAACCGATACCCGCTAATCCCCAAACACTTCCTTCCAAGATTCCATCCTGTTCATGGAGGAACATATGTCCCTTCCGCAGGAAGTCTTTAGTATACAAGTGAGTCTGGAGGCAAGGTTCCCATATGAAAACATGTGGCCAGAATTGGTCTCAGACTATGTTATATTTTATTTTCATTTATCCTTTGGATTTGTTTGTCTTTCTTTTGCTATTCTATGAGAGAGGAATTTCATTTTGTAATAGATTTAATTAGTATTTTCTTATGATGTACAAACATCTCAATGTTCAAACATATGTTTTATACAAATTAATAATTAGGGTTGGATAATCCTATTAATCAATGTGTAAAGTGCACTAGGAGATTTAGGACTATAAACATTGTGCTATATGCTTTAGGCCCCATTATGTGATGACACTAACATTCTTACTTATGTATACCCTTGAGTAATATTATCATGTATTAGCAGGCACAATATCTACTGTTCCATATTCCCACTGCAGTGACAGGTGCAAGATCAGATGCATATGCCATACCTACATTTATTTTAATATATCTGTTAGTAATTGGGTCTCTGGTTGGTAAAATGTATGTACCCTGTCCAAGTAGTGACTACACTCCTAGTCAGGGTAAGCTAGATACTCACTAAAAGATAACCTGTGCTCACCCTCTGGTAGCTTGGCACAGAGCAGTTAGGCTTTTCTAAAGAGGCAATGTGTAAAGTATTTGTGCAACACATTAGGAAATTCGATTTTCGATCACGATCGCATTGAGCCACCATTTTGTGCTCTGCCGCCATTTTGTGTTGCCCTCACTCAGGCAGCACGACGAACGAAGTCTTTTCTGCTTTTCCTGCAATATTGTGTCAAAATAGTCTTGTGCCTCTGTTTACGAAGCTGGTGTTAGAGACTGGCCGAGTACACTAATCCCTGTCTGGTTCTTCTAATCCCTGTCTTAACTATCTGTTGGTTCACACTATTCTCTCCTGACTTTATCTTATCTTCTGGCCTTCGCTGTCCTCCGCTCGTATTCTCTTGTTTCACAACTGTCCTCCAAAACACACAAACGTATCTCGCCACCTGCAAGTCAGTTACAGACATGTTAATACCTTAACCTGTGGGAGGGATAGCAAACACTGTTGGAGGAGAGGCTTCTTCAAGTTACTCGATATCCTTGTTTTTCAACCTTTCCTATTGGACACGTTCCGTCTTTAACTTTACCTTATTGGTCCTCCATGTATGTTTTAGGTGTGTTCTTTGTTAATGTACATGTTATCTATGTACTATATAAGATTGTGCGCCACGGAGTGAAGTGGCAGTCTCCTGAGAACATACCGTGTGTACTTCTAGGACAACTGTGCTAGTTGCAGCTAATAAAATCTGATCTTTTACGCCGACAGAGTGTCCCCGTGTCTCTGTTAGCTGAAGCAGGAGAACCCAGGAGATTAAGGCGCACCCTGCGCCGCCAGGTCCAAAAAGGTTCTGGTTCTTCAACTGGCGCCCAATGTGGGGCGGCTTCAGAGGTAGTGGTTCTGCCTGAAGGTTGTGAGGAACCCCGCAAGAAAATTCTGGAGGAATCGCGAGCCACGTCAAGCGACCCCTGTATGTCGAAAGTGGTCCGAAGGTCTTTTGCAGCCCGGTTACTCCTTCCTGACGGCTACTGACGACTGCTGCCCTGACTGCCGCCCTGCCTTGGCCCTCTTTTCGATGATGTATGGTAAGGTGAGACGATAGACGGGGCCTCTGTTGGTGTAAGAAGACATCTTAGTTAAGTATTGGTGGGTCGCTCCCACATTTGGTTCTTTGGTTCTTTGGTTCTTTGGTTCTTAGGTTCTTAGGTTCTTAGGTTCTTAGGTTCTTTGATTCGGGTACTGCAATAACCGAAGCCGAGGGGTAAGTAAATTTGTGCTGTGTTAAGTATTTAACCCCCTTGATATTTGTGAACAGTCTGGTGAAATCACGAGATGCCTGGTCTGACTAAGTTTGAGAAACTTTGTTGTCTTGGTTGTAATAGGGATTCCCGGCTGGAGGACTCTTGTCCGATTCCTTCGGTTGGAACTCCCACTTATGAGCTCTATTCTAAACATGGTGTTGGCCCCATTGCCTTTAACGAGGCATAGATCCGATACACGAAGAATGATGGTGTTTTAAAATGGCCAGAAAATGGTAGCTTTGAGCCTGACATACTAGATAATTTGGAAGCTATTTTATTTAAAAGAAAAGCCCGGCCGGCAATGTTTGACTCTTTCCTCCTTTGGCGTAAGGAAGCCAAACAGAGAAAAATACAGGCTGCTCAGCAAAGATGATGAAGTTGATAATACGAAGGAAATTTCAGAGAGACAGCATCGTATGGCAATAGATAAATGCTATCCGATGTTGCCAGCTTCCCCCTCTGATAAAAGAAAGGATTTAGAGGAGGATTCCTTTATGTCTCGCCTATTGAGATTGCCTCCGCCCTATGTACAAGGTGCTAATGCACCCCCGTTGTTACAGCCTGTTCAGCCGCCAGTTGCACCTCCGCCTGCTCCGGCTCTTCCACATTTGCCCCCTCAAGTATTGCCGCCTTTGCCAGCTTCGCCTTCGACTCCTTTACCTTCATCTTCTTCGCCTTCCGCTCCTCCGGTAATTACTGATTTCCCTTCCGTTAGTTCGCCTAATACCTTGTCCCCTATTTTTATGTCCAATTTTCCGTCTATGCGTAAACGACTCACAGAAACGGTCTCTGGTCTTTTATCTCCTTTCTTTGAGGTGTTAAATGTGTCTCCGGCTTTTTCTCGAAGACAGTCTCGTAGTCAGTTCCCAGCTTCCGAAGAACGAGAAAAGTTGGACTCTCTCGCTCGTAAATGGATTGAGAAGGGTCCTCGGTATAGTGTACCCGACATTTTGCCTACCTTCTTACAGTGGAATGCGCCTACGCAGAGATATGTTTTCAATGCTATGTGTGATACTCTTATTAAAGGATGGAAGGATATGGACTTGGGTTCGGTTCCTCAGGGTCTGTTAGATATTCAGGCTGATTTTGATAAGGGACTCATTGTGGGTCCTAAGGTTGAGGACGCTGTAAAGACACTTGTTTCCTATAGAACCTTATTTACCTCACAGACTTTTCTAGATTCCGATCCTTCAGTTAGGTTAACACTGAAAAATTATCCAATGAGAGAGGTTCCTCCGGTATGGAGAGAAGAGGTTGCAGCAGTAGGTGCTAATCCAGCTATTCCTGCTCACTTCCAACAAATATGGGTACATGTCCCCTGGAAAAGATCTGAAGTTGGGCCCTTAAACAGTCTCTTCCGGATCCTCGTAAAAACCCTGCAGGTTATTATAAAGAATTTTCACAAACTGTTGAAGCCTGCATCATGAATTTAGCAGATATCGATATGTTGATGGGGAATGTAGTTCCACAAGCGTTATGTGCTAGGATTCGTAAAGAGAATCGTGCCCAAGAATTAGGTGGAAACTGGGATGCTATAATTGCCGCAGATAGAGACCAAGTGGGTGGTGCGAAGCCTGAGGCTTTGATTTCAGAACTCCCTGGTAGGATTATTACATTAATGAAAACGATGATGCTTGCCTTGAGAGTTAACTGGGATAAACTAGCCGCGTGTAAGCAGAAGAAAGATGAGAGTGTCTCCGATTTCTTCACTCGTTTTGAGGAGACATTCATTGATCACAGTGGTCAGGACATGACTACGGAGGGTGGACAGCGGTTATTTGTAGATAAGTTTGTATTTAATTTGCTTCCCGAGCTATCGCATAAGTTAAAAGACTCCGAAAGTTCATGGGCTGTTTCTTCTTCAGCTCAGATATTGGCTACTGCTCAATATTATGAAAATAGAGATAAAGAAGAAAAAGATAAGCAAGAGAAAAAGACTAAAGAATTGAAAACTAAGGTTCTCTTGCAACAGGCTTATCCACCTCGTTATGCTCAGCCCCAGTTTCAACAGCCTCCGCAGTTTCAGAGGGTGTATCAAAAACCTGAGCCATATATTCCGCGACCTTTGCTAGGTCCTAATCAATGTGCCTATTGTAGAGAGGAAGGTCATTTCAAGAATAGTTGTCCGGTTTTATTGCAGCGCAATGGGACACTATCTGCTTCACGAGGTCGTGGTGGCCTCCAGTCAGCAAACAGAGGTAGAGGTCGAGGTATATTGACCCAAGAACAGCGTTCCCTTCCTCCCTCTAGTTCCGTGAACCACTTTGATCAGCAAAACGCTCGATCTACACAGTATTACAATGAGGATTATTACATTGAAGACGGGAATGAAAGTCTTCATGCTAACTAGGACAGCCATGGACAAAGTAAGGGAGTTGTGTCGATTCCAGTAGATCAGAATGGACCTTATGTTAATGTCACTACAATGGGTGTTTCAGAGCCATTTCTTTTAGATACTGGTGCGATGAGAAGTTCTATCATTCATTCAAAACTCCCTGGGGCACCTTTGTCTGGCTTAACGAATATATCTGTAGGTTTTTCTGGCGCCCCAGTTCGCAATCCGGTTTCTTGCCCTTTGCCTATTTCAATTGGCCCTTATGATTTAGAAGTTCCGCTTCTCTTAACGAATGGTTGCGGCGAGAATCTATTGGGCTTGGATCTATTGAAAAGATTACATGCAACGATATATTGTTCTCCTTCTGGTGTATATCTCACCTTAGGACAGAAACTGATTTCTCCAATGTACTTGTCAAAAGATCAATTTCCTCCTGAATTGCTCTCTCTTCCTACAACGCTTTGGGCTACGGGTCCAAATGATGTTGGTTGTCTTGAAATTCCACCTTATGTTGTCACTCTCCAGCCCAATGTTGAATTACCACGTGTTCCTCAATATAGAATTTCCACTGAAGGTGAAAAAGCGCTTTTGGAAATAATTCATGACTTGATTCAGAAAGATGTGGTTGAGGAAACGAGAGGTAACATATGTAATAGCCCTATTCTTCCTGTTCTTAAACGCACTGATCCTTCTCAGCCTCCTGTATCGTTTTGTAATTGATCTTCGGGAGGTAAACAAAATTGTTGTACCATAGTTTCCCGTTGTCCCAGATATCACTGCGCTGTTAACGATGATACCTTCTACAGCGGTTTGGTTTTCTGTTATCGATCTGAAAAATGCTTTCTTTAGTATTCCCATTGCCGAAGAAAGTAGGGATATTTTTGGCTTCTCTCTTGGAGGCCGAAGCTTCCGGTTTAAGCGCGCACCTCAAGGCTATTGTGAAAGTCCCTCTATTTACAGTCAAGCTTTGAAATGTCATCTCGATGCTTTCTCTTTGTCGTCTGGTGCTGCTCTCATTCAGTACATGGACGATTTGCTAATCAGAGGATCTATGCAAGAATGTGACGGTTGCATTGTTGCGACACTTATCCGATCTTAATCATAAGGTTTCACCTTCTAAGCTACAATATGTTCGCCAAGAGGTTACCTACTTGGGTCATCTCTTATCAAAGGAGGGAAGACGATTAACCCCAGAACGTATCCAAGCTATTGCGCAAATGTCTGTGCCATCCATCTACTGACTACATTCTACTCAGAGACCTCAAGTTCCACCTAAACAACTCCATTGACCAAAACACCAGTCCCCTCCTGGGGAACCTCACCGTCTTCTCCTCCAGCGGGAACTTCAACTACAGCCACACCATCGAACTCTCCTGGACTGACCATCATTGTATACATCACGCATTCACCATGCCCACCGTACACCACCGCCATCATCGCCCTCCATCAAAGCTGGATCAAGGCCACCAAAGAACCTCTCATCAACTCCCTCAGCACTACCACTCCGCCAACGCTTACGGATGACAACACCGCAGCGCGCAACTTCCACCGATGGATCTCCAACTGCACCAACATCCTGGCACCCCTCAAGAAGAGACCAGGCAAACAACACTCCAAGAAGGCAAACTGGTTCATTACCGCCCTCCACTAGTACAGCCCCACCTGCAGATGTCTCGAGAAGAGATGGAGCCACAGCATCAATCAACCCCGCAACATAGTCACCCTTGCACCATGGTGCAAGGGTGCCTGCATTGGTGCATGGCAGCCATTGTGCGCCAACGTAGGGGAAAAAGACGGGGGTCTAATTCATGAGCCCCTTCTGACAGTTTTACCCTGCCGGTGCATCATTTACTTGACATATTTGCAGCGTGATTATTGAACCACGTTGCGCTGTATTTGCAAAGTGACTCATTTAGGCATATGCATGACTTTGTGAAGCAGTGTGCCACATTATACCTGCATCAGGTATGATGTATGCAGGGTGGGCATTCCCACGCAACAAGGCCTCATAGGAGTGGCACATTGAAATCCATCAGATTTCACTGCAACAATTGTAGGACGCCACTGCATCAGTACCTTACGCCTGCCTTATGGCATGCGTAAGGGTGACGCAGTGCCACAAGGATAGGCTGGCCCCATGCATTGCTGGAGTTGCGTCATGCTTGTGACACAACTGCAGCAATGTGTGACTTTAGCGTTGACAGAGAAGTCAGAATTACAGACATATCTGTCATCAAATGAGATATGGAGCGCTGTACAGTGAATACAGCGCATGCATAGTGTTGCAAGAAGGCATAGTGAAAAGTGTTGCAACGCTGTTTTGTCGCAGCGATGCAACACTTTTCATCAATGAGGCCCAGGAATGTGCCCTATCTTATTGGTGGTGCACATTCCTGCCCTGTAGTTTTGTCACAGGGCAGCGCAGCAACATTTCTTGCAGTGCTGTCCAACACCAAAACCTTCTGAGATGAAGTCCCAAGTGTTTGCACCATTTTTAAGACCAGCTATTTTCTGGTCTTAAAAAACTGCCTTTAACAGCAGTTAGAGGCAGTTTTTTGGGTTTTTCACCATACAAGGAATTCCTTGTAAATATCGCAAACTGGGGTTAGTGCCAGTTTTTGGACGGGAACGCCTACCTTGCATCTCATTTTCGTTAAGTCCCGCTAACAGAAGTGGCAATCTTGAAAGTTAACGTTTACGCTGGAAAAGTGCCGCTAACTGCAGTTAGTAGAAACTTGTAAATAAGACGATAAGAAAAGTCTCTGTAACATCAAAAAGTTTACGCTACATCTGCATTAAGTCCTTGTACATATGCCCCCGGGTCTCTAGTTGGAAGAGGATTGAATCCTATCAAGTAGGGACCACAATCCTAGTCAGGGTAAACTAGATACAAATAAAAGATAATCTGTGCTCACCCTCTGGTAGCTTGGTACAGAGCAGCCAGGCTTATCTTTAGAGGCAATGTGTAAAGTATTTGTGCAACATACACTCACAGTAACAGAATGAAAACACCACAAAAATACTCCACACAGGTTTAGAAATATTGAGAAGATTCTTATGAGAAAATCAAGACCAAAGCAAGAAAAGTCCAATAAGTAGAACAGGAATTATACATTTTTGAAGTAGAAACCAAAAATTGTGCTTAGAAGTTAATAAGGTCTCTTGAGGTTGTGCTAGACTGGGGTAAATCCAAAGTTATGTCGACCACAGTGGAGGGCAGGATGGCTACAGGTCTCAGACAGGTCACATTGACAAAGTACCTTGGATGGAGCAAGAGTCGACATTAAAGACTCAATGCAAGTAGTAAAGGAGGGCCACGTCATCATCGATCCCGTGGATGGAGGCAAAGCATTAGCACAGATCTGCACAGTCGATAAAGGCTTCGGCATTGAACCCCTTTACAATGCAGACCCTGAGACTACAGAACAGGGGGCAAGCCAGCCTGCTCTTGGACTTACTCTGGGTTCAAGTGAGATGGGTCTAGACCTTGTCCTCAGCAGGACAGAGATCAGCAAGGCAGCTCAGCAAAGCAGAAAGCAGTTCCATCAGGGCAGCAGACAGGCAAAGTGGCAATCCTTATAGCACAGCAGTCCAGTAGTATACTGTCTTGGTAGGGTCAGAGCCCCGGTCCTTTTAGCCAGGTGTGTCTTTGAAGTGGGAGTGATTTCTACCGGGAAAGCAAAAGTCAGAACTCAAGAAAATTCTTGGCACTAGTAAATATCCAAATCAAAGGAAATTCCTGCCAGGGGAACACTAACATCGCAGAGCACGAAGGGGTAACATTCTTGATTGGCCACTTTCAGGCTGACGCCAGCGCTGAACTCACTTTGATCAACAACTTCACACCAACTAAAGCCGCCCACAAGGAGCGCCTAGATTACCCACAAGAAATGCACCATCAGCAAAGTAACGAAATCTCTATAACTCAAACAAGTCGGGCCAAAATACTAAACAAAGCAAGATCAGATGGAGCACCAGGCCCAAACAGCCTGCCACAGTCCCTGTTTAAATTGAATACCCCCTTTTGGTCAAAACATTTAGCAATCCTTTTCAATTTCGCCTTAGAGAGCTCAATCACACCTGACTCTTGGCGAAGGGCAATTATCCATCTAATCTATAAGTCTGGCTCCCATTCATCCCCAAACAACTATAGGCTGATAGCCTTATTGGATAATGAGGCGAAGCACTTTGCAAGCCTCTTACTTGAAGAGCTGCGTTTTTGGGCTGTCTCGAAAGGGTTGATTTCCAAAAACACAAACAGGTTTTGCAGCAAATTCAGGTACTACATCTAATTTACTACCTCTAGCAACACTCATCGACAACGCAATCATCTCCTCCAAGGAGCTTTTCTGCTGTTGTGTAGATTTCAAGGCAACTTCCGACCAGGTTCCAAGGAAGGCCCTCTGGGCCAAGCTAACAAAATGGGGAATCCCGGCTACACTTCTAGATGCAATAGTTCAACTGCACACTAACACCTGGATCCAAGTTAAACTTGGCACCGGCTCACACCCATCAAGAAAAATACAGGCGTCAAGGGGAGTGAAACAGGGATGTGTGCTAGCCCCGCTGCTGTTCAACCTGTTCATAGCCGACCACTAAGCAGAATTAGATGCAATAAATAGCCACTCCCCCAAGATTAGTGGCGTCCAGTTCAGCAACCTCTTGTATGCCAACGATCTTGTCCTCTTCAGCCTCACGAGAGTCGGGTTGCAACGACTGCTAAATAAATTACACTGTTACCCCACCAAGAACAATCTGGAGGTTAATTTAAAGAAAACCCAAGTGGTCATATTCAGCAGGAAACGCTACATAGGTGGCGGCTGGTCATAAAGCAACTCTGAACTCTCAGATCATATTAATACCTTGGGATTACCATTGACTCTAGTGGCACTTTTGTCAAGCATCGTAATGACATCGCTATGAAAGCCATGGAACTTCAAGTTAGCTTCTCTAAACTTTCTAAAAAGCTGATTAGTCTGAGCCTAGTTCCAGTGTTGGAAGTTATGCGAGCAAACATTGGCTCCACCTATGGTTAGACATCAGCTCCAGTAACCCGGGCGGGTCATATAATTGGTTCTTCCCCGAATGCATGCAGCAACTTTTGGCAAGTGACCTGTGGAACATTAATCCAAGTAATGTAGCCTTCAAATTAAGTATTAAGAATCACACTCAACTGTGGTGCCGATTACGATCCTGGAAAAACCGGGTACGAACCACGGTCGGAGCGTTTTCTCCGTCCGACTCGTACCCGGTCGTAAAACTTTACACACATGGAAGTACGATTCGCACGGAAACACCATTTCCGTACGAATCGTACAAAACACCGTCCGACGAAATTATACATACCAATGTGATCCGGGAATGCGCCGACGTGACGTCGGGACGCTGTCAGGCAGCGTTCCACGACCCAGGAAGTACGATTCCAACCGACAGCAGTCCGGACGGCAATATTTTCACGGCACCCTTTTTTGGGTGCCGGAAAAGCGCAGTACGCCGCGAAACGACCAGAATAGGGGGCCCGGTACGCGCCGTACCCCCCCAGCCCCCATGAGTATGCGCTGTACCCCCCCAGCCCCCGTGAGTACGTGTCGACCCCCCTGTGTATGTACGGCCGTGTACGTGTCGACCCCCCGTGTATGTACACCCGTGTACGTTCGAGTCGTACCCCCACCCGTGTATGTACGCCCGTGTATGTGTCGAACCCCCTGTGTATGTACACCCATGTACGTTCGAGTCGTACCCCCACCCGCGCTGGGGGTACGCACCGTACATACACGGGTGGGGGTATGACTCGAACGTACACGGTTGTACATACACGGGGGGTTCGACATGTACACGACCGTACATACACGGGGGGGTCGACACGTACACGGGCGTACATACACGGGTGGGGGTACGACTCGAACGTACACAGGTGTACATACGCGGGGGATCGACACGTACTCACGGGGGCTGGGGGGGTACGGCGCGTATGTGGGCACATGTCTCCATGGTTGCAATGGGAGTTCGGTGCGGACGGTGTTTTTTCCATACGGTTGTGACATCGGACGCACGGGATGGATCGTACTTGCGCGGTCGGACTTCAATTTTCACGTTTGTACGGTAAATCGTCCGGGGAGGTGTCGGACACATTTTCCGACCCGAGGACGTGTGGGGAATTATTCCCAATGCGACTCGTATGGAGTTTTTCCCATGCAAATCGTAGTTGGCAGTTTGTACGGCACTTGTACGATTCGTACGGTAAAGAGACCGGATACGAGTCGTACGGGGAATTTTTTTACAGGATCGTGATCGGCACCTGTGTTTCTACTCTTCCGACAAGGTGTTCCTTGCCAAGCGTAAGCATGCACTGGCAGTAATCAACTCCTACCAGGTTGCCTCTCTTCCATCATATTTAGCTTGTACATACCATTTTTTACTTAAAACTTAGATTCTTGGCACCTAGACTAGGAGAGTGGCATTTTTTGCATCATCTACCCCAGTGGCGTCGTCCATCAGATGAGCTTGTGTGAAGGGGCTGTGGGGAATCAGTCGAGTCTCGGGAGCATGTTGTATGTCTTTGCCCAGCACGGATGACCCTGCGCAGATCAAAACTGAGGCACGAGTGGAACAGATTGGGAGTCCAGTCTTGAAGGCAGGGCATTATTGCGGCTCAGAATCTGGGAAATATGGCCCTAAACATCAGTTTCATAACCTCTGCATATCTTGCACACCGCAAGTTCAACCAGAAATCTCAGGTCCTGTGTCAAATCGAGGAAATGATCACTGTTGGACATACCAACGGCAGACCCTTGAAGTAACTTCCCAGTAATTTGGTGTCCCCTGGCTCAGCTTCTCAAAATCGAATTTGAATAATCTTTTAAACTAGAAGTCTGTGATCCTATGAAAACAGTTTGCCTTGCCAAAGGGACCATGACATTTTAAATTGTGTGGCCGAGGAAATGATGCAACACCAACACTTTGTTTCTGATCACCGTAACTCTGAACTTTACATATAAATTGGTGCCCCCTGGCTCAGCTTTGCAAAATTGAACTTGAAATCATCTCTTACATTAAAAGTTTGCAACCCACTGATAATAGCAGGGACTACAAAACTTTAAGCTGTGTGGGCGAGGAAAATATGAAATAGTATTGGATTCTACATTAAATTTGGGGTGGCTTAAAACAGATCAAGTCAAACTCGACCTAGGGAACACATTTAGCAAATTATGGTTGTCCTGTTGGATGGAAAAGTACTGAGCCCGCAAGCTGTTCAAGTCCCCTTGACTTCTCACTGGTCCACGAACATATTCTCCCCTCTGCGCTAGGTTGCACTTTTTCCAGTTCGGTGGCTTACTTGTTTTTATAAGGGATCGTTACTTTTATTGAATATACTCATTAACATAAATTTAGCCAATAATGTTACTGTCTTAGTTTTCTGAGCACGCGGGTGCAGTACAGTGAACACTGTTTGAATAATGTTTTAACCTTTTCTCTATTACATGGATTGTAATGATTTGATTAATAAAACAATAAAATAATATATATGGGTGATTTCAAAGCAGGCCCTTAAAGTGCACATGTCCACTTACATCCCAGCCCTATCTTCCAGGATATCTGTGAGGGGTAATCAGCCCTTTGTGTGGGACAGAGGACACTGCCTGTTCCGGTGTGTCAGCTCCCCCTCCCTCTTCCTGCTCAGGAAGAGCTGTTTGTGGCTGTCTGGAGGGAATGCACAAAGTGTAGCTGCCACCCATTCTAGACATATTGGAGCCAGCGGCAAGAAACACAGAGCAGTAAGAGCAGAGAAATGTCCACTTTCTGAAAGTGGCATTTCTAAAACAGTAATGTTAAATCCAACTTTACCACTAAAGAGGATTTATTATTAGCATCCCAAAGATATAAAACATGATGCAGCTACGCCTTTCTAATTACGAAATATAGTTTAAAGGGTATTAAAGGAGTTCCCAATGCTATCCTAAGTGAGGAGTATGCTTGTTTCTGGTCCAGAGAGGACCTGGCCTGGCAGCTCGGGCTGGAGTGTTCTCATGGGGAGCAGGGTCACTACTGATTTTTATATTGCTGGTTCCAAAATGGGGTGGCATGGTGAGCCAAAGAACAATGGGATTAACGCAGATCTCTTGACTGGGTTTGAGTGTCTGAAAGGTTTCAGCACTCCATCCAACATCTTGTTGTGTTTGCTACTTTCTAAAAGTGGCATTTCTAAAACAGCAATTTTAAATCCAACTTTACCATTAAAGAGGAATTACCATTACAATTGCAAAGAAATAAAACATGATGCACATACTCCTTTTTAATCAGGAATTACAGTTTAAAGGGTATTAAGGAACTCCCAATGCTATCCAAAGTGAGAGGTATACCTCGTAGTAGTGAAAAATAAATTTGGATTGTTGTCACCACCAGGATAATGCAAAACATAACAGTGCCTGTCCTCGCTTTTACCTTCACAGCACCCTGCCCTTGGGGCTACATAGGGTCTACCTTAGGGGTGACTTATCAATAATAAAAGGAGAGTTTAAGGCCTGGCAATTGGCTCTACATGCCACGTTGAAGTGGCAGTAAACTGCACCCACAGGCCTTGCAATGGCAGGCCTTTGACAGGTTTGAAAGGCTACTTGGGTGGGTGGCAAAATCAGTGCTGAAAGCCCACTAGTAGCAATTAATTTACAGGACCTGGGTACATGGTAGACCACTTTACAAGGAACTTACAAGTAAATTAAATATGCCAAACAGGTGTAAGCCAAATATACTATGTTTAGAGAAGAGAGGGCATGAGCTTTAGCACTGGTTAGTAGTGGGAGAGTGCTCAGAGTCCTAAAGCCAACATAAACTAGGTCAGAAAAAGAGGAGGAGGAAGACAAAAAGTTTGGGGTGACCCTTCAGAGAGGGCTATTTTCCAACAATATAAAGGACATTTAAGTGTCATTCAGAGATTTGTGATAGGTGTTAGCACAAATACTGTAACATACATTTTTGTCCTGGAATTACATTGGTAAAGGATCAATATTTCTGACAAATGACAGGCATGTTGAGATGCCAGGAGAGGTGATGATGGGCATTTATTTTGCTCAGCCTTCAGAAGGGGACAATATGGACAATATCTATCTTACACTGAAGTGCATCCATATATAAGTGTTGAGATATATTTAACTTTTTTATTTTATGGGAGCTATTGTTAGAACAAATGTAAGGTCAGGTGTATATTACATACGTTTGTAATTGTGGGAGTCTCTTGTATTTAGGTTTTCCTTAAGATTTGTTCCTATTATTATGGGAAGGTAATGTTGCCAGCTGCACTAGCTTCCCATCATGCAGTAAGTTCCTAATCATAAACAATGACACAACAAACATTGTTTCAATTGACCTTGATGTGCCAGAGTGTATTGGCATATACCCACACTACATTTAGATTGAAATTACTTTGGACTTTACAGTTTTCTTCAGGACACGCACAGAACAATAGTGAGCTTTTTTGCATGTTCTGGTGAAGATTTACTAAAAGAAAACATGTATCTTCATGACCACAGTAATGTGGACTGTTCTTATTACATACATTGATGTGTAGATAGGTGCACAGGCATAATATCGAGTCTGGAATATTGAAGTGCCAGAATATCGAGTTGGAAATATTGGAGTGGCAGAATATCGACATTAAGAATGTCGGTGACCAGAATATCGATTTGACGGTAAGAAATATCGTTTTCTGTAATATCAAAGTCAGTAATATTGTTTGTCAAAATATCATTGTTAATAACATCGATATTTATATTAGTGTTCTGTATTTAAGTATGTATGTTAAAAGTATGTGATATAATGTTTTTTTGTATAAGTATAGCTGTTTTTTTAATGTATGTGTGAAATTTTTAGAAGTGATTTATTTTATATCAATTACATTTTGCGTATTTTAGTTCTGTAGCAGTTGTGGGTTTATAGGGGAATAGGGTGGGAAGTAATTTAATTATAATAGAGTAATTAATAATTTTTATTCATTAGTATTTATTAATTAAATCTTAATTAAATATTAATTGGTTATTAAATGTATTAATTGATTAATTAATTATGTACAGTGTGGGTTTTTTTACGAGTGGGTTGTGGGTTTATAGGGGAATAGGGTGGGAAGTAATTTTATGAAAATAAAGTAATTAATAATTTTTATTGATTATTATTTATAATGACATTTGTATTAATTAAATATTAATTGGTTATTACATTTTATTAATTGATTAATTAATTAGTTATGTAAATTGTTGGTTTTTTGGAGTGAGTTGTGGGAATTAATTTATTTTCAGTAAAGTAATGAATAATTGTTTTTATTTATTGTGTTGTTTGTGGTATTTTATTTATTATTAATTGTTTGTTAATTAAAATTAATTGTTAAATATGTTAATTGTGTAAATTTTTTAGGAGTATTTTTTGCGTATATAGGGGAATATGGTGTGAATTATTTTATATTGCAATCATTAATAGTCATTTTTTTATTAAATAAAGTTGTTTGTAAAATGTTTTTTAAAACTTTCATAAAATAAGCTTTGTAGTCAATTTTTAGTACTTTTAAACATTATAGTATTTCTCTATGTTTTTTGATTTATTTTATCTTGATATGTTTTTTAATTTTGTGTTATTAACAATTTTTGTATCGTAGTTGGTTTTTTGTTTCTTTTTAATTTGTATTTCAATATTTCCGCTATCCAATACTTTCCCTAATGTTGCACTCACTGGAGTGGGAATAGTCATTTTTACCCCTCCGCTATCCAACACTTTCCCTACTGTTGCACTCTCTGGAGTGGGGAATATTAATTTTTACATCTACACTATCCAACACTTTCTCCACTGTTGCACTGTCTGGAGTGGGAATAGTAATTTTTTCCCCTTCGCTATCCAACACTTTCCCTATTGTTGCACTCTCAGGAGTGGAAATAGTAATTTCTACCCCTCCACTATCCAACATTTTCCTTACTGTTGCACTCTCTAGAGTGGGAATAGTAATTTTTACCCCTCCGCTATCCAACACTTTCCCTACTTTTGCAATCTCTGGGGTGGGAATAGTAATTTTTACCCCTCCACTATCCAACACTTTCCCTACTGTTGCACTCTCTAGAGTGGGAATAGTAATTTTTACACCTACGCTATCCAACAAATTTTCTACAGTTACACTCAATAGAGTTCAAAACGTAATTTTAAAAATGTATAAATATTTTAGTATTTTGTTTTACAATATCGTGTTTTTAATATTATATTTTATGTTATAGGTGTATGTATATATATATTATATAGCTAATTCTTTTATATTTATAACATTTTAAATTAAATTAAAGTTATTAGTTTATTAATATTTTTAAAGTAAATATACATTTATATATTTAATTTTATACATCTATGTTTAAATTTCTTAAATTAAATTTGTTTATTATATATTATTTAATGTTTATTATATGTAAGTAATTTTTTTGGTGTTAATTTTATAATATAAGTGTTTTAATATTATTTTTTTATACATTAAAAAACGGTATTTTGGACTTCGATATTTTTTACATCTATATTTTTTTCTCGATATTTTTGCCATTTACATTTTAAATATAGGATGTCGATATTTTGACTGTCGATATTTTTACATCAATATTTCTAACTTCTATATTTTTGTCATCAATATTATGTCAGTGATCCGTGTAGATACTGTTAGGAAACCACTCACCCGAAAACCAGGTTGTTCTTTTGGGAAGATGAGACGCTGGCTCCCAATACCCCCAAGATCGTACCTCCACCAAAGCGATTAAAAGCATTTTGCGCGATGAAAGAATCCCAGGGGAAAGGGGAATTGGATAAAATAAATAAAAGAGCAATCTCTGGTTTGGCGCACTTCTGATGACCTGTAAGATGTACGTGTTATTGTACTTAGCTCACTCGAGGCACTCTTCCAATGCCTAGGAGGAATTCCACATGGGTTACTGGGAAGACTTCCAAAGATCACACGCGTTTCCAGCGCGTTATAAAGGCAATCAGGTAAAAAGCAGAAAAGAAATTCATCAAAATACTCCGAGCCTCTCAACGGCTCTTAATGGTGTGGAAACATAATTCCATGGAACCCCAGTAAAGCTATTCCTCATGAGCCCAACTCGACCTGTAACAGCACTCCAGCGTGAGTTTAAATTACCGAAATATTGGCCAAGGTGAAATTGTCCTGAGCGCTCCAGCGCGACCAAAAACAAAAAGGGTCATGCGAATATACCGAGACTACTGCGACTTGTAACCGCGCTCCAGCGTGAGGTTCAGCGCGCCCACGAGAGACCAACTGTTTCTCTCAGCTGCACATTAGTCTCGGCATCAGGGTGGAGACCAGGGCTCGAGACTCCGAGCAGAGGTATGGCAACCAGCGGGACTGAAACAGCATTCCAGTTGTAATCACAGGTGACAAGCACCGGTTATTCAGTAGGCGGTGTTTAAGTAGAGAAGGAGTAGAGGTAGGACTGCAGATATCCCTCAGATGCATTATGGGAGATGTAGTTTTATGCCACACACTCTCACATATAACGGAGTGTACTGCAGTGTTTTCCCCTGCTATCTACGCCTAAACAGGACACAAATAATACAAATGACCATGCAATCTTTTTAATCAAGAACACATTGGACTTCGTATTCCAAATGTCCTTCTACAGGAATTGTTGGGGAAGGGGGTTCTTTTCTGGTTTAAATATTTTTAATAAGGATACATGGAAGGTAGGGTGCACAGGAAATTCTGGAGGTAATTCTAATTGAACTGTGACTGGAGTAAGAATCTTTAGAATTGAAAAAGGTCCAATATATCAAGGTTGTAACTTTCTTGGGCCTGCAATTTTTAGGTGTTTTGTGGAAAGCCAGACTTTGTCTCCTACCTTATATTTTGGTGTGGGTTCTCTTTATTTGTCTGCTTGTTTTTTCATACTTTCCTTATACTTATTTAAATGGATTATAGCCTGCTCTTGAATATCCAATACTTGTTGTAAACGTTCAGTGAAGGCAGGAATGAAAGAAGGTTCAATGAAACTGGTACGGCCTTAGGATGATGTCCTGTTAGGAAATAAAATGGTGTACAATGAGTAGCTACATGGGTGCTGTTATTGTATTTAAACTCTGCAATGGGCTAGGCTTTATCCCAATCACTAGTGATAGAGGCCCAAAGGCAGCGCAGGATCTGTATAAGGGTTTGGTTCATCCGTTCTGTTTGTTCATCCGTTTCTGGATGGAAAGCAGTAGATAGTGCTTCTTTCATGTCTAAGGGCCTCATTACGATGGCGGGCGGACTTTGTCTGCCCGCCACCGTATCGGAATACGGGACCGACCGCCAGAGGTGCGGTGGTCCCGTGAGGCCAATTAGGATGTGCCCGCCACACTGGCGGGCCCATTCTGGCCTTTTACATTGCGGCGGGCGGTGCTGTAAGCAGCACGCGCCGCAATGTAAAACAGGCATGTTGTGTATTGCCAAGCACATCGTGACAGGCACTGCGCAGTGCCTGCCACCTTGTTTATGGCAATGTAGGGGGTACCATAGGTACCCCCCAAGTACAGCCCCCCACCCCCCCCGGGGTCCTGTAACGGGCCCTCAAAGCAATTTCCGCCGGCCTTTCCATGGCGGCATCGCCGCCATGGAAAAGCCCAAAAAAATGCTCATCATAATATGGATGGCACTATATTGTGCCCCAGATCCGCACGGCAGGCAATCGTAACGATTGCCTGCCGGCGGAAAAGCGGTGGCCGGCTTTTCCATCCACCGTGGTACCCCCAGCCATGCTAATATGCGGGGGGAAATAAGGTATGGATGGCAGGCGGATCAGCGATCCACCCACCATCATTATAGGCCCCTAAGTTCTTACACAATTCTTTCCAAAATTTTTACGTAAATTGGCATCGCGATCAGATGTAATTTTTGTGGTAAACCATTTGGCCGCACTACATGGTTCATAAAGATGTTGCTGAGTTCAAGTGATGTAAGCAATTTGCGTAAGGGAACAAAATGCGCCATTTTGGACAAATAACCTACTACCACGAGGATAGTAGTATGACTATTAGCTGGTGGTAGATTTGTAATGAAGTCTAGACTAATGGTATCCCAGGGACTGGGGGGGTAGCCAAAGGTTGTAAAAAAACTGCAAGAGCTTTATGCAAGACTTTATTTCTAGCACAGACTAGTCATGTCTCAACATATTCTTTAACATCCTTAGCAACTGATGGCCACCAAAACAGTTTTTTTGCAATTTGCTAAAGTTTTTTGCCTTCCAGGATGACCTGCTTAAGCAGAGTCGGGATTCCAACTCAGGATGGGCACAAACACATATTTGTCATGAAATATTATTCCATCAATGATTGTATTTTTAGGATGTAACAACCATTCGTGTATATCTTGTTTTAGACTTTCTTGTTTTAATAAAAATAGAAAGTCTTGTTGGTGCAATAATTGTGTCTTTAGGTATAATTGGAGGAATAAAACTTTCATTTTTAGAGTCTGCTGAATGACCAAACGTGAAAGGATATCTGACTGTATTTGTTTGGAACCTGGTCGATACGTTATTACAAAATCAAAACCACTAAAGAAATGTAACCATCTCATCTGTCGCGCTGTTAATGCTTTTACTGAACTGAAAAACTGAAGGGGCCGATTCACAGAACTAATCTGAGACAAAATCCTAAACTTACTACTTTAGGTATTCACAGAAGGCATTTAGTGGTAGTAAAGTTAGTCCTAACTTTACTAGTACTAAATGCCTTCTGTGAATACCAAAAGTAGTAAGTTTATGATTTTGTCTCAGATTAGTTCCGTGAATCGGCCCCAAGATTTTTATGATCAGTAAATATGGTTACTGGATGCTTAGTCCCCATTAAGTGACAGCGCCATTCTGTGAAAAACAATTTTATGGCTAATAACCCTCTCTCTGTCACCTTTTAATTTTGCTCAGCAGGGAGCATTTGTTTTGAATAAAAGGCTACTTGGTGGATTTGTCCATTGATGGTATTTCTTTGGGAGAGCACTCCTCCTACAGCGACCTGAGAAGCGTCAGCTTCAACATAAAAAGGAAGATCTGGGTCGGGATGTCTCAAAATAGGTGCAGATGTAAATTTCTGTTTTAATATCAGAAAGGCCTGAGCCGCTTCTTCAGACCATAAGAAAGGTTGTCCTTTTCACAGAAGTTTAGTGATTGGATAGACAATTTCCGAAAACTGATGGATGAAACGTCTATAGAAATTTGCAAACCATAATACCTTTTGAACTTCTTTAATGGAACTAGGTTCTGGCCAATCAAGTATTGCAGTTATTTTCTTTGGGTCCATCATAATTCCCGTTGGAGACAGGAGGTATCCTAAAAACTCAACAGTATCAGTATTGAAGGTGCGTTTTTCCAATTTGATGAATAGATGTTTTTTTTGTAATCCTTTTAACACAGCCCTTACCTGTTGAATATGTTCATCCCTATTTTTAGAATAAATAAGAATGTCATCGATGTAGACTACTACAAAAATGTCAAGAAATGTTTGCAATACTCAATTTATGATGTATTGGAATGCTGCAGGAGCATTACACAGGCCAATGGGCATGACGGTGTACTCAAAGAAACCAGATTTAGTTCTAAATGCTGTTTTTATCACCCTCTTTGACCTGTATAAGATGATACACGCCAAGCAGATCCAATTTTGTGTACATAGTTGAATGCCGTAACTGATCCAAGAGTAGAGGAATCAGTGGTAATGGATATTTGTTTTTAATTGTAGCCATATTTAGTTCGCAATGATCAATACAAGCCCTTAAGCCTTCATCCCGTTTTTGGACAAAGAAAAGAGGCGAGGAGACAGGTGAGGTGGAATGACGAATGAAACCTAGTTCTAATAATTCATACAAATACTGTCTTAAGTATTGTACACTCGACTAGTAGGTAAATTGGCACCTGGATATACGTCGATGTGGCAGTCATATGACCTATGTGGAGGTAGGGTAGTGGCCTTCACTGGGTTGAAAATATCACTAAAATCTTAGTAGTCGACAGGTATTGTATCCAAAGAAGTTGTCGTATTAGCACAATGAAGCAAAGTTGTTGACTCTATATGTGCTTCTTGATAGCAATGTGTACGGCAATATAAAGAACCCAAGGTAACTGTTCTTGCCTACCAATCAATTTTAGGGTTGTGTGAAATTAATCATGGAACCCAAAGAATGACTCCAAAAGTGGGTGTGTCAATCAAATCGAAACTGATTTGTTATGTGTGACCATTCTGACAAACTAGTGTGATAGGAATCTTGTGAGTGGTAATTAAACCGGATGATAACTCAGAACAATCTACAGCACTGACTGGTTCAGGTTGTGTCTTTAAGACTGTAGGAATACTCAATTTTTTTACTAATTGTATATTACAAAAATTCCCTGTAGCTCCTGTGTCTAAGAGTACTGGAATTGCGTGTCTTAATAGTACAGTTAAAATGAGGGTGACCTGAATAGTAAAATGTTGTGGAATATGTGCTACAGTATTTGCTAAATGTTGGGAGATCTGTGGAGTTATTCCTCTCGACAGGATGAACCTCCTTACCTGACGAGATCTCTCGTTTTCCTGAGTCATAGTAGTGACAAGGTTGACCTTTTTGAAAACTTTTGGCCTAATGGTACAATCTTGGGCAAAATGTCCAGACTTTCCGCAATATAAGCACAAATTTAATTTTCGCCTACGTTCTTTTTCTTCAGTGGATAACGGACCCTTTATGCTCCCATTTGCATAGGCTCAGGTCCTGCATTTTGACTTCTGGCTCTTTTCTTTCAGTCTTTATAGAAATAATTTTACCATCAAAACATGACCTTTCCCCCTTGGGATCCCCTAAATGGTGATCCAGTTTCACAAAACGATCTATAAACGCAAAACAGTCATCTGGTAGTTCAACAATAGGAGCAAGGGCATCTTTTAACTCATCACTAAAATAACGAGGTTCGTTTGTCCTCAGGCCACTGAGTTTCAGTCAATAAAAGGTTAAAATGAGTAATATAACTCAGTAAGTCCTTGTTACCTTGTCTGAGATTCAAAAGTTTGTTATCTCTTGCTTGAACAAACGTATGCTTAGCAAATAATTTTGTCATGGTTAATTTTAATGCTGGCCAGTTACATAGGATGGGGTCATTATTACCAATTATGGAATTGACCAATTAGCAGCTACCCCTCCTAAATAAGAAAGGACAAATGCCACCTTACTTGCATCGGTTGGAAATGTGTGGGGCTTGCAAAGAAAGTGTAATTGACACTGACTAACAAAAACATTGAATTTAGAACTATCTCCAAAAACCTTTCAGGGGCTGCTAAGGGCACAGGACTAGGAACCGCTACTGTAACCTGTACTGGTGGTGAGGAGCATTCTGATGTCATATACATAGTTGGATTTTTACTCTTTGCACCCTTTTCAAAGGGATTCTTAAAAGGCTTTGCATAGGGGTATTCCAAGGACTGTCTCTGGGTCTATAACATAGTAACTCACTACGTAATTCTGCATTTTCATCCCTTCATTTTTGCAATTCCATATGTAAAGTCTGCAAAGAATGCTCCATTTCTTGTTGCCTATTAACATCGCTCATTAGAGCTTGGAACATGTCTTGAGTAACAGTATGGTCTTGGTCTAGGTCCATATCTCCCAAAAGGAACTTACATTTTTGTGGCTTGGCCTTCTGTTAGGAAAGCCCTCACCCGAAACACAGGTTGTTCCTTTGGGGAGATAAGTCGCTGGCTCCCAATACCCCCAATACCCTACCTCCACCAAAGCAATTAAAAACACTTTGTGCGAAGAAAGAATCCTAGGGGAAAGGGTAATTGGATAAAATAAATTAAAAAAGAGAGATAACAAACACAGCAATCTCTGGTTTGGCGCACTTCTGATGACCTGACAAGCTTCTTCTTTCTTCAGTACAATCTGGCACTATTTGCAGTACGGTATGTTTATCTAAACAACAAATGATATACAACTGTTCAGTTATATGTTTTATTTGCTATCATATTATTTACAACACACTAATCATTCAATGTCTATGATTTCTGTACTCCTCTCAAAACAGTCTATGACCCTTATAGACTGTATTTGCTCTTCCAAATATTGTTGGGATTATTCTTCAAATTAGATTTCTTAATTTACTCATGCACTATTGAAAGAAAAAAGAAAAATTAGCTCTTACACTAACAACCAGTTCGTTCACATGTTTTAGCTATCACAGGGTTAAATACTATTGCTTACTGTCTTTACCCAATGTTCTGATTCAATTAGAATTCCTGTTTTCTAAAGACGACAAGTGTTACATGCCCAAATAATAGTTCTGGTCCGTGGATTAATGTTCATTCACAGAAGTCTCTAATGCATAGGATTTGAATTTTAAAAAGAACCTGATTGTTCTTGGGACTGCATCAGCAAGAAGTGAAAGCAGAAAGAATTACCTTCGTTTAACTTTGTCCTTTTTCTTTTTCCTTACAGCTCTCGAGGGAACCAGGAAATGATGCGGTACTCCGGAAGGTTGTCCAGGCAACCAAAGTCAGCGAAGGCAGGAACTCGAGATGTCCAGGAGGGGAAGACGAAGTCAGGAACTGAAGCCGGAGAAGATAGGAGCCGAAGACCTTCACACGCTGGAATGCAGGTAAGCGGAAGAAACAATGAGGCCAAGCATTTCTGCTAGCGAGATGTTCCTTTTTATAGCTCCGGGACAGGTGGGGTTTAGTTTTGTGCAGTAAGTATGACTCATCATCAACTGGCAGAGTGCTACACATGGAAAACAGGTGTGACAGCAGAGAGAACTTGTAGGCCTTAGTCATGATTGCAATTAAGTCGTTTGACTAAACACAAGACTTTAGTTATTCTTACAATTCGCTTCCAATGCATGTATTTAAGCATATAAAAAAAGAAAACAAACAAACTACATGTCCACTTTCTAATGTTTTGCACAACTTCAAGGCGTATGTGTCGGACCATAAAATTAAAAGAAACAAAACTACTTGTCCACTTTCTAATGTTTGGCACAACTTCAAGGTGTATGTGTTGGACCATAACCTCAACTCAAAGGTCTTGCTTCCTGTCATTCTGTGGTTCCAGAATTGGTTAAACTTTGTGCATAATTCCTAACAGATACCTCCTATGATGGTGCTGAGATGGTGAGTAGTCATCGTCATCAATGAGAAGATATGCTGCACCTCCCAATAGCATGTTCATTGTGCCTTGAACAATGTAAAATGTTTGTAGTGACTGCTTATCCCCTTTTATTGGAGGGACACCGCCAGCTGTGGTGTGGAGAATTGTCCGCCATGGTGATGCAGACGGAAAGCAATATCTTGATTGTAAGGGCAGAGTTGTGAACGCTATGCCACTGTCTGTCACTTTTTGGGACTTTACTCCATCAGTGGAGGAGTCTGCATATGACAGAGATGACAGGGCCCTGACGAACTTTGGTCTGTCAAACTAGCAACCTATAGATCAGGCATTAGTATGGTTCCTGGCGGCAGACGGATGGACCATCGATATTCGACGGGCTGTCAGCATCCGCCAAGATATAAATCAGACCCAAAGTCTCTTCTCAGTGTATCATAAACTCTTATCAAAAGATGCACCACTTCCTAGATCACGTAATTGAGATACCATTTCAGGCTTGAGTAGTTGCTTTTTAGGTCCAAGCTCATGTCATCAACAGACTATAGACATATAAACAATACACAAGAAGGGATTTTGACACAGGCGTAGGGTTGTTTTGGTGAGCCTTGTCAGCCATAGCTTCTTGGATCTGTCCAGGTTTAATTTCACATAGGTTATTTCACATAGGTGATTGGCTAACAATGGATTATGTACACTCTCTAATACAAAGACATAATAAACTTCCATCCCAGGGAGCTGCTCTGGCCTGTCCCAGCCCCACATTTGTTTCTCTTTTATTATATGAGCTCACAGCAGTGCCACACAGACGAAGAGCAGCTCATTGCAAAGAATAAAGGCCTTTTCTATGTGCTGTAGATTGTTAATAATATAAATGTTAAGGTGTCTTCCGGTGCTTTTCCAGAACATAAAGTAGCTGCACTCAGAGTTTCGATGATGATTATCTCCATCATACTCAGGGCTGGGATACTTCTGTAGCCAATAGAAAGGAAATAAAGATCATTAGACTAGCAAAGGTGAACATGCAAAAGTGTTGCTGCTGAGCCCTCGCTATGATCTGCTGTGCTCAAAAGCATAGTCGATATTTTTCTATTGCTCCACCTACTTTCAACAAATGGTGAACAGCACAATATACATATTAGTGTATTAATCAGTTCATTGTACTTTTCAATCAACATGTTAATCAATAGTTGCTGACCTTCACATACGGACAGCAGATTATTTCCTATTAAATAATGAATTATACTGAATTTGCAATCACGAAGGAAGAACTGATAAAGGGAAACTACCACAGTGTCAACTTACACATGGAAGTCAGCAAAAATGAATTAACTACTTGACTGAAAATATTAGCACCACAAAAAACAATTCATATCTTCACTTGTGCTAAAAGGAGCCATACCCAGGAAGGACATCTACTAACGACTGAGGCACTGTGTTACTTGCAAGCTTTGAATGAATCTGAAACCCTCTCATTTCCCAACTCTGAAAGGAACTTCTTCCTTCGTGATGAGATAATACAGGACCTGGAGGTGGGTGAGGCTGTGCTCCATGTGTAAACCAAGAGCTTTCATCAATCATTCAGAGCAGTATAAGTGAGAATTATGGTCAAGTCATACTCTAGCACAACTAGAAACAGATATGTGGGGTATCGTTGGATGGAACATCCTGTCACTCACTACACCTGCATGCAGGGGAATCTCTGGGCCTCTTTGAAGGGCAAGGCGTTTGCTGCCTGCACAGTGAAAGGTGATCAGGCTGCTTTAAACAGCCGCTCCACATTCAAAGTCATACTGCCTGTGACAGGTGCAGCCAGTTAAAGGTAGGCCATTGTCCAGGCCAGGGCAGTGCACTCTATCAGTAATATGGGACAAGGTATCTTCTGCTGTACAGTCCATCAGTTCTTCAAAATAAGTCCAAGCAGTGACACTACAGGGAAAGCGATGATCTGTTTGCATGTCAGGCTTTGACAGGGCCTCAACCGCAGGATCTAGATGACCAAAATTGAAAGTAGCAGAGCATAATGGTTTATGGTGTGTTGGGTTATGGAGTGAACAGGATTGGAACATGTCATTTTGGGGCATATGGAAGGGTGTTATAGAGCAAGCGGTCTCCAAACGGATAGCTCAGGAGCTACTGGTAGGTCGCCAGTCTCCTGGAAGTAGCTCCCTGATGTTTATCCCAGCACAGTATGTAATTCAGAAGGTCTAGCCACATTGAAGAAGGCAGCAGTATTGATCGCCAGACTGCACACTGTGACAACCTGTGGAACTTGGAATATAATCCAAAACATGCTTAAAGCTGCTCTTTGAATGATAATTCATGTGTGCTTGGAAGATTTATAGCTGTTATTATTTCCTTCATGCCAGTGGGCCCTTGTTGCTGTGGTTTCATTAGTCATCTGAAGGCTTTTAATATTGATAACGTTTTTCCCAACATTGATGTTGGTAATCCTGTCTTATGCGTTGGGTGGTCAGTGTTCTATCATAACATAGAGTGCCAAAAAATTGTATCCAGAGTACTGACAACACAACATTATGAAGGATATTTTATATATGTAAGTATGGTTTAATTTGTGATATATATCTAACTGGTTGATACTATGAACCTGCAAAGTGTGTTCACTATTGTGGCTGTATCTGATGTGGTCACTACTGTAACAATGATCAATGATCAATGTCATTAGTAGCGCAAGACTATTTTTAGTTATCAGAAGTAGCTCTCACTAAAGAAAAGGCTGGACACTCTGGTATAGAGGTATAACATGGAGGTATTGGGGCTTTTAAGTTTTTTTCACACAGTAGAGAAGTATTTGAATACACTGCCCCTGCTAAGCTTTATTTTTCATGACCACATTGTGGTGCAGGGTCAATGACCCCTTAAATATTTATGATGTGTGAGACACAAACCTCCACATGGGACATAGGTATAAGACACTTCACATCACAATGTGTAGCACACAGCGCATACAACAGTGCTGTGTTACACATACACGTACATTCTTCTCTTTCTACAAAATGGACCCCGAGGATTCTGTTTTCAGCAGACACCTTCCTTTTAACCAACCTAAAGTTGTATTAATGGTGTTGCCACTCCAAATAAATATTCTACTTTTTGTATGCTCTTGGGTCGTGCCAAGGTAGCTCATGGAGAGTACGAAACCAAGGCAACTAGAGTGTCCTTTGAAAGTCAGAGTGAAAAACTTTACCTTGTTTGCTGGTGCTTAATCTGAGTTTACCCACGTCTAGCAATCACGCCTTGCGATATCTGTTGAAATCTATTGAGATGTGGTGTGACACATCACCAAATACACACATATTACACATGAAGGATATGCTGTGTGTGTTTATTCATCATAATATAACATATTTTTATAGAGTGCAATGTTCACTCCTATGGTGACCTCTTGGTGAACATGACAGAGAACAGATGCCTATTATTACCCATTCCATTTCTGATTACACTCATATACATTCGTACATTGGTTACAGCATTATTCCTATTTCAATACATTTTATTGCCTGACCAGAATACTCAATCAAACCAAGAAACCAAGTTTTTTTAATAGCATTTCCATATAAGTGCATGTGGGAGTTGTAGCATTTGTGCGCTCCAGTCAGCGCTCTCAAGCTTACCAACTCCATGCGTGAATAGCTTATCTAGTCCAGGTTTTATTTATTTTTTTGCATTCTGGTGCTTTTAGTCCTTTTTTTATTCCATTTTAAAGTCAGAACTAGACCTGGGTGGAGTTCACGGAGTTCTGCGTGACCCAAAAGCTAGGCTGCACTGCGTGGAGTTCCGCTAGCGGTGAGGTGCGTTAGGTTGCGCTGCTCACGCTGATTTTTAACGCCATGTGTTTGTCCCGTGCTGGAAAATCAGTGCAAGTGGCACCATGCGCAGCACAAGAAGGCGCAGCTTCTTTCTGCCACTCAGGTGGATGTTCTACTCGAGTGCCAACTTCCTCAACAAGAACGGAAGGTTTCTCAATGTGAGCGATCTGACCATCAACGACCACCTGTGTTGAGAAATCTCGCTGGGAGGTGGTCTGGTGTTGGATTTTTCTATCTCGCACTCGCCATTTAACATTGCCAGCCCTCCAAAAACTTTTCGGAACTCCACATGTAGCGTGTTGTACGGAAAATGGAGCGGAATTCACCGCCCAGGCCTAGTCAGAACTATGCCTATCAAAGCACACATAAAAAACCGGGCTGGGTGAGCTGCTCACTCATGGAACAGGGGAACAATTATGTTAAAAAATACAGGGACCAGCACAGAGCTGCTTCAATGACATGGAGTCACCAGGTTAGCCAAAGTGCATCTGAATAACCGGAGTTGCACATGCAGAATTGGTGTTTTTTCACAAATCTAAAAATGCACATTACCAGATCAAACGATTGAGCGAGGTAGAAGAAAATTACATTTTGATTCTTTTTTTTCATGTTTACTGTAATTCTATATAAAAACTGGGTATTCCCTATACATTCATCAAGACCCACGCCTTTTCTGGATTTCTTGCCATTATACTCTGAAGAATTGTCTCCTGAAAGAATCTGTTACACGAGCGAGATTTATTTATAATGTGTTATTGATACATTTCTTGTTACCAGCATCTTTACAGACAGAGCAGGTTTTCTTTTTTGCCCATTGTTTTACTAGGAAATTACTTCCAAATGAGATGTGCAAAAATACCAGAGCTGGCACTGGGCGAGTAGCATGGACGTGAAAAGGTCAGTTCCAAATCAAGTACCTCATTATTCCAAAAGCACCTTATGATAACGTGCTCTGTCATATTTTTCGAAACTACTCAAATCCTTCTTGTTTTTATTTTTTCTCTGTGATGTGCACTGACCTCTTGTTAATGCACCATCATTTGAGCTTTTTTTTTTGTTGCTTTGAATACAGCTTTCATATATATCATTTATCAGTTCTGCGTTTCTAATGTTGTTCCATTAGTACATCTTGCCCTCTCTCGCTTGTATGTCAATGTATTGATTGGACAGCAGCAGCCGAGAGAGCCTGTGTTGGCACCACTTGTTCCTGCTGAGTGTTTGGTTGCATCTCACGCACTGTAAACCTTTGGTATTGTATTACACATGTCTCTACTGCTCTCGCAGTCACAGGAGGGGGAAAAAAACATCTTCACGTTATGAGCACATTCCTTTGGCAGCCTGTGCCGAACAAATGCCCTTTCGAGTGGTTCTCAGGAGCAATCTGAAAGCTGTTAGTTCAGAGGTAAGAGGCAGCCGGCCCAGGGACTTGACATCCGCCTGCGGAGGGAGTACTTCAGCTCAGAGGTCTGAAATCCCACAGCGGGGAGCTTTCCTGCAGCCCGTGCGGTTGTTACGTTCCTCTCTTCTCTTCTATATAAATAATATATTTAATAGTTTCCTGTCTGCTTGATGCTGTCTCCTGTTAGGAAGTTGACAGTTCAATCGCCGTGCCCTTCGCGTGTTGCACTGCAAATCGCTACAGATACTGTCTGCAAAACGGATTTATCTTTTTAAGTTGAACGTGACAGCCTTTGTAGGGAGGCTCACATTTGTTTGCTCTCTGCAATATTTATATAAAAATGTGCTTTCTATACACAGGCAAGAGTGTGACATTTTTTGACAGCGGAAGAGAATTATTGACTGTTGGTGGCGGTGAGGAATAGGTAGAAAGGTGCAGTCTTCAGATTACCAAATATTTCTAAAATTCCCACTGATATTGGGAAATGTGGAATCACCACATTGCTTCAGAAATATTGGCACCGGAAAAAAAATGGTGAGAAATGTGCTTTCTATACACAGACAAGAGTGTGACATTTTTTGACAGCGGAAGAGAATTATTGACTGTTGGTGGCGGTGAGGAATAGGTAGAAAGGTGCAGTCTTCAGATTACCAAATATTTCTAAAATTCCCACTGATATTGGGAAATGTGGAATCACCACATTGCTTCAGAAATATTGGCACCGGAAAAAAAATGGTGAGAAATGGAGGACAAAAAATATAAAAATGTCTGTTAGAAGGTCAGATATTAACACGTGAGTTTTACAGCATTTCTGCACTTGTTGCTACACGCAACTACTAACTGTGGGGCATATTAGCAACGCTTTGCGATAACTATCGCAAAGCGTGCTTAGCGCTCCTTTTCCTAATGCCCGCTATCGCAGGTTTTTATCGCGGAGATACCGCGTTATTAACAACGCATATCTCCAAGGCGATAAAAATTCCTGCGATAGTGGGGAAATCGCCGTTTTGCAGGGAACATTGCTGGTTTTCCAGCGATGTTCCCTGCAAAATGGCGATAACCTTGCTGATACGACCCTAATACTAAGGTCTGCTAAAATGCTAGGGCATCCTTGCTGACAGCGCGAAGCGACGTTATGGATGTTCTGACATGTAGTGAATGTCAGGAACGCCAAAGATGCAAAGGTAGGCGTAGTGAAAAAGGGTGCTAACATGCGAATATGCATGTTAGCACCCTCTTGCTGATAGGGCGATGTTTTTATCTCCGCTTTTCTGGCTTTTAAAGCCAAAAAAGCGGAGATAAAGCCCTTGCTGATATGCCCCTGTGTTATTGTCATTACGATTTAGAAAGAGGACTGGCCCGAAAGGGGTCACCCTCCTTAAAAATTGAAATGACATGTCTCGATCAGTATTTCCACATCGAGTCTTATCGTAATGGATTTTCAAAGTGAAAGCTGTCCATGACATAAAGATTCCAACTTGTGAGTGTGGCTTGGGCGTTGAATGAAACACAAACAATGTCTCAACAGGCAATATTGATAGGCTATTAAATAAAACATCCACATATAGTTGCAAAGAGGAAGAGCAGGGAGACTCCAAGGTAAAGGGATGTGCCAGGGGCACTATATATTCAGAACATGTATAGGAAAACAACAGTATAAGCACTGTTTACACTGAATGTGAGTGTAACCTGAAAAAACATTGTGCGCATATGTTCTCGTGGCACACATTTTGGATGGCGCAAGAGACACATGACACAGCGACGGGCGGTGCAGGGGGAGCAATTGTGATAATATTTACAAGGTACTTAAGGGGGGCATTAGGGGAGCATACATTGGTCCAAGGAATGGCTGTATGCTGGTTCTTAACCTTTTCAGTTCTGTTGACCCCCATTTAACCATTACTGGAATCCAGGGACCCCTACTATATCTTTATTGAAATCTGGGCCCTGCACTGGGTCGTTACTGGAAGCCAGAGACCGCGGCCTGAGAATTTTCAATGATTTGAAACACAAAACAATACACACAAAAAAATACAGAAACAAGCATTTATCAAACAAATACGCATAGATGTAATATTTTATTTAATTCACAAACAAATATAAAAAAATGATTTCTTTTATTTTAAAGGGATGGTTAGAACTTTTCTAAATTCAATGGAGGTCACTCATTGTCCATACTGTGTTCTGTTTGATGCACTTGCTCTGCTCCCACAATTCAATCTAAGGATTCTAACTTAATGTATAGCCTTCATTTTAAAATGCCTTGACATTTACACATTTTACAACTTTAAATTTTACATTATGTTCCTTTATGTATATACTCTTCATTAATCTGTTAACATTATTTAATTTTCTAAGCAGTTGCAGACCCCCTGAGTCGGCTTCGCGAACCTCCAGGGCACTCCCGACCACAGGTTAAGAACTACTGCTCTAGAATACCAATAATAGAATGTCTGCATTATTTTTCATTCCAGCATCTGTCCTTTTGAGGGACAGTGGCTGAAATAAAAAATAAGCATTGGTTAAGCTAATCATTCAATGGTGGGAAATGAAAAAAAAGTACTTTGCAATCAGTTAGTGGGGAAGGTGAACTGAAGACATTAATGTTTAGTGTAATTGAATTGTGGTCCAAAAAAGAGCACTGGTGCGTGATTGTGCTTGCAAATGCGAACCCCTCAAGTTTGACAAGTCCTGAGAGGGTTGCAAAAATCAACTTCCATACCTTCAATCACAAAAGTAATTGTCCACTTTGACAAGGTCTTTCCATGGAAGAGACGAGAAAGAAGGCGGGATGACAGCAAGGCTAGTGAGGACAGAGCAAGAAAAATGGGGAGGTGCTAGAGCGCCGGGACACAAACAGGCAAAACGCTACAAAGCTCTGATAGCGTCACGAGAAGGGAAGGGCAGAAGGTAGCAGCGGAAGGAAAAAGGAGAGCAAGGGATAGCGCAGAGTCAAAAAGAGTTTGGATACTATGGTAAACAGAGAGAAGCTGAATGGAGCAGCATAAGACAATGCAAAAGCAAGGTCCTAGCAGCAGCCACTGGGACATATATCAAGGTGACAAATGGAAATGTGCGAGATTGCAAAGGCATGCAGACATACAAGAATACCAGGAGGTAAGAAGACATACTCTTTGAATGAGAAGAAAAAGGCAAATGCTTCAGAAACATGCAAAAGGGAAATAGTTCCCTGACGTCAACAGTGAAATATAAACTCCGCCTGTCAAAAAAGAAGATACTACCAAAATGCTCCAGGGGTGGGACACATACAAGAATAGAGAGAAAAGCGATCACACCAGGAGCTGGAAACGGAAATAGATAAAAAGCCATCCAAACATGAGCAAGAGGTAGCCTTAAAGCCCGTTTTCTGAAAATATTAAAGTATTGCTTACAATGCATCTGCAACAGCCAACTAAAGTTATGGGGTGCAATATCACAAAATATTTTGTGAATTTGAATGCAAGTATGGGGTTCTGCTGTTCCATACATCCCTCCATTCGAACATTCACAAGAGGTTGCAAGGAGTCCCACACTTATTCTCTGCATATTTATATTTCTGACAAAGGATGTTTGCATATTTTTGTGGCCTGACGCTGTACGGTCCGAGAGCTTTGTACATCTCTTGCATCACACTGCAGTGCAAAAATTGTGCTGCCAGCAGCCTCCTTTGTACACCAGGCCCATCGATGGGGAATAAGATTACTAGCTACACAATCAAACAACGTTTGATTTTAAAGGGCCAGCGACTGTAGTAATGTTGGTAAAGAAGCAATCTGCTGTGGACAATTCCAAAAGGTAGTTTCCAATTCCTTCAAAATCGTACACACATTGCTTAAAATTTCCCATGGTTAACAGGTGTATTAAAATATTTGTGGCTGTACATGATCAGACGTACATCCATAAATGGGCATAAATCAAAGTTTACATATCATCTAACTTGCAAACGTCATTGTGAAGGTAGTCCACTGAAGAACGCTTTCCGTTGTGCACCATCAAGGCACACTTTAACCTGAAGGTGATGTCATGCCAGCACCACAACATGCATTAATTCTGTCACGTGTTATCATCACAACCCAAAGGGCTGAAGCACTGATAGACTGTATGGACGCTCATTCACTTCATTTGCTTGAATCTACTCAGACCTAATGCTTTGGATGGGCTCGGCATTGCAGCTCCGTTGGAGTGGAGGAGCGTCACCCCACTTAAGTGCCCCCCAAAGCTCCAGAGATTAAAAATAAAATGGTAGTTCATTACTATTTTTTTTTTTTCATTGTCCCTTCCTGAACCGAGCATCAGGACGGGCAGGGGCCTGTTGAGTGATAGCAGGGGGGAGTGGTGGTCAGAGGGCTGCTTTTGCACTGTTTAAAGTGCGCATGTCCCTTTGGCCGGCCTTCTTGCAATGGCCAGCCAGACATGCACACTTTAAACCTCTCAACCCAGCTGTCTTAAGATAGCTAGGTTGAGAGCAATTGCAGGAACCCAGTGCCCTCAGGAGCACTGACAAAGGCTGCTCCCTCCAGTCAGGGCACTACTCACATGCTAGTTAACAGCACGTGAGCAGACAGGATTTGTCGAGGGAGTTTGCTGGGGCCTGCACTGCAGTCCCAGCAGAAGCAGTCAGAGTGAGGAGGATGTCATTGTCACCATCCACTAAGTATTTTACTTTTTTTGTTTTTTTGTTTTGCCTCCTCCCCCCTTCAGTAGATTAGGGTGACCAGATTCTGAAAACAGAAAACGGGGACAGGTCATAGACATAGAAGTAGGACTACGGTTTGCAGTAACTATCGACATAAAAGTAGGACTATTTGACAACTGTCATAGACATAGAAAAAGGACTACAATGACAGCTCCCTCCACAGACCAAGATGATGCATTACAGACAACAAATCCGAGGTCTTTTATTGGCACCCCTCTTCTTTACGCAGCAGCATTAGTACTTTTTATTACATTTACACTTTTAAGGACGATAGCATATATTTGCCAAAAATCAATAAAACACCACAGGCTAGCAAACGCCAGATTTACTAGTTTTATCAATGCTCGTTTATATAGCTGTGCGTCAGCACCACGTAAAGTACAACTCACTCATGTTGCTTAGTTGCTCGTGACAGAAAAGCATGGGAGGTAATCTGCGGAATGCTAAATTGCCAAATGGCAGCAATGGACCAATGTAAGAAAAACACTTCTCTCCAGGTATTACTGCCTTAGGGTCTTAAGGGTCGCAAAGGCTGGCCGACCACACAGTCCTCCCACATTTGCGTGGTCACTGCTGGGATGTCATGTTACCTTACTGGGGTATGTATAGTGCACTCTAGCCATTGGTATCATCTCATAGTGCAGTAGTGTGAAGACCTGAGCAAAAAGCTTGAGCAGCGCTGCTCGCCTCTCCCACAGGCATTAACCCTGTTCCTTTAAGTCCTTTCCAGCTAAACAGTATGCCGTGATCTGAAAGTTCAGTCAAAAGGTCAAGTCATAGCTTTGATATGGAGAACACAGAGCATGCATCAATTGGTTATGAATAAAACATGCAATGAGCAATACATTAATCCTTGCACGGTATGCATAAGGACTACTGAAAAGTTTGTATGGCTATGAATACAAGCTACAGGACGAAGAAATATTATTTTATCCAAAGTAGAAAATTTTGATAAGAGACATGGGCTAGGCAATTGAAGATCTTTTGGATTGCCACCTGGACAGCATGCTTGCTGATGCAAGCAATAGATGCACAACTTCCATGTGCAACTGACGAGCTAATAATTACAGATCTTTGGCTAAGTGCAATTTAATGGCTTTGGGAATGTGCAATATCTAGGCTACTGATACAACTAAAAGACCACTAATGCAAGCAAAGGGCATGATATGGGAATGTGCAATGTGCAATCTATATGTTCTTGGTATATGAAACAGATAAGCTATTGCCACATATTCACGTTTAGTAAATATGTTTAAATAATGCAACAATAGGGGACATTTTATACAATCTGAAAAACATGTTGGAAACAATGAGCAGATTTAATAGCCAAGCAGGTTCAACCTGAAGCCACTGAATGAAGGCCTCAAATAGCGACTCAGCCTTTTACCTGATCACCAGTGTTCCGTTTCCCAGGATTTCTGTTCTGATCTTGGAACTGGTAGAAATGAATGGTTGGAGCTTGAGAAGGACGTTGGGGACATCATCACCACATGTGTTAGCGGACACTCATCCTAACATTCAGAAATACTTTAAAGTTTCTGTTTCATGTACTTCTAGGTGGGATATCTGGGGGAGCAGCAAACTCACAGTCTCTACAGATCACAGAAGTTCAGAAAGTTCATAACCTCGGGTTGCTTCTTAATATCACTATTTCCTCCTCTAGGGAAGATTTAGTTTTGATGATATGCAATTGTTCAGATATGGCTGGCACGATGACGTAGGTGGTGCTGAGTGTGAAAAGAGAGGGAAATCCTGAGAGAAAATATCTCTCTTCAAAGGATTTCCCTTTCTGCTACAGCGCTGACCTCAGTGACGTCACACGCCGTAAACAGTGCAAAGAGAGCATGCACGCGCATGCTCAGCCGGAACAATGAAAAAACTGGATATTTCTGTGTTTAACCCAGACACTGTTTGAAAACCGGGACATTTGAGTCACTTGGAGAAAAGTGTCGGGACACAGGGACACTTCTCCAAAAACGGGGGTCGTCCGGGGAAAACCGGGACATCTGGTCACCCTACAGTAGATGCCAGGCGCCACTGGTGCAGTGTGTTTAGAGATTAATTTGTTCATGTAGCAAATGTCTCCATGTTGGCCTCTGGGACTACTGCGGCATGCTCTCTCTTCCCTTAAAGTGAATAACGGCAGCAGTATGCCCCGAGAGCTACACTTCACGGAGCCTCTGACTTGAATTGTGGCAGAGGATTCAGCTGGCAACAGAAGCGATATGGCAGCGGGCACTGTAGGCTGTCTCTCACCAGTGCTGCTACAATGCCACTATGAGCCTGTCTGCCTAGTTTGAGCACAGCACTTGCAGAATCTCGACCCTCCATCCTTCAGGTCAGTGTTAGAGAGGGGTGGGATTGTTTATATTTCACAAAGGTTGATACTTCCGTCTCCCATTCTCCAACTCACTTCAGTCCTGTTTCTGTCTGATGAAATCAGATGTAGTTCACTCTTACAGAGCCACCCAGAGGCCCTGAAACAAAAGGATTAAACAATACCTGCTACCAGATATTAATTTTCTATATGCAATAACTGTTCTGTACAATGGATATCAGAGGACTCTCACCACAACAATGGATTGGCACATTAACTACACCCTATCATATAAAATCAACAAAGATGATTACACCTTACCACTTTCTAATTTCACCAACCGCCACTGGGACTCTGCTGCACTTTTCTGGCATCTATCTTTTCCAAAGGGTCAGAACTCAATATGTATGAAACTGCAAGCTGACAAATTATCAGTACACCCTCTTCAAGGGATACTTCAAATCTTCCTCCTGAGAAAGTCCCATTCTCAGGACAAGCAATGAAAGATCTCCCACCTGCATTGCATTCTTGATTGAAGTTATACAAGACCTGTAATTGGAGCAACATTTAACACACTATCTGGTACAAAACATTGGTCATATTACCCTGGTTCACCACAAAGTGCCAGGAACTGCTAAATATTGAACCCTCCTTTTTTTAACTGAGGTTATTATACTCACACAAACTCCTCCCTTTTGCCTCACATTCTATTGCGGAGGTACTCTTTTTTGTCCCTCTTACACCACCTCTCTCCTTTCCCATTGCGCCCAGGCTCCCACACCTTCTTGCCCCAGTGTCCCACATCCCATTACATTTTTTTATTCACTTTGTTTTCACCTCATCCTCCCTGCATTGCCCCTGATACTCCACTTACTTGCTGAACCCTCTTTTTTTAATGAGGGTTTCCGCAAAGCCCCTCCTTTTCTCCTTACTTTTTTGAGGAGGTTGGTGTGACTCATTTAAACTTCCTTGTTACGTTTGTCCTTGCTGCCCTAATCCCTCATTCTCCAAATTGCTTTTCTACTCCTTGTCAATTCAGTTTTCAGACATAAGTCCATTCTATCAAAGGGTGTTTAGTTTTTGTTTTTTTTTAGATGAAGTAGTATTAGTTAAGTTGTTTTTTACCAGTTTAAGGTAGATGCAGAGAAGTTGCATTCCCTTCATATTCTAAGTTTGAAACTAGCAGCATGGCTTTAAGCCGCTCGGCTGAAACACAATGGAGCAAGACTTCCATGGGAATCAATGGCATGCGTATTGTGTAACATTTGCAGTGCTCAGTATCAATTTCCAATAAGGACATTTGTTGGTAATTTAGGCCAGAAGTTTTAAAGAAAATGGTTTTGAATATTTTGATTATGGCTTCTTTGACAGCGCCAATTTTTGCAGGTTCCTTATATTTCACTCAGCAGTATACATATTATTTTACAATATCCAGTTCTTTGTTTTGCCCGACTTATGGTTTGATATACCATACAATTCAATATTGTCTTTCAGAAATTGTTTAATTTACTATTGCCTTAGAGCCCGACTTAGCAGGCTCTACCGGCCGTTTAAGGCCCACTCTAGCATTAAAGGCCCGAGCCGAAGGCTATGGAGGGCTCTAAGGCTATTTGAGCATTCCGCCCCTAGAGGGCAGAATGTTCTAATTTGTAAAAAAAAGGCCTCACAGAGCTCGAGGGGGTTTAAATCCCCTTGGGCTCCGTGAGGCCTTTGTTCACAGCAACAGCTGTGAACAAACATTGGACTGTTGATGCTACGGGATTCTAACAGCCATTAGAAACCCAGAGTAGTCCATTGTCTTCAATGGAGAGGTCAACATTCTAATGTTCCAATTCCCTATATATGCAGATTTCTGTGCTATGTCATTTACTTCCCTATATATAAAGATAGATAGGGAAGTAAATGACATAGCACAGAAATCTGCAGATGATCACATGTGCACCCACAGTTGTTTTCTACAGCAACAGTGTGGGTCTGTAAAGGGACCCCCTCGAGCAACCCCACCTTACCTGATAAACGCAACTGCAGTTCCTGTCCGACATCCTCTGCATATTCCAATCAAGGGTACCTGAAAGAGAAAAAGGACAACAAATTAGAAAAACGATGGAAAGCAGAGGATAGTTCAAAATCACTGACGATGGAATTCTCCTTTCAGGAGAAGGGGGGCAGGGCCATGCAAGGTTGGCGGGTTTGAGAGGAGCATCTGGAGAGATTTTTGAAAGGTTGCAGTCGAATGCGGAAGGTGAATGTTAGAAATGGGCGTCTCTAGGTGGCAGAGGTAGGTACCTTTGTCCAAATAGGGACCCTTCTTCCTAGTCAGGATAAGGGATTTACACTCCTAATATAACCCCTCCTCACCCCCTTGGTAGCTTGGAAGGAGCAGTCAGGCTTATATTAGAGGTATTGTGTAAACCATTTGCACATAACTAACAAGTGTAAGCACTGCAAATATACTTAAGACAAGACCAAAAACGATAAAGAATCAGCAATATAGTACTTGAAAAATAGATACTTTACAAGATGTCTTCTAAACTGAAGAAATACCTCAAAAAAACAGCTTGTACGAGTCGGTAGCTCCTTCCGGGGCTACCGTGATGCTGAAAACAACAGAGTCTAACAGTTCCAGCCGACCACGTCGATACAGGCCAGGAAAAGCATGAACACACTTGGCAACAGTACCTTTCTCATTGCGGCTTACATGGGGGTGCGAGCCAGTCGTGGCAACCATGCGTTTGCATTGCAAAATGGAAGCAGTGCAGGGTGTGGTGTCCTCTCTATGCGGTGCACTCAGTGGCTCTGTGATGATCGTCCAGATGGCGTCGGTGAGACCAAGGCTTACAGTGCAGGGCGAGAGGTGCTTGATGCGGTGCTTGCAGGTTACGGTGCAGGTGACAGAGCCGGGTTGTGGGATCTGGGGTCGGTCAGCCCAGACGGCTGTGTGGGATGAGGCGGTGCATCGTGAAACTTTATGATTGGTCCCCCCAACCACGATGCGGTCATGGGTGTCTAGTCAGCAGCAGCGAGAGCATCGGTGAGACCAGGATGACGAAGTGAAGTGAGGTGGTGCAGACTGCGGTGCCCACAGGTCATGGTGCAAGCAGCGGCTCGTTGGCAGCGGTGTCGGTCGTTGTCATCAGTGAGACAAGGGGTGTGGTGCAAGATGCAGACGGTGCGGTCTGAGACCAGCGACTACGTCGGTGACGGAGTCGGTTGTGGTTCCCTTCTCTTGGGCAACTGAAACTGCGGTTCCAGAAGCGGTACCCAGAGGTTGGTGAAGTGTTTGCAGCCCCTGTCATCCAAAGCTAGAAAGTCAATCCACAAACCTAGCACACTGGATGGCTGAGCAAGAAAATACTTACTTTCTAAAAGCGGTAGTTTCAAAACACAGAATGTAAAAATCACCTTCACTAAAAGATGCATCTTTAGATTCTCAGTTCAGGCATACTAAACTTTATTTCTCTACCTTGTTTCCAGGGTCAGTTATGTTTATAAGATGTTATAAACAATATCCCCATTCTTTCCTATGGCAACACGTAGCCTTGAAATAGTGAAAAACAAAATTGGCAGTAATTCAGTATCAGGACATGCCACACACACCAGGGCATTTCCTATCTTTCACAGACACTGCACCCTGCCCACAGGGGTACCTTGGGCCTACCTTAGGGGTGACTGACATGTAAGAAAAGGGAAGGTTAGTACCTGGCAAGTGGGTACACTTGCCAAGTAGACATGGCAGATACAAACTGTGTGCAGACTCTGCAGTGGCAGGTCTGAGTTACCTTTTCTGGGCTACTCATGTGGGTGGCACAACCAGTGCTGCAGGCCCACTAGTAGCATTTGATTTACAGGCCCTGGCACACTCAGTGCACTTTACTAGGGACTGACAAGTAAATCAAATATGCCAATCATGGAAACACCAATCCATACCACAATTTACACAGCGAGCATATGCACTTTAGCACTGATCAGCAGTGATAAAGTGCCCAGTGTCCTAAAACCAACAATAGTATGTCAGGAAAAAATAGGAGGAAGAAGCAAAAAGTTTAGGGATACCCTGCAAAAAGGGCCATCTCCAACAGTGAGACATGGAGACTGCAGCGTTATGAGGAGGAAACGGAGAAGAAAACAGGCACCTGTGGAACAAGGAGGAAGAGAGGTCTAGCACTAATCAGGGGAGACCCGGGGCTGAGAAGGAGATGGAAGAATCCACGGAAAGCTGGTCTGAAGAGTGGTGAACACCGCTAGATGAGACGCAGCAGCCTGACTAGTGCGGTGAGTGAGTGGAGCTGAAACTGGCCTAAAAGGGAGTAATGTAGGGAGAAAATAAGTTGAAGTACATAGCCAAGATATGTTCTGGTTTGACATTTGGCAACTCCTTAACCCTATTCCTCATTAACAAGTATTTCTTTAAGGAACACTACTTCTGTTTTTTGGCACTTGGTGCTTAAGGGTCACTATAATTAAAATATTCCACCCAGTAGGGAAAAAGGGTGTGAAATACATGCACATAGAGACACGGGTGTCTTGGTGTAGGTAAACTTAGATCCCAGAGTCACCTTTTTCTTCATACTTCTTTGTTTGAGGGTGGTGGAGGCGACAGCCATCTCTGGACTCTGTAGAGGAAGAATAGAGAGAGTCACCACTATGCCAGTCAAGTGTGCATAGGTTCCCATTGTTAGACCACTGGACCTTAAAAGATATATACATTATATTCTGCTTTATGTACTTCTTTTGTGTGTTGGTCAATAACAGTCAAGATTCAGTAATTAACAAAGCCTCCAAAGCCATATTTCTGCCCTTCCCTCCCACAGGGACTACTTTGACAATGTATTCTTTTAGACTAAAAATATTGTTGCTTTTAGTCAATTTTTTTAATTCATATTAGTAATGGCACAGCAGCTCCTGTAATGATAAGATTTTACGAACACTAACCAAACCAAGCATTGACAAAACCAAAATATTAGCAGTGAGTGCTAGACCTACTGGCTTTGCCCATGCATGTTTTAGGGGGAACATCCAATGCTCTCTCCTTTGTTTGTTTTAAGCTATGCTACCTTTACATCACTAACAGTGTACAAATTGGGTCTGAAATATTTGTATCTAAATTTTATGAAAGTATCCCTAATTTTATGAAGTCTCACTAATCCAGTTTTTACACCATCTAATGTTATTTGCAATATCAAAATGGTAATTGGTGTTTACAACTTTTGTATAAATTATTATATTAAAAGAATACCTCACATGTGTGGGTGGCCGTACAGGAAAGAACAGGCCAAATATATGAAAGCATGAAGTAAATATAGTGTCAATGTGGTCTTTACATGGTCACAGTTTGGCCCAATATTGTCCCAAGGAAGAATTGTGTTTTTGTGACCCATGCTTTGAAAGGAGCATGGTAGTGTGTGGAATTAAATGTGTTAGGATTCGTACACTCCACTTCATGATGGATTTTTCTGTGTCCATGGTTTGAGAAATATTTGGGGTTGATAGATTCCCCTGGGTGCTTGCCAAACTTGCACCCAAATAATGCGAACATCTTCTTGGAAGCTCCCCTTCGAAAACATTCCCTGGTGTTTAGTGTGTGAATTCCTGGTCAAACCCATGGAGCAACTACCATATCTGATAAGCCCATAATTGGAAAACTTGGGAAAACAGAGATTCGGGTCAAGTCTTGTGATGGATATGTTCCTGTGTAAGGGAGCCTAGGGAAAGAATAACCATGTTTTGGGGAAAAATGCTAGAAATCTGAAAAAAAGTCATACTCCATGTGATCACACATCCAGGCTATCAGCGTGAGTGACATCTGGCATAAAGCAATAGAAACCTTAAAATATGTAAATGTTAAAAATATAGGGCTGTGTTATGTTTCCATATAGTCCTGGTGTGAGATCAGTGACAAAAATACAGGCATGTTTAAGCGCAAGACATACAACCTAGGGGTTATCTAAGAAGAAGGACGGCGAGGATGAGGAAGGAGAGTGGCCATGACGAGGAGGAGGCAGCCACAGAAGGTAAGTGCCTTTTCTTTTACTTTATATTTACTTTGGGAGGGGGGAGGGAGTGTAGCAGAGGGGAGCGAAGTTCCACAGAGTTGTTTTCCAACTCCCTGGAACTTCGCGTAGAGGCACTATGCCTGCTCTGCCCACCCTTAGTGTCCAGACACCAACGTGCACACTTCACTCATAGTCTCAAAATGAAATTCTCCTATTCGATAGATTACTTGTGCAGTGTTGTTAGTAAATACACCTACAAATCTTTTCACTGAGAGTTTATCAGGGGTATGAAGCATTACACAAATGCTACAATAAAATTAAAAACGATATAGTACAACTCAAACGAGTGAGTATGTCACATCAGTACTGTTTTCGTAGTTTCTCCATGTGTCTAGTTTCAAATACAAAATGGAGGTCTATAAACGTTGAGCACACACTCTGTTTATTTTAATTGTAACCCATTTTTCAAACATTCTCTAAATGTTACAAATGTGAACCACAGAACACGTCCTTTCCATAAAGGCAGTCTGGAAATTAGGGTGTAGTTTTAATCTCCCTAGACTTCAAGCCAGAAAGTACCATCTTAATTCAAATTAGTAGCTCATGCAAGGTATGACCAGGGAATGTGAGAAGTTTTTTCTTATGTCAACAGATTTCACCGTTCGTGAAGTTTCTAACACTTCCCTGTTTCAGTTTGCTTTTTCTGTGCAAAGTTTTACTGTACTTTGTGAGATAGTTTTGAAAAGAAGAATAAGTGAGTTGATAAAGTTGTGGTGCTGCGCTGTCGGAGTCGCGATGGGCCTACTGCTGTGCACATTAAATGAACACCACACTAGTTACATTTTCTGTGGCAGAAGACCTTGAGCGGTCTTCCGTCATTTATTTAACAACTCGGGAAGCGCACGCCACGAGGAGTGCGTGTCCTACAACAAAGTATGGGAAAGCCCAGGTGGCTCTCTACATCCCTCCTTTTCTTTAGCACTTGTCCATTGTCTGTTTGGTCTTCAGGGAGGATGAGCACACAAAGTCTCTAAACCTTTGGCTTGGTGCAGGGTTCGGCCGGAGATCATACCTCTGAATACGGGAGGTGTGATGGGCCCCTGCCTCGGCCTGGGTACTTGGCGCTGGAGTGGCCATAATGTCTTGGTTAGGAGTTTCGGGGGCATGCACAGCCGTGCTCGCTCATTCTCTGTTTGAGCTCCGGTCTGGAACTGGTGATTCTTGTGGACTGTTGAGGCTGTGGACACCAGCCTCTTCAGGCTCATTGACTTCTTCTGGGTCTGCGCTGGGTCCATATGCTCTCTTGATACATGCCACATTTCTGGTGACTACTTGCTGGCCCCTTTTTGCTGAGACCACTGTCCCTTGCACGTGAATTACTTTCCACACTTGCGGCTCATACGTGGTCTGAAATTTCCAGCCTGGATGTCTGGAAGTCTTTGACTACCACATGGTCGCCCACTTTCACCTCTGGCATCTTGGCACCTCTGGCGATACTCGCCTTTTGGTTTGTCACTTCCCTCCGAGCTTGTATCGCCACATCATCCCTTTCGGGAGGCCTTCAGGCAGGATCGTCGGGATGCTGTCTTTCGGGCTGACCTGAAGAGTAGGTGAGAAGGTGTACACTGAGTGGTGCTGTGAGGAGTCTGCCTATAGGCATCCAGGAATTGATGTAGGGCTTTTTCCGCATCTTCTCCTTGTTCTACTGCCAAGTGTGGCGCCCGGTTGAGCATCCACATAAACCGCTCCACCTCACCTTTCGCCTCCGGCTACTGTGGGGTGATTTTTCTGTGTTGAATGGCTTTCTTCTCTAAGTATTCTTGAAATTCTCAGCCCTGGAAGGGGGGGTCCGTTGTTGGACCTGATTTCTTCTGGTAGGCCCTTGAATGTGAAAATCTTGTCCAGAACATTTTTGTACATGTGCGAATGCTGTGGAAGCCACCACCTCCTCTATTGGAAATTTGGAGAACGAGTCCATTAGTACCACGGTACTACGACCATCAGGGAAGCTGCCAAAGTCGATATTGATTTTGGACCAGGGCATGTCACTTGGGGGCATATCATCAATGAGGCGATAAAAAATTATCGCCGCTTTTGTGTCCATTTTCGGGCGAAAAGTGGCGATAATTTTATCGCCAAATCAGCATGGTCACGCTATCGCATGAAACCTTGCATTAGCGCCTGAATTCTGAACGCCCAGCTTTGCCTCTCTAATGAGATGCAAAGTGGGCGTTCCTGCCCTGACATGACTGGAGAAATGTCGCTAAGCGACATTTTTCCTATCATCAAGCCCAACGCTAAGAAGCATAGAGGCAAGAAAAGTAGTGATAACCCCTGTTATCGCTACTTTCCTTATGCCTGCTTCAAGACTGACTTAGCCATGATATCCTATTGAAGGTGGACTTCATGGCTAAGTTTGCCTTGCCCTATCATCAAGCTAACGCCAAACTTTGTGAGATTATCGCTGGATTTCCACTAGGATTTTTATCGCCTTTGAGATAAGCGTTGCTAACAGCACGCTATCTCAGCAATAAAAATCCACGTTAGCCGGCGATAATTATCCTAGCGTAAGTGCGCTTAGCGATAATTATCGCCAGTCCTTGATGATATGCCCCCAGGTTCCTCGGTGACGACGGGTGCTGGTGCAGGCTCACCTCCTGTTATGGTGCACAAGTGGCAATGTCTGATCTTCTCTTCTACCATGGCATCCATGCCAGGAAACCATACCTTATTTTGGAGGCATGCCTTAATTTTCGCTTCCCCTTGGTGTCTAATGTGTGCAAGCCCAATGACTCGATACTGCAACTCTCCTGGGACTACAATGACGTGACCCTCAATACGACCCCATGCTCTCCTACGCTCAGTTCGCTTCAGACTCTCCACAGTTGTTGCCGTGCATGATGGTCATCGGTGATGAGTGCTTGTGCACCATCTAAGAAGTGGGCCCAGCCATTGGTTTGTAAAGCATTTTTTACTCTTGTCAACGTTACATCATTGGTCGTGGCTAGCCCAATCACTTCGAGTGTCACCGCCTTGGGGCAAGTTTCCTGAGTGATCATTCTGACGAATGCCTCGGTGTGTTCCACATCTGGGGGCGCACACTGCCCGTCAGTCACTTCTGGGTGTCTCGAGAGGTAATCTGCCGAGTTGTGTGTCCCAGGGCGGAATATCACTTGGAATCTGTAGGCTTGCAGTTGTACTGCTCATCTTTCTATTCTGGGTGGTGCCAGTCTCGATGTTCCTGCGAACAGGGGAAGCAGCGGCTTGTGGTCCGTCAGTACCTGGAACTCTTACCCATAGAGGTACAGGTGAAAGTGTTGGCATGCCCACTTAATACCAAGGGCCGCTCTTTGAATCTGGGCGTACCTCGTTTCCGTGTCCGACAGGGCCCGGCTGGCATATGCGACTGGTGCCCAGAGGTCCCTGTTGCTTGCTTGGAGAAGGACTGCCCCTAGGCCAACAGGGCTGGCGTCCACCGCCAGTTCAGTACACTTTCCTGGGTGGAAGTAGGCCATGACCATCTTGTCCATTAGCGCTGCCTTAATGGCTTGGAATGCGGTATTGGATGCTGCTGCTCCCAGGTGTTCCCGCTGTGCGTGAGGGCCCGCACCGGCTCTGACAGCGAGGCCAGATTCAGTATGAACCGGCCACAGTCGGTGGCCATTCCCAGGAAACTGCAGACTTCAGTTAGCATGGTGGGGGTATTGGCTGACCAGATGGTTGCTGCCTTCTTGGGGTCCACTTTAAGCCCTTTTCTTCAGAATATGTACCCAAAGAAGTCTATGGATTCCTGGTAGAAGGAACACTTTGCCCTATGGAGGGTTAGGCCGCAGTCCTCTAAGCATTGGAGCATGGCTCGCAGGTATTTGTGATGGTTTGATGGCATTTTGGAAAACTTCAGCGGCTGAGGACATCCCCAAAGCTCAGCCTTTTGTACCTCCGGAGGCCTACGTGGGTGGAGAACGTAGTGATGTATCGGCTCTCCGGTTCCAGTTCCAGCTGATGGTATCCAGCTTTCAAATCAAATTCTGAGAACCTCATGGCTCCATTGAGGTCGACCACTATGTCGTCCATGATAGGGGTCAGGTGCCATTCTCTCTTGACTGCCTGATTTGGGAGGCATATATCCACACAGAGTCAGATGGCACCGGGCTGTTTCGGCTTTGGTGCGACGACGAGCGGTGACAATCCATGGGGTTGGTACATACACTTTCTCACTGACATTGAGGTCTTCCAGTTTCTTCAGTTCTGCCTCTACTTGCGGGTGGAGATGGAACAGCACTCTCCTGTGTCTCAAAGCTGTCGGCCTGACAGTCGGGTCAAAATGTAGTTTGAACTGCTTTCCTTTGAGCTTTCCCAGGCCCATGAACAGTTTCTCCTGTAGGATGGTTTTGGCATGGTTTTGGCATGGCAGTCATGTACTTGGTTCTCAAAAAGGCCCAGGTCTTCCGCCAGGTCTTCCGCCGTGTAACAACTGAGTAAAGTCTTTTTTTTTCCTTCGGTGATTTGGAACCTGGCTCTTGTGGTGTGCCTGTCACTGGTGACTTCTGCTTCAATTACTCCTCTTAGCGGGAGTGGATGAGTCTCTCCATATGTGTAGAATTCTGGCTTTTGTGGGGGCCAGTGCTAGGTTATGAGACAGCCTCTCATACTGTTCTGAGTCCATGACATTCACTAACGCCCCAGTGTCAACTGGCGCTTGGATGGTGGACCCAGCCACTTGGACGAAAAATATGGGGGAGTCTTTTCCATTTGTCTGACCGGCTCACAAAGGATATGACAAACACGTCATCATCATCATCGTCTTCCGTGGTGAGACAGCGCTTTTGCATTGGACCCTCTTCCTGGACCTGTGCGTCATGGAGCAACAGTTGATGCAGTTGCTGCATCGCCCTGCGTGACTTCATGTAGGTTGGTCGAAACCTGCTGCTTCGGCACACTTTCGCAAAATGATTATATTTCCTGCAGCGGTACAGATCTTCCATTTTGTGAAACACGGGCCAGCTGGAGGATGTTCTGCTCCGCAGTTGCCGCATGTTCCGCTCATCTGCATTCTCATGGTCGTGCCTTTGACACCTGGTTGTCATTGGATCGCCTTGACTCTTTTCTCTTTGACTTGGTTGAACTTGGGGGTGTGAGATGCTGTGGCACCTCTGTTGAGGGCTGCCTCAATTTCTTCTGCACGAGCGTTGGACAGCTCATGGGACCTCGCCAGAATGAGTATATCGTCCAACGAAATCCCTGGTTGACGGAGGATCAGCTTCCGTAGGAAGACCGAGGGACACCCCTGAATCACCTGGGTATCTCTTCCCTTTGATCCACAAAAGAGCATGTGCTAGCCAGCCACCGTAGCCATGCGTAAAACATGTCCACTGATTCTGTGTCTGACTGCTTCGCCTGCCGCAGTTTAAAGTTCTGAAAATCGGGATTGAGCTGAGGTTCAAAATTTGGATTGAATGCAGCGACCGCCGCCTCATAGTCCATATCATTTCCTGTGTTTGGAAGTGTTTCAAATAGGCCATAGATCTCTGCCCCACCATAGTATATGAGTAGTGACCTTTTTACTTTCCCAGCTTCTCCTGCGTGCCAGTGAAATTATGGTTGAGTCTGCCTTTACAGGCCTTCTATCGTGGGGCCGCAGTTGCCAGGTCCACCATTTTGCTGAACGGGGATAGAAGAGAGACTGCTGTGTGGCTGTGTATTTGGGGTGGCACTGCTGCGCCTGCTTGCTGGTCTCCAGCATCCACTCTTTGTGGCGGAAGACCCCGAGAGATCTTCCGTCGTTTATTTAACACCTTGGGACGCGCCCGCTCCGAAGAGTGCGTGCACTGCAACAAAATATGGGAGAGCCCAGGTGGCTCTCTACAAAAGTGAAAGAAAGAGTTAGTAGAATGAGAGATAAACAGAATTTGTATATTCAAAAGCAAACATCAATGGGACCAATATTAAAATATGACTAAGAATCCCTGCTGGTTACTTTTTCCCCCATTATGTAATTTACTCTAACCTTGCAATAAGGGACACAAGGAAAGCACTGGTTAGGCTGAAGGACAGTATGCCCCTTTTTAAGGCTGAATAGGCTGAGCCGTTCTTAGCCAATTAGTCCCCAAAGTATCCCTGCGAAAGCAGCACACAGAGAGGAACATTAATGACCTAGTGTTCTGTAAAAAAAATGCTTCTGGGTACTGGAACTGACCCTGAAATATACATATATTTTAAAAGGTAATATTCAGAATTGCCCGTAAAACCTATAACATTTTAACCAATTAATTGGGAAAATTGTGCTCAAAATTGTGAAATAAACTTTCTCTTTTCCTTTTCATTTATAATTGCAGACCAATCACAAACACCTATGTCACTTTATCATTAGTGAAGAATGGCTTTCGTATTCTTGCACCTCTCATTAATATACTACAAGTATTTGCCACCTCAAAATCCCCCTGAAAAATAAACCAATTAAAAGTTGGAAGGGGTATCTGTTCTTCAACACCTTTATACATAGAATATTTCGCAGAAGACTGATACCAATAATCTTTTAAAATATGTATTCAAATATTGAATTTGCATTACTCAAAAGACAGTGGTGGAGGTAACTTGCTTAATATTTCACAAAGTATTTGAATCCCGTAGCTCTGCTATAATCGTACACTAAGTAAAGTCACTTTAAATGGACCTTGAAGAGACTCATTGTGGGATCGGAATCTTAATAGAAAAAAGATACCTTTGATAAAATAGTCCACAGTTTGATCTGCATGCATCTCACATGGACAGAAGGCCCCCATGTGCCATGAATGTTGATTCCTGGATTGAGTTTGCTCTTACCTTGATGAATATCAAGGGAGAGTATTTGCATCTCTTTAAAGAAGCAACCCACCGGTTCAATATTCTGAACTTTCGCACAATTGTAAAGTAACTGTTAGAACAAGTTAATTCTCAAAGTGAAATCAGAACATTAGTTTAAAATATTGTCTCCCTCTCCCGATGTTAATTGAATGCACTATTAGTTATTTAATGTCACAATATGTTCCTACTTCTTTAATGTAATTTGATAATTTACTTATATGACAATGCACTATATTTTTAACACCATAACTTAGGGACCTTATGTACAGAGTATTCATTTTGTGATTTGTTAATACCGATTAATACCGAATTAGTAGTAAGAGATCACAAAATGGTATGTGGAATTTGGCCTTTGCCTTAAATAGAGACCCCTTATGGTTCGCTATTTAAGAACTGTGATTACCAAATAAGGATTCCTAATCACAAAATTTATACTGGACAAATGCATCAAGCCATATGGTTGATTGCTGGAGTTTGGAGACAAAACCCATTGCCATCCACCCTCATCCTGCATCATGCCTAACCAAAATTCACAGGAAAAAAGAAGAAAGAAAGGAAATTTAGCAACCAGGAATTGGAAATACTAACAGTAGAATTTGTTCAAGAAAATGATAAATTATTTGGGAAATCATCTGATTGTATTCCATAATTAACCAATAGACAAGTATGGTTACGCATCCAGCAGAGGTTAAATGCAGTTTGTGTGACAAACAGGAGTGTGGAAGAATTAATAAAACGTTGGTACGACCTACGGGCGAGCACTAAGGAAAGAGTTGCAGCAAGAACACAAATGCAGCACATACTGGAGGTGGACCATGTACGAAACCCCGTGCTAAAGTGCATATGCTCTCTGTCTAAAATGTATTGGTGGGACGATCTCATGTTTTGTTTTGTTTTTGCCCGGGCGTTGCACAGGACATTGCGAAAGCAGGCTGCTCTTCATCCACATGCTAACTCTATGTACCCCACTGCATGTTTACACCTCCGCTGCCAGCCTCCGGGTTGTAGGCATTTAGCTGTGTCCCATGCATAAGATACTTACCTTTATTCTTGGTCATTGGTGGTGGCCGCTGTTGTTGTCGCATTGATATGTTAACGAATAAAAGAATTGTTCCATAAAATGTATTGGTGATTAGTTTATCCATGATTGGCATTTTTGAATTACTAGTGAGTCCCTAGTAAATCGTACCAGATGTGCCCAGCACCTGTAAATCAAATGCTACCTGTCGGCCTGCAGCACTGATTGCACCACCCACATGAGTAGCCCTGAAAACATGTCTCAGGCCTGCCACTGAATTGTCTTTGAGTGCAGTTTTAAACTGCTATTTCGACCTGGCAAGTGCACCCACACTGACCAGGGCCAAACCTTCCTGGTTAATACATGTAAGGCATCCCTAAGGTAGGCCCAAGGAAGGGCCATTGGCACGGTGCAGTGTATTTAAAAGGTAGGACATGTACTGGTGTGTTTTACATGTCCTAATAGTGAAATACTGCTAATTCCATTTTTCATTATTGCAAGGCCTATCAATCCGATAGGGTGACATGGGGATTACCTTGAAATATCTTTTAAATGTAATTTCCATTGAAAGCAGATGGAAATTTGTAGTATGGGGTCTCCAAACTCACAACTTAAAAATACATCCTTTGGTAAAGTGGATTTTTAAAATATTAAGTTTGAAAAAGCCACTTTTAGAAAGTGGTAAACACAACAAGATAATGGATGGAGTGCTGAAACTTTTCAAACACTCACCCCCAGGTCCCAGGATGGTTGTTTATGGTCCAGGGAGGACCTGCCCGAGCAGTTTGGGGTGAACTGTTCCTATAGAGAGCACAGTCAGACTGATTTGCATATGGCTGAGTTTAAACTGGAATGGCATGGTGGGGAAAAAATTATGGATTTATGCCCAGATCTCTGTACTGGAGGTGAATGTTTGACATTGTAAAGCATTCCGTCCATCAATTATTCTTTTTGCATGTGTCACCCCAAGTGGACAGGTATGCCCAGACATGGGTCCCATGCTCACCATGTCACTGGATTCAAGGTAGCCTGGCTGATGAGGGGCGATACCCCGAAACCGATCCGAGGATGCTTGTTTACGGTCTAGGGAACATCTGGCCTGGCACTTTGGGCTGGACTGTTCCCATGGGGCCAGGGTCAAGACTGATATGCATATGGTTGGGTTTAAAATGGAATGGAATGGTGGGCAAAAAGTCATGGATTCAGGGCCATATCTTTGTACTGTGGGTGAATGTTTGACATTGTTAAGCAGTCCGCCCATCAATTGTTCTTTTTGCATTTGTCAACCTGAGTGGGATTGGTATGCCTAGATGTGGGTCCCACACTCACCAAGCCACTGGATTCAAGCTAGCCTGGCTGATGATGGGTGATACCTCAAAACTGGTCCCAGGATGCTTGTTTCCAGTCCAGGGAGGACCTGGCCTGGCAGTTCAGGCTGGAATGTTCCCATGGAGAGACGGGTCAAGACAGATTTGCATACGGCTGGGTTTAATCTGGAATTGCATAGTGGGCAAATCAATTATGAATTTATGCCCAGATCTCTGTACTGGGGTGAATTTTTGAGATTGTTCAGCATTACAACCATCAATTGTTCTTTTTGCATTTGTCACCCCCAGTGGGACGAGTATGCCCAGACATGGGTCTAGTGTTCACCATATCACTGGATTCAAGCTAGCCAGGCTGATAAAGGGGGATACCCAGAAACGGGTCCCAGGATGCTAGTTTCCAGTCCAGGGTGGACCTGACCTGGCAGTTCGGGCTGAATTGTTCCCTTGGGAAGCAGGGTCTAGATTGATTTGCAAATGGCCGGGTTTAAACTGGAATGGCATGGTGGGCAAAAAATGATGGATTTAAGCCCAGATCTCCGTATTGGGGCTAAATGTTTGACATTGTTCTGCATTCCACCCATCATTTGGTCTTTTTGCATTTGTCAACTAGAGTTGGATGGTCATGCCCAGATGTGGCCCCCTGCTCACCATGCCACTGGATTCAAGCTAGCTTGGCTGATATGGGGTGATACCCCAAAACTGGTCCCAGGAGGCTTGTTTTCGGTCCATGGAAGACCTACAATGGCAGTTCGGGCTGGACTTTTCCCATGGGTAGCAGGGTGAAGACTGATATGTATATGGCTGGGTTTAGACTAGAATGGCATGGTAGGCAAAATAATGATGGATTTAGGCCCAGATCTCTGTACTGGGGTGAATGTTTGACATTGCTCAGCATTCCATCCATAGATTGTTCTTTTTTCTCTCAGAAAGTAGCCATTTTCTTGCTTAACCATTCTGTGCCTCTGCCTGTCTGTAGAATACACATCTGACAGTTGGGCTCTTGTGCATTCACTCTAGACAGTCCCATAAAGGAACTTAAGGTGTCCCTTTCATATCATGATGGCCCATCACCAGGCTGACTGGGCTTCCTGAGCTAGAGTTGAGGGGGATATTTGGCACTGGCAGCTAAATATGGCTGTGCCTGCCCTCTCACAAAGCTGTCTCCACCCCCCTGTAGTGAGTCTGGAGCCAGGCCAGGGAAAGGCACGGTCTTGTGCACTACAAAGACTTTCCTTTGAAGTTTGCGTTCTTCAAAGGCAGACAGGGGTGTAGGTATTGGAACTCTGACACCCCAAAATCAGAACACTTCTGGACTGCGGACATTTTGCCAGAAGGAAGAGCTGGATGCTGTAATAGGGACTGCTACTCCGCCTGTGGCTTTGTTCTGCGGCCTGCTGCTTCTGTCCTGGGAGTCAAGGACTGGACTTTGCTGTCTACATCCTGCTTCCTAGGTTCTCCAAGGCGTGTGTGTGCTTGCCTCCTGTTAAGAAGGTTCAGGGCCATCAAAGACTTCATCTACCAGTGCCTGGGCTCTTCTGCTGAGAGTCCTGACTTGCCAAGCAGTGCCAAATCTAGCTCCTGGGCCCTTGGAAGTGTAACCTGGTGATCTTAAGGAGAAAATCCATGCATTGAGTCCTAGGGCCTGTTTTCTCGATGTATCGCTGCAAAAGAATGATGTATCACCCCTTCATGGCCCAAAGCATCTTTCTCCCTTGAAGCATCGACCACGGCTTTCACCACAGGCCCCAGCTTACCATCACAGTGCTTCTTAAGATTCACGGCAGCATGAGTCCCGAGCACCGTGTCACCGTCGTCTGTGGCACCCCCTCTGTCTCCGACACAGCACCTGCTCACTGCTGAAGAATTGATGCAGCGCCTGCCTCGTGGCTGTGAAATGGAAGCAGCACTTGCATCACCGCTGCGGCATCGACACAGGACATCTCGATTTTCGCCGCATCGTCTCTCGACTCTAACTCTTCCATTACACCACACCGCAGTAAGGAACCAAAGCTGTGTGTCCGGAAACCAATGCATCACTTCCCTTGCCAGTATGGAACCAATGCATCACCTCACCTGCCAGCATGGAACGGACGCATCACCTACTCTGCCTAGTAGTAAGTAACCGCTGCATCACCTCCCCTGTGTAGTAAGGAACCGACTCGTTACTTTTCCGGAGCCTCACCTCCCCTGCACCTTGCACCATCTTAAATCCCTTAAAAACAACTTCCTAATGAGGGCAGTAGGTGTAACAATGGAGTTTGCCAAGAGGCTTGGGGCTGAACTGGTGAAAGACCTGGTACAGGTATACCGAGAGTAGTATATTCCTATGGCAAGCTGTGGGCATGATGTTTGGGGGTACATAGATGTTGGAGAGCTCCAGGTGATTGAAAGCAAATTCCTGCGCAGTCTCTTTGCTGTTCCTGCCAGTACTCCATCGTTCATGATTCATGCGGAAGTGGGTTTGGGTTATATCACTGACCTAATTTCTTTGGCATCCATCATGCAATGGTTTAGAATCTGGTCTAGGCCAGCCTTTCATTTATATCAGCTTGTGATTGAGAATTGTAGATCAGTTGCCGTTGCACTGAGTATTCCATGGCTTAGGTATGTCATGATGATGTTAAAGAGTGTGGGGCATATGTACAAGCCCCTATCACCATGGGAACGTCACTTTTTGTGACCTTCCCGTGGCTATAGGGGCTTTGCCTTATGTACAAGGCAGCGTTAAGCCACTTAACGTGGCTTCTTAACGCTGCCATGTACATAAGGGACCCTTTCGCGCTATGGTTAGCGTGAAAGGGGTGTGCAGTGGGTATTGTGGTGGGCGTTCCACGGCAACACCCACTGTATTTGATGCTGCCCCTATGTACAAGGGTGGTGTACATAGGAGGCAGTGCCAAAATTAAGACCAGGAAAACCCTGGTCTTAAGTTGGTGAAACAAGGAGAAATGCATTCTTTCTCCTCTTTTTTGCTTTTTCCATATGTGCTGCCTTGTGCAGTACACATGGATAAAGCAAAATGCCATGGTTTATTTATGTACAGAAAGGTGTCCCTTCCTGTACATAAACAAACTATTAAATAGAATGCAATTCAGTCAATTTCATGTGTGCTGCATAAAGCAGCACACATGAAAGTGACAGAATTGCATTTTAGGATTGTTTATGTGCAGGAAGGGACACCTTCCTACACATAAACAATCCTCCCCTGCATGCAGACTCTGGTGCAAGGGTGCCTGTGTTGGCCCTAATTTGTTAAACTTAGTACCATCGCAGGGGGAAACGCACGGCTGCACCACATTCTTGTGAATATGGTGCAGCCTTGTGTTTCCGAAGTAGCGGAGCGTGTCGTTAAGCCAAGGAGGCTAACAACACACTCCTCCACTTCATTGTACATATCCTCCCGTGAGTTGTATATAATTGTTTACCAATCCCAGACAATTACGGCCAAGGTAGGTGCAGGATATAAAAACTATGTTTTTATACAGGTGGCAATGTGAAAGAGAGGATAGAGAGCTTCTTAAATCCCTTGTGAAGCAATATATTCTGTTGCAAACATGCCCCCGTTGGGAACCCTATTTGTCGTTTGTTATTAACACCCACTATCATTTTTTATTAACAAGGTTCAGCTTTAATATGATATACTGGTCGTTAGCTGTTCCCAAAGGATTTTATAAGCTGGGTGACTTAAAACAGTTTTCTTGTGACAATCTTTCTGATCAAGATATTTTGCATTTTATGTTTTTCTGTGATTTTTATCTGGTATTAAGGTCTAAATACATCCCTCCGCTGGTAAGAAAAAATCAATTTGCACAAGTAAGACCAGCTTTGCTGGACTTACAAATGCTTTTTTCCCCCTTAGTTTGCTTTGGGGTTGCAATTTTCTTGCCGGTGCACTCAGACGCAGGAAAAAGTTATTTACTGACTAGAGGTCCTTTTGAACTATATCATTTGAAAGCAGTATTGTTTAAGTGTTGTTTCCTGCCATTTTTATATTCTTAGGGATAGCACCACGCTGAGCTAGGGCAGGGGATGGCCTTGTGTTTTCACTTCACGTATCCTGTACTGTAACAATGCATTGGCACTTTATACAACCTTTTGTTGTAGCCTATGCTCTAGCGCTATATTGCAATTTTTTGGGAGGTTCCATAGTTGGTACTTTTTATCAATGTAACTAGATCGCTGGTTTTTAGGTGGCCCAGTACATCTCCTGCTAGCATAGCGCACCCTAAAAACAAAGTTTTTGTTGTCAGGTTTTTACTAGCGCGATCCCCCTATATTGTTTATTGAAATCGCCAATTTTCTAGATGTTTTTTAATTTGTGATTTGCGCATATTATCATGGAATGTTACGTGTATATGATAGTAATAAATATGTATTTGCTTTTATTCTGCATTATGTTTGTAGTTTACATTTTTGTTTGTACATTTATGTGATATGCTTGTATGCACAGGTGTGACATGTACCAATTTGTTGGTTGGTTAAATTGTGCTTTCATGGCCTATATTGGCTGAATAAAGAGCTATTAACTGACTGACGGATTTGTATTAACTAAACTTACTTAATCTTTTGAAAGTGATATTTGTACTTGTGCATGTTAGATTTTTGTTGTTTTGGTCTTGTTTTATTCAGATAAATATTGGATATTTAGCTAAACTAGCGTGGACTCGTTTTGCAGTGTTTTTACTGTGGTGCTCTATGTGTGTACAAATGCTTTACACATTGCCTCTGAGATAAGCCTGACTGCTCATGACAAGCAACCAAGGGGGTGAACAGGGGTTACCTTAGCTGGGTTTAGTAAAGGTTTGAGCGTTACCTCCTCTTTGCGTAAATTAGGTGATGTTAACCACACCTAAGTTATACTTTTTTTAGTCTGCTATTTCTGAAGAAAACAATTGTCAAATGTTTTCTTGAAGAAAGTCTTTATTGATTACATTTTGTATTCTCCATGTGGAATATTTATATTTGTGCTCTGGAGGTGCAACAGCCGACACGTGTTTCACCCACTCTGGTCAGTGCGACCTGGGCTTTCTCAAGGCTGTGAAAGAGTTAATGTATAATTGTAAATAGAGAGAGATTCCAGAACCCCTACATAAACCACCAATCGGTGCATAGTGTGCATTAATAAAAAGTGCCTGTATTAGAGAGAAAGAGAAATAAGTTTTAAAGAGTGAATAAGTGCTACAGCCATCTTGTAATAAACATGAAAGAGTGTGCCCTTTACATCGGTGATGTACAGCTGTGACTTATAGCTTGGAGAACGCTGTTAGTAGGTTATCTTAGCTGGGTGACTCCCTTACCCTGACTTGAATGAGGGTCCCTACTTTGACATGGTGCAAAACACTGCCAACTTGAGACCCCATTTCTAACATACATCATGCAATTTTTTAATTTGGTTAGTGATACTTTTTTTTTTACAGTTTTTGCTCCATGTTAGGTTTTATTGTGACACTTGCAATGCATTCTGGCCCATGTAGCTTCTATTTGCATAAATCAAATTGCAAATTAAAGATACCTTTTTCAAACTATATATTTCAAACATTTCGGGTCCATTTAGGTAGTGGTGACACTTGACGTATCCAAGAGCTGTTCTAGTTATGAGTCAACATTAGTAATAGACTATAACAGTTTCACATCATTCAATAATGTTGAATTGTGAGCAAAGACATGTTACTCATTGTTAAAGTAGACTTTAAGTGTATGTCCTCACACATTTCAATGGCATGTCTTCCTTGTCAATCATTACAGATCATACTATTCCTGATGCACCACTAGAAAGCAGCCAACCGTTCACATAAACCAAGGCGTGAAAGTGGAGTTGTATTAAAACAAGGCGTGAAAGTGGAGTTGTATTAAAAGATGTGCCAGACGAAACACAACAGCTGGAAGTTCATTTTGCAATTTCTGCCACTAGTTCACCTGTCACAACAGTTGGAAGTACTAGATTCCAAAGAAGTCTGGATAGCACAAGAACCATCCAAGTGGTAGTTAGCACACCTTCTCCAGCAGATTTTCAAAAAATGGAAAACAAAGTTTTCAGGTTCAGTAGAAACAACATAATTTCCTATGTCAAATAGATTGCAAACTTGGTGAATTAAAAAAAAACTACTTATGACGGATTCAGTGCAATGTCATAAAGAATTAATAACATGTCAAAGGCCATAAGCAGTATGTTGTATACAAATTAAGCAGGACTTGGCTCAAATGGCACTAGAGCTGTGCCATTCAAGACAACAACAGCAATCTGTGTATAGCTCTTTGTATAGGCTTGCTAATGCAACCCATATATTGTGCAGACATACAACAAAATTGCAGGATCATTTTGAAAACAAAGCATTTGTTTGAACAGTAGTTTAACACATCTTCATAATGTTGTTATGGATTTACAAAACATTAGTTTCACAATTGAAAGTCCAGTTACACCAGGGGAAAGGGAGGAGTTGTCTAATATGGATCCAGCCCTACTGTTAAAAAGCCATGAAGAGGCGTAAGTAGTGATGTTGTGTTAGGAGAAACACATGAAACCACAGTTAAAGGAAATAAGAAGTTGTTTTAATTTAACATTATACCATTTTCATTTGTTATTTAGTTGCATTTGTGTTATCAAAAACATTATCATGACAAAATAATGATTATGGATACTTCAAAAAGATAATGTCATGTTGGTTCTCTACAATATATATATATATATATATATATATATATATATATATATATATATTGCCACAATGGGATCCAATCGATCCTGCGCGCTCAAGTGCGGGTGCTCTGCATAGGGGTCGGATCCAGACCCAGTTCATCAATTTTACTTCCAATGATGCGGCACACAGGGATTCAGTTAAGTTTAGTTGATTTATTCAGCAAACACTCAACCAACGCGTTTCAGCCTCCTGGCTTTGTTCACGGTCAGTGAGCCCTCTTCTCTTTCTACATTTATACCATGTAGCCATTATGAGGCATTATGGGATCTGTAGTTTCACATTGCAATTTGCACAATCAACATACATTGTATGAGGGACAATTAGGCAATAAAGTTATTTAAATCATAACTGTTAATTCACACTGCCATTCATATGGTTCGCGCTAAGCAGCAAATCACTTAAGGTCATGTGTATAGTACCATGAATCATTCCTTCTGTGAAAATTAATATATATTGGTATAGTACCATACAGTTCGCGCTAAGCAGCAGATATTTTTAAGACATGTTAGGTGCCAAAAAATCACTATGTAAGTAATGTAATTGGATCTTGGTAAAGTACCCATTGTAAAAAAGTTTTTGAGAATGTAACCCTCAGTGTGATTTGGTATAGTACCCCAACTTGTAATTACAGCAGTTTTAACATGTCTTTCTTGATCATTATGCTGGTCCGTTCCAATTAGTTCTCAGTCTAAATGTACATAAAGTTCCTCGTCATTGTTCATCCCTTTAGGGGTCTTTGTTCTCAGTCGGATGATGCACTTAGATTCAATTTGGCGTAGTTTCTTTATACGATTTCCTCCTCGTTCATCTTGTGATATCATATGAATTCCAAAGAAACTCATCGCTCTCCAGTTACTTCCTTGACATGACGCCATATGTTTGGCAGTGGCGTAGGTTACATCTTTATTTTTTACTGCTCTCACATGTTCAAGGATGCGTTTCTTCAACATACAGATTGTGCTTCCGATGTACCGCATCCCACAATTACATTCAATTATGTATACCACATGTAAATGAGTTCATGTTTCTTCCGATCTTGCATGCACTAGTACCGAGCCATTTTAAGGAAAGTGACCAAATGAACTGGCTAGAACACCAACAAAGAGGCTTTAAGAAGTGCAACACATGCAAAGCATGCAAGATCGGAAGAAACATGAACTCATTTACAGAACCTGATGGCAAAACATTCAAAATAGACCAAAGAATCACATGCACATCAACACATGTGGTATACATAATTGAATGTAATTGTGGGATGCGGTACATCGGAAGCACAATCTGTATGTTGAAGAAACGCATCCTTGAACATGTGAGAGCAGTAAAAAATAAAGATGTAACCTACGCCACTGCCAAACATATGGCGTCATGTCAAGGAAGTAACTGGAGAGCGATGAGTTTCTTTGGAATTCATATGATATCACAAGATGAACGAGGAGGAAATCGTATAAAGAAACTACGCCAAATTGAATCTAAGTGCATCATCCGACTGAGAACAAAGACCCCTAAAGGGATGAACAATGACGAGGAACTTTATGTACATTTAGACTGAGAACTAATTGGAACGGACCAGCATAATGATCAAGAAAGACATGTTAAAACTGCTGTAATTACAAGTTGGGGTACTATACCAAATCACACTGAGGGTTACATTCTCAAAAACTTTTTTACAATGGGTACTTTACCAAGATCCAATTACATTACTTACATAGTGATTTTTTGGCACCTAACATGTCTTAAAAATATCTGCTGCTTAGCGCGAACTGTATGGTACTATACCAATATATTAATTTTCACAGAAGGAATGATTCATGGTACTATACACATGACCTTAAGTGATTTGCTGCTTAGCACGAACCATATGAATGGCAGTGTGAATTAACAGTTATGATTTAAATAACTTTATTGCCTAATTGTCCCTCATACAATGTATGTTGATTGTGCAAATTGCAATGTGAAACTACAGATCCCATAATGCCTCATAATGGCTACATGGTATAAATGTAGAAAGAGAAGAGGGCTCACTGACCGTGAACAAAGCCAGGAGGCTGAAACGCGTTGGTTGAGTGTTTGCTGAATAAATCAACTAAACTTAACTGAATCCCTGTGTGCCGCATCATTGGAAGTAAAAAAAATAAAAAAAATAAAAAAAAAATATATATATATATATATATATATATACAATAAAGTACAATTATGAGCATTCAAATATTTTTCGATTTAATTATTTAGTCCTCATCTTAGAAATAATTATTTGTAATGTCACTTTGTCATGCTCTCCCCTCAGTTGCCATAGTTGTCCTGGCTGGGCTGGGTTTGGGTTTCTTTTCTCATCTTCATCTGAACTGTCATTATGAGGTTCAACTGGCATCCCCTTTCTCATTGGTATATTGTGAAGAACTGCTCATGTAGCTAATATTTTACACATTGGTTTAGGTATGTACTGCAATGCTCAGCCACTTTTATGAAGTGTGTGCTCTAGTACAGAGCTTGTACGCAATTGTATCTGCCCTCTCTTGCAGTTCTGCCAATTAGGGTCATAATCCAGGGCCGAATGGAATATATATGCACTGTTGCCTACATTTAGAAAAACATAAAATGTAGGTTTGTAAATACATAATGTGTCCTACAAATAGACAGTTAAGTATAATAATACTTACCAAGAAGATATCCCTCTCCACAATTGCCCCTTGTCAGCCAGTTATAAATGTTTGAAGGACGAAAGATAAAGGAGTCATGTGAACCCCCTGGGTGTTTGGCCACTAAATTGGTTATTATATATGCAGAATTGCAAACTAATTGACTATTTAAAGAATGGTGACATTTTCTTTTCTGAAACAAATATTCTGATGCTGATGGTGGGAATACTTGAACCTGAGTACCATCAACACATTCTATTACATATAGGAACTAATCTATGGCTTAAAAACCAACCTTTGTTGCATTACTTTCTGGTGGGGTGCTTGGAAAAGAAATATGTAATGTATTTTTGATAACATGGCATCTAAGAAGTTATTGAAAATACAAGAAAGTGCTCTTTTAGACACCCCCCAGCAACTGCAACTATCCCCTGGTAGCTACCTGAGGCTAGAAGGTAGAGGCAAGAAAGTACCAGCACGCGTGTGGGTATGTTGTGGCTACAGTTTGTTGGATGCCCAATAATTGGGTTGAGTTCTTTAATAATATCCATGAAGAACTGCCTGCTCAACCTCTACTTTGTGTGACCTCCTCCTCTGTTTGCTCAAACAAACTTACAAGCATTTTTTGTTTTGTTTTCCTTTCTACTCCTTCGCCCCTGCCGTGCAGCTAGAATACGCATTCGTCTCACCACAGCATAGAGTGCCATTTTGAAAGAGTTAATGTGCATTTCCACCCCTTTTTATATTTTGCACCTGGTTACCACCTGCTTTCAATCCGTGGTATTTTGCACATGCAAAAGCACACTTTTGTGCACATTTCCTAATTGCAAGTGCTTTGTACATAAGAACAGAGATTCTCAAATAGAGATTCTGTTTTTAAGAGTCCTTCAAAAATACAGATTCTTTATTTTGTCTGTTCTTTGTCAAAATTAAGAAACCAATCCTATAACCACTTTTATACATTCCAAATGACATTTGTAGTGGTCGCAAAGCCATTTCCATCCATTTACTGTCTCTTAATGCTTTTGTACATGGGGGCTTGATCACTTGTGAGTAGCTTACTCATAGTGGCATTGCAATCTAAGAATACATTTACACACACACAGACATAGCAAATTAGATTCCCATTCTTAAATCGCATTAAGTCTAGCCTTAATTTCATGCAGATCAACCATTTAAAAATGTCTGTTTTCCTAAAGTAGAAATCCACCTTCTAGACCCCCACAACCACTGTCTCTGTTAAGCAAATGTACAAATGGTCTACAAAAAAATCTAATACGAATACTGACCAAAAGCCAGAAATATTCTTCCACCATTCCAGAATAGCCATAAAATTGATTAAGTGAGCAGGGCTCATAAAAGCCTGTTCTCCATTGCCAGATAAGTGAGTTTGCTCTCCCCATTCTGGACCAGATGTTCTGTTGAATAATCTAGCTATTTTGTTATGGCATGCTGCAACCTACAATGTAGTGTTGTCTTTAGTTAATGGTGAGCTCCTATTTTACCACTACAAGTCCTCCTCCTCACCACAGAGGCCCAGACACTTTTCCCTTTGGAGCTTGTTTCTGGGGTACCCTACCTTCCCTGATCACAGTATATAAAGAATACATTTGCCAATACCCTGCAAGTGCAACAGGAGCACACTATCCTCACATGCAATTACATATCAGATGTAAATTACACAAGTTAGCTTAAATACATCACACTCACACATGCACTCCATTGCACTGAAGCCATAAGTCGCGTAACAGACAACCAAGCACCGTAGTAAAAATGAACACCAAATCTTTTAAATTCTCATATTTAGTACAATACAGTGAATTTATATTAGCTCAGACAAATATCATCTGCCCTAACAATTAGTAAAAACCAATACTCCTTTATGTTTTCATTACATTTCTGTGAAGGTTGTGGAACAAATCGAATTAGAAACAGGATACATTGAATGGCGTATCATTGTACATTATTTATTCTGCAGAAATACCATAATAGTATCACAAGCAAAGATATTGATGATCATAGTAATAATAACAAGGTAACATAGACAGAGTTTTCAGTAGGCTTTATAACAGGTAGCATCGATAAATAAGAAATGAGTGTAGCTCTATCATTGATGTGGGCCAGTTCTTTCTCTCTAAAATTCAAGTGTTCAATTAGGGTACTATTCAGTTAGCTTTAATTGAAATAAACAGGGCCTTGATGTAAAGTACAAATACAATTGGAGAAATAGGACTACCCTGCTGCCCTCTGCGATTGATGCAGAAAGTCTGTGAGCGATTCTGAATAATGCATATAGAAGCAGTTGGGTAACAGAACAAAGCATGAATTGTCTGAGCAAAGACCAAAGAAAGTGGAAGTAATCTCATATCTTATGTAACAATTTCTAGTGCATCTAAAGTATGCAATTGAAGCAACTAGGGAAATAACAGAGAAGAAATATAAAGAATATCAATCACTAAATTCATATGATCAGTGTCACTACGACTGAAAACAAATCCATGTGCTTACTGTGAACCAACATAGGTGAATTATAGTTAAGTATATTGGCTGGTAGTTCCCACCTTCTCGAGATGCTAAGATGTAAATATTTTGGGGTTCATGTACTTTAGTGATTAGCCCAATATCGGTTTACCACCAGCTATAGGGAATGGTAGATGTATTCATGGCTTTCATGACTTCCAAAATAATGCATAACGAATTGGTGATAGAAGATCATGAAATTTCTATACAATTTCCCATGAAGTCCAATCCCTCCTGATGCCTTGTTGTATTGTATGTGGTCAATTGTGCTGCACAGTTCAGTCAGATTCTAATTATTTGGCCAAGAGTTACTCCCATTTGTATCAAAACCTTGAGGCCAGTCAAAATATGTAAAAAGGTGACAAGGTTTAACTCCATTTTTGTAGCTGAACGAGCAGGGTGTCATGACCCTTGTACAAGCAACTGTAGGATATCGAAGTCAATCGCACCTTCTCCCCGTGGGGCTCTGCGTAATTTCAGTATGAGACTTCCAGATACTGAAGGGAACCCATATATTAGGAGAAAAGAAGGTTCAGAGAGAGATGGTGGAGGGAGAAAGAAAGAGAGGCACTATTTCCAGTAGGTAGTTTGTAGGAATACTCAGGCTGGAATAGCAGGACCAATGGTAATTGCGGAACATCTGTAAGAGAGGTCAAGGGAATGCAACATTCCTGTCAAAAGGTAAGATTCACAGTAAGCAAGCAAAATCAGGTACATATACAAAATAAAAAGTCAAAGCAAACGGAGGATTTGATGTCCTCAGTGCAGAGTGCACGTAAACTGTGACTAGACCCAGGCATACAAGCAATCCTACTCAAGAACCACATTAGAATGAGAGGAGCAGTGCAGAGAAGTCTAAAGTAAGGAAAACAGAGCAGCAATATAACAAAAAATATCAAAGTTCATGAGGGATATTGAACAGAGGAGGGAGAAAAATAATAAAAGTGAGAAAAATAATAAACGTGATGGGACAGGAGACTTGGTGTGAATTATAGACAATTCTTTAAGTGCAAGGGAGGTCCTATAGCTGCTAGTGTCTCTTTAAACTAATGTTTCCTGGAAGTATTTGTCCTACATGTTTGTAGTTTCTACTGTCCTATTCTCCATGTTGTTTAGGTTTCTTCTGAGCTGCTGTGTCTATTGACCTGACATTGGGGTCATTGTGATCTAAATTGCTGAAATAAATAAGGAAGACAAAGTATATGGATAATTAATGTTGAGTAGTAGAAGGGGTGAACTATCCCAGAATTGGCCTGTCCTAGTTTACCGGACAATTATTAAAAGAGGCCCAGATGTCCAAATGGGAAACCCCTAATCCATTGTAGCAAATTATGAGTTTGGTGTAAAGAGCTGTGTGGCTAGTTAGTCTTACTGTTTCTGTTTCCAAAATGGATGATTAAACTCAAAGCCATCAAAAGTTTGTTTTATTATTTTTCTAACAGTCCAAAGTGGTTCTTCAAGAGCAAAGCAAAGGATATAGTCACCAAGTGTTTCGCACCTCTTGTTGCATAGGCCTGTGGCTTTCTAAAGGCTAAAGGTACTAATGACTGATTTTGTTAAGCTTCTTGAGTCAACATGTGTAAGGTTCTTGAGAACAGGACAGCATCACTGATCTGTCTCGTCTGCGGAGCTCAATCTGGTCAGCAAGGGAGCTGAATATCAAGGTTGTTCATAGTAAGATCACTGCGGTTGCAGGGTTTGTTGAAGCAAATTTACACTGTGGTCATCCAAGATGACTTTGAGTTTATGCATCCATTATGGAAACATAACAAGCAAGACTGCATGGCCACCCAGCTCTGCCCTTTTCCAAAGTCACTATGAACAATTAATTTGCCTGCTCTGTTCCTGCCTTATCATTAATGAGCCTGATATTTCCTCAAGCTTTGTGTCCTTAATTTTACGTGACAGGAATCCCCTCCCACCCAAATATTGGCTCACTGATTTGTAATAAGCCTTCTGTGTAAAATATCCAATGCACAAACCCTGGGAACTACTTTCAGTGCATCCCAGACTATACATATATATATTTTTTGTCAGAGTATATTTTATGTAGGAGAGAGGTGCATGTATGGTTGTATTTGTCTAGGTTCAGTGCAATCCAAATGTCCTGCAGATCCTAGAAGTACATTGCTTGTCAAAACGCTGCTCATATTGCAGTTGAGGACATATCTGAACATTTATCATGATGGCAGACCACACTGACGTACACAACTTCTGTCCAATCTCCAACATTCCGATCCTGGTGAAGCTCAAAGAGAAATGTGTCCACGTTTAGCTATGTAACCACAGAGAACAATTCCAACTACTTAAGCAATTCTAATCTGGCTTTCGTCATGGTCATAGTACAGAATCCGCTCTTACCCACATTGTGGACGATGCTCTCAAAATGCGGGATCAGAGCGATTCCTGCCTTCTGTTCCTTCTTGACCTATCATCATCTTTCAATACAGTTAAACATGACTGCTTACTCGACCTATTGGAACATAGGATGGGGCTCTCAGGGCCTCTCCTAAACTGATTTGCATCTTTTGTCCACAATAGACCTCAAAGATTCAAGGTTAATGCGTCTCTATCTAATCCCTCCTCAGTAAATCTAGAGGTTCCACAAGGGTCTACACTCTCACCAACTCTTTTCAACTTGTTCATGGAGCCTTTAACTGAAATTGTGAAACTATCCAATATCCCTTATCACATGTATGCTGATGACACCCAACTGTACATGAAAGTCACCTCCCCAGATGATCAGGTCCCTTAACACCAATCTACTGAACGCCCAAAACTGGCTGGCTCTAAGTCAGCTTCAATTAAATACTCTGAAAACAGAATTCCTTTCAATCGCCCCACCTAAACAGTCATCTGTCATCAGAGAATGGATGAATCAGTTAACAGCTCTTAACTGCATACCACACATCATTGACTCCATGAGCTAACTGGACATAATACTAGACAAGAGCCTGAAAATACAGAAGCACATTACTGCTCTCACTAAGGAAGCAAACTTCCATGTGAGCATCCTATGGAAAATAAAACCTTTTCTACCCACCAACGACTTCAAATCTGTGGTGCAATCTCTGGTGATTTCCAAGTTGGACTATGGAAGTGCGACCCTATGTGGCCTCCATAGAATGAAGATGGCTCCACTAAGGGCCTCTCTTAACTCTGCTGCTAGACTCATCACTGGCTCAAAAAGATACTACCATATAACGCCGGAGCTGGAGTCCCTAAACTGACTCCCATAATAAGTAAGGATACAACTAAAAATTGCTTATGTGACCCATAATGCCTTACATTTCTGCACCCCGCTATACCTTGCACACAAACTTGTACTATCTGGTGGATGCAGATCCTCCAGAAGTGCCAGCACCCTACTGCTGAAACCGCAGAAATTCCATAAAAAGTAAACTTACGATCAAGCATTCTTGGGTATCGCCCTGAGAATTTGGACTTCCCTGCTCCCTGAAATCAGAATAAACCCCTCAACGATAATTTTCAAAAAGGAAGTTAAAGCTTTATTGATGAACAAATGCCTGCCCTAGAACCCCCTCGTCTGACAAGCACTCAAAGACTTGTCTGCCTCTTCTGTATTGCCTGACTTTTTATGATTGTATTTGATTTGGGTTTTCAGGGAGTTACCTCTTTAAACACTTTTCGTACCTACTTTGTTCTTAGACCCCCTAGCTTCCTCCTCTGTGACTTTTGTAATCTGCTTCACTTATTCTCGTTCCTCTATTCTCCAGGCCTGCTCTGACCCATGTCTCTCACCCCTGGTACGTGCTTAAACTGCTTATGATTATGTTTGTTATGCTGGCCTAGAGGTTTTCTCCCCCTGTACTTTTGATCACCCCGTTGTCTGATTATAGGCCTCCTCTCTATCGCTCAACTGTAAAGCGCTCTGATACCCTCATGGGTCTTGTTCACGCACTATTAAACGTTTTAGATTAAATAGATTGGAGGAAAGCAATTCAAGGTTATGTTTAATATTACTTTAAAATCCCCACCTCAGACAAAAGGGCCACTGACTGTTGCATATTCTACCATGAAACCGGTCGAGTAAGATTTCACATCTACTTTTTGGTCCATATATAGAGCAAACACTGAATGTTCAATTGTATAAGTGGCACTCAGCAATCATCATAAGCCAACCCAATCAGTTGTGTAGCTTTACACGCTACCCATTGTGTGATTTGTTGCCTCAGAGATGTGTCATTTGTCATTAGCTGCCCTACATTTTTCATCTAAATGCTTGGGTGGTAGGGAATGTGTGTCTCCTGAAGACACACTATATCTGCTTTAATAGCCCTTGAGGCAAAAACAGATTTTTATGCTTATTAGGATGAAGAGCCTCTTAACATTTCAGGATAGGATTCCTACTCTAAGATTCATGGTGCACTTACTAGATATGGCCAAATTCGTCAATACGAATCACACTTTATGCACACCTAAGGTTAGTGAAATGGAATAAGAAATATATTGCATGAGAAAATATTTGATTTCAGAATCGCGGTTGAGAATATAATGCTTGGCTGTGAAGTTGCCTGGAAGTTTGACCATGAAGGTTTAGCCAAAGAGAAGTGAATGTACTGCCTTTAGAACTGCTTCTTATGAAACTCCTCAACCTCCTTCTACTGACCCCGAGAGATTGCAGCAAGGGTGCAGGGAGGAACCTCTCTTGATTCTTTGCTTTGTTTCGAATTTTCCTGACACTTTGCAGCTGAAGAGTAAGTGCTTGCTGTTTTACTTGTAGCAGGAGTAGAGGACAGGTGAGGCACTGATTACAGGATTGAATACTAGGTAAGAAGCTGTAGGAGAACAGGAGCGGCTCTAGGGCAGTGCGACTGGTTCCACTGCACCGGGCTCTGACTTCGGATGGGGGCACCGTGTATTATAGTTTTAAAAGCACCTGCTGCTGTGTTCTTTGCCTCCAGCAATTTTCAGGCAACAATAAAAATGCAATGCTTTCTGGAGAGAGAGAGAGATTGGAGTTTTGTCTAGTGGAAGTTTGGATTCATCGTAATTAGCACAGAGGGTTAATATGCCTGCTGCAAAGAACTTGTACCAAGCAGATCACAAAGAGCATATAATGGAAACAGGTCAGTAGGTAACTGCTTTTGCCACAGAGAAGTTATTGTTACTTGCAGTTTATAAGTAAAAATCCTAATGTAGAACAGTGAGCATTTAACTGTCATCAAAGAGCTGCATGGAAACTGCAAGGTGTAGGGTAGAGTGTTATCCCTGTACATTCATTATCCTAATGTAGCAAAATGGGTTCATTTGGGTAGAGATCAATTCTTATTATTAAAGAGAACCCCCAACCAAGGTGTTACGTTTTAAATGTTAAGTTTGTGCTTCTCCAGACAAAACATCCTTAAACTATTCTTCCTACAACTATGAATGACATATGATTCCTACACCTTGTAGTCCTCTGTCTTTTGCAACTTTTAATAAACACTGATTTACACATGTATGATTGATTGTCTCTTGATATGTGTGTGATGTAAAGTGCACTGACACCCTACACCGGTCTGAGTGGTGCTGTAAAATGTAATTAAATGCGTCTGAGAGAGAGTGGTTATGGAGACTTGAGGGGCACTGTCAAAGGGTGGAAGTGAGGGAAGCAGAGGCAAAGGTGGTAATGGGGGGTGCGCCAACAAATATTGCCGAACCGGGCACCACCTGCGCTAAAACCGGCCCAGATAAAAACGTAGGCGATTACCTGGTAGGCAAAACAGTGATAATTAAGGGCAGGCAAACATTTGAGTCCACTGCTGTCAGTGGTTGTAAAATATAGGGTAATTCTGCCTATTTCAGTTGGCTTGGCAGCTGTCCTCCCTAGACTAAAAAATGCGTAATACTGGCAGAATGCCATGCGACCAAGAGTTCCTGGTTCTGTAATGTAATGTTATGTAATGTAATGAGGTGCTTATATAGCGCTCCATCACCTGACGTGTATCCTGGCACTTAAAAAGGAGAGTCTCCATCAGAAGTTAATAGGGGCAGCTGAGGTGTGACACAGGAAGGGAGGAAAAGAGAGATAATATCAGAAGGAAAAATTACTCCAGCCTAGGGAATAAAAAAGTTTTCAACTTTTTCCTGAAATCCATAAGACCTTGGACCTGATGTAGATCCAAAGGGAGAGTGTTCCATAGCCGAGAAGCAGCGGCAGAGAAGGATCTGCCACCTGTTCTCGACCGCCTGAACCTGTGTTCTGTGCTGTGAATATCTGTGACCACTATCAGGGGTCAGACCGACTAATTCCCTTCTGGGCAATTTTCTTTAACTTAATTACGCTGCCCACCATGAGAGCAAGTTGCCCAGCAAAGGATTCTGTGGGTGGCGCCCGCCTGCTATGATGCCAGGCGGGCCACTACAGTCTGCTGCCACATAGGCGTCCCTTCTTGGGAAGTTGCTTCAAGAGCACTGTCAGGTGTCTGAGCAATATATTTATCTTAATACATTAATCATTAGGAAATTACATTGCCCGGCCCTCACAATGCTCCTGAAAGCAACTGTTTTGGAGTTTATTGCTATCTATAATACGCTAGCTGAGCAACCATAGTTACGCTCTGCAAGGAGAAATGTTTGTGATTTTTGCCAGTTCTGAAATGCACCAGCGCTGTACACTTACGGCCATATTTAGGATGGGACTGCACTGCCCTTGCATCACGCAAGGTGACGCAAAGGCACCTCAATCCATAAATCAGATTTACCAAGCCTTGCAAGACCCCCTTTCGTGGCTTGGTAATTCTGGACTAACGCAAGGCAGCGCAAGTTGCTGCCTTGTGCTAGCCTGCCCTGGAAAGGCATTCCGTGGGTGGAGTGTGGGTGTTCCCATGCACCCACCGAAGGATTCTGAAGCATTCCCAGATTTATTAATACTGGAAGACCTGGGAATGCATCAGAATGCTACGCCTTCCCAGGCGAGACACAACAAGGAGAAATATCTTTATTCTGCACCACACTTAGGAGAAGGAAAAGCCTCAGATTAGTTTTGTGCAAGAAGGTGTCCCTTCCCGCACAAAAAGAGTCCTGTTTGCAGCCCAGGCACCATTGCACCATAGCTAATGACAGCCATCTCAATAGATTAACATAATGTATTTTTGTATACATCAATAATGTAGGCACAGCACCACAAAAACCATCATCCAAAATAGCACATTTCATAAGACATAAAACATTTATCTAACACAGCCCATATAAACCTCACCAAGCACCAAGCACATAGCTCACATCACTAACAGATAAGGTACTGCTAACATAATCAGCCCAAATGAACAACATCCGCAGAACACATTTCCTACATCCAAAGCAGCTGAACTTTGACATATAACGAGCGAGCAGTTTTCATACAATAGTGAGGGGCACATTTAGTAAGTTTTAGAGCTGTGCTTGCATCACAGAAGTAAAAAAAACAATTGATGGACAGAATGCAGAACAATGCCATACATTCATGCCAGTACAGAGATCTGGGCCTAAATCCATTGTTTTTTTGTTCACCATGCCATTCCAGTTTGGACGCAGCCATATGCAAATCAGTCTTGAACCTGCGCTCAATGGGAACAGTCCAGCCCGAACTGCCAGGCCAGGTCCTCCCTGGACCAGAAACAAGCATCCTAGGACCGTTTTCGGGCTTTTGGCCCTCATCAGCTAGGATAGCTTGACTCCAGTGGCATGGAGAGCACGTGACCCCGAAACCGATCCTAGGATGCTTTTTAGCGGTCCAGGGAGGACCTGGCTTGGCAGTTCGGGCTGGACTGTTCCCATGAGGCACAGGGTCAAGACTGATTTGCATATGGTCAGGTCTAAACAGGGGTGGCATGGTGAACAAAAGAATGATGTAGTTAACCCAGATCTCTTGACTGGGGTGAATGTTTTGATTGTTCTGCATTCCGTCCATCAATTGTGTATCTTTCACTTCCTCACCTTAAGTGTGCCGGGTATGCCCAGACGTGGGTCCCGGGCTCACTGTGCCACTGGAATCAAGCTATCCTGGATGATGAGGGGTGAAACCCCGAAACTGGTCCTAGGATGCTTGTTTCTGGTCCAGGGAGGACCTGGCTTGGCAGTTCGGGCTGGACTGTTCCCATGAGGGACAGCGTCAAGACTGATTTGCATACAGTCAGATCTAAACTGGGGTGGCATGGTGAGCAAAAGAGTGATGGATTTAACCAAGATCTCTTGACTAGAGTTGAATGTTTTGATTTGTTCTGCGTTCCATCCATCAATTGTGTATCGTTTCGCTTCCTTGCCCTAAGTGCGCCGGGTATGCTCAGACGTAGGACCCGGGCTCACTGTGCCACTGGAATCAAGCTATCCTGGCTGATGAGGGGTGAAACCCCGAAACCGGTCCTAGGATGCTTGTTTCCGGTCCAGGGAGGACCTGGCTTGACAGTTCGGGCTGAACTGTTCCCATGAGGCACAGGGTCAAGACTGATTTGCATATGACCAGGTCTAAACTGGGGTGGCATGGTGAGAAAAAGAATGATAGATTTAACCCAGATCTCTTGACTGTGAGTGAATGTTTTGATTTGTTATGCATTTCGTCCATCAATTGTGTATCTTCTGCATCACAGAAGTGACACAAATCAAAGATAAATCTTTTTTTAAACTTGTTTAGCGCTGGAAAATCACTTGAAAGTAGCGCAAAGCAGCACATAGCACTGCTTTGCATCACCATGTGTGGTGTATGGGCATTCCCATGTGACCACCCAAGGGTTCTGACACTAAGCCCTATTTACTTAAAAAAGTAGACAAGGTTTAGCATCAGAAAACAATGCCCACTTCAACCAGGTGCTATCACAGAGAAATGCTTTAATTTCTCCTTTCTTTTCCAACTTTGCATGTGTGCTGCACTACACCGCACACATACAAAGTGGGAAAAGGGTTAACCTTAGTCTAAGCATAGTATTATGGTGCAAAGGTGTGTCCATGGAGCATGGCAGAACATTTCTTTAAATATGGCGTACTCCTGCTCTCTCCTTCTCACACAGTGCAGCATTTGCGACTGCTACACTGTGCTGTGTGATAATCTAGTAAATCTGGGCCTTAGTGTTAGCACACAATGCATCCGCTCTTTGACAGAGCACATTCAACAGACCACTTTGCATAAATTCACAATCACCACTACTCACAAATGCAATGTAATTTGTTCTCTTCATGCTCGCAACTGCATTTCACATCATGATACTCTGCACACACATGACCTACGGTACCCATTTCCCAGAACTCCTCACATAAATCTAACACTACTATATACACACATGACTATCATGGAACCTGCTAGCAGTTGCTTCAAAGAAATACCATACACATCTTCATCTTCAAAGCATTGAACAGGTCTGTCCACCTAGTAGAAAAATGAACAGCCAAGAATTCCTTCTTAACCATAAATACCAAAATCATACATCATCATCTCAATACATTTCATACTGTCACCTAACCACAAACAGACCATAACAAAATACCCATAACTTATCAATAGAAGCTGAATCAGACTCAGAAAGACAGTTTCTGAATCCAAGTGGAGAGTAAATCAATATCCAAGAAAATCATATCAGTGGATGAATGTGCGTGATGCAAATGATCAGACAGTTACCATTACATTACAGATTTCTCCTGGGACTGTCACAGAGCATAAAAATGTGTTCTCAAAGCTGGGTCTGCTTCTCTGATACATCCTGAGCCAAACATTATAGAGGCCCCTGAAATGTCATGGAGTAGTAAAGACAATACTGGGCACAATCTGCAGTTTCCAGGCTACTGCAAACAGACACATAAGTATGCATCCAACTCTCCCACAAACACCAGACTTTGCAGGCATGCCACGTATCTCACTCACACTAGCTGCAACTTGCATAATTGTGACATGAAGATTGGTGGGGAATGTTGTGGGCAAAGTGATGCTTACACCAATAGGAACAGATACTGGAACAGATGCCGGGGAAGTGAGTTGGGCATGTAGATTATTCACATGAACATAAATAACACAACTTCCATTAAAATATCAGAAGAGGACACTACCAAACCAGTACCAGAATGACCCGTGCTAGTGCCCTGATTATCACTATCCAGTGGGTGTGACCCTATTCCTCCAATGGATAAATATCTATACTCATCTCTACCTCCGCCACCTTGTCAATGTACAGCATCAAACATTTCCCAGAACTAAGTCAAACTTTACTCTCTTATGAAGTTGCCAACACTGTATCCATCACCCACAAGCTGTTCATAAGTGCCTGTGTTATGACGTGTTGTCCTAAGTATCATGCTGATGTTCCTATTTATATGGCATGATAAAACCCTTTCAATGCTGCCCATTTCTGCTGAGATATCTTCCCTTCAGATGGATATCACATTCTCTTTTTTACAAATAATTTTTATTGCAGAGGAATAGAGTAATTCATTACATCATTAATAATAAAAGCCGAATATTAATAATATTTTTGATACCGCAAAATAAACTTCACAGTAAAAAAAGTTACAAAACAGGGATCAGTTATAGCTAAAATATCATTATCTCCAGCCCTACTTAAAAAGGAACAAAGTGCTTTATGACTATATTAAATTTTGGGTTGCGCTTTGTTACATTAGGAAATGCAAGAACAAAGTTAAGATCAATCACCTGAATCCCACCCTACCCTAGATCATATCCTTTCTGGGACAACCGTACAAGAATCAATAAAGTGTTTCCTTTCATCCACCGTTCAAAATTCTCTATAGTCACGGGTGGACTCTGTCAGAGAAGCACTAGCAATCCTTCTCGAGTTGTTCCATGAAACTCCAAACTCGCGTAAATCTTTTAATAGCACCAACCCTTTTAACATAGGCCTCTTCAAATTTCCTGGTACGGATCATTTTCTAATACCTTTTTATATATGTAGGGACTCTATTTATCTTCCAGTTCTTCAGAATCAAGGATCGAGCCACTAAGGAGTTAAAAAGATAAAAACATCCTTGGGGAAATTTGCCTCTGTTTTGACAGGCCGAGAAGTGCCACTGCTGCCACCCAGTCAGTTCAGTTTAGTTCATGCAAGTGTTTATTTGGACTAATTTGTCCTTAAACACCTAGAATAACCATAAAATACAATCTCGTAATAAAACATATCTTAAATAAAATCTGACATAGAATTCATCCATATAAAATTCACTGGTCATTCCATCTTTCCATTTAAAATACTATATGTCATATAGTTATTTATAAAAAACAAATTTCAGTTTTATTTATATTTAGGGGTTATTTTAACTTTTTGGATAATCTTCCCCATGGCACATGCTATATCTAAATGATTAATTTCAGTTAGAAGATCAACCGTTTGTGGCCTGTTTTTAATACCATACTTTTTAAAAATTGGACATGTCTTTTTTTTCTTAAATCCAGAACCTTCCGACAGTCCAATAAAATGTGTTGTATGTTCTCTCTTGTCAGTCTCAATTTGTAAATTCTGCGGGCTCAACTTGATCCTCATAACCCTACAGGCTTTAGTTATGGCTTCCCTTGTCTCCTTTGCCCACTTCAGTTCACTTTGAAGTATCTCATTTCTACACCATTGTGATATTTGTATTCCTCCCCACAGCCCAGGCGGTGCCAGAATCTTAACAGCATCATGCCATTATATCCCATGATATAATTCCGTTTTCCAGTCTTACTGTCTGAACCATTGAAGACTTAGGCAAAAATAATACATTTTTCAAACATTTCCCCTCTTCGGCATCCCATCTGTTTTTAACACTCAAATATAGCAATTCTGCTGCATATTGAAACTGTGGCGGTGGCATGGCTGAATAAGCCTTTAAAACCGGTCTGCCAGACATATTGCCAGAGTCTGTTACATTTTTTCAGACCACTGACCGAAGCAAGAGCCCTTAATCTTAATGCACCTAGGTGGGTGAGCCAATTCAAATGTTTCTCAAACCCATTCCCAGACACCTATATTTGTTTACCTTTTCCAACTTTGTGGAGCCCAACAACCATTTGAACCTAATGGGTTTAAAACGAGAAAGGGTTTCAAGTGATGCGGTATGCCATGGCGCCTACTTGTGTGTACGTGAGTGTGAAGCAATTATCAGTGAGAAACGGTGCCTCAGGTGGGGGCATAACCCTGAACCCCCAAAGCGGACACAAGGTCAGCAAGTAATTTGTACAGGAAGCCTGTGCCAACGTAATCCTAGTCTGCAGTTTGAGTTCTGCGTATCTGAAGCTCAAAACATGCTTGAACAAAACACCAGAACAATAATCCAATGTTGCGTGTTCTCTGCGTTTATTGTAGTGCAGTTGCCCAGCCAACACGTGTTTTGTCAGGGTGAGAACCCACGACTTCTTCAGGGCTATTGGACAAAAGGACTGTGTGGTGAATGATTTCTCTGCCGGTTGTACTTCCCTTCCCGTCAAGGTAAAATTAGATATCATTTTTTAGCATTACTAGTTGTGAGTGTTCCTTAATATCCTCCTTCACACCTGACCAGAATGTAGTTCTCAACCTCTCTTTTACAGGCCATTTTCCATTTATTTCCCCCAAATACCTTACCCAATCGTCTTCAGGTACTACACAATTCATGGACCCCTGTATTTTGCCAGAAGTGTCTTGGACCAACTTCCGAAATCCTTATATGTGTTTGGATCCTACTGCTGCCAATAATTTTACCCAGCAGCTCTCTGTATATGTTTTTTTTTAAATTTTCTGATGGTAATTTTATATGTTTTCCTTAATTTCTGGGGGTTGTGGAGTGACTCTAACTTATCATTTAATTTAATTTAATGTATAAATTTATAAAGCTCCCGAATCACCCCATCAGGGTATCTCCGCACTAAGACTGCCATAATCTACCAAGGAGAAACAAATCAGAACAGTATACTTTTCAACAGCTTTCTAAACATCAGGTATGTATCATGGATGTAGATGGATGGGGAGTTGATTCCAGTAGGGTGAGGCTAGGTGGTATAAGGCTTTGCCACCCAAACAGGTTTTTTTTGAAGCGCCAGACATGGAGAAGTGCTTTAGACCCAGAACGGAGGTGCCTGGAAGGCGAGTAGCTGACAAATTTTTTGTTTAGGTAACTGGGACCCAAGTTGTTTATGGATTTGTAAGCAATGCAGCAGATCTTAAACTTGATCCTCTTCCGCACCGGTAACGAGTGCAGTTTTTAAAGCAGTTCTGCGGGGGTCATTGGCCACCAGGCAGGTCGCAGTGTTCTGGACTACCTGCAGTTTGTTTAAAGAGCTTTCATTAACTGAAATCAGCAAAGCGTTGCAGTAGTCCAGACCCTAAGTCTTCTTTTCCCTTTTCTTATACTTGCTTTTAATTTACGACATTCTTCATCGAGCCAGATCTTCTCTTTACTTTGGTTTCTATTTTTCCCACCATCACCCGATCTACTTATTTTCATTTTGGCCCTTAGGCATTCCACCAGTTGGCTAATTATATTTTCATACCATCTACTATCCTCAATATTAGGCGTATTTTCTAATGTTTGCATCTGCTGTACGGCAACTAATTTTTCAATGTGCTTGTCAGATATACGAGATGTGAGATGCCTTGGGTAATCAATGTGGACCTGGAGCACTATATCTCTTTGTTTTTTCCGTGCTCCATATATTTCCATCTTCAACGGGTAGTGATCGCTTCCCTCTACTCTTTCTACCTCAAAAGTCTTGACTAGTTCGAAATTACAAACATGAAAAAACACATAGTCAATCGGGCAGGGTTGCTGATCTGTCTTAAATGTAGGATTTGCTGGTCGATCTGTCTCCATTCTGCCATTGACTAAACCCAATGAACCCAACATTTTCCCCAAAGCCATATATTGTGCTGAAATATATCCTCCCTCGGAAAGATGGTGTCATTTATCTTATATGAAGACAACAGCTCCTTACACCATGGGTCAATGCTGCTGGGATCTAATTTATGATTAATATCCCCCAGCACAATAAGTACATCTTTCTGAAATGTATTGGTCAAGGACAATACATCTTCTTTAAATTGTTCTAGTTCTGACCTATATTCCTTCTCTTTCCCCTTCTGTATATACACATTTACAATAACAATACCTTCACATCGTGGGTCAGGGACCATCAATAACACTCTGCAAACCATTGCCAATTTGCATTTTACTTCCAAAGGGACTACCTGCCTGGCAATTTTTGTAGAAAGCAGTGTCATTTGCACACCTGAGGGTCATCCAAATTGCTTTTTCTTAGCTGAATTATTCTGTTGGGCAAACCCTTCAATCAATGGGGTTTCGTCGCACAGCCAGGTCTCCTGCAAACATACAATCTCATTACCATTAATAGCTCCTTTAAAGCTTTCCTGATTCAATATTCTGCTATATCCATTTATGTTCCAGGACAATATAGCCAGTCTGTACGACGACCCTATCTACTAATCGTTCTCACTTAACCCACCCTCTTCCTCATTTTCCGGGGATGCAAGAACCCTATATATATTTGCAGCAAGTTTACCCTCCCTATGTCTGTCTGTTTCATTACATCTTATGGTAATTTCAAGATCTTCCTTGACATCCCAACCTTGATCGATCAACCTTACCTGTCTTAAACCCAGCCCTGCATGATTCAGAAGGAGTGGCTTATCATGGTTATTACAATCTAGTATTCCTGTTCCCTGTACTAGTCGGATACCTTCCTTATGTAACTCGTTCTCTGTGTTTACTAATGCTGACTTTACGAACAATGAATATAGTAAAACCTTGGTTACTTCATTCCCTTTCCTATTTACAGTAAAACTTACTTCTCTGAGATCCTCTGTGCCTATATTTCATAGACTTGCACATTTATATAGAGATAATAGCAGTTGCGATCGGTTTAATGGGTTCAATTTCCTCACTTTTTTCCGTCTTTCCCATGACATTTCGGTTCGAAGAATAGCCACAGATCCTGTCAATCTTTGTTCTCCCCCCTTTGGATTCTCATCCATTCTATCTAGTTGTTTTTCCCTTCTCTTTCCCCATTTGGTCTTTATACTTCCTTTTTCCTCTTTGCTCACCCATCTCAATGCTCATATCCTTGCCACTCTCTCACTTTCTCAGAGAATATTTCCTAAAGCTTCTTTTTCTATCCTTAGCTTCACCTGCTTCTTTCTTCCTCCTCTCCACTTTTCCTGAGTTACAAATAGCTGTTCCTCTTACAGGGGTATTTGTTGCCTGAGATGTTACCACAACCTCTGTCGAGCTCTCATACCATTTTTCCAGAACTACCTCCTTTTTCCCCTGCTGTTTTATGGATTGGCCCTTTTTTAGGCCTTTCCGCCATCTCCTTGGTCGTGGTATATACTGCCTATAAGTCCTCATTTCTCCCTGTTTCTTTATAATCATTGGGTATTGTGATAGAAATACACTGTGCTTCTCCTTCTGCATTGGGGTGTCACTCATCACCCCTTCCTGCTGAGATTTCTCTATCCCCTCTTGCTGGTCCCCACCAACTAGCCTCCCAGTCTATTTGACTATGTAAGCCACTGCTAGGAGCACCAAATATATTTTGCCAAAATTGGGTCAGCAATGGGCAGGTGAAGAAAATATTAATCCAATCTCCTCTACCGGATTGCCGGCAACAAAAACATCTAGCTTTCAACTCCAGATACATCCTGTGGAGGGCTTTGGCATATAATACGCCATCCATCGTGACAAAGAAGACAAATGCTTAAAATTAGCAGCCCTTAAGGCTTTATTACCAAATTCCGAGATTGTTTGCCACTCGACCTCTGAAAATAAGCATTGCGTTGTCTCAGTAATTTTAACTAAAAAATTCTTTATTAGATTGATTCTGCAGAAGTCGATATCACTTACTTACTCCGCTCAACCTTGCTTTAAAAAGAGCACCCGCTAATGATGATGAACCTGCGCTGGATACCAGACAATATTTTTTGATTAAATAGATAATCTGAATAAATCCCAAAAAGTACAGTTTACTACGAACCCCGCACCTAGCTAAAATTTCCTGCCAGGCGATATATCTCCCTCCCAGCAGACAATGGCCCAACTCGATGAAGCCACTAGCCTTCCAAAACTCTAAGTGGCTAGACTGGATACATAGCTGTAAGACCTTACATTCCTTTAATTGGAGATATTCATAGCCGGTTGCGAAAGCTTTTCTGATTAGATGTGAAATTGTTCCTGAATGTGAATTTAGATCATTAGGTTGCACTTTGTTCTCTAATGTGTGATTAACCATGCAAGATTGTTTGATGAAATTGTGGTTTTAATAGTAGAATTGACTATTTAAAAAAACAAAACAGATTTTAATGAATTATATTTACTTATTGAATAAACATTCATATATTTGACTTGTTGGCTATTGTTATATTCTCCTGATGTATGAGTGTGGTATTGATGATTGACTAGTTGGATTGCTATCGCTGTTTCCCAAAGGGATTTATTTTTAGACCTAGTAACGTGGAATTTGCCTTTTACCAGCACTAAGAGTTTGGACTGTTGCACTATTGCTGCCTGGGCGCTCTGAGCCTTAAATAGATAAAGCAGATTCACAAACTTCTTTTGACACTGTGCTGTTGCTGCTGACATATCATAGAAAATTAGGCAAAATGGAACCTCATTGGTTGAAAGTTGTTTTCTTTGTATGGCTCTAGAGAGAATGTGTTCATTAATGCGAAGGTCAGAAAAGTTAACCAAGATTGTCTTTTGCAAGTTTGAATTTGGAAATGGATGTGCTGGTCCACTGCATGCTCTCGTAATTGTCAGATCTCCTGAAATTTCCAAAACAACATTTTCTAGATGAATGTCTCGACCCATTGCAGCAAAGTTTGAACACCTTTGCAGCCTTCTGGCACTTTTACCAGTCGTAGGTTGGAGTGCCGTGAATGGTTTCAAGTTCATCGATCTTGTTTTCCAGTAGTGATTTATCTTTCCTTACTAAATCTGATTGCTTCTGTAGTATAGTCATCTGATCCTCCATCTGCAATATCCTGTACTCTGCCTCCTGCATCCTAGCCAGAAAGCTTGCAACTGCATCCTCGATTTTATCAGGCGATCGTGCAGGGATGCAATCTCAGCTGCTTGTGATGCTTTTAGATCTCTTATTTCCTCTGATATAAGGTTTAGCATGGTTTATTAGATCCCATTGTGTGGTCTGCTCATTGCCCTGCACCTGATTTGAAAGATGGATCTTGGAGTTTTTTTCCATGTTAGGCTGAGGTTGCTCTTGTGTGGTCTCCACCCTCATTGCATCTATTATATGGGGCTGAGGTGACAGCTGCAAGACCGTAGGAGTATCCTGTTAAGAAAAGGATGACCGCATACTGATTTCTTCGGAGAGAGCGGCAGGTTCTACAGAGGAAGCATCAAACCTCACATTTGAAGATTGCTCATTGGTGGAGGGTCCCAAAAACATAGCTTCTGTCATTTTGGGTTTAGTAAAAAGCACATATTCTTTCACCTTCCTTAGAGTTGAGGACATGGAATCTTCAATTCGTGCCTCGGAGGAAGAGATCTCTTTTTTCCTCCCACATTTGTAGGAGCTGCATTTAATGCCACCTCTTTGTCTTCCCTAGCCCTCCTATCTCCATTGGATAAATTGGACAGTTCATCTTGTGCCAGGTCCTGCGAGATATTCAAGATTACTGTCTTGGTGTTCCCAGCCGCCTGTCCCTGATCCAACAAATCTTCATCTGAGCTTAAAGAGCTAGTTACTGCTACTGACCCGCGGCATAATTTTTGACTACGCTCTGCCCTTGCTGCTGCTGATGCCATCTTCATTTGAGTGGTACATGACTTCGTTTTTAAACCGGAGGTGGCGTCTGCATTCATCATGAGATTCAAAAACTTGAGATGTTTTCCCATTATAGTAAATGGAAGAACTCTTTTAACCCATTAGGTCAGACTTTAGCAGTTTTTAAATGGGAGGGAACTACCCAGCAACCCTCTACCAGGGCACGCTTCTAACCATGACACCCTTGGGTGGCTACCCCTAGTGTGAAACCTGGCTGCCCCTTGAAGCAGGCCTGAAAGTCCTTGATTAAAAACCCACAAAAAAAAGAAAAGAAGGTCACCTTCAAGGTGCTTACACAATGGCACCAGTTAGGATGAGACTGACCAGCCGACTTCCTCAAGCCAGCTGACCCACCAAGACGAATGACGTGATATGTCCCAGGTGATTCTTCACAGCAGGCTGTATGCAGGTAATATACGCTCAGGAGAGCCAGGCACTTAGGTGTGGAATACATAATGTTGTATAAAGAAAATCTGTATAGCGCCTTCTACAATGGAATGACTGTGCAGCGCTGTGAATATGGACGCCATCGAGAGCAAGAATCATCCTGCATATGTTTGACAAAATGGTTCTTTAGTTTCTGACAGTTTAACTCTGAAATTGTCTGATGTCCTCTCAGAAAAGACTGCCCATTAGTTTCAAGAAGTACAAAACACGGTTGCAGTCTGTAGATAGGTGCCTTCTTTTAATGTGAGGCTTTTAAACCGGTGAGCACCCAAACAGCTCAGCTGGCAGCAGGCAGGCAGGCACCGAGGACTCCATTCAGCAAAGTGGGGAATGCTGGGGCTATTGTTGCCCAAAGAGGAAAACAAGAGGCAGCCAGGATCCATATTATACATCAAATGCAGAAAAAAGCAGCCAAGACAATGCTGTTAGCCGGGTAGCCATCTGCCGGTATCCTCCTCGGTGGTTTCCCGTCCTCGAAAAGATGAGAACCGGCATCCTCCTAGAGAGTTCCAAAACAGCCGTGACCAACGCAGCAGCATTGTCATGCTGGGTTTCGCATACCCAGAAGGGATGAAGCCAAGGTGAATTGTTGGAGGGGGTGGAGAGCAATTAGCCACAGCCCATGTTCGTGGGTTTGCCTGCTGCCATGACTGCCACATATCACATTCTCATTGTGAAATGGCATTCAGCAATGTCAATCTCTGCAATATGAAAGTCAACCTCTATCTGTTGTGTCTCATTCTTGTCCCTGGTTTCCCTGACTCCTATAATTCTAAGTGTCATCATATCAGTTCTGCTCTTCTGAGGCTGATGTCTGCATGCCTTGGCCCCTAGTCATGGGACACACTACAGAGAAATTAATATTGCTTTCATCCAGCACTTCTGAAGCCAATTTCTAGAATTCAGGACTGAAGAATGAACATTAACATCATTAGATCCATTGCCAGTGTCCTTCTCATGCAAGTTGTAATGCTCGCCCACTCCAACAGAACATATTTTCTCAACTTCTTCAGCCAACATGACAACAAGGGCATTGCCTCACTCAACTGGATTCTCTGATCTCCGTTTCTCTGTAATATATCTGGTGGATAAGTTGATCTTACAAGAAGCATTGATGTTGATAGATGGGCTTGGGTATGTTGAGATCCTGCATGGGATGAAAATTGGACCTGCGATAAACTTTGGTAGTGATACTTCTTGAAATGCAAAATGCTAAATAATTGTGCTTGTCATGAAGACAGGCAACACAATTATGACACATCATCCATGCCATGCTTGGCAATGGACTTCGTGGATATTAGCATTTTTAGTTGCGCCTGTTAGTCAGTCATGACCAGGGTAAGGGGTCTGGCATAGCCAAAGGGGCCAGAAGCATGTGAAGGGAGTGATGTTAGTAGTACGTTGAGCCTCCTTTTCCATGAAGGGTGGAAAATCCTGTGATTGGAAAGCAAATCAAAGATATATGGCAGCAGACAGCTATTGAACAGGGGACTCAGCAAGTAGAGGATCATGTTCTGAAACAGTAGATTCAGGGATAGTTCTTGCGGTGGGATTGTCTCTGAAATAGGGACTTTGCCGAGATAGAGTGGGGCTAACGCAGTAAGGCATTGTGTGATCTGTGTGTGTGGGTCAGGAGACTCACCGGGGGTAGCCAAGCAGCATCAATCCACCCACTGCCCCTCAGGTACCTTTCATGCTGTCATTAAGGACCACCCCAGCTACATGCTTTTTAGTCATCTCTGTTCACAGAGCATGCAACATCTAAAAAATCATTGAACTCGCAGCTCTGCACATCCAGTGTGCTGATCTAAGTGCTGGTACATTCAGGGCAGGATCTGGGTATTGTCAGGATAGGATCAAAAGCGGAATTTGTATATGCAGATTCAGAGAAATAAAGTCCAAACCTAATCATCAAAGTAATCAACACAGATAGTCAATGAAATGGAACCACCTCAGACAATGCATTAGCATTTAGATGAAAAAGGATTGTGGGCAAATGTCTTAAACTAACTTCCATATATGAGCAGACTTATTTGAAAGTCATCCAGGAATGCTCTGCTGAAATTAAGCAGTTGATCAAGATAGAATGTTAGGTGGTATCAACTGTTGCTGGTAAATACAACACTGCCTAGTCCTGTGATCAACTGAAGATTGTAAAGGATGGCCACCACAATGTATTCCATTCGTTCAGTCTGAACCTGTTTTACAAGGGATCATAAAGGATTATGACTGTCACGCCTTTCAATTGCAAATCTACCACAAATCCGTTTATGGATGAAAAGCAGGCTGCTAACATAATATAATGTATAAAAGCCACCAACAAATGGAACTGAATGACCACTGCATTGTGTACATGTAAATGTTTGCAACTATCATTTGCTATCTTACTTTGCACAAAAACATATGTCTACAGTAAGAAAGTGATCTGATCAATTTATTATGTCCTGGGGGCGTGCCTTGCCACCCGAGGAAGATTGCAGCATCTGAGTGATCCTCCATGGGACTGCGTTAGAAAATGCTACTCTGTGGCGTGTTCTCCCTCTGACAACACTCTTTTATTGGAGTGCAGTACTCAAATCACACCATAGCACTGTTTTCTCTGTAACTCAGCTTTGGGGAGAGATGTGCGCCATGCTTTTCAGCCGCAGCACGTTTCTATCCCTCAGAGCCCCCCTTCATTTTATAAAGGTAAACCTGTGCTTTCAGAGCTCGGGAGGCGAGGAGACGCCTGCCTTGTAATATATTGGAAGATACATCTTTGTCTTCTTGGGAGGTCTTACACAAGGTCAAACCAATAGCCAGGTTTGCTCTTCGCTAAATTCTTTACCAATTATCTTTGAGACAAATCTCTCCTGAAGATATGCACCTGGTGACCCACGATAAAGGCTGCACTCTCGGCTTCTTGGGCTTCTTGAACTATTGGCATTTTTGATAACTGTGTAAGGGCACATATTTGATATGTATCATTACATGGAAAATATTTCAATATGTTTGTGCTTCTATTACTTCTCAACTGAGTTCTCAGTAATTTTGCAAAATCGCGCTTGTGTTCTCCCCTTTTGAGAAGAAGCACATTTTATTTTATGGCAATTTAGCTGATATAAATGTCCACTTTTCCTTGCTTTCAGTTAAGATTATTAGGCTGCAAATTCTTATACAACTGAATGATTACTATCTACGTGTTTTTTGGTCCTTACATGATCTTAGAACCATATTGGGAATGTGGGTTAACCTCAATTATGGGTAGACTGAAAAAAATCAAATCACCACCTAAGTGCTCCTCTCACTAGTTTAATACACATTTACCTGCAATCTCACAGATCTCAGAGATGGAGGATTCATGCACCCATTTACATATAGGGACTATTTCTTCCTCAAACTTACCCTTCATTGCAGCTCCTCCATCTCTTGCTACTGGCAAATCATCTACTAAGAGACTCCATAAAGATCCACCTTCTTTTACAAAATATCTTCTTTCTGTATCTGTGGGCACGTGTTGGAAGAAATCCGGGGCTTGCACCCTTATGTGGTAGAGAAAAATGCAAAATTACAAGGTCTCAATGACAAATGGTCTTGAATGAAAGAGAGGCTTTTGACAGCTGAACAACATACAAATTTGCAGCCTTCACTGATACTGCCCTTAATGTAAATACCCTTCAAGCACCCTTATTGAAAATTCAGCAAGCGCATAGTTTAAGCAACCAATTTACTGTTGCTTCCACTTCCAAAAAGACTAGAGGTGTTATTCCTCACTTCCTGGAATATACAGACTTACTCAGTGCTTGAAATGGAAAAATAGAAGTGCTGGTACTCTGTACTAGAGTATCTGCTTGTTTCTGCCAAGTGCTGGTACCCTCCAATTAAAAGTATTACATTTCTCTTGAGAAGTGCTGCTACTTTCCCTCCCAAAATAAAAAAGTCCCAGTACTCCGTACCGGAGAGTACCAGCCCATTTAAAGCACTGGACTTACTCAAAGTCCTTTTTGCAGCCAAAGTGAAGAAACAAATGTCATGATTAGGAAACACAATCTACTTTACACAAGACTATGCCGAAAGTAATGCAGGTAGAAATAAAGACTTTCTGAGTATGAGACCAGCACTTCCCTCTCTCAGTGCTCATTTCAGAATTTTCCATCCTTGCCTATTCAAAGTTACTTACAAATATAAAACAACAACATATGCCGACTCAATGAGCTTGAAAATGTTTCTCGAGAATTGTAAAGTTGAAACTTTGAACATTTCAAGACCCTCTGAGTACTAATTTATCCTCAGTAAAGTTTCTGTTAATTTCAATGGTACTTTATTAGCTGAGCTGGTTTAAAGCGTTCATGTTGTGATGATGTTGTTTTGATATCATATTATTGTACTTAGAAATATATATGCCTTATCTTATTCGTTTTCCCCAGTATATTATTTCTTCTTTTGTAGGTGTTGTCTTCCTGTCTATACCTGTACTAGTTTTCAATTTCATGTTCTACTGTCTTCCTTGCCCCTTTCCCTCTGAGGTGTGGATATGTCATCTTTTCCATGAGGCCTTACCCCATCTTTAAAAATACATTTAGATAAGTTTTTCTTTCTTCTTTGACTTTACCTTATTGTTTATCTTTTCACATGTTCAAGAGGTTCATCCTCTACCTGTATTATTCTTTTAATTTTCTTGGTTTTTTCACTGCACATTGTACTATACTCTTGTTCAATATACACCATGTAAGTGCTTTTCCTTCACATTACCAAAGCCATCATTTTTTACATGATTCTTTTCACTTTTCCTAATTGCTATGTCTGATCTATTTTTTTATTTTCTTCTTTTGTCTTTGAAAATTGCGTACTGGAATGGCAGGGGTTTGAGTTTTCCAATTAAGAGGCAATGAATTTAGTTGAGTTTTTGAAACTAATGAGAGGGTGGGCTGGTAATGTTTTCTTTTCTCCAGGAGATGGTGAAAAAGTTGTGTAATAACTTATTGTAGAAGATCTCTTTGTACTCATTTAAAATCTCAAGAAACAGATAATGATGGCGAATCGTTACTCATAAACCTCTTGATTGATAAGGTTCCAATTTCCCGCTTCAATGTTTATCATCCATCTGATGCAGACTGTCATGTGCAGTCTAATATTGCCCAAAAACGTATGTAATGCTGTGAAAGTAATTGTAATTTTGCTCTGACCTTAGTCACATTTTTGACCCATTTACTGATAGGAATTCTACATCCCACTGTGTACCAAACAAACCACAAACATTATTTGTTCATGCCCTTACACATAGAAACTTAATTGATGCATGGAGATTCTGCAATCACATACTACAAGAGTTCACATATTTTTTCCTAGTACATCACACACAATCGAGAATAGATCACATTTTTATCTCAGATGATTTATCTCCGAATTTACATCCCACGGACGTAGGCTCCATCTTAATATTTGATAAGGCTCCTGTATCTATACAATTGGATATTCTTCCTAAAACCAATTCACTAGAAAATATAGAGATTTGTTAACTCACTATTCTTAAACAAATCTTTTACCTCATTTTATCATGAATATTTCCATCTTATAAAAATGGATGATATTCTTTTTCACACAATCTGGGATGCCTTTATGGCATGTGCCTGAACTTTATAATTAGTTACATCTCTAAGGAAGAGGAAACAATCTCATGCTCAAACTAAAGACGTTTTTGCAACAATTAAGAAACGAGAGCTCTCATATTATACTTCTAGATCAAAATATTCTTTACAACAAATTATTAATGCAAAACTTCAATGTAATAAATTATCTACCAAAAATGCATCAACGTATCTTCTTGAATTTAGTATTATTAATATTATGGGGCAAAACAAATCTGGAAAGTTATAAGCAATTTACCTCACAATCCGAAAGAACAACATTAAGAATGAATCAGTCATATATATTCATCAGATTTCAGAACATAAAGATTTTAATTAATTTGTTCCTTTTATAGGACACTATATACATCAGAGAATTCTCCACCTGACTCTGAAATTGTAAATGATCTCTCCACTATCAAAACATCTTCATCTGTCACATCCAGATGGCTTAACAGGTCCATCTTTTACATACTTTTTTCAATTGCTTCTCACTCTCTACTCTCATAAATTCCTTTTCATGCTTAGGCAAATAATCTGGCATCTTTGTAGACACCCATATCAGTCTTATTCCAAAAGAAGAAAAATAGTCTCATTATTGTAAAAAATATAGATCCATTTCTTTTGTTAATGTTGATTGCAATTTTGTTTTCAAATGTATTTGATTGGAATCCTTTATCTTTAAGGCACTAGGTAAGTAACAATCAGGTTTTGTTAAAGGAAGATATATCACACGACCATTAATTGATGTTCTTTCTGAGTCCACTCAAATATCTGAACCTTTAACAGCAATCACCTTAGATCCTTTAAAATCTTTTGACTGTGTTCATTAGTCTTTTGTTTTTCACAGTCTTAAATGGGTTAGATTTGGTCTGGAAATTATTGCTCAAATATCCCTCCTATATACGTCTCCCCAAGCTGCCAACTTTGTAAATAGAGTCACATCATCATATTTTACTTTAGGTAGATGAGTTTGGCAAGCTTGTCCCCTTTCACCTTGTCTTTTTAATTTGGCACTGTAAGCTTTTATAGCCAGACTTAGACAGAATAGCAGTATACGCTGGTAATATTTTGTTATTTATTTCATGACCTCAATCATCACTTGAAACTTTTTTAAATACAGTTGCTACTTATGCTCTCGTACTGGCTATAAATTAAATAATGCTAAGTGTGAGATATTAACCCTAAATAAAATTAAGTTTAAGCAAGGGTTTATATCTTTTTATTTTTTGGGGAACATAAAACAATTTACATATCTTGATCTATGGTTCACTCAAGCCATCAAAACTTCCATTTTGATGAATATAGAAGAATGTATCCATAAACTAGCATCGTTAATTAGTTGATGGTCCGGGGGCGCAAGAGTGCCTGGCTCCAAGATGGCCCACTATCACGAGGCTCCTTCACCGGGCCAGTAATCCGGCATCATCTGGCCACCACGGGCCTGTTGCAACCCATCTGAATGTTAGCTTTGCGGGGAGAAACAGTGGAGGAGAGGTTGATGTGCTGTGCGTAGAGCCGCTGTTAATTTCTACAGCTGAGTCTCATCTGTGGCCTACCGACAGTGGAGCTAAGACAGAATGGCGGCACCGGGGACTGATGCAGCCAGTAAAAGTGATCATTGAACGGTAGGCTGATCTTCCAGCCCATACAGTAATTTGCAGTGGATTGTTGTCCAATGGTGGTGGCATTGACGGGAGAGCAGCTGCAGTCTTGCTGGTAGTATTTAGGGCTGTGGGGATTTGTCATTCGACAGATACATGCTGCCAGAGGTTTATACTTCACTCCATGAAACTTGATTGTTTTGCTTTATGCGAATGGTATTACCCTATATATACCTGAACCAGCCCGACGTTACCTTGGTCCAGTGATAGGAGAAATGTCCCTCTTTAGGGCAATAGCTGGAATCACCATCAACTGGAACAATTCCACTTTATTTGTCGCTCACCTCAAACACCCCAATGGACACATTGGAGTACCCACTTCTGTGGTGCTCGTCGTCGGTCAAATACCTTGGAGTTTGGGTCAGTCATGATAAAGATACTGTGACTTTGAAGAAACTACAGTGTGGCACTAGGGAAGACAGAGGACCTGACAAGTAAATGGAAAGGTCTGCCCTTGTCATTACCAGAAAGACTTACCTTGATGAAAATGGTCATTCTACCAAACTGTTGTATTTATTTTATTATGTGCCCATTGTCCTGAAGCAGACCTTCTTTTGAATGCTCCGAACGCTAATGATCTCATTGGCCTGCATTGGCAAGCAACCCAGAATTTGATGGGAGGTGTTGCTGACCCAATCGCATATGCAGGGGGGCACTGGCGGATCCGGATTTTGAACTATACTATAATTGTGCGCAGGCCCACTTTCCTTATTACTGGTTACACCCACCCCCCTATATGACGCATGTAGCAGTAGAGCATGACCCTGCACACACTAACACACTTCACTCACTTCTGGGACAGTTCCATAAGATCAGCCGTACTAAAATTAATACAGTGACTTGCACAAAATGGTGTAGGACAGGATCCGGAGGCGCATGGCACACAACTCTCCAGAGCAATCCCTAACCCACCATCCACTAACACAGCTAACCACAGATAAGACTGTGCCCCAGTGGCTACAGGTATGGGGAGTGCAGAGAGTGGGGAACTGTTTTGTGCGGAGGTGGTTCTGAAATCATCCAAGACTGGAAAATGATAAACACTGCTCTCCTATACTAACCTTTGTTTGTTTCAGACTAAGGACGCTATATAGGGACCAATATTTCTCCTTCCCACTAGAACTCCCTAGTTGCAAGGTCTTGACCATACTCCTCACACACACAAAGGTCAAGTACAAAGTTACATCCCTCCACAATACTATGCAAGCGGAAGTCCTGTTGACCACGTCCAAAGACAGATCGAAATGGATCTGGTGCTCACAGATAAAGAATGGAAATACTGTTGTGAGCAGATTAGTATTCTATCTCCAAACAGCCGCCTGAGGCTTATCCATTTTAAATACTTGCATTAGGTGTACTGAACCCCCTGGACCTGGTAAAATGTGGGGGGCATCCTGTATAGATGTGGCGTGGTTATGTTCACATGTTTGGGAGTATTGGTTTCAAGTCTTTGCCCTCATTAGCACAGATGTTTGGCTTCCCAATGGACCCAGGCCCCAAGCTGTCCCTGCTGGGTTGCACCTGGGCATAGAGGGTGAATGCTGATGATTCTTATCCATTGTGCTGAAACTAGCTAAGTGCCAGATAGCTTGAGTGTGGGGAAGAGATAGGAGTCCTAAGGATGAGGGATGGTTAAATGCTATAGTGTATTGTAATTAGGGCTCCCAGTTTTATGGTATTTAATTTTTACCATTCCCATCTGTATTTATCTATATTTATGTTTTGCCCATCTGATTAGTATTTTTCTATATTTATTTTGTGTTTTGAGAATACATGGATTCATAAAAGGATATATTTCCACATTTATTTAACTAATAAACATGTGCTAATACTTTGATGCCTTTCACGTTTCAGCAAATTAAACAGCGAAATATAGCAAAACCATAGACCCACAGATACATAGCAATATTTTACTACAAATATCTGTTAACCTATGCCTGCATTTAGGGAAATCTCAACCTGTTTTTTAACTCCCCATGCTGTCTGTCTGCTCAGCTGCTGTCCTGGAATTCACGAAAGTCAGCATGGAGAGTCATGTGCAAGAAGCACAATTTTCTGTATCTGTCCGCTTATAAAAATCAAAATAGAGAGGAAACACATTGTTTTCTCGCTGTATTTATCTGTTGAAATCAGTAAAAACAGAAAACTGGAAGTAATTGTGATGCCCAATTGGAACTCTATTATGCTACTATTCCAGTGGCTAGTAGACCAAAAAACTTTTGTGCCCCACTGCCCACATATCTAAGACCTGATGGTGCACCAGAATACTGCTACTAGCAGGCACAGGGCTCCGGGCTGGGAGACACTGCTTCTGTGCTTGATGATACGAGCTAAGGGGAACTGAGTAATAGGTCTATCTCATGTTGCAGAGTATTTGGACTGGAGTTTTTTTTCTGGGTTTTGTAGCAGTGAATTTTGTTAGTGTTATTCCTTTTGTCGTTTTTTTTTTTTCATTCCTGGAAACTGCACATAAATACATTCAAACAAATTTAGTGATGACACCCTTTGCCCATTTCTCAGTGGGATCACCTTGATAACACCAAGATGATGTTAGTATCTATTGTCTCATACACCACTTCGAATATTCCATTAAATATGCCTTCAAAATCCTTTAAAAGAAATAATGCAATGCTCTCCTCATTTCTGTGGAACAAAGAAAACCTTGCATGTCCTTGTTTATAATAAAAAAAACTAATTCTAATGGTTGTGTAAACTTCCCAGAATTTTCTAAATATCACATAGCTTTTTTTATTAAAGTAGTCTGTTTATTGGGTTTTAGATTCCCGAGAATAATGCCCATTATGGGCAGATTTAGAAAAGAGCTTTTTATCACCGTTCTCCTTAATAAATACTTGATGTTTACATGAAAACCACAAGGAATGTTATCTCCCATTTTTAAATACTCATGTAAATTATTAGCACCTATATTATATACTTTCAAAGACCTTCACACATTACTTTGTACCACTATTTTGCATAATAATTTTATACAGCTTAATAATAAACCTTTGTACTGGAAATCATGGAGTAAAAAAGGTTAAATTTCTTTTTGGATTTCCACCTTCTTTTCAAAATAAATTTTGAATACTACAAGATATCCTATCCAACACATATTATCAATTTTAGTCCCACAATCAGCCTACTCCAATCTCCGTTAACCAGTTAGGCGATCTCCTACTTACAGTTACGATAGCATCTATCATTTATTCACATATATACATGTTCCTGATGATAGAGACAAAACTGGTACTGAAATATCCTCCTAACACTACGCAAACACTTTTTTGTATGTACAATAGACTTTTACTATTTCCCGTAACTCAGCATAAAATATAGCCAGACCTTCCTTAAACTTGTTGGTCATGTCACTCACAGGATACAGATCTCAAATAATTGCTATGAACATAATTTCTGGTTAAAATTCTGAAATCAGATTAATTCCATCTTTAATATTCATGTAACTTTCTCTATTATTAATATTTTCTTAGAAGGTTGCTCTGATGACTGGGAAAATGTTTCAATGGATTTATGAATGCTGGATTTTTTTACTGGCAGTGGTATTTCAGCAAATAACAGACAAATTGGAAGGGCCTTACTCAATTATATTTTCAAACATGGTGCTGTGCAATATGTCATAACCATAGACCAGATAGGGCCTATATGAATCCTATATTCTTTGTTTTGAAACATAAGGTTTTGTGGGTCCCAATTCCTAACCTTTTGGATAAATATGCAAAACCACCCTTTGAACATCAACAAAATGTAGAAGAGGTTCTCCAGCATCCTTGACTTTGCTCTTAATGGTATTGTAATGTCTTATCTTTAAATTAGATTAAGGATTTTCTATGTAATTATCAGATTACTCTTACCATGAACCATGTATACTTTTCCACTTTTCCCTCCACCCTCTTACTGTTCTCTCTTTTTGCAGGTTTTGTAATATATTCATAGCATCAGTTGTATCCATATTATAGATTATAATTGCATTATCTTATTGTATTTTGTTGAATTATAATAAATATATGTTTAAACTGAAATCATCATGTGCCTCATCTAGCTTGTCCTTCAAACCTTTTTTTGGTTGTGAGTTAGATCCATGGATGAGACACTGTTCTGGATTACCATAAACAGACTAATTTTTTTAATCGTTCCTAACAACTCATGAATACTAACATTCGAAGACCCAAAAGCTTCTGATCATGCCTGATGTTGGAATGAGATACTGACCTCCTCTTTGTGCACAAATTCTGCCACATTTTTATGTACTGCCTTTAAAACAACAACATACATTTGAATTCAACTGGAAATGTACAAAAAGCGAAATGCAGGTATTTAAAATTATTTTCAACTTTCCACACTGACTGTTGACTGTACTGAAGAATACTTTTGAACATTGATTCTACATATACCAGAAATGCATTTAACCAAATGTTTTTAAATTTTCAATGGTTCAAGATAAAACATGATTTTATGATGCAAAAAACATATTACTCACACTTTAAATCTCTCTTACACACCATGGCTTTGCAGTTTTGTTTGTTCCAAGCATTCTGGTACATTTAGTTGCATTACAAACTGTGGCCTACAAATCCAAAAATGGACCTGGAAAGCCAGGACACGTGTGGTAACAGCACGTACAGTTTGAGGATTAGAGATTAGATAAATGTGACACTTGGCACATCACAAGGCAGACTTGCAACAAGTGTTGGGACAAGGTTGGGTCTCTTACTTGATAAATACCCAGCACTCCACTCATCTGCAGAGGTGTGAACGCCTGACTGTCCTTGCACTCCTCTGTGTGACTTTTCATGGCCTTGTAAATATCGTCACCTTTCACGCATTATTCTGCATGAAAGGGGCATTCCATGGGTGTTGCCGTGGGTGTTCCCACGCAACATCCATGGAACCTGACTCATTCCCAGAATTACAATTTTTTGTAAAGCTGGGAATGCGTCAGAATCCTACATCTCCAGGGAAGGCACAGGAGTGGCACACCGAGGAGAAATAATTGTATTTCTCCTAATTTTGTCTTCTTTCTATACGTACTGCATTCTGCAGCATGCATAGGAAGAGGCAAATGCCACCAGTTATTGTTTTTTGTGCAAGAAGATGTCCCTACCTGCACTAAAACAATCATCCCTGCAGCGCTGGCACCCTTGCAACCTGATGCATGGGTGCCTGCAATGGCGCATGGAAGCCAAATGTGCGCCAGTGCAGCGGAAAGCACACGGATGCTTTGTATTGTAAATACGACGCATCCCCGTGCTTTTAAAATGATATAGCTTGGCACAACTGCGTCATTTTGTGGTAAATGAGGCCCTATGTCTTTTGCAATTTAAACATGTTTATGTAGCCGAAGGAATACAGATGACTTGATATGATCCCCTATTGACGAGGCCAATTTATAAAAGGATTCATGGATATCAGTGATGGCAGGACCAAAAGAGAGACTAAATGATGAAATGTGCTCACAGGGCTTTGAACACAAACAAGTTCAGATTTTATTCCCAAAGCATGGGACACCTCAAGAGTCAGATTTTATCCAATCCAAATTACCAGTGTTAGTGGCTGTACAGTTCTAGAACTTTGGTAGCTATCTGAGCGATGTCCTGCGGGTTGAAATCAACATTATCCATAGAATGACTTCCGAAAATCTTGAATACAGAGTGGACTAAATAGAGTTCCTTATACAATAATCATATGATTGTCAGTCAGTAGGTTTGCAGCATTGTTACAAAAGTAGAACACTGGTCAACACAGTGGGCAGTTGGGAAAGTTCTTGCTCAATTAGAAAAAACTACTGGAGCTGGAACCTTTGAGGAACTCACTATGTAGGTGAGCAGGTGTGATTTCTTTAAGTAGCTTCTTTCTTGTAATGGTTGCTTTGCCGACTAGGCCAATACTATGCCGTTCTTGTTTACTTTCACCCAAGCATAACTGCTAAGAAAGAAAATGGCATTTAATGAAACAGCCTCATTTAACACCCAAGCTGAAAAAGCAAAAAACTCAACAGCGAGCAATAATCACAGGAATAAATCCCCTCCGCGCACTGCTCAGAAAATCCCACAGCACACTGTACCCACAAGTTTGTTCGCAGATGCCATGAGTGGCGGCAAGAAAGGCTCACTCAGATCAATGACTCCCAAAGGACCAGCCAAGCTGCCAACCAAAGTGTCAATTTCCACTCAGTGGCTTGCAGGAAGTGCAGCACTGCTTGTGACGTGTAACAAACACAATATAGGTCAAACATTATCTGTGCCTACTTTTGCCCTTGCATAAACTTTTGCGCAGAGAATCTTCTGGCTCAAGATCTTTTGGCTTTTCATTGGCTAAGAAACAACACAGTGCTTAATGTTTTTTTGCTGATGAGAGGAAGCTCACAGAAACCCACCTGTTTGAAGAAAACATAGAAAAAAACAATAGAGTTTTAAATTGAACACCCCCATGTTAAACTGTTTTACACAAAAGTGAAATGCATCTATAAATTCATCAATATCGGTTAAAATATTGGAAACATTGTTTCTTTTTTAAGTCTTCCAAACTGATACATTATTCAACTGCATACAGATATAAAAAAAATGACTTGTGCAGCGAATTTTTGAATTCTAATATATTGAAAAATCATAAATCAACATTGTCAAATCCTAAATAAATAAAGCCCAGTATTTATACTGTGGCTATCCAAAAGTGCAATTGGCAATGATTTGAACCTACGTATGACCTTTCAATAGCACAGATAGGAGAGCTCAGCTATCTATCCTATTAGGTGCCTCTCATACATTACATTTATATCTTCCCTAAGGGGCAATTGCCCTCTCAGGAAGGTGAACATATAAGACGGGAACAAGGTTGCGACAGGAGAGAGATAGAACATTGTACCCATTTAAACAGTGTCTGTCTTGTAAATTGTCTTAGTGAGAGAATGAATGGACCTGGATTCTGTAGAATATTAGACTAGTGGGATGGCTTGATTGCATCCTTGGAGAACAATTTTGAATTGTTTGTCGCCATTAGAAATCTTTAAAGTAGAGGACTGTGGAGCAGGAAGGTAACTAGAGATGTGGAACTGGATCAAGTGGGGATAAAAATTTTGAAAAAACTTTTGGGCGAAGTAGAGAAATAAAAAAAGAAATGTAATATGCCCGTCGGCTACATGTTGCAGAGCCCTACTATTGCTTGGGCAGGTCACATACTTTAATAGAGTGCTGGATAATTCATTGAGCATGTAGTCCAGGGCAAGTCTTACACACCAAAGCATGGTATTTTAACAATGAGGCTAACTAGTGTCTACGTATTTGGTTCTGTTCAGGTTTAGGAAGATGTAAGGCAATGTTATTAGTCCCCACTAACATGCAGTATTTATCAACATAGTGTGCAAACCAACCACTTGGCAACTTTCTTGTATCTTGTATTATCAACTGAGTCACCAGCTTGAAAATACTAAACAAGCCCCAGCACTCTAATGCTCAAAATTACTAACTGAGTCGTAGCCAAATTATGAAAATATATTTGGTGCTTAATTTTAATTTCCCAATTGGGAGAAAATTGAGCTGAGTAGTATTTGCTAAGCAAGAAATTAAGAAAATGTGTGGTTTTGTCATGAGATAAAAAAGCAATTTGATGTTGCTCCGATTCTGACGTTGGAACTCAGAATGGACCCCAGAACACCCAGGAGGTAAAACTGAAACTAGTGCTGATTGTATTTCCCATGGGCCTTTTCTGAGTCCACAATAATGGTGGAAATCTAAAAAAGTTGTTATGTACCAACTATTTGTAGAAGTCAGCCATTTTCACTAGCACAGAAATCTATGGGAAAGGTTTCACCGACACAAAATGTTAATTAGTTTGTAAGAAGTCGTTTCACACTGACCTTCCGCCTAAAAGAAATCATATGTTTTATGTTTACTTTAAAAATTTTGGAGCGACACTTGGAAGCCATTAGTGTGTTTCTAAGTTTTGAACTGAAGAGTCAAAAATAATCTTTAAGATCTGGAATGTCAGTCGTGAATTTTGAAGATACACCATTCAGTGAGTATGGGTGGTCATTCTATTGCATATAAAATGTATGTATTTGTGTGATGATAATTTGTTATTGAAAACTTCATACAGTAAACATTTTGAACGCATCATTAAACCACAAGCTGTCCAAGGCCAAATGAGTCAAAAGAAAGTTACAAAAAACACTCTATTCCTCAACCTCTGATAACATTGACCGATGAATATGGCATCTCACTTAGCAGTGACTTCTGCAAATGAGCAGACACTGTTATCACCCGCCACCTCCTCTTGGAAGGTTGATACCACTCCATATATACCTTAAACGACTGTCAAAGTTTATCAAACTTACTAACCTGATCATGAAATATAGCCTACAATTTCATCAGGGCATACATTTTCAAAATCTAACTACATCATACATGCATTGGAGGAATGATTTGTTATCTCCGAACTTGACCTAAGGTGAGCCTAGCTGGCTGCAGGAAATGGCATATCAATTTGGCAAGTGGGGTCACCAGAGGGTAAAAACCATCCCCAGGGTATCTTAGCAATACTATAAGAGGGTGCATAGATCCCCGTTATATTTTGACGAGTGCTAAAATGTCAGACCAATATGCTTGATCATGGCTACATGACCATCAATATGAAAAAAATCCATCCTTTTGCCACAAATCTTCCAGCAAAGCTCGGTGCTTCAAAACACCATGTGCAGTCTGGTGGAGGATAGGTACGAGCAAGTTAGTAGTTTATATCCATTTATTTTATGCTGCACACAGATAGATTGGTGAGCCAAATCCTGTCCCAGGTATCCTCTGATATCTCAACGCCTAAGTCTTTCTCTCATTGAGAAATATACCTATGCCAGATTTTAGGGTGTAGGTAAGACATATTACTCTGGAGCCATGTTATCCCTTTCCTGATCTGTTTCTTATAGAACAATCTCTGAAGTGGGCTTTTCTTCCTCTCAGCAATTTCCGATATACCTTGGAATGCCTCCCAATGTAGCAGTTGTGCAAGCCTAAAATGGTTCCCTGCTCCAAACCCAACTCCTCCTGGATTACTTTCCAGGAGTCCAGGGCCCCGCCCGAGGGAGGTCTCCAAAAAACGGAGGGTCATCATTGTTTCACAGTTTAAAGCTCAAATCAATAATGCCAGGCATAGTGTCCAGATTGTGAACAATTGGGGACATTGGGGAGGGTAATGCTGTGGATTCTGCATTCCTTGTATGCTGTCGTCAGTATTCCAAGAGTGTCACTGAAACCTGCAATAGGGTGTCTGACTTTGGCCTTGCCCTTTGGGGTAATGTTGGTAGATTTAGCATTGGAAGTCGAGAGAAACGCTGCTCTATCATGACCCAAACCTTCCCACTGGAGTTGCGATTACAGTCAGGTGCCAGTTGGATTTGTGCTGCCTGGATGTAAACACAAGGAGATGATGGACACAGCGCTAAAACTTTTCAGACACTCACCACCAGTCACAGATCTGGGTTGAATCCATCATAATTCTTTAGCTCACTTTGCCACCTCAGTTCAGACCCAGCTACATGCAAATCAGTCTTGACCCTGTGCTTCATGGGAACAGTCCAGCCCAAACTGCCAAGCCAGGTCTTCCCTAAACCAGAAACGAGCATCTTGGGACCGGGTTCGGGGTAACACCCCTCATCAGCCAGGCTCGTTTGAAACCAGTAGCAAAGTGAGCAAGGAACCCACGTCTGGGCATACCCTGCCAACTTAGGGCGAACAAAGCAAATACAGTCACAGATCTGGGTTGAATCCATCATCGTTCTTTAGCTCACTTCCCCGCCCTAGTTCAGACACTGTCATCATCTCTTTGAGTTTGCTGAGGTGACAAAGTGTGCTAAAGAAAGATGATGGCTTCAACCCATGGGGGTGAGTGTCTGAAATGTTTCAGCTCTCCGTCCATCATCTCCTTGTGTTTGCTGCCTGGATGTGAGCCCTAATGTCAGGAAGACCCATTCCCCCCTTGAGCATGGTATGCAGCATCATCACTTTAGAGACTGTTAGTGCGGAAAATCATAATAGGAACAACTGCACCACATGCAACAGCTGAGGAAGGAAATTCTTTTTCATGCTTGTTACCCTCTTGATCCATGAAATCTCCAACTTCTCCCAGTGATACAGATCATTCTACAAAGTTTAGACTAGCTGAGGGATGTTCTTCTGATATAATTGGGATGATCTGTGTGGCAGGACCCAGCTCCAGGCAACCCCAGTATCCAATACGGCATTGCGGACCTCTCATGTGCAAGGCCATACCACATGTAGATGGGTAAGCAACACCGAAGTGATTTTTATTTTATTTTAAGAAGAGCGATGGGTCTGTAGGAAGAACACAAAGCAGTATCCCTCTACGTTTAACCATTAAAGTGAGATGTGAGTCTAACACTGTGTCTGTGACATGCTCTGTGTGTAAAAAATAATTGAAGACACTTGATAAGGGTTCTGCTAAGAGGCCAGCAAATATCTTATAGGAGGACCAGAGAAGCCATCCGGTCGAGGGCTTTTGAATGGGCAAGCATTTTATGGCCTCCCTGATGTCTTTGCTAGAGATATTCACTTCTAAAGATGTACATACAGTCCACTGAATTGTTCCACTGGGTGGGGGGATATATGTAAGAAGCCTGTTGCTCCTGGTCAACCAATTGTTCGGGGAACAGCCTAGATTAAACATATGTAAGGTTCCTCAATATCCTCCTGGTATCAGTGTGACTCCCACCTTGCTCATTTAATCATAATAATATGATTTCTAGTGTATATCATTTCAAACTTATAGCCTAAAAGCCTGTCTGCCTTCTCCCCTTCTCATAATAGTACTGACAGACATACAACAATTTCAAGGCTGCATCATGCATTAAAAGTGGCTCTAGCTCTCCTCGAAACATGCAGAGTTCCCTATGAGTTCTCAATGAGCTGGTAGTTTTATGTAAGGATTCTAAGTGATTTACGTCAGTTTTCAAGTCTAGCTTCCTCTGCTTAATAAATCTCTCAAACGTTGCCATATGGGTAATCAGTATCCCCCTGATGACAGCCTTCACAGCATCCCACAACACATTAAGGCTAATTTCTTAATTATCATTCTCTTTAAAGTACGTCAGCAGCTTCCCTTATCTTATCCCATAACACCAGGTTTACGAGAGCTATGTCATTAATCTTCCAAGGCCTTCTTATTTGGGCTTGCGGGACAATTGGGTAGAGGGTCAACCAATCAACTACATGGTCCAACAGGACCATCGCTCCAGAATCTGTGAAGGGGATTTGGGACAGTTGGTCTCTTGTCACCAGAAAGAAGTCAATATCTGTGTAAGGTATGTGAAGACTGGAATAAAATGTATAGTCTCTGTATCTGTCATTTTGTTGTCTCCAAAAATCAATGAGCCCAAGATCTGTGATGCTCTATGTCAAGGATGCTGGGGGGCTGGAGAACCTGTAGCAGGACTGGGATCTATCTATCGCAGGATGAAGAGTTGAATTGAAGGTTGCTCCCTAGGATAAGTTTTCTGTGAAAAGTGAGCAACTCTGGAAAAGAGATGCGTAAACTCTTCATTGTTCAGGGCATATAGGGAGAAAAACGTAACATTCACACTGACCAGCACACCTGTAATTCCAACATAGCTACTCCCTTATCAGAGCATTTTGCAGCTAGTTGAAAACTCAGACTGCATTTCAGAAGTGGACCCTCCACTTGTCTTGGTGGAATATGAATTGTCAAGCTTTAGGGGAACCAAAAGAAACCTAATTGAGATGTGTCCTCAAACACTGGGAGTTTCTCCTGTAAGGGTGGGATGTCCACCTCTTTGCAGGAGAGCCCTCCTCTTCATTTGGGAGTTTAGCCCCAGGACATTCACCATTCTATTGTTATGATAGTCATCGGTGTCCGTCTAAAGATCTAAGCAGTGCTATGTGTCTGTGAGTGTCAGTGTTTTCCGAAAGGGTGATGGCAACCTACTCCAAATGCTTTCCTTTCATGGACAAATGTATACCTGCTAGCAGTGAGACATAAGCAACAGAAAAATTTGAAAAGCAACATTTGAACTTCAGTTACATCATAATCATGACCATAAACCAAAATGTGTTGCTGCAACATACAGCCCATCATATGCAGGTCCACTATGCAACAAGCAGGTCTCAGGTCTCTTGCAGGGGCTGGCTCTGACTTAGAGAGGCCAGATACTCTACCAGTAACATTAAATCCAATAGCAGCAACTGTGGCAGAGTTTATAGCAGAGTAATTGATAACACAGCATCAAGAATACAATCACCAAGCAGAAGGGTTGAGAATGGTTGGATTAATCTTTCAATGTGGGCAACCCAACAAAACACTGTCTCACCCAGCATATTAAGGGGTATGAATTGGTTTTCAGTAGGACCTGTAAGTCTACCTTCTCCTGTAGACATTCCCGTCTCTTATCATCATTGTGAGCTCTGTTAGATTTTAGAGTGTGCCTGCCCCCCACCCCCAGAAATTCAAATTAGCGTGAAGGAGGTTGAAGAACAAGGTAACAGCAGGTCCTCCACAATGGCTGCCAAGCCGAGAATTCTTTTGCCCCAGGGATCCCCTTCACCGTGTGTTGTGATCACTTGTAAGTGAAGTGGACATGAAATGGGAAGCCCCATCAATGTTTCTACCTCTCAGGAGCAGTAATCTTTTTGATTTCTTTCCTCTTAGAGGCGCCGCACAGTTGTCTTCAAACAAAATGAGCGTGGCCCATCAAAATGACAATCGGTTCCATGATTACAAGCCGCTACTAGAGTTCTTTCTTTATCTTTGTTCTGGTGGACACTGATGATCACATCTGGCACCAGATTATTTTTTTGCTGGTATGCAAAGAACACCCTATAAGTCCGATACAAGCAGCCACGGCCCGTGGAGGGAGTTCCGTGTGGCGGAAAGGCGGGGCAGGGGAGGGGCAGGGTGGGGGGTACTAAAAACCGGAATATGGATAATTGGAGGTAAGTAAACAATTAAATAAATAAAACAAATTTCATAGCGCGCGCTGCATCGCAGTTTGCGATGCAGGGCGCACAACAAAATTTGTTATATTTATTTAATTGTTTACTTACCTCCAATTATCCATATTCAGGTTTTTAGTACCCCCTGCCCCTCCCCCGCCCCACCTTTCCGCCCCACGGAACTCCCTCCACGGGCCGCGGCTGGATACAAGTGAATATCTGAATGGACAGGGTCCTGAAGAAGCTGCTGAAAGAGGGCATATGTGTATCCTTTCAAGTTTGTGTTGAATATCTCTGCTGAAATTCCTCGTATACGGACATTGTTCTGTCTAGAATGGTTTTCAATGTCGTCTGCTTTCTCTGCGAGGGCATGTTGCCCGGTTTCCAAAACAGTCATCCTTTGCACCAGATTTTTGTGGTCATATGCTTGCATGGCAGAGCCATTCTCCAGTTGATCTAGTCATGACTCGACCCCTTGAATATAATGGTCTATTTGTGACAAATTTTTATTTATAACCTGACAGTAGGAGGAGACTTTTTTATGGGACTCTGTCAAGAGCGTCCAATAACTCCCTTGGTGGCAGGCACCTGGAGATTCACCCTCTTTGCTTCCATGATTGCTGTAGATGGCAGTTTTCAGAGTCATCCTGAGGGTGTGGTGAAGCTGTCCTCTGAGGGTGGAGTAAGTCTTTTACTAGAGCTGTTTTGGCTGCTATATGTTTGTAAGGTACCATCCTCAAGTGGCGGGTAAGGCCAGTGGCAAGCCCACAGTGAGATGTAGGATGCTGCAGACTCCTAATCACACAGGCACTTTACTCTCACAAGCTGCAATGACAAACCCTGCCACTAATGTACCTAGGGGTTCTGTAATATTTGTGAGGCAGAGAAAAAGGAAAGGTAGAGTTAAATTCATCCCTGTCAAAGTGTAACGGTCTTATTTAGAGTTTGCTGGACAGGATACTACATTACAAATGTGGCAGATGGATGGTCTGCCATATTACAAGTGAAATATAGTCAATGGCACTTCCAGTTTAGTCAATGGGACATCCACCACATTTTGAATGGACTCCCTGTCCTCCAATCTCTAAATAAGGCCTGAAGTGGTGAGTCTGTGACCGCTTATGTATCAGGGGCCGTATTATGGTAAATGGGCATTTTCATTGTTTGCTCCTGCGCACCTTTAAAAAGGTGCGCCGGGTGCAAGCAGTGAAAATGCACCCTATGTCCATGAATGCGCTGCCTCGAGTGCAGCTGCATACTTGTGTTGCCCTGGGGGCAGCGCATTCCGGTGAAAGGCTAAGAGGCTGCTTTACAGCCACTCCGGGATTTTAACAGTGCAGGCGGCAACCCACCTGCACTTTTTATGGGGATTAGAGATTACCCTTGCAGGTGGGTGCAGTCAGTGATTTAACCCACCTTCAGGGGGATGTCTGGGGGGTCCATGAGACCCCCTTTACCCCCTCCAGAGGGCTGCTCTCATGGAGAGCACTAACTCTGCACCACCTTTTGGATGGCGCACTCTCAGTGCGCCTCCTGAGAACTTCTTTGCCTCTGTGCCCGCGTCGGTAATACAGCACTGGCATAGAGGCAAAGGAATTCCCTCATATGCATGGGGCACGCCCAATGCAAACACACCCTGCAGATAGCCCTGGCGCTTTATGTGCGCTAGCACTATCAGTATTTCAGAAGGGGCCGCCCAAGCGTCTGCGGCCCCTTCTGTAATACCAAAGTGCCCCAGAGGCACCAAAGCGGATGCAAAGGCCCACTACTCCTATGTGCGTCAGCGCTATTGTTATTACAGACAAGGCAGCACAAGCGTCTGCGGCCCCTTCTGTATCACCGTAGTGCCTTGGAGGCGACAAAGTGAGCGCAAACGCCCGCTGCTCTCCTGGGGCACTTTATGTAATGCAGCCTCTGTTGTGCTATTTGACAAAGAATATTCACACTACACAGTCAGACTGCATCATCAGACCATGCTCTGTTTATGGTTCATGGGATTTCAAGAAGCTGTCACATGCGTCCTTGTGCTAAGTTCACTTGGCAGTGTGGTGATATCTGTTAAACCATGAGCAGTACGGAACTGACAGTTTCTATCTTCGATGTACATACCTCACACATGGGTAGTAAATTAAGTTTTACTCAATTGCTACATACAATTTTGCCTGACAACCAGGCAATTTCTTAAATTGGTGCCAATCCTTGTCATTACAATAAACATAAATGGCCTGATTCACAATCTGCACTTTGTAGTATGTTTTGTAGTACTACATTACTACTACTACAAAACTTACTACAAAGGGCTATTCACAAAGTGCACTTTTGTAGTAGCGTACACTTTTGAGTATTTGTTGAAACGGAAACGTCCCTTGCATTGTGATGGATATGCACCCCTGCCCTGAGTGCCCCATCTGTAGTGATGTCTGAATCACTGATACTGATTTTTGTTGTAATGGGCAAACAAGGATCATGCTAACGCACCATGACATAGACCTGTCTCACGGATTGTGGTCTTTTTGCTCAGGGTAATGCTGGTCCCAGGATGCTTCTTTCCGGTCCAGGGAGGACCTGGCCTGGCAGTTAGGTCTAGACTGTTCCCATGGGGCACAGGGTCAAGACTGATTTGCATATGGCAGGATTCAAACTGGGGTGACATAGTGGGCAAAAGAATGATGGATTTAACCCAGATCTTTTACTGGGGGAGAATGTTTGCATTGTCAACATTCCGTCCATCATTTGTTTGCTGTAACACTTTTAGTCCTAAGTGGGATGGGTATGCCCAGACGTGGGTCCCTTGCTCACTGTGCAACTGGATTCAAGCTAGCCTGGCTGAAGAAGGGTGACATACCCTTAAACTGGTCCCAGGATGCTTCATACCGGTCCAGGGAGGACCTGGCCTGGCAGTTCGGTCTGGACTGTTCCCATGGGGCACAGGGTCAAGACTGATTTGCATATGGCTGAGTCCAAACTGGGCTGGCGTAGTGGGCCAAAGAACGATGGATTTAACCCAGATCTTTTGACTGGGGGAGAATGTTTGCATTGTCAACATTCCGTCCATCATTTGTTTGCTGTAACACTTTCCACCCTAAGTGGGATGGGTATGCCCAGACGTGGGTCCCTTGCTCACTGTGCCACTGGATTCAAGCTAGCCTGGCTGAAGAAGGGTGACATACCCTGAAACCGGTCCCAGGATGCGTCTTTCCGGTCCAGGGAGGACCTGGCCTTTCAGTCTGGACTGTTCCCAAGGGTCACAGGGTCAAGACTGATTTGCACATGGCTGGGTCCAAACTGGGGTGGCGTCGAGGGAAAAAGAACAATGGATTTAACCCCGAACTCTTGACTGGGGGAAAATGTTTGCATTGTCAACTTTCCGTCCATCATTTGTTTGCTGTAAAACTTTTTGCTCTAGGTAATACTACCATTATAGTGGTGAAAGGCTACAGCCTTTACCAAGTGTTAGTCAGCACGAGCATGGAGGTGGCAGCATACTGAGGGGCTTATTTACAAGTGCCTTGCGCCGCCAGTGTGTCACTTTTTCCCATGTTAAAAGAGACGCACCGGCGGCGCAAGGGGCTTGTAAATAAGCCTGTGAGTTTTTGTCAGTAGAGGTGAATAGGCCTTTTCATGAAGTCAGGAAAAACTGTCCCTTGCAGTGTTCAAAAGTGTAACAAAGAGTTACTTCCCTTTTCCAAAGACTTACTAATTACAGGGTGGTGTGGGTGAAGAGTTCAAAGAGAGACACACGCAATTCAACAATTATGTGGTTTGCTGCCATAGGAAGAATGCCACAAGTGCAAATCAGAAACTGAGAACAAAAAAAACCTCTTTTTGCTGGCATTGTTTGTTACTCATTTTTGATAACACAAAAATCGAAAGCAAGGGTTTTTTTTTCTAAAAGACTTTCTTCGCTTACAATCAAGAAGTCTTTGTGACTGAAGATTGGTAAGGTTATTGGTTGAAGTCACAATGATTCGATTCTAAACCTGGTTAGGAAACACACATATACCATTTGTAATGTCCGCATTACAGGTCCCAGTATCCAATTCAATTTGGGATTCCCCTTAATTTGAAATGTATTTATTTGTTGAGACAGTAATAAACAGTTTTTGTAAAGAGACATCTGTCCATATTTGGGACATGTGTAGACGGAAAAACTCTCAAACAACTTCCAGTTGCTAAGTACAGCAACACAAACTGTATGTGTTCTTTCACATTGGTGGTTCATCTTTAGCAGTTTTTGATGTGGTCTGACTGGAAACGCTTTCATCTTCTTCTGAAGGAAAAATGTCACAAAGTTGCCCTCTTCAAAAGAGATCTTATAAAGGATGTTGATTATGTATTTATGTATTTTAATTAAGTTATGCATTTTTTTCAGTTTTAAAAATTGGTGAATGGCTTTGTAGCTTTCAAGGAATATGAGTCATTTAGTAGTAGTTACTGGCTTAATTTCAAGAGCTTTGGTTTGGCTGAAAATTTCCACGCATTCCAAAATATGTGTTTTTTATGAATGATTGTTAGACCTGACATCCTTAGCGTGAGTTTTTCCCCTATCTTTTGCCTCTGCTACCTGGATTTTTGATGCTGGGCTGGATTTCGTTTTTGCTGGTTTAGATGCTTTGGACACTCTGCCACTGCTAATCAGTGCCAGAGTGTAAGTGCTCCCTGTGTAAAATATCATATTGATTGGATATACCTGATTGGCATATCTGTATCACCATGAAGTCCCTAGTAAAGTGCACTGTGTGTGCCAGGGCTGGTGATGACAGATGCTACTAGTGGGTCTGCAGCGCTGATTGCGCCACCCACCTGTGTAGCCCTAAAATGGTGTCTCAGGCCTGCCACCGCAGGCCTGCCTGCAGTCCCCGGACTGCCATGTCCTCCTGGCCAGTGTCCACACTGACCGAGCCTAACCCTTCCCTTTTTATACACGTCAGTCATCCCTATGGAAGGCCCAAGGTACCCCCCTGGGCAGGGTGCGGTGTATGTAAAAGGTAGAGCATGTACTAGTGCAGGTATCATGCTCTGGTAGTGAACAGCGGCCATTTTGTGTGTTCACTGCTGCAAGGTTATCTTGCTCCATAGGCTAACATGGGGGAGGCTGGTGCCAATGGCTATCCGCCTATCTTCCCATAGGAACAAGATAAGACATGAGTGTTTGATATCCCTGAGCTCAGCATTTAATAACACATCTTTTAGGAGAGGTTGTTTTTAAATCCTGAGTTGGAGAATAGTACTTTTTAGAGAGTAGCTGTTCTCTTGTCTGACCCTACTGTGTGCCTGGGCATGCTTGTGGATTGACTGTCTGGCTTGAGAGTGACAGGGGCTGGGGATCCCCCAGGAGGTTGGCTGAGTCAGCCCTTTGCTGAATGGCGACATTTGCAAGTAGAGTGGAGGGAGGAGATAGCACCTGGGAGTGAATAGGGCTGTGCCTGCCTGTCACACTGCTGGCACCACCTCCTGCTGGGCGGCTGACGACTCTGCCCCTCACTCTGAAAGGGAAGCAGAAGCCAGGAAAACAAAGTGCTCCAGCAACACCCAGAACGGGATCAGACCAGGCTCAGGACCCACTTGCACAAAGACTTCAAAGACTTTTAGGGGTATAAGTACAAGACCCCTGACAACAGATTTTTAGATTCTACAATCAAGAGGAACCTCTGCTGAAAGACGGACCGCTGAAGGACCAAAGGAAGATTGCCTTGCTGTGTGCTCTAAGGGCAGACCTGTCCTGCTGACCAACTGAAGCTGAGGAGGAGAAAGAGGTCTTGCTGTGTGCTGTGACCCTGCCTACTTGACGTAACCAAGACTTTGCTGTGTGCTGTGTCTGCAATTTGGAATCTCCAAGGGCCTGAGAAGAGCTGGCCTCCTGTTTGGCAACCCAGGGATATAAAGGTTGCCGAGACTTCAAGACTCTGCTGTGTCCCGTGAAGTGCGCTGTCTGCTCTCTGCTTTGCTTGAGAGAGCGGCGCTGATTAGTGCCTGAAACCGGCTGCTGCGCTGAGAAGATCGACGTGCTTATCGGCACCTGTACTACGGCGCTTTGAAATATCCTGCCCGTAATTCACCGCCACGGCCCGGGGGCCCGAGATCGTCCAGGAGCTGTGCCTCTCCGTTCCACAGACTGTGAAGAACGAAGCGAGGAGGTCGTGACCTGATTGGTTGACGGCGTAGGCCTGGCCAGAGTAACTGCGCTACGATTGGTGGAGGCCTGGTGACGTCTGACGTCGTCCCTGGGGGCTCGTCGAGGGAGCCGCGACCTGATTGGCCGCCGTCCGTGAGCTACGGGAACTCTGTCGCGAGGAAGGGCTCCGACGCGCTGAGTCCTTGCGCCCCGACCCGCAGCCTGGTGAGTCCGTGCAGGGAGAGGGAGCATTGGTAACTGTTGTGACAGCCCGCTTAACCCCCGAACGTCCCGCATAGCTTGTGGGGCCCGGAGGCCAACGCCCGGGGTGCATTTGCTTGGAGGAGCAGCCGGAGAGGAGCGCTTCAATTATAAGCGCAGGGGCATAGCTAAAAAGGTGTTTTCAGTGCTGAGAGTCTAAAGACATATTCTTTTTGACACCTAACGCTCACAAGAGACTAGAGACTATTTATTTTGCGTGCCTAGCGATCCAAGAAAGCTAAAGAGAAACAGAAGATTAATGTGCAATGCTATGATAATAGATTTTTACTGCTGAAACTAGATAAAGCTATATTTTTGATATACTCACCTGTGTGGCCTAAGTTTGTGGTGTACTAGGGGGGTCATTGTGGTGATTACGTGCAAATACTTTACACATTGCCTTGGGGATAAGCCTGTCTGCTCGAGCCAAGCTACCTAGAGGGTGAGCAGGGGTTATCTACCGTGTGTGTCCCTGTACCCTGACTAGAAGCAAGGGTCCCTATTTGGTCTAAGGTACTTACCTCTGCCAACTAGAGACCCCCAGATCTAACACTGATCCAATAATATATTTCATTTAGTGTCTCACAGATATGCTGCATGGCAAAAGATAAGGTTACATAATGCAGTGGGGGAGTTAAATGTCCTGCTATTGATGGTTTGCTGGTGTGCTCAGAATGAAGGATGTAACATTATTTCATCCACAAACAGTGTAAGTGGGTGGAGTGAGTCCTCCATCTACTCCAAGAGTTTTCGAATCACCCAACAGAACAACCTTGATTGGATTTTTTACTTACATTTTTAAATATCATATGACTGGTTGCACCTAACTAACTTTGATCATTTTGGTGTTATTGAAACTAATATTTAGTGGGATATTCTACCTACTTTTTCAGTGCCAATCACCCACCATCCTCCATTAGTTACCAACCACAACCCGCCAAATAGTTCTCCGTAACCTTAAGTGCAAACATAACTATCATGTGCATGATTTTGCTAGTAAAACTAAATATAAACCAGTGATGCCACCTATAAAAATCCTACCCGATTTACAGCTAACCGCATCCGCTATCTAAAACATTTCAGTCCCCGGTTCCCACCTGCGGTAATCCTGCCACGTTACAAACAGCGTGCCTTCCTTCTCTATGCTCAAACATAGTCAAATTTGAATCACCCCGCGTAACTGCTTCTACGCATCACTGGTTTATATTTAGTTTTGCTAGCGAAATCATGCACATGATAGTTATGTTTGCACTTAAGGTTACGGAGCACTGTTTGGCGGGTTGTGGTTGGTAACTAATGGAGGACGGGGGGGATTGGCACTGAACAAGTAAGTAGAAGATGGCACTAAATATTAGTTTCAATAACACTGAATGTTTCGTTTAAGGGGCAGGGGTTGAAAAAGGAAAGTTTGTTAATTTACGATTGCTGCATAAGAACTATTTTGTTTGGCTGACATATATTTATTGGGAGGATTCGAGTTTATTAACATGCCTGCGATTAGGCCCGGATGGACAATTCCTGAGCAAATAAAATGCATGAAACTGCATGAAACTACGGAATCTCGTATCTTTGATGTGACTGACAAACACTGACAAATGAGTAGAAATAAACAGATTTAACTGTTCTGAATACTTCTGAGTACGTGTATAATGTGGATCACAAATGTGCATAAGGCTGTGCAACTGTTAGGTGACTCGCACATCGCGTGTCACACCTTTTCTGAGTATTTACATTTGTGCACTCGGGATGGGGCACATAAGAGTGCATGCATGCCAAATTTGAGGAACAATAAAGAGCTAAGAGAATGACAAAACAAATACGGGTGTGCTTCAGGACACTTTCAGATAACATGCATAAGAGCCCAGGATAGAGGATAAAAGGATAAGAATATAATATTATGGGTATAAGGTAAGGGTGCAGAGATATAGATAGTGGGATCTGGGAACAGGTCCCAGTGAGCTGGGCTACGACTACATAGTCATGGGTAGAGGGCAAAGTGCGTATCTTACAGAGCTAGAGCTAAAAAGCTGAGTGCATGATTGTGGATACAGGGTAAAGAGTTATCAACACAGAGCTATGGCTACAGTGTATTTGATTAAGGACACAGGGTTAGTGATACTGAGATAATTGTACAATATTAAGGTTTATGTATAGAGGGATAATACAGACTAGAAAATACATGGATAAGGATACATAGGTATGAGCAGGGCAGGACTGGCCCTAGCGGACACCGGGCGTTTCCCCGGTGGGCCGCTAGGGTGGGGGCTGGTTTTGGGCCCCTAGGGGGGCTGTTTTTGTTACCAGGGGCACGCAATATCGGCCTTCTGTAACAAAATTGGCTGAAACCGGCCCTTGCAAACAGTTCGGCTGCACCCCCTCAGCCCCCCCAGGGGATCCGGCTGAGCAGTTTGCCAGGGCCGGTTTTAGTCCCCAGTCCGGCCCTGGGTATGATTGCAGGTTTTGTGTACATGGTTCAGCACTAAGGGTACATGGTTGTGGCTGTATTGCCCATGTGTATAACTACAGGGCAAAATATATAGGATAAAGGATACTGGGCTATTGGTTATTGGTACAGGATATGTAAGTTAGGGTACAGGGTTATGAGTACAGGCCTCAAAGTAAATTATTATTGGCTATGGCTACAGGAATAACAATACAGAATAGGGGATGAAGAGTTATGTAGGGATATGGGTGCAGAGTGCAGTGTCATGGGTACATTATTATTACGAAAGGGCTATGGGCATAGGGTAATGGACACAGAAATAAGGGTCTAGGTACATCATCACATAATGAAAAATGTCTCTCTTTAATTTTGCAATATACAGCTATGTTTTCAAACACGTCCCAAAATGACAGTGTTGGGTGCATTCTATTTACACACTGTGAGGCTATTTATAAATTATTTAAGGTTGGAAATAACCCCTCCCTACAGTGTGGCAGTTATATAATTATGCAAGTGTTTTGTTATGAGACACCATTATGTTAATCCCGATTATGAAAGCATGAAAGCACAAAGCAACAGACTGCAAACACATCCCAAACACAATTCACCGAAACTTATCGTGAATATGTTTGGTCTGACAAATCAAACTGCATAGGATCTTCTCAGAGCTTGGGATCTGCTAGGGTATTATTTTAACAGTTGACCATATCAGTGTGCATCATAGCAGAACCATTGATTATAGGCCCTTGTTGATTTTAATGTGTATAGCAAATCAGGTCCTGTTTGGGAAAGTAGCACTTTACATTTGTTTCATTTTTTATGCCACAATTAAATTGGTGTGTGGACAACCTTGTTTATACATTGGATAGATTTGATAGCTTGTGAAACATTGACTATTTATTTTCCTTTTCGTGACATAATTAAAAAAAGGTAGCATTACTCTTGTAAGTCTCTTACTTAAGAACATGTCAGTGGCAGTGCTTAATTTGAGCTGGTGCTTTCTGTGGCTCAGCACCGGCACTTAATTGGTTTCCGGTGCTCTGCACCGAACTGTTCTAAGAATGGGGTTGACAGTCTACCACATGATGGCGTTGCTCATCTAATTTAGAGATGAGCAGAACAACGGCTGTTTAGGAAAACAATATACAATTAAATAGTGCTAATACCTGCCTCCCCAGCCATTCCTTTAGCTTTGGGGACCTGGAATAATTTGAACTGTCGCATTTACATGCAAGAGAGATGGTTAGTAGTTGTTTCGGCAGCGATGACAAGGGCGATGGGTGGTGCAAGCCTCAGTGGCCTCCTGGTCAGAGCCCTGGCACTTAATGTTTTACAAATTAAGCACTGGTCAGTGGAGGTGTTCATTCTATACATTGATGCCTTTACACCACAACATCAGGTGAGGTATACAACTAAGTCTCATATTTCAAAACTTGAACTCCTCCATGTGACCAGCAACCATGCATATATTGCAATGTCTATCTGGGCGGCAATAGCTATAGTCAGCAATTGGGCAGGAGCGCCTTTATGGACGTTCTTTGATAAATATATCATGAGCACCTTGTCATGCCACAGATGGACTGGGCAAAATGTGCTTTGAATCGAAATCTGTAGATGCTGCATTTTAGTTCTCATTGCACCCCGCACCCCTTCAAAGATGGCTGTCGTTAGCCTATAATGTATCAAATACAGAAATCATGCGCTTTTCTAATCCTACTGGAATTTTCTAATATTATGAAAATGCACAATTTATTAAGGCACTTTCCACACTGGCTCTGAGAAAAGTACCACCCTGCCTTGCTTGAAGAGTAAGCCTCATCCCAATTTCTTAAAGTTTTAGCCCCTTGAGGTCTAGTTGCCCCTGCTGATGTGCCTCTCATGACATACTTTCACACTTCAGCCTCATTATTCCTCATTTACACATTTGCATTGTAACCTGGTGACATCAGGAGCGCTCAACAGCTTACAAAGGCAAAATGAGCTAAATCTATAAGTCCCTCTGCTGACACACTCACTGGTAAAAATATGTTACCCTCTGTAACTTGCTCACCATCCTCTGTTTTCCAACTGTGGGGCATTAGAGCTTTGTAAGTCAGTCACAGCCCAAAGCATGAACAGTAGGGCATTGAAACATTAAGGGCAGAATGCACATAACTGGATTTGGAGCCCAAAACAGCACTATTTTTTTCAAAGGCACTCCCAACTTGTCAATGTGTTAAAAATTGTTCTGGTAATAGATCTCTGCTAATGAAATATTTATTTATGTCATGAAATATTTAAAGGAGCTGTCTTTACACCAGAGTGTTCACAATTAATTGTATGAGATAGCACAACATTCAAGTGGAAAAAAACAACAGAATGATAGAAAAGAAATATATTCAGTCAAGGGTAAAAAGAAATGAGACCAAGTAGAGAGGAGGTGGAAAGTCCAACAAGCAAATAGCAAAGACGGAAAACAGCGAATCACTACTTTTCCTTGAATATGTGTAAAACAGTGACTGCATGTTAAAGGGGTGGGTGTGATTATGCAAAGAATAAGGTTCATGGTTGGGCCAGAAAATTGTAGACCCGACTACTCCTGAATTTGTGGAGTAAGCCACCAGTACTCCACTCCCAAGAATAAGCCAGGAGTACTCCCGGGTTCAGCTAAGAGTACTGGAAGAGTAATTCACAGCCAAATCACTGTTATTCATACCTGACATTAGGGGCATATTTACAAGCGAGCGATAAAACATTTTCGCCGTTTTTGCGGCCGTTTTCGGCTGAAAAGCGTTGATAATTTTATCACCTAATTAGCAAGGCCACGCTAACGCGTGAAACCTTGCTTTAGCGTGGGGATTCCTAACACCCAGCTTTGCATCTCTAATGAGATGCAAAGTGGGCGTTCCTGACCTAACATGACAGGAGAAATGTCGCTAAGCGACTCTTCTCTTATCATCAAGCCCCACGCTATGAAGCATAGCGTCAGGAAAAGTAGCGATAACCCCTGTTATCGCTACTTTCCTTACACCTGCTTCAGGACTGACTTAGCCATGATATCCTATGGAAGGTGGATATCATGGCTAAGTTTGTGAGTCCCTATCAACAAGCTAACGCCACATTGCATGAGATTATCGCTGGGTTTCCTGCAATAATCTCACGTTAGGCAGTTAGCGTGAGGATTTTTATCGCTGAGGAGATAAGCGTTGCTAATAGCACGCTATCTCAGCGATAAAAATCCACGTTACCCGGCGATAATTATCCTCACGATAAGAGCGCTGAGCGATAATTATCGCCGGGTGTTGCTGATATGCCCCTTAGTGCGATATCTTGATGTGATTGTAGAGTGATGTGACATGAACACATTCTCTTTAATCAATGCAAGTAAAATAGAATAATTTTGGTACACCCTAAAGGGAGGTGCTAATTCACCCCGGCGACGATGTTTAAAAATACTCTTAAATAGGATAGAAAGCCGCCTCACAAGCCACAGTTCTTGAAAATCCCCGAAACAGTGAGGGCTTTTTGTGACAAAGAGAACACTACGCGAAGAGGGGTTGACTTTAGTCACTATCACAAAATTGAATTTGTCTTGTAATGCGAGTTTAATTAGCACATAACCTGCATGATATTAACCTTTGGGTTTTCAGACTGTGTGTTCTTCTAACATCGCCCTGGAGCTTGCTGAGTTAATAACACCGAGCACAATTACTGCATCGTGTAATCAGCAGGACAGAAATGACCCATGTAATTATACTTGCCCCTTACAAAGATGGAGGTGCTGCAAACATGCTGACGACAGGACTAAGCACCGTGTTTTGAATGTCTTTCCCTAGAGCATTGCCCGTAGGGGAGCAAATGAGGAAATGACATTGTTTCAGTATTCACTGCAACAAAAAAACTCTCTTAAGGTGTTTAACTCTCCCCGAAACCTGCAGGGCGGGATATTTGGCTTGGTGAATGAGAATCCACGCAGGACGGCAGTCTCAATGCCTCGGCTAAGCCCTTACCCCCAAACTACCGCTATGTATTCCAGCCATGACGATGGTTGAACCATGAACAGCAGCAGGCGCGCAACGCCCACTGGGCTCGAAGGGCTGCAGTCCCCCCATCCTGTGTGTCAGCCCGAGCTCAGACAGCTTCCCAGGCACACACACAGCTGCACCCGAGTACTTCACAGATCTTTAAAAGACCATTTACATGTTAACAAGGCTTTGTTGTGTTTTTTTACCCCTTCTAAGAGCCCCTGCATCTCCACTCTGCCGATTGCTGGAAGAATTAGCCCCACCCCCGAAATTTGTATTAGCTGCCCCCCCCCCCCCCCCCTCGAAATTTCATTCTAGCTTCGCCGTCAGGTAATAGCTAATAAAGCCAGGTTATTGATTATCAAGATGCAGGGGCATATTATCAAGGACGACGTTGAAATTATCGCCGGTTTAGCGGCAGAAAACCGCCGCTAAAGCGGCGATAATGGGCTTGATAATATGCCCTAGAGAATTCCAATAGACGGCCAGGTTTGATGTCTTTTACACCAGAACCTGGGCTTCTGTTGGAATTCTCAAAGGCATATTATCAAGCCCATTAACGCCGCTTTAGCAGCAGTTTTCTGCCGCTAAACCGGCGATAATTTTTAACGGCGTCCTTGATAATATGCCCCGCAGTTTGTTCGACTACTGCACGAACACAATTCTGGGGCTTAGTCACAAACTGCATTTGTTAGTACGTTTAGCAGTACTACAATAGTACTTACTACTAACGGACTAAACAAGCATTAGTAAATGCATTAGGTTTTCACATATGTGATTAATAATAAGCTGCGTTTCGTTGTAAGCTGTAGCTTGCTGAGTAGTTGTACAATATAAGTTATAGAAAGTCTGTTGAAGTGTTATGACTTATGTACAAAAAGCCAATACATTGTGCTGTTACTAGTGGTATAGTGCGGGTAACTAATAAAAAAAATTGAAAAATGAAATGAAAGAGGGAAATAATAGAATGAATTGAAGTAATAGTAATGTTATGTGTTAAGGGGAGTTCTGACAACTTTTAGGTCCGGTGCCACTGCACTTGCTGCACCATTCAAATCATGCCCTTAGTGCTTGCAAGATAACTGCATTTGTGACTGTCTGTTTAGTAGTAAAATATTGCAATAGTTGGTGTTTAGAGGAGTTATGACAACTTTTGGCCCCGGTGCCACTGCACCTGCTGCACCATTCAAATCATGACCCTATTGCCTGTATGGTACTGCACTTGTGACTGCCTGTTTAATAGTAACATTTAGCAATAATCCTGGGTTTCATGGGGTGCCTAGAGCGTTTTGGCCACGGTGCCACTGCTTCTGCTGTACCATTAAAACCATGACCCTAGTGCCTGAAAGGTAACTGCACTTATGACTGCCTGTTTAGTGGTAAAATATAGCAATTGTAGGTGTTTAGTGGGGTGCCTAGAGCTTTTGGTCCTGATGTCACGTCACCCACTGCACCATTGAAATCATGACTTTGTTATCTGCAAGGTGACTGCACGTGCGACTGCCTGTTTAGTTTAAAATTTTAGCAATAATCTGGGTTTAGTGGGGTCTCTAGAGCTTTTGGCCCCGGTGCCACGGTACTTGCTGCACCATTCAAATTAAGTCCATTTTAACTGCAAGTTAACTGCAATTGTGTCTCCCTGTTTAGTAGTCAAATATAGCAATATTATGTGTTTAGAGGAGTTATGACAAATTTGGGCCCAGTGCTACTGCAACTGCTGCACAATTCAAATTATGACCCTGTTGTCTGCAAGGTAACTGCACTTGTGGCTGCCTGTTTAGTACTAAAATATTGTCATGGTTCCCGTATAGCAGGCTGCCTGGCGAGTGGTATGTGGTGCACGCCTACTTGTTCAATCCTATGGTGCTTGGTGATGGTAGGACGCGACACGCTGATTGGCAGTCTAGCTGTTCCTCCCTGGAAGCAATCACCCGAACAGCTGGTGTAGCAGTTCCGGGAGAGACCGCATAACTGCTGCGGTGCTGGCCCGGGAAGTGCTTTAGATTCGTGACTTTGCCTTGTTGGTTCCGTGCGTTCAGCATTTGGGAAGCCCATTGCAGGTATTCTTGATATCAGCGAGTGCAGGAGCACTTATTCATTCCTGAAACCGCGGCTCGCGCTGGTGCGCAAAGTCTTCTCTTTCTCTTGGGAGCCAGCGCAGGAGTTCTCACTCATTTTTTGAGAACGCGACTTGTGCTAGTGCACAAAGCCCTTTTCTAGCTCCTTGGAGCAAGTGCAGGAGCGCTTGCTCAGTCTTGGTATCGAGGCTCACGGTAATGCGCGAAGCCTTTTATCATAATCCTTAGAGGCAAGCACAGTAGCGCTTAACATTGTTCTTTTTGCAGCATACGCAGGAGTGCTAAACATTGTTCTTTTTTGCAGCATGCACAGGAGCGCTAAACATTGTTCTGTTTGCAGCAAGCGCAGGAGCGCTTAACATTGTTCTTTTTGAAGCAAGCGCAGGAGCGCTAAACATTGTTTTCTTAGCAACACGCGCAGGAACGCTAAGCATTGTTCTTTTTGCAGCATGCACAGGAGCACTGAACATTTTTCTTTTGACAGCACGTGCAGGAGCGCTGAACATTGTTCTTTTGACAGCATGCGCAGGAGCACTTGTTTCTTTTCTACCTCTGGTGAAGACACCTCATTTCTGTCCTTATGGTGCCATGCCTCAGGTGACTATACAATACTCTGAACACTGTGGGCTATTGTGTATGAGTCGAATGTATGATGTTACAATGCATACATTTACAACGCATGCCTTTACAACGCAGTATTTACATTGCAACATCCTTTACAACACATTCTTTTACATCGCATGCCATTATATCCAATTTTCAAAAACTACCTTTACAACGGATTCCATTACATTGCATTATACCTATACAATGCATACCATTACTATGCATAGCTTTACATCGCATTTAAGTTAAGTGTTGGATAGTATTGGGGTAATAATTACTATTCTAACTCCAGTGAGTGCAACAGTAGGGTAAGTGTTGGATAGTGTAAGGGTACTATGCGTTGTAATGGTATGCATTGTAATGACTTGCGATGTAATGCCTGCGTTGTAGTGACATGCGTTGTAATGACATGCATTGCAGTGACATGCGATGTACTGGCTGCATTGTAATGACATGCGATTTAAAGGATGTTGTGATGTAATGACTGCTATGTAAAGGTAGTGCAATGTAATGACTGCATTGTAAAGGTTGTTTCCCATATGGGTCTGTATAAGTGAGATCAGTGGTGATAGTGTTACCCTTATGTCTCTCTTTCCAGACGGTGTTTCCTAGAGGGGTTCCGTGACCACCAGTAGGTGTACCTTTTGGGTCTTCGGAAAGGGTTCTTCTATACTTCTAGAGCATCCTCCCCCAACCTTAGGTCGGAGGCTTTACGACCAACATCTTCGGTTTAAATTCTGACTGGTTGATTATGATACCGACAGTCAGAATTGAAATTGGCCAGTCATTCGGGCTGACTTCTGATGTGATCAAGGAACCCATCTGCCGGCTCAGATTATGATGCACGGTTTCTGGCAGGGTTTCCATGCCGGTCTTTCCAACATGGACAGACTTTTGGAAAGACCTGTTTGGGGGCCCCTAGCTGGGCCCCCTTTCCCTTGCAGCCTCCAGTTGGGGGCTGTGTCTATTAATCCCTGCACCTTGTGGCAGGCACCTTGAAGGTGCCTGCCACAGGATGCAGGGATTAACACATCCTCCCATTTCCCTATGGGAACTTGTATTGAGGCTGGTTTACGGCTGTAACACATGCTCTCATAGGGGAATGAGGGAATGAGACCGCACCGTGTGCTGTCGCATCATAATTAGGTGGTAGGGACCGTCGACCAGAGGTCGGTCGGTCTGTTTCCGCCACAGTGTCGGTCGGAGGAGGCTCCGACCGACATCGTATTGGGCCCCTTAGAATTTGATCATAATGACCAAATAGATTAGGTTAAAAAAATCAATCCGATAATGCCTACAATGTGCAAAAAACGTTCTGAGGCATGAATAGGAAATGCCACAAATTTTCTAAGGCTAAAACATCTACCTTATTCAACTAAGAAATAAAAAGCAAGCATCCCAAAATACTGTTAGAAGATGGCTGCCTTTTCCGAGGGAAGAGATCTTGTCTTGACAGTGAATGGGCTTTAAACAGTTTAAACAGCTTTAGTAGAAGTATCGTAAATGCATGCAGCCAGGGGAATTAAAAAAACAGTTCCACACAAAAGTGAATGAACACAGTAATTCGATTATTGGAACTCAGAAGATATATTAAATACAAAATATTTCAACAGTTGAGCACAAGTGCTGTGCAGGTGAAACCTAAAAATGCTATTCGTGAATTTACGTGGGGAGGTTCCATCTCTGCCTCTCCTATCTTTTTCTGTGAGATCGCTGCTGTGATTGCAGAGTCTCCACAGACGTAAGGATGGCTTTATGTTGTAAATCCAAAGCAGGGGGGGCTGGAAAATGGGAAATTCTTATGACTAATGGGAAAAGGAATAGAGAGGTGAAAGGAGGGATTTTAGAGAGGGTTAGGGAGGGTTTTAGAGAGGGACATTTGCCCACCCACAAAAGACTGAGGGGCCTATTTATCAATATATCACGCAGCACAGCAAGTCACCTTGCTGCGCTGTGTCACCTTGCTGCGCTGTGTGACAGGGAAAAGGCAGGAATGGCCTGTATTTAACTTAATGCGGTGCATTCCTGCTTTTACCCAGCACTGGTGCACAATGTGCTGCCTAGCGCCAACGCAGTGCCTGCGTTGTTAGAAGGGTTGTTTTTGTGAAGGAAGGGGTAACATAAAACAGACATAGGCTCAGAACATTAAATGAGATGAGAGGGATTACAGGAAGGAGGTGAATCCTTACTTTTGGAAAGAAATGTGACCATCCAATTAAACTAAGCACTTCAGTAGTGGGGGGGGGCAAACTACCAGGTTAAATAATAAAGTTATACCTCTTCGGGTGTTACTCCAGTGTAAATGAGAGAAAATATCAGGCAAGGGAAGGGAATATTGGCCCTGACAGCTACTAATTCCTCTTTTGAAGAAGTATTGAGAAGGATATGAATAGGAACTAGAAGTGGCAATATCAAAATGCAGTCAGAGGAAACAAGAAAACAATGAGGGCTAAGACGGTATAGAGACATGAAAATAGAAAAGAGAGGTATGTACACCAGATCCTGGTTAGAAAAGAATCAGTAAAACATTTTGTTTTATATGTATAAAAGATTTTTGGATTCACATAACATTAACAGATAGAGATGTTAATGCTATTTGTAGAAAGAAATTATGTTATTTATGTTCAGATTGACTAAAGTTATTGACTGAATTTCAAAATGTCTAACATTGGTTGCCATTTTCTTTGTGACACTTTGGGGTATAATCACAATAACTGGCACACTGCTGTTTTGCCGCAGTGGTGCACCAAAAATATTAACACCCAACAGATTCCAACACGATGTTTGTGTCATAGTTACAAAACGGCGCTCCATAGCGTTCGGAAGAAGCCGGCGTTGTAAAAAAAGACGCTGTTGTGTGCGCCGTAGCGTTAGAAAATTTTACACAAATAGTGCAATAGTGATTTTAGGCCAAATAGCATCTAGAAAAGAGATGATAGCCATCCTAGCATCACTTTTGTGTGTCTAGTGGGCTACATGAAAAAAAATTGCAAACTTACCTGAAAGCAGTAATGGAGCCGCCACAAGTGAGCACAGCCCAGGACAACAACCCCAGGAACCCCGGTGGGAAGGCCAGGATGACCAGCTAGAGTTCCACAGTAAGAAGAAGTGCAAGTTTAGTGATGAGGAGAATGAGATCTTGATCACTGAGGTGATGGATCACCAACACCAGCATTTTGCCAGCTCCAATATGTCATTGGGGAGGACGAAGTCAAGAGGACAGTGAGTCACTGTTAAAAGGGCTGGCTTTATTGCAAGCACATGACAAAGAAGAAACTGGCAACCAATCTCAAGGCAGCATTGCAGACCGGAGGTGGTAGTCCAGTGCTCCAGGAGGAGCTGGGTCCCTTGGAGGAGCAGGTGTCTGCTGTCATGTCTGAGGAGTTGGTGTTAGGAGTTGTGGGACAGGACAGTGCTGGGTATGAAGAACTACAACAGTAAGTCGCAACAAGGGGCAATGTAGGTAGCAAGATCATGTCGAGCAGTGCAGGCAGTTATGTCCCAGCACTCTATGGCACTTTCTGCAGGCCAAAAGATGGTATGGTTGCTCATCTATGGTTAAACATAACATAAATGGAAGGCTCACGGCCATTGTGACAATATTTAGCGTCTGGGCAGTGCCGCAAGCCTTCTAGCTGTGCTGCCCTACACCAAAGGAAGGACAGGAATGCGCCATAGCTACAAGATACGGCACATTCCTGTCATTTCTGCCAGCGCCGGCACACAAACTGCAGATAAACACCAAAGCAGGCACCCTTTCACCGTGCTGCAGGGGTATCTGCATAGGGACTAGGCAGCCAATTGTACACCAGCACAGAGGAAAGCAAAGGGATGCGTTCCCTGAACTTTACTAATAGCACAGCATAGTGCAGCAAGATGGTTTCTGGCGCCGCGCTGCACAATATGTTTAGGAAGTATGCCCCTCTGTCTCACCTGGACCCATGAACATTAACCTAGCCTGCAAATCCATAACATGGAACGGGTTTCTCAGAGGAGAAAAAATCTACCAGAAGGGTGGGGGATATGTGGGCCATGGGAAGTATCTACACATAGGGACATTTCAAGAGCCCTGTCCGTAGTAGCCTAGATGAAACGTTATTGTACAGCTGTCCTCCCATGCACAGTCACAGCTCACAGCTTTCAGCTGCTATGGTAAAGAACCCCTGAACTCCTCTCTTCTACTAAATCTGATTGGGTGTGGGGATTTATGCAAATTGTTACACCAGAGAACCATGGGGCATATTTACAGTGAAATGACGCAGTACGTTGGCGCAAACAAATCTGCTGCGCCGAACAGCGTAATTTTATAAATGCAGGATGCACCATATTTACAGGAATAAATGACACCCCTGTGCTCACCCCTGCACAGGTGAAAAAAGAGCAGCCATGTACCAATGCAAGCACCCATGCACCATGGTGCCAGGGTGCCTGCGTTGGTGTTCAGCTGTTCTTTTAGCATTGGGGCAGGAGTAAGCACAGGGGTGGCACGTATTCCTGTAAATATGGTGCATCCCTATCTGCATATAAACAATCAATAATGGCATTTTGCTCCTTCCATGTGTACTGCTTAATGCAGCATACAGAGAGAGAGCAAAAAATGAGGAGAAAACAAAAGTATTTTTCCTAGGCCCACTTTAAAGCCCACCATTGAATGGCATTATTTTTTGGCGCAGCCTCAGATTTACGATTATTTATAAATTTGGGGCAGTGCCAAACATCAATGGGTGTTGCATGGGAACACCTAAAGAAACACACACTACATACCCCTTTGACACAGAAAACTGTTCTGATGAGTGTGCACCTCCCTCAGCAGCTGCATCCTACAACACCCCCCTCATGGGACACACTGCATACATCAGAGGAGGAAGATGTGGATTGCACCTCTGTCCAATGAAAAAGTGTCCAGTAGCATTCATTTGTGCCACATACCCAGTTTCTCCTTTGCCCTGTACTTATGAACATGCCAGGAAAATCAGCTGCCACTGTCTTAATTTTGCTTTCCCCCTGTTCACCTTAACTATTTGTGGACTTTCAATGTGGCCTATCCTCCCTAATGACATTGTGGTCATCCTCCTCACTGAAGTACTCCTCCCCTCCACATGTTACATGACATGTTATCCCCATGGACTCTCTGTGGACATCCACTGGCTCAAAACATCTTTTGGGGTAGGTGTGCTATGAACTGTACCTGTGAGGCACATCATGATTTGCACATGAAAATTGATGCACTTAGTACTACCTGTGTGTTGTATGTCTGTTGGAGTCTGGACCAAGTTTGTGCATTATGTGAGTCAAAGACACCAACTACTTGCCAAAGAGATATTTACTGTTTGGAGCCAGGGACAATGCTAGATAGTGAGAGTGAAGCACGTTTGGTGAACCTTATGTTCGGGTCTGGTGGCTTAGTGGACTAATGCAGCCACTGCAGGGGCCTGTGTTTCGACCTCATGGTCACAGGTTCAAATCCTGGCGGGTCCACTCAGCCTTTCATCCATTTGAGGTCAATAAAATGAGTACCATTGAGTTGGGTAAAAATAAACATCTGTTATTCAGTGCCAAATGCCCCATCTGGGGTGAACGTGTGCTTTACAAATACACATACACATGTTATGTTATGTGTGTGTTGACTAGCAAGTGGTTACTCAAGGTTTCAAGAATGAAGTGCAACAGGTGACATGCAGTCAATGTTAATGGTGAATGAAGTCAAACCACAAGTGCCGGGTCTACCCATGGACAGTAGCAAGCAAACAACATTGGGCTTACATGTGTGAGCGTGTACGAGGCGGCCATCAGTGTGTGAGTCCGATAAACCTTCAATTTGTTTGAATGTTTTGACCACAACATCCTTTCAAAGCATGTTGCATGACGTATCCACGCAGAGAAATTGTATGTGAACACATATTGCCAAACACTGCTAGAAAAGACAAGGGCATGTATCTAACTACCACACAGTAAATCATGATGTACACCTGTATGTAGCAAACAATGACATTTAATGTCAAGACAATGTTTTAAATTACTAAAACTACCTAACCTACACTAACTAACCTAGACTACCTTATCCTATATACTATCTAAAACTGCCTCAACTTAACCTAGCTTACTCTACACATTTAGCACGACGTAATAAACATCAACTCTCTACCCCCCCTTAAGACACTTCTTCACACAAGGACAACAGAAACTACATCTAAACATGAACTAACTACAGAAAGAATCATAAACAATCATACATTTCTTTGTATTTTTTTTTAAATGTTGTATTTTTTTCATAACACACATAAAAAAATCAACCCTCCACGCCAAAAAACAAAAAGAACCTCTACCCACTAAAATTTGTCCCAGCCCTACAAAACCCCAACAACCACTAACCCTACACTATAACTACACTAAGTAACTTAAACAAAACCATTAAGGCCAACATTAAAATATACAGGGTGAATGGCAGAAATGCTCTCTGTAGATAACGTTGCTAGGGTCTTGCCACTGCCTGCTTCATTTCCTGGAGCAGTCTGATAGCCTGATCCATCCTGTGCTCAAGCACCGCCACCCTCGAACTTTAGGTCTACAATGTCCTTCTTTATTCCGAGCTGAAATGAGCTAGCCAGTGGTGGCTCGGTCGGAACTGGGGTGTGGAGTGGGGGGGATTAAAAAAAGTTTTTTTTTAAATGAACGTACCTTGTCTGCCGCGCCACTGCACCCCTCTCCAGCCACCTCACGCCTCTCTTCTGTCTGCTGGAAGCACAGGCAACACTAAGGCTTCTGTGCTCTCCCAGCCAAACATGACGCTGCAGGAGCAGCGTTGTGATTGATCTGAGCATCCTGTTTGGATGCTCAATCAGTGCCTGGGGAGGCTGGGCATGTATCCACAGGTCTGTACAACACAGCCCAATGGAGAACATGCCAAGTGGGCATTACGGTTTGGCCGGCCCTAGAGGGCAGGCCAAATTGTCATGTGCATTTAGAGCAGTGAAAACCACTCCACCCCTGCTTTGGCATCATGGAGCCAGACCAGCCCGACTCCCCCATAGAAAAAGAAAATGATAATAACATCATGTTATTATCATTTTCTTTCTCTTTCTTGTACTGTTGCAATAGCAATGGGGCAAAGCTCCTCTGCCTTAGCAGAGGAGCTGCCACTGGAGCTAGCCCCTCCTGTGGGCTGAGGTGTTGTATAGGATGTTATGATCATATGCTCGTGGAAGTGCTAGGTACTGGTGCCTTGAAGGTACCTTGGCCTGCCCGTCCATCCTTTCCTATGAGTTGCCCAATGTTGGTGGTCCCAGAGGATAGACTTTCCACTTGCGCAGAGCCTTCTCCTCCTCGTGTCACTTCATCATCACCCTGTGAGCCTTAGCAACTCGTTGAAAGTGGAAGTAGCGCTCCTTCCTGAGGCTGTGCTTCCTCAACTGCACTGGGGTAATGTTGCCTATTTAAGTAAAAAGGAAAACTGTCCGTCAAAGTGGGATTACAAACAGGTACAAGTATCATGAAACAATAGTTTTTTCACAACATCAAAGGTAGTAGCCCCTACAGCCTAAATTCATATTGCCGCTTAGAGTGAGCAGACACATACTTATTATCTATCATCTCAGATTTACTAAGGCCAAATTACAAAGGCATGGCAATTGTTGCACAATGCAATTGCAACTCCTTGGCACATCTAGCTATGTACATATCAGTACATAGTTTGCTTAGGAACAATGCTAATTTGTACCCGTGGTATGGTACACGTCATCTTTACTGAATATTAGTGCGCCTTCTGCATCCTGCAATGGCAGTTATACCAAAGGAATTCACCACAGTAAAATGTGCAACGTCTGCAAAGTATATGTGTTGTCTCACAACGTAGTGTAACTGATATAGAAAGACTTATATCAGCACACATTGCTAACGATACCGAACTCTTGGCAGGTATTATGTGTAACAATAGACGCTGGATAAGAACCTCACAACACAAAGAGGCATATGAAGCCTCTCCTATCTGAACTGCTGTAAGTCCATGGTGGACCATGCCACCACTCATTCCCTGCTTCCAATAACATAGCATGTGGAACTGACATACATTCCGAATCCTTCACATCCATGGCCATGTTCAGATGAGTATCCACTACCACATATTGTCACATAGTCTGCAACTGTGATCATGGCTCCCCTTTCAAGCCTCTATCATGTGGTCCATCCCAGACTGGCAGTGTGGAGAAGTGTGGCTCAATGATTAGAGTGGCAGACCCTGATGCAGAGGTCTAGCCCGGGAGCAGGGTTCAATTCCCCGCTTCGGCGGGTCTTGGGCTCAAAAATTCCACGGACCTGATAATTCTCGCCTCGGTGCCTGTTCCAATCATGGAGTCCCACTCTGCAACTCTGGGCAATAGCTTGCTTAATCCCCACAACGCTAAGGATGCCTGGCCTCCACCTTGGGGGTGCCCTGGAGTGGACGCCTCACAGGGAAAGCCAGGATGGGTTCCACAGCGGTATTCGTACAAGCGCCTTGAGACCCTTGCGGGTGAGTAGTGCGCTATACAAGTATCAAATTTACATTTACATTTATACTCCTTGACCTATGTCAGAGGCTGATACACAAGCAACAATTAACATCCACTTTGACTGACCTGTTAATCATCATAAAAAATGTATTTGTGATAGGGATGCAATTTGAATCTGGCAATTCACACAGCATCTGACATCGCACTCAATCCTTGCACTACACAATTAGCATTGATGAAGGCACTCACTGGTGAAGTAGGGGTCCTTGAAACCGTCCACCTCAACCAACTATGTATGATGGTGGCCCACCTACATGACATGACATGTAAAACACATCAGTTAACTTGCACATATATTATATGCAACAGAAGCACAGTACATATGCCTACCTATTGGCTATGTAATCCTTCAGGTTGTAAGTAATCAAATGGCGCAGTTGACATGCTTGAATGATACACATCAGTTAGGAAGGCTGAAGTGTATATACATATGATGAGCCAAAACATACACCTGTTGGCCAATTTGTGGAACCAGATCTTCAACCTCATCACTACTATATTTCACTATGGTAGCTGACTTTGATGATTGTCTGCGCCTACATAACTCACATACCATACTCAGCAAGGTATATCAATACCCATGCCCTCTTAATTTTGACACCAGGAAAAGAGTATGCCACATACATCACACATTATGCGTGCGTGTTCCTTAAGTTAAGTGAATTCTGTACCTGACAGTGCTGTAGACTACCAGATGTTGTTCAGACATGTTTCCTAAGCTTGTTATTGGCAAATTGAGCAATATCATGTATGGAATATGTTGAGATGTGTCAGATTCAGGCTGGCATAACCTTGGATACAGTACCATGTGAGTGGGCTCCCCTCTGACATACATTGGGCCTCTCATACAAGAGACATGAACAATGGGTGTCTCATATGTAAGGATAGGTCCAGATGCTCTGGCCACTAAAACACCTACATGAGGCCATGCTTAGCCAGCATGCAGGATTTGCTAATGCATTCCTAGCTATGGAGTCAGGCAAGCCAGTGCAAAGCACAGCGTAGCCATAGTGGACGTCAAGGACTCACACCTTTTACATAGGGCATGCTGTTCAAGACCAGTGATATGTGTTTTGCCACATTCACATGTTAGCTTAGCTGTGTAAGCCATGGCTTTCTTTATCAATGTGTGACTACCCAGGGGAGGTATGCCAAGGCGGATCATCGGCACATCACTTTGGGTCTTATTTACAAGCCCCTTGGGCCGTTGGTACGTCTCTTTTCCAATATTAGAAGTGACACACCAGCGGCGCAAGGGGCTGGTAAATGAGCCCCTTCATGTGTATCGTATGGTCTGTAATGACCCATCACAACTGCACCTGACAAATGCTTGTGGTGAAAGAATCACCTCGGGAGCAGATCTGCAGTACTTAGTTTGTCAAAATATGAGTTGTCTGGATGGGCTACGGGCATGTGCATCAGCTCAATGCTTCCCTGGGACTTATGTGTACCACCTAATGGGACATTAACACTTGTGTGGCACCGTCAGTGTCACAGATAGAACTGGTGCACAGAATATGCCTGCACTATTGCCACACCATTTCCCTCATTTGCATTGCATGGCGGAATGGCTAGTTTGTGGAAAAAGTCATGTCAGCCATACTTAATGTTACCACTATTCATCAATGGCTTAATCAGACACATAGGAAAGCACACAAATAATGTGTACTTACGAAATTGTCCACCAGCTTGGATGCCAATGTAGTGGAGAAGGTCAGACTCCCTGCCAACCACATCCACCCAGCGACATTTGAGCTGATGGATGTTCCGGTCGACCCCAAACACTCTCAACATCTCTTGCCACATACTCTCCCAATGTTGCTTCCGCACCTTCGCGGAGTAGACCAGGAGTACATGACCCCCACTGGGCCACCAGGTTGGGCAGGTAATGGGTCAACAGCCACAGGAAGCTCCCAAACTCCTCATCACTCATGGGCCGAGCCCTACCCTTCCTAGGCATGATCCCACCCACTGATAACAAATGCCCAAACAAAACAGAACTCCCCAAAAACCTACAACTAACACTATAACAACAATACACTACTAGAAGACAAACACCCGACTGAACACATTACACAACAATAAAGAACAAAACAGGATAAAAAGGACTTGAGGGGCATACCAGGGACAGCTGACATGACTAACCAGCTCCAAGCACACCAAAACACTCTCCAACACAGCCAAAACACAACCACACACAAGCTCAGGCAGTAAAACTGTGACTTAAAGTGAAAATAAAAGTAACTTCACACTTTATGTTTTGTAGTATGCAGGATCAGTGACATCACTTTCCTTTATCCATAACATCACTTCCTGGGTGGATGCGTCATGTTTTCAGCCAACAAGTTCGGTTTTTGTACGCTACTAGTCAATGCATCCATTTCACACAAGGTCTGACAATGGCACCATGAGGTCATTCAGACGGGAAGGGTGGTTTTCGGATGACAAAGTGGCACCAAAATCCACGATTTAGGCTCATGTGTCAATTTTCTTTTACACAATAATGCAATGCGTGTTTTTGTGTGTATTGGGATAGACAATGCATGTAATCATTTACAGGGATTGCTGTAATAGGTGTGAATAGTGAAGCTCACTTTCATGCTTTTCGTGGACCATACTATGCAGTGGGCCTTATCCGTCTGCTAGCACAAGGGCACACCTTACAAGAGGTGCCCTGTGTGCTAAATTGGTATTAGCAGCCAATGACATTGCTTAAGTTTCCCCTAAGGATGCCATGAACTTGCTCTGCCATGGGGTCTGTGCACCCACATCTATGACAGCACAGTAGGATGTGGGGATACTTGGTAGGGTTATATTTTCCCTTGCAGGCGAGTGCTGCGATTTGGTGCAACCACCTGGAAGGAGAGGTATGGATGCTGCCAGATGATTGTTTGAGTTTAGACCATTAATATTCTGAAGTCATACCCCACAGGAAAGTAACAGAGTCATCATTTGTGGGCCACATAATTCTCTCTCATGCTGATGGTGCTACGCTAGATCACCATGAATGCCTTGGCGTGACCTCCTACGTATTGCTGACAGTAAGGCAGCATAAATCACACCGTAACTACACTCATTCTCAATGGCGGGGGTTGCTTGTGTGTAGCAGTGGGTGTTCACATGCAACACTCATATAGTTTTACACTGAGACAGGTGATGAGAGTCACATTAACTTGGCACAGTCCCAAACTTGACAGACATCCCCAGTAAAGCCAGAACAATGATGTATCAAATGATGGAACCTTGGGTAATTTGTTTCTATGTGTCCTGCATGCTGTTGCTCACAGTGGCCATGTACAACTCTTCTATGAATAATTTATAAACAGGGAAGTGTTGAGAGAACCCTCCATATCATGTTGTAGTAAACAAACATCAGCTGTGTAGCCTTGTGTCTGGAAGGATATATGTAGCCTTGTGTCTGGAAGGATATCTGTGGACCTTGCACATAGCATTTGCACATAGTCTTTACCACCAAAGTAGCCCATGATTTGTGGATCACAAGGCCAGCTGGTCTAGCCACAACTAGCGGCAATTAGTAGCTGGTGTGATGTGAATGTTTTAATGTTTACTGTGACTGAAATCAAAATACATTCACACTGGTAGTGTTCATATGTTTATTTGCATATGTATGTACACATTTTCATGTAGACATCATTTTCTGACATCATGTAAGTCACTCATGTGTCTGTGAAGAAATTGTGAATGATATGGTCCTTCGGCCGTATTGCTGCTACTGATGGTAATGTTTGATGCGGCTCCTCATCTTCTTCATCCTCATTATCCGGCAGTTCCTGCTCCTCATTCAGCCCGTGCTACATTTTTCCGCACACAAATTCTGTGCAATATGCAGCTAACAAGTGCAATTTTGCACACCATTGGGAATCGGGATTTAAGTACAGCGAATGTAGTCTCTACTATGGACTGGTTCCTTCTTAGGACATGATTGTACTTCCGCTGTGGTTCTGTCTGTTTTTTTTAGAGGAGTCATCACCCACGGCTGAAGAGCATATCCTTGGTCAGCTACAAAGTCAGGAGGGGTACAACTAGTTAAGAGTCATGACAAGGGATTGCCTCACATTAATTAACATTCTGTTATGTGTCCTGAGTGAATCGTAAGCTTTGCCTACTGTAAGAGATGTAATATGACATTGTGTAGCAAGTAGGAATTGGAAATGACTAACACTGTGCTACACATACAGGTGGGCTGTCCTTTGTGATTCACTCACTATTTGTCATACTTGGGAGTGTCAATGCCATGAAGATCATGATTGTTGACCAGTATGTAGAGTCAATTAGCCATTGAGTAGACACTTCTGACACTCATCTATTCTGTTATTGACTACTATTGCTATTTCTGAACTGCTACATATCTGATTATACAACCTGTAGATGGAGATGGCGATGTTGCGTGCTTCAGTCACACATGTTTGACAGTGAGAGTTGGAGTCAATTTTGTTCAATGGGGACTGCCATGGGGAGGGTAATGAGTGGATATCAGTGTGGGACATGATAGCGTACATATGGCTGTACACTGTTTCCACTATGTTGACAGTACATAAGGGGTTTGAGTTATATGGGAGTTTTGTACAATATAGTGCAACTGGTAGACTAGCCACACTACAGTGCCACACTGCTTGGGGACAATGTAGGACATATTTTCAACATGATTCAGTGTCCAGAGTTTGGTGCCTGTGCTGGCAGGAAATGTGCAGCATTGCTCCAAGACAGGCACATTATTCCCAAGTGTTTGTGCAGTCATCAGAAATATAGTTTGTGCATGAGGCTGTCCAGTCTGAAACCTTGGAGGATTAATAGAGTGGCTTGTGCATTGCAAAATGGTGTGCACATTGCATGGGATGTATGGATATGATGAGCAATGTGTTATGTAGCATGTTATGTAGCATGGTAGACATGATATTGCGAGATTAAAAAATTACAACATTTCTCTTTTTCACAGGTGTGGGATACATAACATGTCTCATAACCATAAGACTTACCTGTGAACACAGATCTGAAGGGGACATCAATGCTGCATTTTGCTCTGGCTTCGTTACTGCATATCTTTGAGGCCATGCAAGGGCATACAGGCAGACTTTCCTTTGCCTCATTGATATGAGTTGGAGATCTGCTGCACCAGAGCATCATGACCAGTGATGATGCAGCAGCGCAGTTCACTTATTCATGTGACCCACAGCGGCACAGGCAGTCTCAACATGTGTAACTTGTAGGATTGTGTTGTGCATATCCCATGTAGTATGGCACAAGTATGTAAGTACACACCAATGACATGTGTCTCATTCAGCCCAAGACTAATATGTCAATGTATTCCAACAAATTTGACTGTCATCTGTTCTGTCATGTGCTTGAGAAGTATGTACTATCATGCTATACCACTCAGATAATGGATCAATGACAAAGTTTAGGCAGCATATTAGAAGAAATCTATTTCCACATGGACTAAGTATGCCATACCTACCCCACACTAAATATTGGCACATTGGTACACAGGGCACTAAGAATATATAACTTGATTCCCTACACTACTATGTGATAGTGAGAGCACTTGAAAATCATGCCAATTTTCTAGTATCACACTCTGGGAGTACATCCATTTAATTGCATTGTACATGAGGCTACATTTTCAGACAACAAAGGCTTTCTATTTCTGAATTAAAGGCACAGAGTAAACACAAATATCACATGGACTACTTGAACCCGCCAAGTCGCTACACTGAGCAATTTCAATAATCCCAGCACAACAGTAAGCACCTTGAGTTAACACAAAGCCCAAATTACTCTCTGGCAAACCCATTTTTCTCTTTACACAGAAACAGTAGCATCCACACTCATTGCCTATCTTTATTTCTGTTTCTAGATGATCCCTACCAATCTTAAGGTAACAGGAATGCAAGAATTCTCAGACAACTATACATAACAATATAGCTAAAACCATTCAAACACAATATATTTATAATTTCTAGGTGACCACCTGCATCCAAGTCATTGAGGGCACTGTTTCCAGTCATGGACTTTTGGGTGATAGCCGTTGTATTATTGTTTTGTTTCCATTCAACGTATTGGACTAATACAACTGATATCATTGATTAGTAGATGAATAGTTCAGTACTGTAGAATGTGTCAGCAATGGAACGGAGTAACATGGTGACTAATCATTTCTGAAAAAAATCAGGTTTAATGAAAGCCTCTTTTCCATAGGATTTGCACCATCAAGTCGAGTTTGACTGACATTTATCAATACACTCATAAACAAAGACAATAAAAAGTAGTTAGATACTGTGAATTTAGAGTTACTTTGAATGCCTTTCGTTTATTACATTTAGTCCATATAACCAATAATGTTTTTCAATAATCACAATAATAAATGTAGATGAGTGATATATACACTACAACTACATGTCCTATTTATTCCCTGGCCTTCAGAGGGCACCTGGCCCTACCAGGGGCTTGGGGAAACATTTGGAACCATGTACTAAACACTAGGGAAGGAACAACTGTACTTTAATCACAAATCAGTGAAGAGTTTTGCAAAAGATTTAAAGATATTCTACGAATAACACATCAGTAGTGACTGACTGTTACAAAGACCACATGACAAATCATATTTGGCTTGAATCTCAAAGGTAAGTTTGCATGTGTGGATCTACTTACGTGTAGCAATACTCTCACACCTTGGTGTAAATCTCCATTTTGTTTCACTAGTCTCCTTTCGGAGAAGAGATTTGTACCTATATGTAGACTTGAGTCTCAAAACTATAACATTAAAATCATCTACACTAATATCTATTTCTATATAATTTGTAACAAAGTTGTTTAAATGTTTAAATTAAGTTCAATGAATGTTAGAATTTAGAACTTAAATAATTAATTTAATTTTTTATACTTCAGTGTACGTTTACATTAATTAAAAAATTACATTAAGCAATCATTTTACTGAAGTTTTATTAACTAAAACAAAATGTGTATGTGTGTTTCAAATTTTGAATTAGGTAAAATTATTTTACTTGGTTTCCCATGGTCATGTATGGTGCTTGATTTACTCCAAAGCTGGGATGGAGAAAAGTCCGGCCTGCTTTTCACTATTAGTGCCGTAGAAGAACTAGATGAGGATTTCCTCTCTAGCAATTCTCTTACTCTTATGTGGGTGTCTGCTTTGCTTTACCATTACCTTTCCTAAACCCCATCTTAAAGTTCCCTTAAACCCATCCATTTACTAGTAATTATTTCCAATTTTGTCATCATTCCTCCAAGGCTCTCACAAAACTAACTACTAAATACTGCATTATGTGTGTGGAGATTTTAGTCACTTGGGCAGAGATCTCCATACAGCTGTAGGTTTGCGAAAGCATTTTGTAAAATGTGAAGTAGTACTACTGAAGCACTACAGAATGCCATCCAGAATTGGGCACTTTTCCTAATAATCACATTTAGCATAAGCATGATGAATCCACTACCAATAAACAATTTGAGAACCTTAGGGCACAGAGTGATGTCTCACAACCTCCCGCCATCTGGCAATCCAATACATAACCTTTTGGCTCTGGTTTGTGCAACTGAATACTGATAATACCTCAATGAATTATAAGGCCAGATTTACCATTATTTGACGCAGTGCAACACAGCAAGACAACTTGCTGCGCTGCGCTGTGAAACCCCGAAACCGGTCCTAGGATGCTTGGTTCCAGTCCAGGGAGGACCTGGCTTGGCAATTCGGGCTGGACTGTTCCCTTGAGGCACAGTGTCAAGACTGATTTGCATATGGCTTGATTCAAACTGGAATGGCATGGTGAGCAAAAAAACGATGGATTTAGGCCCAGATCTCTGTACTGGGGTGAATGTATGACATTGTTCTGCATTCTGTCCATCAACTGTTGTTTTTGCATTTGTCACCCGAGTGGGACGGGTATGCTCAGACGTGAGTCCCGTGCTCTCCATGCCACTGGAATCAAGCTATCCTGGCTGAAGAGGGGTGAAACCCCGAAACCGGTCCTAGGATGCTTGGTTCCAGTCCAGGGAGGACCTGGCTTGGCAGTTCGGACTGGACTGTTCCCTTGAGGCACAGGGTCAAGACTGATTTGCATATGGCTGGGTTCAAACTGGAATGGCATGGTGAGCAAAAAAACGATGGATTTAGGCCCAGATCTCTGTACTGGGGTAAATGTATGACATTGTTCTGCATTCTGTCCATCAACTGTTGTTTTTGCATTTGTCACCCCGAGTGGGACGGGTATGCTCAGACGTGAGTCCCGTGCTCTCCATTCCACTGGAATCAAGCTATCCTGGCTGAAGAGGGGTAAAACCCCGAAACCGGTCCTAGGATGCTTGGTTCCAGTCCAGGGAGGACCTGGCTTGGCAGTTTGGGCTGGATTGTTCCCTTGAGGCACAGGGTCAAGACTGATTTGCATATGGCTGGGTTCAAACTGGAATGGCATGGTGAGCAAAAAAACCATGGATTTAGGCCCAGATCTCTGTACTGGGGTGAATGTATGACATTGTTCTGCATTCTGTCCATCAACTGTTGTTTTTGCATTTGTCACCCCGAGTGGGACGGGTATGCTCAGACGTGAGTCCCGTGCTCTCCATGCCACTGGAATCAAGCTATCCTGGCTGAAGAGGGGTGAAACCCCGAAACCGGTCCTAGGATGCTTGGTTCCAGTCCAGGGAGGACCTGGCTTGGCAGTTCGGACTGGACTGTTCCCTTGAGGCACAGGGTCAAGACTGATCTGCATATGGCTGGGTTCAAACTGGAATGGCATGGTGAGCAAAAAAACGATGGATTTAGGCCCAGATCTCTGTACTGGGGTGAATGTATGACATTGCTCTGCATTCTGTCCATCAACTGTTGTTTTTGCATTTGTCACCCCGAGTGGGATGGGTATGCTCAGACGTGAGTCCCGTGCTCTCCATGCCACTGGAATCAAGCTATCCTGGCTGAAGAGGGGTGAAACCCCGAAACCGGTCCTAGGATGCTTGGTTCCAGTCCAGGGAGGACCTGGCTTGGCAGTTCGGACTGGAGTGTTCCCTTGAGGCACAGGGTCAAGACTGATTTGCATATGGCTGGGTTCAAACTGGAATGGCATAGTGAGCAAAAAAACGATGGATTTAGGCCCAGATCTCTGTACTGGGGTGAATGTATGACATTGTTCTGCATTCTGTCCATCAACTGTTGTTTTTGCCTGCGTCAAATGAAGACAGCAGTAACACGCTATAGTTATCAAGATATGGCTCTTTCCTGCTCTCTTCCTGTGCTGGCACACTATGTGATGTCTAGCGCCAATGCAGGCACCTTTGCACCAGTGTGCAAGGGTGCCTCCTTTGTACGCAGGATTGTTTTTGTAGAAAGGAACACCTTCCTGCACAAAAACAATCCTTAGAGGTGTTTTCCTCTTTCTAGGTGTATTGCAACTCAACTGATATTTGAACTATAATTTTAGTATGTCTCTGTGACTTAAAATTTGACCCAGCAAGCAATCAGCCTGCAGCTATATTCTCCAGATGACTACTGTTAATATAGTACCCTCAATAACCTTATGCTAAAGGGCTAAGTTCACTGGACCCTGCCTGGAATATTCCAGGAAAAAGGTACACTAGAATATTTGATCTTGCTTTGAAAAAATGTTTTGTGGGCCTTTGTTGATTTCTAAAGCTCCTGTTTGCATCAGACTGGCCAAGGAATGCATTGGAAAGATTTGCAACCTTATCCTAAAGCAAACTTATTTTTTCCTTTTCAATGTCTGTAAACAATTTTGACAGAGGACTCCTGCAGAGCCTAGCTGACATATTTCATTGTAACTGTGTCCTCCTGGATTGCCTGGACCTTGTGGAACAATTCATAGTTCAAGTGTTGATGTTCTGATAAGAGGGGCACCATCTTCAAATGAGCTACATGCATTAATGGGATTGGCTTCTTCGGCAACATGTCCTTCTCTGATCTTTTGAAGGGGGTGCTGTGCAACTTTGTGCTGCACTTACAGTCTTGCTATTGTTATAGCAAGTAAATTTAGTCAATAGTTACCTTCACTTTGCTTTGCATTGCATTGCCTTTTATCATGTACAAAATCTTTGAAAATAACGTGCTAAATGTCTGCATCAGAAAAGAGAACATCAATGTGATGCACCTTACATCCTCAAGGCCTCTTCAGATTTAGTGTCTACACTTGTATTATTTTTGTAAGTATTAGGTAGAATCTTTCAACAAGAAAAAACACCAGTTGCCTCTGAACATTTTCACTTGCTGGTCAGCTTCAACGGGAGACTAAAGGGCTGATTTAGACCGTGGTGGATGGTGTAGGACAATACCTTTGCCATCCGAATGGACGTCTGCCGTCAGATTTAGAGTTGTCTGCCAGCACTGCAGACAGCTCTCTACATTGACAGGAACCACCAAGTTTTTGGGTTTTTTGGTGCCGGAGTACGCTGTGTGCCACACTCTAAATGAGACCCTCGTTTTTCTCAGGAGAACACTTAAACACACTTAAAAGCAGTAGTAGTAGTAGTTGTTTCATTTGTGAAATGCATATAGCACACGTAAAATGAACACAATTATTGTGATTGCAATAATTTTAAAAAGTGTAAAATCCATAAACATTATCATGCAATCAACTACAACATTCTAGTAAAATAAATTATACCACAGCCTAGCTATGTGCAATAATAATTTTTTTTAAATTCCTGCGGAACAGCATTCCATAATAAATTGGATACAAACTGATAAAAGTATCAAATTAGCAGCAGCGTTTCTTTCTTATTATTGCACTTTTTGAGACTAAAACCCTGGAAAAATACTTTTGTAGTAACCGGACCACTATTTTAAATACATTGGTCCCGGATAGTTCTTCTAAAATGCCAAATAGTTTTAGATCAACTACAAATGGTTTCTCAAGTGACTTTCCTTCCGCCGACTGTGGATTATCCATGCAGCATGAAAAAATTGCCTAAACTGTCAACAATCATCTCAGGTATATCAGTGTTCAATTTTCTCAAGGCTAGATAGAGAGACCTTATGCCTAATAAATTGCGTAGTGGAATAATTCACTTTCTTCTTGGCAAGTTATAGGCCTCACAGAAAAATACAAGATGTTCTAAAGACTCTGGAGCTTTGAGGCATTCATGGCAGATAGTATTGAAATTATTGGTTTTTGCCCATCTAGCTGTGAACTCTAGCATAGGCAAAGTCCCATACCTGAACTTAATGTCTAGCTGTCTGGATTGGGAACCTTGGATGACATCTAGTGTGGGTTCATAAAATGGAACAAACTTATGGTCAAGAATTTGGTCCGTGATTTACAGTCTTTGACGGTTTCTCCCCAGAATTATTTTCTGCACCGATCTTTTATCAGTTGCCTTTGTGCCGAATGTGAGTCATCTGGACAGTACCAGAGTTTCTCAAGGTTTAGAAACTGAAAGGTTTTCCTCACATACAACAGCCAAGAAGATCTCAGATGTCCAGCTGACTGGTGAGAGTTGGTTTAAACGATTCGAGCTCTGGTGTTGATCATTTCCTATGCCATAATAATAATGATCTCGACTGGATGGTAAATGAGATGAGGTATATGCCCATGTCTTGCATAAGTAGAAGATTCGTTAAACGCTGGAGAAACTTATTCTCTAGTATTGATAGCTCATTGGTGGCAGTGTTTCCCCAAAGTTCTGCACTGGATAGAGCTGCTTTTTTTGCCCTAACCTTGTATAGTGCAGATGTTACACTTGTTCTTTTCAGCTTCCCTGCCATCCTTAGAATTTCCAAAGCCTCCTGCTGTAATTTTAGAGCACTCTTGCTAGTTTCTGCCTTCCAACTAAGGTTATGTGACAAATTAACCTTCAGGTAAACAAAGTTCAAAACCTGCTCGAAAGGTTTATTATTGGCAATTATTCTTGGCCCAGTAGATTTATAGGGATTAATCGCCATATGTTTAGTCTTATTTACATTCAACATTAGACCCCGGTCAGTACAGAACATCAGAAAGTGGTTCAAAATTGCTTGGAGGCCTCTTGGGGGCTTTAAAATAAGGAGGGTGTCATCCGCGAATATTCGCATCGGACATTTTGCAGCACCAATCCTGGGGGCATTGTTATTTTGGAAATCCAATGTTTCTGCCAGATCATTTACAAACAGAGAGAAAAGAGTTGAAGCTTAAACACACCCTTGCTGAACTCCTTTCTCTATTTTGTAAGCTTCTGTTTGTTCCCCGCTCTTCCCATATCTCACTTGCACTTGATTATTCTCATGAATCTTTATTAAGATTTCTGAAATATTAGTTGGTACTCCTATGTTGCCAAGAACTTCCCACAGTTTGGGTTTTGAGACCTCATCAAAGGCTGACTTAAGGTCAACAAAATGACATATAAGTGGCCTTTTCTAAGTAGAACGTTTCTTCGGTAGATCAAGTTGAACTTAGGAATGGGGTCTAAAGTACTTACTGTGGGGGAAAATCCTGCTGGCAGATTAGTAAATATGTTATTTGTCAATGTCCAATTTGACAATTTTCACGGAAGCTGTTGACAAAAAATGTTTTTGAGCCCATCTATTAGGCTGATAGGTCTGTAGTTCCTGGCGTCGTTCCGTTGACCTTTCTTGTAGATCGGGACGATATCTGAACTTGTTAGGAGCAATTGATTTCAATGCCCCTAGGGAGTCTGTGAGGGAGATGTCAAGAGTATCTGCTTCCCCCGGAGTGATAGTAGAAGAAACTACACTGGTCCTAGTATCTTAATCGCTGGTAACCTGTGTGGTATATAGCTCTGAGAAATGGTTAACACATTTGCGTGGGTCATTGTGGAAAGCAAATGGGGTAGCTGCAGAGTTATTTCAATGCGCCAAAATGGCCCAAAGTGCTTTTGAGTCCCCTAGCTTTGCTGAACGATTTAAATCTGACTAAATCTTTGCTTCCCAGGCACTATTGGCATGGTTTTGTTCGGCTTTGTATATTGTTCGAGCCTCTCGAACACGACTTTGTTCTCCTGTTTTTATGCGACCTAGGAGAGGAGCTTTTGCTGTCCTACACTTGGCGTTGTACCATGGATGCTGTGCTGAACAACTTTTGATAGTTTCCTATAATCTCTAGAGAACAGATCCCTAATCAACACAAACAAATTCTCATAAACTTTTATAATTGGACTAGGGACTGCTCCCTCGTCAAGCATATTGCTAATTTTCTCCATGGTAATACTTACACCAGTGTAGACCTGTTCTAGAATTGCAGGATGAGCCTAGGCATACTTGTATTTTAGAGCCTTTTTACTGTTAGAGAGGGCTGCAGTCCCAATTACTTGTGGACAAAGTTTAAATAGCCCAGTGAGCTCCAGTTTCAGGGCATTATGGCCACTGTCTCCTCATTCGACTACAGTAATGTCACCCATGTAAGCCCATAAATGCAAGGAGAGGAATATATCATCAATTCTACTAGAGCTGTTTTCATGTTTGTAGGGCAAAGCACCCTCTTGATCTGATATGGTTCTCCCATTACAGGCTTTTAGCCCTGTTCCTGAAGTAATACCCAGCAGCTGTAGTGCCAAGGTTTAGCTTTTCTTTATTTGGGAGATACCTATTCTTGGAATATTTCATGAAGCCTTCTCCTCATCAGATATAGTTGAAACACAGCTATCAAGTTGTTCTATTGTTACATTGAAGTCACCTGCCACTATTATACGGGCTTCATAAGACACGGAGCTTAACTGATTATCTCAAAGTGTTAAAATGTATGAATCCTTATTCTTACCTATGGCTCTATTAGAAACATTAAAAAGATAAAGACAGGTATTATTTTATATAATTGCAGACCGAGAAGGTGAGGAGTGGTTCCCTTGAGTATGGTGATTTTACAATTCAATGAGTTTTTCACCCAAACTAATAACTTCCCCAACTGGCAGCCTCTCTCCTGAGTAAAAGCGGGGCTTTCAAAACTAGAATAGCCACATCTAAAACAGAATTCGGTGTACCATGTTTCCTGGAACACACACACATGTCATGCTTATCAATATAAGGCCCCCAGTCAGGATGCATTAACTTTGCTTTAGTATGGCAAAATTCCATGAGAGGATCTTCCGCACTACTTTAGCAGGATTGAGGAGATCAGGAGGAGAAGCCTCTTGATATTCCTTGGAACAATAGGCTGTTGGAGCTCCAGATTGATTAGCTTTTGTTGAGCTACATGAATTATCAGAAGTGTTGCTGTTAGGATTAGTGCACAGTCAATCTATTTCTTTCAACGGTGAAGAAATACTGCCAGTACTTTTGCAATGATCGGTGAAAGTTTGCTTCACCAAGCCTTGTGTGCCTACTGCTCGCCGTGGTGCCCTGCTGGTCAAGCCCAATGATAACATTTTTGGACTGGCCCTACTGAATCTCGCACTGGCATCCATGTGTTCAACTTGGTCTGGCAGTATACGCAAGGTCATAATGTTGAGAGTTAAAGAGAATTCATTAACATGAGTTGTAAAGTACGGCGCTGTTTTGAACTGTATTGGTGAGCCAAAAGGTGGAAAAGAACGAGCTTCCATTGCGAAAAGACGGTCGATGACGGCCTGGTTGCTTACGATCAGTTTTATACTGTCATAACAGCACCGATTATTTGTTAGACATTAAGCTAAATGCATGCCTGAGCATATATATGAAAGGTAGTTGCGTTTCTGACAAATTCAACTGGTGATCTTATCAATTAAGGAGTCTGGTGATTCCCTCTGATCAAGAGCTAGTCTTGGAACTCCTGTCATATAAATTATTCCTCCCTGTGGATTTGGTGGCATAATATATGACCTACCTTTTGGGGGAAAAGACAGTACATTTGAGGGAAAGTCTGGAATTGGGAAACTGTGCTGGTGCCAAGAGTTTGAGAGGTAGTCAATAGATGTAGACATGGGAGCAAATACGTTGTTACCCTCCTTTGGTCTTTGTTGCTGCATACTGCCGATTTCTATGGCTATGTTAGTTGGTATTTGTTCACCTTGACTTCGATAGGAATGGGATGACTGTGATATTTTTACAGAGGAAGAATTACTGAGTGATTTTTTCCCATCCACTGCATCGAACCTTTAGCAACATCCACATAGCTGACAATTTGCATGAACTTGATTGGCTATCCTTTTTCCATCTGGAGGTCGTTCTTGCCTTCTTAGTAGCTCCATATTGGATTTTTAAAGGCCCTCTATCAAGGAGCTGAGGCATTGCACAGCCCCTGTTAGGGCTTTCAGATCTTCCTTTAGGGCGGTAACCTGTGCTAGGGCCCACTCCATTTCCATACCCTTAACCTTGGCTGGGTCAGAAGATTTAGAGTATTGGTTTCCACCTCTTTCCAGCATGAGTGAAGCATACCGGTTTGTACAGGGGATGTTGATTACAAGTGGAACTTCAGTTAATTCTTGACTTGGTAGGTCCAAGGGGAACTGAGTTGCTTCAGCAATGGGTGTGGAATGCAGTGACTTTGGTTGGGTAGACAAATCAATGTGACTTGGCTTTTGACATAATCTCCTACAGGATTAGCTTTCTTATTATTTCCCTCAAATTAGTTTGGTATTTTAGATTTCTCTCCAAATTTCTTATTCCACTTTGATTCGTCGCCTGATATACCCTTCATCGCTTCTATTAAAACATTTGTGGCTTCTAATATACTATTGCTGCTTATAGATGTTTTTGCTATCTTCCCCTTTTGGCTGCTTTCGTTATCCAGATTTTTCCTTATCCCCAAAATTACATTTAGTCACAGTCATGCACGGTTTGAGACTTACGTTTAGATGCATTGCAGAAATATAATTATTCATTGAAGGTTACGCTGGTTGGTTAAGACAGACTCCTACTTCCAGAACAGACCAAGTCAACTAACCACCGTTAAACAACTGTTAATGGACTCCTCAATAGCAACGCTTTTCTGACTGCAGACAATAATAATCCCCAAACGTTTATATTCCTCGTGGTGCCACAAATGATAGTAATGGCCAGCAACAGGACTAAAGAGAGTGGGCCTGGCCTGGCCTCTTCTGGGCGATGACAGGCAGAGACAAGCCTCAGGCCATGCCATGGATGATGAGTGGGTGTTAACGTTATTGAAACTTGTTTGCCTCTCCGTGTCATTCTACTTGGGCGGTTTGGGAGCTCAGTAACTATTCACATAAAAGCCGTTTTTAACTACCGGTGGCCTGAAAAGCAGCTTCCCTACAAATGTTCACTGCTCATTGTATAAATAAAATTACCTTTATAATATTTGATTTTTCACAGGATTACGGGCTAACCAGTACACCCTAATATGTTTTTGGGGTATTGTATCTCATTGCCAGAGGCCTTTATATTTTGTTTACCAGCATATATCAGAATTTTATGGATCTCTTCACAGTTTGAAAAAAAAATGCCAATAAACAAAAAATGATAACATAAAAGCAAAACGATTATTTAAAAGCATGACCAATTTAATTTGGGGGTGAACACTCTCTACTGTATGGCCTCTCAGCTCTAGTCATCAAACCTATTGGTCTAACAGACATGCCAATTGTTGAGAGTCTCACTAAGAGCTCTTAAAATGGTTGTTGCATTTCTTAATGTTGTTGAGATTGGATAACATTTTCATTTTCAGTAGTTTCTTATTTTGTATTTGTTTGTGTGTGACTCAGAAATGTCTCCTTGAATGCATTTCTTCCTTCTATGAACATAAAATATATCTATTTTGATTTAGAGTTGTTCAAGCCGGGGAAACTTGGAGATCCTGGATCCAGTAAAAAAGAAGGATTTGTAGATATGTCTATCCATGGACCAGGGGACAGATTTTTCTAATATTTGGCACAAACACAATGCAACTAAACAAATTACTGTGCTGGGCTGTGTCAAAGGGAGAGGACAGGAATGTGCCATATTAACTCACATATGGAGCATTCCAGCTCTCTCGCTGTGCTGGAGCACTGAATGCTTCCTAGTGCCAATGCAGGCACCCTCGTGCCACGGTGCAAGAGTGCCTCCTTTATAGCCAGGATTGTTTTTTAAAACAATTCTTCGAGGCATTTTCCGCTTTCTATGTGAACTGCAAAATGCAGCACATGTAAAAAGAGGAAACAACAAGGAGAAATAAACACATTCTCATTTTTATGCTTGACTTGGGAAGGAGTAGCATTTTGACACATTCCCTGGTTCTCTAGTCTTAATAATTCTGGGAATACACCAAAATCCATGGATGAATACGTGGGAACACCAATGCTCCACTCATTGAACGCTTTCCCAGGGAAGAAGAGCATGCGGCTGCAACTTCCACTGCGTAACATTACCCCATATTTACTAATCCATGCTGAGCCATGCAAGGTGGCTTTATGTGGCTTAGTAAATGTCACTGAAGCCCTTGCCTTGCTCAACCGTGCAGGATGTAAATGTATATGTACTTATATAGCACCAAATCACCCCTAGGGGTATCTCAGCGCTGTACTCATACCACTGAAGGAAACCTTCCTGGCTTTCTGTGTGAAGTGTCCACACCTGGCTACCCCCATGGTGAAGCCAGGCATCCCAGCACTGTTAGGACCGTTGTGGAGATTAAGCAAGCTATTGCCCAGAGTTGCAGCGTGGGACCCATGATTAGAATAGGCACTGAGGCGAGAATATCCGGTCCGAGGAATTTATAGCCTGAGACCCTGCCGCGGCGGGAATCGAACCCTGGTCCCAGACCAGTGGTTTGCATCGTGATCTGCCGCTCTAACCATTGAGCCACACTTCTCCACCTTCTCAACCTTGCAGGATGCAATGACAACACAAGCGCTTCGCAATATCTGGGACCAAGAATCTACACTGCTGTACCAAATGCTATTGGCTAACACAAAAGAAACATTACTGGGCTCACTTTTAGGTACATTCAAAAAGTCGTGGTTTCCCAAACTGCTTTAAAAGCGTATCCAGTTGAAAAGGATTCTATCTTAATAGTATAATGATGGATCTCAGATAGAGGTAGCCAAGGGTGTAAGCTGTTACCATTAGCATGCCCTCTGGCATTCCAGGCACTCTCCTTGCTTCCTCTTCTCTCTCGGTAATGAATTCAGTTACATTTCCACTCATTACTCCCTCCCCACTGCTCACCTGTAAAAAATGAGGCTTTAGAATGGATAAAAGTGGCATAAGATTTCAATCTAGTGATGAATTCAAGGGTCAAGAGCTGGCAATGCTACTTTTTTTAATGGACTTCTCATTAGTCTGCCTAACAGTAAGGTGGAATATTGGATATAGCTCAGTGTAGTAATATAAAGTAATAAAGGAAAAAATAGGACATCTATAAATGTTTGTTTGAATGATAAAGTATGAACCAACAATCAAGGACCTCTATTGGCCCTTCCCTAACAAAATCAAAATGTGACACAGAAAATTCTCACTTTTTCTGGGACAAGATCCACTCAATTAAGAAATGTTTTTTTCTTTCTTTCTTGTGATACATTTCTGGTTATTGGCCCTTAGAATGTTGTTCCTAAATCCCTATTAGATTGGAATGTGTTAGTTATATACCATTCACTAAATTTAAAGTGCAACCTGCAGTAAGTCTACTCGTGACATGTGTCCCTACATTCTTTTAATACTGTGAGCAAATGAAATTGTTATTCCATAAATAACTTAAAATAAAACATTGGCAATCTGTACTTTAGCCTCCCTGATTTTGAAAATTAGCACCTACTTTTTCATTACTGAAAAACTCCAGCTACTTTTCTATTTTAGTACTAATTCTGAATCTGACTTTCATGCCGAAATGTATTTTGGAATGCGCAGTAGAATTAGAACCAGGACAAAGGAGAAAACAAATTGTCAGTACATGTTTGTACTGATCATTGACGAGGATGGCTAAGATAAATACTCAGAAAGAATACTATGCTGCAAATTTCAGCATCTGGGACTTTCATGTCTATGTTTCCTGTCCCTTTATGTGAGGGAGACATGTTTTACAGTGGGATGACTTTAGTTTCAGGCACTAATTAAGACTTGGTTAAATTCGGATCCCTGCACAAGCTGAGAATTGGAATTCCAAGTTGTTTGGTAATTATGAGATAAACATTGATTTACCTTGAAAGATTTAATCAGGTAAAGACTAGTACAATTTATTGAGTGACAAAGCCTGGAAAAGAGGCAAAACTTGCGTATTTCAGTGCAATAAATATCAAATCAGCATGTCATGCCTCAGTCCCAGTGACAACATTGCGAAAGAAAGCATTTACTGCTGCCGACAAATACCTTATTCTTGCATTAAAGGTTGTACCAGGTGTATGAAATACCATCCACTTTCCAACGACACTCGGAATCAGGGTGTTAAACTGTTGCCTTGGTGCCTGGTTTTGGGTTCATCAGAATCAAGGAGCTATTTATTGCATCTCATAAAAAACGATAGAGCAGGGCTGGCTATTTAATGACCTGTCGAAATTTTAAAAAGGGTGAGATGTTTAAAAAAAAAAAACTTAATTGAGTTAATTGAACTTGCATTCAATAACATCCAAATCATATTTCCGACCCCGGCTTCAACAGGAGTTTGTGCAGGAGTGAAAAAAAAACGACCCACTCATAATCAGGGTCTTAGAGGCATATGTACAAGCCCGTATCGCCACGGGAATGTCACTTTTTGTGACGTTCCCCTGGCGACAGGGGCCGTGCCTTATGTACAAGGCAGCGTTATGTCACTTAACGTGGCTTAACACTGCCTTGTACATAAGGCACCCTTTCACGCTATGTTTAGCGTGAAAGGAGCGTGCAGTGGGTGTTGTGGTGGGCGTTCCATCACAACACCCATGGTATTAGACGCTGCCCCCTATGTACAATGGTGGCGTACATAGGAGGCAGCGCCAAAATGAAGACCTGGAAAACCCTGGTCTTAAGTTGGCTAAACGAGGAGAAATGCATTATTTCTCCTCGTTTTTGCTTTTTCCATATGAGCTGCCTTGTGCAGCACACATGGAAAAAGCAAAATGCCATGGTTTGTGACACCTTCCTGTACAGAAACAAACCTTTTAAAAAAATTCCATTTTGTAACTTTCATGTGTGCTGCATGAAGCAGCACACAAAAAAGTTACAAAATGGCATTTTAGGATTGTTTATGAGCGGGAAGGAACACCTTCCTACACATAACCAATCCTCCCCTGCACACAGACACTCTTGCACTTTTGCAAGAGTGCCTACCTTGGCTCTAAGTTGTTAAACTTAGCGCATTCGCAGGGGGAAATGCTATGCAGCACCACATTCTTGTAAATATGGTGCAGCCTTGGGTTTCCGAAGTGGCGGCTCGTGTGGTGAAGCCCAGGAGGCTAACAACACACTCTGCCACTTCATTGTGCATATCCCCCTTAGTCTCTATCATGATCCAAAAGTGAGTCACTAATCACCGGCACATTTTAATGCCATGAGCTGGACCAATTCCTCCGATAACCTGAAATCAGCTGCCTGGTGTAGTGTTTGGTCTGGTTAGTCTCAGAAATTTGAGCGGATACGAAGAAGGTCGCTCCTCGCCACCATTCGCTATACATAATTAGTGACATTCACAAAAGGTCACCTTGCGCAATCAGGAAACCACAGCCGCTTCCTATGCCCTGATTTGTATTCTACCACACATGTTTTTGCCTAAAAACATTTTCCTCATTTCAGAATCAGATCTTTTTAAGAAATGTTAAATTCTTTTTAAGTCTCGGCTTGCAATTAGAAGATAGCGTGAGTTTTTTTATTTATGAGTATGTGTGCAAGCTTTCCTTTGGAAACAAGGCCCTAATATGTAAAGGTATGCTTCTCTGTGACAGGTCGAAATCTCAGTTGAAGAGGGCTGTCAGATCTGTTCTCTCATCCATGCCCTCTCTCCATTGAAACACTGACCTTCTCCATCAGATAAGCAGCGCCGAGCTTGGCCCTTCTTTCTCCCTGCAGTCTCAACCTATTAAAAATTCATTGCCTAAAGTGAATCTGTTCTGTTTCTGCTGGAATGTTATTTACATGGAACTGAATATTCTCTGGTAGGGACAAGGAAAGTCGAATGCACTGAGTGGTGCACCTTGGAGTTGAGGCCATTGATGTCTTCTTTGTAGCAGCAGGTCCTTGTGGACAACAGTCATTCCCCAAATGTTTGCATTTGCCTTATAGTTACTTATTTAAAGAGAAAAATGTAAGGTCCCCAGACCTTTTTACTAATACAATGTTCTCACTAGGTGAAGGCAGTTTTCAGAGAATTGCAATAACTTTTTATTATATATTCAGAGTTTCATACAACTAGACAAGTACTCCAAATAACAGATGGTACCACTCACTTTATTGATACTCAATTGGCCGATTTCAAAAGGATGGAAGTCTGAGTTTGCATGTCTGGAATTTGAAATTGCCACATGCAGCAGTTCTTTACACAAATGCTTAATCCCCAAAGCATCTTGCCAGCAGGAGGATTATGTTGGGGTTCATTCAGTCATTTACATACTATTGCACTCTCACACAGGCACAAAAACATATATAACAACCAAGGCAAGAGAAGTAGAGAAGCTGGGAAGAATGTTAAAATGCAGAAGAGTATTACAACTTACTTTCACAAACGATTAGAAGATCATGCTATCGCGATATCTTTTATTGGCAGCCCTTCCTTTCTGTCTGTGAATGCTTCCCAGGAATTAGCAAAGGATCTAAGTCCTGAACAGATTTCAGGAGCAGCTAATGTTGAGTGCTCTAGCCAATATGCGGTATTGGAGCACTTATGGAATAACTATCTTCTTATGAGTAAGAGGAATGATTACCTAAAGAACAATGCAGGCTAAGGTAACAAGGCCTTAGAGGAACAGCTCAATCTGATAAAGGGCAACATAACAAGCCTAAGGGATTGTATGGGAAGACTGGCCAGAGCCTTAAATGATAAGCTGAATCATCTTTCTGATCTATTAAGGAAGGCAAGCCTACCAGTGGATGGAAGTAAAACAAGGCTACCCAGGCTCAACCCATTAATGCTGCAGCTCAAACTGTAACTGTAGGTCGTGATAAAAGTGTGAGCAAAGAGACGAGGGGGTACTACGGAGAGAAAACAACATTGTCTTGGTAGGTTAGGGCTCCCCCACACCATATGGATAAGTCACAACTGGTGAGCTCTTTTTTAGATACTACATCCAGATAGAGTGGTAATCGTCTACACTACAGCAAAGACAGAAAGAGTAGTGTTGACCCCAACAATACTATCATTAAGCCCTACAATATTAACATGATTAACATTACCAAACTTCAGCCTCATACTAGTGAAACATGTGAGGCACTAGTAAATAAGTATATTCACTGGATAAGGTACAAGAGGGGATGTGGATCGATAATAAGGGAGGGTATAACAAATGCTGAGCACTTCGCTACCGAGGATCAGTAACTGGATTATCACATAGGCTTGCAATTAAGAAATACGGAACTTGTTGATGGGCTAATTGCACTTGAATTACGTTTTAGACCCAATAGCAACATGCAGATTGGATTGATGCAGAATCCCCTGGGGTATACAGTGGGGCAAATAACTTCAAAGGAACAAAAAGTATCAATGCCTACTGACCATCTCAAAACTAGGGAGTATTCACAGTTATCAGAAATAGATTGACTTAAGGATGCCAAGGGGAAGTCTGATCCTATATTACCATATATGGGTAATGAACAATATCTGCCAGAAAACAAAAGGACTCTGCTTAAGCCACTCTAAGATACAAATCCCACTGTAAGGTATGAAGGTAATCAATTTTCACATTTAGTAACACACACATTGGTTCAGGGGGGTGCACCTTTGCATACATCAACATGTAAAGGAGGGCTAGAGTTATAAAAGGGTGATTACATAAACATGCTGTTTTGGAATGTAGCGGGGATGAAAACAAAACTTTCAGATCCTGTAATGGGGAGCCTTTATTGACCATCACCATATTATACTCCTTCAGGAGATATGGGTTACCAAACCAGTTCATAGATCTATTTTTATGTTGCTTAGTGCAAATGCACTCCCCTCCATGGCGGGGTGACCATCAGGTGGCCTCTTGATATGGTAAAGGTTAGACTTCTTTCCAGCGGTGAGATTAGTCCCATAAAATTCATGAGACTTACTAGCCTTTGAAATTAAAATTATCAGCTCAACAGAAATGCTATATATAGCCCTGGTGCACAGGTATAGTAGATCGTTGCCCCCAAATCTTCAATCTCCTACAGTGGACAAAATATCTGAGCTCATGGATCAGCTTAGTCAGAGGGCCTTAAAGATCGTAGCCTGGGATTGCAATGCGTCCCTTTGATATCTCACTCCCATGTAATAGCTACAACATACAGACCAGTCTTGGCCACTAATAAGAAGCTAACAAAGGTGGCATCCTAGATGCTGGAGTTAACTATAGATCATGGCCTGAAAATTGTAAATCAAAACACTCTCTGATCATCCCCTCTGTCCAACTTTTAAAAGAGGATTATTGACTATATATTTTTGGATAATGACTTAAGGCTGGCATTACATGATATGAAGGTAATTCCAAGTGTACATTTTTAATGGGTGTATTTAGTGACACACATTTGGCTTCCTCTATAACAAAAGCTCAACTAGAAACTACCAAAAATATAAGAAATGTAAAATAGCCAGTATTTGCAACAAATATCAAAGGATCTGACACAATGAGATGCCTTATTTGTGGGAACATTTTCTGTGATTGATTTTACTAATATCCACAGGGTTAATTTTGCGAATCTCCATTGTGAATTATTGAACCAACTTAGATTCCTCTTCATGAAGGAACAAAAGAGAGGTTTCTGCAAATAAAGTGCCTCTACTTGGTTTACAAAGGACTGCCATTTAGAGAAATATCGCCTCCTGAGAACAATGAAAAAGGGCAATAGAGTAGAAATAGGTAAGGCGAGGAACAGGTACAAGATTTCCCTGATTAGAGCCAAAGGGGAATAGGATTCGAAACAGTGGATGGAAATCACAGAAGCCTTAGAAACTGGAGATCAAAAAGGCCTTTTATTTATTTATTTATTTATTTAATGGTTTTATAAAGCGCGTAGTAACTCAAGGAGCATCCCAGCGCTGACCTGTTTCTCCAGGGGTTTCAGCCGTCTGATGGAATTATGTCTGCGGGAAAAGGAGGGTTTTTAGGGTTTTTCTAAACTGGAGGTAGTTCGGTTCTGTCCTGAGTCTTTGTGGTAGATGGTTCCAGTGTTTGGCCGTGTGAACCGAGAAGCGACGGCCACCGGTCTTGGCTTTTCTGACTCTAGGAACTACTATGAGATTTTCTACGCTAGACCGCAGGTCTCTCTCCGCTTTGTATGGGGTAAGGAGTTCTTTGAGAAGAGGGGGGCCGTTATTGTTGAGGGTTTTATGGGCCAGACAGAGGGCTTTGAAGACGACCCTTTCCCTGACTGGGAGCCAGTGAAGGGATCTAAGAGCCGGCCTGGCGGAGGATCTTCCAGGTGTGCCCGTGAGTAGGCGGGCAGCGGCGTTTTGGACTTTTTGCAGCGAGTTCAGGGTGGCTTCGGGGGCTCCCAGGTAGATGGCGTTACAGTAGTCTAATCTTGCCAGGATTAGACCCTGGATGAGGAGCCTCCTAGCGGTATCGGGGAGCAAGGGGAAGATCTTCCTGCATGCTCTGAGAAGCCCAAAACATGTCCCTGCCGTTCTTTTGGCCTGAGTCTTGAAGCTCATATCCTTTTCAATCCATACACCAAGGCTCTTGACCTCTTCCTTGGGAGCGGGAGGGTCACCTAGGCAACTGGGCCAAAGGTGAGGTGGTAGAGAGGGCCCCTTGTGGCCCATCAAGAGGATCTCAGTCTTGGACCCATTCAGTTTCAGTGAGGAGAGATTCATCCATCGGTGTACTTCGGAAAGGCAGCTGTGGAGATCGGATGGGGCGTGGTGGGGGTGTGAAAGGGTTACGACCAGCTGAGTGTCGTCGGTGTAGTTGATAACTGACACGCCGAACGAGCTGACCCTCTTCTCCAGTGGGGCCATGTACACGTTGAATAACGTAGGGCTAAGGGATGAGCCCTGAGGTACTCCGCACCGGAGGGGGAAGGTGGATGAGCAGCTGTCGTTTTCCCGCACCTGGAAGGAGCGTCCTGATAAAAAGGATTCTAGCCATTTCAAGGCCGTACCCTTTAGTCCAATCTCTCCCAGACGGTGGATTAGGGTGGGATGGTCTACAGTGTCGAAGGCCGCACTGAGATCCAGGAGGATCACTGCCACTGATCCTCCTGTGTCCAGAATGCTTCTGGCCTTCTCCACCGCTGCCAGGAGGGCGATGTCCGTGCCATGACCTGGACGGAACCCTGTCTGGGAGACCGCTAAGAGGTTGTTACTTTCTAGAAAATGCGATAATTGCTTGTTTACCAGCTTCTCTGCGATCTTGCTATTTCCAGGGAGAAGGGATATGGGCCTATAATTGGTGAAGTCCTGCGGATCTAAGGAAGGTTTTTTTAATAGACCTTTGACTGCGGCCGTTTTCCAGCTGGGGGGGACTATGCCCTCCGAGAGAGAGGAGTTGATCAGGGCCGTAAGGGGAGGGATGATAGTACTCGACACTTTTTTTAGAGCATGGAGGGGTGCAGGGTCAAGGGGTGAGCCACTTTTGATAGAGGCCAGCGTTGCTCCTACTTCTTCCGTTGTTACGGGGCCGAAAGCGTCCAGGGAAGGTTGGGGGTGAGCTAATAGCAGAGGTGGATAGGTGCTGATGGTGGTACGGTCCTGCTCTGTGTGGGCCTGATCGAGGGGGGGTATGGTAAGAAGAATTTTTTGAATCTTCTCGTCAAAGAAGGTGGCTAAGTTGTTACATTTAATTTCAGCTTCTTTGGGATCGAGGGGTTTAAGTGGGGGGTCAGGGGCGTGGAGAAGTTCTTTAAGAACTGAATAGGTTTCATGGGCCGAGCAGGCAGCGTTTTTAATTCTGTTCTCGTAGAAGCTAGTTTTGGTGTTACGGAGCTCTTTTTTGTAGGTTTTTATAGAGGTACGGAATGATTCTTTTTGTTCCATGGTTTTTTCCTTCCTCCAGATGCGTTCATTCCTTTTGCAGGCCTTACGTAGAAGGTTGAGTTCGGGGGTATACCAGGGTGAGGGATTAACTTTCTTAGTGTGTTTCAGGGAGTGGGTTTTAGGCAGAATAGCGTCGAGCGATTGGGTAATCCAGGTACTGAATTCTTTATCCCCTGCTACGGTGTCGTGGGGGGGGTGGGGAACGTTTTCCCTAAGTTTGGCTGCCCAAACGTCTGGTTCCAATTTCTGCCATCGTCTGGTATACGTTTTGGTTTTGGGAGGTGGGGGGGGCGGAGTAATGAGGTTCCATACTAGGGAGACCAAAAAGTGGTCCGTCCAGGGAAGGGGGATATGGTCAAGAGTTCTTAGATTGGGGATATTGGAGAAAATAGGGTCAAGCAGTTGCCCTCTTTCATGAGTGGCCTGTGGGTTTTTGAGATCAAGGCCCATTGAAGTGAAATCCTGAAGTAGTTCACTGGCCTGCTTGTCATCTGGGTCGAAGAAATGTACATTCAAGTCTCCTAGTAATAGGTAGTTGGTGGTGGACGTGCATTTGGTGGACGTCTGGTCAATAATTTTGTTTGGGAAGTCTCCTAGGTTGCCTGGCGGGCGATAAACCAGCGTTCCTGACAGCGAGGTAACTGGGGAGATTTGTATTGTATAGTGGCAGCTTTCGTATCCCTTGATGTTGCCATCAGATGTTCTACTGGTGAGGGTGTCTTTGTGAATTATCGCTAGTCCACCTCCCCTCCCCTCTGGCCTGTTAAGTGAGCACATAACGTACCCGGGGGGGAGTGCTAGCACGATGTCTGGGCCGCAACTGGGGGTGAGCCAGGTTTCTGTTAGAAACAGAATATCTAAGGTATAGTTTGTAATTAAGAGGTTCACTTCGTGTGCATGTTTCACGAGCGACCTGCAGTTGAGTAGGCCTAGGTGCAAGCCCTTGGGTGCCGTGTTCTGTTTAGCGGGGTCGCAGAGGTCACAGCCGGAGAATTGGGTATCTCCAGTCAAGATGCGCGAGCAGAAGGGTTGTTTGTTGGGGTTTAAGGCTAGTAGGTCCGCGCGAGTGTAAGTCCTGTCCTTACGGGCTGCAGAGGGCAGAGTGGCTGGGCCTAGGGCCCGGACGGGCCCAGACGGGCTTGCCTTTGGCGCGCCTTCGGCGCGCTGACGGCGCGCCCGCTGCGCCCGTCCGCTGCGCTCCCTATACTGGCACATGTTTTATGGGGGAGGTAATGGGCGTTGGAGGGGTGGGCGTGGCCAACAGGAGTGGGCATGTCCCGTGGCTCCTCGAGGTGAGTGTTGGCGGCGAGCAGGCGTTTCCTGTCCCTGACAGCGCTTGGATCGGCTGATTGGGGTTAGCAGGTGAGCGCTAGGGAGTGGGTGCTAAGTGCTTTTTAAAAGTACAGAGATACAGTTTTAAAAGCGGTGATTTCAATTTGCGCGAAACAGAACTCCCGGCTTCCGCCTCAGGAGGATTTAGGTACAATGCGGTCCCAGCGATCAGGGTGCGCTTTTGTACTGGCGAGGGGTGGGCGTGGCCAACAGGAGTGGGCGTGTCCCGTGGCTCCTCGAGGTGAGTGTTGGCGGCGAGCAGGCGTTTCCTGTCCCTGACAGCGCTTGGATCGGCTGATTGGGGTTAGCAGGTGAGCGCTAGGGAGTGGGTGCTAAGTGCTTTTTAAAAGTACAGAGATACAGTTTTAAAAGCGGTGATTTCAATTTGCGCGAAACAGAACTCCCGGCTTCCGCCTCAGGAGGATTTAGGTACAATGCGGTCCCAGCGATCAGGGTGCGCTTTTGTACTGGCGAGGGGTGGGCGTGGCCAACAGGAGTGGGCGTGTCCCGTGGCTCCTCGAGGTGAGTGTTGGCGGCGAGCAGGCGTTTCCTGTCCCTGACAGCGCTTGGATCGGCTGATTGGGGTTAGCAGGTGAGCGCTAGGGAGTGGGTGCTAAGTGCTTTTTAAAAGTACAGAGATACAGTTTTAAAAGCGGTGATTTCAATTTGCGCGAAACAGAACTCCCGGCTTCCGCCTCAGGAGGATTTAGGTACAAGGTGGAAGCTGACCACAGTTAGCACACAAACTATTGACAACCATCTCGAAGCAATAATAACACTGGATAGAAGGGTAGTCCATTTTGAAAATTTATATAAAGAACTGTACCTCAAAAAACATCCAACAGATCCTCAGTAGAGGAACTGGGTGGGACTCATTGAAATTTCACTACCGCTGAAATTAGTTTACCTACTGTAACTGATGATCATTTACATTTTACTATGGCCTAGACAGCCCTAGCATTTAAACAGATGAAGGGGGAAAGGCCCCTGGGTTGGACGGAATTCTTGGTGATTTGTATTTTTCCCAACCAGAGATTTGGTCCCCATACTTAAATGCTGTGGGGAATAGTATTCTAAAGGGCAATCCAATTCCTCCAACTTGACATGGAGCTGTTACTATTCCTATGTACAAACTGGGGAACAGGGATGCCCCCTCAAACAGCAGGCCCATAAGCCTGTAGGATAATTTACAGAAGATTTTCAGTGGGCTGGTGCAGGTTAGACTCCATGGATAGATAGAAGTGAACAACACCCTCGAAGATGCACATGCAGGCTTTAGGACCAAGATTAGTACTCTTGACCAGGTCTTATGCTTCAAGGTGTTATATTGGTAATATGTTGTCTTGAGGCAAGACCACCTATATGTCGCTTTTATCAATTTAAAAGCGGCATTTGACCTGGTCCGGAGGTAAAATAGTTGGGAAGTCCTGGATGGATATGGAATCCCAAAAGTTCTATTTTGGATCTTGAGGATTCTACATGCAAAATCTTATGCCAAGGTGAGATGGAATATTGCAGGAGACTTGTCAGACAGAATTGATATTCTGCGAGGGGTAAGACAAGGATGAGTCCTTGCTCCAACTCTTTTTAGCTGACATATCAATGGAGCTGTCAAATGGCTGGCTGAATGCAGGCATGATGCCTCTCAATTAGCGGGAGTACCCATCCCAATCCTTATGTTTGTGGATGATACTCTGCTTATATCGCAAATTCCAATGAGTCTGCAATCAGAATAGCTTTCTATGAGAAAAGGAGCTTAGAATTGAATTCAACAAAATCAAAATGTATAACTATTTTTTTTTAAGCAGTTTTTTTTAAAGGAGTTTTATATAGCGTGAACCTGACCCGAAGGTATCGGGTATCAGAGCGCTTTAAACGAGTACCAGTTCCATGAGGACAAATTCACTTCAGTTAGGCACGGGGACATTAAGTGATTTTCCCAGAATCACAGGATGTTGCACGTCCTTGCTGAGACTAGAACCCGGCTGCTAAGATTTGAGATCGACCGCCCTAGCTGTAAGGTCAACTCCTCTCCCCAAATAAATAAACCCCCATCAATCCTACAGAGGGAAAGTGACAATAGATGGGGTTGCCCTTGAGCAAGTCTAATACTTTGACTAGTTAGGTGTCAAACTGTCAGAAAACCTCACATGGGGGACTCAGCTGGAAAAAAGCAAAAACATCTTGCACCAAAAAGCCTCAGCATTTGGGAGGAAATACAAGGCCACCTCTGGTGGTGTGGTGTCTCCTGCTATCACTGTGTACAGGGCCTCGGCACTAACAGTGGCAGCTTATGGTGTCAAGGTATGGGGATATGTGAAGGCAGAAACACTCACCAAGGTCAAGAACAAGTTCATTAGGGCCCTTTTTAAACTGCCTGCAAGCACGTCTATTTTACCACTGAGAATAGACCTGGCAATAAATCCAATACATTTAATTACCCTGCCTAAACCTTGTTGTATTGGATCAGACTTTGGTCCACTGAGGAGCTAGCAACTTATAGGGATTCATTAAAAGAACTGATAGCCCTCGATAAAGAAGTGTGCAACCCCTGGTTGAAAATAAGGGAACTTTCAGTCAAAATCAGAATGAGTGAATAATGGATGTCACCAGCACAGTTAACTAAAGTAGATGTCCAGAAAGTAAAAGAAATGTGTTGGGAGGAAGTGATGTCCACAGATTGTTGAGACAGAAGCACATTTTCTGTTCTTTTGTCCTCTTTAGATGACAGCTCGCAAGATATGGATAAGTGCTATCTGTAGGCATATGGGAGCGAGGCATTACTGGGAGGCTGCAAGGATTCTAAAAAGTGATCCAAGTGAACAAATAGTCTGTGCGGTCTCAAAGTTTGGGGCATATTCTCAAGGAGCTATCGCCAAGTTAACAGCACTTTAGTGCAGCCACAGTCACAATAAATCCATCGCCCCATTCACAAGCTGGTGCAAACTGCCAATACCACCAGTTTTCCCGTGATAGCATCCTCAAAATATATCGCCACGGATGACCCCGGCAACTATCGCTAATGAGATACAGAGTAGGCGTTCCCAAGCAAAAAACCTTGACAATACCACTCCACAACATTCTCAACGACCTGCCTGATCTGCGATAAGAACACAAAATAGGCGATAAGGCACGTTAGTACCAGGAAATTAACACCTGCTCTTACCTGGTGCAAAGTCAGACGACAACCAGCTGCAGCCAAGGGAGCACAGTTCATAGCCAAGCATGAAGAACAACAGATGCCCCCGAGCAACTGAACATGCAGCCCAGGGGAACCAAGAGGGCAACAACACATACCCCCACCTCAACCCCGGACACCACCACCCCCCTCCCTCCTGACAAGGAGAATGCACATCAACCCCACGAAACCATGACCCAAACAAATCACCTGAAGTCGCACAACCACAACACCTAACAGACAGGTGTGGCCACAAAAATTGAAACCCACATCCACATTCTCTAACCAAAACAATACCTTTATTACTGATGAAACAAATAAAAACAATCGTGAAGAGGCACTGCTTGTCTTCTCTGGGCATTCCGTAAGTCACAGCCTGCAAGACAGAAAGGCAGATAAGAAGGTGTGTCATGCGCCCATCGAAGGACAGAGAGGGAGAGCGACAGAGAGTGGGAGAGAGAAAGAGAGAGGGAGAGAAAAAAGAGAGGGAGAGAGAAAAGAGAGGGAGAGAGAAAGAGAGAGGGAGATAGAAAGAGATAGGGAGTGAGAAAAGAGAGGGCGAGAGAGGGAGAGAGGGAGAAAGAGAGAGTTCCGACACTGCGGACCCAGGCCCCACTGCTCACCTGCAGCCACCAGTGTGTCTCCAACCACATGCCGGCACACACTGCAGGTCCCCCCCAGGTCACGCATCTGAAACAGTTGCCAGAGACATGAATGGCAGAGTCCATACAGTAGCACACGCCATCACCGCTTACCTGCCCCTGCGCACACAGGCTGCTGCACCCCAGCCCCTCCGGCTGCCCAGTGGAGACTGCCCACCCCTGCGCGACCTGGCCTCACTGCTCACCTTCCACCACCGGTGTGTCTCCAAGAGGGCCCACCACGTGCCCGTTGGATCTCCAAGCCCGTGGCAGTGACCATGGCACCCTCCACATCATGCAGCCACGCACCGCGGGCCACCAGGTCACACACATCATTCTGGGTCTTGATTTCGCAATGGCAGAGAACACATCAGTGCACAGGGCATCATCGCAGGCTGCATACCCGCTTAGCCCAATAGGTGCCACTAACTCTGGGAACTGTGAGGCAACGCCATGTGGCGGGAGGCACGCACTGCCCACTGGCTCAGGCCTACACTACGGACCAGCAGGGCTCACACCAATGCCACCATTCCGGAACGCCCAGACGGCACATCATCACAGGCTGCATACCCGCTCAGCAATGAAGGTGCCCCTATCTCAGTGCACCGAAAGACACCGTCCCATAGCAGTGTGCCTGTGCCTGCCGCAGTGCATCCGGTTCCACCAAGCCTGTGCACTGCTTGCCATGGACCCTTTATGATTGAGTCCCATGGTGCAGACGCCATAATGTCACCACCGGCACTGGGCAATGTGACATGGCAAGGCCCTCATGCATAAAGGATACCCACATGAAGGCACCCATTTGGAGAGTGGAAATGGCATCCAGCATGTGCCCCAGGCCTTTTTTATTGGCACGGTCACATGTCCTGTGATGCCGGTGCCGAATGGGTGTGGTGTGGGTGTGAACCAGCCGTGAGGGAGTGGCCATGGCATGCAGGCATCTAGACCTGTGAGCAGCAGATCCCTACAGGGAAGACCTGGGACTTGTAGCGTTGTCGTCCCCCCCTGTGAGTGTATGCCAGTCCAGCATAGGTATGTGAACAATGACCCCGGGGCTGTGTGTGTGCTTCTGTTCTGGCCTGGACAAGGAAGTAACAAGTGCGTGTTTCCCCGTTCTAGTGTCGGCGCCACCCGGCACGCAATCGGCAATGTGTCACCCTGTGACCCAAGTCCCACAACATAAGCAACATGGATGTAAGGTGCAACAATGACCCTACATGCATTCATGACTCCACACTTGCAAGATCATAGACATGGCACATCGTTGTGAAAATGAATGTTTAATGCACATTCAATGGAGTGTTGTATGCGGAGCAGTACAGGGCCATGCAAAGCCCACCTTGCAGCGTCGGCCCGTGGCGGGCCATCCAGAGTCGTTCTGTGAATTACATGTTTCTCAGTAGTGGAGGAGTTCAGTCCGCAGTTTGATATCTGTGTCATGGGTGACCAGACAGAATATGGCAGTCCATGTCGAGGTCCAAGGTGAGTGTCGCAGAATGCATCGGGGGACACTGGAAGGGGATGATGCTGAGGGCAGGACCAAGCATTAACAGGCCATATGGCGGACATGGATGCTACCGCTTCCTTATGACCACAAGGCCAGTTTCATCCGTATCTTCGTCCTCTGCTGTTTCAGGTGCCTCACATGTGGGTAGTGGTGTTCTGTCTCCAGCACTGTGTGGCAGTGACACCGCAGGGGCCGGAGGTGGAATGTCTGCCGCACGGTGTGGCACTGACACATCAGTGGCCCGAGATGTGGATGGAGTGGTAGCAGCAGTATGCATCGGCACCAGGCCTTGTGGCAGCAATTCCATGACGATGGTCTTTATGTCATTGAGGGACCCAGCCAACTCTTACTGGTGTACAGCAGTGTCAGCCACTGTTTCCACACACATACGCTCCCTGTCCTCCATTAGCCTCCCCATGAGTCCCATTTCCGGGGCAAGCTCGCTGGAGCCACTATGACTGGACAGTCGTTCTTGCCTCTGAGTTAGGACCCTCGCGATGTCAGACATGGTTTGTTGGAGAGCATGGAGCAGACTGTTGGTTTCCGTTAAGGACTGTGAGTGGTCCCTGATGGGACTTAGACACCCACGTATGGCGTCTAGTTTGGCTGCCATGCGGTCAAACCCAACCTGCACCTGTTATGGCCAGCTTCTCCTGGACCCCAACACACGGAGTTGGAAGGCAATGTGTTGGTCGTGGGGTTCCTGGGAGTCAGCTGTGGTGGTGGGTGCTGCCTGCTGTGTGTACTGTGCAGGGGGTGGGTTCTCCTCATAGCACCTACGCTGCCCTGCTCCTGGAAATGGGCTCCGGAGACTCTCCACGAGCTGTTGGAGGGCGTCGGAGTCGAAGGTCTGGTTGTCCTCTTCATCATCAGAGAAGAGAGGTTGGGACTGCTCTGCAGGAAGTGTTGTATTTCCCTTTGCAATGTGAAGGGGAGATGCAGTTTAACATTGTGTTCGCATGTATGTTGATGCATTGAACATGTGTACATGCAGACTGAATGACAGTGTACATTGTGACTGTTTGTGGGGAGCTGCCTATGTGATGTGGGACAGTGGACATTTCAACCACTTCACGGATGTGTGTTTGTACTTGTACATTGTCAACTCACATTTCCCTGTGATGCCATATGTGATTGGCCAGTTACTGCACACAAGCGGGACTAGTTGTGTCCCCTGTTCTGTTGTGGGCGTGTTGCGGATTGTGCCATATTATTGTCAATGTTGTTGTGCTCTGCATGTGATGTATGTGCCGCATTTTGGGGGAGTCGCCCCTGCAGCTCTGAGTTGGCTGCCCCTGATCCCTTACATGCAGTGTGCCCCTGCCTTCTGTGCTTATACAATGCTGGGATGAAGCATTCCTGGGTGCATTGGTAACTTGGTGGGAGTTGGGGGTCTGGGGCATGGTTTGTCTGATGATGTGCTGTGCTTACTTGTGCATGTGTGCGATTGGGCCCATCTCCCCCGTCCCCCCAGTCCCTGGTCGGTACTCACCTTGTTGCTGTTGTGTCTGGTCCTGTTGAGCAGTGTCCAGGCCCCCAACTCCTGCCACCGTCTCCCCACTGATGACTGTGGACACCATTTCCTTCATCTCGTCCAGCTCCTACTGTGGCGCTGGACTGCCACCTCCAGTCTGCATTGCTGCCTTCTGGTTGTTTGCGAGCTTCTGCTTGGTTTTGCGCTTGACATCATTCCAGCGCCACTTGACCTCGTCCATTGTCCTCTTCAGCATTCCGACTGCATTCACCTTGTCCACAATGGTCTGCCATATTCCATTTTTATTTGCCAGTGACACAGTGGAGGTGACGAACAGTAGTTGATGGTGTTCTATCACCTCCGTTATCAGGATCCTGTTTTCCTGTAGACTGAACCTTTTCTTCCTACTCTTCTTGTCCTTGCCCTACCCTGACCCCGAAGTTCCAGGCTGGTCCTCCAGGGGGCTTTTGGGGTTCTGGTTGTCCTCTGCACTTTTTCCAGCTGACTCCATTGTGCTTCGCTGTTGTATGGCTTTTGTGTGTGTTTTATTTACCTTTTGTAGTGCATTTTCCCGCACGTCGTGTGGGGATTGCAGGCCTGTGGCTGGTTTCTGTTGATTTTTGTATCAAGATTGGCGTCATCGTCCCTTTTTTGGCATTGGTGGTTCGCATTTTTGCGGCGTCACGTTGGTTTTTACGTGTTGGTTTGACGCGTTGTTTTGGGAATATCACATGTTGCCGCCGGCTTGGGAATACCACGTTTCCATGGAGTTATTTTCCCGCGATGGACTGCAATGTGGTGAGTGGCAATAAGCTACTCTTGCAGTAGTTATCACACATTCTTGAGAATATGCCCCTTTGTCTGTTGTACATGGAAAAAAAGAAATAAAGCTAGTTATGTCATTAATATATTAACAGCTGTATGGTCTTAAGTATACTATATGGAATTGTTTGTCTATATTATTTGTCAGCTGATTAATTAGTAGATATAAAATGAATGATCTATTTTTGAACAAATTAATTTACTTGATCTACATGCATGATTGTTTCATCTGATGGTAATTTTTATATGAGTTTTAAATCATTGAATTGTGACGATATTAGATTTATTTTCTATTTATAATTTTAAAAATAGCTTTTAATATTTGTCAACTGGAGGACTTTTTAAATATTTCTTTTAAGTGATCTCAATGTCATTGTAAAACTTTTATGGCTTGACAGCCAAAATAAAGTTGGCTTTTATTTATAACTCTGGTAGCCCTGTGTCATTCAGATTGAAAACATCTGAATTCCTGAATGGCACCCAGTCAACGTCTTTCACTGTATCCCTAAGAGCTGCAACCTTGCATATTGTCATCCATAGCTAGTAAGAAAAGTCTGTCTTGGATGGTGTGGAACAAACAGCAGAGATAACTCTGCACCTCCAGCACTTTTCACAATCACTTTCTGAGTGTTCACCATTGACTTTGATTCATATATGGATGACCATGATCATCTAAGCTGATTACATCCAAAGCATTGGACAGGTAATTCCCTGTGAGAGGTCCCATTTATTCTTAGTCAGAATACCATTCTCTACTTGAATCCTCTCAGCCTTCTGCAAGTTCCTGGTCACAACAATTGCAGCAAATTGATACCTGCGTTAAACCAGAAAATGGCATAGCTGTATCTACATGTTATCTCTCTGAGAACATCCAGCTAGATCTACCCCATCTAGAATGTGGATCATAAGAAAAGCGTAACCAGGTTACACTATAATAAAGGAATGCTGTAGCTATTTGGAGGGAATCCATTTGTTTCTGCATGTTTACTTCTGATTTTGTGCCTTTTCTAGAACCCATTTGAGCTGATATTAAGGCTCTGTGCACTGACACATCTATAAAGTGCTGTGGTGCCTGAGTTCTGGCACTAAAATGGTATCAGTAAAATCAGTTTAAAAAAATTGGTCTATTTAACTTTATTATGAGTACATAGCAAATGGTGCAATAAATTCATCAATGACATGGAAGTTAAATGTCATGTGTAGTACTCATAGTGTATCTACACCATACACATATATGACAAAAATATATTGCTACCAGCAGTACGACAGTGATCCGGCTGGGCTTCAGTTTAAAATACTGCAGTGACCGAAGGCAAGATAAATGCTTTTGCCATGTCGGAAAGATAATTGTATATATTGATATATCCTCTCTAGACCATGCCTTGTAATCCCACAGAGCTAGTAGCTTATTATTTTTTTTTTTAAAGTGGCAGAGTACAGATCTGGAAAAGTGTGCTCTCACAGTGACTAAAAGCATAAAAGCTGTTTTTATGGTGTAAGGTCAAACTCTGGCCTATATGTGAATTACAATGTTATTTTACATATCTTTGTGGGTAAATGCTACAGACGTAATTCAAGTTATTGTCCATTAGTTTTAAAAACCGAATTTAATAGTGAATGCTGATATTTGATAATATTAATAGGAAAGTAACTGTTATAACTGTACTTCATGTTACCTGAAAAGAAATGGCTTAGAACCAGTTTAGCTCCTCATGTTATCACCAAAGGCTGAATACACAATCCCTGCCAGAGTTAACCACCATGTTCTCATGGGGATAATGGCCTGGCCTATGGAAGACAGGGGTATTGCCAACCACTGGCCAGTTTGCAGGGATTAGTCCCCTAGATGGAAACAGTTGGCATTACAAAGGTCAGCCTTAATATTACAACATTTGACCTCGAGATGACATTTGGGGCTGCTCCCTTTTATTCCCAAAGCCTGCTAGATCATTCAACACCAGCCCCAGTAAGAAGAAGAACCACTTTGAATCCTGACAAAAGGGTATAGGTCACATCTTGTAATCAGGCTTTCTCTGCATTTTTACAGTAATGTAAAGAGGAAGTGATGCAAAAAGTGGTAGGCAAACGAGAAATTAGATACGATTGGGTATGAGATTACTTCCATATCACTGGCTCATAAACAGGATAAGATTGGAACTATACCATGCCCTACTAAGATCATTCCTGGACCTGAATTCTACCTGGCACAAAGGGATTGGAACTACTTTTCAGTGGTCATGTGGACGAGCTGCTGATTGTCTGCTTCAGAGACACAAAAAGCAGAAGGGCGTCTGTCTTGAAGAAGGCCCTAACGACTACTAAGAACTGGACTCCTTCTGCCAACTTGAAGGCCTGTCCACCTCATATAGAGTGGGGAGGACCAACAGTGTATAGATGATTAAGGGTGGGCGTAGTTCGCGAAGTAGCACTTCGCGAAGCTACGCAAAGTGAAGTTCGCACTACGCGAGCTTCGCGTAGCACTTCGCGAACTGCGTAGTAACATGTTCGCACTGTGCAAGATGTTGTTTTCAATGATTGCACAGTGCGGACAAGCAACCGGCACTGTGCAATCATTGAAAATGGCATCTTGCACAGTGCGAGCTGTAGTTTTCTGCTGCTCGAGGAGATTTTTACTCGAGCTGCAGCTTTCTCAACGCGAACTGGTAGTTTCTCATCGCGAGCAGTCGCGAGCATACGCGACCCCTCGCAATAAGAAACCTGACCTCCTCGCGTTGGGAATCTCGCCGGGAGGTTTATTTTCCTTGTTCGCGATCGCCAACTTGATGTTGCTGATCGCGAACAAGGAAAAAGTCTCGCCGGGATGTCATTTTGCTTGCTCGCGGTCGCCAACTTGACGTTGAGGACCGCGAGCAAGCAAAAAATGACCGCAGCACTACGCAAGACTACGCTACGCGTGTTCGCACTGTGCTACGTGCAATTCGCGTAGTGCGAAGTAGCGCGAACTTCGCAAACTTCGCGAGCGTAGCGTAGTGCTTTGCCCAGGCCTATAGATGATGGAGACAATTCTGTCTTCGCCACCAATACATTATTCTGATAGCCCAATGGAGCAAGGGCCATCAGAGGTTTGGCCATGTGTCCATATGCTGTATTTAGATTGGGCGGACACATGGCCAGTTTTCACCGCCCATAACTGCCATGAAAAACGTGGTGGTAAGGGACAGTGAAAACGTTTAAATGACACCAACGCTATGGGAGAATGCTCCCATGATGAGGGGGGTTATTTATTAGCTTATTTTCTAAAATAAGATAATTCTAAGTTTGGTGTACTGCTCTGTTATGTTGACAGAACCATCTGTCAAACTTATAAATACATTTCCAGGAACAACCGTGACGTGGAAATGCAAGAGCTGCCCACCGTGATATCTCTAAATATGGTGGGTGGAATATTGTCACTACAAATCAGTCCTTAATTCCGCAAGTAGAATCTTGGACTAGGCTAAGGCAGTAAATCAATCTCAGAAATGAGGCAATCACAGCGGCTGCTAAGTCTAGCTTTGATACACTTGGAGCTTCTAATGCCAAAATAATTGGCTACATCTGGAGCCTGGCCACAATTTATCTGTCCTAGAAAGTCTCAGGCAGTCCTCAGTCTTGGACATTGTCCCCACTGAAGGGTTCTGACTTACAGAAGAAAGACTAATCCAGATGGTAGAAACATTATTCTATTTGACATGCTTAGTACATCTGACTTCTGTTCCATCACGGACGGCCTTATCCCTCTAAACAGCTAAATGCAGCTTTCAATGACACTTTACTTTTTCTGGATGTTTTGTCTTTAAACATTTAAAGGTTCATATCTACTGTTCTCCTTATCTTTTTGTAGAAATGTAGGCATCTTTTTGCTTGATATATGTGTCTGTATTTTTCTAAATTGATTTGAGAATTTTATTTTGTTGGGTCTTCACTTTAGAATTTTTGGAATAGCTTGCAAAGAACAAGCTGTTTTCTGAATATTGCCTGCTGCTTGTGCCATAGCTATCAAGTTGACACCTAGTCAGGGTGTGTTTATTAAGTGGTAAAGACCTCTCCTTTCCCAAATTATGAATTAACCCACTTTCTGACAAATGCTAACTATCCTGACAAGCCCAAATACATGTTTAACTGGCTAAAGCAGAGAACCAATTACTGGACATCTTGAAAACATTTATTGGCATATGTCTTAAAACCAGTAATTGTTAAAAGACTGCGAGTTTGCCACAGGTCTGTTCATTAAGTGAGTTGCATTATACATTTTTCAATTGCAATGTCCCATTAATAAACCTTAGACCTGCTATGACCTAATTGTTGTTTTTTACATATGCTAGACACATGGGGCACGGCAGATCATTATTCTCCCAAACAACAACAAAAGGTGGGAATTATTTGCCCTCTTATCTCTTTTCCATACTAATCTTGTTGCTTTTCACAAAGTTTACAAGACCTGGAACTTTGCCTCTTCCATTGCCAATTACTGAAGTCACACATCACCCTGATATTCCTTGGAAAAAGTACCAGGATAATTTTGAAAGTCACTGCACTTACAGACACAGCACTAAGAATGTGCCAACTTGTCAAAGGAGAGGTGTTGTGGGAGGTCTTCATTAGCACACATCGCATGCTGAAGGATGAGAGTATTATTCCTTTGCCCTCCCACTTTGCCAAATGATAGGGTTAGTGTTTGCCCCACCTACCCTATCCATAGGTCAGTGTCCTATATCTTGCTCCTTCCTTATTGAATGGTGAGGTAAATTGCTTGTTCATCCACCTCCTGCTTTGTTAACGTGTTAAGTCTTTTTTGTTTGCTGATATGCATTTTGGTCAAGGGAATGTACTATTATTTCCTCAAACCATTCTTTTTCCAGGAGGATAAAAGTAGTATAGTATGATTCCATCTTGCTCAAATCAGGGGTGGGGGGTTAGTGTCATTAGTGCTCCTCACCTTGCTAAAGAACTGAAGGTAAAGCACTAGTTGTTCCTGGGAGGATAATGATGACAAGACTCCATGAAGATTTCACCCCCTTCCTTGCCCAAGGGAATGGAATTGATATTTCATCCTGTCACACAAATGAGTTGGGGCCTAGGTGGCTATGAACTTTCTCAGGTCCCTCTTTGGGATTGTCAACAAAGGTCCCTAACCCACTTAATCCATGAAAAAAGGAGGGTGATGAATGATCCGGAGAGCAGACAGCATTGGAATACCTACTGAGCATTTCTGGAGGATTTTGCGTGGGTGAGGGATTGGGCCAGGGATGCCACTTTCCTGTAACTTTTTTACAATCTTCATTTTGTTACATCACACTGCAGTTGATGTCGACTCCCCTCAGTGTTGATCCTGGCATCAGATCTCTTTCTTATGTTGTCATGCTAACAATTTTGTTCACAAAACACGGCCATATGTTAACTGGCCTACTCCTATGTTTCCTTGCAAATATATATGCACTTGTTAGCATAGGCTGTTCCTCTGCATTCCTTTTTAAACAATTCTGAAAACAGTGGTGCCACCAGTACACAATTTTCCTCTGCATATTGCTTAATCAGTAAAATTGATTATATCTTGAACCAATTGTTTACTTAATCAATGCTATCAGCTTAGCTGCAACTGGAGATTTTAGCTTCGTGTTCCCACTTTGTTCACCTCCTTACTATTCCAACATTTAAATCTCTTAAGTAAAAATAATTTTTGGTACAAGTTCCAAACGTGTTAATTTGGCAATTTTTCTTGAAAGTACTACTACTGCCATGACGGGAACACTTTCAGCAAAAAATAACCTTGCTGTTAGGCCTTTCATGATGAACTTGAAGGCATTATTTTTTTCTTTCAAAAAGTAGTCCCAAAGTAGGAATTTGATTTTCAAAAATATCTCTTCTTCATGTAGAGCTTTCATTGTTATGTATAACATTCTTCAGCAGGAAAAATAAATAAAAGAGATCATGATATGGGAGCCTTGCCAAACTATGGTTGATCTCTCTGTCACAAATGAACCAGCATTTTGTTGGGAGCGTGATCAATCCTGGCAACACCCAGATGATAACCCTTATCGCCCATGCAATACAGGTATATCAACATACCCTATGGAGTTAGGAAAACAGACAAGTGGTGTTTTATGAATCTCTCCCAGAGTTACCTGGAAAGAATCCATGTGAGGAAAAGATATTAACTGCCACAGACTAGAAATAATGATAATTTCTGAGATTCCCTCAATCTTGCACCAACGTCAGCACACACATGAAATCTGGACTAGTACAAGGCATTTTTTGGAACTGGACCAGTGCAGAGTTTAAAGAACACATTATTGTAGCAAATATCAATAGAATTATGGTGAGTAAAAATGAACAAAAGCAAATAATAACAAAATAGGTAACATGGAATTCTACATTATTGTGTTTCCCACAGAGGTTTTGCAAATGAGCCCCAGCACTGGAAGCTTTGCCATTGTGCTATTTGCAGTACGTAGTTGCATACCTGTTCAGTGTAGGTGAGCTGACTGAGGATTGTGAGGCCAGGCTATGTCTCTTGGAACCCAATTTGTGTTCGTGATGGTAGACAAAGCAAGCTTCTGAGATTCTGGTAAACACTCTCTATCTTAGAGTGTTTAGTATGCTGTGGCCCTCATTTATTTGGCACAGGACAGCACATCAAGTCATCTCGCTGTGCAGCCCTGCGCCAAAGTGAAAGGGCAGGAATGGACTGTATTTCTGCAATACGGTGTGTTTCTATCATTTCCCCCTGTGCTGGTGCCATTTCGACAGCCTGAAGCCAATGCAGGCACGCTTGCACCATGGTGCAAGGGTGCCTGTGGTGTCAGCAGGGTTGTTTCTGTGCAGGGAGGGGCACCTTTACTGCACAGAAACAATCCTAGGAGGCGTTCTGCAGCATACCTAGAGAGAGGAAAAAAGGAGGAGTAATAAAGATATTTCTCCTCATTACGCCTCACCTTGGGATTTGGCACTTTCTCAGGTTTGCAGTCAGTCAAAGTACTTTATTCGGTTAATTAAAACCATAAAAGCATACTATACATAAAAATAAAATTAATAAAAATGTTGATTAGCAGCAAGAATAATGTATACACAAGTCTACACATTAAATGGTCACAAACAGACAATCTATAGTGAGATATTTGTGAAAAAGAGAAAACCATAAAACATGTGAATCAATTGATATAAACAGGATCATAAAAGTCAGTCTCAGTTAGAATCCCCTCATAAAATCCTTAAAAACGTTAAAATCAATCAATATAATCACTATCTTAAAAGTCACTCAATTTTTCTTCTTTATCCTAGGGGCTGCAGTAAGAAGACTTGCTATGCTAAAAATCTCCCAGACATTGGACAGCAACTGTAAATACATGAGAGCCGGTTTAACTTGTAAAAAGCCTTTGTCTTTAAGAATTGGGAGAATAAAGCGCTTTCGAATGTGCAAAAGATAGTCACAGAAAAAAATAAAATGTATTGTGTCCTGCACAGAAAAATTGTCACAAGAACACACACCCAGATCCTCCACCTTTCTCCAACCCGGGGGTTCAGCAAGAAGGAAATGTAGCTGATTTAATCTAAATCTTGTCAAAAGGAAGCGATGGTTAGGGTTAGATACCACAATCAAATATGGTTCCATAGCAGGGGAGGTTTTTAGTAGTTGATGATTGCGTACAGTTGGTTTTATCAGCTCCCTTTCTTCTCTCTCCATGGCCGCCATATACAAATAAGAACGCTTTGCCCACTGTAAGTCACCCTTGACTATTTTTGCTGGTGAATTAAAAAGTTCTGGACGACCCAATTTCACCGCTATACTTTTAACATGATTTAACCAAGGGATGTGGCTGGCTTGATCTAAGGCCAGGCAGTCATTTAATATCTCACGGTTCAGTACTAGTTCGAGGTTCAACCAGGTTGTGATCCATTTCAAGAGAGGTGCTAGTGCAATTTGGTCCTCAACAAAACCAATCCACAGCTCTTGATGAATTATATATGTGGGTGAGGATTGTGGCACCACTAACAAATTTCTTAGAAATTTGTTCTCAACAGCTTGAATTTCACTAACCTTACGAAAACCCCAAATGTCCGAGCCATAGATTGCGATAGAGATACATTTTGCACCATATATTTTTAAAAGGGTTTGCATTGGTTTTGCCCCTAATTTGCGAGCAAAGGCTAGAACTGCGGAGGTGGATCTTGCCAAAACATTCCTCTTCGCGTGTAATTGCGGAACCCACGTGCCTCGTTTGTCAAATAGAACGCCCAAATAGGGGAAAGTTGTGACCCTAGTGATCTCATTGCCCTCACAATGAAGTGTTTTAACCCTTCTCGGCTTACTGCCAATTATCATTGTGTGCGATTTTGCAAAGTTTACGCTTAGGTCCAGAGATTTCATGAATGTGGCAAAAGAATTTAAAAGAAGTTGTAAACCAACCGCCGTTCTTGCTAACAATGCGGCATCATCCGCGTAAAGGAGTGCTGGGATCAATCGCACCCCCACACGCGGGATGTCTTTACTGGCTTGCCCTAAAACTTGCTCCAAGTTATTAATATAAAGGGTAAAAAGTAGAGGGGCCAAAATGCACTCCTGCCTCACACCATTTACAATACATATTCTCTGTGTACAATTTCCCCTTTGATCATACCTCACAGTAGCAGTCAGGTCCCTGTGCAAGTCGGCAAGGAAATAAACAATGTTTTCATCGACACCTAACTTGAGAAGCATTGACCATAGTTTTGACCTATTCACTCGGTCAAATGCCGAGGAAAGGTCCATAAATGCCAGGTAAAGTGTTCCCTTCTTTGCAATGGTATACTTCCCGATTAAAAGGTGCAGATTGAGGCATTGGTCAATAGTGCCTCTACCTTTCCTGAAACCGTATTGCAAAATCGAAAGCGTATCGGATTCGGCTAACCAAGCTGTCAATTTTCCAAGTATCACCCTGCCCAGTACCTTGACTGCTGAGTCAATAAGCGATATTGGTCTGTAACAGCTCGCGTCCCCTCTGTCTCATTTTTAAAAAATTGGGACAATTACCGACTCTGACCATGACCTAAGAAGTCCTAATCTACAAGCAGAGTTAAAAACATGAGCCAGTATTTTCGACCAAAATGTAGTGTCAAACTTAAAAGGTCGGCTGGGACACCATCTGGTCCAGGGGCCTTATTGCCGGTCATTTGAGCTATAGCCTCCGCAACTTCTAACTCCGTAAACAGCAGGGTATAAGCTTTAACTTCAGAAGAAAAAGCTGAGGGGCCCTAGTCACCATACATCAATTTAAAATGATTAAACTAGTCTTGCTCCTGTATGGTGCAATCTAAGGGAGAGACGATAGAGTCTTGAAAGACTGGTTTATTGACAATGTCCCAAAATTTAGCACTTTTTTTAATAACATCAATCGAGAGCAAATCATTTCATGCCTCTTGTTTGATCTCGTTTTTTTGTTTGTGAATTGACAATTTATAACTTTTCCTTATCGCTGCTAGGGCAGACCTGTCCTCTGGTTTTGCTTTTAAGGCTACTAACAGCTTTCGGTGAGCAACTGAACAATTGTGATCAAACCATCTCTCCCCTTTGCATTGATGATCCTTAACCGAGCATTTAAGATCAGAGGCCACCTGAATACAAATTTTAATATATGCCATAAGGACCTCCCTGTCCCGCGATTTAACATCTAAACAGAGGTTCATCTCTTTTCCGACGGTGTATGACAAATTAGCCTGAAAGTCCCCTGGTTCTATCGAGCACCATTTAAGTCTACGTGCCTGATCTGTGGGACGAATATCTGGGGTGCAAACCGGTCTAACTGGTTTTTGAATTTTCTTGAAGCCACCCGCCAATGTCAGGCAAATGGGATTATGATCACTATATACTGACCACTTAATAGTGTAATCTTTTACCCAGGGGGTCAGAGCTGCACTAATGAAAATATAATCAATAATAGTATGGGCACCTCTACCTTTAAAAGAGGGAATATCCTCGCCTTTTTGCCTTATATTAGGATAAAATAAATCATGATCCGCCAGGATACTATCCAAAAGATAACCCTGCGAAGTGTGATCAAAATGGGTATCTGCGCAATCGGTAGAGCTCAAACTATCTGAAACATGACAATTTAAGCAACAACAATGTATGTTAAAATCGCCGAAAATAATAACCGAATAAGAACTAGTTTGTTTCTTGCTATAAGAGTCAAGAAAACAATTCAGACTAACCAAGTGTTCATTAATTATAGTTTTATCAAAAGAGTTATAAAAATTAACAAGGAGCAAATTTGACGCATTCAGGAGAGTAATCTGTACCACTAGACAATTAGGTAAGCCTAAATTCAATTTGCAATGGTTCCCTGCCATTTTTTAAGAGATCAAGGTCATAAGACCACACTTTGCCCTACCTATAGCGGCGGCTTTAGCTGACTCCGTATAAATTGTGTAACCATCCAACCAAAAATTGTTCTCAGTATCCCAGGTTTCTTGTAGTTCTATGATACAGAATTCGCTTAAAAAGTCTAACCACCTGGCATCGTCAGACTTATTTTTAAGACCTGCTATATTTCAACTTAAAACTTTAGTGCATTGTCCCGAATTACTCAAAGTCCCCTGAGTAAATTTACTCTGGCAACTCATACTATTGGCTCCCACCCCCTTACAACCTTCAAGACAAGGGGCTAGTCAGTCGTTACTGTCCAGCTGGGTAAGGGGGGCAAATCTATGTGATGTCCTGAGCCTGCTCTCTGTAGCTCTATGATCTACAATAGTATCTTTTGTTAAACAGTCTTGGGTGAGAGCCATAATATTTACACTAGGAGACTGAGAGACTTTATGCAAAAGAAGGGGAGCGGAGCCATATGCACCAATACCAGCCCTATATTTCAGTGCCCCCCTACTATCTCTTAGCCTTAAGTCCATATCAGGGGGATAGAAAAAGCCCAAGGGTAAAGCTGTGATCCCTCCTCCAGCCCTGTCAGGGCTCCCATAAAGGACCCACCCCGCCACCTCTGGCCGGTCAAAATTGATCACTATGCAATCACCATCCTTTGTTTTTGGACCATTTCCCACCCAACCTACCCACCTTGCCATTATAATATGTGTGGAAGCCCTTAAGCCTCCCTCAGAGGCCCTACTACACCAAAACATCACTTTTCGTATCAGCTCATCAGTTGTCTCGAAGCTGTTATTTTTAAGAGGGGATACCCCTGCTAAAATCACTACCAAAGGGGAGGCCTCTGGGGGCAAATCCAAAATCGTTTGATTAACAAAGGCTCCTGGGGTTAATAAATGAGGCCCTGAAGGGGGTAGTATAGTGAGCTTCTGTTCCAAGGAGCTCACAGCTCCTATAGTAAGATCGCCCAGTTGAGTACTACAGGCAGCAGATCTGGTACTAAGACCCCTGGGTATTGATGTCGGTATAGTATTGTTATCAGTAGTCATAATGCAGGGTACAATTTGACTTCTGGGTTCCTCACCCTGACCTGTTTTGTTACCCACTACATTTAAGTTGTGGGCCTGGCTCCCATTCACACTCAAAATGTCAAGTTTAGACTCTATTTTAGTTAATCTGGCCATAACACGGTCCAGACCGCTTTTAACACATTTAAATCTCTTTTAACGAGTCAACCAGTTTATCAATGTGCTTAAAGACTGGGTCCAGATCTACATTAGCCGGGTTGGTGGAAGGCAGTCTCTCCATGGCTCGTTGATCATCGCACACCATCCGTGTTGGGAGCCTTTTGGTGGCCGGGCCAGATTTTATACATCTTTTCCTCCCCTTCTTAACAAGGGCTGCAGCCCCCTCACTTAACATATCCGTACTTCCCTTATACTCCGGCCCCCTGCCGGGCCCGGATAGGGGAACAACATCGGTGTTGTTTATAAGCACAGCTGTATTTTGGTTTCGATCAATGTCTAGACTTGTAGCGTCTTTAATACCCATATCGGGTGTGGTGACAGTCCCCAACCCCAACTGAGCCTCCACGTCTTGTATCTCGTTAGTTATGGCCCCAACAGCAGTAGTCAAATAAGTAATAATGGAGGAACAGTTACGTGGGATTTTAGACTTGTATTTCGTGGGAACAGCCGAACAAAGCTCCTTTCGCTTACCCATTCCGAAGGCCTGCTGATAGCAGGATGGCCCGGTCCGGTCTCAGCCGGTCGCGGACGGGCGCTGACGGGCCCGCCCTTGGCCCGGGCTTTGCCCGGCGCGCGCCCGCGTAGCGGGAGCGGCGAGCCGCTAAGTATGCCCCTGGCGCTTCCGAGATGATGTCAGCTCAGCGCGGGGCTGCACAGACTTCTGGGGTGTGCAGTCCCCTGCTGATTGCTCTCCTGGTGGCGCGGTACGCGCGATGCGGCTCCAGCGAAGCGGGAGCGGCAAGCCGCTAAGTATGCCCCTGGCGCTTCCGAGATGATGTCAGCTCAGCGCGGGGCTGCAAAGACTTCTGGGGTGTGCAGTCCCCTGCTGATGGCTCTCCTGGTGGCGCGGTATGCGCGATGCAGCTCCCGCGAAGCAGTAGCGGCGAGCCGCAAAGTATGCCCCTGGCTCTTCCGAGATGATGTCAGCTCAGCGCGGGGCTGCAAAGACTTCTGGGGTGTGCCGTCCCCTGCTGAAGGCTCTCCTGGTGGCGCGGTATGCACAATGCGGCTCCCGCGAAGCGGGAGCAGCGAGCCGCTAAGTATGCCCCTGGCGCTTCCGAGATGATGTCAGCTCAGCGCGGGGCTGCAAAGACTTCTGGGGTGTGCAGTTCCCTGCTGATGGGTCTCCTGGTGGCGCAGTGTGGGCGATGCGGCTCCTGCAAAGCAGGAGCTGCGAGCCGCTAAGTATGCCCTGGCGCTTCCGAGATGATGTCAGCTCAGTGCGGGGCTGCAAAGACTTCTGGGGTGTGCAGTCCCCTGCTGATGGTTCTCCTGGTGGCGCGGTATGCGCGATGCGGCTCCCCAGGTTTACACGATCTAGAAAATCTGGGGCTGCATCAAAATCCATGGGTGTTCCGTGGGAAAACCCAGTGCAATGCCATTGGAAGGCCTCCCAAGTGCAGAATAAGGCAGCACAGCGATTTGCGCTACCTTGACTTACTCCACATCTATGAGGCCATCCAAAGCCACGCATAGTGGCTTTACTAGGCTTAATAGATAAGAATTTTCAATTTGCAAGTGATGCCCCAACGGTGCAAGGGGCTCATGAGTATGCCACTGTATCTGTACCTTTTCATAGGCTTTCATGAGAAACTGACCCTGTGATTTGTGATGTAGTGTGAGAAGACTCTATCTCTCTCTCTCTCTCTCTCTCTCTCTCTCTCTCTCTCTCTCTCTCTCTCTCTCTCTCTCTCTCTCTCTCTCACTCTCTCTCTCTTTCTCTCTCTCTCTCTCTCTCTCTCTCTATATATATATATATATATATATTTATATTCACTGAAAAAAATAGAGGGTGTTATGGTTAGGCTCAGACTTCCCTCGTATAAAACCAGTGAAATTCAGCAGTTATAGTTACCTGAGGTAACGATAACTTACTCCTCTGTCCCGCAATGCACTGCTTATGATCTCTTTTTTTATTTTTATTTTTAAATTTTGGCTTTTTTATTGATGATGTAAAAATTGCAGCAGCAAGTTTAACATAAATACATTACAAAGTAACAAATTTCATTAAGTTAGCCATAAATAGATAACAACAAGAAATCAATGCCAGGCTAAAAAAACATTAATTCCATGAGCTACCCTGATGCTGTCTCACCCAGGTACCCAACAGCTTATTTGAACAGAGTGACCCAGGTCAAGACTTGCCCCCAGATCTTCCTCCCTTTAATTCTTCCCTTCTTGCCTTTCCGTTAATAAAGTACTAAATTGTAAACATGCAGGAAACGCCCCTTTCATTGCTGAAAGGTCAGGGTAAAGGATAAAGCCATGCTGTAGCCACACAGAGCCTAAACCGATGTAGCTATAAAGATTAGACCTTCCTGAATCCCTCTATCCATTTAATATATCCCCAATAACATAAGCTGGGTAGACAGGGAGATATTAACTTTAAGAATGTCACCAAGAAAGCCTACTAATACCAGGCCGAGTGGTTTTAGACCAAGGCAGGTGGAGAACATGTGGACCAAATCCGCCTCAGTTGCCTGGAATCTAAAGCAACAAATCCCCACATCCCCAGCCCATTTCACAATTTTTGCTGGTGTTACATACAGATTGAAAACAGTTTTATAATGTTGTGATTGTAGATTTCCTGAACACGAAATTGACTCACCCAGCTCGAGTGATTTCAGGAAGCCGGAATTCGAAAGATCGCCTGCCACTTCACATTATGCTTATCCAGATCATCCATTATACAACCATATAATTTCAAGATTGAGGGGCCAATATCCCTTGTTAGCATTTCCATTAAGGAAATCTGTGCAAAGCCCACCGCCTCCCCAGCCTTGTTCAAAAGAAAAGCCCTCAGCTGCAAGTATTTAAAAAAGTCTTGAGGCCCAATAATAAATCTACCCCTAACCACTTCAAAAGACGTAACATGCTCCCCTACTTATAAATCGCCAACCCTGTCAAAGCCCCCACATTCCCATTTGGCTAAACAATTATCTTTAAAAAAACCTGGGGAGCTGATCATTCCTGAGCAAAGGAGTATACCTGCTAAATCTACCCACCCAAGTTTTTTCTGAACACATGCCGTTTCGAAATGCCATAATCAGAGTCTCGAACTGAGTTTTTTTAAAGTATCTTGGTTAAAAAAACTTCAACAAACAGCCATTGGCAGTTGTCCCTACCAAAAGCTCATAAATTGAGGGGACATAGCCTGACACATCTCCCTCCATAGCCCTGTTATTAAATAAAGGGCCATAATATTGAAAAGCTGCAGCTAGGTATTATAACTTAAAGTTGGGGAGCCCCTACCCTCCGCTGTCTCTGGGTAGGCACAGAAATGCATTAGCTATCCTAGTCGTTCCATTAGACAAAATTAATCTTGCCACCAATCTCTCAATCAATATAAACCAGTCATTATGGAACTCCAGAGGAATAGTAGGAAAAACATACAACAACTTTGGCAATATCATAATTTTAACAAGACTGTATCTCTCTATTATAGAGAGTTTCAGGTTGTCTCATCGACTGAAATCCTTCTTTGTTTGTTCCATAATAGGGGATAGATTTAAATCTACTATACATTCCACTCTTGCTGTAATGCTGAATCCCCGATATATAGCTTCCTCAACAATCCTACTATCAGAGGCGATCGTATATTTATTTATCAATACCTGGGTTTTAGCTTTATTTAACAGAGCCCCTGGCTGATTCCCAAATGCTTCCGCTATCGTTTCTACAGAGCGAAGAGCCCTGTCTGGATCCGTAGTGATTATTGCCACATCGTCTGCATAGGCCAACACTTTGGTGTTCCAATGGGATTCAGATACATTACCCGTATTGCATTATTAAAAGATACCCCAAGCCGTTAACATACATAATCAGCCAGAGATAGTCCCGCCTTCTCGGCATCAAGCAAGGTGACCCCATAGGTTTCGCGAGGAACTCAGCGGCATCATACATTGTGATTACTTGCTGTACATGATCCACAGTTCCTCTCCCATGGATAAACCCATACTTCTGGGGCGAAACAAGGTGCCGCATTACACTGACAAGCCGATTCGAACATTTTTAGAATACAGCTTGACATCGCTATTTAAAAGTTTAATTGGCCAACAAGAGCCGAGGGTCATTGGATCCTTACCTTTCTTTAGAAAAATTACAAAATTAGCAGTACGCCAAGAGCCCGGCGTGGGCACCCTATCTCTGACTGCTTTAAACAGCCCAATCTTTTCCTGATGGATTTTTTTAGAGAAAACTTTATGAAACTCTAAAGGGAAAAAATCTGTCCCTGCTGCTTTTCCTAGATAGCTATGTGAAACTCTTCTAATGAGATGTCTGCCCCTGTTAGGATCTCTCCTCCTTGGTAAACTTAATGTGGGGAACAAAATCCACATGAGACTCTGAGGCCCGCAAGCACCCTACAGGAGAAGCTTTGTAAGGAACAGAATGAAATTCCCTGAACGCCACTCGCTGACCACAACAGGATCAGTTACCACACTGCCTTGCATGTTCCTTATCTGGCTAATACGTCCTTTGGCCTGCTGTTGCCTTGCCCAGACTGCAAGACGTTGTCACACCCGTTCACTATATTCATAGCATTCCTGACTTTTAAGCTGGAACCTTCCTGCAATTTTCTTCACCGTAATGTCATTCAGGCATGCCTTGGTTATAGCTATTATATTAATCCCCGGGGTTAGATCACTCCCCTAGTCACTGCGCTGATCAGTTCCGATTCCAGGAGACTGAGTTTTTGATATAACTCTTTAATCTGTTCCAGCCCTGTACTTGTTTAGCAAGACTAAACCCGAGGTTTCCCCTCTTATGGAGGCCTTGAGAGCATCCCAGACGATTGCAGGAGATGAACTACCCTTATTAGTATTAAAATATCCCATGAGCCAGACTTTCATATGATTCACATTTTCCAGGTCAGACTAGAGCCCCCTCTTGAAGGTCCATTTTCTCACCACCTAATCCATCCAGAGGGATTTCAAATACAACAGGGTTATGATCAGACATTACTTTGGGATATAGTTCAACCTGAGCTCCCTTAAGCAATGCCGGTGACACCAAGAAATAATCCAGCCCAGCAAATTTACCGTGCAGGGCTGAATAATAAGTGTATCCAGGTTCAGGGGCTTTCAGACTGGGCCAGACATTGATCAATCCAAAATCCCACACATGATTTTCAAAAGATATCGAAGTTTGCAGTTTACGCCCAACCTGGCAAGTTCTAGCATTCCCAGGACCCCCTCTAGACCCATTTAAATTTAGATCCTCACATACTATATATAGTGTGGGCCAAGAAGGCAGTTCAATATCTAAAAAATTAAATATGCCAGGGCCATCTAAGACTGGGGCATAGTTTGAACACAGTGTAAAGGAGCCATTGCCTACTTTACACACCATTATTGCCCATCTGCCATGTTTATCTACTGAGGTTCGAACAGGTGTAGCAGTGTTTCCTTTAACTAAGATGGCTACCCCCTTAGTCCTTACGTCCTGAGTTGTATAGCATACATCCTTCAGCCCTATAGAGTTCAAATTAGCACTGTCACTCCGGTCTATATGGGTCTCTTGCAGACAATACACATCTGCTTTTAGAAATGTAAAATCCTCCTGCACCCTTCTTCTTTTAGAACATTGCTTTGACCACCAGCATTACCCACCTAAGAGTAACAGGAGCCAGGCTAAGGTCCCACCCGACTAGGCTAAATTTCATGAAAACCTGCCTTACATCCTTCAGTACCACTGAAAAAGCCAACATATTTAGAATACCATGCTGCAATTTAAGTGATATACCAACAAACAACCTTCCCTCCCACCCTTCAACACCCTTACTCCCCCAGCAACCACCTTCTCCCTACCATCACTAAAAGCCGCCAGACCAAACAGATTTGTGTGATGAAGATGGCGTAAGACACCCCACACTCCCCCATACCCTCCTCCACATTCAAACCCACCAGTATAATAACTTTAAAGATAATGCCATAAAAAAGAAGCGACGAAAAACACAAAACACCTCCCCCCAAGAAGCCATGAGTCACTAACTCTCCTTTCACCTTTCTCCATGAGACACCCCCTACTCTAACATATGTCCCCCATAATACAGATTACCAAACAGTTTGAAAAGAGAGGTCCCTATATTAAACATAACTTAGAGATTCCTAAGAGACACACCAACAAGCTATACATTACTTCTGCCTGCCAGAATCTGCCCAAGATAGTCTCTAGCCTGTATTTTTGACGTAAAGAATTATACAGTCCCTCTAACTATTGTTTTCAATCTGGCTGTTGCCAGCAGAAAGGCATCAAAGCGGTATCCTGATAAGGCTTGATAACCCGCCGTAGGCGTCATCTGCACTCTACCGTTATATGGCAGAAGTCAGGGCAGATGGAAAAGGAGACCTCTCTGTATTTCAGTCTCGCCTCAGGACGAGCCTTCGCGAATATGGCTTGGCGCAGCAGAAAATAACCAAAAAAGACTAAAATAGCCCTTGGCCGCCCTTGATTTCTGTTGGCCTGTGTAGGCTTGTAGCGAATTGATGGAAACCAGTGGACCCTTTGGACTTGTTCCTCCCAGTCTCATCCTGTAAGTTCGGAAAAGACGTCCCTAAGAAGATCTAGCATAAAGGAACGAAAGTCATCCCCTTCCAGGCCTTCCTCAATCTCAAGGAAACGAAGATTGTTCCTTCTCTGGCGATTTTCTAAGTCCTCCAGTTTCCACAGGAGATCTGTTAGTTGGGCATTGTGAGACTTAGTAGGCTCTCTCACAGTTGTCAGCTCAGTCTCCACAACAGTAGTTCTCTCTTCTATACTGTTAAGCCGCTTGCCGATCTCAGTGCAATCCTTCCCGACCTTTTGGACCACAACTTTCAGTTTTTTCATGGCCTGCCGAGCTATCATACCATCCGCATGTGTCTCAGTGCGGTGCTCTTTGATTTAATCCAAGATCAGGGCCAGAGCAGGATTTGTAGTTGCGGCCCCCACAGCCTGCAGTACAGACAAAGCAGTCCCTGTCTGAGCAGGTACTGTCTCTGACATCCCCAGTGTTTTCGTGTAGGAATAGTCCCATTTCAACCCGCTGGCATTGATGGGTTTCTCCCTGTTCTTTCTCAAGTCTGTATTACCCTTTGACCTTTTCAGATGTCTTTGGCATATAAGGGCTGTCTCAGGTACTTCAAACGTGCTGGAGCCCGAAGTAGAAGAGCTATCCCAGGCCTCGCAGAGACCAGAATTAGAAGCCTCAGAGCGAGAGCCATCTGTGAGTGAGAAGAATTTGTCCGCCCTCCTCGGATGTACGATTAGCCAGTGCCAGATCATTAGACTCTGTATTGTAGTACAGTTCACTCATGGCTCCTTCAGAATCATTCATAACTCTATGGTCTTTACCTAGGGTCCCCTGAATGTTTTCTCTGGGGGTGCTAACAACTTCATCCTGCTCACCTATCGCCTTTAATGAGGGTTGCCCCGATGCATAGGAAAAAAATCCTGCATCAACTGCCACCCCAGTCTCTTCCAATAACACCAAAGACAGCTTAGCCTGAACATCCGGAACAGGGGCAGAACTCTGATCCGGCTTGTCAATTTACGGCTCTGTGATAGTTTGCTGCGGGGTTGGTCCCCCACTGCGTCCTTAAGCCTAAAGAATTCAGTGATAGCTGATTGAGGTGGGACATGATTGTCTTTACAAGGTCCAGCAGCCCCCTCCTCGGGAACCTGAAGTGCCCTAGGCTTTTTAACCAGAACCTGGGTACGATCTGGCATATACCTCCTCCTCCCTGCACCCATACTTTCCAGCCGACCTCTGGCATTATGAGAATCCATTGGCTTAACTGCACTCCCCTCAATGTAAACTGGGGGAGACTCCTGTCTTGGCTCCCGCACTTGTGTTGTAGCCCGTATGAAGTGGAGGCTGCCCAAAAGAAACAGCCCGGTGCTGAGTCAGCAACTGCTCTGGAGAATCTTCTTGCTAGACCCGCCCACTTGATCACAGCGTCACTGCAGGATCAGGTAAGCAGCACCAAAACAGCCGTCAGTGCACCGACACACCTCCTAAGGATATCCAACGCGCTGGGCTCATCCACCATGCCATACTGGGCGAGCTGTTGCAGACGCAAGGGCGATCTGCTCTCCTGCGCCGGGAGAGCACCTCTACGCTGTTGGGCCATCAAGCAACAAGGTACGGTGGTCGGGCAAAGCAGGTAGGAGGAGGTAGAGGGTGCTAGGGTAGGAACTCGACCGCGATGAGCCCACGCAGTCCCCATTTTGCTTTTTTCCATCAAAACAAGATTACTTCTGATGACAAGCACATACACTTCTTATGAGCTCACATATTACATCATTGATGACATGGTCAGTGGGCTCATTGATGACATCACTGATGACATCACTGATGACATCTCAAATGATATCACTTATACCTTTGTTTTTTTCAGCGAATTTCTAAGGTTTATTAAATTCTATTTCCAAACTATAACGTCCCAGTAACATTTGTTTTTTTCAGTGAATTTCAAAGGTTTTTTTTGTTATTTTCTAACTAAAATGTCCCTGTAACCATTTTTTTAAAAAAATAAATGTGAAGATTTTTAAACTTTATTTCCTAATTGAAATCTGTAAACTTTTTATCGTGTGTGTGTGAGTGGCTGTATAAGTTAGTGAGTGTGTGTATGAGTGGCTGCATGGGTCTGTGAGTGGCGTTGAGAGTAGGCCTGGGCGGTAAATTCTGTTCTGCTTGCAGAATTTGCGGAATTTAGGTAATTTTGCGTTCCGTGGAGAATGCGGAATTGCCCAAAATTCTGCGTTCCGTGGCTTCGTGGAATTTTTTCCTTGTTCGCATTCACAAAATGCGTGTTCGCGAGATATTTCCCCCTGAGCATGCAAACAGCGTTCGCGAACAGGAATAAAGCATCTTGAACAAGCAATTCCGCGTGTTTGCAGAAGTTCTGCTTGCTCGCGGAGATTTATTACCGTTTCATGGAGCTTTGCGTAGCATGACTACGCAAATTCCACCCACCCCTAGTTGTGAGTGGTTGTATGAGCATGTGAGTCTTTATGCGAGTAGTTTTATGGAAGTGTTGGTCGTTGAGTGAGTGTGTGATTGACTGGGTCTGTGAGTAGATATGAGAGTGACAGAATGGGTGTGTGAGTGGATATCTGAGTGTCTGTATGGGTGTTCAATGTTATTGATGCACACGCTTAAAATAACAAGTATACACAGTAGAAACAGTTTTCACACTATGAACTTCTGTTCTTTTTTATTCATAAAGAATCCTTCCGATCCCAACGCGTTTCGTCGTTAAGGGGTGTATCCCATACGACTTCTTGAGGGCTGAAAGTAATGAATAACCATTGTAATACAATATATTGATGATGGGCAACAAACAAGATTATGCCCCCAAATCGTGTACCCAGTGCAGAGTAATCACAGGTGCATACAGGTAACTTCCATTGCACCACCGGTGTAAAGGTTAAAATGTACAAACTTTAAAGTGACCTCATAAGCGTAATGAAAACAGAACAGTAAATATATTTCAAACAAACAAAGTTCGTAATTGCGTTGTGCCTCTTGAATAAACTATAACTAATAATTATTTACTCACCACCCTAGTGAGTTACATGTTTCGTGCAATGCCAGTGCAGAGGGTGCAGTGAAACGCACACCTTGTGGGTGCAGATGCCAACAGGGGGAGCGGTCTTGCACTATTTTTAGCAGGGAGGAGCTGATCGAACTCATTTTTTTGTTCAGCACCACCTCCCCTCCATGCTAGCAGCAGGTGGCAGGCCCGGGAGTGGATACAGCCTGAGGGAGCACCTGCTGCTGTGGGGGAGGGTGCGCATTTGCGTTCACCAATGCACTATGGTTCAGAGCACTAAGCAGCAGCTTATGCACCTCTGGGTTGGCATCCTGGACCGGGAGAGAGATCGGCTGGACCTGATTGGCAACCAGGTTGCGGGGCATGGTGAGTACTAGTAATAATTTATTATTAATTTGTTGTATCCTATCCTATAATCCACATTTTCTTTCCAAATAGCATGCTGCTCACACACTCAGAGGCAAGTTAAGTTCACGTAACGTTACAATTATTATGTGCTCCAATTTCAGTGAACCAGGTGCTTGGTGCTACCTAGTTCTGCACGCTGCCGTAGAAGCTCGCTTAGGCTAATTATGTAATAATTTATGCTGACTCCTCTGTCCTTCTGTCACTATAATAGTGGTTCTGTGGTAATATATTATCGGCGAGTTAGTGTTCTCTGAGTCTTTCTTTTTATGTAGCTTGTACAGTCCCAAGAAATCTTCCAGTGATGTAGTATGTGAAATATGCATCTATGCATTGAATTGGGAAACTAACTGAGTTGGGCCATCATAGGTGGTGCGATTTGTGAAGAAAAAATCAAGTATTTCTAAATCTAGTTTAGGACATTTGAAATTGCAGCAGTTTCAATGGCAGTGTAGCATGGCAGGAGAGTAGTATGAGGATAGTCCCATTGCATTCGCCAACCAAAGTCATGTGTCCTTTATTGACCAATTTATTCTACCCCTTCATTGCACTTGAAACGACTCACAGTCATCATATCTCTGCCCCCCCATTATGGTTGGCTTGACTACTGGCTTTTCTAATATTGTCAACAAGCAAAATGCCCAAAGTGAAATTTCAGATGGGAGAGGAGATACTGCGAACTGAACCATAGTCATGGGTTGCTTAGAAAAATAAAAAGCGGGAGGATTTCTTGAAATCTAAAATGTGTAATGTTTCTTCTAGCTGCACAGACCACCAGTGATGGGGCCAACAGCACCAGTGCACTAGCAGCAGTAGCTGAAGGGGGAGTCACTGCGGTGGCAGGGACGGGCAATGGTAAGTCACTTTGCTTGGGTATTGATAATTACTAGTAGGCCTACTGTATTTCTTAAGTGAGGCAGACCCCACCAATCATCATTTATCCATGACCTTCCTGCCAATGGCACTTTACGAGTCACCTCCTAGTACCGCATGCCTTTATTCGTTCCTAGGTTTTGTCCCAGATTATAATAAACATTGAAAAAAAAAACAGTTGTGGCATGCGTCACATGTTACTGGACAAGTGGTTCATAGGACTTTCATAATAGATTTATGCCTGTTCAAATTTGACATTCATCAATTTTCAGTTTCAAATATAGTGACTGACTAAGTCTGAGCTACACCATCAGTGAAACTCTCCACACACTGTTCTATAGCAAAACCTCTACCCTACCTACCCAGCCTTTTCCTTGTGCCATGTCCTGCTGCAGCAGACTAAGGGCTGGAATTTTAGAGTTTGGCGGAGGGAGTTACTCTGTCACAAACTTAACCTATATCCTGTCTGCCGTATTATGAATTGAAATACAGCGAATGGGATATCTGTCATGTTTGTGATGCAGTAACCCCTCTGCCGAACTCTAGCCCAACTCAGACCCTAAGTCAAGTTTCCTTCCCTAACTGCCAAGCAAATGTATTTGATTTAAATAATTTGGGTTTGAGGGTGAAACTTGGAAGTAGAGTGGGATTGTGTCTGTGATTTTCATGCTTTGCAGATGGGATGCTCTGTGACAAAAGTGCCCAATAAAATCTATGTATCCCGTTCCTCTCCCTGTACTGGAGTGCATTGTTTTTCCCACTGTCTACTTATGGTAGCCAGGATATCATTCATCCAAATGTTATACTTGATGTGTGTGAAGAATGCACTAATCGAATCGAGTAGTGTCCCCCTGAGCACAGCCGAATGGCAACGAAGTTGCAGGATAAACAAAATATGTCACTGAGTTTCAAAAATGTTCCAACTCAAAAGTTTATTGACAAATAATTCTTCAATATTGCATTCCTCGTTTTATTCACGGGATTGGTGGTTTGTCAAAATGGTTAAACCAAGGACTTGTAAATGTACTCAATGCATTTCGGGTATTAAACATCCCTTCATCAGGAGAAGTCCTATGAAAAATATAAAGGGAGAGATATGTCGGCCAGTTTTATCGTACGACCAATTAAATAATGAAATAAACCTAGTGAGTTACCAATCAAACGTGATAATGAAAATGACGGTGAGAGATCTAAAATAACGTAAGTGGTGGACAAGATAACAAAGTGAAGAACAGTATACCAGAGTGTAACGATTGCTATGAATTAACAAAACAAAATGATAACGTGATTGGAACCAACGATGCCCCAAAAGGATAAGGTGAAAGTACTAGTAAGGTCAATGGTGCGTGAATAAAATAGAAACTGTCCCCTTAGACCGCTTTGGCAAAAGCCGCGCTGCTCCTCAGTGCGTTATAATAAAACCAGATAACGTGCATTTAGCGAGGCGTACCTGTGTGGTTTAAATGATCAAAGTGATCAAAGTTTCCACGCGTGCAGAAAGCAGCCAGCGTATACTCGTGTAGTAAGACTCCAACGGGTGTGTAGGTTAGTAAAAAGTGAAAAGGAACCTTCTAATATCCGGAACAGGATAGAGGAAAGTAAAGAAGGGCCAAATTTTATCAAGAATCAATGCGGCAGCCATATTGTAATGGTGTCCACGGAGTAAAAGGATAATAACGTTTATACGATGAATGATGGACAATGACAAATGAACAAATGAAACGATTAGATACGGGTATGGAATGTCAGAAAAATAAAAATAATAAAAATGATAGTTCAGAAACAAGGAAAAGAAGGTAAATGGACGAGAAAAAGATACCGAGACGGCCATGTTGGAAAGGTAAAAGCCGTGGCATGAGACAAAACGAAAAAACGCTGGTGTGTTGAAACTAAATAAAGTTAGATGAAGTTGAACATAATAGAAGGAAAAATGAAAAGTGCGAAGTGTGGAAGATACAGATAATCAAAGATAAGAAGAAGAAAGTGATACTTGAAGATAGGTGAAAATAAGATGAAGAAAATTAATAGCTGAGGTAAATAATAATGTAAACAGTGGTATACAGAACAATGACGTCAATCAAATAAAAAAGGAAGCAAAGGTGATAGAAAGATGGAAGTTCAAAGGGATGGGCTACACAGAGCAATGGTTACAAGAAACAACTCGGTCATTGAGTCCGTGTGGTGCCAAAGCATTCATTTTGTAAATCCATGCAGTTTCTCTCTGAAGTAGATATTTGTGATTATCTCTGTGTTCTTTGATCGGTACCATTTCGCATACCAAAAATCTCAATTGGCTGATGTTGTGACTCTTGGCAAGAAAGTGCATTGCCATGGTTGACTTGGTATTCTTGTTACGGATGTTGCTTTTATGTTCTGTCACGCGAACTTTGATTTTTCTCTCGGTTTTGCCTATGTATACAAGGCCACATGGGCATTTAAGAATGTATATAAGATTTTTGGAGTCACATGTCGCCGTAACATGTAACTTGATGTTGAAACCTTGTGTGGGATGTTGGGTCGAATTTCCTTTGATAATGCTATTGCAATGTCCACAGTTGTGACAAGGTATGGTACCTTTGTAGGATGAAGCTGAATCAATGGTGGGTTGAAAATGCAAGAGTTCCATCAAATTCTTACTCCTTTCATATGCGAAAAGAGGTTTTTCCAGAAATATATCCTTAAAGTCGGGTTCGATCTGTAACATTGGCCAATGTTTCAAAATGGTTTTCTTGATGTTAAAACTCTCAGTGGAAAATTTAGTAACCATGACTGATCGTGACGTGGACTTCTTACTGTCGCTGGTCTTTAACAATTGTGATCTGGATTTGAATTGGACCCTTTCCAAAGAAGTGAGCAAGGTTTCTTTGGGATATCCTCGGTCGATAAAACGTTTTTCCATGTTCAAGTTCTCTTGTGTCAATTGCAAAGGTTCAGAAATGATTCTTTTAACTCTAAGGAATTGAGAGTATGGTAGGTGTTGCTTCAGAGAGGGCTGATGGAAGCTAGAGAAATGTAGCAAGTTATTCCTGTCTGTGCTCTTTCTGTATAGAGTAGTCTCAATCCGGTCATTCTTGATGTACAGCAGTACATCCAAATAATTGATGGTATCACAGTGAATGTTGTAAGTGAACTTCAAACGGTCATTGATCCCATTGAGAACCTCGATCGCTGTCTTTAGTGGTTGTTCAGGACCTTTCCAAATTAAGAAGATGTCATCAATGTAACGTAAAAATAATAACATGTGTGGTTTCCAATCTGTGTTGTTGAGAATGTGGTCAAGCTCAAACTTCTGCATGAACAGTTGTGCATAGCGGGGAGCTGCACAATTGCCCATAGATGTACCGTTCAGTTGTAGGTAATACCTGTTGTTGTACCCAAAATAGCAGTGATAGAGTGTGAAGTGAAGTAATTCAAGTAAAAATACTTTATGATCTTCAGAAATGGAAGATTGTAACAGAAAAAATTTGATGGCTTCCATGCCAAGATCGTGTGGAATGGAGGTGTATAATGAAGTAACATCGATTGTACAGAAAAGAGTATTGGTATCCCATTTGATGTCACTTTCTTGAATGATGTTAAAAGGGCATTTGCTACTCGTAAATGCCTTTTGTGAATACCGAAAGTCATAAAGCTTGACTTTCGGTATTCACAAAAGGCTTTTACGAGTAGTAAATGCCCTTTGTGAATACCAAAAGTCATAAAGTTAGACTTTCGTCTCACTTTGCCTTTGTGAATCGGGCCCAACGTGTCTGTGTGGTTGACTTTTTCTTAGGGATTTTAATCTTATGCTGCTTCCTTACAGCCAGTCAGTGCTTTTATGTGAGGCATGTGTTGTTAAAATGATGTCCCTGTGACTGACTTTCCTAATCACATAAAAAGTATTCCACTGTCTCTAGGGGAGCAGCAATTGTACTTATACTGTGCCACTATATAATTTAAACAAACAAGTGTTTACACAAAGCATTCTTAAAAATCTGCCTTTTTTTCTTTCTAGATATGGCTACTCTTGCTGGTCCACCACCACTGCTGACCTGGCAGGAGATTGCTCGCTACATTTTGAGGGGGGAGGTTGGTCCTTCATCCTGTAACAACTGCACCAGCTGCACCGAAGATACACTCAGCTAACACCCTCACTACAGGAGAAGCCAGATATGTTATTGCCAGCTTGCTATGATCAGGCCATTGCCATATCTACATAGACCTCTTTTGGGTCATCCAGATACTCCCGAAAAATCCTGTGAATGGTAATTTGTGTTGCCACTTGCTCAACCTTTTTGCCTTCATCTATTCACAGGACTTAAGCCCTGCCATTTGATACCAAGTCAATGCAGAGTTGTGGACAATTCTTATGCTCTTGTTGTTGTTTCAACCAGTGTTCTTGTTGCTGGTGCTGGCTGTGGTGATACAACAGGACTGCCCTCTCTGGAAGTTGAAGGCAGCACCCCAGAACTGCAGAAAGGGACTCTAAGTTCCAGCTGTTCTTCTTAAAGGTCTCCGGCTTGCTCAGCAATCTACCTCTTGTATTTTGAAACATCCCCTTCAGAAAAAGGAATGAAAGTGGGCAAAATGTTTTTGTACCATGGATCAAGTAGTTTGGCACAGAGGTACTCTTTGGACAAGATGAAGTCATTTTGCAGCTTTGCATTACAAGCTAAGAGAAGGATTAAGAACTCAACCAAGGCATGCGCTTCTGTGTTTCTGTTCACACCTACCAGTGCGAAACTTTCCGACACCTTCTTTGGCTGGTCCTGTAGCAGATGCAACAATGGGATAGCTTGGCCCATCATACTGTACTTCTTGCTAACTTCCCATGGGAAAATCTCAAAAGGGAGGAGCATCTGTTTCAGGCATTTGACTAGGCCCCATTTGTCTGCATCCATGGTCATAGTTTTCCCAATAGCATCTCCTCCTCTTTGAATGACATAGTCATTGATTGGTCTGTACTGCTCAAACAGACGCAACATGTAAAAGGTCAAATTCCAATGTGTTGGCACCTCCTGTATCAGGGCTTTAACTGGTACTTTATTAACATGCTGAATACTCCACAACTGTTTTTGGATTTTAAAAGAATGACTGAAATGAGTACAGATTCTTCTGCAGGTGGTCAGTATTTTGCTGGCTAGGTCTTGTTTTTTTAGAAAGGATTGTGCAACCAGGTTGATGCAATGTGCCAAACAAGGGACTCTGAAATAGCCACCATCTGCCATGGCTTTGTCAATGTTATTACCATTGTCCCTGGCAGCAAATCCAATTCTGAGACCTCTAGGTCACAGCCATTCAGACACCTTGCTGCTAAATTCAGTTAAGATGTTTGGAGCTGTATATGATTTCTCCATGATGAGAGTGGCTACTCTGGCATGCCGCCGAACGCTATTAAAACTTTCTTTTGCTTTACCCCCGCAAAAAAGGATCCTGTGCACAGTGATGCACATGTAATCAGTCACCTGACAACTGGTCCACATGTCTGTCATCAGGTGGATAGTGTGAACAACACTTTGCTGCAAAGCTTGTCCAACCAATAGCAGCATATCATGACGTATCAATCGAATGGCAACTCTGGCAAAATAGATCCAACTTGGAACCTGCAATTTGGGGCAGATGGCTGCCACAACATTTAACAATCACATTCCCTCGACATAAGAAAAAGGGACAAGGATCTAGCGCTAACATTTTTGCCAGCTTCCCATTGTACAAACATGCCGTTGGGTGGTTGCAATAGTAGGGCCCCTCATGCCTAAACATGCCCGTAGCAATAGCTTGTATTTTCTTCTTTTTCTGGGGCCACTGATGTAGGCTGCTTTCGAAAAGTAGGTAGTGATGGACTCAATGTGTATCGTGCTGGGGCAGTCACTGCATGCCATGGTATTTACATCTGACTCTGACTACTTGTGCTATTGTGAGGTCGCTGAGGTGGGTTAATCTGCTGGCACACTCCTGGAGAGAGGGCTGCTGTGTGTGAGGATATCTCCCTCTGCTTTCACAGCACCTCCCATGATTGGACATGTAGCTGATGTTTCTGACTCTCCTCACCTTCAGCACCACATTCAGCAATTTCTTTTAAGGTGCCCCTTCTACTGGATTGTGTGATGCTTTATCATATGGGTCATTTGGCCTCTAATACCAAAATGTGAACTATACTTACCTTGATGAACATTCATGTGGCAAAAGATGCAAATGCCAATGAGGTACCCCATTTTTTCTAAGTGTAAAACGTTCCAAACTGGGGAGGAGTACTTTTTACTGGGCCACTGCCAATCCTTGAAGAAGAACTGGAGGTAGGTGGGTGTGTCGTTGATTGCTTCTCTACAGTGCATACTTCTACTGAGGTAGGGGTTGCTGCAAGCCTCAGCTGGGGCTTTGCAAATATGAGAGCTGGCAGTGTTACCTGTACCACATCCTCAGAGCAGGTTGAAAAGTAATCTTGGACTCCTCTGCGCCACCTTCCACAAGACTAGCTCGTCATTGTCGTCATCATCTTCTTCCACAATTACAAGGCTTCAAGGAAGTTTTCTTTTCCCTTGCCTCCCCTGGCATCTCCCTGACTCTGTCGGGGTCCATTCCATGCCCCTATCATCACCATCAGTAGTGGTGCTTGGAGAAGATGGTAAAGTAGTACCCTTCCTTTTCCTTGCTGGAGTTCGGGAGCCAATAATTCTAAAAGAGGAGGTTCTTGCTCGGCAGGAAGACCGACCCACTTTTCTGCTCCAATTTCAGGAACATGTACTATTGTTGGCTGCAGCTGCTGTCCACATTGTCTGTTTCCTCAAATGATTAGGTACTACTTTGCGAAAGGGGCAAATCAAATTCAGCATCACTGCTCGTTGGCGTCACCATGATTGCAGTGGCTGTCTCATTCACAGACATGGTCTTGGTCTTAGGTTGGGGTGGGGTGGGTGGTGCTGCTGATGCGGGCGTGCCTCTCCTAGGTTCCTACCTGGAGCTGGTCTGGCATGCACACCACTCCTGAAAAAGGTGGTGGTTGGCACACCAGTGGTGAAACACTGCTTCTTCTCACTGACCACTTTCCTGGGAGCAATTTTCTTTGGGGACATCTTAAAGCTCTCAGTTGGCAGTGGCACTAAGTTGCACATGCGGAAGAGATTGGAGGACGAATGTCACTGTACATGCCTTCTGTTTGGCAGCACTGCTGGTGATGTCTTTTCTTCCCTTCACACCTAAAAGCAACCAAACAAGAAAAACATTTAATGAAAAGTGGTATCGTTGCAGTTTGAGTTAGTACAGACAAGGGCAATATTAGTGTGGATGGTTACATAGATAATATTATATCACCCACTTTAAAGCCAAATCACACCATCATGACATAACATTTAATTTCCAATCAGGATAACAAAACAGATAGATATAGTTCTTTTGTTTATGTCCATCTATTCTTAAGGAGACACGAGTGGCATTTAGGAAAGTTCATGGGTAAATGAAATGCATGCAAATGGCAGGCAATGTGGTGCAGGGTGAAATGGAATAATCATAACAACAATAAATGATGATAATGTGTCTGCAGAGCACTACAGCTAGGGTGTCCAGGACGAAATTGAGTTATATCCCCAAAAACTGAATGCTGTTGCGTGGCTGTGCACCTATGGTGGATGGATAGATGGATGGATGGATGGATGGATGGATGGATGGATGGATGGATGGATGGATGGATGGATGGATGGATGGATGGATGGATGGATGGATGGAAGCAAAATGCAAAAAAATATAATATTAAAAAACTTAAAACATAATTTAAGAAAATTAAAATTGGAACAATCAAACAAATATATAAAATAAAAAATGAAAACAATTACATTAAAAAGTTACAATTAAAAATAAAATTAAAAAATGAAAGTGAAAAATGAAAAATGAAACTAAAAAGAATAATCAGTAATTGCTGATGTTTGTATGGAAGGATGAGATGAAACCTATTTTGAGGCAAGTTGTTGCAAAATAAATATTGCAAAAAAATGCATGTAATATATAGGCACTGTTCATCAAAATCATATTCGTAATATACATATACTACAATGATCCTCAAGCATATTATTAAACTGATATTACACATCCATCTAGGCAAGCCTATGGCAAAGGCACACTGGCTGGATTCACAAAATGACTTTCAGCCACCTGGTCAAACAACAACAGTGAGCAAGGAAGCATGGGTAACAAAGGACACATGCACGCCTATAGCGAAAAGCACACTGGCTTACTGCACTGTGCAACATTGTTCCAAAAGAAGTAAAAATGAATGCAAACATGAAGCTAGGCCTGTACTGAAACTGCAGGCCACCCGATAGAATACGTTTGAAAAATTGAATAAAAGTACAAATGAATACTGGTGCATGCCCTCTATCAAACAAACACCCTTATACAATAGTTTTTTAACTTACTTGTGAAATCTCGAATACTAAGTCCTTAAATCCAATGATATATATGCAACAGACAAAGATAGTGTTCCTTCCAGCTCCAAATCCAAGTGAAAAGTGACCAGGAGATTGACAAAGCACTAAGAGGAGCCGGCAGGACAGGAACAGGAAGTTGGAGTCGCTGGGGCACTTCCTTCTTGTTGGAATATCTATTTTTTTCTAAAAAAGGCTTCTCACACTAGAAAATCCCTTGAATGGTTAGTTGGGAAATCCACTCGAACATTTCTTTTGAAGTAGATTTAGCTGCTTCTCTAGCTTTAAAGCTACTCAAGGTGTGTTTGCGATTGTGAGTGCCCTATTCCAAAAACTCCTCGAGCGGATGGAGTTTTTCACCCGGGCCTACTCTGCTCTCATCTGGTAAGGATAAGAAAGAACCCACTCATCACAGTCATGACAGATTGCGCTCCAATAGAGCAATGATGCATTCACCTCCACAAAACATTTCAGATCATCTTTCAATGTGGAATTGCCGAGAGAACACACTTGCTTTGCCATCATCAAGCCCAGGAAGGCAGAATCATTTGTCCTTTACATAAGTAGAGCTTCACCTGGGGCACCTGCTATGTTTATATGTGTATATGCTTCCTGTTGACGTTTAATTTCTGTGAAATGAGCATCAGGACCAGAAAGGAATATCACCTGCCCATTTATCCAACAAGAGTCCAGAGTTTTGCACAAAATGTCTGCCCAGTTTGAATAGTTTATACTGGTTAATTAGTATGTGCTATCTCGTTTGGTAAATGTCAGTTGCGTATTCTATACAGTAGCTGCATAATGGATCATGAGGAAATGTCTCCTGTGACCTTATCTATGTTTCAACAATGTTATTGTTCCTTGAGTGTCTTTATCCAGACATCTGTGATAACATGAATCCTGCTATAGAGAAGCCAACAGGACTACGAAGAGGTGAATCTCCACCAAGTAAGGGTACTTTCTCCTAAGTATATGAAGCAAGTTTTTGTTTGTTTGGTGGAGATGTCCTGGTTTTCTTGGCAATCAAAAACAGAGCATCATTTTCTTTGGCATCAAGAAACAGATGTTCCCAGAAGGCTTTTCCTTTCTTATTTTTTTTTTTTTTTTTTTTTTTTTATATTGACAAATTCATTGCAAAAAGGTGCACTACGTGTATTCTGGTATCGCGAATATTCATGAAAACGGCATGAGAGTCTTAAAAACATATATACACATATTATAATAAATGTTTCAGTTCAGTAGTTCACTAATATAACATGTAAAGAGAGATTTTCATAAGTAATTTCATGGTTCAACACTGTTTTATTCCATTTACTATTATTGCGACTACTTCAGCATTTGTAGAGACATCGGCATTCATGAATATCACATGACATGAAATAAAGGGATTTCCTTATGCAAGACACTTTTTATTATTCTGTAAAGAAAATCATCATCCAGTTTTCTTTTCTTCACACTTGCAGTACTAAGATTGGAAGTATGTCTTGCAGCACCCACTAATTCTAATATGAGGATATCATTTTCCACTTTTTGGGAAAAAAATAAAAAATAAAATGGCATCTGGTGACAGTGCAGAGCAGCAGGCACACCCTGAGGAGCACAACCCATCTGATGAGGAATCCCCAGTGAAGTGGCAGTCTATCACCTTGGAATTGTTTACAATTCCCTCTGGGGAAAAGAAGACAGTGGCAAAGCATGTGAAGTGCTCATTATGGGAGAAGATCCTGTCCAAGGGTACAATAAAAAATTCTCTTGTGGCACAAGTATGTTGACTCATCTGGAAACATACCATAACAAGCACTTGATCAGAGCCCAGAAAAAGACCACTGAAGAAGATGCATCAACTTCAGGGGGCATCACTGATTACACCAGGGGAGTCTATTCCTGCAGAAGTGGAGCAGTGTCTCCCAGAGAAGTCACCAGTGCTCCAAAGAGTAGGCACATTTTGTGCGGACTGTAAAAAAAGGAATATGCGATCTTACATCGCATGCGATATATTGCATGCCATTACAATGCGGTTGGTACAACGACCACGTTGTTACATCGCATACCTTTACAATGCAAGTCGTTACAACGACTTGCTTTATGGGGTGCTGGATGTTGGAATAGTATAATTTACTATTCCGCTCTAGTCTGTGCAACGGTAGGGAAGATGTTGGATTTTAAATCCAACACCTTGTGCCCCCTACAGCAAGTCGTTGTAACGACTTGCGTTTTAAAGGTATGCAATGTAACAACGTGGTCGTTGCAACTACCGCGTTGTAATGGCATGCGATGTATCACATGAGATGTGAAGGACGTCTCTCGTAAATAAGTGGTAATAGTGGGGGAACAAACAGTTGCCGCAGTTCAAGAGGCAGCTAAGAACCAGAAGTGTTACGTTTTTTCTCTCCATTAAATTGTGCTTATGATTACAATTTTAATTTCTTTCTGTTATTATTTTTTTACAGTTTACATTTTTTTTTAAAAATCCCAAAAATTACAAAATGTTAAAAAACTAAAAAAGGAAGTTCTGTAAATTAGAATTTTTATCCGTAAAAAAGAGTATGAATGACTGAGTTTCTGTGTTAGTGAGTGAGTGGGTGCATGAATAAGTCAGTGGATGTGTAAGCGTTTCAGTGAGTGGGAATGTGGTTGAATGAGTGAGTGGGTGTGACAATGGGTGTATGGGTTCATGAATAACTGCACCTATGTATGGGTATGTGAGTGGGTGTATTGGTGAGTGACTGCTTGTGTGAGTGTGTGTGCAGATGTGTGAATAGGTAAATCAGTGTCTCTTTGGGTGAGTGAATAGACACATCTGAATATTTGTATGAGTGAGTGAATGTGTGTGTGTTAGTAGCTGTATTGGAGAGTGATTGGTTATGTGAGTGAATGTATGGGTGTGTGAGTGAGTGAGTGAGTGAGTGAGTGAGTGAGTGAGTGAGTGAGTGAGTTAGTGGCTGTATGGGTGACTGACTATGTGTGTCAATGACTGGGTGAGTGAGTGGTTCTGTCAGTGACTGTATGGGTGAGTGAGAGTGTGGGTGTGTCAAACTGTACATCTGTGTGAGTGCATGTGTTAGTACCTGTATAGGTGACTGAATGGGTGTATGAATGACTGTTTGGGTGAGTGAGTGGGTATGTGATTGACTATATACATGTGTGAGTGGCTGTGTTAGTAGCTGTAGGGGTGAGTGACTGCATGTGTTAGTAACTGTGTTTCTAGGGGAGTCGGTATGTCAGTAACAGTATGAGAGTGAGTGAGTGGGTGTGTCAGTTATTCTATGGATGAGTGAGCGAGGGAGTGAGTGGGTGTGTAATAGGCTGTATGGTTTAGTAAGTTTGTGTGTTAGTGGCTGTATGGGTGAATCGGTGGGTGTGTCAGTGACTGTATAGTTGTGTGACTGGGTGTGAGTGGTTGTATAGGTGAGTGAGTGGCAGTGATAGTACTTGTATAGGTGAGTGACTATCTATGGTAGTATTTGTATAGGTGAGTGAGTGGCTGTGTCAGCGATGGTCTGGCTGAGTGAGTGACTGTGTCAGTGACTGTATGAGTAAGTGAGTATGTGTGTCATTGTCTTTGTGGGTAAGTGAGTGTGTGTGTGAGTGACTGTATCTGTGAGTGTGTGAGTGGGTGTGTGACAGGCTATAGGGCTCAGTGAGTGTGTGTGTTAATAGCTGTATGGGTGGGTTACTGGGTGTGTCAGTGACTGTATAGGTGTGTGACAAGGTGAGTAAGTGGTTGCATAGGTAAATGAGAGGCTGTGTTTCTAGCTGTATGGTTGAGTGAATGGCTGTTTTAGTGTCTGTATACCTGAGTGAGTGGGTCTGTCATTAACTGTATGGGTGAGTGAGTAGGTGTGTTAGTGGCTCTATGGGTCTGTGAGTGGGTGTCTGAATATGTGTATGGATGAGTTAGTGGGTGTATCATTGACTGTATGGGTGAGTGAGTGGCTGTGTGAGCGGCTGTATTTGTTTGTGTGTGCATATGTTAGTAGCAGTATGGGTGTTTTAATAGCTGTATCGGTGAGTGACTGAGTGTATGAGTGAGTGTTTGGTTGAGTGAGTGCATGCATTACCTGCTATATGGGTAAGCGAGTGGGTATGTCAGTGGGTGTATAGGTGTGTGACTGGGTATGTGAGTGGCTGTATAGGTGAGAGTGATTGTGGTAGTAGCTCTCTGTATGGCTGAGTGAGTGGGTCTGTCATTAACTGTATGGGTATGTAAGTAGGAGTGTCAGTGGCTGTATAGGTCTGTCAGTGGACATGTGAGTGTGTGTATGGGTGAGTGAGTGTATGTAGTAGTTTTCTATTGGTAACTGACTTGGTGTGATATTCAGTCTGTCAGTGAGTGAGTAGTTGTGCAAGTGGCTGAATGGGTGGGTGACTGGGCATATGAATGGTTCTATCAGTGTGTGGCTGGATGTCTCAGTGGCTCTATGACACTGTACCTTGGTGTATACCTTGACAATGTGAGTTTGTAGAACTACTCAAAAAGAATCAATTAGGAAATTAGTTCAATAGATGGTGTCATTTATTTCTTCAAAAACATAAAGAACATAAATATAAGTTAGTATTACGTTTTGCAAAATTCTGCACCAAAGATTTAGTTTATGCAATACATTAGTTCATATTATTAACCAAACACTAGCCATTTCTTATGCTGTAATAGTATTCACATTATAGTAAAACATTTCCTTTTCCCTTTTTATTGTTCCCAGCTTTTATACTTGTATACCATAATCAATGTAGTGTATAATGTTTCATCCTTGAACAGTGGGAAAAAAACCAATAATAAACATTATTAAAAAAAACTTTTCTCATTTGAGCACCAGATCTCTTTCTTTTGCACATTAAATATTACTGTAATTCCCATAGTTTGCCAATAAAATGGTATCTGGTGGCAGTGAAAATAAGTTGCCTCTTTGGAGGAGCAACCCCCAGCAAATCAGCAATCAATTACATGGGAGTTTTTTGCCATACCCTCTAGGCAAACGAAAGTAGTGGCAAAGCATGTGAAGTGCTCTTTATGTGAAAAAACCCTCCGCAGGGGTACATCTTATAAATATTCATGTGGTACAATGAGTATGTTGAAACATCTAATGACGTACTACTCCAACACCGTTGAAAAATAACATAAGTTAGTATTACATTTTCAAAACTTCAGAATAAAAACAGTACACCTTGCTTATGCTGTAATAGTATATCACATTATAGTATAACATTTCATTTTCCCTTTTTTCTGCTCTCAGTTGTTTACTTGTACACCATAAAAATTTTCTTACTTCCAAGCACATAGCACCCTGCCCTATGGCCTATGTACACTCTACTTTAGGAGTGACTTATATGTAGTACAAGGGAAGTTAAAAGCTTGGAAAGGAGATTTAAAAGTCAATTCAACCTAGCAGGAAGGTTGCACACACAGGCTCTGCATTTGTGGGCCCAACACATATTTTTAGGGATAATTGTCTGCATGCGTGATTAGAAGTATCAGTACTTCAGTTCATATCTAAATAAGTATATCGGTCCCTCTAAGGGTGTGTCACTGGATGTATGAGTGGCTATGTTGCTGTATGACTTGTTGTCTTAGTATCTCTATGGCTGTCTATATGTGTATGCAACTGCCTGTATATATTACTTATTAGATCTCTTACTGAGTGTTGAGATAAGTAACTGCGTGTGCAAGTGACTCTGTTACTGCTGGACACATAAGTGCTGTATGGCATGTGACTGAATTTGTAAGTGATTCTGTCTCTGACTGGGTGGTTGAGTGCCTCTATGCTTTTGTCAATAGGTATGTGAGTCACAGAATGGGTGGTAAGCAGTTCAAAATGCCAACTGAACCTGGCAGTCAAACTACATATCCAGCCTCTGCAGATGCAAGCAGGCCACATATTTAAAGGTCTGCTAGTCTGGATGAATAACTAGGAGTATCACTACTTAATTGCATCAGTCCCTTTCTGGATGTGAAAGTAACTAAGTCACAATGTCTCTATATCTGTATAAGTGGCTGTATGTATTACGTACTTGTTTCTATTAATGATTGTTGGTTTTATAAATGTGTATGCAGTTGCCTCTGTTACTGCTGTCTACATACGTGCTGTATGGATATGGCTCTGAATATTTACATGCCTCTGTCTCTCTCTTACAGGCAAGGAAAGTAACGCTGCTTTTGTAAATATGTGTACAACTTGCACTATGGGTGAAAGACTGCATATCTAACTATGTTTAAGGTCTCAAACTACACATATGAGTCAGTGAGACTTTAAAGTGCACATCTAACTCTTCAAGCACATACCACTCTGCCAAATGACTTACCTACACCCTACTTTAGGTGTAAATAGCACATCATAAAACAGAAGTTCAAAGCTGTACATAGTAAAACAGAAGATTAAAGCTCAGCAAGGAGTTTTTAATGTCAACTCAACCATTCAGTTAAACGACACACTCATGTTGAGTTCCAGGACAACACATTATTAAAGAACTTCTCACACACCTACTCTCAGACCTAGACAGACACTCACATACTCGCTCATATACCCATAGAGACACTCACACACATTCATAAATCCACAAGAACACTCAAACATATACTCACTGGCTCTCTCATACACTCACAATACTAAAACGGATCATACACAATTGTTATTAACTTCATCTATAAACATACCTTTAACTTCATTTTTTTTAAAACTACACTGTACTTCACATACCTGTTAATTGAGTTGGTTGAGTAGTTTTTTATATGCTCTCAGTTGCACTGTAAACTCAGTATGAATGTAAATACTAAGCATAAGAATGGTACACCACTCTCATGCATATCAACAATTAATGGCTCCTATGCAACTTTGCTCTCCGCAATACTGAAAAAGATAGCAAATCAAGCCATCCCTTTCATATTTTACTTTTGTTAACCCACTTCTAAATGGTCAGTGTTTATTAACCCTTTCTTGCACTTCAGTAAAGAAGCCCATTGTGGTAGACTTTTTTGGGTGATATTCACGAATTTGTCGCAACGTTACATGTAGTGGCCGAGCTGAGTGTCGTGACTAATTCACGAATATTGCATGTGAAAGAAAAGGCCCCTTAATAACACCCACGGGCTCAGGGTACCTCTACCCTGACACTGAATATAACTTCCAATCTTTATTTTGAGGCCTCTGGGACTGTGTTCCATTATATAAAATGGTGGCCGCAAATATCTACACAGGTTGTGGCCAGCCAATTACAGCATTTCTGTTGGTGCACATATTCACGTAGCATAGCAAGCTATTCGTGAATTAGTCACGACCCTGGACATACACATTTGAATTTCCTTTATTAACTCAAAAACTACTGAACGGATTTAAACCAAATAACGAAATGCGTGCTTTCTAGACCAAGAGCTACCTTTCTGCCAAATTTGGTGTAATTCCATCCAGGGATTCGGGCTATTGTCATGTTTAAAATCATTATCATGAGAACCACACTTTTTTTAAACCCCCCCCTTTTTCTCTGCCCCTCATGACGGATCACCCCAAAACTTTCTATGCACAACTAGAATCATGGGCACACTTTTTTGGGGGGAAATATCATGAAGATTTGCCAAACAGCTCTAAAGATGTAGCCAAGTCAAAAAAAATGCTTTTCCGATGTAAACTAGGTCCTATATATATATATGAACTAAAAACACATTATCCTAATATATGAAACATGAACTACTCATTGCTATTCAGTTAAATCAATAAATGCAATGAAAAGCAACATTTGCCTCAAGTCATCAGGAACGCAAGCCATAAACAATTGGTGGCATTTGTATAATACAGTGAGCACTTAGGCAATCAATCTGTGACACACAACTAGTGGACATGATGGGTCAGATTTGCTATTATTTCAAAGAAAGTGGTGCAGCAATGGAACTTGCTTTGTGGTGTTGTGTGAAATGGAGAGAGCTGATATGCTTAGAATTTACAAAGATATGGAGCATTTCTGCTCTGTATTTGTGCTGGCACACTATGTGCTACCTAGCATCAATATTAAGCCTGGGCAAAGCACTACGCTATGCTTGTGTAGTTTGTGAAGCTTGCGCTACTTCGCACTATGCGAATTGCACGTAGCACAGTACAAACACGCGTAGCGTAGTGCAGCAGTCATTTTTTGCTTGCTCACGTTCCTCAATGTCAAGATGGCGATCGCGAGCAAGTAAAATGTCATCCCGGCGAGACTTTTTCCTCATTCGCGATCAGCAACATCAAGTTGCCGATCGCGAGCGTGGAAAATAAACCTCCCAGCGAGCTTCTCAACAGGGGGAGGTGAGGTTTCTCATTGCGAGTGGTCGCGTATGCTCACGACCGCTCGCGATGAGAAACTACCAGTCCGCTTTGAGAATGCTGCAGCTCGAGTAGAAATCTACTCGAGCGACAGAAAACGACCGCTTGCACTGTGCAGGATGCAGTTTGCACTGATTGCACAGTGCGGACAAGCATCCGGCACTGTGCAATCAGCCCGAACAGCATCTTGCACAGTGCACTACGCAGTTTGCGAAGCTACGCGTAGCTCGCGAGTGCAAAGTGCACTTCACGTACCTCTACTTTGCAAAGTACGCCCTGTGTTAATCAACATCAGGCACCCTTGCACCATAGTGCAAAGGTGCCAGTGTGTGGGTAGAATTGTTTTTGTGCAGGAAGAGATACCTTCCTGCACAAAAACAAGTCATAGATGCATATTTGTCTTTCCATGTGTGCTGCAGAATGGAAAGAGGAAGTGACGAGGGCAAATAAAGCTGTTTTTCTTTGTTATGTCTTTGTCATGTAGGTGCGCCACTTCGGCGCAAAACCAGATTTACAAGTCTTTGGAAATATGAGCATGCATCAAAATGTATGGGTGGGTGCATGAGAATGCCCATGCTCCACCCTTGTAACACCTACAGATGCCAATTAACTAAAGGCACTGGTATGCTCTGTGTTGCATTAGTTTGTATTTACTAAACCACACAATGCCATACAAAGTGACTTTGCATGGCTTAGTAAATGCCAAACACGATTTTGACACAAAAGTCACTTAACCCTGATGCAACATCATAGTAAATCTGGGCAGATGTTTTCAAATTCAGATCCAGTTGAAGGTTCACCCACAGAAACACAGCAGTTACCCCACCCACCTCCAAATAAAGCATAGAGCCGAGCGTTGCACATTATATTGAGTGCCCCATTACCAAACAATTTAAAGTGATTTCTTTAGGCATTTAGGACACCATAAAACGCTCCGCATCACTCCTCAGAATGATCAAATCTCCTACAAACCTTAGACTGTATGCGTGCCTCCTTTGCCTCATCTTCTGTGAAACTATGGCCCATATTTATTAAAAAAATATTGCTCAAAGCAATGCTTGCTGCTCTGCACTGGGGAAAGGGAAAGGGTAGGAATGTGCCGTATTTACCATTATATGAATCATTCCTGACCTTTAATAGTGCTGGGACACTTTAAGCCGCCTAGTGCCAATGCATGCACCCTTATGTCGTGTTGCAAGGTTGCATTGCAGGCAGAATTGTTTTTGTGCGGGAAGGGACACTTTCCTTCACAATAAAAATCCTCAGACGCATTTTACTTTTTCCAAGTGTGCTGCATAATGCAGCACACCTAGGAAAAGGAAACAACCAGGAGAAATAAAGATATTTCTCCTCGTTGCGCTTCTGAATCATTGTCAGGTCTACCAGGGTTGTTAAATCTGGGAATGGATCAGAATCCATGGGAGGATGCGTGAGAACCCCCACGCTCCACCCGTGGCACGCCCCTCTGCTGCAGAGCAACACAAGGCAGTGATTTGCGCTGCCTTGGGCTACTCTAGATTTATCAAGCAACTCCGGGTCATGCAAGGTGGCCTTGCGTGGCTTGATAAATCTCACTTGCGATTTGCGTCAGCCTTGCGTCCCCTTGCTTGGCACAAGGGCGATGCAAAACCTTGATAATCATGCCCCTATGTTTTGACCTCTTCTCTGTATGCATTTATTGTTCTTTAATCATGTGGCTATTTTTCTTGTTGGAATGCACAACACTCCACTGCCTTTTAGGGTAAGTTATTAATTTGCTTTCGATGAAATATAATAAAAATGAAAGCTATTCCTGAAACGCTAAGCACAGAACTACTTGATTGTACAATAGTTTTAGCTCTGAGGTTCACTGGATGTCAAAATAGTTTTATTTTAGATGTTGTTGCAGGCCCTAAGCTGCCCTTGTACAGTCTAAAAAAAATGACGATGCACTCTTTGGCTTGTACTACAGCTCGGGGCAGGAGGTGCAGCCACACTCGTTAGTATTTTGAAACTGGATACATTAGGGGTGTGTTAACTTGCCAAGTTTGCACACCCCTCCATTACACATTGTGCAGCAGAGGAAGCAGGGGCGAGGCGTTTGATGAGGGTAATATGGAACGATGTAACAACTTCATTTCCCCAAGTATAATACTTACTCGATTAACATGAGCGTTGCATCCTCTCCAAGCCTTTGTCCAGATGCCAATCAAAGTGATTTCCAGAGTGTTTAGCTCATTAACAGAACCATAATAACACCCGCTGCGTTTTTCTCTGTGAACCGCGGGGAGCTGTTTTTTTTACCCAGTCATTGGAAGTACATGCAGCAGGCTTTACAATCTTTTAGTCTGCCTGTTGGCAGGCTGAGCACTCAAACTAGACATTTTCTCTCAAGACTTGGCAGCGCCTGAAGCCCTTTTACGCTGAAAGCAATGCTGGCATGAGAAGCCCTGATTTCCACTCATGAGTCTGCGTGCGGACAAGCTTACTTCTGCAGTCGGGTGCTATCACATTTGAAAGATGAATACTTTCATTGTGTTCTCTTAGTTTACTGCTTTAAAAGTCGGGCCGTAAGTCCCTTTGTTGCTCTCTGCCACCTTCTTTAAAACCCACTAAACTGTATGTAAAATAGCACTTTGTTAGCAGCCCAGGAACTCCGGTCCAAATCTATAAACTCTGCATCTGAATGATCAATTGTATTGATTTTTTTCAAGTGCCTTCTGTCAGATTGAACACAAAGTGGTAGACTGTCTCCCAGACTGCAGTTACATTATTTGAGAAACTACATTCGTTTTGGGATTTCGCACGGTTTGTGATCTAAATTTTTCCAGGAAAAACATTAGCTTTAAAATGGTCAAAAGTCAGTGAATGAAGCTGTATTTCTTAACAGGTGCCCACTTGCATCATATGACATATCTGCATGCACTATATGAAGCACTGCAATTGCGAAACTGGTTGTAATGCATGGATTGATTAGCATGATAAATTAATAATGATGGATGCAATATCTATGCTTTTAGCAGTCGCCTAATGTATAGCTTTGTTCTTCAGCTCACATATGCATATACCACGTGTTTTGTATTATGTTTTTGAATGCATACACAAGGGTAAACCAACTAATGTGTAGATATATATATATTCACTTAAAAAACCATAGGTTTCACACAGGTTATAGTTAGGTGGACATTTCACTCGTAAAAAAACAATGAAATTCCCCCGTTATAGTTAGTTCAGATAACTATAACTCGCGCACCCGCAATCCACTGCTCATGACGTCACATATTACATCACTCATGACATGGTCAGTGGCATCACTTATGACATCACTGATGACATCATCCTTGTGATAGAGTGGCGGTCGCGCGAGTTATAGTTATCTGAACTAACTATAACGGGGGAATTTCATTGGTTTTTTACGAGTGAAATGTCCACCTAACTATAACCTGTGTGAAACCTATGGTTTTTTAAGTGAATTTGCAAGGTTTTTTAAATGCTAATTCCTAACTATAACGTGTGTGAAACCTATGGTTTTGTAAGTGAATTTGTACATTTTTTTAAATGCTAAGTTATGTATTTATTACTATATATATTTTTAAAGGTTTTTCACCATGCACGCACCGTACGCGCATTTTGTCTGTCGCACTTATCAGTGCGACAGACAAAATGGCGGCCGACACTTCCTGATTTCGACCGATTCGAATGTTGACTGACATCTAACAACCAATAAAAATTACGCTCGCGCACGTTAGGGTGCGCGCACCGTGCGTGCACGGTGCGCGCATATAGATATGTATATGCTTTTAAATGCAATTTTCTCAGGAAATACTGAACAGATTGACTCTAGATAATCAGGAGGCACTTCCCTGACCTGAGGACTACCCCTTTGCCAAATTTCAAGTAATTCTGTTCAGCCGTTCGGGCTATGGGAAAATGCATGGGGAAAACGCGTTTTGGGACCCCCCTTTTTTCTCGGCCCCCGCTTGACGAATCACCCCGAGACTTCCAGGGTAGGAGCTGAGCGGAGCGCCCCATTAGTTTTGAAAATTAGGTAGTAGGTAGTTATAGTTAGGACCGTGTTTCCATAGGAAATCCGCAACATTCTATTTGGAATAACTTTGGCGCCCGTTGATGAATCTTTGCGAAATTTTCTAAACTTTTGGCCAGCTCCAGTCCGCTCCTATCCTGAAAGTCTCGGGATGATTCGTGTAGCGGGGGCAGAGAAAAAAGGGGGGTCCCAAAACGTGTTTTCCCCATGCAATTTCCCATAGGACCTTTAGCCGCAGCTACAGCCCGAACTGCTCAACGGAATTACACCAAATTTGGCAGAAAGGTAGACCTTGGTTCAGAGTCGTGCCTTTTGCTTAAATGGTGTAAATCCGTTCAGTAGTTCCTGAGAAAATCAAAAGTAAAATCACATATATATCTGGGCGGAGCCTAACCACACATCTCATCGTGAGATCTGATTGGCTGTCAGCACTTCATCCAAGAAGTGTTGGCAGCCATCTTGGGACCAATATACATGATAGCACCTCATTAAAAAGCATTGCAGTTAATAGAAGGTTTTAAGACTTTAGTTACATTATAAATCATTTGTTAATGGTACCATACTCATTTTAGGAATTGTGGTATGTTCGAAGGTGATTTTACCATGTGAAAAAGCCTTCTGCTGGGATATCATGAATCATGTTTGAGAGAAAACTATTTTCTCATGCTTTTCCCACAGAGGTTTGGAAGGTGATCTATAAGCTAAACTGAGCATATTTTCTGTAAATTCACATTATCTTTCTCAGTCATGTGAGAATGAAGTCTAACATTCTCAGTAAAACATGTACATCCAACAAGGGCAGAGACTGTCAGTTGATTCCTTTGTGTTCTACTGCAGCTTCCCAGAGTGTTCCAAAGAACAACTAGAGCGCTAACAGTCCTACTTATGATAAACGTATGGCACACCTGAAGCCATCTTGATTGGAATAAAGTGGTAACTCTTAAAACATTTAATTTAAAAAGGAACAAAATGAGGGGGTTCATTTTGCCATAGAAAGTATGATTAGTGCTGCAGAAAGAAAAATTAGGGCATATTTTGAGTGACTCAAATCCTCTTCTATTTCATTAAAAAATTCTGACATGCAGATTGAAACATACACTTTCAATGCCAGCAGCAGAATTCCCTAGTGAGCCGTAGCTTTACTACAGTGATCTAATGAGCAACTAGAGTGCTAACATTCTGAATATATGGCAAATGTGTGACACATCTGAATGCCTTCTTGATGGAATCAAAGTAAAAGACTGGAAGTATTCCTACTGAGGAGACTGTAGTAAATGAGGAAATTAGGAAACTTCATAACAAATAAGTCTCCCAAGATGGCCACCAGAGACAAAAGAGCCCAAATGTAGCACAAATATCACCCAGATGTAGCCCAAGTATATCCCAAATGACAGAATGTCCCAGAGTGTTTTAAAGAACAACTAAAGCGCTAACAGTCTTACTTATGACAAAAGTATAGCACACCTGAAGCCATCTTGATTGGAATAAACTGGTAACACTTAAAACATTTAATTTTAAAACGAACACAATGAGGGGGTTCATTTTGCCACAGAAATTATGATTAGTGCTGAAGAAAGAAAAATTAGGGCACATTTTAAGTGACTTCTCAAATCCTCTTCTATTTCATTAAAAAATTCTGACATGCAGACTGAAACATGCACTTTTAATACCAGCAGCAGACTTCCGTGGTGAGCAGTAGCTTTACTACAGTGATCTAATGAGCAACTAGAGTGCTAACATTCAGAATTTATGGCAAATGTGTGACATATCTGAATACCTTCTTCGTGGAATACAAGTAAAAAACTGAAAGCATTTCCTACTGAGGAGACTGCAGTAAATGAGGAAATTAGGAAACTTCATAACAAATAAATCTCCCAAAATGGCCACCAGAGACAAAAGAGCCCAAATGTAGCCCAAATATCACCCAGATATAGCCCAAGTATAGCCCAATGACAGAAGTGTGCAAAACACTTATTTTTTGTGTTTTTGCAGTTTTATATAGTGCAGACTTGTCAGGTATTGAAGTACTTTACATGAGCATTGGTTACATCACACAAGAACAAATTTATTTTGGTTGTAGACATGGGGAGATTAAGTGATTCGACCAGAATCACAGAATGTCGAGCTGAAGCAGAAACTCCAAACTGGATCCCCAGTTGCAAAGTCTGCAGCTCTGGAAGTAACACCACATCGTCTCCCCTAAGTGCAATATTTAATCAAGAAGTCAAATGGATAAAAAAACATAAAGATAACAAATAATTTAAAAGTGCTTTGTCGCTATTTGAAAAGTCAGAAAATATGTCCTCATTTTAGTTTTTTAGAGCACTAACCATAATTTTGATGCAAATAAGACCCTCTCATATATGTAATTTCTAAAGGAAATGCTCTACGTATTACAGTTTTGATTACATCAAGATGACGTCAGGCGTTCCACACTTTTGTAATAAATATAGAATGTTAGCAATCTACTTGTTCATTAGGATACTGTTGAGAGGCAGAGGCCAGGGGCACGGACTCTGAAAATTGAAGGCAGGTAGGAGGGTGCAGAGGCAACAATTTGACCACACTGGGCAGGCAGGAAGGGCCGTGGCAGCACAAAAGACTATAGAGGGCAATGGAAAGGGGGGCAGTGGCAACAAACCAACTATACAGGACTGGAAAGAGAGGCTGTGGCAATATAATAAACCATTGTGGGCAGAAGGAAGAGGCAGTGGTAGTACAACCATACATGCCAACAGACCCGATTCTGCCAGGAAACGTCCAATGTTTTTAAGCTCAAATGGGCTTTATTTGATCTGTCTCCTGTCTACAATCTGCTCTTTTTCAATGTAACTCAAAGGGGAAAATCAATACCCCAGATTTTTTTTAAATCTCCCTCTTACCAAGTTCAAAATGTTCGCAAGTATGATACATTGGATCATGGAAGGCAGGAGGAATTGGGGTAGGGACATGGACTTGGATAACAGAGGACAGGAGGGACATGGAGAGGTGAACCAAACTGACCCTGCAGGTCAGGCATCAGGGATTGCAACAGCACAATACACCATACACGGCATGCAGGACGGGAGTGCAGCACAACAATCCATAGAAAGCAATAGGGAGGGGACAGGACCATGCACATGGACAACAGAGAACAGAGGGGAAAGAGGCAATGGTAGCTAGCTGACCATAATGGACAGACAGGAGAGAAAGCTGCAGCATAACAGACCATAAAGGACAGGAGGGACGGATCAGGGGAATTACAATGGAACAGACAAGCCAGGAGGGAGGGAATAGGGGTCTGTGCATGGAAACAGAGGGCTGGGGGCAAGGGGGCAGGGCAGGAGCAGCAAGATGACCATGGAGGTCAGGCAGGATGGGCACTAGAAGCAAGACACACCATGGAGAGCAACAGTGAGACTATGATGGCATACACACAGACCATGGAGGGAAGGTGGGAGGGGGTCAGGGGCAGCTATCTGACCATGCAGGGAAGGTGGAGGGGCCATGGCAGCACAGAAGACCATGCATGGCAAGCGGGAAGGTTAGTGGCAGCACAATGGCTATGATGGGCAAGAAGGAGGGTGCAGGGGCATGCACAAAGGACCATGGAGGACAGAAGGGAGGGTCAGGAACTGGGCACAGACAAGAGAGTGCAGGGGAAGGGGCCTCACAACAGACCGCGTGGGGCAGGCAGGAGGAGCAGTTGCAGCACAACAGACCAGGGAGGGCAGAAGGATGTGGCAGTAAAATGGACCATGGAGGACAGGAGGAAGGGGATAGGGGCATGGCGTGTTGACAGGCAAGGAGGTGACAGGGACAGGTTACAGCCATCTGACAATGCTAGGCAGGTGGGAGGGGAGTGGCAGCTCAACAGAACACTCAGAGTAGATAGGAGTGGCAGGTCCATGGAACATGGTGGGCAAAAAGGATGGAGCAGGGGCATGCACAAAGACATCGGAGGGCAGGAGGAAGGAGAATAGGGGCAGCAAGCTAAGCACAGAGGCTAAGCATGAGGTCAATGATGGGGCATAGAATTGGGCAATGGAGGGCAGGAAGAGTGGACTGGTACATCATGCTAAATGGAGGGCAGTGGATGCACATCAGACCATGCATGGCAGGAGGGAGGAGGCTATTCCATGGATTCAGACAACAGAGGATAGGGAGGAGGGGGGTGGGGCAGCAAGCTAACTGTTCAGAGAAGGTGGGTATTAGAACTTTATTGTTTTTAAAATGTGTGTCTGTGCGAACTACTTAAAATATGAACAAGTATGCAGCATAATCTCACTTTTATTCAGGAAGAAGAGGACGTTTGTGACTGTGACTCCGGGCTCACTTGGCGGAAACACCCCCTGACACTCCACCCCCATCGCAAAATGTAATGCCCGTGAAAAGGGTAGGTGAACGCAGTGTTATATAGAACATAGTCCTCAGAGCACGATTGAAAATGAAAACTAGATATAGTGTATGGTATAAACTATGCACCAAAAAGTGTGATATAAGATGAACCAGGCGTGAAATATAATATGCAATACATTGTGCGCAGTGACTGATTCATTGGAAAGCGCGAGATAGCACAGGCACTAGCGCGTGCTATGCGATATGCGCCTTGGAGTGTAATATGCACAGGGCAGTGTTGTGTAACCTAACTAGTCTCTAAAGTTGTAATATAAAATATGTGCTGGGGAGTGTAATGTTGCATATGCACTGTGACAAAGAAATGGATCCCAGATTGCCATATGTATGGCATAGCGCTGTGCGTTATGACATAGGCATCGAGGAAGGCACGTTAGATGGGGCAATATAACCCATGAGAAGGCAAGTGTGGCATGACATATTCACGGGGTGGTGTCACAGTGCACATGGGCTGGAGAGTGTCATAGCATACGCACTAGCTGGTGGAATACAACACAGAGGTGTGAGGCACTTGGCGGGCAGTGGTGGGTGTAACACAGCATTGGGCTCAGCCAGGAGCGTGCTGTGACTCTCAAGTGAGGTTCGTCTCCTTTCCAGAGAGTAAAATAAAAAGTATTACACATCCGGCGGTGGATATGTGTTTTATTAACCGTGAGGGGGGTTTCTTGCATAGTTTTGGTCGAATTTTTGTCGAATCCCCTTTTAATGGCTTGGTGTGCGTGTGTATTAAATGTGCCCGTCAATAGCTACCCATGCTTGTATAAATAAACGACAAGGGTGTTTACTTGGAGAGTACCCACCGGCGGGGGCGCCGGGATTAGGCACGGTAGGGCGTCAGACACGTCAGAGCTTCACTAGCTGTGTAAATACATTCCACGTGGATTCATTGTATGCATAGTCACCTTTTAATGAATATCAAGCAAATCGTCATGGTGATAGGTACGTTCGGTTTGTCCAGCATGTCCTAGGTGTTTCTATAAATATATATTTTTTTAAAAACAATGGTCGGCCCCGGGGGATGGGGTCCCCGGGGCCATAAGTGGCCTGAGGAGGGGGGCAACGCAGCCCCCCTCCTAAAGATTTTTTTTTTTAAAAAAGGCCATGCCCTGGGGGTTGGGGTCCCTAGGGCGGATTAAGGCCTTGGGAGGAGGGCCACGCGGCCCCCTTCCAATTTTTTTTTTCTCAAACAAAAAAATATTAAGAGGCAGTCCCTGGGAGAAGGCGTCCACAGGTCCAATAAATTAGAAAAAGAAGGGGGGGCCACACAGCCCCCATCTTAAAAAAATAAAATAAATAAAAGACCTGCATCGCGCCGGAGGCCACGCCCCCTCCTTGCAGCACTCTGCAAACGCGCCCCCTGGCGAGTTGTAAATTGGGGAATTAATTCCCCTTCAATACTGAGGGTCCCTGAGGGCCAACTAGCTCAACAGGTATCTCCAGTATGCACCAGGGAGCTGCGTGGCAGACAGGTGTTCTGAGGCCACGCCCTTTTTACACCTCTCTGCAAATCAGCTCTGTGGCGCTTACTGGAGGTACCTAGTGGGCAAGTTTGACCCTAGGGACCCTTAGGATTCAAGGGGACTTAATCTCTCAACTTAGAACGGCCACAGGGCGCGTTTACACAGTGGTGAAGGGAGGGGACGGGGCCTGAGGTGACGTGTGTAAACACTCCCTGTGGCGCGTTTTAAGTTGGAGAAATAATTCCCTTTCAATCCTGAGGGACCCTGGGGGCCAACTAGCCCACCAGGTGCTTCCAGTAAGCACCACTGCGCTGCGTTGCAGAGAGGTGGTGCAGGCCGTGCCCCTTTTTACACCTCTCTGCAATGGCGCTTACTGGACTTACCTAGTGGGCTATTTTGCCCCTAGGGACCCTCAGGATTCAAGGGGACTTAATCTCCCTACTTAAAATGGCCACAGGGTGTGTTTACACAGTGGGGAAGGGAGGGGACGGGGCCTGAGGTGACGTGTGCAGACACGTTCTATGGCACGTTTTAAGTTGGGGATATAATTCCCCTTCAATCCTGAGGGCCCCTGGGTGCTAACTAGCCCATCAGGTGCTTCCAGTAAGTGCCACTGAGCTGCATTGCAGAGGGGTGGTCCAGGCCGTGCTACTTTTTACACCTCTCTGCAGCGCAGCTCTGTGGCGCTTACTGGAGGTACCTAGTGGGCTAGTTGGACCCTAGGGACCCTCAGGATTCAAATGAACTTAATATCCCAACTAAAAACGGCCACAGGGCGTGTTTACACAGTGGTGAAGGGAGGGGACGGGGCCTGAGTTAACATGTGCAAACACGCCCTGTGGCGCATTTTAAGTTGGGGAAATAATTCACCTTCAATTCTGAGGGACCCTGGGGGCCAACTAGCCCACCAGGTGCTTCCAGTAAGCGCCACTGCGCTGTGTTGCAGAGAGGTGGTCTAGGCCGTGCCCCTTTTTACATCTCTCTGCAACGCAGCTCTGTGGCGCTTACTGGAGGTACCTAGTGGTCTAGTTGGACCCTCAGGATTCAAGGGAACTTAATCTCCCAACTTAAAACGGCCACAGGGCGTGTTTACACAGTGGGGAAGGGAGGGGACGGGTCCTGAGGTGACGTTTGCAAACCCGCCCTGTGGCGCGTTTTCAGAGGTAGTTTTAATCCCCCTGCCCTATTATATACTAGGGGCTTACAGAGGAGGTCATGCGAATCACAGGGGGGCCCCAACGCATAGTGTTCCCTAGTGTATGTAGGTGTTTTCACTGTATTCTAAGTGTCTTTTAACATAGCACTGGCTCTAGGACTGGTTAGTCAGACTCAGTTACCACCAGTATCCATCTGAAAAAGTTGAGGGTACAGGATGATTTTGCAACAAGGCTTCCTTCTGCTCTTCTGTTTGTTCTTTCTGCACGTTATCCTTCTTCCTGCACTTTTCTTCGTCTTTGAGGACTTCTGTTGCTTCTTTCTGCATTTCTTTTTTTTTTTTGCTATGCATTTTTTCTTCTTTCTTCACATGTCCTATCTCTGTAGGCATGGTTAGAAATTAGCATTTAAAAAACCTTTGAAATTCACTGAAAAAACATAGGTTTCAGGCACGTTATAGTTAGGAATTAGCATTTAAAAAACCTTAGAAATTCACTGAAAAAAACATAGGTTTCAGGGGCGTTATAGTTAGCTGGACTTTTCACTTGTACAAAACCATTGAAATTCTCCCGTTATAGCTAGTTCAGCTAACTATAACTCGCGCGCCCGCAATGCACTGCTGATGCCCATTCTTAATAACTTTAAGCCGAGCAGGCTCTTGCAAATAAGCTTGGACACCAAATGCCTTTAGCGGGTCAATCAGTTGCTTCAGCTGCCATCTCCTATCCATCGTATATTTGCAAAAATCTGATCGAAAGACCAGAGAGAGAGAATCCACCACTGCGGGCGATCTAGGACCAGCTTTTAGCGAGACAGCTTGGCGCAATAGGTAGTTACCAAAATAAAGTAGGAATGGCCTAGGATATTGGAGATTCTTCTGACGTTGTACTATCGGGAGTCTATGCGCCCGCTGGATCTGGCAGTCCCAGTCCCAGTCCCCAAGTTCAGGAAAAGCCTTCTGCATAATCTGAACAATATAAGCTTTGGGGTCCGCTCCCTCCAAACCTTCAGGGATCCCAAAAAGTTTAAGATTCTGTTGTCTCTGTCTATTCTCCAAATCCTCCAGTTTAGTCTGTACTTCCCTTAGTTGTACTTCTTGTCTCTCTGCTGAGCTAGCCCTTCTAGACGAAGCCTCTTCTATATTGACAACTCTCTGTTGAAGCTCCGCCATCTCTTCCGTCACACACCCCACTTTCTCCATTGCTTCTTTCATTGTCTGCTGAATTTTTCCGTAATCAGTTCGAACATGAGAAAAGAATGCCCGTGTTTCTTCCCTCTGCTCATTGAGAGCTTGCAATATCATGGCGAGCATAGCTGTTTCCTGGCACTGACCCTGAGCATTATAATGGCTGTATTCCGCAGAAGCTTGTTCTTCTAGGGGAAGAGAGCAGGAAGCCAAAGATAATTCTTGGGGTAGTTCTAAAGATGTGGTTGAAGAGAAAGATGCAGAGGGAATAGCATCGCTGTTGCCTGAAGTAGGAAGCTGCCCGGCCACAAAATCCTGGGTGCTTGATTCTTTCGCCAGATTTTGTGCCGGCCCAGAGCATAAAAAGTCCTCCTTTCTAATTGGCGATATTTCTGTTACTGGCATAGGAACGTCTGAGATGCTCCCACCATCAGTAAGCCCCATTCCTGATAGCCTAGCAATAGTCTTCTTGATCCCACCTTTAGACTGCACCCATTTCCTCATTGGGCTATTCTCCAAGTCCTCTTTCGTATGCTTTTCAGACGCTATGCCTGTGTTAGATACGCCTTGCGTTTTCTTAAGTTCTTTAGGATGTTTTTTAAGGGATCCATTTTGATTGTTATTTTCTTCTTAGATTCCCTTGGCAGACGCTGCTCTCTTGATGTTTTAGATAGATGTTGCATATGCCCATTAACTGATATTAAATTATCTGCTACTGATATGGAGCCACCCAAACCTTTCAAGCTCTCCAGCTGCTCCTTTGGTGTGTTAATATCTTGCCCATCTGGGGGATCGAGCGACAATTGGCTGTCGTGGCCATTACTATCGTTGTCTTTGCTATTGTGTCTTGTAGCACTGGAGCCTTCGTCCTTCAGCTTTAAATTTGTGCCTTTATTAAAAAGACCCAATGGTAACATTGGCTCAGTTTCAGACTGAAATTTGGCCTTGTTAGCTCTTGGATCAAGACCTTTAGCGTCTAGTTGATACTGAATATCCTGGGTGTGTTGAGTGTCTAGACTAGTAGTTTTTTGTAGCTGAGAATCAGTGCAGCCTTGTTTGGAATTATTGGCTATAGCGTTAATTAACGTATCTACTAAGCTATTATCACCGTAGAGTGGCACATTTTCTGTAATCTCAGAGATGTTTCCAGATTGTAGACACTGGATCACCTGTCAGTCAAGCTGTGGGGGTGTAGTGTTAGCAGAAGCCTCCAGTCCTTCCTGCAATGTCCCTGCCAAGCCGCCTGGTTGAAGATTCGCAGCCGACCCCCTTACTACTAAAGCTCTGCCGTTGCCGGAGCCTGTGCCGATACCGCCCCCACTCACTGCAGGCATCGAAGTTGCTACCACTGGCGTCTATGCTGGCTGACGATTTGCTCCTTGACCGCTCCCTGTAGGTGCCAATTGTCGAACAATCAGGTTGCACAGAAGTTTGCTATGGCCATAAAAAGTGTTGCAGGGAAAGCGATATGCCGACCGCCAAACCGGCAGTCGCTCGAGATGTCGAGTCAGTAGCAAGCAGCTGGGACGAGTCTGTAGGAGGAGCTGCATCCGGTCAGCAGCGCCAGGAAAAGCTGCGCTGCCTGGAAGTTTTCAAATCGACGTTCTCTTTCTCCTTTCTCCCGTCTTCAAAATGTTCTCTATATTGAAGTAAGCGCCTTATCCTCACGTCATAAGTTTAGTGCTTTTTTAGCAACCTCTCCCATAGATTTTTACCGGCGAGGGATCAGGTTTACCAGGAGCCGCTGCGGTCCACTCCTAGAGGCGGCTTCAGCCCGCCTTCTTGCACCCGATCCTCCGCTACAACTTCTTTTTTTAATTTGCCTTAATATAAGCATATAATTTATAGGCCTGCTTTGGCCTCTCTACCTACTGTTTCTCTCATTATCAAAAATGGTTTGGGGGGGTCTCTAGACCGGGGGCTGGGGGGGCAGTCGAGCCCTAGTTGACTGCCATACCAGCGGCAGTTATTAGAAGAGGATGATTCCTCCTCCAAGGAACAGGGTGGGTGTGAAGGGTGGGAAGGGTGTCAGGGGGTTGGGGTGGGTTTTTACGGTGCATAAAAAGATAAAAAAAACAACGTGAAATTGATACAAAATAAAAGCATGAATTTTGGCACTATATTGTGTGCTACTGATATAAATCAAGCAAAGGTGGGGTTTCGTCTTATCGAATGGCTGTAGTAAAGATCTTAGCTTAGAATGTTGCAGGCCTTAATAGTAGGAATAAGAGACGTTTGGTGGAAGAGGAACTGCGGATGTATAATCCACATTTAGTCTTATTATCAGAGACTCACATAGCATATAAAGATAAAGGGCTTCTTAAACAATTGGGATACGAAATCGTTATAGCTTCGGATCAAGATACTTCAACTAGAGGCGTAACAATTTTAAGGCATAGATATCTAAAATGTACAATTGAAAAATCGCTAACGGATTAAAGTGGTAGGTGGGCTATTGTGCAGGCTCAGATTGAAGGTAGGAAATGTGTTCTGTGCGTAGTATATGGTTCAAATAATGATGATTATCAAATAATAGATAGACTGAATATTGAATTGCTGAGCTGGGAAGGCGATAGAGTTGTGATGGGGGATTTTAACTGTGTTATGAATTACGAGATAGACACTACAAGACGACATGCATTCCAGAGGATGAAAAAGACACGCACAGCAATTAATGAGCTAGGACGAATACATGCTCTTAGAGATGTCTGGCGGTCACTATATCCTAATGTACCGGGCTATACCTATTACTCTGCTGCGCATAAATTATGCTCCCGCATAGATATGGCTTGGGTATCAGATGATATCATAGAATTTTGTACAATGGAGATATGTCCCAGGGTCACTTCAGATCACAACCCCATCCTCTTGATTTTTAGGATACCATCAGCGAGGAAACAAACAAGGGATTTCTCATTTCCTAGATATCTTTTAACAGACGAAATCTATATAGCAAACATCAAGCAACACCTGAGGGAGTATCTGGAAATTAATAATGGCTCTGCAATACCAGCAATAGTCTGGGATTCATGTAAGGCTAGAATTAGAGGATTTACACAGCAATATATTTGGAGACAGAATAGGCAGCGTAAGATAGAGGCAGACGAGATTATCAAAGACATTAAGACCATAGAGAACCGACAAGCAGAAGCACTACTAAATGCCTCTCAAAATTTAGAAGCTATAGGATATGAATTAATAAATCTAAAATCAACACTAAAGCAATCATTTAGGGAGAAGATAGCGGTTAAAATTAATAAATATAGACTGTCTCAATATGAAAGTGGGGTAAAAATTGGGAAGCTCTTAGCTTTTAAAGTGGCTGATGAGCAAGCTAAAACACACATAAAAGAAATTAAAGGCTCAAATAACGAGATATATGAACGGCCAAGCCAGATACTTGCGCAGTTTGCTATATACTATCAAAAACTATATACACCAGAGGCTCAGCCACAAATGCTTGATATTATAAAATATGTTCAGATGCATTTAAAAAAAAAATCGGTAGCTAACGAAATATCAGAATTACTGTCAGATGATATTCAGCATGATGAAATTAAAGCGGCCATCTCCTCTTTGCCATCAGGTAAGGCATCTGGAGATGACTTAATCCCCCTAGAACTGTATAAACTATGTTTAGATGAATTACTTCCAGCTTTCACTCAACTCATTAAGCATATCAAAACAGGGGGAACGCTCCAGACTCTTGGAACACGACTCAGATAATTTTTTTTTTTTAAAAGAACAAACCTCCAGAGGAATGTGGGTCCTACAGACCCATATCGCTTATAAACACGGATGCGAAAATTTACGCCAAAATTCTTGCAACTCGCTTAGCACTAATAATGCTGGAACTTGTCTCACCCCAACAACATGGGTTCATTTTAGGACGAGACACTACATCTCATGTGAACATGGCTATAGTAGCGTTCGATGTTGCAAAAATAAAAGCAGCCCCACTCGGTATGATATTACTAGATGCTGAGAAAGCATTTGACCGAGTGGGGTGGGACTTTCTTTGGGTAGTATTATCTGCATACGGCATTAATGGTAAATTTTTACATCAAATTACATCTTTATATCATCATCCCACAGCTAATCTAGCCTATGCAGGACTACAATCTGATGTGTTTCCAATATTACGGGGTACCCGTCAGGGGTGCCCTCTTTCACCACTTTTATTTGCACTATCAATAGAGCCATTCATATTAGCATTACAAAATCAACCTCAAATTATACTTTTTGTACATAACTCAAATGAACTAAAAATTACGGCACATGCTGACGATATTGTTGTATACTCAGCGGACGTTAAAACAGCACTGTATGAGGTGGTCAATGAAGCAGAAAGATATGGTTTGGTATCTGGCTACAGACTTAACATCAATAAAACCCAAATATTAATGAACTACAAAGATACCGAAATAATAACTGGGATATGCAATACGGCTACTTACCTAGGGGTTAAATTAACTACTAGAATTGATAAAATCATAGAAATAAATTATGAGACTCTTCTTAAGGAGACTGCAAAATTGCTTAAAAAATGGCACAAGGTTCCTATAGGTATTAGTGGCCGTATAAATATAATTAAAATGAAAATACTGCCTAAGTTTATCTACTGATTCCGCTCTATCCCTTTAAGACTAAGTATGTCTTTTTTTAAACGATTAGATGGAATCTTTGGCAGTTTCATATGGGGCTATAAGAAGGCTCGCTGAGCTATTCGATTACTTAAGTTACCATACAATCAAGGGGGTCTGGATTTTCCAGACTTTAAACTATACTTTTGGGCAGCCTTTTTTAGGCGGCTATGAAGTTTAATACACCCCGCAGGATGCAATGCACCCTTTTTTTTTTAAAGTTTATGCTTGGCAAGGAACATGAAATGTTCCTATACAGAATTAATGATCCAAACTATTTCAAGCGGGTCAGATTTAAGGTTGCACGAGATATTGCAAACATATGGTGCTCCATTACTTCTAACTGCAATACATCATTTTATCATGATAAACTACCCATAGGGGTAATCCGGGTTTACCGTAAATTTTTCAGGATATGGAGGGTAAACGATGGGCTAGCTTTGGCATAAAATATCTGGGTGATATATATGACCAAAATGGGTTCATGACTTTTGAGAAAATAAAGACTATATATAAGATAACGCCGGGCATGCAATTCAAATATTTTCAAATTCGAGATTATTTTATCCGTAGCATGCAACTGACGAATATTTCAGGCTCGTTCATATGGGAATATCTGTACAAGGATAACTTAAAATCAATAATTAGTACCGGATATAAAATCTTATGCACATTTAAACCAGACGACTGTCATAGATTAGCGGAACGCCTGGGATACAACGTAGGGATATCAGTGACAGCTAACACTATATCACGTGCTTTCTCTAGACTCAATAACTCTGTATATTCCTCTAATCTCAGGCTACAACAATTCAGAACAATCTGTCAACTATACTATACACCAGAAAGAATATCAAAGTGGTCATCCCATGGTCATTCTAGCGAACGTACAAAATGCCCAAAATGTAATTTACAGGCTGCTGATTTAAAACATATGTTCCTTTTATGTCCTTTATAAGCGAATTTCTGGTCGAAGGTAACTGAAGTGATCTCTCAGAAATTAGGGAGGGCAGTGATGTTTTCAGTAATAGAGGTACTAGTTGGAGCCCAGAGTATTACAAGCAGACATGCGGACTTAATTTCAATATTATTGGTCAGTGCAAGATAGACAATCGCTCGTGTGTGGATCTCACCAACACCCCCAACGGTCATGGAATGGTGGGGATTAGTTAAAGAAACATATGATATGGAATTAGCATTGGCTAAAACGAGAGGTGTGCGGGCACTCTGTAAACTAAATAAGATATGGGGTGTACTATTCTGAAATCTCCAAAGTATAATATCCTATTATTTCTGTCATGGGGGATAATATGTATATCTGCAGATATGAAAAGTAAGATACTTCCTAAAACTGATACACTTGCTTGTATTAATGTTTGTACTAATGCGTTTATGATTTCTTTATGATTTCTTTAACTGAACAGTATGTATTAATTTTTTCTTTTTTCATGTTGGTAATAAAGAATTTAAAAAATAATAATAATAATTCCCCAACTTACAACTGGCCAGGGGGTGCGTTTGCAGAGTGCTGCAAGGAGGGGGCGTGGCCTCCGGCGCGATGCCGGCCTTTTATTTTTTATTTTTTTTTAACAAGGAGGGCTGTGTGGCCCCCCTTCTTTTTCTAATTTACTGGCCCTGGGGACCCCATCCCCCAGGGCCTGCACCCTAATTTTTGTTTTGTTGAAAAAAATAAATTTGGCCCTTCCAAGGCCTTATAAGGCCCCGGGGACCCCAACCCCCGGTTCATGGCCTTTTATTTTTTTAATTCTTTAGGAGGGGGCTGCGTTGCCCCCCTCCTCAGGCCACTTATGGCCCCGGGGACCACATACCCCAGGGCTGGCCTTTGTTAATGAGGTGCTATCATGTGTATTGGTCCCAAGATGGATGCCAACACTTCTTGGATGAAGTGCTGACAGCCAATCAGATCTCACGATGAGAAGTGTGGTTAGGCTCCGCCCAGATATATATGTGATTTTACTTTTGATTTTCTCAGGAACTACTGATCGGATTTACACCATTTAAGCAAAAGGCACGAGTTTGAACTGAGGACTACCTCTATGCCAAATTTGGTGTAATTCCGTTCAGCACTTTGGGCTGTAGCTGTGTCAACAGGTCCTATGGGAAAATGCATGGGGAAAACGCGTTTTGGGACCCCCTTTTTTTCTCGGCCCCCGCTTGACGAATCACCGTGAAATTTTCAGGATAGGAGCGTACCGGCCAAAAGTTTGGAAACTTTCGCAAAGATTCATCAATCAACGCCAACGTTATTCCAAATAGAATGTTGCGGATTTCCTATGGAAAATAGGTCCTAACTATAACTACCTACTGGCGACTGCCAGTAGGTAATATATATATATATATATATATATATATATATATATATATATATATATTATCTACTGGCGGTCGCCAGTAGATAGTTATAGTTAGTTAGGACCGTGTTTCCATAGGAAATCCGCAACATTCTATTTTGAATAACTTTGGCGCCGATTGACGAATCCTCGCGAAATTTTCAAAATAGGTGGGGTGCTTCGCTCCGCTCCTACCCTGAAAGTCTCGGGGGGATTCGTCAAGCGGGGGCTGAGAAAAAGGGGGGGTCCCAAAATGTGTTTTCCCCATGCGTTTTTCCATAGGACCTTTAGTCCAAGCTACAGCCCGAACGGCTGAACAGAATTACTTGAAATTTGGCAGAGAGGTAGTCCTCAGGTCAGGGATGTGTCTTTTGAAGGTCTGGTGTAAATCTGGTCAGTATTTCCTGAGAAAATAGCATTTAAATCAATATATATATCTATAGGCGCGCTCCGAGCGCGTACGGTAAGCTTACCGTACGCGCACGCTGCCGTGCGCGAGCTTAATTCTGATTGGTTGTTACATGACTGTAAACATTCAAATCGGTCGAAATCAGGAAGTGTCGGCCGCCATTTTGTGTGTCTCACACTGATAAACAAAGGTGGAGAACGTGAAAAGGGGGCAACGAAGAGAGTTGCAGACCCCCTAGCGTTTGTCAGGGGGTCCAAGAAGGTCCCAAAAGCATAAAAAATACATTTTAATTTTTTTTGTGAAAATCACGGGGTGCGCGTACGGTAAGCTTACCGTACGCGCACGGCAGAAAAAAATCATAAAAAAAAATAGAAGTAAAAATCAAATTTAAGTGTTTAGATATTAGGGGGCTCTAAAAAGAGCCGTTGTCTTTATTAAGTGTTTTTTTTGTGGTACCTACAAGTAAGTACCGATGCAGAGTCTAAAGTTCAAAAGGAAGACTCTGTTGCCTTCATCAGTGAAATGTACACCGTCTCCTCTATAAATGCCTTGCATGTTGTAACGCAAGTTGTTGTGGTATATAGAACTCATACCATAGTCTCTGAGGAAAGCAGAAATAGATTTGTTGACATGCTTTCTTGCTTTGTCAATCTGTGGACAAAATTGGTTGGACCAGTTCCACTTTTGTCTTTGGCATATATTAGAATATACAAAGGCAGATTGAGGAAAAAGCAACGTTAATTGCACAAAGGTGTCCTTAACAAGCATTTCCAGACCTACCCCAGTTAAAGTGCCTAGGTCATTTCCACCACAGTGCACAATAATAAGGTTAGGCTGTTGGAGGTGTAGAAAAGATTTCACCAAAGGCATTAATTGGTGTCACTTTAACCCTCTCTGACCAATCAATTTAATGTCTACATTTGGCAAACCAAGGTCTCTCACCATACCTCTTTTTTCTGCATACTTTTCACTCCAGAAGACATAGCTGTGACCTACAATCCACACTGTGAACATCTTTCAAGGAGATCTGGATGCACTCAGGAGGTGTCTTTCAGTAGAATGGCAATATGAAATGAAAGACAGTTGTAAAATGGAGGCATACATATTTTTTTTTAATAAAAAGAACTCATTGGCTGATTCAAACCATTTTACAGTTAAAACTAGGCTGTATGTTTACATTTTTTAGAAGCATGTTTTGTATTGGTTCAGAAAATTGTGTTCCCACAGAAGATTAATTTGGATTTGCTGTTATATATATATATATATATATCTATATATATATCTATATATATATATATAAATATACATATAGACCAAAAGGTCGTTGCGAAATCCCCGCTCTCCTTCCTATCGACGCCGGTGCCAGCCACAGTCGCAACTCCGCTTTTTACGTCTTTGTAAGGATGAAATCTGAGAGTTCCCAGAAAATAATCCAGCGGCACACCCAGGACAAAACAATAAATTCTTTTATTGCTTTAAACGAACAGAACTACGCGTTTCGGAGAAGCCTTTGTCAAGTTAGTGACCTGTGCCCCAATTCCCTTAGAAATACAGGTCATAGTTGATAAACAGTGAAGACATACTATCGCCGTCAAACATTTCATTTGTTTAAATTTTTGTAACATCAAAAATTGCTTATAGAACAGTCAATAATATTAAAGATCAAAACATATAAATAATAATAATGATACGATTATTTACATGGCCCGATGGAAATTCAAGGAAATAAAATGACAATGACATTACTGCCTATGAATGCCCAAGTGCAATATCTCATTAATAATAAGACAAATTCATATTAAGTATCAAAAAAGGTACCCGGAGTGCAGAGAGTAATGTACTCACATTTCAACACATAAATGCTCCACTCCATTGACATTCCCATTATATAAGTGCCAATTATTAAAATTCGGTCATATCGTAAATATTGCTAGTGGTCAACCAATGATATTAATGATCACCTGAATATGCACTTATTTACATACCCCAATAGAAAAGGACAGGAAAAGCAATACGAGTCACAATTCAACTTATTGATACCAAAATGCAATACCTCCTAGATATAACGTCGATTCCTTATTTATATCCTTATGGAATGACAGAAAGGGGGAGTACTAAAGGTGCTAGGGTAATGTACCCGCTTTGCAACATGTTTTCACTCTATTAATAGTACCATTATACTACATCAAATCATCACCGGGTAATGTACCCGAACTCTATTCATATGGCAGCACAGAGCACTCATTTCATATATCTCATAACAGGCCATTATCTAAACATCATCTAGTCATTATTTCATAATAAAATATATTATAGTTGCAAATTAAATAAACAGTTCAACAATTTATATCAGCGATACATTTCTTCTACCACTGTATTATATGTATCATTTTCAGGAAGAGAGGGATATTTCGGGGCGGGGGTCATCAGCTGTTCGTGGTGAAAACCGTGAAAAATGTATCTATACTAATGAATACACCCAGTGAAAAAATGACGAAGATGAATATCACCGAAGGGATAGGGCAGCATATCACTCTGCTAAGCCTAGCTAGTGATAGACAGTAGATCTATGCAATTATATTGACATAATCTCATCACGGGTCATTATTATAATTGTGCCCTTGACTCTGGTATTTAAAACAGAAAGAAAAAAGGTGTTAAAATGCAATATGAACATAAGGAGAACATGTCGGAAGAAGAGGAAAAAATCTAAGCCCCTATATGGGTGGCCAGTTCTTCACCATAGTTCATCCCGTTCGGGATTTTGGTGTTGAGTTCGATAATGTACTTGGACTCAGTAATTCTTAGAAGTTTCTCCCGATCTTCCCCTCTAGGGAGAGGTAAGATCCTATCAATGCCATAAAACTTAATCAATTTGGCATTGCTCTGATGTTTCTCTTGGTAATGCCTCGCTGCAGGATAGTTGAGATCGATATTTGTCACGGCTCTCATGTGTTGTAAGACGCGGGTCTTAAGCTGTAATTTCGTGCTGCCCACATAGTTCATACCGCAGGGGCATTCCAGGACATAGATGGTATAGTCACTGGTGCAGGTTATGAATTTATTAATCATTTTTCTGTTTTTTCCTACGATATAGCTGTCACAATTTTTGCTGTGAACGCATGCCTTACATGAGCCGCATTTTTTGAAACCCTTAGCAGTTCCCAACCATGTGACGTTATCTGGAATGTTCTGATAGCTGTGCACAAGTTGATCTTTGAGGGACTTGGATTTTTTGTATGTTATTCGTGGAGTGGGACCTATCTCAGTACCAATAACGGGGTCAGATTCAAGTAATCCCCAATGTTTCTTCATAAGGTACCTGAGAGTGTTGGATCTGCTGTTATAGGTGGTAATCAGCCTAGGTATTACTGTCCCTTTCTCTTTCTCCCTTTTCTTTTGTGAGGAGAACAGTGCCTCATTGCGTGAAATATTCTAAACTTTTTTGATTGCTGTTGAGATCACTTTAGGCAGATAGCCTCTTTGTTCGAATCTCATTTCCATGGTACGTTTTTCTTTGGAGAAACCACTTTCGGTGTTGCAGTTCCTTCGAGCCCGAAGGAACTCTCCAAAGGGAATGCTGTTTCGGAGTGGTATAGGGTGGTTACTATTCGCATGAAGTAGGGTGTTCCCGGTGGTCTAGTGGGGTGCTTATGGACTTTGGGTAATAGGTAAAAGCATGGAATACGTGGATTTTCTGTTTTCAAAAAAGCAAATTCATCTGTAGATAATAACCCACCCCTCCACCAACCCTCTAGCAATACGTGGTAATCAATAATTGAAGCTTTGTAGGTCCCCCAGTTTTTCTTTTTTTTTTTGTCCTCATACATGCCACCAGATATTTTAAACTCTAGGTGGAAGATCCTCAAACCTTCCACACTCTCCGATGTCCTTACCGCCCTTAACACAGTGTGTGGAAAGGGAAAAGAGATCTCCCAGAGGTAGGCTGTCATCGTGTCCGACTCCCATTCCCATTCACTAAACTGGGCCACCCTGGGAACTCGGGAGGACTGAACCACAAACCTCTGGCATAATTATAGGACCACCCTTAGTTTTTCAACCAAGCAACCAGGGCCGACCACACCCCCTCGGCGCTTGCGGCCTCACAGGCCATATCAGACTTGCTAACCATCATGATGTTTTTTAAACAATCAGCAAATCTTGGGGGGGCCTCTGATTTCCATTCTTTACATATTTCTCTTCTGGCTATAACTATCACATAGAATATAAATTGTGAGGCATAATTATTAATATTATAATTTGATAGCAGACCGAAGAAAATCAGACTAAGAGAACATGTAATAGGGGTTTTTAATACCTTTTCCAAGAAACCACAGACCGCCTCCCAATAACCCGAAAGTTTTGAACATTCCATAAACATATGTAAATCGTCCGCTGCCAGGTGTTTACATCTGGGGCAATGATAATTATTGGACGTGATCTTAGATAGCTTTGCCGGAGTCCAGTAAATCCTATATGCCGTAAACAGGTGGTTTCTCCTCAAATTTGCTGGTTTAATTAAACTCTGTGAGATAGAAAATGAGTCCATCCAAATTTTTTGCACCGTCTCCGGACCGCCACCCAAAACATTACCCCAAAGGCCTCCCAGTTCCTGGTTCAGAGTTTCTTTTACACCTAATAGTGACCTATACCAAAATGAAACCTCTCGTTTCCAAACTCCGCCTCTACAAACAGCATCTAAGATCCCCCTTTCATCTTCAAACACCAGCGACTGCCCTGACCACCAGGCAGAAAGCTGATAATATTTAAATCTTGTTAAAGACCCGTTGGTCAAAGCCGCTATAGCCTCCCAGCCCATAAGACGCGAATCAAGACAGAGGTCACCCCATCTCCTACAACCTGCTTTCTTAAGTGGCTGGGATAGTTGGTCCTGCAGGCATTCCGGAGTACCTGGCGAATCCCAGATTGGGGCATGCATGTTATAATAGGGGATCCCCAACGTTCTCCGGAAATATATCCAGTTGCTTAGTGCTGTCTGCAGGATCTTAAGGCGAACCTTTTTGAAAAATTTTTGATCACCAAATTTAAAAAGGAAAAATTCCTGACCCTGAGGCTGGTCGTACAATAAAGCCTGAAATAGGCGACCCTGTGAAGAAGAGTCCAATTTGTTAGCCAATAATCTGAAATTCTTAAGATGGAAGGCGTGACAATATAACAACAGATCAGGTAGGGCCAAACCCCCAATCTTTAATCCCCTCCTTAATTTCTTCCATGCAATCCTAGGCGATTTCGAGGCCCATATAAAGGATCCTATTTTTCCTTGTAGGCTCGTAATATCTTTTATAGGAAAAGCCAGAGGAATAGCATTGAACAAAAAAGTTATTTTAGGGAGGATTGTCATTTTAACCAGATTGACTCGCCCATACAAATTCAGTGGCAAATTGGCCCATTTTATTAGCGTTTTAGAAATCTCCTTAACAACTAACTGCCAACTGATTTTAGGAATATCAGTCAGTTTCTGGGTAAGATAGATTCCCAGGTATCTGATTTTATTTCTGGCCCCCGGGATGCCTGTTAAATTATTCCACCCCAATATTTCAGTCTTCCCCTTATTAATTTGATACCCAGATAGCCGTCCAAATTCTTCAGCTAATTCAAATAGTCTAGGGATTGCCTCAGTATGATTAGAAGTATATAGCAGAAGATCGTCCGCATACAACGCTGTTTTAAGCTCTAAATCTGCTATTTTAAAAGGTGAAATTTTTTGATCGGCTCTAATAAGAGAGACAAAAGGCTCTATGTAGATATCAAACAGTAAAGGGGACAAAGGACATCCCTGTCTGGTTCCGCGGAAAATGTTAAACCAATCTGATAGACCCCTGTTTACCAAGACCTTAGCTCGCGAACTCTGATAAAGTGATTTGATCCCTTCTATATAAACTTGTGGGAAACCAAAGCTGGACATTGTTGCCCAAAGATACTCCCAATTAACCTGATCAAAGGCTTTGGCCGCATCGATTGCGACTATTGCTAATGGCAACCCCCTCTCTTCCGCAAAATCAATTGCCCCGATGACCTGGAATGTTAATTCATTCAATTGCCTCCCAGGGATGAACCCTCTTTGATCTGAGTGGATAATTGTTTTTATAATTTTAGCAAGTCTTGTGGCCAGTATCCCAGAGTAGATCTTGAAATCTGAATTCAATAAAGATATAGGCCTGTAAGACTCTATCTTTTGGGGGTCTTTGTTCGGCTTGGCTATAAGAGTTATTGTGGCTTCAAACCAAGAAGGGGGGATACTATGACCGTGTTTAAACAGACTGTTAAAAAGTGTGGTTAACACCGGAACCATCACATCAAGAAAATCCAGGTAAACCTCAGTCGGCAGCCCATCAGGGCCTGCTGCTTTACCACGACTCATTTTCTTGAGTTGGTTTCTTATTTCCCCCTCCGTGATTTCACTCTCCAGATAAGACCTATCCTCATCGGATAACTGGGGCAAATCCCTCTGACCTAACCAAGCTCTAACTTCCTCAGGTCCACTATTGTTATCTTCCTTATATAGACCCTGCATAAACCCCCTTGCTTCCTCTCTGATGGCCATATCCTCAATGATTGGGAGGGCTGATTCTCTCTGAATTAACAATTTAATGTTATTCCTAACTCTATCTGTTCTGGATTTCCAGGCCAGGAGGGCTCCACATTTTTCTCCATATTAGAATTTTTTAAATTTACTAACCTCCCATCTTTCCTTTATGATCTTATCTGCGGTTGCTTTAAATGATGTTTGCAGGTCTAATAGTTCTCTCTCCAACTTAGGGATTCCCCCCCTATCTGAAATAGTGGCCCGCTGTAGTTCAAGATCTTTTTCCTTTATTGCCTTCAAATCCTCAGACTCTTTTCTTTTCAAGATCTTTCTCCTATGACTCATTAAAGAACTCAACAATCCGCGAAGAAAGGCTTTAAAGGACTCCCAAACTATTTGAACTGCAGAGGAACCAATGTTAAATATAAAAAACTCCCTAATTCTCTCTGTTAGTTCTACTTTTACATCAGCGTCCAAAAGAAGTGCCCTATCTAACGTCCACCTGGACTCTACTGGTTTAGAACTCAGCTGAAAGACTAATTCTATTACAGAATGGTCTGAAATCCCTACGGGAGTATGGCTCACTGAGATTATATCGGCGAGCAATCGTTGATCTAGTAGGAAGTAATCAATTCTAGAAAACTGTTTATATTTTTTACTGTAAAATGAATATCCTCTCCTTTCACCATATTTAGAATGCCACACATCCAGCAAATTAAAGTCTCTCATAATATTTCCCAAGACTGAGGTCATTTTAAAGGGCGTTCGGTACTTAGCCCTGGAGGTCCAATCTAAAACCTGGTCAAAAACCAAGTTAAAATCCCCCCCTAAAAAAACCAGGGCCGATGTCCCTAATAGTCCGGCCGCTAACCTCAAAAGGGGACCGGGGTTATCCTAATTCGGACCATAATAAGTAGCACACGTATACAAAGTACCACATATCGAGAGGGATGCCACCAGCCATCTACCCGACTGGTCAGTATCCCACTTCAATACCCTGATCCCTCTGTTTGCCCTAACAATCAATGCTACTCCTCTGGTGACCCCTTTCTGCCTTGAGCACAAGATTTCCTGAACCCACCCTTCTCCAGCAAATATCATTTTGCATGGGTTAAGTTCCAAATGGGTTTCTTGTAATAAAATTATATGGGCGTCTGAATTTTTTAAGTATTCACGCACCCTCGACTGTTTTCTCCCTCCCCCTAAACCATTCACGTTCCAGGAGAGAATTTTTATACTTATTGCCCTACTCATAGCCCGACCTGTGCCCACTTAACATCCCCAGTTTGAAAACATATGATATCTCGATTGCATGTGAGGACAATTTTTCCTATTTTCCACTCCACCCAGTGACCCCCCACCTCCCCCCCGAGGAACCCTCCCCTCATACCTGGCGAAAAAGCCGCCTTCAACGTTATATCTAGGAGGTATTGCATTTTGGCATCAATAAGTTGAATTGTGGCTCGTATTGCTTTTCCTGTCCTTTTCTATTGGGGTATGTAAATAAGTGCATATTCAGGTGATCATTAATATCATCGGTTGACCACTAGCAATATTTACGATATGACCGAATTTTAATAATTGGCACTTATATAATGGGAATGTCAATGGAGTGGAGCATTTATGTGTTGGAATGTGAGTACATTACTCTCTGCACTCCGGGTACCTTTTTTGATACTTAATATGAATTTGTCTTATTATTAATGAGATATTGCACTTGGGCATTCATAGGCAGTAATGTCATTGTCATTTTATTTCCTTGAATTTCCATCGGGCCATGTAAATAATCGTATCATTATTATTATTTATATGTTTTGATCTTTAATATTATTGACTGTTCTATAAGCAATTTTTGATGTTACAAAAATTTAAACAAATGAAATGTTTGACGGCGATAGTATTTCTTCACTGTTTATCAACTATGACCTGTATTTCTAAGGGAATTGGGGCACAGGTCACTAACTTGACAAAGGCTTCGCCGAAACGCGTAGTTCTGTTCGTTTAAAGCAATAAAAGAATTTATTGTTTTGTCCTGGGTGTGCCGCTGGATTATTTTCTGGGAACTCTCAGATTTCATCCTTACAAAGACATATATATATATATATTCAGTGAAAAAACCATAGGTTTCACACATGTTATAGTTAGCTGGACATTTTACTCGTAAAAAACCAATGAAATTGCCCCGTTATAGTTAGTTCAGCTAACTATAACTCGCGCGCCCGCAATGCACTGCTCATGACGTCACATATTACATCACTCATGACATGGTCAGTGACATCACTCATGACATCACTGATGACATCTCAAATGACATCACTGATGACATCACTCATGACATCATCCAGTGAATGTGTGTTTTTCTGAAAATTAAATATGTTTTATATATGTATATCTCAAGGTCGATGGAAGAATAAATGGGTATATAAGTGTCTAAATGGATGATTTGTTTTTGAAAAATTGATTGTGTAACTGACTGATTAAGTGTATCATAGTGAATACATGGCTTAGTGAGTAATGTTTAAATATGTAAATATCTGTATCAGTCTCTCACTTTGTGTATAAGTGGCTGCATGGGTTGGTGAGTAGCTACATGGGTGTCTATATAGGTTATTAGTTGGTATTTTGAGTAACAGTCTGAGTGTCTGCATGGTTTGGTGGGGGGTGTTACGTAGGGATCACTGACATAATATCGACTACAAAAATATAGACTTACAAAAATATCGATGCCAAAATATAGAATGCCAAAATATCGAAGTCCTATCTCCAAACAGGAAATTACAAAAATATCGAATCCAAAATATCGTTGTAAATAATATAGTTAGTCAAAATATCGAATTTTTTAAATGTTTTAAAAGTAATGTTAAATAAATGAAATAATACATATAATTAACTGACACATACTTATAAATACTTAAATAACAGTAAACTTAATGAATAATTAAAGTAAGTAAAAAAAAAAAATTAATACATATATCTTAACGTGATATTAATTAAAAATATTCAATATTTTCTGTGTAGGATAGCGGGCGCGTAATATTTACTATTACCACTCCAGTAAGTGCAATAGTAGGGAAAGCGTTGGATAGCGGGAGGGTAAAAATTACTATTCCCACTCCAGAGAATGCAACAGTAGGGAAAGCGTTGGATAGCGGGAGGGTAAAAATGACTATTCCCACTCCAGAGAGTGCAATAATAGGGAAAACATTGGATAGCGTAGGGGTAAAAATTACTATTCCCACTCCAGAGAGTGCAACAGTAGGGAAAGCATTGGATAGCGGGAGGGTAACATTTACTATTCCCACTCCAGTGAGTGCAACAGTAGGGAAAGCGTTGGATAGCGTAGGGGTAAAAATTACTATTCCCACTCCAGAGAGTGCAACAGTAGGGAAAGTGTTGGATAGCGGGAGGGTAACATTTACTATTCCCACTCCAGTGAGTGCAACAGTAGGGAAAGCGTTGGATAGCGTAGGGGTAAAAATGACTATTCCCACTCCAGAGAGTGCAACAGTAGGGAAAGCGTTGGATAGCGGGAGGGTAAAAATTACTATTCCCACTCCAGAGAGTGCAATAATAGGGAAAACATTGGATAGTGTAGGGGTAAAAATTACTATTCCCACTCCAGAGAGTGCAACAGTAGGGAAAGCGTTGGATAGCGGGAGGGTAACATTTACTATTCCCACTCCAGTGAGTGCAACAGTAGGGAAAGCGTTGGATAGCGTAGGGGTAAAAATTACTATTCCCACTCCAGAGAGTGCAACAGTAGGGAAAACGTTGGATAGCGGGAGGGTAACATTTACTATTCCCACTCCAGTGAGTGCAACAGTAGGGAAAGCGTTGGATAGCGTAGGGGTAAAAATGACTATTCCCACTCCAGAGAGTGCAACAGTAGGGAAAGCGTTGGATAGCGGGAGGGTAAAAATTACTATTCCCACTCCAGTGAGTGCAACAGTAGGGAAAGCGTTGGATAGCGGGAGGGTAAAAATTACTATTCACACTCCAGAGAGTGCAATAATAAGGAAAGCATTGGATAGCGTACGGGTAAAAATTACTATTCCCACTCAAGTAAGTGCAATAGTAGAGAAAATAATAAATGTATTTTTATTTTTAAATTAATTAATTATTAATACAAAAACAAGGATTACAATTAATTACCAATCACAAAAGAATTGATTATTTATAAATACCAATACATTTTTGTTTAATTAATTAACAATTAATAATTAATTAACAAACAATTGTTTTTCAATAACAAACATTAATACATGCAAATAATACCAATTAATAATTAATTTATAATATATTAATTAAGGATATACACAAATTATTTAAATAATTATTTTTTTCCAATTATATTACTTCCCACCATATTCCCGTATAAACACAATACCCGCTACAAATATTAATTGAATACAATTAACATAATTATCAATTTACCTATTAATACTAATTAATTACCAATTAATACTAATTATTTACAAATTAATAATTAATCAACAACCAATTAATTTGCAATACCAATTAATAATTAACTAATAACAATTAAATTACTTCCCACCCTATTCCCCTATAAACCCACAACCCGCTACAGAAGTAAAATGCAAAATTAAATTAAAGATATATTAATTAACAATATACACAAATAAATTAAATAATTATTTATTTACAATTATATTACTTGCCACCATATTCCCCTATAAACACAATGCCCGCTACAAATATTAAATGAATACAATTAACATAATTATCAATTAAACAATTAATACAAATTAATTACCAATTAATACTAATTATTTACCAATTAATAATTAATCAACAACCAATTAATTTGCAATACCAATTAATAATTAACTAATAACAATTAAATTACTTCCCACCCTATTCCCCTATAAACCCACAACCCGCTACAGAAGTAAAACGCAAAATTAAATTAAAAATAATTAATAATTCCTATAAATTATTATTTAATAATCTATAATTAAATTACTTCCCACCCTATTCCCCTATAAACCCACAACCCGCTACAGAAGTAAAACGCAAAATTAAATTAAAAATAATTAATAATTCCTATAAATTATTATTTAATGTACTATAATTAAATTACTTCCCACCCTACTCCCCTATAAACCCACAACCCGCTACGGAATTAAATTACAAAAAAATAAAAAAACATAAAATTCAATAATTTAAAAATATTCTAACATACATTCCAATATTAATACATACTTTTAACACATATACTAACACTTAAAACACTATAAAAAATTCGATATTTTTAACAACTATATTATGACTGTCGATATTACTTACTTCTATATTATTGCAATCGATATTTCTTACCTGTTTTTCGATATTCTTTACCACTATATTTTTGCAAGTCGATATTCTGTCCATTCGATATTAAAAACTCGATATTCTTGCTACTCGATATTTTTTTTTCGATATTATGTCTAGTTACCGTTACGTAGGGCATAGGTGCATGAATGAGTGACTCACTGTTTGTATGTGTTGAAGACAGCATGTGTGCAGGACTGTATAGGTGGATGAGTGTGTGTATGGGTGTGTTAGTGAGTGAATGACTGTCTCAATGGTGTCTTTATGAGTAACTACATATGTTTTAAACTAGTATATGTGACTATTGGTGTATATAAGTGAGTATATGTGAGAGTGAGAGATTGAAAGAGTTCCTGTATGAATAAGTATGTGTTTCTATAAGTGATTGTTTAAAAGACTTAGGTGCCGATCACGATCCGGTAAAAAAAGTCCCCGTACGACTCGTATCGGGTCTTTTTACCGTACGAATCGTACAAGTGCCGTACGAACTGGCAATCACGATTCGCATGGTAAAAAGTCCATACGAACCGCACTGGGAATATTTCCCCACACGTCCTCGGGTCGGAAAATGTGTCCGACACGTCCTCGGACGATTCACCGTACAAACGTGAAAGGTGAACTCCGACCGGGGAATCACGATCCATCCCGGGCGTCCGAATGTACAACCGTATGGTGAAAAGACCGTCCGCACCGAACTCCCATAACAACCATGGAGACGTCCAAACAGGTGCCCGGTACGTGCCGTACCCCCCCCATCCCCCGTAGGTACGCGCCGACCCCCCCCAGCCCCCGTAGGTACGCGCCGACCCCCCCCAGCCCCCGTAGGTACGCGCCGACCCCCCCCAGCCCCCGTAGGTACGCGCCGACCCCCCCCAGCCCCCGTAGGTATGCGCCGACCCCCCCCAGCCCCCGTAGGTACGCGCCGACCCCCCCCAGCCCCCGTAGGTACGTGCCGACCCCCCTGTGTGTACACCCGTGTATGGTGCGTACCCCCCGTGTACGCTCGAGTCGGACCCCCCGTGTACGTTCGAGTCGTACCCCCACCCGTGTATGTACGGTGCGTACCCCCCCGTGTACGCTCGAGTCGAACCCCCCCGTGTACGCTCGAGTCGGACCCCCCCGTGTACGTTCGAGTCGTACCCCCACCCGTGTATGTACGGTGCGTACCCCCCCGTGTACGCTCGAGTCGAACCCCCCCGTGTACGCTCGAGTCGGACCCCCCCGTGTACGTTCGAGTCGTACCCCCACCCGTGTATGTACGGTGCGTACCCCCCCGTGTACGCTCGAGTCGAACCCCCCCGTGTACGCTCGAGTCGGACCCCCCCGTGTACGTTCGAGTCGTACCCCCACCCGTGTATGTACGGTGCGTACCCCCCCGTGTACGCTCGAGTCGAACCCCCCCGTGTACGCTCGAGTCGGACCCCCCCGTGTACGTTCGAGTCGTACCCCCACCCGTGTATGTACGGTGCGTACCCCCCCGTGTACGCTCGAGTCGAACCCCCCGTGTACGCTCGAGTCGGACCCCCCCGTGTACGTTCGAGTCGTACCCCCACCCGTGTATGTACGGTGCGTACCCCCCCTGTGTACGCTCGAGTCGAACCCCCCCGTGTACGCTCGAGTCGGACCCCCCCGTGTACGTTCGAGTCGTACCCCCACCCGTGTATGTACGGTGCGTACCCCCAGCGCTACGCGCTGGGGGTACGCACCGTACATACACGGGTGGGGGTACGACTCGAACGTACACAGGGGGGTCCGACTCGAGCGTACACGGGGGGGTCCGACTCGAGCGTACACGGGGGGGTACGACTCGAACGTACACGGGGGGGTACGCACCGTACATACACGGGTGGGGGTACGACTCGAACGTACACGGGGGGGTCCGACTCGAGCGTACACGGGGGGGTACGACTCGAGCGTACACGGGGGGGTACGACTCGAACGTACACGGGGGGGTACGCACCGTACATACACGGGTGGGGGTACGACTCGAACGTACACGGGGGGGTCCGACTCGAGCGTACACGGGGGGGTCCGACTCGAGCGTACACGGGGGGGTACGACTCGAACGTACACGGGGGGGTACGCACCGTACATACACGGGTGGGGGTACGACTCGAACGTACACGGGGGGGTCCGACTCGAGCGTACACGGGGGGGTCCGACTCGAGCGTACACGGGGGGGTTCGACTCGAGCGTACACGGGGGGGTACGCACCGTACATACACGGGTGGGGGTACGACTCGAACGTACACGGGGGGGTCCGACTCGAGCGTACACGGGGGGGTACGACTCGAACGTACACGGGGGGGTCCGACTCGAGCGTACACGGGGGGGTCCGACTCGAGCGTACACGGGGGGTTCGACTCGAGCGTACACGGGGGGGTTCGACTCGAGCGTACACGGGGGGTACGCACCGTACACGGGTGTACACACAGGGGGGGTCGGCGCGTACCTACAGGGGCTGGGGGGGGGTCGGCCCATACCTACGGGGGCTGGGGGGGTCGGCGCGTACCTACGGGGGCTGGGGGGGGTCGGCGCGTACCTACGGGGGCTGGGGGGGGGTCGGCGCGTACCTACGGGGGCTGGGGGGGGGGTCGGCGCGCACCTACGGGGGCTGGGGGGGGGGGTCGGCGTGCACCTACGGGGGCTGGGGGGGGGGTCGGCGCGCACCTACGGGGGCTGGGGGGGGGTCGGCGCGTACCGGGCCACCTACTCTGGTCGATTCGCGCCGTACTTCGCTTTTGCGGCACTTTTTGGGTGCCGTGAAAATATTGCCGTCCGGACTGCTGTCGGTTCGAATCGTAATTCCTGGTTCGTGAAACGCTGCCTGAAAGCGTCCCGACGTCACGTCGCAGCATTCCCGGATCACATTCGTATGTATATTTTCGTCGGTCGGTGTTTTTTACGATTCGTACGGAAATGGTGTTTCCGTGCGAATCGTAATTCCATGTTTGTACAGTTTTACAACCGGGTACGAGTCGGACGGGGAATTCGCTCCGACCGACGGTTCGTACGCGGTTTTTAACGGATCGTGATCGGCACCTAAGTATGTGTAAGTTTCCGTAGAAGTAAGTGTGGTGGTGTGTGTATAACTGTATATGTAAGTAAATGTATGTTTGATTCTTTATTAGCATGAGTGACTATGTGTGTGAGTAACTCTATGGATGAGTGGCATTGTGTAACAGGATGTATAGGTGTATGAGTACATATGATGAGTGAGTACATGTATGAGTGACTGTATTGGACTGTTGGTGAATGAGTGGATGTGTATGTGGATCTTAGAATTACTGAAGAGGTTGTTGTAACTGGTATTGGTATGTCCTTTGTTTTGAAAATTTTAGTCTCTATTTTTGAATGTGTGTGTCAAAGGTTATATTAGGGTGAGAGGAGGTCTGCCACTCTATCACAAGGATGATGTCATCAGTGATGTCATCAGTGATGTCATTTGAGATGTCATCAGTGATGTCATGAGTGATGTCACTGACCATGTCATGAGTGATGTAATATGTGACGTCATGAGCAGTGCATTGCGGGCGCGCGAGTTATAGTTAGCTGAACTAACTATAACGGGGCAATTTCATTGGTTTTTTACGAGTAAAATGTCCAGCTAACTATAACATGTGTGAAACCTATGGTTTTTTCACTGAATTTCTAAGGTTTTTTAAATGCTAATTCCTAACTATAACGTGTGTGAAACCTATGGTTTTTTCAGTGAATTTGCAAGGTTTTTTAAATGCTAATTCCTAACTATAACGTGTGTGAAACCCATGGTTTTTTCAGTGAATTTGCAAGGTTTTTTAAATGCTAATTTTTTTTTTTTTTTTTTTTTTTTTCTAACATATTTTTAATTTAATTATCTTACCTTTTATAAAGACTATGATTAAATTTTTAAAATTCTTTAATATTTTTTTTTAAATATATTTTTTAAAATAAACATGTAAAATTTATTTGCAGTACTTTTTTTTAAAAAAAAAATATTTTTTTTAGTACGCGTACCGTAAGCTCACGGTAAGCGTACGGTTTACGCAACGTCCGTAATCTATCTACGCTGCTTGCGTATAGTTACGCACTTTGCGTAGCCGCGCGTACTGCGCGTGGGACGCGTGCGCGCTTACGCCACACGCGCACGTTACGCGGAAGTGTCGGGGAGTGACTGTTATGCGCATGCGCGCAAGCGCGTGTCTTTTTTACGCGCATGCGCACTTTTTGCCGTAAGCGTACCGGAAGCGTACGGTAGGTCATGTGATCATGAAACACAACTTTTGATTGGTTGAAACTACTTTCAGTTCTAGAACTCTCCTACACCACACCCATTCCCCTCATTTCTGCTTGTGATCCCTTGGGAGAAGGAGCTGGTTTGTCTTTGGGATACGATGGCAGAACAGCAGAGCTCTTCTGAGAGTGAGGCTAGCACTAGCAGCACTGTCTTGAGGCAGAGATCGAGGAAACAAAAGCCCTCTTATGTATGGGATTATTTTACTTTTCCTGAAGGCCAGCAAAAGGTAAATGCACCCTTAGTGACTTGTAAGCTGTGTAAGCGTGTACTTTCTAGAGGTAATCCTAACAGGAAGTATTCCTTTGGGAATCACACCATGAAGAGACACCTCCAGGATGTACACAGAAGGACACATGGTCATCTTTTTGGAGGTAACTCTTCAGAAAGACGAGCCAGTACATCCACAGTAGCTCAGCCTGAATCATCATCTGCAGGGCTGACTCCTTCTTCTGCAGGTCAGGTGAGCCCTTCATCTGTGGGGGGAGAATCTCCTTTTGCTGGCCCTCTGGAAATGAACCCTCGATTTCGGAAGGTTGATATTCATTGCACATTTTGTAAAGATCTAATTTGCCATAGGGAGACCAGTGTTTCCCTAGTGAACAACAAAATAGATCAGCACATTTGTCGGTTTGAATAATTTTCCCATGCTTCCTTTCCTCTGTCCCTGCATGAACACAACGGTTCTTTTAAGAGCCAACCTTATCTTTCATCTTTTTTTTACATATGTTTTTAAAAACTTTTTTTTATTTTTTTTTACCGTACGCGTACGGTGCGCGTACTTTTTTTTTTTTTTTTTAAAAACAATAAAAATCAATAAACACATTACAAGGTCCTTGAGAGACTACAATTATTATTATTGACTTACCATACTCACTGAAAAAATATTTATTCATTTGTTTTTTTTAAAAATAGTTTTAAAAATGTTTGTAGTTTTCGAAAATTTTCTATATCTATCTGGAAAAAAAGAAAAAAGTATTAATATTTATAAAACATTTTATAATACAGTACACATATTTACATTTTTTTCCCAAAAATATTTTTGCCTTATTTTTGCTGTTTTCAGAATATATTGCATTTCACTATAAATTGTGAAAGCAATTGCATTCATCATTTTACAGCGGGCAAAAAAAAAAAAAACAATCACAAAGATTGTATTAAAAAAGCCCTGATTCTTTTTTTACTTAAACTTAACATTATAGAAATGCATAATATTCTAAAAAAATATCATCTAATACCAATACTTATTTCTTTAAAATACCGTCTGATATGTTTGTTTCAGAAGTATAATCACAATATTATATCTCAAATAACTCCAAAATACATCTGATTTCATTTCCTTTAGACCAAATAGTAATTTTAAATTTTTTTTTGGAATAAATTTCCAACGGTAATCCAATAAAATTCTAAAGTTTAATTTGTCCAGATCTCACCGATTCTCTGTAACATTTTGGTTCACGAAATTTTTTTGAATAATTTATTAAGTCCACAATAGAATTGGTTACTTTTCCGCATGGCCAAATAGTAATTTTTTAAATCATTTTTGAAAAAATTTCCAATGGCAGTCCAATAACATTCCAAAATTTAAAATGTGCAGAAGTTACCGATAATCTCTAAATTATTAGTTTTTCAAAGTTTCATTTAAAATTTAAAAAGTCCACATTACAATTGGTTATCTTTCCATTAGGCCAAATGATAATTTAAAAAATCTTTTTTCTACAAAATTGCAATGGTAATCCAGTAAAATGGTAACATTATTTTGTCGAGATCTTGCCAAATCTGTCTAAAATTTAGGTTTCAGGAAGATTAGATAGGAATTTGCTAAATCAAAAGGCAAACGTTGTTTGAAAATCAATTGGGAATCATTACACAGTGTCCAGCCTTTTTCACATTTAAGATAAACTGTGTAATGTCCAGAAGTAACAGTAGGTCCATCATGAAAAATTATTGCAACAGTTACAAAAGTTTTTCCAGAAATTGATAATTGCTGTCCTGTAAACTTCTTTATTAAAGTATCCAATTTTGAACCATCAGCTCTACATCGTTGCATCATTAAAATTACATACTGTCCGTATTCCTTTAAAATTAATGTTGAAAACATGTCAGAATTACACTCACTACATTTCATGCTATGATTAGCATCTTTAACTAATTTTGCAAAAGTGACTGTTTTGCTCTCTGGCAATGTCAAATAAATAAATCTTTCATTATCAACAATAGAGCCACATATATTATAACAATTATCACAACTATGTTCCCATTTATAAGAGAGACCAAAAAAAATGTCAATGGGAACTCCTTCTTCTTCCACTACCTGAAGAAAATACATCAAAAATTCATGTGCATCTTGCTGTTCATTTTGAGAAAACTGTGTTCGTCCTGAACATACATCTAAAAGTTTTCTAATTTCAGTAGCACTTTCTATTTGAGTTTTATCTTTACTCAGCTTTTGAAAAAGGAGACTCAGCTCTGAACAGAATCTTTTTCCCTGATTTACTATTATCTGCTCTTGCAAACTTTTCAGATAAAATGGTGTCATCAGTGATGTCATCAGTGATGTCATTTGAGATGTCATCAGTGATGTCATGAGTGATGTCACTGACCATGTCATGAGTGATGTAATATGTGACGTCATGAGCAGTGCATTGCGGGCGCGCGAGTTATAGTTAGCTGAACTAACTATAACGGGGCAATTTCATTGGTTTTTTACGAGTAAAATGTCCAGCTAACTATAACATGTGTGAAACCTATGGTTTTTTCACTGAATTTCTAAGGTTTTTTAAATGCTAATTCCTAACTATAACGTGTGTGAAACCTATGGTTTTTTCAGTGAATTTGCAAGGTTTTTTAAATGCTAATTCCTAACTATAACGTGTGTGAAACCCATGGTTTTTTCAGTGAATTTGCAAGGTTTTTTAAATGCTAATTTTTTTTTTTTTTTTTTTTTTCTAACATATTTTTAATTTAATTATCTTACCTTTTATAAAGACTATGATTAAATTTTTAAAATTCTTTAATATTTTTTTTTAAATATATTTTTTAAAATAAACATGTAAAATTTATGTGCAGCACTTTTTTTTAAAAAAAAATATTTTTTTTAGTACGCGTACCGTAAGCTCACGGTAAGCGTACGGTTTACGCAACGTCCGTAATCTATCTACGCTGCTTGCGTATAGTTACGCACTTTGCGTAGCCGCGCGTACTGCGCGTGGGACGCGTGCGCGCTTACGCCACACGCGCACGTTACGCGGAAGTGTCGGGGAGTGACTGTTATGCGCATGCGCGCAAGCGCGTGTCTTTTTTACGCGCATGCGCACTTTTTGCCGTAAGCGTACCGTAAGCGTACGGTAGGTCATGTGATCATGAAACACAACTTTTGATTGGTTGAAACTACTTTCAGTTCTAGAACTCTCCTACACCACACCCATTCCCCTCATTTCTGCTTGTGATCCCTTGGGAGAAGGAGCTGGTTTGTCTTTGGGATACGATGGCAGAACAGCAGAGCTCTTCTGAGAGTGAGGCTAGCACTAGCAGCACTGTCTTGAGGCAGAGATCGAGGAAACAAAAGCCCTCTTATGTATGGGATTATTTTACTTTTCCTGAAGGCCAGCAAAAGGTAAATGCACCCTTAGTGACTTGTAAGCTATGTAAGCGTGTACTTTCTAGAGGTAATCCTAACAGGAAGTATTCCTCTGGGAATCACACCATGAAGAGACACCTCCAGGATGTACACAGAAGGACACATGGTCATCTTTTTGGAGGTAACTCTTCAGAAAGACGAGCCAGTACATCCACAGTAGCTCAGCCTGAACCATCATCTGCAGGGCTGACTCCTTCTTCTGCAGGTCAGGTGAGCCCTTCATCTGTGGGGGGAGAATCTCCTTTTGCTGGCCCTCTGGAAATGAACCCTCGATTTCGGAAGGTTGATATTCATTGCACATTTTGTAAAGATCTAATTTGCCATAGGGAGACCAGTGTTTCCCTAGTGAACAACAAAATAGATCAGCACATTTGTCGCTTTGAATAATTTTCCCATGCTTCCTTTCCTCTGTCCCTGCATGAACACAACGGTTCTTTTAAGAGCCAACCTTATCTTTCATCTTTTTTTTACATATGTTTTTAAAAACTTTTTTTTATTTTTTTTTACCGTACGCGTACGGTGCGCGTCCTTTTTTTTTTTTTTTTTAAAAAAAACAATAAAAATCAATAAACACATTACAAGGTCCTTGAGAGACTACAATTATTATTATTGACTTACCATACTCACTGAAAAAATATTTATTCATTTGTTTTTTAAAAAAATAGTTTTAAAAATGTTTGTAGTTTTCGAAAATTTTCTATATCTATCTGGAAAAAAAGAAAAAAGTATTAATATTTATAAAACATTTTATAATACAGTACACATATTTACATTTTTTTCCCAAAAATATTTTTGCCTTATTTTTGCTGTTTTCAGAATATATTGCATTTCACTATAAATTGTGAAAGCAATTGCATTCATCATTTTACAGCGGGCAAAAAAAAAATAACAATCACAAAGATTGTATTAAAAAAGCCCTGATTCTTTTTTTACTTAAACTTAACATTATAGAAATGCATAATATTCTAAAAAAATATCATCTAATACCAATACTTATTTCTTTAAAATACCGTCTGATATGTTTGTTTCAGAAGTATAATCACTATATTATATCTCAAATAACTCCAAAATACATCTGATTTCATTTCCTTTAGACCAAATAGTAATTTAAAATTTTTTTGGGGAATAAATTTCCAACGGTAATCCAATAAAATTCTAAAGTTTAATTTGTCCAGATCTCACCGATTCTCTGTAACATTTTGGTTCACGAAAATTTTTTGAATAATTTATTAAGTCCACAATAGAATTGGTTACTTTTCCGCATGGCCAAATAGTAATTTTTTAAATCATTTTTGAAAAAATTTCCAATGGCAGTCCAATAACATTCCAAAATTTAAAATGTGCAGAAGTTACCGATAATCTCTAAATTATTAGTTTTTCAAAGTTTCATTTAAAATTTAAAAAGTCCACATTACAATTGGTTATCTTTCCATTAGGCCAAATGATAATTTAAAAAATCTTTTTTCTACAAAATTGCAATGGTAATCCAGTAAAATGGTAAAATTATTTTGTCGAGATCTTGCCAAATCTGTCTAAAATTTAGGTTTCAGGAAGATTAGATAGGAATTTGCTAAATCAAAAGGCAAACGTTGTTTGAAAATCAATTGGGAATCATTACACAGTGTCCAGCCTTTTTCACATTTAAGATAAACTGTGTAATGTCCAGAAGTAACAGTAGGTCCATCATGAAAAATTATTGCAACAGTTACAAAAGTTTTTCCAGAAATTGATAATTGCTGTCCTGTAAACTTCTTTATTAAAGTATCCAATTTTGAACCATCAGCTCTACATCGTTGCATCATTAAAATTACATACTGTCCGTATTCCTTTAAAATTAATGTTGAAAACATGTCAGAATTACACTCACTACATTTCATGCTATGATTAGCATCTTTAACTAATTTTGCAAAAGTGACTGTTTTACTCTCTGGCAATGTCAAATAAATAAATCTTTCATTATCAACAATAGAGCCACATATATTATAACAATTATCACAACTATGTTCCCATTTATAAGAGAGACCAAAAAAAATGTCAATGGGAACTCCTTCTTCTTCCACTACCTGAAGAAAATACATCAAAAATTCATGTGCATCTTGCTGTTCATTTTGAGAAAACTGTGTTCGTCCTGAACATAAATCTAAAAGTTTTCTAATTTCAGTAGCACTTTCTATTTGAGTTTTATCTTTACTCAGCTTTTGAAAAAGGAGACTCAGCTCTGAACAGAATCTTTTTCCCTGATTTACTATTATCTGCTCTTGCAAACTTTTCAGATAAAATGGTGTCATCAGTGATGTCATCAGTGATGTCATTTGAGATGTCATCAGTGATGTCATGAGTGATGTCACTGACCATGTCATGAGTGATGTAATATGTGACGTCATGAGCAGTGCATTGCGGGCGCGCGAGTTATAGTTAGCTGAACTAACTATAACGGGGCAATTTCATTGGTTTTTTACGAGTAAAATGTCCAGCTAACTATAACATGTGTGAAACCTATGGTTTTTTCACTGAATTTCTAAGGTTTTTTAAATGCTAATTCCTAACTATAACGTGTGTGAAACCTATGGTTTTTTCAGTGAATTTGCAAGGTTTTTTAAATGCTAATTCCTAACTATAACGTGTGTGAAACCCATGGTTTTTTCAGTGAATTTGCAAGGTTTTTTAAATGCTAATTTTTTTTTTTTTTTTTTTCTAACATATTTTTAATTTAATTATCTTACCTTTTATAAAGACTATGATTACATTTTTAAAATTCTTTAATATTTTTTTTTAAATATATTTTTTAAAATAAACATGTAAAATTTATTTGCAGTACTTTTTTTTAAAAAAAAATATTTTTTTTAGTACGCGTACCGTAAGCTCACGGTAAGCGTACGGTTTACGCAACGTCCGTAATCTATCTACGCTGCTTGCGTATAGTTACGCACTTTGCGTAACCGCGCGTACTGCGCGTGGGACGCGTGCGCGCTTACGCCACACGCGCACGTTACGCGGAAGTGTCGGGGAGTGACTGTTATGCGCATGCGCGCAAGCGCGTGTCTTTTTTACGCGCATGCGCACTTTTTGCCGTAAGCGTACCGTAAGCGTACGGTAGGTCATGTGATCATGAAACACAACTTTTGATTGGTTGAAACTACTTTCAGTTCTAGAACTCTCCTACACCACACCCATTCCCCTCATTTCTGCTTGTGATCCCTTGGGAGAAGGAGCTGGTTTGTCTTTGGGATACGATGGCAGAACAGCAGAGCTCTTCTGAGAGTGAGGCTAGCACTAGCAGCACTGTCTTGAGGCAGAGATCGAGGAAACAAAAGCCCTCTTATGTATGGGATTATTTTACTTTTCCTGAAGGCCAGCAAAAGTTAAATGCACCCTTAGTGACTTGTAAGCTGTGTAAGCGTGTACTTTCTAGAGGTAATCCTAACATGAAGTATTCCTTTGGGAATCACACCATGAAGAGACACCTCCAGGATGTACACAGAAGGACACATGGTCATCTTTTTGGAGACGAGCCAGTACATCCACAGTAGCTCAGCCTGAACCATCATCTGCAGGGCTGACTCCTTCTTCTGCAGGTCAGGTGAGCCCTTCATCTGTGGGGGGAGAATCTCCTTTTGCTGGCCCTCTGGAAATGAACCCTCGATTTCGTAAAGATCTAATTTGCCATAGGAAGACCAGTGTTTCCCTAGTGAACAACAAAATAGATCAGCACATTTGTCGCTTTGAATAATTTTCCCATGCTTCCTTTCCTCTGTCCCTGCATGAACACAACGGTTCTTTTAAGAGCCAACCTTATCTTTCATCTTTTTTTTACATATGTTTTTAAAAACTTTTTTTTTTTTTTTTTTACCGTACGCGTACGGTGCGCGTACTTTTTTTTTTTTTTTTTTAAAAAACAATAAAAATCAATAAACACATTACAAGGTCCTTGAGAGACTACAATTATTATTATTGACTTACCATACTCACTGAAAAAATATTTATTCATTTGTTTTTAAAAAAAATAGTTTTAAAAATGTTTGTAGTTTTCGAAAATTTTCTATATCTATCTGGAAAAAAAGAAAAAAGTATTAATATTTATAAAACATTTTATAATACAGTACACATATTTACATTTTTTTCCCAAAAATATTTTTGCCTTATTTTTGCTGTTTTCAGAATATATTGCATTTCACTATAAATTGTGAAAGCAATTGCATTCATCATTTTACAGCGGGCAAAAAAAAATAACAATCACAAAGATTGTATTAAAAAAGCCCTGATTCTTTTTTTACTTAAACTTAACATTATAGAAATGCATAATATTCTAAAAAAATATCATCTAATACCAATACTTATTTCTTTAAAATACCGTCTGATATGTTTGTTTCAGAAGTATAATCACAATATTATATCTCAAATAACTCCAAAATACATCTGATTTCATTTCCTTTAGACCAAATAGTAATTTTAAATTTTTTTTTGGAATAAATTTCCAACGGTAATCCAATAAAATTCTAAAGTTTAATTTGTCCAGATCTCACCGATTCTCTGTAACATTTTGGTTCACGAAATTTTTTTGAATAATTTATTAAGTCCACAATAGAATTGGTTACTTTTCCGCATGGCCAAATAGTAATTTTTTAAATCATTTTTGAAAAAATTTCCAATGGCAGTCCAATAACATTCCAAAATTTAAAATGTGCAGAAGTTACCGATAATCTCTAAATTATTAGTTTTTCAAAGTTTCATTTAAAATTTAAAAAGTCCACATTACAATTGGTTATCTTTCCATTAGGCCAAATGATAATTTAAAAAATCTTTTTTCTACAAAATTGCAATGGTAATCCAGTAAAATGGTAAAATTATTTTGTCGAGATCTTGCCAAATCTGTCTAAAATTTAGGTTTCAGGAAGATTAGATAGGAATTTGCTAAATCAAAAGGCAAACGTTGTTTGAAAATCAATTGGGAATCATTACACAGTGTCCAGCCTTTTTCACATTTAAGATAAACTGTGTAATGTCCAGAAGTAACAGTAGGTCCATCATGAAAAATTATTGCAACAGTTACAAAAGTTTTTCCAGAAATTGATAATTGCTGTCCTGTAAACTTCTTTATTAAAGTATCCAATTTTGAACCATCAGCTCTACATCGTTGCATCATTAAAATTACATACTGTCCGTATTCCTTTAAAATTAATGTTGAAAACATGTCAGAATTACACTCACTACATTTCATGCTATGATTAGCATCTTTAACTAATTTTGCAAAAGTGACTGTTTTACTCTCTGGCAATGTCAAATAAATAAATCTTTCATTATCAACAATAGAGCCACATATATTATAACAATTATCACAACTATGTTCCCATTTATAAGAGAGACCAAAAAAAATGTCAATGGGAACTCCTTCTTCTTCCACTACCTGAAGAAAATACATCAAAAATTCATGTGCATCTTGCTGTTCATTTTGAGAAAACTGTGTTCGTCCTGAACATACATCTAAAAGTTTTCTAATTTCAGTAGCACTTTCTATTTGAGTTTTATCTTTACTCAGCTTTTGAAAAAGGAGACTCAGCTCTGAACAGAATCTTTTTCCCTGATTTACTATTATCTGCTCTTGCAAACTTTTCAGATAAAATGCAACATTCAGCACTACATTTGCGTAGCAGTTGACACCAGAGCTATTTTCAAAATGACATCCTACAACCTGTTCTTCATTTTCCTTTTTCTTTTTGCTTGCAATTACATCACTCCTCTTTTTTTTCCTCTTCTCTACATCTTCATTACAGATATTCTCATTTTTTCTTTTACGAGAAACTACACGTTTCTCCAACACAGGATACTGACCTAAATGAGGAGCATAGCTTCTTCTTAATCTATTATACTCCTTTACACAGTTTGTATCAGCACTAACTTTTGAGTCATCAAAGTCTATCATGAATAAACCTGATAATGTTTTCACTCGTGACAAAGCTACATATGCCATACCTTCTTTGAACACAGTTGAACCAATGTTCACAAATGCACAATCTACAGTCAATCCTTGAGACTTGTGAATAGTTACAGCATATGCTAGAGAAAACGGAAACTGCTTCCTACGTACATATAAGTCTTTCACAAGCATAAAACGTACTGTACAACGACAAATATCTTTAACTTCTTCTATCTGATCAAATTTTATTTTTAAACATTCAACTCCTTCTTTTTTCTGGTAATTAATAAAACCCACAACTCTTCCCATTGCTCCATTAACTAAACCTTTTTCAACATCCAAATTTCTCCTTAAAAATACTCTACAGTTCATGCAAACATATAGATTTTTTTCTAATCCAGCTGTTTTGGAGATGTTCTTCTCTAGTGAGTCCAATTTATTTTTCAGTTTGCCTGTTACTGTGACACTAATTCTTCCATCCTCAATTTTGTCCACTGCTTCCAATTTCCTGATCTCTTCCTTTTCCAATTTCAAAAGCTCCTCATTGAATATTGAGCATTCACGTAGAGTTGGCATTAAGCAGATGACACTTTTGTTTTCTGCAATGTTCTTGTATATCTTCTCTGCAACTATTTCTTCCTTTGGAAATAAATTATGTAGCAGCCGACTCTGTAATGTTTTTTTGCCAACTTCTGTGAGTAGTCCAATCCTGATATATTTCAGAATACTTCCATATTCTTCATCGCTTGCTTGCCTCATATTAGTAGTAAGTTCCTTGTACTCAAAGAAGGACCAAATATTTGTATTTCCGATGCTTCCCAATGACTTCTTCGTGTCTTCATGTGTGACAGTATTAAACACTGGTTGTCCTTTAACTGGAGTAAGCTGCAGAAGATCTCCAAAAACTATGACGTGTTTTCCACCAAATAACATGTCATAGTCTGTCTTCAAAATTTGCTGCATTCTTAAATGCACAAAGGCAAGCATTAAGTTTGACACCATGCTCACCTCATCAATAATGAGAACTTGCATCTTCTTCAATACTCTTGAAACTTCCAAGGATGCTTCTCCAGTTAGCTTGTTGAATTGTATTTTGTTCTCATGCTCCACTGGTAACATTAGCAAACGATGTAAAGTGATTCCTTTTATGTTATATGCTGCTAACCCAGTTGGAGCAGTAACCACACAAGACAAAGTAGAATCCGTTTTTTGCTGTAGGTAACTTCTGATGACTTTTATTAGGAAACTTTTTCCAGTTCCAGCTTGTCCGCTTACATACATCCTGATTGGATGAAATGATGTGCATGAGCACTGTTTTTTTGCATGTAGAAATCCGTGATCAATTTTGTTTTTGATCTCTTCATAAATTTGTTGCTGCTCTTGATTCAGTTGTCTTTCCAAATTTTCTAAGTCTATAAATTCTTCTTGAGCTTGATTCATAGCCGTTTCCACTTCATTCATGGCTATTGATGCTTCATTTTCAATGATTGGTTGTCCTAGGGGATCTTGACTGAGTGTTCCTGAACTTTGGCTGTCCTGAGAACTATCTCTAGCGATTTCTGCTGCAATTGTAGTTTCCTGATCAATTTCTTCATTTAACATTTGCAGATAAGTTGAGAATGTACTGCATTGTATGCTGTCTTTGCAAGCATTAAAAGAATCTTCATAGCTCTGGAATTCTCCCAGTAGTTCATCCTCTGTACGCCATGGTTTAAACAACTGTAAAAGAGCCAAGTAGTAAAATTCCTTCTTGTCAGTAGTGTCGCAACTCAGCTTCCGGTGATTTATCAAACTTCCTTTTGTTTGCTTCACCAAACATCCTTCTTCACCAACGACTTTATATTTTCCATTATTGATGTCTTCTGTGGCTTTCCGTGAATAAATGTAGTTCTGCAGCACTTCATAGAGACACATGTTCTCCAGATGTTGACTTCTCTTGGGATAATATGTGTCCAACATGTTTGTTTTCAAAATATCTGTACTTTCTGGGTCATTCTCGGCCAAATATTCAATTTCTCCTACAGATTTCAGTACCCGATTTCTCATTGCTGCAAGGCCTAAACTTGCCCAAATTATTCTTCTTGACTTCGAGTAGAGACTTGCAGAAGATAACCTATCTGAACATTCGTAGGATCCAATTTCTCGATGCGATAACATCTTCAAACTGAAACTGTACAGCTTCTTACTGACAGTCTTCTCGTGAGAAATCTCTTCCCACATTTCCTTCAATTCTGTTTTTTCTGATTTCGTAATGTAAGACGTTACATATCGAGCAACAGCAATGGAATTGTCAGCTACATACTGTATATCCATGTTAGCGTTCCACATGGATAAAATGACTGGGTTGTAGTCATTTATATTTTTTGATTCTTCTTTTCTTTTTAGGTTGTAGGTATTCTTAGGTGATTTTCTTGTGACAGTATGTCTCACAGCTGACATAAAACTGTTGACTCTTCCATTTGAAAGAACAGGTCTAGGAAATCCAAATCGACATTTAGTGTAGTATTTTTCTTTGCTCTTGTATTTCCGTCGACAGTATTTTCCACACCGATGACTTTGGAAACGTAAAACTTGCTCCTTTTTCTTGTTCTCTTCTGTGCTTTTTGGTATAGCACATGTTGCATATTCTTCAATGTAAGATAACACTGCTTCATCAGCATCTGTTCCAAACTTTGGGGCATCCTTGATCCACAACAGCATATGAATATGAGGAGCACCTCTTGCCTGGTACTCTTTTCTCCAAAAGAAATCCACTACTTCTCCAAGGGGTGGATTTTTTTTATTGCAGATGAAGGACATCATAGCCTCAAATCTATGATTGAAATATCTGCAAACATTAACCGGATCCAATGAGCACAGTTCTCCTGCTGTCTTGTATTCGATGTTTTTAATGTTTGAATTGGCCTCTCGTAGAAAATCCAGTAAATCATCCCAAGCGTACTCGGCACAGCTTAGGGTAAGGAACCATGTTGGTGTTCCTAAATTCCGTAACATGCATTTTAGTTCACCATGGCGTTGGTACCAATATTCATTTGTCCCACGCTGACAAGCCATCAGATTGATCAGTTGTGTTTCCAAATGATCATCTCGGTGCTGCACTTTCTCCATAAAATCCTTAGCAGACACATTTTGTAAATGTACTCCACTTTTTAAAATGTGATTTACTGCATAAGACAGTGCAGACAAGTCGCTTTCAAATAAAAGATGGAACAAATAAGGAATACTTTGTCGAAATCTGGGATCTTCAGCATATAGTCTTGTAGTCCGATACTCAGAAGCTGGAATCTGTTCTGGACGTTCATCGTATCGTCCTCCTTTTCCTTTAGGAAACAGCTGGGGAAAACATCGAGCTTCCAAGCTCTCCTCCCATACACTCACGGGACTTCCTTTTGCTTTCTTCATCTGAAAGAGATCAATATTGTCTCCCATAACTTCTTTCGAATGAAGAGGATGTATGCTAAAATGTTCATAAATTTCTTCTTCCTTTGACTTGTCCACTTTTTCAATTTGTCCAGTTGGTATTTCTGTGTCTTCTTGTAAATCTTCTTCTTCTTCTTCTTCTAAATAAATTGATTCATACCATTTGTTATTTTTTTTCAAATACAAATTTGCTCTTTGTACTTTCCGCACATCTACCAGCTCCTGCCAAATCTTCTTATTCTTTGTAGGTACACCATTAACCAGAATAATTAATGGTTCAGTTTCCAAAGTATCCGCATCAATAGTTTCCATATTTTTTTTCAAATCCAAGGGCAAATACACCACTCTACCTTTTAAACCTCTCAGTAAATCTGAAGGAGGTAATTTACCAGTTTTGGGCTCCATACGTACTATGGTCTGGAACGGATGAACACATTGAATGAGTATAGACTCATATGTATTTAATTCAGAAAGTTCAGCAGGAATAGCATCCAATTCTAAATTATTATGTACAGCTCTGGTTGGCATTCTATTTTCCTCTAACTTGTTGTAACAGTATTTACAAATACGCTGATCTTCACCCAATTCAAAACAATTTTCTAGAAATATATATGTGGCAAAATCCTTCCACTTATAATTATCTTCATTTTCACTCTTTCTGTAGAGATCAACATTCCTAGTTTGTTTTCTATAATGAGTTCTGCGGCAACAAATACAAGTAAAATTTGGTCTTTCATTAGAGACTATTGCAAATTTTGTTATGTGATCATTAAATGTGTTACTTACAGAGGGTTCTACATTCTCTTCCACTTCTTCCTCATTTACTGTGTCCTTCTCTGCACTGTTTTGTTCAGGACCAAAGTAACAAAACTGAATTTCATCAACAACCTTCTCTACATCTGATACTGTTCCTCGGAACAGAGCCCTATTCAATTCATTTAACTTTATTGCTGGACTTTTGGCAAAATACAACCGTCTCACAAACTTTCTCATTTCAGTATGATGAACAGCCAGCATCCTAAAATGATGGAAAACACTATTGCACACTTTTCTAGATAGACAAGCCAGAGAATGACCCTGCAAACCAGTATTCTCTCTCACTCTGCATGGATCCAGACTTTGAAGCACCTTAATCTTCTGTTTTACACTTTTTTTACTATATTCTCTTAGAATCTCACGAAATTTGTCAATAGATTCCTGACGCACAGTGCAAATACTACTACAATTCCAAGTGTACACTGGGGCTTTAGGACGTCTCCCCATTGCCTCATCTGCCATCACTTGTACCTCATCTCTTGGAACCATTATCTCCTTCTCCATTATGCAACCATTTGTTACTTCGTATGAACGACCTCTGGTGTCAACTGCATGCAGCAAACTATTACTTTGAAAATAGCTCTCTTCATTAAAAAAAGGTTCACTACTTGAACTATGCATCCACTTTCCTAAAAACACTTTACAAAAGTTTGTTCTGTTCACTACTCTTTTCCTTTTGCTATGTGATTTCAGTACATTAACCATTTTGTCTAATGTACGCATCCTATTCAAAATTAATATGAATAGTTTCCTTTTTAATTCTAATGCCTTTGCTGCAATGGCTTCAATTTCTTTTTTTCTCTTGTAATATTTTGCCTTTTGCTTATATTTCTTCACATCCTTTATCAAATTGGACATAACTCTTCTCTGAAACATTTTTCTACGTATCTCTTTAAACGCTGTTTTTCTGTTTATGTAAATCTTTTCAGTTGCAGAAGGTATATTTGCATTAACTAAATTCTCAATTTTTTCCTGTTCTGTTCGTTTCGTAACATTCTTTCCAGTACAGACATTTTGTACATTTTTCCTTGTTTTGAATATATTTTTAAGAAATTGTTTTTTCTGCTTACCAGAAGATTTTTTCTTTTTCCCAACATGAGCATCTTCTACTAACTTTGGTCCTCCAGTTGTCTTCAAATATAGTTTTTTTTTAGCGTTTTTTGAACTCTGGATTTTGTAGGCATCTTAAATTTTGTTCACTGCTCTTCAGCAATACCTGAAAAAAACTAAAAAAAAATTCCTTTATTGTATTTAAATATATTACTACATTTCTTTTCACAATAGTCACAAAACGAAATTTCTATGCCAATTTGAATGCACACTAACTGCTCTTTTTTTTGGGCAAGTGAAAATCACTTTTACAAACTGTCACATTATGAAACCACTTTTCAGATTTTTTAAAAAGCCCATGTCCAGACTGCTACACTACAGCAAGGGCAACCAGCCTTAGTGATGCTGAATGTATTTGCATTACAGACTGAAACCTGAAAACCCCACTCGCTTGTAAATACTGTGCATGATTATACATGGCAAGCACATGGGTGTGTGCTAAGAGTCTGCTTCTTCCCCCAAAAATTCGCTCCCCCTTTCCATCTAATGCAACTGTGAAATCACCAGAGCAATACGCAATAAATCTCTGCCTATAATTCCTCTCTGCACACAGAGTCATGTTTTCACATTAGTCCCAAAACGAAATTTCTTTGCCAATTTGAAAGCACACTTACTGCTCTTTTTTTTTCGGGGCAAGTGAAAATCACTTTTACAGACTGACACATTATGAAACCACTTTTTTTGATTTATTTAAATGCACATGTCCAAACTGTTTTTTCAGACCACCACCATGTGTATTCTCGGTGACTGCCTACACTCCAGCAAGGGCAACCAGCCTTAGTGATGCTGAATGTATTTGCATTACAGACTGAAACCTGAAAACCCCACTCGCTTGTAAATACTGTGCATGACTATACATGGCAAGCACATGGGTGTGTGCTAAGACTCTACTTCTTCCCCCAAAAATTCGCTCCCCCTTTCCATCTAATGCAACTGTGAAATCACCAGAGCAATACGCAATAAATCTCTGCCTATAATTCCTCTCTGCACACAGAGTCATGTTTTCACATTAGTCCCAAAACGAAATTTCTTTGCCAATTTGAAAGCACACTTACTGCTCTTTTTTTTTTCGGGGCAAGTGAAAATCACTTTTTACAAGTGAAAATCACTTTTACAGACTGACACATTATGAAACCACTTTTTTTGATTTATTTAAATGCACATGTCCAAACTGTTTTTTCAGACCACCACCATGTGTATTCTCGGTGACTGCCTACACTCCAGCAAGGGCAACCAGCCTTAGTGATGCTGAATATATTTGCATTACAGACTGAAACCTGAAAACCCCACTCGCTGGTAAATACTGTGCATGACTATACATGGCAAGCACATGGGTGTGTGCTAAGACTCTGCTTCTTTCTCCAAAAATTCGCTCCCCCCTTCCATCTAATGCAACTGTGAAATCACCAGAGCAATACGCAATAAATCTCTGCCTATAATTCCTCTCTGCACACAGAGTCATGTTTTCACATTAGTCACAAAACGAAATTTCTTTGCCAATTTGAATGCACACTAACTGCTCTTTTTTTTGGGCAACTGAAAATCACTTTTACAAACTGTCACATTATGAAACCACTTTTCAGATTTTTTAAAAAGCCCATGTCCAGACTGCTACACTACAGCAAGGGCAACCAGCCTTAGTGATGCTGAATGTATTTGCATTACAGACTGAAACCTGAAAACCCCACTCGCTTGTAAATACTGTGCATGATTATACATGGCAAGCACATGGGTGTGTGCTAAGAGTCTGCTTCTTCCCCCAAAAATTCGCTCCCCCTTTCCATCTAATGCAACTGTGAAATCACCAGAGCAATACGCAATAAATCTCTGACTATAATTCCTCTCTGCACACAGAGTCATGTTTTCACATTAGTCCCAAAACGAAATTTCTTTGCCAATTTGAAAGCACACTTACTGCTCTTTTTTTTTCGGGGCAAGTGAAAATCACTTTTACAGACTGACACATTATGAAACCACTTTTTTTGATTTATTTAAATGCACATGTCCAAACTGTTTTTTCAGACCACCACCATGTGTATTCTCGGTGACTGCCTACACTCCAGCAAGGGCAACCAGCCTTAGTGATGCTGAATGTATTTGCATTACAGACTGAAACCTGAAAACCCCACTCGCTTGTAAATACTGTGCATGACTATACATGGCAAGCACATGGGTGTGTGCTAAGACTCTGCTTCTTCCCCCAAAAATACGCTCCCCCTTTCCATCTAATGTAACTGTGAAATCACCAGAGCAATACGCAATAAATCTCTGCCTATAATTCCTCTCTGCACACAGAGTCATGATTTCACATTAGTCCCAAAACGAAATTTCTTTGCCAATTTGAAAGCACACTTACTGCTCTTTTTTTTTTCGGGGCAAGTGAAAATCACTTTTTACAAGTGAAAATCACTTTTACAGACTGACACATTATGAAACCACTTTTTTTGATTTATTTAAATGCACATGTCCAAACTGTTTTTTCAGACCACCACCATGTGTATTCTCGGTGACTGCCTACACTCCAGCAAGGGCAACCAGCCTTAGTAATGCTGAATGTATTTGCATTACAGACTGAAACCTGAAAACCCCACTCGCTTGTAAATACTGTGCATGATTCTACATGAAAAGCAGCTGGGTGTGTGCTAAGACTCTGCTTCTTCCTCCAAAAATTCGCTCCCCCTTTCCATCTAATGCAACTGTGAAATCACCAGAGCAATACGCAATAAATCTCTGCCTATAATTCCTCTCTGCACACAGAGTCATGTTTTCACATTAGTCACAAAACGAAATTTCTTTGCCAATTTGAAAGCACACTTACTGCTCTTTTTTTTGGGCAAGTGAAAATCACTTTTACAGACTGACACATTATGAAACCTCCATGTGTAACTACAACAAAAACAATTTCCATTTCTATTATTCATTTCTTAAGTTACCACATACATCCCCTCTCAAACTGTAAACTCACCTTTAAAATTAGTTAGTTGTGAAAGAAATGTGACACTCAAACAGCAGATTATCAGAGCCAGGATCTCTGTTGTGTTCACCTCTCTCCTCTCAGCAGAACCAGATAATGGCAAACTTTCCCTCTATTTTTCCACACATATACTTGTAAGTTTCAAATCTCAGTGCTTCCCCCTTTTTTTCAAATGTAATCACACATTTCTATTGGTTGAAAACCAACCCTTTTCCAAAAGTACCCTTCCCCCAACTTGACTTCTGCCTAGTACCCTTCCCCCAACTTGACTTCTGCCTGCTACCATAGCAACAGCTCATGGAACACTGCTGTGTTGAGTTAGGTCAGAAGTTCGCCAAACAATGTTTCAATTCCACAGAGCAAGAGTGCTTGACTTTTCAAACCTAACAGCAAATCCATAGTACTGTTCTTTGGTTACACATTTTTTTTTACCAATACAAAACATGCTTCTATTAATTTACACATACAGCCAATCAGTTCTTTTTGTTTTGAAAAAAATATGTATGCCTCCATTTCCAAACTGTCTTTCTTTTCATATTGCCATTCTACTGAAAGACACCTCCTGAGTGCATCCAGTTCTCCTTTGAAGATGTTCACAGTGTGGATTGTAGGGCACAGCTATGTCTTCTGGAGTGAAAAGTTTGCAGAGAAAACAGGTAACAAGAGCCAATCAGAATCGCGCTCGCGCACGCCACCGTACGCTTACCGTAAGCGTACGGTAAGCGTACCGTAAGCGGGCTCAGATATATATATTGATTTAAAGGCTATTTTCTCAGAATCTACTGAACAGATTTACACCAAACCTACAAAAGTCACTTCCTTGACCTAGGGACTACCTCTCTGCCAAATTTTGAGTAATTCTGTTCAGCCGTTCGGGCTGTAGCTCGTTCTAAAGGTCCTATGGAAAAATGCATGGGAAAAAACGCGTTTTGGGACCCCCCTTTTATCTCAGCCCCCGCTAGACGGATCCCCCCGAGACTTTCAGGGTAGGAGCGGAGCGTAGCGCCCCACCTATTTCGAGAAATTCGCGAGGATTCATCGACCGGCGCCAAAGTTATTCAAAATAGAATGTTGAGGTTTTCCTATGGAAACGTGGTCCTAACTATAACTACCTACTGGCGACCGCCAGTAGGTAATATATATTACCTACTGGCGGTCGCCAGTAGGTAGTTATAGTTAGGACCACGTTTCCATAGGAAATCCGCAACATTCTATTTTGAATAACTTTTGCGCCGGTCGACGAATCCTCGTGAATGTTTCAAAATAGGTGGGGCGCTACGCTCCGCTCCTACCCTGAAAGTCTCGGGGGGATTCGTTAAGCGGGGGCTGAGATAAAAGGGGGGTCCCAAAACGCGTTTTTCCCATGCATTTTTCCATAGGACCTTTAGACACAGCTACAGCCCGAACGGCTGAACAGAATTACTTGAAATTTGGCAGAGAGGTAGTCCTCAGGTCAAGGAAGTGCCTTTTGTAGGTTTGGTGTAAATCTGTTCAGTAGATTCTGAGAAAATAGCCTTTAAATCAATATATATATCTGTGACAGCTTACGGTGCGCTTACGGTGCGCTTACCGTACGCGTACGGTGACGTGCGCAAGCGCGATTCTGATTGGCTCTTAGATCTTAGTAAACATTCGAATCGGCCGAAACCAGGAAGCGGCGGCCGCCATTTTCTCTCTCGCACTCTGAGTGGGGCAGCATAAATGAAGCCCAAAAATGTGTAAAGGGGCAGTATATTGAGATAATAATCACCCAGCAGTGATATACGGGCCCCCAAACAACCCCCAAGGCCAAAAAAAAAATTTGTTTTTTTTTCGAAAAATCGCCGATTACGCTTACCGTACGTGTACGGTAAAAATTTGGTTAAAAATAAAAAATTATCCACACTCTCCCCACCCGATGTGCAAATGGTGCCTGAAGGGCACCATTTGTGCATGGCATATCAAACCAATGAAAATAATGAACAAAACATTTCACAACGATGCGCATAATATGTCCCCCATGTGCGCACGGTGCGCGAAGCGCATCGTGCGTACATGGACCATCCCACATAATGTGGGCACGCGGTGCGCGCAGCGCACCGCGTGACCACCGTGCGTGCATGGCACTAACTGCGTAAAGTGGGCGCGCGGTGCGCGAAGCGCACCGCGTGCTCACTGTGCGTGCACGGTGCGCGAAGCGCACGGTGCGCGCACGGAACGAACTGCGTTAACTGGGCGCGCACGCCACGAATGGCGTAAAGTAAGTTAGCATTTTAAAAAACGTACAAATTCACTGAAAAAACCATAGGTTTCACACACGTTATAGTTAGGAATTAGCATTTAAAAAACCTTGCAAATTCACTGAAAAAACCATAGGTTTCACACATGTTATAGTTAGCTGTACATTTTACTGATAAAAAACCAATGAAATTCCCCCGTTATAGTTACTGTAGGCAACTATAACTCACGCGACCGTAATCCTCTGCTGATGACATATGTGTCTTTATGAAAAAAAAATATTTGTAATATATGTATAGCTAAAATTTAATGGAAGAAGACATGGGCAAATAAGTGTCTAAATACAGTATTAGCATCAGCAGAGGATTACGGTCGCGTGAGTTATAGTTGCCTACAGTAACTATAACGGGGGAATTTCATTGGTTTTTTATCAGTAAAATGTACAGCTAACTATAACATGTGTGAAACCTATGGTTTTTTCAGTGAATTTTATATATATATATATATATATATATATATATATATATATATATATATATATATATATATATATATATATATATATATATATATATATATTTATATATATATATATATATCAAGCTCCTGGTTGACACACGCAGTTTGGAAGGCACTCGAGCAGCTGCGTAAGGCTCAACCTGTTCCTTAAATCACTGGTACGGGCAGCATCCGCCTGCAAGCAGAAATAAATGCAAATCACTTTTTTGCCTGACGCGTTTCGTTTATTAACTTCTTCAGAGGCAGTACCATGATGAACACTCCCCCATTGCTTTTAATGTCTATTTCATCTGCCACGCCCAGATGGGCTGTCCGAATGGAACTGTGGTGATTGCTGGGAAATGGAGTGTCCGAAATTAATCCTCAGATGGAAGCACATTTCTTTAAGCTCTGGATGAGCCCCCACAAGCGTTACTGTCCTCAATCCAGCACAGTTGCCCCATGATCAGGTAGGTAAATACCATCCACATGGCCCCCAATATTCGCGGGGTGGTGCCCTTCCGACGGCCGTGTAGCCGCCAAAACATCAAGCTCCTGGTTGACACACGCAGTTTGGAAGGCACTCGAGCAGCTGCGTAAGGCTCAACCTGTTCCTTAAATCACTGGTACGGGCAGCCTCCGCCTGCAAGCAGAAATAAATGCAAATCACTTTTTTGCCTTACGCGTTTCGTTTATTAACTTCTTCAGAGGCAGTACCATGATGAACACTCCCCCATTGCTTTTAATGTCTATTTCATCTGCCACGCCCAGATGGGCTGTCCGAATGGAACTGTGGTGATTGCTGGGAAATGGAGTGTCCGAAATTAATCCTCAGATGGAAGCACATTTCTTTAAGCTCTGGATGAGCCCCCACAAGCGTTACTGTCCTCAATCCAGCACAGTTGCCCCATGATCAGGTAGATAAATACCATCCACATGGCCCCCAATATTCGCGGGGTGGTGCCCTTCCGACGGCCGTGTAGCCGCCAAAACATCAAGCTCCTGGTTGACACACGCAGTTTGGAAGGCACTCGAGCAGCTGCGTAAGGCTCAACCTGTTCCTTAAATCACTGGTACGGGCAGCATCCGCCTGCAAGCAGAAATAAATGCAAATCACTTTTTTGCCTGACTCGTTTCGTTTATTAACTTCTTCAGAGGCAGTACCATGATGAACACTCCCCCATCGCTTTTAATGTCTATTTCATCTGCCACGCCCAGATGGGCTGTCCGAATGGAACTGTGGTGATTGCTGGGAAATGGAGTGTCCGAAATTAATCCTCAGATGGAAGCACATTTCTTTAAGCTCTGGATGAGCCCCCACAAGCGTTACTGTCCTCAATCCAGCGCAGTTGCCCCATGATCAGGTAGGTAAATACCATCCACATGGCCCCCAATATTCGCGGGGTGGTGCCCTTCCGACGGCCGTGTAGCGGCCAAAACATCAAGCTCCTGGTTGACACACGCAGTTTGGAAGGCACTCGAGCAGCTGCGTAAGGCTCAACCTGTTCCTTAAATCACTGGTACGGGCAGCATCCGCCTGCAAGCAGAAATAAATGCAAATCACTTTTTTGCCTGACGCGTTTCGTTTATTAACTTCTTCAGAGGCAGTACCATGATGAACACTCCCCCATCGCTTTTAATGTCTATTTCATCTGCCACGCCCAGATGGCCTGTCCGAATGGAACTGTGGTGATTGCTGGGAAATGGAGTGTCCGAAATTAATCCTCAGATGGAAGCACATTTCTTTAAGCTCTGGATGAGCCCCCACAAGCGTTACTGTCCTCAATCCAGCGCAGTTGCCCCATGATCAGGTAGGTAAATACCATCCACATGGCCCCCAATATTCGCGGGGTGGTGTCCTTCCGACGGCCGTGTAGCCGCCAAAACATCAAGCTCCTGGTTGACACACGCAGTTTGGAAGGCACTCGAGCAGCTGCGTAAGGCTCAACCTGTTCCTTAAATCACTGGTACGGGCAGCATCCGCCTGCAAGCAGAAATAAATGCAAATCACTTTTTTGCCTGACGCGTTTCGTTTATTAACCTCTTCAGAGGCAGTACCATGATGAACACTCCCCCATCGCTTTTAATGTCTATTTCATCTGCCACGCCCAGATGGGCTGTCCGAATGGAACTGTGGTGATTGCTGGGAAATGGAGTGTCCGAAATTAATCCTCAGATGGAAGCACATTTCCTTAAGCTCTGGATGAGCCCCCACAAGCGTTACTGTCCTCAATCCAGCGCAGTTGCCCCATGATCAGGTAGGTAAATACCATCCACATGGCCCCCAATATTCGCGGGGTGGTGCCCTTCCGACGGCCGTGTAGCCGCCAAAACATCAAGCTCCTGGTTGACACACGCAGTTTGGAAGGCACTCGAGCAGCTGCGTAAGGCTCAACCTGTTCCTTAAATCACTGGTACGGGCAGCATCCGCCTGCAAGCAGAAATAAATGCAAATCACTTTTTTGCCTGACACGTTTCGTTTATTAACTTCTTCAGAGGCAGTACCATGATGAACACTCCCCCATTGCTTTTAATGTCTATTTCATCTGCCACGCCCAGATGGGCTGTCCGAATGGAACTGTGGTGATTGCTGGGAAATGGAGTGTCCGAAATTAATCCTCAGATGGAAGCACATTTCTTTAAGCTCTGGATGAGCCCCCACAAGCGTTACTGTCCTCAATCCAGCACAGTTGCCCCATGATCAGGTAGGTAAATACCATCCACATGGCCCCCAATATTCGCGGGGTGGTGCCCTTCCGACGGCCGTGTAGCCGCCAAAACATCAAGCTCCTGGTTGACACACGCAGTTTGGAAGGCACTCGAGCAGCTGCGTAAGGCTCAACCTGTTCCTTAAATCACTGGTACGGGCAGCATCCGCCTGCAAGCAGAAATAAATGCAAATCACTTTTTTGCCTGACGCGTTTCGTTTATTAACTTCTTCAGAGGCAGTACCATGATGAACACTCCCCCATCGCTTTTAATGTCTATTTCATCTGCCACGCCCAGATGGCCTGTCCGAATGGAACTGTGGTGATTGCTGGGAAATGGAGTGTCCGAAATTAATCCTCAGATGGAAGCACATTTCTTTAAGCTCTGGATGAGCCCCCACAAGCGTTACTGTCCTCAATCCAGCGCAGTTGCCCCATGATCAGGTAGGTAAATACCATCCACATGGCCCCCAATATTCGCGGGGTGGTGTCCTTCCGACGGCCGTGTAGCCGCCAAAACATCAAGCTCCTGGTTGACACACGCAGTTTGGAAGGCACTCGAGCAGCTGCGTAAGGCTCAACCTGTTCCTTAAATCACTGGTACGGGCAGCATCCGCCTGCAAGCAGAAATAAATGCAAATCACTTTTTTGCCTGACGCGTTTCGTTTATTAACTTCTTCAGAGGCAGTACCATGATGAACACTCCCCCATCGCTTTTAATGTCTATTTCATCTGCCACGCCCAGATGGGCTGTCCGAATGGAACTGTGGTGATTGCTGGGAAATGGAGTGTCCGAAATTAATCCTCAGATGGAAGCACATTTCCTTAAGCTCTGGATGAGCCCCCACAAGCGTTACTGTCCTCAATCCAGCGCAGTTGCCCCATGATCAGGTAGGTAAATACCATCCACATGGCCCCCAATATTCGCGGGGTGGTGCCCTTCCGACGGCCGTGTAGCCGCCAAAACATCAAGCTCCTGGTTGACACACGCAGTTTGGAAGGCACTCGAGCAGCTGCGTAAGGCTCAACCTGTTCCTTAAATCACTGGTACGGGCAGCATCCGCCTGCAAGCAGAAATAAATGCAAATCACTTTTTTGCCTGACACGTTTCGTTTATTAACTTCTTCAGAGGCAGTACCATGATGAACACTCCCCCATTGCTTTTAATGTCTATTTCATTTGCCACGCCCAGATGGGCTGTCCGAATGGAACTGTGGTGATTGCTGGGAAATGGAGTGTCCGAAATTAATCCTCAGATGGAAGCACATTTCTTTAAGCTCTGGATGAGCCCCCACAAGCGTTACTGTCCTCAATCCAGCACAGTTGCCCCATGATCAGGTAGGTAAATACCATCCACATGGCCCCCAATATTCGCGGGGTGGTGCCCTTCCGACGGCCGTGTAGCCGCCAAAACATCAAGCTCCTGGTTGACACACGCAGTTTGGAAGGCACTCGAGCAGCTGCGTAAGGCTCAACCTGTTCCTTAAATCACTGGTACGGGCAGCATCCGCCTGCAAGCAGAAATAAATGCAAATCACTTTTTTGCCTGACGCGTTTCGTTTATTAACTTCTTCAGAGGCAGTACCATGATGAACACTCCCCCATCGCTTTTAATGTCTATTTCATCTGCCACGCCCAGATGAGCTGTCCGAATGGAACTGTGGTGATTGCTGGGAAATGGAGTGTCCGAAATTAATCCTCAGATGGAAGCACATTTCTTTAAGCTCTGGATGAGCCCCCACAAGCGTTACTGTCCTCAATCCAGCGCAGTTGCCCCATGATCAGGTAGGTAAATACCATCCACATGGCCCCCAATATTCGCGGGGTGGTGCCCTTCCGACGGCCGTGTAGCCGCCAAAACATCAAGCTCCTGGTTGACACACGCAGTTTGGAAGGCACTCGAGCAGCTGCGTAAGGCTCAACCTGTTCCTTAAATCACTGGTACGGGCAGCATCCGCCTGCAAGCAGAAATAAATGCAAATCACTTTTTTGCCTGACGCGTTTCGTTTATTAACTTCTTCAGAGGCAGTACCATGATGAACACTCCCCCATTGCTTTTAATGTCTATTTCATCTGCCACGCCCAGATGGGCTGTCCGAATGGAACTGTGGTGATTGCTGGGAAATGGAGTGTCCGAAATTAATCCTCAGATGGAAGCACATTTCTTTAAGCTCTGGATGAGCCCCCACAAGCGTTACTGTCCTCAATCCAGCACAGTTGCCCCATGATCAGGTAGGTAAATACCATCCACATGGCCCCCAATATTCGCGGGGTGGTGCCCTTCCGACGGCCGTGTAGCCGCCAAAACATCAAGCTCCTGGTTGACACACGCAGTTTGGAAGGCACTCGAGCAGCTGCGTAAGGCTCAACCTGTTCCTTAAATCACTGGTACGGGCAGCATCCGCCTGCAAGCAGAAATAAATGCAAATCACTTTTTTGCCTGACGCGTTTCGTTTATTAACTTCTTCAGAGGCAGTACCATGATGAACACTCCCCCATCGCTTTTAATGTCTATTTCATCTGCCACGCCCAGATGGGCTGTCCGAATGGAACTGTGGTGATTGCTGGGAAATGGAGTGTCCGAAATTAATCCTCAGATGGAAGCACATTTCTTTAAGCTCTGGATGAGCCCCCACAAGCGTTACTGTCCTCAATCCAGCGCAGTTGCCCCATGATCAGGTAGGTAAATACCATCCACATGGCCCCCAATATTCGCGGGGTGGTGCCCTTCCGACGGCCGTGTAGCCGCCAAAACATCAAGCTCCTGGTTGACACACGCAGTTTGGAAGGCACTCGAGCAGCTGCGTAAGGCTCAACCTGTTCCTTAAATCACTGGTACGGGCAGCATCCGCCTGCAAGCAGAAATAAATGCAAATCACTTTTTTGCCTGACTCGTTTCGTTTATTAACTTCTTCAGAGGCAGTACCATGATGAACACCCCCCCATCGCTTTTAATGTCTATTTCATCTGCCACGCCCAGATGGGCTGTCCGAATGGAACTGTGGTGATTGCTGGGAAATGGAGTGTCCGAAATTAATCCTCAGATGGAAGCACATTTCTTTAAGCTCTGGATGAGCCCCCACAAGCGTTACTGTCCTCAATCCAGCGCAGTTGCCCCATGATCAGGTAGGTAAATACCATCCACATGGCCCCCAATATTCGCGGGGTGGTGCCCTTCCGACGGCCGTGTAGCCGCCAAAACATCAAGCTCCTGGTTGACACACGCAGTTTGGAAGGCACTCGAGCAGCTGCGTAAGGCTCAACCTGTTCCTTAAATCACTGGTACGGGCAGCATCCGCCTGCAAGCAGAAATAAATGCAAATCACTTTTTTGCCTGACACGTTTCGTTTATTAACTTCTTCAGAGGCAGTACCATGATGAACACTCCCCCATCGCTTTTAATGTCTATTTAATCTGCCACGCCCAGATGGCCTGTCCGAATGGAACTGTGGTGATTGCTGGGAAATGGAGTGTCCGAAATTAATCCTCAGATGGAAGCACATTTCTTTAAGCTCTGGATGAGCCCCCACAAGCGTTACTGTCCTCAATCCAGCTCAGTTGCCCCATAATCAGGTAGGTAAATACCATCCACATGGCCCCCAATATTCGCGGGGTGGTGTCCTTCCGACGGCCGTGTAGCCGCCAAAACATCAAGCTCCTGGTTGACACACGCAGTTTGGAAGGCACTCGAGCAGCTGCGTAAGGCTCAACCTGTTCCTTAAATCACTGGTACGGGCAGCATCCGCCTGCAAGCAGAAATAAATGCAAATCACTTTTTTGCCTGACGCGTTTCGTTTATTAACTTCTTCAGAGGCAGTACCATGATGAACACTCCCCCATCGCTTTTAATGTCTATTTCATCTGCCACGCCCAGATGGGCTGTCCGAATGGAACTGTGGTGATTGCTGGGAAATGGAGTGTCCGAAATTAATCCTCAGATGGAAGCACATTTCCTTAAGCTCTGGATGAGCCCCCACAAGCGTTACTGTCCTCAATCCAGCGCAGTTGCCCCATGATCAGGTAGGTAAATACCATCCACATGGCCCCCAATATTCGCGGGGTGGTGCCCTTCCGACGGCCGTGTAGCTGCCAAAACATCAAGCTCCTGGTTGACACACGCAGTTTGGAAGGCACTCGAGCAGCTGCGTAAGGCTCAACCTGTTCCTTAAATCACTGGTACGGGCAGCATCCGCCTGCAAGCAGAAATAAATGCAAATCACTTTTTTGCCTGACACGTTTCGTTTATTAACTTCTTCAGAGGCAGTACCATGATGAACACTCCCCCATTGCTTTTAATGTCTATTTCATCTGCCACGCCCAGATGGGCTGTCCGAATGGAACTGTGGTGATTGCTGGGAAATGGAGTGTCCGAAATTAATCCTCAGATGGAAGCACATTTCTTTAAGCTCTGGATGAGCCCCCACAAGCGTTACTGTCCTCAATCCAGCGCAGTTGCCCCATGATCAGGTAGGTAAATACCATCCACATGGCCCCCAATATTCGCGGGGTGGTGCCCTTCCGATGGCCGTGCAGCCGCCAAAACATCAAGCTCCTGGTTGACACACGCAGTTTGGAAGGCACTCGAGCAGCTGCGTAAGGCTCAACCTGTTCCTTAAATCACTGGCACAGGCAGCATCCGCCTGCAAGCAGAAATAAATGCAAATCACTTTTTTGCCTGACGCGTTTCGTTTATTAACTTCTTCAGAGGCAGTACCATGATGAACACTCCCCCATCGCTTTTAATGTCTATTTCATCTGCCACGCCCAGATGGGCTGTCCGAATGGAACTGTGGTGATTGCTGGGAAATGGAGTGTCCGAAATTAATCCTCAGATGGAAGCACATTTCTTTAAGCTCTGGATGAGCCCCCACAAGCGTTACTGTCCTCAATCCAGCGCAGTTGCCCCATGATCAGGTAGGTAAATACCATCCACATGGCCCCCAATATTCGCGGGGTGGTGCCCTTCCGACGGCCGTGTAGCCGCCAAAACATCAAGCTCCTGGTTGACACACGCAGTTTGGAAGGCACTCGAGCAGATGCGTAAGGCTCAACCTGTTCCTTAAATCACTGGTACGGGCAGCATCCACCTGCAAGCAGAAATAAATGCAAATCACTTTTTTGCCTGACGCGTTTCGTTTATTAACTTCTTCAGAGGCAGTACCATGATGAACACTCCCCCATTGCTTTTAATGTCTATTTCATCTGCCACGCCCAGATGGGCTGCCCGAATGGAACTGTGGTGATTGCTGGGAAATGGAGTGTCCGAAATTAATCCTCAGATGGAAGCACATTTCTTTAAGCTCTGGATGAGCCCCCACAAGCGTTACTGTCCTCAATCCAGCGCAGTTGCCCCATGATCAGGTAGGTAAATACCATCCACATGGCCCCCAATATTCGCGGGGTGGTGCCCTTCCGACGGCCGTGTAGCCGCCAAAACATCAAGCTCCTGGTTGACACACGCAGTTTGGAAGGCACTCGAGCAGCTGCGTAAGGCTCAACCTGTTCCTTAAATCACTGGTACGGGCAGCATCCGCCTGCAAGCAGAAATAAATGCAAATCACTTTTTTGCCTGACGCGTTTCGTTTATTAACTTCTTCAGAGGCAGTACCATGATGAACACTCCCCCATCGCTTTTAATGTCTATTTCATCTGCCACGCCCAGATGGGCTGTCCGAATGGAACTGTGGTGATTGCTGGGAAATGGAGTGTCCGAAATTAATCCTCAGATGGAAGCACATTTCTTTAAGCTCTGGATGAGCCCCCACAAGCGTTACTGTCCTCAATCCAGCGCAGTTGCCCCATCATCAGGTAGGTAAATACCATCCACATGGCCCCCAATGTTCGCGGGGTGGTGCCCTTCCGACGGCCGTGTAGCCACCAAAACATCAAGCTCCTGGTTGACACACGCAGTTTGGAAGGCACTCGAGCAGCTGCGTAAGGCTCAACCTGTTCCTTAAATCACTGGTACGGGCAGCATCCGCCTGCAAGCAGAAATAAATGCAAATCACTTTTTTGCCTGACGCGTTTCGTTTATTAACTTCTTCAGAGGCAGTACCATGATGAACACTCCCCCATCGCTTTTAATGTCTATTTCATCTGCCACGCCCAGATGGGCTGTCCGAATGGAACTGTGGTGATTGCTGGGAAATGGAGTGTCCGAAATTAATCCTCAGATGGAAGCACATTTCTTTAAGCTCTGGATGAGCCCCCACAAGCGTTACTGTCCTCAATCCAGCACAGTTGCCCCATGATCAGGTAGGTAAATACCATCCACATGGCCCCCAATATTCGCGGGGTGGTGCCCTTCCGACGGCCGTGTAGCCGCCAAAACATCAAGCTCCTGGTTGACACACGCAGTTTGGAAGGCACTCGAGCAGCTGCGTAAGGCTCAACCTGTTCCTTAAATCACTGGTACGGGCAGCCTCCGCCTGCAAGCAGAAATAAATGCAAATCACTTTTTTGCCTGACGCGTTTCGTTTATTAACTTCTTCAGAGGCAGTACCATGATGAACACTCCCCCATTGCTTTTAATGTCTATTTCATCTGCCACGCCCAGATGGGCTGTCCGAATGGAACTGTGGTGATTGCTGGGAAATGGAGTGTCCGAAATTAATCCTCAGATGGAAGCACATTTCTTTAAGCTCTGGATGAGCCCCCACAAGCGTTATTGTCCTCAATCCAGCACAGTTGCCCCATGATCAGGTAGATAAATACCATCCACATGGCCCCCAATATTCGCGGGGTGGTGCCCTTCCGACGGCCGTGTAGCCGCCAAAACATCAAGCTCCTGGTTGACACACGCAGTTTGGAAGGCACTCGAGCAGCTGCGTAAGGCTCAACCTGTTCCTTAAATCACTGGTACGGGCAGCATCCGCCTGCAAGCAGAAATAAATGCAAATCACTTTTTTGCCTGACTCGTTTCGTTTATTAACTTCTTCAGAGGCAGTACCATGATGAACACTCCCCCATCGCTTTTAATGTCTATTTCATCTGCCACGCCCAGATGGGCTGTCCGAATGGAACTGTGGTGATTGCTGGGAAATGGAGTGTCCGAAATTAATCCTCAGATGGAAGCACATTTCTTTAAGCTCTGGATGAGCCCCCACAAGCGTTACTGTCCTCAATCCAGCGCAGTTGCCCCATGATCAGGTAGGTAAATACCATCCACATGGCCCCCAATATTCGCGGGGTGGTGCCCTTCCGACGGCCGTGTAGCGGCCAAAACATCAAGCTCCTGGTTGACACACGCAGTTTGGAAGGCACTCGAGCAGCTGCGTAAGGCTCAACCTGTTCCTTAAATCACTGGTACGGGCAGCATCCGCCTGCAAGCAGAAATAAATGCAAATCACTTTTTTGCCTGACGCGTTTCGTTTATTAACTTCTTCAGAGGCAGTACCATGATGAACACTCCCCCATCGCTTTTAATGTCTATTTCATCTGCCACGCCCAGATGGCCTGTCCGAATGGAACTGTGGTGATTGCTGGGAAATGGAGTGTCCGAAATTAATCCTCAGATGGAAGCACATTTCTTTAAGCTCTGGATGAGCCCCCACAAGCGTTACTGTCCTCAATCCAGCGCAGTTGCCCCATGATCAGGTAGGTAAATACCATCCACATGGCCCCCAATATTCGCGGGGTGGTGTCCTTCCGACGGCCGTGTAGCCGCCAAAACATCAAGCTCCTGGTTGACACACGCAGTTTGGAAGGCACTCGAGCAGCTGCGTAAGGCTCAACCTGTTCCTTAAATCACTGGTACGGGCAGCATCCGCCTGCAAGCAGAAATAAATGCAAATCACTTTTTTGCCTGACGCGTTTCGTTTATTAACTTCTTCAGAGGCAGTACCATGATGAACACTCCCCCATCGCTTTTAATGTCTATTTCATCTGCCACGCCCAGATGGGCTGTCCGAATGGAACTGTGGTGATTGCTGGGAAATGGAGTGTCCGAAATTAATCCTCAGATGGAAGCACATTTCCTTAAGCTCTGGATGAGCCCCCACAAGCGTTACTGTCCTCAATCCAGCGCAGTTGCCCCATGATCAGGTAGGTAAATACCATCCACATGGCCCCCAATATTCGCGGGGTGGTGCCCTTCCGACGGCCGTGTAGCCGCCAAAACATCAAGCTCCTGGTTGACACACGCAGTTTGGAAGGCACTCGAGCAGCTGCGTAAGGCTCAACCTGTTCCTTAAATCACTGGTACGGGCAGCATCCGCCTGCAAGCAGAAATAAATGCAAATCACTTTTTTGCCTGACACGTTTCGTTTATTAACTTCTTCAGAGGCAGTACCATGATGAACACTCCCCCATTGCTTTTAATGTCTATTTCATCTGCCACGCCCAGATGGGCTGTCCGAATGGAACTGTGGTGATTGCTGGGAAATGGAGTGTCCGAAATTAATCCTCAGATGGAAGCACATTTCTTTAAGCTCTGGATGAGCCCCCACAAGCGTTACTGTCCTCAATCCAGCACAGTTGCCCCATGATCAGGTAGGTAAATACCATCCACATGGCCCCCAATATTCGCGGGGTGGTGCCCTTCCGACGGCCGTGTAGCCGCCAAAACATCAAGCTCCTGGTTGACACACGCAGTTTGGAAGGCACTCGAGCAGCTGCGTAAGGCTCAACCTGTTCCTTAAATCACTGGTACGGGCAGCATCCGCCTGCAAGCAGAAATAAATGCAAATCACTTTTTTGCCTGACGCGTTTCGTTTATTAACTTCTTCAGAGGCAGTACCATGATGAACACTCCCCCATCGCTTTTAATGTCTATTTCATCTGCCACGCCCAGATGGCCTGTCCGAATGGAACTGTGGTGATTGCTGGGAAATGGAGTGTCCGAAATTAATCCTCAGATGGAAGCACATTTCTTTAAGCTCTGGATGAGCCCCCACAAGCGTTACTGTCCTCAATCCAGCGCAGTTGCCCCATGATCAGGTAGGTAAATACCATCCACATGGCCCCCAATATTCGCGGGGTGGTGTCCTTCCGACGGCCGTGTAGCCGCCAAAACATCAAGCTCCTGGTTGACACACGCAGTTTGGAAGGCACTCGAGCAGCTGCGTAAGGCTCAACCTGTTCCTTAAATCACTGGTACGGGCAGCATCCGCCTGCAAGCAGAAATAAATGCAAATCACTTTTTTGCCTGACGCGTTTCGTTTATTAACTTCTTCAGAGGCAGTACCATGATGAACACTCCCCCATCGCTTTTAATGTCTATTTCATCTGCCACGCCCAGATGGGCTGTCCGAATGGAACTGTGGTGATTGCTGGGAAATGGAGTGTCCGAAATTAATCCTCAGATGGAAGCACATTTCCTTAAGCTCTGGATGAGCCCCCACAAGCGTTACTGTCCTCAATCCAGCGCAGTTGCCCCATGATCAGGTAGGTAAATACCATCCACATGGCCCCCAATATTCGCGGGGTGGTGCCCTTCCGACGGCCGTGTAGCCGCCAAAACATCAAGCTCCTGGTTGACACACGCAGTTTGGAAGGCACTCGAGCAGCTGCGTAAGGCTCAACCTGTTCCTTAAATCACTGGTACGGGCAGCACCCGCTTGCAAGCAGAAATAAATGCAAATCACTTTTTTGCCTGACACGTTTCGTTTATTAACTTCTTCAGAGGCAGTACCATGATGAACACTCCCCCATTGCTTTTAATGTCTATTTCATCTGCCACGCCCAGATGGGCTGTCCGAATGGAACTGTGGTGATTGCTGGGAAATGGAGTGTCCGAAATTAATCCTCAGATGGAAGCACATTTCTTTAAGCTCTGGATGAGCCCCCACAAGCGTTACTGTCCTCAATCCAGCACAGTTGCCCCATGATCAGGTAGGTAAATACCATCCACATGGCCCCCAATATTCGCGGGGTGGTGCCCTTCCGACGGCCGTGTAGCCGCCAAAACATCAAGCTCCTGGTTGACACACGCAGTTTGGAAGGCACTCGAGCAGCTGCGTAAGGCTCAACCTGTTCCTTAAATCACTGGTACGGGCAGCATCCGCCTGCAAGCAGAAATAAATGCAAATCACTTTTTTGCCTGACGCGTTTCGTTTATTAACTTCTTCAGAGGCAGTACCATGATGAACACTCCCCCATCGCTTTTAATGTCTATTTCATCTGCCACGCCCAGATGAGCTGTCCGAATGGAACTGTGGTGATTGCTGGGAAATGGAGTGTCCGAAATTAATCCTCAGATGGAAGCACATTTCTTTAAGCTCTGGATGAGCCCCCACAAGCGTTACTGTCCTCAATCCAGCGCAGTTGCCCCATGATCAGGTAGGTAAATACCATCCACATGGCCCCCAATATTCGCGGGGTGGGGCCCTTCCGACGGCCGTGTAGCCGCCAAAACATCAAGCTCCTGGTTGACACACGCAGTTTGGAAGGCACTCGAGCAGCTGCGTAAGGCTCAACCTGTTCCTTAAATCACTGGTACGGGCAGCATCCGCCTGCAAGCAGAAATAAATGCAAATCACTTTTTTGCCTGACGCGTTTCGTTTATTAACTTCTTCAGAGGCAGTACCATGATGAACACTCCCCCATTGCTTTTAATGTCTATTTCATCTGCCACGCCCAGATGGGCTGTCCGAATGGAACTGTGGTGATTGCTGGGAAATGGAGTGTCCGAAATTAATCCTCAGATGGAAGCACATTTCTTTAAGCTCTGGATGAGCCCCCACAAGCGTTACTGTCCTCAATCCAGCACAGTTGCCCCATGATCAGGTAGGTAAATACCATCCACATGGCCCCCAATATTCGCGGGGTGGTGCCCTTCCGACGGCCGTGTAGCCGCCAAAACATCAAGCTCCTGGTTGACACACGCAGTTTGGAAGGCACTCGAGCAGCTGCGTAAGGCTCAACCTGTTCCTTAAATCACTGGTACGGGCAGCATCCGCCTGCAAGCAGAAATAAATGCAAATCACTTTTTTGCCTGACGCGTTTCGTTTATTAACTTCTTCAGAGGCAGTACCATGATGAACACTCCCCCATCGCTTTTAATGTCTATTTCATCTGCCACGCCCAGATGGGCTGTCCGAATGGAACTGTGGTGATTGCTGGGAAATGGAGTGTCCGAAATTAATCCTCAGATGGAAGCACATTTCTTTAAGCTCTGGATGAGCCCCCACAAGCGTTACTGTCCTCAATCCAGCGCAGTTGCCCCATGATCAGGTAGGTAAATACCATCCACATGGCCCCCAATATTCGCGGGGTGGTGCCCTTCCGACGGCCGTGTAGCCGCCAAAACATCAAGCTCCTGGTTGACACACGCAGTTTGGAAGGCACTCGAGCAGCTGCGTAAGGCTCAACCTGTTCCTTAAATCACTGGTACGGGCAGCATCCGCCTGCAAGCAGAAATAAATGCAAATCACTTTTTTGCCTGACTCGTTTCGTTTATTAACTTCTTCAGAGGCAGTACCATGATGAACACTCCCCCATCGCTTTTAATGTCTATTTCATCTGCCACGCCCAGATGGGCTGTCCGAATGGAACTGTGGTGATTGCTGGGAAATGGAGTGTCCGAAATTAATCCTCAGATGGAAGCACATTTCTTTAAGCTCTGGATGAGCCCCCACAAGCGTTACTGTCCTCAATCCAGCGCAGTTGCCCCATGATCAGGTAGGTAAATACCATCCACATGGCCCCCAATATTCGCGGGGTGGTGCCCTTCCGACGGCCGTGTAGCCGCCAAAACATCAAGCTCCTGGTTGACACACGCAGTTTGGAAGGCACTCGAGCAGCTGCGTAAGGCTCAACCTGTTCCTTAAATCACTGGTACGGGCAGCATCCGCCTGCAAGCAGAAATAAATGCAAATCACTTTTTTGCCTGACACGTTTCGTTTATTAACTTCTTCAGAGGCAGTACCATGATGAACACTCCCCCATCGCTTTTAATGTCTATTTAATCTGCCACGCCCAGATGGCCTGTCCGAATGGAACTGTGGTGATTGCTGGGAAATGGAGTGTCCGAAATTAATCCTCAGATGGAAGCACATTTCTTTAAGCTCTGGATGAGCCCCCACAAGCGTTACTGTCCTCAATCCAGCTCAGTTGCCCCATGATCAGGTAGGTAAATACCATCCACATGGCCCCCAATATTCGCGGGGTGGTGTCCTTCCGACGGCCGTGTAGCCGCCAAAACATCAAGCTCCTGGTTGACACACGCAGTTTGGAAGGCACTCGAGCAGCTGCGTAAGGCTCAACCTGTTCCTTAAATCACTGGTACGGGCAGCATCCGCCTGCAAGCAGAAATAAATGCAAATCACTTTTTTGCCTGACGCGTTTCGTTTATTAACTTCTTCAGAGGCAGTACCATGATGAACACTCCCCCATCGCTTTTAATGTCTATTTCATCTGCCACGCCCAGATGGGCTGTCCGAATGGAACTGTGGTGATTGCTGGGAAATGGAGTGTCCGAAATTAATCCTCAGATGGAAGCACATTTCCTTAAGCTCTGGATGAGCCCCCACAAGCGTTACTGTCCTCAATCCAGCGCAGTTGCCCCATGATCAGGTAGGTAAATACCATCCACATGGCCCCCAATATTCGCGGGGTGGTGCCCTTCCGACGGCCGTGTAGCTGCCAAAACATCAAGCTCCTGGTTGACACACGCAGTTTGGAAGGCACTCGAGCAGCTGCGTAAGGCTCAACCTGTTCCTTAAATCACTGGTACGGGCAGCATCCGCCTGCAAGCAGAAATAAATGCAAATCACTTTTTTGCCTGACACGTTTCGTTTATTAACTTCTTCAGAGGCAGTACCATGATGAACACTCCCCCATTGCTTTTAATGTCTATTTCATCTGCCACGCCCAGATGGGCTGTCCGAATGGAACTGTGGTGATTGCTGGGAAATGGAGTGTCCGAAATTAATCCTCAGATGGAAGCACATTTCTTTAAGCTCTGGATGAGCCCCCACAAGCGTTACTGTCCTCAATCCAGCGCAGTTGCCCCATGATCAGGTAGGTAAATACCATCCACATGGCCCCCAATATTCGCGGGGTGGTGCCCTTCCGATGGCCGTGCAGCCGCCAAAACATCAAGCTCCTGGTTGACACACGCAGTTTGGAAGGCACTCGAGCAGCTGCGTAAGGCTCAACCTGTTCCTTAAATCACTGGCACAGGCAGCATCCGCCTGCAAGCAGAAATAAATGCAAATCACTTTTTTGCCTGACGCGTTTCGTTTATTAACTTCTTCAGAGGCAGTACCATGATGAACACTCCCCCATCGCTTTTAATGTCTATTTCATCTGCCACGCCCAGATGGGCTGTCCGAATGGAACTGTGGTGATTGCTGGGAAATGGAGTGTCCGAAATTAATCCTCAGATGGAAGCACATTTCTTTAAGCTCTGGATGAGCCCCCACAAGCGTTACTGTCCTCAATCCAGCGCAGTTGCCCCATGATCAGGTAGGTAAATACCATCCACATGGCCCCCAATATTCGCGGGGTGGTGCCCTTCCGACGGCCGTGTAGCCGCCAAAACATCAAGCTCCTGGTTGACACACGCAGTTTGGAAGGCACTCGAGCAGATGCGTAAGGCTCAACCTGTTCCTTAAATCACTGGTACGGGCAGCATCCACCTGCAAGCAGAAATAAATGCAAATCACTTTTTTGCCTGACGCGTTTCGTTTATTAACTTCTTCAGAGGCAGTACCATGATGAACACTCCCCCATTGCTTTTAATGTCTATTTCATCTGCCACGCCCAGATGGGCTGTCCGAATGGAACTGTGGTGATTGCTGGGAAATGGAGTGTCCGAAATTAATCCTCAGATGGAAGCACATTTCTTTAAGCTCTGGATGAGCCCCCACAAGCGTTACTGTCCTCAATCCAGCGCAGTTGCCCCATGATCAGGTAGGTAAATACCATCCACATGGCCCCCAATATTCGCGGGGTGGTGCCCTTCCGACGGCCGTGTAGCCGCCAAAACATCAAGCTCCTGGTTGACACACGCAGTTTGGAAGGCACTCGAGCAGCTGCGTAAGGCTCAACCTGTTCCTTAAATCACTGGTACGGGCAGCATCCGCCTGCAAGCAGAAATAAATGCAAATCACTTTTTTGCCTGACGCGTTTCGTTTATTAACTTCTTCAGAGGCAGTACCATGATGAACACTCCCCCATCGCTTTTAATGTCTATTTCATCTGCCACGCCCAGATGGGCTGTCCGAATGGAACTGTGGTGATTGCTGGGAAATGGAGTGTCCGAAATTAATCCTCAGATGGAAGCACATTTCTTTAAGCTCTGGATGAGCCCCCACAAGCGTTACTGTCCTCAATCCAGCGCAGTTGCCCCATCATCAGGTAGGTAAATACCATCCACATGGCCCCCAATGTTCGCGGGGTGGTGCCCTTCCGACGGCCGTGTAGCCACCAAAACATCAAGCTCCTGGTTGACACACGCAGTTTGGAAGGCACTCGAGCAGCTGCGTAAGGCTCAACCTGTTCCTTAAATCACTGGTACGGGCAGCATCCGCCTGCAAGCAGAAATAAATGCAAATCACTTTTTTGCCTGACGCGTTTCGTTTATTAACTTCTTCAGAGGCAGTACCATGATGAACACTCCCCCATCGCTTTTAATGTCTATTTCATCTGCCACGCCCAGATGGGCTGTCCGAATGGAACTGTGGTGATTGCTGGGAAATGGAGTGTCCGAAATTAATCCTCAGATGGAAGCACATTTCTTTAAGCTCTGGATGAGCCCCCACAAGCGTTACTGTCCTCAATCCAGCGCAGTTGCCCCATGATCAGGTAGGTAAATACCATCCACATGGCCCCCAATATTCGCGGGGTGGTGCCCTTCCGACGGCCGTGTAGCCGCCAAAACATCAAGCTCCTGGTTGACACACGCAGTTTGGAAGGCACTCGAGCAGCTGCGTAAGGCTCAACCTGTTCCTTAAATCACTGGTACGGGCAGCATCCGCCTGCAAGCAGAAATAAATGCAAATCACTTTTTTGCCTGACGCGTTTCGTTTATTAACTTCTTCAGAGGCAGTACCATGATGAACACTCCCCCATCGCTTTTAATGTCTATTTCATCTGCCACGCCCAGATGGGCTGTCCGAATGGAACTGTGGTGATTGCTGGGAAATGGAGTGTCCGAAATTAATCCTCAGATGGAAGCACATTTCCTTAAGCTCTGGATGAGCCCCCACAAGCGTTACTGTCCTCAATCCAGCGCAGTTGCCCCATGATCAGGTAGGTAAATACCATCCACATGGCCCCCAATATTCGCGGGGTGGTGCCCTTCCGACGGCCGTGTAGCCGCCAAAACATCAAGCTCCTGGTTGACACACGCAGTTTGGAAGGCACTCGAGCAGCTGCGTAAGGCTCAACCTGTTCCTTAAATCACTGGTACGGGCAGCATCCGCCTGCAAGCAGAAATAAATGCAAATCACTTTTTTGCCTGACACGTTTCGTTTATTAACTTCTTCAGAGGCAGTACCATGATGAACACTCCCCCATTGCTTTTAATGTCTATTTCATCTGCCACGCCCAGATGGGCTGTCCGAATGGAACTGTGGTGATTGCTGGGAAATGGAGTGTCCGAAATTAATCCTCAGATGGAAGCACATTTCTTTAAGCTCTGGATGAGCCCCCACAAGCGTTACTGTCCTCAATCCAGCGCAGTTGCCCCATGATCAGGTAGGTAAATACCATCCACATGGCCCCCAATATTTGCGGGGTGGTGTCCTTCCGACGGCCGTGTAGCCGCCAAAACATCAAGCTCCTGGTTGACAGACGCAGTTTGGAAGGCACTCGAGCAGCTGCGTAAGGCTCAACCTGTTCCTTAAATCACTGGTACGGGCAGCATCCGCCTGCAAGCAGAAATAAATGCAAATCACTTTTTTGCCTGACGCGTTTCGTTTATTAACTTCTTCAGAGGCAGTACCATGATGAACACTCCCCCATCGCTTTTAATGTCTATGTCATCTGCCACGCCCAGTTGGGCTGTCCGAATGGAACTGTGGTGATTGCTTGGAAATGGAGTGTCCGAAATTAATCCTCAGATGGAAGCACATTTCCTTAAGCTCTGGATGAGCCCCCACAAGCGTTACTGTCCTCAATCCAGCGCAGTTGCCCCATGATCAGGTAGGTAAATACCATCCTCATGGCCCCCAATATTCGCGGGGTGGTGCCCTTCCGACGGCCGTGTAGCCGCCAAAACATCAAGCTCCTGGTTGACACACGCAGTTTGGAAGGCACTCGAGCAGCTGCGTAAGGCTCAACCTGTTCCTTAAATCACTGGTACGGGCAGCATCCGCCTGCAAGCAGAAATAAATGCAAATCACTTTTTTGCCTGACGCGTTTCGTTTATTAACTTCTTCAGAGGCAGTACCATGATGAACACTCCCCCATTGCTTTTAATGTCTATTTCATCTGCCACGCCCAGATGGGCTGTCCGAATGGAACTGTGGTGATTGCTGGGAAATGGAGTGTCCGAAATTAATCCTCAGATGGAAGCACATTTCTTTAAGCTCTGGATGAGCCCCCACAAGCGTTACTGTCCTCAATCCAGCACAGTTGCCCCATGATCAGGTAGATAAATACCATCCACATGGCCCCCAATATTCGCGGGGTGGTGCCCTTCCGACGGCCGTGTAGCCGCCAAAACATCAAGCTCCTGGTTGACACACGCAGTTTGGAAGGCACTCGAGCAGCTGCGTAAGGCTCAACCTGTTCCTTAAATCACTGGTACGGGCAGCATCCGCCTGCAAGCAGAAATAAATGCAAATCACTTTTTTGCCTGACGCGTTTCGTTTATTAACTTCTTCAGAGGCAGTACCATGATGAACACTCCCCCATCGCTTTTAATGTCTATTTCATCTGCCACGCCCAGATGGGCTGTCCGAATGGAACTGTGGTGATTGCTGGGAAATGGAGTGTCCGAAATTAATCCTCAGATGGAAGCACATTTCTTTAAGCTCTGGATGAGCCCCCACAAGCGTTACTGTCCTCAATCCAGCGCAGTTGCCCCATGATCAGGTAGGTAAATACCATCCACATGGCCCCCAATATTCGCGGGGTGGTGCCCTTCCGACGGCCGTGTATCCGCCAAAACATCAAGCTCCTGGTTGACACACGCAGTTTGGAAGGCACTCGAGCAGCTGCGTAAGGCTCAACCTGTTCCTTAAATCACTAGTACGGGCAGCATCCGCCTGCAAGCAGAAATAAATGCAAATCACTTTTTTGCCTGACGCGTTTCGTTTATTAACTTCTTCAGAGGCAGTACCATGATGAACACTCCCCCATCGCTTTTAATGTCTATTTCATCTGCCACGCCCAGATGGGCTGTCCGAATGGAACTGTGGTGATTGCTGGGAAATGGAGTGTCCGAAATTAATCCTCAGATGGAAGCACATTTCTTTAAGCTCTGGATGAGCCCCCACAAGCGTTACTGTCCTCAATCCAGCGCAGTTGCCCCATGATCAGGTAGGTAAATACCATCCACATGGCCCCCAATATTCGCGGGGTGGTGCCCTTCCGACGGCCGTGTAGCCGCCAAAACATCAAGCTCCTGGTTGACACACGCAGTTTGGAAGGCACTCGAGCAGCTGCGTAAGGCTCAACCTGTTCCTTAAATCACTGGTACGGGCAGCATCCGCCTGCAAGCAGAAATAAATGCAAATCACTTTTTTGCCTGACGCGTTTTGTTTATTAACTTCTTCAGAGGCAGTACCATGATGAACACTCCCCCATCGCTTTTAATGTCTATTTCATCTGCCACGCCAGATGGGCTGTCCGAATGGAACTGTGGTGATTGCTGGGAAATGGAGTGTCCGAAATTAATCCTCAGATGGAAGCACATTTCTTTAAGCTCTGGATGAGCCCCCACAAGCGTTACTGTCCTCAATCCAGCGCAGTTGCCCCATGATCAGGTAGGTAAATACCATCCACATGGCCCCCAATATTCGCGGGGTGGTGCCCTTCCGATGGCCGTGTAGCCGCCAAAACATCAAGCTCCTGGTTGACACACGCAGTTTGGAAGGCACTCAAGCAGCTGCGTAAGGCTCAATCTGTTCCTTAAATCACTGGTACGGGCAGCATCCGCCTGCAAGCAGAAATAAATGCAAATCACTTTTTTGCCTGACGCGTTTCGTTTATTAACTTCTTCAGAGGCAGTACCATGATGAACACTCCCCCATCGCTTTTAATGTCTATTTCATCTGCCACGCCCAGATGGGCTGTCCGAATGGAACTGTGGTGATTGCTGGGAAATGGAGTGTCCGAAATTAATCCTTAGATGGAAGCACATTTCTTTAAGCTCTGGATGAGCCCCCACAAGCGTTACTGTCCTCAATCCAGCGCAGTTGCCCCATGATCAGGTAGGTAAATACCATCCACATGGCCCCCAATATTCGCGGGGTGGTGCCCTTCCGACGGCCGTGTAGCCGCCAAAACATCAAGCTCCTGGTTGACACACGCAGTTTGGAAGGCACTCGAGCAGCTGCGTAAGGCTCAACCTGTTCCTTAAATCACTGGTACGGGCAGCTTCCGCCTGCAAGCAGAAATAAATGCAAATCACTTTTTTGCCTGACGCGTTTCGGTTATTAACTTCTTCAGAGGCAGTACCATGATGAACACTCCCCCATTGCTTTTAATGTCTATTTCATCTGCCACGCCCAGATGGGCTGTCCGAATGGAACTGTGGTGATTGCTGGGAAATGGAGTGTCCGAAATTAATCCTCAGATGGAAGCACATTTCTTTAAGCTCTGGATGAGCCCCCACAAGTGTTACTGTCCTCAATCCAGCACAGTTGCCCCATGATCAGGTAGGTAAATACCATCCACATGGCCCCCAATATTCGCGGGGTGGTGCCCTTCCGACGGCCGTGTAGCCGCCAAAACATCAAGCTCCTGGTTGACACACGCAGTTTGGAAGGCACTCGAGCAGCTGCGTAAGGCTCAACCTGTTCCTTAAATCACTGGTACGGGCAGCATCCGCCTTCAAGCAGAAATAAATGCAAATCTCTTTTTTGCCTGACGCGTTTCGTTTATTAACTTCTTCAGAGGCAGTACCATGATGAACACTCCCCCATCGCTTTTAATGTCTATTTCATCTGCCACCCCCAGATGGGCTGTCCGAATGGAACTGTGGTGATTGCTGGGAAATGGAGCGTCCGAAATTAATCCTCAGATGGAAGCACATTTCTTTAAGCTCTGGATGAGCCCCCACAAGCGTTACTGTCCTCAATCCAGCGCAGTTGCCCCATGATCAGGTAGGTAAATACCATCCACATGGCCCCCAATATTCGCGGGGTGGTGCCCTTCCGACGGCCGTGTAGCCGCCAAAACATCAAGCTCCTGGTTGACACACGCAGTTTGGAAGGCACTCGAGCAGCTGCGTAAGGCTCAACCTGTTCCTTAAATCACTGGTACGGGCAGCATCCGCCTGCAAGCAGAAATAAATGCAAATCACTTTTTTGCCTGACGCGTTTCGTTTATTAACTTCTTCAGAGGCAGTACCATGATGAACACTCCCCCATCGCTTTTAATGTCTATTTCATCTGCCACGCCCAGATGGGCTGTCCGAATGGAACTGTGGTGATTGCTGGGAAATGGAGTGTCCGAAATTAATCCTCAGATGGAAGCACATTTCTTTAAGCTCTGGATGAGCCCCCACAAGCGTTACTGTCCTCAATCCAGCGCAGTTGCCCCATGATCAGGTAGGTAAATACCATCCACATGGCCCCCAATATTCGCGGGGTGGTGTCCTTCTGACGGCCGTGTAGCCGCCAAAACATCAAGCTCCTGGTTGACACACGCAGTTTGGAAGGCACTCGAGCAGCTGCGTAAGGCTCAACCTGTTCCTTAAATCACTGGTACGGGCAGCATCCGCCTGCAAGCAGAAATAAATGCAAATCACTTTTTTGCCTGACGCGTTTCGTTTATTAACTTCTTCAGAGGCAGTACCATGATGAACACTCCCCCATCGCTTTTAATGTCTATTTCATCTGCCACGCCCAGATGGGCTGTCCGAATGGAACTGTGGTGATTGCTGGGAAATGGAGTGTCCGAAATTAATCCTCAGATGGAAGCACATTTCCTTAAGCTCTGGATGAGCCCCCACAAGCGTTACTGTCCTCAATCCAGCGCAGTTGCCCCATGATCAGGTAGGTAAATACCATCCACATGGCCCCCAATATTCGCGGGGTGGTGCCCTTCCGACGGCCGTGTAGCCGCCAAAACATCAAGCTCCTGGTTGACACACGCAGTTTGGAAGGCACTCGAGCAGCTGCGTAAGGCTCAACCTGTTCCATAAAATCACTGGTACGGGCAGCATCCGCCTGCAAGCAGAAATAAATGCAAATCACTTTTTTGCCTGACGCGTTTTGTTTATTAACTTCTTCAGAGGCAGTACCATGATGAACACTCCCCCATTGCTTTTAATGTCTATTTCATCTGCCACGCCCAGATGGGCTGTCCGAATGGAACTGTGGTGATTGCTGGGAAATGGAGTGTCCGAAATTAATCCTCAGATGGAAGCACATTTCTTTAAGCTCTGGATGAGCCCCCACAAGCGTTACTGTCCTCAATCCAGCACAGTTGCCCCATGATCAGGTAGGTAAATACCATCCACATGGCCCCCAAAATTCGCGGGGTGGTGCCCTTCCGACGGCCGTGTAGCCGCCAAACCATCAAGCTCCTGGTTGACACACGCAGTTTGGAAGGCACTCGAGCAGCTGCGTAAGGCTCAACCTGTTCCTTAAATCACTGGTACGGGCAGCATCCGCCTGCAAGCAGAAATAAATGCAAATCACTTTTTTGCCTGACGCGTTTCGTTTATTAACTTCTTCAGAGGCAGTACCATGATGAACACTCCCTCATCACTTTTAATGTCTATTTCATCTGCCACGCCCAGATGGGCTGTCCGAATGGAACTGTGGTGATTGCTGGGAAATGGAGTGTCCGAAATTAATCCTCAGATGGAAGCACATTTCTTTAAGCTCTGGATGAGCCCCCACAAGCGTTACTGTCCTCAATCCAGCGCAGTTGCCCCATGATCAGGTAGGTAAATACCATCCACATGGCCCCCAATATTCGCGGGGTGGTGCCCTTCCGACGGCCGTGTAGCCGCCAAAACATCAAGCTCCTGGTTGACACACGCAGTTTGGAAGGCACTCGAGCAGCTGCGTAAGGCTCAACCTGTTCCTTAAATCACTGGTACGGGCAGCATCCGCCTGCAAGCAGAAATAAATGCAAATCACTTTTTTGCCTGACGCGTTTCGTTTATTAACTTCTTCAGAGGCAGTACCATGATGAACACTCCCCCATCGCTTTTAATGTCTATTTCATCTGCCACGCCCAGATGGGCTGTCCGAATGGAACTGTGGTGATTGCTGGGAAATGGAGTGTCCGAAATTAATCCTCAGATGGAAGCACATTTCTTTAAGCTCTGGATGAGCCCCCACAAGCGTTACTGTCCTCAATCCAGCGCAGTTGCCCCATGATCAGGTAGGTAAATACCATCCACATGGCCCCCAATATTCGCGGGGTGGTGCCCTTCCGATGGCCGTGTAGCCGCCAAAACATCAAGCTCCTGGTTGACACACGCAGTTTGGAAGGCACTCGAGCAGCTGCGTAAGGCTCAACCTGTTCCTTAAATCACTGGTACGGGCAGCATCCGCCTGCAAGCAGAAATAAATGCAAATCACTTTTTTGCCTGACGCGTTTCGTTTATTAACTTCTTCAGAGGCAGTACCATGATGAACACTCCCCCATTGCTTTTAATGTCTATTTCATCTGCCACGCCCAGATGGGCTGTCCGAATGGAACTGTGGTGATTGCTGGGAAATGGAGTGTCCGAAATTAATCCTCAGATGGAAGCACATTTCTTTAAGCTCTGGATGAGCCCCCACAAGCGTTACTGTCCTCAATCCAGCACAGTTGCCCCATTATCAGGTAGGTAAATACCATCCACATGGCCCCCAATATTCGCGGGGTGGTGCCCTTCCGACGGCCGTGTAGCCGCCAAAACATCAAGCTCCTGGTTGACACACGCAGTTTGGAAGGCACTCGAGCAGCTGCGTAAGGCTCAACCTGTTCCTTAAATCACTGGTACGGGCAGCATCCGCCTGCAAGCAGAAATAAATGCAAATCACTTTTTTGCCTGACGCGTTTCGTTTATTAACTTCTTCAGAGGCAGTACCATGATGAACACTCCCCCATTGCTTTTAATGTCTATTTCATCTGCCACGCCCAGATGGGCTGTCCGAATGGAACTGTGGTGATTGCTGGGAAATGGAGTGTCCGAAATTAATCCTCAGATGGAAGCACATTTCTTTAAGCTCTGGATGAGCCCCCACAAGCGTTACTGTCCTCAATCCAGCACAGTTGCCCCATGATCAGGTAGGTAAATACCATCCACATGGCCCCCAATATTCGCGGGGTGGTGCCCTTCCGACGGCCGTGTAGCCGCCAAAACATCAAGCTCCTGGTTGACACACGCAGTTTGGAAGGCACTCGAGCAGCTGCGTAAGGCTCAACCTGTTCCTTAAATCACTGGTACGGGCAGCATCCGCCTGCAAGCAGAAATAAATGCAAATCACTTTTTTGCCTGACGCGTTTCGTTTATTAACTTCTTCAGAGGCAGTACCATGATGAACACTCCCCCATTGCTTTTAATGTCTATTTCATCTGCCACGCCCAGATGGGCTGTCCGAATGGAACTGTGGTGATTGCTGGGAAATGGAGTGTCCGAAATTAATCCTCAGATGGAAGCACATTTCTTTAAGCTCTGGATGAGCCCCCACAAGCGTTACTGTCCTCAATCCAGCACAGTTGCCCCATGATCAGGTAGGTAAATACCATCCACATGGCCCCCAATATTCGCGGGGTGGTGCCCTTCCGACGGCCGTGTAGCCGCCAAAACATCAAGCTCCTGGTTGACACACGCAGTTTGGAAGGCACTCGAGCAGCTGCGTAAGGCTCAACCTGTTCCTTAAATCACTGGTACGGGCAGCATCCGCCTGCAAGCAGAAATAAATGCAAATCACTTTTTTGCCTGACGCGTTTCGTTTATTAACTTCTTCAGAGGCAGTACCATGATGAACACTCCCTCATCGCTTTTAATGTCTATTTCATCTGCCACGCCCAGATGGGCTGTCCGAATGGAACTGTGGTGATTGCTGGGAAATGGAGTGTCCGAAATTAATCCTCAGATGGAAGCACATTTCTTTAAGCTCTGGATGAGCCCCCACAAGCGTTACTGTCCTCAATCCAGCGCAGTTGCCCCATGATCAGGTAGGTAAATACCATCCACATGGCCCCCAATATTCGCGGGGTGGTGCCCTTCCGACGGCCGTGTAGCCGCCAAAACATCAAGCTCCTGGTTGACACACGCAGTTTGGAAGGCACTCGAGCAGCTGCGTAAGGCTCAACCTGTTCCTTAAATCACTGGTACGGGCAGCATCCGCCTGCAAGCAGAAATAAATGCAAATCACTTTTTTGCCTGACGCGTTTTGTTTATTAACTTCTTCAGAGGCAGTACCATGATGAACACTCCCCCATTGCTTTTAATGTCTATTTCATCTGCCATGCCCAGATGGGCTGTCCGAATGGAACTGTGGTGATTGCTGGGAAATGGAGTGTCCGAAATTAATCCTCAGATGGAAGCACATTTCTTTAAGCTCTGGATGAGCCCCCACAAGCGTTACTGTCCTCAATCCAGCACAGTTGCCCCATGATCAGGTAGGTAAATACCATCCACATGGCCCCCAATATTCGCGGGGTGGTGCCCTTCCGACCGCCGTGTAGCCGCCAAAACATCAAGCTCCTGGTTGACACACGCAGTTTGGAAGGCACTCGAGCAGCTGCGTAAGGCTCAACCTGTTCCTTAAATCACTGGTACGGGCAGCATCCGCCTGCAAGCAGAAATAAATGCAAATCACTTTTTTGCCTGACGCGTTTTGTTTATTAACTTCTTCAGAGGCAGTACCATGATGAACACTCCCCCATTGCTTTTAATGTCTATTTCATCTGCCACGCCCAGATGGGCTGTCCGAATGGAACTGTGGTGATTGCTGGGAAATGGAGTGTCCGAAATTAATCCTCAGATGGAAGCACATTTCTTTAAGCTCTGGATGAGCCCCCACAAGCGTTACTGTCCTCAATCCAGCACAGTTGCCCCATGATCAGGTAGGTAAATACCATCCACATGGCCCCCAATATTCGCGGGGTGGTGCCCTTCCGACGGCCGTGTAGCCGCCAAAACATCAAGCTCCTGGTTGACACACGCAGTTTGGAAGGCACTCGAGCAGCTGCGTAAGGCTCAACCTGTTCCTTAAATCACTGGTACGGGCAGCATCCGCCTGCAAGCAGAAATAAATGCAAATCACTTTTTTGCCTGACGCGTTTCGTTTATTAACTTCTTCAGAGGCAGTACCATGATGAACACTCCCTCATCGCTTTTAATGTCTATTTCATCTGCCACGCCCAGATGGGCTGTCCGAATGGAACTGTGGTGATTGCTGGGAAATGGAGTGTCCGAAATTAATCCTCAGATGGAAGCACATTTCTTTAAGCTCTGGATGAGCCCCCACAAGCGTTACTGTCCTCAATCCAGCACAGTTGCCCCATGATCAGGTAGGTAAATACCATCCACATGGCCCCCAATATTCGCGGGGTGGTGCCCTTCCGACGGCCGTGTAGCCGCCAAAACATCAAGCTCCTGGTTGACACACGCAGTTTGGAAGGCACTCGAGCAGCTGCGTAAGGCTCAACCTGTTCCTTAAATCACTGGTACGGGCAGCATCCGCCTGCAAGCAGAAATAAATGCAAATCACTTTTTTGCCTGACGCGTTTCGTTTATTAACTTCTTCAGAGGCAGTACCATGATGAACACTCCCCCATCGCTTTTAATGTCTATTTCATCTGCCACGCCCAGATGGGCTGTCCGAATGGAACTGTGGTGATTGCTGGGAAATGGAGTGTCCGAAATTAATCCTCAGATGGAAGCACATTTCTTTAAGCTCTGGATGAGCCCCCACAAGCGTTACTGTCCTCAATCCAGCACAGTTGCCCCATGATCAGGTAGGTAAATACCATCCACATGGCCCCCAATATTCGCGGGGTGGTGCCCTTCCGACGGCCGTGTAGCCGCCAAAACATCAAGCTCCTGGTTGACACACGCAGTTTGGAAGGCACTCGAGCAGCTGCGTAAGGCTCAACCTGTTCCTTAAATCACTGGTACGGGCAGCATCCGCCTGCAAGCAGAAATAAATGCAAATCACTTTTTTGCCTGACGCGTTTCGTTTATTAACTTCTTCAGAGGCAGTACCATGATGAACACTCCCTCATCGCTTTTAATGTCTATTTCATCTGCCACGCCCAGATGGGCTGTCCGAATGGAACTGTGGTGATTGCTGGGAAATGGAGTGTCCGAAATTAATCCTCAGATGGAAGCACATTTCTTTAAGCTCTGGATGAGCCCCCACAAGCGTTACTGTCCTCAATCCAGCGCAGTTGCCCCATGATCAGGTAGGTAAATACCATCCACATGGCCCCCAATATTCGCGGGGTGGTGCCCTTCCGACGGCCGTGTAGCCGCCAAAACATCAAGCTCCTGGTTGACACACGCAGTTTGGAAGGCACTCGAGCAGCTGCGTAAGGCTCAACCTGTTCCTTAAATCACTGGTACGGGCAGCATCCGCCTGCAAGCAGAAATAAATGCAAATCACTTTTTTGCCTGACGCGTTTCGTTTATTAACTTCTTCAGAGGCAGTACCATGATGAACACTCCCCCATCGCTTTTAATGTCTATTTCATCTGCCACGCCCAGATGGGCTGTCCGAATGGAACTGTGGTGATTGCTGGGAAATGGAGTGTCCGAAATTAATCCTCAGATGGAAGCACATTTCTTTAAGCTCTGGATGAGCCCCCACAAGCGTTACTGTCCTCAATCCAGCGCAGTTGCCCCATGATCAGGTAGGTAAATACCATCCACATGGCCCCCAATATTCGCGGGGTGGTGCCCTTCCGATGGCCGTGTAGCCGCCAAAACATCAAGCTCCTGGTTGACACACGCAGTTTGGAAGGCACTCGAGCAGCTGCGTAAGGCTCAACCTGTTCCTTAAATCACTGGTACGGGCAGCATCCGCCTGCAAGCAGAAATAAATGCAAATCACTTTTTTGCCTGACGCGTTTCGTTTATTAACTTCTTCAGAGGCAGTACCATGATGAACGCTCCCCCATTGCTTTTAATGTCTATTTCATCTGCCACGCCCAGATGGGCTGTCCGAATGGAACTGTGGTGATTGCTGGGAAATGGAGTGTCCGAAATTAATCCTCAGATGGAAGCACATTTCTTTAAGCTCTGGATGAGCCCCCACAAGCATTACTGTCCTCAATCCAGCACAGTTGCCCCATGATCAGGTAGGTAAATACCATCCACATGGCCCCCAATATTCGCGGGGTGGTGCCCTTCCGACGGCCGTGTAGCCGCCAAAACATCAAGCTCCTGGTTGACACACGCAGTTTGGAAGGCACTCGAGCAGCTGCGTAAGGCTCAACCTGTTCCTTAAATCATTGGTACGGGCAGCATCCGCCTGCAAGCAGAAATAAATGCAAATCACTTTTTTGCCTGACGCGTTTCGTTTATTAACTTCTTCAGAGGCAGTACCATGATGAACACTCCCCCATCGCTTTTAATGTCTATTTCATCTGCCACGCCCAGATGGGCTGTCCGAATGGAACTGTGGTGATTGCTGGGAAATGGAGTGTCCGAAATTAATCCTCAGATGGAAGCACATTTCTTTAAGCTCTGGATGAGCCCCCACAAGCGTTACTGTCCTCAATCCAGCGCAGTTGCCCCATGATCAGGTAGGTAAATACCATCCACATGGCCCCCAATATTCGCGGGGTGGTGCCCTTCCGACGGCCGTGTAGCCGCCAAAACATCAAGCTCCTGGTTGACACACGCAGTTTGGAAGGCACTCGAGCAGCTGCGTAAGGCTCAACCTGTTCCTTAAATCACTGGTACGGGCAGCATCCGCCTGCAAGCAGAAATAAATGCAAATCACTTTTTTGCCTGACGCGTTTCGTTTATTAACTTCTTCAGAGGCAGTACCATGATGAACACTCCCCCATCGCTTTTAATGTCTATTTCATCTGCCACGCCCAGATGGGCTGTCCGAATGGAACTGTGGTGATTGCTGGGAAATGGAGTGTCCGAAATTAATCCTCAGATGGAAGCACATTTCTTTAAGCTCTGGATGAGCCCCCACAAGCGTTACTGTCCTCAATCCAGCGCAGTTGCCCCATGATCAGGTAGGTAAATACCATCCACATGGCCCCCAATATTCGCGGGGTGGTGCCCTTCCGACGGCCGTGTAGCCGCCAAAACATCAAGCTCCTGGTTGACACACGCAGTTTGGAAGGCACTCGAGCAGCTGCGTAAGGCTCAACCTGTTCCTTAAATCACTGGTACGGGCAGCATCCGCCTGCAAGCAGAAATAAATGCAAATCACTTTTTTGCCTGACGCGTTTCGTTTATTAACTTCTTCAGAGGCAGTACCATGATGAACACTACCCCATTGCTTTTAATGTCTATTTCATCTGCCACGCCCAGATGGGCTGTCCGAATGGAACTGTGGTGATTGCTGGGAAATGGAGTGTCCGAAATTAATCCTCAGATGGAAGCACATTTCTTTAAGCTCTGGATGAGCCCCCACAAGCATTACTGTCCTCAATCCAGCACAGTTGCCCCATGATCAGGTAGGTAAATACCATCCACATGGCCCCCAATATTCGCGGGGTGGTGCCCTTCCGACGGCCGTGTAGCCTCCAAAACATCAAGCTCCTGGTTGACACACGCAGTTTGGAAGGCACTCGAGCAGCTGCGTAAGGCTCAACCTGTTCCTTAAATCACTGGTACGGGCAGCATCCGCCTGCAAGCAGAAATAAATGCAAATCACTTTTTTGCCTGACGCGTTTCGTTTATTAACTTCTTCAGAGGCAGTACCATGATGAACACTCCCCCATCGCTTTTAATGTCTATTTCATCTGCCACGCCCAGATGGGCTGTCCGAATGGAACTGTGGTGATTGCTGGGAAATGGAGTGTCCGAAATTAATCCTCAGATGGAAGCACATTTCTTTAAGCTCTGGATGAGCCCCCACAAGCATTACTGTCCTCAATCCAGCACAGTTGCCCCATGATCAGGTAGGTAAATACCATCCACATGGCCCCCAATATTCGCGGGGTGGTGCCCTTCCGACGGCCGTGTAGCCGCCAAAACATCAAGCTCCTGGTTGACACACGCAGTTTGGAAGGCACTCGAGCAGCTGCGTAAGGCTCAACCTGTTCCTTAAATCACTGGTACGGGCAGCATCCGCCTGCAAGCAGAAATAAATGCAAATCACTTTTTTGCCTGACGCGTTTCGTTTATTAACTTCTTCAGAGGCAGTACCATGATGAACGCTCCCCCATTGCTTTTAATGTCTATTTCATCTGCCACGCCCAGATGGGCTGTCCGAATGGAACTGTGGTGATTGCTGGGAAATGGAGTGTCCGAAATTAATCCTCAGATGGAAGCACATTTCTTTAAGCTCTGGATGAGCCCCCACAAGCATTACTGTCCTCAATCCAGCACAGTTGCCCCATGATCAGGTAGGTAAATACCATCCACATGGCCCCCAATATTCGCGGGGTGGTGCCCTTCCGACGGCCGTGTAGCCGCCAAAACATCAAGCTCCTGGTTGACACACGCAATTTGGAAGGCACTCGAGCAGCTGCGTAAGGCTCAACCTGTTCCTTAAATCATTGGTACGGGCAGCATCCGCCTGCAAGCAGAAATAAATGCAAATCACTTTTTTGCCTGACGCGTTTCGTTTATTAACTTCTTCAGAGGCAGTACCATGATGAACACTCCCCCATCGCTTTTAATATCTATTTCATCTGCCACGCCCAGATGGGCTGTCCGAATGGAACTGTGGTGATTGCTGGGAAATGGAGTGTCCGAAATTAATCCTCAGATGGAAGCACATTTCTTTAAGCTCTGGATGAGCCCCCACAAGCGTTACTGTCCTCAATCCAGCGCAGTTGCCCCATGATCAGGTAGGTAAATACCATCCACATGGCCCCCAATATTCGCGGGGTGGTGCCCTTCCGACGGCCGTGTAGCCGCCAAAACATCAAGCTCCTGGTTGACACACGCAGTTTGGAAGGCACTCGAGCAGCTGCGTAAGGCTCAACCTGTTCCTTAAATCACTGGTACGGGCAGCATCCGCCTGCAAGCAGAAATAAATGCAAATCACTTTTTTGCCTGACGCGTTTTGTTTATTAACTTCTTCAGAGGCAGTACCATGATGAACACTCCCCCATCGCTTTTAATGTCTATTTCATCTGCCACGCCCAGATGGGCTGTCCGAATGGAACTGTGGTGATTGCTGGGAAATGGAGTGTCCGAAATTAATCCTCAGATGGAAGCACATTTCTTTAAGCTCTGGATGAGCCCCCACAAGCGTTACTGTCCTCAATCCAGCGCAGTTGCCCCATGATCAGGTAGGTAAATACCATCCACATGGCCCCCAATATTCGCGGGGTGGTGCCCTTCCGACGGCCGTGTAGCCGCCAAAACATCAAGCTCCTGGTTGACACACGCAGTTTGGAAGGCACTCGAGCAGCTGCGTAAGGCTCAACCTGTTCCTTAAATCACTGGTACGGGCAGCATCCGCCTGCAAGCAGAAATAAATGCAAATCACTTTTTTGCCTGACGCGTTTCGTTTATTAACTTCTTCAGAGGCAGTACCATGATGAACACTCCCCCATTGCTTTTAATGTCTATTTCATCTGCCACGCCCAGATGGGCTGTCCGAATGGAACTGTGGTGATTGCTGGGAAATGGAGTGTCCGAAATTAATCCTCAGATGGAAGCACATTTCTTTAAGCTCTGGATGAGCCCCCACAAGCATTACTGTCCTCAATCCAGCACAGTTGCCCCATGATCAGGTAGGTAAATACCATCCACATGGCCCCCAATATTCGCGGGGTGGTGCCCTTCCGACGGCCGTGTAGCCTCCAAAACATCAAGCTCCTGGTTGACACACGCAGTTTGGAAGGCACTCGAGCAGCTGCGTAAGGCTCAACCTGTTCCTTAAATCACTGGTACGGGCAGCATCCGCCTGCAAGCAGAAATAAATGCAAATCACTTTTTTGCCTGACGCGTTTCGTTTATTAACTTCTTCAGAGGCAGTACCATGATGAACACTCCCCCATCGCTTTTAATGTCTATTTCATCTGCCACGCCCAGATGGGCTGTCCGAATGGAACTGTGGTGATTGCTGGGAAATGGAGTGTCCGAAATTAATCCTCAGATGGAAGCACATTTCTTTAAGCTCTGGATGAGCCCCCACAAGCGTTACTGTCCTCAATCCAGCGCAGTTGCCCCATGATCAGGTAGGTAAATACCATCCACATGGCCCCCAATATTCGCGGGGTGGTGCCCTTCCGACGGCCGTGTAGCCGCCAAAACATCAAGCTCCTGGTTGACACACGCAGTTTGGAAGGCACTCGAGCAGCTGCGTAAGGCTCAACCTGTTCCTTAAATCACTGGTACGGGCAGCATCCGCCTGCAAGCAGAAATAAATGCAAATCACTTTTTTGCCTGACGCGTTTCGTTTATTAACTTCTTCAGAGGCAGTACCATGATGAACACTCCCCCATCTCTTTTAATGTCTATTTCATCTGCCACGCCCAGATGGGCTGTCCGAATGGAACTGTGGTGATTGCTGGGAAATGGAGTGTCCGAAATTAATCCTCAGATGGAAGCACATTTCTTTAAGCTCTGGATGAGCCCCCACAAGCGTTACTGTCCTCAATCCAGCGCAGTTGCCCCATGATCAGGTAGGTAAATACCATCCACATGGCCCCCAATATTCGCGGGGTGGTGCCCTTCCGACGGCCGTGTAGCCGCCAAAACATCAAGCTCCTGGTTGACACACGCAGTTTGGAAGGCACTCGAGCAGCTGCGTAAGGCTCAACCTGTTCCTTAAATCACTGGTACGGGCAGCATCCGCCTGCAAGCAGAAATAAATGCAAATCACTTTTTTGCCTGACGCGTTTCGTTTATTAACCTCTTCAGAGGCAGTACCATGATGAACACTCCCCCATCGCTTTTAATGTCTATTTCATCTGCCACGCCCAGATGGGCTGTCCGAATGGAACTGTGGTGATTGCTGGGAAATGGAGTGTCCGAAATTAATCCTCAGATGGAAGCACATTTCTTTAAGCTCTGGATGAGCCCCCACAAGCGTTACTGTCGTCAATCCAGCGCAGTTGCCCCATGATCAGGTAGGTAAATACCATCCACATGGCCCCCAATATTCGCGGGGTGGTGCCCTTCCGATGGCCGTGTAGCCGCCAAAACATCAAGCTCCTGGTTGACACACGCAGTTTGGAAGGCACTCGAGCAGCTGCGTAAGGCTCAACCTGTTCCTTAAATCACTGGTACGGGCAGCATCCGCCTGCAAGCAGAAATAAATGCAAATCACTTTTTTGCCTGACGTGTTTCGTTTATTAACTTCTTCAGAGGCAGTACCATGATGAACACTCCCCCATCGCTTTTAATGTCTATTTCATCTGCCACGCCCAGATGGGCTGTCCGAATGGAACTGTGGTGATTGCTGGGAAATGGAGTGTCCGAAATTAATCCTCAGATGGAAGCACATTTCTTTAAGCTCTGGATGAGCCCCCACAAGCGTTACTGTCCTCAATCCAGCGCAGTTGCCCCATGATCAGGTAGGTAAATACCATCCACATGGCCCCCAATATTCGCGGGGTGGTGCCCTTCCGACGGCCGTGTAGCCGCCAAAACATCAAGCTCCTGGTTGACACACGCAGTTTGGAAGGCACTCGAGCAGCTGCGTAAGGCTCAACCTGTTCCTTAAATCACTGGTACGGGCAGCATCCGCCTGCAAGCAGAAATAAATGCAAATCACTTTTTTGCCTGACGCGTTTCGTTTATTAACTTCTTCAGAGGCAGTACCATGATGAACACTCCCCCATCTCTTTTAATGTCTATTTCATCTGCCACGCCCAGATGGGCTGTCCGAATGGAACTGTGGTGATTGCTGGGAAATGGAGTGTCCGAAATTAATCCTCAGATGGAAGCACATTTCTTTAAGCTCTGGATGAGCCCCCACAAGCGTTACTGTCCTCAATCCAGCGCAGTTGCCCCATGATCAGGTAGGTAAATACCATCCACATGGCCCCCAATATTCGCGGGGTGGTGCCCTTCCGACGGCCGTGTAGCCGCCAAAACATCAAGCTCCTGGTTGACACACGCAGTTTGGAAGGCACTCGAGCAGCTGCGTAAGGCTCAACCTGTTCCTTAAATCACTGGTACGGGCAGCATCCGCCTGCAAGCAGAAATAAATGCAAATCACTTTTTTGCCTGACGCGTTTCGTTTATTAACCTCTTCAGAGGCAGTACCATGATGAACACTCCCCCATCGCTTTTAATGTCTATTTCATCTGCCACGCCCAGATGGGCTGTCCGAATGGAACTGTGGTGATTGCTGGGAAATGGAGTGTCCGAAATTAATCCTCAGATGGAAGCACATTTCTTTAAGCTCTGGATGAGCCCCCACAAGCGTTACTGTCGTCAATCCAGCGCAGTTGCCCCATGATCAGGTAGGTAAATACCATCCACATGGCCCCCAATATTCGCGGGGTGGTGTCCTTCCGACGGCTGTGTAGCCGCCAAAACATCAAGCTCCTGGTTGACACACGCAGTTTGGAAGGCACTCGAGCAGCTGCGTAAGGCTCAACCTGTTCCTTAAATCACTGGTACGGGCAGCATCCGCCTGCAAGCAGAAATAAATGCAAATCACTTTTTTGCCTGACGCGTTTCGTTTATTAACTTCTTCAGAGGCAGTACCATGATGAACACTCCCCCATCACTTTTAATGTCTATTTCATCTGCCACGCCCAGATGGGCTGTCCGAATGGAACTGTGGTTATTGCTGGGAAATGGAGTGTCCGAAATTAATCCTCAGATGGAAGCACATTTCTTTAAGCTCTGGATGAGCCCCCACAAGCGTTACTGTCCTCAATCTAGCGCAGTTGCCCCATGATCAGGTAGGTAAATACCATCCACATGGCCCCCAATATTCGTGGGGTGGTGCCCTTCCGACGGCTGTGTAGCCGCCAAAACATCAAGCTCCTGGTTGACACACGCAGTTTGGAAGGCACTCGAGCAGCTGCGTAAGGCTCAACCTGTTCCTTAAATCACTGGTACGGGCAGCATCCGCCTGCAAGCAGAAATAAATGCAAATCACTTTTTTGCCTGACGTGTTTCGTTTATTAACTTCTTCAGAGGCAGTACCATGATGAACACTCCCCCATCGCTTTTAATGTCTATTTCATCTGCCACGCCCAGATGGGCTGTCCGAATGGAACTGTGGTGATTGCTGGGAAATGGAGTGTCCGAAAGTAATCCTCAGATGGAAGCACATTTCTTTAAGCTCTGGATGAGCCCCCACAAGCGTTACTGTCCTCAATCCAGCGCAGTTGCCCCATGATCAGGTAGGTAAATACCATCCACATGGCCCCCAATATTCGCGGGGTGGTGCCCTTCCGACGGCCGTGTAGCCGCCAAAACATCAAGCTCCTGGTTGACACACGCAGTTTGGAAGGCACTCGAGCAGCTGCGTAAGGCTCAACCTTCCAATCGAAAGCACTCTAAATTGAAAACACCACCCCATCGCTGACTGAGCGAGTCCGCAGCACTGTGAATCAAGGTGCCTAGGAGCAACGTGACCTGTTGGTGGACTATGAACAACAGAGTCGCTACACGGCACAGAAGGCAGACACAACCGGGTAAGAGATACTTACAGGAGCGAGTTGGTGGGGTATTTTACAAATACTACAAGTACCACAATGCCTGGAAAGACACGCCCACTATGGAAGGCTTGAAAATCACGCTGCAAATGCGGTGTCACTGTTGCCCACCTGGTCTCCACGAAGCCTAGCCAGTGAACAAGGGAGAAGTTACCTGAAACGCGTATGGCAAAAGAGAGGCGCATGAACTGCTGAAACTGCCGTGTCAGTTACTCTGTAGCCTGCCAATAAATGATGGAGAAAATCACGTTGCGAGTGGTGTTTTCAATTTGGAGTGCTTTCGATTGGAATGTATAGCGGCCGACTCCAGGTCGCGAAAACACCCCATCGCCGACTGAGCGAGTCCGCAGCACTGTGAATCAAGGTGCCTAGGAGCAACGTGACCTGTTGGTGGACTACGAACAACAGAGTCGCTACACGGCACAGAAGGCAGACCCAACCGGGTAAGAGATACTTACAGGAGCGAGTTGGTGGGGTATTTTACAAATACTACAAGTACCACAATGCCTGGAAAGATACGCCCACTATGGAAGGCTTTAAAATCACGCTGCAAATGCGGTGTCACTGTTGCCCACCTGGTCTCCACGAAGCCTAGCCAGTGAACAAGGGAGAAGTTACCTGAAACACGTATGGCAAAAGAGAGGCGCATGAACTGCTGAAACTGCCGTGTCAGTTACTCTGTAGCCTGCCAATAAATGATGGAGAAAATCACGTTGCGAGTGGTGTTTTCAATTTGGAGTGCTTTCGATTGGAATGTATAGAGGCCGACTCCAGGTCGCGAAAACACCCCATCGCCGACTGAGCGAGTCCGCAGCACTGTGAATCAAGGTGCCTAGGAGCAACATGACCTGTTGGTGGACTACGAACAACAGAGTCGCTACACGGCACAGAAGGCAGACCCAACCGGGTAAGAGATACTTACAGGAGCGAGTTGGTGGGGTATTTTACAAATACTACAAGTACCACAATGCCTGGAAAGACACGCCCACTATGGAAGGCTTGAAAATCACGCTGCAAATGCGGTGTCACTGTTGCCCACCTGGTCTCCACGAAGCCTAGCCAGTGAACAAGGGAGAAGTTACCTGAAACGCGTATGGCAAAAGAGAGGCGCATGAACTGCTGAAACTGCCATGTCAGTTACTCTGTAGCCTGCCAATAAATGATGGAGAAAATCACGTTGCGAGTGGTGTTTTCAATTTGGAGTGCTTTCGATTGGAATGTATAGCGGCCGACTCCAGGTCGCGAAAACACCCCATCGCCGACTGAGCGAGTCCGCAGCACTGTGAATCAAGGTGCCTAGGAGCAACGTGACCTGTTGGTGGACTACGAACAACAGAGTCGCTACACGGCACAGAAGGCAGACCCAACCGGGTAAGAGATACTTACAGGAGCAAGTTGGTGGGGTATTTTACAAATACTACAAGTACCACAATGCCTGGAAAGACACGCCCACTATGGAAGGCTTGAAAATCACGCTGCAAATGTGGTGTCACTGTTGCCCACCTGGTCTCCACGAAGCCTAGCCAGTGAACAAGGGAGAAGTTACCTGAAACGCGTATGGCAAAAGAGAGGCGCATGAACTGCTGAAACTGCCGTGTCAGTTACTCTGTAGCCTGCCAATAAATGATGGAGAAAATCACGTTGCGAGTGGTGTTTTCAATTTGGAGTGCTTTCGATTGGAATGTATAGCGGCTGACTCCAGGTCGCGAAAACACCCCATCGCCGACTGAGCGAGTCCGCAGCACTGTGAATCAAGGTGCCTAGGAGCAACGTGACCTGTTGGTGGACTACGAACAACAGAGTCGCTACACGGCACAGAAGGCAGACCCAACCGGATAAGAGATACTTACAGGAGCGAGTTGGTGGGGTATTTTACAAATACTACAAGTACCACAATGCCTGGAAAGACACGCCCACTATGGAAGGCTTGAAAATCACGCTGCAAATGCGGTGTCACTGTTGCCCGCCTGGTCTCCACGAAGCCTAGCCAGTGAACAAGGGAGAAGTTACCTGAAACGCGTATGGCAAAAGAGAGGCGCATGAACTGCTGAAACTGCAGTGTCAGTTACTCTGTAGCCTGCCAATAAATGATGGAGAAAATCACGTTGCGAGTGGTGTTTTCAATTTGGAGTGGTTTCGATTGGAATGTATAGCGGCCGACTCCAGGTCGCGAAAACACCCCATCGCCGACTGAGCGAGTCCGCAGCACTGTGAATCAAGGTGCCTAGGAGCAACGTGACCTGTTGGTGGACTACGAACAACAGAGTCGCTACACGGCACAGAAGGCAGACCCAACCAGGTAAGAGATACTTACAGGAGCGAGTTGGTGGGGTATTTTACAAATACTACAAGTACCACAATGCCTCGAAAGACACGCCCACTATGGAAGGCTTGAAAATCACGCTGCAAATGCGGTGTCACTGTTGCCCACCTGGTCTCCACGAAGCCTAGCCAGTGAACAAGGGAGAAGTTACCTGAAACGCGTATGGCAAAAGAGAGGCGCATGAACTGCTGAAACTGCCGTGTCGGTTACTCTGTAGCCTGCCAATAAATGATGGAGAAAATCACGTTGCGAGTGGTGTTTTCAATTTGGAGTGCTTTCGATTGGAATATATATATATATATATATATATATTCACTGAAAAAACAATAAGTTTCAGGCACGTTATAGTTAGGAATTAGCATTTAAAAAACTTTAGAAATTCACTGAAAAAAACATAGGTTTCAGGGGCGTTATAGTTAGGTGGACTTTTCACTCGTACAAAACCATTGAAATTCCCCCGTTATAGTTAGTTCAGCTAACTATAACTCGCGCGCCCTTAATGCACTGCTGATGACGTCACATATTACATCACTCATGACATGGTCAGTGACATCACTCATGACATTACTGATGACATCTCAAATGACATCACTGATGACATCACTGATGACATCATCCAGTGAATGTGTGTTTTTCTGAAAATTACATATGTTTTATATATGTATATCTCAAGGTCGATGGAAGAATATATCGGTATATAAGTGTCTAAATGAATGATTTGTTTTTGAAAAATTGATTGTATAACTGACTGATTAAGCGTATCTTAGTGAATCCATGGCTTAGTGAGTAATGTTTAAATATGTAAATATCTGTATCAGTCTCTCACTTTGTGTATAAGTGGCTGCATGGGTTGGTGAGTAGCTACATGAGTGTCTATATAGGTTATTAGTTGTTTTTTTGAGTATCAGTACGAGTGTCTGAGTGTCTGTATGGTTCGATGGGGGGTATTACGTAGTGCATAGGTGCATGAATGAGTGACTCACTGTTTGTATGTGTTGAAGACAGCATGTGTGCAGGACTGTATGGGTGGATGAGTGTGTGCATGGGTGTGTTAGTGAATGAATGACTGTCTCAATAGTGTATTTATGAGTAACTACATATGTTTTAAACTAGTATATGTGACTATTGGTGTATATAAGTGAGTATATGTGAGAGTGAGAGATTGAAATAGTTCCTGTATGAGTTTCTATAAGTGATTGTTTAAAAGACTAAGGGCCTTATGTAGGTGGGCTGGCATTTACCACTTCATAAATACCGAATCATACCGATTCGGTATTTATGAAGTGGTAAATGCAATGTAGGTAATGAGTCGGTAAATATTACCGATTCGGAAAAATTCGGTAATTACCGAATCGGTATTTACCGAATCGGTAATGAGGCATACCTTCCCATTGATGGGAAGGTATGCCTCATTACCGAATCGGTAAATACCGATTCGGTAATGCGGGAGCACATGCAAGGGTGGCAGGGTGTCACATTGACACCCTGTTGCACCCCTGATTCGGCCATGTGTGCACATGTGGCGCACATACATGCCCTAAGGGCATGTATGTCTGCCACATTGCACACTTAAACGTGCACAAAAATGCTTTTTTTCACCTAATCGTCATTTACCACCAACCTTTAGTTGGTGGTAAATAACGAATCCCCACACCCACCACACACTCCCCCTACATCTCATTTCATGATTCGGTATTCACCGAATCGGTAAATTTACCGAATCGGTAATATTACCGATTCGGTAATTTTACCGATTCGGTAAATACCGAATCATGAAATTCTCCCCCTACATCTCAAAAGCCAAAATACCGGTCGGTAACGGTATAATTACCGAAAATCGGCCGTTACCAACCGGTATTTGGCTTCCTACATGAGGCCCTAAGTATGTGTAAGTTTCTGTAGAAGTAAGTGTGGTGGTGTGTGTATAACTGTATATGCAAGTAAATGGATGTTTGATTCTTTATTAGCAAGAGTGACTATGTGTGTGAGTAACTCTATGGATGAGTGGCGTTGTGTAACAGGATGTATAGGTGTATGAGTACATATGATGAGTGAGTACATGTATGAGTGACTGTATAGCACTGTTGGTGAATGAGTGGATGTGTATGTGGATCTTAGAATTACTGAATAGCTTGTTGTCACTGATATTGGTATGTCCATTGTTTTGAAAATTTTAGTTTCTATTTTTGAATGTGTGTATCAAAGGTTATATTAGGGGGAGAGGTGGTCTGCCACTCTATCACAAGGATGATGTCATCAGTGATGTCATTGAGATGTCATGAGTGATGTCATGAGTGATGTCACTGACCATGTCATGAGTGATGTAATATGTGACGTCATCAGCAGTGCATTGCGGGCGCGCGAGTTATAGTTAGCTGAAATAACTATAACGGGGGAATTTCAATGGTTTTGTACGAGTGAAAAGTCCAGCTAACTATAACGCCCCTGAAACCTATGGTTTTTTCAGTGAATATATATATATATATATATATATTCCAATCGAAAGCGAGGGTGCGTGAGTCATTGCCACGATGTGGGACACCACTGGGTGTTTTGGAACGGATTCGTCACTGTACGGATTACCTCTATGAACTACACGACCCATGATGCAGTTTGTCTGGCGATGCAGCGCAATGAGGCACACACCTTGTTCATGAGGAGGGGCTGAGAGACTACTTATTGGGACACCAGGTGAATCTACCTACCTGTTAGACTGGCACTGATGAAGGCCGACCCGGCCAGAAACGCGTCTGCCCTAGCGTTTCACGAACCTGTGAGTCCTACTGGGCTTTCAATTCCAATAAATCCACTCGAAAACCGATTGACGAATCCTCGCGAAATTCTCAAAATAGGTGGGGCGCTCCGCTCCGCTCCTACCCTGAAAGTCTCGGGGGGATTCGTCAAGCGGGGGCTGAGAAAAAGGGGGGGTCCCAAAACGAGTTTTCCCCGTGCATTTTTCCATAGGACCTTTAGTCCGAGCTACAGCCCGAACGGCTGAACAGAATTACTTGAAATTTGGCAGAGAGGTAGCCCTCAGGTCAGGGATGTGCCTTTTGAAGGTCTTGTGTAAATCTGTTCAGTATTTTCTGAGAAAATAGCATTTAAATCAATATATATATTTGTGGGCGCGCTCCGAGCGTACCGTAAGCTTACCGTACGCGCACGCTGCCGTGCACGAGCGCGATTCTGATTGGTTGTTAGATCTCAGTAAACATTCGAATCGGTCGAAACCAGGAAGTGTCGGCCGCCGTTTTGTATCTCGCAGTCTGAGGGGGGTGAAAAACAAAGGTGGATAATGTGAAAAGGGGGCAGGCTGGACAGTTCCTGACCCCTTAGCCTTTGTCAGGGGGTCCCAGAAGGACCCCCAAGGGCAAAAATTAATTTTAATTTTTTTTCAAAAAATCGCCGAATGTGCGTAGCGTACGCGCACGGCGTAAACGGAAAAATTCTGCGAACTTCGCGTAATTACACGTACCGTACGCGCACGGGTAAAATTTTTTTTCAAAAAGGAAAGCTTAAAAAAAAAAAAATTGTGAGGTAAGGTTGGCTCTTAAAAGAGCCGTTGGGTTAATACAGGTATGGAGGAAAGAAAGAATGGGAATATTATGAGCGTCTACAAACGTGCTGGTCTATCTTATTGTTAATAAGGGGAACACTGGTCTCCCCAAAAACAATAAGACTACAACACGTTGTACACCTCATTGCAACCCTCCCAAATCGAGGGTTAACGTCCAGAGGAGCAGAAGAAGGTGATGCTCCCACCTCAGAGGAAGGGCTCAGCTGAGCTGCCGATGATGTACTCGGCTGAGCTTCTGAGGTTGGGCTCTGGTGACTTACTGAAGAGTTTTCTCCAGTATGTTGAGCAAAGGTCCTGGGATGTTTATCCCTAAGGTGTCTCATCATAGAGTGATTTCCAAAGGAATACTTCTTCTTTGGATTTCCTCTAGATAAAACAGGGTCACAAAGTGTGCAAGTGACCAATGGAGCATTGACCTTTTTCTGCCCCTCTGGAAAAGTAAAATACTCCCATACAAAAGAATTCTTTTGTTTCCTCCTTCTCTGGATGATGGTGGTGCTGCTAGCCTCACTCTCAGAAGAGGTCTGCTGTTCTGCCATTGTATCTCAATGTCAATTCAGCTCCTTCTCCTAGGGGATCTCAAGCAGTAATGAGGGGAATGGGTGTGGTGTGGGAAGTTTCTGGAACTGAAAGTAGTTTCAACCAATGAAAAGTGTTCTTTGTGGATCACATGACCTACCGTGCGCGCTCCGTAAGCTTACGGTAGGCACTCGTAAACAAGTACGCATGCGCAAACGTGACGCTTACGGAGCGCTTACGGAGCGCGTACGTAAGACGCACTCGCGCATGCGCATTACACGCCCCTGCGTAACCGCGACGTTGCTTCTGCGCAACGCGCATGCGTGTATGCGTACGTCATCACGTAAGCGCACCGTACTTATGACGTACGGAGCGCGTAGCGTCAGATTACCGTACGCGCACGGCAAAAAATGCATAAAAAAAATGCAGGATATAGTACATATATTATTTTATACATAGGTTTACCAAAAATCTAAAAAAAAAATTGCCATTTAAAAAAACGTACAAATTCACTGAAAAAACCATAGGTTTCACACATGTTATAGTTAGCTGGACATTTCACAATGAAAAAAACAATGAAATTCCCCCGTTATAGTTAGTGCAGGCAACTATAACTCACGCGACCGCAATCCTCTGCTGATGATGTCAGATATTACATCACTGATGACATATGTGTCTTTATGAAAAATTAATATTTGTAATATATGTATAGCTAATGATACAGTATTAGCATCAACAGAGGATTGCGGTCTCGTGAGTTATAGTTGCCTGCACTAACTATAACGGGGGAATTTCATTGGTTTTTTACGAGTGAAATGTCCAGCTAACTATAACATGTGTGAAACCTATGGTTTTTTCAGTGAATTTGCAAGGTTTTTTAAATGCTAATTCCTAACTATATATATAAATATATTTATAGATAGATAGATAGATAGATAGATAGATAGATAGATAGTTAGATAGATAGATAGATAGATAGATAGATAGATAGATAGATAGATAGATAGATAGATAGATAGATAGATAGATAGATAGATAGATAGATAGATAGATAGATAGATAGATAGATAGATAGATAGATAGATAGATAGATAGATAGATAGATAGATAGATAGATAGATAGATAGATAGATAGATAGATAGATAGACACGTGAACTATGTGTGCATGTGCCAACACATATGCTCACCCAGTTGCGTGCATGCAAACGCACACAGAACAATTAAAGAATGGGCAGATGAAAGCAAAAGCAATCTACGAAGATAATCTGCATTGAATCAAATTCCATGAGTTCATATTTGGTACCTTGGTTTAGATCAGTGAAGAGATCTCAGCTTATTGGGGCAAACATGGCTGAAGGCAGCCGATGATATATTTGCCTGGACTCAAAATGGAAAGCGTTTCAAATGATGATGAGTTGCAACACAGCAGCCAATGTACGTCTTGGATTGGCTAGCTACTGATTTTGAGGACATATGCAGAAGAAATAGGAATTGCGATTTTTAATGAATTTCAATTAGGAAATTGCAATTCCTATTATGAGAAAATGTACAAACTTCAGACAGCGATTCCTAACAGGGTCACAAATAGACCTACCTCATGAATATTAATGAAGAAGGTCACAATTTGAAACCAATTGGGAATTGCAGCCATCAGTAGGGTCAGCAGACCACCATGTCTGTGATTGCTTTCTAATAAAGCATTTGTTTTTAAATGCAGCCCATTGTCCTTAAAGGAAACTAGGATGCATTTAAAAAAATAAAATGAAAAATGTGAGTTTCTTTTTTTAAGAGTAGTCAGTAGTGCCTAGGATCACTGCCTGCTCTTGAAAAATATTTGTTTTATCATTCACTAACGGGAAGGGGTCAATACCCTTGATGGGTAGGTAAAAAATGTATGTTTTACAACCATGATTTGCTCCCAAAACATTCATAGATAGCACTGCAATCTGGATTTAAAAGGGATGCCCTAAACACGCCCCTTCCAAATATGGAATGCCTAAACAAAAAATTGTGATTTGGTAACATATTACTGATTTGCAATTTTTGTTTTGTTCATATGAAAATATTTTTTGCAGTCGGAAATGGCTTGATTCTGTGAATTGGGCCATTTCCGACAGCAAAAATGCTTTTTTGCTTGTATCTCTTGACTTCTAAACTACTTTGATTGCTATCTGCCTTCAGTTGTTTAGTAAAAGCATATCACAACACATGTTTTTTTAGTTTAAAAATGCCCCTGCTTGTGTAAGTGCAATATTGCGATAAGAGAAGACAATTTGTTGATTGAATTTTTGTTGCAACTGCACAGTCTTTTGATTTGAAGCTCAATTCTCATTTATTTAATGTAAACAACAACACACTGCATTTTCAAGCAAGTGTATGTCGGGTGTATTTAATGGCATTGGGAATAGAGGAGGAAAATGCTTCTGGCTGCTCTGTAAGTGTGCTACAGCATTCCTTATACTATACAAGGAGATACTTGAACTTTTGTTGCACAGCAACATGAGTACAGAGATTACAGGTTCTCCCTGAGAAATACTACAACAAGAAAACCTAAAGGTCTTTAACATTGATATATTCCATCTTTATTTAAAATCTTGTTTTTAGTGAACCATTTAGTGGTTGATTTTTTTTAACTCTATTTTTTCAACAGTTGTGAATCTCCTTGCACTTTCTCCTCCATTACCAACTTCTGTTTTTTAATGAAAATACAGGGCTTTAGGTGGGATGAAAAAAACTGTGGGGTCTCTAAAAGGAGCATGGCCTACGCTGTTATAGGTGTGGCTTAAAACGTAAAGTACATTTCTGGAACTCTGATAGTGTGGCACCCAAGCAGTATTTTGATTCCTCTGAGCTTTCTGTTATTGCATGCAGATATAATAACACAACAACTGACATACACCAAATACCATAAATACAGTTTTACTGAACACCTTCAATTCAATAATGTCCAGTAATACAATTTATCCACAATATACTGTTGTCACTCCTTTAGTTTTTTCTTTTATTCTGTTCCAAACATTTCTTAACATATAAATATGTTCTCAGATGTAGCCTTCAAACATGGAAAAATTCATAGATGTAGCCAACAAGTATTTTGTCGATGTGGCAATTCACAACCGACTTCCTCAGGCCTCACTTATATGAGTCTGATCTCGCTGGGGTGATTGGGAGGGGGGGGACAGAGGGGAGCTGTTGCAGAAAGTGGGGATAACTAGGGCAAAATTAAATGAACACTATAGCAAAAAGGGTTGCTGCCAAATATCAAAATCACTGGGCAGAGTGTTATGAATATGTGGAATGCACTGGCGGCTGCTGGCAACACTGCATTAGGCACAAGGAGGTTGCTAGAGGGATAGAGGCTATCAAGGACAAACAAGGACGAAAGACGGAAATACCTTCTGAAATCTTAGAGGTCTTCCATGAGTATTATTCAGATCTGTATTCAGAAGATATAAATCCTATGCCAGAATCCTATCACAACTCCCTTAGTTATTTGGTGTAAAAGGCTTTGCGATTACTTTGTGATAAGTCACAAATTCACGTGTCAAGAGGAAGGCAGCGATTGGCTGGATGTTGCCAATCCATACTGCTTTCATCCAAAGGCAAAAAATGATGTCACTTTAACACTCTCTTGCCAACGCAAATAATGTCCACATTAGACAAACCTAAGTCCATGTCAATGCACTCTTTCTAGCACACTCTCTTGCCCAAAAGCTATGACTCACAGTCCACACTTTAACCATTTTGATGGCAAGGAGGAATAGCACACAGGACAAAGTTGTAGCTGAATGAGACGGATTTCAAAATGAAAGGCAGTTAAAATGGAGGACAGGATCTGGTTTTGAAAAAAAGGACAAATTTGATCGTATGTTGTAAATATGCAGATAACCTAGTGAGTGGCCTAGTACTTGAAAGATTACTAGGGCTGCAATCTGCACTGCAAATGAGAGTTTTTTTCTTTCATTCGATTCTAATTTTTAATCGAAACAATTTTAAACAATATACATTTTTCATAAACATGTACTTTCTTCCTTTTCAATTTTTAACATGAACAGAACTAAAATTGACAAGGTTACATATTTTTTTTGACCAAAATGAAATGTCATTTAGTTAAAAACACCCAATGCATTTTGGGACTCTCTGTCCCTTCGTCAGGGGTATGCTGTAAAGAAAAGGGAGAAAATTTCATTGTCTGCACTCTTGGAATCAGGTGTGATATTCAGTGTTGTAATTTCTAAGTGCACTGTGCTCCCCTCACCAAGGTGATTAGTGTATTATAAGTTGTTTTTGGTACCTGGTTATTCTACACCAGTTTTCTGTACTTCACAAGATTCAGCAGCTATGAAAAGAAACCCTATGTTGTAGAGATAGATATTACTCTACCACATCGAAACCAATCAAAATATTACTGTGAATCAACTCTTGCGTACCTGCCCTCTGTGTGTTTGTGAAAATAGGCGAAGTTCTCCCAGTTATTCTGTATGGTGTTCCTAAAAATCCGGAAAAACTAGATGCTGATAATTGTCATTAAGCCCTCAATTTCCTCGGAGACCTAGAATTTACTTACTACCTAAAATTCACAAAAGCTTGGTCAACCCTCCGTTCAGACCAATTGTTTCCGGATGCGACTATATTTGAGAAACCAGGACGTTACATAGATGCCTTTCTTCAACCATTTGTACAGAATTGGAAAACTTACATTGAAGATACTACGGATTTCTTACGAAGTTTGCAAACGATCAAAAATCAATCTACGAGGAATTGGATATTGTGCACCATTGACGTGGTAGCACTTTATACGTCCATACCCCACGCCAATGGACTTGAAGCAGTAGAATGGGCTCTACTTCAACAAGAAAATTTGAACACACCCAAATATTATATCTTACAACTACTGGAATTCTGTTTACAAAACTGACAGTGCTAGTCAACCATCTAGACAAGTAGCCATTTAAACATGCGTTAAGTCTGCTACTGCAGACCCTGTGTGTGCAGCTTTACCACCAGGTCGAGTAGGCATTTAATATCCCTTGTCAAGCTTTAAAATCCATTTCTTTCTACATATAAGTGACCCATAGGGTAAGCATATGTTGACATACACAGATGCATACACTGACACATCCAGACACACTCTAAGGCATACATAAGTACACCCAGTCACACACTGGTGTATACATGAACACAGTGAAGCACACATTCACATGTACACTAATGCACCTAAGTACACACTGATGTATTCAGTAAGACATCCAGAAAGACACTTATGCATATACTGACACATCCAAGCACACACTGATGCCTTCACTGACACACCCAGGCACACACTCATGGATACACTAACACACCCAGTAACATACTTAAGGGGAAACATCGTTTACAATGCATGCATTACAACACGTGTCATTGCAACACATTTTTTACAACGTGAAATCCATTACAACACGTCATTACATCACATAATCCGTTACAAATCATTCCCCAAAGTAACGCTGCAGCGGAGTTAGAATAGTAATTGTGTTGTAATGGATTATGCATTGTATTGACATGCATTGTAACAACATGCATTGTAATGGACTTTGAGTTGTAAAACATATGTTGTAATGACACGTTGTAACGCGTGTGTTGTAACGTGTTCTATTCACTCTTATGCACATGCTGACACACTCAGATTCACACTGATGCATACAATGACACAACCAGGGACACACATGCATGCATTAACACACCCAGACACACACTGTTCCACATGGCCACATACACACTAAAGCATACATTGACACACCAAGGCACACCCAGTTGCACACACTAATACACACAGTCACACAATGATGCATACACTAAGACACCCAGGCACACACTGATCCATACTCTGACACACCCAGACAGACAATGATGCATATGCAGGTACACCCAGATACACTCTAATACATACAGTAGCACACCCAGACACACACTGATACATACGCTAACATATCCAAGCAGACAATGATCAATACATTGACACATCCAGGCACACACTCATTCATACACTAACACACCTAACCACACAATTATACATACACTGGCATAACCAGTCATACACTAATCCATACACTCACACACTGACGCACACCATCATGCATACATTAACACACCCAGGCACAAACTTATGCAGACACTAACACACCCATACAGGCACTGACGCATACAGTGACACTACCAGGCACACACTTATGCATACACTAACACACCCAGGCACACACTAACACATATGTTTACACATCAAAGTGCACACTGATGCATACGTTGATACACCCAGGCACACACTTATATATACAATGAGACACTCAGGCACACACTAACACATATGCTGACACACCCAGAAACATACTGATTTATGCATGAAAAGTAACATACTTAGGGCCTCATTTCCCATGAGGCTGTGCTACTGGAGCATCACTTTTTGCACTGTTACAGTGGTGCAGGGTTATTTACCAGGCAGCACTAAGCCAGTTTGCGTGGCTTAATGCGACCTTGTAAATATTGTTCCCTTTACCGCAGTTTGCTGTGTTAAAGGGGCATGCAATGGGTGTTGCTGTGGGCATTCCAAGCAATACCCATGGCTATTTTATACTGCCTCAGATTTACTAGGAATCGTAACTCCGAGGCAGCGCCAAAAACGTACACCTCCCCAGGGGAGGCGTAATGGAGGCGCAACGAGGAGAATTACCTTTATTTCTCCTCATTTTTCCTTTTTCTACGTGTGCTGCATTCTGCAGCTTACACAGAAAGAGGAAAGAGACACTTGTGATTGTTTTTGTGAAGGAGAGTTTCCCTACCTGCACAAAAACAATCATCCCTGCAATGCAGGCACCCTTGTGCCATGGCAGAGGTGTGGTGCAGCGGCCAGGGCAGCTGACTTAGGAGCAAAAGGTTCATGGTTCGATCTCTGGCTCTGGCGGCAGCTCAGCTCAGCACCATGTGACTCTGGGCAATAGTTCACTTATTTTCCACGACGGTCCCCAGTGCCTTGAGACCTGTAAGGGTGAGTAGTTCGCGCTTTACAAATACACATTTATTTTTTATTTATTTTAAAGGTGCCTGCTTTGGAGCATGTCAGCCCATTGTGCGCCTGTGCAAGGGAAAAGGACAGGAATGCGTGGTATCTGATAGATACCACGCATTCCTGACCTTTTCTTTTGCAGTAGGGCAGTACAGCAGGAAGGCCTGCAGTGCTGCTCTACAGCAAAATCTTTTAAATAAGGCCCATAAAGTGGCTATGATGTAGTGATGTAACTGTTTGCGTGAGTACCTAAATGCTTAAATTATGTAATTTAGTAGTATATAATGAAAAGCTAAATGTATAGTGTCACAAGGTCAGCGGGGAAGGCGTCACAGACCACGCCCTACTCCAGTGGATGAGCCGGAACATCGCTAACAATCCACGGGTACTCCATTGGTTCCTCTCCCTCCAGCCCTTTTCATTTACGGTTAGACATCGCAAGGGGTTGGAAAATGGCAGCGCAGACAATCGGGAGAAACCAATGGTGAAGGAGTGTCACAAGGTCAGCGGGGAAGGCGTCGGACAAGGGGGTGACTGGTGGGAAGCCCGTGAACTCATGGACCCTATGCTTTCTTCTCGCCAGGGGGACTCGTGGCAGGCTTCCCAAACAGACATATCAGACTCCGATGCTGGTCCCTTTAACTGGGACGTGCTGCAGGAAGGCCCGCCCCCTTTGATGATGTCATCGGCTGGCACCCAATAAGGAATCCTAGATATTGGAATCCGGTGTGCATGGACACCGGAGAGAGGCTAGAGCATACGGAGAACGAAGAACCGAAGAGTCGAGACCCGGAGGAGCTTCCAAGACGCCCGGAGAAGACATCCAGCCCGGACGGAGGGAAGCCGGAGCCAGGAGGCCTCCGTGATCACGCTTCGCCGAGCCACGCCCACGGAGGAGCATGGCTGACCCAGATACGGGAAAGATTCTCGGGCTGGGTCGGGAGGCGGGAGAAGTCCGAGGGCTGATAAACGTTGCCGCTCGCCACCTCCTACTTGTAAATAGTAACATCCCTCCTTCACTGCCACTCCTCACCACCACCCGTCTAAACTCCTCCCTACCCTCTTGAGGTTGGTCAAACGGGATGCAATATTGACCTCCATCTTTCTATTGTTCTTCCTTTTCTTTGCGGACCCCGGAGCATTCCCCTCTGCCTCTACCTGACGTTTAAGGGAGGACTGAGAAGACATCCAAAACGAACAACTCCCCGCCCGAGACGAAGAGGAAGACTCGTCGTTGTGCACCTGTTGGAGAGTGTTTTGGTCCCTATGTTCGTGACTCGTGGAGTTTGTTACTTGAAACTGGCATCCCACAGAAGACGTGACTATCTCAAAATAAAACCTTCCTTGTCCCGACGTAGCCTGTTGCGTATTCCTTATGACCCGGCTACACTGGAGGAGAATGCAGGCATAGAAAACCCCATCTGTGAAGTAAAGATGGATGCGTTGATCCAACATTTGATTAAGGGTCAGGAAAAGCTGGAGTGGGCTATCGAGCGTCAGATGGCCTCCGCAAAAGCAGACCGGGATGTGTTCAAAGACACCATTGCGGCGCAGATTGAGGGTCTCCAGAAAGCGGTGACAGAGCCCCCTTCCACATCCTTTCGGGAACCCCGAAGCCCCAGTCACCCCACACCCGCTGGGGTCTCGTTAAAGAAGTATATACATGGGGAAGATCCAGACACCTTCCTTACTAACTTTGAGAGGGTAGCCAGGGCATGTAGCTGGCCTATGGAGAAGTGGCCATTCTTTTTAGCTTCTATCTTGACAGGAGAGGCTCAAGCTGCCTACCAGGTCGCTAATGCCACAGGGGACACCCCTTATGGTGACATAAAAACAATTATCCTGGACCACCTGGGCCTAGACGCCGAGGCCTACCGGGTACGCTTCCGGAAAGAGAAGGGAGCGCCCGGTGAGAACCCAAAAACATTATTTTTTAGGCTCAAAATGGCAGCCGACAAATGGCTAACCCCGGGCACTAGCTCCAAGGAAGAGATCATGGAGAAGATATATCTGGAGCAGTACTTGGAGGAGCTTCCATATAATACACAGAGGTGGCTGCATCAGCACACCCACCTGACGGCCCAACAAGCGATGGAAAAGGCCACCACCTTTTTGCGAGCACAGCCGAAGGTGGGTGGTTGGGAGGGAGAGAAGCCGCGCAACCTAACCTTCCGGATGGAGAAAAGACCCAAGATCTCGGAATCGACAAAACCCCGACAAACGAAATTTGAACTACCCATCATAAAAGGACAACAGTGCTTTGAGTGCGGGGAGTGGGGTCATATTGCCCGGGCATGCCCTAAGAGGAGACCAACAGAGGAACCTATGGAAGTGGGTTACATCCCCAAGTCCATCATGTACACCGCTGAGAAGGGGACCGCGTTTCATGTAAATGTGCAGGTGAACGGTAAGAGTATCCGAGCCCTTCTAGACTCCGGCTGCAAGCCGTCTGCCATTCAGGGTATGTGGGTCACTCGTGAGCAACTGATGCCTGAGTCCTCTGTGCACATTCGTTGTGTGCATGGTGATGGAAAGCCCTACCCACTAGCAGTCATACCTCTTATACACTCCGCAGGGATCAGAAGCCAGATAAAAGTTGGGGTCCTAGATAACCTTCCTGAGGATCTCATTATAGGGACAGATAAGCCCGATTTCCTTGTCCTCTTTAGACGGGTGCTACACACCACAGCGGGAGGGAGCCCACCACAGGGTACTGGCGCTAACCCTACCGCCCCTGCCCTGATAACCCCGGAGCCATGGCTCCTTGACCGCAGTTTAAGGTTCGCACAAGCCAACAATGCCTCCCTATATAACGCGTGGGAACAGGCCCATAGCACCTCTGACGGCTTTCCCACCACGTATCCCCGGTTCCTCATCAAAAACGCGGTGCTGTATCGACAGGCTTCCCCTTCGGAACCCCAGCAGTTACTGGTTCCCGTGTCCTTTAGGGACCAAATCATGTTCTTCTCCCACTCTCACCTCACGGTAGGGCACACAGGGTCCGAAAAGACAACACAGAATGTATTGAGGCATTTTTATTGGCCGGGGATTTATAAAGACATCAAAGCACACTGCCAGGCCTGTTCTGTTTGTCAAAAACGGAACACCCATAGGCCCTCAGCCCTCCCGCTACAACCCCTACCCATGATAGGGACCCCATTCGAGCGAGTAGGGATGGATGTAATAGGGTCTTTGCCCCGCACAAATAAAGGACACCTATATGTGCTAGTAATAGTGGTCTATGCCACCCGGTTTCCCGAGGCCTACTCTCTTCGTACCCCTACCACTCGCAACATAGCAGAACGGTTCCTGGAACTCTTTTCGAGAGTAGGGTTCCCTAAAGAAATCCTGACGGACCAGGGTACACCGTTCGTATCCCGTCTAATGAAAGAAGTATACCAGATTCTGGACTTGCGTCACATAAGGACTTCCGTTTACCACCCTCAGACGGATGGGTTGGTGGAACGATATAATGGAACGTTGAAAACGACACAACAAAAAAATCTTAGAGGTGAATGGCAAGGAGTGGGACCAACTCCTACCTTTGGCTTTATACGTTATAAGGAGCCAGGTACAAAGCAGCCTAGGCTGCTCCGCCTTTGAAATGCTATATGGTCGCCAACCACAGAGCCTCCTGGAGATGACAAAAGAGGCCTGGGAATAGGAAGAAATCCTGGAGACCAGAGGAATGCTGGGATATACTCAGGGATTGAAGGCAAAAATCGGCCAAGAAACAAGAGAAACAGACTCGCTATTACAATCGAGGAAAAAAATGGAGGTCCCTAAACGTGAACTGGGCCTTGGTGCTGCTGCCCACGTCTACCCACAAGTTCAAGACCGAGTGGAAAGGCCCTTACAGAGTCGTCGCTACCATTGGGAATACTACGTACAAACTGCAGCTAACGCCGAATCGTACCCAGGTATTCCACATAAACCTGTTGAAAAAGTGGATAGGCTCGCCACCAAAGACCGCCACCCTCACTGTGCCCACCCTGACAAGTGATAACAACACCTTGCAGCACTTAGTCATCAACACCAAACTCACCACGAAAGAAGAGGGGGAGCTGGGGGAAGCCCTTAACTCTTATTCATCCCTGTTCTCCGACCTCCCTGGGAAGACCCACCTCGCTGAACATCGGATAGACACTGTGCCGGGAAAAGTGATCAAACAGCGTCCGTAAAGAATACCCGCGGCCAGAAGGAAAGCAGTCCAGCAGGAGGTACAGGACATGTTACATCTAGGAGTGATCAGACCTTCCAGGAGTGAATGGTCTTCGCCCATTGTGATGGTGCCAAAGCCGGACGGGAGCACCCGTTTCTGTATGGACTTTCAGGCTCTCAATGAGATGTCGTCTTTCGATGCCTACCCCATCCCACGTATAGACGAACTTATCGAAAAACTGGGGGAAGCCAGTTACATTACGACACTGGATTTAACAAAAGGGTACTGGCAAGTGCCCTTGCGGGAGGAGGATTGAAAGAAAACAGCGTTCTCAACCCCTGATGGACTCTTCGAGTTCACAGTGCTGCCATTCGGACTGCATGGTGCCCCAGCGACGTTCCAGCGACTCATGAACACGATCCTCAGAGACCACCACGCCTTTTCATCAGCATATCTAGATGATATTGTGGTCTTTAGCCCCGACTGGAAGACGCACATACAGCACCTTCATGCTATCTTTTAGACTCTACATAAAGCCGGCTTACATGTTAACGCCAGGAAATCACGGGTAGCCTTCCAAAAAGTAAACTATCTGGGGTATGTACTCGGTCACGGCCTCATAACCCCACAGAAGGAAAAAGTGAGGGCCATCACCGACACCCCCTTTCCCTCCACTGAACGAGACATGAGGGCTTTCTTGGGCCTGATAGGCTATTATAGACGATTCATACCCAGGTTCTCCGAGGTAGCTTCTCCCTTAACCAACACTCTCCAGAAAGACGTAAAACCCCAGTTCCTCCTACACCCCACCAAACAGATGTTACAAGCCTTCCATACATTAAAGTACATCATCACCTCTAGCCCCGTGTTATCCTCACCTGACTTCTCACGCCCCTTTATCTTACACTCCGATGCCTCCAACCAGGGCCTGGGCGCCGTATTGTCACAGAGGGCAACAGATGGTATAGAGCACCCGATAGTCTATGTCAGTAGAAAACTGTTTCCGAGGGAGACGAGGTATCCCACTATTGAGCGTGAGTGTCTTGCAATCAGATGGGCCATAGATAAACTGCGATATTATCTCGAAGGCCGTCATTTCACCTTGTACACAGACCACGCCCTACTCCAGTGGATGAGCCGGAACATCGCTAACAATCCACGGGTACTCCATTGGTTCCTCTCCCTCCAGCCCTTTTCATTTACGGTTAGACATCGCAAGGGGTTGGAAAATGGCAGCGCGGATAATCGGGAGAAACCAATGGTGAAGGAGTGTCACAAGGTCAGCGGGGAAGGCGTCGGACAAGGGGGTGACTGGTGGGAAGCCCGTGAACTCATGGACCCTATGCTTTCTTCTCGCCAGGGGGACTCGTGGCAGGCTTCCCAAACAGACATATCAGACTCCGATGCCGGTACCTTCAACTGGGACGTGCTGCAGGAAGGCCCTGACGTTTCAGGGAGGACTGAGAAGACAACCAAAATGAACAACTCCCCGCCCGAGACGAAGAGGAAGACTCGTCGTTGTGCACCTGTTGGAGAGTGTTTTGGTCCCTATGTTCGTGACTCGTGGAGTTTGTTACTTGAAACTGGCATCCCACAGAAGACGCGACTATCTCAAAATAAAACCTTCCTTGTCCCGACGTAGCCTGTTGCGTATTCCTTCTGACCCGGCTACATATTGATTTGTTTTTTCTTTCCAAATATCTACTTAAAAACATGGAGTTGTAATGCCGAAAAAAACCGATACAAGAAAGAAACAGAGGGAAGGATACTATCTCCTTACAACAGAGAAAGAAAATGGACAAAATGTGGACAATGTGTGTAGGAGAGTAGGATCTGCACTTATGTTGCCCCCACTTTTTTTCTGATGTATACACTGGTTTCTGACTATAGTCTGGCTGGGTCCCTGCTAATCAGGGCCCCAGTCTCACTGATCTCTCTAAACAACTTGGTGTGCATATTAGATGCACTAGTGATTGGATACTGTGGTACCTTATGAGCCCCTAGTATAGGGTACCTTAGGTACCTAGGGCATTGGTACTTCACAGGCCTACCAGGGGCTGCAGCATGTATTATGCCACCCCTGGGAAACATTCACAATCTGACACCACAGGCCTGCTACTGCAGCCTGTGTGAGGTAGTGTTAGCGCTCCTCACTGAGGTATAGGTTCCTATATCTCACCATACACACACATATAATCCTATCAGCCACCCCTCTTGCAGGCCCTAACAATCCTGAGGGCAGGGTGCTTGGTTTACTATGTGAGGGGGTGCTTCTGCATGAGCAGGACCCCTCTGCAGCTGGCAGAGTCTATTCTCTGCTGCTGTTTGTGGATGCGGTTAAACCATATACTCTTAAGTGCATTATAACCTCGCGGGAAATGCTAACTTTGGAATGACTGCATCAAAACATGTTGTGTTTGGTGTCAAACAACTTGGAATCATACCCCCACACCAGTAACTGGTGTGGGAGTATGATCCCACCCTTCTAGAGGGGATGACATGTACCCACTGTACTAAACGGTAGAAATCTTCTAGAGCCCTGGCATCACAAAATGGATGCCACCAGCACAGACACTGGGCTGCCCTCCTGCTGCTGACCGAAACTCGCAGTGGAGGAAGCCCAACAAAAGGTATCCTGTCAAAGGGAGGTGTCACCACCTCCCAGACAGGATTTAGTGTATTGGAGCTGGGTGGGTGCACTCTTAGAGTGCTTTAAAGCCCTGCACTGGGGGAGCAGTAGGCTCCTCTGTGCATATGCCAGCTCAAACCGGTTCAGGGGCTACCTGCCCCTGCTCTGGCATGAAACTGGACAAAGGGAAGTGGGTGTAACCACCCACTACCCTGACGCTCCTAGAGGAGTGGTCATAGAGCTAGTCCCTCCCCTATCTTCAATATAAGATAGCAAGCATTGCCAATGCAATTCAGATAACCCTGGATGACGCTCTACAAAGAAGAATCCTGGCCCTTCAACGTTCCACTACCTTTGGAAGACAGAAGAATCTCCCTTGGAGTCAAGGAGTGACTCCCCTGCTTGGCAGGCACCAAAAACCTTAAACATGGTTGCAAACTTTCTCGCTCCCGCCGGAGTCCGAAGTCCCTGTGACCCCAGAAGCAGATTTCCTGACCTCTCGATGGCCATTTTGAGACCCCAGTGAAGCTGTGGCATCTGGACCCCACGAGTGATGAGGAACAGCAATACCAGGGAACCATGCACTGATTTCAAGTGCAAACCCTAAACAATGCTCTACGAACTTGTGCTTTGGACCATCTGTAGTCCAAGTCCCTAGCAGGTCTTGTTCCGAAAATCAGCAGCCTACCCTATCCCGAGTGACGGTGGGTTTCTGTGAAACTTTTCCTGAAAAGGCGTCTTTGCGGTTACTTGCTCGTTGGCTAGTGACTCACCCGAATACTTTCTAACCAACTTCAAGGACTCTCCTGGTTGCTCCGGTCCTGCCCTCACTTACCTTCGCTGGGTAAGTCCATCAGACCTTGCTGGTTTGCATCACTGACTATCTTCAATCCACACAAGACTTGCAGTTGCCAAAGCTTGTTGGCTCCAATCCAGTTGCCAACCCTGTCATCAGCTGCAGACGTTGTGGGACCCTCCCAATCCAGCTGCTGGTCAGCGTCGATCTTTCCTGGACCTCGTGAGCGAAGAGACAAATCACCATCGATGACCTGAAATGACGCGACATCAGTGGTCACCCATCCTGCTGGCCACCGGTCACTGGCAAGTGACTTTGAACACTGTCCCCTCAATTTTCAGGTCCTCTTCATCTTCAATCCACCTTTGGATTCCAGCGGACACCTCTTCAGTCGTCTCAAGCAGCAAGTCTTCATTGGTCTCCATTGAAAACAGCATCGCGACCCGACACCAAAAGACACCTATGCACCCGGCTTCCCTGGGTGAGGTAACTCGTGCACTCCGGTGCCCAAGTGTGTGTTGGCCCTCGAAATACTTACCTTGGAAGTGGCTTGCTTGTTGACTTCTTCGAAGTGCCCTAAAACTTTAAAATACAAACCGCGACTTGCTCCATTGTAACCAATAGGAAACCCGCGGCTGTGTCTAGACACTGCACGCGCCTCCCGTGGGCTTGTTACTTACCTGCTAACACTGCAGCAGTGAAGCCCCAGCGATTCCCAAGGCCCTAGGCTTTGTCATTTTGCAAGTCGACTTTGTTAACCCATTTTCTTAGTATATGGTCTGGTACGCCCCTAGGGCTCCAGACATATTTGTGCTTAATTTATTGAGAACTGTTGACATTTGAATGTGTATCTGGGTTCTAATCAAATAAAGAGATTAGTAGAGTGTATCTAGAAATAAATACATATATATTTGATATATATACCTGTGTGGTGTCCTTTCATTTGGTAATTCAAGAGATTATAAGGTAAAACAAGCTGCTTTACATTCCTCAGAGACTTAGCCTGAAGGCTGCTCTCCACAGCTACCACTAGGATAGCTTTCTTTAAAAGGTTGTCTTAAACCTATCGACCATAAAAGTCGAATTGGACTGATGCAAGGTGGCCACTATAACTAGTGACCAGCATATGCCAGGCCAACTTCTCACAATGTGGTTAAAGAGAAAAGAGCTGCTAGTAAGAAAACTAAGACATTTCTTAAAATAGTATGTGGCAAAAAGGGACGTGAATAAAACCAAGTTAATAAAAAGGGAGGTTTCAAATCAGCTAAAAAAGGAGAAAAAGTAAGTGACATTAAGAGTAATAAATCATATAAGAATGCAGATAGTTTAATAAGAAGGCAATGGCAATTTAAGGAAATAAGAGTGAGGATGTTTAGTAGTAGGATAGAATCTTATGCGAACATTTAGGCAGTATAAAAGGAGAAGAGAAGCAGTCAAACAAAAGAACATGTTGAGTCTGTGATTGATAAAACATTTGTCCTGAAGAAGCTATTTATTTTGATTCTGAGCAGGATTAGAACATTTAATGAAACAGTGTTGTCTAGGAAAAGAGGAAGCTAAAAAAAAAGACTTGTGAATAGAAGTAACTTCTGTAAAGTTTTCAGTGGTGAATGGAAGCATACATCCAGTACTGAGCCTTTCTTTAATGAGGAACGCTACTTTCAAGAGGAAATATTAGTGCATGCAGTTGAAACAACTGGTTGATGTTATGATGTGAAGGATGATACTCCCTTCCAAAAGAGGAGATGGGTCCTAGGAATGTTGAGAAACTGATAGCTGCAGAGGTACAAGGCTGTATATGGAACTATAGCAGTTTTTGCAGTGTGCGGCAGGAATCAATTGATATCTTGGGAACTTTTGCATTTATGTTTCCATGCAAAAGTCTGAAACAGATAATTGGAATTTTGCAAGGATTAGATCCATGTAAAATAAGAAAGTATAGTAATTTACAGGGACATTAATTGATATATCTATCAAAGAAAGTGTTTACAAGATCATTTCATAACTGCAGAATGTTAGCTGGTCATCACTCTAAAATGAGAAATTTAGTTAGGAGGCTTTACCGTGTGAAAAGTCCTGCTTTATGTTTAGAAGAAATTAATAGAGTTATATTGCATGGTACAGTAGAAGTGGTAGAATATATTTGTGAAGATATTCAGTTTTAGTTCTTTGGTCCTGAACAGGAGTCTAGGGAAAATTAAGAGTTGGTTACTGGAGGTGTAGAGCAGCAGGACACAAGCATCAGTACTAATAACCTTACACAAGATATTGTAAAGTTTTACACAGATTCTTCAGAGAAACCAAACTGTGTTTGTATTTCTGTTCGAGGCCCTCACTACAAAAGCCAAACTCCCAATGTAGTTGTATTCTCAAAAACTGAACAGGAGAACTGAGATAAGTGGCAAGAATATGGTGATATTTATTTGTGGAGGAACATTTTGATTTTTCAACATGGCAAATTATATGTAAGCATTGCTATGAGAAGTTATTAAGATAACACAATACCATCCAGAGCGATACAAAACATTTTGAATTTATATCAAGTCCAGAAGAGCTTCTAGAATTAAACATTTATGAATCTAATACAATGTATACTGCCTCTTCGGGCGAAACTTCGGACAGATTCAAAGACTGGAATATAACCACCAAATGAGTTACAGAAAGACCTTAAAGGAAGAGTTGTCTACTTACCTTTAGATTTTAAACAGAACATTGAAACTGTCACTGTAGAGAGAGATGTTGATGAACCACTTGTCATTCTAGTAAATGGTGTCCCTACCAAAAACAAAAATATCCGGTAAGAGTTAGTGGATGTTATTTTTTAAACAAGGCTACATTATCCCTGAAACAAGAGAATATCTATTACAAAAGTGTAAATGTTCTTGGTGATGTAAGTTGTATGGAAGATGAAATATTGGACAGATTGAAAAAGTGGATAGAGCCAAATCAGAAGAAATATATGAACACTATTACATCCACCCACTGCATTTCAAAGAAATTATTTGTAATGCTATTTATCTCTTTCAAATGAAACAAGCAAAGCGATCGCTATTGAGTGTGTGAAAAGTTTATAGGCTTGCTGTTTTCCACAACTATTTCCCACTGCAACAGGTGGCCGGTAGGATGACCACCTGTACAAATACCAGCAGGTGAATATAGGTAAACCAGAATATGTTTAAAGGTTCCTAGATTTTCCGAGTGCATTCCATATGTATTCCATTTTCTATTTGACTGTGACTCGTCTGGAATGCAATGTACTGTAAACCACAAACTGTAGACAGGAATTAATGACCAAAATCTATCTGCAAAGGAATTTGTTGACAAAGTTCATGGGAAGGATGAGAAGTTGGACTACAATGATTAATTTGATGGTGTGCCAATATGAGACCCCCGAGTGTTGGTATCATCGTCATGGAGAACTGAAAGTTATGTTGAGAAAACTATGTGAATCTACTTGGTTTGTGACACTGAGTTCTGCAGAGTACATGTGGGATAACTTGCTTACATTTTTTAGAGCAGAAATCTCAAACAGTAAAAACATCAATGTGAAGACAGCAGTAGAACTTTGCTCTTTGGATCCTGCTAAGGTTTGTAGATTTTTTAAACACAGGTTTCAAGCCATGCTGCCTTTCATCTGCATCATAAGAAACCCTTCTCTTGGTGAAGTAACTGATTTCTTTTGGCAAAAAGAGTACCAGGCATGAGGTGCTCCTCATATTCACATGCTGTTATGGATACAAGATACACCGAAGTTTTGAACAGACTGTGATGACTCTGTACTCTCTTTCATAGAACAGTATGTGACATGCGTCATCCTGAAAGACAATGATAGAAAAGGCTTGAGACAACAAGTTTTGCACTTTCAAACACATAGATGTGGCAAGTACTTTCGCTGAAAGTATAGATGTGAAGGAACATTTTACAAAAGATGTCGTTTTGGATTGCTATGACCTGTCATTTGCCAAGGAAGACTGCTATCAGACATACACTGACACTAAAATCACATATGTAACCTGATAAGAAGAGAGGCTTCCAAGTATATTAATGACTATAACTCAGTGATTCTCAAAATGTGGAATGCTAATATGGATATTCAATGTTTTGCAGGCAACTTATTTGCTGTTGCTTGTTATGTCACTTCGTATAATACAAAATCAAAAAAGACAAAGATGAAGGACATGTGGAAGAAGATTTCTGCAGAAAAGACTCTAACCAAGACAGTATCCTATTTATGAAAATCGGAAAATCTGTCCAAAGTGGAAGCTTATGAAATAATCTATGGATGTTGCTAACTAGAAGGAAAACAATAACAAGAAAGAAGGTGTTACGAAGAATGAACTGGAGAATAAGGGATATATTGTAGGTTACAAATTTTCAAAGCCTTTTTGTGTCAACCGCTATGCCAATGTTGTTCTTAATGTACTCGTTCATCTACCCCATCTTATAAATGCAATTGAACAGAAACCACAAAGGAGATTATGTTCTGCACTGTGTAGTTTGTTGAAATGTTTACATACTGACAGGACTGCAATACATTAGGCTTCCGGCATTCAAGTTCTAATAGATATATGTAGTGGATCAGTAGTATCTACTCACAACAGCCAACAAGATGCACAGGAATTTATAATGGTCATCCTTGGAGTTTTAGAAGAAGAAGAACTAGGTATTGGTGACTTACTTGGACTGAGTGACACATAGAAACATGACTGGGAAGATTGTTCTTTTATATCTACCACTCAAATCAACTCTGAGCGATTTCTGTACTTAACACTACTAGATTCCAAACCAGTGTCTTTTGACAGATTGATCAAAAAGGCTAACCAAAATATGACCAGTCCAAATTGTAGATCAGATGTTATGACTACTTTGTATATACCAAGAAGTGGAAAATACCTCATATTAATGATACAACAGTGCGGAGCAGATGCATTTAAATTGGAAACCGAAATTACAAACTTTAAAGCTGGACAAATATCAATTTCTGGAAGAACTTATATTACTTTGGCTATCATCTTTCACAAACGACTTAATATAACATCTGGACACTACACTGTGTATTTAAAGAGTGAAACTGGATGGACAGAATGCAATGATAGCAACCTTAAATTCAAACAATTCTGCCTTTCAAACTTCCAAATTCTTACCTTTTGTTTCTTCAACCAAAGACTTAAGGAGGATTTCTGATTAAAAAAGTGGTGTGGGGGCGTGGCCACGCAAGATGGCCGACCGGACGTGATCCGAGTTGACTCCATCACCGAGAAACTGTCTAGGGCATTTCTGCAGCCAATGTAGCCCTTAAACAGCATAAATGAATGTATAAAGGTACGGAGTCCTGAGGAGGCACAGCAGGAACAGCTAACGAGTGTCCACCGTTGAGAAAAAGATCCAATCGCGGAGACAAGGACCCGAAACAAGATGGTGCCGAACGGCCGAGTAAGCAGAAGCTGGGCTTGCCGTTATACCCAGGAGTCCCGGAGTACGGATCGCTGCAGCGGGCCCTTCGGTGGAGAGCGGACTGACAGATCTGTGTCAGCAGGGGAGCTGGTGGGGGCCTGAATAAGCGCCGGGAGATGCAGGGGTGAGTGCCAGACTTTGCCGAGAGACCGGAAGGAGTGGCAAGAAAGAAGAGGTAAGCGGGGGAACCCTGCTGTAAGATACAAGTACCGGGCCCCCATGCCGGCCAAAGGGAGGCATTGGGGAACACATGTGGCACCAGCATGGCGATGGGGTGATCCAGCCCCACCCAGACCCAGCCTGACTTCAACATGGCGGCCAGGGGCCCAAATAAACATTCCACTAAAGGGAGACCCTAAGGATCAGGACTGAAATTAACAACAGAGCTAGTGGGGCATTTGGCAACATGAGTGTGGAAATGGATCAGTGAATGCAGCCAATACCACTAAGAACAGGAGCAATGACTGTTTCCTGACCCTAAGATGGCTGACATCAAAAGTACTTTGCATAGGAAGTCTCTCATACTACTTGGGTGAGGGGCCCAGGGATAAACCGTGGATCCATAGAGACTCATCAGTGGCTAAACACAGAGGCGGGGTGGGAGTACACTGAAGGAGCAAGGGAACCATGGAGCTCCTTGGCCATGGCAGAGACTGCAACTATGCCACTAAAGAAATCGACTTCTAACGTATCTGGCTATTTAGCCCCTGCAGAAAAGAAACAAGTACAGGAGAGAGAGAGTCCAGACTTCACCATGGCCCTGACCAAGGAAGATTTACTAACGTCCCTAAAAGACTTTAAGGTAGAACTAAAACAAAGCAAAAAGGAGACCTCCAGGCCTCCATGAACCAACTGAAAGCGGACCTATCAGAAAAAATGGCCTCACTACAACAGGATGTGGATTTCATTGGAACGTGACTGCTGGAAACGGAGACCCAATCCCAAGAGCTCGATAAAAGAGTAATGGAAATGAGCGACAAGGTACAACTTCTACACTCACTACTCCAATTGGCCCTACTGAAGAACAAAGACCTGGAAAACAGGTACAGAAGAGACACTATTCGCATCAGAGACCTGGAGGAGGGGGCAAAGGGCTCTGATTCGGAAGCTTTCGTAGAAGGCCTCTTTGCGGAGGTACTCGGGCCCAAACAAATCAAAATCGATAGAACACATATGGTGGGTCCGGCAATGCCTGGTGAGCAACGTCATACTCGAGACATCTTGGTCAAGCTCCACTCATATAAGGTCAAAGAAGCCATACTACAAGAGTCCAGAAAGAGAGACTCCATCTCATTCAAAGGATTTTGCTGTGCGTTCTTCTAGGACCTGGCACAGGCGACTCTTCAGTGACGACAATCCTTCCATCCTCTTACAGAGAAGCTAGGAGAGGACCGAATATGGTACCAATGGACATATCCATTTGGGCTAGCGTTTGAATTTAAAAACAGACAACGTCATGTCACAGAGCTAAGTGAGGGTATGGAGATTCTAGGGATTCCAGTGCCAGAGGACGAAGCCTCCAGCTCGCATGCCAGAAGAGGGGAGCCCCCTCGATCAAAAACAACAAATTGGAAAATGACCACTAAAGGGCGCCTAACCAAGACCTGACTCAAGGAAAAGGAAAGAGGCCGGAGTTGCTGACAATGGAACTATATGAAATGACTTTGTGTTCGTAAGAGCTTAATAAAGGGATAATAGTCAAATAGGCTAATAAGTGAAAAGAGGACATGAGACTGGTCTAAATCTTTTCCACTTCTGCTCAGGGATTGCTACGAGCCTTGAAGAATGATCATATGCCTTTACCGAACTATGGCTATGTTGGATAATGTTACATGGACAGCAAGGTGACGGCTGAGGGCCGAAACCCCTGCTCAACGCCTGCAACGTTGAGTGAAGTTACAGCGGGACACATGAGGGTCCCGCAGACAAGCTTTATTTTTTATATTGGTTATGTTTTGAATTTGAAGGGGAGGTTTATGGTAAGGATGGTCGTGGAGAAGCGGGGGGAGAAAAGTTCGGGGCTCTGCTATGCAGATTGTCAGAATGTGAATGTGAATGTGGAGGAGAGAAGTGGCTAGAGAAATGTAGCTCTTGGGTGACCCTAAAAAATAGAGACTGCAGGGGTTACAAGTAGCGAGAGCGAGGGGGTACCCAATAAGATGATATTGATCATGTCATAGAACATGAAGGGCCTAAATTTTCGATCAAGCAACAAAAAATTTGGAAGTATCTAGTAGACCACCAATTTGATATGGTGGCTCTTCAAGAGACGCACCTTAAGAGATCGGAAGAACTGAGGCTCCGACACAAAAACTATTTGCTCCTATACAGATCATCCGCCAAAACAAAACATAATGGGGTAGCATTAATGTTCCACAATAGCAACAAATTTCAGGCTGAAGGTATTAAGACAGATATGGAGGGACGGGTGGTAATGGTAAAAGGGAAGCTTATGGGAAGAACTGTTACTTTTGTCTCGGTCTATGTCCCCACCTCAGGTCAAGTGACATTTGTGAATTCACTTCTGAATATGGTGGGGGCTTTGCTGAAGGCCAAATAATCATGATGGGGGACTTTAACTTCACCTGGCATCCTACAGACAATAGTTCACACCTGCATAGGTCCACAGGACGTAGTTTCACTAAATCCCTACAGCATGCTTTTCAGGACCTAGGGCTGTTTGACATTTGGAGATTTCTCAACCCAACTACAAAAGACTACACATATTTTTCACATGCCCAAAAAACGTACTCCAGACTAGATAACATTTTTATGTCTCAGGAGCTACAGGGGGCCCTTCAGGGGGCTAAGATCCTTCCCATCTCATTATCAGATCATAGTCCGGTAACAGTGGGTCTACAATGGGGGGGGACTCAGGGGTTCCCAAGATAGTATTTTCCCGCCGCATTGACACAGGACAAGTTACTTAGGGATGAATTGTGGGTAGCGATCAGAGAGTATTTTCAGACAAATGATCCTGGTGACACTTCTTCCCAGAATCATTGGGACACTTTCAAGGCGGTATTTTGGGGAAAATATTTAGCATTGGTCTCAGCGCTAAACAAGGAAGGGGCAAAGGAAAGGGTGGAACTAGAGGCAGCTCTATCACAGGGAGAAAGTGAATACAAAAAGAATCCCACGCGTAGCCTAAAACGCCAGGTGGGTACATTAAAAGGGAAAATGGGGGCAATATACACTAACAGAGCTGAATTCACACTTCTGCGACTGCGCCGTAGCGCATATGCACAGAGAAACAAAGTAGGCAAACACCTGGCAAGACAACTTAGGGAAAAAAGGACAAGGGAATACGTTGGTGGAATAAACTAAGGCGAGGGGGAGATAGAAATAGATGACATAGGTAAAGCTAATATTTTCAGCGCTTTCTACCAGGACCTCTATAAAGCGGTTCCCCCTGATGTTAGGGACCAGAAGGACTATTTAGACTCGCTTGCACTCCCCAAACTCCCAGTCACATGGAAAGACCAACTAGATGCCCCAATTTCTGAAGACGAGGTGAGACAATCAATCAGGGCTCTAAAACCTCATAAATCACCAGGGATGGATGGACTAACAACTCTATTTTATAAGACCTCTGCACCAGAATTGTTGCCCCATCTGACAACCTTATTTATTAACATAGCGATGGGCCAGGCGGTGACCCCTTCCATGGCAGAGGCGCTTATTACAGTAATTCCAAAGCCTGGGAAGAACCCTCAACAATGCGCGTCTTACAAACTGATTGCTCTCTTAAACCTTGATGCCAAGCTCTACTTGGCTATCTTGGCGTCACGCTTAGAGAACTTAATGCCCGACATTATCCACCCGGATCAGTCTAGTTTCATAAAGACACACGACAATATCCGCAGGACTTTGCATCTTATAGAAAAAGCAAACAAGTTCAAAATACCAGCGATAGTAATGGGGTTAGATGCAGAGAAAGCCTTCGACAGAGTGGCTTGGCATTTCTTCTTTCTCACTCTGTAAGGTTTTGGCTTTGGGGATAAGTTCATACAAATGATTAAAGCCAATTATACGGGCCCGCGCACCAGGGTACAGGTTAACGGGGTGAGTTTGGAGTTCTTTGAGCTTGGTCGAGGCACAAGATAGGGGTGCCCTTTGTCCCCATTGCTATTTGCTTTGAGCATTGAGCCGCTGGTGGCCCGCCTCAGAGCAAATCCGGACATTCTGGGGATTAGGTTTAGGGGAGACGAGCATAAGGTGTTGCTATTTGCGGACGACATTCTGTTGACTCTCACAACTCCTAGATCGTCAGTTCGGGCATTACAGTTGGAGCTGAGGGCATTTGAGGAGATACCGGGCTTCCGAGTTAATTTATGTAAGTTATCGATATTAAACCTCACGCTGTCAGAAGGGGAGAAAATACAAATACAGGGGAAATCCTCATTCACATGGGCTAAACACAGCTTGACGTATTTGGGTATTCAGATCACACCACGCATAGAGGTACTATTTCAGGCAAACTTCCTACCCTAACTCACACAGATACAACAGGAGCTAAAGCGTTGGAAACCTTTTTTTATATCATGGCTCGTCGGATAATACAGTCAAAATGTCCCTTCTTCCTAAGCTGTTATACATTCCATGCACTCTCACTAGAGCTTCATAAATATTTTTTAAAGGGGGTTCGCTCCATGATACTACGCAACATTTGGCAAGATGGAAAAGCGCGGTAATCGTTTCATGTGTTACGGAGACCTAGATCGGAGGGGGGTGTGGAGCTCCCAAACATCAGGCTTAATTATAAAGCAGCACAATTAAGGGGGGTGGCAGAATGGTCCATGAGGGAGTCGGACAAACACTGGCTCCACATGGACTGGGCAATCGTGGGAAGGACAATTTGGAATGTGCTGTGGAAACCTAAAAACGATAGACCCTCCAATGCATACTTAAGCACCCCTACAAGGACTACTCTTAAGATTTGGAATGAGGTGAATAGGAACCTGGGTTGGACCTCCTTTCCTTCCCCATATACACCTATAAACCTTAATCCAGACTTTCCTCCGGCGTTGAAGGAGGGACCGTTTGATGCATGGCTAGAAGGGAGGTGTCTGGTTCTTTCAGATCTATTCCATAATTATGACATTCTCACTTTTGAAAACTATCAGCGAGACTTTGGGGTTCCATCCACTGAACACTTTCACTACTTGAAACTTAAGCATTGGACACTACACCCACAGGTAAGGGAGGCGGCAACTAGAGATCTGACCCCAATATAAACTTTTGTGCAGAAGACAAGTGCTTCAAAGGGCACTATCTCTTTTTTATACAAGCTATTGGTCTCCATTACGATTGCACCGCAGCCTCAATACAGCTATACATGGGAACAGACCCTAGGACGGGAGGTGACAGAGGGGGAGGGAAACACCTGTGGTTCAACATCACCAAACTTAACCAATCATTTGAATTGAGGGAGGCGCACTACAAATATTATTTGATTGGTACCTATTCCCTTCCAAACACAAAAAGATCTTTCCCCTCACCACTGATCTCTGCTGGAGAGGATGTGGTCTATTGGAAGACTTCCACCATATTTGGTGGGACTGCCCAACTATTAAGCCACTCTGGGTGGAGATTCTGTCCCAAATCAAAGGCATGTTGGTGTAGCCCGTGCCGAGTTCTATAGATGTGATCCTCCTGGGGCTAAGGGACACCTCATTAGAGCACCAAACTAAGGCGGACAAGGCAATTATGTGGGCATGTTTGGGAGCAGCTAAGAAGGCTATAGCAGCTAATTGGAAGAAGAAATAAGCACCAGTTCTGGCAAAATGGCACTCACGTTTATGGAAAATACTCACAATGGAGCGTATGTCTGACATTTTCAGAGGCAGATATAAGAATTTTGAGTATGAATGGGATCCTCTAGTGTCATATCTTACAAAGGGGCTCCGGCTGGTGGTATGCCCACCTACATTACGAGGGCTACATTTGTTTCAGTTTTAAATCCCATAACAGGGAAAGCACAGATGACACTCAGCAACAGAGGGAACAGTACAACTTTGAAACTGCACAAGAGGATGTCACTCCACAAGCCGGCATAGTGTAGCAGGCAGGGAACAGGCAGTTATTGCTTCTCTGCCACAGGGGGGAGGGGAGAAAGTTTGTGTTTTTAGTCAGTTGTATTTTAGATGTTCCAATGAGTCAGTGGCTTGTTATGAGCTTCAAAAGACGATCATTCCAGCAATGTAGGAAACTGTGTTCAATTTAGTGGAGTGTGGCATGTGGGAATGTTGATGTGGCTACTAGCCATGACTGTTTGAATTGTTTTATAAAAATTCTGCCAATAAACAGAACTTTGACAAAAAAAAGAGTGGTGTGCTGTATTTTTTCTACATGGCTCGTCAGTGTTTAAGACGTCATTAGGTCTACAAGGGGTGATATTTTCAAAAGGGTCAAAAATTTCAAGTTAGCTTTTTATCTAAAATGAATAGTATACCACTTCTAATGATAAAAGACGTATTTTTAAGATATGTTTGTTTAGATTAGTTCAATAACTATAAATAAAACAATTGATTACATAATTGTAGCGAGTTAAATGCATACTGCCACTTGTTTGTAGTGACATACTGTGCAGTTTCTTTTTCTACAACGTATGTGATTGTCTTTTTCGCACTGTTCAAGGATGAATCTTTATACAGTAGAATGTTTATTTCATACAAGTGTAGAAGCTGAGAACAGAAAAAAAGGGAAAATTAAATGCTTTACTATAATGTGATATTCTATTACAGAATAAGACATGTGTACTGTTTTGTTTCTGTAATTCTGTAAATGTAATACTAACTTATATTTATGCTGTTTTTCTTTCTCAACAGTGCTTGCAGTGGTATGTCTTCAGATGTTTTAGCATCCACAAAATACTTCTTATATGTATCCCTGGAGAGGGACTTATCACATAAAGAGCACTTGACATGCTTTGCCACTACTGTAAAACTCCCATGCAAATGGTTACCATTGTCTCTGGGGTTCCTCCTCCAAAGATTTCTGTTTAACAGGGCATGGCTGCTGATCCTCACCAGATGGCATTTTATTTTGAAATAATTTTGAAAGAATCATCAAATGAATTTCCAAAAAGGAAAGAGCAGGTGCTAAATGAGAACTGTTTTCATTCTACAATCTTTGTGATTGTTTTTTCCCACTGTTTATGGTGCACAAGTGTAAAAGCTCAGAACAGTAAAAAAGTGAAAAGGAAATTCTCTACTATAATGTGAAATACTATCATAGCATAATAAATATCTACTGTTTTGTTCTTAATATGAACTTGTGCATTGCAGAAAGTAAACGTTTATTGTGGAAATTTGTAAAAAGTAATTAATATATGTTATTTTTCTTTTTAAACAGATGAATGACACCATCTATTGTAGTATATTAATTTCCTAATTAATTCTTTCTGTATCGTTCAACAAAAGTACTTTGTCAAGGTACACCACAAGGGAGAGTCTGATATAGCCACTGAGACATCCAGGCACACACAGATATAGCCTCTCAAATACCTAGTCACTTACCCATACAGCTATACAGTCAGAAACACACTGACTCACTTACCAGCACAGCTGCTACCACATGTACTCACTTACCCATACAGATACTCACACACCTACTGACTCATACAGCTACTAACATATGCACTCACTCACCCATACAGCCACTCATACACCCAGTCAGTCACTGATGCAATCAGTAACACACCCAGTCACTCTCCCATGTAACTACTCACTCACTCATACAACTACAAACACACCCACTCAGTTACCCATACAGATACTGACACAGTCACTCACTCACCTTTACAGCTACTAACACAGCCATTCAGTCACCCATGCAGCTTGAGACACACACACAGGGTCGCATACAGTCAATGACACAGTATTTACTCTCCCATATAGACACTCACAAACTCATTCACTCACCCATATAGACACTCCTGCACACACTCACTCACCCATATGCCCACTAATGCACCCTCTCATTCACCATTTACAGCCACACACACACCTACTTACTCACCCATAAAGCCACTCACACACCCATTCATGCACCCATACACCCACTGACACACCCAGTCACTCACCCATACAGCCACTCATGTGCCCACTCGCTTACCCATGGAGCTACTAACACATCCATTTAGGAATTCATGCAGCCAGTCACATAACTAGTAACTCACCCATAGGAGCCACTCATGAATCCACTCACCCACCCATATATCCACTTATACATCTATTAACGCACCAATGCAGCCACTTAAACACCCAGTCTCTCACCCATACAGCCACTCATGGACCCACTCACATACCCATACATCCACATACGTACCCACTCCCTCACCATACAGACACTCATGCACCCACTCACTCACCCATACAACCATTCATGCAGCATCTAATTTACCATTTACAGCCATTTACACAACCACTCACTCCTTCATACACCTACTCACACATAAACACTCTCAGCTATACAGAAACTCACCCACTCACTCATACAGCTAGTAACATGCAATTACTCACCCATACAGCCTCTGATTCACCCACTCACTGACCGATACAGCCACTCACACTCTCTTTCACTCACCTATCCATCTATTCACATATCCACTCACTCACACATAAAGCTACTAAGACATGCATATAAGTATTCGTACACACACTGACACACCCTCTGATGCACCCATAGAGCAACTGACACACCCCCTCACTCGCCCATACAGCCACTCCCTCAACCATTTACAAATCCACTTATTCACTCACATACCCACTCACCCACTAACACAGGAACTCACTCACTTATACTCTTTCTTATACATACAGGCACATACAGTTTATGTTCTTCAACCAAGTAAGGTGGTTCCAATGGGAACCTTTGGGTTTTTTGTTATTTTTCAGAAGTATTTTTTGTTTTTTTTTAGTATTTTGAATATTTTGATTTCTTTTTTTACAAATAAAATGTTTTAACTAAAAAAACTCAAAACTAGGGATAACAGTGTCTTTCACAAAAATAACAAAAAATAAATAACACTTGTGGACTTTTGCTGCCTCCAGAGCTGCAGCAACAGATTGTTCCCCTACAGTGAGGACTTTCTTGCAGCACAAACAAAATATCCCAATTCTCTCAAGTTCAGGTGACTTCTTGGGAAGATGTTGTTTGACCTCAGATGGTAGAGGGTCTCCAGGAGCAATTGGTGTTGCACTTGAGGTGGATGGATCTCCTGCAGTGAGCTCCTTCTGAGCTTTGGCCAACTGCTTGGAGTGGTACATATTTAGATGCATTAGCATACTTGTTGTGCCACAAGAATATTTCTTTGATGTACCCCTGGAGAAGGTCTTCTCACATTCAGAGCAATTAATGTTCTTTGCTGCAACTTTCTTTTCTCCAGAGGGGATGGTGAAAAACTCCCATTCAATTGATTGCTGCTTTAGCAGGGCTTGCTACTACAAAGAATTCCCTTCCACATGGTGTAGCTGCTGATCTCCACTGTCGCCAGATGCAATTTTATTTGGAAAATTTCCAAAAAGCTCCAAAACTAATTCATCAAGAAGAAAAGAGTAGATGCTGAAATGAGAACCTCCAATATCAGCACTGGAAGTCTGAAACATAAAACCCGGACTTCCTTTCTGGAATGAAATCACTTTCTTCCGTAGTCATGTGATATTCGCGAACAACAACATAATTGTGAATGCCGACATATTTGTGATTATGGGAAAAAGATAAAACAGTGTTGAACATAAAATAACTGCATTAGCGGAACATACGTATTGCAACTTTTCACAACAAGTTTGCAAATATAAAAAAAAGAAAAGCCTTCTGGGCACATCTGTTTCTTGATGCCAAACAAAAGAATGCCGCATTCTTCAGAAAAGTACGATATTTCTACCAAAAAAGAAGCACTTGCTTCATATAGTAAGGAGAAAGTACCATTGTTTGAGGGAGATTCCCATCTTTGAAGTATTGTTGTCTTCTCTATAGAAGGATTCATGTTATAACAGATTCCTGGATAAAGACACTCAAGGAACAATAACATTGTTGAAACGAGACATTTCCTCGTGATCCATTATGCAGCTATAGTGTAGAATAGGCACCTGGCATTTACCCAACGATGTAGCACTTACTAATTAACCAGTAGAAACTACTCCAGTTGGTTAGATATTTTGTGCAAAAATGTGGACTCTTGTTGGACAGATAGGCAGGGGCAGTTCCTTTCTGGCCCTGATACTCATTTCAAAGAAGTTAAACCTTAACAGGAAGCACTTACAAATATAAACATAGCATGTGTCCCAGTTCAAGCTCCACTTCTGTAAAGGACACATTATACTACGTTCCTGGGCATGGTGAAGGCAAAGAAAGTGTGCTTTCTTGGAAATTCCAATCTGAAATCCTTAGTAAAGGCAGATGCATCATAGATCTTTTCAGAGCACAATCTGTAGTGACTGTGACAAATGGGTTCTCTCTTGGCCTCTCCTGGTGAGAGCAGAGTCTGTGGTTCTCCTTTTAAATGACTATGAGTATGCAAAAGTGGAAGTTGTCTATCGGTGCGAGAGCGACCACAGCCCGCTGTCCATGCAACTCATTCGCGAGCCGGACACTACTTCTATCGAGCCCTCAAATAAGCAGAGGCCTGGGGCAAGAGAGGTTGTCCCGACTAACTGTAATAGGCACCTCAAGTGGCCTAGGGTAGTAAAGCGAGAGATGGACCTGAGTAAAATTAAAAGGATAGTGGAAGAAGGCACGGTAGCTTTGGATACGCCCATGGGCTGTTTGTCACAGGCTCTTTCTCCCAAAGACTTCTTAGAAGTTTATCAACAGACTGTGGCAAGGGTGGGGAACTTTTTTGAGTTGCATGAAAAGGGGGATCAAAAGCTCCCCCCCCCCAAAGACAGAAAACCCTTGGTATTCACAGGATTGTAGGGAAAAGAGACAGATCTTAACTCGAGCCATAAAATCCAAGGAACAGCCATCCATTGTCAATGCCCGGAAAACTTATTACAAAGCCATAAGGAAGGCGAAGCGACTGTGGGATGAAACTCACTGGCAGGATTTAAAGGCCGCAGCCTTATTGAAAGATTCAACCTCCTTCTGGAATCTTATTAACATCAGTGATAGGGGAGGGGCGGATCCAATCCCGAACCATATTTCGGGGAGTCAATGGCATCTACACTTCTCTGATCTTTACTCACTCAGGGAAAGAGTGGTCTTAGAGGAGCAGACCCCGGTAATAGAGTATTCTGTACCCTTGGAGATAGGGGCCCAGTTTGGGCTAATAGAGGTCCTCTCTGCGATCAATATGATCGCTCCGGGAAAGGCAGCTGGACCCGACGGTCTCCCTGGCGACCTTTTGCTCCATGAAAAAGACCTTTGGGCAGAGTTAATCCTTCGGACTCTAAACAATCTAGCTCTAGGATATCCAGTTCCGGATTCATGGAAAGGGGCGGAGGTGGTGGCCATCTACAAGAAAGGGGACAGGGAGGACCCTGCCAACTACAGACCGATTAGTTTAATCGACGTAATACAAAAAGTGGTTGGCAGAGTCCTCCTGACTAGGATCAAGGCCTGGATAGATAAGGAGGGCATTTTGAGTCACTTTCAAGCAGGATTTAGGGAAGGAGTAGGAACTATTGACCAGGTTTTCAGATTCTGTACTATATACTGGAAATCTGTTATTATTGAAAAAGACAGCCTGTATTTGGCGTTCATTGATTTAAAAACAGCCTTCGACCTGGTCCCACGATTAAAACTGTGGCAGGTGCTGTGCGATCTGGGCATCCCTCCCCTAATCCTGGACCTCCTCAAACGCCTTCAGGAAGGCAACTTCGCAAAAGTCAGGTGGGGACACCAGGGCCAGCTCACAGAGAGGATAGCTGTCGAGAAAGGGGTACACCAGGGTTGTGTCCTAGCCCCGACCCAGTTCTCTCTTTTTATAAATGGGGTGGCAGACCATTTGAGAGACGACTTGGCCGATGCCCCAACCCTGAGCGGGGAAAAAACACCTACCCTGCTCTTTGCTGACGACACTTTGTTGATATCAAAAAGCCCTATGGGCTTACAAAGATTGTTGTCCCGTTTCTCCCTGTTTTGCGACATCAGGGGCTTGAAAATAAATACAACAAAAACCAAGCTGATGACGCTATCACCCTCAAAAAGCTTTAGGAATAACATCAAGCTAAATAACACCACACTGGAGCTAGTGGAGGCTTTTGATTACCTTGGAGTGAGGGTCAATAATAAGCTCAAATGGGCCCCCCATCTGTCCAAAATGCTCCTTGTCCACAAAAGAGTCTCAGGGGCAATAGCGAAACACCAGAGGCTCTCATATAGTAGGCCAATAGCTGCGGCAGTCAAGGTCTATGAGGGGAAGGCCATGTCAGCGGCCCTCTACGGGGTCGGAACTGTGGGGATTTGAAAATCTAACAGAGCTGCTTAAATCCGAGAATAAGTTCTTTAGAGACATAGTCTCGCTTCCTCTGTCTACCCCGCTAGTTCCGCTTCGCAGTGATCTCGGTAGACATAACATCAGCAATGTGGCTAGGCTGTGCCCTATATTATACTGGACAAGGTTCAGAAGATCCCCGAACTTCATCATTACGCTTCTGCTCTGGACGAGTTATTAAAACTTGGAGCAGAGCACAAGATAACCTGGGTATCGAATCTGAAAAAACAGTTGCAGAAGATAGGCCTGGAAGAGGCTTGGGAGAGTCAGCTCCCTCCACCCAAATCAACGATAAAAAAGATCTATTGGGAATGGGTCTTATGTTTGCCTGTCAGGGGTACAGGCAATCAAGATTAAGATGGCTGAAACCGGTTTGTAATAATCTGGGCACTAGGTTGTTTAGGGTGGCGTTGCGCATCCTGACATATGAAACATCAGTCCCTAGTGTTATCTGTGGGACTGCCAAATACCTGGGCTGGGCCTGGAGGATAAGACGTAAGCTCTTTAAGGCGTACCAACCAGAAGCGTAACCATCTATCCTCCTGACCCTGTACGAATATTATTGTTTATTTATTTCATGTAACGGGGGTGTGTGAAAATGCTGTACGTATATATATATTGCTCTTTTATTGTTTTTATTTGTATAAAGATTGAAGTTATTGTTGTAGTGGGTTTTAAACTGTTTTATATGCACTGTATTGCACTTTTATGATTTTTTTTATATCGAATAAAGTAACTACAACAACAACAGCAAAAGTGCAGAATTTCCTGGAGGCATCACCTGTTTAGCCCTACCCCATCCACCTTAGTAATATGCAACTCACACACCCATGCAGCCACTCACACACCCACAAAACCACTCACACATCCATACAGCACAAAAACACCCAGTCACCAACCCATACAGCCACTCACATTTAGACCCATACAGTCACTCACACACTCACTCACAGACCCATACAGCCACTCTCAACCAAAAAAAGTCACACACCCACTCACAGACCCATACAGCCACTCACACACCCACTCACAATCTTATACAGTCATTCACATACACACTGTCAAAGTTTAGAGGTTACAGTTAGTAAATACAATTTAAAAAATCTTCACAATTTATAAAAAATTCTAAAGGTCACATGGATGGTATAGTTAGGAAATACCATTAAAAAACCTTAGAAATTCACTGAAAAAAACACAGTTTACAGGGGTGTTATAGTTAGGAAATAGGAGTAAAAAAACTTGGAAATTCATTGAAAAAAACAAAGGTTAATGTGACATTATAGTTAGGCTTAGATTTTACTCGTACAAAACCTGTGAAATTCAGCAGTTAAAGTTAGCTGAGCTAAATATAACTTATGCCTGAGTAATGCACTGCTTATGTCCTCACATATTACATCACTCATGACAAAGCCAGTGACATCACTGACGATACCTCCAATGACATCACTGATGACATCATCCACAGAAGCATTCACAAACCCACTTACATCCCTATATAGCATCTCCTACACATATTCTCATGCCTACAAAACCACTCACATACCCATTTAAAGAAAGAACCATCTGACACGTATTCACACATCCACTCAATTATCCAATCAATCAATCAATCAATCACATAATTTGTAAAACCCACTACATACCCGGGAGGGTTTCAAGGCACTGGTGGGGGGGGGGTGATGCTGCTATTGGTCGAAGAGCCAGGTCTTGAGTTGTCTCCTGAAGGTCAGCAGGTCTTCGGTTTGTTGCAGGTGGAGGGGGAGGGTGTTCTAGGTCCTGGCGGCGCGATGGGAGAAGGATCTGCCTCCGGAAGTAGTTCTCCAGATGCGTGGGACCGTGGCCAGGGCGTGGTCAGCGGAGCGGAGTTTCCTGTTGGGTACGTAGAAGGCGAGTCAACTGTTGAGATAGGCTGTGCCGGTTTTGTGGAGTGCCTTGTGTGCATGGATCAGGAGCTTGAATGAGATTCTTTTGTAGACGGGGAGCCAGTGTAGGTTCCTCAGGTGGGGTGTGATGTGGTCGCGGCGTGGGACGTCGAGGATCAGGCGTTTAGAGGCGTTCTGGATTCTCTGTAGTCTGTTGATGAGCTTGGACGAGGCTCCGGCGTAGAGGGTGTTTCTGTAGTCGAGTCTGCTGCTGACAAGGGCCTGGGTGACTGTTTTCCTCGTGTTTGTCGGGATCCATCTGTAGATCTTGCGGAGCATGCGGAGGGTGTTGAAACAGGTGGAGGAGACTGCGTTGACTTGTTTGGTCATGGAGAGTTTCGAGTCGAGGATGACTCCCAGGTTGCGTGCGTGGTCGGTGGGGGCCGGGGGGGACCCCAGTGATGTGGGTCAAAAGGAGTCGTCCCATGCAGAGGGGTTGGACCCGAGGATGAGGATTTCCGTCTTGTCTGTGTTCAGTTTGAGGCGGCTGTCCTCCATCCAGTCTGCGATGTCCTTCATTCCCTGGTGGAGGTTGGATTTGGCTGTGAGGGCGTCCTTGGTGAGGGAGAGGATCAGTTGAGTGTTGTCGGCGTAGGAGATTATGTTGAGGTCGTGCTGTTGGGCGATGCGTGCTAGTGGTGCCATGTAGACGTTGATCAGCGTCGGGCTGAGGGAGGATCCTGAGGGACGCCGCAGATGATCTCGGAGGCATCGGATCGGAACGGGGGGAGGCGGACTCTCTGAGTTCTGCTGGAGAGGAAGGAGATGGTCCAGTCCAGGGCCTTGTCTCGGATCTCTGCATCGTGGAGGCGCGTGCATAGTGTGTGGTGGCAGACGGTGTCAAAGGCGGCAGAGAGGTCCAGGAGGATGAGGGCCACCGTCTCGCCGTTGTCTAGAAGGATCCTGATGTCATCTGTGGCGGCGATTAAGGCGGTCTCGGTGCTGTGGTTGCTGCGGAATCCCGACTGGGATGGGTCCAGGATGTTGTTGTCTTCGAGGTGACGGGTGAGCTGGGTGTTAACTATCTTCTCGATGACCTTTGCTGGGAACGGAAGCAGGGAGATGGGTCAGAAGTTCTTGAGGTCGCTCAGATCCGCCTTGGGTTTCTTCAGTAGGGCGTTGATCTCTGCATGCTTCCAGTTCTCAGGGAAGGTGTTGGTCTCGAAGGAGAGGTTGATGATTTTGTGCAGCTGGGGTGCGATGGAATTGCTGGCTTTGTTGAAGATGTGCTGCGGGAGAGGGTCGGACGGGGATCCGGAGTGGATTGTTCCCATGGTCTTAATTGTGTCCTTGATGCTCACGTTGGCCCAGGTTGTCAAGGTGTTGTGGGTGGTGGGGTGCGGTGGGTTTGGTTCGGCCCGGTCAGCAGTGGTCATCCGGAGTCTGAAGCTGTTATGGATGTCGGTGATTTTCCAGTGAAAGAAGGTCGCGAGGGAGTCGCACAGGGTTTGCGATGGTGGGATGTTGTTGGCGTTGGAGCTGGGGTTGGAGAGTTCCTTCCCGAAGGTGAAGAGCTCCTTGCTGTTGTGTGCGTTGTTGTCAAGGCGGTCGGTGAAGGAGGTTCTTTTGGCAGTCCTGATGAGGTGGTGGTGGTTGCGGATGGTGTCTTTGTGGGCAGTGCGGCTGCCTGGCGTCTTGTTGCTGTGCCATATGTTTTCTAGTTTCAGGCAGGTGCGTTTTGAGTCGAGGAGTTCTGAGGTGAACAAGCTGACTCTTCTGCTGGTGTCTCTGCTGGTGGGATTTTTCAGCGGGGCGACGGTGTTGGTGCAGTCATTCATCCAGCGTTCGTGGGTGAGTGCACCCTCATCGGGGTTGGTGGGGTTTGTCAAAAGGTTGAGTGCGAGGCTTGTCTGTAGTTGTTCTTGGGTGACTTTCCCCAGCAGCGGCGGGGGTCTGTAGTGTGTGGTGGTGTGTGAGGGGTTTTCGGAAGAGGAAGTGGATGCAGTGGTGGTCTGTCCAGGTGAGTTCGGAGGCGTGGCAGAAGGTGACGTGGGGGCTTGAGGAGAAGATGACATCTAGCGTGTCGCTGGCGATGTGGGTCGGCGTCGTGACGAGTTGTTTCAGTCAGAGGTTGGCGAGGTTGTCAATCAGGGTGGAGGAGTTGCTGTCATTGTTGTTCTCCAGGTGTTCAGGTCTCCGAGGAGGATGTAGTCGGTGGAGGTCACCGCGTGCGTGCTGATGAGGTCGGCGATGGAGTCGCAAAATTGTGGCCGGGGGCCTGGCGGTCTGTAGACGAGGGTGCTTCTCAGGGTGGTCTTGGGGTCCGTGTGGATCTGGAAGTGCATGTGTTCGGCGGTGCTGAGGGTGTCGTTGGTGTTTGTTGAGACCCTGATGGTGTTTTTGTGGACGATGGCGATTCCTCCTCCGGCCCTGTTGGTGCGGTCTCTGCGGGTGATCTTGTACCCATCTGGGATGGCTATGGCGATGTCTGGCGAGGAGGTTTCGTTCAACCAGGTCTCAGTCAGGAAGGCGACGTCCGGTGATGTGGTGTCGAGTAGGTCCCAGAGATCGACGGCGTGTTTGTGTGCGGAGCGGGTGTTGATCAGGATGCATCTAAGCTGGTTGGGTTCCGTCGTGGTAGGCATCTTGGCGCTTTTGAGGCAGGAGAAGCTGCAGTTCCGGCAGGTGAAGGTGCCGTGGGTGCGCCTCGGGTGGCCTTGCAGCAGGTGTGGGTCATTCCTAAGTTGAGAGCAACGGAGTTACTCAACAACCAGTTACTTATTTGTACAGCCCCTCACACAGCCACCCACCCACCCATACATCTACTCACAGACCCACTTATTCACCAACACAGCCACTCAAACACATCCACCTAGACACTCATACAGGCTCATTTTTATATCGTCCCTGTCACCTTTGTTTTTCTAGTGAATTTCTAAGGTTTTTTAAATTCTATTTCCTAACTATAACGTTCGGTAACCTTTGTTTTTGTCAGTGAAAAAATATATATATATATGCGAATAAAAGATGGTGCCCACAAGGCAAGATGCTCATCTAGGTAGGTATTTATTGCACAACACAGAGCTGCTCTGAAAAACACAAAAGTCCATTAATTCCTTGCTGACGCGTTTCTGGCTTTACACCCTTCTTCATAGGCAAAAACTGCAGAAATGGCGACCTGCACACACTTCCAGTATATCCCCATCACAATTGGTTAATCATGCTCAGGTGAGTCTCTATTCCTATGGCCGGCTGGGACTGGAAGTCCAAATATACCCCATGTGGGTCGCTGTCACCACTACTGTTTAAATAAAGCTCTTATTGGGATAAAGTCCAAGGAGTCATTCTCACGTGTTTACTGCACCTCCTGTCCCGCTTTTTGCTGCCCCAGTACACAGCAGCGGGCCCGCTGGTGATCTCGCAGTAGAGCCATTTCACGTCCAGGACAGCCGTATTTATGCGAAGAAAAGAAGGTGCCCACAAGGCGAGATGCTCATCCAGGTAGGTATTTATTGCACAACACAGAGCTGCACCGAGAAACACAACAGTCCATTAATTCCTTGCAGACGCGTTTCTGGCTTTACGCCCTTCTTCATAGGCAACAACTGCACGGGCGAACTTGAACGCTTTACGAGTTTTGATGGTTTCCTCGTGTTTCTAGAGTTTGCCAGAAATTTCTGTGCGGGCTTTGACAATCAGGTCTTGATTTTCCATTGTATCTAGTTCCAGGTTGATTTTGTCAATTTCTTTCTGTGCTTCAGCACAGTCGATGCCTGAATATATGCTCTCTGCCCACTCCTTGAGCATTAGTGGGTTGGGTCTGTCAAAGCTGGGTGGCAGCATTATTCTTAGTCCACGGGGGACACGCCCCACTTCGCGGATTTTTTGGAGCGATGTGTACTCCCACCATTTGGTGAGTTCAGTCCTCATCAGTTTCTCTAGTTATCTCAGTTTTGCTTTGAGATTGTCACTGTTGGTAGCCCCTGTGGAAACAAGGGCTCATGGTTGGTTGGGAACACTTGGTAGATTTTTTAATAGCACTTCAGCAGCTGCCTCCCTTTCTCACAGCACTTCACTTGACACGCTTGCTGGGTGCGGGGAGTGCTTTAGACTGCTAATCACTGTGAAGCTAAATTGCTTGATGATCTGGACAGTCCGGTACACAACCTATTCTATACCTGCCAATGCCAAATTAAGTACTCACCACACGATGCAGAGATGAACTGCGGGTCCTCTGACTCGACGAACAGCATGCTCGTAGTGGTTGCAGAGCAGGAAGTAACTGGCAGGCAGGGGGCGTGATTAATCCTTACTCCTCCAGGAGTTGCCACAATATCCAACTGTATATAATCACTGGGGCCCAGGGAAGCGAAGAGGGGTTCTGTGGTGCAGAGACAGCCGTACTCTGCCAAATATGCGAAGCAAAGTCCCCGAGTAAGACCTCGTTGGGTCAAACAAAAGGACACACACTCCAGTTGCCGTGCTCAAGATGTTGATTTATTTAGCAAGCATGGCAAGAAAACGCGTTTCGACTGCAAGCCTGAGGTCTTGTTCACATATCACCCTATGATAAATGACAAGCTCTATATACACACACAAACATATGCCTAGGGTTAGCGAGTGACTTTTTCATTTCCATAGTGAGTAAGGCAACGATGACGTGGCTGACACAAGTGCTGAAAAATCGAGAGTCATTCATGTGAAATGACATCACAGGCGACCGCAAAGCAAAACAGTGACTAGCATGAATGAAAGACTGCCATTTTTTGAAAATACATCACCTGCACACTGACAGAATATATTAACAACTGGCAACGAGGCTCAAATAAATGGTACACAATGCGCTGATGTGGCACAGGTAAGGACAAATTGAACTGTAAGGCACGGAGGTGTCCTAGTGTAAGAGATGTCTAAGATGTGTACGCCGAGGCCCCATGGTGGAATGCTACTGCCCTTTAGTGTTAGTCTGTGGACTAGGTGGATCCCAATAGCATCGGGTTAGTCAGAATCCATGCGTTTGGTGGGTTGTGGAATTGTGCCGTTAGCCTTGGCGCACCATTTAGGATGGAAATGGCCAGAACAGCGAGGGAAAGTGTCCCCAGAGGAGAGGAATAGCTCCAACGGGCGTTAAAGGGCTGAACCGCAGAGTGAGTCAGGGTAAGACGTTGTCGGGGTATGTCCGCATGGAAAGATATCGGGCGCAAGCGTGTGCATGCCCCTTATGTTGCATTGTAGGTGGCACGGTGATAGAAGGAATCAGTCAGCAAAAGGTCAGCACAGAGGTAGGTAGTGGCCTGTCTGGATAAAAGTCATATCAAGTTCCTAGATCTAAAGTGTGACAAAAATGGGGGTGTAAGGGAAGGTGCGCTTGGCATGTGAGTGAAGTGATATGGCAAAGTAGTAGTGCTCCCATAAAGGGAAAAGAAGCTAAAGGTAGCCTCAAGTGCGTTTGGTGATGTGTGATCAATGTGAGTGTGATTTAAAAAATAAACAAACAAACAACCAGCCAACAGTGACACATGAATCTCATTGTGTAGTAAAAGCTGGAACTGACTAGGATGATCGACAGCAAGCATAATGGTCATGATGATCATAATGATCTTCCTGAGGTAGAATACGACATACTGCTGGTGATAGGTTGGGAACAAAGCAAAAGTATATGCAAAATATGCAGAGAGGAGTTGGCCTAACGGCTAGGGCGCTCGACCTCGGACCTGGGCAACTGGGTTCGAGTCTTGGTAAGGACGCTGAACATCCTGTGATTCTGGGCAAATCACTTAATCTCCCCGTGCCTAACAATAAATGAATGTGTGTCCTCATGTAACGTAACTGGTGCTATGTAAAGCGCTCTGATACCTGATTGGATTCGGGTCAAGTTTGCGCTATATAGAACTCTGCAAAACAAAATATATATATATATACAGTGCGGGTTAAAATCAAAAGATACAAAGTATGGGTCACAGAATCATAAGCAGATAAACAGATGGTACATCATGACCTTATGGGTAGTGTGGAAGTGTGCATGATGGTGTCTAAAGGAAATTGTGGAGATTCTCGTTCATTTTGAGCCCTGCTGGTGTCTTAGTATTGAGCTCAATGATGTATCTCGATTCGAGTTGCCTGAGATGTGTGTTTATATATATATATATGTGTGTAACTGTGTATTTATTTATAGATTCAAAAGGTTATATGTTTTAAATAGGCACTCTCGCTGAGATTGAAGATGAAAGGACAAATCTACTTCCCGCTATAAGTTCAGCTCTATTTTTCTTAAGGAATGCTTTTGTGCTATTAAAATACTTCTGAAAATTCTAGAAAAATCATTCAAATGTATTTTCCGCGTTATTTTCAAAATCTGATTTAATGCTGAAGACAGATTTTCCTAACTTTCATAAGCAGTGCATGCTGAGGGCACATGTTATAGTTAGTTGTGTATAGTGTCTGTGAAGAAAGAATGGAGATACTTGAGTGCACTTAGGTGTATGATTTTGCTGGAATCCATCTTTTTTAACCATAGCCCTAACACCACATGAGAATTAATCAAAAGCATGCCTTAGCACATGAGTTTACAGGTGCTTTCTGAACCATAAATAGTCATTCTCTAACCTCAATGTCAGGGTGACTGCATTCCACTCTCTTGCATCCAGGATTCACAGACACTTGTCTCCATTTTGGAGTCACCCGAAGGTACATAGTTTCATCAAGTGTGTTGTCACTGATCACAAGTTTTTAGATAGCACGTAACAGGGTGCGTGATTATGAAGGGATGCTCAATTTATGCCCTAAATGGGCATTGTGCTTCTTACAGATTACTTTAGACTTGATTCATAGATACACATAGCCAGTGCAGAGATTTCAGGACTGGATAAAATGGGCCAGTTTTCAGAAACTAAGCAGCATCATAGTTGCTGCCCATTGAAGTTTTTGCAGTCTGTGAACAAGCATCATGGGTGTCCCAGTGCAAATCAATTTGCAATAGTGTTTGCATGCTATAACCATGGTTGTAGTAAGCTCTACCTGGTGGTCTGTTTGAAGAAGTGGGATTACTTTTCTGAGAAAGGACAAATGCATGTTGATGCCCATTGCAACACTACTGACCGATGGAATGAACAGGAACTCAGTGGGTTAATAAAGAATCCATGGTCTCTACTGCAAGCAAGTAAAATGTCCCTCCCATCCACAGAGCTGTAGTAAAGTAGTGCAAAATGGGCCCCAGTTACACTGCCCCTTTTGCTTACGAACTCAGATTCAAAGAGGATTCCATGACTCTCAATTTGAGTAAAGCAGGTCATGGCATTCATGTCAGTCTAGTCTAGGTTCATACAGAGGAAACTCTTTTCTCTAATTGAGGACACTGTCAAGGTAAGAGCTGAAAGTGGGTTGTTGTTTGCTTGACAATAGATTTGGATGTTTTCAGCATATACTTGGAAGATTACCTGATATTTTTCTTGGAACCTTACTAGGAGACCCATGTTTAACAGTAGGCAAGAGAACAAGGATTAATTTCAATCCAGAGGGGATCCCGACGAATCTATCCTTTTTATGAGTCATCTCTGAAGCATTCTGTGGTTCAAATTATGCTATGCAGCTGGCAGATCAGAAAGACACAAGCTCAACTCTAGTTATATGTATAAGCTTTGTACTGCCATTGTAAAATCTGACAAGTGGAATTTCATGCCTAAGTTTAAAAGGGGTATGAACATCTTTTATTTGGCACACAAAGCAGAGCCATTCATTAATCATTGGGATACCACTATTAAATCATTTTTGAGAGCCTAAAAGTATCACATCGGAGTGGTGGGCATTATATTCTTTGTTATTGGGGAGTTAAAAGAGAAATGAAAGTAGTAGTAATGAAGTGGTAGCACCAAGATGACAACACTGTGAGCTAAAGAAGTTCATAAGAAGCTAGGAATTATCTTCCAGTACAGTGTGCTGCATTTTAGTAAACTCCTGCCATGATCATTCATTCATCTAATAATGTGGCAGGCAGGTGAATCAAGGTTCATTGTCTATTGTGGTCCTGTAAACTAAAATATGTGGCAAAGATTTATTGTAATCTTTAAAACACTTTCTAGTAATATTCCAGTTTTTCACCAGAGAAGATGAGCTTAAATATGTTGATTGGCTGCTGTTTGTCTGATGAATCCACCAACAGGCAACACACACCATGGAGCATCTGACAATGTCTCTGGTACCTACCCACTCTAATAATTAGAGTGAGAAAAATCCATGAGATGTGTTCATCAATAAAATATATTCATCAATCTCATTTTTAGATTTAAACCAGCAGTCTCCTTTAATAATTAGGCAGAAAGTTTAATAAAGCAACTTTGTTGAGCAGCTGCTTTTTACTCGCTTAATTAAAAAGCCCCAAATCCTACAAAGTTAGCCAGGAGATCAGAAGGAACTACAAATGGATAAAAACACTTGGATAAAGGTAAGTAAAACTGGATTAAGTGTAAGAATTATGTTATAAAAAAGAAGAGTAATAACAAATAAAAAGGAGTACAGGGAATGTCTCCCAAAGAGAGAGAAAACATACAAAATGGCAATTGAGTTAATACAATTATTATTCTGATGTTAATTCAAAAACAATTAAAATCAAAATGAATTCTCCAAGATTATCCCCATAGTAATTTCTGGTCAGGGGTTGAAAACATGGAACCCTGCTATTCCTACTAATAAATCTCTGCTTGTATACTTAGCCCCTTTGAGAAATCTAGTCTATCTTTTAAATGATTGGGTGAAGACTGACTTTATGTGGCAGAATAATACACCATTTATTACACATAGGCAGGAATCATGCCTTGCAGATGTCAATGTGCAAGAATTACATGATCTGTATTCATTAGGCATAGGTGGTCTGCAACGAACAACAGACCCTCATCTCTGCATTTGCAAGGTGATAATATTTCAACCCTTGTCTATTCAGGGGATGTTGATTGTAAAGCCAAAAAGTGACACTATGTGAACAGGATTTTGGGGAACATGCAATGGTCTGTGGATCTGCTGTCTGCTCCTCCTAATGCCTACAGCTGCCATTCACAAAGCTTCTTATCGAGGGAACTGTTTCACTGTCTGAATTCTCACTGAATTAAAAAGATTTATAACCACGTGAACAGTCTGGAAGCATTAATACATTTCCAATTTCAAGCATATAATGGGTAAAGTATTCATTGCCTACCTCATCCGTCTTCCTCGTCCCAGTACTAACATAATGAGCACTCTGGGCCTCATCTATGAGGTTTTACCGTAGGGCAGCGCCATAGGCCTCCCTGTGGCGCTGCACTAAGGTAAAAGAAGAGGGCTGGAATGCGCCGTATCTATGAGATATAAATCTAAACACAAAACAAAAATATAGATATGGCGCATACCTGTCCTTTGCCCCTGTGCTGGCGCACAATGAGCTGCCGTGCGATAATGCAGGCACCTTTGCGCCATGGTGCAAGGATGCCTGCGTTGAGGGGATGATTGTTTTTGTGCAGGAAGGGAACCGTTCCTGTACAAAAACAATCACAAGAGGCTTTTTTCCTTTTTCTATGTGTGCTGCAGAATGCCACACACATAGAAAAAGGAAAAATGAGGGGAAATAAAGATAGTTTCTCCTTGTTGTGCCTCCCTTACTCCTCCCCTGGAGCTACCTCAGATTTACGAGTTCTCGTAAATCTGGGGCAGTGTCAAAATGCCATGAATGTTTCTGGGAACACCCCCAGCAACACCCATTGCATGCCCCTTTAACGCAGAAAACTGCATTAAAGGGGACAATATTTACGAGGCAGCATTAAGCCAAAAAAGCTGCTTAGTGTTGCCTCGTAAATATGGAGCAGGCTCCTGTGCCACGAACGTCACAAAAAGTGACGTTCCGACGGCGCAAGGGGCCTCATGAATGAGGCCCTCTGTGTCTCATGCACAGTATTCCCAGATACAATTATAGTTCTTTACACACATGCTCCCCTCATCATGGCTGCCACAGAACGTTTATCCAATGTGACCAATGTAGGATGGGACAACACATTTGCACTTCCTGAAATTACCAAGAAGTAATGACACCATCTCAATGTTTTCCCCTCTCCTAAAGGGAAGGAAGGCAGGTAATCCTAGCGCTGTCATAAGGAAGAATATGACTCGGAGTAAAGAACATTTCCAGAAAGTAACCAACCGAGTCAATACAGTTTTCCTTTTCTTTGTAATTTAGAAATAATTACATTGTTGTCCTTGTGAGATGAAAAGACTTAAGCTACTCACAATGGAATAGGACACATTACACCGCACGAGTTACAACGCGTGTCATTACAACAAATCTTTTGCAACGCAAAGTCCATTACAACGCCTGTCGTTACAACGCATGTCATTACAACGCATAATCCATTACAACACAATTACTATTCTAACTCCACTGCGGCATTACTTTGGGGAATGCATTGTAATGGATTAGGCGATGTAATAACATGCGTTGCAGTGGATTCCGCGTTGTAAAAAATTGCAATGAGTGCGTTGTAAACGATGTTTCCCCTCACAATCGCATTTTAAAATATTGTGATAGGGTTTTACACCCTGGTAATGCCGGCCATTTTGCACAGCACAATAGGAGAGAATAAGTGTCTTATGATTGTTATGACTGAGTCTGGCAAAGGTCTACAATCATGATCTGTGATGGTATTGACGTTTCAATTACTGATTATCTTTTCAGGAAGATTGCTGTTCTTTCTGATGGAGGAAAGGTCATGTCAATGTTTGCTTTGGTCTAAAGGAAGTTGATTCAGAGAATAATTTAGCTTTTGTTGGAGGTGCCGCTTTAATTGAGTCCAGACTAATGTTACTACAGCTCTTGATTCTCTTTGCATCTCCCCCTCTCAGTTCAAGCCTTTTTTCTAATTTAAGTGCAGCAGTTAAGGACAATATGTTATACAGAGAAGAGAAGAAGGTTTAAGGATTTATGTCATGTTCTGCTAATGCCGGTAAACCACAAGAGCAAATACATTAACTGAAAGCTTGATACTCATAGTACCCTTCATACTCTATTACCCAAAGAACAACGAGTTCGCGTCGCTCCCCAGCCGGAAGTGCCGAACTCCTGGATATGTTTTTGTTGATGTATTCATATTTATTTTAAGTGTTATGTAGGACCAACTAATTGCAGCACACTTCAGGGCACTTTTGGGGGGGACGAAATAGAAAAGACAGTCCTGTGTAATTGAATTTTGTGCATGAACGCAAGATTCGAAAATGAGAGGGGGTCAGCTGATTAAGAATTAAGGGGCATATCTACAAGGCGGCGATATAAAATTATCGCTGCTTTTGTGGCCGTTTTCGGCCGAAAAGCGGCGATAATTTTATCGCTATATTAGCAAGGTCACGCTGTCGCATGAAACCTTGCCTTAGCACCTGAATTCCTAACGCCCATCTTTGCGTCTCTAATGAGATGCAAAGTGGGCGTTCCTCCCCAGGATAACGGGAGAAATGTCGCTAAGCGACATTTCTCCTATTATCAAGCCACACGCAAAGCAGCATAGCGACAAGAAAAGTAGCGAAAACCTCTGTTATCGCTACTTCCGTTACGCCTGCTTTGAAACTGACTTAGCCATGATATCCTATGGAAGGTGGCTATCATGGCTAAGTATGTGAGGCCCTATCAGCAAGCTATCGCCAAACTTCGTGGGATTATCGCTGGGTTTCCAGCGATAATCTCACGTTTGACAGTTAGCGCTATGATTTTTATTGCTTTTGAGATAAGCGTTGCTAATAGCACGCTATCTCAGCGATAAAAATCTGCGCTAGCCAGCGATAATTATCCTAGCGCTAAGTGCGCTTAGCGATAATTATCGACGGTTGTTGCTGATATGCCCCTATGTCAGTTTAAATTCGGCATTTTAAATTTATAGCTAGCAAACCAATAAATACTCTATATTCTGAATATATGCAGTGATAATCTTTCAAATCATTGTTTATTGGGACACTGTCAACCATAACATATAGGAGCAATTTCTTTTATTGGGCTTACTCTCACATTAGAGACCCCAAAAAAGCTTCGCTACGTCCAGAGATTGTGGAATGAAAAACAATGCTTAATTTTTTTTACAAATCATTTCTTAGGTAGACTGTTGCGCCATAAACTGTCTTTAGCTGCATTTTTATTTTATAATTAATTCTCTATTATGCTGCACATTTCAGATGTCTTATTTCGTTCGCTACTAGCACCTTTTAGTCCACATTTCTTTCTTTCTTGGGGCAGTTTTTTGCAGTGTCTTCGCCTTACATTCGTCACTATTTTCTTGCCCAAACCAGGATTCCTTCTATACCATCTTCAATTCGTGGTCCTACTTTTATGTTGTTGTCTCTCATGTTATTGCTTTTTTTTGTTTTTGGTATCTGTGTTTGCAGCCTTAATAACAAACCGCTTTGATTGTATTTGCAGTCCTTGACTTTTAGTCTGTGATTCTTGAAAACAGTTTTTTTTATCCCATCTCCGAATACCTTTGCCCTCTCCTAGGTACCATGTGCCAGTCCCTTTGCTTCTGCTTCCTGTTTAGTCGGAAATGTGTGCTTAACAGCATGTTTACTTGTTTTCTAAAACAGGTTCCTTGTCTCTCACAAACAATTGCTTTCCTTCTCTCACCCATCCACGACGTTTCCTGCTTCCATCCCTCCAGTATATCTATAGGTGTCTCTTTCGCATAAAGGTGCACTCCTAATATACATGAAAATTAATACAGCGTGTAAACATCTCTTTTGATTCCCCGCTAAAATGCTAGTGCATCAGTTGTTCTCTTACGGGTGTACCAGAGAGGCACGTTCTAGAGTTGGAAAGGGGGCCACAAACCAGTGGTGCACTGATAGAGTGTAGAATAAATCGTTTTGACACTGAATGAACACGGTATGCATTGCTACTAACATGTTCAATGATAGGATGGATAAACATTGCATAGGTCGGAGCACTGCTAAGCTTTCTGTTTAAGATAATCAGTGAAGCTCTGGAGTTTGGATAGTATTGGCTTGCATTATTGGCAGTCAAGATTCCACTAACAGTTATGGTTGCCACCTTCCGTTTACTGTCTATTCCCATAAAGCATTGCATGAGAGCCCAACACTTTAGACATGTAAACACAGTAAAGGGCCCCTTTCACCATTTTGAAAGTGTGTTGTATTCTGTGCTACTTTGGCAGCCATTTTGTAAATGTAACTAAATGTAACTAATGGAGTAGGTTCGCCTATTCCATGGAAATCTGGCATTACTGTGATGAAGAGGGTTTGTAGACATTAACCCCCGTGGACACATCTGATTGGGCACATTTGATGATTACCCATACACTGACAACATAAGTGATCATCCATGATTTATATTAGTAAGCTGGGCTGCATTTGAGGCAGTGTTTTTCCTCCGCAATCAAGTCTACCCATGGAACGGTATTATCAAGGTGCACAAAGGCACTTACATGAAAGAAAAAATGGGAGATATTTATGACTTTTGTGGCACAGGGCAGTGCAGCAAGGCCCCTTGCTGCGCTGTCTGCATCACAGGGAAAGGGCACAAATGCATAGTATTTATCCAATGCGGCGCATGCCTGGCACTTTCCTTGCACCGTTTTGGTAGTCTAGCGCCAATGCAGGCATCCTTGCACCATGGTGCAAAGGTGCCTGTGTTAGAGGCAGGATTGTTTTCCTGCCCAAAAACAGTCCTGAGAGGATTTTTCCTCTTTTATGTGTGCTGCAGATGCAGCTCACATAGAAAGATGAAAAAACAAGGAGAAATAAAGATATTTCTGTTCAATATGCCTCTCCGGGCAGGCATAAAATGTTGGCGCATTCCCAGGTTTACAAGTCCTTCTAAATCTGGGAATGCATCAAAATCCATGGGAATTGTGTGGTAACACTCACCGCAAAGCCCATGGAAGGGATTTGTGCTGCTTTGCACTACTCCAGATTTATGAGGCCACTCAGAGCCACGGAGAGTAGCTTTGTGTGGCTTCATAATTCTGACATAGAGGTTTGCGTCACACATGTACCACATTGTGTGGTGCAAGCATGACACAAGCCTCCCATAAATATGCCCCAAAGTGTTTCGTGGATGTGGAAATGCCCTCAGTCTAGAAGTGTTCTGAGTATTTGGCGTCAGAGGTCCAGTCTGGAGACTTCAAAGAAAGGTCTTTGCAGTGTACAAGACCCGGCCCTGCTTGGCCCTGGCTCAAGACACACTACAGGGGGTGGACATTTCCTTGTGTGTGGAAAGACATAACCCTTGTCTGGTGCAAGTGTCAGCTCCTCCCACCACTCTAGCTCAGGAAGACCCTTCGGCCTGGCAATGGGCCAACAGGATATGCCGGGCACACCTCTGCTCCCTTTGGGTGTGACTGTCTAGAGTGAATTTCCAAAGCCCAACTGTCATCCAACCGAGACGTGTAATCCAGGGACAGGCAGAGGCACCGAATGGTTAAGTAAGAAACTTTCTAAAAAGTGGCATTTTCAGACTTGCAATTTAAAAACAAAATTCACTAAAAGATGTGTTTTTAAATTGCGAGTCCAGAGACACTAAACTCCAATTTTCTATGTATTCCCAATTGGAAGATTCCCTTGTAAAGTGTTACAATGCAGCTCCAATGATAATTTATGGGAGAGACAGGTCTTGCTGTAGTGAACAACGAGTTTAGCAGTTTTTCTCTACCAGGGCATGTACAACTTAAAACCATGCCCCACCTTTTAACCCCTTCGGTGCCCGCCCCTTTCCCCGCCCTGTGCCGGCCGTTACATTAGCGGGCGGGGTTTGTGACGAGCTGGACTCGTCATGGGCACAGCGCCACCGCGGCCCATGACGAGTCCAGCTCGTCACGGGCACCGAAGAGGTTAAATACACTGCACCCTGCCCAGGGGGCAACCTAGGGCCTACCGTAGGGGTAGCTTATATGTAATAAAAGGGACGGTTTGGGCCTGGCCACTAGGTGCACCTGCAGGTCGACATGGCAGTTAAAAACTGCTCACACAGACACTGTAGTGGCAGGCCTGAGACATGTTTGAAGGGCTACTTTTGTGGGTGGCACAATCAGTTCTGCAGGCCCACTAGCATCATTTTATTTACAGGCCCTGGGAATACACAGTGTACTGTACTGGGTGCTTATTAGTAAACAAATGTGCCAATCACGGAGAAGCCAAATACCATCACATTTTAGATACAGAGTACATGCACTTCAGCACTGATCACAGCAGTGGTAAACTGCCCAGAGTCCTAAAGTCAGCAAAAACTAAGCTCAGCACACAGTAAAAAACAGGAGGCCAGGAGCAAAAAGACAGGGGAAGCCAGCCACACCAAAAGATGCCAGGTCTAACAGAGCCCAAGATGAGCTAGTAAAATAATTGCATTGAGAATGCCATATCAGTGTGTTTAATGTATTGATGTCCCTTTCTGTGACTGTTTGCAAACTATGCATTACCGTACACAAAATGCACGGGACAGAATTTAGCCACCAAAATAATTTGATGGAAATCTAACGGAAATTACGCATGAGCATTATTTTTTTTATTTTTTTAAACAAATTTTATTAGGTATTTATGAACCATGTGAATACAAACATTTGTATGGGTCTTAAATAGGTATGAGTATTCTTTTGGTAATCGTTCATGACAATTCAAACAGTATCTGTGTGCAGATGACACTTCTTCAACAGTTATGATATTGGAATATAATATAGCCACCCATATGGAATTTGCTGCATCTTCCCACCCTAAGTGGATGAGCATTATTGATTGTTCGTGATGACAATATGGTTGGTAGTTACCCTGGTAGCAGCTATGGGGTGAGTAGCAGGTGAGTGTGCCTCTCTAAGGGTAATAATTATCAGCCTTTATTATCCTAAATGTATGCACTGTAAGGCTATTGGAACGCCCTGCCCAAATAAGGGAGTGGATCAAGAGCTCTCACTTGAAAGATAGGGTGAAAAGATGTCTTCATTCTTCCACCACACTCTTCCGGCCTTCTTATCTGAAGCACCAATTTTGGGTATGGTGGTACAGGCTCCTCCCTTGCTGTACTGAACTGTGATAATATTACAAGCACAACCCCTGCCTCTACAGTTGGTCTATGTAAAGATTTCTAAATGTTGATTTTTTTGTCAATTAATAATTTAGCACATTTGTGAGCGATTGACGAAAAGGGAGAGTTGAACCCCACTCAGGGCAAGAGAAAGTATTCCCTCAGGATCACTTCTGAATAGCAGTAATTGGACTTGTCCAGTCATGTACTCTTTGGCCCTGACTACAGGATTAGGGGTACATTCTGATACCTGCTCAAACTCTTATTTGCGCAGGGAGCAGAATTCAAAGATTTGAAGCAAACACTGCAGCCCTGGAGTTTTCCATAGTAAATTTCAGAAGGTCAAACCCATCGACATTTCACTGGGTAAAACGTGGAAACTACTGTGCACTAAGAATTCATTGTGGAAAACACCACTTACACATTAAGGGGCAGATTTACAAGCCCCTTGCGCCACTTTTGCGACACTTTTCCCATGTTAAAAATGACGCAAAAGTGGTGCAAGGGCCTTGTAAATAAGTCCCTTAATTTCTCATTTTCCAGAAGAATCCTGTAAATGGGACGTATTTACCACACCTGGTAAACACTGCACCCTGGTTTTGTGGTCTTTAACGAGTAATGTAAATAGCTCACACTTTTACTGCCCCTTCAGTATTAGACGAGCTTATTGCTGACATTAACAGGGTTTCTTAAGTTCCAACCATATTTGCATCAACAGGTAATCAAAAATAAACCGTTGAAACATATGCAATGATAATGTATATATCTTTCGTAATTATAGACTACGTCAATTGCTTTCAAATATTCCAGGTAAAAGGGAGTGGGGGCACTTATGAGGCGCTATACTTCTTTCTTTGCTGCTGAAATATTGACTGCGTCAGAAGCTAGAAGCCTTCCAACCTCACATTATGCAGAAGCCAGCCCTCTGTGTGTTTGCTCAAGATATGAGGGTGTGACAAATCACTGTTCATAGATCATCTCCATAAATCTTGCAAACAATAAGTCATAAAATATTGTGTCCTTGCATATGGCAGTAGCCCAGGGAGAGCTTCACAATATGTGAACTGTCTCTGAAAAAGTGGATAACAGATAAAAACACTGCCTGCATCGCCCGGAGTATACATATTCGTGTATCTATGCCTGTTGATTACTTTGAAGAACTATCAAATATTCTCTTTGAAAACTATTCACTTTTGGATATATTAGCCTCGAAATATAACATTAAGAAATAGCCCTTTATTGACATCTAAACTGAAATTTAGAGAAATCACTCTACCACTTCTTTGTTGGTCCTCGTCCAAGAAAGTAATGTATTCTCACACTTTTAAGATTTGTTTAGTTTTTTCCTGCAATCTACACTGAAAGACATTTTTTTTTCTTTTTTTTTTCTTGTACAATAAAGTATTACCTAAGATCTAATGCACCTATGGTGCTGGCAGCTACTGCATACTACTGAATGCTAAGTAGGTGCAACATACCGATTGAGTTATTTATACCTTCAACATAATTAAAGGCTCTCGTTTTACAAGCACTCATATCTAAAATATCTGTACCGTCGTTTTATCGTTTGATAACATTCTGTAGGAACCCTTGCCAAGTTATTTCTACCCATATTTGAGGGTATGGGTACTGGCAACAACCATCACCACAGGTGGGCGATGTAGGGGGAAGGGCACCCAACTTCCTGCTCTTCGCAGATCTAAGCGGCTCTTTAGATCTGTATTTTATAAAAGAGGAAGTATCTGTGAGGGCTTCTAAGATTTGAGCATTGCTCGACCATCCACAAGATAATATGAGACTTACTAACCTTCATCTTCTGCTCCAGTGCCGTAGGAATGTGGTGGGAACCCGAAATTGCTGTGTACCCTGATAGTAGAATACACACTCATAGCACACCATGCCCAAGAATGCCAACTATTAAGTATAACAATACAATTGTTTTTCTTCTGTTCTTTTTTGGCTACGATTGTAGATAAAAAACAAAACCACATCTACTCTATTTTTTGGCAATCTCTGGATGACGATAGCTTTAAATAGGATTAGCGTCAGAACTAGTGGGCATTCATGATTTTAAGCGACTAGTTTTTCTACACAAATCGTTAAATAGAGCTTCTTTTGTTCCACAGGACAACATTTGCATTGCTCAAATAATCTATGCCTCAAACCATGACCTAAGTCTTTAACACACATGAAAAACAACCAGAAAGCATGTTCCTACACCGAATGCAACATTTAGTCAGACGCAAACATTGATCTTACTGTACTGAGTGTTAGACCTGTCATCCTTAGGGTGGCCTTTCTCCTAACTTTTTGCCTTTAAACTCCTACTTTTGCACACAGCAATGCTCGCTACACTAGCATCTCCACCCAGCTCCCCAAAAGACACCAGGCCATACATAATGCTGCAGCCAGACTCATACTGGACCTCCCCAAATAGACCCATCTCATTCCCCACCTCAGAAACCCCCACTGGCTCCCCATCCAGAAGAGATTCCAGTTCAAGATTTTCAAACATGCCTACAAAGCTCTGCACGATCAATGACTGGCCTACATCAACCAATAACTGAACTTCCACCTACCAGCAAAACAACTGCACTCATCTTCATTAGCCGTGCACCCCGCGCATCCATTGTAGCTGCAGTGGACACCACTTCTTCTCCTACATTGCAACCAAGACCTGGAATGACCTATCCATCTTCAAATAGCACCGTCCCTGGCGGACTTCAGGAAGAAACTCAAGACCTGGCTCTTCGACAGACACATTGCACCCACAGTGCCCGGCTACGCCTTAGCTGCGCTATACAAATGCTTTTGATTTGTGCTGATTCATTTGATTGGACTTAGGACTCTTGAGCTCTTTTCCACTGCTAACCAGTGCTAAAGTGCATGTCCTTTTCCCTTAAACATGATGACATTGGTGTATACCTGATTGGCATATTGGCTGTATTGGTAACTCTCTTGTAAAGTGGTATACCATATACACAGGGCCTGTACTTCAAATGCTACTAGTAGGCAGCAGCACTGATTGTGACACCCACAGAAGTAGCCTTTCAAACCTGCCTCAGGCCTGCCACTGCAGTGCCTGTGGGTGCAATTTACTGCTACTTGGACTTGGCATTTAAAACTACTTGTCAGGATTTAAACTCCCCTTTTATTACATATAAGTCACCATTAAGTTAGGACCTAAGAAACCCCAGGGGCAAGTTTCTATGTAAGTAAATGGCCGGACATTTATCTTTATGTTTTGGTTGTCCCTGGTAGTGACAAATAGCCTAGTACGTTTTTCACTACTGTGAGGCCTACTCCTCTCATAGGCCAGCATTGGGAATTCCTTGATATACTTTTAAGCTGGTTGATATGTTTGGAATGGAAATGATAAACCCTTCTTACTGGTGAAGTTGGATTTAACCTTATTGTTTTAGAAATTCAACATTTAGAAAGTGGACATTTCACTGCACTTACTGCTCTTTGTGCCTGTCTGATAGCTACACTTTGTGCATTCCTTCTAGACAACCACAAACACACGAAGGTGAGGTCATCTGCATTCTGAGTACCTCATTTGCATTCATCTGTATTCTGATGGGTCATAATGGGCAGGGTGAAATGGGAGGGACTGACACTTACACTTCTATAGGTAATGTCATTTCCACACTTAAATCACTGATTTACCCCCAGGGTTAGCCTGGCAGACAGAACTTGGTTGAAACGGATCCCTGTGCACTTCAGATAGTTCCTTTGAAGTCACACCCTACATTAAAGGTACTTCTGGGTATATATAAGTACTGAGTGTCTGACCTCATTAAAAACAACTCTGGATCTTGAACTGAACCTATGTCAGAAGGATTTCTGTGCTGCTTAATGGACTCAACTGGACTGCTTTTCTGCTTGTTGCCCTGCTACCTGCTTCTCCCTGAATCTGCTGGAAGGACTCTGCCTTTCCTCCAAGTGATCCGCAAGGGCTTGCTGGCTTGCCTCCTGGTTTTTGAAGTCTCAGGAAGACAAAAGACTTCCTACAATTCTGCTGGTGCTAATGGACTCTGCCTTCTGTGAGTCCTACCTTTGCCCAAGGTGCCTCCTCCTAGCTCTGGGCCTCAGAAGTGGGTTTTGCAGCTGTTTTCCTGAAAAAAACAACATGCATTGAGTGCATGAGTAATTCCGCTGTATCACCCTTCGATGCAGCAGCTGCTAGATAACAGCGGTTCCATAGCCTGTGCAGCTTGATGATGATGCTCTGCATGGCTCGACGATTACGTAGTACCTTTAATTCTGTGAAAATCGTCGACAACACAGTGACCAGACTACACGGAAAAGATCGATGCATCAAGCCCCAGCGTCAACGCTTTGCTCTATCCAAGGTACTTTCTCAGTGGGCCCTGTATGGTTCCTGTAGCCGGCCTGCCCTCCAACGCGGTCACCCTGAACTTTGGATTTGCATCGGTCCCTCAAAAGCTCAAGTAACATTTTGAAAACAAGTGACTAATATGTATTTGTTTTGGTTTATTCTTTAAAAATTTGTATCTTGACTTCTACTTATTGGAATTTTGTCGTGGTGGCCCTATGTTGCTCAGATAAATATTCTCTATTTTTCTAAACCTGTGTGGAGTCTTTTTGAGGTGTCTTTATTGTGTTATTGTGTGTGTGTTGCAGAAATACCCTTCACAGTGCCTTTGTAGATGAGCCTGACTGCTGTGTACCAAGATACCACAGGGTGAGCACAGATTATCTTATTGTGTATCTAGCTTACCTTGACTAGAGTGACAGTTATTGCCTAGCCTGCGTGCATACCACAGCCAACCAGGAATCCCATTTCTTACCCTGTGTGTTAAGAGATAGCTGTAAAATAGATACTTCCAGATGAAGATTTCCCAATAGCATAAATCCTTTACTTTAAAGCAAATATTTTGGCATGACTGTCATCGTTGACATTCAAAATGTCATTTTCCCACCCTATTGTTAATTAGAGCATTTTGGCAAAGCGGGGAGTGGTCCATGGACCCCATGTTTCAAGGCACCTTTCGTTTAAATGATCATTACAAACAAAAGAGTTTTGCACCCTTGCCCTCTCTCTCTCTCACTCACTCTCTTTTTCTAACTCTTGCTCTTTCTATCTCAATTTCTATACTTCTCTCTCTGCCTACCTGTACTTCTGATTCTGAGTTTCTTTACTTAGCTCTACCTCAACATTCTCTACCTGTCTATATACCCCCCTCTCTTGCTCTATCTTCTCTGTCACCTAACCTGCTAATCCATCTTTCTCTCTCGGCTTCTCTCAGTACCTATGGTTAAGTTATCATTATCTCCCTGCCTGTTATGTCTCTTTCTCTCCACCATCCCCTCCCTTTGTACCTCTTCTTTCTCTATTTTACCCACCTCTCTACATCTATCTCTTGCACCTCGTCACTCTACCTCACTAATGACTACATATTGCAGCCCTTCACTTTATCTATATTGCTACCCATCTCTCTGACTGCCTTTGTCATTGCTGTCTACCACCCTTTATCTCTCATCCTCTGACTCACCTATATTTCTGTCTCATATATCTCTCCTTAGTGCACCTCACCTCTTCTACCTCACTGCTCTCTCTTCAACTTTCTTACTGTCTATATAGCTCTGCATCTCTTTGTACCAACCCCATATCTCTCTCTCTTTACTTTCTCAACCTTGCCTATGTTGGCTTCATATCCCATTGAATGCACCTCTCACTAGCCTACTACTCATTTCCTGTCTCTCACAAGGTCACCTCTTTATCACTATTTATGCCTAACTCTATATCTCTACAATTGTCTATGCCTCACCCTACCTCAGTGCTGTTTCCATCTCCGTTGCTATCTTTCCCCCATGTCCTTTACTTCTCTAACGCACTACACCTCACTACCTGGGAATACATTAAAGAAAAGAGCAATCTAAGAGGGTGCCCAGTGCTGGATAATTCTGAATGACTTTCCCATGCCCATTATTTCAGAATTTATTACAGTGCAGGTCATTTATGTATTTGCCTCTACACTACCTCCATACCATTATACCACTATGCCTACTAAACGCCTGATAGGCCCACCATGCACCCAGAAAGCTTCAGGTGTCACAGAATGCCACTTTCTGACTGGAGCAATCTTCATGGTTTAGGAATATCCAATTTGCTCTGAGGATGGATACCCAATCAAAGAAATACCTCCAGACAGCGAAGTGGCTTCAAGATGCCTGTGGTAACCACCAGATGTCAGGGGTTGTGGGGTAAACCATGCCCATCAAGGTGTAGTCACCAAATTTCTTAAGTGGCTTCAAGATACCACGGGTATGTGTACAATGTTCAGGCAACCAAACAGATGACTATGAAAACCTTCCGGAACTAAAATTTACGCAGGCACTTGTTAAAGACTGCATGAATTTAGATAACGGGTTAAAAATCACCTGGTTACAATATGTAAAGATTTGGGATGCGACCATTGTTACTCTAGCCCGCAAGATTTAAATGCGATCCCCAGAAAGAAACTGCGAGATGACTGCTTAAACCACCTGGCTGACTTACGCTTGGCCTTAGAAGTAAATAAAACTTCTGCACAGCACGCTCTTTTAATTCAAACAACAGACACGATTGAGCCATACCTGTCTTTGAACCTGAGTAGCTACGATAAATTTTTACTCACAAGATTCAGATTTAATGTTTTCCATCGCATAATTAGCTTACCAGAGGTAAATGACTGGTCAAAACAACTGGCTCACTGTCCGTGCGACGATTCCTCAGCCCAGTCTACCTTGCATATAATCATGTTCTGTAAATTCTATGCTGAAGCCAGAAAGCTGTACTTGATTCCTCTGCTGAAACTCTTGGGTTTAAAACAATGCCGACCTGCCATTTTGGCTTTCCAAATGTTAGACACGGAACTGTTGGTGATGAACATGACCAAGTTTTTAAAATTTTGCGCACGACACAGAACAAATCTCTAGATTTCACAATGACTCAGGGAAAGCATTTTAACTATTTTTATAAAAGTAAATCCGATTATACAAGAGAATAACGACTATCAATTGATTATTTATGCACCCAAGATGCCAATCTTGTACAAGACCAGGACATCGCGGGTGAAACCGGATATTTTTTAACGAATTTGTCTCTCTTCCTCTTTTAAATGCTCTTTTTAAATTGTATGAATTGCTGTTTTTCTACAGGTTTATAGCCATAGTACTAATGTTCAAATATAAAACTGTACATGCTTTTATGGTTTGCGAATATCTTACCGAATAAAGCTTTTTCTGATTCTGATTCTGATACAGTGCAGGTCATTTATGTATTTGCCTCTACACTACCTCCATACCATTATACCACTATACCTACCAAACGCCTGATAGGCCCACCATGCACCCAGAAAGCTTCAGGTGTCACAGAATGCCACTTTCTGACTGGAGCAATCTTCATGGTTTAGGAATATCCAATTTGCTCTGAGGATGGATACCTAATCAAAGAAAGACCTCCAGACAGCGAAGTGGCTTCAAGATGCCTGTGGTAACCACCAGATGTCAGGGGTTGTGGGGTAAAGCTATGCCCATCAAGTGTCAGGTGTAGTCACCAAATTTCTTAAGTGGCTTCAAGAGACCACGGATATGTGTACAATGTTCAGGCAACCAAACAGATGACTATGAAAACCTTCAGAATTAAGGCACATGTGGCTAAAGACGTCAGAGATGAACACTTTTTTCAAGTGGTGACACTAATCCAGCAAAAGCACTTTTTTGTTTTACTCACTACTCTAACCATACATGGCCCTCTACAATTAGTCAACTCCTCATTACCGCATCTTACCAGAGAGGTGATGGTCCTCTGATGGATATTTTTCTGTCGATAGGAGGGGTGAGAATTAGGGTATCCGGTTCCACGTTGGACACCCAAAGAGGACCATTAATTGGCAGCCAATGCCCTGGAAATAATTTATGACTCTCCATTATGCTTCTAGAATTAATACTTAAATAGTACAGTTCTAAAGAAAGAACATCAGAACAAAATAACAGACTCAAGCAAATTTGGATAATTTAGTTATTGTTTTGATGATCCAAAATAAATACATAAATATCATTTTAAGCATTTCAGTCAAGACTCTTAAAACATGTAGCATGAAACTACACATTTACTCAAAAGTACCAATCCAGAAGAAGATGGCTCAAATGGTTACGGATTCCTACCACCATTAAAAATCAGAGGGTGGTTTCTTTACAGAATACACTCACGGCAAACAGAAATTACAGATTCCTCCCACTATCAAAGACTTATGATTGATTTAAGATTCACATCAAATGGTAGCTACAAGTTCCTGACCACCATCAAAGGCAGAGGGAGGGTTTGTTCTCATAACAGACTTCAAAATTGTTTAAATCACAGGCTAAAGTCCTTTAGAGGCAAGTCTATTAGCATGAACTAAAGGGGACAGGCAAATAGGGTTGCTCATCAAAGAGTCCAAGAAAGTTCAGCAAGCAAAGTAATTGGAAATAGCAAAAACAGTGGCTTTGAAAAACCAGGCTTGTTCAGCAAAGAAGAATTTAAATCAATTTGCCCAAGGAAGCAGCATCAGTAAATTAATCCAAAAGCAAAATAATTATTCTTTACAGCATTGGTATCCTTGCATATGGAAAAGCAAACATGTGTCACCATCAATAAATGTGCTGCAAGATGTTGCTACCAAATGTCACTGCCCCTCCTTTAGGGTCTCTCCTTTTAAAGCATTATGACACTTCATATGGTCAGTCATCACACCATTATGGTCAGATCATTATGAGATTGGTCCTTTAGTCTTTAGGTACAACATTTTGATACTCCAGCATGGTTTCCCATTCATGTAGTTGAAATCAATTCCTCCTTTCATTCTAACATGTTAGCTGACAAAGAAAATGTTTTATCGTTGCAGACTATGAGGTCTGTATAGAATACAGATTCCCACGAATTCACTATTCAGTGAAAACTAGAAGAATGTTGCATATGTAGATCAGATAAAGCAACCTTTGGAAAAATGTGAAAAGAATGTCCATTGTCTTAGGCTATGAAATAATGCAGTTTAGCAAGAAACAAGGAAAAAGTCATTTTAATTTATATTTCATTTGCAGTGATATAAATTCCTATTTATAATCAAATGCAATGAAATATATCAAGCAATTCATATAAGAAATTGTCAGTGTATTATAACATGAAAGTGACTAGAGTTTACTATGGCCTATTACCACTACATTTCAACAGCCATATATGTAAATTATTCTCAAAATTCATTTTACTAAAATCATTTTAGCTTTTAATATGTTCCTTAAGATGTCTGCAATCACTACAAAAATTCTCAACTATGTTGCTAATTCTCCTAACGTTTTGCACCACATTCTTTTTTCTGATGCATTGCAATGAAAGGTAATAGAAATGTGAAGTCACATCTTTAGAATTGCATTATTTTGTCAGTAAAGGTATTATACATTATTTCTTTTGTTATTACACCTTAAAATGAATCTCGTAAGCTCCTGAGGCGGAAGCCGGGAGACTAGCACCTATTTTTAAAATTGTATATCTGTGTCACAACCCGCCTAATTCTTTTGTGTTTTTAAAACATCACTCACCCGTCTGCCACCACTGGAGCGGGCCCAGAATCGCCAAAACAGCGACCCCTTCGCTGCAACTCTAACCCAGGAACAAACATTTCTGCCGCCATTCACGGCGAGGGAGAGAGGCCACGCCCACTTTGAGGCCACGCCCACCCGCCGCCCACGGTATATAAACGCTGCCTTCAGCGCCACAAACTAGAATCTCGTAAGCTCCTGAGGCGGAAGCCGGGAGACTAGCACCTATTTTTAAAATTGTATATCTGTGTCACAACCCGCCTAATTCTTTTGTGTTTTTAAAACATCACTCACCCGTCTGCCACCACTGGAGCGGGCCCAGAATCGCCAAAACAGCGACCCCTTCGCTGCAACTCTAACCCAGGAACAAACATTTCTGCCGCCATTCACGGCGAGGGAGAGAGGCCACGCCCACTTTGAGGCCACACCCACCCGCCGCCCACGGTATATAAACGCTGCCTTCAGCGCCACAAACTAGAATCTCGTAAGCTCCTGAGGCGGAAGCCGGGAGACTAGCACCTATTTTTAAAATTGTATATCTGTGTCACAACCCGCCTAATTCTTTGTGTTTTTAAAACATCACTCACCCGTCTGCCACCACTGGAGCGGGCCCAGAATCGCCAAAACAGCGACCCCTTCGCTGCAACTCTAACCCAGGAACAAACATTTCTGCCGCCATTCACGGCGAGGGAGAGAGGCCACGCCCACTTTGAGGCCACGCCCACCCGCCGCCCACGGTATATAAACGCTGCCTTCAGCGCCACAAACTAGAATCTCGTAAGCTCCTGAGGCGGAAGCCGGGAGACTAGCACCTATTTTTAAAATTGTATATCTGTGTCACAACCCGCCTAATTCTTTGTGTTTTTAAAACATCACTCACCCGTCTGCCACCACTGGAGCGGGCCCAGAATCGCCAAAACAGCGACCCCTTCGCTGCAACTCTAACCCAGGAACAAACATTTCTGCCGCCATTCACGGCGAGGGAGAGAGGCCACGCCCACTTTGAGGCCACGCCCACCCGCCCCTTTCCTACACATTAAAGATGTGCAACTACCGGACGCGCAGCGGACGGGCGCAGCGGGCGCGCCGTCAGCGCGCCGAAGGCGCGCCAAAGGCAAGCCCGTCTGGGCCCAGACGGGCCCAGACGGCCCTAGGACCTGATACTATGCCCGATTCACAGCCCCTCCTATCCTACTCCCCGGACACCCTCCGTCTCTGGAACACAAAGAAAAATCCTAAGTGTGAATTCATCCTCAAGGATGACACCCCGTTCAAAGGATGTCCCATCTGCGACAACCCCGAAGCCACGGAACTTAGCCACACGCTTCGATTGGGCCTACTGAACTGCAGGTCGCTAGTAAAGCACTCGCACGAGATAAACCTCCTCACCCTAACCCTCTCGCTAGACGCCCTATTTCTGACCGAAACATGGCTGACCCCCAACAACGGCTCAGACTTGGTCAATGCAACCCCCCCCGGCTACCAAATCTGCTGCCTCAACAGACCAGTTGGAAGAGGTGGCGGGCTCGCCATTCTCTATAAAAACCATCTCAGCTGCAGGATCAACGACGGTACGGTCAAGGACTGTGAAAACTGCAATTTCACCCTCCAGATCTCCCCCACCACCTCACTATCGGGTCTTCTGGTATACCGACCACCAGGCTCAATAGGAGACTTCTCAAGCACTCTGATGGATCACATCCTTTTAAAATCAATAGCAACGCCCAACTTTCTTCTACTAGGGGATCTGAACCTACACTTTCTAGACCCGGCAGACTACACTGCCGCGAATCTTCTAGCAGACCTTATGTCAGCTGACCTCCAGCTCCTGAACTCGAAACCTACTCACGAGAAAGGACATCTCCTAGACCCAGTTTTCACCAACATCAGGAATCTCCAAACCCAAGACCCCTCCCCCCTTCCATGGACTGACCACTTCCTGGTCCCTATGCATTGGTCCTATCAGCCCGCCTCGGTCCCTAAACAGAAAACCAGGATTTTAACCCGACGCTGGCACAAGTTAAGTCCAGAAAAATGGGTAGCGAAGCTTAGGGATTCCGACGGCCCCCTCTCAACTGACCCTAACACCGCTGATAGAGAATTTAACAGCTGGCTCACCAACCCCCTAGACAGCCTCATTCCATTAACATGCTCTCTTAAACATGTAAAGAGGATCAATAATGCTCCTTGGTACACCCCGGCCCTGAACATTCTTAGGAAGGAGTGCAAAAAGACGGAGCGAACATGGAGAAAAAACAAATCAGCGACGGACAAAAACACCTATCAAACAGCCATGAAGGCTTACAAACAAGCCCTCCACAGCGCTAAAAGCTCTTTTTTTGAGGTAAGAATACAGAATTCCTCGTGCTCTGCTAAAGAGACTTTTTCCATCCTTAAAGAGCTTCTCCATGTCCCAGCCCCCCCGCAGATACCCTTGGACTCCAAAGCAGCCGAGGAGAAATGCGTTAACCTGGCTAACTTCTTCGACAATAAAATAAAGAAAATCCTTTCCTCCCTACCTGCTACCAATCAGGCCACCTCTGGAATAGCCAAGGATTGTACCCTCACGTCAGGAAACCCCACGGACAAACCCGAATCCCCTTGTTTAACGTCATTCGGACCAGTCACAGAAGAAGAAGTGGCAACCACTCTAGCAGCCACGAAAAGTGGGGCCCCCAGTGACTCAGTTCCCGTACGGTTCATTAAAACCATAGCACGGACCATCACAGCTAGGCTCACGGCCCTCATTAACACCTCGTTTGCCCAAGGAGAAGTCCCACAAAGCTGGAAGGAGGCCGTTGTTAAAGGTCTTCTGAAGAAACCGTCACTAGACCCCGCGGACTTATCCAATTATCGACCCATCTCGCTCCTCCCCTGGATAGGTAAGGTCGCGGAGAAGCTCGCAAACAAAAAGCTGTCCCACTTCTTAGAGGCAAACCACCTCCTAAAAAACTCCCAAACAGGTTTTAGACCAGGTCAGGGCACAGACACCGCCCTCCTGGCGGCCGTAGAAAAAGCGAGGGAAATCATGGACTCAGGAGGATCAGTGGCAGTGGTCCTCCTGGACCTTAGCGCGGCATTCGACACTGTCAGCCACCAGGTCCTAGCCCAGCGCCTGGAGAACACTGGCGTACAAGACAGTGCGCTGAGATGGCTCACATCCTTTCTCTCCCGACGCTCCTTCCAAGTCTGGGAAGGAGAAAGCCGCTCTCCCTCAATCCCCCTCCAGTGTGGAGTGCCCCAGGGCTCCTCACTGAGCCCCACACTTTTCAACGTGTATATGGCCCCACTGGAGGAGCTGGTCGCCCCATTCGGAGTCACGATCGTCAGCTACGCTGACGACACTCAGCTGGTAGTGACCCTCTCTCACCCCAAGCTAAAGCCCTCCAACCTGCAAGACTGCCTATCCACCGTCCATCAATGGATGGGCGACTCTGACCTAAAACTTAACGGGTCAAAAACAGAGATCCTGCTCCTCGGTCACAAAACTCCGAGTCTCCCCCCTAACATCTGGCCCGCCTGTATGGGTGACCCCCCCTCCCCTAAGACAGAGGTTAAGAGTCTGGGAGTGTGGCTAGAGACAGATCTCACTTTCCGGACACAGGCTAGGAAAACAGCCGGCATCTGCTATGGGCTCCTGAGATCATGCAGAAAGGTGCTCCCCCTACTACCATTCCAGTCCCGCCTCCTGCTAATTCAAGGTTTAGTGCTAGCAAGGCTGGATTATAGCAACGCTATTTACCTCGGGGCACCGGAAGCCACCTTGCAAACACTACAAAAAACCCAAAATGCCGCAGCCCGCCTGCTCACAAACACCCCAGCAAGAACATCGGCCAAACCTGCCCTGAGAAAACTTCACTGGCACCCCGTGAGGGAAAGAGTCGCCTTCAAGGCCCTCTGTCTGGCACACAAGGTCCTGCACAACGCGGGTCCCCCCATTCTGAGCACTTGGATCACTCCATACAGACCGTCGAGAGCGCTCCGGTCTGAACAGGGAAACCTTATCATTGTCCCTAGGGTGAAGAAAACCCGCATCGGCGGCCGGAGATTTTCGGTAAACACGGCCAGAAAATGGAACGCTCTCCCCTCGAACCTCAGAGCTGAACCAAACCTCCTAAAATTTAGGAAATCCCTCAAAACCCTCCTTTTTCCCTGATTTTTCTTCGAAGTCTCCCTGTGCCCCCCTTTAGGAGTTCGAGGTTTTAGCGCTGGGATACTCAAGGGTGACTATGCGCTCTATAAAAACCAAAAAATAAAATAAATAAATAAATATTTACAAATAATATATATTTTTTTCCCCGAAGTTTTTTATAGCGGGAACTTGACCCGAGGGTATCAGGTATCAGAGTCCTTTATATGAGCGCAAGTTACCTTACACAAGGACACATTCATTTTTGTTAGGCAAAGGGATATTAAGTGATTGGGGTGACTTTTTAGAATACCGTGTCCTGGAGGGCTGAGTGATCCCTGACGCCGCATCCTACCCGGCCATCAGTGAAACGAGTGCTGTCTCCCTCCCGCTGCCGCCATTCAATACGCGGCCGCTGTGTGGAGGGGACTACCTTTCCCAACAGCCCTAGCGCCGGACAGGAACCGGAACCCGCCGACTCTGCTATCCCGCCTGGAGGCGCTTAAAAACTGGCCTAACTACTGGCAAAGCGGGTGACTTTTTAGAATACCGTGTCCTGGAGGGCTGAGTGATCCCTGATGCCGCATCCTACCCGGCCATCAGTGAAACGAGTGCTGTCTCCCTCCCGCTGCCGCCATTCAATACGCGGCCGCTGTGTGGAGGGGACTACCTTTCCCAACAGCCCAAGCGCCGGACAGGAACCGGAACCCGCCGACTCTGCTATCCCGCCTGGAGGCGCTTAAAAACTGGCCTAACTACCGCCACGCGGGGACCGCGCGCGGGACTGCGCCGGGCTAAGCCCGGGCAAAGGGCGGGCCCTCTGAGGCCCTCAGAGGCACAAAGAGGCACGGGACGGTCCAATAAGTAAGGCCTGTATCCGAAACATATTATCCGATTTATCGCTGAGGATATATTGTTTAGGGATTCACGCAAATATTGTTCTACAGCCCTACTGATTTATTGTCACCTTAAAAATATAAGTTAAATATATGCTAATTGTGATCCCGATTTAGTGTTACTGGAAATATAGGTTATTTTAGTCAATTCAACATTAGACAGGATCATCCTACTGTTTATATTGTTGGTTGTAAATATGAATATGCGGGAAACTAGAAGCAAAGTCGTAACCGCAGGAAATAAGCTGACCGGTACTTTAGATGATTTCATTGTACGCACCAATAGTTTAATAGATCAAGGGATAGTATTAATGGAGAGAAGGGTATCCCAAGATCTAGCGTTTGCCAAGAGATCATCGATAGGCAATATTGCTGCGGCTCGCAGTCCTGATAAAACCGTGCCTGAACCTCCCTTATTACAAGCACACGCACAGATACATAACAGTGCCACAATTGACCTGGTATCACAAAACCCAATCAGCACGGGATTAGAATTATTAAACCCTGTGGTAGAAACTCTGACTGGGGTACATTTAGATACTCAGGATGATACTGTAACTCGAAAATTAAAAGGAAATAGGCAGGGGGCAAAGGTTAAGGCTAAAATTGTTAAGAAGGGTGTTTTTAAAGAGTCTGTGGTAAATGAAGATGGGATAAATCAGGAATCAGAACTTGAAGCTCCCAATCATAGGAAATTGTCTTTACCTATGATGGACGCTACTTTACCAGATGAGTCTTTAATTGATATCCTTGATAAGAGTAATATAGTGAGCAGTCTAGATGGTTATGAAGACAGGGAAAATTCTATGATATATACCTTGTCAACACTAATTAAATCTTTATTTGCCCCCATACAAGAAAGGCTCCAAGGCATAGAGTACCTACTCCAAACACTCCAAAAGGATATAAAAACACAGTTGGACACCCAGAAAAAAACGCCAAATAATGAAATTATATCGGTGGACAAACCGGTGGTCTTAAAAGAAAATTTGCCGAAAGGGAAGAAAATAACTTCCACAATCCCTTTGCCAGAGTCCATGCGAAATGTAAATAAACCAGTAGTGAGTATAAGGACTCCTGGGCTATTAATGGCACCCGAAGTGACTGTGCCCACCATACCTACGTCTGCTGCTCCTATTCCTAATCAAGATAAATTGCAACAGGAAAAAATTGAAAAGAGCAGAAGCATAGATTTGCCCCCGGATGCCTGCCCCTATGTGGTAGTATTAACTGGGGTCCCTGAATTGGTAACCGATACTATGGAGCCCTTTGAAGCATTAAGAAACAAGGTGATTCACTGGCTAAACTCTAATTATCCTATACCCTCAGTTTTGGCCAGTAGAATCTTGATGGTTCGAAGGGCATCATGGGTGGGCAGTAAGAGAAAGAAACTACAGGGTGACTGCGTGGTTATAACTTTTGAAAACCCGCAAACGGTAGATTTTATCTGCCAGGGGAATCCTATAAATCAAGATTTACAAATTACAGCTAGACCTCTATTCTATTTCTATACTCCAAATGAACAACTAGATGATAGATGGAGTTGGACTAGAAATGAAAATTGTGCTAGGGAAGGACGGAGAAATAATTTGTATGGGGATTTAAATTTGTACAGACAAGGATGGAGGGAAGATGACCACTGGACTTTAATACAGCGAAGGTTCAGGAGAAATCAAAAGGGTGGCCCGCAACATTGGGGAAATTGGCCAGGCACACAGTCTGTTCCATTTGCCATCCCCTGCTATAACAGATTCAGTCCACTAGATATGGTCGACTGACTTTCAGGGTGTGAGAAATTTCCTGTTCTGTCACCGACTGCAAATACTACCCCAAATCTACCAGCCTCTGGCCCCTCCAACGAAAATCTTGATAAGATCAGTATAAGTTTGCCCAATAGGACTTCGTCAGAAATCAAAGAATTTAATAATAAAGCCAGATTGTCGGGGCAAGAGTGTGTAAAAGGTAAAAAGAAATTACCACTTGATAATAGTTTAAACTTCGTCCCAAAGACAAAAGGAAACATGACCGATCCTATAGTTGAGATAGATAAGATTGACATAGGTCAGGATGTCACAGACGAGGTAATATTATCCACTGAAAATAGAAACTGTAAGGTGATGTTTTGGAATGTGGCTGGATTAAAACACAAAATCTCTAATCCCTTATGGAAAACGGCAACGGACGGTGTGGATATCTTGGCCCTGCAAGAAACCTGGACAATAGATCCTATACATTTAACTGGCTACAAAACTTATTGTACTCCTGCAGTAGGAGGGACATATGGGAGACCCAAAGGTGGTATAGTCACGTATCTCTCAAATTCATTATCATATGAGAGGGTACATTTTGATTATAATAGTAGTTACTATCATAAATTGGTGATAGATACCAAAACTGGGATTAGTCTTGTGATAGTTAATTTTTATAATAACATCCCGTGTACCACTATTCAGAATACTATGAAAAGGCTAAATGAGGATCTACAAGGGGAGATAGTTAGCAAGACGAGGGAAGTAATGATTTTATGGGGGGGGATTTTAATTGTCATCTTTGCAAAATGGGTCAAAAAGGAACTTGTGGATTAATGTTAGAGCAAGACATTAATCTTACACACTTTGACCATACTCTAACCGGGGACTTATTAAATGAGATATTATTTAATTGTGATCTGGGATATGCAAATGAATTAACTGAGTGCCCAACATCGTTTGCCCCGACCTTTATTGGAAGGGGCGCATCAACCATCATTGATTTTATTATCTGCTCGAATACTTCTGGATTTAGGGCTGCTACTTATAAGAATCGCCAATTACCACTGAGTGATCATTACCCACAAGTACTCGAAATTGATAGCCCATTTTTAGCATGCCAACATGATTGTCTACAGATACAGGCAGCCCCAGATGTGCTGATGGGGAGACAAAATAGGTATTCCCTCAAGTGGAGTAAGGTGGTCCCGAACGAATTCTTAGCTAAACTAGTTAATAGCTGTTCAGAAAGCTTTAGAGTTTGTTTAGATGAAAATTCAAAGAACGAAAACATAATGGAACATTTTAATATCATAGCAGCTACAATCAAAGAGAGTCTGAGGGTGGTTTTTAAAAATAGGACAAAAAATGCCAGAAGATGGTTTGATAAGGCGTTTACCAGAGCCTTGATTGAGCTCAAACATGCTATCCATTTGGAACCTCGAAACCCAATTCAAATAAGAGAGCTAAGGAATCGCTATAATCATGCATTAAAAGAAAGAAAGAAAAATATAAAGAGGATGGCCTGGGAACAATTATGCGATGCCTCACAAGCTAAAGATACAACAGCATTTTGGGGGGTGGTAAATGCGCCGCTCCTTTTTGATAATACTAAGGCACGTATAGAAATTGCAATTAATGAGGAGGACTGGGTCACACATTTTTCAAACCTCTATATGTGTCTTGAGCCGTCTTCGCAAGAGGTCTATGTCCCTTTTTGTGAGAATGAGCTGGAGGCACAAAAAATACCAGCCTCACGGCCGGAGGTTCCATGGGAGAAATGGGGGACATCTGAAAAACTAGTGGTAACATTGCCCGAGGTTCTATTGAGTTTAAAAGATACAAAGGGTGGAAAGGCATCGGGCCCAGATGGGATCCCAGCTGATCTGTATAAAGCTAACAGTGAGATCTGGGGTCCCATCCTGGTACAGCTTTTTAACGCAGCTCTGGCGAAGGGCCTGAGTCGGTCATGGTTTACATCAATTATTGTCCCCATTTTTAAAAAGGGAGACAGACAAAACTGTGCCTGCTATAGGCCAATATCCCTACTTGATTCGTCCATAAAAATCCTGGGCAGAGTAATTTTAGCTAAATTACAAAACTGGGAGGAAAATGGGATAATAAGCGATCTCCAGTTTGGTTTCCAAAGAGGCATAGGAACTATAGAACAATGTTTAAACTTATTTTTTCTGCAACAGAAGTATACGTCGATAAAGAAGGAGCGATTATATCTTGTCTTTGTCGATCTTACTTCGGCTTTTGATTGCGTGTCCCACAATAAATTATGGAAAGTGATGCAAAGGATGGGAGTGGATGACTCAATCCTCTCCTTTTTGAGGGAGCTGTATTCTGGGGCTACAGCAACTGTTCGTTATGGAAAAGGGGGCGAATGTAGTAAATCCTTTGGGATAGGGCGCGGAGTACGCCAAGGATGTGTCCTGGCCCCCTTCCTGTTTTTGATTTATATAAATGGGCTGGAAGATCACCTATTGCAGGAGTGCGGGGATATGCCAGTTGCTGGCAATAGGCGCATTCCCGCACTACTGTATGCGGATGATGCCGTTTTAATGGCATGAACACCAAATGCCATACAAAATCTAATAACATCCTTTAATAAATTCATGAACAGTTTAGATTTAAAAATTAACTGTAGCAAAACTTTTACCATGAATTGTGGAATACGAACTAAGAAAAGGATGAAAACCATCTCAATAAATAATGCTAGTCTAGAAAACACTCCTACATTTTCTTATCTAGGTATTCTATTTCATGAGACTGGCACGTGGACAAATGCGATTAGGGCAAGAACTCTTTTGTTCTCAAAGACTATAATGGCCCTAAAGAGTTTTATACAGAAAATGGGAAAGAAGCCTTTTAGAGAAATTTTAACTATTTATAATGCAACGTGTATATCAGTGGCCATCTATGGAGCAGGACTCTGGGGGTATGCTAACATAGATACTATCCAAATAAATGAAAATAAGTTTATGCGGTACTTGCTGTCCGTGCCTGATAGTATTGCAACCCTAAATTGCCATGAGGAGTTAGGGCAGCCATATATTTCAGATATAATAAAAACTCAGCCCATTTTATTATGGCACAGGGTCTGGACTGTTAATGAATGTGTTGTAAACCGAGCCATAATCCAGGATGTGTTACAACTGGAAAATGTTAAAGTTTTCAAATGGTTAAACTATGTGAAGACTTTTTTGACAGAGATAGATTGTGAACAATATTTTGAGGATCCACTGTCAATGGTACACATCTCTAGAAAAATATTGAAAAAATCCTGTATGGAACATCTCAGGGAAAAAAGACTGTGTGAGGAAAGAAAGAAAAAGACTGTGTGTTCCCACCAGCTGATATTAAGTGGTCTGACTTTACAACCATATTTATGTCTCTCTATGGCAGCCCTTGATAGATTCCGTCTCACACGTTTTAGATTTAATATAGTTTTTAGATTATTAACTTTCCCACAAATGAATTCTTGGTCAAAAGAACTCTGTTTATGTCCATGTGATGAATTATCCTTGCAATCTGATATCCATGTGTTATTTTTCTGCAGATTTTATACCTTGCCTCGTAAGAAATTTATTGTCCCAATTCTTAAAGAGTTTCAATTAAATAGATGCCGCCCAGCGTTTTTAGAATTGCAAAGAATGAACACTGTATTTATTGTTGCCTCACTGACAGAATTTTTTAAAAATGTTTTTAAACTACATAAATCAATGGACTGTTAACTGATTGAATTGTCCATATGGAAATCATCTGCACTTCTCCCCTGTAACAATAACTATATATTGTTTTTATTTTAAATTGTATTTGTATTTTTGTTGCTTTTATGGTTATTCCTTTTTAACCGAATAAAGTATTTTGAATGAAGTGATTTGCCTAGAATCACTGGATGTTGAGCGTCATTGCTGAGACTCCAAATCAGTTCTCCAGATTTGTGTATTAGTAAACATTAAAATCTTTTAGTACTTGTCTTTTTCAATATTTTTCTCTATCATTTTTATCTATGCTTGCAAGGTGTACATTAAAGTTTCTGTGTCTAAATCGGTAAATATGTCATGTATAGAATAATCAATATTTACGCTGTTACAACATGAAGGATGACTGGAGATTTGTGTGAGTAGAAAATGACAGAAGCATTCACTGGAGGGTGAGAGATGACATAAGATGCCAGGGGTTTCTGACAGATGCCTCAAATCTCCTTTAGATACCATGTGTCATAAGCAGATTGCAGAAATGTTCCACAGAAGCCTAGGACACTTACCACATATTTGAGTTGCCACCAGTTATTAGGTGGGAACATTATGGGGTAAAACATTGACATAATTTGCTTTCGTATAATTATGTAAAATGCACATCTATCACTTAGCGCTATAAATTAGATTGAAAAATGCAATCAATGTGAGCAAAATATGCTCGATTTCGGGTTGTTTGTGTTGATCCTGTGCTATAATTGTTCCACAAATGACAGTGTAATTGTACAGTGTGGCATAATGCCATCATTTGGGGAGTTTTGCAAAACAAGCGTAATGTGAAATTATGAAACACCTGATACTAAGGATGCCCACCCAGAATGTGCTTCTTAACATGGGCAGTGGCACCAACCTGCTCAAAAAACTCTATGCAACGGCTGTACTGGCCTCCAGGTGATAGGGATTGCCACTACAATGTAACAGAGGCCCTTGTTACACCATATAATCTGATTTTAAACAAGGGTTGCCAAACAGAAGCAAAAGATTGTCAGGGGGAACCTGCATATGCCAAGTGTGGCCATCAGATGTCAGCAGTGGCTTCCACCTACCAATTATTGTCACCAGACATAAAGGGTTCTCATTGGGCATGAATGATGCCCAGCTGACATCATGCATTCTCACTTTGCACCAGAAATGCCTATCATAACTGATGAGTTGATACCAGATGTGAGTTCTGTTCACTTGATGCAAGGAGTGCAGAAGAACTGTTAGGGTTCCCTGCATCTTGAAAGGGATGCTCTCCTTACAATAGCTTGTTAATATTGGACTGGACATACACTTTTGAAACCACAATGACACCATCAAGTGTAGCCTGAATATGTGGGGCATCTGTGAAAGTAAGGGACATCGCCATCGCCATTCCCCAAGGATAAAAGATATCTAGGAAGGACCGCCACACCCACCCAGGAGGAGGAATCGCCATCATCCACAAATCCACCCTCCACCTGAGCACACTCCCCGACAAGCCCACAGACATGATGGAACACCTACACTTCCAGATATGGACCAGCCCTACCACCATCCTCCGTGGAACCCTCATTTACTGACCCCCTGGACCGCGCAGACCGTTCACCAACTCCATCACAGACATCATCTCCCCGCATGCCATCGCATCTACCAACTACACCCTGCTGGGAGACGTCAACTTCCACCTTGACAACCAACTGGACCCCAACACCACATCCCTCCGGGGCAACCTCCACAACATTGGACTCTGCCAAATCGTGACCGAACCAATGCACTCAGCAGGACACACCCTTGACCCCCTCTTCAATACAGGAAACTCCATTACCTTCTGCCACACCACCGAACTCCCATGGACTGACCACCGATGCGTCCACTTCACCTTCTGAACACCCAGCATCCACAGACCCCAGCATCTGCTCCCACGACGAAACTGGACCAGAATCACTGACGACCCTCACCTCCTCACTCAGCAACTCCACCCCAACCATCGTGGAAAATGACGGCCCCAACACCGCAGCCCGAACCCTGCACAGATGGATCTCCAACAGCGCCAACACCATAGCCCCCCTCAAGAAAAACAACAACACCCACGCCAAGAAAGCCAGATGGTTTACCACCGAACTTTGAGAGTCCAGACACACCTGCCGCTGCCTCAAAAATGCCCGGAGGAACACCAAATCCACAGTAGCATACAACAACTTCAGTGCCGCACCAAACGCCCACCCCCAACTAATCAGAATTACGAGGAAAAAAGAGATTGAAGACAGAATCTCCACACAAACACACAACAGCACAGAACTCTTCAACATCATCAAGGAGTTCTCCCAATTTACCAGTGAGTCTACTGACATCCCTCTCTCACAAGACCTCTGCGACAAACTCAGCACCTTCTTTCACCACAAAATCAAGAGCATCTACGACAACTTCGATGAAGACAACCAACAAACTGAACCCCCACCAACCACCCCTGACAACCTGAAGCCAGCAATTGACAACTGGACAGACCTCACCACCGAAGACACACTGAAGACAATGAAGTCAATCCACTCCAGGGTCCCCAAAGACCCCTGCCCCCACCACATCTTCAACAGAGCCACCGACACCATCGCACCCTTGCTCCGCCACACCATCAACCGCTCCCTGGCTACCGCCTCGTTCCCCAATGACTGGAAACACGACGAGGTCAACCCCCTCCTGAAGAAACCATCAGCGGACCCCACCGACCTCAAAAACTACAGACCCATCTCCCTGCTCCCGTTCCCAATGAATGTCATTGAGAAAGCCATCAACAGCCAACTCGCCACATACATTGAAGAGCACAACATCCTCGACTCCTCCCAATCCGGCTTCAGAAAAAACCACAGTACAGAAACTGCCCTCTTTGCCGCAACAGATGACATTTGCAACCTGCTGGACAAAAGAGAAACAGTAGCCCCCATCCTCCTCGACCTCTCAGTGGCGTTTGACTCAGTCTCCCACCACACCCTAATACGCAGACTCCACGACGCAGGGATCCAGGACAAGGCCCTCGACTGGATCCGCTCCTTCCTCTCCAGCAGAACGCAGTGGGTCAGACTTCCCCCTTTCCTCTCGAAGCCAACACCAACCACCTGTGGAGTCCCTCAGGGGTCCTCCCTCAGCCCCATGCTCTTCAACATCTACATGACTCCGCTCGCTCCCATCGTCAGAACCTATGGACTCAACATTGTGTCATACGCAGACAGCACCCAACTCATCCTCTCCCTATCCAACGAACCCAACACCGCCAGACACAATTTTCGAGAAGGCATGGAAGCCGTCGCCAAATTGATGACAAACAGCTGACTACAACTAAACACCAACAAGACAGAAGTACTCACCATGGGCCTAAATCCCGATGCCTGGAACAACACCTGGTGGCCGCCGCCCTCGGAAACCTACCCACCCCCATGGACCACGCACGCAACCTAGGAATCATCCTGGACTCAGAGCTCAAAATGGACCGTCAAATCAACTCTGTCTCATCCTCCTGCTTCCACACCATCTGCCTCCTACGGAAGACCTTCAAATGGGTCTTCCTCAAACACAGAGAGACCGTCACTCACGTCCTGGTCACCAGCCGACTCGATTACGGCAACGCACTCTACGCCGGAATAAATACAAACCTCACCCGCAAGCTACAGAACATCCAGAACACCGCCGCAAGAGTGGTCCTCAACCTGCCAAGACACTGCCACATCTCCAAGCACCTGCACACACTCCACTGGCTCCCCATCGAGGCTAAAGTCACCTTCAAGATACTCACCCACGCACACAAGGTCCTCCACGACACCGAACCAGCATACCTGAACAGCAGCCTCCACGCATCCCAAAGAACCCTACGATCAGCCCAGCTCTCCTACGCCGTGGTCCCCGACACCAGAATATCCAGATCAGGAGGCCTCTCTTTCTCCTTCCTCGCGGCCAAGGCCTGGAACGACCTTCCGCTCCAACTCAGACAGACAACATCGCTTCCCATCTTCACAAGAAACCTCAAAACCTGGCTATTCGACAGACTTCCTCCTTGATGGACTGGAACCTGCATCCACCCCACCCATTGAGTGAGAAGTAGCGCTTAACAAACACCTGATTGATTGATTTTTAATTTGAAAATAATCAATATACCATCGAATACTTTGTAACCAGCATTGTCATCTTCATCAGAGCCTCTACATCCACTGACGTATAACTCTTTTACTTTCCTCCTTTTAAGTTGCCTTCTTTTACAATGACTTCTGCAGTGGTCTCTCCACCAAACCTAGAATGAAGATGATAATGGTGAATCAGAATTTGTGGAGTGCACAGCTACTCTGAAGAGTGTCCCTGTGATAGACTCACAGGTAAAATGCTCAGCTTTGAGAAAAGAGCCATGTTTTCAACCTCTTTTTGAAAATGTGCTCAGATTCAACCAGACGGAGTTCAAAGTGGAAGTTTGTTCCAGGCACCGCAACCTAGATATAAGAAAGAATGGCCCCTATTCCGGCACAGTGTATCCTGGTACCTTGGCTAACACCCTGTTAGAGGAGTGAAACTTCCTAGCAGGGAGATAGAAAAGAATTACAGGGGCCAGATATCTAGGACCTGCTAAGTGTAGAGCTCTGTAGGTGAGTACAAGTGCTTTGAAAGGCTACATTCCCTCACTGTGAGCCAGTGCAGAGAGTGAAGATGAGAGGCAACCTGAGTTCTCAGCAGAATATTGAGGAGCATATGTGATGCAGCATTTTGAATATCTGGTGCCTATGGATTAAATGAATGTGCACACAAGGCACAAATTTGTACTGTCCACCGCCTCAGCAGCTTGAGAAGAACTCTTCACATTTTGCCATAAAAATTGTGTGTAAAGTGGGTGCTAACCAACAAAGGAAGCTGTTTGATCAGTGCAAGGACATGCACAGTAGCATATTGTGAGGGGGTGCCGCACCTGGCATGCCCGATGTCGGGCTCTTCCCGCACTTTTCTTTACAATGACTTACCGGTCAGGACGGCCGCAGCGTGGTGCAAAAGCGGGAAGATGCTGTTTTCTTATGTAACTCCTCCCCTGTGTCCTCTGCCTGTACAGCTTCGTGACACCCACACTGCCGGACTGAACGGAGGTGGAGCCAACCCCGGAAGTGGTTCATCGAGGTAGGTGAAACGAACCAGAGAAACCAACGAGGGGCGCGAAGAAGCCGAAAGGAAGGAAGAGCGCCAAGGGAACCGAGACGAGGAAGGAGAAGTCGCAGGAGAACGGGAAGAAGAAGATGAGACGTGGTGCGAGGACTGGTGGTCCCCACCGGAGGTGGCTGAAGAGCGGCCGCAAGGCGGAGCCGATGAGTGGAAAAGGGAGCGGGAAGCGGGTGGTTTATGGGTGTACAGGAGGGTGGTGGGAGGTTTGTAAGATAAGAAAAAGGGGGGATTTCTTTAAATGACATATCGTTTTTTCTTTTTGTTGTTCCCCTTTGTCCTCACTATCGCACTCGGCGTTTTTAGTTTCATCCTCTACACCACAGTATATGTGAGAGCGAGAAGTACCTCCGCTCATAATAATTAGTGGCCCCTGTATTTCACCTCCTCTTCTATTCACCTGTTACCCCTGTGCACGGTATACACCCAAGATTCCTCCTCCACTGCCTTCCCTCACAAAGAAATCAACCCCTCTTCACATTCCCTTCAAACCCTGATACCCCTGAAAACAACAACCGGGTGTGGTGACGGTGACGGTATTGTCTAGAGAGCGGGAAACCCAGAAACAACTGACGGCTCCCTTTTGTTTCTTTCCTCTTCTAAGCCTCCTGGGGAAGGACCATCCAACACAAAGGCGGCCCAACTGAAAACGGAGGAGACCCCGAACCATCAAAGAAGAAAACCCCGAACAATAGCCGCGGAACCCCAAAGTCGATACCTGGAGAGACACCTTGCCTTCTTTGTATTGAATAAAACAGTCCAACTGGCCCACTATATACAGCCTCCTCGTCAGTCTGTCCGGCCCGCCCTCTCACACATATCATAAGGAATACCAAAGCTACTGTGCTCATTTCACTCAGACCAATGAAACAGATTAGTTTCCAAAACGTGTCTCTAACTGTTCCTTTCAAGATGGTTTGGGAGAACATAAAGTCTCTGTATACTTTGTCTCCTCACCATTACCAATTTGCCCTAAATTACAATTCAGAATTAACCAGGAATACCCGCCTCTTCTGCCAGGTTTGGAACTGATGAGACAATTTCACCCTGCCCCAAGCATTTTTTCAAGGAGAATAGTGTGGCTACACAGCACCAGAAGCAATACTTTCTTGGGGCAAGAAACAGATAATAAGGGCACTTATCAAACAATATGAATGTCTACCCTTTAAAAGAGATGCACAGGTAATAATGGACATTATTTGTGTTGCTGGTTTGATCGTTAGATACCGCGGGTACCCTCAAAATATTTTGTTTGCCAACCTATGCCATTGATATTATTATTATATCAACATATATTGACATGGGTGTGCACCAAAAGCCAATGAAGGTTAGCTGTAACACTGTAGACACATCCCCTGACTCCATGGCCACTGGACTGTGTTATTCAGATGGCCATAGGAAATGTTGAATATGCTAATGTTCTGACCTTGAAATATAGACAACAAGATACTTGTCATAGACTGAGGTCTCATTAGGTGTCTTATCGATGTCATTGTCTGGGTGACTTGACTCCTTCACAGATTATAGGAAAGGGAAAGACAGATGGCATCTAAGTCAAAGGTAATTATGCTGATGATCAGGCATAAAATGGAATCCTAGCCTGCTCAAAATGGAGTCTGGTCTTACAATCCATATGACAAACCGAGGTTCAGAAGAATAGAAAGAAATTGAGCAGACTTTGAACAGGTCAATTTTGTTTGACTCTCACAGGTCAGGGAAGTTAAACTGCAAAGAATATCTTAAAGTTGGGGTACAAACTTTTGTCTTGTTTTTGGATTTGTGGGGGTATTTAAATAAACATGTAGTAGATTGGAAAGGCTGTAGAACATGTATTTCCTTTGAGTGGATTTGTGTTGGGTATGTGTGTTTGAGAGAAGATTACTCTCTTTTGAAGTTTTTTTATTGGATAGAACTAACTTTCCTTTATTTATTATTATTTTCCACAAGCTTTACCAATATAGATGTCAACATGTCTTATGTTTTATGAGTGTTCGAGATAGAGGTCATGGAACATTAGAAACATGTTTTTCAAATGTTATTTACAAGAAAATGTATCTTGAACTTGCATGTTAAAATCATGATAGAAGTGAAAGATTTTCTTTATAAGAAAGACAAGAAATGAGACTGATGTGGGATAAAGGACTAAACAGAAGACAAATTAGTGGAAGGCAAAAAGGGAAGAAGGTACAAGAGCATTAAAAGAAGCAGGTCAGAAGTGGGGTGAAAAGAGGTGGATTGGTGCAGAAGAGAAGAGGGATAGGTCAGGTGAGGTAAGAGAACAGAATTTGAATTGGGATCTTAAAAGGGTATTTCTTTAAAAAATAAGGTGTTTGTTACATCCAATTTCCTATTTAAAATGTTTCAAGTAGTAAGGGTTTAGTGATGGATATTTTCTAATTGAATTTTAATAATTTGTTGTGCCATATGTTGCATTTGTATTTTAAGGCTAGTGCTAGTATAATGGGTATGGTGCAAACACAAATATGGAGTTCTTCATCGTAGAATCAGGAATATATGTGAGCAAGGTGGCCAAAGAGATTCAGGGAGTTAGTGCTCGGTCAGCTGAAAATGATTTAGCTTGGCAAGTGGGGCTAGGACATTTTGCACTTTCTTTGAATGTCAATGCAGATTATGCTGAATTTGTCTACCTGATGTGTGATGACTGACCTTTTATATGAAGAGATTTGTTGATGGTAGGCTGGTTCTTTGATGGGTTTGACTGGTACACAGAATGATCTCTGGTTCCTGTATGTCGAGAGATACCTATAGTGGATGGGCTCTCTGGATGGGCTCTCTTTGTGGCTGCTGGTTTTTCTCCCAGGCTAGTTTAGACCTTTAAATAATAAATATTTTTTGTTAGTGAATTCAAATATGCAATTTGCTGCCTGTAATTCTATTTTCAGCTATTTGCCCTTTGTATGTTATAAAAATGTATTTGGGAGGTTATTCAGTCATGTTCATGTGGGGCAATGCTTTGGTTTTGTGTCAGGGAGTGGTGTTGGTAAATGCTGAGTGTGTGGATTTGAGCAGACTCTTGATTGCTGAAATTGTATATATCAATCGAAATGAAGTCCCATTTTTGAGTGAATCTCTCAGTGGATTATTTCAAACCATGATATATCTGACACGCAGGCGATTAGAGATGCTCTTTATTAAAAAAAAAAAGGGTAGAACAAGGTTGTTAGACCCTACTATTGCTTACCTTCTATCATGACAGAAAAAATGATAACAGCTATATCATTAAAATTATTTTAACCAGAATTCTCAAAATCGTCCATAGACGTTTTCACTGGGTTTCATCAAAACCAGGCAAGACCAATTGTCCGCTGCTGATGGCTTTATAGGTTGTTACCTGAGTTATAGACCCGAGCGGCAAGTTAGGGCCTATAACTAGGAAGAGTGCATTTAACAACCATTGTATACCACCACAGAAGGGCTATAAGGCTATTAGAGCATTTCATCCAGAGAGGATAGAATGTTCTAAATTAAAAAGGGATAACAGAAAGTCAAACATTGGAATGTTGGAGCAGAAGGATTATATCAATCAATCAATCAATCAATCAAAGACATTTATAGAGCGCACTACTTACCCGTAGGGTCTCAAGGCGCTTGGGGGGGGGGGTGCCGTTACTGCTCGAACAGCCAGGTCTTGAGCTTCTTCCTGAAGGAGAGGTGGTCTTGGGTCAGGCGCAGGTCGGTCGGGAGGGAGTTCCAGGTCTTGGCGGCCAGGTAGGAGAAGGACCTTCCTCCTGTTGTCGCTCTTTGGATGCGGGGGACGGCGGCGAGGGCGTGGCTGGCTGATTGGAGGTGGCGTTTGGGAGCGTAGAAGTTGATGCGGTTGTTGAGGTAGCTCGGGCCTTGATCGTGTAGGGCTTTGTGTGTGTGGGTGAGGAGACGGAAGGTGATTCTTTTGTTGACGGGGAGCCAATGCAGGTCTCTCAGATGTCCGGAGATGTGGCTGTTACGTGGGATGTCGAGGATGAGTCTGGCTGAGGCGTTCTGGATCCGTTGGAGTCTCTTCTGGAGCTTGGCGGTGGTTCCGGCGTAGAGGGCGTTGCCGTAGTCCAGTCAGCTGGTGACGAGGGCCTGGGTGACAGTCTTCCTGGTCTCGGTGGGGATCCACCGGAAGATCTTCCGTAGCATGCGCAGGATGTTGAAGCACGACGAGGAGACGGCGTTGACTTGTCTGGTCATGGAGAGGGAAGAGTCCAGGATGAAGCCCAGGTTGCGTGCGTGGTCCGTCGGTTTGGGTGCGGTGCCCAGGGCGGGGGGCCACCAGGAGTCGTCCCAGGCGGAGGGCGAGGAGCCCAGGATGAGGACCTCCGTCTTGTCTGAGTTCAGTTTCAGGCGGCTGGTCGTCATCCACTCGGCTACATCTTTCATCCCTTCGTGAAGGTTGGCTCTGGCGGCGGTGGGGTCGTTGGTCAGGGAGAGGATCAGCTGGGTGTCGTCGGCGTAGGAGATGATGTTGAGGTTGTGTTGGCGTGCGATGGCTGCGAGGGGGCTCATGTAGACGTTGAAGAGGGTGGGGCTCAGCGAGGATCCTTGAGGGACGCCGCAGATGACTTCGGTGGCCTCTGACTTGTACGGTGGTAGGCGGACTCTCTGTGTTCTTCCGTCGAGGAAGGAGATGATCCATTCCAGTGCCTTCTCCTGGATTCCGACGTTGCTGAGGCGCTGCACTAGGGTGCGGTGGCAGACAGTGTCGAATGCCGCGGAGAGGTCTAGGAGGATGAGGGCCGCTGTTTCTCCGTTGTCCATCAGGGGTCGGATGTCATCGGTGGCAGCGATGAGGGCGGTCTCGGTGCTGTGGTTGGCTCGGAAGCCAGACTGTGAGGGGTCGAGGGATCCATTAGTCTCGAGGAAGGCGGCCAGCTGTTTGTTGACGGTCTTCTCGATGACTTTAGCTGGAAACGGGAGGAGCGAGATGGGGCGGTAATTATACCAGCCAATCTTAGCCTTGGGCCTCTTCATTGTCTTCAATGGAGCTCCCAACATTCCAATGATCTAACCTAACATGTGCTTTCCATTTTTAACCCCTTGTGCGCTCATGACGGAACCACGCCGTCATGAGCCACGGGCGGCGTGTGCTCATGACGGCGTGGTTCCGTCATGCTGCGGTTGTTGGCGGCCGCTCCTCCCACGCGGCACTAATTCCCCTCCTGTGCGGGTGAAATAGAGAGTGGGCGGAGTCGTGACGGAACCACGCCGTCATGAGCACAGCTCGCCCGTGACTCATGATGGCGTGGTTCCGTCATGAGCATGGCGGCGCCGTGCTCACCCCTCACCCCCCCAGCGCTGCGGCGGAATTCGCGCCGCAGCGAAGGGGTTAAAATGCCTGCTTTGTTTGGATGACCAAACAATATTTTGTTTGATAAAATGTAGCTCCCTCAAAAGGCATATATGCATTTTATTACATTTCAAACTTTGTAAAATGGGTTTTCCAAAACAATAGCGATGGCACTAGAAAAACAGACATATTTATCATGTGTTTTCAGACAACAATTGCATTTCCCTGGTGTGGCAGTGGCAAATGAGGGAGCTGGCATCATACTCACAAATTAAAAATGCATCAGCAATTGTGAGAATAAAAGAGACATTTATAAAATGACACTATTAGCAGCGAGATAGTCGTGGTGTCTGCAAGGCTTAATTGGATTTGTTTTAAATTAATTGTAAGCTGGAAAATATGGGAAAACTGCTTTCTAATTGGTCTCCTGCTTTTTAACCAATATTGTTTATAGCAGAGCTGCCTGTCTGAGTTAGCTTGAAAGCATTGCAGTTGCATCCTCGCTGCTCATGTGTTCGAGGGAGAATGCAGCCCCGACCACGACAGGCAGGACTTAATTCGTCTTTCTTGTTACGATATAAACTTATATAGAATGAAAGATGTTGTGAATATTTATGCAAATACCTCTGGCCCCTATAGATGAAGTGTGGAAGCAAAAGAACAAACTTATACATTTCTGTATCGAGAATATGGTCTAGATTATGATGTTAAGTACAAACCTTATTTTCTAGTGTGCTTTTACAGATTTAGTGTCTTTCTTGTTGCCATTCAGATCCCTGTATACGTTTTTGATTGGTATATAATGTTCACTCTCTTATTGGGAAACCTGAGTGGTTTGTATTTTGCATCCAAGCTGTATGTCTGTATGGCTGATTTTAAAAAATAACTTCAAATACTTTTATGGAGAGTGTGCGATTAACCTAGGGTCAGTTATGAACAACCCTGATATTAATATCGCTCGTTTTTATGAGAGGAGTTGACTGATCACGTCTCTCCAGGGCGCAGTTAATATCAAATACAGCTGTAAACCTTTGAACCAATTCACAAAGCTTTGATTTCGACCAGGACGTGCAACTTGCTCCCGGAAGTACAACAGTCAGCCGGGAGTAGAATACACCTACTTACAGGGAATGGACACAGGCAACGCAGCACAGCACCCAAAGAGGTTGTGTTACGTTGAGTGACAGGCAGGGAACAGGAGAGTGCCATATCTTCAGAGATATTAATCTCTCCTCCCTTCTCCCTAGCGCTAGTGCTAATTTCACCTGCTGAGCACTACTCATAGACCTTAGTGCTATATGACTCTCTCCTCCCCTCTCCCTAGCGCTAGCGCTGATTTCACCTGCCGAGCACTACTCATAGACCTTAGTGCCATAGAGCTAGGGTGTGTGCATGTGTCTAGCATAGGTTTTGTACAGGAAGGGTATCCTTCCTGCAAACAATACAATGCCTAGACAAGTTTTAAAGCTATTCCCACTTTGTTTGTATGCTGTACAGTGCAGCACGCATGCAAATTCAGAAAAGGAAGGAGAAATAAAAACATTTCTCCTGTTAGCACCTCCTTTGAAGTGGCGTTAACTTTTGGCGCTAAACCCTTTAAACAATTGTTCGTAGATAGAGTTTTGCATTAAAAGGCATGGGTGATTCCATGGAAATGCCCGTGTACCACCCATGTAACTCTCCCTTGGCGCTAAGTAATGCAAAGCAGTTTTAAAAAAAATATATTGTATTTCTAACCTACCTCCAAGCGACCCCTCCTGCCTTCCCTCCACCCTTTGTTTATGACGGCCGCCGCTGGGTACATGAAAGTGGAAAAGGGCCTGTTATTCCACACAAAGAATAGTGATCTGCAAGTAGACTGTGGCCTGTTTAACAGGGTCTACATGTTATCCCCTTCTAGCAGCATAACACGTAATAGCTTGGTTAAGCGTGGAGATACTAGCGAGAAACTTTAGTTCTGACCACCCAACATACCTGCACCTAAACCTGGATAACTTGTAGTCAGACCACTAGATGCGATGTGTGGAACTGTAGCTGTACTTTGCCAGGCTGTAAAGCATGTTTTAAGTTATAATATAATATGTGTTATATGATAGCCCACCATTTACAATTTCCTGGCTGTTTTGGTGCTTTTGGAAGTTAGGGGTGTGCTGTGTTTTCTTCATGCTATAGTTTGTGGGTAGTCTCAAAAAAGGGGGCAAGAATATGAGTGTGTGTGTGTCTGTGTGTGTGTCTGTGTGTGTGGGATGTTTGTGGCGTGTGTGTGTCCCTCTTCCTTCCAGCACTCTATTCCTATCTCCCTTCATGAACGATATTCCATAGTGGATGTATAGCTAAATATGCAGTAATCCACTGTCTTTATTATTCAGTGATACTATAGTTTTTGCCAGCACGCACTTACCACCGAAACCAATGCAACTTCCCTAGCAAGGAGCCATGTTTTGTCATAGAAAATCAGGAAACAAGTTGACAATAGACGAGCCAATGTAGCCTGTGACCTACACTTCTGCAGCAAATATTTTTCCAACCAGTCACCACTCCCTGAGACACAATGATTTTCCTAAAGTCCAAAGAAAACAGTTCAGTGAGTGCGCTAGACATGGTGAGCGCTTCCTAAACAAAACGAACAGAAAAACAACCACCGTTTCTGTTTGTCAAGGCCAAGGAAGGTCACCCGAGTGCGTTAGATGTAAACATTGCTCAAAACTTTATGATGTTTTTGTAGGCATTCAGGCGGATACTTTTGAAATCTTAGCAGAGCTGTTTTCTGTTTCTCCTTGCTCCCTTGTGAAATACCGATTACTAAGGTAAAGAAATGGCACATAAAAGGACAAGAATGGAACTCTTGGATTTGTATTAATTATTTCTCATTGTAAAGCACAGGGGGGCATATTATCAAGGACGGCGTTAACATTATCGCCGCTTTAGGGGCAGAAAACTGCCGCTATACCGGCGATAATGGGCTTGATAATATGCCCTGGAGAATTCCCATAGAAGCCCAGGTTCACACCAGAACATGGGCTTCTATGGGAATTCCATAGAGCATATTATCAAGCCCATTATCACCGCTTTAGCGGCAGTTTTCTGCCGCTAAACCGGCGATAATTTTTAACGCCGTCCTTGATAATATGCCCCAGATTTCTTAGCACGATGCGTATGTATTAATTATGTTGAACTATAAGCAGATAACTAAAATGTAGAGATAGGTCTTTAACATAAACTTTTTCGGATTTGTATCATACCCATTTAGGGGGCATATCAACAAGCAGGCGATAAAAAATTATCGCCGCTTTTGCGGCCGTTTTCGGCTGAAAAGCGGCGATAATTTTATCGCCTAATTAGCAAGGTCACGCTAACGCTTGCTTTAGCGTCAGGATTCGTAACGCCCAGCTTTGCATCTCTAAAGTGGGCGTTCCTGACCTGGCATGACAGGAGAAATGTCGCTAAGCGACATTTCTCCTATCAGCAAGCCTAACGCTATGAAGCATAGCGTCAGGAAAAGTAGCGATAACCCCTGTTATCGCTACTTTCCTTACGCCTGCTTCAGGACTGACTTAGCCATGATATTCTATGGAAGGTGGATATCATGGCTAAGTTTGTGAGTCCCTATCAACAAGCTAACGTGAGATTATCGCTGGGTTTCCAGCGATAATCTCACGTTAGCCAGTTAGCGCTAGGATTTTTATCGGTGATGAGATAAGCGTTGCTAATAGCACGCTATCTCAGCAATAAAAATCGGCGCTAGCCGGCGATAATTATCCTAGCGCTAAGTGCGCTCAGCGATAATTATCGCCGGTTGTTGTTGATATGCCCCTTAGTTCTGGGGTCACCGCATATTAGGAAAACAGGTGTAATGCCCAGACCAGGGAAATACTTAATAATTATGGGGCATATTAGCAAGGGCTGGCGATATAATTATCGCAGCTTTAGCGTCCGTTTTTGGGCAAAAAGTAGCGATAATAATATCGCAATATCATCAAGGACACGCTAGCGCGTGTTTCCTTGATGTAGAGCCCGTTTTTTCACAGCCTCGCCTCACATCGCTAATGAGATGCAAAAGAGGCGTGGCTGTGAAAACAACACATGTTAATATCGTGAAGGCAGATTTGCGATATTAACAAGGAGGTGCAGCGATAAAAAAAATCGGGCTTCCTCAGCCTTAACTCAGGAATTTAACACCTGTTAAATTCCTGACTAAGGCATACTTTTAATGGGATATGGATTATGCTGATAGGACCACAGGGTCCTATCAGCGATGTTATCGCTGTTTTCAATGGAACATCGCTGGAAAACCAGCGATGTTCCATTGAAAACACAGCTATCGCTGAAATATTATCGCCATAGCGCTATGCGTTGTAAATATAGCATTATCATGGCGATAATATTCAGCGATAGCTGGCGATAATTTTTCTATTGCTATGAACGGCCAGCGATAATTATCGCTGGCCATTGATAATATGCCCCAAAGTTCGGGGATATCACCAACATTCCATGCAATTAATAAAATATGATTACATCACTCATCTCAGACTGACTATTGGAGATGTATCCAGCAGCATTGTGCTGTGAAAGAACAGGTATCAAAAATACAGACAGCAACAGTGTTACTGCTGGTAATTTCTCATACAAGCAATTAAGCTGCTTCCTGAGTCGAAATCGCATTTGGCGATGCAGCGCGCGCAACGAAATTTGTTTTATTAATTTTTTTCGTAACTTACCTGAACTCGGCCGTATGCCGCATTTTGCAACCCCCCACCCTGCCCCTCCTCTGCGCCACGTCACCGCCCCGGTAAAACGCCCTACACGGGCCGTCACTGCACAGGTCCCAGGGGTTTAAGTAGCCTGCTTAACCCCTGGGCCCCACCTCCTCCCATGCAAGAGAACCTTAATCTGAAGACACAGGTGCCAGGTGACTGGTTGGAGCACCTTGAGCAGTTCAAGGCTCCTGATGTCGAAGGCGGGAAATCTCTAAGAAGGCAAAATCTGAAGATCAGTTATCGGCGGCAGGGTGCTACTCGGCAATGGTCCCAGTGAACGCCTCTATGTTTGTACTTAGAAACGTGTCTGGAACTTTAGGATCATTTCATCAGGGCAAACCAGCAATGTGAGTCTGACTGGCAGCTCGACTTCAGCAGCGGCAGCTCTACCACTTAGTCTCAGAGAAGCCACATGCATGTTCCAGGGCTAATCCAGTTGGACCTGGTCATCTGGGCTCAGTAGAGATTTAGGCTTTTTTGAAGCTTTTGTGTTCCTGGAGCTGAACAGGAAGCTAGCTAACTTGTCCTTGGAGTCTACTCTTCTGCCCTGGGTACAAGTGAGGAGCATGTCCACCCCCTGGGGTTTCTCTCAGCAGCTTCGACAGGAGGTGCAGTCTGTAAGAAATTGGGTTGTTGGTTGACTGGGGTGTGAGCCCTGATCAAGCAACAGCCACAGTCCCTTGCAGGGTGAAGCACAGAAAGTCACAAAATTAACTTGCGCTTAACCCTTGGAAGCTTGGCACAAAAAGGAATCAGGCTTAACTTAGAGGCAATTTGTAAAGTATTTAGGCTACATTTGTATGACGAAGTCCCGATCAGCCCGCTCAACCATCCTGAATGTTTGCAGCTGCACCAGGGCATGGTAATTACCATTTTTCCACACCGGGCGCCCTATGACTCACTTACCTCTGTTCATAAAAGCTTGTAGACCGCCTCACTCATTACCTATAGGTCGGAAGAGGAGGTTAGGTCTCGGGCTACTATACCGTGAGGTTCAGTACTTTATGCTTTTATAGGCGCTTAAGGCATCTAGTCACTCACAATACAGCAGTGGATGGACACGCAATCATATTTCCTAAACCTAATCAATCATGAAGGGAGGTTTTTGTGGATTTTTTTAAAATAAAATAGTACAGACATTATTGAGGTGAAAATTGTCCTCACTGATTGGAGCAGCACCAGTTGAGCAGCATTATAGTGGTCCTTGGAAAGTCTATTTAGGTTTTTGAGTGTGCAGGAAGAATGGTGCTAGGAACTGGTAGCGGTAGGGTGAAAAATAGAGACCAACTGCAAGTAATACGGTGCTACAAGGTCAGAGGAAACCCGATATAACCCCTGAAAAAAAGTGGCTAGGGCCCGCTCAGTAATTAGAACAAACAGGTCCTGTGCACACGTTGTATGAGTATTAACAGAGTCTGTGACAAACGTAGTATTTGTTCAAGCATAAATGGAAATATGAACAAGATGCCAAAAACCAAGGACACAAGGCGTTTCTTTTTGGTGAGGTATATTTTTGACCTTCATCAGAAGAAAAAACATCAAAAGAAAAGACCAGCCGACACGTGTTTTGTCAAACGGGTAGTCACCCGTGACTCTTCAGGGCTGAGGTAACTAAACGTGCAAACAATCGTGGGGCCGGTTATAAAATCAAAACGGTCAGATCGGAACGCAATTAAAGCAAGAAAAAGCCAGCAGATATAGTAAAAATCCTTTTGAGTGGGTACACTATATTAATTTTCTGGCCCTGCTCTCTTACTCCACAGAGAAGCTGTTAGCTTGGTCCTGATGAAATGCTTTTGATCCTCCTAGCATCCAAGGCATGAAACATGTTGACCTTACTTTACATGCACCATAGCTGTTAGCGTCCATTATCACGCTAGATAGCCCCTTTGTTTTTAATGCATCAAGTGACTATCACCTTATTAAAAGTCCCGGTTCCCTTAGACTCTTTAAACCAATTTCTCAAAACACTATTTCACCCCCCACATGCATTCATAATATGGCATAACGATTATAAGATCTCCGCTAAAGAGACCCCTTGAGGGGTCCGTCGGGCATTGCAGCGCTGGCCTGACGATTAGCACCCATGAGGGAGGATGACACCCACCAGGTGTGTGAGGGCACTTTGATCTGATCACTCGGATCCCCTGTTATCCAGTTGGTTGGTCCATTTGTTCTACCTTTAAGGGCACTCCTGTCCCTTTCCCCCGTATGAGGATTTGCCCCTCTGTGTTTTTTGTCAAGAATTTAGGCAACACACGAACAGTAATAACATAAAAATAGAAGACAAGAAAATTCCTACATCAATTTAGAAAAATAGAGCACATTTTAATAAACTGTTCAAAAACAAAATGACAAAAATCCAATCAGTAGAACTGGAGTTAGTAATTTTTAACATTTTTAGTAAAAACTTGTTCCTAAAAGATTTAAGAACCAACTGCAGACATCTAGTCATGTGAGACAGGGTCTAAGTAAAAAAATATGTCCAACCGTGATGGAGCCCATTTCTGATACAAAAAGTGGTTGATGCATTGTCAGCGCTTACCTTCGGACTCAGAAAAGTTTTTGAGAAAATTATTCTGAGATGGTAAAGTTCAGTGGGGCAAATCTGCAGGAGGTGTCTGAAGAGGGAGTATCATTGTCAGATTGCCTTGGGTCAAAGCCACGGTGAGGATTTTGGACTTGAAAGAGAAGTTTAAAATCTCTAGCGGGAAAATGCAGAGGGCTGTAGCTGAAGACAGTTCCTCGATGCCAGATACCCTTTGGTGAAGTATTGTTGAAAAGGATTTGCTGTCGTGGAGAAGAACAGAGAGGGAGAAACTTCAAATTCAATTCAACCAGCGATGCAACTCGGCGGATAGGTGAGCAGGTTGGTCCCGCTCTCCTCCTGGTTCACAGAGAAGTTTGCAGTCCAAAATTTTCCTAGTAAATCCAAACCACAATGCTAGCGGCAGCCCTCTAGGGTAGCACCGGATTTAAAATAACTCAATGTAACCGTTGGTGATATAATCTATTCACCATAAGTGTGCAATTTAGGTTGGCACCCGCTAGCACAATGCCGTTCCAGTAACTGGAGTATACATGTACAAAAACAACACCAAATGCACCACTTAAACAATATAATTCCAGTAAGTTCAAATCCTTGAGATATTTTTCTTTCAAAAAAGTCTTCTTTATTATGCAGTGAGTGTTTCAATTGTAAAAGATTTTTAAAAAAAACACAGCCAAAGCAGCCGACGCATTTCGTCCACCTCTGGACTTCTTCAGGGCTGCAACAAATGTATACAAAAACGCAATGTCAGTGTTCAACATAAAGACTAGGCACAAACACTTATAACATAACACAAAGGACATAATGAACATTAATAGACGCATATTTGGTGCCAAAAATACAATACAAACTTAGATACAATAGTATCATGTCCAGTTAACAATTTAAAAAACAACATGTGATATTACAAAGAGAAGTCATTGGTTCCTAGATTCACAGTTGCTGGTTGTGACAATCTTTTTGTAACAAATTGAATAGTGACTAGGCCGATTAGTGTATGAGCAAATTATATGAACACTCCTCTCAAAATGCCACATGAACTTGTCATAGAATACTCATTGGGCCGTAGAAAAAAGGGGGGCCAGGTAATGGGTGGTAAAACACCAGATTCAAAGAAGTAACAAAGCGAGAATGAACTCGAGAGAGCAAAAGTAGATAGAAAATATCACCGAGAGTGGACGTAATTAACGAGTCCAGGTCTAGGTCTAATTATTTTGGGGAGAAAAAGAATACATAGAGACACAATGACCGAAGGAAAAAAAGAGAAAGATATACACACCAAAAAAACTTGTAGAGGAATAACTTCGTCTTAGGATTCCAACTTTCTTATTACAGCTCCACCACTGTTTAGGTTGGCAGTATTACTGGGGGTAAAGGTCAGTATTTCTAAAAGAAAAAGACGAAATATAGGGTCCACTAGTTTGTAAAAAAAGGGGGGATAGTTGAATCAAAAGAGAATCAAGTGTAGAATCATAAAAATAATTTATAATTTACTCACTTATTTTAAAATGGAAAGCTTATAGATCGTAGTAAAAATATTGTCTATTGATTGGCCCCAATAAGGCTTACAAGAATGGTGGTGGTTATTGTCTGTATACATCCAAATGTAAGGGCAGCTGTAACACGTTCCAAGATACCTGCAGTGAGGGACACATGTCGAAAGAAAGTATCCAATCAGTGTTCTAACGTCAAGAAATCTACCGATGTTACTAAGTGAGAGGATAGGTAGGGTGAGAAGGCATCATTTTTTAAGTAAATCGCATACCTCTCACAAAACCACAACAACAAGTCAGTTCAATTCAGAGCGCTATAGTGATCAAAAACAATGGGTTCTGCCATATTATAACTATCCAAAATTGAAAAAACAATTTTGAAAAAACAATTTTGAAAAAGCAACCAAGGTGACATCCAAACAGAAAAAAGAACCATAAGTATACTAGCAAAGTGGGCTTCCCTATGTAGTTTTTTTTTTTTTTTTTTTTTTAAAACCTTTATTCATATAGTTCAGATACACTGCTATTCAGCCGACAACCCGGAGGTTCGGCAGCTCCTCAATCGACACGTGCAGTAATCTACAGCTCTCATACAGGATAAAAACAAAGGTTCCAGTTTTTAAAAATGAACACAACAAGCAAGGCAATATACATTATAAGTTCGCGTCAGCTCCCAGCGAGGGGGCGGCCCCATGTCCAACATCAGTCCTAGCCACCGATTGAGAGGAGGAGGGAGAAGCAGAGGCTCTAACATTCTAGCAGCGGTGCATCAGAACTACCCAAGTCGGACGCAAGGCTAGGGGGAAAGTTGCTTCTCTAATGGTTCAGTGGCAGGAGGCAGACATATGTATCCCCTATACTGGTTCCAACCTCCCCATACCTTATGCCATTTCTTGGGCCTCCCCCGCGCACTATATACCGTTTTCTCCCGGAACATGCACCAGTCCATGTTATCCTTCCAGGCATCCAGGGTGGGAGGGCCCGGGGATCCCCACAATCTTGCAATATCTCGCTTAGCCACCATATTACCTAGGGTCACCCATTGAGTCTGCGCCGCGTCGTAGTCTGTAGGACCCCACACGTTCAAGAGACAGCGCCGCGCCTCTGGGTGCAATACAATTCCCGTAACCTCCTGCATAACCGCGTGAATCCGCTTCCATAGTTCCGCAATCACACCACACTCCCATATAATGTGCAGAAAGGTGCCCACCAACCCGCAGCCCCTCTTACACAGCCCATCCTCGGAAAACCCCATATGGACCAGTCGGGGCCCAGTGACATAGACTCTGTGGAGTATCTTAAGCTGGACGAGCCGCAACCTGGCGGGGATTGCGACCTCCTTAGGAGAGGAGACCGCATACTGCCAATCCTCATCGTCCAGCTCAAGGCCGTCTCTATTCCACTGGTCCCGCACCCCCAGGAGGAGATCGGTCCGAACGTTCACGAGCTTTTTGTAAATTAGGGAGATTGTGCTCTCCGGCATATGGCCGTCCAGGATCCGGTCCTCCAATGGAGAGGACTCAGGCACCTTTTCCCCCTGAACGAGGACCGACTGCAGCGCATGGCGCACCTGCGCATACCGAAAGTATTCCGTGCCCTCAAGCGCATATTCCGACCGCAGCTCCTCGAATGACTTAATCCGCCCCTTGGTCAGCATGTCCCCCACCCTGGAGATGCCAATCAGATCCCATTTGTCGAATCCCTTAGAGTGCCAGAGATTCCCCAACATGTCCGAGTCGTACAACGGAGTGGCGAGGGTGAGCCTATCCTTCCATCCCAGGGAGTTCGTGACTGTCTTCCACACGTGCACCGCCACCCCGGTAGGCCCTGTGAGGGACCCAGCCGGTGGCTTCGAATAAAGAGCTCTATAATAGCCACCACCCCGCAGCAACCACCGGTCCATAGCAAAGCCGGGGCCAAGCGCCGGACCGTAGACTCCATGATTGATCGCGCTCAGTTGGGAGGCCCAATAGTGTCTACGGATGTCGGGAAGCGCGATACCCCCGTCGTACCAAGGGAGAGTTAATTTTGCTATCGCTATACGCTGTCGGCCGTCCCACAGCAGCGAACGCTGCAGACTCTCAACCTCCCGAAAGTAGCTGGCCGGAACCAGCTCCTGGGTGTTCTGCAGGACATAGAGAAAACGGGGAAGGGACATCATTTTGAATAGCGCCGCACGGCCAAGGAGGGAGAGTGGCAGCCGCCGCCAGCCCGCCACGTCCCGCCGCAGGCGCGCCAACGGAGGGAGCAGGTTCCTCTCATACCGCACCATTGGGTCGGCAGAGATATAAATCCCAAGATACAAGAAACCCTCCCGGGCAATCTGGATCGGGCAATTCCGCGGGGGAACCGGGACTTCCCCACACAGGGCATACAGATATGACTTACCCCAATTAATGGTTAGCCCCGAGTTCCTCCCGAAGGAAGTCAATATGTCGCAAACAACTATAAGGGACTTCCGGGGTGAAGTAAGATAGAGCAGAATATCGTCGGCATAGAGGGAAATGCGGTCTTCGTGATCAGGGGACCATCGAATCCCCCTCACGTCCGGGTGCCATCGTATCCAGGCCGCCAGCGGCTCAAGGGCGAGAGCGAACAACAGCGGCGATAGAGGACAACCCTGTCTGGTACCCCTCCCCAGATCGAAGGGACGGGACGCCCTACCGTTAACTGCGACTTTGGCGAGAGGTCCTTCGTATAATAGCCTTACCCAGCCCACAAATCCGGGCCCGAAACCGAATTTCGCAAGCGCAGCCCACAGGTATGCCCACTCCCCCGTGTCAAATGCCATCGTTGCATCGAGCGCAGCCACCATGGCCGGCTCCCGCATCGTCCCCACCCTTGCAATCACCCCATGGATGCGCCTAAGATTCAACGCGGTATTACGATGCGGGATGAAGCCAGATTGGTCAGGGTGGATCAGATCCCCGACCACCCTGACCAGCCGGTTTGCGAGGATTTTGGCAAGGATCTTCGGCTCGGCATTAAGGCGCGAGATCGGCCTGTATGAGCTGCACCGGTTCCTGGGCTTGCCATCCTTATGGATGACCACAATCGTTGCCAGACGCTGGTCAAGTGGGAGGCAGCCCGTCTCCCGCGCCTCCACAAACATATCCCGCAAGTGCGGAGCGATCTTGTCCGGTCGGAGTTTGTAGAGCTCAATTGGCAGGCCATTCGGACCCGAGGCCTTGCCCGGGCGCAAGGAGCGGATAGCCCCTGCAATCTCGTCGACTGTGATGTCGCCATCAAGATCATCTCTATCTATGTCGGAGAGGCAAGGCAGGGCAAGGTCGCGCAGGAGCTCACATGAATCCTCCACTGGCCTGTCAGACACGGAGGTATAGACCGTGTGGAAGTAATCCGCAAAGCACTGGACTATGCCGTCCGGCTCCGTGACCATGACGCCATCCTCCTTCCCTATGTAGTTTAATCATGCAATTGAAAAAACAATTTTGAAAAAGCAACCAAGGTGACATCCAAACAGAAAAAAGAACCATAAGTATACTAGCAAAGTGGGCTTCCCTATGTAGTTTAATCATGCAAGGGAAGGTCAAAACGACATCTAATGTAGAGACTCAAAGTATGCGTGAACTTACCCGATTCCATCGGAGAGATAGTAAACTGCACCGGTCCTGTCGAGTAACAGCAGGACCAGTGATGGAAGAATCCTGTTTAAGTAGTATACCTAACAGGTGGAATTAATTACACCTGGTCTCCAGGCGCGGGATAATTAACACCGCGGAACGAAGGGCCCATTCAAAATAAGCGAATAAGTAGCCGCCATCTTGTAATGGTAAAAGAACCCTTTTGATAGTCGAGTAGATCAGGGAAGTGGGGGGTAAACTGACCCCTCACTAAGTCAATCTTCATATAGGGTATCATGTGTATGAATGAAATCCCAATTAAGGTATCTAGTATTTGAAACTAGAGCCAGTTCCGAAACGGAATGTTATGTTAGCGAGAACGAAGTGTCAAGGGGTCGCCATCTTGAAAAAGTACTGCCGAAAGGAGAGTATACTGGCCGCCATCTTGAAAGGGTGTAGCAAGCCATCGTGGTGATCGGGTCAAACCGGTATGAGAAAAACCAGGTAGAGAGGGTAATATCTTCCCTCGTTAGAGTCATGTTCCAGCTAATTGTCAGAAGTAGGTTGAAAGTCACCTTTAAAATACTGAAAAATGAAGAAATAATATTCGGAAACAAATACAAGGTCTCAGACAGAACAGGATGCTAATAGGGTCGCCATCTTAGCAGGGTAATGCGATTCTAAGTAACAGTCAAATGAATTAAAGATATGATTGGTGAGTGTTAAAAAAACATAGATCAGGTGGTCGCCATCTTGGAAAAGTACTGCTGAAAGGAAAGTATACTGGCCGCCATCTTGGAAGGGTGTAGCAAGCCATCGTGGTGATCGGGTCAAACCGGTATGAGAAAAACCAGGTAGAGAGGGTAATATCTTCCCTCGTTAGAGTCATGTTCCAGCTGATTGTCAGGAGTAGGTTGAAAGTCACCTTTAAAATACTGAAAAGTGAAGAAATAATATTCGGAAACAAATACAAGGTCGCAGACAGAACAGGATGCTAATAGGGTCGCCATCTTAGCAGGGTAATACGATTCTAAGTAAAAGTCAAATGAATTAAAGATATGATTGGTGAGTGTTAAAAAAACATAGATCAGGGGAACCGTAACTGTAAGGTGCTTGATGATTGAAATTCAAATGCTTGAGTAGAGGGGCCATATAGGTAGTAACAGGAGAGAGCATTTCATGGAACAGCGGATAGTAAGTGTAGGGTGAGCTATAAGAATAAAACGCAATTGTCAGCTCATCCCATGTTATAAAGTAGACCCCAGTTTATATGGCATGATGAATGGAGTGCTCATGCAGAACATCATAAGAAACACATCAAAAAAGGGAGATATACTTGTGAAAATCACAAAAAATCATTCTCATATGGTGTGCTAGGGGACAAGAGCAAAGATATATCGCACTGAAAACCTAGCACTTATCCTTATAATCTAATGCAGGTAGTGTGAGGTATGGCTACAAGAAGGTAGTGCTTGAGGGATATCCTGATAGATTCAAAGAAAATAGTGCATCTCTGATTCACTATTGTGACCCATTTCCACACAGCGGAGTCTACATATCCAACTAGCTTCATTCCTTCTTAGAGCCTGTTCCCTATTTCCTCCTCTCAGTGCAACTGTTATATGGTCTATTCCAAAGAACCATAATTCATTGGGCTTCTGTTGTTCTTCCTGGAAATGTGATGTTAAGGGGTATCTAAGGTCACCGTTGTTTACTGCCCTGAGGTGTTCTTGTATTCTAACCCTGAGTTCTCTTTTGGTACTGCCCACATATATTTTGTTACATGGGCATCCCAGAATGTATGTCACAAACGTGGTCCTGCATGTGATGATATGTCTGATCGAATGCACTCTTTCAGTATTGAATTGAAAAGTGCGGGTTCTGTTTTTTCCAATCTTGCAGACGCAACATTTAGTACATGTGAAGAACCCCCCTTGGCCTTCCCTCATCCAGTTAGATTTTTTTGGGGATGTGACCAGACTAGGGCAGAGCATATTTCACAGATTTTGGCCACGTCTGTAAGTGACCCTGGGATTTTTTGGTATTACATCCTTAAGGCCTGGAACTTCCTCTAGTAGTCTCCAGTGTTTCCGCAGGATGTTAAAGATCTTGCTGCTGTCTCTATTGTAACATGTTACCAGGGCAGTGGGCGAGTGTTCCCCTTTCCTCTTGCGTGGCATTTGCTCTCCAAAAGTACTCTCTCGTTTAACGTTCAATGCCCTCCTCTCAGTTTTGTTCATAAGGGTGACGGGATAGCCCCTGGCCAAGAATCTCTTCTTGGTTTCTGTTATATTATGAACAAATGATTCATGTGTACTGCAGATCCTTCTCATTCTTACCATTTCTCCAAACGGGAAATTCTTTACTACATGTCGGGGATGGGCACTTTCGTAATGTAAAACACTGTTACAAGCAGTGTCTTTTCGATGAACTGTGCTTTGGATTACATTATTATGCACAAAAAATTGGATGTCAAGGAAATCAATTCTCTCCTTATTCCAATTTAGGGTGAACTTGACATTATATGGATTATCATTGAGATAATTGTGGTAATCCATGAGGTCGGGGACAGGTCCATTCCAGATGATGATCACATCGTCGATGTACCTGCCCCAAAACAATACATGCTCAGTCCATGTGGTGGAATGTCTGTCCCAGGCATGCACCCGCTCATACCAGCCCATAAAAAGGCCAGCATAAGCGGGTGCAAATCTCGAGCCCATGGCCGTGCCCTGTATCTGCTGGAACCACTCATTATTGTGAAGGAAATAATTTTTAGACAAGATTATATCAGTCATTTCCATTAACATGTCATTATGGGCCAAGTGGTCAGCCGTCCTTTGTCCCAGATAGAACTCTAGAGCTCTAACACCAAACTCTTTTCGAATACAGGTGTAGAGACTGGTTACGTCTAGAGTGACAAAGACCATAGAGTCACACCATTCCAATCCCTCGAATTTCGATAGAATATCCTTGCTGTCTTTTACATACGCGGGTAGTTTCTGCACCAGAGGTTGTAGGAAACCATCCACTTATTCGGATAATCTTTCTGTAGGTGAATTGATCCCAGAGATTATGGGTCGCCCTGGTGGAAAAGGGCCTCCTTTGTGGACCTTTGGTAGAATATAAATGCATGGGAATGTAGGTTCCATGACTGTCAAATACCTATGTTCCTTATCATCTAACAGGCCCATTTCCCGCCACTCAAAGAGTTTGCCATTAATGTAGTTGCATAGTTGTTTGATAGGGTTAAGGGTCAATCTTTTATAACAGGTATTATCTGCCAGTTGTCTCTCTATTTCACCCATGTAATCAACCTTTTCCATAATGACAACATTCCCCCCCTTGTCAGCTTCCCGGATGACTAGTGTGGGGTTCGATCTTAGCTCTTTGAGTGCCTGATTCTCGGTCAAGGAAAGGTTGAATTTAATGTCGTTAGGTCTGGGGTGTGAGGCCTTCAGGTTGTATAAGTCATGATTGACCCTCTCATGGAAAATGTCAATGTTGGGGTGTGTCCCCGTTGGCACGAACTTGGACTTATCTTTCAAGCCACTATTCACATTAAGATCTTCCGTTAGGTCCAATTCCATGCGTAAAGCATCCGTATCTATTTCTGTCTCAAACTGAAATGACAGCATAGCTTTAAGAGCATTAAATTCTGAGACAGTCTGCTGAGCATGGGTACGATCGGAGTGTTTGTCAACATATGGAGGCAAGGCGTTTGCAAAATGATCTTTTAAATTCAATTGACGTACAAATTTATACATATCAACAAAAATGTCAACATCTTTACCTGTTTGTGTCGGGCAAAAGCCTAGGCCCTTACTAAGTACAGAAATTTCACTATCAGAGAGCTCTTTTTTAGATAGATTTACAATTTCCAATTTGTCAGTCATGTTGGTCTCAAGTTCCCTTATTTCCTGATTACTCCCTTCCTTGATCTGGTTGTCCTTTCCGGGATTTCGTTTATCATAGTTTTGTAACCAATAAGAGATTCTTGGCCAGGGGCTATCCCGTCACCCTTATGAACAAAACTGAGAGGAGGGCATTGAACGTTAAACGAGAGAGTACTTTTGGAGAGCAAATGCCACGCAAGAGGAAAGGGGAACACTCGCCCACTGCCCTGGTAACATGTTACAATAGAGACAGCAGCAAGATCTTTAACATCCTGTGGAAACACTGGAGACTACTAGAGGAAGTTCCAGGCCTTAAGGATGTAATAACAAAAAATCCCAGGGTCACTTACAGACGTGGCCAAAATCTGCGAAATATGCTCTGCCCTAGTCTGGTCACATCCCCAAAAAAATCTAACTGGATGAGGGAAGGCCAAGGGGGGTTCTTCACATGTACTAAATGTTGCGTCTGCAAGATTGGAAAAAACAGAACCCGCACTTTTCAATTCAATACTGAAAGAGTGCATTCGATCAGACATATCATCACATGCAGGACCACGTTTGTGACATACATTCTGGGATGCCCATGTAACAAAATATATGTGGGCAGTACCAAAAGAGAACTCAGGGTTAGAATACAAGAACACCTCAGGGCAGTAAACAACGGTGACCTTAGATACCCCTTAACATCACATTTCCAGGAAGAACAACATAAGCCCAATGAATTATGGTTCTTTGGAATAGACCATATAACAGTTGCACCGAGAGGAGGAAATAGGGAACAGGCTCTAAGAAGGAATGAAGCTAGTTGGATATGTAGACTCCGCTGTGTGGAAATGGGTCACAATAGTGAATCAGAGATGCACTATTTTCTTTGAATCAATCAGGATATCCCTCAAGCACTACCTTCTTGTAGCCATACCTCACACTACCTGCATTAGATTATAAGGATAAGTGCTAGTTTTTCAGTGCGATATATCTTTGCTCTTGTCCCCTAGCACACCATATGAGAATGATTTTTTTGTGATTTTCACAAGTATATCTCCCTTTTTTGATGTGTTTCTTATGATGTTCTGCATGAGCACTCCATTCATCATGCCATATAAACTGGGGTCTACTTTATAACATGGGATGAGCTGACAATTGCGTTTTATTCTTATAGCTCACCCTACACTTACTATCCGCTGTTCCATGAAATGCTCTCTCCTGTTACTACCTATATGGCCCCTCTACTCAAGCATTTGAATTTCAATCATCAAGCACCTTACAGTTACGGTTCCCCTGATCTATGTTTTTTTAACACTCACCAATCATATCTTTAATTCATTTGACTTTTACTTAGAATCGTATTACCCTGCTAAGATGGCGACCCTATTAGCATCCTGTTCTGTCTGAGACCTTGTATTTGTTTCCGAATATTATTTCTTCACTTTTCAGTATTTTAAAGGTGACTTTCAACCTACTCCTGACAATCAGCTGGAACATGACTCTAACGAGGGAAGATATTACCCTCTCTACCTGGTTTTTCTCATACCGGTTTGACCCGATCACCACGATGGCTTGCTACACCCTTCCAAGATGGCGGCCAGTATACTTTCCTTTCGGCAGTACTTTTCCAAGATGGCGACCCCCTGATCTATGTTTTTTTAACACTCACCAATCATATCTTTAATTCATTTGACTGTTACTTAGAATCGCATTACCCTGCTAAGATGGCGACCCTATTAGCATCCTGTTCTGTCTGAGACCTTGTATTTGTTTCCGAATATAATTTCTTCTTTTTTCAGTATTTTAAAGGAGACTTTCAACCTACTTCTGACAATTAGCTGGAACATGACTCTAACGAGGGAAGATATTACCCTCTCTACCTGGTTTTTCTCATACCGGTTTGACCCGATCACCACGATGGCTTGCTACACCCTTTCAAGATGGCGGCCAGTATACTCTCCTTTCGGCAGTACTTTTTCAAGATGGCGACCCCTTGACACTTCGTTCTCGCTAACATAACATTCTGTTTCGGAACTGGCTCTAGTTTCAAATACTAGATACCTTAATTGGGATTTCATTCATACACATGATACCCTATATGAAGATTGACTTAGTGAGTGGTCAGTTTACCCCCCACTTCCCTGATCTACTCGACTATCAAAAGGGTTCTTTTACCATTACAAGATGGCGGCTACTTATTCGCTTATTTTGAATGGGCCCTTCGTTCCGCGGTGTTAATTTTCCCGCGCCTGGAGACCAGGTGTAATTAATTCCACCTGTTAGGTATACTACTTAAATAGGATTCTTCCATCACTGGTCCTGCTGTTACTCGACAGGACCGGTGCAGTTTACTATCTCTCCGAGATATGGAATCGGGTAAGTTCACGCATACTTTGAGTCTCTACATTAGATGTCGTTTTGACCTTCCCTTGCATGATTAAACTACATAGGGAAGCCCACTTTGCTAGTATACTTATGGTTCTTTTTTCTGTTTGGATGTCACCTTGGTTGCTTTTTCAAAATTGTTTTTTCAAAATTGTTTTTTCAATTGCATGATTAAACTACATAGGGAAGCCCACTTTGCTAGTATACTTATGGTTCTTTTTTCTGTTTGGATGTCACCTTGGTTGCTTTTTCAAAATTGTTTTTTCAAAATTGTTTTTTCAATTTTGGATAGTTATAATATGGCAGAACCCATTGTTTTTGATCACTATAGCGCTCTGAATTGAACTGACTTGTTGTTGTGGTTTTTTGAGAGGTATGCGATTTACTTAAAAAATGATGCCTTCTCACCCTACCTATCCTCTCACTTAGTAACATCGGTAGATTTCTTGACGTTAGAACACTGATTGGATACTTTCTTTCGACATGTGTCCCTCACTGCAGGTATCTTGGAACGTGTTACAGCTGCCCTTACATTTGGATGTATACAGACAATAACCACCACCATTCTTGTAAGCCTTATTGGGGCCAATCAATAGACAATATTTTTACTACGATCTATAAGCTTTCCATTTTAAAATAAGTGAGTAAATTATAAATTATTTTTATGATTCTACACTTGATTCTCTTTTGATTCAACTATCCCCCCTTTTTTTACAAACTAGTGGACCCTATATTTCGTCTTTTTCTTTTAGAAATACTGACCTTTACCCCCAGTAATACTGCCAACCTAAACAGTGGTGGAGCTGTAATAAGAAAGTTGGAATCCTAAGACGAAGTTATTCCTCTACAAGTTTTTTTGGTGTGTATATCTTTCTCTTTTTTTCCTTCGGTCATTGTGTCTCTATGTATTCTTTTTCTCCCCAAAATAATTAGACCTAGACCTGGACTCGTTAATTACGTCCACTCTAGGTGATATTTCCTATCTACTTTTGCTCTCTCGAGTTCATTCTCGCTTTGTTACTTCTTTGAATCTGGTGTTTTACCACCCATTACCTGGCCCCCCTTTTTTCTACGGCCCAATGAGTATTCTATGACAAGTTCATGTGGCATTTTGAGAGGAGTGTTCATATAATTTGCTCATACACTAATCGGCCTAGTCACTATTCAATTTGTTACAAAAAGATTGTCACAACCAGCAACTGTGAATCTAGGAACCAATGACTTCTCCTTGTAATATCACATGTTGTTTTTTAAATTGTTAACTGGACATGATACTATTGTATCTAAGTTTGTATTGTATTTTTGGCACCAAATATGCGTCTATTAATGTTCATTATGTCCTTTGTGTTATGTTATAAGTGTTTGTGCCTAGTCTTTATGTTGAACACTGACATTGCGTTTTTGTATAAATTTGTTGCAGCCCTGAAGAAGTCCAGAGGTGGACGAAACGCGTCGGCTGCTTTGGCTGTGTTTTTAAAAAAAATCTTTTACAATTGAAACACTCACTGCATAATAAAGAAGACTTTTTTGAAAGAAAAATATCTCAAGGATTTGAACTTACTGGAATTATATTGTTTAAGTGGTGCATTTGGTGTTGCTTTTGTACATGTATACTCCAGTTACTGGAACGGCATTGTGCTAGCGGGTGCCAACCTAAATTGCACACTTATGGTGAATAGATTATATCACCAACGGTTACATTGAGTTATTTTAAATCTGGTGCTACCCTAGAGGGCTGCCGCTAGCATTGTGGTTTAGATTTGCTTATATTGTCACCCCTGTTAGCACGGATTTAGCTCTTACACGTTTAATTGAAATACCTTTCTCTTTTCTCAAAGTTTGTTATAACCTAGCAAAAAATGGCTCAATTTAAGGACAGAAGGCACGAGCTGGCCCAGGACTTATTTGTCAACAGCCCAAGAGCGGGAGGATCAGTAACTACAACCTCCAGTTCTGAGGGGCTAAGTAGTAAATTTCAGAAATAAGAGAGACTGAAGAAGGCTGAAATGGCAAGGTGGTGGGATGGAACCACCCTTGCAAAATATATGGAGAATGACAAAATTCCTAGAGGTTTAAGAATCCTTATCTTTCCTACCTTTGAAAACTTGGAGGAAGATGATCTCAAGGATTGGGAAAAAAACTTACACGATGCCTCGTTTGTGATGATGAAAATTCTCATCAAAAACGCGGAAGGAAAAGGGAGAAAATTACAACAAGAGATCACAGAACTAGAGGCAGAAATAGCCTCTATAGATCTGAAGGAGGCAATTGGGAAAAACTATGAGATCTTAGACAAGACTCTAGATGATCACCAAATTTACCTTAGAGATAAGAAGGTGAAGAAAATACATAGGGATGACAGGGACTACAGGAAAGGAAGGGTATATACATTTGCCCGAAAGTATGATAACATCAAGGTAACTGGGGAAGGAAAGAGACAACGCGAGGACACACTGGGGTCATCACTAGCAGGCAGTGTGTCATCAGTCTCTTCTTCCATTAGTTCTATACCCCCAGAGGACCTAACCCCCAAACCAGCTGAAAACATCCAACCTTCCTCTTTTTTATTAGAAATGGAGAAAGTCAGAGTAGGGGGAAGAACCTTAGGAAAGGAACAAAGACAAGACGGGGTGGCAGGACATGGCAGGCACAGCGCAAAAAACAAAACTATGATAAACGAAATCCCGGAAAGGACAACCAGATCAAGGAAGGGAGTAATCACGAAATAAGGGAACTTGAGACCAACATGACTGACAAATTGGAAATTGTAAATCTATCTAAAAAAGAGCTCTCTGATAGTGAAATTTCTGTACTTAGTAAGGGCCTAGGCTTTTGCCCGACACAAACAGGTAAAGATGTTGACATTTTTGTTGATATGTATAAATTTGTACGTCAATTGAAATTAAAAGATCATTTTGCAAACGCCTTGCCTCCATATGTTGACAAACACTCCGATCGTACCCATGCTCAGCAGACTGTCTCAGAATTTAATGTTCTTAAAGCTATGCTGTCAATTCAGTTTGAGACAGAAATAGATACGGATGCTTTACGCATGGAATTGGACCTAACGGAAGATCTTAATGTGAATAGTGGCTTGGAAGATAAGTCCAAGTTCGTGCCAACGGGGACACACCCCAACATTGACATTTTCCATGAGAGGGTCAATCATGACTTATACAACCTGAAGGCCTCACACCCCAGACCTAACGACATTAAATTCAACCTTTCCTTGACCGAGAATCAGGCACTCAAAGAGCTAAGATCGAACCCCACACTAGTCATCCGGGAAGCTGACAAGGGGGGGAATGTTGTCATTATGGAAAAGGTTGATTACATGGGTGAAATAGAGAGACAACTGGCAGATAATACCTGTTATAAAAGATTGACCCTTAACCCTATCAAACAACTATGCAACTACATTAATGGCAAACTCTTTGAGTGGCGGGAAATGGGCCTGTTAGATGATAAGGAACATAGGTATTTGACAGTCATGGAACCTACATTCCCATGCATTTATATTCTACCAAAGGTCCACAAAGGAGGCCCTTTTCCACCAGGGCGACCCATAATCTCTGGGATCAATTCACCTACAGAAAGATTATCCGAATACGTGGATGGTTTCCTACAACCTCTGGTGCAGAAACTACCCGCGTATGTAAAAGACAGCAAGGATATTCTATCGAAATTCGAGGGATTGGAATGGTATGACTCTATGGTCTTTGTCACTCTAGACGTAACCAGTCTCTACACCTGTATTCGAAAGGAGTTTGGTGTTAGAGCTCTAGAGTTCTATCTGGGACAAAGGACAGCTGACCACTTGGCCCATAATGACATGTTAATGGAAATGACTGATATAATCTTGTCTAAAAATTATTTCCTTCACAATAATGAGTGGTTCCAGCAGATACAGGGCACGGCCATGGGCTCGAGATTTGCACCCGCTTATGCTGGCCTTTTTATGGGCTGGTATGAGCGGGTGCATGCCTGGGGCAGACATTCCACCACATGGACTGAGCATGTATTGTTTTGGGGCAGGTACATCGACGATGTGATCATCATCTGGAATGGACCTGTCCCCGACCTCATGGATTACCACAATTATCTCAATGATAATCCATATAATGTCAAGTTCACCCTAAATTGGAATAAGGAGAGAATTGATTTCCTTGACATCCAATTTTTTGTGCATAATAATGTAATCCAAAGCACAGTTCATCGAAAAGACACTGCTTGTAACAGTGTTTTACATTACGAAAGTGCCCATCCCCGACATGTAGTAAAGAATATCCAGTTTGGAGAAATGGTAAGAATGAGAAGGATCTGCAGTACACATGAATCATTTGTTCATAATATAACAGAAACCAAGAAGAGATTCTTGGCCAGGGGCTATCCCGTCACCCTTATGAACAAAACTGAGAGGAGGGCATTGAACGTTAAACGAGAAAGTACTCTTGGAGAGCAAATGCCACGCAAGAGGAAAGGGGAACACTCGCCCACTGCCCTGGTAACATGTTACAATAGAGACAGCAGCAAGATCTTTAACATCCTGCGGAAACACTGGAGACTACTAGAGGAAGTTCCAGGCCTTAAGGATGTAATAACAAAAAATCCCAGGGTCACTTACAGACGTGGCCAAAATCTGCGAAATATGCTCTGCCCTAGTCTGGTCACATCCCCAAAAAAATCTAACTGGATGAGGGAAGGCCAAGGGGGGTTCTTCACATGTACTAAATGTTGCGTCTGCAAGATTGGAAAAAACAGAACCCGCACTTTTCAATTCAATACTGAAAGAGTGCATTCGATCAGACATATCATCACATGCAAGACCACGTTTGTGACATACATTCTGGGATGCCCTTGTAACAAAATATATGTGGGCAGTACCAAAAGAGAACTCAGGGTTAGAATACAAGAACACCTCAGGGCAGTAAACAACGGTGACCTTAGATACCCCTTAACATCACATTTCCAGGAAGAACAACATAAGCCCAATGAATTATGGTTCTTTGGCATAGACCATATACCAGTTGCACCGAGAGGAGGAAATAGGGAACAGGCTCTAAGAAGGAATGAAGCTAGTTGGATATGTAGACTCCGCTGTGTGGAAATGGGTCACAATAGTGAATCAGAGATGCACTATTTTCTTTGAATCTATCAGGATATCCCTCAAGCACTACCTTCTTGTAGCCATACCTCACACTACCTGCATTAGATTATTAGGATAAGTGCTAGGTTTTCAGTGCGATATATCTTTGCTCTTGTCCCCTAGCACACCATATGAGAATGATTTTTTGTGATTTTCACAAGTATATCTCCCTTTTTTGATGTGTTTCTTATGATGTTCTGCATGAGCACTCCATTCATCATGCCATATAAACTGGGGTCTACTTTATAACATGGGATGAGCTGACAATGGCGTTTTATTCTTATAGCTCACCCTACACTTACTATCCGCTGTTCCATGAAATGCTCTCTCCTGTTACTACCTATATGGCCCCTCTACTCAAGCATTTGAATTTCAATCATCAAGCACCTTACAGTTACGGTTCCCCTGATCTATGTTTTTTTAACACTCACCAATCATATCTTTAATTCATTTGACTTTTACTTAGAATCGTATTACCCTGCTAAGATGGCGACCCTATTAGCATCCTGTTCTGTCTGAGACCTTGTATTTGTTTCCGAATATTATTTCTTCACTTTTCAGTATTTTAAAGGTGACTTTCAACCTACTCCTGACAATCAGCTGGAACATGACTCTAACGAGGGAAGATATTACCCTCTCTACCTGGTTTTTCTCATACCGGTTTGACCCGATCACCACGATGGCTTGCTACACCCTTCCAAGATGGCGGCCAGTATACTTTCCTTTCAGCAGTACTTTTCCAAGATGGCGACCCCCTGATCTATGTTTTTTTAACACTCACCAATCATATCTTTAATTCATTTGACTGTTACTTAGAATCGCATTACCCTGCTAAGATGGCGACCCTATTAGCATCCTGTTCTGTCTGAGACCTTGTATTTGTTTCCGAATATTATTTCTTCATTTTTCAGTATTTTAAAGGTGACTTTCAACCTACTTCTGACAATTAGCTGGAACATGACTCTAACGAGGGAAGATATTACCCTCTCTACCTGGTTTTTCTCATAGCTGTTTGACCCGATCACCACGATGGCTTGCTACACCCTTTCAAGATGGCGGCCAGTATACTCTCCTTTCGGCAGTACTTTTTCAAGATGGCGACCCCTTGACACTTCGTTCTCGCTAACATAACATTCCGTTTCGGAACTGGCTCTAGTTTCAAATACTAGATACCTTAATTGGGATTTCATTCATACACATGATACCCTATATGAAGATTGACTTAGTGAGTGGTCAGTTTACCCCCCACTTCCCTGATCTACTCGACTATCAAAAGGGTTCTTTTACCATTACAAGATGGCGGCTACTTATTCGCTTATTTTGAATGGGCCCTTCGTTCCGCGGTGTTAATTTTCCCGCGCCTGGAGACCAGGTGTAATTAATTCCACCTGTTAGGTATACTACTTTCAGTTCAAAACAACTTTATTTCTATTCATAACGAATCATAAAAAGCACGTAGACATAAAATACATAATTAAGGGGTGCAGTTACATCGGGTAGCAGTCACTATTAAAATAGAACAATTAAAATATTTACAATATTTTAAAAAATACAGAAATTTTTCGATAATTACATCGGGTATTGTCAAAACTGTTAAGTTATCTATTTTCAGAATGTTTTTTAAGGCGAAAGGCAGCTACCAGAAAGTTAGCGACACTAAACATGGTTAGTGGTGAATCTAACTTTTAAAAAAAAAAATAGTGCAGGCTTAAATTGCACGAACCCCTTGTTCTTGAGCAATGGAACAATATACTTTTTCCTGGGCAGATCATATATACCACAGAAGAACATAGAATGAGCAGTGTCCTGCAGAGAAAAACCGTCACATTTACAGGCCGCTAAGTCCTCTGGCTTGGCCCATACCTTCGAGCCATTTAACAGAAAGTGAATCTGGTTAAGTCTTAGTTTGGTTAATAACCAGCGATGTAATGGGATAGACACTACTGTTAAATATGGTTCAATGGCCGGTGTAGTTATGGAAATATAATGCTCCCTCACAGTAAGTTTCGCAAGCTCACAGCTCTCCCGTTCCATTTCTCTCGCTTGGGAAAAAGTCACTTTGAACCATTCCAGGTCATTCTTAACGATACAGTCTGGTTTATGAAAGAGATCTGGGCGGCCCAGGGAAGTTAATGTTTTTTTAATATATGCTAGCCAAGGGATATTTTTCATATTGTCCAGAAGTAGGCAGTCTCTCATAATTGTGTGGTTCAGAGTTAAGTTGGAATTCAGCCATGTTTTTAACCACATCAAGATAGGGGATTGTTTAATGGTGTCACTAATGTACCCCTGGCCTAGTTCCATATGGACAGAAAAGGTGGCTGTGGATTGAGGTAATCCTAGAAGCATACGTAAAAATCTGTTTTCTTCCATCTGTATTGGTTCTATATTGTTGGAATAACCCCAAATGGAAGCCCCGTACCTTACTACTGAGATTGATTTCGCTCTGTAGAGTGCCAGCATCGCTTTCGTTGGCTTTCCACCCAGACGTTTTGAGAAGCCGACAATGGCGGCTGCTGTTCTTTTCATGGCGTTAGTTTTGACGGATATTTGAGGTGCCCATGTGCCCTTATCGTCATATACTACCCCCAGGTAGGTAAAAGTACTCACATTGGAAATAGAGGTGTTAGCACAGTAGAAGGTCTTCAGGTCCTTATTTTTTCTGCCGCCTACAGCCATGACATGGGACTTGTCTGTGTTGATTTTTAAGTCAAGGGAGGTCATAAAGGCATCGAAGGATGTCAATAGTCTTTGTAGCCCAAGAGGAGTACGTGCCACGAGTACCGCGTCGTCCGCGTAAAGGAGGACCGGGGTGGTCAGTCCGCCAAAACGCGGGACGTCAAGTGTTGCCAGCTCCAGTGTAGATTCGAGGTGGTTAATATAGAGTGTAAATAACATTGGGGCGAGAATACACCCCTGTCGCACCCCTCTGGTAGACTTGAATCCAGCTGTACAGATTCCTTCCGGCGTCATCCTAATGGACGCATCTAGGTCCCGATGAGCCTCAGCCAGAAAATGAACCAAGGTAGGGTCCATCCCCAGTTCCAGGAGGATATCCCACAGCCTGGACCTATTCACTAGGTCGAAGGCTGTGGACAAGTCCATGAACCCCAGATAGATTGATCCACTGGATGCCACTGTGTATTTGCCTAGGATCAGATGTAAGTTGAGGCACTGGTCCTCCGTCCCTCTCCCCTTACGAAACCTGTATTGGGCATTTGATAAGATGTTATTACTGGCAGCCCACTCGTCGATCCTTGCCAATATCACTTTCCCCAGGATTTTGAAAGACGAGTCGATTAGTGAGATGGGGCGGTAGCACCTCGGGTCTCCCCTCTGGCCTTTCTTGAAGATTGGAATGATGGTGGCATGTGACCAGGAGACAGGCAAACTATGTTTCATGGCGGCATTGAAGACGTTGGTCAAAATGTTAGCCCAGAAAGAGACATTTGCCTTAAACATATCGGCTGGGACGCCATCTGGGCCTGGCGCTTTCTTCCCTACTGTGTTGGCTATGGCTTTTTCAACTTCTTCCATATTAAAGGAGAGTGCTGGCTTAGGGGAGTTAGAATTGAGGATAGAAGGTGTTTCACATATTTGGTCACTCCCATAGATGATTTTGAAATGAGCTAGCCAGTCCTCCTCACTGATGTTGGCCTCTAGGGTATCATTAGCTTCTCCAGAAAACAGGGGATTGTTTATAATGGCCCAGAAGCTGGAACTATCTCTTAAGGTGGCCTTTTCCATTAAAGAGTACCAGGCATCCTTTTTAAGAACTTCTTTACGTTCATGAATAATATTATGGTATTCTTGTCTTAGTCTGGCAACTTCCCCTCTGTCCCTTGGTGATTTTTTTAGTTCATTCAGGAGGCAAGTGTGTGCTTTCGAGCAGGCTTTGTTAAACCAGCCCTTGGTCGGTTGAGTCTTTTTCCTAGATTTAACTGTATGTTCATCAGAAATTAAAGCACACAAAGTATCAAAAGCGGTGATTACATCCTCCCCCTGTTTGGAGTTGTCTTGGCAGATGTCTAATTCATTGCGGGCTTTGTTGCTTAGGGTCTTGAAGAACTCAGTTGGAACTACTTTGGACCACTTCAGCCTTCTACCTTGGTCCGTGGGCCGCACAGCCAGCTCGGGCATTTTGATTGCCCCCTCCTTGAGTAGGCCCGCAGAACTGGCAAGCTCAAGGATGACAGGGTTATGGTCACTAAACGCGGCCACAACTGCATTGTAAAAGACGACCCAACTTAATAATCCAGGGGAAACAAAGATGTAATCAATAATGGATTCGGAATTTCTAGCACTGTATGTCATAACCCTTTCACTGTAGGCGTTAAACCCCGGTTCGTAGAGGTCCACGTTCGCAAGGAGGCTTTCTAGTGCCAATCCTTTAGTGTTGTGTTCAAAGTGTTGGTAATCGCCTGAGGTAGGGCAGTCAGTGTCTTCAATGTGGCAGGAAAGCCTGAAAGATGTGTGTTGAAATCCCCCATAATTATGATGTGCAACAAAGTGGTTTGGCGTTCTTTAAAATTAATCAAAAAAGACTGTAGAGAACAGAGATTCTCAGTGGAGTGTCCGTCTGCTACAGAGTTATAAAAATTTATAAAAATATATTTATGACCATTGGCTAAACTGATCTCTAGACACAAGAAATTGGGGGAGTTAGTGGTTATTTGTTTAACAGTTCCCGCCAGTTGGACAGTGATCAGGATCATAAGGCCCCCTTTGTCCCTTCCACTGGAAGATCCAGTAGCTGGGACAAAGTAAGATGTAAACCCCGGAACCCAGAAATCGCCATTGCAGTCCCAGGTTTCTTGTAGGGCTATGATGTCGTGTTGGTTCAGGAGGTTCAACCAAACACTGTCCTCCCTTTTTGAGCGAAGGCCGGCTATGTTCCAGCTTATGAGTTTAGGCCTTCTGCTGGGAGCTCCGGGGGGGGACAGTTCCCTGTAGGTTGTCTGGACATAGGGGTATTGGTGACTGGGCGTCAATTTTGTTCATCCGCCTGAGTCAAGGGCGTGAATCTATCATGCAGGGTTAAAGTGCTATTAAGAGACATTGGAATGTCTGTGGCCGCCTTATGATTACTCAACCTATTAATCGTGGACCAGCTATAGTCAGGTTCTGGTTGTGTGTTATCGAGATGGGAGGGCAAGCTAGGTGTCCTATCAAATCCCCTGCCTTGGTCGTAACCCAAGTTTGGAAAAGGGTGAGGTCTAGGTTTGGGATAAAAAAAGCCCAGAGGTACGGCACGGGGCCCAGCAATTAAGCCCTCTAGGGGTGAAGCATCCCAGAGTAATCTACGGGCCTCTCCCGGCTTATTGAAGTTGATTATCACGCAGTCTCCCTCAGTTGTTTTATTAGTTCGCCCAATCCAGCCCACCCGCCGAACAGAGATAATGGCATTGGAAACTTCATTGTCTCCTGAGCAGGTCGAATTTGCCCAAGACTTAGCCCTAGCTAGCAGTTGGGGCAGATGTTCATGTTCACCTGACTTTAGTGGGGGAACATTTACCAAGATGGCTACAAGAGGGGCAGCCTCGGGAGGTAGATTAATAAAAGGTTGACGAACAGGTTTGGGTGGGCTAGGTAGGTTCTGTTGACCTGTAGTAGCATGGGCAGCAGACTTATTTGTTACTCCTGTCATACTAGGGATGTCTATCGCGGTAGTTGCTGTTCTAGAGGGCGAGTTGGATGCAGCACTCCTGGCGACTGAGAAATCTTCCCTTGGTCTTTTAATACCAAAGTTTGATTGAGGACGTTTAGTACCTAGGTCCACCGGTGAATTACCTTTAAAAACAAAGGTGGCTGGGTCGGCTGTTTTGTGGCGTACATTCAGGCGTTCACATTTCCTTAAGATGCCATCGACGCACTGATGTAAGACGTCTATGATGTCAGAGGCTATTTTTGTAAGTGTGGGCTCTATCTTGTCAGTGATTACTTTTTCCACCATGTCTCTAATAGCCTTTTCGAGTGAACCCACTGTGCCCTTTCCTCCCTTGTGATTCTGCGTATTCCTTTTTTTATCCTGTCTTTTTGCCTGCTTTGTGCTAGATGTTCTGCGTGCTCGAGCTGAGCTAGGAGGATTGGGGGTAGCCCCATTGGAGTCAGCTGTAGTAGGGTGAGGAGGTAACTCAGACACCACGGGCGGGGCAATGACGATTTTTGGTTCAAGAGGAACAGATGTGATACCGAGTTCTGGATGGCTTGTACTCTCCTTGCTGTTCAGCGATGGTTCTAGCCCCAGTTTGCGTTCTGTTCTTGCAATTTCGGTAGTCAACTTCCCCACCTCCGACGTCAGAAAAGAGAGAATGCTATTAGATTTCCTGGGGACTTTATCCTTGGGTGTACCACCTACAGTGGGGGAGGGTAACTTTCTCTTACCCATTTGAGCCTGTGGCCTGGATCCTGGGCGTAAGGGGGGTGGCCCGTCCCGTCCCTCGTCGTCTCGCTCCGCCCGGCTCCGTCCGCGCGCGTCCGCGACGCGGAGGAACCTGTTCCCTTTTGTGCACCTCCTGGCGCTTTCCCACAGGAAGAGGAAGCGGTGATGAGGCAGAGCAAGATGGGAGCTGTAGTCCAGTCACAGCGTCAGGAACCCAGCGGTGATTGAGCCTGGCAGGTTGGTGCAGCGTGCGGCGTGCAGTGTAGCGCTATGACCCCTCCTGGAGCCGGTATGCGCTAGCGGTGTCCCCCGCTCCTCTGTGGGAGCTGCTCCCTTTTGTGCGCCTCCTGGCGCTTTCCCTCAGGAAGAGGAAGCGGTGATGAGGCAGAGCAAGCTGGGAGCTGTAGTCCAGTCACAGCGTCAGGAACCCAGCGGTGACTGAGCCTGGCAGGTTGGTGCAGCGTGCGGCGTGCAGTGTAGCGCTATGACCCCTCCTGGAGCCGGTATGCGCTCCTACTACTACTACTTAAACAGGATTCTTCCATCACTGGTCCTGCTGTTACTCGACAGGACCGGTGCAGTTTACTATCTCTCCGAGATATGGAATCGGGTAAGTTCACGCATACTTTGAGTCTCTACATTAGATGTCGTTTTGACCTTCCCTTGCATGATTAAACTACATAGGGAAGCCCACTTTGCTAGTATACTTATGGTTCTTTTTTCTGTTTGGATGTCACCTTGGTTGCTTTTTCAAAATAGTTTTTTAAAATTGTTTTTTCAATTGCATGATTAAACTACATAGGGAAGCCCACTTTGCTAGTATACTTATGGTTCTTTTTTCTGTTTGGATGTCACCTTGGTTGCTTTTTCAAAATTGTTTTTTCAAAATTGTTTTTTCAATTTTGGATAGTTATAATATGGCAGAACCCATTGTTTTTGATCACTATAGCGCTCTGAATTGAACTGACTTGTTGTTGTGGTTTTGTGAGAGGTATGCGATTTACTTAAAAAATGATGCCTTCTCACCCTACCTATCCTCTCACTTAGTAACATCGGTAGATTTCTTGACGTTAGAACACTGATTGGATACTTTCTTTCGACATGTGTCCCTCACTGCAGGTATCTTGGAACGTGTTACAGCTGCCCTTACATTTGGATGTATACAGACAATAACCACCACCATTCTTGTAAGCCTTATTGGGGCCAATCAATAGACAATATTTTTACTACGATCTATAAGCTTTCCATTTTAAAATAAGTGAGTAAATTATAAATTATTTTTATGATTCTACACTTGATTCTCTTTTGATTCAACTATCCCCCATTTTTTTACAAACTAGTGGACCCTATATTTCGTCTTTTTCTTTTAGAAATACTGACCTTTACCCCCAGTAATACTGCCAACCTAAACAGTGGTGGAGCTGTAATAAGAAAGTTGGAATCCTAAGACGAAGTTATTCCTCTACAAGTTTTTTTGGTGTGTATATCTTTCTCTTTTTTTCCTTCGGTCATTGTGTCTCTATGTATTCTTTTTCTCCCCAAAATAATTAGACCTAGACCTGGACTCGTTAATTACGTCCACTCTAGGTGATATTTCCTATCTACTTTTGCTCTCTCGAGTTCATTCTCGCTTTGTTACTTCTTTGAATCTGGTGTTTTACCACCCATTACCTGGCCCCCCTTTTTTCTACGGCCCAATGAGTATTCTATGACAAGTTCATGTGGCATTTTGAGAGGAGTGTTCATATAATTTGCTCATACACTAATCGGCCTAGTCACTATTCAATTTGTTACAAAAAGATTGTCACAACCAGCAACTGTGAATCTAGGAACCAATGACTTCTCCTTGTAATATCACATGTTGTTTTTTAAATTGTTAACTGGACATGATACTATTGTATCTAAGTTTGTATTGTATTTTTGGCACCAAATATGCATCTATTAATGTTCATTATGTCCTTTGTGTTATGTTATAAGTGTTTGTGCCTAGTCTTTATGTTGAACACTGACATTGCGTTTTTGTATAAATTTGTTGCAGCCCTGAAGAAGTCCAGAGGTGGACGAAACGCGTCGGCTGCTTTGGCTGTGTTTTTAAAAAAAATCTTTTACAATTGAAACACTCACTGCATAATAAAGAAGACTTTTTTGAAAGAAAAATATCTCAAGGATTTGAACTTACTGGAATTATATTGTTTAAGTGGTGCATTTGGTGTTGTTTTTGTACAAAATTTTCCTAGTCCCTACTTTTAGATTTTGGCTATCTGGTCATCTTTAAAACCACTTCCAATGGTCCAGGGCTGGTGGGGCACCATGTGGAGGGTCAGGACTCACTCAGGCTGGGCTTGGGTGTGGGTCCAAGTTGAAGGGATTTCTTTTGTGCCCCTGAGGATCAGATCAGGAGGCCAGTTTTCTAGCTCTTTGGAGTCAGTCTGGTGGTCTGGTGTTCAGGTCCAGCCCTTCTTCTCCAGGCATGAGGGCAGCAGGGCAGAAAAGACAGCAGTTTAGCAAGATAACAGCAGGTCAACAGTCCAGTAAAGTGGCAATCCATTCAGCAGCACAGAATGCCTTCTTCCATACGTCCAGAAGTATACTGTTGAGTTGGTGTCTGAGGTCCTCTTTTATACCCTGGTACACTCCTTCTGGAAGGTGGGAGAAACTTCTAGACAATAGAATTCATCAGCCTTGAAAATAATACAGGAAAGGAAAAAATCTTAGCGATTTGGAAGTTGGAGGAAATGGCGTCAGACATCTTAAAAGAGGCCTCGAAATTTGAAGATTGAGGTATATATCTCTCCACTCCTGCGAAACTACGTTATCCATCACCTTTCCTAACATCAAATACGCCTTCAAATAATAATCCAAGCGTACAGATAGTCCCCTCAGTTCTGTGAGGTGCAAAAGGCCCAGATGGTACAAACTCACAACAACAGAGTGGCAAAAAATAGCATATCATAGACCGGACCAGAAAGGAGAATGACGTACAATTACACAACATACATCAGAGTCTCCCCCAATCAAAATCTTGTCCTGGAATATAGCAGGAGCAAAGAGAAGCCTACAGGAGAATTGGGATAATTACGAAATCATTGCCCTCCAAGAAACATGGCTGACAGCCCCAGTAGAGGTTCCAGGGAGGATACTTCACCATGTAAATGCAATACGAACGTGGCAATATGGAAGACCTAAAGGTGGCTTAGCCGTCTACATTTCAACATCACTAAACATGTCCTCAGTCCAGTTGTTAACAACAACATCTGCCATGCAAATATTAAAAATGGAGTTGGACCCACACCCAGGTGTGAGCACCAAATTTTTGTCAACATCTACGCACAACCAAAACAAAAGACAAAAAAAGACCTATCAAACAACTCATCGCCACAATTGCAGAATTCAGGCTTGAACAACCAACTTGGGACATAGTTTTAACGGTAGACTTTAATTCAAATCTACTGTATACTCAAGAAGAAGAAGATAATATTGCAGCAGCAAACGCAATCTGGGCAGTACAAACACAATCTAATCCCAATCCAAAACGAGCGGACAATGTAGGACTTGTAACTGACCTCGAACATCTAGGGCTGCATGTACTAAATGGTAGAATAAAACAGGATAGACCCGCTGCATGTACATATAACGGCCCTCGCTCGAGCTCAGTCTTGGATTATACAATAGTAACTCTCCCACTCTCAGGGCAAATAGAAAACTTCCAGATCACATGTTAGTTATCACCTGGCTCAGCACATTGAACTAAAAACGACACTTCGAAAACACACAGAATGCCCAGAAATGGAAGGGTGCATATCAGCAATAAATCTGAAACAACTGTGATGGACAAACAACACACTATCACATATAGCTTCAAGGACAAAAGATCTAATGACAACCCTTGAGTCACAAAAAAACTTGAAGATTGAAACATGGAATACTTTCCTGGCAAGTCTATCACAATCAGGGACAGCTACAAAACAACCAAGCAAAAAGAGAACAAATCACAACAGTCACCTTAGTAAAATAGCCCGAACCTTAAGGAAACAACTGAGAAGGGCACTCACGTTGGCACATCAACAAAGCCCATCATCAACAATATGGGAGCAAGTACGTCAATTAAAGAAAAAATACAAAGAACAAATTTGGGACAACAAAAAACACAACATAATAACTTTTGGACGAACCTATTATATAACGCAAAGAAATCAAACGCCAGAGCTTTCTAGGAGCAAGTGAATTCCTTGACTAGAACTTCAAAAGTCATAAACATGGGATAAACTCCTCTGAAAGCATTCTAAAGGGAGAGCAAACAGCTTTGGCGACTTCAAACAAGCACAGAATTAGGCAGGACAAGTTTCCCATAATTAGCAAAACAAAAGGAAATGGTACACAGCAGAATTAGGACACTCTACAGCCACATGATCCTATTCTGTAGTAGACATTTCACAAGTAATAGTAAAAAGCAGGCTCGATGGGGCACGGGGCCTGAACAGAGTACCCCAAGAAATTTACAAACAAGACCCCAATTATTGGGCAAGTAAGATGTATTGTCTGTTTCAACTGATTTGCACATCTAGTCGCATCCCAGAGAGCTGGAGAGGTGCATTAATCAATCCAATATGTAAAGGCGGAGAGTGTACAGACCCGGATAATTACTGTCTGATCGGGTTAATAGACGCTGAGGCTAAATACTACAAATCTTTGATCTTAGCAGACCTGATAAATTGGTCCGACGTGAACAAAACAATCCCCCTCAACCAGTCGGGCTTTCGAAGGGGTACAGGTACAATCACAAATGCACTAGCATTAGGGCTTATTGCTGATGAAAGTCTACGACAGCAACAAAAACTCCATCTATGCTTTTTGGACTTCAAGGCGGCGTTTGATCGTGTCACTAGACGCACATTGTGGAGCAAATTGAAGCAGCAGGGTTTAACAGTTTCAATCCTGAAACCAATGATGGATCTCAACACTGACACCTGGATGCAGGTCAAAATCGCTGATGGTCAGAGGCTTACCAGAAGGATCTACACCAACAAGGGTTTAAAGAAAGGCTGTGTCCTGGCCCCACACTTGTTCAACCTATTTATGGTTGACTTAACACCAAGGCTAGATGGGGTTAATTCGCATCCACCGTGCCTAGGCACACTGCCACTAACACACCTGTCCTATGTGGACGACATCGTACTCATAAGCTATACGCGAATTGGCTTGCAAAGAGCAATTCACGAGCTAGCTGACTTCTCTAAAACAAACTTGATGGAAATGAACACAACAAAAACAAAGGTCATGATCATAACTCATAGTTTACATAACCAAACGACGTTCACAATCAACAACGCAAGGTTAGAAGTGGTGAACAGCTACAAATATCTCTGGATACATCTGGATCGAGGGTTCTCTTTTTCAACGAAGAACGATGCCATGCAAAAAAGGGTAACTCTCTAACATTTGCATTTTGTAGCTTGTCAAAAACCTTAAAATACCCACTGTTTACCCCATTATTGGCAGTCATCAAAGCTAAATTGCTCCCAACCATTGCATACGGAAGTGTTCACTATGGAAACAACGCAGCAGTCCTGGACAACATTCAAACACGAGTGTACAAAAGGGTATTCTCTCTGCCACGTGAATCCTCACCAGCCCAGGTTCGATTAGAGTTTGGTTTGCAACAACAACAACTATACAGAAGGTATGAGGCAATCAAAACCTAAAATGTGTCTTAATCATGGTCTTGAGATCAATAAGGCACCCTGGGACGCCTTGCAAAGTGACCCTCAGTTCGCCTACACAAAGTATTTAGAAGCTTCACTACAAATAACAAGGACAGCTGACAGCAGAAATTACCCCTGGCATCATTCCAGCTAATCACAAAAATGGCGGCAAAAATCACTCACTGCAAGACGATAAAGCAATGTTAAGCCGGCGAGCCCACGCATGGATGATATTACACTCCTACACTAAATCTGAGCCTGCGTCATATCTGGGTCTTGCCTTTTCCCCCTACCTAAAACATTTTTTTTTAGAGCTACGTTTGGGAAAGCTGCCATCAAATGCGGACCGTCCCAGCTGGAAGTACTAGGGTTCAAAAGCATGCAGCCTATGTGGGTCATCAATACAGGACTTTGTACATCTAAAATGTATATGCCCAGCCTTAGGTTATTACCGCCGTCATCTGTTGAGGAGACAGTTTAATGAAAGAGGCATCCGCACCTGTAGATCTGCTATATTAAAAAGCCTGGATGCAAACGACCCACAACTAATCTGCCATTTAATAACATTTTTAATCTGTTATAAGAAATCTATGTCACAATGAAAATTGGTTACAATGTCTTCCAGGAGACCTCCTCTGCCTTTTAATAATCATAATATTGTAAACAGAAAAAATTAACCAAATTCTAATGTACTGTCCAAAAAAAGGTGGTGCATCAGCTGTTCCCATTAACTTTTACATTTTTTATGTTTAAAGAAACGGGGATATTTACAAGTTTTAACATGACGGTACAATGAATTTTATGTATTGGAATATTGTCTTGGATTTAATTAACTATACAATAAAGAGATTGTTTTTCACTTAGTTTTTTGTTCACTTTCTAGACAATGGCTATGAAGTTCATGGAATTTCCTGACTCCCCTGCGCTGGCTCCAAGCTTGCTGCAGGGACAATGTGTAAGCATTAGACTCTTTGTGCAAGGGTACAGCATTCCATATTCAGTTGCAAGTGGGGATGATCAGCTCTACCCCCTCATCCTGCCAGTAGATTTCCCATTAAGGCACACCTAATCCCTGCATTTTTTGACTGTCCGGGAGAAATTCTGTCAGTTACACCCAGTCATGTGCCCCAAGACAGGTTCCAGGCACAAAAAAGCTAAAAGTGGCATTTTGAAAATCATAATAAAAATTGACTTTACCATTAAATAGGGTTTTTCATTACAGTTACAAAAGACACCAAACATGATATAGCTACCTGCTCCCAATCAGATTTATATCATATTAAATGAAATAAGGAGTCTCCATTGTTAAACAGCACCCTGCCCTACGGGCCACATAGTACCTAATTTAGGGGTTTCTTATATGTAATAAAAGGGGAGTTTAAGGCTTGGCTAGGGGGTTGTAATGCAAAGTCAACATGAAAGTATAAAATTGCATTCAGGATGCAGTGGCAGGCCTGGGCAATGTTTTAATGTGCTACTTAAGTGGGTGGAACAATACTGCTGCAGGTCCACTGGTAGCATTTAAATTGCAGGCCCTGGGTATATGGTATTCCACTCTACAAGGGACTTCCAAGTAAATTAAATGTGAAGTGAGCACAAGCACTTTAGCACTGGTTAGTTGTGGTAAAGTGCATAGATTCCTAAGGCAAACAAGAATACGTTTGGCAAAATGGTTGAGGAGAGGCAAAACTTTTAGGGGAAGACCACACTAAGGCTGACAGGTCTAACACAGTCCTTCTTCTGTCTTCCACTGGTCCAAAGGTGTTTTGCGGAAGGTACCCAGGAGTGCCATGCTTATGCCTGGTACTAGCCTGTGGGTAGAAGAAACTCAGTGGCCAATAGAGAACATGTTTAAAGGGGTTTCCATCAGAGCCCTGCTCTGCATTCTGTCCATCAATTAGTGTTTTTGCATTTGTCACCCCGAGTGGGACGGGTATACTCAGACGTGGGTCCCGTGCTCTCCATGCCACTGGACTCAAGCTATCCTGGCTGAAGAGGGATAAAACCCCGAAACCGGTCCTAGGATGCTTGTTTCCAGTCTAGGGAGGACCTGGCCTGGCATTTTGGGCTAGACTGTTCCCATTGGGCACAGGGTCAAGACTGATTTGCATATGGCTGGGTTCAAACTGTAATGGCATGGTGAGCAAAAAAAGATGGATTTAGGCCCATATCTCTGTGCTGGGGTGAATACATGACATTGTTCTGCATTCTGTTCATCAATTGTTTTTGCATTATTCACCCCGAGTAGGACGGGTATGCTCAGACGTGGGTCCCGTGCTCTCCATGCCACTGGTCTCAAGCTATCCTGGCTGAAGAGGGGTAAAACTCCAAAAACGGTCCTAGGATGCTTGTTTCCAGTCCAGGGATGGCCTGGCCTGGCAGTTCGGGCTGGACTGTTCCCATTGGGTACAGGGTCAAGACTGATTTGCATATGGCTGGGTTCAAACTGGAATGGCATGCTGAGCAAAAAAAACTATGGATTTAGGTCCAGATCCCTGTATTGGGGTGAATGCATGACATTGTTCTGCATTCTGTCCATCAATTGTTGTTTTTGCATTTGTCACCCCAAGTGCGAAGGGTATGCCCAGACGTGGGTCCCGTGCTCTCCATGCCACTGAACTCAAACTATACTGGCTGAAGAGGGGTGAAACCCCAAAACCGTTCCTAGGATGCTTGTTTCCAGTCCAGGGAGGACCTGGCCTGGCAGTTCAGGCTGGACTGTTCTCACTGGGCACAGGGTCAAGACTGATTTGCATATGGCTGGGTTCAAACTGGAATGGCATGGTGAGCAAAAAAAACATGGATTTGGGCCTATATCTCTGTACTGGAGTGAATGCATGACATTTTTCTGCATTCTGTCCATCAATTGTTATTTTTGCAAAATTCAACATGGCAGCAGAATCTTTCTTCTGCTGGTCAGAGCTCCGGGCACCCCTTCAGGTATGTCTTAGGGAAATTAGGAACTGTCCCTGTGGAAGAGGATGCCCCTGTGAAGATTGTGCAGTTGGTGGGCACATCCCCAGGCCTACGTGCCAGGAAGAGGTCACACATTCTCCCAGCCCTGGCCCTTTTGTTCCCTTTCTTTAGAGCCTCTATGCAGGAGGCCAGCAGGCTTCCACGTGATCATTAGGAATTAACTCTGGAAAGTCTACTACAGGCTTTAGGTAGGAAAAGACAAATTTTCCAAAAGATGGTAACAACTAATACAGCAACTGGGTTGGAAGCTGCTCCTCAATTCGGAATATCCTAGGAGACAGACAGGCTCATTCAACACCCACAAGTTCTGCAGGATCACTCAAAGCAACACCACAATAATATTTTTTACATGCATGGGCGAAACACTTGGCTGAGATTGGTGCTGCAGAGTGATGGTGGGGACTCGGTGTCCCAGAATCCAACCGCTTCAGAAGGAGCAGGGGCCTGTTGTTCAGCTTCACCGCGCTGTGTGCTGAAAAGCACTTGCCATCCTCCACGGCACGGGATGCTTGGCTGAGAATGGAGATTGGTGCTGCAGAGTGATGGTGGGGACTCGGTGTCCAGATTCCAACTGCTTCAGGATGAGGAGTGGCCTGTTGTTCAGCCTCCCTGTGTGGTTCACTGAAAAGAACTTGCCATCCACAGCACTGAGGGCTGCGCCCGGGGCGAAGCTGGGGTGAAGCCTGGGCCAAGGATGAATCAGTCCATGCCAGTCAAAGACTTGAGAGGCTGGGCGGTCCCTCTTGGTTCTCTGAATCTGGGGCCGGTTCTGTAAGTGCTGCTGCAGGCTGAAGATTAGAAGTGAACGTGCCTGAAAGTAACTGGAGTCTGGAAGAGCAGGTAGGATGTAGCTTCTGTTACTTCATTCCAGCTGTACTGGATATCCACCTACATTGTAATAAGACTTTTGTTTTTCCCCCTCTGCATACAAGGAGGAGCGCTGGTGGAATCCTACAAGTCACGGTCATATTTAACGATCTACTTTAGTCACCCCTTATGGCATCTGCTTGCTCATGTTTTTGAACAAGCATTAGTAGTGTGCCTCAAAGTGATTATTTTTTGGTCTATAGCTCGTCCCGGTTTGTGCTCACTGCACCAGTGGATAATTTTTCATTTTTCTTTCTTGGGGAAACATAAGGTAGATGTGGCTGCCCCTGGGATCAGTAATTACTATGGATACCTTTTTGCAACAAACAGCTGGTGTCTTAGATAAGGAGATAGAATTAGTCTCTCATCGTCTCTCTCGCTCCCCTGGCCCATTAAGTGTCTCACCATCTCGGCACCTGGAGCAGCTCAAGCAGGTTCCAGGATCTTTCACTTTGTCTATAGAAAAGGAAACAGGCTGTGAGTCTCGTTTATCAGCTCTAACTGATGACGCTACCACAGCTAACGCATTCCATCTACGCTCACAGGGCAATGATACCCCCATTTTACGGTCATTCTGACAGCTCCAGCAGGTTCAGTAGAGGGCCTTAGAGTGGGAATAGGGGCCAAAAGGAAATGGCCCCTGCCTGAGGGTAAACCCAAGCGCCTGAGGGCCGATGGCCCGCAGCTAAGCTCAAAGGACTTACAAGCCCTGGTCAAATCAGACATAGTGACAATGTTGGACCTGTTTATGGGTTCCTTAATACTTGCTAGCCACCATGGATACTAAACTTGATCCAATTAAGCATTGTCTAGCAGCCATAGAAAAGGAACTTTCCAATCTAAATCAGAGTAACCTAGCTGGTCACAAAGCATTACAAACTCAAACTGTGGTGTTAATTGGTTCTTCTATCGGCGAGGGTTATAGCAGTCACGCGTGGTGCAAAAAGGAGTAATGAACCATTGTTACCACAAAAGCCTAAGTTGGAGGATGTTACTCATCTTTCACGCCCATTTACACAACCAGCATGTTCAACGGTGTTGACAAAGGCGGGGGCACCTCCAATGGGGAAACCTAGGACCATCAGCAGTTTTGGGGCTGTTAAGTCTAAAACGGTGAGCTGCCAAGAACAAGGGACAACAGATTGCAGTATGGGATATCCAGTAACCCCAACCAGAGACCAGTTACATTACACCTACTACCCGAATCTACACCATTTACACTATGTACCAATGTTCTTACCGGGTGTCATTGAAGATTTTGGTCAACTCAAGAAGAAGGTTTTGCACTGGCTGAACTCCAACACTTTTTTAGGTTCACGATTAGAAAGATACATCAATATAGTGCATAGAGTTAGTTGGGTAGGGAGGACTAAGAAGAACTGCGAAGGTGACAGTGTTGTTATTAACTTTATTTCATCCCACGTGGTGTAGAGAATCTTAGCAGCTGCCAACCAGTCTATTCCTAGAGCCCTACTTCTACCATTCTGGCTCTTCCCCTGGAAAACATTTACAGACCCCCAAATCATGCACTACAGTTTGGTAACAGGAAACATAGGCGTCTTCTGCCTCTGCTCAGGTCGGCTGGCAGGAGGTTGCACCTAATATACCTCTTTTTGATAGGTTTGCACTTTTATGATCATTGGAGAACTGTGAGTAACGACCGGACTCAGTTTCATTGGAATCAATAATTCCTACAACACAGAACTCTTTTGGTTTTCCAGGTTCCGGTTCTTTTGGTTGCAAGGAATGTAGCTTTATTTCATGGAACATTGCTGAGTTGGTGAGTACTTTACTAACCCTGGATGGATATCCTTTATAAGAAGGTTTGATGTAATATGCCCTCAGCAAACATGGGCTATCGAGAATCGTTTCTTTATGGAGGGATACAAATCTCTTTTTGTGTCTGCCATCCCCTCGAAGGCAGGTAGATCTAAGGGGGGCTTGGTTGTTCATGTCTCCTTAGCTGTCCAATGTAGACTTCCACAAGCAATTCCTCCTTGCAGGCATTGTTACTTCCTAGCAGGTCATGTAAATTGCTGCTTTTTAATTTTTACAATGCCACATCTTCCCTTCAGAATGTTGGTAATATCTCCCTGTTGGGTTATTTTTTTAAGAAATGTGAGTACTCCTAATCAACATTGTATTAATATTATGATTGCTGGAGATTTTAATGTACACTTATGTGGGGATTGGAGGTCTGAGGGCCTTAAAGATATTGGTTGCCTACATTTGATAGACATTCATCTTGAGCATACCAACCAGGGAGACGTTCTCAATGCCATTGTGAATGAGTTTGACTCAATATCTGCCATGTGTAAGCTGCCCATTGACAAGAAGGATATCAACCCTACCTTATAGGGAGGGGGAGAGATTCATTTATTGATTTTATCTTTGTTTCTACACCTTTCTTTTAATATATCTCGGATGTCACCATCCAGGCGAGTATTTATAGTGACCATACCATTGTGTGTTTCTACCAGCTTGCCCTTATTAGCACAATCAATTGGGGTAGGAGCCAGGGGGTCAGTGAAAATGGTGGATGGGGGCAGGAGACTCAAGTGGGCACAGATAACCCCAGATTCTTTTTATGAGTCCTTATTTGCGTAGTGCTGTAAGGAATTCGCTATTTGCTTATCCCAGAAGTCTGAATCATTATCTATAATAGAGGAATTTACTGTTATTTCAGGCACTACAGCAGACTTACTAAAGGTCACGGCTGTGCGCCATCATGATTTGGCCCCAAGATGGTTTGATTTCCATTGTTCCCGTGCCTCCAAGAAACTGAAGAAAGCATTAGGTACTAAACCAAGGGACCCCTGCTAAGTCAAGAAATGCTGTAGCCGGTAGAAGGCTGAATTGGCAAGATGCAAGGCCACCTTAAAGGATGAGGCATGGGCAGAGCTTCACGAGGCAAGAACCCTGAAGAGCAGTTCAATGTTCAGGAGTATTGTAAATAGTCCTTTCTTGGCAGCAGACACTGCTAACTTACTGTCTGCTCATATTACAGAGAATAATTGGCTAAGCTTTTTTGAGAAAATGTTTCAGTCCTCTTCTGTCTCGAGCATAGATAGGGGCTTGGGAGAAGGAAAATTTGCTGTGGTGTTCTCACCTGAGGAAGTAAGAAAGGGCATAGCGGGGTTGTGTAAAAACAAGGCCCCAGGTCCAGACGGGATCCCTCCTGAGCTTTATATTTCTAATTTGGACATCTGGGTACTGGCCCTTACTTCCATTATCAATGCTGCAGTTGTAGTTGGCCATCCGGAAACCTGAGCAATATCTACTAGGGAGATTGAGAAAGCACCCACTGTTACAGGCCAATCTCTTTGTTGGATTCAGTGGTAAAGGTGGCTGGACGTATTCTTTTTATCTGATGTTCAGTATAGTTTCCATTCTGAATGGTCAATGGTGGACCAATTTTTGAATCTGTATATGTTCCTTAACAAGTACGCCATTGCCTGTCCTGGTACTATCCATCTGGCCTTTATGGATCTGTCTTCCACGTTTAACCTTCTGAACTGAACCAAGCTCTGACAGATTATGTTGTCCATTGGAGTAGAAAGGGACTTTGTTCTTTTCTTAAGGAACCTCCATAGAGATACAAGGTTGGTGGTTCCCAACAACAAAAACACCTTAAGGTTACCCGACAGTTCTCAATACAGAGAAGGGTCCAGCAGGGCTGTATCTTAGCTCCTTTTCTTTTTAGTTTATAAACAACTTGGAGCAGGTTCTCTTGGAGTCAAAAGTCAAAAGTGGACCGCCCCCACGTGGAAAGGTGAAGCCTGCCCGTACTAGTGTACGCTGACAATGCTGTCCTTATTGATTGGACAGCAAGGGGGCTGCACATTTTTTTTTATTCCTTTGTCCACTTTATGGAGGAGCTGGATTTGTCAGTCAACAACACATCTTATGTGAAGTATGTGGTACCTGGTTCAATAAAACCTTGTTCGTTCATGGTTGGGTCTGACCCAGTCCCTAGGACTAGTATTTTTTCATACCTGGGGGTATTGTTGGACTCTGATATAAACTGACGGCCTCTTAAAGTAGAAAGAAAGGGGATTTTGTAAGAGACAATGCCGCTGTTTTAATTTTGCTTCTAGATTGGGCAAGAGACCCACTGGGGCTCTCTTGCAGATATACAGTGCTAAGTGTACTTCCAAGGTGACCTACGGTAGCGAGATATAGGGCTATATTCCTCCAGACGACCTGCAAAATGTTGAAAATAACCTCCTGAGGCAGCTTCTAGGTGTACCACAGATCACTTTTACGTTGGTAGCACATGAAGAGTTGGGTATGGCCTAGCTATCTGATACTCTGGCTTATCGTCCCTTTTTGCTGTGCATGAAGATTTGGCTCAGAAAGGAGAATGTATTAAGTAAGGAAATTTAAAAGGATTGTCTGACCCTTGACCATTTTAAATATATCTCCTGGTTTAAATACATTAGGGAGTGTTTTATGTGCTTGGGAAGGGCAGACCTATCTATTAACCCAGAAACAATCTGTAGGAAGGATTTTGGTTGGGTAAAGTATACCTTTTTAAGAAAGCGGTCATTAGATAGGGAAGAGGTGGCATTAAGGAAGCCTAGTCCCCGTAGGCACATCATATTGAAAATAGTGCACTCAACCAAGCCGTAACGTTTATGGTTTAAAAGTAGCTATGACTGTTTGTTGTTGACCAGGTTCTGTTTGGACCTCTTTTATGTTCTTCTCGCCACCTGAGTGGGTGGAGTAATAGACAGAGTCTTTTGCCCTGTGGCTACGGCAGAAAGTCTCCTCGGGCCATGCTCCACATATTAATGTTTTTGTTGTTTTTATGTGGTACCCAGGAAGTCATATATTATCCCCATTTAAAAAAAGGCAAATTTAAGGTAGGTTCAACCAGTCTTTATATTCTTACAAATATTTTCAGGTAATACTGTATTTTATGTTCTTAGGTTTTTTGAATCTGCTGTTAGGTTCCAATCTAGTTATGACTAATAGATGAGGGCTAATTACTGCTGAATGAGTTTTGATACTATTTTTAATTTGTATTTTGTGTTTATGTACTTTCTGATTTTTTTTAAATTGTTTTGAAAACTTAGTATTAATTGTATAGTAATTGAAGGTGATGTGGTAGATGTAGTGTCTAAAAGATTTTAAATGTTGTATATTTAATGCATTAATGACGTTTATGTTTTTTTGCAACAGACAAATAAAGTTTCCTTGATTCATTGATTGATATTACAGCATTTATATATATATATAAAATCAAAGAAGAAATAAAGAAAATGGCAAAGCCTATCACATGAGGGATACAACCGTGGAGAATCCTAAAAAAGATTAAAAAAGAAGAAAAGAACACTTTCTATCAGATTGCCCCCACCAACCCACTATTTACCAGAACACTTTACACACCTGAGGTCACAAGGGAATGTAACATATATGATTTTTTAATCTCAAAGCGAATATTGTACAGCAACACATATATTGCTGATATGCAATATACAGGAAAACAATGGCTGTCCTAGTACCAACTTTCTAGAAGAGGCATTTTTTAAATTGTAATTTAAAATCTGACTTTATCATCAGATTGGATGAACTCGAACCATGGTTCCAGCTATTCCCATACTGAGGTTATGCATAATAAGGTGTTTTAATGTAACACTGTGCTTTTCTATGGGAAAGCCAGCCATGCCACAGTGAAAAACAACTTTGGAGATTTTTCGCTGTGGGGACAAGTAAAACTTAAGGCCACATGTCCTACTTTTTAAATGCAATGCACCTTGCCCTATAGGCCCACCTTACGGATGACTTACAACTATTAAGAAAGAAGGTTTAGGCCTAGGAAAAAATATTATTTTGGCAGGTTGAAATTGCTAATCTAAAACCGCAGACTCAGGCTCCTAGGGCAGACCTGCTTAGTATTGTCACTTTTACTGGTGGAACATTGGATGCTGCATTCCACTAGTGATGTTTAACTTACAGGCCCTGGGTGCAGAGAGTATAATATACCAGGGAAGTATAGGTAGGTAAAATATACCGATCAAGGATTAAACAATTCTACATCTTTTTAGGGAACAGAGCACATACACAGGGTACTAGACGGCAGTGCCCCAGTGTTCAGAGTCCAGAGACACCAACAGAACTTGGGGGGATAACCACACAAAGGTGGCATTTTCTTGCAGAGGGCACAGAGTTGAGTCCCAGCACCAGCTGAACATCCTGTGATTCTAGGTAAATACCTTAATCTCCCTTTGACAAATAAAATAATAATCTGACCTTGTGTAATGTAATCTGGTGCTCATGTAAAGAGTTCTTATGCCTTTGCACCAAGTTTGTGCTGTCTGAAATCGCCCAAAAAAACAAGAAAGATAGGCGCTCAGGCATTCCCAATCAAGAGGATGCATCGGTGGCCATTTCTGTATTCTTTTTTGTTAAGTATAACTAAAACCTTTCAAAGATGTTTGCTTGTGCACCTGCATGCAAGTGTGCACATTGAAGACCACCAGTAAATGATTTTATAGCCATTTAAACCATCACTAGCAGTGCCCATATGGGGTGAGGCTCACTACAAACTACAGCGACTGCATAGTAGAAGATTCTAGGGAGCTGCCAGACCACTCGTTAATGTAAAACAGAGATACATTAAACTTTAAAGAAATTAAACATGATATTTGCTTTAAGGAAAAGGACACTGGCCAACAAGTCCATGACACTTTTAAAAAAAAGATTTGTTTTAAAAAAAGAGAAAAGGTTTTGGATAATGAGAGACCAAACAGTATTTCTGTTTATTTGTTTTCCCAAATAATCCCCACCTTAGCAGAAATGACTAAATCAATTATACCCTTTGGAAAATCACCTCTCTTTCATTTAATTTGCCAAATCGCTGGCCTTGTTAGAGAAGAATCTTAACCTCCCGAAAAACGTTAATAATACAGCAAATGGGTGGCAGTACCAAACAGCACTTCTGCTAAGAGATAAATATGTCCTTTCTTTTTCTTATCAAATGTAGACTATGGCAACTCCAAAGTCATTGGAATCTCAAATCTACTACTTTTTCCCTTCATGCTGGTTTATATGCTGTGCCTAGGTTGTTCTTTGAATCCAGAACATATAATCATATTAGTACTCCAATCCTGATGTCAGTGAGCTGAATACCCATTTATGCAACAGGTGATCTCAAGTTGTCCTGCATCACCAATAAAACTCTCAAACTGGGAACCCCAAACCATATAGCACTTAAACTGGTCATTTCAGTTACTGAGAGGCAACTGTTGAGATTGAGCATGCTCTTGCTTGAAATCCTTTCCTTTGAAAAAAAGAACCTTTAAGCAATTTTTCTCACAGAGTGCACCAAATGTGCGGGACTCAATCCTATCTGGTATCAAAACAAACCATTCCTTTGTAGACTGCAAAAAACAGAAGAAAATCTGCATTAATATTTGGGGGGACTTCGAGAAGTAGTGGGCTCCTTGCCAATGTGAGAACTTATGAAACTGAGCCAGTTAGGGTTTGGGGTAAAGGAAATTAGACCACTTAGACCACTATTTGAAGAACTCATCAGGATTTAGAGAGTTAAAGGGACGTAAAAGAAATAAAAATGACCTCATGGTGGACTCTAAAGTATATTCTTGCTTTAAGGTTTTAAATAGCAGGGAAATATTTATACCCTCGAGGTATGGTCAACATATTTTTGCCTAGACAAGGAGTCCAAGGCAGGCTAAGACATTTGTCAGTACTTGGGTGCCTATATTAACTACAGTTGCATAAAAATGGTCATAAGGCTAGGGTTTTATACAGTGAAAGACTACTGTAAGATGTCTCTAGATCCTTTTGGTACCATATAGAAAGGTGGAATATTTTGTAGTGATGCTGGTTAGGCTTCACTATCCATTTCTCTCACAATACCCCAAAGATGGGCTTGGGATTCACAATAATAGAGTGTCAAAGGGCAGTCAGCTTTACTAGAGGAACATGTCTAAAGCATTTCAGAGTACCAACTAGGACGATAAGTAATTGACATGACTCAAAAGAAATCTGACACCAATTTATGAATTATAAGTAGATTTTATATAAATTTAGACACCAAAATGAAATTAAAGTCAAGTCAAAAATACCTTTATTTCTGCCACTAAGGCCATAACAGTATACATAAAACAGATAATAAATGGCTAAAACCCAGAATGCTCACGTTGAAACAGTAGTTTCATACATAATAAAAGAAGTCATGTCAATAGCAGATCAAAAATAAAACAGACGTGTTCATGAGAGAACCTAACTAGCACAAACAACAGTAGCAAAATGTAAGTCAGCGCATCATACAAGTGCAAATCTAGAACCGGGCTCAATGACCACACAAATGTCACCTTAAGGGATGGAGAATACAGCAAGTTACAAAGCGGCACCAATCATAAGGGTCAACCCTGGCTCTGATGAAGGGTAACAGTTTTCCTTCTTAAAAACCACATTGCACCTAGAAATTTGGCAATCGCACAGGTGTATAGCGGCCGGCAATCAGTTCTGGGAATTCAAAGAGCAATCCAAAGCCAGTGTGTGCCCAGCTGCCTAGAAATAGGTGATAGACAAAAGCAGCATGGGCAGACGTAAGCAGGGCATACAAGAAAACATGGCCAACAATTTCCTTAAACTGATTGCATGCTGGACAGTCGGGGGATTCCAAAGTTGACCATATGGAAGTGAAATAATTCAGCGGTAGTACACCCACTCTGAATTGGAAGTACACTTTCCTGTCCATTGACACAGTAATGTAGTCCTAAAACAACTCAAGGCCACAGAAGGACTTGAAATCCGTAAATTCTCTCCACAAAGTGGCACTGACAGGGGATCAGAGGTCTGAGGGCATTAAAGATATTGGTTGCCTACATTTGATAGACATTCATCTTGAACATACCAACCAGGGAGACGTTCTCAATGCCATTGTGAATGAGTTTGACTCAATATCTGCCATGTGTAAGCTGCCCATTGACAAGAAGGATATCAACCCTACCTTATAGGGAGGGGGAGAGATTCATTTATTGATTTTATCTTTGTTTCTACACCTTTCTTTTAATATATCTCGGATTTCACCATCCAGGCGAGTATTTATAGTGACCATACCATTGTGTGTTTCTACCAGCTTGCCCTTATTAGCACAATCAATTGGGGTAGGAGCCAGGGGGTCAGTGAAAATGGTGGATGGGGCAGGAGACTCAAGTGGGCACAGATAAACCCAGATTCTTTTTATGAGTCCTCATTTGCGCAGTGCTGTAAGGAATTAGCTATTTGCTTATCCCAGAAGTCTGAATCATTATCTATAATAGAGGAATTTACTGTTATTTCAGGCACTACAGCAGACTTACTAAAGGTCACGGCTGTGCGCCATCATGATTTGGCCCCAAGATGGTTTGATTTCCATTGTTCCCATGCCTCCAAGAAACTGAAGAAAGCATTAGGTACTACACCAAGGGACCCCTGCTAAGTCAAGAAATGCCGTAGCCGGTAGAAGGCTGAATTGGCAAGATGCAAGGCCACCTTAAAGGATGAGGCATGGGCAGAGCTTCACGAGGCAAGAACCCTGAAGAGCAGTTCAATGTTCAGGAGTATTGTAAATAGTCCTTTCTTGGCAGCAGACACTGCTAACTTACTGTCTGCTCATATTACAGAGAATAATTGGCTAAGCTATTTTGAGAAAATGTTTCAGTCCTCTTCTGTCTCGAGCATAGATAGGGGCTTGGGAGAAGGAAAATCTGCTGTGGTGTTCTCACCTGAGGAAGTAAGAAAGGGCATAGCGGGGTTGTGTAAAAACAAGGCCCCAGGTCCAGACGGGATCCCTCCTGAGCTTTATATTTCTAATTTGGACATCTGGGTACTGGCCCTTACTTCCATTATCAATGCTGCAGTTGTAGTTGGCCATCCGGAAACCTGAGCAATATCTACTAGGGAGATTGAGAAAGCACCCACTGTTACAGGCCAATCTCTTTGTTGGATTCAGTGGTAAAGGTGGTTGGACGTATTCTTTTTATCTGATGTTCAGTATGGTTTCCATTCTGAATAGTCAATGGTGGACCAATTTTTGAATCTGTATATGTTCCTTAACAAGTACGCCATTGCCTGTCCTGGTACTATCCATCTGGCCTTTATGGATCTGTCTTCCACGTTTGACCTTCTGAACTGAACCAAGCTCTGGCAGATTATGTTGTCCATTGGAGTAGAAAGGGACTTTGTTCTTTTCTTAAGGAACCTCCATAGAGATACAAGGTTGGTGGTTCACAACAACAAAAATACCTTACGGTTACCCGACAGTTCTCAATACAGAGAAGGGTCCTGCAGGGCTGTATCTTAGCTCCTTTTCTTTTTAGTTTATAAACAACTTGGAGCAGGTTCTCTTGGAGTCAAAAGTGAACCGCTCCCACGTGGAAAGGTGAAGCCTGCCCGTACTAGTGTACGCTGACAATGCTGTCCTTATTGATTGGACAGCAAGGGGGCTGCACATTTTTTTTATTTGTTTGTCCACTTTATAGAGGAGCTGGATTTGTCAGTCAACAACAACACATCTTATGTGAATTATGTGGTACCTGGTTCAATAAAACCTTGTTCGTTCATGGTTGGGTCTGACCCAGTCCCTAGGACTAGTATTTTTTCATACCTGGGGGTATTGTTGGACTCTGATATAAACTGACGGCCTCTTAAAGTAGAAAGAAAGGGGATTTTGTAAGAGACAATGCCGCTGTTTTAATTTTGCTTCTAGATTAGGCAAGAGACCCACTGGGGCTCTCTTGCAGATATACAGTGCTAAGTGTACTTCCAAGGTGACCTACGGTAGCGAGATATAGGGCTATATTCCTCCAGACGACCTGCAAATTGTTGAAAATAACCTCCTGAGGCAGCTTCTAGGTGTACCACAGATCACTTTAACGTTGGTAGCACATGAAGTGTTGGGTAGGGCCTAGCTATCTGATACTCTGGCTTATCGTCCCCTTTTGCTGTGGATGAAGATTTGGCTCAGAAAGGAGAATGTATTAAGTAAGGAAATTTAAAAGGATTGTCTGACCCTTGACCATTTTAATTATATCTCCTGGTTTAAATACATTAGGGAGTGTTGTATGTGCTTGGGAAGGGCAGACCTATCTATTAACCCAGAAACAATCTGTAGGAAGGATTTTGGTTGGGTAAAGGATACCTTTTTAAGAAAGCGGTCATTAGATAGGGAAGAGGTGGCATTAAGGAAGCCTAGTCCCCGTAGGCACATCATATTGAAAATAGTGCACTCAACCAAGCCGTAACGTTTATGGTTTAAAAGTAGCTATGACTGTTTGTTGTTGACCAGGTTCTGTTTGGACCTCTTTTATGTTCTTCTTGCCACCTGAGTGGGTGGAATAATAGACAGAGTCTTTTGCCCTGTGGCTACGGCAGAAAGTCTCCTCGGGCCATGCTCCACATATTAATGTTTTTGTTGTTTTTATGTGGTACCCAGGAAGTCATATATTATCCCCATTTAAAAAAAGGCAAATTTAAGGCAGGTTCAACCAGTCTTTATATTCTTACAAATATTTTCAGGTACTACTGTTTTTAAAACTCTATTTCCTAACTGCAACGTCCTTGTGACCTTGGGTTTTTTAAGTGAATTTCTAAAGTTTTTAAATCTTATTTTCTGACTGAAGCTTCTAACCTTTGAGAGTGAGTGTTTAAGTGAGTGCATGAGTGTCTCACTTGGTGTGTGAGTAAGTGACTGTCTCAATAGTTGTGTGTGACTGGGTGTATTAGTGTCTGAGTTGGTCTGTGGGTGGGCATGTGAGTGAATGTGTGGTCTGTGGGTGGCTTAGTGGGTCTCTAAGTGAGTGTGTCAGTGGCCAGGCCACATTTGAATGGTGTGGGGTGCAGCACAGTCCCCCTCCCTGGGCTGATTTTAGCCCTGATGACCCCCATCCCCGGAGCCCAGCCATAATTCATTAGGGAAGGGGGACCACATGACCCCCCTCCCTGGGCCATTTTCAACTCTGGGGACCTATCCCCGGGGATCAGCAATAAACAAATGGGGGAGAGGGGGACGAGTGGCCATCCTCCCTGTGCCAATTTCAACCCAGGAGACCCATCCCTCGGGACCAGGCCTTAACTCAATGGGGAGAGGAGCAGTGCGGCCTCCCTCCCCAGCCCATTTTCTACCCTGGGGATCCCATCCCCTGGTGCTCGGCCATTAAAATTACATATTTTTAATAGGGTAAGGGGACCGCACAGCCCCCCCCCTCCCTTGGCCAATTTCAGCCCCAGGGACCCCATCCCCCAGGGCCAGGACTTTAAAGATACATTTTCAAAAGGGGAGGAGGCCACATGCTGCATGTGTGTATAAATTTAATACTACTATGGTGATATCAAATGTGTAGCTTCCTCTTCCACATAAAATAAAGGACAAATGATGCAATAAGTCACATCTTACTGTTTTGTTAATATGTTTGTCAATTCCTAAATCTAAGTCTGCACTGTCCATTCTGTTGGTGTTTCACTACAGTTCCTACGTGGATGATGTTCTGTAGCTAGAAGCATTTTTCCATAATGTAATTTGTCTTGTGCCTTGGGTGCTATTTTTGAGACTTGTGTAAAGAAGTTTATTTCCTAGATTCTTGATTCTATTGAGGGCAAATTAGACTTTCTTGTATTGATATGTGTCCATATAGAGGATACACCAAGATTTATTGAAGGATTTCTTCATATGATCTGAGGTGATCTTAAACCTAGTGACCCTGATGAGCCTGACAGTAGATTCTCTTACATGCAGGGACGGACTAGGAACCCAAAGCAGCCCAGGCAATTTTATCAGACCAGCCCCTGGGGAAGCACTGCCTGGACTCTGGAAGCTGGAAATGCTTGCTTGCTGCTTCTGTTACTGGGGGCGATATTGCAGCACCACTGCAAAACCAGACCCCAGTAGCAAAACCAGCCCGACTGCTGAAAAACTGGCCCCCAACCTTCCAGCCTCCCAGGGAATACCCGATGCCCGGTATAGCCAGTCCAGCCTTGCTTACATGGGTGTCTGGGAGTACCTCCATTTTGTTGTTATCGGCCCTTTTTCTGGTGGTGCACCCTTTTCTTTTAGGGTAATCGTTTTCAACATGTTTCGAAGGTAATGGCTGAATATACTCTTCAGATGTACCTCTTAGGCACCAATTGCTTCTTAGGCTCACAAGTTTGCGAGAATATGGTGGCATATATACCACACAATTTAAACACCATTACTCCTGGCTGATGTATTTACCACATCTGGTATATACCTCTTATTCTGAGTTTTCAATAGAAAAATGAGGCATAACATGCAAAATAATTTTCTAATACACTAAATTCCGCATGTTTCGCCTTTCTATCCCAGTTTTTTACCCCAATACATTTTGGCAGATACGAACTGCCAATATCTATCAGACGAAGCCATCAAACAACTTGTTATTCCAAGCCCTGTGGAAACCTATTTAGCACAGGCATCAAAATATAGCCCTTAACTTGTAATGAGTGCCTTTGTTTTAAAAACTGGCCATATGAAAGAATTTCTCCTCAGTCTAGAGTACTGTTTGTTCTCTCTTTAGTTGTCTATGGACAACCAGCCCCAATAGTAAGGCACAGTAGGGACAACTGCCCACCATCAAGTCTCCAAATTCGAACCCCCCATGCCATTAGTAGCCCAAGGGCATTACAGCCCATTTCTGCTTTGAATACTCAAGTTATTTGATGCAGTTCAGCAAAATAGCAGAATATGATCTTAACAGGCATTGCAAATGCTGAGCTGGGCTCAAAGTGACAAGAACATACTAATAGTAGATACTTGGGGCCAGAGTTATGAAATTGTCACTCAATGCAGCAAAACAGCTTGCTGTGCAACGTGACAAGGAGAGAGCAGGAATGTGGTATATCTACTAAGATATGATTAGGCTGTCTGGTTTTAGGATTAAACCTATAATAACTAATAAAACCCCACCGAAAGTAAAATAGCCATTACCAGTGTAAACACATAAACACTGAAAAAACACCTTCACAACCACAAACTAAGTGCCATTCAAAGAAAGGAAAAGATGAGTGAAAGAGTAATTTCTATTTCTTCTTGAAGGGGCCAATACAATGTAACTTTGTTAGACAAGGCGGCTGTGAGAAAGACTAGGCTAACATTATTCTGCTCGAGTTTTGTTGTTTAGGAATGTCACTAAAAAATTGTTTCTTCTTCCATCTGCTTTTTTCAGTTTTCTGGTCTGTGTTCTAAAGATGCAGTGTTTAGAAGCAGGTTTTAGGTCGTATTTAGTATTTTACAAACTGTAGAGAATCAGGAAATGTCAAAATCATATTTAATATGTTTGCTACATTTGATTTCACTAATACGTAAAATGGCTGGTTTCATAAGAATCTTTCCCAATATATACCATCACATTTACTCACAGACAGAGAATGGGTGAAATCCTTTGATGCACCAGCCCCCTTTTCTAGCGAGTCATTATTGATTGCTCTCTTCCTGCGCTGGCACACTGAGCGCTGCCTAACGTCAATCCAAGCACCCTTGCACAGTGGTGCAAGGGTGCCGGCTTTACAGGCAGGATTGTTTTGTGCAGGAAGGGACACCTATGGTGCAATGGTGTGTGTGTGGTACAATGCAGCAAAATTCAGCACTGTCGCTAAGGAGAGAGGAGGAGAGAGCCATATCTCTGTATATATGATGCTTTCCTGCTACCTCCCTCTCACGCTTTGCAGCACTGCATTTTTGGCTGCTGGGCTGCTTTGGGCGCCACTTTAGTAAATCTGCAGCTAAGTGTCCAATAGCTAGACAGAAAAAGAGCCCTGAATGATTTATCTGTTAAAATCATCCATCATCATTTCACTGTGCAGCTTAAAAAGCTGCAGCTGGAAGGGGCACAAGTGCAAACAAGTAAGTAGAGGTGCAAAATATAAGGGGTGAAGATTAAAGAAAAAAACAGAAAGTAAAATGTTTTTTTTGTCAGGGCTCTAGGTTAGTGATTGTTTAGGTGAACTTGCAAGTTACAAATAGTACTCTTCATTTTTTTAATACAAATAATTCGGATGCATTTAAATTTCTGGGGTTATTTGCTTCTATTATATGCACACAGTCTGTGGACCCTGTGGTTCTGTAGGTTAATGGTGTCTTTACGCCTGCCATGCGCCCAGGACACTGAGGTTAATCCAACCCTTAGCTTCTCTTCATGATCACCAAGGGATGCTTAATGCTCAGCAGTGTGCTAGATCTCACTTTAATGTTTCACATGAAGAATAGGCCTGCCAGTCACACATCATCCCTAGTGCCATGATGGGATATTAGTTGATGACATCTCAAATACTTAAGCTGCCACTTCCAAAATGGAACACTTCATTTTCAGAATCCTGATATATTTTGCCGGGTTCACTTTCATTAGGACATGGAGCAAGTGGAGATGTGAAATTTTTTTTGAAGTTTGATTTGAGGAGCAAACTTTGAATTCGTGCATTTTTAACACTCACTTTGAAACTGTCAGAGAGGATAGTCGTTTATATTATCTTTAGGGTCCTCAGAGCAGGCTAAGTAAATGCCATTCATATGACCTCTGTTTGCTTTTGAAGTTAGAAGCGAGCCTAGAAACATTTTGGTTAAAATAAAGAATGCGTAAATCAAATCTGTATTTATAGGGGAGACAGAATAAGCTATTTTCCTGCTATTTTCCTGCTCTTTGTATACATCAGGATACCTAGATGATGCATGTGGAAAATATGGCAAAGAACTGGCTAATTACTTTAGGACAAGGTTAAGTTTTAATTTTGTGGGCAAAATTCACGACCTTTACGTAAAATTTGCAAAATATGGTCTTATCTGATTCTGATTAATTTTTATAAGAGATGTTTTCCGCTCACGCCTGTCAACCGTTGGTATCTTGTTTCACATTTTTGCACAGTGTATCCTATTAGATAAGTGAGTTACCCGAGATGCAATGAAACCAAATTTCATATTTTCTGTGTAAATTTGCAAAATGTTTGTGGCATGAAATTTCACGATACACATTTTACAATACAATTTTGCACACTCCCAATCCCTTCCACTGGCCCATACCTCTAGTTATGCTTATGCCTTTACAATATTATTATTAATATATATATTGTTTGCTGTAACATTTATAAAAATATAGGCAAACAAATGTGTTGTGTCATCTATTTTAAATTATATGGGGCATATTATCAAGGACGGCGTTAAAAATTATCGCCGATTTAGCGGCAGAAAACTGCCGCTAAAGCGGCGATAATGGGCTTGATAATATGCTCTCGAGAATTCCAATAAAAGCCCATGTTCTAGTGTGAACATGGGCTTCTATTGGAATTCTCCAGGGCATATTATGAAGCCCATTATCGCCGCTTTAGCGGCAGTTTTCTGCCGCTAAACCGGCGATAATTTTAACGTCGACCTTGATAATATGCCCCATAGGGGCATATCAGCAACACCCGGCGATAATTATCGGTCAGCGCTCTTAGCGTGAGGATAATTATCGCCGGGTAACATGGATTTTTAGCGCTGTGATAGCGTGCTATTAGAAACGCTTATCTCCTCAGCGATAAAAATCCTCATGCTAACTGCCTAATGTGAGATTATCGCTGGAATCCCAGCGATAATCTCACGTAGTGTGGCGTTAGCTTGCTGATAGGGACTCACAATCTTAGCCATGATATCCACCTTCCATAGGATATCATGGCTAAGTCAGTCCTGAAGCAGGCGTAAGGAAAGTAGCGATAACAGGGGTTATCGCTACTTTTCCTGCCGCTATGCTTCATGGCGTGGGGTTTGATGATAGGAGAAATGTCGCTTAGCAACATTTCTCCTGTCATGTTAGTTCAGGAACGCCCACTTTGCATCTCATTAGAGATGCAAAGCTGGGCGTTAGGAATCCCCATGCTGAAGCAAGGTTTCACGCGTTAGCCGCTTTTCGGCTGTAAACGGCCGCAAAAGCGGCGATAATTTTTTATCGCCAGCGTGTAAATATGCCCCTTAGTTCCTTTACACCACTACTCTTCGTTTTAGTTATGCTACTTAGCGAGGACAAAGCAATGGCCTGGCCATCTTTCTAACAGATGAGGGGGCAGATTTACAAGCCCCTTGCGCCACTTTTGCGTCACTTTTAACATGGAAAAAGTGGCACAAGAGCCTTGTAAATCTGCCCTGAGGTACTTGTAAATTAGTAACTAATGCAGATAACATTGTCGAAGTGAAGACTTATCACAAGTAATTCTGGTGATAATCGGACACATTTTCATGTTGTGAAAGCAACTCTTCCTTACTTTGGAAATATGTGTCTGAAGTGGTATGAACATACCAATAAAAAGTTGTTCAAATAAACGATATAATCAGATCCTTTTAGTTTTTGTGAATCTTTAAATTCACGATTCTGGTGTCGAATTAGTTGGACAGATTGTATATATTCCATGGGGGCTGAGTTGAGGGGATGTCAAGGTTAAAATGCACAACTTCACGGGCAAAGTGAAGATAACTACTCCATTTTATCCATTCCACAGTGTATGCCTCAGGATTTTTCCTACTTAAAATGACACATGACCTCGCCAATTACACAACTGTGCGTCATTATGGGTATCATACTAAAATAAATTAGCATCATTTTGAGTACCTCTCAAAATATGACTGCACAGATTGATGAAACACACAAATGCCTATTCTGCAAATGCAAAACAAACCTGGTTTCATATTTTTTTAAGATCAGTGTGCTTCTAAGATCAGTCTTCCGAATCTTCCACTTTGACCATTAACCCCCAGCTAGCACTGTTAAAAACTGAATATAAAGGTTCCTAGGAAATATGGGCAGACACACCCCTGGAGGGCGTTCCGCGGAGAGCGCGAAAATGTCAAAATTTCCGCAATCCGTATTTTACCGGAAATTTTTTGCTTGCTCGCGCTGTAAAATAATACATTCTCGCGTGCGCGCGATCGCCTTACCTGAATCCCCGCGTTCGCCGACAAGTTTTCCTGATCCGGTCGCGTTCTCCACGAGATGTTGGATTGTTGGTAGCCATTGGCGCTGTCTTGCGACAGTTCGCGCCCGCAGTAACGTCATTCGTTGCGCGATCACGTCTTTCTTCTCACGATCATGCAACGCAAGACAAGTGAAAACAAGATGGCCGCGCCCGTGAGCAACCGCATGGGTAAGTTGGCGAGCCGCGACCACGCAGAAAATACCGCGAACGGGTAGGAAAAAAACTTCCGCATCTTTGCGATATTTACGCGTGTTTGCGGGGATTTTTAACATTTTTGCGATAATTTGCGAATGTGAATTTCGCAAACACTGCCCACCCCTAATGAACTCATCGATCATATTTCAGAAAACAGGAAAGTAGCTACGTATGTTCATGTATGTCGTTTTTCCTTCCAATACACCAAACACATACAGCCACTCTTCATTTGCTGGACTACTTTAACACATATCGACCTTGGCCATTACAAGCCATGCTACAGGTTTTGATGAATGTCCTACAAACCTAGAGCATAGCTGCAAGTGGATGGAATATCTATCATTCACCTGTTCAGCAAGCAGTGGTTAATTTGTACTAGGGTTTGTAAGTCATGGGAGACATACTCATTTTTGAAGAACTGACTTATATTTCATTGTCATGTGTGACCCAGAGCACGAGAGAGAAAGACTGAAAAGAAAGAGAAAGGCAAAGAGAGGAAAACGATGAAAAGGGAGAAATTAGGGGTCAAAAAGAACCTGTTTTTATGTATATGTATACATACTTATGGAGGTCGTACCATACTAGACAACATGGCAGAGCTGAACCTGTAAAAGTAAGAAAAAGAGACAAGAAATGTAGGGCGGTCAAGAAAGAGAAATGAGGTGGGACCAAGACCCCCGTAATTCGGCAATGATGGCACACACACACGCAGACGTACACCCATGCACATGCACAGACACACACAGACAAGCTTTCTCTCTCTCTCTCTCGCTCTCTCTCTCTCTCTCTTTCTCTCAACAAGGGTAGAATTTGCCAGATGTTTCATCTTAGAATGCTAGAAGTTAGCAAAATGCACAATTATCGTTCACACTTACAAATTCTCCCAGTAGATTTTGTACTCTTTGGTATCTCTTTTGCAAACACAAATGTATTGTAAATGTTGAACAAAAATATATTTGTGTACTACTAGAAATTTTCAGACTTCAAGTTCCCCTAAACGAGAATTCATACATCAATTTACAGCATTCTGACTTTGTCGACAATATTAGTAGTTTGCAGACAAGACCAATCATCAAATTTTAGATGCAACAAAAGGATTAAAATACAAAATGCCACAATGCCATAAGTACATATCTTGGTTGCGACATGCACTAATGCCAGAGCATGACACATTCCAACATTTTGGTCTTAATTAAAATGTCGGGCGGGTTTGAGTCCGACCAACACTGTTTCAGTGTGGGAATCGACTGACCATAGGTCGGCAGTTCTGAACATCCTATTACAATGAGACTGCACATGGTGCAGTTGCAAACTCCCATTTCCCTATGGGAGCTTGTGCTGCGGTCGGAAACAGGCTGCAGCACAAGCTCCCATAGAGAAATGGGTGTTTCTGTAAATCCTTGCACCGCGTGGCGAGCACCTCACGGTGCCTGCCACAGAGTGCAGGTACCTCATGGTGCCTGCCACATGGAGCAGGGATCTACAGGGGGCATCATAAGTGCCCCCAGGCCACCAACGAGAGGACACAGAGGCATTGGGCCTTGCTAGAAGCCCGCATTGTTGCTTTCCGACAAGCTTTTCATGCCCCACATGAAAATCCTGTCAGAAACCGACATCATAATCCTGACGGCGGAAACACTGTCCGTAGGGGATTATGTGTGGCCTCCGACTGGTCGACTGGCTCTTTGAGCCCGTTAGAAGCCAGTCGGTCCGACCGGCCAGTTTAAACTCTGACTGCCTACATTGTAATTAGGCGGTCAGACTTTAATCCAAGGATGTCGGTCAGAAAGCCTCCGTCTTGCAGTCCGAGGCTTTCCGAACGACATCCTAATGAGCCCCTTTATGTTTTGTCTCGTGTATACATTGTCTAGGCTTCGTCCTTGAGGGAATGTCCAAAGTCTATGGATTGGGGAAAGACAGCATACTTTAGACACTGCAACAAATACAATTCTCAAAACATTTGACAGTGATTAAATTGCTTTTCACGCGTTCCAGCAGAAACTTCCGCCAAGCCATGTACAATGTATTTTCAAAATCGTTAAATCAAGAGTATCTTTTACACAGAATGTGACTTTGAAAATGGTGACCACATTTTATTTTCAGTGCTTATTTGAAACACGGGCAGGACAGAGAGGAAGGAGATGGTTGAGGTTTTCACTTCCCTGACTGGTCAGTGAAAAGGCTTTATTTCGTTAAGAATCTATTTATCTTAAATAAAAAATCGAGTTGAACTTCCCCCAAGGTTTGCAGTGGTCTGATTCCCAATCAACTGAAATCAGTGTCGTTCCTCTGGCTGAATAAGTTGAGTTTCCTGGTTCTTAACATCCAGCAGGAAGTATTGAAGCAAAACAATTGCATTAGTTGCAGGGACCAGTTAGAGAAGAGGAAGCTCCCTACTAGAAACAATGTAATGTTTTGAAATAGGTCATATAAGAAACTACTTTTACAGCTGGCAGGAATGCATGTGCTCCCAAAATCATGTTGAACAAAGAAATCTACAGTTTTACTGTATGAAGGTGTGTCCCAGGGTTCTCACTGTGTCCTTGGTTATGAATGCTTCCATAAATGATGATCATTGCACTGGCAGAACACCAATACCCTACAGCTAAGTATTTACAGGGGGTGGTAAATATGTTTTATTGGAGTCTTGGGGGAAAAAGGGTAAGTACTTCTGAAACTGTTATTTACCAACCCAAATCTTGCAGGCGTTTTTCTGCATATTTTCTGTCAATACATTTCAGCAGATATAACCTGCCAAAGTGTACCAAGGGAAAATGTGGTGTGTTATTTATACCACAAAATTCAGAATCTCCATTCCTGTTCATATGCCTGTTTGTAGAGTGATATTACATTTCAGCCTATGTCTGTGTGTGGACCTAAGTGCTCTAGACTGCCCCATCAGATGGCAGTCCTACGTGTCTAAGTAATGTTTTTTGTGTCAACTGGACTCAACGAAACACACTACCTCATTTGTGTGTTGACATTGTAGGAAATGGCGCTTTTTACACAATCACCCCAATGTTTATGGACTGATTCTGTTGGTTTTCTTAGTCTGTGCACAGGGACACTGCTAACCAGACCACAGTGCATGCCCTCTGATCCATAAAACATATTAAACAAAGACAAGGGAAATCCTTGATATCCTATTGGACCTAGGGTAAGACAATAATGAAAAAACAGTGGTCCCGAAGCAGCAAAAATAACTTTGGATATCTTATATAATGAAACCAGAACAATATTTTAAAATATGTCAATCCAATAATCAGTACAAATACAGCAACTAATATTCAGTGGGGTGTGGACAAACATGACATGAGATAAGTGAGAAAGAGAGGAGAGTGCTCAGGGAAAAGTGTAACACATGTGATTCAAAACTATACTCTATGTACCACAATGCAACATATGTTAATATAAGCCGGATATATATATATTGTCAATAATGTTTCGATCTTTTAACACAGTAGGATCATCATCAGGACATGCTTAAAGTCAGCCTGAATAATTGTCTATAAAAGATATAAACAAAGAAAAGGAAAAACAAGAAATAAAATTAAAAATAATATATACATGCATGATTGTGGTCCCAAAAACAATCCCATCATCAGCAAGTCAACGTCCAAAATTCAAACCACCATATTACAAATAAAAACTCACCAAGCAGAATGAGAAATTCGAGCAACTAGAAGGCGAACCCTATAAAATCTGTACATGTGAAAAATAGCCAAGAATTAGAGTATGGGAGTAGGAGGCAGAAGTAAGCTTGGATAAAAATATTGTGGGCAGAATAGTCAAAAGAGATTGTTACTCATAAATCCTAAGGAAAGAGGAAGAAATAAGAGGGCGGTGTAGAATACAAACAGGTTGCCCCGCAGGACGATAATTTTGGAGGCAACCTATAACTAGTAGGGTAGCTTCAGCATCCTGCATGCCTGATATTGCCTTCCGGCTCCTTTACATTTTTCTTGACACCTCAACCCCAAAAAAAGTAACTCATCCTGCTGGGCTTCCCACCTGTATTCTACATCCTGACATTATTACTTTATTACATGTTTTGACTGCCATCCACCCCAAAGAACAATTCACTTTCTCACACACATAATATATGCACTTGATATCACAAACCAAAGGACCTCACTTCTGGCTTTCAAGGCTTAACACACTTACCATTCTATATGTCTCCAAACATAACATATTCACAAGCTGGCTGTGTACAATGCTCATTGTTTTATTCAAATTATGTGTCGACCTATAATAGAAGTCTGAAATAAAAGACTAATATACTGAAGGCTCTTTAGAAATCAACATTAATACTCTCTTAGAGAATGGTATATTATATTCCTCTTCACTCTTGTGTGCCCTAATAGCTGGCATGAATTTGCACTTCTCCCTACCTTCTCTTCAGCAAGTTTCCTTCAAGTCATTCCAGACTGGTAGTTATCTTACTTTCCCTAAGTTGTCCTACAGATACTCAAGGTAGTGAACTGTAAACGAAAGAAACACAACTTTTCATACAAACAGGCGTACAAATAGGGGCATATTTGTCAATGTTCTGCGTTGCTCTTGCAACACACAAGGTAACGCAAGGGTGACACAAAACCTAGAGGAGATTTACCAAGCCATGCAAGGCCAACTTGCATGGCCCTGCATGATTTGATAAATCTGGAGTAACACAGGGCAGCACAAGTTACTGCCTTGCGTTATTCTGCCCCAGTAAGTCGTTCCATGGGTGGAGCTTGAGTGTTTCCACTCCTCCACCCATGGATTCTAAAGCATGCCCAGATTTAACAATTTATTTATTTGAAACGTTTTATAAAGCACAAGCATGACCCATACGGGTACCAGAGCGCTGTACAAAAGTGGCAAAAGCAAGAGTAAAACAACACAATGGAACAAAAGAGGTAGTTAAACAGTCCCAAGGTAAAAAAAGGGGGGAACTCTCAAGGTCAAAGGGGCACAGGGAGTCAGCCAGTCTGGAGGGACTGGCTGACAACAGGTCAACTGAACAAGATAACAAGTGGACAGAAAAACATATTACATTTTGAACAAATGTTATAAAAGAGTATCAAAACCAGAGAAAGAGGAGGTTTGAGAAGGTACCAAGGTTATTGCTGTTGATGGTCATTCAAGATTAGCCATTTGACATGTTTCTTGAAAAAAGCAGTAGATGGGTTGGATCTGATCTTGGAAGGAAGAGCGTTCCATATTCTTGGAGCAAGACTCGAGAAAGCACGATTGTAAGTTTTTTTCTTTTTGAATTTGGGAGGCCCCAAAAATAGGGTGGTAGAGTTTCTTAAGTTCCGACTCGAGACAGATAGTTCAAGCTTTTTTGCCAGGTAAACCGGGGTATTGTAGTGAATAGCTTTATGCGTCAGGCAAGCTATCTTGAAACGTATCCTATCTTCGATAGACAGTCAGTTTAGATGAATTAGGTCTGGTGTGATGAGGTCATGCTTTAGGGAGCCTGTGATGAGCCTGGCCTAGGAGTTTAGAGTGGCTCTGGGTGGAGCCAAACTAGTTTTAGGTAGCCCAACAAGGGTCACTAAACCATATTCCAGTCGTGAGAAGACTAGGGATTGTACTGAAGGCTGGATGTCCTTGGGTGGAAGGAAAGGCTTGATTTTCTTAAGGGTGCTGAGCTGAAGATTAGCTCCCTTAATAGTTGCACTGATGTGATCTTGCATATAAAGGTGTTTATCCAAGGTTATACCTAACAATTTAGCGGAGTCAACAACATAAGGTGTGCAGTTAAGAGCAGTGAGGTATTGAAGCCATTCCAGGGTAGGTGCGGAGTGGTTGTGGGGGGCAATCAGAAGGAATTCTGTTTTGAGAGTATTTAACAAAAGATGGTTCCGGGCAAGCCATTGTTGAGTTTGTAAGTGTGCATTATTTAGATTTTTAATGTCCTCTGGAGAGGGGATCTTCAAGTACAGTTGCATGTCATCAGCATACATATGGTAATGAATGTTAGAACCGTTCAGAATATCGGAAAGTGGTTGCATAAAAAGGTTGAAAAGAGTGGGCGAAAGTGCGGAGCCTTGAGGTACTCTAATAGTGACCGGGGTACTGGTTGCAAGGGAATAGTTCACTTTGATTCTTTGTGTGCGGTTCTGTAAGAAAGAGGCAAACCAGTTTAAAATAGGGCCCGAAAGATCCATCTGATGTTGAAGAAGAGCAATCAGGTTTTCATGTTTGAAGTCAAGAAGGATCCGAAGACACAGGACATTTTGATCAAGGGATCTCAAGGCGTCATCCGCAATGTGAATTAGCGCTGTTCCAGTACTGTGCACTGCTCTGAAACCCGAGTGGTAGAGGTCAAGGAGTTGAAATTTCTCTATGTGGTTGTCATCTACTGGATTTCTCCTGTCGAATCCTTGGGATCGATTCGTGGCTCAAGTGGGTCCACCCCTTGATAGCCTCAATTCTGAATGCTATAATAGCACAGAAGATTAAGTTGACCAAGTGAGGGAAGGAAAGGATGGGGACAGCAGGGAGGGAGACCTGAAGTGAGAAACAACACCTTGAACTCTGGATAATAATCACCAGCCTAAGGTATACGAAACTTCTCTCTCTCTTATTACCTGTAACAGAAACCAATACAGTCCTGTACAAAAGAGCACACAAGAAATTGTTCTATCCTTTTCTTGCCACGGTGGTGAAAAGGTTACTGAAATAAAGAACAAGCCAGTGAATAGAAATGTACGTTTGATATAGACACATGCACCTGAGTTTATAACACCATCAAGGACACACACACACACAATACCCACCAACATAACAATGATACCAAGCGTCACAGGGGATGAATCCTAGTAAGACCTCAAGACCCCCGTTAGGAAACAGCAATAAACAAATAAAAACCAGGAGCTGCGAATTTATATGAATCTTTAGATTTCACTCTTCATGTGCAATGACCAATAATACTTCTTACCCAGTCAAAAAATCCCAGTTAGCAGCAATGAATAAAAAGTTTTCTCCAAAGGCAAATGCTAACAATGAAATGAAATTGTTTTTTCAAAAGGCACTCCGTGAATTACTGTGGGTAGAGGCAGCATAAGAACTTCCATAGAAAAAAAACCCAATCAAGTTCTGGTACTCAGAATTGTAGTTCGGCCCAAAGTAAATTTTGCCGACTGATCAAGTTATCTGATCTCAGCATTTAAATTCCGCCACCTTACAGCACCAGAAGACGCTGTTCCTTCACAGCGTGTCTCTACAGCGATCCTGAAGCAAAATAATCTGCCTCGATCTCAGCCCGGAAGCCTCTTTTAAGAGTTTCCGGGTTGACGTCTTCACGCATGTTCCTCCTGGTGAAACGCGGAGGTGCACCATAGGAGTCCTCCTCCCTGAGCGCGGCGCCACCAATGACAGAGTCTCTCGCCGGAATGCAGGTAAGAACGGAGGGTAGCCCGAGTCACTCAAATGGAAGCATTACTCTCGGCACCCTCTGCTGCACCATCGGTAGCCGTAACAGTACATCCCTCCTCCGAGGAACGCTGACATGGGCGAGGTTTGGATGGATTAAGTCTGTGAAGCTTACGGATACATTGAGGAGCATGAATGCCCGGGGCTGGTTCCCATGAGTTCTCCTCAGCCCCATATCCCTTCCAGGATACTAAATACCACATCTTTGTTACTCTTTTCCTTGAATCTAGGATACCCTTTACCTCATATTCTGGTTCATTATTCACCCATATAGGAGGAGGCCATTTCCTAAGGGTGGTGTATGAAGGCTTGAGCAAGGAGACATGGAACACTGGGTGTATGCGTAGTGTTTTAGGTAGAGTTAACATCATGGTAACTGGATTAATGCACCTTTTGATTTTATACAGACCTATTTATTTAGGATTAAAAATACTACATTTCCAAAATCCAAGATTTTTGGTGGATAACCAGACAAAAGACCCTGGTTTATAGTCAGGACAAGGTCTACGGTGTTTGTCAGCTTGACTCTTATACCTTGTCTTGGCCGCCTTAAGGTGTTTCCTAATGTCTTTGATGGCCTTCTGTATGTGTATCACCCTCTGATTAACATCTGGAATATTGGTGTTTACTCTGGGATGTAGGAAGGGGACCATCCTATGGTGAAAACCATAGTTACTGTAAAAGGGAGCCATTGAAGCAGATTGGTGTTGAGCACTATTGTATGCCATCTCAGCTACCCATAACAAGTCAACCCATGAGTTGGTGCTTTCTTCCAAATAACACCTTAGACACTGTTTTAGAGTTTGGTTGTGGCGCTCAGTTTGTCTGTCGGACTGGGGATGGAAACTGGTGGATTTTGCGGAGGCCATATCTAAAGCCTTGCACCAAGTTGTCCAGAACTGAGCGGTGAATTGAGATCCCCTGTCTGAAACTATAGTTCTTGGTAGTTCATGTATACTTGCAATATGAACCAGAAGCAAATGGGCCAATTGTCCTGCAGTAGGAACATTAATACAGGCTATAAAATGTCCCATTATCGTTAGACTGTCAACTACTACTAGGATAGCTGAAAACCCTTTGTCTTTGGGTAGATCAACAATAAAATCCACGGAAATGGTTTCCCACGGTTCTTCAGGTGTGGGCAGAGGTCGTAATAACCCAACTTGTTTTCCATGATCAGTCTTGGATTGGATACAAGTTGTACAATTGAGAACGGCTTGCTGGACATCTTTGTGTACTGAGGGCACCAGAGGTTCCTTAACACTCAGTTTAAGGTTTTTTCCACCCCATTGTGTCCTGCACTGGGTATATGGTAACACCACTGGATTACCTCCTGTTATCTTTGCTTTTGTGGGGACTAATAACTGGTTGTGACACATAGGTAGTCCTTGTATTATTTTCCATTGGTTGTGCCCTTTCAGCCATTCTTTCCAATAGGGTTTTTTGATCGCTTCTTTTATTTTGTGGGGAAACGCTTCTGTTTGAACAACTCCAATGACCTGAACAGGTTTCAAAATGGAGTGTATTTCTTTCTCTTTTTCAATCTGTACTGAATCCTGGCTTGAGAGGACATCAGCCTTTTTATTCTCCGATCCCAGTCGATAGGTGACCACAAAATTATATTCCCCAAAGAACAGAATCCATCTCAGTTGTCTTGGGGATAACGTACTCATAGACCTCATAAACTGTAGGTTGCGATGGTCAGAATACACTGTGACCATGTGTTGCGCACCTAGCAAGTAGTGACTCCATGCTTCAAATGCCCTCTTAATCGCTAATAACTCTTTTTCAGCAACTTTGTAGTTGCATTCTGCTTCATTTAGTTTATGGGACATGTATGCAACCGGATGTATTTGACCGGAGGTTTGGTTCCTTTGAGATAGGATAGCCCCTAAGGCTACGCCAGAGGCGTCAGCTTCTACAATGAAAGGTCTTTTTGGATCAGGATGAGCCAGTATGGGAGCGGATGTGAATGCTTCCTTGGGATGCTCAAATGCCTGTTCGGCTTCAACCGACCATTGAAAGGCTGTGTTCTTTCTCAGGCGTTTGGTGATGGGAGACACTACCTTGGAGAACTGATGTATAAATCGCCTGTAGAAATTGGCGAAGCCAATGAAACACTGTACTTCTCGCACCAAGGAAGGGGAGACCCATTCTTTTACGGCCTGGACCTTGTGTGTCGCCATTTCTTGTCCATTTGGTGTTCATATAACACCCAAGAATTCCACTTCCTGTACATGAAATATACATTTGCTGATCTTACAGTACAACCCATTGTTGCGTAATGCTTGAAGCACAGACTTGACATGTTGGCGATGTATGTGTTCATCAGCAGAAAAAATCAAAATTTCATCTATAAATACCACGGCAAAGACATCCAGGAATTCCCTGAGGATGTCGCATAAAAAGAACTGAAAGGCCGCAGGGGCATTACAAAGCCCAAAGAGCATCACATCGTACTCGAAAAGACCATACCTGATACGGAAGGCCGTCTTCCACTTATCGCCCTCTCTCATGCGGACTAAATGGTATGCCTCTTTGAGGTCCAAATGGGTAAATATCTTGGCTTCTCTCACCTGATCAAGAAGAACAGGGATCAAAGGTAGTAGGTATCAATTTTTTATCAAGACAGAGTTGAGAGCTCAAAAGTTAATTAGCGTTCTGAGTTCGCCGTTTGCGTTGGGCATGAAAAATAAAGGTGATGCTGCAGGGGATTTGGAAGGTTTGATAAATCCATTTAACAAATATCTATCCAGATATAGCCTGAGGTGTTGGCTTTCGGGCTCAGTGAGAGCATAGATTTGCCCACATGGTATTCTCGCCCCTGGGACAAGGTCGATTTGGCAGCCATACGATCTGTGAGGTGGTAGCACCTCTGCCTGGCTCTCATAAAAGACATCCTGAAACTCATGATAACAAGAAAAAAATGTAATATCTTGTTCTGCAGCAGTGGCTATGGTATATTTGTTGGCTAACGTCGTGACTGACAACGGCAGGGCGATTCCACAATTCTCTTTACACCAGGAGGAATCGAAGGTCAGGGTTCCAGAAACCCAATCTACACTAGCGTTGTGTTTAACTAACCATGGCAACCCCAATATGATTCCGTATTGGGGAGCCTTGATAACATTGAATCTAATCTCTTCCTTATGAAGACCATCACACACTACTTCTAGGCTTTGTGTATGAAAACAAATGGGACCTGAAACTAAGTCCCTTCCGTCAACCGTACATACTTTTTCAGGTTTCTCTTTTCTTTCTAGCATAACCTGTAACTCTATAGATGTATGCTCATCCATAAAAAGGCCTGTAGCCCCAGAATCAGTCATGGCCTTTGTTTCCTTCCACCCTGTGTTTTTAAGTATGGAAAGAGGTAGAAAGAAATGTTCGTGAGTGGTTGGTTTTAATTCGATTATAGAAGGGATTATGATTTTGCCCAAGAGTTCCCCTTTTTCTCTTCTTGAGCACTTCAGTTTCCCGCCTTTTTCTCAGTAACATCTGATATAGATTTGTTAAATCCTGCTCTAAACTTAGGTTTCACCATTCAGTCTTTAAGAAAATGGCCCTTTCGCCCGCAATATAGACACAGGCCATTCTTTCTTCTCTGTTCTCTCTCTTCTACAGATCACGAGGCTCGTACCGTACCTATTTCCATGGGTTCAGGTAGAGTAGAGGTACTACCTTTGGATACTCTGCCTTTTTCTCCTCTGATGTATGTTTTTTCTGTTCTACGTTTATCACCTCTTCGTTCGATTAAACAGTGATTAAATCGCAACGTAATATAAATTAAATCTGTGCAATTGGAAGGTTGGGGGTCTATTTGGGCCAGGACAGCCTTAAATTCGTCCTTCAGTCCTTGGTAAATAAGGGCAGCTCTTTTTTGTTCAGGCCATTGAGTTTCAGCGATTAGCCTTTGGAAGGAATTAATATACACCACTAAGTCTTGTGACCCCTGTTTCCAATAATTCCCTATGGGCTGATAGAGTAGTGGCTCCTCTGTCAAATACCTTTTCGAATTCGACCTGGAAATCATCCCAATCATATAATATCTGGTCGTCCATCTTTACCAATGGTGGTGCCCATAAGGTTGCGTCACCTGCCAAGTATGATATCATAAACGCAACCCTGGCCTGATTAGTAGAGAAGGCTCGGGGACGGCAATTAAAGTGTAACAAAACTTGTGTCAAAAAGACCTGCACCTTGTTAACATTTCCATAATATCGTTCTTGTGGGGCTAACGGAATTGGTGTCGGAATCTCTATTAATATAGGGGGGATCGCCTGTGCCCCTCCTCTGTTGGGCCATACACCCCCCCACCAGGGTGGGTAGTTGAGGCATCAAAAGGATTTCTTTGAAACCTGTTAAACTGATCCTGTAAGGCTGCTGTTTCAGCTCTTGAAGCTATTACTTCCTGTTGTACATTAGCTAAGGTTGATAACACGTCTTCTAAGGTGGCCATCTTTATCCCTAAATCTACCAAGAGAATGATAGATACTTGGGCAGATTATTCTGTCATCTATCAGATTTCTCCTGTTGAATCCTCGGGATCGATTTGTGGCCCAAGTGGGTCCACCCCTTGATAGCCTCAATTCTGAAAGCTATAATAGCACAGAATATTAAGGTGATCAAGTGAGGGAAGGAAAGGATGGGGGCAGCAGGGAGGGAGACCTGAAACGAGAAACAACACCTTGAACTCTGGATGATAACCACCGGCCTAAGGTATACGTAACCTTATCTCTCTTATTACCTGTAACAGAAAACAATACAGTCCTGTACAAAACAGCACACAAGGAATTGTTCTATCCTTTTCTAGCCACGGTGGTGAAAAGGTTGCTGAAATAAAGAACTAGACAGTGAATATATATGTACGTTTGATATAGGCACATGCACCTGAGTTTGTAACACCATCAAGGACACATACACACAATACCCACCAACATAACAAAGATACCAAGTATCACAGGGGATGAATCCTAGTAAGACCTCATGACCTCCTGTTAGGAAACAGCAATAAACAAAACAAAAACAGGAGCTGCAAATGTATATGAATCTTTCGATTGCTCTCTTCATGTGCAATGACCAATAATACTTCTTATCCGGTCAAACAATCCCAATTAGCAAGTTTTCTCCAAAGGCAAATACTAACAATGAAATGAAATTGTTTTTTTCAAAAGGCACTCCCTGAATTATTGTGGGTAGAGGCAGCATAAGAACTTCCATAGAATAAATACCCAATCAAGTTCTGGTACTCAGAATTGAAGTTCGGCCCAAAGTTAATTTTGCAGACTGATCAAGTTAACTCATCTCAGCATTTAAATCCCACCACCTTACCGCATCAGAAGACGCTGTTTCTTCACAGCGTATCTCTACAGCGATCCTGAAGCAAAATAATCTGCCTCGATCTCAACCCGGAAGCCTTTTTTAAGAGTTTTCGGGTTGATGTCTTCACGCATGTTCCTCCTGGTGGAACGCGGAGGTGCACCATAGGAGTCCTCCTCCCTGAGCGCAGCACCACTAATGACAGTGCCTCTCGCCAGAACGCAGGTAAGAACGGAGGGTAGCCCGAGTCACACATATGGAAGCGTTACTCTCGGCACCCCCCGCGGCACCCTCGGTAGCTGTAACAGTGGATGAAGGGCTGCGTGTGGACGCATTTCTCAAGCAATTTAGCTAGAGTCATGATGCTGGTGTTGGGCCGGAAGTTGTTAAGATCAGCTAAGTCGGTATTAGGCTTCTTAGGGATGGGAGAGACTTGACCAATCTTGAGGCAGTCAGGGATCCTTCCCTGCAAGAGAGATTCTTGAGTGATCCAGGACCACAGAGGGAGAATGGCCGAATTGAGATCATTATAAAACTTGGCTGGCAGTGGATCGCTGAAATGATTGGAAGGTTTTAAGGATGCCAGAGAATGGAGCAGCTCCGTGTCATCTAGAAGAAGAAAATTATTCCAAGATGTGTTGTGTTTGGGAGCACAACCTATGTAGTAGGGCGGTGCAGTCTCTACCAATGATTTCGTAGGTTCCTCTGATGATGCGAGGGAGTTCAGAGGCCGCAAGATTAGAGTGACAGGTTGCAGCTCCAGTTCAATTTTTCTTGCCTTTTCAGAGAAGTGTGCTGAGAAGTCCTCCCCACTGGGAAGGGAGGTCCTGGGTGCTAAGATATGGTTGGCTGACTGGTTAGCTTGTTGCTTGATGATTTCAAAGTGTTTAATGGATCTGTTTCTAGGGCAATTAAGCTGAGCCCTGAAATGGTCGGTTTTAGCATTGTGAATGTGTTTGTTGTAAGTGCTTCTAATCCTCCTTAACTATTTGAGGCTTGTAGTGGAGGGAGAGTTTCTCCAAAGCCTCTCTAAAAGCCCAAGTTTGCTATGCTCATCATTTACGGAGCCATTGAACCAAGGTTTGGATTGTTCGATCGTAATTCTTTTAAGTTGCTTCGGTGCAATAGTGTCAAAGATAATAGCCATAGAGTTAATGTAATGATCAGAAATATTGTCCAGGTTGGTCATGTTAGGGGGTGGCTGAAGCCTATTCTTGCTGATGGATGTTAGATCATTAATGTTGATGTTTCTCAGATTGCGAGTTGGTTGTTTGGCTTTAAGAGGGTGGCCCTGTCTGGGTGTGATCTTTTCCAGGATGTGGAAGGAAATTTGATGATGATCCGACCAGTCACAGGGTAAAATGCCACCCAATTGTATGATATTGTCTTTAGCTATGATAAGGTTGAGGATGGCGCCCTTGTTGTGGGTAGGGCCCTTGCAGACCTGTGTGAAATTGAGATCGGAGAGGAGAACCTTAAAGGAGCAAACTAAAGGATCATTTGTGTCATTCCAATGAAGGTTAAAGTCTCCGAGAAAGATATGGCTGAGTTGGTCCGAGCTAATGGCCTCCATGATTTGCTCGATGAAGAGCATATTATCACCTGGTGGGTGATAAATTGTGTGGAGCACACAGACAATCTAGCCATTATTCCAGATTTCGGTGACAAGTTGCTCACAAGAGGATATCAAAGCATTTTGAGATTGTTTCAAAATTAGACTGAAGTGATGAATGCAAGCAATGCTCCCCACCCCAGTTTTAACAAGTCGGTTGCATCTGATAATGGCAAAATCAGGAGGGATTAAGATGCCGAGAACAGGGGAGGAGGCGTTAGTGAGCCAGGTTCCAGTAAGAATCAAGAGGTCCACATTTTGTGAAATGCTGAGTTCAGAAATATCTGCTGCATGTTTCACTGCAGATCTTCAGTTGAGAAGCATCAATTTGATGTGAGGGTTGGTAGTGACCGCTTCAAGGGGAGAAGTGGTGATCTGAAGTAAGTTATCCCTATTAACAGATCTAAAGTTGACACTAGGTTCTCTGTCAGGGTCAGAGGTGATAGTTGGGATGTTGATGGTTGAGTTAGAGGAGACACCCCCCGAGCCATTGTACGAAAGAAGAAGAGCAAGAGTGTAATTAACCGTCAACTAAGGCTGAAACCTACGGGGCCAAGAATAGTGGTTAGGAAGAGACCTAGATCTCCAGCTAGGGCTAGGTGGGAAGATGATAGAGGACATTTCTCCCCACAGTGATTAATTCTTAGTGGAATGGGTGATCAGTCCCCCAGGAGGGATAAAGATTCCAAAGCTGCTCCATCTTCATGGAGAGCTGTAAAAGGGTATGCAGAATATCTTTGACAGCAAGGAGATCCTGATTAAGGTCAGCCATCTTCTCTTCAAGGTAAGGGAGGTTATCGCCATCAGTGGAAAGACTAAAATGAGAAAATGGGTGGGACTCTTTAGTAATAGGGGTGTTGGATGGCAAAGTATGTCCCTCACAACAGTTACAGAGGGAGATAGAGTCCCGCTTGAGAATGGTCTCGACATCCCAAGAGGGAGGAGGATTAGCATGGGAGGGAATAGGACTCGGTGCAGGCATACACAGAGAAATCCTAGAGTAGGATTAGTTATGGGCAAGGTGGAGTTGTCTAATGCGAAGGGGGATACACAAAGGGAGGAGAAAGGAATGTGTGGGTAAAAGGGAAAAGCACTGGGGCCAGCAGCTAGATGCAAGGCAGTCGAGTTGGTAATACAGGAGTCAAGGGGTAGATTATCAGGGTTGTCAGGGTTAGTTATGTGAGTGTTACACTCCTCTTCCATGCGGTGGGAAATAACAGAATGGTTAATAGGTAAAGAGGGGGAAGCGGAATTGGGGGAAAAAGAGGTAAAGGGAACAGAAGGTGCAGTTATTGTGGGTAGACTGATATGATGATGACTGACCGGATTCAAGTTATTAAGTGTATTTTTAATCTTCATAAATATTCTGTCTAAGTGCTTGAGATTCAGGTCAGAGGTTTGAATGAGGATGTTACCATTATTGTATAGGGAAATGGTCAGATCTACCTTAAGGGCAGGAAAGGGTAGTGTGATTATACGGAAACCGTGTGGGGTTTTACAAAGTGGTTTGGAACAAAGCGCAGAAGTTAGAGCCTTTCTCCACTGGGCTCTTCTGTTAGTGTAGAAGATAAGGTCTGTCACCACAGTACCCTTAGATGTGGAAAATAAGTGTCCGAGATATGCGTTTCTGGACATAGTTTGAGGAGATTGAGTTTGAAGGTCTTTGACAGGTTGGGGGAGTAGATAATATTAAATGAATTCACTCCTACCTGAGCAAGAAAATGTGAGGAACTAGTGGTGAGTTGAGCCATGATGAGGGTAGCGATCAGATTAAAGGTAGTAAGGTAGTCCAATTATAGGGGAGCAATATTCCGGGTTCAAAGAGCGGTAGATCAAAGATCCCTCCAGCACTAGCTATGTGTTAAGAGGACATTCACGAGTAGTGTGAAAATGTCTCTTTAAAGGATATCAACAACAGTCACTAAAGAAGATGACACCAGAGGGAAGTGAGCGGTATCAGCTAAAGCTGCAAACAGAACAAGGTTACAATACCAATTCCTGACAGCCATAGTCTAGACAGCTGCGATGGAGAAAGTTGGTGTGCTAAGAACATGCAGGAACGTACTACACTGATGACAAGAGAGTCATAATAAAAATAAATAAAAAATAAAATAAAAAGATTTGTTGCAGCAAGGCTATTCCAAGATGGCCAGTGTAAGGGTGAAGCAGGGTGGAGGTCCTACCTTTCTTTCCCTGCCACAACTATTTGTGTTTGAGTCGAGAATCCATTGACTCTTACAAGCACAGCTGGTCTCACTCCCGGTGTTACTAGGGGGACAATGGCTTGTCAGTTAGTGATCCACAATGCGAACCAACAGAGTTTGCTGCCCTAAGATCCCGTGATCAGGGCTCCACCACGCTCATCATAAAAAGTCCTCTCCTCTGTTCAGCAACCATAAGGAGGAGGAGTCAGGCAGAAACAGAGCAATCAGCAAACCCGGCTTAGCCTCCGATCTGCAGGAGTAAACCAGTACTCCACGGCTCCGGCCCGCTACTCTAGTGGGGGCTGTAGCCTCCTTGCCCCATGGCGCGAACCTAGCAAAAGCAGGGGTCCACCATACTACACCATCAGGGGAAGTTACCTCAGAAACTTCTGGCGTGGGCCCGAGCACAATACTAGTAGACCTGGGAATGCATCAGAATCTTTTGCCTCCCCAGAGGAGGCATAATGAGGAGAAGTATATTTATTTCTCCTTGTTTCTTTTTTCCTCTTTCTATGTGTGCTGCATTCTGCAGCACATACTGAAAGAAGAACAAGCCTCAGAGGATTGTTTTTGTGCAGAAAGGTGTCCCATCCTGTACAAAAACATCCTGCCTGTAAGGAAGGCACCCTTGTACCATGTTGCAAGGGTGCCTGTGTTGGCACTAGGCAGCAGTTTGTGCACCAATGCAGGGAGAGAGCAGGAATGTGGCATATCTTGATAGATATGGTACATTCCTGCCCTCTCCCTTTCATGCTGAGTAGCGCAGAAAGGTGTCTTGCTGCATTGCATTGCATGACATGTTGGTAAATATGCCCCCCTCATGTCCACCTACACCCCATGAAATGCTAATGATCTCTACGCTAAAATGCAAAGGTGTGAAGTAATTGCTGAGGGCTGGTGTGTAAACAGGTTTGAACCAAATCTGGAAGCAAAGACTCCCATTGGACTGTGCAACTCATCCATCAGATTGCTTCCTATTATTATTGATTCACTGTGCTTTTTCAATTTCCTGTCCACCAAGGAACCATGTGTCTTGGTCTGGCTAATCCTCTCCCTCTCCTATGTCTGCACCCCTAGTGAAGACAAAATCCATAAATTGGATAGTTTCAGGGGAATTTGTCCACAAGAGATTTGATGAAGCCTTGTCATCAAGCTCCTGGGTCCCCAAGGAGTCCAAATATTTGTATCATATGAGAATATCTAGACTGATGGTATATCCAGCCTTGCAGTGCTGTCCTGAGGGCAGCACCCGGAAGTGTAGGTTTGCTATTTTCATACACCAGCTGTAAACCCAAACTAAATCTCCTAGAGTGCTCCAGTTCAACACATTTACACATATGAAGCTACCCCATTAGGTCATTGCACCTCCACTGGCAACATTCTTATGAAATACTGAGATGAGTGAGATTAATTGAAGCATTTAATCGATCACTTATTGCGCTGTCCACATGAGAGTCCCCAAGTGAGAGGATATGCACAAACGTGTGCCCTGAGCTCCCTTTGTGTAAGACTCAAGAGTTGCTTCACTGATGAGGCCCTTCAAGGGGGTTACTCACAATCCCATTGAGAGTGTGTGGCCTAGCAATTTGAACTGATTTGCCCAATTTGGTGTAGATCAAAGATTGATTTCCGTGTGTTTGGTCTCTTTATGTAATTGCAGTCGAGCAAAAAAAAAATCGTATTAATTGCTGTCCAGAGTAATTAAAAAGGCTTGAGATACATTTAAGCATTCAATCCTTGACATTTGTGCTAGTTAGGTGAGTCTCACTGGGTAATGGTTTCATGCTCAGCTGAGGATCTCAGGCTCTCTGTGCCACGGAACTCAATCCGTACCTCATGTATAAGCCTCAACAAGAAGGAAACCATTTTGGATTTGCTTGGGATCTATTCAGAAAGATAGGACCTTTCAGGTTGGACTTGGACAGCCTCTTTTAGTGTGGGACAAGATTTATAGGCATGCCGTTTGGTCCTGTTCATGTCTAAGACAGCAACCATTCTTTTTGAACATGTGTGTTCAGAAATAGAACATCTGAGAAACATTACTATCAATGTATTTCTTGAAAGGGTTGATGTGAGTGGTAGTGATGGGTGATTTCTCTTGATTTATATTTTTTTTGCAAGCATTTTTCCTCTTCAAATAAATGAATCCTTGCTTAAAGTATAATTAAACTATTTACAGTCGGTTTGATTCGACATGTCTGTGTGTATTATGTATGTATTATGCATTTTAAAATATTCTTTAATTGTGGTTAAACTAAATCAAGTAGACAGCACAAGGAGTGATGGATGGAATGTTTGGATTAATGCAATTACTCTGGGCCACATTCCAATCCGTTACTTTTTATTTTTTCTATATCATAGATAGCTATCAGCAAGAAACAGAACAATGTTCTCCCTGCTCTGCAAGAGACAGTTCAAACCAAAGTGTCAGGCCACGTCCCCTCTCAACTTAATTGCTGTTTGTACCGGGACCATGTGAATCCTTCCACTTATTTACGCATAACAAGTGAGTGATGAAATGTTTAAGTTAAACCAAGCCACTGGTAATTACTCTGGTCTACGCTGTATGTTTAGATCATCTGCATCGTTACAGACAAGGACCAGCCAAACAAAGCGGCCCCGATCGGCGTTTCAGGTACTCTGGACCCAATATCTCCTGACAAACGGTCAAGAGGGGATGTTATACACCGATCGGATACCAGAGGCATAATTACCTCGGAACCCAAGTACTCCCAACGGAGGGATTGTGAGTAAATCGACATTACCCACTACACTCACAGCACACTTTAGGCGGTGTGCTGATATCTACACCTCACCTGGCCTTTACTATTTTTTGAGGCCACTCACTAATTTTTGGTCCTGACGAAAGCCTCAAGAACCATCTAGAAGGCTGAAACTAGTAGACCGTATTTACAAGGGTTACCAAGGAAAATAATACTCCTTAGTAGAGATCCCGTATATATATTTTTAACTCATGTCCTGGGACCCTTCTAATAAAAAACTTTTTCTAAAAGGGCATTCCTCAGAGACATTTTTAACCCATAGTCACACCTCACATAGCACGTCACTTTCTGTTTCACTTCATATCCAGCTCCGCTGTAACTCAGGCGTCGCAGCACAGCTGGATTGCATTAGGCAATCCAGTTGGGCCCCGATGATGAAGCATGCCACCTACTAGGTAGGTGAGTGAGGGGTTTTCTTACAACAGTTGTGTACTCTCCTTTCAAGTTTCTCAACAGGTGAAGGCGTAAAACGTGCGCTTAACGTCACCTTACAAAAACTTGTCCACTTTGTTTCGCAAAAGGACCAGCTATATACACATCTGAAACAAAATATGATTGTAACTAGCGGTCGCTATATTTTAATATTCCATATTTTGATATTCCCTTCAATCAAAGTAAAAATTAATTAAGGAAAGTTTGCCGTCTTGTGTTTGAACTCTTTATATATTTCAAACGTAAAAGGCCCCTTTGGATTGTAAATCTTTCATCGTAGGACCATGATTTGGGTCAGATAAGATGTGTTTTTGTGCTCCTTTGAAACACGATTCTTTGTTCAGGTGTCACAGGCCTGTGTTGAAATCCTCTAGGTGACAGTCAGTCCGTCCCTGACTTCATTGCTTATTTTAACACCAAAAAAGGAATTTCTGTCTAGCATTACATGGCCCTTCTAAGTTCCAGAAAGGTTCTGTCTAGTCTGCTGTTATCTACCCATCTGTAGGTGGGATAAAACAGGTCATCGACCTAGAGATCTGCCCCACTTAAGAGCGCACGAACGCCATGTAACCCTGTATGGTTAGTTAATGGTGTCACACCCACCCTGGGCTCAGTCCTAGCCACATTTCCACCGCCGCAGAGAACAACTCAAGCAAAACCTTCTTGTTTCGAAATGTGCCTCAGCTGTGCCTGTGCTGTTCAGGGCTTCACTGAACCAGAATTCTGTAGGTTCTTTAATGAAACCTGGAATAGTTCCACTGATGTTGCTAATGCAAACTCTGAAAATGAGAGGCAGCTCACACATTTGTGGCACACACATCGAAGGAAAAAAACATTAGATAAACTGATACGTGAGCAGGGCCAGACTGGGGAACCAAAGCAGTCCTGATAAAAATGCTCAAAACATCCCCACTCTGTACCTCTCCTCACTCTCCACCCATCCATCCATTTTCTCTGTGTCTTCTTCTGTCCTCTCTCTTCTCCTTCTTTGATCTTTCTCTCTCTCGCTCCATACCTCTCACCCCCTCCCCTCATGTCCTCTCTCTCTTGAAGCCCCCTTGCGCCTGCCACACTTTATCTCTCGGAGCTGGGAAAGGGACAGAGGCACCTAGGGTGGCCCTACACTTTCAAAACTAGCCTCCCGGGGCTCCAGCCCACCAGGGAACTGCCCAGTGGACTAAAAAGCCTGTCCGGCCCTGCCCTTTTGTCTCCTGCAAAATGTAGTTTTCCCCGTCTCAATTGTAATTTTACAGTGACAGAATAAAACAGCTGTTTGTGGAAATATAAATGGCCTAATAATAAGAATATATTAGCAAAATGTATATTACATGTGACTGCCCCAGAAGTTCAAGATGGTGCGTGCCCAGTAATTAAGTGAGGTGCAAAGATATTAAACAGATCAGCTTTCCCTTATTGCCATCTGATAAAAAGTGTCACAATATTCCTGTTTGACGAGTCCGAGAAAGCAAGAGCCTCCCTCTTCGATTACTGATCACTATAGGACAGCAGGGCATCTTGTTTTCATTTCTGGGCTTTTTCAAATCATAGATTTCAACACTTTTAATCAAATTAGTTTCCTTGAATTGGACCTAGACTACTGTTCCCAGAATGCATTTGGGTTCACCAATGGAAACAAGGTGTGCTGATGATATGGAGGGATCTGCAAAGCCTAGCTCCACAAAACTGCTATTGAGGTCAGAGTTGCCCACAATATACATGCACGCTAGTCTCTACGATGCTCAGCTGCGACCTTATTTTGTCTTAAACACTTTAAGAAAGATGTTGGCACCATGGTTTCTTTCTGAATGAAGCCATATATTACTTGTTTACCACGGCCTCAAGATATTTTGTGGCCTAGTGTGCAATTGATTGATTTCTGAATATGTCGGGGTGGTCTTTGTGTACTGCTTTTTTTATTTTCATTCCTCGAAGAGTGTGTCGAATGGAAATGGAGCATTTGCCTACAGAATAATTTTTGTTTAAATTTATAATTTTCTCGCGTTCATTTGGAAGTACTTTGGAACTAATTTGGAAACATGTTGAATACAAATGGAGGACTGGACGTCTCTTTGCTGGGTTTGGGGTATGGAAGCAAAAGTGTTCTAATCCCTCAGTATACCACCTGGAAAGACTATGTAATATGGATCAAACTGCTTTACTTCATTAAGCGAACTTTAAAACAACATTACTCACAGTCTAAAACTGACCTTTACAATGACTTGCAGTGGTTAAAAACTGATTGAGACCTATTTTCACTTGAAGATTTATAGTCAGTCAGGGCCACATTTCCTAATTTTTCATGTAGAGCAGTGTGGCAAACTAAATTGCTGTACTGTCTTATGTGAAAGAAGGGGGGCCTAACAGTGCTATGTCTACCAAGGTATGGTGCTGTAATTCACTCTCCCTGCACTGGTGCACTGTAGGATGCCTTGCTCAATGCACACACCATTGTACCATGGTGCAAGGGCGTGGTTGAATTCTAGCGTAGATATTGTACAGGAAGGTTACCTTTTCAGTGCAAAATGCTATGCTTAGACTTAATTTAAAACTCTTTTGAGTTTGTATGCCTGTTGAATAGTACATCACCCATAAAAAGTTGGATAAATTGGGCGAAATGAATCTTTTCTCCAACATTACTCCTTCCTCAAGGAGGCATATGTTTTGTGCAAAGCCCTATCTGCCTTTTGTGTGCATCAAAAAATAAGGGTGGTTACATTGGAAAAGTCCATATACTACCCATGAGACTGTGTGACGTCACCTCGGTATAAGGTGGCACAAATAGCATTATTTTTGGTCTGCTTTCCAGCACAAAACACGTTTTGCGCTGGAAAGTGAAGGCCAATTCTACACTTTGAGACAGTTTATGTCACTTTTGTAACATTACCCAATGGAAAGTCTTAGTAGTTCTGCCTAATTTCAAGGGGCTTGGTTAGAGGGAATATAAAGGTGTAAAATTGCAAATTCTTTAAATTATAAACTCCTTTACTATTGGATTGTTTAGCAAAATCTCTGGAAAGTTGGCCCTTGCCAGGCTTTGAACTGACCGTCTTCCCACAAGGCACTTACTGTTGCATAGGAGAGGTTTCAAGAAATATAAGGACAATGACTAGTTTAAACACCAATTTAATGGAATGTGTTCCCTTGGAAAAGTGACCATTTTCCTAGACTTTCAAGCCCTCAGTGGTGCATTCCATGACATCGATCATGCAAAGTTAATGCATGTCATGTGTCACCTCAATATCTTTATCAATCATTTAGAATCCATTTTGAGAGAAACCTCCTTTAATGTCCCATTGCTGGATTTTGCTGCCAGACAATGCTATTATCTCTGCTCATACAGAGAGCAGCCTATTCTTTCACCTAGCCGAACTTTGAGAAATTCTGTATCAAAACTTAAAATAAATGTCCTGTGTGCCAGATCTTAGTACTGGGAAGAAAAATAGTAATTGAAACACTAGATCATGTATTCTTCTCTGATTTCTGGCATCTCCTGGGATCTTTTGCAGTGGCGGCTCGCTGAGGGAGTGCTGCGGGGCGGTGGGCGGGGCAGGGGAGGAGGGTAGTAGACTCCGACATTCGGCGCAACGGAATAAGGTAAGTAAATAAATATATAAAACAATTTACCTTGCGCTCGTTGCATCGCCATCTCGGCGATGCAGCGCGTGCATGGTGAATTGTTTTATTTATATATTTACTTACCTTACTCCGTTCTGCCGTATGTCGGAGTCTACTACCCCCATCCTCCCCCTCCCCCGCCCCACCACTCCGCAGCACTCCCTCAGCGAGCCGCCACTGATCTTTTGGGTCTTTTATTCCACTGTGGCTTAACTTAGGTCATTCAGAGCCTTTTTGGTTTTTAGTTGTCTGATATCTTTTCTAGCATTTCACCCACATCTTTCTCCTTTCCAGTTTCCCTTTGTTCTTAAATCCTTATATTTGCATAAATATACCCGATATGGACTGCATTATCCTTTTGGGATCTGAACATTTCAAAGATTTAAACATAGACCCAGATTAACCAATATTTGATGCATGGAAAGGCAGCAATCAACGTTGCAGTGCAGCCTTGCATCAAAGGGAGAGAGCAAAAATGTACCATATCTACTAGCAAAAGGAATATTTTTTCTCTCCCTCAGTGCTATTGAACCTTTGACTGTGCTCAGCCAATGCACATCCCCTTGTGCCATAGTGCAAGAGTGTAGGTATTCTCTAAAACATATGATTCAAACTGGAAATGGATCCTTCCAGTACAAAAATTATACTTTACGATTTTTTTCGCTTTTCATGTGTGCCGTACAATGCAGCACACAGGCAAAATTGGGACAAGAAGGAGAATATTTCTCCTCATTACACCTGCCTTGAGTAGGCATAAGGTTTTGTCCTATTACTTACTGGTAATCTTCATTACTCGGGTCCCGTTTTCCTCGTCTCCTTCATACTAAACAAGTGAGATAATCTATCTCACCGACAGAAAAAAGAAAAGAAGGAATGCTGGTACCACCACTCCCCCTCTACTGGGAGTACATAACCGTACTCTACCCAACATTCCTCCTGAACTTCCAAGCCCCAGATGAAGTCCGAGAGGGAGGGAGGGATGCTATGAAGGGGAAGAGGACAACTGGACCCAGAGTAATGAAGATTACTGGTAAGTAATAGGACATTACCCCCAAGTCCCTCCTGTCCTCGTCCCCTTCATACTAAACAAGTGTGAATACCCAAGCAGCAACCGGCCATCATCCAACAACAAACCGACAGGACACAGAGCCATAGCACAGCCAGCGATTTATTGAAAAACAGCACACAAGAAAAAGAAAGAAGAATCAGGAGCACACAGCCCAAAGCAAACCCAAGTCAAAGTTAGCATCATCCCCAGAACATTTTGAATACGTAAATGCCTTACAAAGGTATTTGCAGAAGCCCAAGTGGCCGCCCTACAAATCTCAGAAAGGGATACCCCACAAATTTCTGCCCAAGAAGCCGCCACCCCCCTCATCGAACTTCCCTGAACCACAGGCAGAGGAGGGGAGCCCAAAAGGGAGTAAGCCAACATAATTACCTGCTTCAGCCAATGGCCAATGGAGGAAGTGGAAGCTTTGCACCCCCTGGAGGCCACCCCCAAGGAAACAAACAGGAAGTCAGACTGCCGAAAAGGATGAGTACAGTCCACATAGATCCGTAATGCATGGCAAACATCCAACAAAGCAAAGACAATATATCCCTGTGCACACAATGTAAACAATGTTTTAAACATTCATTTTGGCGCCCCTTGTGACCCACGGAGTCCGACCGTGGCAAGAAATTGTAGAGAATATGGTGGGGAGTGTCACCTCACCACTGGAACAAGTGCGCTCTTTAAACAATGAAACACTACGGTTTCTTCTCACAGTTCGACAAATTTATTGAAACGAAGAAATTTGATCAATGAATTTTGGTTCAAATCCTCATTGAACACTTAAACATCGTGTCCATAATCCATTTCTTATAGAACGAACATAGTATTCAAAATGATATATCCATCCAATGCATTTCGGGTCACAAAATTGACCCTTCTTCAGGGGTCTAAAATGAAATGAGAGAGGGACCATTTAGTTCACAACACTTAATCAGCTTTCAAAAAACTTAAATTGCCAATAAACATGTGTGTGTGATACGAGCTCAAAAATCGTCAAATAAAGGATGATAAACAGGCAAAAGACAAATCATTATGCTGACAATTCATGAGTCGAATGTTACTCTTGTGTTCTGTGATGCGGAATGTCATCGTTGGGAACAAAATCAATCATCCAACTAAAGGTTACCCCATAACTCTTAATCACACCAGCACTTGTGACACGGCTAATTGTATTTACATCATCAAATGCCCATGTGGCAAAATATATGTGGGTCAAACAGAAAGAAAAATTAAAATCCTCATCACAGAACACAAGAGTAACATTCGACTCATGAATTCGAAGTCTTCTGTAGCCAACCACTGGATTGAGGCCAAACATCAAATTTCCCAACTTCGCTTCACCATCATTGAAACGATCACACAACGCCGAGACCTGGATCCCCATAAACAAAGACTGCAAGCAGAATACTTTTGGATCAAAAAACTGAATAGTTCCCATCCGCATGGGATGAATGATCGCATTGAACTATCATGTTTTTTATAAAATGACATTGGTAATGAGGAAGATTCTGGCCTGAACACTTTGATTTAATCTTTGTTGTCAGCATAATGATTTGTCTTTTGCCTTGACTTTATACCACAGCATGCATAACGGAACTTGCTTATTTTTTATTCTATTTTTCACTTTTTATCATTTCTTCATTCTTCATTCTCCCTACTCTTTTTTCCATTCTTTATTTAATCCACTACGGCGACATTTGCCGCAGTTCATCCTCTCGCGATCATGTGACATTGACGTTCGCTAAAGATACATTCTCATTGGCTCTTCATCCACACGTCATTATCACGCTCTTCCTCCCACATCAGGTGACCATGATGTCATGAAACCATTAGACCTATTATATTCCCCGTTAGATACGCCAGCGCGAAATTCAACGCTGACCGCAGCATCTCCACGGCAATCGAGACCCGCCGGTCCACAGTAAGTGTAACTCTAGGGTTAGAAGCGCACTATATCTATTTATATTTCCCACATTTTAAATCATGCTTCACTTCGCGCCCACTCCTGCGCTGCTTGCATTATGTTATTTAAGACTGTTCCCCCACACGCTATTGTGCACTGCTCAATATTGTTCATTCCTTTTCGACTCCGTTACGGTATTGCTTTGGTATCATCTCCCATTCACTTCAACCAAAATGTGCATGTACTGTATTTTTCATTTATTATGCGATTTATGTACCTGTTTATCATCCTTTATTTGACGATTTTTGAGCTCGTATCACACACACATGTTTATTGGCAATTTAAGTTTTTTGAAAGCTGATTAAGTGTTGTGAACTAAATGGTCCCTCTCTCATTTCATTTTAGACCCCTGAAGAAGGGTCAATTTTGTGACCCGAAATGCATTGGGTGGATATATCATTTTGAATACTATGTTCGTTCTATAAGAAATGGATTATGGACACGATGTTTAAGTGTTCAATGAGGATTTGAACCAAAATTCATTGATCAAATTTCTTCGTTTCAATAAATTTGTCGAACTGTGAGAAGAAACCGTAGTGTTTCATTGTTTAAAGAGCGCACTTGTTCCAGTGGTGAGGTGACACTCCCCACCATATTCTCTACAAAACATCCAACAAATACCAAGAAAGATCACCTTCATCCACCTGCTCCACACACAAAGCAGGCAAGACCAGCTCCTGAGATCAATGGAACTGGGACCGAAATTTGGGAGCAAAGGACAAATCCAAACAAAGAACCACGCCATTGTCAGAAAAGGAAAGAAAAGGCTCCCGAGCTATCAACACCTCTAACTCCCCAAGGCACCTAGCCGAAGAAACAGCCACCAAAAAAACAACCTTGAAAGTGACAAACTTCAGATAAATGTCTGCCAAAGGCTCAAAAGGCGCAGCCACCAAAAACTTCAACACCAAAGGGAGATCCCAAAGAGGAAAAAAAGGCCGAACCATGGGACACGAAATGGAAAAACTAGGCAACAAACGAGAAACCAAGTCATCAACATCAGGCAAATTCCCCCAAGGGGAACGGAAAGCCCGAATAGCCGCCCACTGTGTCTGCAAAGTGGAGACAGACAGACCCTTCTTAAACCTCTCCCAGAGAAACTGAAGAACATCAGTCAAGGGACAGACCAAAGGAGATAACGTCAGACCCAGACACCAACGTTCAAAGTTACCCCAGTGACGACCATAGTACTTAAGAGTAGACGGCTTCTGGGACTGCTGAATTGCCAAAGCTAAATGCTCGCTCGTGGATACCCCTATTCCTCCACTCCTGCCTCTCAACCTCCAGACCGACAGACGAAGCCACCAGAGGGACAACATCGGAGCGGACCGCAAGGGAGCCGGAGGGAATGGGAAGAACCAAGGACCCTGAACAGCCAACAACTTCAGAGTGGGAAACCACGACCGGCGGGGCCAGAAGGGCACCACCACCACACCCTCCCAACCCTCCATCACCCACGAAGACAGAAACCGAGGGATCAGAGCAATGGGAGGAAAGGCATACAGCAGCTGAGATGGCCAAGGGAGGGTCAAAGCATCCACCCCCAAGACCCCGCCTGAGGGACTCAGGAGCAAAAGCCAGGAAGCTGAGCAGTGAGCCGGGAAGCAAAGAGGTCGAGATAAGGAAGATCAAACCTCACGCACACCAGATGAAAGGCCACCAGAGTCAAAGCCAACTCCTGGGAGGTGGGAAAGTAACAATTGAGGACATCTGCCACCCCATTGACTACTCCCCAGATATGAACAGCCGCCAGAGACAAGAGGTGCCCCTCCGCCCAGCAAAACAACGGGGACACCACAGCGTTCAGGGACCTGGTACCCCCTTGGTGATTTAAGTAGGCCACCGTCACCATGTTGTCCAAACGAACCAGCACATTGCGGTTCAACAGTTGACTCCAAAACCCCATGACTGCCTGGAACACAGCAGACAACTCTTGTCAAATCAAAGACCGGTGACTCTCCAGAAGGGACCAACGACCCTGAAGAAAGTCCGACCCCAAAGTCGCCCCCACCCCATCGCACTGGCTTCCGTTGTGAGGACAACTGAAGGGGAGGACTGCAGAGACAGACCCCTGGTGAGATTGTCCGACACCGTCCACCAGCATAGAGCAGGGAGGATCGAGAGAGACACAGGAACCAAGAGGGACAAATTGTGAGACAATGGATCCCACCGAGCCAACAGGAAGGACCAAAGAGGATGCAGATGGAAATGCACCCAAGGAACGGTGAACACCGTAGCCGCCATCAGCCCAGAAGGCGCAACCAGAGACGGACCGAAAAGTAACAACCCACCAGAAAATGACGAGCAAGGGAGCACAAGGTCACTGCCTGAGACAGCATCAGGAAAACCCAATTCAGATCGGTGCAGAAACGAGCCCCTATGAATGTCTAGTCCTGGGAAGGCACTAGTTGACACTTGGGGAGATTCAACAGAAACCCATGGGCCCCTAACGCTGAACACACCACCTCCTGATCCCTCAACAACTAATCCTTGAGAGGAGCATGAAGGAGCCAATCGTCCAGGTAAGGGTAAATCAGAACATCCTGAGGATGAAACAAAGCCACCAACGCTGCCACAACCTTGGTGAACACCCTGGGGGCCGACCAAAGGCCAAACATCAGGACCTGAAACTGATAATGCCTCCCCTTAAGACAAAACCTCAGATACTGACGAGACAGGGGGTGAACCGGGACATGATAATAGGCGTCCTGAAGGTCCAGGGTGCACATGAAATGACCCGGGAGAACCAGGGGAATCACCTGTTGGAGAGTCTCCATCTTGAATGGCAGATGCAAAACAAATTTGTTCAGGGCCTTCAAATCCAGGACAAGACAGAACCCCCTGTCACCTTGGGGACCAGGAAAATTATAGACTAAAAAATCTGGCCCCTCCACACAGGAGGAAGCTCCTGCACCGCCCCCTTGTCCAGCAGAGCCCTGATACCCAGACACAGCTCAGACCTCTTGGACTGACAAGACGGCCAGGGAGTCTGACAGACCCCAGGGTTCGGAGGAGGATCCGAATATTCGATGAGGTACCCCATCTTCACAATGTCCAGCACCCACAAATCGGAACAGGAGTTCATCCAGGCTGGAAGAAAGAACCGAAGCCGACCTCTGACCAAAGATCCGGCACCAGTCGCCCGATAACCAGGAACAAGGCTTCGCAGGAGGAGACTTCGCTTTCTTGTCCCAATCTTTACCATACTGAATCCGCCCCCTACCAAGAGAAAACTGCCTGCAAGAGGGAGGATGTAAGAAGGACTTGGGCTTTGAAGAAACTGCCACAGAGGAAGACTGCTTGAACGAGGACTAATTCTTCTTTTCCTTAACAAGACGATGCAGTTTGCCCTCCAACTCTTCCCCAAACATCATGGTACCCTGAAAGGGCAACCGCAGGGCAGAACACTTCTGGGCCAAATCCGTTTTCCAGTCCTTCAAAACCAAATTGCGGCGAGCCGCCACACAAGCCCCGCCAGAAAGGGCCGAGGCTCTCACCAGGTCGAAGGAAACATCAGATAGGAACTCCACCTGCCACTCAATATGTTCCAGATGCCCCGAACAGTCAGTAGAATCATCCATAGACCCATACAGGGACTTGATATCCAAAATGAGTCACTCAGCCACATAAGTCCCATAAATGCCAGCCCGGAGTGCCAGATGGGAATTAGAATAGACCTTCCACAGGGAAGTGTCCACTTTCTTGTCCATGGGATCCCTGACCACCGCCTCCTCAGCCAAGGAAGTACGACCCACCAGACTGGCCACAAAAGAATCAATGGGACTGGAGTCAGGCAAGTCTTTGGCCATATCCTGAAGAGGATAGAGTGTCACCATGAAACGTGGAAGCATAATACGAACAGGGTCCTTCCATACCCTGTTAAGCACCTCCCGGATATATGGATGGACCGGAACATTAACCGCAGCAGTGCTTTGAAACTGGCGAAGCAAGGAACCCCCAGAAGTGCTCGGGCATCATCGCAAGGAAACCCCATATTTGACTTCACATGCTTCAACAAGTCAGGCAACATCTCCTTGTCAATGTACTTGCCCTTCAGTTCATCACCCCCGAACAACTCATCCTCAGAAGCAGAAGAAGGCGACGGCAGAGCCCAACCAGAGCTCTTGGGTCTAGATGCACCACCCATCTCCAGCAATGTCTCCTTAATTAGTCATTTAATCTGGGCCTCACTCCCCTCCTTACGCCATCTGGAGCGTGCAGAAGAGGGCAAAGAAGAAGAAACAGATGAAAAAGAGGAGGAAACGTCAATGTGCCTGCTTTTCCTGGCATGCTTACCCATGGCAAAGGAGCAATAGAACAGGGCAGGACCGCAGGGCAGTCAATATAGTAAACTGACCCAGACAGGTAATACGTAGAATAGACAGAAATATTAACTCCAGCAGTGTGCCACAGACAGAGAAGCCCGATCTGCAGTGCTCCATTGAGAACCCCGGGCACACTAAGTAGCAGGCAGACCCCAGAATGAGGGTAAATCACAGGAGCCCCTAGACCACGGGACACAAAGCGGGCCGACCCAAGGCAGGGTCTGCAAAGCAGCACAATACAACGGTAACCCCCAGAACTGCAGAACATCAGGCAAAACCAAGCAGCAAGCGGAAATAGCAGGAATGGAAAAAAGAAACCGCTTTGGGGTACTCACATAAGGGCCGGCAAGCACCCCATGCCACTGCCGGCAGCCGTCTGTGAAGAACCGCCTGACTTCCTGCCCCAAACCCAGGAAGTCAGGCCAAACGCTGGAAGGAAGCGCCCCAGTCACCCGAGGGCAGCCGGCAGTCCGAAAGCATCAAACAGGAACTGTCGGGCCCCAGGCAACCTGGAGGTGCGGCGAAGACTCCCTCAGTAGCTGGAATCCGTGGAAGACCTAAAGATGACATCCACCCGAAAACAAGAACTGCCTCAGGAGCCAGCAGGACACCCTCCAAGCCCGGCAGGGAGGGAGTCCTGGAAGACCAGCTATACACCCGCCGTCCAGCAGCAGGTAAGCCCCAGGAGCCTCCAGGCTCCTGGACCCTTCATACTGTTGGAAGACAAAAAACAGAACAGGAGGAATGTTGGGTAGAGTACAGTTATGTACTCCCAGTAGGGAGGGATGGGTGGTACTGGGGATGGGTGGTACCAGCATTCCTTCTTTTCTTTTTTCAGACCGTGTGATAGATTATCACACTTGTTTAGTATGAAGGGGATGAGGACAGGAGGGAACTGGGGGTAATGGCCCATATACCTGTCTGCAAATGTTAGTAGATAGCAATTTGTGTAAAAACATGGCTGGTTGCATGGAATCCCACTTTCTTGCACAGTATTACAAAATAGCACCTAACACAATTTTGAGTTACTTTATGAACAGTGGCTTAACAAAGGCCCCCACAATGCGCTGGCCTCCAAGCTCCAGGGGCCCTCTCAGGGCAGTACCCTGGCATGAGAGCTCCAGAGTAAGTCTGGAAGGGGGGCCCCTCCATACACTTTGCAGGGGGGCCCACTCTACTCTCATTACACCACTGTTTATGGAACTTTCCAAAGCAAATACTGGTTTGCATTGAACACTAAATATCACTTTTGTGATGCAAACCCGGTGCAAAGCATTAGCAATCTGGGCCCTAGGATGTTTTGCTCTTTGCTGATTATGTACATGAAATTGGATCTTAGTCACGATTTATCCCAGAGGTACTTAATGTTGCATGTTGCATCGTGTTTATGTTTGTCCAGGCAAAGGTGAAAACAACCTTTTTTTGATTAAATGAATCAAAAAACATTTCTAACTTATTGGTTACGATTTTTTATCGAAATAGTATTATATTCTTGAATTTCTCTCTAAACTTGTGATCCTCCTTATCTGTTAGGAAAGTTACAAGGGAACGTTTTTGATTAGTTTCTGAACTTGTGTAAAAGTCTTTCACTATGTTATACCACACTAAGGTCATATGTTCCATATATTTCAGAAAAAAGGTATTCTGCATTTTTATCATCTGGATATCACTGCCCTTTATCTGTTAATTCAGTATCCCACATTGTTGGTGATGCGAATTCTTAATTAATTGATGCCTTTCCACTACAGAGTTTAATGGAAAGGGTTTTATATGTTCTGTTCTATGGACTTGTCGTAAAAAGAGCATCTTCCGCAGGGTACAAGTGAAAGCTTATTTGGGCCACTTATTGTGTACTTTGCACAGAGAAGATGTTTTTCTTTTCCCACAGTACATGTTCAAAACACGTTTGACTAGGCATTTTATCGATGTGGTCGATTTGGTGTGTTGCAGTTTTTCGTCTATGTTAACAAGTGAAAACTGTGTGGCAGCACTAATGCAACAAACATCTCTCTGAAAACTAATGTGACAAAATATTTTTCAACCTTACAGTCTCATTGGCCCCTAGGGAGACCCCCTGAAATTCTAGCCAGTGGGGAGAGGGCTAATGGGGGCTAATGGGGGCTAATGATACTCTCAGTCACACAGTTGGCTGTTGAAGCAGAGCAACGCAACTGTCCCATTGTCATGGAATTACACACAATGTATCCTAGTTGTATGCCTTCATTCACTACAACGCTTTCCCTCACATCTGTCTCTCCCATAATCTTTGTAAACCCACTCCCTATATATCCTGTGCCAGTGTGTGACGTTTTTCTTGCCCTTTTAGTCCGCATCCCTGTGTCCTCACCATTACTGTTACGGGTGAATATACTAATAGCGTATATTACCTCTGAGTCTCACCTTCCAGTTCTTGGGCCATGCCAATCCTATCTGCATGTGTTCTTTGCCATGCATGCGAACCTATAGGCAGTAGACTGTTCACATTTCCATATGGTTACCAACAATGTTATCAATATAACAAAATGATGTCCAACTTTTTTACAACGCTTGTGGAACCACAGCCAGCCTGCTGTGGCCCTTCCAGCACTGGTGGGTGCTAGGCACTGGACATCAAACCTAAGATGAGGCAGTACTTTCCCATCTTTTCTTAGATGAAGATGATGATGACATTACCAAGAAATTATCACATATGCAAGATGTATGGGGTGTCACTGTGCACTTCTTACCATGTGTCTCTCTTCTATATATTAACTCTACAGATCATGACACTGGTCCTTGTCCCGGCTATTCTGGACTCCTTTCACCCTTCCAGGACCCCACGTGGAAGCATGTTGGATTTGTCCAATGCCTTCTTAATGAGAAGAACATTCATTTTGATGTGGGAAGCAGTGGGCTCTGCCATGTTTCCATAGATTCTTTTCTTTCCAATATTCAGTAAAAATTAGTCCACGTTGACATCAAAATGCAGGAACAGAGCAACATCCAGCAGTCCATAATTGAGTTATAATGGCAACTACTAGAAGAATTACAATAGTATTTAAAACAGACGACGTAATGACCTTTTGTAGCTGTTAAGAACATTTGAAGAAGTTTATTTCGGCGTTAGATAAAGCAGCCATGTTACCAGCTGCGGCTGCAAGGCTTTGAAGATCTTGACAGTAGAGACAAAGCACAAAGCGACTTGTTCGAGCTTGACTTTCATTTGGGGATGTGATGACATGTGCATGGGTGTTACATTGCCTATATCCTCGGATTTTAAAACATTGAAAACCTGTGTTGATTAAACCTGTAGCAACGGTGAAAGATTTCAAATAAGCCTGATATTCTACTGAAGTGAAATCCAACTTATTCTAGAGTCTCTTGCTATTTATGCCCTGATGAAGACTTTTTTAAGGTGAAACGCGTTGGCTGCATTATTTTTGAGAGAATAAGAAAGAAGAAAAAACAATAAAGAAAAGAAACTAACACAGCAACCAAGAACTGCGACTATTATTTTACTTGTTTCTTGAACTTACAACATTCATCAATTGTTTATGTTTGCCTCTCTATTTGTATATAATTATGATTTAGGTTTGGTAAATAAGCAGCTGACCATTGAGGTGGGCAACGTGTAACTACAGTGTACTTTATGTGTGACGATTCCAGGTAGCGCGACTATTTAATCCCTGGCTGCTTCCCGTTTTTGTTCAGGCTCTGCCATGGTTTCCATGGATCATTTTCTTACCAATAGCCAGTAAAAATTTGTCGAAGTTCACAACAATATGCAGGAACAGAGCAACATCCAGCAGTCCATAATTGAGTCATAATTGCAACTTCTAGAAGACTTACAATAGGATAAAAACAGACGACGCAATGACCTTTTGTGTTCAAATAGTAGCCACAGGGTGCAGTTAACAGGCAAAGCATCTATACTAAAGGTTCTTGCTCTGCAGGTCCCCTTTCCCTACATCTCATAGGTGATTGGTTTGCCCCTGCCACCACTGATGCCCCTAACTTGCTTAGTCCAAGTTGTCATCCAAAACAAGATGAATACCAGCCTCCCTGCCTTTGTTTCCACACTACCTCACAATTTAACATGTTTACCTTGTTACATGTACTTTGCACACCACTGCACATATCAATCCATGGGTTCTTACTGAATATACCACCGAGACATTGCTGTTCGATTTTTATCACCAATGTTTCCCTGCTTTTTAGTTCCTTTGTTTAATACCAATATTTCTGGGAACACCCCCATGGTCCCCATTCCTTTAATTTTGCTCATTACCTGCGAGTGGAAACACAGCACCTCCCCAAAGATGTTTTCTTTTATTATTGCCTCACTGCAAAGAATTACAGCAAATTATACTCAGTTTGAGGTTAATATGACTAACATGAGATTCCACAGGATTGTCAAACATCAGGTAGCACACTCAGGGTGTATGCTATCCATATCTCTGAGAAACTATTCCTCAATGAAGACCAACAATATGTGATATCTCCAGCTGTGCTACCATGTAACCATGTAAAGAGTGAATCTGCATAAACTGTTCCTTGACATTGTGACCTTCTTCAAACTTGCATTTTATCAAATATTAATTGAGAAGGCTTAGTGTTTATGTTGATATCACACTATAGTTCACAATGTTCATTGACATAATGATGACATTTTGAATTTGACTTTTAGGTACAAATGAAGTGTTGAAGCCTATTAAAAGACAGATATTTATGGCTTTGCTGATGCTCATGTGCCAACAGCTGGCTATGCAGTTATGGACAGGCCACTGGGAGCTCTATCCCAGCAGTGGAGTGAGCTGCGGCGCACACCGTTCACTTCACATAGGTGAACTCCTACTGCATGTCTAGTGCCAGTATTTGGCACCTACAGAAGAGATCCTCCCACACATCAGGACTTCCTCATCTTTTGGTAGTACTCACTACAATGCATCTCTTGAAGTTATCTGGCAAGGTCTCCATTTTTGACTAATTGTCCAGCCACTCATCCACTTGTAGGACAGATGAGGACATTTGGGAAGAACCATTTCTTCAATAATCTACGTCACCTCCATCACAAAGTTGGAGGCCATGTCACAATGTGCCAGAGCCATTTTAGTCAATACGATTGTTAATATTAAAGTTCATTATTTTGTAAAGCATGTGTATGCCATAAGGTGTCTTGGCGCTGCAGTGTACATACGGGTCTTGTTGTGGCATGATGATAGCTTGTAAATAGCCAAGTTTTTAAAGCTTTCCTGAGCCTGAGCAGATTTCATTAGGATTTAAAATTTAGTGGAAGGCTATCCAATAGCCTAGCAGTGCAGGCCATGAAACTCCTACTGCCCAAATTGGTTAGTTTTAATTTGGGGAGGTTATGATTCTTGGCACATGTAGACCGAAGAGCTCTAGAGGGGGTGTGCTATTTGAGTCCATTCCTAAAATATTCAGGGCCAGCGTCATGCAGGGCCTTGTGGGCTGTACAAAGAGCCTTAAAGACAATCCGTTTCCTTGTGGGTAGCCAGTGTAGTCTATGCAAGGCCTGGGAAGCTGACTGGAATTTTGCAATCCCTAGAAGCATTCCGGTTGCTGCATTCTGGAGGGTTTGGAGTTTATTCTACAAAGATTGTTGTATATTTAAGTAGAAAGCAATACAGTAGTCAATTTAAAAACGAACTGTTGAACAACACCACTACAAATATGTTGGTAGTAACAAGTATAGATCGGAAATGGTGTTTGGGCACTTCTGGCTAATTAGGTTCTGGTGATCCATGTGTCACGTAATGCTATGCTATATAGGTCTAAACAGACAACATTATGAAAGTACACCAATGCAGATCTGAGAATAGAATGGTCTTCGACTAGATGTGAAAATCATAAGTTATACTTAATTCATATGATATTCACAAATGATTGTGACAAATATGGTTCTGTTATAAATTCAGAAATGTGCCATGTACGTGTTCACGTAGTTCCATGGCGAATAATTATGTATGATTTTATTTACAAGCCTAGTAAGCAGAAAATGTGTACTTTGTATGGACAACTATGGTCAGAGAATGCTGAGACTACTACATAGGAAAAGAGAAGTACTGTCAAATCCTTCTGAACACACTTTATAGACTTGCTTGCTACAAATGGGTAGAGGGCCCTAATTATTCTATAATATGCTCAAAAGGGAGATTATGATTACTTTAGTGGGATGCAGAATGATGTGATCACACTCTGCATTCTACATTAGCATTGTCTGCATTCCAGATTAGGGTTGGAGTTTGGTTGTTGTATATGCACACCCAATGTGGCTCTTTTTAGAGATGTACCACAACATGCAATGTTTTTTAAAAATGTGCATATATCTTCAAAAAATGCTCAATAAAATATGATTAGAGCAAGTAAACCAAAGAGGAGTTTGAAGTGTAGTAACTGTCAAGTGTCCAGAGACATGAAGTGCGCTAACTGGCAATTTCCCTGGGGTGCCTGGAGATAGTAATGCCAGCCACCATATCATGATAGAGAGTTTCTTATGCTTCAATTTCTGTACACATCCTAGACATCTTGATGGTATTTTCTCATCATGAGACATTTCTTGGTCATAGTGTAATAGCTCAAAGGCGGAAAGAGTGCTCTAGATGCCCAAAAGGGAGATACCAGTGACAGAAAGAATAGTTAAGGATGAAGAAATGAGTGGCCATAAAATTGAAAGGTGGTAATTGTCTTGCACTCAATGTTATTGCAGCACTCAACGTCCTTTTCTGCATCAGCATTAGCTGCAATCAACTGGTTTCTATGTCTGTGAACTTTTGAGTTACTGCTATTCCTTCAAAGGTGGATCCTCAGCAGCACGTTTCCTACTTCTGATTCTATGTATTGCCCTGAGGAAAGCCACACCCTTCTGCAGGGTTTCTGAGACATGGACTCTCAGAAGTGATAAAGTGCAAGAAAAGTCATCAAAGAGAACGTCTCTGAGGACTTCTTCAAAGAAAACATTCCTACTCTTGGAATACTCATCATAAACAATATGTGCAATGATTTCAGTTGCCTTTCCAGTACAGTAACATACAACTTGAGGGGTGTGGCTTCATGTATGGCTTTGTTTGTGAGACCCTAACAGGTTAAGTGTTGCCAGTCAAAGCTTCTGCAATCTTCCATGCTTTCAACAGTTGTAAGTTATGCTTGCTGTTGAGGCTAAAGCTCAAGGACCTCTACTTTATTCTGACCAAATCCAAACGTTTATTTCACTCTCTGTATTTGAGTAAGTAATTGTCTGTCAGGGTTTAAGGGATGTCCTAAGGTTTTTCATCAAATAAACAAATTGATGTACTACTTCCAGAGCTTCCCCACTTGTCAGACTTCAAACAGGGTCTGACTATGGTTGGCCAAACTCACTGTGGTGCCACAGTGGCAGTCCTGCCACTAGCACACAGGCGGTCCAACCGCCGAATTACAACTTTGTGGGTCAGAGCTCCATTGGACCACCGCAACCACAAGGGAACCATGCTCCCTGGCAGTGGTGTGGTGCTCATGGGCTCACAATATGCTGGTGGTACTGCTGTTGCACCCCCATGCATATTACAAGTTTCCTGATCACCAGCGGTCTCATGGAGGTTCTTACTCCATGAAACTGCTGGCATTCAGGAAACAAGGGGCCCCTACAGGGCCCCTCTTACCCCATGCATGTTGGTGCATGCAGGGGGGCTCATGTTGTGCCCCATGTGTGCACACACCCCCAGTTCCTGCATGGCATGGACTGCACCAGTCCATTCCATGCAGGAACTGCCTTTGATGCTCTCATTGCTGTGCCTTTTTCATGGGCAATGCTGTGGGAACTCAAAAAAACTGCCTGTTAGAAACTAAAAAAGTTATAATCTGGTGGGCGGTGCTCACACGGCTTTGGCGATCTTTGAGCGGGGGGGCTGCCCCGCTCCAAGACCGCTAGAGTCATAATTAGGCCTATAGTCACCATTTTTGTTCCTCGCTAATTTGTGCAACACAATCCGGCCAGGACAATATTGCATGCCAGTTCAGGGGAATAAAGAAGCACACAAAGTGTTAACCAGCCACCTGAAGTGTGATTTCAACAAGCCAAGGGCCATATTTATAATTTTTTCACCCAATGCAGCAAGACACCTTGCTGCCTCTGCACTGCATGAAAGGGAGAGGGTAGGAATGTGCCATATCTATCAAGATATGGCGCATTCCTGCTCTCTCCTTGGTGCAAGGTAGCCTGAGTTGCAGGCAGGATTGTTTTTGTGCAGGAAGGGACACCTTCCTGCACAAAAACAATCCTTTGAGGCTTTGAGGCTTTTTTCTAATTTTGTGTGTACTGCAGAATGCATCACATGTAGAAAGAGGAACAAATGAAGAGACATAAATATATTTCTCCTGGTTACACCTCCCCAGGGAAGGCGTACCATTTGGACACACTCCTAGGTTTACCATTCATTTTAATTCTGGGAATGCGCCACAATCTATGAATGCATGCAATGGAATACCCAAGCTCCACCCATGGAACACCTCCCTTGGGCAGAGTAACGCAAGGCAGTGACTTGCACCTCCTTTCGTTAATCCAGATTTACCAAACCACGCCGGACCATGCAAGGTGACCTTGTATGGCTTGGTAAATATAAGTCTAGGTTTTGCATTTCCCCAAAACCCCTGCATGGTACAAGGTAAACACAAAACATGTGGTAAATATGTCCCCAAATCTCAGTTTAAAGACACCTCAAGTTTGTGCATGTGTTTGATTGTATCTTAGTTAGAAGTAAAAAGTGATGGGCTTGTACAAAGGAGTTAGGAGATTCTTAGTAAATGATAGGAAGTTTGTAACATCTGGCTGTACAGTTGTTGAATAACCACAGTCTTGATAGGAGCTGAGATTTCTGAAGGCCAGTCCATTGTATACAACATATTGAGAACCTAGGCACCTTTAATGGCTTTCCCCATAATTAACTGGGATTAGATAAGAGTTTGTGGTCCATACTAGTCAAGCGAAGGTAAAACCTTCCCACTTAGAACTTTTTGGGAGGTTGAAAGACTTCATCTGGTCAAGCCTGCAAGCTGTAGCTCAGAAGCGCAGCACAATGGTGTATATATCAGTCAAGCAGTCCTGATGTGGTCTCAAGTTGCTTGGTAAACAGCTCCAAGTATTACAAAATAGATAAAGTCACAAAGACTGCATATTGTTCTGGCAGGATCGGCTTTTGTCTTAGTCAATAATTACATTTCACTAGCTTTTAGAAAAAAATCAGAAATATGATACCTGGGGACAAATGTCTCTACAATTTTAGGTCTATGTAGAGTAACCCTGGGCAAAGTACTATGCCACGCTCGAAGTTTGCGAAGTTTGCGCTACTTCGCACTACGTGAATTGCACGTAGCATAGTGCAAACACGTGTAGTGGTCATTTTTTGCTTGGTCCTCAACGTCAAGTTGGAGATCGCGAGCGCGCAAAATGACATCCCGGCGAGACTTTTTCCTCATTCGCGATCAGCAACATCAATTTGCCGATCGCGAGCATGGAAAATAAACCTCCCGGCGAGATTCTCAACACGGGGAGGTCAGGTTTCTCAGTGTGAGTGGTCACATATGCTCATGACCGCTCGCGATGAGAAACTATCCGTCCGCGTTTAGAAAGCTGCCGCTCGAGTAAAAATCTACTCGAGCGGCAGAAAACAACTGCTTGCACTGTTCAAGATGCCATTTGTAATGATTGCACAGTGCGGACAAGCATCCGGCACTCTGCAATCATCGCGAACAGCATTTCCTACAGCACTACGCAATTCTCGTAGTGCTACACGTAGCTCGTGTAGTGCAAAGTGCACTTCGTGTAGCTACGCGTAGCGCTACTACGCAAACTACGCTCAGGGTTAATGTAGAGGCCTCCCACAACGCCTCTGAAATTCCTCAACAAATAATCAGCTTCAACTTTTTATGGGATCTCCTTATAGCAGACCCACCTTCTTTTGTCCACTGCACCTTCTGAACTCTTTAGACACAAGGGCAAATGTTTCACAGTATCAGTATGGAGAACAGTAATGTTATAAATTCACTGTTTTAGTTGCAGGCTCAACCCAATGAATTCAGTGCATCTAATTCCCCTGAAGCCAGAAGGTATTGTCGATAATCAGAAAGCTCTGGTCGCTGGGTTTGACCTTCAATCACACCAAGGGTCCATTTACAATGCCTCTCGGTCCTGCATATTACAGTTTCCCATTGGTTTCTCAGTGCTATGTGCACAGAAAATGACTTTCACTCATACCATCTATCTAGTTACCTGCTCAAAAGCCTGCAGTGCATGTACTTTGGCAAAGCCCAGTGAATTCAATTCTGGGTTCACTGCCTGACATTTGGCAAAGACTTGTACACAGCTGATCAATTTCCAGATCACATAGGGCACGGACACTAACTAGGAAGTTCTTGTATCACAGGATGACATTCAACCATCTCCTGGCGCTAGCACCCTTACCTATAAAATCCACATACCATAACCTAGCCCATTGCGGACTTTGGTGGGACAGGGTGTCCCACCAGAGTCCCTGGGTCATACCCTCAAGTAACTATTTGCTTTCAGATTCCCCATTATCAGAGCCCACAACAAACAGTTGTTTGGAAAAAAACTCTGCACACTGGCTCCTGCCTTCAGCCAAGACCTAGGAATGATATCTCCAAATTCCTAAATTCAGATCTTGCAAAGCATGGTCTTTGGCTATGCAAAACTTGCTTTGGGGACATCTTCAGCGTTGCACTTCTCTCAGATCCCCTGTTTTCTCAGTCCCCTGAGGAACGTCTTCTTAGATTTTGCAGAGAGTCTTGGTGGAGATCCATTCGTATGGTGTTGTTTCTTGGAACCCAGTACCTCCTGGTAGGCTGATGTCACTGTTTCCTTGACCTTCTCCCACTGACTTTCCACTTGTTTTTTTGTTATTTAGTAGATTTGTTAAAATATGTTATTTGTTTGAAATGTACTGCTCTTTCTCTACTGTTACACCGACTGGACTGGGAATATAAACTTTTACACCCCCTGAGTCTAACGCTTTCCCTACTGTTGCACCAGCTGGAGTGGGAATAGTAATTTTAATCCCTTCTGAGTCCAATGATTTCCCTACTGTTGCACATACTGGAGTGGGAATGGTAATCCTTACTCCTCCCGAGTCCAACGCTTTCCCTACTCTTGCAACGACTGGAATGGGAATGGTACATTTTACCCTCCCTCACTCCAATGCTTTCCCTAATGTTGCACAGACTGGTGTGGGACTAGTGAATTTTACCCCTCTTGAGTTTAACGCTTTCTCTACTGTTGTATACATTGGAGAGGGAATATGATATTTATTATTTATAGAGTTTTTTATATTGCTTAACTATATGTTATATATGTTTGTGTATTTCATTTTTTTATATCTATAAATTTATGTAAGTTTCAGGATACTTTTAGTAAAACGTATTTTCATATATTGTTTCCTTTTTATGTACAATTAAATTGTAAATATATAACATTTTTGGGCAGTTTATTTTTAGTTTTATATATATATATAAATTAACTGCAAAAACCATAGGTTTCAGAGACGTTATAGTTAGAAATGAGCATTTAAAAAACCTTAGAAATTCACAGAAAAAACATAGGTTGAGGGTTGTTATAGTTAGCTGGACATTTCACTCGTACAAAACCATAGAAATTCCTCCGTTATAGTTAGTTCTGCTAACTATAACTCGTGCGCCTGCAATGCACTGCTGATGTTGTCACATATTACATCATTCATGACATGGTCAGTGACATCACTGATGACATCTCAAATGACATCACTGATACATCATTGATGACATCATCCAGTGAATGTGGTTTTGTTTGAAATTTAAATATGTATTATATTTATACCAATCTGTATTGAAGATTGAGTGGATATATAACTGTCTGGATGGAGGATTTAGTAGCTTTCTGACTGTTTGTTTAAGTGAGTAATTAAATGTGTCTCACTCAACACATGGATTAGTAACTAAACTTTGTGAATGTCCGCATCACTGTCTCTGTTGTTGTATAACATGCTGCATCAGTTAGTCACTAACTACATGAGTGTGTATATTAGTTATTGATTAGTTGGGTGAGTATTTGTATGGGGCACTGAGTTTGTGTGTGGTTGGATGGGGTGTGTGTAACTCTAGGCATAGATGTGTGAATGGTTGATTGACTAGGTGTATAGGTTTAAGAGTGCATGTAGAAAAAGTTGTTTGGGAGACTGAGTGTATTTATTTGTGTGTTGGTGAGTGAACATATGTTTTAGTTGTACATCTTCAACAAAGTAAAACAATTAACTATGAGTTACTATGTGTTTGAATAAATGAGGTGTGTGAATAATTGTGTAAGTGAGTAAATGTAAGTGTGATTAATTTTTTTCATGAGTGAGTAGGATGACTGCATAACCAACTAAGATGACTGCTGATGTGTCAATGTCTATATATGTGTATAAGTGCATTTGATAGTGTTCTATTAATTAGTGACTGCATGTATAAGTGATTCTGTTGTTGAATGGGTAGTTGTGTGTGTAGACTTAGGAATCAGTGAGTGGGTACATAGGAACTGGTATTGGTGTGTCAATTGTTTCAAATACGGCACTCTGTATTTTACAGTGAGTGATGAAAGGTTATACTAATGTATGATGAGGTGTATCAGATTGTCACGTGGATGATGTCATCAGTGATGTCATTTGAGATGTCATCAGTGATGTCATCAGTGATGTCACTGACCATGTCATGAGAGATGTAATATGTGACGTCTTCAGCAGTGCATTACATTAATCCAAAAAGCTGGCGGCCATATTGCCTGGTCACAATGTGAAAATTCAAGGAATTGATACAATAAAGAAAAGAAAACAAGTGTTAATATGCATACAATGTAATTTCAGCATATCTTGCCCCGTGACCGCCATACCTGTATGTTCGTCAACGTGACTTATTCATAATAAACATACTTAGAATTGCAAACATCAACATAAACAATGGACTACACATTACTTTAAAGTGAAAGGCTCTCGGCCATATTAATCTGGGCACGTTGCGTATTAAAATGGTTATTACACGAAAGAAAAGGAAAAATAGGGGTGTTAATATATACACACTATCCCTATCTAAAGATCTAGAGATTATAGTTCCATTCCATTCACAGCTCATTTGAGATGTCATGAGTGATGTCATGAGTGATGTAACTGACCATGTCATGAATGATGTAATATCTGAGGTCATTAGCAGTACATTGCAGGGGCGTAAGTTATAGTTAGCTCAGGTAATTATAACTGCTGAATTTCACTGGTTGTGTATGAGTGAAAACTGAGTCTAATTATACCGTCCCAGTAATCTTTGTTTTTTTCAGCAAATTTCTAGTTTTTTTTTTAACGTTAAGTAAGATGCATATCACAATGGATGGTGGGGGGTTGGAAGCAGGGCCTGGCATTGTGCTGCCCTCACCCAAGCTTGCTGCTCCTGTCTTCCCTCCTCCTAGCCATCAATTGTCCAAGTCCATGTCCCTGCTCCATTATTACAGCCCTGTGTGGCCGTTGTTCTGCCACTGGCATTCCCGCCTTCTCTGAACAGTTAGTTTGCTGCCCCATCCACCTCCTCCCTATCCTCTGTTGTCTGAATCCATGAACTAGTCTCCTCCCTCTTGCCATGCATGGTCTGATGTGCTGCCACTGCCCTCCGTTTAGCATGATGTACCAGTCCACTCCTCCTGCCCTCCATTGCCCAATTCTATGCTCCATCATTGACCTCCTGCTTAGCCTCTGTGCTTAGTTTGCTGCCCCTATTCTCCTTCCCCCTGCCCTCCGATGTCTTTGTGCATGCCCCTGCTCCATCCTTTTTGCCCACCATGTTCCATGGACCTGCCACTCCTATCTACTCTGAGTGTTCTGTTGAGCTGCCACTCCCCTCCCACCTGTCTAGCATTGTCAGATGACTGTGACCTGTCCCTGCCACCTCCACCCTGCCTGTCCACATTCCATGCTCCTATCCCCTTCCTCCTGTCCTCCATGGTCCATTTTACTGCCACACCCTGCTGCCCTCCCTGGTCTGTTGAGCTGCAACTGCTCCTCCTGCCTGCCCCGCATGGTCTGTTGTAAGGCCCCTTCCCCTGAACTCTCTTGTCTGTGCCTAGGTCATGAACCTCCCTTCTATCCTCCATGGTCCTTTGTGCATGCCTCTGCACCCTTCTTCTTGCCCATCATAGCCATTGTGCTGCCACTAACCCTCCCGCTTGCCATGCATGATCTTCTGTGCTGCCACGGCCCCTTCCACCTTCCATGTGTGGTCAGCTAGCTGCCCCTGACCCCCTCCCCTCCCACTTTCCCTCCATGGCCTGTGTGTATGCCATCATAGTCTCACTGTTGCTCTCCATGGTGTGTCTTGCTTCTAGTGCCCATCCTGCCTGACCTCCATGGTCATCTTGCTGCTCCTTGCCCGCAGCCCGCTGTTTCCATGTGCAGACCTCTATTCCCTACCTCCTGGCTTGTCTGTTCCATTGTAATGCCCTTGATCCGTCCCTCCTGCCCTTTATGGTATGTTATGCTGCAGCATTCTCTCCTGTCTGTCCATTATGGTCAGGTAGCTACCATTGCCTCTTTCCCCTCTGTTCTGTGTTGTCCATGTGCATGGTCCTGTCCCCTCCCTATTGCTTTCTATGGATTGTTGTGCTGCACTCCCGTCCCGCATGCCCTGTGTGGTGTATTGTGCTGCTGCAAACCCTGATGCCTGCCCTGTAGGGTCAGTTTAGTGCACCTCTCCATGTCCCTCCTGTCCTCTGTTATCCGAGTCCATGTTTCTACCCCAATTCCTCCTGCCTTCCATGATCCAATGTACCATACTTGCGAACATTTTGAACTTGGTAAGAGGGAGATTTTGAAGAAAAAACTGGGGTATTGATTTTCCCCTTTGAGTTACATTGAAAAAGAGGAGATTGTAGACAGGAGACAGATCAAATAAAGCCCATTTGAGCTTAAAAACATTGTCCGTTTCCTGGCTGAATCGGGTCTGTTGGCATGTATGGTTGTACTACCACTGCCTCTTCCTTCTGCCCACAATGGTCTATTATATTGCCACAGCCTCTCTTGCCAGTCCTGTATTGTTGGTTTGTTGCCCCTGCCCCCCTTTCCACTGCCCTCCATAGTCTGTTGTGCTGCCACTGCCCTTCCTGCCTGCCCAGTGTGGTCAAATTGTTGCCTCTGCACCCTCCCACCTGCCTTCAATTTTCAGAGTCCGTGCCCCTGGCCTCTGCCTCTCAACAGTATCCTAATGAACAACTAGATTGCTAACATTCTATATTTATTACAAAAGTGTGGAACGCCTGACGTCATCTTGATGTATTCAAAAGTGTAATACCTAGAGCATTTCCTTTAGAAATTATATAAATGAAAGGGTCTTATCTGCATCAAAATTATGGTTAGTGCTCTAAAAAACTAAAATGAGGACATCTTTTCTGAGTTTTCAAATAGCAACAAAGCACTTTTAAATTATTTGTTATCTTTATGTTTTTTATCCAGTTGACCAATTGATTAAATGTTGCACTTAGGGGAGAGGATGTGGTGTTACTTCCAGAGCTGCAGACTTTGCAACTGGGGAACCAGGTTGGAGTTTCTGCTTCAGCTCGACATTCTGTGATTCTGGTCAAATCACGTAATCTCCCATGTCTACAACCAAAATGAATTTGTTCTTGTGTGATGTAATAATAATAATAAATGAGCTTTATTCGGTGAGTTGGTTTCAAACCATAAAAGCAAGTACAATATTACATTTCATCAATTATACAATAAAAGTCATATGAATTAAAAAATACGAGATTTAAAATGCTCTCATAAAGGCAAAAACGTTTAGAATGTATGCAAAATAACGATCTTTTGGGGAGGGGAAAATCAAAGATCATTTATGGTTGCATATTATAATATAATAGGATGTACATGCATAGCCACAAGCGCAAAAAGTGATCAGATAGTGTCGCTATGCATTAAAAAAAAAAAACATATATAATAAGGTTTTATGGCTCTTTGAAGCGGAAGAAAAAGATAACCCCCAACTGCGTTATTAGGATGCTTTGGGGGATATGCCCAAAACAACGTTTGGTATCTTATAATTACAGTACTCCGTCTTGGCATCTTATGATAATAATAAATCTTCTTTGTACGGTTTTTAGGAAAAAAAAACAACAAAAAAAAAACAAGAAAACCATAGAAGAATTTCAACGATAACGTACAATTGATATAAGTAATCCATAAAATAGATTTGGTTAAAAATTTTCAAGAAAAGAATTGTTATTAATACAATTTGGAAGTATGTTCTACCATTTGACCTCACATAACCAGCTATACGTCCTCTAAATGTTTCCTATGATAAAAAATACATTTGAGAAAAGTACTGACACATTTGCAAACAAATTCAGAGTCCAGGAATTGCAACCGTAACATGGCTGGCCGGCATCTTCTGAAACCTAACTGTCTCAACACAGGAACTAACCAAAGCTTGCGGTGTGAGATATAGTATTTGCAGAACAAAATAGTATGCATTGTAGATTGCTCTGCTATTTCATCGCATGGGCACACCGGCAAATGTTTCTCCCAAGTGTTTTTAGAAGGGAAGGCTACTATCCTATGGAAGATGTTTAACCTGAATCTGGTCAATAAGAACCGCTCAAACTGCGACTGGACATACGTTAAGTATGGTTCGATATCCAGAGTTGTCATCACTAGCATAGAGTGGCGAACCGATGGTTTCCGGACCTCTGCGCACATACGTAATTCTTCGACGTGTGTTGTAACCAATGCTCATGTAAAGCACTCCAATACCTGACAAGTCTGCACTATATAAAACTGCAAAAACACAAAAAATAAAAAGTGTTTTGCACACTTCTGTCATTGGGCTACATGTGGGCTACATCTGGGTGATATTTGGGCTGCATTTGGGCTCTTTTGTCTCTGGTGGCCATCTTGGAGGATTTATTTGTTAAGAAGTTTCCTAATTTCCTCATTTACTGCAGTCTCCTCAGTAGGAAATGCTTTCAATTTTTTACTTTGATTCCATCAAGAAGGTATTCAGATATGTCACACATTTGCCATAAATTCTGAATGTTAGCACTCTAGTTGCTTATTAGATCACTGTAGTAAAGCTACTGCTCACCACGGAAGTCTGCTGCTGGTATCTGCTGGTATTAAAAGTGCATGTTTCAGTCTGCATGTCAGAATTATTTAATAAAATAGAAGAGGATTTGAGAAGTCACTCAAAATGTGCCCTCATTTTTCTTTCTTCAGCACTAATCATAATTTCTATGGCAAAATGAACCCCCTCAATGTGTTCCTTTTAAAATTAAATGTTTTAAGTGTTACCACTATATTCCAATCAAGATGGCTTCAGGTGTGCAATACGTTTGTCATAAGTAGGACTGTTAGCGCTCTAGTTGTTCTTTAGAACACTCTGGGAAGCTGCAGTAGAACCCAAAGGAATCGACTGGCAGTCTCTGCCCTTGTTGAATGTACATGTTTTACTGAGAATGTCAGACTTCGTTCTCACATGACTGAGAAGGATTATGTGAATTTACAGAAAATATGCTCTCAGTTTAGCTTATAGATCACCTTCCATACCTCTGTGGGAAAAGCATGAGAAAATAGTTTTCTCTCAAACATGATTCATGATATCCCAGCAGAAGGCTTTTTCACATGGTAAAATCCCCTTAGAACACACCACAATTCCTAAAATGAGTATGGTATCATCAACAAATGATTTATAATGTAAATAAAGTCTTAAAACCTTCTATTAACTGCAATGTTTTTTAATGAGGTGCCATCATGTATATTGGTCCCAAGATGGCTGCCAACACTTCTTGGATGAAGTGCTGACAGCCAATCAGATCTCACGATGAGATGTGTGGTTAGGCTCCGCCCAGATATATATGTGATTTTACTTTTGATTTTCTCATGAACTACTGAACGGATTTACGCCATTTAACCAAAAGGCACGACTCTGAACCAAGGGCTACCTTTTTGCCAAATTTGGTGTAATTCCATTCAGCAGTTCGGGGTGTAGCTGCGACTAAAGGTTCCTATGGAAAATTTCATGGGGAAAACACATTTTGGGACCCCCCTTTTCTCTCAGCCTCCGCTTGATGAATCACTCTGAGACTTTCAGGGTAGTAGCGGACCGGAGATGGCCAAAAGTTTTGAAAATTTTGCGAAGATTCGTCAACCGGCGTCAAAGTTATTAGGAATAGAATATATATATATATATATATATATATATATATATATATATATATATATATATGTATATATATATATATATATATATATATATATATATATATATATATATATATATTCAATGAAAAAACCAAAGGTTTCACACATGTTATAGTTAGCTGGACATTTCACTCGTAAAAAACCAATGAAATTCCCCCGTTATAGTTAGTTCAGCTAACTATAACTCGCGCGCCCGCAATGCACTACTGATGACGTCACATATTACATCTCTCATGACATGGTCACTGACATCACTCATGACATCACTGATGACATCTCAAATGACATCACTGATGACATCACTGATGACATTATCCTTGTGATAGAGTGGCAGACCTCCTCTTCCCCTAATATAACCTTTGATACACACATTCAAAAATAGAAACTAAAATTTTCAAAACAATGGACATACCAATATCAGTTACAACAACCTATTCAGTAATTCTAAGAACCACATACACATCCACTCATTCACCAACAGTCCTATACAGTCACTCATACATGCACTCACTCATCATATGTACTCATACACCTATACATCCTGTTACACAATGCCACTCATCCATAGAGTTACTCACACATACTCACTCATGCTAATAAAGAAACAAACATACATTTATTAGCTTATACAGTTATACACACACCACCACACTTACTTCTACGGAAACTTACACATACTTAGTCTTATAAACAATCACTTATAGAAACACATACTTATTCATACAGGAACTCTTTCAATCTCTCACTCTCACATATACTCACTTATATACACCAATAGTCACATATACTAGTTTAATAGATATGTAGTTACTCATAAAGACACTATTGAGACAGTCATTCACTCACTAACACACCCATACACACACTCATCCACCCATACAGTCCTGCACACATGCTGTCTTCAACACATACAAAGAGCGAATCACTCATTCATGCACCTATGCACTACATAATACCCCCCACCGAACCATACAGACACTCAGACTGATACTTAAAAAAACAACTAATAACCTATATAGACACCCATGAAGCTACTCACCAACCCATGCAGCCACTTATACACAAAGTGAGAGACTGATACAGATATTTTCATATTTAAACATTACTCAGTAAGCCATGTATTCACTATGATTCACTTAATCAGTCAGTTACACAAAAAAAAATTCATAAACAAAGCATCCATTTAGAAACTTATATACCCATTTATTCTTCCATTGACCTTGAGATATACATATATAAAACATATTTAATTTTCAGAAAAACACACATTCACTGGATGATGTCATCAGTGATGTCATCAGTGATGTCATTTGAGATGTCATCAGTGATGTCATGAGTGATGTCAGTGACCATGTCATGAGTGATGTAATATGTGACGTCATCAGTAGTGCATTGCGGGCGCGCGAGTTATAGTTAGCTGAACTAACTATAACGGGGAATTTCATTGGTTTTTTACGAGTGAAATGTCCAGCTAACTATAACATGTGTGAAACCTTTGTTTTTTTCATTGAATTTCTAAGGTTTTTTAAATGCTAATTCCTAATTATAACGTGTGTGAAACCCATGGTTTTTTCAGTGAATTTGCAAGGTTTTTTAAATGCTAATTCGTAACTATAATGTGTGTGAAACCCATAGTTTTTTCAGTGAATTTGCAAGGTTTTTTAAATGCTAATTTTTTTTTTATTTTTTTTATTTTTATTTTTTTCAATTTTTTTAACATATTTTTATTTTAATTTTCTCTCCTTTTTTAAAGACTATGGTTAAATTTTAAAAATTCTACAATATGTTTTTTTTTTACCATTTTTATAAAATAAACAGGTAAGATTTATTAGTATAACATATTGGTTTTTTTTTTCCCTTTTTTTTTTTTTTTTTATCGTGCGCGTACGGTAAGCGCACGTGTTGCTTTCATTACGTTAGATTTCTACGCTGTTTGCGTTCATTTACGCAATTTGCGTAGACGTGCGTCACGCGCGTGCAGCGCGTAACGCGTACGCTGCATGCGCTTGTTACGCGGAAGTGAAGGGGCGTGCCTGTTTTGCGCATGCGCGCGAGCGCGTGTCTTTTTTACACGCATGCGTACTTTTACCGTAAGCGCACCGTAAGCGCACCGTAAGCGTAACGTACGCGCACGGTGGGTCATGTGATCATGAAACACAACTTTTGATTGGTTGAAACTACTTTCAGTTCTAGAACTCTCCTACACCACACCCATTCCCCTCATTTCTGCTTGTGATCCCTTTGGAGAAGGAGCTGAGTTGTCTTTGTGATACGATGGCAGAACAGCAGACCTCTTCAGAGAGTGAGGCTAGCAGCACTACCTTGAGGCAGAGAAGGAGGAAACAAAAGAGCTCTTTCATATGGGAGTATTTTTCTTTTCCAGAGGGCCAGCAAAAGGTAAATGCACCCTTAGTGACTTGTAAGCTTTGTGGCCGTGTACTTTCAAGAGGGAATCCCAACAAGAAGTATTCCTTCGGGAATCACACCATGTTGAGACACCTTCATGATGTACACGGTAGGACATATGCTCGACATACTGAAGGTAACCCTTCAGTAAGTCAACCAAGCACATCCACAGCAGCTCAGCCTGGTCCATCATCTGCAGGGCCGAGTCCATCTTCGGCAGGTCAGCTGAGCCCTTCATCTGTGGGGGGAGCATCTCCTTTTTCTCGTCCTCTGGAAATCAACCATCGGTTTTCGAGGGTTTTAGTTTGGTGCGCCACTTGTCATGATCTAATTTGTCATAGGGAGACCAGTGTTGCCCTAGTGAACAATTTAATAGATCAGCACATTTGTCGTAGAGACTAATATTCCCACTCTTTCTTTCCTCTGTCCCTGCATGAACACAACGGCTCTTTTAAGAGCCAACCTTACCTTTCAACTTTTTTTTATATATTTTTTTAAACTTTTTTGTTTTTTTTTTTTACCGTACGCGTACGGTACGCGTAATTATTATTTTTTTTTTTTAAAAAACACTAAAAATCAATTATCACATTACAAGGTCCTTGAGAGACTACAATGAAAAACTGAAAATGTGATTGTGGAGAAGTGGAAAAAAGGGACCATGAAATTTTTGACTTACCATACCCACTCAACAAATTATTTATTAATTTAATTTTAATTTTAATTGCTTTAAAAATGGTTCAAGTTTTCGAAAATTTTCTATCTCAATCTAAAAAAAAAGAAAAAAGTATTAATATTTAATAAAACATTTTATAATACAGTACACATATTTACATATTTTCAAAAAAAATGTTTTGCCTTTTTTTTGCTGTTTTCAGAATACATTGCATTTCACTATAAATTGTGAAAGCAATTGCATTCATCATTTAACAGCGGGCAAAAAAAAATAACAATCTCAAAGATTGTTTTAAAAAAGCCCAGAATGTCTTTTTGCATAAACATAACTTTATAGAAATGCATAATATTCTTAAAAAATATCATCAAATATCAATACTTATTTGTTTAAAATACCGTCTGACAATTTTGTTTCAGAAGTATAATCCCAAAAATATTATATCTCAAATAACTCCACAATACATGTGGTTCCATTTCCTTTAGGCCAAATAGTAATTTTAAAATTCTTTTTTGATTATTTTTCAATGTTAATCCAATAAAATTCCAAAATTTAAATTGTACAGATCTCACCGATTGTCTGTAACATTTTGGTTTCCGAAAGATTAATTAATAATTAAATAAGTCCACAATAGAATTGTTTACCTTTCCTCATGGCCAAATAGTAATTTTAAAAATCTTTATTGAATAAATTTCCAATGGCAATCCAATAACATTCCAAAATTTAAATTGTGCAGATGTTACCGATTTTGTCTAGATTTTTGGTTTTCCAAAGTTTCATTAAAAATTTAAAAAGTCCACATTACAATTGGTTACCTTTCCATTAGGCCAAATGATAATTTGTAAAATCATTTTTTATGAGAATTCCAATGGTAATCCAATAAAATGGTAAAATTGTTTTGTACAGATCTTGCCAAGTCTCTCTAAAATTTTGGTTTCAGGAAGATTAGATAGGAATTTGCTAAATCAAAAGGCAAACGTTGCTTGAAAATCAATTTTGAATCATTACACAGTGTCCAGCCCTTTTCACATTTAAGATAAACTGTGTAATGTCCAGAAGTAACAGTAGGTCCTTCATGGAAAATTATTGCAACTGTTACAAAAGTTTTTCCTGAAATTGATAATTGCTGTCCTGTAAACTTCTTTATTAAAGTATCTAATTTTGAACCATCAGCTTTACATCGTTGCATCATTAAAATTACATACTGTCCGTATTCCTTTAAAATTAACGTTGAAAACATTTCAGATTTACACTCACTGCATTCCATGCTATGATTAGCATCTTTAACTAATTTAGCAAAAGTGACTGTTTTACTTTCTGGCAATGTTAAATAAATAAACCTTTCAGAATCAACATTAGAGCCACATATATTGTAACAGTGTTCACAACTATGTTCCCATTTATAAGAGAGACCAAACAAATTTTCAATGGGAACCCCTTCTTCTTCCAGTACCTGAAGAAAAAACATCAAGAATTCCTGTGCGTCTTGCTGTACATTTTGAGAAAACTGTGTTCGTCCTGAACATACATCTAAAAGTTTTCTAATTTCAGTAGCACTTTCTATTTGAGTTTTATCATTACTCAGCTTTTGAAAAAGGAGACTCAACTCAGAACAGAATCTTTTTCCCTGATTTACTTTTATCTGCTCTTGCACACTTTCCAGATAAAATGCAACATTCAGCACTACATTAGCGTAGCAGTTGACACCAGAGCTATTTTCAAAATGACATCCTACAACCTCTTCTTCATTTTCCTTTTTCTTTTTGCTTGCAATTACATCACTCCTCGTTTTTTTCCTCCTCTCTACATCTTCATTACAGATATTCTCATTTCTCCTTTTACGAGAAACTACTCGTTTCTCCAACACAGGATACTGACCTAAATGAGGAGCATAGGTTCTTCTTAATCTATTATACTCCTTTACACAATTTGTATCAGCACTAACTTTTGAGTCATCAAAGTCTATTATGAATAAACCAGATAATGTTTTCACTCGTGACAAAGCTACATAAGCCATACCTTCTTTGAACACAGTTGAACCAATGTTCACAAAAGCACAATCTACAGTCAATCCTTGAGACTTGTGAATAGTTACAGCATATGCTAGAGAAAACGGAAACTGCTTCCTACGTACATATAAGTCTTTCACAAGCATGAAACGAACTGAACAACGACAAATGTCTTTAACTTCTTCTATCTGATCAAATTTTATTTTTAAACATTCAATTCCATCTTTTTTCTGATAATTAATAAAACCCACAACTCTTCCCATAGCTCCATTAACTAAACCCTTTTCAACATCCAAATTTCTCCTTAAAAATACTCTACAGTTCATGCAAACATATAGATTTTTTTCTAATCCAGCTGTTTTGGAAATGTTCTTCTCTAGTGAATCCAATTTATTTTTCAGTGTGCCTGTTAATGTGATAGTAATTCTTCCATCCTCAATTTTGTCCACTGCTTCCAATTTCCTGATATCTTCCTTTTCCAATTTTAAAAGCTCCTCATTGAATATTGAGCATTCACGTAGAGTTGGCAATAGGCAGATAACACTTTTCTTTTCTGCAATGTTCTTGTATATCTTCTCTGCAACTATTTCTTCATTTGGAACTAAATTATGTAGCAGCCGACTCTGTAATGCTTTTTTGCCAACTTCTGTGAGTAGTCCAATCCTGATATCTTTCAGAATACTTCCATATTCTTCATCGTTTGCTTGCCTCATATTAGTAGTAAGTTCCTTGTACTCAAAGAAGGACCAAATATTTGCATTACCGATGCTTCCCAATGACTTCTTTGTGTCTTCATGTGTCACAGTATTAAACACTGGTTGTCCTTTAACTGGAGTAAGTTCTAGAAGATCCCCAAAAACTATGACATGTTTTCCACCAAATAACACGTCATAGTCTGTCCTTAGAATTTGCTGCATTCTTAAATGCACAAAGGCAAGCATTAAGTTTGATACCATGCTCACCTCATCAATAATGAGAACTTGCATCTTCTTCAATACTCTTGAAACTTCCAAGCATGCTTCTCCAGTTAGCTTGTTGTATTGTATTTTGTTCTCATGCTCCACTGGTAACATTAGCAAACGATGTAAGGTGATTCCTTTTATGTTAAATGCTGCTAACCCAGTTGGAGCAGTAACCACACAAGACAAAGTAGAATCCGTTTTTTGCTGTAGGTAGCTTCTGATGACTTTTATTAGGAAACTTTTTCCAGTTCCAGCTTGTCCGCTTACATACATCCTGATTGGATGAAATGATGTGCATGAGCACTCTTTTTTTTCATGTAGAAATCCGTGATCAATTTTGTTTCTGATCTCTTCATAAATTTGTTGCTGCTCTTCGTTCAGTTGTCTTTCCAAATTTTGTAAGTCTATAAATTCTTCTTGAGCTTGATTCATAGCCGTTTCCACTTCATTCATGGCTATTGATGCTTCATTTTCAACGATTGGTTGTCCTAGGGGATCTTGACTGAGTGTTCCTGAACTTTGGCTGTCCTGAGAACTATCTCTAGCTACTTCTGCTGCAATTGTAGTTTCCTGTTCAATTTCTTCATTTAACATTTGCAGATAAGTTGTGAATGTATTGCATTGTATGCTGTCTTTGCAAGCATTAAATGAATCTTCATAGCTTTGAAATTCTCCCAGTAGTTCATCCTCTGAACGCCATGGTTTAAACAGCTGTAAAAGAGCCAAGTAGTAAAATTCCTTTTTGTCAGTAGTGTCGCAACTCAGCTTCCGGTGATTTATCAAACTTCCTTTTGTTTGCTTCACCAAACATCCTTCCTCACCAATGACTTTATATTTTCCATTTTTGATGTCTTCTGCGGCTTTCCGTGAATAAATGTAGCTCTGCAGCACTTCATAGAGACACATGTTCTCCAGATGTTGACTTCTCTTGGGATAATATGTGTCCAACATGTTTGATTTCAAAATATCTGTACTTTCTGGGTCATTCTCGGCCAAATATTCAATTTCTCCAACAGATTTCAGTACCCGATTTCTTATTGCTGCAAGGCCTAAACTTGCCCAAATTATTCTTCTTGATTTCGAGTAGAGACTTGCAGAAGATAACCTATCTGAACATTCGTAGGATCCAATTTCTCGATGCGATAACATCTTTAAACTGAAACTGTACAGCTTCTTACTGACAGTCTTCTCGTGAGAAATCTCTTCCCACATTTCTTTCAATTCAGTTTTTTCAGATTTAGTAATGTAAGACGTTACATATCGAGCAACAGCAATGGAATTGTCAGCTACATACTGTATATCCATGTTAGCATTCCACATGGATAAAATTACTGGGTTGTAGTCATTTATATTTTTTGATTCTTCTTTTCTTTTTAGGTTGTAGGTATTCTTAGGTGATTTTCTTGTGATAGTATGTCTCACAGATGACATAAAACTGTTTACTCTTCCATTTGAAAGAACAGGTCTAGGAAATCCAAATCGACATTTAGTGTAGTATTTATCTTTGCTCTTGTATTTCCGTCGACAGTATTTTCTACACCGATGACTTTGGAAACGTAAAACTTGCTCCTTTAACTTTTTCTCTTCTGTGCTTTTTGGTATAGCACATGTTGCATATTCTTCAATGTAAGATAACACTGCTTCATCAGTATCTGTTCCAAACTTTGGGGCATCCTTGATCCACAACAGCATATGAATATGAGGAGCACCTCTTGCCTGGTACTCTTTTCTCCAAAAGAAATCCACTACTTCTCCTAGAGGTGGATTTTTTTTATTGCAGATGAAGGACATCATAGCCTCAAATCTATGATTGAAATATCTGCAAACATTAACCGGATCCAATGAGCACAGTTCTCCTGCTGTCTTGTATTCGATGTTTTTAATGTTTGAATTTGCCTCTCGTAGAAAATCCAGTAAATCATCCCAAGCGTACTCAGCACAGCTTAGGGTAAGGAACCATGTTGGTGTTCCTAAATTTCGTAACATGCATTTTAATTCACCATGGCGTCGGTACCAATATTCATTTGTCCCACGCTGACAAGCCATCAGATTGATCAGTTGTGTTTCCAAATGATCATCTCGGTGCTGCACTTTCTCCATAAAATCCTTAGCAGACACATTTTGTAAATGTACTCCACTTTTTAAAATGTGATTTACTGCATAAGATAGTGCAGACAAGTCGCTTTCAAATAAAAGATGGAACAAATAAGGGATACTTTGTCGAAATCTGGGATCTTCAGCATATAGTCTTGTAGTCCGATACTCAGAAGCTGGAATCTGTTCTGGACGTTCATCGTATCGTCCTCCTTTTCCTTTAGGAAACAGCTGGGGAAAACATCGAGCTTCCAAGCTCTCTTCCCATACACTCACGGGAGTTCCTTTTGCTTTCTTCATCTGAAACAGATCAATATTGTCTCCCATAACTTCTTTTGAATGAAGAGGATGTATGCTAAAATGTTCATAAATTTCTTCTTCCTTTGACTTGTCCACTTTTTCAATTTGTCCAGTTGGTGTTTCTGTGTCTTCTTGTAAATCTTCTTCTTCTTCTTCTATATTAATTTTATCATACCATTTGTTATTCCTTTTCAAATACAAATTTGCTCTTTGTACTTTCCGTACATCTACCAGCTCCTGCCAAATCTTCTTATTCTTTGTAGGTACACCATTAACCAGAATAACTAATGGTTCAGTTTCCAAAGTATCTGCATCAATAGTTTCCATATTTTTTTTCAAATCCAAGGGCAAATACACCACTCTACCTTTTAAACCTCTCAGTAAATCTGAAGGAGGTAATTTACCAGTTTTGGGCTCCATACGTACTATGGTCTGGAACGGATGAACACATTGAATAAGTATAGACTCATATGTATTTAATTCAGAAAGTTCAGCAGGAATAGCATCCAATTCTAAATTATTATGTACAGCTCTGGTCGGCATTCTATTTTCCTCTAACTTGTTGTAACAGTATTTACAAATACGCTGATCTTCACCCAATTCAAAACAATTTTCAAGAAATATATATGTGGCAAAATCCTTCCACTTATAATTATCTTCATTTTCACTCTTTCTGTAGAGATCAACATTCCTGGTTTGTTTTCTATAATGAGTTCTGCGGCAACAAATACAAGTAATATTTGGTCTTTCATTAGAGATTATTGCAAATTTTGTTATGTGATCATTAAATGTCTTACTTACAGAGGGTTCTACATTCTCTTCTACTTCTTCCTCATTTACTGTGTCCTTTTCTGCACTGTTTTGTTCAGGACCAAAGTAACAAAACTGAATTTCATCAACAACCTTCTCTACATCTGATACCGATCCACGGAACAGAGCCCTATTCAATTCATCTAACTTTATTGCTGGACTTTTAGCAAAATACAACCGTCTCACAAACTTTCTCATTTCAGTATGATGAACAGCCAGCATCCTAAAATGATGGAAAACACTATTACACACTTTTCTAGATAGACAAGCCAGAGAATGACCCTGCAAACCAGTATTCTCTCTCACTCTGCATGGATCTAGACTTTGAAGCACCCTAATCTTCTGTTTTACACTTTTTTTTACTATATTCTCTTAGAAACTCACGAAATTTATCAATAGATTCCTGACGCACAGTGCAAATACTACTACAATTCCAAGTGTACACTGGGGCTTTAGGACGTCTCCCCATAGCCTCATCCGCCATCACTTGTACCTCATCTCTTGGAACCATTATCTCCTTCTCCATTATGCAACCATTTTTCACTTCATAAGCACGGCCTCTGGTGTCAACTGCATGCAGCAAACTATTACTTTGAAAATAGCTCTCTTCATTAAAAAAAGGTTCACTACTTGAACTATGTATCCATTTTCCTAAAAACACTTTACAAAAGTTTGTTCTGTTCACTACTCTTTTCCTTTTGCTTTGTGATTTCAGTACATTAACCATTTTATCTAATGTACGCATCCTATTCAAAATTAAAATGAATAGTTTCCTTTTTAATTCTAATGCCTTTGCTGCAATGGCTTCAATTTCTTTTTTTCTCTTGTAATATTTTGCCTTTTGCTTATATTTCTTCACATCCTTTATCAAATTGGACATAACTCTTCTCTGAAACATTTTTCTACGTATCTCTTTAAACGCTATTTTTCTGTTTAAGTTAATCTTTATTGTTGCAGAAGGTATATTTGCATTAACTAAATTCTCAATTTTTTCCTGTTTTTTTCTATTGAAAACATTCTTTCCAGTACAGACATTTTGTACATTTTTCCTTTTTTTGAAGATGTTCTTTAAAAAATCTTTTGTCTGCTTACCAGAAGATTTTTTCTTTTTCCCAACATGAGCATCTCCAACTAACTTAGGTCCTCCAGTTGTCTTCAAATATAGGTTTTTTTTGTGGTCTTTCTTTAGTCTGGATTTTGTAGGCATCTTAAATTTTGTTCACTGCTCTTCAGCAATACCTGAAAAAAACTAAAAAAAAAATCCTTTATTTTATTTAAATATATTACTACATTTTTTATGATCTTTTGAAATCTTAAAATACTATAAACCCCTTTCATATAAATGAAAATCACAATAACACCTTCACAAATTAAATATCTAAAAACAATTCTTGTGTGCACACAGAGTCATGCTTTGAAATTAGGCCGAAAACGAAATTTCTTTGCCAATTGCAAAGCATACTTTCTACTACTTTTTTGGCAAGTGATAAGTACTTTTACAGTCTGACACATTTTGAATCCACTTTTCAGATTCTGAAAACAGCACATGTCCAAACAGCTTTTTCAGACCAGCACCATGTGTCACCTGGGTGACTGACTACACTCCAGCAAGGGCAACCAGCCTTAGTGATGCTGAATGTATTTGCATTACTGATTAAAACCTCAAACCCCACTCGGTTGTGAATACTGTGCATGTTTCCACAGGATAAACAGCTGGTGTGTGCTAAGAGTTTGCTTCTGCACAAAAAAAATAGGTCCCCCTTTCCATTTAATGCAAATGTAAAATCACCACAGCAATACGCAATAAATCTCTGCCTGTAATTCCTCTTTGTACACAGAGTCATGTTTACATATTAGTCAGAATTCGCAATTTCTTTGCCAATTTGAAAGCACACTTACTACTCTTTTTTTTGGCAAGTGATAAACACTTTTACAGTCTGACACATTATGAATCCACTTTTCAGATTCTTAAAAAAGCACATGTCCAAACAACATTTTCAGACCAGCAACATGTGTAACCTGGGTGACTTACTACACTCCAGCAAGGGCAACCAGCCTTAGTGATGCTGAATATATTTGCATTACTGACTGCAACCTCAAACCCCACTCGGTTGTGAATACTGTGCTTGATTCCACAGGATAAGCAGCTGGTTGTGTGCTAAGAGTCTGCTTCTGCATAAAAAAATAACACCCCCTTTCCATCTAATGCAAATGTAAAATCACCAGAGCAATACCAAACAGTTTCTCTGTCCAGCAACGTGTGTAACCTGGGTGACTGACTACACTCCAGCAAGGGCAACCAGCGTTAGTGATGCTGAATATATTTGCATTACTAAGTGCAACCTCAAACCCCACTCGGATGTGAATACTGTGCATGATTCCACAGGATAAGCAGCTGGGTGTGTGCTAAGAGTCTGCTTCTGCATAAAAAAATAGCTCCCCCTTTCCATCTATTGCAAATGTAAAATCACCAGAGCAATACCAAACACCTTTCTGAGACCAGCAACATGTGTAACCTGGGTGACTGACTACACTCCAGCAAGGGCAACCAGCCTTACTGATGCTGAATGTATTTGCATTACTGACTGAAACCTCAAACCCCACTCGGTTGTCATTACTATGCATGATTCCACAGGATAAGCAGCTGGCTGTGTGCTAAGAGTCTGCTTCTGCACAAAAAAATGGCTCCCCCTTTACATCTAATGCAAATGTAAATTCACCAGAGCAATACGCAATAAATCTCTGCCTGTAATTCCTATTTGCACACAGAGTCATGTTTTCATATTAGTCACAAAACGAAATTTCTTTGCCAATTTCAAAGCACACTTACTACTCTTTTTTTTAGCAAATGATAAGTACTTTTACAGTCTGACACATTTTGAATCCACTTTTCAGATTCTTAAAAAAGCACATGTCCAAACTGCTTTCTGAGACCAGCAACATGTGTAACCTGGGTGACTGACTACACTCCAACAAGGGCAACCAGCCTTAGTGATGCTGAATGTATTTGCATTACTGACTGAAACCTCAAACCCCACTCGGTTGTCATTACTGTGCATGATTCCACAGGATAAGCAGCTGAGTGTGTGCTAAGAGTCTGCTTCTGCACAAGAAAATACCTCCCACTTTCCATCTAATGGAAATGTAAAATCACCAGAGCAATACGCAATAAATCTATGCCTGTAATTCCTATTTGCACACAGAGTCATGTTTTCACATTAGTCACAAAACGAAATTTCATTGCCAATTTGAAAGCACACTTACTACTCTTTTTTTTGGCAAGTGATAAACACTTTTACAGACTGACACATTATGAATCCACTTTTCAGATTCTGAAAACAGCACATGTCCAAACAGCTTTTTGAGACCAGCAACATGTGTAACCTGGGTGACTGACTACACTCCAGCAAGGGCAACCAGCCTTAGTGATGCTGAATGTATTTGCATTACTGACTGAAACCTCAAACCCCACTCGGTTGTGAATACTATGCATGATTCCACAGGATAAACAGCTGGCTGTGTGCTAAGAGTCTGCTTCTGCGTACAAAAAAAATGGCTCCCCCTTTACATCTAATGCAAATGTAAAATCACCAGAGCAATACCAAACAGCTTTCTGAGACCAACAACATGTTTAACCTGGGTGACTGACTACACTCCAGCAAGGGCAACCAGCCTTAGTGATGCTGAATGTATTTGCATTACTGACTGCAACCTCAAACCCCACTCGGTTGTGAATACTATGCATGATTCCACAGGATAAGCAGCTGGGTGTGTGCTAAGAGTCTGCTTCTGCATAAAAAAATAGCTCCCCCTTTCCATCTATTGCAAATGTAAAATCACCAGAGCTATACCAAACACCTTTCTGAGACCAGCAACATGTGTAACCTGGGTGACTGACTACACTCCAGCAAGGGCAACCAGCCTTACTGATGCTGAATGTATTTGCATTACTGACTAAAACCTCAAACCCCACTCGGTTGTCATTACTATGCATGATTCCACAGGATAAGCAGCTGGCTGTGTGCTAAGAGTCTGCTTTTGCACAAAAAAATGGCTCCCCCTTTACATCTAATGCAAATGTAAATTCACCAGAGCAATACGCAATAAATCTCTGCCTGTAATTCCTATTTGCACACAGAGTCATGTTTTCATATTAGTCACAAAATTAAATTTATTTGCCAATTTGAAAGCACACTTACTACTCTTTTTTTTGGCAAGTGATAAACACTTTTACAGACTGACACATGTTGAATCCACTTTTCTGATTCTTAAAAAAGCACATGTCCAAACTGCTTTTTGAAACCAGCAACATGTGTAACCTGGGTGACTGACTACACTCCAGCAAGGGCAACCAGCCTTACTGATGCTGAATGTATTTGCATTACTGACTGAAACCTCAAACCCCACTCGGTTGTGAATACTATGCATGATTCCACAGGATATGCAGCTGGCTGTGTGCTAAGAGTCTGCTTCTGCATAAAAAAATACCTTCCCCTTTCCATCTAATGCAAATGTAAAATCACCAGAGCAATACCAAACAGCTTTCTGAGACCAGCAACATGTGTAACCTGGGTGACTCACTACACTCCAGCAAGGGCAACCAGCCTTACTGATGCTGAATGTATTTGCATTACTGAGTGCAACCTCAAACCCTTAAAGTATTCCTTATTTTTACCAGTACACCTTAATTTATCGTGAAAACATAGTCCATATTATTTTACATGTTCCTCACATTTAAATTTCTCCCAAAACAGAAAATAATAAACACAACTTCAACAAAAGGAATTCCAATTCTATTATTCATTTCTTAATTTACCATATACATCCCCTCTCAAACTCTAAACTCACCTTTAAAATTAGTTAGTTGTGAAAGAAATGTGGCACTCAAACAGCAGATTATCAGAGCCAGGATCTCTGTTCTTTACACCTCTCTCCTCTCAGCAGAACCAGATAATGGCAAACTTTCCCTCTCTTTTTCCACACATATACATGTTAATTTCAAATCTCAGTGCGTCCCCCTTTTTTTTAAATGTAATCACACATTTCTATTGGTTGAAAACCAACCCTTTTCCAAAAGTACCCTTCCCCCAACTTGACTTCTGCCTAGTACCCTTCCCCCAACTTGACTTCTGCCTGCTACCATAGCAACAGCTCATGGAACACTGCTGTGTGGAGTTAGGTCAGAAGTTCGCCACACAATGTTTCATTTCCAAAGAGCAGGAGTGCTTGACTTTTCAAACCTAACAGCAAATCCATAGTACTGTTCTTTGGTAACACATTTTTCTGTACCAATACAAAACATGCTTCTGTAAATTTACACATACAGCCTAGTTTTTATTCTAGAATGGTATGAAACAGCCAATCAGTTCTTTTTTTTATAAAAAAAATATGTATGCCTCCATTTCCAAACTGTCTTTCATTTCTTTTTACCATTCTACTCAATTACACCTCCTGAGTGCATCCAGTTCTCCTTTGAAAATGTTCACAGTGTGGATTGTAGGGCACAGCTATGTCTTCTGGAGTGAAAAGTATGCAGAGAAAACAGATATGGTGAGAGACCTTGCTTTGCCAAATGTAGACATTAAATGGATTGGTCAGAGAGGGTTAAAGTGGCACCAATTGATGCCATTGGTGACATCCTTCATGCAAATCCAACACCCTGACCTCATAATAGTGCACTGTGGTGGCAATGACCTAGGCACTTTGACTGGGGTAGGTCTGGAAATGCTTATGAAGGAGACCTTTGCACAACTGTTTTCACTTTTCCCTAAAACTGCCTTTGTGTTTTCTAACATATGCCAAAGGCAAAAATGGAACTGGTCCAATCATTTTTGTCCGCAGATTGACAAAGCAAGAAAGCACGTCAACAAATCTGTTTCTGCTTTCCTCCGTGACTATGGTATGGGTTCCATTTACCACAACAACTTGCGTTACGACATGCAAGACATTTATAGAGGAGATGGTGTACACTTCACTGATGAAGGGAACAGAGTCTTCCTCTTGAACCTTAGACTCTGCATCGGTACTTACTTGTAGGTACCAATAAAAAATCACTTCATAAACACAACGGCTCTTTTTAGAGCCCCCTAATATCTAAACACTTAAATCTGCATTTCCTTTCTTTTTTTATTTTTTTTTCACCGTACGCGTACGGTAAGCTTACCGTACGCGTACCCCGCGATTTTTTTAAAAATCAATAAATGTTTTCTTTGTACTTTTCTGTCCTTCTATGACCCCCTTACAAATGTTAGGGGGTCTGTAACTCTCTTCCTTGCCCCCTTTTCAAGTTATCACCCTTTTTTTTCTGAGTGAAATACACAAAATGGCGGCCGCCGCTTCCTGGTTTCGACCGATTCGAATGTTTACTAAGATCTAACAGCCAATCAGAATCGCGCTCGCGCACGTCACCGTACGCGTACGGTAAGCGCACCGTAAGCGCACCGTAAGCTGGCTCAGATATATATATTGATTTAAAGGCTATTTTCTCAGAATCTACTGAACAGATTTACACCAAACCTACAAAAGGCACTTCCTTGACCTGAGGACTGCCTCTCTGCCAAATTTCAAGTAATTCTGTTCAGACGTTCGGGCTGTAGCTGTGTCTAAAGGTCCTATGGAAAAATGCATGGGAAAAACGCGTTTTGGGACCCCCCTTTTATCTCAGCCCCCGCTTGACGAATCCCCCCGAGACTTTCAGGGTAGGAGCGGAGCGTAGCGCCCCACCTATTTTGAAAAATTTGCGAGGATTCGTCGACCGGCGCAAAAGTTATTCAAAATAGAATGTTGCGGATTTCCTATGGAAACGTGGTCCTAACTATAACTACCTACTGGCGACCGCCAGTAGGTAATATATATATATATATATATAGAGAGAGAGAGAGAGAGATCGAAAGCTAGATAGATATGTGTGTGTGTATATACATATATGTTTCATATTGGTGAATGTAAAAATCATTCTACAAATATAAAATAAGTTAAAATTAATATACTTTTTTATGATTGCAATGTAGGAGTTTGGACCCTCTCCTGGCCATATTTACATACCAGTTTGTGCTGGTGGTATGGGTTGATGTGCCCCATGGCATAGCATCCCCGCAGGTGCAGGGACCTCTGCTCCAGTGGGTGACTTTGATCTGGCTGTATGTGGCAATAAAAGGGAAAAGTCACCAGACTAAGAAATGTGGACTGTGTGCAACATGTCATATATTTACCCAATTGCATCTACATGCCAACAGTAAACAAATGCGAATGAGGCACATTATCTATCTCAAAGATAGATCCTGCACAGACCAGACTGCAACACTACACTTCATCATTGAGCAGTCAATGGAATGGAACTCCCCCCGCTATGTCAATTTCATTGAATCTGGGATGGCATTCGACAGTTTGGACAGAGAGACCCTTTGGAAACTCTGCCGCCACTGTGGTGTGCCAGATAAACTTATAGGAATCATTAGGAACTCTTACAAGGGAATGACTTGCAAGATAGTCCATGGAAGGCAACTCATGGAAACCTTCCAAATGAGGACTGGAGTCTGCCAGGCTCATTTGCTTTTGCCTTTTTAGGTGTCGCCTGGCGAAAGCAGCGCATGCGCTGTCCTCGCCATGGAGAGGACCTTTTGTAATCGATTCAGCCAAAGCTGAATGCACACGCGTTTAAATGGATAAAGATGGCTGTTCTCACCATCAGCAAAGATAAACATGCACGCATAGGGACAAAAAAATGCACACGCATGTGAACAGCCCGACACAATCTTTGTGCACACATGCGCGCATTTTTTTCTCCCTACGCATGCATGACGGCGTGCTTTCGCTTTCCCAGACAGGCTGAAGGGCCTGGCGGCAGTGCTGAGGAATCCGCCACGGCGTGCTCAGCCAACGCTCAACTCCAGAAGCTGGCTTCCCGCGAGCCATCCTTGTTAATTTGCGTGACCCACTTTATTAGCTGCCCTGACCTCCATTAAAAGCTTTCGACGGGCGGGGAGAGTGCCCAAAACTCGAGACGGAGAGGCTGGCGCGGAAGCCACTTGTGTGGTTTCCTCAGGGTATGAGGCGGGAAACATTTATGCATTTATGGTAAGTTAATGCCGACTGAAAGGCCTTACTGTTACCGGTTGCGGGTAAATATTATTCTGTGTATTTGCCGCATAGTATCACGATTTTAAATCAACATGGTGGGTACAGTTTCATCAAGTGAGCGAGAAATGTTAGACATAGTGAGAGGTGACAAAAAACATAAATTTTCTTGGCTGACGTCACTAGTGCTTTTTGGACTGAGGACTGTCTCACAAAAACTCTTGAGCAGACAATTAGACTCTCAGAACCTTTTTCGACTTTGTTGTAAAATGACTAAGTGAGTTAATGACGAGCCCGGTCAGCTACTGAAAAGCAGTCTCATGAATCCTAAATTTATTATCCTAATCCCCCCCAACTCCACAGATTATAAACCCTACTCTCTACTCCTCACTCTCTACTACTGTCTACTATACTCACTCTCTACTACTCTCTACTACTCACTCTCTACTACTCACTCTCTTCTACTCTCTCCTACTCACTTTACTACTCTCTACAACTCGCTCTCTACTACTCTCTCTCTACTAACTCTCTACTACTCACTCTCTACTACTCTCTACTACTCACTCCCTACTACTCACTCTCTACTACTCACTCTTTACTACTCTCTACTGCTCACTCTCTACTAATCACTCTCTACTACTCACTACTACTCACTCTCTACTACTCTCTACTACTCTCTACTAATCACTCTCTACTACTCTCTACTACTCACTCTCTACTACTTTATCTCTACTACTCTCTACTACCCACACTCTACTACTCACTCTCTACTACTCTCTACTACTCACTCTCTACTACTCACTCTCTACTACTCACTCTCTACTACTCTTTACCACTCACTCTATACTCCTCTCTACTACACTCTCTCTACTACTCTCTACTCTCTACTACTCACTCTCTACTACTCTCTACTACACTCTACTACTCACTCTCTACTACTCACTCTCTATTGCTCACTCTCTACTACTCTCTACTACTCTCTACTCTCTACTAATCACTCTCTACTACTGACTCTCTACTACTCTCTACTACTCACTACTACTCACTATCTACTACTCACTTTCTACTACTCTCTACTACTCTCTACCTCTCTACTGCTCTCTACTACTCACTCTCTACTACTCTCTACTACACTCTACTACTCACTCTCTACTACTCTCTCTCTACAACTCTCTACTACACACTCTACTACTCACTCTCTACTATTCAGTCTCTACTACTTACTCTCTACTACTCTTTACTACTCGTTCTCTGCTACTCTTTACTACTCACTATCTACTATTCTCTACCACTCCTTACTCTCTACTAATCACTCTGTACTACTTACTTTCTACTACTCTCTACTACTCACTCTCTACTACTCACTCTCTACTACTCACTCTCTACTACTCTCTACTATGCTCTATTACTCACTCTCTACTACTCTCTACTACTCTCTACTCTCTACTACTCTCTCTACTACTCTCTACTACTCACTCTCTACTACTCACTCTCTACTACTCTCTACTACTCACTCTCTACTACTCTCTCCTACTCTCTCTCTACTACTCACTCTGTATTACTCACTCTCTACTACTCTCTACTACTCTCTACTCTCTACTAATCACTCTCTACTACTGACTCTCTACTACTCTCTACTACTCACTACTACTCACTATCTACTATTCACTTTCTACTACTCTCTACTACTCTCTACCTCTCTACTGCTCTCTACTACTCACTCTCTACTACTCTCTACAACACTCTACTACTCACTCTCTACTACTCTCTACTACTCTCTACTCTCTACTACTCACTCGCTACTACTCTCTCTCTACAACTCTCTACTACCCACTCTACTACTCACTCTCTACTACTCAGTCTCTACTACTTACTCTCTACTACTCACTCTCTGCTACTCTTTACTACTCACTCTCTGCTACTCTCTACTACACTCTCTCTACTACTCTCTACTCTCTACTACGCTCTACTCCACTCTACTACTCACTCTCTACTACTCACTATCTACTACTCTCTACCACTCCTTACTCTCTACTAATCACTCTGTACTACTTACTCTCTACTACTCACTCTCTACTTCTCACTTTCTACTACTCTCTACTACTCTCTACTCACTCTCTACTACTCTCTACTACTCTCTACCTCTCTACTACTCTCTACTACTCACTCTCTACTACTCTCTACTACGCTCTACTACTCACTCTCTACTACCCTCTACTACTCTCTACTCTCTACTACTCACTCTCTACTACTCTCTCTACTACTCTCTACTACTCACTCTCTACTACTCACTCTCTACTACTCTCTACTACTCACTCTCTACTACTCTCTACTACTCTCTCCTACTCTCTATCTACTACTCTCTACTCTGTACTACTCACTCTCTACTACTCTCTCTCTACTACTCTCTACTACTCACTCTCTATTACTCACTCTCTACTGCTATCTACTACTCACTCTCTACTACTCTCTCTCTACTACTCTCTACTACTCACTCTCTACTACTCACTCTCTACTACTCTCTACTCACTATCCACTACCCTCTACTGCTCACTCTCTACTACTCTCTCTCTATTAACTCTCTACTACTTACTCTCTACTACTCACTCTCTACTCCATACTATCTACTACTCGCTACTCTACTCACTCTCTACTACTCTCTACTACTCTCTCTCTACTACTCACTACTACTGTCTACTCTCTACTCTCTCCTACTCTGTACTACTCACTCTCTATTAATTCTCTACTATTTTCTACTACTCACTCTCTACTACTCTACTACTCACTCTCTACTACTCTCTACTACTCTCTCTACTACTCTCTCTACTACTCTCTACTACTCACTCTCTACTACTCTCTACTACTCAGTCTCTACTCTCTACTACTCACTCTACTCTACGCTCTACTACTCACTCTCTACTACTCTCTGCTACGCTCTACTACTCACTCTCTACTACTCTCTACTACTCTCTACTCTCTACTACTCACTCTCTACTACTCTCTCTACTACTCTCTACTACTCACTCTCTACTACTCTCTCTCTACTACTCTCTACTACTCACTCTCTACTACTCTCTCCTACTCTCTCTCTACTACTCACTCTCTATTACTCACTCTCTACTACTCTCTACTCTCTACTAATCACTCTCTACTACTGACTCTCTACTACTCTCTACTACTCACTACTACTCACTATCTACTACTCACTTTCGACTACTCTCTACTACTCTCTACCTCTCTACTGCTCTCTACTACTCACTCTCTACTACTCTCTACTACACTCTACTACTCACTCTCTACTACTCTCTACTACTCTCTACTCTCTACTACTCACTTGCTACTACTCTCTCTCTACAACTCTCTACTACACACTCTACTAGTCACTCCATACTACTCAGTGTCTACTACTTACTCTCTACTACTCTTTACTACTCACTCTCTGCTACTCTTTACCACTCACTCTCTGCTACTCTCTACTACACTCTCTCTACTACTCTCTACTCTCTACTACGCTCTACTCCACTCTACTACTCACTCTCTACTACTCACTATCTACTACTCTCTACCACTCCTTACTCTCTACTAATCACTCTCTACTACTCACTCTCTACTACTCACTTTCTACTACTCTCTACTACTCTCTACTCACTCTCTACTACTCTCTACTACTCTCTACCTCTCTACTACTCTCTACTACTCACTCTCTACTACTCTCTACTACGCTCTACTACTCACTCCCTACTACTCTCTCTACTACTCTCTACTACTCACTCTCTACTACTCACTCTCTACTACTCTCTAATACTCACTCTCTACTACTCTCTCCTACTCACTCTCTACTACTCTCTACTCTCTACTACTCACTCTCTACTACTCTCTCTACTACTCTCTACTACTCAATCTCTACTACTCACTCTCTACTACTCTCTACTACTCTCTCCTACTCTCTCTCTACTACTCTCTACTCTGCACTACTCACTCTCTACTACTCTCTCTCTACTACTCTCTACTACTCACTCTCTACTACTCACTCTCTACTGCTCTCTACTACTCATTCTCTAATACTCTCTCTCTACTACTCTCTACTACTCACTCTCTACTACTCACTCTCTACTACTCTCTACTCACTATCCACTACTCTCTACTACTCACTCTCTACTACTCTCTCACTATTAACTCTCTACTACTTACTCTCTACTAGTCACTCTCTACTATCTACTACTCGCTACTCTACTCACTCTCTACTACTCTCTCTCTACTACTCACTACTACTGTCTACTCTCTACTCTCTCCTACTCTGTACTACTCACTCGCTACTAATTCTCTACTATTCTCTACTACTCACTCTCTACTACTCTACTACTCACTCTCTACTACTCTCTACTACTCTCTACTACTCTCTCTACTACTCTCTCTACTACTCTCTACTACTCTCTACCTCTCTACTGCTCTCTACTACTCACTCTCTACTACTCTCTACTACTCTCTACTCTCTCCTACTCACTCACTTCTACTCTCTCTACAACTCTCTACTACCCACTCTACTACTCACTCTCTACTACTCAGTCTCTACTACTTACTCTCTACTACTCTTTACTACTCGCTCTCTGCTACTCTTTACTACTCACTCTCTGGTACTCTCTACTATACTCTCTCTACTACTCTCTACTCTCCACTACGCTCTACTCCACTCTACTACTCACTCTCTACTACTCACTATCTACTACTCTCTACCACTCCTTACTCTCTACTAATCACTCTCTACTACTTACTCTCTACTACTCTCTACTACTCACTCTCTACTACTCACTTTCTACTACTCTCTACTACTCTCTACTCACTCTCTACTACTCTCTACTACTCTCTACCTCTCTACTACTCTCTACTACTCACTATCTACTACTCTCTACTACGCTCTACTACTGACTCTCTACTACTCTCTACTACTCTCTACTCTCCACTACTCACTCTCTACTACTCTCTCTACTACTCACTCTCTACTACTCACTCTCTACTGCTCTCTACTACTCACTCTCTACTACTCTCTACTACTCTCTCCTACTCTCTCTCTACTACTCTCTACTCTGTACTACTCACTCTCTACTACTCTCTCTCTACTACTCTCTACTACTCACTCTCTACTACTCACTCTCTACTGCTCACTCTCTACTACTCTCTCTCTACTACTCTCTACTACTCACTCTCTACTACTCACTCTCTACTACTCCCTACTCACTATCCACTACTCTCTACTACTCACTCTCTACTACTCTCTCTCTATTAACTCTCTACTACTTACTCTCTACTACTCACTCTCTACTATCTACTACTCGCTACTCTACTCATTCTCTACTACTCTCTACTACTCTCTCTCTACTACTCACTACTACTGTCTACTCTCTACTCTCTCCTACTCTGTACCACTCACTCTCTACTAATTCTCTACTATTCTCTACTACTCACTCTCTACTACTCTCTCTACTACTCTCTACTACTCACTCTCTACTACTCTCTCTCTACTACTCTCTACTACTCACTCTCTACTACTCTCTCCTACTTTCTCTCTACTACTCACTCTCTATTACTCACTCTCTACTACTCTCTACTCTCTACTAATCACTCTCTACTACTGACTCTCTACTACTCTCTACTACTCACTACTACTCACTATCTACTACTCACTTTCGACTACTCTCTACTACTCTCTACCTCTCTACTGCTCTCTACTACTCACTCTCTACTACTCTCTACTACACTCTACTACTCACTCTCTACTACTCTCTACTACTCTCTACTCTCTACTACTCACTTGCTACTACTCTCTCTCTACAACTCTCTACTACACACTCTACTAGTCACTCCATACTACTCAGTCTCTACTACTTACTCTATACTACTCTTTACTACTCACTCTCTGCTACTCTTTAGTACTCACTCTCTGCTACTCTCTACTACACTCTCTCTACTACTCTCTACTCTCTACTACGCTCTACTCCACTCTGCTACCCACTCTCTACTACTCACTATCTACTACTCTCTACCACTCCTTACTCTCTACTAATCACTCTCTACTACTTACTCTCTACTACTCTCTACTACTCACTCTCTACTACTCACTTTCTACTACTCTCTACTACTCTCTACTCACTCTCTACTACTCTCTACTACTCTCTACCTCTCTACTACTCTCTACTACTCACTCTCTACTACTCTCTACTACGCTCTACTACTCACTCTCTACTACTCTCTCTACTACTCTCTACTACTCACTCTCTACTACTCACTCTCTACTACTCTCTAATACTCACTCTCTACTACTCTCTACTACTCTCTCCTACTCACTCTCTACTACTCTCTACTACTCTCTACTCTCTACTACTCACTCTCTACTACTCTCTCTACTACTCTCTACTACTCAATCTCTACTACTCACTCTCTACTACTCTCTACTACTCTCTCCTACTCTCTCTCTACTACTCTCTACTCTGTACTACTCACTCTCTACTACTCTCTCTCTACTACTCTCTACTACTCACTCTCTACTACTCACTCTCTACTGCTCTCTACTACTCATTCTCTACTACTCTCTCTCTACTACTCTCTACTACTCACTCTCTACTACTCACTCTCTACTACTCTCTACTCACTATCCACTACTCTCTACTACTCACTCTCTACTACTCTCTCACTATTAACTCTCTACTACTTACTCTCTACTACTCACTCTCTACTATCTACTGCTCGCTACTCTACTCACTCTGTACTACTCTCTCTCTACTACTCACTACTACTGTCTACTCTCTACTCTCTCCTACTCTTTACTACTCACTCTCTACTAATTCTCTACTATTCTCTAATACTCACTCTCTACTACTCTACTACTCACTCTCTACTACTCTCTACTACTCTCTACTACTCTCTCTACTACTCTCTCTACTACTCTCTACTACTCTCTACCTCTCTACTGCTCTCTACTACTCACTCTCTACTACTCTCTACTACACTCTACTACTCACTCTCTACTACTCTCTACTACTCTCTACTCTCTCCTACTCACTCGCTTCTACTCTCTCTCTACAACTCTCTACTACCCACTCTACTACTCACTCTCTACTACTCAGTCTCTAGTACTTACTCTCTACTACTCTTTACTACTCGCTCTCTGCTACTCTTTACTACTCACTCTCTGGTACTCTCTACTACACTCTCTCTACTACTCTCTACTCTCCACTACGCTCTACTCTACTCTACTACTCACTCTCTACTACTCACTATCTACTACTCTCTACCACTCCTTACTCTCTACTAATCACTCTCTACTACTTACTCTCTACTACTCTCTATCACTTACTCTCTACTACTCTCTACTACTCACTCTCTACTACTCACTTTCTACTACTCTCTACTACTCTCTACTCACTCTCTACTACTCTCTACTACTCTCTACCTCTCTACTACTCTCTACTACTCACTATCTACTACTCTCTACTACGCTCTACTACTGACTCTCTACTACTCTCTACTACTCTCTACTCTCCTCTACTCACTCTCTACTACTCTCTCTACTACTCACTCTCTACTACTCACTCTCTACTGCTCTCTACTACTCACTCTCTACTACTATCTACTACTCTCTCCTACTCTCTCTCTACTACTCTCTACTCTGTACTACTCACTCTCTACTACTCTCTCTCTACTACTCTCTACTACTCACTCTCTACTACTCACTCTCTACTGCTCTCTACTACTCACTCTCTACTACTCTCTCTCTACTACTCTCTACTACTCACTCTCTACTACTCACTCTCTACTACTCTCTACTCACTATCCACTACTCTCTACTACTCACTCTCTACTACTCTCTCTCTATTAACTCTCTACTACTTACTCTCTACTACTCACTCTCTACTATCTACTACTCGCTACTCTACTCATTCTCTACTACTCTCTACTACTCTCTACCTCTCTACTACTCTCTACTACTCACTATCTACTACTCTCTACTACGCTCTACTACTGACTCTCTACTACTCTCTACTACTCTCTACTCTCCACTACTCACTCTCTACTACTCTCTCTACTACTCTCTACTCACTATCCACTACTCTCTACTACTCACTCTCTACTACTCTCTCACTATTAACTCTCTACTACTTACTCTCTACTACTCACTCTCTACTATCTACTACTCGCTACTCTACTCACTCTCTACTACTCTCTCTCTACTACTCACTACTACTGTCTACTCTCTACTCTCTCCTACTCTGTACTACTCACTCTCTACTAATTCTCTACTATTCTCTACTACTCACTCTCTACTACTCTACTACTCACTCTCTACTACTCTCTACTACTCTCTACTACTCTCTCTACTACTCTCTCTACTACTCTCTACTACTCACTCTTGACTACTCTCTACTACTCACTCTCTACTCTCTACTACTCACTCTACTCTACGCTCTACTACTCACTCTCTACTTCTCACTCTCTACTCTCTACTCTACCTCTCTACCTCTCTCTATCTCTCTCTCTACCTCTCTCTTCTCTCTACTTCTCTACCTCTACCTCTGCCTCTCTACCTCTCTACCTCTACCTCTCTACCTCTACCTCTCTCTGCCTCTTTACGCGCACACATATGCACATATATATATATGTCGGGAGATCTATTTATTCAAACAGCACATGCATAATGCATTTCGGCCTGTAAGGCCTTCCTCAGATGCAGCTGTGAACAAGATGTGGCTCCACCCTCACCTTTAGTTAACCATAGTCTCTCCCATTGGTGGTAGTCCGCTGGCCAATGGTCACGTGTTCACAACTTCGCTGTGGTTCAACTACAGCTCCCAGAATGCTGTATAGCTGGGTAAGTGTTGCCTGAGAGGGACCTTTAAAATAAAACCTCTGTGGGTCATGGTAATACAACAGAAAGGTGCCGAGTGACAAAATTCAAGAGTTCTTGTGTGATGGTGTTCCGTAGATCGCCCTCGAGTCCCCTACAACGCTCCAACCTTGATGTGCGTTTCCCAGCCGGGCCGAGAGCCAGCATTTCAGTGAACCTAGCTCCCCATTAATAATGGACTGCAATCCGCAGCAGCTGCTGGCATGGCGTGCACTCCTAGGCGGGCCGGAGTCATGTCAATCCCTTGACGACGAGAAAGCTGCAACAGCAGCGAGTGCCAGTGATACTCCGGTCTCTTCAGGGAACGGGGCCTCTAATGCGCCTCTGGCCAGCGCAACAATATCCACAACAATCCACTCCGCAAGGAAGAAGTAGAGGCCACACGGGGGAAACGTCGGGAGATATATTTATTCAAACAGCACATGCATAATGCATTTCGGCCTGTAAGGCCTTCCTCAGATGCAGCTGTGAACAAGATGTGGCTCCACCCTCACCTTTAGTTAACCATAGTCTCTCCCATTGGTGGTAGTCCGCTGACCAATGGTCACGTTTTCACAACTTCGCTGTGGTTCAACTACAGCTCCCAGAATGCTGTATAGCTGGGTAAGTGTTGCCTGAGAGGGACCTTTAAAATAAAACCTCTGTGGGTCATGGTAATACAACAGAAAGGTGCCGAGTGACAAAATTCAAGAGTTCTTGTGTGATGGTGTTCCGTAGATCGCCCTCGAGGCCCCTACAACGCTCCAACCTTGATGTGCGTTTGCCAGCCGGGCCGAGAGCCAGCATTTCAGTGAGCCTAGCTCCCCATTAATAATGGACTGCAATCTGCAGCAGCTGCTGGCATGGCGTGCACTCCTAGGCGGGCCAGAGTCATGTCAATCCCTTGACGACGAGAAAGCTGCAACAGCAGCGAGTGCCAGTGATACTCCGGTCTCTTCAGGGAACGGGGCCTCTAATGCGCCTCTGGCCAGCGCAACAATATCCACAACAATCCACTCCGCAAGGAAGAAGTAGAGGCCACACGGGGGAAACGTCGGGAGATATATTTATTCAAACAGCACATGCATAATGCATTTCGGCCTGTAAGGCCTTCCTCAGATGCAGCTGTGAACAAGATGTGGCTCCACCCTCACCTTTAGTTAACCATAGTCTCTCCCATTGGTGGTAGTCCGCTGACCAATGGTCACGTTTTCACAACTTCGCTGTGGTTCAACTACAGCTCCCAGAATGCTGTATAGCTGGGTAAGTGTTGCCTGAGAGGGACCTTTAAAATAAAACCTCTGTGGGTCATGGTAATACAACAGAAAGGTGCCGAGTGACAAAATTCAAGAGTTCTTGTGTGATGGTGTTCCGTAGATCGCCCTCGAGGCCCCTACAACGCTCCAACCTTGATGTGCGTTTGCCAGCCGGGCCGAGAGCCAGCATTTCAGTGAGCCTAGCTCCCCATTAATAATGGACTGCAATCTGCAGCAGCTGCTGGCATGGCGTGCACTCCTAGGCGGGCCAGAGTCATGTCAATCCCTTGACGACGAGAAAGCTGCAACAGCAGCGAGTGCCAGTGATACTCCGGTCTCTTCAGGGAACGGGGCCTCTAATGCGCCTCTGGCCAGCGCCACAATATCCACAACAATCCACTCCGCAAGGAAGAAGTAGAGGCCAAACGGGGGAAATAACGGGAGATCTATTTATTCAACCAGCACATGCATAATGCATTTCGGCCTGTAAGGCCTTCCTCAGAAGCAGCTGTGAACAAGATGTGGCTCCACCCTCACCTTTAGTTAACCATAGTCTCTCCCATTGGTGGTAGTCCGCTGACCAATGGTCACGTGTTCACAACTTCGCTGTGGTTCAACTACAGCTCCCAGAATGCTGTATAGCTGGGTAAGTGTTGCCTGAGAGGGACCTTTAAAATAAAACCTCTGTGGGTCATGGTAATACAACAGAAAGGTGCCGAGTGACAAAATTCAAGAGTTCTTGTGTGATGGTGTTCCGTAGATAGCCCTCGAGTCCCCTACAACGCTCCAACCTTGATGTGCGTTTGCCAGCCGGGCCGAGAGCCAGCATTTCAGTGAACCTAGCTCCCCATTAATAATGGACTGCAATCCGCAGCAGCTGCTGGCATGGCATGCACTCCTAGGCGGGCCGGAGTCATGTCAATCCCTTGACGACGAGAAAGCTGCAATAGCAGCGAGTGCCAGTGATACTCCGGTCTCTTCAGGGAACGGGGCCTCTAATGCGCCTCTGGCCCGGCTGGCAAACGCACATCAAGGTTGGAGCGTTGTAGGGGACTCGAGGGCGATCTACGGAACACCATCACACAAGAACTCTTGAATTTTGTCACTCAGCACCTTTCTGTTGTATTACCATGACCCACAGAGGTTTTATTTTAAAGGTCCCTCTCAGGCAACACTTACCCAGCTATACAGCATTCTGGGAGCTGTAGTTGAACCACAGCGAAGTTGTGAACACGTGACCATTGGTCAGCGGACTACCACCAATGGGAGAGACTATGGTTAACTAAAGGTGAGGGTGGAGCCACATCTTGTTCACAGCTGCATCTGAGGAAGGCCTTACAGGCCGAAATGCATTATGCATGTGCTGTTTAAATAAACAGATCTCCCGACGTTTCCCCCGTGTGGCCTCTACTTCTTCCTTGCGGAGTGGATTGTTGTGGATATTGTTGCGCTGGCCAGAGGCGCATTAGAGGCTCCGTTCCCTGAAGAGACCGGAGTATCACTGGCACTCGCTGCTGTTGCAGCTTTCTCATCGTCAAGGGATTGACATGACTCCGGCCCGCCTAGGAGTGCACGCCATGCCAGCAGCTGCTGCGGATTGCAGTCCATTATTAATGGGGAGCTAGGTTCACTGGAATGCTGGCTCTCTGCCCGGCTGGCAAACGCACATCAAGGTTGGAGCGTTGTAGGGGACTCGAGGGCGATCTATGGAACACCATCACACTAGAACTCTTGAATTTTGTCACTCGGCACCTTTCTGTTGTATTACCATGACCCACAGAGGTTTTATTTTAAAGGTCCCTCTCAGGCAACACTTACCCAGCTATACAGCATTCTGGGAGCTGTAGTTGAACCACAGCGAAGTTGTGAACACATGACCATTGGTCAGCAGACTACCACCAATGGGAGAGACTATGGTTAACTAAAGGTGAGGGTGGAGCCACATCTTGTTCACAGCTGCATCTGAGGAAGGCCTTACAGGCCGAAATGCATTATGCATGTGCTGTTTGAATAAATAGATCTCCCGACGTTTCCCCCATGTGGCCTCTACTTCTTCCTTGCGGAGTGGATTGTTGTGGATATATATATATGTATATATACGCATATGCATTTATATAATATGTATGTGTATATATATATACATACATACATACGTATATAAACATATATATACATCTGCATATCTATATAAATACAAATATAAATGCATGCATACATATACATATACATATATGCATACACATTCATGTTATGTACATGAAAGTTTGAAAAACACTAATAAAAGCAAAGCTAAAAAGCCACCTAATTACAAACAGAATTGCTTTCACTTAAAAGAGCGCGAGATCTATTGCATTTTCAATGCTTGTTTCTTCCTTCTACATAACTGATGCACCGCAGTTAAACTATCCAATTCAGAGAATAAGAATCAGATTAATAAAGGAGTGCTCTCCTTCAGCATAACTGCTGTTTCTTCCTGCTGGCCATAGACTGGATCATGAAGACATCCACAGCAAGGAGGAGAAATGGGATCCAGTGGACATGTTGGATGCAGCTCGACGATCTGGACTTCACAGATAACCCTGCCTTACTCTCCCATTCCCATCTGCAGATGCAAGGGAAGACTAACAATGTGGCAGCCACGTCAGTACAGCTTCCACAGGGGAAAAAAGATCATGAAGGCTAATACAGCCAGCACAACTGATGTCACTCTTATAGGAGATGCACTGAAAGAGATTGAGCCCTTAACCTTCCTGGGCAGTGTCATAAACAAGCAGGGTACAGCTATCTACATCAAGGCAAGACGCAGCAAATCAATATAACCAAAAAAGATCTGGAGCCCCAAGGACCTAACACTGCAAACTAAGATCAGGTTTTTTAACACCAATGTAAAATCGGTTCTTGTGTATGAAGTAGAAACTTAGAGGAAAACAGTGACCACCACCAACAAAGTCCAGACCTTCATCAACACCTGTCTGAGGAAAATCATTCAAATCTGCTGGCCAAACATCATTAGCAACAATGACCCATGGCAGCATACTTTCCAACTCCCTCCTCACGCAGAAATCATAAAAAGCTGCTGGGGCTGGATAGGTCACATCTTCCACAAGCCTGCATCAAACACCACCACCTCAAGGCAAAAAGAAAAGAATAAGACCAAGAAACACTGACTGCAAGATGGGTTACACCTGGAGACAGATTGAAAGAAAAGCCCAGGGCAGGGATGACTAAAGATTATGGGTTAATGGTCTATACCCCAGGAGGGGTAGTAGTCATAAGTAAGTTAGGGGCCATATGTAGGTAAATTACATTTACCGATTCTTAAATACCGAATTTTACCGATTCGGTATTTATGAATCGGTAAATATAATGTAGGTAAAATATTACCGAATCGGTAAATGTCGGTATTTTAGAATCGGTATTTACCGATTCGGTAATGGCAACTGGCTTCCCATTCATTCCTATGGGCCTGGAGGCCCATAGGAATGAATGGGAAGCCAGTTGCCATTACTGAATCGGTAAATACCGATTCGGTAATGGGGGAGGCATCATCATGGGTGGCAGGGTGTCACATTGACACCCTGTTGCACCCCTGATTCGTCCATGTGTGCACATGTGGCGCACATACATGCCCTAAGGGCATGTATGTCTGCCACATTGCACACTTCAAAGTGCACAAAAATGCTTTTTTACAGCTATTCGTCATTTACCATCAACTTTTTGTTGGTGGTAAATAACGAATCCCCACACCAACGACACACTCCCCCTACATCTCATTTCAGGATTCGGTATTTACCGAATCGGTAAAATTACCGATTCAGTAAATTACCGAATCCTGAAATGTGCCCCCTACATACCAAAAGCCTAAATACCGGTCGGTAACGGGATATTTACCGAAAATCGGCCGTTACCGACCGGTATTAGGCTTCCTACATATGACCCTTAGTGAGGAAAGTCTCCAGCTCATCAGGCAATCACCCTGAGCCAAAGCTCACAGATTTGGACCTTTTGCTGTGCCATTTGCCTCATCGCTGTGTGGACATATCACATTGGTAATTTACAAGAGGTGATGGTGTAATGTGTGGCCTTCCTTAACGGCAATATTTGACAGCATATTGAAATAATACAGTCCAATTTCTACATTGTACAAAGAAAATATTCATATATGGTTAATAGACATTATAGGAAGCACTATTAAATGAATGTTATTACTGGACAGACACACTGAAAAAAGTGTTGCTACCTTTTGAATCACTTATGGCAATTTTCTCAGAGTTTTATACCTTAAAACATTCCAAGTTCATATATAGAAATTTGAAATAATTGCCACTAAATGCAGTGACGTGATATAATGTATTTTGCTGAAGTGCCAATAAAAAACATAATAAGTGCTCAGCACTAATGCCCAATGCGGTTGTCCAAGTGGGGTCAGTAGCAATGGTGCAGTACCAGAGTCAAGTAAAAACTATGACTGTAAAGTGTCCAGAAAAGAAAGTTACAGCCTGAGCTCCTGGAAATAATTTGATTGTTCAGTTGGTGTTTCTTCATTTCATATTATTTTTGTATTCTTTTGGGGCGGTGTGTAATGCTTGCTGCATATCTTTACTTCCTTAGCACGACAGGAGGACGGTTCAGAGGATGGCTCATCCGTACAGAGGACAGCAGGCTCCAGTAAAGCTTTATTTATCTTACAGTGGGGACCACGAGAAGTTATGAACTCTAGTCTACAGCTGTTTTGCTTCCCGGCCATTAGGCAAGGCCATACTGTATCTCATGAACACACCCTGGTAGTGGGCAGGCCAAGCAGGAGAAATGGTACAAAATGTGCATTTTGTTACCAGAATGGATGAGGTGGTGGGACTCTGGTGGTCTCTGGTACCAACCCATCTTAGATCGTCAGTGTGTCAGAACGCATTGGCTCTCAATGGACCGTCTAGAAAGACCCAGTCTTTTCACGGTCACATTTCCCACAGTAAAATTACGGATATCGATTGACTCCGATTGTGGAACAGTCTTCATATAGATATTAAAAATAACATCTTAAACTTATTTTTCGTGTGTGTTTCTCTTTCGAGCAGGTGCCGTGCAGCACGTCTTCGAGGTGAGCGATAGAGGCGGCTGAGAAATAGATCAATACAATGTGGTCATTGTTACCAGTATTCCGCTGGAAACACTTCGACCTGTTCCACTAGAACAGCGAGTTCTCGCGTGCTCTGTTTCCCACAGTGGAGAAATGAGCTTTGCAACATCCACATCTTATCTAACAGATCTCACAAGAAATGTGAAAATCATGTCCTCATTTCCAGTCACCGAGCGTGGGTGCGGTTATTGTAACTCTAAAGCCTAGAACATGAAACACTCACACTCACTCCCATCTCACGTCGACCATTCACACTTTGCTTTCAGGCAGGCATGGTCCATGATGTATAATTGTTAGCCCTGCTGAGTGATAGCTCGTGTTTTTAAAAGCTGAAAGCTTGCACGAGTCCGATAAAAAAGTGTGACAAATTATATTCCAGAAACCATAAAAGTGGATAGGAATGGTAATAAACCGGAGGTGACATTTCATCTAGAGGTCAGCTGGAGTTATTAAAGTGGTCAGTAATTCCACGCTTTGCCAAGGCTGATTTTTGTCATATCACTTATCTGCTCCGGTCCATGCTTAAGCATCTCCCTCAGTGACAAAAAATAATCCACTGACAGTATTACCGGAAGTCAGAGGTCACTATGGAAAAAGGAAAATTGACAAAATAAGGTAACGTGCCTGGTGCTGAAATATAAATTCCTCGGTGTCGATGTTCATGGTGTCCGAGTTTATTCCTAAATTGTTCAGAAAGATTTGCAACTTGTGATATTATTGAAGGAAAAGGGTTTCAGGAACAAAAGGTTTGTGCAGTTACTCTAATTCTCCAAGAAAAAATTTAATTTCATGAGTAAATTCTCATTCCATTCTGAAAGGAAATGCAGAATTTTTAGGCATAGCAGAAGACAGATGACAGAAGAATATATATATCATACAATGCACTTTACACGTTCAGCACTTCATTAAGCACTTTAGTAAGCATTGGACATAGACACCATAGAATAATGCTATTTGACTGCTGCATTGTTTTTTCATTAAATGAATTAAGGCGTCTAATAGCAAACATAACAACTATGGTAATGGCTATTGAGAGTACCACGCAATAGGTTATGGTACACTAGGGGACAGAATGAGTACGTTAAAAGGAACATGTAAATAAATGGATTGTTGATAGCTCCAATTGCCATTAAGCAAATCACAGGATTTTTATAACAATGTGATCGCATTACTAAGATTTTTTTTAGACCATAGTTATATCAGGACTAGACTCATTGGGGGCCAACATATATATATTATGTATATACTATATTATATTACATGTATATTTATTTATTTTGTTTATGTATTTATTTAAGTACCTATATATGGATGCATTTATTAGGCACAATTGCTAACCCCAGATTGATTTCATGTATTCGGTAAATATGGATGTCATATATGAAATAACAGGTGTGGTTCACAAACATAAGCGAACAAGCAGCTTTTGATATATGATATGTGGATTATGTTAATAATGAGATGTAGCGGATCAAATTAATGCATTTAAGCCGTTAATTATAGTTGTCTTTTAGAGAGGATCACTTTACCAGTATGAGGCAATGAGTATGCTAAGATGCTTTTGTACCAACCCAGTAATAGTCTTTTTTCATGGCAAGCAGCAGACCACCCATCTTTTGTCAGTAGCTATTATCGTCCTTGTTGTCAATCACGTAGTAATGATTCAAAAGTTGCTGAGAATGCTGCATTGTACATGTGATCAAGACCATGTGTTGTGGCTGAAACGCATCATGGACATATGTGAGCAACAGCAATACATTTTTGCACTTCATCATTCAGAGTCCGCGCCCGCTTCTTTGAAGACCCAGCCTCCTTTCTTGACCACTCTGCAAACGCGATTACTAGTTAAGAAACCATAGAAATTCACTGAAGAAAACAAAGGTTACAGGGACATTATAGTTAGGAATTAGCTTTTTAAAAAACCTTACAAATTCACTAAAAAAAACAAAGGTTAGAGGGACGTTATAGTGAGGCTGACATTTCACTTTAAAAAAACAGAGAAATTCAGCAGTTATACTTAGCTGAGCTAACTATAACTCATGTCACTGCAATGCACTGCTAATGAACTCAAATATTAGATCACTCATGACATGGTCAGTGACGTCACTGATGACATCTCAAATGACATTACTGATGACATCATCCAGTGACTGTGAGTGTTTTTAAAACGTTTATGAGTGTTAAATATATATACACCAAGGTGTATTGATGAATCAGTGAGTGTATGAGTGCCTCTATGGATAATTCAGTAGGTGCATGACTGATTGTATAAGTGAGCGATTAGGTGTCTCAGTGAATGTATGGGTGAGTGACTAGGTTGTCTGAATATCTGCATCAGTCTGTCAGTTGGTGTTAAGTTGCTGTACGGGTTGGTGAGTGGGTATGTAAATGAGTGTATGGGAGATTGATTGGTTGTCTGAGTACCTGTATGGGTGTATGAATGTCTGTGTGGGTGGGTGAGGGTGTGCGTGACTGCCTGCATGAATGAGTCAGTGGGTGAGTCAGTGTCTGTATGGGGAATTGAATGCATATGTGAGGAGCTGTATGGGTGACTGAGTCTGTGTATGGCTGGGATTGTGAGTGAATGGATGTGTCAGTGGCACATTGGTGAGTAACTGCATATGTAAAAGGCAATATAGGTGAGTGCTGGAGTATATGAGTGAGTGTATGTGTGACTGGGTGATTGCGAGAGCGGCTGTATGAATGAATGTGTGCTTGTGTCAGTGACTGTATAGGTGAGTGAGTATATGTTAGTGTCTGTATGAATAAATGAGTGGTTGTGTGTATAACTGTATAGATGAGTAAATGGCTATTTGATTGATATATAGGTGAGTGAGTAGGTATGTGACTAGCTCTATGAGTCACTGTGTGTGAGTGGCTGTATGGGTGTATGGGTGATATATCAGTGGATATATTAGTGAGTGAGTTGGTGTTTGAGTGACTCTATGAGTAACTGAGTGGATGTGAGTTTAGACCTTTGAATCAGTGAGTGGCTTTGTAAATACTGGTATGGGTGTGTCAATGGTTTTGAGATTGTTAGTGTGGAAGTTGGAGTGGGTGTATGAAAGGTTATATTGGGTGTGAGCAGACGCATCAGAGATTTTGTGGATGATGCCATCAGTGATGTCATGAGTGATGTCTTTTGAGATGTCATCAGTGATGTCAGTGACCATGTCATGAGTGATGTAATATGTGAGGTCATAAACAGTGCATTGCCGGGGCGCGAGTTATCCTAGCTCAGCTAACTATAACTGCTGAATTTCTTTGGTTTTGTATGAGTGAAATGTCTACCTAACTATAACGTCCCTGTAACTTTTGTTTTTTTATGTGAGTTTCTCAGGTTTTTTTTAATAGCTAATTCCTAACCATAATGTCCCTGTAACCTTTGTTTTTTCCAGTGAATTTCTATGGTTTTTTAACTAGTAATCATGTTTGCAGACTGGTAAAGAAAGAAGGCTGGGCCTCCGACCAGCTCTCAGGAATCCTGCTGTGATGGACTTACAGGAGGTACCAGGAGGGCTTCTTAGCCCCCAAGGTCTCTCAGGAGTAAAGCGGACTTCATTCCTCAACCAGTAATCAGGAGTGCACGCACCATGAGCCGCGTTTGCAGAGTGGTGCAGAAAGGGGACCTGTCCTCTGACAACCTCTCAGCAATCCCACTGTGTGTGACTTACTGGGGATAACAGGAAGGGAAGTAGGCCCCCAAGGACTCCCCCAAACTCTCCATGACAACCAGAATCTACCATGACACTTGTTTTGGAAAATTTCATGAAGATTGGCAAAAACAATGCCAAAGTTATAAGCAAGTCAAAACATGTTTTTTTCTATGGAAACTAGGTCCTAACTATAACTACTGACTGGTGACCACCAGTAGGTAATATATATATATATATATATATATATATATATATATATATATATATATATATACTAAACAATTCCCAGAGGAAACATGGTGCACTCGTGGGGTCAAATTCAAATTGGTTTAATCTGAAGGACGTGTTTCAGCGTGAGCCTTCTTCCAGCTTGCTAACCAACAAAGCAGCACTTGTATCACAGCATTTCAAATAACAGAAGTAATCTCATTGGATGAACAATCATGATAAATGAGAGAGGACTGCTGCTCCTGATCTCGGACCAATGTCCTTATGCTGCTATCTTACTTGAGTTCTTTCTAAATAAAGCCAAATGGTAATATTTGTGAGGTGCAGGTGATGTCTTGATTTTAGTGTGTATTACATATACAGAATTTTGGCCTCTGTATAGGCACACACAACACAAATGTCCACAGTTCATTATTACCTAGGATGGCCTATAAGCAGCAGTTTTCAGAATCAAAAACTGCGCCTCTTGGAGTCAAGATACATTATAGACATCCAAACAAAAGCCCCCGTAGGACTCAACAACGATGAGGAGATATGGGTACATTTAGAGTAAGAAGAGATATTCTACACCAGTCCCCCTAAAATCTAAAATCCTAAATTTTAAATCTGAGACTGTGTTAGAATCTACAGCCGCACCTCTTCCCCGAGTGACACGATTGCCCATTCAGGGCTTAGTAATACAAAAAATACGTGAGATATTTTGTTGAAATGTATATACATGCATGTATTCTTAATAGGCAACACATTTACTATGTATAAATATCATATTCAATGATAATTATTAATAGTGGACTAATACCTTCGTTCATTTGGGTTTGCAAAATATTTTAATATTCTCCAGAATTATTTGCTTCCATGAAGTACATTTTCACAAGTAATACACATGGGTTGGATTCACGATTCACTTGTTTATATTTAAAACTACGTTATGAGATGGCCACCATAGAATCAGGTAATTCACCTTGACTTAAAGACCATCTTTTCTTTATATGCATTGCACCTGATACATTGTTCGACTTAAATGTTTCCGTGTTATCACAGAAAAGTGACATGGAGGAAGGTGCAAGCCGAAACATGTCTGTCAGTGCAGGGGGGTCTGCACATTAAAGCACCTTGTCTTGACAAAACTTCCGTGTGTGCTCTCGATTTCTGGCGTCCGAAGATTGTCGCAGTTGTGCTTTCATGACTAGCGGCTCACCACAGCTGGAATTCTAGCACCCAGGCCAAGTGGAGTGGCGGACGTGATTTCCTGTTTTGTAATATATATGTGTGTGTATGTATCTATATATATATATATCTATATCTATCTATCTATCTATCTATCTATCTATCTATCTATCTATCTATCTATCTATCTATCTATCTATCTATCTATCTATCTATCTATCTATCTATCTATCTATCTATCTATCTATCTATCTATCTATCTATCTATCTATCTATCTATCTATCTATCTATCTATCAAGGTTACAGGGATGTTAGAGTTAGGAAATAGAAACAAGATGTCATCAGTGATTCCACTGACCATGTTGTGAGTTATATAATATATTAATATGTGAGGTCTTAAGCAGTGCATTGTGGGGGCGTAAGTTATAGTTAGCTCAGGTAAGTATAACTGCAGAATTTCTCTTTTTTTTGGATGAGTGAAATGTCAGCCTAACTATAACATCCCTGTAACCTTTTTTTTCCAGTGAATTTAATTTTTTTTCAAATTCTAATTCCTAACTATAACCTCCCTGTAACCTTTGTTTTCTTCAGGTGTTTTATGGCATTTCTTTACTGTAACCTTTGAGAGTGAGTGTGAGTGTGAGTGAGTGCATGAGTGTCTCAGTGTGTGTGTGTGTGTGTTTGTGAATGCGAGTGTGTGAGCATTGCGCTCGGTGTGAGTGGGTGCATGAGGGAATCTGCCCCTTAACAAATGGTTTATGTAATGTACAAGGGAAAACAATAATTTTGCTGAGCTGAAGAACTGAAGGCCAAAACTAGAGGAATCAGTGTTAAAAGAGCGATTAAAACAAAAAAACAAGGACAATGCACTTTAAAATCCAGGACAACGAGAAAGAAACTCTCAAATTAAAATGTACCTCAGCACAATAGCACTTTAAACACTAACTCTTGCACATTGAATAACGGAATCGCATAAAGCCCTGAGAAAAACTGTCATGCCCTGAGTGGCGAGTTTTTCAAGTTGAGGCCACAAAAGAACTAAATTAATGTAATTTTTATATTCATTTTTAATTTGGAGTTACATGACCGTCTTTAAAAGATTTGTCAGACATATAAGTTTATAATCAAATTTTATGAAATGTAATGAATGAGTGACTGTGTAAGCGTTTTTATTGACCAAGAACATGAATAAATAAATAGAACTAAATAGAGTCTCTCTGTGGGTCGGTAAGTGGGTGTGTGAGGGTCTGAGTGAGTGTGTGAGTATCTGAGTAGGTCTGAGAGTGGGTGCATGAGTGTCTCAGTGGGTGTGTGAGTGGTTGTGTGAGTGCCTGAGTAGATCTGTGAGTGGGTGAGAGAGAGTATGAATGATTCTGCAAAAGGGTGCATAAGTGCCTGACTGGATCTATGAGTGGGTGCACATGTCTGAGTTTGTCTGTGAGTGGCAGTGGGAGCGTCTGAATGGGTCTGTGACTGGCTGTAAGAGTGTCTGAGTTGTTCTGTGAGTCGGTGAATGAGTGCCTGAGTAGGTTCTGCTAGTTTCTGCTAACTTTTTTCCTTTATTTTGCCTCTTTCACCTCATTGCTTACTTTCATTCTGTCTCCTGCTGCTCGTTTTTTACCTTTAGTCTGCCTCTTTCTGCTCATTGCTGACCTTCATTCTGCCTCTTCCTGCTTGTTTCTCACTTTTATTTTGCCTCTTTCTGCTCATTGCTGACCTCTATTCTGTCTCCTGCTGCTCATTTTTTACGTTTATTCTGCCTCTTTTTGCTCATTGCTGACCTTTATTCTGCCTCTTTTTGCTTGTATCTGACCTTTATTAGGGCTCTTTTTGCTTGTTTCCTAACTTTTTTGCCTCTTTCTGCTCTCGCTCTTTCTGCTCATTTCTCACCTTTATTCTGCCTCCTTATGCTCGTTCTTGACATGTATTCTGCTTCTTTCGGCTCAATTCTCACCTTTATTCTGCCTCTTTCTGCTCAATTCATACCTTTATTCTGCCTCTTTCTGCTCATTTTTCACCTTTATCTTGCTTCTTTCTGCTTGTTGCTGACCATTAGTCTGCCTCTTGCTGCACATTGCTGACCTTCATTTTGCTTCTTTCTGCTCGTTCTTGACATTTATTCTGCCTCCTTTGGCTTTCTTATTACCATACGGACCCACCTTGATTAATTAAAATGTGCCCCTTCCTTTTTGTTTTGAAAATTCCATCGAGATCTGGCCTACCTGTGGGGTCCTCTTGAAAACAAGCGTAGGAGCCCACACTTGTTTTCTTTTATTTTTTTGCCGCTAATTTGTGAATTTTGTGAATTCGCTGCAAATTATTTTTTTCAGAAAATGTTTTTTTGCCCTGTCGGCTTGGCTTGGGGCTTCAGGATATTCCTACCCTGCCCCCTTTTTTACATATTTTGGGGGACTCAGCTTCAACCTAGTCCCAAGATGACAGCCAACACTTCCTGGTTGAAGTGTTAGCAGCCAATCAGAGCTCGGCATTTCTGTGAACGAGCTTTTCATTTTTCACGACTATTCATAAAGGACCCCAGGCAACAGTTATGCAAATTTGTATTTCCTTTCATTTCTTAATCACTAAATAACAAAAAGCATGATCTTGCATAATCAAATCCACCTTTCTGTCAAATTTGGTGTAATCCGTCCAGTGGTTTGGGCTGTAGCCATGTTGAAAAGTCCTATGGGAATTAACATGGGAAAATGCACTTTTTTTGACCCCCCTTTGTCTCAGCCCCTGCTTCACGGATTGCCTAGATATGCCACTTACTGGCACTCACCAGTAGGTAGTTATAGTTAGGACCTAACTTCCATAGGAAAAGCATTTTTGACTTGCCTATATCTTAGGTACTGTTTGATGAATCTTTACGGTGTGATCCATCAGACAGGTGCCCAAAAAAGAGAGGCCAAATGAAGTGCATTTCCCATGTTAATTCCCATAGGGATTTTAGACGTGACTACAGTCTGAACCCCTGAACGAAATTGCAACAAATTTGTCAGAAAGCTAGATCTATGTCCAGAAAGCTTGCTTTTTGTAATTTGGTGTAAAGCTGTTTAGCTGTTTTCAAGATATTAAATAAAACTCAAATTTGAATATCTAGGACCACAAAGCCTTTTCGAATACTTTGCGATGTGTCACGAATAAGCGTGCCAATAGGAATTCTGTAATTGGCTGGCTTCAACCTATGTAGAAAATTGTGGCTGCCATTTTATATAAAGGGACTCAGTTCCAGGGGGCTCAAAATAAAGACTGAAAGTTATTTAAGGGGCCAGGCAAGAGGTACCCTGACCTAATGGGTGGAAAATAGGGGTCTTTGAGGGATCCTTCTTGTGAAGAAGACATAAAAAAGCAGTTTTTCCCCACATGCAACATTTGCAATTTAGTCATGAAGCTCAGTGCGGCCCCCCGTGTAACGCAACAATGTATTCGAGAATATCACCACAAAAATACATTCAGATACTCAGCCACTATTGTACTTACTCAGAGACCCACTCACACTGTTATACCCACTCATACACCCACTCCGACTCTCATGCACTCACTCACATACCCTTTCAGAGATTCACACACCCACTCACAAACCCATTCATACACTCATAAACCCACACACAGACCCACTCACAAACTCACACTTCCAGTTTCAGAGACTGATGCACCCACTTACAGACTGACTCAGACACTCACACACACACTCAGAGACCCACTCACAGACTAACACACTCACTCACAGACCCACTTAGAGATTTATGCACCCACTCATAGACAAAAGATGCTCACACACCCACTCAGAGACTCACACACCCACTCACAGACCCACTCATACACTCATGCACCCACACACAGACCCACTCACACACTCACACATCCAGTCACAGAACCACTCAGAAACAGATGCACCCACTCACAGACTAACACACCCACTCAGAAACCCACTCAGACATTCCTGCACCCACTCACAGACCCACTCAGAGACTCATGCATACACTCAGACACTCATGCACTGTCTCATGGATCCACTCAGTCAATACTGCACTCACTCACATAGGCACTCATAAATTCACCCTCCGACTCAGAGCCCCATTCAAACACTCTTGTACCCACTCATAGACCCATTTAGACACTAAAATACCCACTCACAGTCCCACTCAGAGACTCACGCACCCACTCACAGACTCACACAGCAACTCATACACCCCCTCCCAGACCCACTTATACACTCATGCATCTACTCACAGACCCACTCAGAGACTCATGTTCCCACTCACAGACCCACTCAGACACTCACGCACCATGTCGCAGATCTATTCAGGCACTCACACACCCACTCACAGACACACTCGAAGACTCACACACCAACACACCCACTCATGCCCCCACTCATAGGACCACTCAGACACTCATGCACCTACTCACAGACCCACTCATGGACTCACACACCCACTCACAGGCCCACTCAGAGACTCATGTACCCACTCACAGACCCGCTCAAACACTCACTCACAGATCTATTCAGAGACTCATGCACCAACTCACAGACCGACTAAGAGACTAACACACACACTCACAGACCAACTCAGACACTCATGCACCCACTCACTGACCCATACAGTCACTCACACACCCACTCACAAACCCATACAGCCACTCACACACCTACTCAGGTAACAGTTAGGAAATACAATTTAAAAAACCCTTGAAATTCACACAAAAATCTAAGATTATAGGGACATTATACTTAGGAAATAACATTAAAAAATGTAGAAATTGACTGAAAAAAACAAATATTATAGTTAGATAATAACATTAAAAAAACTGTAGAAATTCACTGGAAATACAAAGGGTACTGGGACTTTATAGTTAGGCTTCACTTTTACAAAACCAGTGAAATTCAGCAGTTATAGTTACCTGAGCTAAATATAACTTACGCTAGTAAGTAAAGTACTAAAAACTACTCATTTTATTAGAGCAAACACCAGTTAGTCTAGACATTTGGTCTGCAGAGGGTGCTTGGAGACTATTGCAATATAAATAGGTCTCACGGTTTTATGGTATTTACTTTTTTGCCATTTCTGTATGTATTTATCCATATTTATCTTCTTTTTTGTGAAAAAGTACGATAAAATCTGTATATTTCCACATTTATTTTACTGATAAAAATGCATTCATGCTTGAATGTCTGCCAGGTTTCAGTTCTGTGAACACCTTCAGAAGATAAATCAGTTCACTTATACGAAAATATGCAAATTTCAGTATCAACCTTGTATAACAGCTATTAAAGCCTCTTTACTAAAATATGTTTGGCCCATTATCCATCAATCGACACATCTATTGACTTGGCAGTCATGGCAGACAGTATATAGAATTACTTAAAAAGCAACCCAATTTCCGTTTTTATACACATTTAAAAATAAATACAGCCAAGAAAATTAATGTTTTCTGTCTGTATTTATCTGCAAAAATGAGTAAAAACGGAAAACAGGGAGCCTTAAATATAAACTACTTGATTATTAATTGGGACAAAACTAACAATATAGGGGCATATTTAATAATCTTTCATGCAGTGTTAAAAGGAGAGAGCAGAAATGCGCCATATTTACAAAGATATGGAGTGTTTCTGCTCTCTCTCTATGTGCTGGTGCACTGCGTGGTGCCTAACACTAACACTGACGCAGTCACCCTTGATCCATACTGCAAGGGTACTTGCATACTGGCCAGGATTGTTTTTCTGCAGGAAGGGACATCTTTCTGCACAAAAACAATCTTCAGAGACATTTTCCTCTTTCTATGTGTAATGCAGAATGTATCATGCATCAAAAGAGGAAGTACAGAGGAGAAATATAGATATTTGCTCTTGTTGCACCTCACTGATGAAGGCGTAACATTTTGACGCAATCACATGTCTACTATCTTTGGTAAATGTGGGAATAAGCCAAAATCCATTGGTGGATCCATGGGAACAGCCATGCTCCACCCATGGAACTCCTCTCAGCTTGAAATGTAATGTAACTCAGCAAAAGCAGCTGTTTTGTGTTACATTTGTTTTACAAAACAATGCAAGGTGGAGCACATGGTCCCTTACATGACTTTGTAAATATTACTGAAGCCTTTGTGTTGTCTTGACACTGCAAAGCCTTGATAAATTCCGGCTATACATTTTAGCCATGGAAATAGAGGATTCCCACAGAACTGGATTTTGTATCAAGAAATGATTAAGTCCATAGCCGAGTCAAATACCTGGATGTCATATTTAAATAGTGAGAGGTGTGGCACCGCGGCCAGAGTGTCTGACTCCGCAGCGCAGAACTCATGGTTCAATCGGCAGTGGCAGCTCAACTCAGCATCATGTGACTCTGGGCAATAGCTCACTTAATCTCCCAGACGGCCCCCCAGGGCCTGGATACACTTAGGGGTGATACGTTTGTGCTTTACAAATGTGGAATTATTTAATTATAAATACAGTGTGAATCTGTCGACTCAAATTTCACCTTTAGAGAGGGATTCTAAGAGTAGTATTGCTGGCTTGCATTTTTTTTGCATGGCAGACGTGCAGTGCTTTAATAGCATCTTAAAATCCTCCACAGTCAAGATCCCAAACTTACTCTCCGCAATGCAGAATTCCTGCCATTTGGAAGCTTAGGGAACTTTGAGTTGTGTGAAAGCAAGTTCTAGTACAGTCTATCTTAATGGCACCATTATTTACCTGTACAGTCCTTGTGCTTAGACTTGAGTCTGACAAGTATTCGGAATAGAGGTTATGTACTGCTGTTAACAGTGATGTATTGATTTGATTAGGGCCCCATAAGCCACACTGAAGCATCTAATACAGAAAGAAATGGGACTTGATTTAGAGGTTAGTGGATGGGTTACTGCACTGCAAACATGGTGAATATCCCGCCCACCTTCTTACAAGTGCATTTTGAATCACTGATTAGCGTGGCTGCATTGGAAAGTTTGCTAAATGTAAATGATCTTTATATAAAGTAGAATCTTGTGCTTACAGGTGTATTTAAACGGTGAAGCAAACTATTGTGTGTAAAAGTGATGAGAATTAATGTAAAAACACGTAAATGGGGGCATGACGACTGATGGAGATTTGAACTGTAATTTATATTTCCATAGAATGGTGCTCTCGAAATAGTGAATAACTTTCTTCTCCATTTTTTGTGTGGGAATGGTCCAATCACAGAATGATTAGAAGTGCATTAGACAGGGAGTGGGGAGGCTTATCAAGAGACTTGAGAAGGTGTTCCATATGTAACTGCGTCTTTCTAGATCTATATGATGTACTTATTATATGCATGGACCTTTTTTGTAAGCATTACTTGATGCCACAATTTGTAGACAGTGAAATTACAAATGCCAAAGAGGTGCAGCGGAAGTTGTACGAATGTTTCGGATTGTATCATATTTGTCTGTTTTTAATAGAAACCGGAATTGAAGCAATAGATTTTTGTAACATTTGTATTCTGAAAAGCATTTGTAATATTGACTATTTTGGGTAAAAACCCATAAAGTATTCCAATAAACTTTAACATGTTTGGTTGGCTCCAGGGTCACCTCTGGAGATCCTGATCAGTTTTTGTTCCTGCACATGTCTCTTACCTCACTGCATCACATTGATCCCTTCAACTTCTGACTGGTCCAAGTAAAACTGTCTCCCACACTCTACCTGCTGTCCTCACTCACTTCTCCTTGTTTGGTGATCTGTGGATGTGAACATGTATCTCTGCTATCTTCACAATAACCCTTCCAGTTCCATTTCTTCTCCGTAAACCTGTTGCTTGCGAAACATGCTCTTGTAATGATGAAATCTGAGCAGCGGCAGGGCATCCCCTTCCTGCCTCATTGTCAGGTATGTTATAGATCGCTTTGGTTTTCTCTCCTCTCTTTAACTATTATATACTTTTGGAGCATCGGCCAACCAAGCGCCATATTTACGGAAAAGTGGTGCAGCGCAGCTCAGCAAGTCACCTTGATGCGCTGCATTACTGGGAAAGGACAGGAATGCATCATTATCAGGCAATATGGCACATTGCTGTCCTTTACCATGTGGGGGCGCACAATGGGCTGCCTAGTGTCAATGCAGGAACACTTGCTCCATGGTCCAAAGGGTGCCTGCATTGCATGCAGAATTGTTTTTCTGCAGAAAATGGCACCTTCCTGCACAAAAACAATCCTGAGATACTTTTTTCTCCTTCTATGTGTGTTGCAGTATGCTTCGAAATCCATGGATGTTGCATGGGAACACCCAACACAACAACCATGCAAGTGCCTCCCTGTCGCAGTGTAATGCAACGCAGCGATTCGCACTGTGTCACCTTACTCGAGATTTATGAAGCCACGCAGAACCATGCAAGGTGGCCTTGCATGGTTTCATAAATGTAATTTTTCTTTTGCGTCGCTCTTGCACCACGTTGCATGGTGCAAGAGCGATGCAAAAGGGGGTCATAAATTTGTCTCCAAGATACCTAGCTACTCAGTATAGCCCTGTTCTTTGCTTTCCCTTCGACCCTCCCATATAATATAGATAGAGCTCCACACTGCCTAATGGGCATCTCTGCCAGTATCTTTCCTTATCAGGCATTCTTTTAACTCTGTTTTTCTCTGCCAGTTCCACTTTTCACCACTTTTACTCTCCTCTTAATTAATAGTATAATCCCTGAGTACTGGGTGAGCGCTATCTACATATTGTATGACAAGTAGGCCTAACCAATACATATGCTTAAATAATAATAAATAAATAAATGTTGTGAATTGGACTGAATTCAAGAAAGCATGACAACTAGTCATGAAAGCTGGGCTAGTCCAATAGTAAGAGATCTTAGGGCCTGATTACGAGTTTAGCGGATCATAGGACTGCCGAACCTGCGGTAGGGCGGCAGCTGCACCGCACCGGCGGTTTGACCGCCCTGTTTTGAGCTTGTCTGACTCTGCATGACTATTTGTCAGAGTTATTTGCCTTTCATAGGCCCTGAATTGCCATGAATTCTCACGTTGGCCTCATGTTCCAATTTAGGACTCCATGTAAGTGTTTATAATAATTTCTCTGCACCAATATAGCACAAAGTCTGGAATTAAAATTAAAGAAGCAGAAATATTCCAGTTATATTTTCTGACTTAGTAAAATGATATGTTATTAACTCTGCCGTTTAGATATTTCAGTGGGTCATGCACTCACTGCTAACATCTGTATGTGACATAAGGGTGCAACTCACTCTTTCATTTCACTGTTGTCATTAAGAAGAGCACCAATATTTGCTCTTATTTACATTACTTCGAAACGGCAAACCTGTGGTATTCGATGCAGCATAAAAACACATTAATACTACTTTGAGTAGACTTCGGGCCATATGTGCTAACATTTTTGCATGCGGAAACGGGTTTGCGAACCCGTTTGCGCATGCAAAAATTGCATGGGGCATGTACAAACCCTATTTTGCGAGTCACAATTTTTTGCGAATCCTAATAGTGAGCGCAACCCTATGTAAGAATGTTTTGCGTCCGCATTTGCGGGAGCAAAACACTTGCAAATTACCACCCTCTTCAAGAGGGTTGTAATGCACTCGCAAAAGGGAAGGGGTCCCCAGGGGACTCCTCCCCCTTTGCAAATGCAGGGGAACATATTTTTTAAGGGCAGGAAGTGTTCCCAAGGACCACTGTTTGCCGTTAAAAAATGAAACAAAACATTTCAAATTTTATTTTAAGGAAAATGGGCTGCTTTAAAAAAGCTGCTTTATTTAAAAGCATTCCCAGACATGGTGGTCTGCTGAGCCCAGCAGGCCTCCATACCTGGAAGGGCTTGCCATTCCCAATGGTTCACAAATTGCGAGAGGCTCATTAATATTTATGAGCCTCTCAATGTGCGACCCCATTGGGAATCGCTAACCGTGTGAAATACACTGTTGTACATTGGAAATAGCGCCTTGCAAATTGCGACTCGCAAAAAACTCGCAATTTGCGAGGTGCTTTTTCCACAGTCGTACATCTGGCCCTTCAAGTATAAATTCCAGCAGGGCCAGCTCAATAGTTCTTCTGTCCATTCGTAATTCCTAGACTGATCAAACGCTTGAGCACCATCAAACATATTGATATTCACTTTGGGACAAAAGAGGAAAATCATTCCCAGTGCGCACAGTATAAAAATATATTATTGTTATAATTCTCATCTATTTGGCACATCTCTTGAAAGATTCGTAAATTAGGCAATTACAATGTGCCTGGCACCAGTACAGAAATCTGTAAGTTGAATCCCACAGGAACGATATAGAAAGAGCTAAAAATATAATGAGAAGGACATTAACTAAACACATATAGTAATTTTCCCCTTTGGGTAATAGGTTTGAATCTCAGCAAGGCTGGCTTAGCTCTTCATTTTTCCTTATCTCCTTTCATCCATGAGTGACAAATCAAGTTTGTGTGACAAAACTAACTAAAACATAAATAATAATACTAATAACAATAACAATAATAATAATAATAATAATAATAATAATAATAATCATTATCATCACCATCATCATCATCATCATCATCATCATCATCATAATACAGATAATAATAATAATAATAAAGATAACAACAATAATAAAAATAATAATAACACCAACAATCAATCTTACTTTTATTATTAGTATTGTTATTATTATTATTATTATTATTATTAATAATAATAATAATAATAATAGTAGTAGAAGTAGTAGCAGTAGTAGTAATGGTAGTAATATATTTTGTGGGAAAATACTATATCCCTATGAAATATGCTGCAGTGGAGCAGAGAAAAAGAACAAAATTGTCACTAGTTACTTGTAACAAGTTATTACAGGTGATCAGTGATGTCATTGACATCAACCTTTGATAAGGATGCAGAATTACAAGTGGTGATGTGAGAGGCCTGATGCTGCTGTTCTCAGGCCCCTCCACTGGGAAACCCCCACAAGGGTGAAGATGGGGATGTGCAAGTATCCAGCAGCGATCCGTGGAGGGAGTTCCGTGGGGCGGAAAGGCGGGGCGGGGGAGGGGCAGGGTGAGGGGTACTAAACACCGGAACATGGATAATTGGAGGTAAGTAAACAATGAAATAAATAAAACGAATTTCGTAGCATGCCCTGCATCACAAAATGCGGTGCAGGGCGTGCTACGAAATTTGTTTTATTTATTTAATTGTTTACTTACCTCCAATTATCCATATTCCAGTGTTTAGTACCCCCCACCCTGCCCCTCCCCTGCCCCGCCTTTCCGCACCACGGAACTCCTTCCACAGACCGCTGCTGCAAGTATCTCTGTCTGAGACCTGTCACATGCTGCTCTCAGGCTCTGCTCAGTATTACACGTTTGTAATGCCAAGCTCGGACTCAGTAGTGGGTGACAGATGAACATCGAGACACTCACATGTACTCAGCTTCTACAGCCATGGTGTATCAGGGAGCTGGCAGGTTCCTGCTTCTTACAGCACTCCCTACACTTCCAGGCATCTGATAACCCAGAGGGATGGCTTGTATCAATGGATGCCAGACCACACACAGGGCAGCTCACACTTCCTCTCCCCTTCCTCTATAGATGAGACAGGCTCACAATTCATGACTTCACAGCAGCATTGGGTGGCTTGGAAGAAGGAGCGGCCTGTGCAGGTAAGCGTAGTGAGGCGGTAGAGCCGGGTGGGGGAGGGGGATTCGACAGACCAGGACTAGGGAAAATTAAAAAAATAATTAATTTTCCCTTGTCGTCATCTGTCGAATTTCCCCTCCCCCACGCACCTGGCCCCACCGCCCTTACTTGCACGGGCCGCTCCTGCTTGAAAGCGTGCACAAACAAAGCAAAGACCGCCAGCACCAGGAGCCCTCTCGAGTTCCTCTGGTCCTGGGTGTGCATCTCCTGAGTAGTATTTTGTCTTTGCATTTTGGATCATGGAGTGTTGCTTATTCTATTATAAAATTGGGAAAAGTACCTCAATGCAAACAAAAAGCCTGGGTTTCCTGGACTAGATTAGCTACACACGCATGGCACAGTAAAATGGAAAGCTCTGCACCACCAGCCGGTATATGGTACATAACCACCCTCGCCAGTGTCTGGGCCCTGTGCTCTTTTGTGCTCAAATTCATTTATTTTGCAAACCTATGCATTATGAGGAATGCAGAACATGCAAACATATATTACTTAGGGTATTGCAAGTCACATTTGTTTCCTGCCTAAAGGCACTCGACATGCATCCTTCTGCCACTGTATGGACACAGAACACCTTGGTGACAGCAATATGCTTGTAATGTACACTTGACTGCACTTTATTTAATTTTTTATTCTTATTCTAATTATTAAGACAATTTTACAGAAATGATTAAAAATTTAATTATCAAATAAATGGGTTTTCTAAACCATCGTGGGAATCACTCTTCTTTGCAAAATTGCTAGTTTGATGGAGTATGGACAGAGACACCTACATTCCGTATTCCTCTCCCATATCCAGATTTAAACCGAAATGGTGCAACAATGATTTATGGCTTCGGTTTTGGAATCTGGAGATGTGGTCTGCTTGGGATGCTCTTTAGCCTGAGAGCCTCTGCACAACATGTCAGATTTACTCTCCTTTCTAAGCGAAGCACTTCATTAATAAAGCATACATTTGCTGTTAGCTTTGCTATAAGCTCCACAACACCCACAACAAGATGGAAAAAGAAATGCTATCCAATCACTGCACGCCTTCCTTTCGAAATACAAATGCATGGGACAAACGTGAGTCCTTGTTTCCGAATGAGTTCCCAAGTGTTCAATTCATAGCATCCACCGGATTTTAGAATCAGCAGGTGCAGTGGCACCGAGCCAAGGGCCCGAGGGGTCCTGTGAACCCTGATTGTTGCTGTATATCATAATGCAAATAGAAGCCAAGGGTCCAATTCCTTCCTTGCACTTGGGTCCGTGACACACTGGCTATGCTATTGCTGCCATCATATGTATTATATAGTTCCATCATGGGTTTCATGAAGGTATTACAAGAATTACAACATTTTCAACCAAGGAAAATGTCATTAGATATGTCATTACATATAAAACGAAAAAGTCATATTTCGCACTCATTTGATTGGCATGTGGCACTTTGTTTCTTCTTAATGACTTACATTTTCACAATTTATTATTTTGACATACTGGGCAGACTTTCATCATTTACATAAGGAAATATAATATATGCATTGACTTCAATTGCTTAAAAGTTTGCCATACATATGAATCAGTTCACATACCTTCAGAAAATAGCAATAAAGGGTAACTTTGTACTGGATTCAAAACATAATTTTCAGGTCTAGCGTTCATTACATTGCCTGGAAAGTGCCATCTGTGAGCCCTAATTGCAGTGGTCTTTTTCAGTCACAGATTGTACTGTGTTAACTACACAAATTTGGTGATTTTATTCCGGAATATGAAGTGGGGTTGTATGACATAACAACGCATTCCATTGTAACTCATGCATTTACCACGCTTGCGTTACAGCGCGAATGCCATTACCACGCATAACATTTACCACGAATATGCCTTTACCATGCAGACCTTTACAAAGAATATAATTGTAAAACCATGTATGGTAAGGGCATATTCATGTTAAAGGTTATCTCAGACCCTTGCCCCAAGGCCCATAACTGGTCCCTTGCACCCTTCCACCCCCAGCACTATGTCGTTTTTTTTTTTAAAATACCTGAATGAAATGAACTGAAAAGACCATTTATTGAGCGCAATAGCTACCCTAAGGCGTCCTAGCGCTACGGACAACGCGTGCAGGAAGAACAATTGGGAATTATTCGGGCTTATTAAAAAGCAGGGTTTTTAATTGTATACGAAACAGAAGTAAGTTAGGCTCAGATCGCAGATGAAAGGGGAGGGAGTTCCAAAGTATGGCCGGATTATAAGAGAACGACCGGCCCCCACATCTGACTCTCTTGATCCTGGGTACTGTGGCAAGGAGAGAGGATGCTGATCTGAGCTGTCTGGTCGGGTGATCAGTGAGTGATTGATGACAGGACCCGTTCTCCACAAGGCTCGGTGGGCGATGCATAGAGTCTTAAATTCGATTCTTTCCCTGACTGGGAGCCAGTGGAGGTTCTTTAGGCCGGGTTTGACTGGGAGGCGACGGGGGATTTGAAGCAGTGTTCGGGCAGCGCAGTTTTGTATAATCTGAAGCTTGCGTGAGGTAGTTTGAGGGGCCCCTAAGTAAAGGGCGTTCCCGAAATCCAGACGGGACAGAATGAGACCCTGATCCATAATCTGTCTTGCTTGGAAAGGTAGTGAGGGGAGAATCTTCCGCAGAAGCCTGAGTAGACCGAAGCAAGGGGCTGATAGTTTGGCTGCTTGGCAGTTAAAATTAAGGGACTTATCCAACCAGATGCCCAAGCTCTTGATTGCATCCTTGGGTCTGGGGGCAGGGCCAAGGCAGGTAGGCCACGGTGAGTTCATCAGGAGCGTGGGGGGGTTGCCTGAGAGCATCAGCTTAGTTTTGTCTCCGTTAAGTTTAAGACACGACGAAGTCATCCATTTGGTCACTTCTTCTAAGCAGTCCCTCAGGCTGTTGTGCGCAGTGTATGGCTGATTAAGAGCCACCACTAGCTGAGTGTCGTCGGCGTAGGTGATGATTTTTATTCCAAACGGACGGAAAATCACAGCTAGGGGGCTCATGTATATATTAAATAGCGTAGGGCTCAAAGAAGCGCCCTGTGGTACACCGCAGCCAAGAGGCTTGCTGGGGGAGGTGATGTTGCCCTCAAAGACTTGAAAGGAGCGGTCTGAGAGAAATTGCTTTTCCTGAGACTCCTATACTGATGAGTCGATGTAGTAGGATGTTGTGGTTTACAGTGTCGAAGGCGGCACTTAGGTCGAGGAGGATCATTGCTGCCAATCCTCCCTGATCCAGAATCTTCCTGGCCTCCTCCATTACTGCAACCAGAGCGGTTTCGGTCCCATGCATGGGACGGAATCCCGTCTGGGAGGGGTCGAGTAGGTGGTTGGTCTCGAGGAACTCTGCCAGCACTGTATTGGCATGTTTTTCCAAGATCTTGCTCAGCCAGGGCAGCAAGGATATCGGTCGATGGTTACTAGGGTTATCTTGGTCTAAATTGGGTTTTTTAAGGAGGGCTTTAACCATAGCACGCTTCCAAGGAAGCGGGACGGACCCTGTAGATAAGGAAGCATTAAGCAAGTTAAGTATGGTGGGAAGGACGTTGCTGGTAGCTGACAGCATGGTACGCGGAGGTGCCGGGTCATTGGGGGAGCCGGATTCCACCTGGTGCAAAATGGGTTCTAGCATGGTAGGATTGAGAGGGGGGAAGGATTCGAGTGTGGCCCGGGCTGGGTCCCTAATTCAGGAGGTTTAGTCAGTGGAAGGTCAATCTGTGTGGGGGAAAAGGAGGTATAGATGGTTTGAATTTTTTGAAGGAAGAACTCTGCCAGATTATTGCAACGAGTTTGTGCATTGATGGGGTTTGGTGGTTAAACTGGGAGCTTAAGGAGGGTTTTCACAATGCAATAAATTTCTTTGGGCCTAGAAGCAGCTGCATTCATTTTTTCTTCGAAAAAGGTCGATTGTGTGATTTTAATTTTGTTTTTATAGGTCCTAATCACTTGTCTGTATGCAGTTTTTCTGGAGGGGGAATAGTCCAGTCGCCATTTCCTTTCTAATTTTTTGCATTGACGTTTCATTTCCCTTAGTCCAGGGGAATACCAAGGGGCAGTCCTTGTGCTGCGCTTCGATTTGGTGCATTGCATGGGGAGTACAGAGTCTGGTGATTTGGAAATCCATCTGTTGTAATCCTCATTAGCTAAAGTAGGGTCTGGGTTGTAGGGTGGTCTGGAGGTTTCAAGAGCTGCCAGCCTGTCCTCTAGTCCGTAGTTTCGTTCCCTACGTGTGACAGTATTGGAAGGAAGGTGGGGTCAGGAGTGACCCAGGAGAGGGGGATCAGGAAATGGCCCGACCACGGAAGGGGAGAGGGGGTTCCCACTATAAGATCTGCGCTGTTGCTAAAAACAGGGTCAAGTAGGTGGCCCTTGATGTGGGTCGGTTTAAGTACTAGTTGTTTTAATTGTACTGCGGAGAGACTTGCGGTCATTTCTAGGGCGGTATGATCCGAGGTGTTGTCAAAATGGATATTAAGATCCCCTAATAGTGTAAAATTAGATGGGCTACATGCTAAGCTGGCTATGATGGGGGGAAGGGTATTGTGAAATTGTCCTAAAGTTCCGGGCGGGCGATATATAAGTATCCCAGAAAAGGTGCTGATGGGGGAGAAGTCTATGGCAAAGGAGAGACTTTCACAGCCTGGTATCGGATTGGGAGAATTGCGGCACTTATAACAATCCTTGTAGATGACCGTTAGGCCGCCTCCTTTCCCCGACTTTCGGTCTTCACGTAATATTTGATATCCTTGGAAGAGAGACTGGACAAGGTCAGGTTCTGATTCTGTGTTGAGCCAGGTCTCTGTCAGGTATAAGACGACTGGGTGGAGCTCTTCTAAGAGCATGGAAATTTCTGTGGAATGTTTAGGGAATGACCTACAATTCAAGAGGTACATGTTTTGCTGAGTTTTTTTGGTTAGTGGGGCAGGCTGCGCGTTCTGCTCTGTGTTAGACCTGGCACCTTGGCGTGAGTCTCCCTTCCACTTTTTGTTGCTGTGCCTCATGTGTTTTGCTGGTGTTAGCTGCTCAGAGCACTGTGCCACTGCCAACCAGTGCCACAGTGCAAGTGCTCCCTGCATAAAATATATATGTTGATTGGATTCCATGATTGACTTATTTGGTTTACTATCAGACCCCAGTAAAGTGACCAGGAGTGCCCAGGGCTTGTAAATCCAAATGCTGCTAGTGGGCTTGCAGCACTGGTTTTGCCACCCACAGAAGCAGCCTTGTAAAATGTGTCCAAGGTCTGCCATTGCAGAACCTGCGTGCAGTCTGGTACTGTCATGCTGACTGGGCAAGTGCACCCACTTGCCAGTCCCTAAACCTTCCCATTACTTCATGTGAGTCACCCCTATGGTAGGCCCAAGGGCAGGGTGCATTGTAAGCATATGGTCGGACAAGCCCTGATGTGTGTGGCATGTCCTAATAGTGAATTACAGCCATTTTGGTTATTCACTATTGCAAGGCTACCTGTTCCCATATGCCTGAATGGGCTGTTAGAATTGTTACATTCCATGATCCTAACAGACCCAGGGAACATGGTAGAAATTCGAGTTTAGTATGCCTGAACTCAGAATAATAAAATACATCTTTTAGTAAAGTTTATTTTAATATTCTGTGTTTGCAAATACCACTTTTAGAAAGCTAGTATTTGCTTGCCTAACCATTTCAGCCCGCCTCTGCTATGATGTGTATCTGCTGTGATGTGTATCTGCTGTCTGGTTTCTGTGAGTGACAGAGCTAGGGGATTCCAGAGGGCAGGGCTAGGTAGCCTGGTGGTGAATAGAGAGATTTACATCCAGATGGGTGGGAGGAGTACACCTGGACTCTGAATAGGGCTGTGCTCTGCCACCTCAATGCTGGCTCCACCTCCTGTGGAGCGTCTGATTTCTCTGCCCTGCACCCTGAATGGAAAGACAGAGACATGTCAACAAAGTGCTCAGGAACTGGTTCTGGCTGGGCAAAGGCCCCTCTACACCAGAGGAACAAAGGAATTAGGGGTATAAGTATTGGGACCCTGCTCCCAAGAAATTAGATCCAGATTTGCCAAGAAGAAACCTCTGCCTGAAAAGAAGGAACTGGGAAAGCTGAAGGAGGAATACTGTCCCTGACCTGGGGGATTGGCCTGCACTGGTTGCCTTGCTGCTGAAGAAGAGGAGAAAGGCTCAAAGACTTTATTTTTCTACTTGTGCCAAAGATCTCCAAGGACTTGTGAGTGAGCTTGCCCCCTGAACGAAGTCCCAGGACCAGTGGACTTCACCCGCCTTGAGGAGAGCTGCTGGAAATGCTGTTTTTCCCATAGCGCTGAGGCAGGGAGCTGTGTGCGCCTCGTAGGATTTCCTTGAACTCTGTGAAACCCCGTGCCAAGCCGTCCGCCTCAAACAACGCGACTCTGAGCCCAACGACCCGTGCAAGCGCTGTCAACGAGCCGTCAACGAGCCGTAGCTCGCACCGTGACAGGGGGACCACACACCGCACTTTGTTTCACCCCTTCGAGCCGCACTGATCACCGCGCACTCTGCCGCTGATGTCACATCTGCAAACGTGCTGAAAGGTGGAGTAAGCTTTGCCCATCCGCATCGTACTGGCCGCCTCACACCGCGCTTAAGGACTGACAGGCACCCACTCCCAAGGTACGGCTCGTACGCCGCAACATAAAAAGATCGCACCGCACCAGGCACCGTCCCCTCAAATAACGCGGCTCTGAGTTCCAAACGACCCGCACTGTGGACGTCTACGAGCCGTAGCTCGCACCGTGACAGGAGGACATCGCCGCGTATAACGCCTCCTTTTTCATCGCCCCGTCCGTGCTGGACACATCCAATTAAGGTACTGTGAACAGCTCGCACTGCATTTGTGTGCCCATTGGACCGTAGCGTCCGCTGCACCGGATAGACTCTCTTTGGCCTGTTCATCACCGGGAGAGCCAGACAAAGGGTGCGAAGCGCACAGAACTCTAAGATAAGCATTCGTAAACCAGAACTCTTTATTGCTGACCGTATTGTGGATTATTTTTGACGTTATGTGGTCTTGTACTAATCTTACATAAAAACTAAACTATTTTGGATATAATACGAGTGGAGTGTCCATTTGTGGTGTTGTCACTAAGTTACTGTAAGTGGTCACAAATGCTTAACCTACAACGCCTCTGAAATAAGCCTTGACTGCTCGCGCCAAGCTACCTTGAGGGTGAGCAGGGGTTGTTTTGAGAGGGTAATCCCCTTGTCCTGACTAGAGGAGAGGGTCCCTGCTTGTCACAAGTACCTACCTGTGCCAACCAGAGACCCCCAAATCTAACACTGCATGATCTTTTGTGTGAAAGTGAGGGAGGAGACTAGACCGCCAACCCTCAGATTAACCGGAAACGGCTTCTCTCCACACAATCGGGATAAGGACCCGCGGTGGAACGGGGCAGTGTACCGGAAGTGTGGCTCAAGGAGAGAATTCTCGCAATATCAGGTATTTCCCTCTTAGTTTAAAAATTCTAAAGATATGTGCACAAGCAGTAATTGGTGACAGTTTCAAAAACAAACAACAAATAGCAGCAGCGAGCGTCATACAACTAGCGCTGGGCAGTATTTACCAAGCAACACAGTAATACCACTACCTCATGCACGTTCACTGCGTGTTTCGCTCTGCATGATCTTTTATGTGAAAATGAGGGAGGGGACTAGACCGCCAACCCTCAGATTGACCGGAAATGGCTTCCCTACACACAATCAGGATAAGGACCCGCGGTGGACCGGGAAAGTGAATCGGAAGTGTGGCTCAAGGAGAGAATCCTTGCAATATCAGGTATTTCCCTCATAGTTTAAAAATTCTAAAGATATGTGCACAAGCAGTAATTGGTGACAGTTTTAAAAACAAACAACAAATAGCAACAGCGAGCGTCATACAACTAGCGCTGGGCAGTATTTACCAGCAACACAGTAATACCACCACCTCATGCGCATCCCTCTCGCTTATTTCCCTGTGGAACCACCCCTCCACATCTGGCCCCCAATCCTTCTAAGAAACACCCCTCCCCTGAACCCTAAAAATGGACCTATGCGTGATTCCCCCACCCCAAAACCTTCTAACAAAAAGCCCACCCGATTCCCCCACCCAATACCATTCTAACAAATACCCCACCCTTATAACACACATACCTTTATCACACATGCCTTTACTACGTATCTCTTTGTAATGGCATGCGTGATAAAGGCTGTGCGTGGTAACGGTGTTTACCCATAACACACATACCTTTACCACACATACCTTTACAACTTAATTTGTTGTAAAGGTATGTGTGGTAAAGTCTATGCGTGATAACCACGCATGTGTTGTAAGTCATGCATGGTTAAGGTTATTTGTGGAAATAGCCGCCTTGTAGTGGCTGTTTGCCATAAAGTGGCCACATCATTGTGACCAAAATTACGAAATCAGAATATTACAAAGGTAAGTACATATAAATATTTTGGTCTTCAATATTTTAGTCACAATATCGTGAGCTCTCGATATTCCGAATCTACACCAAATGGAACAGATTTTCCATTAGTAGACTTAGGGTCATGGGTGACAGGCACAGCAGGTATTTCTCACTGTGGTTGATAGCTCTTGGAAAGGACCCTTTTTGCAGGGTTATCCCCAAACATTTTGCCTCATCTTTCTATGTTTCCTGACCTGTTTTTGTTGGCTTTAGGACTCTGGGCACTTTACCACTGCTAATCAGTGCTAAAGTGCATATGCTCTCTGTGTAAGTTATGATTATGATTGGTTATCTCCATGATTGGCATATCTGATTTGCTGGTAAGTCCCTAGTACAGTGCACTAAGTGTGCCAGGGACTGTAATTCAAATGCTCCTAAGTGGGCTTGCAGCATTGGGTGTGCCACCCACATGAGTAGCCCTGTACATATCTCCACTGTAGTGTCTGCGCATGCAGTTTTAAACTGTCATGTCGACCTGGCAAATACACCCACTTGCCAGGCCACAACCTTGCCTTTTCTTACATGGCCCTCATCAGGTAGGCCCAAGGTACCCCCATGGGTAGGGTGCAGTGTATGTAAAAGGTAGTACATGTGCTGGTGTGGTTTACATCTTCTGATAGTGAAATACTGCCAATTTCGTTTTTCACTATTGAAAGGCTTTCTGTCCCATAGGCTAACATGGGAGTTACTTTGTAACATCCTACAGGTATAACTTTGGGACCAGAAAGAGAAATGGAGTTTAGGCTCTCTGAACTTAGAATTTAATGACACATCTTTTTAGGGGTATGGTTTTTCAATTGTGTGTTTGAAAATACCACTTTTATAAAGTAGACATTTTCTTATTTAACCATTCTGTGTGCCTCTGCTATTTTGTGTGTTCGCTGGTTTTGGAGTAACAGGGGCTGGGGATGTGCATTCACTTTAGATAGCCACTGGGGAGGTTGAGGTGTGTCCTGCCTTTCCTGGGTGACTCATAGTTGAGCTTCATAGACCTTGACTGCATATAGAGTAGTGGAAGAAGTTTCACTAGCACCTGAATAGGCAGTGTCTCTGCTGCACAATGCAGTCTCCATCTCATATAGTGAAGCTGGGCCAGCGAGGGCAGAACTGGTTTGGACTGTGCTCAGTGACCCTGGCAACAAAGAGAACAAAGACAAAATGGGGTATAAGTAGTGGACCTTTAACCCCAAAGATTTAGATAACTTCTGGACTTAAGAGGAACCTCTGTCAAGGAGAAGAGCTGGAGAGCTGTAAGGAGGAGTACTGCCCCTTTGCTGTGTGTGCTTTGCTGGGTTGGCCTGCAGTTGCTGCTTCTTACAAGTAGAGGACAAAGACTGGAACTTTGTGGTGAACCCACCTAAAGAAGAATCTCCAAGGGCTTATGTGTGCTGGCCTTCTGTTCTGAAGTCTCAGGGACACAAAGTCTTCACCTGCAACCCACTGACCAGTACTCAGACACCTCTATGGACTCCTGCATTCAAAAGGGCAGCAAATCCAGTTCCTGAGCCCTGAGAATTGTGTGGTTGGTGCTGCAAAGCAAGAAAAGTAACTCTGACACTGTCAGCGATGCTGCCAGTGATGCCGCGACCTGCACCCAGGCCAGGGTCACTGCTCATGAAGTGCACAACGCAGTACCCTGCCTGCACTGCAGCTCTGACGCCCTCCGATGCCTGCAGTTATCGGCCTTCCCAATGCCAGCATTCAAATCGACTCTGCTACCGCCTCACCTCCCCCGTGGCAACCAGGGAAACAGCCTCGACCTTGGCACCAATGCCTCACCTCCACGATGCCATGCATCGTCCATAGACTTTGTTTCCAAGGTAATATTGTTTGGGGGTCCATGTGAATCTGGCCCGACGCCACGCACCTTGCAGTCTGCACTGTACTTTGGATTAATGCCCGCAACAGCGTTGTAATAGCACCAGCTGGAGCTATTTGTTTCTACAAGTGCTATTATTTTTAGATAACTGTTCTAAAAGTCATATTTTGATACATGTATGTTGGATTTTTGTTGTTTTGGTCTTGTTTGGTACAGATAAAGATACTCTATTTTTTGGTGTGGTTTCCATTTGCGGTGTTTTCATTGTGTTACTGTGTGTTTGGAGTACAAATGCTTGACACATTGCCTTTGGGATAATCCTGTCTGCTGATGCCAAGCTACCAAGCCGGTGAGCAGGGGTTATCTAAAGTGTGTATCCCCCTTACCCTAACTAGAAGCAAGGGTCCCTACTTGGACAAAGTTGCATACCTCTGCCAGTTAGGGACCCCATTTTTAACAATAGCAATCGCCATTGAGCACATAGAAAAAGTATAAATATCTCAACATTGTGGCCGTTTGCAATCCTTCCCCTATGTCATGGTTTATAGATAGAGGATGAGTTATAGGAATCAGGCACTCACTGATCACTACACCCTGGGGCATATTCTCAAGGACTTATTGCCAAGTTTGCGGCACTTTATCACAGCCAAGTGGCGATAGATTTATCGCCCTATTCACAAGCTGGTGCTAACAGCCTATATCGCAAGTTTTCCTGCAATAGCAGCCGCAAACAACATCGCCATGGATGGCACAGGCAACTAACTCTAATTAGATGCAGAGTAGGCGTTCCCGTACAAAAAGCCACGATAACACCACTTCCTAATATTATCAACGATCAGCCAGATCGGCAATAAGATCCCAAAACAGGCGATAAGGCGCGTTAGTAGCAGAGATTTAACACCTGCTCATACCTGGTGTTAAGTCGGACGACAACCTGCACCATAAAAGAGAGCCCAGCCCAGAGCCATACCTGAAACCAACAGATGCCATGGAGCCACTGATCATGCAAATCAGAGCCCCAAGAGGGCCACAACACTCACTGCAGCCACCCCCAGGCCCGCCACCCCCTAGGCCCCCCCCCGCAACCACCCCGGACTACCACAGAGGCAGCGCAGACAAAGACAGCGGACCTTCAGAAAACGCACCAGCCTCACAGACTTAACACCAGAGGATGTCATTGCCCACTACAGGCTCAAAAGGACAACCATCCTCTGCGTTCTCACCCACATTGCCCACAGGATGACGGTACCAACACAGCAGACAACCAACATCCCTCCGCAGACAAAGCTGCTGGCTGTGCTGCACCTGTTGCCCTCTGGGACCTTCCAACCAACAACTGCCAGAGTCAGAAGAGTCTCACAGCCAGCCCCATCCAAGTTCTTCACACCTGTCTTGGATGCCATCATCAGCTTGGTACACCAGCACCTTTACTCCCCACACACTGCACAGAAACAGCTGGAGACCAAGAAAGGGAACTACGCCATAGCTGGCTTCCCGCACGTGCTGGGGGCAATCAACTGCACACATGTACTCCTCGTGCCCCCTGCCGCCACTGCACACAATTACCTCAACAGGAAGCACACGCATTCCATCAATGTGCACGCAATAGTGGGCCACCGGGGACTCTTCACCAATGCCGTCGCCAACTACCCAGGCAGTGTGCATGATTCCTTCATCTTCCAGCAGTCCATCATCAACCAGCACTTTGAGGTTGGCATCTATGCAAATGCAATGCTCGTTGGTAAGTACCAACTGAACACACCACACACCTCAACTCCACCAACATACAACTCACAACTCTGGCAATGCACATGTTACAAAATCACATACAACATGACAAACAACATGCCCACATACCAGACACGACAACACAACTTACTGTGGTAACCTGGGCTAGCCATGCACACAAGCCTGGCATGGCACCTCAGCCACACAATAGCAGAATGTTGGGAGTGTTGGGAACCAGGCATGTGCGAAGGAGGCAAGTGACCCATGAATGAAAATGTACACAATGCCAAGTGTGCTGTGGTTGTGCTGGACAGACTTGAGTATGCAGACCACAGACATTTCCATGTCAACACACACTGCTGGTGTGTTAAGTGTAGTGAACAGTGGACGCAACCATGTTACCTCAGTCAGTGGGGAAGATCGCGGAAATGTAGCTTTTTTACGTCCCCCCTGTAAGCGTGAGCAGAGTGGGCTGGCCCGGCGTATGCCAGGCCAGCATAGGTGTGTGAATAAAAAGCATGTTGCTCTGGGTGTGGTTCTCTTCCGGAATGGCCAACGGCACCTCTCAACGCACCATGAGGCCAATGCCGTGAGCGGCGGTGCCTGCGATCCTGTGAGCCTGTTGCCCCCCAGGCCACTGGTCCCCACACCCGTCTTGGCCACCCCTGCACACCCAGGCCGCACTACTCACCTGCCGACACCGGCATGTGTCAAAGAGGGCCCACCATGTGCCGGTGCAAGCTCCAAGCCCGAGGCCTGCAACCTTAGCAGCCTCCTCAGACCATGACTGGCCTCCGCGACACAGGCCCCCAGCACTCTTTTCTCGTTGACGTACTCCACCGCTGTCTCTGGCATACACTGCGGTCATGAGGTCACACATTTGGAACTGAGACTTGATTTTTTTATGGCAGAGTTCATATCACTGTACGCAAGGACAGATGTAAGAGGAAGATGTGGTTCAGTTCGGAGGAAAAAAGGATCATCGTTATGGAGGTGATCGAACACTACCAACAACTGCTCTGGTGCCACTAACTCTGTGCATCGCAAGCCAACGACACGTGGCTGTGGGCCCCTGCTGACCACTGCCTCCGGCCTACACTGCGGTCAAGTAGGTTACACATCTGGAACTGAGTCTTGATTTCTTTATGGCAGCTTGTATATCATTGTACAGGCCTCCTCTCAGACTGCATCCCCCAGCTCTGGTGCCACTAACTCTGTTCCCCAAAATTCATGGAAACTCTCTAGTTGAACTTTGATGGCATCTGAGTCCATGGCCTGGGTGTTGTCTTCATCATCATGTAGCTGATACTGACTTGGTGTTAAAAATGAGTATGTAGCATTCATCTCCTCCATATTGCCTGTGTCTGCTTGGTTCTGCCCTCTGCATCATGCCCTGGAAGAACACCTTCCACTGTCCCCCAAAACACCTCACGACATTCACCTTGGACATCAACGAGGACCCGCTCAGCGCTTGTGGCCCTACCTCAGTGCACTGCAAGTCACCGTCCCGTGGCAGTGTGCCTGTGCCGGCCGCAGTGCATCCGGGGCCACTAACTCTGTGAAGCTCAAGTCATGGACTCTGTCTGATTGAGTTTTGTGCAGTGGACAGGTCACGCAACAATGTCACCTCAGGCAGTGGGGAAGACCAGGGACGATGATATGGAAGATGAGGCAGGTGTAACACACCCCACTGTAGCTGCATCAGGAATATCCCGAAGGGACTCAATCCTAGACAATTTCTTCACATGAGCACGCTCAGCTCTGGTGCCCCTACCTCAGTGCACTGCAACTCACGGACCCTTCTGATTGCATATTGGGTGACCTCTTTACTTGCTCCGGCTGCCACCATGATGCTTCGCAGTTGTTTGAATTATGTTGGTGTTTTCTGTTTACGCTTTAACCCCTTCCATGCTGCGCATATTCCGCCGCTGTGCTGACGGAATCTTGCGCGGGCGTGGTCATGACGGAACGGTTCCGTCATGAGCACAGCTCAACCGTGGCTCATGACGGAACCGTTCCGTCATGAGCACCGAAGGGGTTAATAGTGATCACTGTTCAAGTTGTTGCCAGCACCAACCACTCCCTGAGGGCTGGCTCACACTCACCCCACACCCATCCAGCAAAGGCGTTACTGGTCAGGTGACCTGGTAATAAAAAGTGGCCAGGCACACGTGCCGTAGCCAGATCAACTATCAAAGTGTGTCCGTGTTCTCATTACGTATGCATGATGGCCCCGGGCCATACCACATTACAATGTGCTGTGTACAGCGGACGCAACCATGTCACCTCAGGCAGTGGGTAAGACCTTGAACATGTAGCTTTGTCGTCCCCCACTTTATACATAAGAGGAGTGGACTGGGCTGGCGTACGCAAGTCCAGCATAGTGGTGGGAATGATTATCCCGGGGCTCTGGGCGTGGTTCAATACTGGAAATGGGCAATTGCGTGTGTCACTGTCACAGTGTGGGTGTCCGTTGGGAAGTGTAAGTGGTCCCTGATGGGAATTAGACACCCACGTATGTGATCTAGTTCAGCTACAATGAGTTCGAACCCCACCCGCACCTGTTCAGCCACCTCCTTCTGGCAGTCTAACATCTGGCCTTCGACTGCGATGTGTGCTTCGGTGAGGTGCTGGGAGCCAGCCATGGTGGTGGGTGCTTCCTTCTGTGTGGTCTGTGCAGGGGGTCGGGGTCTCCTCAATGCAGCTGAGCTGCCCTGCTCCTGGAGGTGGGTTGCCTGAGATGTCTATGAACTGTTGTAGGGCGTCAGTGTCGAACGTGTGGAGTGGTCCTCTTCATCATCATTGATGAGTTGTCTGGTCTGCTCTGCAAGAGGTGTTGAGTGTCCCTCTGCAATGTGAAGGGGAGATGCATTTTAACATTGTGTTGACATGTATGTTGACGCATTGTTTAAGTTTACATACAGACTGCATGACAATGTACATTGTGACTGTTTGGAAGGAGCTGACTATTTGATACGGGACAGTAGACATTTGAACTACATCACGGATGTGAGGTTGTACACGTACATTTTCATCTCGCAGTTTTCTGCTATGCCAGATGTGATTGGCCAGTTTCTACGCACAAGCAGGACCAGTTGTGTCCTCTGTTCTGTAGTGAAAGTGTTGCACTTTGTACCACATTGTCGTCAATGTTGATGTTCTTTTATTGCTATGTGTGTGTGCTGCATTATGGGAGAGTCGCCCCTGCAGCTGTGAATTTGCTGCCCCTTATCCCTTTGAGGCGGTGTGCCTTTGACTTCTGTGCTTCTACAGTGCTGAGATATTGCAGACTTGGCTAATTTTGGCTCTTGTTCGTATTTTGGACTCTTGGGCATGCTATATCTGCAGATGTGTTGTTGACGTCAGGGGTTGTTTGTGAACATGGATGTGTCAGAGTGTGACCTGCTCCTTTACGGATGTGTTCCACACTCAGCCACCTCAGTGTCATGGCGTGCATCATGTCATGATAATTGGACTGCAGCCGTGCTATTCATCATGCAGTGTCACTTGCATTGTCGGTGTGGCTCACAGACACGCAGCTTTGCTGGTTTTAACTAGGGGTGGGCTGAATTTGCAAAATCCACTTTCGCAAATTATCGCGAAAATGTTAAAAATTATCGCAAACACGCGGAAATATCGCGAAGATGCGGAAGTTTTTTTCCTGCATGTTCGCGAGATTTTCTGCATGGTTGCGGCTCGCCAACTTACCCATGTGGTTGCTCGCGGGCGCGGCCATCTTGTTTTCAGTTGTCTCGTGGTGCATGATCGCGAGAAGAAAGACGTAATCGCGCGACGTCACTGCGGGCGCGAACTGTCGCGAGACAGCGCAAATGGCTAAAAACAATACAACATCTCATGGAGAACGCGACCGGATCAAGAAAACTTGTCGGCGAACGCAGGGATTCAGGTAAGGCGATCGCGCGCGCGCGAGAATGTATTATTCTACAGTGCGAGCAAGAAACAAATTATCGCCAAGCTGCGGAATGCGGAAATTTTGACATTTTCGCGCTTTCCGCGGAAAGCGAAAATGTCAAATTATCGCAATTTCCGCGAACGGAACGAAATTTTATCCCAGGCCTAGTTTTAACATGTGTGCATGGGTTGGTTGTGAGATTGGTGCTGTGTGGGGAGGGACCCCTTGGTGCCCATAGTGAATGAGGTCCTACTTGCTCTTTGTATGTGTGCTGCAGTGTGCCAAGGGGATCAGGGACATGATCCAGAGTCATTGTGGGTGTACAGTGTGCTCTACTCACTTGTGCATTTGTGCCATTGTGCCCATCTCCCCCATCCCCCCAGTCCCTGGTCGGTACTCACCCTGTTGATGTTGTGTTAGGTCATGTTGAGCAGTGTCCGGATCCCCAACTCCTGGCACCATATCCCGACTGATGACTGTGGCCACCATTTTCTCCATGTCATCCTGTTCCTGGTGTTCCGCTGGTCTGCCACCTCCAGTCTGCATTGCTGCCTGATGGTTGTCAGCGAGTTACTTCTTAGTTTTGCGCTTCGCATCATTCCAGCGCCTCTTGACCTCTCCAATTGTCCTCCTCCTCACTCCGACTGCATTCACCTTGTCCAGGATGGACTGCCATATTGCATTTTTATTTGCCAATGACACGTTGGAGGTGACAAACAGTTGTTGGTGGTGTTCTATCACCTCCGTGATGATGATCCTGTTTTCCTGTGGACTGAACCTCGTCTTCCTCGTCTTCTTCTCCTTGCCCTTCAGTGACCCTGATGTCCCAGGTTGGTCCTCCTGGGGGCTTGTGGGGTTCTGGTCATTCTCTGTACTTGCTCTGGATTCCTCCATGGTGCTACGCAGTTTAAATTATTTTGTTTGTGTTTTCGATGCTTTTGTAGTGCATTTTCCCGCATGATGCGTGGGAAATGCAGGCCTGTCGCTGGTTATCGCTGTTTTTTTATCACAATTTGAGGCATCGCAACTTTTTCCGCGTCCGCGTTTCACATTTTTTCGGCATTGCGTTAAATTTAGCGTGGTCATTTAGCATGTTAACGTGAGACAATCGCATGGTGCCTCCGGGTTGAGAATACGTTAACACGGTGTTATTTTCCCACGATAGACTGCGATGTGCAAAGCTGTGTTAGTCTAATTTTGCGATAATTATCACACGTTCTTGAGAATATCCCCCCCTGTATCTTGTAGGAAGAGCCTCTTACTGTGGTGCTTTATGAGGGAGGTTGCCCACCTAATATCCCCAAATTAAACCCTAGGGTTTAGTAAACAATTACACAGCCCCAAGCACACACACACTCATGTGCACAATTATGCAATTAAACCACAATTGTAGATATTTGTTCTTAGTAAATATTCAATTCTTATTGTTCCTTGCCAACACGTGTTTCATCGTCATTGAGCATCTTGTCTCACAACTTCATCAAGGCTGTTTCTTTATCCGCTTTTTTATTCACCCGGGATGCGTTTACATATGGGGTGGTTTAGAGTATCGAAATAATGTACTTGAAAGTGGATGTAACAGCTGCAAAATGACTGAAATGCTGCGCATTCCATTTCTACCTGTGTATAACGAGGTGTTTAATATTTATTTGACCTTAAAATTCGCTGTGTCTAATTCCTTTAGGTCTTGTACTTTGGAGTCTGCAATATTGGTGGCAACAGGAAGTTTGTATTATGCTGTTGGTTAAGCCATTGCATTTCGTTATTGGGCACAATATTATGGTATTAATATTTTGAATGATTATCTGACAAAGATCGATTTTCTTCGCTGTTCAGCGTTTTCTTTCAAATTATATACTGATTGCCAAATAACAAGATCGCGTGAAATAGAATAACTGTGAGGAAGTTCATATCACAACAATAGGCAATAAACCACACCCAATATTCTGTATTCCCGACCTATTGAAAAGAATAATGTCATACAAAAATGGAAGATTAAAAAAGTTTTAGGGGCATGTTTATGAGAAACTTGCGCTACATTTGCACCATGCAAACTGGTATATGCATAACGCAAGCCTCTAAGTCAGATTTACGCAGCCAAGCAAAGCCACATTGCATGGCTCTGAATAGCTTGATGAATCTGGAGTAACGCAACACAGCGCAAATCGCTGCATTAAATTACTGTGCCTGGAAAGGCATTCCATGGGCAGTGCAGTGGGTGTTCTTGTGCGAATCCCATGGTTTTTGGGGCATTCCCAGATTTACTGAACTTGTCAAGCCTGAGACGGCGCAAAACGATACACCTCCCCAGGTGAGGTGTAACAAGGAGAAATATCTTTATTTCTCCTCTTTTTTTCCTCTTTCTATGTGTGCTGCATTCTGCAGCACCCATAACAAGACAAAAACACCTCTATGGATTGTTTTTGTGCAGGAAGGTGCCGATTCCTGCACAAAGATAATCCTCCCTACACACGGGCACCCTTGCATCATGATGTAAGGGTGCCTGCGTTGGTGCTAGGCCCCCAAAACAACACAAGCGCAGGGGGAAATTACAGGAAAGCGCTGCATTGCTTAAATATGGCGCATTCCTGCCCTTTTCCAGTGACGCAGTGCAGCAAGGCGATGCAGCGCAGCAAGTCCCTGTGCCACTATTTTCATAAATATGCCCCTTAATGTTTTGGTATTACCGATTGTAAAAACTCTATCTATGTTCTTTCTAGTAGAGTTCTTAGATTCCATTTAGCAGGGTAACATAATCAGAAGTATACTTATCTCTGCTCTATATCAACCATAGAGACGAAGGATATGGATCTGTTGTGCAGACTGTCCGTCAGGTTAACTGACCTCTACTGTCCCTGCTGCAGATAGGCATGATGTGACCTCTGTTAAAGCCACAATTAGTCAAAGCCTTTACAGGAAACAACTGCCAACAAGGAGGGGCGCGTGGCTCAATGCACAAGGCACAGATCGATGGTGTAATTGTACACAAATGAATGAACTCAGAACATGCATATCTTCCTTTCCTGCACTTTATATGTCTTGCAGTGAACGTCCGTGCAGGGAATAACGTAACAATGTGATTCATTAAAACAATTGTGTATTAATGACGCAAAGTAGGCTGCGGTGGAATAAACCGATGCAGAACGACGAAAGTCGACAATAAAACCATATTAATCAGGCTTCAAACGGAGTTACAATAGATGTCAGGTAAACCCATTAAAAACATCTGGCGTATGAATTGTTCAAGGTGCCACAGGGGGATTGGGTTTATGAATTTTTACCTCCATCAACACAGAAACATAACACTTCAAGTCTGTAAAATTTGTGACATACGAGACCACAGATTGAATCAAACAAAAGCGCTTTTCTCCTCTTTCAACCTTAATTGCCTTCTTTAACTTATTTACAGAGGACCAACATACCATTATGATATTTACTGTAGCAATGTAGAAACTACAACTTAAGGAAAGTTTAACACGGGTGTTTATTTTATTGCAAATCAAGTTATATGACACCCTGCCCGCAGCCGCCTCTCCCCTGCTGTTCCTCCACCACATAAAGAGCCGTTTTGTGGTTCTTTGGCAAAGCAATGGAATGCAAATCGAAGAGAGTACTTAAGTCATTGGTACTTATGAGTGGGGATTGGATGGTGGCATAATCTCACATACCGCTGCAGAAAAACCAGCAGGTGGTTGGCTTCTAATGCAGTGTTCTATTTACTGCTGCATATTTTAAGCATGTAAATTAAGGAAAATCCGGTATCTCTTCTAGTGTGATTTTTCGACTTAATATTTACCTTAAGGCACAGTCGTTCTTGTGGTAGGTTCTTAAGGAGTTTGTAGCTGATTTGTTCGATGCATGTTTTCCGCTTTCAGATCCCTAGACACTCCAGTACCACTTTGTACGGGAAACAGCGTTTACAATGTTGTTTCCACAACGCATGGCCTTACAACGTGATCGTTACAACGACTGCGTTGTTACCATGCATGCCATTACATCGCAAGTCGAAACAATGACTTGCTGTAGGGGGCGTGCAACACCTGGGAATGTGTTGGATTTTAAATCCTCCCTGCTGTTGCACAAACTCAGTAGGAATAGTAATTAATACTATTCGTATGTCCAGCGCTCCCCCTACAATAAGTCATTGTTACGACTTGCGATGTAATGGCAAGCGTGGTAACAACACGGTTGTTGTAATGACCGTGTTGTAAAGCCATGCGTGAAGAATGTATGCGTAGTAGCATCAGAAGACAGTAGGTACCTAGGTAATTAACTGGTCAGGGAAGGACCTATCATAAATCATTGATATATGAAAAGACTCAGTGTACTAAACGTTTAATGTAAAATATCCATTTTATTCTTATAAATTCATAATAAAAACAATCTGATCCAAAATATTGCGACATATTACATTTGACAACATATTAACACATATATAATCAATAAACAAAAAAATGGATTCAATACACAATTTTCAGACATACAACACGAAAACATATCAAGGTAAATTCATTGTTGCTTATCGGAAAAACGTGGCTAGATGTTGGACAAGTTCCTATTTTTGTCTATGCACGTTTCGGCGTGTGAACGCCTTCTTCAGGACAGCCACAGCAACCTGAACAAACATAGATGGACAAATAACGGGTATGAATGTGCTGGCTTTTATGGGTGAACTGACTCGAGATTGCTTGATATGGCGTGACGTAATGACGTGATACGTCAAGAACGCACACCGAAAAAAGCTAAAAAACAAAGACAGACGACAACCAAGTCTCTTCTGGAATGAATATATAGACATATAAGGGTTTAAATGGATCAAGGAGGAAATCTGACTTAACTGAAATAATACCGCAATAAGAAATGAAAACTTGTACAAATAGCAATGATTTGGTATCTGGTATTTATGTGTTCTTACCTCGCAATGAAACCACCGATAGAATTATGGCTACCAAAAACAACAATAGGCAAAACTAATACTCCTGGAAGCAGGCATCTTGACTGTTTGGTCGCAAATGTGGACCAAATGACCCATATATCATTAGTGGTAGGTATCAATGCATGTGCACCTCTCAATATAGGGCAGCCACTGCCAAGCCTATTTTGGTCACTATGGATGACGAAAGGACGAGAATCTTGCTCCTGTATATGTCAATTTTTTAATTGTAGCAAATGGCATTCTCCCATGGTATTTCACTGTTTAGCCCTCGTTTCCATGTATCTATGTAAATCCAAAACACTTCACGTCTTTTATGTATTGAATCACTCCTGTCACCTTGAGGGATTTAAATTTTTTCTAGAATAAACCATTGCATCTCATTGGCGGTATGTTTATGTTGTAAATGATTGACTAGTTGAGCGTTAGTTTTGGCTGTGTGTGTGATTGAGCGATGTTCCATGTGTCGAACATTAAATGCTTGTGAGGTTTCACCCACATAGCCTTAACCACAGGGGCACAACAAAAGATAAACCACATTTTTGGTTTTGCAATTTGACATTTTCCAGGCTGAAACTTGATAGCCATTCAGGGTGAGGGTCTCATCTTCAATAGCATTATCACAAGACTTACATTTGAAGCATTTAAAATGACCTTTAATAGGAAATTGTCCATCAATTGTCTTTTGGATGAATGTAGTGCCTTCCATATATCTAGATCTTGTGACTGAGGGCCTCATGTAGGTAGCCAAATACCTGTCGGTAACGGCCGATTTTCGGTAATTATACCGTTACCGACCGGTATTTTGGCTTTTGGTATGTAGGGGGTGAATTTCTGTATTCGTAATTTACCGAATCGGTAAAATTACCGATTCGGTAATTTTACCGATTCGGTAATTTTACCGAATCGGTAATTTTACCGATTCGGTAAATTCCGAATACAGAAATCAGATGTAGGGGGACTGTGTGGGTGTTGTTTAGAGTCGGTATTTACCACCAACTAATAGTTGGTGGTAAATAAAGTATGGATGAGTAAAAGCATTTAAAAGCGCTTAGAAGTGTGCACATGTGGCAGACATACATGCCCTTAGGGTATGTATGTGTGCCACATGTGCACACATGGCCGAATCAGGGGTGCAACAGGGTGTCAATGTGACACCCTGCCACCCTTGCATGTGCTCCCCCATTACCGAATCGGTATTTACCGATTCGGTAATGAGGCATACCTTCCCCTCAATGGGAAGGTATGCCTCATTACCGAATCGGTAAATACCGATTTGGTAATTACCGACTCACTCCGATTCGGTAACATTTACCGAATTTTTACCTACATACACTTTACCGATTCTTAAATACCGATTCGGTATGATTCGGTATTTTAGAATCGGTAAAGTGTATGCCACCTACATGAGGCCCTATGTCTTTTATAGTTTTTGGGCGAAGGTGTGAAGTTTGTGTTATTCTTCTGGATCACAAACCGGCCAGTTAATCTGAATGGCTTCAAACGGGCTCAAGGAGCCCGTTGGTCAGTAGGAAGCCACACATAATCCCCAACCGACTGCGTTTCCACTGTCAGGATTATGATGTCGGTTTACAAAAGCCTTTCCATGTTGGGCTTTCCAAGTACGGTGCCCCCAAAAATCCCTGCACCATGTGTCAGGCACCTCCCACTAGAGAAATGGGAGTTTGCAACCGCACCATGTGCGGTCACATTGTAATAGGATGTTTGCAACCGCCGACATAGGTCGGCGCCATCACCGAGACGGTGTCAGTCAGAGGCAACTCCAACCAACATTGTGATAAGGCCTATAGTATTATTATTATTTTTTTTAAACTTTATTTTTCAAATTTGCAGTAAGAAAAAAGAAGACATTCAGGGACAGTACCAGTATCAGCAGATATTTGCAATTACATTGTTCGACCTTGTTACAACACATCGAGAAAATACAGGCCCTACATATCAGTCTACAATTCTCGTACTAGGATCTTGTCGTTGGGGCTGTTGGTGGAGCACCATAGCACCCTACGGGGGGCATAATGCATTATCCATGAAGTGTTACTAGTTGACCCGTGTCTAGGCCCTCTCCATCCCATCCACTGCCCCTGACCCCCCCTGATCCCCCTGACCGGGCCCCATGAAGTGTCCCCATCTTCCCCCTCTGCAGCCGTGCGCTCCTGTAGGTATATTCGTAATGGTTCCCTGATGTCTCGGGGCGAGTCGTTGGTGGCATCCACTCCGCATATATAGACAATTGTTCCTGGCAATATATTAGATCTCCCAACCAGATCTTGAACTTGGGTGCTCTTCCCCTCCCCCATCTGCAGGCCACCCTGCATTTAGCTAACAGTAAACTTAACTATATAAATTTCCTAAATGGTGCCTTAAACCCTCTTGTGTAACCCAACAGTGTAGTGAGCGGGGAGGTGGAAACGTGCTCTCCTGTCATCTGGCTAAGAGTTTTCGTGTCCTCTGTCCAATAAGCTAAGACTGGGGGGCATTCCCATGCCAAGTGTAGGAAGTCAGCTCCCTCCTTCCTGCATCTGTCGTAATGATCATGCTCCCTGAGTCGGAAGTGACATAGATGTGCCGGGGTGTAATAAAATTGGTGGAGGAATTTACAATGAATTATGCGCAGTCTTCTGCTGGCTGAGGCTCTCCCCGTCTGTTGGTAGCAATAGGTCCATTGTTCATCGGTGATAGGAGTGCCCATATCTTTTTCTCATCTGGTCCATGCTTCAGGGGTGCTGTGTCGGCAATTAGTTAGAGTGATGCGGTACAGCAGGGACACTATATGGGTGGGGGAGGAGCGTTGCAATAAGGTATGTAGTGGAACGACTGTGGGGGCTCGGCAGGAAAGCCAGCGGCAGCAGATTTCACGTCAAGGTGAAGTCTAACATACATGAAGAGCCCCATAGATGATGGCTGGCAGTCATTGAAAAACTGTTCCCGTATGCGGAAGGTTCTGTCCTTATAGAGGGCTCCCCAGGCCTGGATGTCATATTTACATAGCATTTGTTGAGACCTCACTTCCTGCATGACCGGGATATCTAATCTACCTTCTAGCAGCAGAAGAGAGGAGTATAGCGTGTCCACTTTGTTGCGGTTGGTGATAGCCCTCCATGCTCTATTGGTGCATTCCACCGTGGTTGGGTCCATGCTTTTAGGGTTAGTGGGCCCACTTATGTTGGCTGAGTAAGGGGTTGGAACCATGGGCCAGTGTTCCCTCGCCAAGTGCGGCATATATGGTGGTGGGTGCATCCAGTAGGCGGCGAAGTGTGCCTGAGAACTCCAGAAATAGAGCTCTATATCGGGAACTTCAAAGTTGCCTTTGTCAAAGGGTAGGGTCAGTACCTCCCAGTTCAACCTAGGTTGTTTACCTCCCCACGTCAATCAAATGAGTTGTGATTTGAGGGCTTTAAAGAAGGATTTACTGGGTGCATGTGGAATACATGTGAAGAGGTAGAGGAGCTTCGGAAGCATGACCATCTTGATCAATGCTATCCTGCCCGCTAAAGAAAGTGACATTGCTATCCAGCGCGTAATGTAATCTGTGAGCATATCAAGCACCCTGCCATAGTTAGTTCTCATGAGTTGCTCCCTATCTATGGTGATCACCACACCAAGACATTTTACCTCGTCATCGCACCAATCCAGTGGAAAGTCCAGGATATATCTCTTGACACCGTCTGTGAGGGGAAATCTTTGGGACTTGCTCCAATTGATGTTAATCCCGGAGTATCGTCCAAACTGCAGGAATGTCCTCAGTATGGGATTCAAGGGTCCCGTAAGTATAACGTGAGGTCATGGGCATACAAGGAGATAAGAATTTGTCTTTCTGGGTATATGAGAGCATGCTCCTGATGATGTGCCTTAGCTTGGCCGCGAGTGGTTTCATGGCCAGAGCAAATAGGAGAGGGGAGAGCGGGCATCCCTGCCTCGTCCCCCTCGTGATTTAGAAACTGGGAGAGCATGCTCCAATGATGAGCACTTTGACTTGTGGCTTCGTATATCATAGCTGAATCCAGGCTAGTGAAGTGGGGGGTCCATTCTCACCAGGACACTGGCCAAATAGTCCCATCCAAGGGAGTCAAAAGCTTTGGTGGCGTCCAAAAAGACCACCACTGCTGCCTGGTCTGGCTCGTTGTCCTGCATAAGGATGAAAAGGGTACGGAGGTTTTGCGATGTTGCACTTCCGGGTATAAAACCCGACTGGTCAGGTAACACCAGGGCTGTCATCAGAGGGTTAATCCTATTGGCTATCAGTTTGGCCAAGATTTTAGCATCCCAGTTGATTAGCCGAGAGTGGACGATAAGAATCGCACCTATATCCTGTTTTGCCTGGCTTGAGGAGCGATATGATAAGTGCCTCCAACATTGGAGGTGGGAGTGTACCTGTCCCTCGCCCCTCTTTGTAGACCTGTTTTAGAACGGGGATAAGGGTATCACTATATGTCTTATAATATTCGGCCGGTAGGCCGTCTGGTCCGGGAGCGCGGAAAGATTGCAGTTGCATGATTGCAGAGCGTATCTCCTCGTCCTCGAAGTCCACCAAGAGGAACTCCCTCTGGCCCTCCCCCAGCAACCCCAGTGCTATGTCTTCAAAATATGGCACAAACTCTAATGGTGGGGTCCTGTGTGTTGTATATAAGTTGGTGTAGAATGCATGGAAAGCGTCTAGCATGTCTGGGATGTCTCTGCAAATCCCGTGTTCGGAATCGGCAATTTCAAGTATGGTATTAGAGAATCTGGGTTTACGAGTGAGTTCAGCTAAGGCCTTGCTGGGGCGTTCTCCCGCCCCATACTGTCTGGCCCGATGGTATTTGCTACGGAACTTACACTCTCTCTTTGCGGTGTCTTGGTATTCAGTCAATTTATTTCGGAATTGTCCCTTCAAATGAGAACTTGGGTCTCTAGGCATTTGATTTTCGAGTTGTTTGAGTTCAGCTTCTAGACTGCTGAGTGTAGAGTGAATATCCCTTTGTATGCTTCCCCCAGGCCCATAGTATTATTACATCTCCTGAACTAGGAATGCCTGTTGAGGGCTGCGCCCCAGTCTCTCATCAGATTCCATGAGGTCAATCTTAATCAGAAACTGAAGTGCCAGAGTGGAATCTCTATGTTGTAGTTTTTGCAAATCAGGGAGGCAGAAGTCATCTTCAGAGTGGCAGAGTGGAGCTTGACTAGAGCCAGCTGTTTCTGAGAAACCTTTCCCATTGTAGTAGCTAGGTCAAACTTGAAAAGAAAAATCTGCATCCAAGTGATAGACACTTCTGGTAGCCATTATACACAAGTCTTATGTTAGGTTTAAAAGTTGAACTCAATTGTTGGAGCATTTTTTAAGTGAAATTGTTTTTCTATTGAATTGATGAATCTTCTTTGGAGGGTATGAATTAACTTTTATGTGAAACCCCTACTAGCAGCATATAATTCTTATCTAGATGCCATGTTATAGTTACATCAAATTCTGAGAGATTGTGTTGAAAATAAGTTTTTAAAAGGTAACTTGATGTATGCAATTTTTTACAAGAAAGACGTGAAAATCTCAGTGCTAAGTACCACTGTCCTTCTTTCCCTCAAAGTCTATCTGGTAAGCATTTATTGAACTCAATTGTTTTTATTTTTTGAACAGTACGTTTGTCAACCAGACTATAAACCCTGCCGAGCCTGGCAACCTCCTCCTCATTGCTGCTCTGACATGAGGACTTGGGACAGGGGACAAGTATAATGATGTCTTACTCTTTTATTTCAAAGCAAAACAGGTAGTTCAACTTGTCACTATAGAAAATAAAGGAGAGGCAGAAAGAAGGCATTCTTCTACTCCACTTCAGTAGGCAGGTAAGCCTGCCAGCCTCTCCGGACGAAAATCCCTCCTCAAATGCTCTCACTAAGTCACTTAGGAGAAAATGACAGAATATGACACTTCCGTTGCCCTGGTAAAGAATTTGATGAGTCTCTTGTTCATGCTTTTTCCTGTCACCTGCATCCTGCTCAAGTTGCGGCACTTTTGAATGTCTCCACTCCAGCCTTTAGACTCAACATGGGCACCCTTTCTTAGTTATGTTATGTTATATTGTGTTATGTTAAAATATTTGTAAAGCGTGTGGCTGCCCCAGCAACGGGGCGCCCTAGCGCTAGTCTCAGAATGGACTTCAGCTGAAGAAGAAGACAGAGGATTAGGCTGAGAATAACCAGGTTTTCACTGCCCTTCTAAATGACCAGTGACTCTGGATGATTCTGATCGATACAGGAAGAGCATTCCAAAGGGCGTGAACTTTGGCACGGAAGGAGTTCCCTCCTGCTCTTGCTCTTCTGACATGAGGGACACATGCCAGATAGAGATTAGCTGAATGCAGATCCCGCTGAGGAACATACCGGTGGAGCAAGTTGGATAGAATGGAGAGCACCTGGGAAGTGAGGATTCTATAGGCAATATATAGCATTTCCTTGCTCTTCTAATTTAAAGAGTAAGAAGTCATCTGAAAAGAAGCATTAACAAATGCATCTTGTATTAATTGTGCCTTTGCATGTGCCAAGATAGGCATGCCAACTCTGCCATTTTTTACCATAGTGACCAGTGTTTTTCTGTGGAGTCCAGCAAAAAAAGGTGGCAAATCTTGTCCCATCAGCAGTGTTTGCATCAATAACTAGGAAATCAAGAGAAAATAGAAGAATTAGAACTACAAAATACACCATAAAACAAATAGATAATTAAAATACAAACATTGTAATTAAATAAAGTCCTCAAATTAAAACAAAAAAGAACAAAAATCATTCACATTGTAAATTATTTTTCTGTACTGTCTCCATTTTTGGGAGCAACCTTATAGCACCGTCCTTCAGCCAGAATAAGGGCATGGTTTAAAGTCTGACAAATGGGTTACTCCATCACAACACAGTTGCTATCTCAACTGCCTTCTTACAACTACACTTATGCCATTGGTAATAAGGTGTATGGAATATCAGCCATGTTTATCACAGAGTAACCCATTCACTAAACTCTAAAACAGGCCCTAAATTCAAAATAAAAGCATTGCTGCCTTACAATCGTTAAATCCTGAAACTTAAAAAAAAAATTTAAAAAAATCACCTTACCTTCCAAACTGAATCTTAAAGAAGGGATTAAAGCAAGCAGGCAAATTAAGTTGTGGCACCCTTATAGGCCCACTGAGATGTGCACATTCACTGAGGACATTGTCAGTTTTTGATTTGAACTGAAGAGCCCTTAATTGGTTTCCAGATATACTTGTAAAACTCGAATCTAGTTTATCCCAGCTATTGCTAGAACACCACAGGGACACAGCTTTTGTCAAGATGGTGGATCACAATGAGTCATGAAGAAAGATAAATTAAGTGGACTGTATTTTTCACATCCACTTTGTTTTTGCTACAGAACATGCACCATTGATTCAATTGAATTTTTAGCAAGGATTATAAAAGGAGCTCGCAGGATACAGTTTATTGGATTTAGTGTTTTTTTCTCTATAGCTGTAAGTTGCGTGTCAACTTGTTGGTAAATGGCAACAGATTACTGAATGAGTGTACAGTGATTATTAAATTGGTCACATAATTTTCACTGAATTATGCATTCACGAAACTATGCTGATTTATATTGCTCTACTAATTATTTCCACTGATATATACTGCTTTATAATACTGGCAGCACTCACAAGAAAACTGTTTCACATATCTATAAATATTTTAACATGCTTTTAAGAAAATTTGGCCATTTGTAGTTCTGGTCTCTGAGCAGACATCTATAATAGTTAATGATAGACATTACACTCAGGGTAGTTCTGTTGTATGTATTTTCTTTCATTTGGATCCATTTTTAACATCTATTATTAACAAAAGAGTTATATGCCTCTAGGTTATTTGTTTGTTTAGCCCCTGCATTTCTTAAGTCTGTTTACCATAAGCATCCTTTTCCCAGAAATATTTTTTAATTCAAGCAAAAAATCAGATTGCCGATTCGTATTTGCCTTGGATAATTTTTTTTAACGGAGGGGAGAAGTGATTTCAATATGGCACTCAATATTTAATATTTTAGAAAGGTCTATATGAATGTCTGACATTCACCTGAGCGTTCTCTTGGAAACATCCATTTAAATTCATGCTCTTTGAAAACATCTGCTTTGCAGGAGAGACGAGCTTGCATGCGTTTCAGGCAAGTGATATTATAGATAAGATTGTGAAGTTATGTAATCATTGATGACAATTGGAAAAAGCAATTAGTGAAACAATATACAACCCAGTTTTATCTGTCATAATGGCAGCAAGCCCGCTTTTTGGAACACTGTAAGCAGTTCAGTTGAACCATTTTATTATTGGTTTCTAAGAAGATAATTTATTTAGAATCGTCTTTATTGAATTGCAGGATACTGAGATGAATGTGGATGCACTCACTTGACGAAATCTAGATAATGCTTTTGAAAATTACAAACCGTCCGCATATAAAAAATACATAAATCAACAGGATAGCTTATGCTCTTCCCCAACTTCATGTTTAATTTCAAACTTAGTTTGTTTGTCCTCTTTTTTTCCTCTGAAATTGCTTGATCACCTTTTAGGACCTTCTTACGAGTATGGTGGTCTTGGGACTGTCGTATTTGTGGTGGTGATCCGACCACCACCACCCTGGCAGTCTGACAGTATTACGATTGTGGTGGTTCCCGTAGCTGCAGTGGTGGGGAAAGCACGCAGGAATCACAATGGTGCTGATGCTGGCACCGCCAAGCAGATTTCTACCTGCCTTTCCACCAAGGATTAATGGCAGGGACCCTGTTATGAAATTCTTCATGGAAAGGCATAGAATGGGGACACCAATAGGGCCCCCGGGCAAATCTGCCCATTGGGGTCCGTGCATGCCACATGTGCACGGACGTGCTGGACGTGCTGTCACAGTGGCAGTATGCTGTCTAGGCTCTCCTATGAGCCAAACCTACCCACCACTGCAACACCACTGCTGCCACACCACCAGCCCTGGATTCAACCTGGAATCCGTGGGGCAGGTTCACCACAGGCTTGGCGGTCTTCCTGGGACCTCGGCATTAGCGATCCTACAGGAAGACTGCCAAACTTGTAATCAGGGACTTAGAGTAGAATATATAGCCTACATACTCTTGAAAATTATTATTTAATAAAACCATTTATGTCCCCTAGCAATAATCCAAAAGGGTCCGATAGGCAATCGCATACAGTATGTCTATCAATCAAAGGCACCAAAGTACACTGTACAGAGGGTACATGAAAATAACTGTCATATGCATCTGAGGAAGTCAACAGGTTCTGCTCTCTGGCCTGCCACTGCGTCCCATGCTCTGTACTCACCCAAGTCCCTCTTCGTGTGGCCTTTGGTCCTGGCCAACATGGACTGAAGTTGCAAAAAAGTCTTCATGCTATTTTTTTATGTACTGCTTCAATGTAAGTGAAATAATTGTTCTGTTCCTCTGTCTGAAGCATATCATTTTTTTTGTTGGGTTCGAGGTTCTCATCAGATTGGAGAAGCAGGTCTTCCTATCCGAGTACAGCAAACCCAAAAATGCAATTAACGAGTCCTGTATTTTTTTTATAAGTTTGCGTTTTATAAGAAAACAAAATGATTTTCATTGTTTAGGTGTAGGGGTTTCCTAATTCCAACTACAAACTTTCATTCTATGTGGAACTGGAACTGTGGTTCCAGGGTATACAATATCTACCCAAGCCTAATTTTGAGTACCACGGAGGAACCGTGGACCCTTATAGGTCATTTGAGAGGTTTGCTGTGTACCTGAAAATGCACTGCTCTGCTTCCAAATAGTTCTTGACTTTTCTGCACAGATCACTATATTCTTTGTCTTAGGAGTGCTCTGCGGCAAAGGAAACTTTATGGTTTTCTAGTTTTGCTTTTCTTTTATGGGCAGCCACAACTCTCATCCATTGCCTTGGCTTTTGGATGAGAAGAGCACTAGAGGAAGAATCCAAAGAAATTTGGTGAGGAGAACATTAAAGAACTTGGAAATGTCTAAATCGAGGAGTGAAGAATGACACCAGAATCATCTAGAAATGTTTTACAATACCACCTGGGGAAAGCATGTGACAAGCACATTGTACAATAGATGAACAGGGATGCCACGGTAAATGAAGCTTTGGCAAATCTTCAATGCACAAGTATCGTTATGCTTGGCATAAATGCCAGATTACTTCTGAGAAAAGGAAGAGGGATGTAGAATTAGCATCTACATCAGTCTCTGCATTGCAACACATCACTCTCCTGGTGAAAGTTGTTTCCCCTCATTTATAAATATATAAGTGGATATTCCTTAAGCAGACCTGAGGTTTATTCTTAGTTCCCCGGAGGAAGGTAACAATACCGTCTGATTACTTGGACACCTCCGGGACCCATTGAAACCAGCATCAAAGATCCTACGGTAGGTATTTAGGGGAGAGGAATGACAACCTCCCCAAGATCGTACCCCTTCCTCTAATCTCACTTATTTCATAATCATTGGACTTTATAAGTATTGTGAATAATCAGGATATTGTATTATCAAAATTATTGACCCACCCATCCCAGATCCCCCACATTCAGACTCTTTTCCTAGAGTAACTAGCAAGATACAATCTATAAATGTGTTTCACCGAAGCAACCCAATCTAGTATTACTGGGAGGTGAGAGGAAATCCATTTTAAGCAAATGTCCCTCCTTGCAAGAAGAATTAACAGAAATATCAGTGGAGCTTGTAAGTTAGAAAGCTTATAGCTGGCACTCTCCTCTGGGAGGATCCCAGAAATGACCAAAATCAGGCTTGCCTTAATCTCTCACCCAAGACCTCCAAAACAGTCTTACCAACATTGTGCCAGAAGCCCTGGATAGGAAAACACTGCCAGAGCATGTGCAAGTCATCCACATCACCCGAGGTACACTTCAAGCAGACCTTCCGCCCTTCACCTCCCAGTTTTGAAAGTTTCTTCGGGGTCCAATATGCCCTTTGGAGTGTAAACATATGATTTTTCCTGAGATGGGCGGCCTTACCCACAGACAGGTCTCTTCTCCAGGACGCTTCTATGGGTACTAGAGGTGGCTTCTCCTTAACCAATAGCCAATACCATTTGGAAACCTCTTTACGTTGACGGAGGGGGCCTCGAAGGATATTTTCACATTCTTTATTTACCTCTCCCTCCTTATCCAACTTAACTGCCCAACTGGAAAGCTGATAAAACTTAAATCTTGGTAGTCTTTGATTTGTGATGTTGCAGAGCACATCCCATGAAAGAAGTTTATTATCTTGTAGCAATTGGCCCCATTTCAGAATTCCTTCTTCCAATAAAGGAATTGGTAAACTATCTTTAAGGCACACAGGAGTGCCTGGAGAGTTCCAGATGGGAGCACCAGCACTGTAGTATGGAATCTTAAGAATCTTCCTGACCTGGTACCAGACTTCACAAGCAGATCTTAGGACCTTAAGTTTGATTTTTTTTTAATATTTTGGGTGCCCAAACTTGAACAAACAGCCATTGCCACCCTGAAAAGGAAAAGGGGAGGAAAGCAAGTGGAGTTACAGGACCTTACACTCTTTAATTGAAAGGCATAACAATAGAAACGAAAGTCAGGGCTATCTATGCCCCCCTCTAACTTTGCACATCGCAACTTCCTCCATGCAATTCTCACCCCCTTTTTGGATCAAAGAAAACTAGTGATGACCCCTTGCAACTCTTTCAAGGATGAGTGATCAATGGATAAGGGGATCGTATCGAAATTAAATGTAAATTTCAGCAAGATTGACATTTTGATCAAATTAGAGCTGCCGAAGATGGACAATGGAAGACCGCTAGAAGATCTTAACAATGCGGCGCCCTCTTTCCTTTTCAAGTCGAAATTTACTAGGGCTAGTTTAGTGATGTTTTGTGTGATTTGTATACCTAGATATCTGATTTGCTGTTTAACTGTTACGTTACTTGGTTGCGTATTCCACAACATAATTTCAGTTTTTTTAGCATTAATTAAGTAACCAGAAACCCTCCCAAAACTCATCGGTATTTTCTCCAGCCTATGAAGAATAGCGGGGGAATCCCCAGAGAAAATCATCCAAACGTAGGCATAAAGCGCAACTTTTTTTCCCCATCCCTCCCAACCAAATGGGGCAAAGATATGACTAGCCCTAATACTGCTAGCCAAGGGTTCTATATATAGATCAAAAAGTAAGGGGGAGAGGAGGCACCCCTGTCTCATCCCCCGTTCCAACTTAATCGAATTAGCATGTTTACATTAACAATGAACCTAGCTGTGGGGGCTTTATAGATATTATTAATAGCTCTGACAAAGTGATCCCCCAACCCAAACGCTCGGGTCATATAACTTAAAAAGGGCCAATTCACCCTGTCGAACGCCTTGCCTGCATCAAATGCAAAAATCGTGAGGGGTAGGCTGTTGGCGGAGGCGATTTCATTCGCACCAATCAATTCATGCGTTAACTCATGCAATTGACGGCCCCTGATGAACCCCTTCTGATCAGGATGAATCAAAGTACTCATTACAGGGTTCAACCTCCCTGCTAAAATTTGCACAAAGATTTTATAATCGCAATTTAGCAGCGAGATGGGCCTATATGACTCACATTTTCTTGAGTCTTTATTTGACTTTAAAATCAAGGAGACAGCAGCCTCATCCCAGGACCTAGGAATTGGGTTATTATCTGAGAATTTCCTGTCGAGCAGGACCACAAGGACAGGGGCAATCTCCTCAATCAAAGCCACACAGAATTCATTGGGGATACCATCTATCCCAGCGGCACTACCTCTTTTTAGATGTTTCATCACAGGCTTAAGTTCTGCCAGAGAGATGTTCCGATTCAGCAGACCAGTTTGATCTTCTGCGAGTGATGGTAAGGATATACCCTTGATGTATTTTTTATTTGAGACTCTGAGACCACAAGGTCCTCTATGTATAATTCCTGAAAAAATACTTCAAAAGCCTCTTCTATTTTAGAGTTATCCGAGGAAATATTGCCTGAGTCTGTGATAATTATCTCCTTAATTATATTCCTAGTCTGGTTTACCCAGGGCTTCCAGGCAAGGAGCTTCCCACATCCCTCACCATATTCATAATTAGCTAGCTTGCTTACTTCCCATTTTTTCCTGGTAATGTCATCTAATTGGTCTATTAGTGTCTGTCTCTGAGCTATGACCTCCCTGCTTTCCTCCCCGCACAATTGCTTATCTTGGTGATATTTACTTTCTCTCCTTACACTGGAAATATCATCTTCCGATTTCTTAATCGTCACTCTGCCCTCCTTATGTTTCTTAGCTGCCACACTTATTACTCTGCCTCTAATAAATGCCTTGTAGGTGTCCCATATTGCCTGCAATGAAGCTGAGTCTTTGTTAATTTAAAAAAAAGATAGTGTTTCTTTTTTAAATTGCGAGATTATTAGGGGGTCTAGGAGTAGGGATCTATCAAAAGTCCACTTTTTAGTTGACACAACTCCCGGCATTTGTAACTCTGGGACTATGGCTGAGTGAATAGAGAGGTGTTCCGGGACATCCGTTGCAGAGGTGATGTAATTCAACAATCTGCCATCTACCAGGAAGAAATCAATCCTGGAGAAGTGCCCATGTTTTTAATTATGGAATGTAAAGTCCAAGGGGCCGCCTAATCCTTTGTATTTCTTTCTCCAAATATCTATCAAGCCTAGATCTTCCATCAATATTTTAATGAAGGAACCCATCTTTGTGGACACTGCCCTTCCCCCTTTAAACCTAACAAGAACTGGATTCAAAGGAATATTAAAATCCCCCCTCAGAATGATAGGAAAGTTGGATTGAATCAGATGACTGTAAATATTATTTAGTGGCCCATCGTTGTCTATATTCGGACCATAATACCCTAAAAGGGTAAGCCACTTATTTTGGATTTTAACATCAACAATAATCCATTGCCCTTTGGTGTCTGCCTTAACATCCCCTAGTGTTGGTTTAGCCGAGTGCTTGAAGATCAAGGCTACTCCTTTAGTATAGCAGGTTTGGGGTGTATGAATGGAGCTTTTGATCCATCTCTGATTAGAAAGAATGGTCTCCCATTCGTCAGAGGTTAAATGTGTTTCTTGGAGGATAATAATATCAAACTTTGATTGACTCAGATACTGGAGAATTCTCCTCTGTCTGCCCAAAACTCTGAGTCCATTAAGATTCCACGATAAAATTTTCCTGGATGACAGTGTTTAATTAACTGCGGCAGTTGTCTATGATTTTGCATTTATTGTCTGTGCCAATTATTTGGCTGGTTAGGTATTCTACCATTGTATATTGATGTATATATATGCACAACCTTTACCTTGCACTACCACTTGCACTGATCCCACTTTTAGCACTTGTCACCTCAACTGCACCTACATTTTAAAGTTGCTAAATGTGAAATAGAGACGTATCTATGAATCTTTGATCTATTGACGCTCAATCGATTAAAACCATTTTCCTTGATTGTATGACAAGATTTGGTGTTGTCATAATCCTTTTTGTTATTTAGGGTTGTATGACATAATTTCGACAGACAGAAAATCGACCTACAAATATATCGTAACAAAAATATCGATGTCAAGAATATCGACATCCTATCTACAACATGGTAAGTACAAAAATATCGAAAATTAAATATCGATGTCAAAAATATCGTTATTAAAAATATCGTTTTTCTTTTACTTTAAAAATATATGTAAAATAAACCAAATTATACTTAGAAATTAAATAAACATAATTAAATATATTGTATAATATTTAAAATGTATAATTAATATATATAATTTAATAAAACATTAATTAAACATATACAAATATTATATAATATATATACTTACTTAATAATTAATTTTAATAATAATTTCTGTAACGTATAAATTATTAAATGTTTTTAAAAATTACCAATACATCTATACACATAAAACAATAACATTAATAAATATTTAATAATTACATATATCAAATAATAATCAATAGTTTTAATGTGAATAATTTTTATTATTAATGATATATTACAATAGCTAAAATAATACAAAACATATTAAATACCAGACACAATAAAACTACTAGTGCAACTCCAACAAAAACAACAGTAAGGAAAATGTTGGATAGCGTAGGGGTAAAAATTACTATTCCAACTCCAAAGAGTGCAACAGTAGGGAAAGCGTTGGATAGCGTAGGGTTAAAATTACTATTCCAACTCCAGAGAGTGCAATAGTAGGGAAACTGTTGGATAGCGTAAGGGTAAAAATTACTATTCCCACTCCAGAGAGTGCAACAGTGGGGAAAACGTTGGATAGCGTAGGGGTAAAAATTACTATTCCAACTCCAAAGAGTGCAACAGTAGGGAAAGCGTTGGATAGTGTAGGGGTAAAAATTACTATTCCAACTCCAGAGAGTGCAATAGTAGGGAAAGCGTTGGATAGCGTAAGGGTAAAAATTACTATTCCAACTCCAGAGAGTGCAATAGTAGGGAAAACGTTGGATAGCGTAGGGGTAAAAATTACTATTCCAACTCCAGAGAGTGCAACAGTAGGGAAAGTGTTGGATAGCGTAGGGAAAAAAATTACTATTCCAACTACAGAGAATGCAACAGTAGGGAAACCACTGGATAGCATAGTGGTAAAAATTACTATTCCCACTCCAGTGAGTCCAACAGTAGGGAATGTGTTGGATAGCGAAGGGGTAAAAATTACTATTCCCACTCCAGAGAGTGCAACAGTAGTGAAAACGCTGGATAGCTTAGGAGTAAAAATTACTATTCCCACTCCAATGAGTGCAACAATAGGGAAAACATTGCATAGCATAGCGGTAAAAATTACTATTCCCACACCAGAGAGTGCAACAGCAGTGAAAACGCTGGATAGCGTAGGGGTACAAATTACTATTCCCACTCCAGTAAGTGAAACAGTAGGGAAAGCGCTGGATAGCGTAGGGGTAAAAATTACTATTCCAACTCCAAAGAGTGCAACAGTAGGGAAAGCGTTGGATAGCGTAGGGGTAAAAATTACTATTCCAACTCCAGAGAGTGCAATAGTAGGGAAAGCGTTGGATAGCGTAAGGGTAAAAATTACTATTCCAACTCCAGAGAGTGCAATAGTAGGGAAAACGTTGGATAGCGTAGGGGTAAAAATTACTATTCCAACTCCAGAGAGTGCAATAGTAGGGAAAGCGTTGGACAGCGTAGGGGTAAAAATTACTATTCCCACTCCAGAGAGTGCAACAGCAGTGAAAACGCTGGATAGCGTAGGGGTACAAATTACTATTCCAACTCCAAAGAGTGCAACAGTAGGGAAAGCATTGGATAGCGTAGGGGTAAAAATTACTATTCAAACTCCAGAGAGTACAATAGTAGGGAAAGCGTTGTATAGCGTAGGGGTAAAAATTACTATTCCCACTCCAGAGAGTGCAACAGTAGTGAAAACGCTGGATAGCGTAGGGGTAAAAATTACTATTCCCACTCCAGTGAGTGCAACAGTAGGGAAAGTGTTGGATAGCGTAGGGGTACACATTACTATTCCAACTCCAGAGAGTGCAACAGTAGGGAAAGTGTTGGATAGCGTAGGGGTACAAATTACTATTTCAAGTCCAGAGAGTGCAACAGTAGTGAAAACGCTGGATAGCGTAGGGGTACAAATTACTATTCCCACTCCAGTAAGTGAAACAGTAGGGAAAGCGCTGGATAGCATAGGGGTAAAAATTACTATTCCAACTCCAGAGAGTGCAACAGTAGGAAAAGCGCTGGATAGCGTAGGGGTAAAAATTACTATTCCCACTCCAGATAGTAAAACAGTTGGGAAAGCACTGGATAGCATAGGGATTCTATAAACATAATAACCAAATAAATAATTAGTTATAAAAAAATAGCATATTAATAATTTACAAAATATTTATTATTAAATACCAATTATTTAAAATAAATATTTATATAAATAACTTTAAATTACATCCCACACTATTCCCCCTTTAACACACAACACACTACACATACAAAATACACAATACATTTAAATATCAGTTTATCTATTATTTACAATTAATAATACATTCTTTATAATTAATATACTTATTATTTACTAATTTATACATATTAACTACCAAATTACAATTATTCACAAATTAATTCTTAATTAACAATACATTAATTAGCAATAACAACAAATAACATGAAATAATAAATTATTTATATTTACTATATTTAACGTACTAATAACAATTAATTACCAATTAATAATTAATTAACAATTAATTATTATTAATTACAAATAAATAAAAATTATAAGTAATTATTTGAATTTAATTACATCCCACCCTATTCCCCTATAAACCCACAACCCACTACACATAAAAATTCACATAATTAATTTAATCATCAATTAATCACTTAATAAAATTAAATCACCAATTAATTAGTAATTACCAATTAATTATTTAACAATACCAATAAATAAATATTAATGTTAAACTAATTATAACTTATATAATTAACCAATTAATAAAATTAATTTACAATTAATAATTAATTAACAATTAATTATTCAATTAATATATTTAATTTACAATTAGTAATTAATTAACAATTAATTAATCATAAATACCAATTAAACAATACATATTAATTAATTAATTATAATTAAATTACTTCCCACCCTATTCCCCTAGAAACCCACTATCCGCTCTGATACTAAAACGCTAAATTATATTTTAAATAATTATTAATCTCTAAACATTTATTTTTAAATGTATTAAAATACATTACAATAATAAAATATCGATATTATTGACATCGGAATTTTTGATTACGATATTACTTACATCTATATTAATGACTTCGATATTATTAACTTCGATAATACTTACCTTGGGGTCGATATTCTGTCCATCGATATTCTTGACTTCGATATTCTTTACCTACGATATTAACAACTCGATATACTTGTAGGTCGAAATTTAAAACTCGATATTTAGACTAACCACCGTTATTTAGATCATGAATCTGATGTTGTTATCTTGTGAATAATTTCCACTGTGACTATCCTTTAGTATAGCAGGTTTGGGGTGTATGAATGGAGCTTTTGATCTATCTCTGATTAGAAAGAATGGTCTCCCATTCGTCAGAGGTTAAATGTGTTTCTTGGAGGATGATAATATCAAACTTCGATTGACTCAGATACTGGAGAATTCTCCTCTGTCTTCCCAAAACTCTGAGTCTATTAAGACTCCACGATAACATTTTGATTGATGTTAAAGGAGGCATTAAGGTTTTATTTGGCCCACCATTACGGATATTACAGATATTACACGCAACCAGCAGTCTCCTTGCTCAGGGATTGCTCCATTTTTATTTCCAATTTCCTGTAGTTTAAATAAATTAGGACTTTTTTTTTTCTTTTTTCCTTAATCTGCTCCCCACCCAGTGAAACCAAAAATAACTTTCTCCAACTGTGACCCCCCCACCTCCCATGGGAACCCTCCCTGACAATACCCTGGGCCTGATGATGAACCACCCCGTGGAGCTCACACCCTCCTCCGATAGGACGTAAACAGACAAAATATATATATATAGTTCATCCCTGAGCCTTGATTTGATCAATAAAAATCCCTACCTCCTTAGGGTCTTTAAAGTTAAACATTTTATACTTTGACATTACTTTCAAAAAGGCGGGGAACCTCAGTTGGACTGTTGCACCTAGGAATCTTAGTACAGGGATAGACTTCCCCAGTTCCCATTGGCTATCCTGCGTAATTCTGGAAAGGTCTGACCTGATCCAGAAAGACCAGTCTCCTTTAGTGAAACAGCCTGCTTTGAGTGCTTCAGATAGTACCCACTCTTTTAATAGGAAAGTTTTAAAGTTAACTAAAATTCTCCTGGGGTTTTTCCTATTTGGATTTTTGGAAAATGGATCCCTGTGAATTCTCAGAATATCGGCCTCGAGTTCTAGGGAATTAGTAGTCGGGATAAACTCTTTTAAGAGGCTCATGAAAAAATGTTTAATGTTATCGCCCTCCAAACTGTCTGGGACATTAAGAACTATAATGTTGTTTCATCTGCAGTTGTTCTCAAGAGATTCAATTTTATCCAGGATAGATTTTTCACCACTTTTTAATGCTTGAATCTCAACTCGGTTGGCCTCTACTTCCTTATTCAGAGCCTCGACAGAGCCCTCCATCACACAAATTTTATCCGTAATTGCAGATATTTTAACCTCTTGAGCTTCACAGGTGTCTTGTATTTTTGCCTGATTTGTTTCTGAAATGGCAAACTTACTACTGATCTCTGAAGATTGGTTGAAACTAATCGGTTTCGAAGGGACCTCAAGAATCGATCGTATGAGGTGCTGGCTAATCTCCTCATGGAGGTTGGCAAGGTCGCTATCGCAGTCCTCTAACACCTGATACCTATTTGAAGCCGAAAGGTTCAAATGAGCTGCTTGTGCAACCGAGATAATATCACACTTAGGTTCCATTGTTACTTCTGAGGTTTTATCAGGGGGGCTCACAGCTTGATATGACTCCGACATTTCCAAACGGGATACACCAGCTTTGTGAATTTTAGGATGCACCTTAAAGTATGTTCTAAGGTACGGGGTTATTCTCACTTGGGACAGTTCCCTTTGCTGCCGTGCCGATGGAGTTGGAAAGGGTAATTGAGAATTTTGAGGGTTAGGAGGTAACTTTCCCCCTGCCTTCCTGACAGATTTTTTTGATACAATTCTGCCAAAGCCAGGAGCCGGAGGAGCAGTGGTGGAATTACCTATGGAATTTGAAGAGCAGAAGATTTTATTTCTTAAAGCGTACCTACTAGGGACCTTCACCCCCTTCACGTCAGCTATACTACCAATGCCCACAATCAGAGGCGAAAGGCCCGTGGCATCAGTATTAGTATCGGAGTTGGTATTGTTTAAAGTTGAGCTGTGAGGGTCCCCCTGACCCTCATGTTTATTTTTCCCTGCCGCTCTCTTACGGGGGTCTCTCGTGATGAAGGCAGATTGCTGCCAAGCGATCCTTTAGAGCGTCTAGGGCTCATGTGCAAGGCAGAAAGAGAAACTGTTGAAATGGTTCCTGAGTGTAACTTAATAATACTAATGTCACTAGGAAGTCTGGGGGACAACAGAGATACCAGTATTCCCTTTAACCGAGTGTCACCTCCCCCAACACTAACCACACTCGGTTTAACATATCGTGGCATTCAGCAGCGACTGACTCTGCACGGAGTGCCCCATAAGGAGATTCTTGCGGCTGCCCGTCTTTCAAGACGAACGCCGCCTGCAGCCTGAAGGAGCCAACCCCTGATAAGGCACGGGCCGGCTCATGTATACCACCGGCCAGTCTCTAAGATCGCTGTAGACCCCCCCCCCCCCCGTAACAGCCGGCAGCATTTCCAGGACTCCAGCCTCCTGGAGTTACCTGCAGTCCAGCAAACGGCAACAACGAGCAGGCAGCGGGTGGGGACAAGTGTCACCTGTCTGGATACTGGCGCAAACTCTCCCTCCAGACCAGCAGGATTAGGCAGCCAGCTCCGTCTACGCAGAGATGGACAAGAAAGAGAAAGCAACACCGAAGACCCAAGGGGCAAAAGGCAGGTAAGAAGGCGCCTCTCAATCAGCTCGGAGGCTCAGGCCCGATTATCAGCAACTTCCAGAGGAGAGTGGAGAAAGCTCGCAGCAGATCTAACCTGTCGCCATGTTTGACTCCTAGTAAAAGGTGGCCAGAAGATGTTCTGCAGCTGGAGCAAGAGGAAATGGGCCACTCCTGTGGGACTAAGGGCTTTCACTGCTTGCTTTTCAGTAAAGTCATATCTCGTGAAAACGTTTTTCATTTTATTTTTAATAAAAGGTTCCATTTAGGAACGACCTTTATAGTTTAAAGTACAGTGTAAGGAAAATAATGGACAGGAGGAGAGATGGGTGAGTGACACGATGCGGTAGTGACTAAAAGAGGGCATGAACATGAGGAATTGTTTGAGGGAGATTATGTAGCCGAGGTTGGCCGCTAGATGGTGGCTTGACAGAATATAAAAAAATATATAGAGATACAAAAATAGTGTTGCAGAAATATTGCAATGATAAAAATATTGTTGGCATTAATTTCGATGGTTAGTATATTGTTTTTAGTCTTGATTTTAATATTGTTGTAAAATATACAGTTTACTAAAATATAATTGTATATAATGTTTTTTTTAAACATTTTTGTTAAAAATGTTGTGGTCATTGTGAAATTTGTTTTCTGCATTTAATTTTAAAATAGTTTGATGTTATATATGTTTATTCTAAAATGTTTTTGTAATGTTTATTATTTCGAATTTAAAATACATATAGTTAGAATTTTTTCTAAACAATATGTATGTTTTATAACATTTTTAGCAGCAGGTTGATGAGTCTGTAGGGGAAAAGGGTGGGTAGAATTTCTATATTATTGGTGTAAATATTTTTTATGTAATTATTTTTATTTCTTAATAACATTTTATTTTTTCAAATTTAAAATGTTAAATAAATATGCAAATGTAAAATGCTTTTTTGTTTTTGATAATAGTTTAATTTTAAAAATGTATTTAGTTTAGGTCATAAATGTATGTTTTACATTTTCCCATTTCCTATTTGTTCAATGTAGTTATTTATTGAGTTTAATTTTGAAATGACTTTATTTTATTTATATTTACTGTTTACGATAAGTAAAAATGGAAATATGTAAAATGTAATAATGTATGAGTTTGAAGTTCCTGGTGTCAGAAAAGCAGGTGGATTGCACTACCAGAGCGAATTGCGGTTTGGACTCCCGGGTGATGTGACGCAACGCCGAAGCTGATTGCCGAGTGCTGAGCTGCTGAATTCACTCACTGCTGCTGCCATCGCAGGACACTGTTCCACATTGGCCCAAGCAGGTGGGGGCTTGGATTTGGCGAAAGGGGGGCCGGTCCAGCAGAAGCCTGCATGAATGGGAGGTTAACGGGAGGTTCCCCAACATGACAGCATTGGATGCTGTTTGCAAAGTGAGAGCCCAGGTCCCCGCAGAGGCAGCCCAGCTAGGTCTGGGTGTGGCATGCAGCTGATGTGGTGTGCCCCCTCTTGATTCGCTCTTCCTCCTCACCTCCGGCTGCACTTTTCATCGGGCATTCAGCCTAAATCAGTAATACCCCCCTGGGGGCACAGAAAGTATATCGCTCAGTGTCCGCCGTAGGTGCAAGGCAGCTGGGAGGGTAGGGGGACTAAAGTATCCGGGCACACTCAGAGAAAACGTCGCCTCAAGGTGGTCGGAGCCGGTCTTACCACCCAGAAGGCACAGCTCTGGATCGCCCAGTCGCTCTACAGCAGTATTTCAATACTCCATCGGCAGGCAGTGGAAGGGCAGCAGCAGTCCATGACCAAGCTTGTCTGGGCAAGCACACACATCAGAGGCACACCAGGACAAGGAGAGTGAACAATCCGCTGAAGTGTAGCATTAGAAAAGATGACAGAGGGTCCCATTCAACTCAGGGCCACCGGTGATGGGTAGGGGGGCAGGCACTCCCCACCGCTCCCTGCAGTTTCGCGCCAACCACAGCAAGGCCACGCTATGGGAATCTGAGATGGCAGCCGAGCAGCCCCACCTCAGGGAGTTCAGGAGTCTGTGTGGCCCGCAGGAGGCTCCGCAAGATGGGGTCTCATGCCTAGGTTTGCAGAAGGGCAGGGAGGGCTCGCAGGTGGTCTTAGGGAGTCGCGTCTACTCCGCAGGGTTCCCCTCAGTGACTCTAATGAATGTAGTAGGCTCCCTCTCACCATGTCGCGCTTCAGGGCAGCTCGCTCAACAGCCAGGGCCGGGCTCCAGCAGACCAAGATGGCAATCTCTTGCCCCTGATTGCGAGGCACCCAGATGTTGTGTGGCTGGCTGCAAGAATAGCAGACAGGCGGCACAGGGCGCAGGTACTTGGCTCCACAGGGAAGTTGCATCCGCATCAACAGCACACAGCGCCAGCAATGCTGGATCCCCCAGGCCACCTCACCTCCTGCCACAGCCGCGGCAACGAATCAGGCCGAGGCGTAGGCTAGAGGGCGCCGTCGTCACCCATTGCATTTCAAGCCGCCCAGCCCGGCAAAATTAGCAGTCGCGAGCCTCGCAGGAGCTCACTGCAGTGTGCGCAGATGCCACAGAGGGAAGCCGGGAGGACCTCTGCGCCGGGTACAGCTCGTCGCCGCAACACCAACGCAGCTCCGTCAGTCAGGGGAGGCCGGGGATCCAGGCCCAGTCACACGCACCTCGCTCCAGCTGTCCTCCCTCCATCATCAGACAATGTGGCGCTGTCGGAGTAAGAACGCTCCACACCTCTTCGATTCCGGCAGCAATGCCCGCCGCAGCAGATCGTGTTTATCACCTCTGAAGGCAAATATTTAATGGATGGTGTACAGGTGTTGTGGAGCTACGCACTCAACCGGCCATCTCGGTTGCAAGCAAGCTCTGCCCCCATCCAAGGATACTTTTTAAAAGTCCCCCAAAAGGCTGAATCCTCCCCCCTCCTTCCAGACACTTAAAAAGCCCTAAGGCGCAAAACAGGCGGTCAATATCCACGCACAGTGCAGACCCAGAAAGAATTCAGGTGATCAAAATTACCGAGGGCTACATCAAGACCTCCAGCCCAGAGACATGTTTCCCTTTCAAACAAGCACACGACAATTCTCCAAATTCATGCAATCAGCAATACACACTCCCCCTGCCTTCAAGCCCGGAAAACTCAAGCACAAGCTAAGCTAATAGCTCGATCTGAGCCAGCCACCTTTCAGTCACCTCCTAGGAAATCCAGGAGGTGCAGCATATCTGACCAGGAGTTTGGCAGCTTATCAGACCAATTCCTAGCCATACTAGAAGCACAAATAGAAGCCCAAATGGAAGTATCTCGGGTGCAAACACCAGTATTCAAGATGAAACACAGAATAAAGACCACACATCTAACCCACCCAGGGTATTGTGCGCCAGTCAGCCCTGTAAGTCCTGTAACTCCAATTTTGGCCTTGGTCATCTTTAAACAAGACACAATAGCCAAAGCTCTCCTTTGGCAATCGCAAAAGATGGAACTTCAAATAGTGCAATCCATTGCCTGAAGTTTAACAGACCTAGGGATGAGATTAAGAGCTTGAGAAAATAAATTTGGGCAGACATATGTGGGTCAATTCCGCTCTTGTTACCCACTATTTGATAAACTAAGCTCACTGCTGGAAATTCCAGAGGCGCTTCTAGACAGTGTTCAAAATTCAACCAAATACTTGGAAAAATATTTTTTGAACCATCATCAGAAAAAACCTGGTTATCCCACCAATTAACTATAAACTTCAATTCTCCTTTAATAGTGGAATCAGCATTTCCCCTAGCAACTGAACCAAGAGATTACCTCTCAACAACAGGTTCCTTTTCTAGAAATCAGGACCCCGCCGACCAGCCTTTGATGGAGGAAAGGGCAACTTTACAAGGTTCAGGAACTCTGCACTCAAAGGCTTCTGCAACTTTGCCCACACTCTCGCCAAGAGCAAAAAATAAACTAAAAAAACTTTTTTTAAAACAGTGCCTTGTAAAACGGAGACTGCCGATAGCTGGGCCACACAGCACATCAAGTACAACTCAACAAGGCAACGCCAGGAAGCTCTTCCCGATTTTCATCAAGCAATGGTCCTACAGAAAACACAAGCTCACAAGACAGCATGGAGGATACACCATTGATCCTTGTGCAACAGGACTCTGAGACAGGTGACCTAAAGAAAAAGAAAATAATCGCCCTGTCAGCTACCAATGGACAAGAAACCCTAAAGACACCCACCGAGGTGGCCAACACCACCCACGCAATACTTACATCTCTGAACATCCCTGGCACGGAACCAAGATCCACAACCAGATTGGAGGTAGCCTTAAGCAACAAGGAACCTCAGGGAAATCTCGGATCAGACTGGGGAGTAATATCTACACCAGAATCCACTCCTCTTTCCAACATAGGACAGACAGAACAACAGACAGCGGAACATTACATAGGGGACACTTCCACGTCTGCTATGCACAGGTTAATGGTCCACAAGACATCAGGGTTTCACCTATTTTTCCACCAGGGAATCACTCACTATTGCTCAGGCCCATACAAGAGAAACAAGCAGCAATTCAGCCCTCACCGTTTTTAAAGGAGACACCGGAGATACCCTAATTCACAAGTTGACTGGCCCTATCTGGGCCGGTAATCACCATCAAAATACCTATTGACCGAACAAAACTAACAATAGATTCACCCATAAAACTGAATATAACTGTCCTAACACCAACTTAGAACAGCCCCCCAGATTTGCGATCCCTCCCACGCATCCGGCAGCTCTAGATCTTGGAACAGCAAAGAACAATCAACATCAGATCCACCTCCCAATCGGGGGGAATGACACCGTGGGGAAACCCAGATGGCCTCATCAAGAAGACCATCCCTTCTTCATTTTGAGAAAAATTCGCCAAAGCAGTTCTCTTATAAATGTTCAGATAAACTATTTCCTAGGAGGAACCAGCAATCTACCTAGCACTCCATAACAGTGGCAGATAGCTCAATCACCAAAAGATGATCTTCTGTCATTACTGATACCATTTTGAGAGAATTGTACATTTTTGAGGAATCGGGTATTGAGCTCCAAAAGCTGAATCCTCCAAAATACCTGCATGTATTATTTTAGAGGAACCCATCTTACAATGCTGTAGTGTCCTGAAGAGTGCATGGGGGGGCCACCCATGAGTGGCTAACAAGCACTTCAAAAGCATAACATTGTCTGTTTGTTTTCTATGTCAATAAACACAGAATTATTAGATACCACTCAAGATCTCAGAACACCAAAGATCTGAATCAGCTGATCATCTTTCAGAGTAGTGTCTGCCACACCTATTCCTGGCGTCACCCAAGGACTTTTCCTCCAGCCACTTCATTCCCAGGCTCAAAAAAGGCCAAGGGAGAATGAGCTCACAATCACTTCATAGAATGTTGCAGGACGGATAGCTACATTGTCATCGAAACCTGGACGAGCATACCTGCAAAACAGCAATATCATCTGTCTACCGGAAACGTGGGTGCTAAACCCCAAAGTGCTATACGGTTTTCACGAGTTTTTCAAGCCTGCCACAAGTTCATTTGAGCGGCCTTTCAATTTTCATAAAGCAAACGGGCAAAATTGAAGCAACACCTTTCAACCAAAACAACATAGGGCTGCAAGTAGTAACAATAACAGGGTTAACATTCGGTCAGCACGCCCTCCCTCCACTCATTATCAACTGTTATTTCAATCCTCAAAAAAATCCCTAAACTGTGCTCAATTGACTGCCTCTGCAAAAGTCTAGAAGAAGTTCTTCTGTCCCACCCATCCCACAAAGTGGTGATCATGGGGAACATTAGCACTATGGCTTAGACAAAAATTCTAAGATGCTTCAAACGAAGAACCGGAACAAATCAATGAATTACTTGCCACATTTAACTTAATCTTTGCGGGACAAGTAACAACATGTCCGGACTCCCAATAAATGTCTTGTGGCACATTCAAAGGCCTATCAACAATTTACCTTTATGACCACCCCCCTGGCAGATCACTTGCTCAATATTGAAATATCAAACCGACGGGAAAGTCATTATAATCCCCTAGCCTTAACTTTGGACCTAGGCTCCCAGCAGCAGACAAATTCCACGGAGTGGCCACTTCAACAGAAGCCGAAACAGGTACCCTTGTCAGGAGAATCAAGTGGCGCCCCATACATTTTTCCAAGGTATTTATATGGCACAGTAGGCTGACCAATAATCACAACAATTCAACCGAGGGGGTTATACTTCACCAATGGGACACAATGACCAAAAAATTGTTAGATTCCATCCTTGACCCAGGGAGTCATCAACATCCCCCCAAATCTACCACAAATCACCCACCTCAAACAGCTTTACAAACAGGGTATCAATTTGCAATGGAGGAACCTAAGGAGAATCATATGCAAAGCCCATCCCACTAGTAAAAACTTAAAGTCAGTTATACTCGTGAAAAGCATTCAAAAAAATCGTAAGGGAAGCCAAGATAGCCTTGCAAGAAAAGGAATGGTGAAAGATACACAGAATGCTTAAGGACAGATCGCTCGTTCACTTCTGGAGCTATGGGAATAAACTAAAATCTTCTTATTCATTGAGGGAGAATGGGGTTTTCGGGAAGCAGATGGGTAGGTCACCTATCTGGTCTATTCTCCAATCACCTTGAAACTGCAATCTGTATGGACAAACAAGGGCCCACTGAGCAGCTTTTACTTCACCAACCCAAATCTTAAAACTCATTAGGATATGAAGCATGATGGAGTGCCAGTACCCAACGGGCTTCCAGCAGGTATCTTGAAATCTGCACCAGAGAGCTGGGCTTCACTCTTGTCCTCGCTTTTCTACTCAGCTTTAGCTTGGGTCCCATTCCAGAAGCTTGGAGAGACTCCACTCTATGCCCGATCATTAAGAAAGGTGACCCATCAAAGCCATCCAACTATCGCTTAATAGCTTTGCTAGACTTGGTGACAAAAGCATATGTGTGAATATTATTAAAAGACCTGGAAACCTGGGTAACAGAAAATGGGCTGCACCCATTTTTTCAAACAGGCTTTTATAAAGGAGCAGCCATAACTGATAACATAATTCCATTAGCTGCCCTCAGCCATGAAGATGCTCAATGTAAAGAACTCCCACTCTTCTGCTGCTTCATAGATTTTAGCACGGCGTTCGATAAAGTTGACAAACCGACACTGTGGAGCAAGATAACACACTGGGGTATTCCACCTCACATCCTAAAGGCTATAACTTCTCTGTATGCTGCAACATGGGTCCGTGTGTAAACCGGCCCAAAAACACTTACCCCCAAAATCCCCACTTTTGGGGGTCTGAAGAAAGGCTGCGTGCTAGCACCTTTAATTTTTAATTTATACACACTAGATCTGGGAAAGGCTCTGTCAAAAACTAGCCTTGCTCTCCCCATCTAGGCCACAGACCATTTCACATGCTTCAGTATGCAGACTATATTGTTGTTATGAACCATACAAAAGTGGGTCTCCAATGAGCATTGACCAGCATTCATGTAAACAACAGAAGAACTTTCTCACCATTAATCCAGAAAAGCCCCAAATAGTAGTATTTGGCCGCTGTAAGAACAAGAATTCACTTTCATGTACCATGGGACCCAAGACCATCACTTTGGCAGCCTAATATAATTCTCTGTGGGTGTGGTTCACTGAATCTGCTCAACTGTCTGGCCGCAAACGTTCACTAAAAAAAAAATCTACAGCAATCATTTATGGACTAGCCAGCCTTAATAATAATCTAAACAGCCCTTCTGCCACTGCGATAATTAAAATTAGTCCGCCTCCCTTCTCCCAGCATTACAATATGGACACCAAGCCTTTTATGGTGCCTGTTTGGAATGTCTGGGACATGCTCAGTGTGTCAGATACACAAACATTTTCCAACTTCCTAAATATCTCCGCAGATCGAGACATAGATTGTAACTCAGCCTAGTGAAACAAACTCTAAGCAACGAGGAGGATTTTCTGAAATTTGAAATGTGTACACTGAAAGCACCACAGAACTCTCTCAAGGCCTGTCTCAGAGTCATCTTCAAGAAACCGGGAACCCAATGGAATAGACAACTACAGACAGCAGTAGGAACCTCTGCAATAGATCCAGCAGCATTCGCCTTTAAGCCAATTAGCTATATAACATGGAAAAAGACAATCAATAGACAGGAACAACTGCAAGACCTAGCCCCTCTAAGGCCCTCAGATATCTTGCGCTCTTTAAACCTTTCATATTTGGTTGCAAGATCCCAACCTTATTTATCAGTTGCCATCTATTGCAGAATGCGGCAAGACTTTATATACATGCGCCTCCTCTGCCTACCAATATAAGACTTTAACCCGGAATGGGCCGACAGAGACAATGGAGGGGCCTGTTGGTAATACAGCTATAAGCGAGAATCATGGTTGCACCTTTTGTGCTGCTGCCCCACCACTGTCAAAGAAAGGAGGGCCCTACTCAGGCCAATGTTTTTGATTCAGGGAGTCTGCACTTGTGCAGAGGAATCTGCAGTATGTCTCTCACAAACTGATGCCACCATTCTTGCACATTGGAGATTTGTCAATGGACTCAGAGACAGCTTACTACATTATCCTGGACCGCCACCACCCGGCACAAAGTTCAGAAACATATTACAGATTATTACTCAAATAAATTCCTCGCTCTGCACCCTTTTCTGTAGAAAAGGGCTCAAGCACACTTAAATCTTTTGCCATGCCCATGCGCATATTTTCAGGTTTGTATTTCCTGTTAGTACAATAGTTGGGCCTGCCTATGTAATCTGTCCTATTTTATATAAGTACTGTAACTATTATCTATTTTAAGATCATACAAAATTTGCTCTTAAATGTATTTAATTTTTTGCACTTTAAACTATTCTGTAAATCATACCAATCAAATAATCTTACAACTGTTTTAAAATGATTAATTATAGTGCGCACTAGCACTTTATACTGTGAGACCTAATCTACAACCAGGCCTTTGAAAAGCAATCATAGCTGCATAACTCATATCTTCACAGTCAAATGGAACTATGACTTGCAAAGATTACTTTTTGTTTTAAATGCCTATAAGTTGTATTTTTCTTTTACTGTGATCTAATAGTCTGACAAATGTTTTCACCTTACTTTACTAGAACACATATGAATCAAATAGTTTGCTGTTTTTATCATGTCATGGATTTAATTAACTTACTCATGGCTAACAATGAAGATTAAAGAATAATGCATTTATATAAAATGTAATAATGCTTTATTAAAAATGATAAATTCATTGTTTTCTATTTTAAGAAAAAAACACAGTACATTTAATATGTTTTGTTAATTATAAATGTATTATATATGTAGTTAAACATTTATTTTAAGTGTTTTAATTTGTTATGGTATTTTTTAATTTCAAAGAAAATTAATAATATTATATTTATCAGTAGGATGTTGCATTTCCAGGGGAGTGTGGTATGGAATGTTTTGAAGTACTTGATGCTAGATTAGTATTTTATTAAATAATTCACATTTTAAGTATTTTTTACCACATTACTTGTTTGAGTATAAGGATTCATAGCCTATTTTTTGTTAATTGATATAATAATAATTATATTTTTAACGTAAATTAATAAATACTTTCTAAATTTTGACTTAAGTTCAAATGCTTTATAAATGTCCTTAAAATATCCTTTACAAATATCTGTACTTATTGTATGTATATATTGTGTTAGTTTTTAGCTAAATTATGTTTTTCAAATAAATTATTGTTTTTTAATAAGAAAATATACATTTCTAAATATATAAAAATATGTAAATACATTTATAAGTAAAAAATAGTACATTTTAGTACATTTACATTGTTTGTAAAGGTATCACAGTAAATACAATTTTGTACTCTATAAACATTCTACTTTTAATATTATTTATATTTATTTTAAAAAATGCATTTGTTTTTGAAAGTTGTTTTATTTTTTGTCATTTTTTATGTTGTACTGTTTTTCTAGTATTTCTGTACATTGTAATAATGTGTAGTAAGCTATATTTATTTTATTTTGTTGCTAGTTATGTTTTTGAAAAAATATGTATTGTCATGTGGGAATATTAAATGTTATCTATCTCTTTAGTGTCCAACATCCCCCCAAAACAGTTTATGTTGGATTGGGAATAGTAAACGAAAACCCTTTTTTTTGTTCAGCATCTTTCACAAAATGGTTTCGTTTGAAGTGGGAATGGTAAATCTAACTGTTTTAGTGTCCAACACCTTCCCCAAAATAGTTTACTTTGGAGTGGGAATAGTAAATGTAACCCCTTCAGTATCCAACACCTTCCCCAAAATGGGTTACATTGGAGTGAGATTAGCAAATGTTGTTCTTAAAGTGCCCAAAACATTCCTCAAATGATTTGGTTTGAGTAGAGATTGTAAAACTTGGCCTTTTTGTGTCCAACACCTCACCCAAAATTGTTTAGATTGGAGTGGTAAGTGTAAATATTACCCTTTTAGTGTCAACCACATTCCACAGAATAGTTTGTAGTTTGTACTTTTGTGTAATGTATTTTTACTCATTTAGCACCCAAAACCATTAAAATGATTTATGCTCGAATGGGAATAGTAAATGTGATCCATGTAATGCCCAGTACCTTCTCTAAAATGGTTTTGATTGCATTGGAAATAGTGAATCTTGCCCTTTTTGTGTCCAACACCATCCCCAAGCTGGTTTATGTTGGAGTGGGAATAGTAAATCTAGCTCCTTTAGAGTCCAGCACCTTACCCACAGTGGTTTAAATTGGGGTAGTAAGAGTGAATATTACTTTTTTAATGTTAAACACATTCCCTAAAATGGTTTAGATTGGCGTGGGAAGGGTAAATATTACCCTTTTAGGGTCAACTACCTCCCACAAAATAGCTTGTAGTTTGCACTTTTGTGTAGTTGATAGTTTTTTTACTATATTGACCAATACAAGTCAATGTATTTATATATTTTTATTTATGTATTTTATTTATTTTTTCATCTTAATTTTTGTTTTTTATTTTTTATGCATGCTTTTTTTTTTTTACAAAGAAACAAATACATTTCGGTATAAATAACCTTAACACAACCACAGACATAATCATAAAAGAACAGTCAAGTACCTAAAAGCAAACTAATTAGAATGTTCCATCACATCATAAAAATGACATAAATAGCATCCCATTGCCAAATGACGTAGGTAGGCAGGACAAGAGATCATACTGGTACACAATCATAGCATCAACAATAAGGAGCATAAGAGGAAATAATCATCAGGTCACCCTCCACTCATAGTATCACTATATCAGCAATGACCTGATTGTGCCCGAACACTTGATTTCTAAGGGTCCTATAGGCCAGATAATACAAAAATTGCCCCACAAAAAATTGGCATCAGAAGAGTACGTGAGGTATTTCAGACCTTTCAAATATATTATTTTTCTGTCTTTATTTTGTACACACCAATTAGTGGGGGTCCTATGGGGTCTAGTATGAAAGTCCGCCCGCCATCGCCCCAGGAAATGAGACCACCTGCTAAGGATGCAGCAGTCCCGCATGGGCAATTAGGAGGCGCCCGCCACACTGGCAGGCGCATCCCGCATTTTTTGTATTGCGACGGGCGGTGCTGTCAGCAGCACCCGCCGCAATACAAAAAAGGCATGTGGACATTTGCATGCACAACATTGCAGGCACCGTGCGGTGCCTGCCACTTCATCCATGCAAATGCTGGGGGGTACCCCCCCACCACCCCAACATCCTGGGGGCCCGCAACGGGTCCCCAACTATAGAAACCGCATGCCTTTCCATGGCGGCGTTGCCGCCACAGAAAGGCTGCTTCCCGCTACCATCCTAATATGGATGGCAGTGTCTAGCAGACACAGCCACCATATCAGGCCCCTTTTCTGCCCGGTCACCTGTGTGACCGGCGGAAAACCGGCAGACGGTCTTTCCGTCTGCTGGGGTCCCCGTCATACTAATATGGTGGGGGGAAATGGCATGCGGGCGGGGGAGAATGTCGGGCAGATCGCCACCACCATGCGGGCGGTGGCGATCCGCCCGACATTCTAATAGACCACTAAGTTGGTCGATTGACAAACATTGAAATTTGGACACTGTGGTCTGGCTGGTATTGGTACTCTTCGTATGCCCATTTTTTTGGTGAGGCAGAGATATTATTACCTGGACCCTCAGAAATCAAGTGTTCGAGCACAATCAGGTCATTGTTGTTATAGTGACACAATCACAGCACTCTGCTGCCAAATAGCCCTTAGAATATGAGTTGCAGTTTAATGAGCAATCCGCGGGTGTATCAGTGACAATAAATTTTAAAAAAGATGCTCTGGTAAGGAGAATCTTCGCTTGTTTTAAAAATGGCACAAGATAAATCCTTCTCAAAAGGATATAAAGGGCCTGATTAAGATCTTGGCTGGATTGTCACGACAGCCTGTGATTTTGACCTACATGACGGGCGCATCAAAATTAGGTGGGTGAGACCACCGACTACTTGTTGGTCGGACCCAACTCTGCAATGATGTTAGTAGCATGCTTGTCATTGTAATGAGCCCCAGAATTTGCAAAAGAACATAAAATGCAGTGTCTTTTGGCTTGAATTACCTTTACAGGGGCAGAAAGGTGAACTCTTGAAATAGAGGCAATGGATTGGAAAGGCAACCAAGAAGTGAACAGTGCCAAGCCTAAGCCTCACCATCAAAAACAGAGGACTTTGATTTACCACCCACATTAAGTATGGGGCCGTACCTTGGTTAGTCAGGATCTCAGCATATGCCTGGACACTTTCTTTATTAACATCTCTTTATAGCTTATGGTCTCCACAGTGGGATAAAAATGTGGTCTTCAATGTTGCAGTACAGCTTGCATTGAGACTGCTCTGGGTCCTAAACAATTCATTAAGCTCCAAGCTGCGGGAAGTTTGATGGATATATTTTAACCAGGGAACAACCATGCAGTGGTACAGTTGCAAACATCTGTAAGGATAGCTGTGCTAAGGACTGTCTGCTGTTTTCGAGTCCATATTCGAAGCCACAGAAACAGAAATTGCATTTTTATAAAATCTTCAATGTAGCCCAGTTCCACCTTGAGGTGACACATAAAGGAACTTGTGGTAGTGGGGATGGAGAACAGCTGCTTAAGGAAGCCATTCTCTACAGTATCCAAGCCCCTTGAGTCACCAATGCCCCAGCCCCCAGCCCCATATGAAGCAACTGCAAAACACTTGGCCCTGTAGATGGCTATAAGTTCCTTGACAGGCCTCCGTCACAGTCTAATGGCAAAGTAAAAATACTGCCTCCTTTGTTTTTGGAAAGTTGGCAATTCTACTAATCTTCAAAGATTTCATGTAAGATGGTTGTCAGAGTACCTCTTAATAAGCGAAAGCAGGGAAAGCACATTCTCTCTCAGTGTTCACTGTGAAGACAGGGGTTTCTTTCCTTTTTGCCCCATAAACCATGACATGGGCTCTTGACTGGTTCACCCTTAAAGCAAGCCTTTTCATCTATTTACAGAAACAGTCCAGTCAGCGCCGCAGACCATTAGCTGTCTTGGCGATCAAGACCATGTTGTCCTCATAGATTGAAGCAGGGATGCCCCGAGCTCCACCAGCTGCTTTCCAACCCAATACTGTACAGAGAAAATGGGATGGGGCCATCACAGCCCTGCTGCACGCTCTACGCCGAAATAAAGTCTGCCGTGGTCCCTCTCCTGGGCCATATTTCACACTAGCCGTGACATCATGGTGCATTTGCTTCGAAAAATCGACTAGGTACTGTTCCACTCCCATGTCTGACAAAATGATCCACAGTTTGGCTCTGTTGACAGAGACGAACACTGAACTTATGTCCACAAATGCCAGATATAACTTGACTTGCTTAGCCAAAGTGTACTTGCTGATTCAAAGATATAAGTTCAAGGCCTGCTCCTCCTTTCTCAAACCAAGCTCAGAAAATAGATTGTGATCCCGGGCCCATGTCTGCAGTCGTTCCAACAAAATTCTCCCCATAAATTTAGCTGTGGAATTGATCAGTGAAATTGCCAGATAACAGCGTGGGTTGCTCTTAGAGCCCTTTTTAATATGCGGACAATTGTGGCCTGGGCCCCAGGTTTGGGTGGGCGTTTGAATAGAAACACATTAAGGACATTTGTCAAGAGTGAGGCCCATCTCAGTGTTAACCTTAAACACATCAGCTGGAATCCCATCAGGACCTGGTGCCTTCCCAGTTGTGCAACTGTCTAGTGCAATCCAAACCTCACTAAGGGCCTGATTCTGAGTTTTGCGATCTGACCACCTAAGAACCAAGTTTGCGTCGCCTATGGCACCGCTGCACCTGGGATCTACCACCCTCTGTATTACGAGTTCTGCTGTCTGAAACACTGACCACAGCCATGGCGGTCTACCCGGCGGGACAGTGGTGGGTTTCAATGTCCGCTGTAGGTCCACCAACGCCGCCAGGTCTATGGTTCACCCACCAAGCACATTACGACTCCTCAGTCATACTCGCCGTCTCCCATCTGTGGTCAACAAATGGCAGTGTTATGTGCAAAAAAACAATACAACAGTGACCATTGGATTAATTTAAAAACTGCAAACCTGATGTGCTTTGGCAAGTGGACACAACTGCAAATCACACTATAAAATACACTCCATCCCCAACCAGCATCCTTTGCTTCACAATTGCAGCCCACAAGACAGGCACCAGTATTTTTTGCATTTTCTGATAAGGAACCCCTTTTTTCATGTTCCCATTTAGCACTCTCCCCCACCTGTAATTTTTGGTTTGCACCTCTTTACGTGTATCACTTGCTTATTTTTCATTCACATACTCACTCACATTTTATGTTTTCACCATGCCTGGGGAAAAAACAAGATTTACCTAGCAAGAGCTGACAGGCATGGTTGATGAAATCATTAGCTTAGAGCTGCCTATGTTTGGAGCCCAAGTCAAGCAGACTCCTCTCAGAAGGAAAACTGAAATGTGGGACAGGATAGTCAGCAAAGTGAATTCTGTTTGTTCCACCCTGCGCGCATAGAGGGACATTAGGAAGAGTTGGATCAACCTCAGGCTGCAGGTATGTACCAAATACAACAGCCACCACGTGGAGGTTCAGAGACCTGGTGGTGGTCCTCCCAGTGTACCATTACAATGCTTTCCTTTGGAGGAGAAGGTCTTGACCTTCCTGCATACTGAGGGCTTGACAGGAATACAGGGGGAAGTGGACTTTTGTAAGCTACACTTCAATAACTGCCATAAAATCAAAATTTCCTGTTTGCTCTTAACTCTTCTTTTGCTATTGTGCTCTCTATCTCCTTTCCTAACATGCAATACTCAAAGTATCTGAGATGCTGGTTTGTCTGTGACAACGTGTAATGCTGCATATAAGAGCACATGCATCCAACTCCAGGACATGTCACATGTTGCAACGCTATCAGTAAGTGCATTCCCATCAACATTTCAATCCAGCACCCATGATATAAGCTAAAATGTAAATATATGGTCCATCCCAAATGCATGCTGCCAACTGGTATGGTACAATAACCATTTGTCAAGTTTTAGTAAAGTGAGATTTAAGTGACTACAGACACTATGAGGCCCTCTCACTCCAACTGCAACCAAGATGCTACACTCCTTTTGCCCCTTCTCACATGTCTGCCATGTTACTACTGCTCTACACTAGTCATGCAGGTTACCATCTGTCATGTGTTGCTAAAGTGAGATTGAAGTGACTACAATACCATGAGGCCTTGTGACTGGAATTCTGACCAATTTGCTACACTCCTATTGCCCATTCTCACTTGTCTGCCATGTTACAACTGATCTACACTCATCATAGACTGCGCAATGTACGGACAATACTCCCCTCAGATATGGGTCTCAATAATTTGCTTGATGGTGTCCTGGACCCATCAACTCAAACTATTGATGGCATGAGTGACACCATAAGAACGGTGGACTCATAATATATGTCAGCAATTAAGGAAACTCAGCTGATTAGCAGTGGCAGGTAACCCCTTGACTCTGTACTTTTCACATGATGAACAATGCTAAATATACAACCAAGCTGGGTTTTTGCCTGTATTAGACACAACTAGGCCTAGGAATGGACAAACAAATAATTTATGACTAAATTGTGTTTGTAGCAGAGATTTGGAGATGTAATGTCTATCCCTAAAGCCAACATGCCACATCTCTGCACATCTAATGGGCTGATAAAATCTACTACATTTATTGAATGTCATAAACTCTCTAGTAATCAACTTCAACTCCATGCAAATAGATAACATGACTAATCTCTATCCATTTGGTTCCATTCTATTTCCCTATTTACCTTGACACAAACAATGTGGATGTAGATGCCTCACTTCCACCATTAACAATGTTCCCTATCTCTCAACAAGTCGATCCACCACTGCAACTGCACAGAGAATGGAAACGGAAAATAGTTCCTCTCCACCCCAGGGCGAAGCCCTCGTGATGGCAATGCTCCTGAAGAGGTAGACGTGGATGACGGTCCAGGCCCATATGGTCAGTCTGGGCAGACGCTAACAGTGGGGCTCACTGTGCCCACTACAACACCTCCCACCACCACTGCAACATCACAGCCAACTACTGCACCTCAAACTGTGCACTTAGCACAGTCAGTCCCATCCTGTGCCCCCCAGTCCTGGATTCCGAGATAGCTAGCACCAAACCAGGACCCAGTGGAAGGGTGCAGTCTGTGCCAAGGGCACAGGACCATGGGGGTAGGGCTTGTGGAAGGGTAACTGTGGGCCCACAAAGTGAGCCAGTTGAGACCGTGGCCACTCAGGCTGCCATCACCAAATTCCTGTGAGTCTACCAGGACTTCGAAGGCATCATGAGCCAGGTACTGGCCGAAATTTGGTAAATGAAGGAGTTGCAGAGGGGCACATACCGGCAGGTTGCTGCCACCCACACTGAGGTTGCCGGCATCCCCACCCAGGTGGCCGGTATCTGCACCAAGATGGCCTTCCTGGTTGGTGTGCTGCAGGACATAAACACTACCCTCTGCAGGGCTTTTCCACCTGCCTCTCCCCCTTCCTATGGGACAAGTACATCCACATGAACTATCACATGAATACAAGGTGCACTTTTCACCAGTCCAATCCAAAATGGTGCTATGCAATTTCAATAATTATTGTACAAAATACAAAGTAAACAAATTAAATGTATACACACTTCAAGAAAGTCTAATACGCAAATATACAAGAGCCAGTCTCAAATTGACTCCCACAATCAATAACTGCACAAGATTAACGATCCATAAGCATCATATTTATTGAACAATAAATCTGTGTACGCATTCATTTTTTCAAGTCCCAAATTCCATATAGTGTTACATATCCCAATGCATTTTGGGAAGATCCTTCGTCAGGGGAACACTATCCAAGTATGAAGCGACATTTACTGAAAATTATGTCGAGGTCACCGTCCTGTTGCCATTTAGCTGCCAAATTTCCTAACTTCACTCCTACCACCTAGGCTTTGAAAAATGATGAATGATAATGAAGGTCCTGTTACTGTCCAAACTGCACCGACGCTCGTAAGATTCCTTCCTTTATGACAACCTCAGCAACGCTTTAATCTCGACCCTCACACCAAATTGGTTCTTATCACCGCTATGTAGAACCTCCTCTCACATCCGCCGTGTAGGCCGTCTACAGAGGAGGTTGCAAGAGTTGCAAGAATAGTCAAAGTCATTATATCTCACACCGTACTTACACTCAGGAGAAGTAGTTCTGGATGAGATCCTGATATGGGTCTTCATGGCCTGAATCCTCTGCGATGTAAGGAATGTTCCGTCACAGGTCAATGTTCTGGAGTATGCATTAGGCCACAGTGATCTTACACACGGGTGAGTAGAGGAGAGCTCCCCCAGTCTGGTCCAGACATCTGGATCTGGATCTGGCTTTTAGGAGCCCAAAGGCCCGCTCCACTGGCGACAATGTTCTTCCATGGGCCTCCTTGAAGCGGACATCCCCTGGCTGTGCAGAATTCCTCAGCGGTACCAACAACCATGGACGTCTGGGATACGCTCAGTCTCCTAGATGGAAAAAGACATAATGGCAATATTTAGTTACACACATTCAGATCATACTATCTGACATTTCCCACACAAAAGGCCTGATTATGTTGACGGTGGGACCGCCACCAACAGCCCATCGGTAGTTGTCCCACCACCATGGTAACACTGTTTACCGTCCATCATATTACAATGGTTGGCGGTTGGAAAGTCCAACCACCATGCATCTGACCGGCTCCTTGAGCCAGTCGGTGCATCAAAACATTAGATTCAAGCAAAGCATTATGACATCATAGTTTTCAAACAAAGACCATGAAGACCCCTTGGTTTTCAAAAAACTTGACAATTAAAAGATTAATTGGGAAGGGTGTCTGAGGCTCTATAGTCTTGATCCCAAAAGCGCAACAGCCGACACGTGTTTCGTCACATCGGTGACTTTCTCAAGGCTTTAAAAACAAGTAGTATTTTTAGCGATGTGATAGATTTCTGTTTTTAGTGTTTGATACTAGACGTGGCCACAATACGAACTATGCTTTCCTGATTGGAAAGGCACAATCTGCCTATCCCACGACCTGGAAATCCGGAACACCACCTAATTAGTGATTCCGAAGATATATTGACAAAAGACCTGAATATATTTGATGCTTCAGGTTGAAGAAAAGTTTAGTAATTTTCCAAAGCCCGATGTACAAGTTCCAAAGGAGGTATTGTCCCTATTGTGATCTCATCATTTAAATGAATCTATTTGCCGACAAAGTCTTGGACTTTTAGTTATTTTTGTTGAAAAACAGCCATTGTACACTCCCCATATGGGCTGTGATAGGCCCCACGTGAAGGTTCAGGAATCCTGCAGCATGGGCTTTGAGTTTCCCTTTCGATTATCGAAAGGGAAACTCAAAGCCCACACCTCAGAAACCCTTCGCAATTAATCTTTTAATTGTCAAGTTTTTTGAAAACCAAGGGGTCTTCATGGTCTTTGTTTGAAAACTATGATGTCATAATTCTTTGCTTGAATCTAATGTTTTGTTAAAATCAAACACACATTTTTTGTACGAATCCATCTTTGTTCACAATCAGTGATATATTAAGAAAATGGAATGTGGTTTTGCTTATTAAGGCTTGATACAGGGGAAAAGGGATATTACTTTCGAGTGCCAGGGTATTAGTTTGTGACTGTACAATCTATGCCAGGTGTCATGTCATCATCTGTACCAAGCAGGATTGGGGATGTTCATATGGCTACATGGAGTATTGTGCTGTGTGAATTCAGAGTATTCATTGCCGAAATGTTTGCGCCTCAATGTTTTCAGCAAACTTGATCTTTTAAATGTGATACGTAGCTAAACTACATGTGTCCAGCTTTCTTTTGACTTTTCAGGTAGTGTACATATGATGTAGCTTGGAGTTCAAAGTGACAACAGTGTGCAATGAGCATTTTCATGTGACATAATGTCTGCCACAAAAGTAATTGATGCTACATTGGTGTTCAACTTGACCTTCATGACATTGTGATTTGTTATGAGAATTGGTTAGATTTGTTTGATTGTAGGCCTTGCATGAGCATTGTGTAAATTTCACACTTGGATCCATCCTATTTGGTTACATCTCTTTACAATGGTAAACAAGTGACAAAGTATGTAAGGTGAAAGACACACAATTGATGGATGGAATGCAGAGCAAATCAAAACATACACCCCAGTCAAGAGATCTAGGTTAAATCCAAAATTCTTTTGCTCACTATGCCACCGCAGTTTAGGCCTGGCCCTATGCAAATCTTGACCCTGTGCCTCATGGGAACAGTCCAGCCCGAACTGCCAAGACAGGTCATCCCTGGACCGGAAACAAGCATCCTAGGACCGGTTTCGGGGTTTCACCCCTCATCAGTCAGGATAGCTTGAATCCAGTGGCATAGTGAGGCTGGGACCCACGTCTGGGCATACTCGGTGCACTTAGGGCGAGAAAGCAAAAGACACACAACTGATGGACAGAATGCAGAACAAATCAAAACATTCACCCCCAGTCAAGAGATCTGGGTTAAATCCATCATTCTTTTGCTCACCATGTATGTAGGTAAGGTGATCAACTATCCTGGTATGGATATAAGGATGGAGTGTAGAGAATTCCATCCATGCATTTAGGCCTGTCTGGGGTTCTGACATGAGAGGACCCAACTGTTTTCTGGTTATGAAGCATGCATGCATGCGTTTATTCTAACTTAGAAGGGGCCAACATCTGTGGGGACATAGCTGGTCACGGCGGTTCTAAATGAGAGACATCATACACAGAGGGACCCATTGACCAGTAGGGTGTGGGGAGTGCCCCGGAGGACATCATCCAAAGATCATCATCATCTGAGCCATCCTCTAATGGGCACTCCAGAGTGGTGGCTGACCCAACTGGATCAGTTCCACCTTCATTCTTGTCCGCCACCCCCAGTTGCATCACCACCCTCCTTGTTCTCCCCCACAACTTGGAAGATCCCGCTTCCGTAAGAGGGTAGCAGTCACTCGCCCTGTTTGCCCTGCTGCCCTGAGTAAAGAGGCAATGGACATCCTGAGGAGCATCTTTGTGGATCAGAGTACAGTCCTGAATGCCATTCAGGGGCAAAGCAACAAGCTGACCAAGACTGGCTGCCTATCTGGAAGGCATAACACTTTCATGTCTACCCTACAGAGATCTTTTCAGTCTCTGGCCTCTACCCTCATGACAGCCCTACGCCCATCCCAACCTTCCACCCCGCTCATGTCCCTTCCCCATCTAAATTCCCACTTCCCATTCCTATCCGAAGCACGTTAGCATGTACACCCTACATCAGACACAAGCACCTCAGAAGGTCAAAACAATGGGAAAAAAACACAAAAATACATTAGTAAAGCAGATACTCCCCTCCCTCATCACCCTATTACCTCCAGCATGCCACCAGGAACCACAGCAACTTATACAGGCCCCTCAACAGACACACCAATACCCACAGACACCACCCAAACACACACTGACCCCTCCACAGGCACAGCCATACCTGCAGACACCACACCAACACACGCTGATCATACCCACAGACATCAGAACAACACACACTGACCCCTCCACAGATACAACCATACCCATAGACATCACAGTAACACACACTGACCCCTCGACAGGCACAACCATACCCACAGCCATCACAGCAACACAAATTGACCCCGCCACAGACACATCAATACCTGCAAATATCACAGCAACACACACTGACACCTACATATAGACAACCTTGCCTGCAGACATCACAGCAACAGCCACAGACCCAAAACATTCACATCACTCCCACCAAAAAACACAAACTCTCACAGTCACCCACACAACTGATACCAACACAACACACAGTGCGGAAAGCAGATAGTTTACACTTTCACTCCCTCTTCCTCCCAATCTGAACTCCATTCTGAACACCCTACCCCTTGTCCCCGTGAATCACTCTTGTTTGACCTTGCCCTCTGCAAACTGCCCCCCTCCCAAAGACCCAAAATCCCCTCCCCCTTCCACACCCAAACCCATCCCTTTCACTTCCCACTCCACCGCTGCAAAACATCCTCCCCACTCCTTTGAACCCAGTCCAAAAAAGAAAAAACCTCCTACAGCTAAACCCACCCCCAAACCCAAGAAGCTCCCTCCGAAGGACAAACCCACCCCTTCCTACATTTCTGTCCCCTCTTCCCAAGAACCATCTTCAAGGTGCCTGCTATGCCCAATGGATGTCCCTTTGTGAGGGGGTCCCTGGCAGTGTCAGTATGGGCAAGTTTGGTGTCACAGCCTTGTGCTGGCTGTGGCATGAATAACAAAATGGACTGGCCATTGACCGTTATTTTTCATCCATGGAATAAAACATTTTCTAGTTTTGAAGACATTGTGCCTGTCATTACTTTTATAACTATTGGATGTTATTGTATAGTTAGTGATGTGAGTACAGTTGTGCTTGTTTGATCCCTGGGTGCAAATCCAGTTGAAGTGGTTGGTATGATGTTCCCCTGATGCAAGTGCTGGAGTTACACAGGACCAGGGGAAATGTTTGATTTATGTCTATGTGGGATGACATGTTAAGGGTCCAGAAATGGCATGGGTGACATATTATGTGGTAAATATTTCAGGTGGGCTTGACAACTGTCAACTAGGCCTGGGCTAAAATTTCGTTCCGTTCGCGGGAATTGCGATAATTTCACATTTTCGCGTTCCGCGGAAAGCGCGAAAATGTCAAAATTTCCGCATTCCGCAGCTTGGCAATAATTTGTTTCTTGCTCGCGCTGTAAAATAATACATTCTTGCGTGCGCGCGATCGCCTTACCTGAATCCCTACGTTCGCCTACAAGTTTTCTTGATCCGGTCGCGTTCTCCATGAGATGTTGTATTGTTTTTAGCCATTTGCGCTGTCTCGCGACAGTTCGCGCCCGCAGTGACGTCATGCATCGCGCGATCACGTCTTTCTTCTCGCGATCATGCACCGCGAGACAGCTGAAAACAAGATGGCCACGCCCGTGAGCAACCACATGGGTAAGTTGGGGAGCCGCAACCATGCAGAAAATCTCGTGAACATGCGGGAAAAAAACTTCCGCATCTTCGCGATATTTCCGCGTGTTTGCGATAATTTTTAACATTTTCGCGATAATTTGCGAAAGTGGATTTCGCAAATTCCGCCCACCCCTACTATCAACATCATTTAGTTTGCACTTCTCCCTATGATGTAAGTTTGATATGGAGTGGCTCAGCTTGTCATAACTCGGTGGAGTTCTGCATGGACAAGTGTACATTTTCCAGTGTGTACGTTAAAGCTATTTTTTTCAGATGTGTGCCACATGCTGGTAATACTGAGTGTTCTTTCATAAGTTGCACTCACCCATTGCCTACACATGCATGGCACTTGGTTATGCTATTGGTTGTCCCTCATATGCTTCAGGTCCCAGAGCCAGTGCACATTGAGTTTGTCAGACATGTGCGAAATGTACTGTACCCCGCTGCCTCAGCCTTTCAGGGTTCCCTCTGATAAAGGCATAGCTATCCTGCAGAGAGTTCTTCCAATGTGCTCTTAGAATGGTTCTCACACTGATTCTATGTAATCCCATTGACTGACATTGGCTTTTCATGTGGGTGATGTTTGAGAGTCCAATGCAGAGTTGTAGCAGTGAAGGTGCGCTTGACTTTACAGACACATCCATACAGATATTTCTTTGACATCAAAAAAGGACCTGGGATGTGTGCAATCTGAGTGTGTCACACTCACTATAGCATCTTGGTTAGAGTTAGAGTGACAAGGATTCATGGTAGTTGCAGACATTTCAATGTCACTTTACCAACACTTGACAAATGGTAACCTGCATGATGATTGAACTTCAGTAGTGACATGGCAGACAAGAGAGAAGGGGCAAAAGGAGTCTAGCATCTTGGTTAGAGTTGGAGTGACAAGGCCTCATGGTAGTTGTAGCCACTTCAATCTCACTTTAGCAACACTTGACACATGGTAACATGTATGATGATTGAACTTAAGTAGTGACATGGCAGACTAGTAAGAGGGGTCAAAAGGAGTCTAGCATTTGGGTTAGTGTTTGAGTGAACAGGCCACATAGTAGTTGTAGTCACTTCAATTTCACTTTCCCAACACTCGAGAAATGGCAAGCTGCATGACTAGTGAAGATCAGTAGTAACATGGGAGACAAATGAGAAAGGGTAAATGATGTGTCACAGTCATTTATAAATGTGATATTGCTGAGGAGGTGCTGTTGTGGAACACAAAATAATGTACATATCAATATCACTGTATATCATTTGTAAACAGATGTCCATTTATGTACAGTGTGCATGTGCAGTACCAATGTTTTGGCATAGGATGGCTTCCTACAGATGTATTTTTGTTAATTATTAGGAAACATTCCCAGACAGGGTCCCTATACACATGCAAATTACATAGGGACCCCAACTCTCTTGCCTGGTCCATGGCAGGGCTTTGTTTTACAGAGGAGTCTATGGCAATAGGTAGTTGTTTGACTTACAGTCAATTTTGTCTGTGGCAGATGAGGATTTGAACGTGGTTGAGCAGGTAGAACAGTGGCAGTAAGTGTCTGATGGGTTCCATGACAGTAGAAGTTGAGTAGAGGTGAGTAGAGGCTTTACATCCCTCCCGTTCCGCCATCTAAGATACGGTGGTTGTAATGCAACTCGTAATTGAGCAGATGACTTCCCTGTTGGTATGAGCCTCCCACAGCCTCAGAGGCCCGAGCCACAACTGCCGCGGTCAGAGTTGGCTGGTGGTCTCAGCGGTTCAGCAGCCATCCTCGCAAAGCCAATCCACACAACCGGCAATACGGCGGTCAGGCCATTGAGCTGGCCATGGTCGGACCACCACCACTGGTACGGTGGTCCATGGACCACCAAACTTGTGATAAGGCCCTAAGTTCGATCTCCAGTCCAGCCGGAGAGACTGCCCCTGACAAAATAATTCTGAGGAGACCTGATCGGGCTGTCCACTGCTGCCTCACTAGGAGCTGTAGCCCTTGCAGTGGTGTCCGCATAAGGCTCTGTAAAGTGAGCAACCAAAACATCAAGAGGGATAACCACATCCATCCCTGACTCATTACTAATAATAAAATATTGTGGTTGATCGTCACCCAAAATGCCTTGATATCATGTGTTCCACTACCCTGAAGCAGGGCAGAGAAAGCTTCCTCTCTAATGGTGGCTTTCCATGCTTTCAGCACATAGTTGTAACGAGCCCTAGCATCTTGCAACTTCTGCCGCTCTCTGGGTCTCTTTGAAGGCCACCAACTACTGGTCGTGCACATCTGTACAATGTGTTTAACCATTTAATGCTTTTTTTCCGATTAAGGTTGAGCGGGCCAGGAGTAAATTACATCCAGTATGACAGATCCTCTCAAAACTATTGATTACCTCCTGCTCCCCCCACATACAATGATCAGCAAAAACAACTTAAAATGTTGTGCAATAAAGCTTCTCATGAATTAGGTGATATCCACCCTAGACCACCTCTTAACTAGCCCTTTGTTCTTAGTATTGGAGAGGATTATGTGTGGTTGGATGGTTGACCAAGAAGGTTGCGTGCAGAGAGGGAGCCAGGAGCCTGTGATCACTAAGTGGTGAATCCCTCAGGCTAAAGTTCATTACCAAGCCCCTCAGAAAAAAAGGAAAGAGGGTAAAGTCACTCTGAATAGGGGTACACCTCCATATGAGAGTAAGTGACACAATAGACTTCAGTGACGATGAGTCAAAGAAAAACAAAAAATTATATTTCATAATGAATCGATTAACCTCGTCCCCAAGTGTACTGTGAGCGAAGTGGGTAAGTAGATACCCCACCCTATCCCACAACCCGCAAGCCGAGGACATAGAATACTGTTGGTGCCTTAAATTAAAATCCCCCAGAAGTATCACCACATAATTTCCCCGTACGTTACTTATGCAGCCATCCACATCACCAAGTAATGATTTAGGTAAATCAGCCTTGGAAGTATCAAATACATTATTGTAAACATTAATTTAATGCAACTAGGCTGTTAACCACTGTAAGAGAATAAGTTGGTAGTGCAGAGAATTCATATTCAGCCATTTAACCTGAATTGGAAATGCCAGAGAGATGAAAGTTATAAGACCACCTTTTGCCCTGGCCATAGAGCCTGGAAGAGCAGGAGTGAAATAAGTAGCATCACCAGCCATATACACGGGTTCAGTGAGCCATGTCTCCTGTAGGCAAATGACTACATGAGACTTTACAAAATCATGCCAATCACGCCTTCTCCACTTACTGGCCCAGCCCGTAACATTCCACGAGGCCAAAGTGGGGTGCGTAGTGCCTTGTGTGATAATGTCCCCAACCGAAGAACTAATGGACATGCTAAGTAGGGGTAATGTAAGATTATCACATGTTTCAGTGGTACTACATTTGTAAGAACTTTTTTAATTTTCATTTAGCAACCATTCATTTACTGCTACTTGAAATTTTTAGTCAATTATTGTCATTTTGAGATGGATTTCATTCATGGGGGTCGCGGTTCACTGTTGCTGTTTGATCGACAAGGTAAGTCGTTTTTACTTAGGGTTTATGGGGTAGGAGGATGAGGGTAGGTCTTTTAATTGTGGGTTCAGTTGTTAGTTTTATTTAGTAAGGTAGTTTAGGGGTAGTTTGTGTTGTGTTTTTATGTTGTGCAATGCAGTAGGCCAAAATGCAGTTTGGTAGTATTAGTATGTTAATGTACATAGAGTTATGTGTTGAACTATGTTTGTCGAGTTGAAATGTTACATTTGTATTGTATTTGGTATATATGTATTGTGAGGGCAGGTATATTTTTTTTATAGGTTGCAAAATTGGACTGTAAAGTTTGCAACTATTTTTGATGCATTTCTAAAGAGAAAAAATGTGATTTCATTTAATCCAACATTATTGTTTAATTTCCTTTGATTTTTGGAGATTTCCTGAAGCGATTTGTACTTTCAATCTTGTGAGTTTAATATGGATGTCAATGACTGTGGATTCCTTCTGCGGATTTGATTTGGAAATATAATTTTTGCATTTTCTGGGAGGGGTTCTCACTTAAGACTTTTTTGAGTAGTGGATTTTTGGGAGGTGGAGGTGGATCAAGAGTGTCAGCTACACAACTGTAAGTACATTTTTTTATTTATATTTCTGCAAAATTATGTATTTTAATATGTGTATGTATTTTCCTTTTACTTGAAAGGAAAAGTTACATTTCGCGCATGTGTGTTTAATTTGTGAGATGCTTTGTATATTTTTTATATTGCATCTTTTTACTTTTCCTTTAAATATTTTGATTATATATGAAAATCAATTGTTGTAATTAATGAATTCATTCTTTTTATGTATCTGTCCTCTTTTACACCTAATTAATATATTTTAATTGACTGTTTTACAAAAATAATAATTCTAATATTTCTGTTAGTTTTTATATTTATTTATTTTCGAAAAATAATTTCTGATACAAAATAATATTTGTCCTTTATTTGTAGTGATATGATTGTAGTCGATATTATGTGTTTCAATATTTTCATATTGGGTGTGTGGGTGTGTGTATATATATTAGTAGTGGACAATATTTTGTGTTTCAATATTTGAGTGTTTTATATTGAAAATGTCGATGTTTTTCAAAGCAATATTTTTGCAATCAGTATTTATGTTATTATTGGTTATGCATAGAATGGTTTTATTTTTGCAATCAATATTATTTCACAATGTTTAAGTTAGTCAATATTATTTTCCATAGTATTCTGAGCTGAAACCTGCTAGGCCTGTGACTAAACCTGTGCCAACAGCCAACTCCCACTGTGCACGGTAGTCTGCCTTGAGCTGCAAAGATTAGCTGCAAATTCTGCCTCTAATCCGATCTGCCCCACCCTGCCATGTGTGGCCAACCCTTAAAACATTTGGCCTTCCGCTGTTCACAGCAGGATTTGGCCGCTGTCCACGCTCTGCAGCTATAGTGAGGGTTGACCCCAGGAGAATACCACCCTCTGTGGGCTGCAACCCTCAGTATGTACCCCAGCACAGTGAGCTGAAAAAGCAGACCTTTTTTCTCTTTAACTAAATGTCTTTTTCGATTTGCAGATCAAGAAATTGAATTTGCAGTCCCAGACAAGCTAAAAACTCTGGTACCAAGAGACCAGGGCATGCTCCATGGTCCCGCAATGGATACACAGTTGCGACACATCATCTTTTAACCCATAAATAGGTAGCAATGAGTCTAGGCTTCAGTTCACAGCACCAGACTGTTAAGCTTGGTCAGGCTCTGTGATACCCAGCAGATCCAGCTGCTGGATTTGTGAACTGTGATGCAAAAATTTTCTCTTTAACGTTCAAACACAGGGGGATTATATGTACCAACTGAACATTAATATCCCATGAATATTCCCATTTTAGATGTTTTGCAACCAATGCATGAAGTCATGTAACAGTATGTAAAACAGGACTACAGAAGCACTACTTTACGTATTCCAAACTAAATAAAGTAGTCATCTTATGGGCACGTTTCTGATGGCAGAGCCTCGGCTGGGGGTCTGGTATTAGAAGAACTGCCTTATTTAAGGCAAGGTTTCCATCTTGGAACTGCCAATGGAATCACTGAGATTTGACACATGAAAAGAAATACAATAAACTGGGATAAAACTTCCGACTATTCTGCTATTCAGAAAAGATTTAGATTTTGCAAAACCAACATAAATTCCCAAACTATGGCCATGCTGCTATCACATGGATTGGTTGACATTAGTCATTATCACCAAATGTGCTTCTGCAGTCCTTATGGAAGCAGTTTGTGTGGGTCTTTAAACACACCATGCAGGCCACTGTGGGGCTCACAAAGGCGGTGCCTCTACAGCCCCATTGGCTTGTTGGCTCACTGGTCAAAGACCTAATGACAACATAATCATGAGAGTTATACAGCCGAAACTACAAACTTGGCACCTCAGACATGTTCAGATGTTTTGTGATCTTTGAGACAATCAATTATTCATCAAAGAAATGCATTTAACAACATTTTGCTTGAGCAGATATATCCAATTTCTTATTTCATTACGTTTTTCACGTGCCATTCTACTGTGGTTGAAACCATGCACTATTTGAGATGTATCATTCAGATACTTGAGGCAATGGCCAGAGATCTGAGTGCTGTCTGAGTGCTGTTTGGTCGATAGGGACACTGGCAAGCCAAAATGTGTGTCTCGAAATCAAGTCTAGCGTGAGACATTTCTTTAAAAAATTGAACGAAATTGCATTTCAAAATTTCACTCTTTAAGCATAACTTTATAATGCTGCTCGATACAGTATCTGAACATTATTTGACAAGATGTCTGCCCCTTAGATTCTTGGGAGGTTTAGGTAGTTTCTAATTTAGCAATGTGCTCTCGTATAAAGAAGTGGGGCATGATGGGGAAAGTAAACAGAATGAAAACCTATGCCTTTTATTTCATTAAGACAAAGGCAAGGAAATATCTCAGCAAATGTTTCTATTGTATCGCAGTTGTTTCTTTCAGAAAATACCTGCTACCGTTATTATGGTTTTGTAGAACTGATATTAGGACCTTTAGGTAATGCATTTTAATGATACATGCAACAACAAAAAACATTATACATATGACGTGATTCTTTGAGAGAATGCATGTCGTTAAAGGAAGTATGTTGAATGTTTAGTGAACAGTAATCATATTTTGCTGTATGTCTTTTTTATGTTTTTAGGGATAGTACAATCCATAGCAAAGAAAATTAATTATGATAATGTAATTTCAAAATCATCTTCTTGCAAGGATACCTGCTACTAGACAGTAAAAGAGTTGTAGGAACATTTAATACAAGACCCCTCTCTTGTCATATAGCTCTCTCCTCTCCTTTAGTGTGCAGCAGTCACTCCTAAAACCCCCTGTCTCCTTCCCTTTCAACCACCTTCACGATCTGAAGTACAATAAATGCATTAAAAAGATCATCTCAAACCCGATGGGAGACTTTTTTGTGATTTTGATATTTTGGCAGTTTGCAGAACATTACTTCAGAGATAAACCAGGATTGTCATGTAATAATGGGCAATAAGATTAAACGAACTCCTTGAAAATGCCAGACCTTTTTTAAAAAACATGCAGTAAATATGCCTAGCATTTGTATTCCTGTATATGTCAATTCAAAAAGAACAATTGATGGACAAAATGCAGAACAATGTCATACATTCACCCCAGTACAGTGATCTGGGCCTAAATCCATCGTTTTTTTGCTCACCATGCCATTCCAGTTTGGACTCAGCCATATGTAAATCAGTCTTGACCCTGCGCCCAATGGGAACAGTCCAGCCCGACCTGCCAAGCCAGGTCCTCCCTGGACTGGAAACAAGCATCCTAGGACCGGTTACGGGCTTTCAGCCCTCATAAGCCAAGATAGCTTGACTCCAGTGGCATGGAGAGCACGGGACCCACGTCTGGGCATACCCGCCCCACTCGGGGTGATAAATGCAAAAAGAACAATTGAGGGACAGAATGCAGAACAATGTCATACATTCACCCCAGTACAGAGATCTGGGCCTAAATCCATCGTTTTTTTCTCACCAGGCCATTCCTGGCTAAAGAGGATTAATTGTGTATCTTTTGCTTTCTCGCCCTAAGTGCGCCAGGTATGCCCAGACGTGGGTCCTGGGCTCACTGTACCACTGGAATCAACCAATCCTGGCTGAAGAGGGGTGAAACCCAGAAACCGGTCCCAGAATGCTTGTTTCCGGTCCAGGGAGGACCTGGCTTGGCAGTTAGGGCTGGACTGTTCCCATGAGGCACAGGGTCAAGACTGATTTTCATATGGCCAGGTCTAAACTGGGGTGGCATGGTGAGCAAAAGAATGATGGATTTAACCCAGATCTCTTGACTGGGGGTGAATGTTTTAATTTGTTCTGCATTCCGTCCAGCAATTGTGTGTCTTTTGCCTGTATATGTCAAGGCAATGCGTTGAGCCTTATAAAGTGTTAGTCATATAGGGTACTGATTTTTCATTATTTGACGCAGCGCAACACAGCAAGACACCTTGCAGCACTGTGCTTCGTCAATTGGTGAGAGCAGGAATGCTCCATATTTACTAACATATGGCACATCCCTGCTCTCTCTAAGTGCTGGCACACTCAGTGCAGCCTAGCGCCGAAGCAGGCACCATTGCATCATGGTGCAAGAGGGCCTGTGTTGCAGGCAGGATTGTTTTCGTGCAGGAAGGGGGCACCTTCCTACACAAAAACAATCCTTATAGGTGTTTTTCTTTTTCTAAGAGTGTGGCAGAATAAGAATAATAAAGATATTTCTCGGGGGGCGTGGCTTGGCGCCCGAGTGAATGGCGGCGCCCGGGTGAAGCTCCGTGGTCGACTCGGCGCTTTGCCCTCAGCTGCTGCTCGGCTGAGTGACTGCATGGCTGTCTAATGGCTCGGAGCGGTTGTGGGCTCACTCTTGACTTCTATGGTGGCGCGGGAACTTCAATTTCATCAAAGTGAGTTCCTCACCGGCTCCGTATCCTGCGAGGCTGCCATTTTGTACTTAGCGCGCGAACGCGCGTTCCCTCAGACTGACATCGGAATGAAATATGTCTTCTCTAAAATGACCCTGCTCAACATTTCTTCGCTGTTTAAGGCATCTGGCAGCTTTTCTGTGAGGGATTTGTGGCGTTATAAAGCAGGCAATCTGTATCTCTTCAATGACAAGTTTGCTGGTACCTTCGTGAGGAGTCTTTTGAATGTGGGGATATTGCAGCTGTGTGTAGGATTACCTCTGTCCAGCCCATTACAACGAGACTGCAACGCTCAATTCACTGTGGTCTCTTCCTACATTAAATGCTGGTGGCATGCGCGATATCGCTTCTTCTCTCGGCGCTGGTATGGGCTCCTGGCTTATTTACCTCTGTTTATACTTCGCCGGAATTTTAAAGAAGGCATGGTGATTAGCTACCAGTGAGCGCTTCTCCTTTTCAAAGGCTCCTCTCTTTCTTTTTTGATGAGGCTCCTCCATGTCCTGCGCCTAGTTTTTTGTATCGCTTTCCTGTCATACTACCACTGGTCTGATTTTTGTGCATAAAGTTTTATGGGGAGAACAAAGGTTCCACCTTCCTCTTCCTCTTTCTCCAAGCCAAAGCGCATTTTCATAAAGAACTCGAAGATTTTTACAGAGTTCTCCAAATTAGAAGACTCTTCAACCTCATTTTTTCCACGCCTGGATACGACAATGGAGCCCTCGCCTGCCCCTACCGTATCAGTGAAATCAAATACCAAACGCCTAAAGAAAGACCCACCTTCGCCGCCTAAACCAACCTCACCAGTGTCATTGGAGCTACTATTGGAGGAAATTAGGGCTCTCCGACCCTTCATGGAAGAAACCAACACCAAACTACAAGTCTTAACAGACACTTGGTCTCAGTTGGAGGCTAGAGTATCATCAGTTGAGCACAATGTATCCTCCTTTAAAGACACTTGTGTTACTGTCTCTCATCTACACTCTCAAGTTTCGACACTCCAAAAGCAGGTTGAGGATTTGGAGAACCGTAGCAGACGCAACAACCTTCGTGTTTACGGCCTGGAGGAGGGCCTTGAAGGGACGGACTCTCTTGCTTTTTTCAAGTCATTCCTTCCTAAATTGCTTCACATGCCAGAAGGGACGGCCCTTAACATTCAACGAGCGCACCACTTGGGCCGTCCTCCAGCTCGCACTATGCCTGCGTCACGGCCTAGAGGCGTCATCTTGTACTTTCTGGAATATACGGATTTGCTAAAGGTTCTCTCAGCAGTTCGAGCTTCTCCTAAAATCACATGGTCTGGATCATCTTTGTATTTTGCGCAAGATTATGCGAAGGCTACTGCTGCCAGACGCAAAGCTTTTCTGAATATGAGAGCCGACCTGCGCTCCTTGGGAGCTAGATATGGTCTCTTCCATCCATGTCTTTTCAAAGTCACATACAATAACAGAACCACCACCTATGAAGATCCGGTGCGCCTACAAAGTTTTATCAATTCATGCAAACCTAACGATATGGACTCCTCTGGTTCTGCTTCCTCTCTTTGAGTGTGTAAAATGGTTCTTTCGTTGACATATTGACTTAATGTTTCATTTTTCTCCTCTCAGAAGTTTGATAATTTGTTTGGTGATCCTTTGACTCTTAGTGCTAGTATACTTAAAGAAATTTTTGTCATGTTTTTCTTCTGAGATTATGTTTGGTATTGTTTTTACACCTTTTGATATTTGTCTCTTTGTACGTTTTAATATTGATTCTGTTTTCATTGTTACAGATCCCTTTCACCTGCTTTTTGAGTCTTCCCCGGCTTCCCGTTTTGCCGATCCCTGGTGCATCGTCCGTTCCATGTGGTTCCACCCCCCCTCCCGTCTCCGCTTGGTATGTCCCCATGTAGGTATGTTTCCCTTTTGTTTTCTCACCCTTTTTGTTTTTTTTCTTCTCCCTTATTTTTCTCCCGTCAATTCTTTTGGTTTTTCTCCTTTCCCTTCCCCTTTACCTCTTCTCATGTTTGTGTGCTTGTCCGCATATTTTCATGTTGATTTATTATTACTGATCGAAACTCTTTGCTCTTATGAGGATTGCATTCTTCTTTTTTCCTGCTACACTCGCTTCTCAACCTCTTTCCCCTCTCTGGCTCCTTACTCCAGTGTCTTTATTTTTTTCTTATACTCTCTGCCTTCTGCTACTGCTTTTGCACTTGTCTTTTGTAAGAATTGCATCTCCTGTCCTCCTGACTCCATGTTTCTCTCTACTTCTTCCTTACTTCTAGCTTTCTGGGTCACCTCCGACGTTGTTGCATTCTATTCTCCCTTTCTTGATATGGCTCATACTTATGACCACTTGTTTTCTTTCTTTTTCTTCAACATGTTTCCACTAATCCTTCTTTTTTCCTTCTGTACTCTCTACTTTTTATGGGCTTTTCTCTCATTGGATATGTCACTCACATTTTTTATAAATAAGTTGCTATTATGTCGTTGAATATATTGTCATGGAATGTGAAGGGTAATAATTCCCCGATTAAGCGTCAACGGATTCTGTCACATCTTGCCAAATTGAATGTTGATATTGCATTCCTCCAAGAAACGCATTTAACTGAGGTTGAATCTGTTAAGCTTAAGCGTGGTTGGGTGGGTGAATTTTTTTTCTCACAAGGTGATGGCAAACGCAATGGTGTGGCAGTTCTTTGTCGCAAGTCTCTTCCCCTCCAGGTTATCACCCATGAGTCGGATACTTCTGGTCGTTGGGTCTATGCTAAGTTGTCACTTAGAGGTGTTCCAGTCTCTCTTCTCAATGTTTATGGTCCTACCACAGGTGAACCTTCTTTTTGGGCCGATTTTTCTCCACTTTTAACTAAATTTATGGACCACAACTTTATCCTGGCGGGGGATTGTAATCAACCTCTTGATCCCTTTATCGATAGGGTGTCCAAAGCCCCTTATGTCCCCAACAAGCCCCACAAGCTGTTTAGCCATGCTATTTCACAGCATAAACTAGTAGATTCCTGGCGCCTTTCCAATCCAAAGTTGCGGGAGTACACTTTTTATTCTCCATGTCACCGCTCCCAGTCACGACTTGATTACATCTTTCTTTCCCACAACCTCGCTCAGTCACTCCTACACTCTGAGATAGGCCCGATACTGCTCTCTTACCATGCTCCCGTCCTTACAAGTGTTGATGTACTCCCTAAAAATGTTGGCCCTAGGAGGTGGCGTTTCAATAATTCCCTCCTCACAGACCCCAAATTTACAGCCACCTTTACTTCTTTTTTTGATGAATTTTTCCTCCTTAACGATGACGATACTCTCTCTGACCACACTATTTGGGATGCTTTTAAGGCAGCAGCACGTGACTTTATTATTAGTTACGTTGCGAACAAACGTAAGAACGCCTGAAGGTTTACTAAAAATCTCCTTTCTGACATTAAAACACTGGAACATGCGTATTTTACCTCACACTCTGCTGACAGCCTGACAGCCCTCATTGCAGCAAAAATGAAGTTTAATGAGAAGTCTACAGAAGATGCCTCCTTGTACCTGCTGAAATCTACTGCTAAATTCTATGGGGGTAGGAACAAAGCAGGAAAGCTCCTAGCTAATTATTTGAAGATTAAGCACAATAAGTTAAATATTGAATCTATTTACGACTCTGATGATAATTTAAAGCATATGGATGTTGATATCCTTGCTGAATTTTCACGTTTCTATGAAACCATGTATACCTCTGAAACCCAGTCTACCCCCAGCTCCCTTGCTCGTTTCTTCTCCACCATTCATACACCGGCTGACTTTCCTCCAGATCTTTCCTCCTTAGAATCGGAAGTCACACACCAGGAACTTCTTACTGCATTGCAACATCTCAAACCCAACAAAGCACCCGGTCCTGATGGCTTTACTGTCGAATTCTACCTTCACTTTTCTAAACTACTGATCCCACGACTTCACTCTCTACTTCATACCTTTATTTCTTGCGGTGCCTCCTCAGGGACTTTCTCCGATGCCCATATCTGCCTCATACCTAAACCCGGAAAGGATGCACAATATTGCAAAAATTACAGGCCCATTTCTTTAGTCAATATTGATTACAAGCTCTTTGCTAAAACATTAGCGATTCGACTGGACCACCTTCTCCCCGACCTACTAGGCGAGGAGCAATCTGAGTTTGTTAAGGGTCGGTATATTACGGACAACACTAGACTCTTATTTAATATCCTGTCAAAGTCCTCACGCTACCAGCACTCACTTGCGGCGATTGCCCTTGACGCAGAAAAGGCTTTTGATCGTGTTGAATGGCGCTATCTCTTCCACACTCTCACTTGGTTTGGTTTTGGTCCTAGATTTATCTCTTTAGTTTCCCTGTTATACTCTCATCCTAGAGCGGCAGGTTTTGCTAATGGTCAAATTTCCTCCTATTTTTTCGCCAGGGTTGCCCCTTATCCCCTTTTCTTTTCAACCTTGCTTTGGAGCCCTTCCTTTCCAGGTTGCGTCAAAACCCTGCTATCCATGGTTTCCAGATTGCAGATTCGCATGTTAAACTCGCTGCTTATGCAGATGATATATTACTTTTTATATCTAAACCTGCAGAGTCCATCCCTGCTTTCATGACTGAAGTAAAAAAAAATTCCTCTATCTCTGGATATAAACTTAATCATGATAAGTGTGAGATCCTTCCCCTAACCAAATTTACTTTCAAGCAAGAATTTATTGAATCTCGGTTTACTTGGAGTCCGTCCCACATTAAATATCTAGGTCTATATATCACCCCCTCAATCTCAGACACTATTTCTTTATGTATGTCCAAATGCTCACAGAAGATTGCAGACCTCACGACAAGATGGCATCCTTTATGCCTCTCCTGGTGGGGACGTCTTGACACTATTAAAATGATGATATCTCCTATTGTTCTATACACACTCTCCAATATTCCAGTCCCCATTCCAGTGAAATTCTTTACCAAGATTAACTCAACGTTATCCTCGTTTTTATGGAACTCCAAAAAATCCAGAATGTCTCGGGCTAGGCTCATTCGTCCGGCTTCTGAAGGTGGTGTCAACTTTCCTGACTTCCCTGCATACCAGAAGGCCTTTTTATTGCGTCAAGCTTCCCTCTGGTTACAAGATTCCACTTCCCCCTACCCTTTATGGCTTAAGGTTGAGCGTACTTTACTCTCCCCATTCTCTTTTGCAGAATATCTTGCTTTTTCCCGTAAGCCCTCGTTGATTCCCACTCCTATTCACAAGTATACTCTTAAGCTCTTACTATCAGCTGCTCCTGGCCCTCCTATGACCGTGGCTGATTTCATTTCTTCCCCTATCTGGCATAATAAATATCTCCTAATTGGTAATAAGCCCTTTTACTGGAAATCATGGAGAACCCGTGGTTTGATTTGGATTTCGCAGCTCTTTTCCGGTTCCACCTTTGTTTCTTTTCCTGACCTTTGTTCCTCCTTTGGCTTACCCCAATCCTTTTTCTCCAAGTATCTTCTCCTCAAGGCTGCTGTTCTGGAGATTTATCTACAACTTTCGGCCTCTTCTCCTCCCCCTATTTCTATCACCCCTATTGTTCGACTTCATTCTCTCCTTCGCACTGCCCCCAAAGCATCTCTTCTTTATAAATACCTTCACGCACCCGAGTCACTTAGACCTAAATCCAAGGTTGAACTTCATTGGGAAAGTGACCTCGAGATAGACTGGCCGATATCCTTATGGGACAAAATTTGGACAAAATTACGCAAAACTTCCAGAGCGGCTTCGTTGACACAATCCCTATTTTTTATTTACAACAGGCTACTTCATACTCCTTCTACACTACATAAGCGATTTCCTACTACCCCAGACAAGTGTTGGTCATGTGATGCTCCCAATGCTACCTTACCACACATGCTATTTCTTTGCAAACATGTACATGATTTTTGGTTACAGGTGTGGGCCCAAATCAATGTTATTTTTCATACTTGCATTCCCTTTTCTCTTATCCACCTTTTCCTGGGCAGTCTGTCTACTAGCTGGAATAATGTAGATATGTCTGCTCGTATTGTTGACTTGCTATTGGCTGTTGCTTTTCAGCAGATTACTGTCAATTGGAAAAATGCATCCAACATTTCTTTCAAAGCGTGGTGGTATAATGTATGTTATAACCATAGACTCGATAATGCATTTGTCTTTCCTGTTCAATTGGCAGCTAAACGTGCAGACTTGTGGCTCCCCATTACGTTATACTTAGATAACTGTGCTGCTCGCTCTTCCCTTCCATCGCCTGCTCAACAAGAAGTTCCCAAGCCCCCATGATACCCTTTTCACGTTCTGCATATTTTACCCTGCTGTTTTATTTTTATGCTCTTTGTAATTTATTGGTTAGTCAGGATTGATACAATTTCTTTATTTCTTTTTAATGCCCATGTTCATTGCTTTTGTGTGCAATTTCTCTTATTCGTTTCATTTGCAGTCCCCCTCCCCTTTTCCTACCCCTTTTGTCTCTCCCTCTCTTCCCCTATTGATATTTTGTATTGCATTTTCCTGTTCATTGTTTAATAAAACTCTTTTGAACTAAAAAAATAAAGATATTTCTCCTGGTTGCACCTCTATCGGGAAGGCATAGCATTTTGACACATTCCCAGGTTTAACGGTCTTTGTACATCTAGGGATGTGCCACAATACATGGATGTATGCATGGGAATACTCACTCTCCACTTATGTGGAGGAACGCCTTCCCGTTGCAGAGTAAAGCAATGCAGCGACTTGCCCTGTCTTGCTTTACTCCAGATTTACCAAGCATCTCAGGGCCATGCAAGGTGGCCTTGTGTAGCTTGGTAATCTGACTTAAGTATTTTATTGCCCTTATGTCACCTTGAGTGAGGTAAGCGCAATCCAATCCTATGGTAAATCTGGGCCATCATTTCTTGGATTTAGGTTTACAATAGGTCCAAGCCACTTTAAATGAGTCATTGTCTTTCTGTTTCACACTGCACAATTTAGCTCTGTCTCTTTAATTAAGACCCTAAATAAGTAATATAAATAGTGCATTATGACACCAATGTTTACTCTCTTCTAACATGAATATCAATTCATCGAGGTGCCTGGGGAGGAAGCAGAAATATAATGCCCATGTTTAGTCCTGAAGACATAACAGTTTTTTATCCCACTAACATTTGTTAGTGGTAAAGCGAAGAAGTAGAAAGTACATTAAATCAACATTGCTTTTATGGCAGTATTAAAGTCTGTTTTTGGAGCTGACTTTAGGAGCCCCAAACTACTTTCTGTAGTCTCCTCTCTAATCCTCCATCTCTCCCTCGAGTTTTATCTCCAAGGCCTTCCTCCTTTAAAATTAGCCATAAGGGTCCCCAGTGAGGATCGCATCTAAGTGTGCATGACATTAGGGGAAGAAAGTATACCCTCCCGTCATTCTTTACAAATCATTATGGGCTATGGAAGCTTTGGAACACCAGCAGGAGGAGCCTTGGGTTTTGGCTGTAATTTACGTGTTAACACAGTTACATACTGTAGAAGTAGCAATCAATATAGAGAATCATGGTCTGCCCCCATGTTGCTATTGTTGAGGCTTGTCCACAATTCGGTGTAGTTTGCACCAAGTCTCTTGTTTCTTCGTCTTTATTCTGTTTTTCCGACTGATTCCTCTCACGTTCATCCTTTGACCAAGAAAGGTGTACTTATGTTTTGCTCCTGCAACTCTTGGTTTTCTTTGCTCTCCAATCTTTGCATATTTTGGGTTAGTTTCCTAGTCTTCCCAACATTCATTATTTTATTATCAACTATGAAGACTGTTAAGAAAAATGTACACTGTATTTACTTTGGTGGCATTATATGTATTTGTTGATGATATCAGTTTATTGCTTGTCTTTATTATGAGCACAGGAGACAAATGAGGCTCTTGATTGTCTGGAGACCAAAAGCACTGACAAGGTGCTGTGTTGAGGGTCTGCTTCTGCCCTGCCTTCAGTATTTCCCCATGATCCTTCTTTCAGAATTGTGGTTTCGCAGACTTAAGGCTGGGCGTTGCGAGCCAATCACCAGAAACTCCAGGTGGTTCCGATTGGGGAAAGCCAGTCCCCAAATCCCTCTGAGGACTTACTGTAGGTAGCAGTGGCTGAGAAACACTGCACCGACAGTAATCCCCGGAGAGAAGTGGGGGGGGGGGATTAGGGAGGAGAGAGAGAAGAAATACAGGATACTGTCATATCTCTGGTCTGCGTCACTAGGTTCTGGATGTTCTATGCGTCCTGCTTTGGCTGACACATAAGACAACTTTTTGCGAGAAGCAATATCTGTAGCATATGAATAAACACACAATATTAACACATGGCATACCTACTGATGGTGCTTGTATACAATATGAAATGGATATGCACATACCATAACTGTACCCCAGAGAGAGGTGCAAGCCTAAAAATAATAACATAGTACACTATATGTTGTTTGTACGTAAAAGTCGTGCTTGCTTCAGCATTACACTTCCTTAGAACACTTTAAGGGTTCTGCCGACTCCCGCATGTGTCAATACACAACCTAATTCCAGGTAGTTTTACCAGTCTCAAGTCTTAGCAGACTGTTTTCCAGGAAGTTGTCGGAGTGCTGGGATGCTGACGTTTGGAGGAACACTGGAGGCTGGAACGCTGACATCAAGACGAAGCTGGGGACCGGAACTGGAATTGCAGAGTCGGAGATTGCTGCTCTGCTGGAGAAACAGGTAAGTGAGCTGCTAACGAGGCAAAGCGGGGAGTGCCTCTGAGGAGCGGTTTAAAGACCTGTCAGCTGTGCAGGTGCACCAATGCAAGTGTGGAGCGTTAACGGACTTTTTCATGGGAGCGCATGTGCACGTTCGTGAAAGCGGGAGTTTGCACGTGTCACACGTGCAGGAATTGAAAGCGCCAGTTTACATATGACCAGCCAATAGTTATCACGGGCAGTGCACAGTGTGAAGTCACACCATCAGTATTGCACAAATACTCCACTAACACCAGAGAACAAGGCATAAGCAAGTGGAACATAATAAAGTGCCTACCACTGTCACCATGGAATGAAACATATAATCCATAGGGGAAGGGGGGGCAGGGGGGATCACCATGAGGTTCATGAAGCACATAAGTGCACTCTAGCACTAATTGCCTTGCAGGTAAAAGGATTCATGACACTGGGGTTCAAGAGAGATGTATGGTACATTATAGGCTTGGTCATATCTTGAGAGTTAAACATGTCCGCTATAATTTTACACCACGTACTCTATATTACTCCTATGTCCTCTCTTAGTGCTTCTCTACTTTCTACCCCCACCTCTCTAATTGTTGATCCTTTTCGCTCATGTCTCTAATCCTCAGATTACCATCTCCTTACCCATGGCGTAACGTAAAATTATGGGGTCCCCTGCAGAACGTGCGGAGGGACCCCTGAGTCTTCCATATCTCACAAATATTCATTGGACTTAGGCAGAATGGGGACCCTCTGAAGAGTTGTGCAGGTCCTAAAGGGTTGGGGACCCCCTGCACCACAGTCGTTGCAGAAACTGGTTGTTAGAAGGTGGTTCTGACCATCTGAGGCGCCCGGATTTTACACTTTTTGAACACCTATTTGTTGAGCTTTTACTGTGGGAGAGCCTCATAAGTTGGGACTCACCCACAGTGAACTCATGTTGAAAGGGACTGCATGTGTATTTTACCGGTGTCCCCCTGGCGCGAGTATACCGCTGCGCTGAAGCCAGAGTAAGGGGCACTGGGCTAGGTTACATGCAGACACGTGTGTACATGCGTGTGCACACATGTAAGGGCTGCGCAGGGGGAATTGCTGGCGTGCACAGCCCAGAAGCAGCTACAAAGTGAATGGTGTGGCAGGATTTAGGCAGAACTGGGTGGTGACATGGAATAGGCTTTCTACAATGGGAAGAAACACTTGAGGGAAAGTAAGAGTGCTTTACTGTTTATTCCATTATTCTCCTATGAGGGTGGGGAGAACATGGGCGAGTTTTACTTTCCTAGGGCCTACAAATTCCAGACACGCACCAAAGTCCACTGTAACTTATATGAGAAGAAGTATTCTGCAGAGTCCAAAGTCATATTTGCACTGCTTTTGGGTCATCCAGAAATGTCATATTTCTATGAGTCAGCTCATAACCAGGGTCTGGCTGGGGCTGACCCTGCCAGGCTGAATTAATGACCTTCCTCCCCCAAGCCAGTCCTGCACAACAAGCATTCCAAGGACGAAGGCCTCCACTCCAAGAAGAGAAGATGGGTGGAGCTACAGGTTCATCTGTCAGCAGCTGACACCTGGTTCCAGGCACCAAGCTGCTCTGGAGAGAACGCAGTGAGGGGCTCTCAGAGACCATGTGGTATGAGACCCCTGGATGACGCCATTTTGAACAAACCCAGAGGCCTGGGCAGGAAGGAGGGAGCAGGGGCAGAGAAGTGATGTGTCGCTGTGTGATAGGGCAAACAGAGACTTCCTGACAGCCCCCTCCCCAATTCTTAAAAGGAGTTTGCACAGGAAGAGAAGTTCTCTCTGGGGTGTGGACTGCTGAGGACGACTGGTGCTGGAGCCTGCCACCATGGGCAGCTGGAGGGAAGAATCTCCAGTCTGGCCTTGCGCCAAAAGGGGAGACCAGGACCTGTGGGCAGAAGCCTGGGCTTCTGCGCAAGGAGAAGAGAGGCTCAGGAGGAGAGCCAGGTGACAGGCTGGCTCAGGGAGCCAGTGAAGACCGCTCCCTGCTGCATTCACCCTCTTGGAGATCCAGAGGGTGAAGGAAAGTGCTCCCAGTGGCTGGGGAGCACCACCATGAGCAATAAGAGGCCAGAATGGAGCCGATCGAGCGCCTGGGGGCCCAGATACACCCATCAGAAGGTAGGCAAACTTTGACCTCTGTCCGGATTGACGACAAAGTGCATGGGGCTCCGCCGCCGGTCCAAGATGAGCTCCCGGGTGGGTCAGGTCCCGGGGGCTGCTACCACAAGAAGATAAGCCGGGGAGTGCCGTCCCTGGCCCCCGATGAAAATAGAGACCGGGGAGTGCCAACGCGCCCCTGGGCAATGGAGAGAGGGGCCCTGGATCCCAACTCCAGGCCTGAAGTAAAGCCAGGGAGCGCCGTCACGCTCCCCGTGAAAATGCCCCCACGGGTGGCCAGGAGCCCACCCTGGCCCCCAACGAAAATGGAGACGGGGCTCTCCGTCCCGCAACCCCCCTTTTGGGCAAAGCAAAGCCGGGGAGCGTCGTGCACTCTCCGTGAAGACTCTGCAGGGGCCCGGGACCCCATCTCCGGGCCCCGAAGTGATGGAGGAAGGCGGGGGAACACCGTCGCACTACCCCACAGCAGCCGGGAGGCAGGGGGAGTGCTGTCCCACTCCCCCGAAGACCTGTCAAGCCAGAGGCTGCCTTGCATCTGCCCGCACGGGCAGGCAGACCAGAACGGAGGTGGCGGCTCCCGCGGCAGCACGCGATGGTGCTGGCAGGATTGGGAGCCGGCGGGGGCAGCTGGGGGTGGGCTCCCTGGGCTACCCTCCAATGCAGTGGCACTGCAGGAAGCCCGGGTGGGACCAGGCCTCCGTGAAGAGAGGAGTGACTGGGGGTGGGCTCCCCAAGCCGAAAACACTCACCTTTGGGCAGCAGGGGTCCGGTTGGGACTGGACCCCCGACAATGGGCCGACGCAGCCAGGGGTGGGCTCCCCGGGCTGCAGTAACAGCTGGGGGTCCAGTGGGGGAGCCGCTGCTATAATATGCAGCGATAGCAGAGAGAAGCGCCCCATAATGCATTGCAGAGCCTAAACAGGCCTGCATGGAAAGAGCCTTTTCTCGACTTGTGGTGGCCCCAGGAGGACGGGATCACCACTGACAGCCTACAAAGGTGCAGGGGGAGCTGCAGGAGCAACACAGTCTCCCCCAGCATGAAGATTTTAAGTCCCTCCCTAAGTCTCTTGAGACTTCCAAAGAACAACCCCTCAAGGACTCAGCCAGGCATCATCAGCATCCCCATGGCTGGAACTTTTGTCTTGCAGCTGGGTGCATTAGGGACTGCCTCAAGGTATGAAGAGCTGAGCTGGGGATGTCTGGGGAAGGGCATCCCCTGGAGGTGAAGAGGTCTAATACCACCAGAAATGGATTTACTAATGTTGTTTCTGAAAGTCACATATGTTATGTGAAGTACCTGTGTAAGGTTATGTCATAAGCTAAATGGGGTTATATTGCTGGACATTCCTGCTAGGCTGTCTGGCTGTAAATGCTTAATCCTGTGATATTACCTGGGATGCCTTTTAGAGGGTGTGATTGCAATGCATTACAACTGTTATCAACTGTTATCAGCTATGAAAAATACCTCATTTAAAGTGATGCCCAAACATGTATTCTTGCTATTGCTTTAGGGGAGGAACAACCCAGTCTGTTAGCCACAAGATGTAGAGGTGCCTTCTGTCTGGTCAGCATGAGATGCTCAGTCAGGGTTATATGTCCCCAGGGCAGGTGTACCTATTTTTAATGCTTGTTGAGATGATGGGGTGGGCCGCCACTGGGATGGTGCCAGTTGGCAAGGCCCTCGCTCCAAGTTGTGTCAACTCACTGCATTAGTGGGCAGGATGATGTGCTTACATGGGAGTGGTGGTACTAGACGCCACACCCCTACGGGAGGGGTGGAGATGTTATGCAATTTCACAAAGGAATTCCAACTGCTTATGTATATTTGTAAATTGGTGCATAGTATTAAGTAGTGTGTGTGTTTAATAAATGTACTCTTACTTTTATAAAGCAAAGTACAGACTGGACAATCAATTATTGAGTATTATTTCTGCGCACCTGTAATGGTGATTACTAGCCCACACCACCTCCCTTGAGTAAGCCTTAGACTGCTCTGAAACGCTACCCTCTGAAAGTCAGGCGCTACACTAGGGTGTTTAGTTCCCAGCGAAGGACAAATGTGACTTCTTATTTGTGCAGGCCTCACAGATACTGCCTCGTTTTCCAACACCTGTGTTGCGCCCCTGCTCCTGACCAGCCTCCCCTATGTAGGACTCTACTTTGTCCTCAGATCTATGATTCCATTGTCCTCTCTCCTCCAAAGTATACATCCTCTTTAATGCCTGGGCTTCAATTGTTTCTTGCCAGTCTTACTCATCTACTGTCATTCCTCTCCACTTGTTTGTACTCCTGAACCTCTCTTATCAGTTTTCGAGTGTCTTTTCTGGTGTCTGATCCCTACTTATCCTCCTCTCTGAATTACACTGTTCTTCATCAAGGGCAGGGAAGACCCTTCAGACCTGTGCCTTTTGCATCTCTAGTGTTAAGTACATGTATCTCTAATTTGCTGTTGCTTCTTACATTCACTTGTCACTAATAGTGAAAAAACATTAGGTAAACAAAGGTATGACAAGACCATCTATATATGGGATGGGATGAATATTTAAATGGATTTGACAATTTCGTTTCAAAGTGATTTTACTCCTTTATTTGCACTTAAATGACAGTCCCTTGTGAAGGTATGTTTTTTTAATAAGTATAATAATAATAAGACAGAGTGTTGCTATGAGTAGTAAAATGCGCTTTCCAAAGAGGAAAGTAATAAGGGGATAGATAAAAAAGTTTTCAAGACCAATAAATGACAGATGAAAATAAGAACGAAATGAGGTGTGACTACTGTGTTTACGTGAAACAAAATGATTGCAAGATGCACGCACATTTTATACTGGGACAGGCGTGGGCATGAGAGGGAAATGCAATCACTATCTGAACTCTGTGTCCCATTCAATCAGAGCCACAACTATTAGGACTGACGAGTGAGTCAACGCTCAGTCACTAGTGGGTGCCAAGCAATCATACATTTAGCAACAAATGAGCTAAAGATAGCAGCCTTATCGCTGGATTCTTGCTAAATACACTCATGTTTGCTCAGATACCCGTACAAAAATAAGAAGTTGCTTAACTTGAGTCTGATTTGCTTGCATTTATCTCACTTACTGTAAATTCTGGGTAAAAAATAACTAGGCCTAGCGTGCCAGATTTTACACTGCAAGCAGCAAATGTGGAACAAAGATAGTCTGTGTCAAATTTACAACTGCCATGAAGTTGATGAGTGCATTTTGTACACTGAATAAAACTTGGAATGAAATAAACTGCTAACAGGTCGCATTTGTAAATCCAAGGGGCATAATATCAAGGACGGCGTTAAAATTATCGCCGCTTTAGCGGCAGTTTCAAGCGGCAATAATGGGCTTGAAAATCTGCCGTAGAGAATTCCAATAGAAACCCATGTTCTGGTATGAACATGGGCTTCTATTGGAATTCTCTGCGGCATATTATCGAGCCCATTATCGTGCTAAAGCGGCGATAATTTTAAAGCCGTTCTTGATAATATGCCCCCACGTTTTTATATTCACAAAATCAAATAAGTCTAACTTTTAGAATAAATTGGTCTAGATTTTAACTCATGTTCTCATTAGGTATCGATTTTACTTCTGCTTCTACTAATCCTAAATACAATTATTTTTGTAATATTTACTAAAATGATGCATCAATATTGGATTGAATAGACATAACAATCATGAAAATACTACAACAAAAATGAATGGTATTATTAATAATAGTAATAATACATACATACATACACACATACAAACATAGATAAGAAATTTGTATTGCCCTAACCTTCCATCAGTAAAATAAAGTGAATCAGGCCTCAAAGGTAAAAGAGAATAAGGGCCACCAGCGTTTAACTTGAACCAATGTTTTCTGGTGAGAGCCACAGTGCTTATTTTTGGGGACCGGCAAGTATTTCAAGCATCAGATGTTTACATAGCACAAGAGAGCGAAAAACGAACAAAATGGAAATAAGGAGGAAGAGAAAAATGGAAACCCTGTCATAAAGGGAGAAAACAGGAATGTACAAGAGTGAGATAAAGGGGCAGTGTTAGACCTTTCAGCCCTTTGCCAGTTCCCTCCTCATTTTATTATTTTTGTCCTTTCCCCCTTCTCATTTTTTCTGTCTACCAAACGTTTTGGGTGCTGATGTAGAGGTTCTGGGCGCCTCATCCTCACTACCTGAGGGAGAGGCGCAAGGTGCTCCACTGAGGAAACTAGATGAGGGAGGTTAGAGTTACAAAATGGTGGTTCCAACTGTCACCTCCACGCTTGGGCCATGACTGCCATGGGAGGTTCCGGAACCTTCTGGGTCCCTCTGGCTAGTCAGGCCCCAGGTGATAAATAGAGGTGACAGGCGGGCGGCCATTTTAGGACAGAAGGGCACTGCGGAAGGATCAGGAGTAAGGCGCCTGTGTGAGGAGGTGATTGTACTTGAAAGGGAACAGACAGGTCCAAGGGTCTGCACAGATTCCTAAACCTAGTGACATCACCCCTAACCTTGTGACCGGTCCCTGAATGCAGTCAGTGAGCTGGTGGAGCAGCGTTATAACGGGACTTTCACAAGTGGCCAGAACCCGGGAAGGGGGGCTAGGATTGCTGTCTGGGACCAACTCATCCCGCGTACCTCCCTGGCAGGAGAGGAAGAAGTAGACTGGCCTTGGCGATAACCCCCTTATCCCTAATTGAGGAGAAGATGACCGCAGCCCGTAGCTAAGAGGGCTGGGTCATACTGGGTCAACTATACCGGAGCCTTCCTGGCGGTTTCAAGTGCAGCGCAAGAACCCCCCCCCCCACCCCCCGTAATATTCCCGCGACGAGTCCCTACCTGAAACGGACCCCACCGTCACTCCGTGATCGGTGGGTGGCCGGTGGTCCTCTGAGGTGGACTCGCGGTGTCCCGAGAGCTGGAGAGGTGTGGGGCTGGGAGTCAGCGACGTCGCGAAACCTCTGAGGAGAGTCGCTCAGGAAGCAGGAAGGGGGCGTGTCCGGCCCAGAGGCCGCCGTCCTCCGATCATGTGGAAAGGGGCCGAAGCGCCGCCTTCGCTGACAGAAGTGAGGAAGACTGCGCACCGCACCGTTTCTAGAGGCGGTGAGCGTGGAACATTCAGGTCCCCGACTCGAGACCACAGCGGCTGGCTGTCAGGAAGCCGTAGCGGAGGGAGTCACGGATCCGAAAGGGAGAAGGGGTGGGGAACAGTGGGAATTCCCGGATTCTCGCCTCCCTGTGGGAGAGAACACCTTGTCAAAGAAGAGACCCGACTCTCACAGAGTGAGGGGAAGTTAGTTCCAGAACCAGCAGGACTCCTGGAGCAGAGGACAACGGGACGGTACCGTAAGCTGGGCCTTGGGAAGAAGGGGGGGGGGAGAGAGAGTTCAGTGAGGCACACAGCTGAGCTCAGTAAACGGCCTGATTATCCCCTTTCAGTCTCTCAGAAGCCAAGACCCCGAGTAGACAGACACAGATCTCTATGAGATTAAAGCCTATGTAAAGTTGTAATGAAATGTTCGTAATAGTTGTTAATCTCTAGTTGCCAGGATGGTGACAATGGCTACAAGGAAATGCATTAGTAATTGATGAGAAAGTAAGTTGCTTTTATATAACCTAGAGAGCACCCACTAAAGACCAGGAATAGAGTGTACCTCTCACTTATCCCTAACTGTAGTAGTTGCGAAATTGAGGTCAGCAATAAGGACCAGGAAGTACAGTTAAAGGAGCCCGTGTCAGAAGAACATTGCATAGGCTGTGTAACCAACTGATGTATTGAAAGATGTAATGTCCTGGAGAGTGCACAGAAGGGGAGTGGTTACCAAGCAGGGTTACAAGGGGGTTAGACGTCCTTCCAGAGTCCAGGTGCTATGCATAGCCCACAGGGAGTGTTAATGATGTGCCAAGTTTGAAGGAATATTCCATGTAAAATGTTGTCAAGTAATACTTGGAAATGCTAATCTGAAATGTAACCGTGTGTTAAGTTTTAAAAACGTTGGATGAAAAGTTTATCTTGAACTGTAAGGTCCGGTTTTGCCTCAAGAGATAGGGGAACGTTCAAGTGAAAACGAAATGAAATGTTTCAGGTTGTAATGTCAAATTGAAAATCCGTTTTTGATAAGAAAAGAAATGAGATAAAGTCTTTGAGTAATCTTTACACTTAATCGGTGTAGTGTCCTTGTTTTTGAGTGGTGCTGCGCTAGATTGCGAGCTGGGTAGGATGCAAGCATGGGAGGCCAAGTGGAGATGTAAGCCTGTTGACCTGAGCCAAGCTACCCCTAGGACCTAGGTCCAACAGGCAGGGAGCGTCTAATAGTGAATTAAGGAGGCATGAGGTGAATTTAAGACTACACAGCCTTGGAATTTGGCACACTAACTTTTAATTGCACCGGCAGTGAGCTTCTGAGCAGAGTTTTGAACCCTTGGACTCATTCTTTTAAAAATATAACACTGAGGGTTACATTTTTTAAAATGTATAAGCTACCACTTTTTTGCACTAAAATTTGCAGGGGTAGTGTTTTGGCCCAGTTATTCCTCCTTGTTATAAATTGTGTCTAATCTGTTGCTTAATGGTGCTGCAATATTTTCTGCAGCTAATACTTTTAAATAGTGCCTATTTTATTTTTATTTAAGTGTGGCTTTTTTCTGTGTTTTTCTTAGAAACGTTTGTGCTTTGGAGTACACTTTGTTATTTGTAGGCAGGCTGCAAATACTTTTAGTAATGAAACACTAAAAATGTTGCTGGATGATACATCAAGCTTATTTGATTTTAACTCAAAAGACAATCTGTACAGATAACGAATTTTAACCACCATGTTGACCTGGTAAAATAAACCTTTGGCCAGGCCCAATCCTTCCTTTCTAAAACATATATCAACTCTAGGGTAGACGTTGAACAGCCTGTAAGGCAGGTTGAAATGTATTTAAAAAGTAGAACATGTACACTTACATTTTACATCTCCTGGTAGTGAAAAACTCTTAAATTTATTTTTCTCTGCTGCAAGGCCTACATCTCACATAGGGTAACATTGAAGTTACCTTGTTACAATTAATAGGCTGTATCTTCCAATTGGGAGCAGTGGACAAGTCGAGTTTAGTGCCTAAAGAATTGAAATTGAATATCCTCTTCTTTGGTAAAGTTGGATTTTTAATCACAGTTCTGAAAATACCACTTTTAAAAGCTTGTAATTTTCTTGTTCTAACCATTTGTAGCTTGTAGTCTGCTCCTAAGTCACATGACTAGGCGTAACTGGCAGCTGGTTTTTGTGTATTGCTCCCAGACAGTGAGACAAAGGGAAGATAGGTGTTGACAAGATTGGCCACTCTGAGTTAATGATGGGGAGGAGCTGTCACCTACCACACTTGCACATCACAAAAGCTCTGCATGAGCACTCTCACAAAGGTTAGTCTATTGTAACCCCAGACAAGCAGGGGCCAAGACAGGGATGCAAGGGATGCCTGACATCTCAGTGAGGTGGAAACCGTTAGAAGCTTCCTCCACTTCAAGGTGGGTGCTAGGTATAAATATTGGACACTTAGACCCAACTCCTCAGTACACTTCTGGACCTGTAGAGACTCTGCGAAGAAGGACTGTTGTCTTGCTGAAAGGACTTCCACTCTGCTGGACTGCTGTTCTGAGGGACTGCTGCCTTGCTGTGCTGACCTACTGCCTTACTGCATGGGTGAGAAGGACTGGGCCTGCATCTGGTAAACCCAGGACCCCAGAGTGACTACAGGGTTTAGTTGGATAGCTTCCTGACTACAGCCTCAGGGACAGAGGGCTTAAAACCAACACTTGCACTCTACCATTTGTAAGTTCTACCATGACAAGTGGTGCCAACCCAGCCCTAGATCCTTAGAAATGGGCCTTAAGGTGGTCTGTCAGCCCATCTGTGGATCCAGCAGAGCCAATTCATCTCCTCTGCTGCACAGCACAACACTGAGAAGAACCGATGCATTGATTCTGCTGCGAGTATTCTCTCAGTGCAAGGACTCTGCGTCAACCTCGCAGCTCGCATTGGAACTGCCACTGTGTAACAGCTCACTAATGCAGGCCCCTGCATTCCAAATCTTTTGTCAGCAGCAGTCTTGACGATGATGCATCTCAGGTTCGCAACTCCTTGGAACCGACGCATCACCTCAGCTGCACACCGCATCCTCGGCATGGGATCTCACAACACTCTGCAACCAGGATTTAAGGTACTCTTGCTCCGCTGGCCTAACTAGGTCCCAGTGGCTGGCCCGTACTCCATCACATTTGACCTGAACTTGTGACTTTGTCCCGGTTCGTTATGATCAAATATCCACAGTTGGTGCGTTGTGCTTTTTGATGCTATTTTTTCCGAAATGTTTAAAAGTTACATATGTCTGGTTCCACTGATTGAATTTTAGCTGTTTTGGTCTTGATTTCTTTATTAAAATGCACTAGTTTTTCGAAATTGGTGTTGGACTTTTCTTCTGTTGTATTTTCACTTTCATACTGTTTGAAATGCTGCATAAATACGTACAATACCACCTATAAGTTAAGCCTGACTGTTCTGTGCCAAGCTACCAGAGGGCTGAGCACAGGTTAATTTGGGGGTTGCTTGCCCCTTACACTGACAAGGATTATGGTTGCTGCTTCAGTAGGGTTTCACCCCCCTCAACCGGTAACCGAATTTCTTACAAGGGGCAGGCCTTTAATCTTGAAGCTGGTGCAATTGATAATAACCCTGCTAACTCCGAAGTAATTTTCTGTTTTCTGAGTTGCTAGCAGGTCAGCCAATGGAGAACTGCCTATGTAGGCACATAGCGTACTGAAATTGCAAACACAGAATGGATTAAAATATTTGGATATGTGTAAGGAAGCAGACTTTTTGCTGGTTTCCCCCCACTATTTGCCCCCGTTTGGACTACTAGCTGCAGTTTTTTTGCATCTGAGAGTGCACTGAGCCCTGCTAACCAAACCTCAGTGCCAATGTTCTATCCGATCACTAGAGGTATGTTGAATTTGCTGTCCCCTATTGGCAAGTACTGACATGTATAAGTCCCTAGTATATGGCACTTAGGGCATGTAAGGCAGAGTGTTTACCCGGGACTGCAGCACTGTTAGTGCCACCCTGAGCGTGACAAAGGACAAAAAGGCTCCCAGCCTGCCACTGCAGAAGGGAAGGCCAGTGTTTAAACTGCTAGTTTGACTTTGTCATTTAATCTAATGGCAAAGCCTCCACTTCCCTTAATGATATATGTAAGTCTCCTCTAAGGAAGGACTATGAAGTCTTATCGCAGGGAGATATATATTGTTAAGTAAGAAATATCATTTTTCATGTCTTAACAGCAACACTTTGAAATTGTTGTTTTGATGGCGAAAAGTTAGTAGCCCCATTGGCTAATGCAGGGTTGCCGGCTGGCATCCCACCCTGGCTAACTGCTGAATGAGACTACCTAATTGGGTACTGTAAGGTATCAAATTTATTGTGGCATTAAATCCGATTTGATGCCCAAGTTGAGACTGATGTCACTATGAAAGTTAAGCAACTTTTAGATAGTTGCCACTCTGTGTTCCAGCTGGTCCATTGTTCTCATACATGGTCTGGAATACATATTGTTTTCGGCCCTCCTGGGGAGACATGTGAATGATTCCCAGCCTTAGGAACAAAGGTAGTTGCTGCATAGTGAGGTATGTCCTCCTTATTCAGGAAGGTCACTCAGGATGTAAGCCCAAAAGGCAAGCTTCAAAGGTGAAGCCTCCTTTGAAGGGCCGCTGGAGATAATACTCCAGAGCAGGCTGCCTTTTGTTCATGTAGACAAGTTGGAGACAGGGAAGAAAAATCCATTCCCAAACCGGTTTTCCTGTGAGCTTGTAACCCTTAGGCTGTCACACCTCTGGGGTGAGCTACCAAGCTCCTCACAGTCAAAAAACGGACCAGATATCTTGAGAGCTGCAAGAATATTGCACTCTGGGTTTTCCAAATGCCACACTTTACCGGAACCTTGTCAGCAAAGAGGAGAGGACCAGTTGGGTGATTGGCTAGTGACAGCGTTGTCCCCTCGGGGCACTTACCTTTGATAAAATGGTCACCTCTGGCACCCTGGACCTCAGTATACATTGCATTTGGAGAGAGGACAGAAGAAGGACTGCCCTGCGGCCTTTGAAGCTGCACAAATAGGGGCTGCACTGTCGGAAGAACTGCACATGCTGCACTCTAGGCTAGTAAAGTTTGGACTCTGCATGCAGCTCCTGACCCTGGGGAAAAGTTGATTCCTGGCTCCAGATCTAATAACTGACCCCAAGGATCAGGTGTCTGATCCCATGGAACCAGTTCTAGGGACACAAGAGCTGAAACTGGCCTAACCAGCAAGTTGGTAGCCATTGCAGGAGATTTACCGCTACCTGCTGCCAGGCATACAATCCTCAATAGCTAAAAGTCCACTGGACCCATAGATGCCCTCAAAGTCCAGATTGATTAAACAAGAGGGTCCCCAGCTCCCACCAAGGGATTTTGCCACAGCCCCAGTGCAAGGGGACTCGTAGCCTAGCATTGACTGGCCAACTAATCGAACACAAAGGTGTTTGACGGATCTCTATGGACAAAATTGCCTACATCACATGTGGTGAGACCAAGCACTCACCACAAAGACAACCCTGTTGACTGCACCTCAACCGGAGCACCCTTGAGCTTATTTTTGCCTGTAACCTCAGCATCAGGACCACTCCAGTTTAGTCTATGGTGGGCAAGAACACTTTGGTAAGTTGTATTCCACGGACGACAACTACCCCCCCACCCTAGCCGCCGATTTTATTACTACCCCTGATGCCTCTGTCCACCTTTTGGAGTGTTTTGAATTATCTGAGGTGGAAACAGCAATAAATAGCATTGCCCCAGGTAAGGCGGCTGGCCCAGATGGCCTTCCAGGAGATTTGCTCCTGTACGATCCCAAGACATGGGCACTCTTTATCCTTCTGACGTTAAATTTAATTGCGAGAGGTTCACCTGTGCCAGATTCCTGGAAGGGCGCCAAGGTTGTCCCCATCTTTAAAAAAGGGAACAGGGAGGACCCTGCCAACTACCGACCGATTAGTTTAATCGATGTAATACAGAAAGTGGTTGGCAGGGTCCTCCTAGCCAGGATGGGCCCCTGGATGGAAGACAATAGTATTCTGTCCCATTTTCAAGCAGGTTTCAGGCAAAAGGAGGGGACAATTGACCAGGTATTTCGATTCTTCATGATCTATTGGAAGATAGTAATCCTAGGGAAAGGCAGTTTGTACTTGGCCTTCATAGATCTGAAAACTGTTTTCGACCTGGCACCTCGGGGGAAACTCTGGCAGACCCTAAAACAACTAGGTATCTCCCCTTTGATTCTAGACATCATACAACGTCTACATATTGGTAATTATGCTAGAATCAGATGGGGCTGCCAGGGGCAACTTACGGAGAGGATCGTGGTGAACAGGGGGGTGCGCCAGGGGTGTGTGCTGGCACCCACCCTGTTTTCTTTATACATCAACGGGGTGGTGGATTTCCTGCGGCAGGAGCCGGTGGATGCCCCATCCCTGGCTGGGGAAAAGACACCGACCCTCCTGTTCGCCGACGACGCCCTTCTCATTTCAAAATCACCAGGGGGGCTTCAGAAACTTTTGAACAGGTTTGACACTTTCTGCAAAACACATGGATTGATAATAAATACCACCAAAACTAAGCTTATGAGTATCAATCCTTCCAAACGTTTTAAAAACAACATTACCCTAGATGCTATTCCATTGGGCATTGTGGAGGATTTTGACTATCTGGGGATCCGCATCTCGAAGGACATGAGATGGGGCCCCCACTTAGCCAAGATGCTTTTAAATCACAAGCGGGTATCGGGGGCAATTCTGAGAGAACAACGCCTATCCATATGCAGGCCTGTTGCCCCAGTGCTTGCTATCTATGACGGTAAAGCTCTCCCGTCTGCCCTCTATGGATCTGAGCTCTGGGGCTTTCAAAACGATTTGATTATCATGGACTCTAACAACAATAAAAATACACTCTATTTTTATAAAGTGTTGTTGTGTCGCTTTCTTCTTGTGTGACTTTCTTATTTCATTATTTGTTGATGTTAAATGCTTTATGGTAAGTTTCTTTGCCAAGCCTTGCTGCTCGAAGCCACGGTTACCCAGGGTTGAGTAAAGGTAATAGAAATGATCCTGACTGGACCCAAAGACAGTGCTTGTGAGTGTATCCCGAGATAAGGACCCACAGCCATATCATATAATACACCCAAATCCTCACAATGTGGAATTCTGACAGACAATGAATTATCAAGAGAAAGGAATAACACATTTCAATATTATAAAAATAGTGAGCATGTGCTAACCAGATTAAATGTACACCGTAGGGGAAACATTTACTTTTTAAATTTATAAGAAGGGTTGTAGGAAAGTAACATACTATTTGAGAAAGAGTTTGGTACATGTTGAATATTTGTCTCTTTTCTTTTGTTTGGAGGTACTCTAAAATGCCCACACAAACCCAAACACATCATACCACACAATAAGATAAGCACAACAGGGGCCACCTTCAGGATAATCTGATAGTAGAAAATGAACATACATAAATACAACAAATGCAGAGTAATAAAATTAAAATAGCAGAATTTTTTTTTCAAAGTTTAAAAAATTACCTAAAAGTTATAGGAAAAGTGGTATTATCATTTTTTATGAAAGTTTTTTATTGTGTTCTCCAATCTCAATTATGTTTTAGAGAATTCAACACCACTGTGATAAACTTGTAAAGGACTGTTTCATTGTTTGCAGTTTTATATTGCACAAGGTCACCAAAGATATATATGTGTTTTACAAGTACCAGTAATGCAACTCAAGGTCTTACAAAAAAAGTTGTATTAGCAAAAAGGGTGGGAGAGGGAAAGGTGTAGAATAGGTGTGTAGAAGGGCATACAAATCATGAAAATAGAACTGGCCAAGAGAGACACACTGGAGATGGTAGAAAGGAAGGTCGTGGAGAAGGGCAAGAGCATACGTTAGGAGATTGTGAGTAGAGGAAGGAACATTTCACAGAGGTGAGGAACACAAATTAGGGTAGAGTGTAGAAAGGTAGGGGTAGGTGAGTGGGGTAGTAGGAAGGGGGAATGTAGGAGCATTTGGTATAAACAGGATCAACTTTGAATAGTAGAATCTGAGGTTAACAGACAAACCCTATTTATTAAGAGGAAGTATGGGTCAGTAACAATCTAAATAGATAAGTCTTCAGCAGATGATGGAAGACCAGAAGAGTCGTTTTGGTACTAATTTCTGTAGGCAAGGAGTTCCAGAAAATGGATGCAGTTTCAGGGAAGGATTGCTGGAGACCATGTGAGGTTTATAGTAATGAACTTTGAAGAAAGAGGTTGTCTTTGTTTATTCATTTCCCGGTGCCTTCTGAGATTTTGAGTAAATTGGTCAGATAAAGTGGAGATATTGAGTGGAATGTTGTGAAGCATGGTGTCCTAGCATGAACTTGATTCTTGCCTTCAAGGGAAGCCCAGGCAGTTCAACATGTCATGGGAAGATGTGAATGAATTTTCCTTGAAGAGGACAACATTCTGAATGTGGCATTAAGAACAGCGTTGAAAGGCATAAGGGAGGATTGGAAAACTCCTGCCATGACCATATTTCCAAAGTGCAGGCAAGAACGAATTAAAGCGTGTACAGCGTTTTTTTATTTCTTTAGGTTGTAAGATTGGTTTTAACTTTTTCATCATCTACAGAAGAAAATGTTTGCTTTAGGAAATGTTACTTACATGACATTCAATGGTTAGTGAAGAGTCTAGTTTTATTTCAAAGGAAGAGACTGTCTGTGACAAGGTGTGGGTGGAGTCCAGTTGGTTTAATAGATCTATTCAATTTAAAATGTGATGCCTGCAGTTTTAAAATTTCACTATTGACATGTCTTGAAGAAATTGCGATTTTCAGCTGATTCCAATTTGATAGTCACACACACTCAGAAGGGGGAGAGGAGAAATTCAACTACTCCTGCCTCCCCTTGCACATAACTATAACACACATGGAGGAGTAGGGAAATCCAAGATTGGCACGTGCTTTGTGAAAAAATACTGCCCTCACTCACAAAATTGTGACATGCTTCATCATTGGGCTTGCTTCAATACACCCCTGCACAGACCAATGGCTGGGGCGGTGCAAAGGGAGGGGAAGTCAATACAAACATAAAATGTGGGATCACCGAAAGAAAAGTGCAGTGAAGGTTAAAACTAACTTGGAGGTGTCCCATTTCAACACTTTATTCCTGGGCCCCCTGGCTAGGTCTAACTACGTGAAGGATGGTGGTGATAGGAGAAGATAGAGAGTTCCTTCACCCCCTCCTTACTGTCAAATTGTTGACATGTTTCTGTTGTTTGATACATTCCCACAGTGTTGGGTCACACTGGCATTCCTTAGGACCCTTCGGATCCGAAAATGTGTAACCCTCTGTACCTGGATTAGGTATCCGTGGAAAGCGTTATTCCCAAGAAAAAGGGTTCCCTTATGTAACTCACACTCGATAATCCATTGGGGAAGACACAAGAAAAAGGGGGGGATATAATTATTCATAAAGATGCTTGTTTGGCCCCTTCAGAGTGTCCTTACTCCGGCCCTCAACATCCCCTATTGTACACTCCCATCTAACAAAGCGAACACGCATCACCCAGGTGCTCACTGTAACCAAATCGGTGTGGAATATAAACACTCCCTTCATAATCGGATCAGACATTCAAGGTGGATCATTTTCGCCTAATATCATTCGTAGGAGACTGTGTTTTCCTAGACCGAAGTCCAATGCACATTTGTTGCGCTCACTCATTCAGCGAAGTAAAAACACACTCACCGAGTTTCATCTACTACAATGCTAAAACTAGCGAGATTGTGGGAGTGACCCTCTGTAGTCAAACTCCAGGAGACAAAGAAAATATGAACATAATGGAGTTAAACAGTAGCATGATATTTAGGTTTTAGAGGCAGGGATTGGTAATTCAACTTATCTCTGTCATGAAATATATAACATATGAAACCCTTTCTGTTGTCAAACGCACCAAATAATGCCCGGATTCTGCTGAAACCATAATGTGTGTAACACTCTGTTTAAGTTGCAAATTAGATAGTCCCATTTTTAGCATTAGCAACTACTATTGTCAAGACTAGTGCTATAATATAAAAACATATGCCTCAATGTTAAAAAAACCTCTTTATATTTGCCAGGCTGAGTATTTGCATCTGATTTAGTCGTAGAAAACTGTCCACATTTTAAAAGTCAAGATTGCTGTACTGTGCTGTTCCTTGGTGAAAGGCAGGAGTTTCTGATTAAGTGATTAAGACATATTACATAAAATGCCCAGCTGTACTCAAAGTATTTTTGTGGGATTGACGTCTTTAATTTTTCTATAGTCCAGGATTTCCAAAATCAGTAACGACACAGTGCTAGAGAGCAAAAAGGGAGCGCAGTTCAGAATAATTGCTAGACAGATTATCAACCACAAACTTATTGTGGAACAAAAATATTATTGTCATAAATTGTAATATAGACTATATATACTTATAATGTAAAGCCAAAAATATCAACTACCAAAATAATAATGTCTAAAATATAACATGAAACTGTTAAGTGTATGTATTTAATAGTAATTAACCTAATGATATTTCAAATGGAAAATTAGCTTTTAAAAAAACAATATTTAAAAGTATACTATAAAATATATGAAAATTAATTTAATAGCTTTAAAGATATTCTAAACATACAAATATTGTAAAATGATTTAAAAAATTATATACAAACTCTAATATTAATTTGTACATTCCAATAACCTAATATGTTTGACCCAGATCTGTGGTTGAATGTGGTGTGCAGTTTGGGTTTGAACATCAGAGCTACCATGGGCAATTATAAGCCAAAAGGAGCAAACATTCTTCCTTTTAGAAGCTTCGAGCAAATCCTGCCAATTCTGCTGAACCCAACTCTTCTTACTGGCCTCCAACATCTTTTTATATACATTCCTTGCCTCGTGGATCTGCTGGGGCATAAGGATCCAATAGCAGTCAGTAGATGGGATTTAGCCTGTCTGCAGCCTTTAGAGATCCAGGGAGCAGATTCAGAGGTGGCTTTCTTATGGTTGCTGACAGCCACCTCTACCTCAAAGAGGAGACTTAAGGCAAGGTAAAAGTGTCCATGGTTAGTGGTGATGGGAATATTGTCTAAATCGACATCCTCATATGGAGAAAGAACTATATCATATAGGTTTTAAATAGAAGAAAGATGCAATGGGCAGCAGTTAATTGTTGGTCACTTGAGAGCCCTGCTAGAATTTCCAACGGTTACATCCCCAGGCAGACTGGTCTGATCCAAAATCTGTACAGCCCATCTTTAAGTGTTAAGTGGATAGGATTGTGATCACTCTCCGGTGTAACGGTGACACGAAACTCCACCAACCCTTTCCATAGGTCCAAAGATAACAATATAAAAACATACAAATGCATGATTTAAAAGTGGTGTATGCTATTTCTGTGCAAACCCATTCCTCTGAGTGTGCCATATCAGCTCGCCTTCCACTTTCTAAAGTGTTTTCTGGTACATGTAAAAGCAAATTGGGACCATTTTATCAAACCTGGTGATCATTGTGATTTGAAAATCTAAATGGTCCGTCATGCCTAACAATAAGGTTCCTGCATTTCATAATGTAAGCAATGGCTTAAGGTAAGAGCATGGAGAAACACAAGGAAACCCTGAGGGTCAGACGGGACCAAAGGTAGATATATTTTTAAAGCAAAAAAGGTTCCATACAATTGGGATAGATATAGTATCATATTTTTTACAAACAAAAACTGGAATTATCCATGTACTCAATTAGAAGGATAAATGCAATTTAATAGCAATAAAGAAGAAACACGAAATATGTAGGAGGATAAGTGAGCAAACCGTGAATAGGAAAAAAGGAAATCAGCCGATTTCCTTACCACAGGCAAGTGACTTAAAAAGTGACTTTACAGTGTGTGCAAAATTGAAAGTATAGAAAGTCACAATCAGTTTAACATCTCATACTCAAGTGTAGAATACATAATATAATTTAGAGTTTAGAGACGTAATCATCTACCTTGAAGGCATGCTTCCTCATTGGGCAAGGTCCTCATTCAAACCCTATGAATGATGGTTTGAATGGGCTTCTATTACTTTCAGAAGCAACTTGGAGATCTTTTGTAGAGGGTTCATTAGGGATGTATCTTCAGGTTGCCCTATGTGCTATAATTCGGCGGTAACTATGACCAGATAAAAAATTGGAAGGTGAATGTAGGCTCTGTCATTGGTTCCCTCTTCTTTTGGACTACATGGTTTTGGTTAGCTTTGCAAAGGGTCACCGGTTTTCATTCGGAAATATTTCTATCCTGTTTTGTATGTAGTCTGTCACTTAACTATATATAGTGTGATAGAAATACAATCATACAAAAGGTGAGCCCTAGGCCTTCTTTCTTCATCCCACACATGTAGCCATGCAGGGCAGATGTGAAAATGTTTGCAGTTCTGGAAGTACATCTCATTGTGGTGTCTAGAATAAAATTGGAAGATATAAACAGTACAGTAACAATGAACACATAATGCACATGTAATTTCAAATAAGACGCTGTATGCTTGTTACTGTGCACTGTGTGATGCCCATTGAAAACCATGCTCTGCAAAAGGCACAAATTGGCACTCCACATGGCAAAAGATCCAACAAGCCAATTCAATAACATGTTAAGAGCAGAAAAAATGGCCCTTAGTAAACTGAGGAACAATAACAAACTAGTCATCAAACCAGCAGACAAATGCAGGGCCTTTATATTAGAGATAGCAGTCATGTAGCACAATGAATGTCTGTGGTTATTTTCTAATGATTTGAGCGGCAGACACAGAGATACTAATCCATTGAATTACAAAAGAAAATGATACTAATTTCACCCATGTCTATTTTAAAGTGCTTCTCAATAGGAACAATATAGTAACAAGGTAGAACAAATATAAATATGTATAAACCCAAGCAGGTTAATCTGGGAAACTATCCATACAACATTATTTACCTGTAATACCACACCTGGGTGATGCTAAAATGCTAAAACACCTGCCTAAGGTGGACCTAAGGAATATGTAAATGCATCAGATCGTTGGCATTGTCAACTTGGTTTCAAATGGAAAAAATGCCTCTCCTCATTGAATTTGGCACCTTTTATCTACACAACTATTTTATTTTCTGCTTTGTCATACCGAGGCTTTTGATGAAATCTGAATTTGAAGACAAAGACACGTATTAGCAAACTGTATTCTGTAGTACATTCAGTAATAGTACAATAGTTCTACTCAGGTACTCCAAAATACTACTCACTAACATACGTACGTAGGCCTTGGCCTCCACCTCTCGTATCACTTATGCGAAAAGTTCCTCAAACACATACGCATACATTTTAGCAGTAAACGTAGGTGGGACAGGAGGAGTGCAAGGAAAATAGGGAATATTTATGACTGAATGGGAAGGGTTTAGGGAGGAGTAAGGAGGGTTTTGCAGAGGGCTAGGGATGGTTTAGGAAGGTGTATGCACCCAGCGACAATGAGCAAGGCATTCCAATTCACACACTGCCCTTCTGAAGTTACTACAACCAAAATGGACCAAACACTGTCATAAATGTACTCTGGCTCAGAACTGGAAAAAGTCTAGCACCACACATGGCCAACTACTGGTACTGAAATAGTCTCTTATAGAAAATAATAGTGACAGGGAATTAATATAACAGTCTGTGAAATAATGTTAATATGAATGTATTTATTTTGACTTTTTACAAATTATATTTATAAATTGAATTTAATGTTAAGGAATATAACTGAATTAGAAAATCATTTTCATTTACGATGAAATCTTTTCATACATTTTTGAATTAAAAAAGGAACGAACTTATGTTTCTAAAATAAATACATTAGTTTAAATTAATTCTACACATACATTTAAATGCATAATAAAATAAGGTAAACCCTTTCCTTCAGATGGCAATTTTTAAAAATACAGCTTTAAAAAATGTATTTCAATTTTGATATATTCAAATTCCTCACATAAATATTTCAAAATAGAGTTCATAGCGCTTTAGCATTTTTGTAATTTTTCCAGTTTCATAAAAAAAAATAATAATATTTGACAGAAAATGATTTCTCCATTGTTTTTTAAGTTTAACAAACTTTTTAAAGTTTCCTATACTTTTCCATAGGGAGATACGTGATATGTGAAAATTTACTAGTAGTAACGTTACACTTGTAAATTTGGCCCCACCCTCGGTTTCAGACGTGGAGAAATGTAAGCCTCCACTTTATAGTAAATTTACATTCAGAAACTCAGAAATTGTGAATGGCCAAAAGTAGTAAACTTAGTACAAATTGTAAAATTAAATTTATAATTGTAGATGTACTCATTTGTAAATTTACCTTTGTGCATAGGCCCCCACATTATTTTTACATTTTCACCTTACTGTCTCAGGTGAATCAATCATTTAAGAGCACCTTGCTACTTATGATGCCTTGGTTTCTGACTCTTTGGGAGGATTTTCAAATAAAATACAGATACAATTCTATTACTAATACTGATAAGTATTTTTCTTGAGTCTATTTTCCAATATCTCATGCAAAAGGCCAAGTAGGCAACCTACTAGGGTGTGTACTTGCTGAAAAACAGAGGAACCTAAATGTGAGGGCTGGGGTAACAAAGCTTTATCTAGTATTTACATATGTTATCATTTTCACTGAGTTATGCCATTTAAAATATTAATATTTTGAAGCGGTGCAAAGTTGCCAAGTTCCATTCGGTTGAATATGCAAAGGATGAGCAAAATCTTCCAGATTTCCTTTTACCTCCTATAAGTCTGGCTTTATAGATGAACAGTGTCAAATAAGAGAGAGGGGCTCTATTCCACAAAAAGGGTAGAGCGCCAAGAGACAATAGTCCGAAGAAGTATTCCCCTTTTTGGCAACTATGCAAATAGTCATACAAACTCATACAAATATTACACTCAATCGATCACCAGATCACCAGAACAAGACACCAAAACAAGTGTCTTGTTCTGGTGATCGATTGAGTGTAATATTTGTATGAGTTTGTATGACTATTTGCATAGTTGCCAAAAAGGGGAATACGTCTTCGGACTATCGGTTTATAGATGAACACCCACAGTGGAGCATATAAAGGGCACTTTGTTGTAACATGTTGGATGGAGCAGTTACAATATCAAACAACTTAGTATAATATTCACAGACATGTAGGTACATTTTATTTGAAATTTTTATTTCTAAGCAACTAAACCCAGTGTATTAGATCACTGAAAAGTATGACCAGCTTGTTATTTACCTTGTGAAGTCTTTTTAACATATCCACTTGCAGGTGTTCCAGATTATCGCGCAAGAAATGTGGAATTCTTGAGAGCACAAGCATCACTAAACCATTAGGCAGAAGCAAATTCGTCTATAATAAAGCTGGCAAAATATGCTCACACTTACCAAGTTTAACTAGACAATTGTTTCAGCTTTAGCTCCTATGCAGGAAAAGGAAGGAACTTTTTAAAATGGTGGTGCAGGGAAAAAAAACACTTTACTTGGTGATGCTGAATAAAACTGTAAATTTTAGTAAACTTCATGACATTGGTACAGGTTCAAGGGCATGAAAAAAATCATAAAAATCTCTGAGTAAGCTACAACAAACATAGGAAGCACCAAGAACGTTGTCTGTGAACTGCTGTAGGTTAAGCCCGATCCATTGAAGAGGATTGCAAGCATAGTGGAAATGAGAGAGGTAGAGGAGACTTCTGCTTAAGCGCCTTGAATCTCGTCCAAGTTCATGGGGGCAGATTTACTACTTCTGGCGCATCTCTGCCAATCAGCAGGGATGCGCCTGAAGAGTTGCGACACATCTGCCCACCCGTGCGCCACCACTGATGCACCGCATTTACAATGCACCGCACTGTGGTGCGTGCACGGATGAGCGGATGCATGTCGCATCCCCCCCGCGGAAAGGCGGCGCATTGCTGGAGTTGCGTTGCAAGGCTCGGGGTGCCCCTATCCCTAACATGCTGCATCAATCCTTACACCTGCTTCAAGCAGGCGCAGGGTTTTGACGCAGCATGGCCGTAAAAGTGACTGGGTGAAATCTTGTAGATTTCACTCAGCCACTTTTCGGAGGCGTTCCTGCGCCAGAACGCCCCTCGCCTGTGCAGGAACGCCCACATGTGGCACAGGGCTTTACAACGTGACGCATCTCCCTAGATGCATCACGTTGTAAATAGCCCGCAGCATGGCGCTGGCTTTGCGCTGCCGCTGCGTCACAAAAGTGACGCAACGGCGGCGCAAATCTGGCGTAAGGGGCTTGCAAATTTGCCCCATGGAATTTACGAGTGGTGCCTCAAAGAAATTTGATTTCCCCTTCACAACTGTATCCAATTTGGTAAGAAACGAAAAACAAATAGGAAAACGGGACACTATATTGCTACTTGGGGATAATGTACAACAGATGGAACAATGGCAGCGTTCATACAATAAAGGGAGTACCAGCAGAGATTGACAGTTCCTAGAATGGTGTAATGTTCCCAAGTCAATTGCCAGAACAGTTCATCCAGATAGAGATCAGCAATTCGATCCAGAGGAAAGTGCTACATGTTAGAGGTTAAGCTGCCACGTTCTTGTTACTTATCAAACGTCAACACTTCATTTTAGCATGACTCGACCTCTAGGAGGGAAGTGTGCAATATTAAACTACCAAAGTCCTGCGCCACACTGCCTCCTCTTTCAAGGTCCGCTGAAAAACACGGCCATCATCTCATTGATCAGGGGGAAACGTGCATGTGCTCAGATAAAACATTGTACTATAGGGTTAGACACTTCCCGTGACACTGACAGCCGACACTTCAACTATTGTTGTCGAGAAGCATGGCTGATTGACTCTCTAATGAGGAGGTAATGAAGCGTGATAATGATCACTGGCTGAACTAAAGCCGAACAAACCCTGCAATTTAAAAAGTAGACACTAACACATTAAATACATTAAATAGAAAATAGCATGCGGAAAGCAAATGGTTTCTTTTGAAATGCGACAGGAAGTCAGAATTAGCCTAGTTAGTTTCATAGAGAAGCACTTTCACAACAAGAAAACAAGTATTGCCATAGGCGACTGGTATTGCCTTTAAAGGGAAAGTACTGAGTTATTGGGGGTGAATGTTTTGAGTTTGTTAGACCTGGCACCATTGGCGTGAGTCTCCCTTCCTTTTTTCGCTGTGTCTCCTCTGTTTTTGCTGGTTATAGATGCTCTGGGCGCTGTGCCGCTGCCATTCAGTGCCACAGCGCGAATGCTCCCTTTGTAAAGATGACATATGAATTGGTACATCCATGATTGGCTTATTCAGTTTACCTGTTAGTCCCTAGTAGCGTGGCCGGTGTGTGCCCAGGGCTGGTAAACCGAATGCTGCTGGTGGGCCTGCAGCACTGGTTTGTGCCACCCACAGAAGCAGCTTGTAAAGTGTGTCTCAGACCTGCCACTGCAGTGTCTGCGTGCAGTCCAGAACTGCCATCTTGGCTGTGAAGTGCACCCGCTTCCCAGCCCCTAAACCTTCCCTTGGCATCATGTAAGCCCCCCTTATGATAGGGCGCATTGTATGTGTAAGGTAGGACATGCCCTGTTGTATGTAGCATGTCCTAGTAGTGAATTACACCCAATTTCGTTTTTCACTACTGTAAGGCTACCTGTTCTCCATAGGCCAGAATGGGAGGTCTGGGCTATTACATCCTATAGTCCTAACTGACCCACAGAACATGGTAGAAAAACGAATCTAGTGTGCCTGAGCTCAGAATATTAAAATACATCTTTTAGTGAAGGTTATTTTTATATTCTGTGTTTGAAACTACCACATTTAGAGTATAGGTACTTTCTTGCCTAAGCCTTCCAGTTGCTCTGCTATTATGTGTATTGGCTGTCTGGTTTTGGAGGGACAGGGCAGGCTGAGTCAGACCTGGGTTGAATAGAGCGACCTGCCTAGGTGTGAGGGGAGGGGTAGCTCCTGCACTTGAATAGGGCTGTGCCTGGCAAGGTGAAAGCTGGCTCCACCTCCCACTGTGCGTCTGAGGCAGACCCCCTCTTTCTGAAAGGAAGGATGCAGCCTGATCAACAAAGTGCTCCAGGGCTGGGCAAAACTGGTTCTGGCTGGGTTCAGAGGCTTGGGACCCCTAAGAACAAAGACTTTGGGGGTATAAATATTTGTGCACAAACCCCTACAATTTGTATTGCTCCTGGATAACAAGAAGAACCTCTGTCCGTGTGGCTACAAGAATCTGCAGGAGAAGGACTGTCCTTGTGCTTGTGTGCTGTTCCTGGGACTGGCCTGCAGCTGTTACTACTGGACTTCAAGAAGAGGAAAGGAACTTTGATTGGACTTTTATTTCTTTTGCTACAGCAACTACCCAAGGGCTAGGAGAGAGCTAGCCTCCTGCTGGAGTCTCAGGCACATCAGACTCCACCATCAGCCTCCTGTTTCCTCCCAGCGAGGATTACTATCTGCAGGTGAGGCTCCTGTGTGTTCCAGGACCTCTATTTCTACTGCTGAGAAGAGAGCGCTGAAAATCGTCGCTAACCTCCGTTAGCGAGCCGCTGCAGCTGGTGAGCGTGAGAAAAATCGCCGCTCCGCTGTCGCCGAGTGCTCGCGAACCCCGAAGATCGTCGCAGCACCTGTCGGCGGGCCTGAAAACGCCCGCTATCCAAAGATCGTCGCAGCACCTGTCTGCGGGCCTGAAAACGCCCGCTATCTGGAAATCATCGCAACAGGATCATCGCAGCACGGACACAGAGCGTTCGCCATTTTCCCCGCATCGCATCCGGATCGTCGCTTCCTCGCGGAGCGCCATCTTTTTCATCGCAGCAAGATCGCACACGCAACAGGCTCGGTGCATCATCCTCCCTTCGCGGCAAGGATTTTATCGCATCACCGGATCAGCGTGAAGAAGTTTGTCGCTTTGTCCTGCCCGCAACCCAGCGCATCATCCTCCCTTGCGGTAAGGATTCAACGCATCGCTGGTTAGCGTGAGGAAATTTCTCGCTACAACTCCTTAGCGACATTTTTGTTGCTTTGCTCCAGGAACCAGATACTTTGTGAGTAAAAGGGTCACAGAGACCCCTGCCTTGAACTAAACATCATTTTGTGCATCCTGAACTATTTTTCCTTGCAGCATTTCTAAAGTAATTATATTTTTATAGTATTGTGGATTTTTACTGTTATTGGTCTTGTGATTAAGTCTATAGAAAAATACCTATTTTTCATAACTACTTGAGTGGTGTCCATTTGTAGTGTTCCTCATTATATTACTGTGTATGGTCATAAATGCTTCACACACTGCCTCTGAGATAAGCCTAGCTGCTCGTGCTACGTTACCACGGGGTTGAGCAGGGGTTGTCAAAGGGTGTAGGCTGCTTACTCTGACTTAGGAAGAAGGGTCCCTACTTGGACAGTGGCCAGCCATTGCCAACTAGAGACCCCCATTTCTAACATTGGTGGTCAGCGGTGAGGATCTGGACTTGCATTTATGATTGCATACAGTAATTATAGTGTACACTACTAGTGAGTGCAGACCATAACATAACCACATACGTTGTTGAGATTTTTTGATTCTATTTTTGATCGTTATTGCCAGTTATTGCCACAATGGGCAAGCCCAGATCCAATGCCTCTGAGGATCTCTCCTGGGAAGAAGAGAAATTAGACACCTACAATGCCAAGCAGCTCAAATGTTTTTGCAAACGCTTCACGGTCCCTATCACAGGTCTCACTAAGAGGGAAGAGTATTACAAGGCGCTGAAGGCCTGGTTAGAAGCCAGGGATGCCCCTAGGAATGAGGAAGGGCCTGTGGAGGGGGGAGAGAATGCAGGAGAGCAGCTGGGAGAAATTGTAGATTTGGTAGGGGATAAAGCAGTTTCCAGCCCGGGCACTAGCGTGTCCTCAAGGGGTCTGTCTCCAGAAGAGATGGAGGACAGGGAGAGAGATAGGCGGCATAATATGGAGATGGCTAAGCTCAAATTGGATGGTCAGAGAGACCTAGAGAATAAGAAGTTAGAAGTTGAGATAATGAAGATGAAATTTGAACATGAGAGAATTTTGAGGGAGTTGGAGATTAAGGCCAAGGGTATTGAGATCTCCCCCTCTGGTGGCAGCATACCAGTAGTGCATACTGAGAGTAGAGTGTATATACCTAAAGAGGTTATTAAGGATTTTCATAAAAGTGAGGATATTGGGCAATGGTTTGCCGCTTACGAATTAGCCATGGTGTCCCACCGGGTCCCTGAGAAGGATTGGGGAGCGGGGTTGTGGGGACGGTTTGTGAGTGAGGGGAGGGATACCTTGTTGGACCTACCCCCAGAAAGTAGGATGATTTACGCCCACATGAAGGAAGCTTTGATTACCCGCTATGGTTTGACCCCTGAAATGTACAGGCAGAGATTTAGAACCTGCAAGAAGATAGAGGGTACCACATGGGTTGAATATGTGTCTTTTTTTGGCAGAGCAATGGAGCGCTGGGTAAAAGGCAGCAAAGTAGAAACTTTTGAGCAACTGTATGACTTGATTGCATGGGAGCATTTTTCTAGTAACTGTTTTCCTGAGCTACGCCAGCATCTGATAGATTGCAAGCTGACTAACCCTAGGAAGCTTGCTGAGGAGGCGGACCGCTGGGTGAGCACCCGGGTTCGCAAGGGTCCAGTGGGAGACTTCGCCAAAGGTGGGCAGGGTCCCCAGCAGAGAGGTGGGGGGGACAGGGGTAAACCAAGGGAGTTCCACCGAGGGCCCCAAGATAATTCCCAAGGGAACCAGGCAGTGGTATCCCAGCCTCCCCCAGATAAGAAGCCAGTGCCTCCAACAGGTAATCCTGTTCCAAGGAGGCCCCCTACTTGTTTTAAGTGTGGCCAGGTGGGCCACAGATACTTTGACCCCCAGTGTCCCCAAAGGGATACTCCTGCACCACCCCGTGCACCGCCCTGCCAGCTTGCTAGTGTAGCCCTGGGGGAGGAGGAGATGGGTGCCCAAGGTGGGTGGGACCCCGTAGAATTGACCCTTGTCTCACTAGGAGACTTTGAAATGGTTCCTAAGCCTGTACTGCCTGATAACACTAAAAACTACAGGCAGTGGGTAACCATCAATGGCCATAGAGTGGAAGCTCTGAGGGACACAGGAGCCAGTGTAACTGCTGTCAGCTCCCGGTTGGTGTCCAAAGAGCAGGTTGTGCCCCATGCATTCTACCCAGTAGTGTCTGCAGACAACACAGAGAGCCACTGTGAGGTGGCTCAGGTTCCCTTTGAGTGGGGGGGGTCTCAGGAACTCTTCAGGTGGCTGTGAGGCCCGCCATGCCTGTGGACTGTCTGTTGGACAATGATTTGGAGAACTCCCCGTGGGCTACGGTGGAGAAGAGAGCTCACTTGCAAATGTTGGGACTGCCTGAGTGGGCATGTGCTACCACTCGGTCCATGGCAGCCAAAGAGAGTATTGAGAAAGACCTGGAGCCTGAGAATATGGCCCAGGTCCCTGCCTTAGAGGGAGGGGGCAGGGGGCGCGGGAAACCGGCCCCCTTGGTTCCCACGGCCCAGGAGGGAGCAGACCCTGAGGGGGATGCCCTGGAGCCTACCGGGGAGCAGAGTACCGACCTGGGGGACCTGCCTGAGCTGACCCAGTGACAGCAGGAAGGGGGGCCCACCAGGGAGGAGTTTTGTGAACAGCAGAGAACTTGCCCCTCTCTTGAGGGTATGCGGCAACAGGCTGCAGCCCAGGCAGCAGGTGATGTGTCCGGTTCACATCTGATTTATTGGGAGAACAGTCTCCTGTAGAGCGAGCCTAAGGTTGCTGAACCGGGGTCCGCTCGTGTGCTGGTGGTACCCGAGTGCTTCAGAACCTTCCTACTGGGGTTGGCTCATGACATCCCATTGGCAGGACATCTGGGGCAGACTAAGACCTTTGAAAGGCTGGTCACCCACTTTTATTGGCCCCAGATGCGCAAGAGTTCAGATACGTATTGTAGGACCTGTGAGACTTGCCAGGCAAGTGGGAAGAGTGGGCGGAGGATCAAAGCCCCACTCCAACCCTTCCCAGTTGTTAGCACCCCATTTGAGCGAGTGGGCATCGACATTGTGGGGCCTCTGGACCCCAAGACAGCCATGGGCAACAGGTACATCCTGGTCTTGGTGGACCATGCCACCCGGTACCCTGAAGCCATCCCGCTCAGGACAGTGACGGCCCCCGTGGTGGGACGTGCACTGATGGGGATCTTCTCCCGTGTGGGGTTCCACAGAGAGGTGGTGAGCGACAGGGGGACCAACTGCATCTCCCAGTATATGAAGTCCCTGTGGAAGGAGTGTGGGGTGACTTACAAGTTCACCACTCCTTACCACCCCCAGGGTAACGGTCTGGTTGAGAGATTCAACCGGACCTTGAAGGGCATGATCATGGGCCTAGAAGAGCCCCTGAGGCGTAAGTGGGACGTCCTCTTGCCATGCCTGTTGTTTGCATACCGTGAAGTGCCACAGAAGTCCTTAGGGTTCAGTCCCTTTGAACTGCTCTATGGCCATCCGGTAAGAGGACGTCTGAGTTTGGTCAAGGAAGGCTGGGAGCAATCTCCCAGGAAACCTCCCCAGGATGTGTTTAGCTACATCCTGGCCTTCAGGAACCAAACTCGGCGTTTCAGAAAAATTGCTGAGGCAAATCTAGAAGCCAGCCAGGAGGAGATGAAACATTGGCACGACCAGAATGCCACTCTGGTCGAATTTCAACCTGGTCAGAAGGTTTGGGTACTGGCCCCAGTGGAGCCTTGTGCGCTCCAAGATAAGTGGACCGGTCCCTTTGAGGTGGTGGAGCGCAAAAGTCAAGTTACCTATTCGGTGGACTTTAAATCTCCCAGGAACCCCCTGCGGGTCCTGCATGTGAATCGCCTGAAGCCCCACTTTGAGAGGTCTGAAGTGGGCATGCTCCTTGCCACAGATGCAGGGATGGAGGAGGAAAGTGAGCCTCTTCCTGACCCCCTGTGTGCAGGAGAAAAGGATGGGTCAGTGGAGGGTGTGGTCCTCTCCACCACACTGACCCCTGAGCAACAGTTAGATTGCCGCCAGCTGTTGGGGCAATTCCCTGATTTATTTTCCCTGGTGCCTGGTGTCACTGACTGGTGCGTCCATGAGGTGGACACCGGGGACAGTCCTCCTGTCAAGCACAAGGCTTACCGAGTGACTGACCGGGTAAGGGCCTACATCAAGGAGGAGGTCTCCAAAATGTTTGCTCTAGGGGTGATTGAGTCCTCTAGCAGCCCCTGGTCCAGCCCCGTGGTCTTGGTACCAAAAGCTGCAGCGCCTAGTGACACTCCAGAACTTAGGTTCTGTGTGGACTATCGAGGTCTCAATTCGGTCACGAGGACCGACGCGCACCCCATCCCCAGAGCTGATGAGCTCATAGATCGGTTAGGGGCTGCCCGGTACCTCAGCACGTTTGATCTAACGTCTGGGTACTGGCAGATCGCCTTAACTGATGGGGCAAAGGAGAGGTCAGCATTCTCCACCCCAGATGGGCACTACCAGTTCCGTGTGATGCCCTTTGGAATGAAGAATGCCCCTGCCACCTTCCAGAGGTTGGTCAATCAGGTGTTGGCTGGGCTGGAGGATTTCAGTGCCGCCTACCTGGATGACATTGCAGTATTCAGTTCCTCGTGGGAGGACCACTTACACCACCTCTGGGAAGTGTTGATGGCGCTGTGCAGAGCAGGCCTCACAATCAAGGCCAGTAAGTGCCAGATTGGGCAGGGTTCGGTGGTGTACTTAGGACACCAGGTAGGGAGTGGCCAGGTGGCACCTCTACAGCCCAAGATTGAAACCATCCTGGCGTGGGAGCCCCCAAGGACCCAGACCCAGGTGAGGGCCTTCTTAGGACTCACGGGTTATTACAGGAGGGGTATGGCAGCATCGTTGCCCCCTTGACTGAGCTGACTTCCAAGAAGCAGCCCAAGATTGTGAACTGGACTGACACCTGTCAGAAAGCTTTTGATGCCCTCAAAACTGCCATGTGTACAGCGCCCGTGCTCCTGGCGCCCAACTTTGCTAAGGAATTTATTGTCCAGACAGACGCTTCAGAGCATGGGGTGGGGGCTGTTCTGTCACAGATGAATGAGGAGGGACTAGACCAACCCGTAGCCTTCATCAGTAGGAGGTTACTTCCACGGGAACAGAAGTGGAGTGCAATTGAGCGTGAGGCATTTGCTGTGGTCTGGGCACTGAAGAAGCTGAGACCATACCTTTTTGGGACTCACTTCCGGGTTCAGACAGACCACAGGCCCCTCAGATGGTTGATGCAGATGAGGGGTGAGAATCCCAAGTTGTTAAGGTGGTCCATTTCCCTACAGGGTATGGACTTTACGGTGGAACATCGCCCTGGTACAGAACACGCCAATGCTGATGGTCTGTCCAGATTTTTCCGCCTTAGTGAAGAGAACTTCCAAGGGGATGGGTAGTTCTCCCCACATTTCAGCTGGAGGGGACGCGTGTTAGACCTGGCACCATTGGCGTGAGTCTCCCTTCCTTTTTTCGCTGTGTCTCCTCTGTTTTTGCTGGTTATAGATGCTCTGGGCGCTGTGCCGCTGCCATTCAGTGCCACAGCGCGAATGCTCCCTTTGTAAAGATGACATATGAATTGGTATATCCATGATTGGCTTATTTAGTTTACCTGTTAGTCCCTAGTAGCGTGGCCGGTGTGTGCCCAGGGCTGGTAAACCGAATGCTGCTGGTGGGCCTGCAGCACTGGTTTGTGCCACCCACAGAAGCAGCTTGTAAAGTGTGTCTCAGACCTGCCACTGCAGTGTCTGCGTGCAGTCCAGAACTGCCATCTTGGCTGTGAAGTGCACCCGCTTCCCAGCCCCTAAACCTTCCCTTGGCATCATGTAAGCCCCCCTTATGATAGGGCGCATTGTATGTGTAAGGTAGGACATGCCCTGTTGTATGTAGCATGTCCTAGTAGTGAATTACACCCAATTTCGTTTTTCACTATTGTAAGGCTACCTGTTCTCCATAGGCCAGAATGGGAGGTCTGGGCTATTACATCCTATAGTCCTAACTGACCCACAGAACATGGTAGAAAAACGAATCTAGTGTGCCTGAGCTCAGAATATTAAAATACATCTTTTAGTGAAGGTTATTTTTATATTCTGTGTTTGAAACTACCACTTTTAGAGTATAGGTACTTTCTTGCCTAAGCCTTCCAGTTGCTCTGCTATTATGTGTATTGGCTGTCTGGTTTTGGAGGGACAGGGCAGGCTGAGTCAGACCTGGGTTGAATAGAGCGACCTGCCTAGGTGTAAGGGGAGGGGTAGCTCCTGCACTTGAATAGGGCTGTGCCTGGCAAGGTGAAAGCTGGCTCCACCTCCCACTGTGCGTCTGAGGCAGAACCCCTCTTTCTGAAAGGAAGGATGCAGCCTGATCAACAAAGTGCTCCAGGGCTGGGCAAAACTGGTTCTGGCTGGGTTCAGAGGCTTGGGATCCCTAAGAACAAAGACTTTGGGGGTATAAATATTTGTGCACAAACCCCTACAATTTGTATTGCTCCTGGATAACAAGAAGAACCTCTGTCCGTGTGGCTACAAGAATCTGCAGGAGAAGGACTGTCCTTGTGCTTGTGTGCTGTTCCTGGGACTGGCCTGCAGCTGTTACTACTGGACTTCAACAAGAGGAAAGGAACTTTGATTGGACTTTTATTTCTTTTGCTACAGCAACTACCCAAGGGCTAGGAGAGAGCTAGCCTCCTGCTGGAGTCTCAGGCACATCAGACTCCACCATCAGCCTCCTGTTTCCTCCCAGCGAGGATTACTATCTGCAGTTGAGGCTCCTGTGTGTTCCAGGACCTCTATTTCTACTGCTGAGAAGAGAGCGCTGAAAATCGTCGCTAACCTCCGTTAGCGAGCCGCTGCAGCTGGTGAGCGCGAGAAAAATCGCCGCTCCACTGTCGCCGAGTGCTCGCTAACCCCGAAGATCGTCGCAGCACCTGTCGGCGGGCCTGAAAACGCCCGCTATCCAAAGATCGTCGCAGCACCTGTCTGCAGGCCTGAAAACGCCCGCTATCTGGAAATCATCGCAACAGGATCATCGCAGCGCGGACGCAGAGCGTTCGCCATTTTCCCCGCATCGCATCCGGATCGTCGCTTCCTCGCGGAGCGCCATCTTTTTCATCGCAGCAAGATCGCACACGCAACAGGCTCGGTGCATCATCCTCCCTTCGCGGCAAGGATTTTATCGCATCACCGGCTCAGCGTGAAGAAGTTTGTCGCTTTGTCCTGCCCGCAACCCAGCGCATCATCCTCCCTTGCGGTAAGGTTTCAACGCATCGCTGGTTAGCGTGAGGAAATTTCTCGCTACAACTCCTTAGCGACATTTTTGTTGCTTTGCTCCAGGAACCAGATACTTTGTGAGTAAAAGGGTCGCAGAGACCCCTGCCTTGAACTAAACATCATTTTGTGCATCCTGAACTATTTTTCCTTGCAGCATTTCTAAAGTAATTATATTTTTATAGTATTGTGGATTTTTACTGTTATTGGTCTTGTGATTAAGTCTATATAAAAATACCTATTTTTCATAACTACTTGAGTGGTGTCCATTTGTAGTGTTCCTCATTATATTACTGTGTATGTTCATAAATGCTTCACACACTGCCTCTGAGATAAGCCTAGCTGCTCGTGCTACGTTACCACAGGGTTGAGCAGGGGTTGTCAAAGGGTGTAGGCTGCTTACTCTGACTTAGGAAGAAGGGTCCCTACTTGGACAGTGGCCAGCCATTGCCAACTAGAGACCCCCATTTCTAACAGAGTTGTTCTGCATTCCGTCCATCAATTGTGCGTCTTTTGCTTTCTCGCCTTAAGTGCACCAGGTATGCCCAGACGTGGGTCCTGGGCTCACTATGCCACTTGAATCAAGCTATCCTGGCTGTCCTAGGATGCTTATTTCCGGTCCAGGGAGGAACTATGATGCTTGTTTCCGGTCCAGGGAGGACCTGGTTTGGTAGTTCGGGCTGGACTGTTCCCATGAGGCGCAGGGTCAAGACTGATTTGCATTTGACCAGGTCTAAACTGGGGTGGCAAGGTGAGCAAAAGAATGATGGATTTAACCCAGATCTCTTGACTGGGGGTGAATGTTTTGAGTTGTTCTGCATTATGTCCATCAATTGTGTGTCTATTGACTTTATCCAGGTTAGTTTTATTCCATTCCACAAAAATGTTAAAAAAATTAAAATCTTAAAAAAATAAATTGTTGCCAGTTTATCATGCCGCATGCATCTGCATACACAGGAGGCCATCCGGGAATGATTATCTTCATGGAAGATGCCCACTGGTATCAGGCATAAACATGCACGATGGGCGTCCTTTTTGAAATTTGTTTTTTGCATGAAGAATGGCAAATTCAAATAGAAAGTATGCATGAGAGTGCAAAAGGAAATAAGTGACAGCCCGCTATCAGTATGCAGCTGCACGGCCGCTACACATGCAATAGTCAACCAAATTATTAAATAATATTTAGGAAACTAAGCGAAGAATGGAAAGAAACAGGGGGTGGGGGGATGATGAGTGGACAATGCAGAGAGTGGAGAACACCATATGCTCCCATGGGGTGCTGAAAGTCAGCAGAAAAAATATTTCCCAGATGCCAGTAGATAGAACTAATCCAACGAAAATGAAGGTTACAGAGAAATGGCATGAGATGGGGAGGAAACAAAACTAAGGAGGAAAGCTAAATAATCTGGGGCATTAGGCTGAGACTGGCATTAGGCTGAGATTGACAACAAAGTCATCCAATCATGAGCTAGAGGCTGAGCGAAAGCCGACTCTGTGTATTATTGTATGCTTAGACAACAGTTATTAAACACCATCAACTAAAGATGTCTGTGAGAGAGACCGAAAAAAAAAATGCAAGCTAAAAGTGCAACTTTTGGTTTGTTGGTTCAATAAAACATAGTAGTGCACAGTTTAAGTATGGAAGGGTAATGTAATAACTGCAACTTGTAAATACCCATCGTATGTGATGATTTAATACAGTGCTAATAAGGTGCCAGGAGATATTACAGCATAAATGTGCTCTTTCATCTTCATACTTTGGCAAGTTCTTTCTCCATGTTGCATCATCATTGCTGTGCCATCATTGAGGAGCATCTGATTTCTATGTGGATGGAGACTGTCTAGACTGGCATTATGGGCACTAAAACACACAGATTAAATCTGGCTGAAATTGCCAGTTGCTTTATTATTGTACTGTAGACAAACGATAATTAACAACAATCAAATTAAGAAGTCTGTGAGAGACACCAAAATGAAAATAGAGGGCTAAAATTGCAACTTTTGCTTTTCTTGTTTGAAAAAACATGTTAAAGCTCTGCTTAAGAGTATGAAAAACTATTGCAATAATTGCAACCTGTAAATAACCTATCGTATACGAGGATTTAATACAGTTCTACTCATGTACTAGGAGATAATATGGCATTAATTTGCTCTTTTCATCCTTATACTTTGGCAAGCACTTTCTTCGTGTTACATCAACATTGCTGTGCCATCAGAGATGAGCATGGCAATATCTGATTTACATCTGGCTGGACGTTGTCTTGAGTGGAATTATGGGCACTAAAACACACAGTCTAAATCTGGCAGAAATTGCCAGTGACTGAGACTTTTGTGTTTTCTTAGTGCACCATGTATGCTCATAGTGTGCCAGGTATGCTCAGATGAGGAATTTCTATGTCATCAGTGATGTCATCAGTGATGTCACTGACCATGTCATGAATGATGCAATATGTGACATCATCAGCAGTGCATTGCGGGCGCGTGAGTTATAGTTAGCAGAACTAACTATAACGGAGGAATTTCTATGGTTTTGTACGAGTGAAATGGGCAGCTAACTATAACACCCCTGAAACCTATGTTTTTTTCTGTGAATTTCTAAGGTTTTTTAAATGCTAATTTCTAACTATAACGTCTTTGAAACCTGTTTTTTTTCAGTGAATTTCAAAGGTTTTTTAAATGCTAACTTTTAAGTGTGATAGTAGTTATATCTATTTTTTGTACTGATTTTCTACAGTTTTATAACTGTTTATTTATAAATATGTTATTCATTAAATAACATTATATATTTTTCTGAAAATTGCAAAAAAACATTTTTTAATTAAAACTGAAATATTGATTAATTTTCTTGTTTTCATTTTTTATTTTAATATATTTATATAATTTTCTTTAAAAAAAAATCCAATTTTTTTCGCAGTCGCGCACTCAAAGTGTACACATCACGGTGGGTGTGCGCATTCTAGCCGCCATTTTAGAAAAGTCATGAAGGATCCGTGTATGGTGTGCGACGGCTGCGTGTTTTTCAGTTACATCATATACATTTAATATCACGTGATATGCACGATTGGTATGCGACCAGTCTGCGACTCCTGCTCCCGCGCATGCGTGACACATGTGCATTACGGTACGAGATGTTTGCACGCTTGCGGGTCCCGCGTATCATCATATACGTGCTGGGGTGCGCGACTCCCGCAAAAAAAATGTATGTTCCAAAATGATATGTATGTGTCTTTAATATACATATTAAGGCAAGAGATTATGTAAGATATTCATCAAAATAATATATTTGTACTTATAAGAAACTTATATTATTTTTAAATATATTTTCGCGAAGTCGGGTGCGTGCGTCGTGAGTGCAGAAAACCAGGTCAGCAGAGCTGCTGTAGAGCCAGAGAACCAGGTCAGCAGAGCTGCTATAGAGCCTAAGAACTAGGTCAGCAGAGCTGCTCTAGAGTCAGAGAACCAGGTCAGCAGAGCTGCTGTAGAGCCAGATAAACCAGGTCAGCAGAGCTGCTTTAGAGGGAGAGAACCAGGCCAGCAGAGCTGCTTTAGAGCCAGAGAACCAGGTTAGCAGAGCTGCTTTAGAGCCAGAGAACCAGGTCAGCAGAGCTACTCTAGAGCCAGAGAACCAAATCAGTAGAGCTGCTTTAGAGCCATAGAACCAGGTCAGCAGAGCTGCTTTAGAGCCAGAGAACCAGGTCAGTAGAGCTGGTCTAGAGCCTAAGAACCAGGTCAACAGAGCTGCTCTAGAGCCAGAGAACCAGGTCAGCAGAGCTGCTGCAGAGCCAGAGAAACCAGGTCAGCAGAGCTGCTTTAGAGGGAGAGAACTAGGTCAGCAGAGCTTCTATAGAGCCAGTGAACCATGTCAGCAGAACTGCTTCAGAGCCATAGAACTGGGTCAACGGAGCTGCTTTAGAGCCAGAGAACTAGATCAGCAGAGCTGCTCTGTAGCATAAGAACTAGGTCAGCAGAGCTGCTCTGGAGCCAGAGAACCAGGTCAGCAGACCTGCTGTAGAGCCAGAGAAACCAGGTCAGCAGAGCTGCTTTAGAGAGAGAGAACCAGGCCAGCAGAGCTGCTTTAGAGCCAGAGAACCAGGTCAGCAGAGCTGCTCTAGCTGACACTGACTGACTGACACTGACTGACTGACACTGACTGATTGACACTGACTGACACTGATTGACACTGACTGACACTGACTGACTGACACTGATTGACTGACACTGACTGACTGACACTGATTGACTGACACTGACTGACACTGATTGACTGACACTGACAGACTGACTGGCACTGACTGACTACTCTCTACTACTCTACTACTGACTCTCTACTACTCTACTACTCTCTCTCTACTACTCACTCTCAACTACTCACTCTTTACTACTCTACTACTCACTCTCTACTACTCACTCGCTACTACTCTCTACTACTCACTCTCAACTACTCACTCTCTACTACTCACGCTCTACTACTCTCTACTACTCACTCTCTACTAGTCTCTACTATTCACTCTCTACTACTCACTCTCTACTACTCACTCTACTACTTTCTACTAAACTCTACCACTCACTCTCTACTACTCTACTACTCACTCTCTACTACTCTCTACTACTCACTTGCTACTACTCTCTACTACTCACTCTCTACTACACTCTCTACTACTTTCTCTCTACTACTCACTCTCTACTATTCACTCTCTACTACTCACTCTCTACTACTCACTCTCTACTACTCACTCTCCATTACTCACTCTCTACTACTCGCTCTCTACTACTCTCTACTACTCACTCTCTACTACTCACTCTCTACTACTCTCTACTACTCTCTCTGCTACTCACTCTCTACTACTCACTCTCTACTACTCTACTACTCTCTACTACTCGCTCTACTACTCACTCTCTACTATTCTCTATTACTCACTCTACTACTCTCTCCTACTCTCTACCACTCACTCTCTACTACTCTACTACTCACTCTCTACTACTCTCTCTCTACTACTCACTCTCTACTACTCACTCTACTACTCTATACTACTCACTCTGTACTACTCTCTACAATTCACTCTGTACTACTCACTCTCTACTACTCACTCTCTACTACTCTCTACTGCTCACTCTCTACTACTGATTCTCTACTACTCGCTCTCAACTACTCTCTACTACTCACTCTACTACTCTACTACTCTCTCTACTTCTCACTCTCTACTACTCTCTCTACTTCTCACTCTCTACTACTCACTCTCTACTACACACTCTACTACTTGCTCTCTGCTACTCGCTCTCTACTACTCTCTAGTACTCACTCTAATACTCACTCTCTACTACTCTCTACTACTCACTCTCTACTACTCCACTACTCTCTACTACTCACTCTCTACTACTCACGCTCTACTACTCTACTACTCACTCTGTACTACTCTCTACTGCTCTCTCTCTACTACTCACTCTCTACTACTCACTCTCTACTACTCTCTCTACCACTCTCTACTACTCACTCTCTACTACTCTCTACTACTCACTCTGCTACTCACTCTCTACTACTCTACTACTCACTCTCTACTACTCACTCTCTACTACTCTCAACCACTCACTCTCTAATACTCACTCTCTACTACTCACTCTCTACTACTCACTCTCCACTACTCACTCTCTACTACTCGCTCTCTACTACTCTCTACTACTCACTCTCTACTACTCACTCTCTACTACTCTCTATTACTCTCTCTGCTACTCACTCTCTACTACTCACTCTCTACTACTCTACTACTCTCTACTACTCGCTCTACTACTCACTCTCTACTATTCTCTATTACTCACTCTACTGCTCTCTCCTACTCTCTACCACTCACTCTCTACTACTCACTCTCTACTACTCTCTCTCTACTACTCACTCTCTACTACTCACTCTACTACTCTATACTACTCACTCTGTACTACTCTCTACTACTCACTCTGTACTACTCACTCTCTACTACTCACTCTCTACTACTCTCTACTGCTCACTCTCCACTACTGATTCTCTACTACTCGCTCTCAACTACTCTCTACTGCTCACTGTACTACTCTACTACTCTCTCTACTTCTCACTCTCTACTACTCTCTCTACTTCTCACTCTCTACTGCTCACTCTCTACTACACACTCTCTACTACTTGCTCTCTGCTACTCGCTCTCTACTACTCTCTAGTACTCACTCTAATACTCACTCTCTACTACTCTCTACTACTCACTCTCTACTACTCCACTACTCTCTACTACTCACTCTCTACTACTCACGCTGTACTACTCTACTACTCACTCTCTACTACTCTCTACTACTCTCTCTCTACTATTCACTCTCTACTACTCACTCTCTACTACTCTCTCTACCACTCTCTACTACTCACTCTCTACTACTCTCTACTACTCACTCTGCTACTCACTCTCTACTACTCACTCTCTACTACTCACTCTCTACTACTCTCTACTACTCACTCTCTACTACTCTCTACTACTTTCTACTACTCACTCTACTACTCACTCTCTACTACTCTCAACTACTCACTCTCTAATACTCACTCTCTACTACTCACTCTCTACTACTCACTCTACTACTCTCTACTACTCAGTCTCTGATACTTTCTCTACTACTCTCTACTACTCTCTACTACTCACTCTCTACTCTCTATTACTCGCTCTCTACTCTCTACCTCTCTACATCTCTCTCTACTACTCTCTACCTCTCTACCTCTACCTCTCTACCTCTACACCTCTACCTATACACCTCTACCTCTCTGTACATGCACACATATGCACATATATATATGCATATATATGCATATGCATTTATATATATGTCTGTGTATATATATATATATATATACATATATAAACATATAAATATAATCTGCATATCTATATAAATATAAATTCATGCAAACATATACATATACATATATGCATACATATGCATGGTATGTATATGAAAGTTTGAAAACTCTATTACAAGCAAAGCTAAAAAGCCACCTAATTACAAACAGAATTACTTTAACTTAAACGAGGGCGAGACCTATTGCATTTTCAATGCTTGTTTACTTTGATTCCATCAAGAAGGCATTCAGATGTGTCACACATTTTCCATAAATTCTGAATGGTAGCACTCTAGTTGCTCATTAGATCACTGTAGTAAAGCTACTGCTCACCAGGGAAGTCTGCTGCTGGTATTGAAAGTGCATTTTTCAGTCTGCATTGCAGAATTTTTTAATGAAATAGAAGAGGATTTGAGAAGTCACTCAAAATGTGCCCTAATTTTTCTTTTTTCCTCACTAATCATAATTTCTATGGCAAAATGAACCTCCTCGTGTGTTCCTTTTAAATTAAACTACTCACTCTCTACTACTCGCTCACTACTACTTTCTACTACTCACTCTCTACTACTCACTTTCTACTACTCTCTAGTACTCTACTACTCTCTACTACTCACTCTCTACCGCTCACTCTCTACTACTCTCTACTACTTTCTACCACTCACTCTCTACTACTCTACTGCTCACTCTCTACTACTCTCTCTCTACTACTCCCTCTCTACTACTCACTCTACTACTCTCTACTACTCATTCTCTACTACTCACTCTCTACTACTCTACTACTCTCTACTACTCTCTACTACTCACTCTCTACTACTCACTATCAACTACTCACTCTACTACTCTCTCTACTACTCACTCTCTACTACTCTCCACTACTCACTGTACTACTCTCTACCACTCACTCTCTACTACTCTCTCTCTCTACTACTCACTCTCTACTACTCACTCTACTACTCTCTACTAATCTCTCTGCTACTCACTCTCTACTACTCATCCTCCTACTCACTCTCTACTACTCATTCTCTACTACTCTACTACTCTCTACTACTCTTTCTACTACTCACTCTCTACTACTCTCTACTACTCTCTCTCTACTACACACTCTCTACTACTTGCTCTCTACTACTCACTCTACTACTCACTCTAATACTCACTCTCTACTACTCCCTACTACTCACTCTAATACTCACTCTCTATTACTCTCTACTACTCACTCTCTACTACTCCACTACTCTCTACTAATCACTCTCTACTACTCACTCTGTACTACTCTCTACTACTCACTCTCTACTACTCTCTACTACTCACTCTCTACTACTCTCTCTCTACTGCTCACTCTCTACTACTCACTCTCCACTACTCACTCTCTACTACTCTCTCTCTACTACTCTCTGCTACTCTATACTACTCACTCTCTACTACTCTCTATTACTCACTCTCTACCACTCTCCCTACTACTCACTACTACTCACTCTACTACTCATTCTCTACTACAAATTCTCTACTACTCTCTCTCTGCTACTCAGTCTCCACTACTCACTCTCTACTACTCTCTACTACTCACTCTCTAATACTCACTCTCTACTACTCTCTACTACTCACTCTCTACTACTCTCTACTACTCCCTCTACTACTCACTCTCTATTTCTCTCTACTACTCTCTACTTCTCACTCTCTACTACTCACTCTCTACTACTCACTCTACTACTCTCTCCTACTCACTCTCTGCTACTCTCTCTACTACTCTCTACTACTCTCTCTCTACTCTCTACTCTCTATTACTCATCCTCTACTCTCTACCTTTCTCTACCTCTCTCTCTACTACTCTCTACCTCTCTACCTCTCTACCTCTACGTCTCTACCTCTACACCTCTACCTCTCTACCTCTCTCTACCTCTCTCTACACGCACACATATGCACATATATGCATATGCATTTATATATATGTATGTGTATATATATATACATACATATATAAACATATATATAATCTGCATATCTATATAAATACAAGCATACATATACATATATGCATGTTATGTACATGAAATTTTGAAAAACACTAATAAAAGCAAAGCTAAAAAGCCACCTAATTACAAACAGAATTGCTTTAACTTAAACGAGGGCGAGACCTATTGCACTTTCAATGCTTGTTTACTTTGGTTCCATTAAAAAGGCATTCAGATGTGACACATTTGCCATAAATTCTGAATGGTAGCACTCTAGTTCCTCATTAGATCACTGTAGCAAAGCTACTGCTCACCAGGGAAGTCTGCTGCTGGTATTCAAAGTGCATGTTTCAGTCTGCATGTCAGAACTTTTTAATGAAATAGAAGAGGATTTGAGAAGTCAAAATGTGCCCTAAGTTTTCTTTCTGCAGCACTAATCATAATTTCTATGGCAAAATGAACCTCCTCATTTTGTTCCTTTGCAAATTAAATGTTTTAAATGTTACCACTTTATTCCAATCAAGATGGCTTCAGGTGTGCCATACCTTTGTCATAAGTAAGACTGTTAGCGCTCTAGTTGTTCTTTAAAACACTCTGGGATTTCTGTCATTGGGCTATACTTGGGCTACATCTCGGTGATATTTGTGCTACATTTGGGCTCTTTTGTCTCTGGAGGCCATCTTGGGAGACTTGTTATGAAGTTTCCTAATTTCCTCATTTACTGCAGTCTCCTCAGTAGGCATACTGTCAGTTTTTTACTTTGATTCAATGAAGAAGGCATTCAGATGTGTCACACATTGCCATAAATTCAGAATGTTAGCACTCTAGTTGCTCTTTAGATCACTGTAGTAAAGCTACTGCTCACCAGGGAAGTCTGCTGCTGGTATTGAAAGTGCATGTTTCAGTCTGCATGTCAGAATTCTTTAATGAAATAGAAGAGGATTTGAGAAGTCACTCAAAATGTGCCCTAATTTTCCTTTCTGCAGCACTAATCATACATTCTATGGCAAAATGAACCCTCTCATTTTGTTCCTTTTTAAATTAAATGTTTTAAATGTTACCACTTTATTCCAATCAAGATGGCTTCAGGTGTGCCATACCTTTGTCATAAGTAAGACAGTTAGCGCTCTAGCTGTTCTTTGGAACACTCTGGGAAGCTGCAGTAGAACACAAAGGAATCAACTGACAGTCTCTGCCCTTGTTGGATGTACATGTTTTACTGAGAATGTCAGACTTCATTCTCACATGACTGAGAAAGATATTGTGAATTTACAGAAAATATGCTCTCAGTTTAGCTTATAGATCACCTTCCAAACCTCTGTGGGAAAAGCATGTGAAAATAGTTTTCTCTCAAAGATGATTCATGATATCCCAGCAGAAGGTTTTTTCACATGGTAAAATCACCTTAGAACATACCACAATTCCTAAAATGAGTATGGTACCATCAACAAATGATTTATAATGTAACTAAAGTCTTAAAACCTTCTATTAACTGCAATGCTTTTTAATGAGGTGCTATCATGTATATTGGTCCCAAGATGGCTGCCAACACTTCTTGGATGAAGTGCTGACAGCCAATCAGATCTCACAATGAGATGTGTGGTTAGGCTCCGCCCAGATATGTATATGATTTTACTTTTGATTTTCTCAGGAACTACGGAACGGATTTACACCATATATGCAAAAGGCACATGCCTGACCTGAGGACTACCTCTTTGCCAAATTTCAAGTAATTCTGTTCAGCCGTTCGGGCTGTACCTTCGACTAAAGGTCCTATGGGAAAATGCATGGGGAAAACGCGTTTTGGGACCCCCTTTTTTCTCAGCCCCCGCATGACGAATCACCCCGAGACTTTCAGGGTAGGAGCTGAGCGGAGCGCCCCATTAGTTTTGAAAATTTCACGAACATAAGTCAACCGGCGCCAAAGTTATTCAAAATAGAATTTTCAGATTTCCTGTGGGAACTCGGTCCTAACTATAACTATCTACTGGCGACCGCCAGTAGATAATATATACATATATATATATATATATATATATATATATATATATATATATATATATATATATATATATTCACTGAAAAAACCATAGGTTTCACACATGTTATAGTTAGCTGGACATTTCACTCGTAAAAAAACATTGAAATTCCCCCGTTATAGTTAGTTCAGCTGACTATAACTCGCGCGCCCGCAATCCACTGCTGATGACGTCACATATTACATCACTCATGACATGGTCAGTGACGTCTTGTGATGTTCTGGGGACCACCACCCCTCAGGGCCGGCTCCTGCAGTTTCCCGGGTTGCCCATCCTCGGGACACTGTAGTTTGCTATGGCACTGTAGTTTGCTATCGCAGCTCCCACCCTGTCATAGCAAATTGCTTTGCTGTTTGGAAGAGAGAGAAGGAAACCTGCTCTCTCTTCCAAATAGCAAAGCAAATTGCTTTTCCACAGGGGGAGCTGCATTTTAGCAGCTCCCGTTTGGAAAAGCAATGCCGGCTCCCGCAGGAGGCGGGGAGCCGGCCGGACCGTTGGGAGATTGGGGTCCCCCCCACGGTCCCCAACAGAGAGGGCCAGCCCCAGGGGATGGGGTCCCCAGGGCTAGAAGTGGCCATGCCCCATCCCCAAAATATATAAAAATAAAAAAAAGGCTGGCCCCGGGGGATGGGGTCCCCGGGGCCAAGAATGGCCTAAGGAGGGGGGCAAGGCAGCCCCCCTCCAATATGAAAAATATTTTTAAAAAGGGCCATGTCCCAGGGATGGGGTCCCCGGGGCCGATTATGGCCTCAGGAGGGGGGCCACACGGCCCCCTTCCCGAATTTTCCATTTAAAAAATAAATTAGAGGGCAGGCACTGGGGGATGGAGTCCCCAGAGCCAAAAAAAAAAAGAAAAGACCTGCATCCTGCCGGAGGCCATGCCCTCTTATTGCAGCACTCTGCAAATGCGACCCCTAGCGCATTTGCAGATGGGGAACGAATTCCATTAGAATACTGGGGCACACAAGCCCACCAGGAACCTCCAATATGCGCCAGGGGGCTGCGTTGCAGAGAAGTGTTCTGAGGCCACGCCCCTTTTAAACCTCTCTGCAACGCAGCTCTGTGGCGCTTAATGGAGGTAGCTGGTGGGGTAGTTGCATCCCAGGGACCCTCAGTATTCAAGAGGAGTTTATCCCCCAACTTAAAACGCGCCACTGGGCGCCTTTGCACAGTGGTGAAGGGAGGGGGTGGGGCCTGAGGTGACATGTGTGCAAACACGCCCTGTGGCGCGTTTTAAGTTGAGGAATTAATACCTCTTCAATCCTGAGCATCCCTGGGGGCCAACTAGCCCACCAGGTACCTCCAGTAAGTGCCACAGAGCTGCGTTGCAGGGTGTTGTAAAAAGGGGCGTGGCCTCTGAACATCTGTCTGCAACGCAGCTCTCTGGCACACACTGGAGGTACCTGGTGGGCTAGGTGGCCCCTAGTGACCCTCGGAATTGTGGAGGAATCAATTTTCCAACTTAAAACGCGCCACAGGGTGTGTTTGCAGACATGTCACCTCAGGCCCCGCCCCCTTCCTTCACCATTGTGCAAACTCGCCCTGTGGTGCGTTTTATGTTGAGGAATTAATTCCTCTTCAATTTTGAGGGTCCCTGGGGGCCAACTAGTCCACCAGGGAGCTGCATTTCAGAGAGGTGTTGAGAGGCCACGTCCCTTTTTAGACCTCTCTGCAACACAGCTCTGTGGTGCTTACTGGAGGTAGCCGGTGGGCTAGTTGGCCCCCAGGGACCCTCAGGATTGAAGGGGACTAAATCTCCCAACTTAAAATGGACACAGGGTGCGTTTACACAGTGGTGAAGGGAGGGGATGGTGTAGGAAAGTGGCTCTATATATACTGGACCAAAAAAAATCAGGCGAACTACGAATTCCGATTTACTCACCTGTTATCAGGAGAGACCTCAGTGCTGCATCTTTGAGCCCAGTACTAATCCTGAAAAGTAATTCTAACCATACTTACCAGTAACTTGAATTTCTTTCCATAGGCTAACATTGATTGGTTTAATTTGGAAATTCTTCTAAGTGTGGAGTTTTGGAACTTACAAATATTCCTCTAAAATCAGCCGAACTACGAATTCCAATTTACTCACCTGTTATCAGGAGAGACCTCAAAGCTGCATATTTGAGCCCAGTACTGATCCTGAAAAGTAATTCTTACCGTACTTACCAGTGACTTGAACTTCCTTCCATAGGATATCATTGCCTGCTTTTTGCTGAAAAAGTTTCTTAGTGTCGATTTTTGAAGCTTAGACATATTCCTCTAAAATCAGCTGAACTGCGAATTCCAATTTACTCACCTGTTATCAGGAGAGACCTCAGTGCTGCATCTTTGAGCCCAGTACTGATCCTGAAAGTAATTCTAACCGTACTTACCAGTAACTTGAATTTCCTTCCATAGGATATCATTGCCTGCTTTTTGATGAAAAAGTTTCTAAGTGTCGATTTTTGAAACTTAGAAATATTCTCTAAAAATCGTGTCAACGATAAAAACGTAACGTGAACATACTTTACCTGCAAATTTAATTTCCTTCCATAGGATAACATTGGTAATTCCAACTGAAAACAAAATTACGAAAATAATATAAATATATTAAAATAAAAATATTTTTTTTAAAAATCAGTTTCAATATTTTAAAAAACATTTTTCCATTTATACTAAAAATATATAATGTAATTTAAAAAATAATATATGTAAAAATAAACAGTTAAAAAACTGTAGAAAATCAGTATCAAAAAAATACATTTAACTATTATTACATTTAAAAATTATCATTTAAAAAAACCTTCAAAATTCACTGAAAAAACCATAGGTTTCAGACATGCTATAGTTAGGAATTTGCATTTAAAAAACCTTAGAAATTCACTGAAAAAACCATAGGTTTCAGGGCTGTTATAGTTAGCTGGGCATTTCACTCGTACAAAACCATTGAAATTCCTCTGTTATAGTTAGTTCTGCTAACTATAACTCGCGTGCCCGCAATCCACTGCTGATGATGTCGCATATTACATCATTCATGACATGGTCAGTGACATCACTGATGACATCTCAAATGACATCACTGATGACATCATCCACGTGACAATCAGATACACCTCATCATACAGCAGTATAACCTTTCATCACTCATTGTAAAATACAGAGTACCATATTTGAATCCATTGACACACCAATACAAGTTTCTAAAAACCCACTCAGTGATTCCTAGATCTACACACACATCTAATCACTTACCTATAGATTCACTCATACATGCTGTCAATGATCAATAGAAGACCATCAAATATACTTATACACCTATATCGACATTACACACCAGCACACATCCTATTCACTTATGCAGTCATCCTACTCACTTATGCAAACAATGGATCATACTTACATTTACTCAGCTACACACTTATACAAACACCACTTCACTTATTCATACTCATACTCATACTGAGTGCATTATAAAATCACTATTACAAGTATACAGTTATCCATATAGTCACTCATACAATCACTGAGTCTTATGTATACTTATTTATATACAACTGTCACATACACTGTCTTTTGTTTTTCTAGTTTGTTGGACATGTACCATTGAGAGATATATTTGCTCATCACCACACCCATAAAGATATTCACTCACCCAAACAACTTTTATAACATGTAGTCTTAACCTCATATACCTATTGAATCAACTATTCACACATCTTGAGCTGTCACACACCCCCACCAAACCACACACACATTCACTCTCCCATACAATTACTCAGTTAACTAATCAATAACTAATATCGACTTTCACATAGCTAGTAACCAACTGGTGCAGCAGTTTACACAACAACTGACAAAGTGATACAGATATTCACACAGTTTAGTCACTATCCAATATATTTAGTGAGACGCTATAAATTAGTCAAGTAAACAGTCAATCACACTGCTACTAAATCCTCCATCCAGATATTTATATTTATATATCCACTCATTATTCAATGCAGATTGCTATATATATATTACATATTTAAATAGCGAACCAAAACACATTCACTGGATGATGTGATCAGTGATGTCATCAGTGATGTCATTTGAGATGTCATCAGTGATGTCATCAGTGATGTCACTGAGCATGTCATGAATGATGTAATATGTGAGATCATCAGCAGTGGATTGCGGGGGTGCAAGTTATAGTTAACAGAACTAACTATTACGGAGGAATTTCAATGGTTTTGTATGAGTGAAATGTCCAGCTAACTTTAACAGCCCTGAAACCTATGGTTTTTTCAGTGACTATATATATATATATGTACACACACACACACACACACACACATACACACACACGCACACACACACACACACTCACACACACACACATATATATATATATATATATATATATACATATATATATGTTTTCACTGGAAAAAAAGGTCACAGGGACATCATAGTTAGGATATAGAATTTAAAAAACATAGATATTCACTGAAATAAACAAGGGTTATTGTGATATTATTGTTAGGCACATATTTCACTCGTATAAACCCATAGAAACTCAGCTAACTATAACTTAGGCCCCTGCAATTACACTGCTTATGACCTCACATGTTAATTCAATCATGACATGGTTGGTGACATTATAGGAGAGTAGGATCTGCTTCTTATGGTTACCCCCACTTTTTGCTGATGTTTCACTGTTTTTCGACTTTAGTCTGTCTGGGACCATGCTATCCAGGGCCCCAGTCTAGCTGCTTCTATCTAAATTGATTGCATGTACTTAAAGTACACCACAGATTGGATTCTGGGATACCCTTATAAGTCCCTAATATATGGTATGCTATGTACCCAGGGCATAGGTACCCCAGAGGCCTACCAGGGGCTGCAGTAAGTATTGTGCCACCCCTGGGAAGTCATTTAAAATGCTACAGCAGCCTGTGTAAGGTGGTGTATGCACTCCTGACTCAGATATAGGTTCCCTATATCTATCCATATCACTGCACATATAAACCTATCAGTCACCCCTATGGCAGGCCTTATCAATCCTGAAGGCAGGGTGCTGGGTTTTGTGTGAGAGTGTGCCCATGCATGAGCAGAGACCCTGTGCTGCCTTCAGAACCTTTATTCCGGGGTTGTTTGTGATGCAGCCAGACCATATACTCTTAAGTGCATTATAACCTCGCGGTAAATGCTAACTTTGGAGTGGCTGCATGGAAACATGTTGTGTTTGGTGTCAAACACCTTGGAATCATACCTCCACACCAGTAACTGGTGTGGGAGGTATGATTCCACTCTCCCAGAGGGAGATCCATGACTTCACCGGTACACCTGGTACCAGCTTCACAGACCCTGGCATCATAAAATGGATGCTGCCAGCCACAGACACGAGTCTGCCCTCCTGCTGCTGGATGAAACTCCGGTAGGGGATGCCTGAACAGTAGGTTTCCTGTCACAGGGAGGTGTGACCACCTCCCGGACAGGCTTTAGTGTATTGGGGCTGGGTGGGTGCACTCCAAGAGTACTTTGAAGTCTGCAATGGGGGCAGATTTGGTGTCCCTGTGCATAGTCCAGCTCAAACCAGTTGCAGGGGCTACCAGTCCCTGCTCTGGTGGAAACTGGACAAAGGGTATGGGTGTAGCCACCCCTCTGTCCTGAACCTCCCATAGGTGGGTCCCCAAAGTTTGCCCCACCCCTCCCTTGGGTATAAAGTAGGAACCCCTGACTACAGGACTTTAGATTTACCTGGATGAAATTCTGCTATAGAATCCCAGAACTTCTACTATCTACATGACATTGGATGACCGAAGAATCTCCCTTGGAGTAAAGGAGCTACTCCCCTGCAAAACAGGCACCAAAGACGCATCTGTCTGGTTTGCATCTATGCAGCTCCTGAAGGACTCTGAAGACTTTTCAAGACAGGAGGTGGGTTTCCAAGCTTCCCCAAGGCCGATCCATGCTCTCAGAAATCCTGATATCCAAAGCCCTCGTGGGGACTGTGCAACCCAAACCCCCGGACACCAGGCACATCTGCAGCAGCATATGCTTCTTGGCAATCCCTGAGGCTGTGATTTGGGCTACTTGTAGTCCCGACCCCAAGCAGTGATTCCACTGAAGATTGCTGGCCTACACTCCTTGAGTGACCCAAAGGCTGGTATCTAGTGATTCCTCTTGAGGTCCCTTCACGATCCCTTGTCTGCCGACTTGTGGGTCCCTGAGAAGGATACTTTGACTTTCAATGGGTTTACCTGGTTGCTCCAGATGTACCCTGACTGTCTATTGCTTGGGGAGTCCACAGGACCTTGCTGGTCCACACCGAAGCCGGTTTACTCTCACCACCTGGGTTGCCGTTGCCAAGGCTTGTTGGTCTCCAATCCGGACACCGACCCCCCAGCACTCAACATCCTTTGTGGGCAGCTCGGCTGCGGACTGTGGCCATTGTCGACACCTCCTGGTCTCCGTGGCAGAGAAGTCAAGCTTCACCTCATCGCACCTGAAACACCCAACATCGGTAGGCATTCATTTATCACGCCCCTAGTCACTGGCAAGTGACCCAGACTCTGTCCCCTCTGCTTTCAGGTTCTTCGCATCTTCGATCCAGGCTTGGATAACACTGGACACTTTTCCTTTCCGCAGCAGCAGCACTTTGCAACAACTCTCCATTGATGACATCGAAGATTCCCAACACCATTTGACACCTATGCACCCGGTTTCCCTGGGTTAGGTAACACGAGTACTCCAGTGCTCACGTGGGTGCTGGCCTTAAAACCTTCTAAGTCTGAAAGGGGTTTCTCCAAGTCCTCTCCTAAGTGTCCTGAAACTCTAAAATTCCAACCGCGACTTTCCCATAGGATTGTACGGAGCTCGGGGCTGTGTTCTCACACGGCACGCGTCCCCTGTTGATCCCCTGTGTCACTACCTTGGGTGGTTCCTTGGGGTCCCAGCGATTCTACGTGCTCTAGGCACTGTGTCTAGTCAAGTCGTGGTTCTTATACCACTTTCTTAATATATGGTTTGGTCTCCCCCTGGGGCCCATTGTATATTGTGCTATTTACTGTCGTTTTAGAACTGTATTGTTGTGTGCCTAGCTCTATAATCTCATAAAAAGGTTAGTAGAGAGTGTTTAGAAATAAATAAATATATATATTTTATATATATATATATATATATTTCCAAAAGTTCGCTGTGAAATCCCCGCTCTCCTCCCTCGCGACGCCGGTGCCAGCAACGGTCACAACTCCGCCTCAATATGTAAACACAGGACAACATCCGGGTGTAACTCCGAAATAAATCCAGCGGCACGCCAAGGACAACACAATATACCTTTATTGTGTCACACAAACAGAACTACGCGTTTCGGCGAAGCCTTTGTCAAGGCTTCGCCGAAACGCGTAGTTCTGTTTGTGTGACACAATAAAGGTATATTGTGTTGTCCTTGGCGTGCCGCTGGATTTATTTCGGAGTTACACCCGGATGTTGTCCTGTGTTTACATATATATATATATATATATATATATATATATATATATATATATATATATATATATATATATATATATATATATCTACTGGCGGTCGCCAGTAGATAGTTATAGTTAGGACCGTGTTTCCATAGGAAATCCGCCACATTCTATTTGGAATAACTTTGGCGCCGGTTGACGAATCCTCGCGAAATTTTCAAAATAGGTGGGGCGCTCCGCTCCGCTCCTATCCTGAAAGTCTCGGGTGGATTCGTCAAGCGGGGGCTGAGAAAAAAGGAGGGTCCCAAAACGCGTTTTCCCAATGCATTTTCCCATAGGACCTTTAGTCCGAGCTACAGCCCGAACGGCTGAACAGAATTACTTGAAATTGGGCAGAGAGGTAGTCCTCAGGTCAGGGATGTGCCTTTTGCAGGTCTGGTGTAAATCTGTTCAGTAGGTCCTGAGAAAATAGCATTTAAATCAATATATATATCTGTAAGCGCGCTCCGTGCGCTTACGGTAAGCTTACCGTACGCGTACGGTGCCGTGCGCGAGCTCAATTCTGATTGGTGGTTACATGACTGTAAACATTCGAATCGGTCGAAATCAGAAAGTGTCAGCCGCCATTTTCTGTCTCTCGCTCTGAAAAACAAAGGTGGATAACGTGAAAAGGGGGCAACGAAGAGAGTTGCAGACCCCCTAGCGTTTGTCAGGGGGTCCACAAAGGACCAAAAAGTACGAAAAATAAATGTAATAATTTTTTAAAAAAATCGCGGAGTGCGCGTACGGTAAGCTTACCATACGCGTACGGTAAAAAAAAATAAAAAGAATAAAGAATCACATTTAATATATAAATGTAAGGACCCCCAAGGGAGAAAAAAATAATTGATATTTTCGAAAAAATTGCGAGGCGTGCACGGTACGAAATGCGCAACGTGGGCGCTCGGTGGGCGAAGTGCACCGAGTGCCCACCGCGCGCGCAGGGTGTGTGCACGGTGAAAAACCAGAAAAAAAAATTAAAAATAAATACATAACTTAGCATTTAAAAAATCGTACAAATTCACTGAAAAAACCATAGGTTTCACACAAGTTATAGTTAGCTGTACATTTCACTCGTAAAAAACCAATGAAATTCCACGTTATAGTTAGATCAGGTAACTATAACTTGCGCGACCGCAATCCACAATGTGTCATTTCAGATGTCATCATTGATGTCATGAGTGATGTCACTGACCATGTCATGAGTGATGTAATATGTGACGTCATCAGCAGTTTATTGTGGGCGCGCAAGTTATAGTTACCTGATCTAACTATAACATGGAATTTCATTGGTTTTTTACGAGTGAAATGTACAGCTAACTATAACTTGTGTGAAACCTATGGTTTTTTAAGTGAATATATATATGTATATATATATATATATATATATAATATATATATATATACTACACGACCCATGATGCAGTTTTTCTGGCGATGCAGCGCAATGAGGCACACACCTTGTTCAGGTGGAGGGGCTGAGAGACTACTTATTGGGACACCAGGTGAATCTACTTACCTGTGAGACTGGCACTGATGAAGGCCGACCCGGCCAGAAACGCGTCTGCCCTAGCGTTTCACGAACCTGTTAGTCCTACTGCGCTTTTAATTTCAATAAATCCACTCGAAAACCGGAGCTGTGTCCTGCTTGCTTTATCTGTTAAGTGAGCTTTTGGTTTGCATATTTGGCCGGTATCGCTGACACCGGCGAGGAGCACGCCCTCTCGTTCTGGAGCACCGTGTATTGGTCTGCGAAACTTTTGGAGGAGCACGAAAATGCAACACGGAGCCCCCCCGAGCTGAGTAATTGCCACAGTGCAGTCAGCTTCAGCATGGGGAGAGAGGAGGCGGTATCGTACCGCCTGAGAAGGTGATCAGTAGTGGTATGTACCGGAACATCGCATCTCTGGACATCTGCGAGGGTGCGTGAGTCATTGCCACGATGTGGGACACCACTGGGTGTTTTGGAATGGATTCGCCACTGTACGGATTACCTCTATGAACTACACGACCCATGATGCAGTTTGTCTGGCGATGCAGCGCAATGAGGCACACACCTTGTTCAGGAGGAGGGGCTGAGAGACTACTTATTGGGACACCAGGTGAATCTACTTACCTGTGAGACTGGCACTGATGAAGGCCGACCCGGCCAGAAACGCATCTGCCCTAGCGTTTCACGAACCTGTGAGTCCTACTGCGCTTTTAATTTCAATAAATCCACTCGAAAACCGGAGCTGTGTCCTGCTTGCTTTATCTGTTAAGTGACCTTTTGGTTTGCATATTTGGCCGGTATCGCTGACACCGGCGAGGAGCACGCCCTCTCGTTCTGGAGCACCGTGTATTGGTCTGCAAAACTTTTGGAGGAGCACGAAAATGCAACACGGAGCCCCCCCGAGCTGAGTAATTGCCACAGTGCAGTCAGCTTCAGCATGGGGAGAGAGGAGGCGGTATCGTACCGCCTGAGAAGGTGATCAGTAGTGGTATGTACCGGAACATCGCATCTCTGGACATCTGCGAGGGTGCGTGAGTCATTGCCACGATGTGGGACACCACTGGGTGTTTTAGAATGGATTTGTCACTGTACGGATTACCTCTATGAACTACACGACCCATGATGCAGTTTGTCTGGCGATGCAGCGCAATGAGGCACACACCTTGTTCAGGAGGAGGGGCTGAGAGACTACTTATTGGGACACCAGGTGAATCTACTTACCTGTGAGACTGGCACTGATGAAGGCCGACCCGGCCAGAAACGCGTCTGCCCTAGCGTTTCACGAACCTGTGAGTCCTACTGCGCTTTTAATTTCAATAAATCCACTCGAAAACCGGAGCTGTGTCCTGCTTGCTTTATCTGTTACGTGAGCTTTTGGTTTGCATATTTGGCCGGTATCGCTGACACCGGCGAGGAGCACGCCCTCTCGTTCTGGAGCACCGTGTATTGGTCTGCGAAACTTTTGGAGGAGCACGAAAATGCAACACGGAGCCCCCCCGAGCTGAGTAATTGCCACAGTGCAGTCAGCTTCAGCATGGGGAGAGAGGAGGCGGTATTGTACTGCCTGAGAAGGTGATCAGTAGTGGTATGTACCGGAACATCGCATCTCTGGACATCTGCGAGGGTGCGTGAGTCATTGCCACGATGTGGGACACCACTGGGTGTTTTGGAATGGATTCGTCACTGTACGGATTACCTCTATGAACTACACGACCCATGATGCAGTTTGTCTGGCGATGCAGCGCAATGAGGCACACACCTTGTTCAGGAGGAGGGGCTGAGAGACTACTTATTGGGACACCAGGTGAATCTACTTACCTGTGAGACTGGCACTGATGAAGGCCGACCCGGCCAGAAACGCGTCTGCCCTAGCGTTTCACGAACCTGTGAGTCCTACTGCGCTTTTAATTTCAATAAATCCACTCGAAAACCGGAGCTGTGTCCTGCTTGCTTTATCTGTTAAGTGAGCTTTTGGTTTGCATATTTGGCCGGTATCGCTGACACCGGCGAGGAGCACGCCCTCTCGTTCTGGAGCACCGTGTATTGGTCTGCGAAACTTTTGGAGGAGCACGAAAATGCAACACGGAGCCCCCCCGAGCTGAGTAATTGCCACAGTGCAGTCAGCTTCAGCATGGGGAGAGAGGAGGCGGTATCGTACCGCCTGAGAAGGTGATCAGTAGTGGTATGTACCGGAACATCGCATCTCTGGACATCTGCGAGGGTGCGTGAGTCATTGCCACGATATGGGACACCACTGGGTGTTTTGGAATGGATTCGTCACTGTACGGATTACCTCTATGAACTACACGACCCATGATGCAGTTTGTCTGGCGATGCAGCGCAATGAGGCACACACCTTGTTCAGGAGGAGGGGCTGAGAGACTACTTATTGGGACACCAGGTGAATCTACTTACCTGTGAGACTGGCACTGATGAAGGCCGACCCGGCCAGAAACGCGTCTGCCCTAGCGTTTCACGAACCTGTGAGTCCTACTGCGCTTTTAATTTCAATAAATCCACTCGAAAACCGGAGCTGTGCCCTGCTTGCTTTATCTGTTAAGTGAGCTTTTGGTTTGCATATATATATATATATATATATATATATATATATACCTTGTGTGGTTCTCCTTTCATTTAGTTATTCAAGGGGTCATAATCTGGTAAACCAAGCTGCTTTACACTCCTTCAAGACTTAGCCTGAAGGCTGCTCTCCATAGCTATCACTAGGATAGCTTTCAATAAAGGTTGTCTTAAACCTATTCATCAATAAGGGTTGTTTGGACTGGTGCAAGGTGGCCACTATAACTAGTGGAGAGCGTATACCAGGCCAACGTCTTACAGACATCACTGATGACATCATTCAGTGAGTGAGTGTTTTCTAAACTTTTCTGAGACTTAAACATTTATACTCAGCTACAGCATCAATGAAAATACTATTCTTTCTATACTACTAATTAGTCATACTATTTCTAACATATCTCATCTGAGTGACTGTGTGACTGTCTGTATCAGTGTGTGAGTGGATGTCTGAGTGGCTGTATGGGTGCGTGAGGGGGGTGTGAGTGGCTGTATGGATGTGTTAGTAGGTATGTGAGTAGCTGCGTGAGTGAGTGGTTGTGTAAGTGACTGTATTGGAGAATGAGTGGGTTTGTGATTGGCCGTATGCGTGAGTGAGTAGAGGTGTGATTGGCTGCATAGGTGTGTGAGTGGCTGTATGGGTGACTGAGTGGCTGTGTGAGTGGCTGTATGGGTGAGGGAGTGGGTGTGTGAGTGGCTGCATGGGTAGGTGATTAGCTGTTTGAGTGTGTGAATGGGTGAGTGGGTGTGAGTGGCTGTAAGGGTGAGTGAGTGGGTGTGTGAGTGGCTGTATGAATATGTGAATCGGTTTGTAAGTGGATCTGTGGGTGTGTGAGTGATTGTAGGGGGAGTGAGTGGCTTGGTCAGTGGCTCTATGGGTAAGTTAGTGGGTGTGTGAGTAGCTGTATTGATGAGTGGGTGGCTGTGGGAATGACTGTATAGGTGAGTGAGTAGGTGTGTGAGTAGCTGTATGCGTGACTGGCTCAGTGTGTGAGTGGCTGTATAGGTGTGTGAGTGGGTGCATAAGTAGCTGTATGGGTGAGTTAGTGGTGTATGAGAGGCTGTAAGAGTGATTAGGTGAGTGAGTGGCTCTATGGATCAGTGAGTGTGTATGTGAGTGCTTGTATTGTTTCTGAATGGGTATATGAGTGGTTGTGTGGGTGTATGAGTGGGTGTATGATACTTTCTATGGGTGTGTTAGTGGTTCTGTGGATGATGTCATCAGTAATGTCATCAGTGATGTCATTTGAGATGTTATCAGTGATGACATCAGTATTGTCACTGACCATGTCATCATTGATGTAACATGTGAGGCCATAAGCAGTGCATTGCAGGGGCATATGTTATAGCTAGCTCAGGTAAATATAACTGCTGCATTTCTATGGTTTGGTATGGGTGTAATGTGAGCCTACCTATAATGTCCATATAACCTTTGTTTTTTAGTGAATTTCTATGGTTTTTAAAATTACTTTTCCTAACTATAACATCCCTGTAACCTTTGTTTTTTAATGGAATTTCTAAGGTTTTATATTTCCCAACTGTAACCTGTAACCTTTGATAGTGAGAATGTGTGAGTGAGTGCCTGAGTGTCTTATTGGGTGTGTGAGTGTCTGAATGGCTGCATTCATGTCTTCCTGGGTGTGTGAATGGGTGTGTGAGTGTCTCTGTGGGTCTGTGAGAGGGTTCACGAGCATCTGAGTAAGTGTCTGATTGGGTGCATACGTGTCTGGGTAGGTCTATAAGTGGGTGCATGAGTGTCTGAGTAGGTGTCTGATTGATTGGATGAGGGTCTGAGCAGGTCTTTGAGTGGGTGTGAGAGTTTCTGAGTGGGTTTGCAAGTACCTCCATGTGTGTGAATCAGTCTGTGAGTGAGTGCATGAAGGTCGGAGTGGGTGTGTGAGTCTCTGAGTAGGTCTGTGAGTGGGTGCATGACTCTTTCAGTGGGTCTGTGAGTCAGTACATGAATCTCTGAGTATGTCTGTAAGTGGGTATGAGAGAGTATGAGTGGGTTTGTAAGTAGGTACATGAGTGTCTGAGTAGGTCTGTGAGTAGGTGTACATGTCTGAGTGAGTCTGTGAGTGGGTGCATAAGTGTCCGAATGGGTATGTGAGTGGCTGTGAGAGTGTTTGAATTGTTTTGGGAGTGGGTGCATGAGTGGGTTTGAGAGCGGGTGTGTGTCTGAGTGCATCTGTGAATGGGTACATGAGTGTCTGAGTAGGTCTATGAGTGCATTTGTGAGTGTCTCAGTAGGTCTGTGAGTGGGTGTGTGAGTGTCTGAGTGGGTCTGTGAGTGGGTGTATCAGTGTCAGACTGGGGCTGTGAGTGGGTGTGTGAGTGCCTGAGTATGTGAGTGGGTATCTAAATGTGTGTGTGGTTGTGTCAGTAGCTGTGTCAGTTACTGGGTTACAATGCAACTGCATCTGCCCCTTTATCCAAAAGGAGTCCACAGTTTTGCACAAAATATCTACCCAAGTGGAGTACTTTATACTGGTTTATATTAAGTGCTACCTCTGTGGGTAAATGTCCAGTATGTATTCTGCACTGCAGCTGCGTAAGGGATCATGAGGAACTATCACCAGTGACCTTGTGTGCATTTAGGCAATGTGATAATTCCTCATGCATCTTTATCAAGGCCACTAGAGTTATGCAGAAGGGGTAGCCAAAGTATGTGTAAGGGTTGAGTAAATTACGCAGCGAGAAAAGGAAAATTGTGCTGCATATTGCGGCACAATTTGTAACAGTCTTATTTCCTTATGTTCTCGTTTTCATCCTGATAACATTTTCTGTGCATTGGTTGCACCTAATTAGTACCAGTTTAAAAACCAAATGTAGCAATAAGCAACAAAAAATTAACTAGACAGTCTTTGCAAAGGACCTTCTACTGCACAACAACAGTAACAGTAACTTTTGAACCATTTGAGCTAGAAACAATATTTTTTTGTTTTAATTTGCAGATTATGCGTCAGACTGCTGATTTTGTAGCAAATCTATAAATATGCCAAAATTGCTGTGGCCGCAAAATCACATAATTTCAGTGGCCCTGGTCTTTATCCATTATTTAATGGAGGAGGAGCCTAGCGGCCCCCTAACCGGGCCGATTTCGGCCCTTGGGACCCAATCCTCTGGAGTCCAGCCACATTTAAATAGAGAGAGGCACAGACATGGCTCCTGGAGAGGGGTCACACAGCCCCCATCCTTTGCTGTTCACAGGCCTGCCTCAGGTTGGTGGTGGTCCCCGGGGCCATATATGGCTCTCCAGGGCCTGGGGGTCAGCAAGGCCCCCCATTACTAACATTTTAGCCCAGGGGAGATAGTGATCCCTAGGGCATAAAAATGCCCATGGAGGGGGCCCCTCCTTTAATTAAAAGCAGTTATGTCCCCGGAACGTGTCCCACCCAGGGGCTACCCCACAATCACACCCAAGGGGTCAGGGTATTCCTACCGAGCCCCCTTTTCTTTACTTTTAATGTTTTTTGGGACTCTGCTGAAGGTTTAGGGTGATTAGTCAAGCTGGGGCTGAGAAAAAGGGGAGGTCCTACAACACTTCTTCCCCATGCAATGTCTATGGGGATTTTGCATTTTTTCAACACAACTACAGCCCGTACTGCTGAACAGAATTACATCACATTTGGCAAAAAGAGAGATCATGATCCAGAAAGTGACCTTTTGTAATTTGGTGTAATTTCGTTCAGTAGTGTGGGAATTATAATAGAAAGTCTTTTGTAGCTAACTATGGATGTGGGGTGGTGTCCGATTATATATATATACTTTTTACTCACACAAAACCATAGATATTCAGCAATTATAGTTATACTTATGTTAAGAAACTATAACTTACGGCCTAAAGTTACTTAACAGTACGAGGTATAGTTTCTCTATGTAAGCATAACTATAAGTATAACTATAACTGCTGAATTTCTATGGTTTTATGTAGGTAAAATGTCAGCCTAACTATAACGTCCCTATAACTTTTGCTGCAACCCAAGCCGTAGTAGAAAAAGCCATTTTTCAAACATCCATGTACCGTGTGCAGGCACCATGTGGTGCCTGGCACATTGTATTGTATTGTAATTGCATTTATATAGCGCTTACTACCCCTGACGAGGTGTAAAAGTGCTTTTTCGGCGAGTAGCATGCTACTCCGAAGCCCATAACGGATTAGTGGTGAATTAGTAAAGTGAAATATGAAAGTGATTTGAGTGTTGGATATGTTAGTAATTTATTTGGACTGAGAAGGATAGTGGAGGGAAAAAAAGGTTTGTATGTATATAGTGCTTGCTTGCCTTGATGGGGTGTTGAAGTGCTTTTTCAGCAAGTAGCACGCTATTTCGGAACCCATAAAGGATTAGTGGTGAATTAGTAGAGTGAAGATATAAAAAGTAATTTTAGTGGTGGATATGTTAGTCAGTTATTTGTATTGAGAAGAATAGTGGAGGGATAGAGAAGGAAAAAGGTTTGCATTAATTCTGTAGCGATGTGTCAGCAGCGCAAGATGAGAAAGATGCCACTAACCTTGAGTATCCGCCAGCGGGGATGATGGCTGATGAGGAGCCCCCCACCTCCCCTGAACACAACCTCCCACAGAGCAATGTACACTACTGTGTAACGGAGCACCCCGGGGAAGAGGGAAGTGGATAAAACAAAAAATACTGCTGCACGGACTGTTCCTCGTCTCCCTATGTCTGGTCTAGGGTCTTGGAAGTCATCAACACTCTCTTCATAGGAATACTGTGTATAAAAGAAGAGAGAGAGGTATAAGAGCATGTACAGAAAAGACCAGACATACACAGGTGACATTTCAATACTTTCAAACACTCACAATGTGATTGGCAGCAAGAAGCACATCGCGAGCAGGGAGCACCACTCTTGAGGAGAGAGAGTCTAACACCTTGAGGCTCTCGCAAAATAACCAGGACTAGTTGTGCTTCACAGACCAATTCAAAAGGTAAAAAAGATCTGCTAATCCTTTGTTCTAATCCTGACTCGGCATGAAGCTGTGCCCCAAACGAAGGAAAACTAGGAAAATCCCAAATGCGCTCAAATGAAAATAACAAATAGCGTGTCCCCTGCGCTGTTAGTTCCTGCCACAGCGGGGAAAGCAACAGTACTGAAAAACGGTGATGCACCCAGCCGCTGCCGCTGTTCAGAGACACAGCGTGAGAGGGCGCATTACCTGGGTCATGGGTCCATGAAATTAAAGCACTCCAGATCGCTGTTCTGTCCACAGCGAGAGTGCCTGCACAAAGGAAGCTCTGGAATCACCAGCACGGGGGAGAACCAACCAAGTCTCGGATGAGGGAGACGCTTTCCGACGTCTCTCTCTCCCGACTGCTACAAAATATACCTGGAGCTTCCAGCGCCGGGAGTTGGGAGGAGATTGCGAGACAGCAATGCAACTGGAGGGAGCCCGCCGTGCTCCGGTCTTAAGTCTGGCAGCCTGTCGGAACACCGGAGTGGCGTAGAAGTCATCCGGGTACGGCAACAAAGAAAACAGCAAATCCGGTGGGGAATACCATCCGCCCACATGGAAAAAACAGAAACTGGCGAGATTGTCAAGCACCTCCTCTTCCGGGAGCAGGTGCCTTATAGGGGTGGAGCACAGGAACATGCCTGCTCCGATTTCTCATGTGGCAACCCTGGGGCTTCTGGGATTTGTAGTGCACTGGGCGCCTGCTACCTCCAATTTGAGCATCATGCACACAGAGAATGGAAGCCTGGTGAGTGAGTGTATGTTTGCGCTGTGTGATCGTGACAAATATAGTGCTTGCTACCCCTGATGGGGTGTTGAAGTGCTTATTTGGTAAGTCGTATGCTACCATGGAACAAATACAGTATTAGTGGTGGATTTGTATAGTGAAATAGGAAAGTAATTTGAGTGGTGGATATGTTAGTCAGCACATGGTGCATGGATGTTTGGAGGCCAGCACATGTGCCTCCACGGCCACTTAGCAGTGGCCCGTGGGGCATAGGCAGTTGGAAAAGGACATCATGATCATGACTGCGGTCCATTCAGGAGCACAATTCCGACCGCCGCCCTGTTGAGATAAGTAGATCCTGCCGGAGGCGGCGGTCTGTCCCCCGACAGTTAAGGATCTGTCCGACTGCACTGTAATGAGGCAGTCGGCCCGAATGGCTGTCTCTTGGTGGGACCAACACCGGCGGCCTGACGGTGGCGGTCCCACCGGCATTGTGATGTGCCGCATAGTGTTACTAACCTTCCAAATAAAAAAATACAATCATCGAGGGCTGAGCCATCTATATGCTTGTTTAATTGACTTTAAGGCAGCTTACAACAGTGTAGATAGAGCCCGTCTTTGTGCCAAATTACCAAACTGGCATTACCCCATTCTACTTCTTAGCGCTATTGTGTCCTTATATTAGGGAGTTTTTGTTCAGGTCAAACTTGGGATCTGTGTCACAATGACCAACAAAATTAACACAAACAATGGAACTGTTCTGGCACCCGAGCTTTGCAATCTATGTATGGCTGCCATCGCACCGCTATTACTAGAAATAGAGGGTACCCACCAGCCCTCAATGGACAGCTGCTTCTCATTCTGAAGTTTTTGCCCAAACAAGAGTTAGGCTTCACTGCACCCTTAACGTTTTTGGATCATAATGGGGCGAAATCAAACTGACCATAAAGTACTCAAAGTCAGTGTGACAGTTTTCAAGCATAAGCATGCTTCTGCGGGAGGCTGGTTTTTGCAAGATTAGAAAATTAAACCTGCTGTCTCCATCTGATACATTTGGGTGGTCTTTCATGAGTCAAGTTCACACAGGGAACTTCTGACAATGTTAGCAACAAGGTCAACCTCTCTTTGTTATGCCATAAAAAAGTTGTCAAATTATTTGTAAGGTCCCAGCAACTCTTGGCCCAGCTCCGAGCTATGTTTAAAACCATATTAATATATTGATTAGAGGCCAGTGGTTGTTCGTGCGTACTTCTTGACTTACTCCAAGATTGAGCTTGAGTACATATAAGCCTGTTTTTCACTATTTGGGCTGTGGTAGCAGTAGAATTTTTTTATGACTGACAATTGTCTTTGTCGTACATGGAAGTATGTGTTATATTAGTATTTTCCTTCGAAAGCCCTGCCTTAAATTTCCCTTTAACTCACCCATTTTGTTTTGATCATTCCACATTTTCCCGCCACTTACTCTTGTCCCTCCCACATTTATTATCAAATGCTATGCTTCATGTGCAGACATCTCCGACCCTGGGGCAAAGATTTTGGTACAGAAGAGGAAGGCGAGGCGGAGGTGGAGCTGTAAGTTTATGAACTGCATTTTGTTGTAAGTGAAGCAGTAGTAGGGGAACACTATTTTACATACTTCTACATGCATTTATTAAAAAGGGCCTATTGTTTTTGTAGAATGCTTTGTCCCATTGTTCCAGGAGGGTAATCATTGTTGCCTGTGAGTCTTTACTACCACCGATACTGAGCTGCTCATTTAAATGGTTGTATGTCATGTGTACATGAATTTGTTGGCGGTATTGGCAATATTGCATTTGTTTAAGTCAGCGGTATTTACATTTGTTGGTGGTAAAAGTTCTCCACTGTGTAATAATTTTTTGCACAAAATGCTAATCCTAATATGAAGGGTAAAAATGCTGTATCGGTAGGGCAATAGGATTTAAAAAATATTTCTAAACCCTTTCAGCATTATAGGTTTTATAGCCCTTTCGTATAAAGGCGTCTGTGTCTCTGATGGCATTGCAAGGTTACCTTAACGGCCCACATTATTATTATTTTTTTTATTCCACTGGCAACAATTAAAAAATGAATTCACAATGTGCATGATGCAAACACCAAGCACTTTGCAATTTACTGCGGACAGAGTAAAACATTGCGGACAAATTGAAATACGACTGACGCAAAACTGTTCAGGTGATACAGGCAATCCTTATGACAATCAGTAATACTATCGACAAACAACTGGTTTCCTGATAAAGCCATCGAAGCAGTAACAGGACACAATGAATCATGTGCATATTGTTTCAGTAAAAAATCTCACCTCTTCATTTATTTCTGTACATTTCGGTTTTGTTTCAGAAACTTACAAGACAATATTAAGGGTTTGCTGTTAGTACATGTTGGCGCGTCAGTCCACATGCAAACACTGGGAGGGTGTACACACACTGAAAGTATTGACTATGGCAAGCACAGTACACACATAAAAGTGTGTTTACTAATGAAAGACTAATTTAAAAACGAGTTAAAATGAGAGTTTTACAATCTGCAGTTTGCCGGCTTTTCAGCAGAGTGAGCAATTCCGATCATGGCCGCCAAGCATAGAATAAACTGATAGATACCTCATCAGGCTTTGACAGTTTAGTGTAATGTAGTTTCTTTAAAAGTAATCTGTTCCTCAAATGTCGCCAAATCTTCATTATCCCCTCACAAGCTCCAAATTCATGAGGTCTTTAGTATTAAATCTTCTTTTTAATAAACTTGACAGTTCGTAGAGTATTTATGGGGAAAAGCGCAAAGTCAGCCTCGGATTTGCTTTGGGTTTTCAGAGCGCGCAGGTACTGTAACACGAGGAAGGCAGTCCGTAAAATAGACTGGCGTGACCAAATAACCAAGATGAGCGGGCAGTGGCAAAGTGACACAGTCAACAAATCGACACCACGCGTTTTTATTTTGTTGCGTATTTATACGGCGCGAACTCGACCCGAAGGTATTGGAGCGCTTTACATGAGCACCGTATTTACATTACACATTCAGGCACGGATAGATTAAGTGATTTGCCCAGAATCACAGGATGTGGACGCGACCCCGAGACTCGAACCCCGGTTTCCAGCACCAAAGTCGGTAGTCTAGCCGACAGACCACACCCTCTCCCTTATGAAAGGCCGCTGCACTTTCTTTACTCCGGTAGGGGGAGTGGGTGGGTTTGTCGGGGGTCCTGCTAGGCTGAGCTTGATGAAAGAATAAAAACATTAGAACCTAGGGAATTTGAAAAACATCTGCAGATCTGGATCCGGATCTCTGCCAACGAAATACATGTTTTGTGCATGTTCCTTTCCTCAGGGCACCATAGAGAAAGGCTATTAATCAACCTTATTAATCAACGGGCATCCACAGTGAGCGCGTGGAGACTGTAGCTGCATGTAAATCGCAGGATACTGAACATGTGTAGTGCCTGCTGGAGGGGTGGCACATAGATTTTTCAAAAACGAATAGTTTGCTTTTTTTTGTAATTTAAACGTGGAAAAATAACTTGTCTGTCTTTAAGTATCTTCCTTGTTTGTTTTGTAGATCAAATGATGTTTTTTATAAGATAATCTTGAAAGAAACTTAGCATTTTTGAGACAGATGCATGTGTTTGGTGAGAGAAGGAACCATTCATGCAAAACACAATGGTGATGGTGTAGATTGTTCCCACCATGTACATTTCCGCTTATAATGTGTTGATCGGCCCACCAGGGATCACAATGAAGCCAATCAGAATATTACAATATAGGAATAACATGAATAAAACTCATTAGAATGGTGTCACCCAAATCCCAGAAGCCAGATCTCCCAATAGCACAGAACAGTAAAAAAAGAATCTCGTAGAATCTTACAGTATGAATAGTAATAGGTGTTTATTCTTTAAATCGCACTTGCTGTTGCAGTTTTGCCATTTTATGAAGCAGTAAATCATAGGTGTTTCCATGACCTAAATCATTTCTAACCAATTTATCGACCGCAGAAGTGTGAACGGTTCATTGTGCCCTGTCAGGATTTGAACATGTGGTGTGAGACGTTGGCCTGGCATATGCTGTCCACTAGTTATAGGGGCACCTTGCACCAGTCCAATTCGACTCTTAAGGTGAGAGGTTAAAAGACAACCTTTAAAGAAAGCTATCCTAGTGGTAGCTGTGGAGAGCAGCCTTCCGGCTAAGTCTTGAAGGAGTGTTAAGCTTAATGTTTCATCATAGATAACCTCTTGAATAACCAAATGAAAGAGTAGTCCACACAGGTATATATATAACATATATGTATTTATTCTAAGAATAATCCCACTAGTCTCTTTATGAGGCTGGAGGTAAAGATACTATTCAAACAAGCATTGATAGTTACAATAAATAGCACTGGATTCATAGGGCCCCAGGGGGGGACCAAACCATATATTAAAAAAGTGGTATAAGAACCACAACAATTCTACAGACAATGCCTAGGGCATTTAGGGTCGCTGGCCCCTTGTGAAACCAACCAAGGTAGGGAGGAAGGGGACCCACGGGAGACGCGTGCAGTGGTATAAGCTACTGTCGGGATCTCTATTAAAGCCTATGGAGAATGTCGCGGTTTAATTTCACAAGATTAAAAACACTTCTAGCAGGAGTTCAAGTTCAAGAGTTTAGAGTGAAGCTTTTGAAGGGCCCACACCCACGAGAGTACCGAGGTACCACTGTTACCTGCCCCAGGGAAGCCGGGTGCATAGGTTGTTATCGATGTCGGGTCGCGGGCTTGTTTTCAATGGCAAAACGTGAAGAACTGCTGCTAGCAAGAAGCGTCGTCAATGTCGTGAAGATTGAAGATGTAGATGTTGAAGAGAAGGACCTGAAAGCGGAGGGGACAGAGTCTGGGTCATGGCACAGTGACCAGGGGGCTCAGGAGAAAGAGCCCTTCAATGTCGGGTGCTTCCAGGTGGAAGATGGGTAGCTTGGATCGTCAGCCACGGGGTCCAGGAAGGCCAGCTTCTGGAGGGCGACTGTCCCACAAAGGATGAGGGTCGCTGCGGTGTTAGTGTCTGGATTGGATCCACTAAGCCTTGGCAACCGCAACCCACGCAAGAATCACAAAACAGCTACTGGCGCAGACCCACAAGGTCTGGGCGAGGTCTCCAGCAAGGAGACTAAAGAGCAGGCCTGGAGCAACCAGGGGAAATCTTGGAAGTGAAGATTGACCTCCGCCAGGGCCCACCAGTCGAGAGACAAGACCCTGCAGGAGGCAGCAATTTGGCGTGCGTAAAGATGCGCCCACGGGTCACCGGAGTGGGCTAGGGCATCGATCTTTGGCATAGATGATGCTGAGAAGTTGGCTCAATAATAGGCAAAAGCATAACTTCCCCACTCGTCGGGTTCGTCTGCTGTGCAAGAGGTGGTCGGTGGCCTCTGGGATGCTTGGAAACTCACCTCAAGGTAGGTAGGAGTAGTCGATGTCCGTAGGAGCAGCAAAGTTCCAACCGGGTCACTTGCAGTGTTTCAGGGGCCTGCCAAGCAGGGGGGTAACTCCTTTACCCCAAGGGAGATTTCTTCATTCAACTGTGCGGCAGCAAGTCGAAGTTCAAGTCTGTAAAGTCCAAGAATAATCTGAGGCTCTGGGGACCCTGTATTCACCTTTATCCAAAGATTAGGAGAGTGTCCAGATCAGAGCCAACCAATGAGAGTTCAGGCGGGAAAGGGTGGCTACACCCTCTCCCCTTTGTGTGTTACCCACCTGGGCAGGGGACAGGATGCCCATGAACTGGTTTGAGGCGGAGTATGCAGAAGTAGGCACTGGAGAATCCTACGTGCAAGTCTGAAAGACATCCTATGGTGCACCCACCCAGTTCCAATCCACATAGTCTGTCTGGGGAGGTGGGAGCACCTCCCTGCAACAAGATCCCTATTGTCCAGCTGCCGTGGCTGGAGTTCTGCCCAGCAACAGGCAGCCAGAGTCGTGTGGGTGGTGGGTAGCATCCATTTTGTACTACGTGTGCACTTTTAAATTGGTGTCTAAAATCTGCCGCTTTTACCATATCGCCCCTTTAGCAGGGGGGAATCATGCCCTCACTCCCATGGTTGTATTGGGGGTATGATTCCTACATGTTTGACACCAAACACGAAATGGTTCTGTGCAGCCACTCTCAAGTAATCACGCTATCGCGATTACTTATAATGCGGTTAAGAGTATATGGTATGGCTGCACTACAAACAACCCAGCAATAGTTTTCCGAAGGTTGCAGAGGGGCCCTACTCCGGTAGGGGTTCCCCCTCACACATATCTTAGCACCCTGCCTTGTAGGATTAGCAAGGCCTGCCTTAGGGGTGACCTATGAGGATATATGTGTTGTATTAAGTGGGATACAGGATACCTATATCCCTGTAAGCGGTGCAAGCACCACCTTACCCAGACTACAATAGTGGTCTGGTGGTGTCAGTTTGTATGGCTGTCCCAGGGGTGGCACAATAAGTGCTGCAGCCCCTGGTAGGCCTCTGAGGGACCCATGCCCTGGGTACCATCTACAAGGGGCTGATAGGGTGTCCTCAGTATCCAATTGGTAGGTACCTAGGGTACTCACATCAGTTTAGAGAGGAAGCAGATAGGCTGGGGGTCCTGGATAGCAGGATCCCAGCCAGACTAATAAAAAAGCATTCAAATACCAGGCAAAAAGTTGGGGGCAACCATATAGTCAGATTCCACCTTCCTACATAACCCCCCCCCCCCCCAATGAAAGGAGATAAGGCTAACCTTGTCCAGATAAGCCTTTATTTCCTGAGTGGCCATATAAGGAAGAACCTGCACTAGCATGGTTGCTCCCTGTCTCATGGTCCACTTGGGAAATCCTACCCCAAGGGGTTCTAGAGTTTACCCAAAGTCTAGGGAAATTACCTGTATTGGGTTTTGGTATAGAAGCAGGCTGGTGGGGTGTCTGAGTCTGGAAGTAAGGCCCTATTTGTGGTGGTCTCAACCTCCTCAGGTCACTGGTCACCATGGAAGCCTTTCTGTCCATGACTGTGTCATATCTGGCCCTAAGGGTCAACCTCTGGCTGCCTACAGCTGGGGGTTGGGTCCCTCTGGTTGGAATAGTGGAGGGCACTGGAAGGTGTGGGGCAACTATGCCCCAGGTTTCCCTGTGCCCAACAAAGTCTGTCTGGGGGGTACCTGTACCTAGGGGTAAGAGGGATCCCTCAGTTTGTGGAGGAATGGTCACCTGGCTAGAACTACTATGCAGGGTGTCCCTAATCTTCTGATGAGGGGGTTCCTCTGGACAGGGGTCCACTAGGGGTCCACTGACCTCACTGACCTCCCTGACCTCTGCAGCCCTGGGCTGACTGAGGCAGGGTAGAGAGGGGCAGGATACCTGCTCCAGACTGGGTACCACCTTGGAAGGATCCCCTGCCATCAGAGCTGTGGCCAGGACAGACCTGACCACTTCTGGGACAGTTACTTCACAAGGGGCAGGATCAGTTCCCTCAGAAAGCTGACCCTTACCTATAGTCTGGCGGGGGAGGACTGTTCCTCACCCCCTATGCTCTCTGTTTGGGTGGAGTGATCCATTGTTTCAGGCTTCACCCCCTTTAATTCTTCCTGGGGTGGAGGTGAGGCCCTCAGGGTCCCATCCACTCTCTCATGGATGCCTAACATTCTTAAATGGGCATTGTGGTCTACCTCAGCCCAGGCTGAGATTTCCAGGTCATTCCCCAGTAGACAATCTACAGGAAAGGTTGGGGACACTGCCACTCTCATTGGGCCAGTGAACCCTCCCCAGCTGAGATTTACCACTGCCATGGGATGGTCTGTCCTAATTCCATCAATATTGGTCACCTGGTATCTAAACTCAGGTAAAAGCTGTTCTAGGGGCACTAGTCTTCTTGTCACCATGGTGACACTAGCCCCCGTGTCCCTGTAGGCCACAGCCTTCTGACCATTGATCATGGGCTCTTGTCTGTACCTGCCCAAGATATTGGGACTCATGGTAAAGTTGGCAAACCCCATGCCACCATCACAGACTAGAGTTGCTTGTGTAGGGGACCTGGTTAGGCCAGAGTCCACCTGAGTTCCCCAAGAAAGCCCTACTAAGTTTTTGTGTGCACTCCCACCACCTGGGGGATTACTACTAGTAGTAACAGGAGGTGTTGGAGCTGCAATGGGAGGAACATTTTCTTTATTGCCATTCTTTTGACAACTGGAGTCAGTTTTCCAGTGGCCAGGTTGCTTGCACACATGGCAATATGGTTTCTTATTGGAAGAGGAAGGATTTTGGGACCCACCCCCAGAACTGGATTTTTGGGGCCCTTCAGAGGATTTTTCTGTCTTATTATCCCCACCTTTCTCTTTGGACTTTGTCGAATCTTTCTTCTGGTCACCACCTTGGTTCTTGGGTCTAACCCTGGTTCTGACCCATTTGTCTGCCTTCTTACCCAAATCTTGGGGAGAGGTCAGATCAGAGTCCACCAGGTACTGGTGTAAGAGTTGGTTCTGACAGTTATTAAGAATCTGCTCCCTCATGATGAGATTGTACAATCCTTGATAACCATTTACTTTACTGCTATTTAACCAACATTCCAGAGCCTTGGTAGCACAATCTACAAAGTCTACCCAATCTTGATTTTGTACTTTCTCTGTATTTCTGAACCTTAACCTGTACTGATCAGTGGTTAGACCAAACCCATCTATCAAAGCATTTTTCAAGATATAATAATCATCTGCATCCTCTTCCCTAACAGAGAGGAGCTTGTCTCTTCCTTTGTCAGCAAAGGAGAGCCATAAGATTGCTGCCCACTGATCTACTGGGACCCTCTGAACTTTACAGGCCCTTTCAAGTGCAGTGATCCATTTATGGATGTCATCCCCTGTCTGATAGGGGGGCACAATCTTATGCAGGTTCCTATTGTCAGGAGCTTTCTCTCTAACTCTAGGGGTATTATTACTGCCACCAGGGGTCTCTAGACCCCACTTTCTTGAAGCTTTCTGAAGCTCCAGGGACTCCCTTTCTAATGCTAACTGTTCTCTCCTGAGCTGAAGCTTAGCTTGCTCAAACTGGACCAGTCTGCTTTTCCTCTCTTGGGAGGACTCTCTTCTCTGAGAAGAGGCAGAGGTCCTTGTGGATCTCTTAGAATGGTTATATTCCTCTGAGGGGGATCTGTCCCTTCTGTTTGGATCCTCCACTCTCCCATTAGGGATGAAGGGAGTGCCTCTTGGGCCATCACCTCCATGTTGTGAGTGGTCTGGTTCATCCAGGTCAAGTTCATTGTCCTCTTCCTAGTCCTCATCAGAGTCCACCACCTGGGTGTCCTCTTCTGTGGGATGCCCACCCAACCTGTCTACCCCATAAGACACTAAAGTCTGCTTGAAGTCTGCAATGAGCAGAATTTCTCTGAGACGTTGAGTGTTGGCACCTTTGGTTGTCTTCAGATGTCTAGCAGTGCACATCTCCCTAATCTCAGCAAAAGTGAGATTGTCATACCTGTCGACAGGGACCTATGAAGGTCCTTCCAGAGCCTTATGGGCTCCTGATCCTGAAGACATTTCTAGTGTAGTGGTACTGGTGTATCTACCTACACTAGGTGTGGTCTACTGAACCCTTTCTTGAGTTGTAGTCAAGGTGTGCTAAGCCCTCTACACACAACTCCTAAGTTCAGTAGTATTCTAAGCTTAAATTTATATGTACCTTTAGTACCAAGTGGCTTTCACTTTAGAAATTCAATTTGTTATCTGGTAAAACAATGGCAAGCTTGAATCCAACCGCTGCACACCAATGTGAGACATTGGCCTGGCATATGCTGTCCACTAGTTATAGGGGACACCTTGCACCAGTCCAATTCGACTCTTAAGGTGATAGGTTAAAAGACAACCTTTAAAGAAAGCTATCCTAGTGGTAGCTGTGGAGAGCAGCCTTCAGGCTAAGTCTTGAAGGAGTGTTAAGCTTATTGTTTCACCATAGATATCCTCTTGAATAACCAAATGAAAGAGTAGTCCACACAGGTATATATATAAAATATATGTATTTATTCTAAGAATAATCCCACTAGTCTCTTTATGAGGCTGGAGGTAAAGATACAATTCAAACAAGCATTGATAGTTACAATAAATAGCACTGGAATCATAGGGCCCCAGGGGGGGACCAAACCATATATTAAAAAAGTGGTATAAGAACCACGACAATTCTAAAGACAATGCCTAGGGCATTTAGGGTCGCTGGCCCCTTGTGAAACCACCCAAGGTAGTGAGGAAGGGGACCCACGGGAGACGAGCGCAGTGTTATAAGCTACTGTCGGGATCTCTAGTAAAGCCTATGGAGAATGTTGCGGTTTAATTTTACAAGATTAAAAACACTTCTAGCAGGAGTTCAAGTTCAAGAGTTTAGAGTTAAGCTTTTGAAGGGCCCACACCCACGAGAGTACCGAGGTACCACTGTTACCTGCCCCAGGGAAGCCGGGTGCATAGGTCGTTTTCGATGTCGGGTCGCGGGCTGGTTTTCAATGGCAAAACGTGAAGAACTGCTGCTAGCAAGAAGCTTCGTCGATGTCGTGAAGACTGAAGATGTAGATCTTGAAGAGAAGGACTTGAAAGCAGAGGGGACAGAGTCTGGGTCACGGCACAGTGACCAGGGGGCTCAGGACAAAGAGCCCTTCAATGTCAGTTGCTTCCAGGTGGAAGATGGGTAGCTTGGATCGTCAGCCACGGGGTCCAGGAGGCTTCAAGGAAGGCTAGCTTCTGGAGTGCAACTGTCCCACAAAGGATGAGGGTCGCTGCAGTGTTAGTGTCCGGATTGGATCCACTAAGCCCTGGCAACCGTAACCCATGCAAGAATCACAAAACAGCTACTGGTGCAGACCCACAAGGTCTGAGCAAGGTCTCCAGCAAGGAGACTGAAGAGCAGGCCTGGAGCAACCAGGAGAACTCTTGGAAGTGAAGATTGACCTCCGCCAGGGCCCACCAGTCGAGAGACAAGGGACCATGGGAGGCAGCAATTTGGCGTGTGTAAAGATGCGCCCACGGGTCACCGGAGCAGGCTAGGGTGTCAATCTTTGGCACAGATAATGCTGAGAGGTTGACTCAATAATGGGCCAAAGCACAACTTCCCCACTTTTCGGGTTTGTGTGCTGTGCAAGAGGTGGCTGGTGTCCTGGGGTATTAGGGATCTCGGCACCCACGGGGTCCACAGTGCTGAGCTTTGCTGTGCACACTCGCTGGCCTCTGGGATGCTTGGAAACCCACCTCAAGGTAGGTAGGAGTCATTTATGTTCGTAGGAGCAGTGAAATTCCAACCAGGTCACTTGCAGTGTTTCAGGTGCCTGCCAAGCAAGGGGGTAACTCCTTTACCCCAAGGGAGATTTCTTCATTCAGCTGTGCAGCAGCAGGTCAAAGTTCAAGTCTGTAAAGTCCAAGAATAATCTGAGGCTCTGGGGACCCTGTATTCACCTTTATCCAAAAATTAGGGGAGTGTCCAGATCAGAACCCACCAATGAGAGTTCAGGTAGGAAAGGGTGGCTACACCCTCTCCCCTTTGTGTGTTTTCCCACCTGGGCAGGGGACAGGATGCCCCTGAACCGGTTTGAGGCGGTGTATGCAGAAGTAGGCACTGGAGAAGCCTATGTGCAAGTCTGAAAGACATCCTATGGTGCACCCACCCAGTTCCAATGCACATAGTCTGTCTGGGGAGGTGGAGCACCTCCCTGCAACAAGATACCTATTGTCCAGCTGCCGTGGCTGGAGTTCTGCCCAGCAACAGGCAGCCAGAGTCGTGTGGGTGGTGGGTAGCATCCATTTTGTACTACGTGTGCACTTTTAAGTTGGTGTCTAAAATCTGCCACATTTACCATATCGCCCCCCTAGCAGGGGGGAATCATGCCCTCACTCCCATGGTTGGATTGGGGGTATGATTCCTACATGTTTGACACCAAACATGATATGGTTCTGTGCAGCCACTCTCAAGTTATCATGCTATCACGATTACTTATAATGCGGTTAAGAGTATATGGTATGGCTGCACTACAAACAACCCAGCAATAGTTTTATGAAGGTTGCAGAGGGGCCCTACTCAGGTAGGGGTTCCCCCTCACACATATCTCAGCACCCTGCCTTGTAGGATTAGCAAGGCCTGCCTTAGGGGTGACCTATGAGGATATATGTGTTGTATTAAGTGGGATACAGGATACCTATATCCCTGTAAGGGGTGCAAGCACCACCTTACCCGGACTACAGTAGTGGTCTGGTGGTGTCAGTTTGTATGGCTGTCCCAGGGGTGGCACAATAAGTGCTGCAGCCCCTGGCAGGCCTCTGAGGGACCCATGCCCTGGGTACCTAGGGTACCATCTACAAAGGGCTGATAGGGTGTCCTCAGTATCCAATTGGTAGGTACCTAGGGTACTCACATCAGTTTAGAGAGGAAGCAGATAGGCTGGGGGTCCTGGATAGCAGGATCCCAGCCAGACTAGTCAAAAACCATTCAAATACCAGGCAAAAAGTTGGGGGCAACCATATAGTCAGATTCCACCTTCCTACATGTGGCATGAAAAATGTAACTGGAACTCAAATGCTAACACTTTTCTGCTGTTTTCTATGTACCTATGTATTACTAAGATGTTCTTGTGGATGATGAATAATGTTTTTAATATCTGTCTTTAAAGCCAGCTAATCAAGGTTTTTTCAAGAAATGCCTTCGGAGGTCTTTTATTTTTTTCTATGTTTGACAGAAACTTCAAAGTTAATCATATTTTTTTTTTTAAAGAAAGGCAAGAGTGTCTCTAAAGGTAGTTTTCCATGTACGACGAAGCATTGTCTAGTGCAATCAGGAAAGTAGCAAAAGTTACTTTAAAACTCCTGCCCTCAGAGTCAGTGCCTATTTTAAGGCTGGAGCAGTTGCGGCCCGTGCAGGTAAGAGCGGTGGAGCGGTGGGCCCGGGTGGTGGGGGATTTCGACAGACAACGAGGGCAAATTAATTATTCATTTAATATTCCCTCGCGGTCGTCTGTCGAATCCCTTTCATAATAGGGACACAGGGGCAGGTGAGATGAGATAGTGAGATAGAGAAGAGTTTAAAAAGACAGATATGAGAGCTGAGAGGCTGAAAGAGATAGAAAGAGAGAGAGAGATGGAGGATGGTGTGTGTGTGTGAGAGAGAGAGAGAGAGAGAGAGACCACAAGGTTGAGGAGGATGAATAACAGTGGACAGTGATGAATTTTCAAGGTGTTGTGATACTGGAAGGACTATGAAAAGGAATAGCTCAGGCTTCAGCTCATCAGCTGGAAGGGCCTGTAAAGAAAGTGAATGATTTGTAAGATTAGAAATTAAGGATTGCGTCATGCACATTTGAAGTTAATTGATTTGCCTTAGTTCTATATGCCTACCCCAGGACTGCTAACTGGAGGTGCCTTCATACTTCAGGGTTGAGATACATTAACAAGCTGTCTGGAAAATGTGGTAGATAACCAGCCCTTAGTTATCCCTAACACAATGAACCTTTGTTCTCATCTCCATCATGTTCTCTCTACCACTGATAAGATATAGAAGAAACTCAACCAGTTGAGCGGAAAGATGGTGGTGCTCAGCAGTCTCTGTCTGCCCCGCAGTTCGCTGATTAAAAGTTGTTAGTTCAATGCTGGACCCCGTAGAACTCATTAGAAACGAGTATTAAAGGGAAACCAATGGCTTGACATGCTCCTTACCTGCTGCCGGTTGTTTCTTGGCTTGGAATGCAACAAAACTGGGAAAAACAGCTACTTGGGTGTTTCTCTAGTGCTGCTGTTCCTTCAGACCCCTTTGCACTGCTAAGAGGGTCATTCTCTGCTCCACGGCCTCGACCAAGGATGACAGGTCTCTGCGACAGCCACGCAATTGGCATGGATATATTTATTAGCAAGATAAAAAAGTAAAAAAAAGTCACAAAATCACACAGAATTAAAAAATAATAATGCAAAATACAAAGGCACAAAAACACACACTAATATAATAAATAGAAATTAGGGGTAGATTAATTTGGAGGGTGAAGGTTTGAAAGGATTAACAGGTGATTCAAAAATAGACCAAGCACCATGAATAGAACCGAGAAAACAAGATACCCATGCCCATGCAAGCCACGTTGAACCAGTCACACGAGATTTCCAACACAAGGACAAACTTATATTTCACCTGGCACAACCATGCAAACCAATTAAAGCGTGAGGTGTTGAGTTTTTTTTCAGGTCTGACTTTTGTCATGACACAGTTGAGAGTAGATGGCAGCTACGGCAGATGATCTCTTCCTTCCAGAAACTTGGTGCAACTGTTTCTTTATTGGAGCCTTCTAATCTGAAATTCTGTTATGATGGTCAAATAGTATACTGTCACGACCCAGCCAAAACACAGGATTTAAGTAGTGGAAGGAGGTTAATACTAATGGCCTGATTACGATGGTGGGTGGACTTCAATCCGTCTGTCATCGTTTCCAATTTCGGACCACCCCCTTACAAGGCAGCAGTTGCATAGTAGGAGTTACAATGCGACCATCACTGAGGCCGTTGCATTGCCTATTTTTTGTATTGCGACGTGTGCCGCTAGCTGTAGCACACGCCGCAAGGCAAAAAGGGGTCTCCACATAGATCCCTGCATCATGTGGCAGGCACCAAGGGGTACCTGCCACATGGTGCAGGGAAATATAGGGGGGCACACTAAGTGCCCCCCAGTGCCCACAACCTAGGGCTGAGGAGAAGGGGGGCCCGCTATAGGCACCCAATTTCCCCTTCTGCCAACTTTTCCTTGGTGGGTGAACTGCCATGGAAAGGCTGATGTGGAGGGACATCGCAATCTCTTAGGCGGTGCCTGGTTGGCACCACCACCAATGGGTGTGTGGCGGTCGGTGCTTCCGACCGCCATCACACCTCCCACCATACTAATATGGCGGGCGGTGAAGGTGGTCCGGATGGTGGTAAGACTGCCACCGTCTGTGGTGGTCTTGCCACCATCGTATTGACCCCCTAAATGACTTCCTCACTAATCTCATGCGTTCTAGCTCCCTGCTCCCTCTAGGTTTGCGAACAGTTAGTGACCGAAGAAATGATACGTTTCAGAAAAGATCATGCCTGTCTAACTAAAATGTCTTTGCCTGGTTGTCTGTGTTTTTCTCATCTCTCATTTTTGCTTGAATTCTTATAAATATTTTTAGCATGTAATTTTTTTGTCCTCAGGATAGGCATTGTCAGCCTTGTCACAATCTTTTAGAATCAGTGGTATGAGTGTAGTGTTTCACATAATTTACGTATGTCCTACTCTCCTTTGGAAGAATGGGACAGGAATGGGTGAATGTTTTGGGGAAGGGGTGGTTGGGTGGTGTGGTCAGGAGATGGAAGGGACATGCAGGAGGTTCAGGTCTCTCAGCAGTAGGGCTTTTACTAAAATAAAATATTTCAAAGGAGGGTGCAGGGAAAAACTGGCAAAAAAATAAAGTTTCAATCATGTCAATTTTAGATGTCATGCCTAGGAACATGCTTATTTTCAATAGCTAGTACTTCTTAACCTGGTAACCAGGATATGCACATCGTTAGCTAGAATATCAATGGTATGCAGTCAACAGCCAAGACTAGACACATCTGAGAGGAACTAAGTACTTTAAGCACTCAACTTTTTTGCTTGCATGATACTCACTTTACTCTCAGTGAGACTCACAAATTGAACAGCCTTGGGTGTAAGACGCTTGTAGCAATGGGTATTAATATTCCCAAGTGTGGGGTACCGCTACTTTTTCGTGGAAGAAATAGGTCACTTATCAAGTCAAGTTTGATTAATCTGGGAGATGGTGGATTGCCCATGTATAGGAATTATGATTTACAGTTGACGATTTGTGTTATTTACGCACCCAACATTCACGACCCAACAATATTTAATTTTCTTCTCATCGAGTTAAGTTTTGGGCCCGACCGAATTCTCATGTTTAGTGACATTAATTTGATCAGAAAGCCCAGGCTGGATTAGAGAGCATTTTACAAATCCAATCAGTCTTGTATGAGGAAATCAAGGGCAGCATTGAAACAACTTCTCCAAACATATGTTTCCTCTCTGCCATTGTTTTATTGGCAGTTTCTCCTCCATGAAAACCCTGGAGGAGAGGAAACGTGTGTTTGAAGAATTTGTGTATGCACCCCAGCTCCTGCAAGGCATGAACGTATCAGTCCATGCCTCGCAGGAACAGTTTTTGGCTTTCCCATTGTGGTGCCCATTTCCAGGGCACCGGCGAGGGAATGTAAAAAACAAAGCCGCCAGACAGGAGGAGACTCGTAATCTTGCGAGCTACCTGACCACAGCCTTGGCGGTGCGGTGGCAGGGCAGACCCGGCACCACACCGCTAAAGTCGTAATCAGGCCCTCAAAGGGTGACAGTTACTATTCCCACTCAAATATAAAACAATTTGTAGAACGTGTTCGACACTAAAGGGGTGACATTTACTGTTCCCACTCTAAACTAAAACAATTTGGAAAACGTTTTGGACACTAAAAGGGTAAACTAGTCCCACTCCAATCTCTATAAATTTGGGAAAAGTGTTGAACACAGAAAGGGTGACAATTACTATTCTAACTTCAATCTATATTAATTTAGGGAAGGTGTTGGGCACTATAGGGGTGACATTTACTATTCTCACTCCAATCTAAGCCAATTTGGGGTACGTTTTGGACACTAAAGGGGTGAAATTTAGTATTTCCACTGTAATCTAAAACATTTTATACAATATACCACGAGCTAAACATTTTATATAAACAACCATTGCTTCATTTTCATACAAAAATTAAGATTTATTAAAAACTAACATTTACTTTAAAAAACACGCACAGACCAGAAGACAAACCTATATATTCCTATTTATCATTAAAATGTAAAAAATAAAATCATAATCCAAAATTAACAATCATAAAATTAAAATATATATCGCCAATTTAAAAAAAAAACTAATTTTACAATGACATTTTAATTTCCAACAATAAAAAATTGAAATGTTCTAATTATAGTTTTTCAAACAAAATTAAACAATTTAATGTTTAATGTAAAAATGCGAGTACAAATTGGCCCAACTACAGGGGAACCATTCAATAAGCAAGCTTACTGTAGCTTTTTGGGAAATTAAAGAGCAGTACAGATTAGAGCCGGTATTCAACGACATCAAGCCAGTTACCGCAAGGAAGCTCTTTTTACAATTCAGGCACGGGTTACTGCCACTGCGTGCTTTTACAAATAAAGGGGCGGGCTTACAAACTTTGGGTTGCCAGGCCTTTAATAACGCAGAAGAATCAGAATACCACGTGTTTTTTTCTGCACTGGATATAAGAAAGCGAGAAAATGATAGTTGATCCAGATTTGCAGAAATTTGGGAACTAGGCAATGCTCACAGGCTTTCAGGATAGTGAAATATGATGCTAGCCTCCCTATAGCATTTTCGATGGCAGGCTTCTTATTCTCCATGTGGTGTACCCGAAGAGTATTCCTAAAACTGACCCCCAAAGATGATGATTAAATCTGTGTACACTCCTTTTTAATTGAAGGTATTTTATATGAACTGTATGCATATTTTAGTACCATTTTAACAATGTATTTTTATCCTGATGTACAGTATACCGGTGTATAGGGCTATTAAGAAGTAGAACTGTGGAATAAGGGTCTATGACAATGTTAACAGCCTTCTCATTGATTGATACAAGTATTTTATATAAAAATAATATTTTATTCTTCCTGAATGGTTAATCCGAGAGATAGAGTACAGGTTTATTAAATTTGGCATTACAAATTGTAGATTTATATATTGCACACACACTTTAATGTAGCCGGTGCTGACGTAATAGCCTCCTTATTGACTGATATAGCACTTTATACAAAAAATAGATATATTTTTTGTTTGAACAGTTGTTCTGAGAGATAGAGTACGAGCTTAATAAATACGATATTGTAAATTGTATATATGCACTGATTTTGGGATTGATTGCAATATAGACTGCTGCAGGTCACATTGTGTGTTTACTATACAATGTCATACAATGAATGTATATTTTGTATTTGTTTTATCATAAATCGAATCAAATGTAAGTTATTGTACAAATGCTTTTATGGTCGAAATAAAACTTCATTGAATTGAATTGAATATATAATTGAATTATTTATTTCATAATTGACAATAAATATTTTACATTAATTATGATTAATATATGTTTCAATTCATTTAAGGTGACTTAAAGAAATTATTATTGTAACAAAGTTAATTTTAGAAAATTAATTTGCATATCACTAAAATAATTAACATTTCATTTAATTTACAATAGCCGCTTCTTAAAAAAAACATTCCCACCCTTATTCCCTAAAAACCCAATGTCCCTCTGCTAGGAAAATTATAAATCCATTATTTTTATACATTAGCACAATTAAAAACACAAATTTCAAAATGTTCATTATTAATAAATAATCTTACTCTTTTTTTTTATTACATACTGAATAAAACACACCACAATAAATTATGTACAAAATGACACTTACAAACGATTTTACGTACAACGATATTTTTTAAAATGTATATTCTTTACAACAATATTCAAAATAACACTTAAAACAATATTTTTACCTTTGATATTTCAGTTGAGAATATTTTTGACATTCTGATATTCTTTACACAAATTTTTTGTATAAAGATATTTTTTTGCAGATATTTTGTCCAAAAAACACATTACAGCATACATCTAAATTTGAAAAGGTTCAAAAAAAGAAAACTTACAGAGTAACGTCTGCGTTGAAATAGCATAATCTTTCTAAGCAAATCCCTTTCTCCCTTTCTTAATAGATAGGGATTTGCATAGAAAATGACAGGGTGGCTGCATTGGAACGCCCATGTACCATCAGTAGTATACATTCTTGACACAAAGTAGCGCATAGTGCTATATTGGGTTACATTAGGGCTGCTTTCCAGCAAAAAATACAACACTTTGCATTGGTTTGCATCATTTTTGTGATACAAACCCAACTCTAAGTGTTAGTAAATCTGAGTCCTTAAGTCACGTGGCATACATCAACTGTTTATTCTCCTTGGGTGTATTTTTGCCCTCAAGTAATATCTCACATAACTCCACGTTGTTGGGACTCATCTATTTTGTATATTTTCGTTTACCTCACAGTTATAATTTTTGTGTCATTTTTTTCCTTTGAGAAAACGTTTTAAGCAGAAAGTGCACTGTGTCCTGTGACTGGCAGACATTTTGTGCTGAAACCAGTTTGCTGCTGCTATCACAACCTTTTTGTTCATATGATTTCATGTAAGATTTAGACCCGGGCAACCAGAGAAATGTACTTTGCAACATGCACTTAATTTTTATAAAGTTAGCAATTATTAATATTTGGAAACATCTTTCACCACACCTAGGTCCTCATTTACAAAAGGCGTGCACTGCCGGAGCGTCACTTTTTATGACAATCCGGTGGTGCAGGCCTCACAATCATATCTATGAGGCTACATAGAGCTCCCCGAAATGGCTTTTCATGGCCTCAAAGATATGGAGTAAGGCAAAGCAGTGCTTGAGCTGCCTTACCTTATGTTACACCAAGGAGGCATTCAATGTTATGTTATGTTATGTTATTAATATTTGTAAAGCGCGACCATTACCCAAAGGTGTCCTGGCGCTATAGAAGAAGGTCCATCCTTGAGTCGAGACCAGGTGTGAGGGCATTTAACGAGTGAATTGCCATGTTTTTAGGGCCTTCCTAAAATCTAGATGGTTTGTGGTGTTTCTGAGATGGAAGGGGAGAGTGTTCCATGTTTTAGTTGCTTTCACTAAAAAACTTCGCCCACCCCAATTTGATTTTTTTGCCCTTGGAATGATCGCTAGTTTTGGGTGTTGCTGTGGGTCTTCCCACTCAACACCCATGGAATATGATACTGCCCCAGGTCTACACATGAAGTAAACCTGGAGCAGCGACAAAAATGTACGCCTCCACAGAGCCGGCATAATGAGGAGAAATATTTACATTTTTCCTCGCCTTTTCCTCTTTCCACATGCAGCACACATAGAACGAGTAACATTTGTCTTGTGATTGTTTTTGCGCAGGAAGGTGCTCCTTCCTGCTCCAAAACAATCATGCCAACAACACAGACACCCTTGCACCATGGTGCAGGAGTGCCTGCATTGGCTGCAAATTTTGCGCTGGCTGAAAGGACAGGAAGGCACTGTATCTTGTAAATGTGGTGCATTCCTGCTCTTTCAAATTTGCCTAGGGCAGTGCAGCAAAATTATTTGCAGTGCGGCCCTACGCCAATTCTTTGTAAATGAGGCTCCTGGATTTTGTGCACTAAATGTGTTGCAGTTTCCCATTCAAATGACAAATTGCATGCTAAAACACACTCAAAATATGGCTGCATCCCATCGCCACTTATATAATATTGCTGACTCACCTGTTGTCACTAAAGGTTACTCCACCACGTCCTTAAATGCATAATCACTTCAGCCGAGGCGAACAGCCTAAACAATTTTACTTGTTTAGGAACAGTTTTCATCAACCATGATTAAATATTTACAACAAACCCCCCCTCTTCTCTTTTCCTTAATTGCTGGTCAATACTGCGTCGCAGTGCTTTAATTCCGAAGGTTACTGACCTTTGAAGGCATTATCAGGCTTTGACTGACTGATCCTTTGAATTTATTTTTAAAATAATTAAATAACATGCAGAATATGCAGTGCACTTCGAGGCATTGCTTGGTTGTAAAGGGGACTCCTTCAAAATCCAAAAGATATTAAAATGATATCTGAGTAATGCTTTCTGTTGGTGATATCTTGCATTATTGTTTTGATCTCGCTGTTAACTGGGTTTTACTCTTTGAGAAGTCGACCATCGAAGTCCTGCTTGCTTGCCCTTACAGACTGGACATTCTGTGTGCTACCACTCATTTAAAAAGGAATGGAGATGTCTCTTGCACAATGGCACCTTAGCATGTGTCTTGGAGTGTGTCAGCCTTCATATCATGTTCTTCAATGGTTTATAGAGAGTCATCGGTGACCAACAGTGTTGCATGAGCCATGGAGTGCAGATAAAAGCTATTGGGGCATATTTACAATAACTGGCGCATCCCTGCATATCAGCAGGGATGCACCATTTATTGTGCGCCACAGCTCCGCTTCCATGGATGCGCCGCATTTACAATGCGGCGCACTAAATGCGGCGCACCATGGGGCAAAAACGGCAGAGACGTATCTGTGCCGTAAAAGTGGCGCATTGCTGGAGTTGCGTCGCAAGCATGACGCAGCTCCAGCAATGCTCTGGGGGGCCCTATCTTGTTAATGCTGCGTCAATCCTTACGCCTGCTTCAGGCAGGCGCAGGGTTTTGACGCAGCATGGGCCTAAAAGTGACTGAGTGAAATCTTGTAGATTTCACTCAGCCACTTTTAGGAGGCGTTCCTGCGCCGGAACGCCCCCCCCCCGTGCAGGAACTCCTACATGTGGCGCAGGGCTTTACAACGTGACGCATCTCCCAGATGCGTCACGTTGTAAGTACCCCGCACCATGATGCAGGATTGGCGCCGCCGCTGCGTCACGAAAGTGACGCAACAGGGGCGTAAATGAGGCGCAAGGGGCTTGTAAATCTGCCCCATTGTCTCCTTGAAGGAAAGGGAGTGGCAGGTTAATGTAGCACAATAAACACAGATTAGCTAGTTGCCAAACTGCATTTGGAAACGTGTTTTTTGGAGTTAGCCTTGAGTCATGATATGAATAATAGTACACAGTGGCCACCACAAGGCAGCATTTCCAAAAGTGACATTTTATCAGAATACAATGTTCTCAAGAAGGCACACGTCCTAACGCCACACTCAACAACACTGTGTCCCTAGACACAAAACGGAGAGCCGGTACACGGAAGATATAATTGCAAGAAATAATAATATCATAGTCTACCATTTTCAATAAACTTGTAATTTGGGGGAACTTTTTAGAAAGACCACGTGGGATTCAAGAAGCTATGTTTATTTGCGTACTTGATAAAAACAAATATTTTTACAGCTATGGGTAACATCATCGCGTGTAATGTTAATCCATTCTGAATTGCTGCAATTTTTGACTATGTATCTTCTCAACGTTTTCCTGGAAATAGCCTGGAAGAACATAGGAGCAGCACCATTGATAGTGGCATATTAAAAAGGAAAAGGAAAAAATAACGCTAAGGGCACTTTGCGTTAATTTTTGAAACACCCGCTATCGCTGGATAATATTGCCTGGTTATCGCGTTATTAACAACGCTAACCGCCTAGGCGATAAAAAATCCATCGATAGAGTCATTTTGGGAGGTTATCGCTGGTAATGCAGCGATAAAACTACAAGGATAGGGATATCCTTGTTGATAGACCATGGTGGATTTAGCCATGTAATCCACCTCCCATTGGATTACATGGCTAAGTCTGAAAATTAGCAGACGTAAAAAAGCAGCGTTAACTGTGGTTAGCGCTGCTTTTTTTGTCTCTATCAGGGTTTGCGTGAAGCTTGATTATAGGAGAAATGTCGCTTAGCGACATTTCTCCGATTATTTTGCTCTGGAACGCCCACTTTGCATCTCATTAGAGATGCACAGGGAAGCGTAGTGAAAAAGGGTGCTAACATGGGATTTTGCATGTTAGCACCCTGTTGTTGATAGGGCGTTATTTTTATCTCCGCTTCTTTGGCTTTTAAAGCCAAAAAAGTGGAGATAAAGCCCTTGTTAATATGCCCCATAGTTCTTTAAAGTATATCAGTAATATATCTTAATGAGGACCTCTCTAGTTGGAAGGTGGCTTCGGGTTCAAAATGTGTTTTCAAATGTCGGTTTTCCACTTAACAAAAGTGTGTGATCCTGTTCAGATCACGTGATCTCCAAATTCTCCATGCACCTAATCTGTTAAAAATTACGAGCAGGGAAATTCAGTTTCCAGTGTTTGCTATATAGCATATATAAAATACCTGTGGATGTGCAGAGTAAAACTCTATTTATTAGACATTGCTGAAGGCGAGATGTCATGAATATCAACTGGCAAAGCCTTAAGTGGGTCAGGATACTCTTCCCCTCCCTCAATAATGATTATAAGTAGCTGATTACAATGCATGCATCTGCATGTGTAGTTTACACCACGTTGCATTTTCATGTGCAGCAAATATAAAGCAAAGTTGTTAACAGAAGGAGTTAAATCCATCCTTTGAGACAGAATCACAGGAACAAGGTCTATGTTTTCTTTTGCAAAGTGGTTCAAGAAATAAATCCTTTAGAAAATAAGCATTTGTTGTCATGTCTGTTAAGCTGACCTTTGGTAATAACATGGAATTTGACCTTTAAACGTAGGGACAAAAGCTGTGCTTCTGAGTTTGTTAGTACACTTGTTCCAAACAACATGATTAATTGGGCTACAATAATTTTCACAGGTTTGGCATAAAAAAATGTCACTCATGGGCTTGAAAACTCATATTAGAAAATGTGTCCAGAGCGTGCCATGCGAACATACATAATTTGACACCAAAATCTGAAAACACATTCTGAAGATGAGGAGCAAAGATAATCCCAACACTGTCAATTTTGCGGCTCAGCAAAAATAAAAAAAAAACAGAAAGAAAAAACCTGCACGTGGGATTTCCTCCAGCTCGATACTTACGATAATACTTGAAAAAGTTACTTAGAGAGAATGCGGAGGCAGGGGAGAGAATGGATTTGGTTGTTTTGTTAATTATAGATTTCCTTTGATGGAGTCACTGCATTTATTTAGCTGAATTGATCATCCTTGTGCTTCTTCCTGATGCGCTTTACCAGTTGACAAAGAAATCATTACCTAATAGCAGGATATTTATCACTGCTATGGTCAATTGTGACTTTTTGCCTAAAAGGGACCTTAAAGAGCCAAACCCAAGCTTCAGAGATTAATTCCTATAAACTCAGCTCCAAGAAAGGCCCCGATCCTCTTCTCCCTTTGTTTTTGGTGGTCATCAGCTGGTTGGCAGTGCCAGCCCTTATGGGGCACTGTTCTGCTTGTTTGATTTATTGCGGCTCTGGCTAAGGTTGTGGTTTTGTTGTTAGGCCACCTTGGGAAAGCCCCTGTGTGTATTTGGAATGACTGTAAACACAGCTGGACACCAGATCATGGTGGACCAGGTGAAGCAGGCATTTAAATAAATGGACCTTAGCTCACTTCTGTAGGAGGTATGTTCTCAAGTGTAATCAAGGACAATATGTCCTCCAATTTTTTTGATATCAACACTTTGGTAGTGGATTCCTGCCAGAATTGGCTGGCAGACAGCCTCTCCTTAAACGCCCTCACAGGAGGAAAACTGAGCAATGATGGGAGGAAATTCACTTGCCATGCTCACTTGAGTTCATCCAGGGTCATCAGGTGGGGTCATCATCATTATTCCATAGATAATACATGATAATAAAAGCACACAAATGTAAAGACTTAAAGCAGCACATGCTTTTAGAGCTCACAATAAAGACAGAGGATTGCTTTAAAAATTAATGCAAACAAATCACCTGTGTTCAATGTATGCATCTAAAATGTTAGCAAATATGGGAAAGTTAAACAATAGTTTCAGTTTACAGCCAAAGCCTACAAAATGACAACAGTGAAAGGCAGAAGATGTACTTTTTAATTAAATAAAATACCATTCTATTACATTGCTGGCTGATCCTAGGTCTTCTGCAGTGCCTTCTCTGATGTTTTAGATTATTTGCTACTTAGTTAAAACAAAGGGAAAGAGTGTAGTAGATTGTTACTTGAAATGTAGTCATGTGTGTGTGTGTGTGTGTGGATGTGTGTTGCGAGTGTGTGTGTGGAGTGTTATATAGAAGAAACCAGATCCACAAGGGAATCAGACTGCTTTACAAGGACGATAATTGAGCACTATGACCAGACTCTGACCACAACCTTCTACAGAAGGTCAATCTTCCATTGGTGGACTAACCCGCTGCACATGACTTTTGGTGGTGCACAGAGCTGTCAGCCAGAGGGCATTTGGCCATTCCCTACCCATAATCTGTTGTGGGAAGCCCACCTGTACCTGGGTTGGCTACAGGGATTTGTATTTGGCCAGACCCAGCATCCAACTGGTTGAAAGCAGACAAACCTCACTGCAGGCAGCCTTCAACCACCGACTACAAGATTCACGTGTCAGATAAGTGAATTGAAGAATTAATACTTAGGATCAAAACATCAGGAGGGATATTCACAACAAATGGCGATAATTAACGCTAACCTCGTTTAGCGTGACTTTTTTTATCGCTGTGTAACGCTGGAAATTATTGCCTTGTTAGCGGCGTATTCACAACACGCCGCTAGCAGGCGATAGTTTCCTGTACCGGGTCAAAAGTCAACAGATAAGATTAGCATTACGGCAATAAATATCTCACGCTAATGTGAAAAAAGTGGCGATGGTCCAATTAGCGATCCGAAAAGAATCGCTAACCAGCGCAGGCTTGTATTTCCCAAGGTATGCGGGAAAAATCACAATAAAACGCCCGCTAAGCAGCCCAAACACCTAAAAAAAAAAAAGCAGGAAGTTTTGAGAGAAGCCATGGAGGAAGCTGGACCAAGCACAGAGGCCAACAACAACACCAAAAACACCCAGGAGTACTAGCCAGAGACCCTGGGGAAGGCCAAGGAAAAGAGGAAGAGGAAGACGCGGTTCAGTCAGCAGGAAAACCAGGTCCTGATTGCGGAGGTGACAGAACACCAACAACAACTTTTGTCACCTCCACTGTGTCATTGACGACCAAAAATGCTATTTGGCAGTCCATCGTGTCCAAGGTGTATGCTGTTGGAGAGATGAGGAGGACAGTGGACGATTGCAAGAAGCGCTGGCATGATGTCAAGCGCAAAACCAAGTTGAAACTTGAAGCCCACCTGAAAGCAGCAATACAGATTGGAGGTGGGACTCCAGCACCACAGGAGAAGCTGGATCCGTTGGAGGAACAGGTGTCCACTGTCATCAGCGAGGAGACAGTGGTTGGAGTTCCTGGACAGGATACTGCTGAACAAGAACAGTCACAACAGCGTGATTACCAACCTAGGACTGGGGGGACGGGGGAAATGGGCCCAATGGCACCCATGCACAATTAAATATATTGCAGTGCACACCCACAATGCATGCGGAACTTGTCACAGATCCCCTTGGCCAAGATGGCATAGACACATAACACCCTCCTCAACCAAATAAATTGCAAGACACATATTGGTGGGCTCACAGACCTGGAAATGTGCTCTGAAAAGTCAAAAAAATATAGTTCAAGTATCCTTTCACACCACACAATAAGGCTGACGTGAAAGAGCAAAGGCACACATTGAATGGAGATGCGGCAGGCTGTCAAAAAAGCCCTCTCACCTCAATACCATGCATATGCATGTGCCCGTATGTTGGAGTTGTGTGCAAGATTGTGCATGTGCATCAAGGGTGACACAACTGCATATACACAATCTTGCACACAACCCAGACACACGTGCACAATGCTGCATGTTTGCTGACATTGGTGGTGGCATGCCCACTCATGCACATGATAATCATTATGTAATAATGGGGTGACCTATATTAGTCCACGGACCTGGGTAATGATCGGTATAAAGAACAGTGGTCCTAGACTATTTCTTTTAGGAAGGTATTCTTTAAATCAAAATCTAAATACCCGGTACACATAGAAATCAAGTTGCATCATAAATGTACCCTAGTTATTTCACTATTTCACTGAAATTGTTCTTTATACCACTCATGCACATGATCTGTCACAGACACACTGCATCCTCATGTTTAGTATCAGAGAGATGTGGCCCTGTGCAGACAATATGTATATGTGTGCTGATGAGGCAAGGGGGCCATGTAGATATCCTGCCACATCTTCAGTAAATGTGTCTGCCTGCTTGTCCATGAGATGCAGCCCTGTGTACACAGTGACGGCTCGTAGCGGGAGTGCTGTGGGCGGTGGTGCGGGACAGTGGTGCCGGGAGGGGAGGAGCAAGATGGGGGTCGTGGAGTTGGACACTGTAGGAGTGTAGGATCTGCACTTATGTTGCCCCCACTTTTTTTCTGATGTTAACACCGGTTTCTGGCTGTAGTCTGGCTGGGTCCCTGCTAATCAGGGCCCCAGTCTCTCTGTTCTCCCTAAACAACTTGGAGTGCATATTAGATGCACTAGTGATTGGATACTGTGGTACCTTATGAGCCCCTAGTCTATGGTACCCTAGGTACCAAGGGCATAGGTATTTCACAGGCCTACCAGGGGCTGAAGCATGTATTATGCCATCCCTGGGAAGCAGACTAAATCTGACACCACAGGCTTGCTACTGCAGCCTGGGTGAGGTAGTGTTAGCACTCCTCACTGAGGTATAGGTTCCTATATCTCACTATACACACAATATAAACCTATCAGTCACCCCTAAGGCAGGCCCTATAAATCCTGAGGGCAGGGTGCTTGGTTTACAGTGTGAGGGGGTGCCTCTGCATGAGCAGGACCCCTCTGCAGCTGGCAGAGTCTATTCTCTGTGGCTGTTTGTGGATGCGGTTAAACCATATACTCTTAAGTGCATTATAACCTCCCGGTAGATGCTAACTTTGGAATGACTGCATCAAAACATGTCGTGTTTGGTGTCAAATAACTTGGAATCATACCCCCACACCAGTAAGTGGTGTGGGAGTATGACCCCACCCTTCTAGAGGGGACAACATGTACCCACTGTGGAAACACGGTAGAAATCTGAAAGAGCCCTGGCATCACAAAATGGATGCCACCAGCAAAAACACTGGGCTGCCCTCCTGCTGCAGACTGAAACTCGCAGTGGTGGAGGCCCAACAATAGGCAACCTGTCACAGGGAGGTGCCACCACCTTCCAGACAGGATTTAGTGTATTGGGGCTGGGTGGGTGCACTTCTAGAGTGCTTTGAAGTCCTGCACTGGGGGAGCAGTAGGCTCCTCTGTGCATATGCCAGCTCAAACCGGTTCAGGGGCTACCTGTCCCTGCTCTGGCGCGAAACTGGGCAAAGGGAAGTGGGTGTAACCACCCTCTACCGTGGCCCCCCCCCAGAGGAGTGGTCATAGAGCTAGTCCCTCCCTTTCTTTTAGTATAAGATGGGGAACCCTTGCCATTGCAAGTTAGATATCCCTGGATGATGCTTTACAAGAAGAATCCTGGTCCTTCGACCTTCCACTACCTTTGGAAGATGGAAGAATCTCCCTTGGAGTCAAGGAGTGACTCCCCTGCTTGGCAGGCACCAAAAACTTGAATCAACGGTCGCAAACCTTCCCGCTCTCGCTGGAGTCCGAAGTCCCTGCAGCCCCAGAAGTAGATTTCCTGACTTCTAAACAGTCATTTTGAGACCCCAACAGAGCTGGGGCGAGTGGACCCCACGAGTGACGAGGAACAGCAATACCTGGGTACCGTGCACTATTGTCAAGTGCAACCCCTTCTCAATGTTGTGCGAACTTGTGCATTGGACCGTTTGTGGCCCAAGCCTCTAGCAGGTTGTGCACCAACAATCAGAGGCTCACCCCATCCCGAGTGACCGTGGGCTCCTGTAAAGCATTTCCTCATGAGGCATCTTTGTGATCCCTTGCCCATTGGCTTGTGGCTCCCCTGAAGACTTTCTTATCAAACCAAAGGGCTCCCCTAGTTCCTCCAGGCCTGCCCTCACTCACCCTTGCTGGGTGAGTCCTTCAGACCTTGCTGGTCTGCACCACTGGCTTTATTCACTTTCCACAAGACTTGCTTTTGCCAAGGCTTGTTGGCTCCAATCCAGTTGCCAACACCTCAGTAAGCTGCAGACGTCATTGGACACTCCACTCTGAATCCAGCTGCTGGTCATCGTCGATGCCTCCTGGACCTCGTGGGCAAAGAGTCAAAACACCTTTGATCACCTGAAATCACCCGACGTCCGTGGGCATCCATCTTCCTGGCCCCGGGTCACTGGCAAGTGACTCTGAACACTGTCCCTTCTGCTTTCAGGTCATCTTTATCTTGAATCCAGCCTTGGATTCCACCGGACACTTCTCCAGTCGTCGCAAGCAGCAAATCTTCTTCGGCTTCCATAGAAAATAGTGACGCGACCCGACACCAAAAGACACCTATGCACCCGGCTTCCCTGGGTGAGGTAACTCGTGCACTCCGGTGCCCTAGTCTGTGTTGGCCTTCGAATTACTTACCTTGTAAGTGGCTTGCTTGTAGACTTCCTCGAAGTACCCTAAAACTTTAAAAATCCAACCGCAACTTGCTCTATTGAAATCAATAGGGAACACGCGGCTGTGTTCTCACACTGCACATGTCTCCCATGGGACTTTTACTTACCTGCCTTGGGTGGATTAGTGAAGCTCCAGTGATTCTACAGGCCCTAGGCCTTGTCCCTCTGCAAGTCGACTTTCCTAAAGCTCTTTTTTAGTATATGGTCTGGTACGCCCCCAGGGCCCCAGCCATATTTGTGCTTAACTTATTGTGAAACGTTGATATTTGAATGTGTTCCTGACTTCTAATCTCATATAGAGATTAATTGAGTGTGTCTAGAAACAAATACATATACATTTGATATATATACCTGTGTGGTGTCCTTTCATTTGGTAATTCAAGAGATTATAAGGTAAAACAAGCTGCTTTACATTCCTCTGAGACTTAGCCTGAAGGCTGCTCTCCACAGCTACCACTAGGATAGCTTTCTTTAAAAGGTTGTCTTAAACCTATCTACCATAAGAGTCAAATTGAACTGGTGCAAGGTGGCCACTATAACTAGTGACCAGCATATGCCAGGCCAACTTCTCACAGACACACGACGGGCTTGAGTTAGGTAAATCCGTAAATAAATTGAACTAATTACCTTGTACTTGCTGCACTGCCAATGCGGCGATGCAGCAAGTGCAAGGTAACTAGTTAAAATAATGTATTCACTAACCTAACTCCAGCCTTCGTATGTCCAAATCCACTACACCCCATCCTGCCACTCCCCCTACCTGCACCACTGCACCGCACCAATGCCTCCCAGCACTCCCACTGTGAGCCGTCACTATGTGTACACCAATTGAGAAACCATCTATTGAGTCTGCATACCAGAAACACATGCAATGTCACGATAAAATGATCACGCAGCCTACTGGCTCAAAGGTGCATATCCCACAATGCACACAAACAGCAGACTACACACAAAACATTATGTAATACAATGAGCAGGGCGACAATGCCTACAACACCACAATGCAGGGACAATGCGTATCAGGATTGTGTCAACAAAATAGGTACTGCATTACTTGTCTGTGTGCCAGAACTACAATGTCCCTGTAAAGAAGTATGACAGCCAAAGTATGACAACAAGCAGGGATGACAAAGTTGCAACTAATAATGACAACTACCCAAATGGCACACTCACCCCTTAGGTAGATGTGCATACCTACACTCTCAAGTGTACACATATGCCATACAGAAAACACCATTCAACATCAGTCCTGGGGTGAGTTGCACACCACAACATTATGTGCATGTAAACCTATCTGTTTGTTAAGTCAACGGTGTCAGTGAACAAATATGCAGTCATGGTTGTTAGCACCCACACGCAGAGCCATGCATTGAATAATCTGAGCCAGGACAGCGTGTATCATCCAGGTGAACAGCTGTGTGGCACATATATAAACACACATCACCCTGTCATTTGCAACTGTTGGTAGGCTGGTGGTTACAATGTCTGATCACCACAAATACGCAATAGGAAATCCACATCCACAATTCCAGGCCCACCTACAAACTGCACGTGGTGTCACCGTAATGTGTGTTGACACTGTCTGTCCATCCAGCAACAACAATAAAAACTCATGCAGCACCATGCTCACAATGGGTAAGCCAACAGGAGAGCAGTAAGAAATGCATGCAAGACAAATCACAATAGACAAAGCGTACTGATGCACATGTGTTCAGCATAGTGCAGCACACATTCAAACAGCAAATAGGCCTTAGTAGCTAAAGCGCATAAAGGAGGCCCTTCTCACCCATTACTAATCTCGCTATTAACACATGCACATGTGCACTACCCAGCAAAAGTGTGGGTCTGTGAGCAACACTCACAAGGCAAGTGACAGTGCATGACGTATAGCATGCCCACCCCCCAAACGGCTCAACATGGTGCAGGCCACGTCACTGAGGTGGCTGAGTGTTGACCACATCCTTAAAGGAGCAGGTCATACCCTGACACATCCTCGTGTGCATACAACCCCTGATGTAAACAAGACATCTGTTGATAATAAATGCACAACTCTGTCAAAAACACATATATACCCCAGGTTGCTACATCTCAGCATTGTAAATGCACAGAAGTGAAGGCTCACTGCATGTAAGGGATAAGGGGTATTAAAAATAAAGCTGTATGTAATTAATATTTTATAGTGTTAGTTGTGTTAAAAATGTTATTAATTAGTTATTAATTGGATATTAATTATTAATAAATATTTGGTAACATTTTTATGAGTTGGTTGTGGATTGATAGGGGAGTAGGGTGGGAATTAATTTAATTTTAATAAACATTTTATTATTTTTTTAAATACAATATTTATTTAAAGGTATTTTATAGTGTTAATTGTGTGAACTAATGTAATTGTTATTGTTTTTAATTTGCTTGTTATTAGTTAATTAATTAATTGTTAAATAATTATGTTAATTGTGTAATAATTTACAATATTGGTGGTGACGTTTATAGGGGAATATAGTGGGAGGTAAATTATTTTTGAAAAATGTATTATTTGTTAATTAATGTTAATTATTTTGCAGGAGTGGGAATACTAAAGTATTCCTCTCGGCTATCCAACACTTTACCTACTGTTACACTTGGTGGAGTGAGAATAGTAAATTATTCCCACCCGCTATCCAACACTTTCCCTTCTGTTGCACTTCCAGGAGTGGGAATAGTAATTTTTACCCACCCGCTATCCAACACTTTCCCTACTGTTGCACTCACTGGAGTGGGAATAGTAATTTTTTCACACCGGCTATCCAACACTTTCCCTACTGTTGCACTTGCTGGAGTGGGAAAAGTACATTTAACCCCCCGCTATACAACACTTTCCCTACTGTTATACTCATTGGAGTGGGAATAGTCATTTTCACCCACCCGCTATCCAACACTTTCCCTTCTGTTGCACTTTCTGTAGTGGTAATAGTAATTTTATCCCCTACGCTATCCAAAACTTTCCTACTTTTATAGTTAATGTAGTGTAAAATACCAATGGAGACTCACCGCCATGCTGAATGACGATCCGGCCGCTGTACAAATCAGGATGCCCCAAACAGCCAGTCACACCGCAGCAGAGAAAATGTCCGGCCAGAGACGGCGGAAGCACGACAGCGGAGCGCAAAACCAGAGTCCCGGTCCCTTCCACCCGGTCCCGACTGCAATGGATCCAGCTCTACATGTCTTCCCGGTGCTGTACATGATACACTACCAGCAACTCATGCACCATCGCGGATGACGCCGCAGGTACGCCAACACACAACTCCGCACACAACTACAGCACACATCCCCAGGGCTGATATACAGTTCCTGTCCACACCAGACACCCTGGTGGGGACAGGAACACATCCACAAGTGTACCCACACATGTCTTACCTGTCCAAAAATCACATCTCCGCATCCAGGTCACCCACCAACCATGATATTGATGCAATGTCCCGGTCACTTCACCGCAGCAGTGACGGTGCGGGAAAACATGCGCACAATGCAGAAGGCAGGGCCAGCGCCATGCATGGGCAGTGCACAAAGTTCATAGGGCCCCACCTCCACCTTCCGCACACTACCCCCCCACATGAAGGGACATGCCATGTGACTCTCCTGTGCACCCCCATGTACAACAACCACCCAGGTGAACCCACACCCTGCACCACAACCAAAGAACTAGGGAGACATCCTCAGCAAGGGTGGCTGCAGAGGAACATACAGCATAGAAACAAAGGGCCAGGGCAACCCTCACACCACACCTACACTACACTCATGGCAACGCAATGAGCACACATACATTACAGGAACAGTCACTCAACTGGAAATACAGCCTGTCAAGTCACACAGACATACCCCACACTGAAACACAGCCACATACTCAGACCAGATGTCAGAAGCAATGGAGGAAAACAAATAGGAAAGCTAAAGTGAGGTACACACAAATGGAAGGCCAAGGAGACAACCACTAAGCATATGTACATCACATTCAAGAGAAGAACATATAACAACACCCTTAGCCCATCAAATCGCACATGGCTGGCACAGTGAGTGCAATCAAACCACAGTCACCTCTGTGCAACAACTCAGGGAGTCAGCAAGGCAAACCATGTATAGGCACGGGAATGAAAGGAAGTCTCTGAAGTCAAACAGTGAAAAGCCACACATCTGCATCCAACTACTTGACAGGTGTGTGTCAGCAGCACAAAACACAGGGCCTATTTTTACACTCTATGACTGTCAAACACAAGTAGGATCCTTCACACATACCCCCTCAACTCACACCTGCAGTACACAACACCAGTGTCAATCACACAGAAGGGTGCCAATAATGTCCAGTCAATACACTGACAAACAATCACACTCCCTGGGGGGATCCACAAACATCACACACACTCATGGATGCCTGAACCAAAGCTGGCACAAAACAACAGCCAAACAGAAAACTCAATTACAACAAACACATAAGTACAACAAGACAAGACAAGACCTGACCTGTGCAGCAAAACTGTAGAAAGGCAATGGGAGCCCAGACAGAGCAGGAGAACACAACATCAGCACTCAGCAACAATGCACAGACAACATACCCCAACCCAGACAAGAAGTACATCATCTCAAAACAATCATGGACACAAACTGGGATCAATGGGCCTACAATAAAACACAGACAGACATACCACACAACCCATCAAGTCAACATATGAGAGGAGAAAACCCCAAGGATGCACCCAAAACAAGCCCAGAAACAAGAATAGCCCTAAGTGCATGTGACAGACACGCACGCAATGCACACTACACTGGCAACACACATCTGAATGAATCACAACACACTAACAAAACACACACACTGACATGCAAATAGAACATCACACACAGAGTATCTGTCAGCTGCAAGAGACAACACAGCCCAAACACTGCACACATCCACATCAAACACACAACAGATGCGCATGCCAATACATCACATTGCAAACACAGCTAGACAACAGGGGGTGCACACCAGGCAAGGACAAGGTAACATACTCTCACAGCACTGCATGCATGACAAGCAGTGTGTGCACACCAAAAATACCAGTCCCACACAGTGACACAATATGAACCCACACAACACTGATCCGCACAGCACACAGACATCACACTCAGGAAGTGAAGTGAAGTGAAGCAGTACCATAGCAAACACACATACAGCTGACCCAACACCACAGATGCACAAGTTTGGGACTCCCAGGTGACACCAACATTACTAGAGGACTGTGCAGCACAAACAGTAGAACTGCATATGAGCAATCATGGCTGCAAAACCAGACAAGAATATCACATATAACCAATTGGTCAACTGTCCTGAGTGGCTCATTTGGTCCCGTGCACAGATCAGCCCCACAAAGCATAGTGTAACAAATGAACTGAGTGGGAGGCATACACACTGACAACCCAAGGGGACAGCTGACATGAGAGTGAAGTGGTGTGTACACCAGTAGTGGACAGGTGAGGGGTGCCCCATACAAAAATAGATGGAGTGCAGACTCACAATGGGTAGGCATCAGAAGCACAGATAGGGAATAGTATGACTCCATACTACACATGCCATAATGGAGCCAAAAAAGCCCCAAGTGACACCAATGCATGAGAAAACACACCCACAATGTCAGTGTGGCTGAGCAGGTCTGTACAATGAGTACAAACAGTATCAAGACACATGGCTGATCAACAAAACACAACACTGACTTGCCAGTCACACACTCTGCATACTCACAATTGCCACCAACAACAAGTAGGTGTCCCCCAGAAGTGCAAGGAGACACCAACACACTGCACAGTGCACAACCTACAACTCCCACATGTGCACACAGTCACAAGAACAGGGCTGTCCAATCCAAACAACAAGCACTGAACTCCTGGGTGACACATGTGTGCAGTTGAAATTGCAGGGGCACAAACACATCAACACTACTGACATAGTCACCCCCTTCACACTGCACACTTCATGACCACCCAAGTGCACACATTGAATTTAACTCATGTGACTAGGACGCCTGGCCATCACTAGATGAGCATAAACCAACATTGCTGTGCACACATCAAGAAAGCTCGTACAGACATGATGACCCTGGCCGGCCAGCCTGCAATACTGTGGATAGAATCCCACTTTGTGCTGGCACTGCATTAAGCCTGGGCGAAGCACTACGCTACGCTCGCGAAGTTTGCGAAGTTCGCGCTACTTCGCACTACGCGAACTGCACGTAGCACAGTGCGAACACGCGTAGCGTAGTGTTGCGTAGTGCAGCGGTCATTTTTTGCTTGCTCGCGGGCCTCAACGTCAAGTTGGCGACCGCGAGCAAGCAAAATGACATCCCGGCGAGACTTTTTCCTTGTTCGCGATCAGCAACATCAAGTTGGCGATCGCGAGCATGGAAAATAAACCTCCCGGCGAGATTCCCAACGCGAGGAGGTCAGGTTTCTCATTGCGAGGGGTCGCTTATGCTCGCGACCGCTCGCGATGAGAAACTACCAGTTCGCGTTGTGCAAGATGCCATTTTCAATGATTGCACAGTGCCGGTTGCTTGTCCGCACTGTGCAATCATTGAAAACAACATCTTGCACAGTGCGAACATGTTACTACGCAGTTCGCGAAGTGCTACGCGTAGCTCGCGTAGTGCGAACTTCACTTTGCGTAGCTTCGCGAAGTGCTACTTCGCGAACTACGCCCACCCTTACACTGCATACAAACATGACATGTACAATATAGCTAACTTGACCAAAGAGTGATTATGATACCAGTAGTTCATCACAAACCAACATCATTGCACCCCCAAGCTTCAGAGTCAAGAAGAAATGAAGTGCATGTTACCTCCGTAGAACCCTTAAAAAATTAAATAAGCCATTGGCAATGTTGAAGTGGCATATAGAGCATGTATCACAGTAAATCATACCCACACAGAAAGCACTTTATTTAGCAAGGACACTGACAAGGTAGATAACAGGAGTAACTGTTTTTATTCACATATCAAACCCAAAGTAGGCAAGAGCAGAGCCAGTGGCCAGGACAAAGTGCAGAGTAAGTACATGAGAAGCTGCACAGGGAATAGTTCAACATAGCAAGGAGCAACAAGGCCAGTGGCCGGTACAAGGTGCAGAGCATGTCCATGAGATCCTGCACAGGGAAGGGGTAAACAGCAGTGAACATCAAGGCCAGTGGCCAGTCCAAGGTACAGAGTAAGTACAGAGTAAGTACATGAGAAGCTGCACATGGAGGGGCAAACAGCAAGGCCAGTCCAAGGTGCAGAGGAAGTACATGAGAAGCTGCACAGGAAATAGTTCAATACAGCAAGGAGCAACAAGGCCAGTGGCCAGTACAAAGTGCAGAGTATGTCCATGAGATCCTGCACTGGGAATGGGTGATACTGTACCCTGCCATGGTCAGCAACACAGTCAGGGAGGTAACAACAATGGGCAGTCCAGGCACCGCTGTGGGAGAGACAGGTGTATGAGGGGGACTAACACTCAGACTTGGCTGTCAGTTGGACTGGGAGGTGGCTGAGTGTCGGGGACAGTTGGAGGACTGGCCCCGGAGAGAGAGGCCCAGCTGAGGTAGAGGTATCAGTGGCTTTGGAAGCCAGAGGGCTGCTTGGACTAGGTGGTGTGGTGGCACATGTAGGTGGAGTCATGCTGCCGTGAGACACAGTGTGGGTTGGAGATTGTAGAGGGGTGCCTTTCCACTTCTTGGGTATTCGATAGCCAAGAACTGTCTTGGTTGGAGTGGTAAGTGGGGCGGGCACAACAGGCACACTCTCCACCAAAGCTGCATGAGGTGCAGCCGGTGTCCTTCTCTCTGGGGACAGCTGGATCCAGCGGTGTGCTTGGCCTGGCCTTGCCTCTGCCCCAACATTCCCTGTTTACCAGGTGTATCCCCTACAGTATCCTCCTTTCCCTGCTTCACAGGGCTCTGGATGGGAGTTGATGTTGTGGCTGAATCACCCTTGGAGCTCTTTTATGTGTACTCTTAGCAGGCACCTGCTTCTCAGTGGGCACAGCAACTGTCTGCTTGTCTTTGCGAGATGCTTTTGGGACAGGTGAGTCCTTGGCTGGGGATGCCTCTGAGGCATGTGAGCCTGAGGCCTGCTTCTTGGCTTTCTGGCCCTGGGTGTCACCTGAAGGGCTGTTGCCTTTGCGATCTGGGGTGGCTGTAGCTTTCTGTGGGGATGGTGTCTGTGCCCTGGACCGCTTGGGCTGCTGCTGTTTTGTGGTGCGTGTGCTGTATCTTGCCCTTGAGGTCCGTGGTGTGTGGTCATTATCGTCAGATGTAGCCACTGGCAGGGGGGTGGCTAAAGGGACTGGAGCTTGATTCTGAGATTGTGCCAGTTGAATGGCTGCTGTCACTGCGGAGGACAAAGACTGGACAGTCTGGTGTAGCCCACCCACATCTGAATGAATGCCCTCCATGAAAGCAACCACCTATGCCAACTTTTTATCATGGTCTAGGAAGGTATCGAGGAGAGTTGTCTGGCCCACACACAGCTGGCGCAAAAGGTCCACAGACTCAGCACTGATGGCAGCAGGGGGGACAGGGGCAGCGGTGCCTGGGGTGAAGGACACTCTTCCCTTCTTACTGGTGTGAACATGGGCAGCAACAGTGGCAGTAGCTTGGAGGGTGGGCACATAACGGTGGAAGAGGAGGCAGAGTCCCCGTTCCCTATGCCCACCAAAATAGATGCGTCACCGCTCGCGTCAGATGATGTTGAGGTTTGTGTCTCTGGCTGTCATTCCTCAAGCAGACTCCTGTCCCCCTCCGAGGCACTGGTCACATCTGTGTCACTGTGCTCGTGTGTAGCAGTCGTGCTTGATGCCTAACCACTCTTGTCCGTCCCCTGTCCTTCCATGCCCACAGGAGATGCTGCAAGAGATAGATACGTAGGGTCAGTTCAGTGGCATCCTCAAAAACATCATATGCAAGCAATGCACTAAACAAGATGATGATATCCCCATGTTGCAAACCACCCTGTGCTGTAACAATGTGCAACCTCAATTCAAAACTCGAATTTTGCTTGTCATCATTCAAACGTGGCATAAGTGAGCCATGTGATGACCACACAGCCAAATAGCCTGACGGTGGCTCCATTTAACCAGACACACAAATCACTCTGAGCACACCTAGGGCCCTGAGGGGGGCAAAGAAGTACCTCCAAACATGTTGCCATTGTCACATCTGGAGGGTGCAGAAGGGGACAACACAGATACAGACTCCAACATAACAGTCCACAATGGAAATGAGCTCATACCATCCACCAGGTTGTTCTTTGGGACACAACTCCAGTTGCACATTGGTGTCAGACATCTAGTCTTCACAATTCTGATGTCAGGCAATGCACACATTGAGGAACGCACACTCAGATGATGCACACTGCCGTTCCCTTCCATGGGATTTCCCTGACTACCTCAATGCAGGTGATGCCTGAATCCCATGACTCAGAATGCAATGTCAAGGCCCATTACTCCAATGACATGAGAAAGTACAGGTAGCAAAAATGCATTACAGCTACACCAACACAGAGGCCACTTACAAGCCACTGCATCACGCTACCAACATCACGGAGGCCAGCGCTGGCCCAGGCTGTGAACACATGCAGCCACTCACAACCAAAGTCACCCTTCTCAGAATACTCACCCCCAACTTGCTGCTGATGCTCCTTCAAATGTGCATCCTGCTCAGGCTGTGTTACAGCTAAGATGTGGGCCATTAGTGGTATCATGCTCCTGCACGCCAACCTGCCAGTCCGAGGGAGCAGTCCCAGCGTCATCTCTGCCACGTTCTTGCTCAGCCGGCAGATGTCATCCCACCTCTTGTGACAGTGTGTGCGCCGTCGGTTGGAGACACCCAGAGCCTGCACCTTTCATGCAATGGCCCTCCACACGGCCTTACACTGGTGGACTTTGAGATACAGGCATAGGAGACAAGAGGGTGAAAAAATCAGTGAAAAGGTGTAATGTACCACTATCTCTCAGTACAGGAGCATGATACTGACTCATCCCAACTTCACCGATATGTCTAGCAGAGACACTAATGTGTCTCACATGGTACATCAGCATGGGAGAATCATACATAAATGCATGCAGGTATGAGGGTGGACACAGCACCTGCCCATCTCATACACATGCATGATGCCAGCACAGAAAGCTATGTGTAGGCTGACCACATCTACTGTCCATTTTTTGAGTGAGCAAGACATACATTACATTTCAGTATATGTTCAGGGGAAGACTCACTGTGTCCAACACCGCACAGCCCTCAATGTCCTTGCCCTGTGAATGGCTCACTGTGTCATTTGGTCACATTGAGGGACATGATCTTACAAATCCACACCCTTCTCACATGGCCTGTTGTGTTCAATCTACAGGGCTGAGATGGCTCATTGATGGAGAGTCCAGCAAAAACACACACATGTAACACTCTGTACATTCAGTGATGTGTCCTTGTCAGATTGGACGGTGACTGGGCAGGCCAGGTGGGATCACACTGAGGTCCAACGTGGGGCATCAGAAATCTTACATGAATGGACAATTTGAGAGGGTGAACAGTACCTACACATGCAAGTCTGTACACATGCTGGTGGAAATGAAAGGGTTTGTGCACAATAGTACGGCAATCTGCTGTATCACAGGTGAATGACCACCAAGAGTGTCACCCTCGGGTATTGAAGTCCTGAGCATAGTGCTGAACTGGAGATGATGCACATCTTCAGTCAGACACAATTCCATGACTACCCTCTGGACGACAACCCTAGCTAAGGCCACAGGTGGGCCTGTGAAGGACATCAGGGACCCACACAGCCATTCACACAAGCAATCACTGTCCTGACTCCTGCATTACCAACTTGCTGCGTCACTGTATGGCTGACAAGACAATACATGTCCCTCCAATCTTGATGTGCAGGCAGGAAAACGTGTGAAATAGGCTACACACCCCTTTCTCCTGGAGACAGCATGCTAGGCAGTGCATGACACAACCCCACACTCTCAGGCACATACTGCAGCAGATAACTTCATGTGTGCCCCCCTGCACTCTCACTCCCACTCTGGAAGACTTACCACTATATTTGGAGCACCATATAGCCTCAGATACTGTGTGAGCACCTCGTCCACCAGGACCTCCAGCTCCTCGGTGGTGAAGGGACTGGCCCGGATCTTCTCAGTCCTCGCCATCACTGTGGCCAGGAGACAGAAACAGCAGCAGTTGGTGTTGAGGGGTGGCAGGCCGCAGTCCCTGGAGACAGCAGCAGCAGCAGTTGGTGTTGAGGGGTGGCAGGCAGCAGTCCCTGGAGACAGCAGCATCAGCAGTTGGTGTTGAGGGGTGGGAGGCAGCAGTCCCTGGAGACAGCAGCAGCTGCAGTTGGTGTTGAGGGTTGGCAGGCAGCAGTCCCTGGAGACAGCAGCAGTTGGTGTTGAGGGATGGCAGGCAGCAGTCCCTGGAGACAGCAGCAGCAACAGTTGGGGGTGAGGGGCGGCAGGCAGCAGGCTCTGTGAGCTGTGGAAATGTGATGATGTCTCCCACACATACATAGCCCCCTAGGGTAGTTTCAGTGGTTCTAAGCTGGTGCAATCGGTGTTCCAGGTCAGCCTTTTTCAAATGCATCCAATGACCGGCTCCGCGGTGGCAGAGCACGCCTGCTGCGGTTTTCAAAATTTCATTAGGCTACCGCGATTGCGGTTCCCATTGGCTGTAAGGGCATGGACCATGGCGGTGACACACCACAGGGGCCAGGCGGGTGCTACCGCGGTGGTGCATCTTTCAATTGCATCCAATGACCGGCCCGCGATTGCGGAGCACGCCTACCGTGATTTTCAAATTTGCATGAAGCTACTGCGATTGCGGTTCCCATTGGCTGTAAGGGCATGGTCCATGGCAGTGACACACCGCAGGGGCCGGGCGGTAGCTACCACGATTAGGGTGCCATACATTGCTATGAATGACCGTGGTTTGGGCGGCCGAGCATGCCAACCTCCATTTGACCATGTGTATATGCCTATCATTACCGCAATTGTGTGTTGGGCATTGGCGGTGACACACCGCAGGTGCCGTGCGGTAGCTACCGCAAATTGTGTGCCATTCATTGCTATGAATGACTGTGATTTGGATGGCGGAGCACTTTGACAGCACCTATAGACACATCATGCTGTGTGAATGGCCAATGGGCAGTTCTCAACAGTGCCCAGTGGCCACATGATTAATGGCACATGATTGTGCACCCAATGACTATGTCACATTTACCCCACTGCTGACTACACATGCCATGTTTGTGTTTATGCTTCTGAACATTGGCATCTACTCCCTCACATGTCACTTATGATATTGCTGTGCATGCCCTCAGAACAGTGTTGAGATGGACCCTCCAATAGGTAAACATGTCAATTTGTGAAAGTGCTGAGCAACTCACAGTGATGATTGTCTTACTGATCAATGTGCTGATTTGACTGTCTACTTTTCTTGGCTCATGCACACACTTGTTTTTTATGCATAGACTGTGCCCATTGTGGTGTTGATTTTTGCCCTGTTGGACTTACGCCAGAAGGTGTGGCAGGTACTGCAGCTAGGCATGAGACAGTGATGTTGCTGTTTCACACATATGCTGTATGAAATACTCGCAGGGCTGCTCATGCAAGATGTGGCCATATCCCTGTGGGCATTCTCATACTTAGATATTGTTTTGGAGGTACTTGCTGTGTGAAAAGTGGACAAGTGTACGAGTAGTGTAGCTGAAGGTGTCCCTACATGTAAGGTGTGCTGTAAGCTCAACTGCAATGACAGTTACTGTTGGCGTTGTGTCAGTCAAAACGTAAGATGCTGTGCACATCTCATGGTGGAGTGCATTGGCAGGTGTCCCCTTTCATCTCACCTAGGAGGAGACCAAATGTGCATTGTCCCTTCACAGTGCTGGCAGACATGGAGAATGAGGAGTTCATATGGAAATTCCTTCTGGATCGAGCCTTCCTACAAGACCTATGTGCTATGTTGGAGCCCCACCTGCAGCCTCGCAGAACATATCTGACTGCTTTCACCGCAACGTCTAAGGTGATGGCGTCCCTGCATTTTTTTGCTACTGGATCATTCCAGCACACGGTGTCCATTGCAGGTGGGATGTCGCAACCTATGTTCAGCATGGTGCTACGGGATGTCCTGTCCGCTATGATGATCTACAAGGACACATATATCCGTTTCCCCAGGAGGCATGAATTGGCGGGTGTTAAGGGTGATTTTTATGCCCTTGGGCACATCCCACATGTTGTTGGTGCCATTGATTGCACACATGTTGGCCTGGTTCCACCACAGGCACGTGAGCACATCTACAGGAATCGTGAACATTTCCACTCCATAAATGTGCAAGTGGTGTGCCAGGTGGATATGATCATCTCGCATGTGTGTGCCAAATTTTCAGGCACGGCCCATGACTCATACATCATGCGTAGCAGCATTGTACCACAGCTGATGGCTAATCTGCTTTCTGAGCGTGCATGGATTTTGGGTGAGTATGCAGAGTCAATCAACGTGCTGTGTGTGTGACATGCTGTCCTCTGCCACAGTTACATTACAAGGTTTCTCTGTGTTTCTCACACCTAGGTGACTGCATATCCCAACCATCCTTGGTTGCTGAGCCCACTGCGGAATCCCAGGACACCAGCTGAAGTCCGCTACAATGATGCCCATGGGAGGACACGTCGTGTGGTGGAGCATACTTTCGGTCTCCTGAAGTCACTGTTGCGCTGCCTGGACAAGACCGGAGGTGCACTGATATACTCACCCGGGAAGGCGTGTCAGATTGTAGTTGCATGCTGCATGCTCCACAACCTGGCCTTGTGCACGGAGATCCCCCTGCTCCTGGATACTGATGAGCAGCCAAGGCCCCCGCCTGCAAACCAACCTGTGTCCAGTGACAAGGATAGTGGTGAGGAGGAAGGTGTTGACCTGCGTCAACAGCTCATCAACCGCTACTTCACTTGAAGGTGAGTGACAATGTACAACGGACCCATTGTCTGATGATGTCGCTGTTGTTGGCAAGGTGTATGTCAGCTTTGTGACTGCAGCCAGTTGTTGACTCAGTGGTGGCTGACAATGTTTCTGGGACAGGGTAGTTTGGCACATCTACAGGATGTTTATGTTGGCACTGTTGCTCATTGTAATGTGTGCATATTGGAGTGGCTTGATGGGAAGTGTTGTGTGATGTCTGTGATGCCAACCCCTGACTAGTGAATATTGTTCTGTTGGGTTTTCCAAGGTCTCTTCAGCCTCTCCTTGCCTACATACATTCCATACTCCAGGTACATTGTAATCTTGGTGAAGACTGCACATTCTGGAATAAACACGGGGCAGAAACAACGACATGTGTGTAAGGAGTATTTATTTACAATGGTGACATGTGACGGGGGAATATTTACAATAAGGTGATCAGTGAAGCAGTGAGTTGTCAGTTATGGTACATGAGACAATCGAGTAGTCGCCACATTGATGTGGTGACCCAGTCCAACAGACAGATGCCATTCACAAGGCAGTGTGGGTAAGGGCAGTCCAAAACAGTCAATGCAGTATTGAAGAGTGTTGCCATCATGGCTGGCTCCGTGACTGGCGTTTGGCAGGTGCTTTGCCACGGGATACTCTCAGGGATTTCTTAGGACGGCCCCTTCGTCGTTTGACAGAGGGTGCCTCTGCTGCAGGGCCAATGGGGTCTGAGGACTCACCCCTCTCTGTGGCCGCAGGGGAGGATGTTGAACTGTCATCCTGCGGCCCACCAGAGGGAGGTGTAGGTGTTGGTTGTGGTGCAGGCCTGTCCCTCAGTACCACCAATAGCTGGCCCAGAGGTCCACAATTTGGCCCATGTGGCTGTCCATGGACCTCATGAGCAGGAGGAGCTCGCGTGAATCTTCCTCAGACCGGCCCGTTCGTCCCTGGGCCCGTTCATAGGCCCCAAGGATCTGTCGATGTTGTCCAGGGCTTAGGTCCCAGTGTCCGGTTGTCTGTGAGTGACCCTTGCCCTCCCATCTGCTCTGCAGCCACGGACCTGTTGCCTCACCACTGTTGGTACCTGCATCCTTTCCCTGCCCTCCTCAGCTGGTGGTGTGGGGTGGTCATCCTCTGGGACAGGGAGAGTGTTGCAGGCAGCACTGGTGCTGGTGGTGGAGGACGCACAGGCCGTTACAGCAGGGGTCTGCGGATGAGTTGGTGTTGCTGCAGATGTGGTGGGGGACGATGTGGTCCTGGGACTTCTTATGCCCTGGCACATCAGATGGGCTGGCTTCGGGCTCCTCGTCCTCAGAATCCAGGGAGTCAACATCCGAGAGTCCATGTTCAGAAGGGGAAGACTGGCTCTGCAGGTTGCTGTTGTTGTCCTCTGCAGTCATTTCTTGGTCACCTGTGGGACAGATGGGAAATGGACATTGTAGTGCACCCCGCAAGCTTGGTGTTAGATGTATCTTATTCACTGTTTATACCACACACAGTTGACTTATCAACACATTGTTTGTATGCACACTACTGTGCCTCCTGACATGATGTTGAGGTACATGCATTACTTGTCCATGGTGTGACATGTCAAAACATACCATGCGCCACGTGATTACAGGGACATTTTGCCATTTTACGACTAGCGCAACGAAGAATTTATGTAAAGCCTCTTGGTTGATTACTCTGCCTGGCAGACGTTACATCTGAGTATGAACTGGCCATTGTTATCTCAGGCATGCATTTTCCTGTCATGTGCAAATCTCAATTTGTACCACCGACCATGCTTTCTTTGTTTTAATATGGTCCTTGCTGCTCTGGACCCATGGCACTTACACCTGGCATTCAGTGCTGTGCATGATTGTGCACATGCTTTCTTCTACATGTGAATTGGTGTGTCGCACTTTGGTTGCTGTGACAGTTACATTCGCTTAGCTGTCTGCACACTGTAAGTGGCAGTAGGATCTGTGTGTATTTTTGTGTGATGAGAGGGCTGGTGCCGTCATATGGCACCATGCTTTTTTAGAGGAATGGCTGGGTGCATGTACTGTCTACTTACCTGTTCTGTTTTTACATTTGGTTGGGATTTGTGACACATCTGTGTGTGTGTATGGTGGAGGGCTCCATCCTGCTCAGGAGTGAGACAAGAGGGCATAAGATGGCTACCTACCTGTTAGTTTGAAGAGGACAATGCAATGGGTGACATATGCATCTGATTTGGAGGGAGTGCTCCATCTTGATGATTTGTGGTACAATCGGGCATGGTGGTAGTAGTAGTGCAGGCCTCAAACCCACAAACGGAACAACCTTGGTAGCTGGCTACCAACCTGTAAGTTTGGTTGGTGTACTACGATGGCTGCCACATGCTTCATGGTGGGTGGTGAGTGCCACGTCCTGCTCAGGGGTGGGTAAGGAGGGCCTGGTGGGATTTGTTGTGCAGGCCTCCCACCCACAAACAGCCCTTCCTGTGAAGATGGCTACCTACCTGTTAGTTTGTTTGTAGTGATACAATGCCTGCCACATGCATCTGGGTGGGAGGGAGTTCTCAATCTTGATGAGCTGGGAAACAAGGTGGCATGGTGGTAGTGGTAGTGCAGGCCTACCACCTACTAACAGCCCTCCCTGGGAAGATGGCTACCTATCTGTTAGGTGAGTGGGAACCACACAATGGCTTCCAACTGCTTCTGGGTGGGGGGTTCTCCATCCAGCTCAGGTGTGGGACAGTGGGCATGGTGGGAGTTGTAGTGCAGTCTTCCCACTCCCAAACAGCCCTCCCTGTGAAGATGCCTACCTACCTGTCAGTGTGTCTGTACTGATACAATACCTTCAATATGCATCTGGGTGGGAGGGAGTGCTCCATCCTGATGAGCTGGGGAACAAGGGGGCATGGTGGGAGTTGTGTTGCAAGCCTTCAACCCCCAAACAGCCCTCCCTGTGAAGATGGCTACCTACCTGTTAGTTTGTTTGTAGTGATACAATAGCTGTCATATGAATCTGGGTGGGAGGGAGTGCTCCATCTTGATGAGCTGGGGAACAAGGGGGCATGATGGGAATTGTTTTGCAGGCCTCCCACCCCAAACAGCCCTCCCTGTGAAGTGGCTACCTACCTGTTAGTTTGTTTGTAGTGATACAATGGCTGCCACATGCATCTGGGTGGGAGGGAGTGCTCCATCTTGATGAGCTGGGGAACAAGGGGCATGGTGGGAGTGGTAGTGCAGGCCTCACACCCCCAAACAGCCCTCCCTGTGAAGATGGTTACCTACCTGTTAGCTTGTTTGCAGTGATACAATGGCTGCCACATGCTTCTGGGTGGGGGTAGTGCTCCATCCTGCTCAGGTGTAGGACAGGGGGCATGGTGAGAGTTGTGTTGCAGGCCTACCACCCACAAACAGCCCTCCCTGTGAAGATGCTACCTCTCTGTTAGGTGAGGGGGAACCATACAATGGCTTCCAACTGCTTCTGGGTGGGGTGAGCGCTCCACCCTGCTCGGGAATGGGACAGGGGGCATGGTGGGAGTTGTAACGCAGTCTTCCCACCCCCAAACAGCCTTTCCTGTGAAGATGGCTGCCTACCTGTTAGTTTGTTTCTAGTGATACAATGCCTGCCAGATGCATCTGGGTGGGAGGGGGTGCTCGATCTTGATGAGCTGGGGTACAAGGGTACATGGTGGGAGTTGTGTTTCAGGCCTTCAACCCCCAAACAGCCCTCCCTGTGAAGATGGCTACCTACCTGTTAGTTTGTTTGTAGTGATACAATGCCTGCCACATGCATCTGGGTGGGAGGGAGTGCTCAATCTTGATGAGCTGGGAAACAAGGGGGCATGGTGGGAGTGGTAGTGCAGGCCTACCACCTACAAACAGCCCTCCCTGGGAAGATGGCTACCTATCTGTTAGGTGAGTGGGAACCATACAATGGCTGCCACTTGCTTCTGGGTGGGGGGAATGGCTCCATCCTGCTCAGGTGTGGGACAGGGGGGGCAGTTGTGAGTTGTAGTGCTGGTTGCCTGGACACATACAACCCTTTAAATGTTGTCAACCTTTGGGGTGATTCAGATGGAATGAATGTTACATTTGTGGTACATGTGTTGGATATTTGGTGCATATGGATGTAATTCGGTCTCGGAGATGTAGCTTTGTAGTTGTGCTGGACAGTACATAGTATTGTGATGGTCTACATTTGTTGTTATTTACCAGCCTGCACTCCCCTGGCTATTTGTGTGAGACTGTCTGGAAGCAGTATGGCAAGCACCTTCTTCTCCCATGCAGTGAATGTTCTTAGTGGAATGGGAGGGCCACCGCCAGTCCTCTGAGCTAGCTCATGGTTCTTGCTCCTCTTCTTTTTGACAACACTTTTCAGGTCATGCCACCGCTTCATGATTTCCTGTTACTTGCGCGGGGTGGACCCTACTGCATTGGCCTTGTCATTTATCCTTACCTACATTTGATTTCTGGTGGCTAATAGTGTCTGTTTGACCAGGTTACCAAAAACCTGTGGTTCTACTCTGATTATCTCATCTACCATGACTGTCAACTCACTCTGTGAATTTGGGCATTTTCTGTTGTGACATGGTGTGTGATGTGCAAAGGGGTTGGGGTGCAGGTGTGTAAGTGATGGGGATGGGGGTGATTTGTATGGTATGTGATGTACAGAGGGGTTAGAGGTGCAGGTGTGGAACTGGTTGCGGTGTTGTGTGTGGTGTGAGTAGTGATGGTGTGTTGGTTAGCCTGTACTTTCAGCTGTGGTGTTTGTACCTTCACTTCTGGAGTATTGCAAAGCATTGTGGTCAGGGAAGGGGCTGGTTTTATACTCAGCTATGTGGGTGTGTCAAAATGGGGTATTGAAGACAGGTGTGTTGTGTGGGTTGTCCTGTGATTTGTATTTTTGTAGTTGCCATGGGGGTGTGTCATTGGGGTGTGTTAGGTGTTTTGGGGGGCTGGCCTAGTTTGCTGTGTGCACTTGTTGGCCTTGTTGTGGGTTTTTTCTGACGACCGCCATATTTGTCACGGAGCGTCCGAAGCGGTGGCTAGGCTACAGCTCTTCCGCTGGCTCTCCCATTCATCACTGTTTACGACCACAGTGGTCGGATACAGCGCAAGGTACTACGGTCACATCGGGGATATCCTAATTTTCCGTGCGGTGTCTCCGCTGTCCTGGTGGCAGTTTGGTGTGTTTCCACCGCGAATCCGACCACCGCGGACTGATTTTCGCTTTCTCAGCCCACTATGTGCGGTTTTTCGTTACCTCCTTCCGCCGCGGTTGGATTTTTTGGGCGGTTGATCCTAATTGAACCTCCGGTTTTGCCGTGGTACCGGTGGGTGGTTGATTTCCGCAACCATGGTGGTCGGGGTGGTTTTCCGACCACCATCATAATAGATCCCTATGTTTTTAATAAATATATTTATTATTTAATAATTTTTATATTATTTTTAACATATTTTAAGAAAACAATATTTAAGCAACGATATTTTAAACAACGATATTTCGGTTTCAATATTTTTGTACTTACCATTCTAGAGATAGGTTGTCGATATTCTGTCCATCTATATTGTAGACTCGATATTCCTGTAGCTCGATATTCTGTCCGTCGATATTCTGTCAGTGATCCCTTCTGACCAACTGCTATTTAGCATTAGACCATGTGAAAAAGATTCACAGAACATGTGCAAAACATGTTAAAGCGCTTACCATTAATTCATGCATACAGGTCAGATAAACTGGTAAACAGCTGAATTTACAATAAATGACATGTTAAAATAAAACCAACAGTTTATTTTTCATCCCAACCAAAAACGTAAACAAGTCCGCTGATATGTGGAATTGTTTTGCCAAATAAATATAAAATACACACTGGACGGCATGTTATCACCCCTGCTTTTAAAAATATAGGTTTCAGCATGATTTGGCAGGCATTTAATATACTTGGACAGCACATACTATACACAATAGTGTTTCCAGTGGATAGCTACAGAGCCTGCTATTACTAGTGGACCATACATGTATCGATTTAAGAGTCCCATCTTTAGTTGGATAAACAACAAGGCGCTCATTATGATGTCAGTCAGCTCGCAACCCATGGCCTGTTTGTTGCGGGCCATCCGACATCTAGTGCTGCGGTCTGACAGCCGCATTAAGATGCACGGCGGTAGGAGGCAACATGTGGAGGGACCAACCGACGATTTCGAAGGGCTCTAGGAGCCAGTCTGACCGTCTATCAGGAAGGAATCCCCTACAATGGGGCAGTGTCTGCTCAGTTACCACCAGAAGGATTACTATTTCCAAATCAGGCAACCTTTCAATGGTGGTCCAACCGCCTTTTAAAGGCGGTCGGAAATGTACTTTGGTGGCCCCTAGCAGGGCCTCATACCTCTGCGGCCTCCGCTATAAGGCCTGCACCCAACATTCATACCCTTCATGCCAGGCACCACATGGTGCCTGGCACGCGGGCATGGATGTTTGCAAACATCCATTTTTCGATGCGGGTTGTGGTGTTGACCTTTTCCGGCTGCTGCACAAGCTGCAATGGAAAAATGTATGTTTCCAAACGATTCGTAGGCAGTCACATCCAAATTCGTTGGATAGAACCTCCGACTACTATTTGGTCGGTCTCCATTCCGACATGATGCCGGTTGGATGCTCATCCGACCGGCATCATAATTCATAACCAGGGCCCAAGTCTTAACTTCAAAAATGAATCTCACATACATGAGGAGAAGTACACAGTCAGATACGTTTGAATTCCCAAAGTTTTGTAAGAGTTTATGACTGTCCAGTCATGCTTTTTGACTGTAATTGAACCTTTGTCCAAATGGAATGAAAGGAGTTATGTTCATTAATTCAAAGGATGCTTAAGGCATACTGCATTCATCAGTGTAGGCTTTAGAGTCTGTAATCCGAAGTTTTGAAGAGACTCTGATATGTAGGCCTGCCATGTGCCAATGTAAGCAGATCTGTTGATTCCCTGCCAGCACATATTTGGAAGGGAGCCGGGTTCAGATATAGACAAAGAGTGCAGACAATTAAAAAAAGCTGTCTGTTGTGCTAAAGCCTGCCTTTGGGGCCAAACTCTAATCGAATTTGGGCCTGGCCGATATTCTTTGGGATCTTAGAAACAGATTTCACAGCCTTAATTTGCAGCAGGGCTAATATTCTGCCATCTTCCCGTTGAAAGAAACTGAGCCATAAGTTAAAACTGGAATTAATTTAATTGACATTATTTTCAGTAAGTGATCAAAGGCTGGACACATCAATTTGTCTCGAAGAGGCTTAAAGTCTAAGATGTTAGTAGCAGGTTTGGCTCTTGGTGGGCTAAAATGGCCTCTGAAAGAGATCTTATTGCCTAACAGAATGCCAAGGTACTTGTAGCTTTTGACTAATTCAATTAGTTTCTCTCTTGAGTACCAGAACCGTAATCTGACTGGAGATGCTCTGTTTTCCATAATTTTAGTTTTTTTGATGCCAAGCTCAAGGTGGTCAAATTATATGTATTTATCAAGGTAACTGATTATATGCTGCAAACCTATGGTTGTCTGACTAAGTAGAATAATATAATAAGTATATCGCAGGTATTTTAAAGCTTAGACAAATGGGTATTTATTTTTTCCAAATGCTGATTAAGATCCACCATAAAGAGATTAAATAAACAAGGGGCAAGCACTCACCCCTGTTTCAAACCATTTGATTTTTCAATTCTCTGGGTAAGACATGTTTTATCTCCCATCTTAACCTGGACCCAGGTGTTCTTATAAAGGTATATAATAAGGTCTAATCATTTTGGTGGGGAGCCCCATGCAGCTCTCTTTTGCCAAAGCAGGGCCCAAGGGACTGTTTCAAATGCTGCTTTTAGATAGATAAAAAATATATAATGTTTTCGCTTCTTATGACTCAGCCAGCAGCGTTAGGGCAAGCAAATTGGTAGATGTTGACTGACCCTTAGGGAATCCAGACTGATTCATTGAAATAAGGTGCAGTGTAGCTAACCAATCTTCTAGCTCCTCTAATAGAAGAGAGGCAAAGAATTTTGTCTCAAGGTTAGTAAGAGCTATTAATCGTTAGTTTGTAGGTACGTCTGATGCTTCGCTTTTATAGATGGGTTTCAACTGCCCACAGTTCATGATCACCCTAAAGGTGGCATTTAGGAGGCCATTTGGGTCAGGTGCCCCATAGGTCTAATCGGTTTAAGAAGTGCTGATGTTTCTGTTTTTTCGAGCAACTCCACAATGGGGGAAGAAGTTGTAGCACCCCCACTAGCTGCCATAATCAAGCCTTGCTGATTTTTATAAGAACAACTTTCAATTTTACCTTCAAGAATCCCCAGCAATAAATTCTTCCAAGAAGAACTGTACTCAGCAGTAAATTACCTGTTGTGAATCATACAAGATGGTAATATAGTACACCCAGACAGTCTCTGATTTGTTTGCACTATTGTCCGTTTCCATTATTTTTAAGACTATTAATGATTGACCAAAGTACCTTACTATTTTTAGACTGGCTTGCAGATAGCAATTTATTCCATACCTCCTGATAATAATTATTCTTAGCGTTCCATAACTCTTGTTTGTATGACCTTCTTAGGATATTTAAGTGCTGTTTGAATGCAGTTTGGGAGGGAAAATGCTTCTGATGAAAGATGGCCTTTGTCTAGATGTTCAGAGCCTTCTTTTGTTGAAACAAATTGGACATATGTCACTTATTACTAGATTTAACCAGAGACTTAGCCTTCCTTTGAATTTTGGACGCAAACTTCGAGATTAGGCAATAACTAATAGTATTCCACTTAGCCACTATGGAGCTTTTTTCAGCACCTAGAGAGCATCCAGATCTTATTAATGTCTTGGCATACTGAAGTATCTCTTCCTGTTTCTTAGACCTCCAAATAAAAGGTTTTAAGTTATATGAAGAAGCAACCTGTTTGAGCACATTGGATTTCTGCTCATGGCAGACAGATAAATCCTAAAACAGTTCTTGTGGATTGTGGTTGCTTTCCATTCTTGGTGTTATAACATAACCAATGACGTGTAAGGGAGTCCTTTGAAATAATGGAGTAATCAATTATAGAGCTGTGATGAGAGGATCTCAATGACAGAACCATGGATGTGGTCTTTGAAACACATTCGTTAAGCAACAATTGTGCAAATCGTTGGAGTTGTTCACAACAGATTTGTGCAATATCATTTTTGGACTTGCCAGGCATTTTAGTTGTTATTATGCTGGCAGTATTTAGTTGTATATTGAAATCACCAGAAATAATTTGATTAGCTTTGAGGTACTGGAAGAGAAGTGATCTAACTATTTCCCACAAGATGGTTAATTGGGTTATCTTATTATCTCGCTTCATACTGAAATAAATATTTAATATGAGTAACGGAGATGGAAATAGTGGTTTTATACATTGCAACCATATCAAGTCGAAGGTGAGTACTTGAAATTCAACATCTGTTTCTGTTGCTACTTAGGTTGCTAGCCCTACTGTAGAATGGCCTTTATATGATAAGCATTCATCTTTAATAGTAAACTCTTAATAGCTGATGATTGGGGTGCCCTGCTCTCTCCATGTTTCTTGTAACATCAAAATGCCAAAGCCTTGAAGGAATAAAGTTGCCTCTGGATCTTCCAGAAGTCTTGTGAGTCTATGCACATTCTCATTGGAAATCGTTGTTAGTTGAACTTGACTGCAGATCATTTCTCACGGGTGGTAATTGATCCAGATAGAACAGACAGAAGCCAGGTCCAGTTCTACATTTGGATATTCCACTTGGAGGTTTGCTCACAAATTAGTGACTTAGAAACTGAGTTTGTAATTTTACAAACAGTATTTTGGTCAGTATGAAGAGGGGCCAATACCACCACGTAGAGGCGAGGTAGTTTGTTTTAATGAATTGGGGTGGAGTATGGGCTGCCATTCCCTCCTTAATGGTGAATAAGGATTCCTTCTTAACTTCGATGCCTCACTCTGAAAACTGCACTCTGCAGTTAAAACTCAGTTTGCAATATCAGGGCTTGACCATGTGATAGATTCCCATGATGGAGAAGAAGGATCTTGTTTAAATTGAATTGCCTCAATGTCTGCATTCATAAGTATAGATAAGGTTGGAATCAATGTTAACAATTTTAAAAAGGCACTTTGGTTAAGAATATGATAGGACGCTCTAGAATCGTACAAAGGAATAAAGATTAACCTAGTATGGTTACGTGAAGGTTGGACAATCTAAAACATTCTTGTGGCATCGCAGAACTACACAAATTCTCCAACTGAGGTGTAATATTCAAACAATCAACAGGGTCTCCCTATCTAGGTGTAATAGCATTTGTTGATTATTAGCTTTACTAGGAACAGATGTAATTGTGTTTCCTTTCTGTGTGTTCTCCAATCCACTGGTTTGGTTTGTGACTATAGGTGTTTTACTCGACCTTCCTCACATTTTGCAGATGGGGGGGTGAGTCTTTTTTTGTCCTGATTTAACCACCCTACTGTTTGTCACTTGGGTTGCGCTTTAATGCTACTTGTCAAATTCGTATCATACACAAAGTGCCGTTCAGAACAATTGTCCTCCATTGCTACCAATTTTATCTTATGTTGACATTTGCTATTGAGTTTAGGCTTGAATATGGGATAGCAGCCATTAAACTTCTCATCATCACTTGTAGTTATAGTTAATTTATTTGATTTATTTTGAGCCTTCTTAAGTGTTTTCCTGTTTCTTTATGTTAGTCCTTTTTACTGATTGGAACAATTAAGTGTATTTTGCTCCGGCTTTACCTCACATGACAACAACTGCTCTAAGGATATTATAAGTAACTGGTAACAAACCTTGAGATTGGGTCTCTCTACGTTCAGGTAGCTCAGGATAAATATCAGAGTAACTTTTCAGTAGCATTTAACTATTTGACAATAGTCATGGAATTTTTATCACCTACTAAAATTTCATCAATCATCTAAGGTTGGTCTGCTAGTCTAGTTGCCAAATCCTGAGCTTCACATGTCACTTTACCCCAAATGGGAACCAAAAGATGGATTTTCTGCATTTTTTACCTGTTGCAAGGTGGCTATGTTTTTTGACTTCATCCTCAAGGGAACGAACTAACATTGAAATATATGAGACATCATCCAATATTTAAGCACAAGTGCATGTCATTTGTTGGCTATTGGTTTCAGATTGCGCTTACACTCTTAAATTGCTCAATATTTGTAATTTGGAATCGATCCCTGCAACAAAGAGAATAAGGGTATTAATCAACTGAATATTCAATCTGTCTGAGTGGAAGTTACTGTTAATCGTGTCATATTTTCCCATGAAGGAGAGATCTGCATATTTGATTAAATTGTTCATAAAATCCATATGGTCAACCATTATTGAATTTGTCGCTAGTGAGAGATGCATGTTGGCATTACTTGCAAGTTTGGTGGTTATGTGTTCAAAATTCATTTTCAAAGGAGTTATGGTTGGGTTTGGATCAGCAATTCTAGGTCCTAGGGATGACAACTGCGCTAAGAGGGTCTATGTCTGCCTTTTTGCTACCTGTGTCAAGGTGTGATAAGTCCTGTGTCAAAATAATAGTGGGTGCAGCCCTACTCTTTTGTCCACGATTTTAATAATGGCGAGGCTATAGTAGAAGAAGGTTGTTGGCTCTTTTCAATCATAAATAGCGAGTTCTTTAACAAAAGTATTGACGAGTAGTTCTCCAAATCAGAACAGTGGACTTGTGCCTTGACATCAAGCTTAGAAGTATAAAAATTGCTACACAATTTCGAGGAGTTGTCTAAAATTTGATCGTTTACTAAGTTATCATCAAATACAATAGCTTGGGCTACTGAAGGGCTGGTCATTAGATGAGACTGGATAAGAGAGGCTCAGATTTGAAATTCCCAGAAGGTTTGTATGCCCTTGTATTGTTTTCTGTGTCTTTAAAACAATCCACTATAGAGTATTGAATGTTCATGTACTCAGGGATAGTTGCCATGGGCACTTGCGCCAAAGGTGAAATTGCAGGGCTTGAGGAGGAGGAACCAGTTGGAACCATTTGAATTATTGTTGAGCTAATTGTAGAGTTTGGCTGCTCAGTATTAGATCTTTTGTGCTTTTTTTCCAATGGTTGTGGGGTTCCACGGGAATGACCAAACCTTATATTTTCAGCAGCCTGGACAGACCTAGTTATAGAAAAAATGTTGAGTTCACTGATGAAAATAGCTGGTTGAACCAAGTGCAGGGTATCTCTCAAGGGACTTGAAGACCGCATCTGGGCCTAGCCAGGCTATCTCTGCTTCCCCTCAACTCGACAATCCGGCTGCAGTCCCTAAACACTGCCACCACACCACTTGATGGTGTTTTGTGTACGCCCAGGACTCTCTTCTCCACTTCACCTCCTGGCCTTCTTAGCTGGTAATTCCAATGACTATTCTTTAAATTTGGCCAAGAGCAGAGGAGCACACATGGGGCTTGCAGACTGTACCAGGGCCTCTTCTTCCACATAGCTCTACCCTCTGGCAGCAGTGCCTAAAAACTGCCACCACGTTGGTTGTGCCTCACATGCACTTCTCATAGTTCCGCTCACGGTTGGCAGCTGGCAGTTAGCAATAGTCAAGGGAAGCAGGTAAAGACAGGGCTCAGGCAACTTAACAGTTAGAGGATATTTTAAAATTATGAGGTAAACTCCTCTTATACCTATTACACCTCTACTTCTCACTAAATCTCCTTATGCTTCATGAGCGTCTCGTGTATTTCACTAAATGCAAATTGCCCTCAACAGATTTACTTTTGTGTTTTAAATTCAGTGAAGTATCGAGGGCTGCTCCATGATCGCAGGCAAAGTCATAAATTCATGCTTTTTGCGATCCTCACAGTCTTGTAGTGACCTAAGGGGCAGAGTTCAATGTGAGTGCTCGTCAGTCTGAGGTTAGTATACAGCTCATATATAACGTCCCAGTAAGAAATTGTTTTAGAATACTATCCTCTTTAGAGGAATTAGATTGACTACGTCATCCGGTAACACCCTTCTTAACTAATCCTAAGAACTATGTGAGTAAGGATTTGGCATCTAGTTATAAGGATCTAGAGGAATTTATTCCAGGCCATGATGAAAGTATACAAGGAAAGGGGCAAGATAAATCAGATCAACATGCTGACCATAGTATACTACCTAATAGCAATGAGGGACTAGATTGTGCACCTGAAAAGTTCAGGTTATCAGAAAACAACGAGTGGCCTACCCAAAGAATACCAACAGTTAATGATAGGAATCTTAAGATCACATTTTGGAATATAGCGGGTCTATCATCTAAACTCTCTAACGATCTCTTTTCAGATTTCATCAGGAAAACTGATATCCTCTGTTTGCAAGAGACATGGGCTCTCAGAGAAATGCATATAGATGGCTTTAAAACCTATCATACATCTGCCAATCCATCAATTTTTAGGAGGCCAAAGGGTGGCCTAAGTATATACATTTCAAACATGTTGTTGATAAAAAAAAAATCTCCTTTATAGCGTCAGAACTAAATTATAAAATTATGACATTAAACATGGACAATTATAATTCCGTAATTATTGTAAATTTTTACAACAACGTCAAAAAGGAAATGGTGGAAGATACTGTGAATCAAATAAGACATGTAGTGCAAGAAATTCAGAACTCAAACTCGGGGAATGTTCAAATTGTATGGGGCAGAGACTTTAACACCACCATATGCCCACATAATAACGATACAACATGTGGATTGGTGGATGAGGAAAATAGTAATTTATTTCATTTCCCACATAATGTTTATGGAAATGTCTTAAACGAGAGCCTATTCAGGTTAGATTTGGGTTTCGTTAATGCATTAGTTTCACCCTCTATCCCATTCTCACAGACTTTTAACAGGAGAGGTTTGAGCTCTATTATAGATTTTATTTTGTTCTCAAATCGATTTTCACATTGTATAATAAGATATAAAGTGCATAAAATAGCTATTAGTGATCATTTCCCACTAACTGCGATGATATTGTGTAAAAAGTCAAATCAGAATTCTAACAAAGAACGGGTCCAAACAAATATTAATTTGGAGATTGATAAAGTTAATGGTTATTCACTGAAGTGGGAAAAGGTTGACCCAGACAAAATAACAAGGTCAGTGGTTGGGAAGGCACTGGATTTAATAATGAATTGTTTAAATGAAAATACATCACAGGAGTTGGTGCTCAAAAGTTTTTTACATATAACAGAAATAATAAAAAAACTGCCTGAATGTAGAGATAAAAAGGGGGACAGTAAAGAAAAAGGGGTGGTTTAACATGGATTGCACGAAAGCCCATTCCGCACTTAAAAAAGCAATCCATAATAAGAATAAAGATAAGACAGACATAATGCGGAGCAGGAAGGCATATACCCAAGCGGTAAAATTGCGGAAAAAATAAATAAAAGAATCCACTTGGGAGGATATGCATAGGGCCAGCTTAACAAAAGACCGTAGGGCTTTCTGGCGAGTGGTCAGATCTCCTTTTTTGAGTACAGACGGAAAGCCTTCAATCGAAATAGCAATTGATGAAAGTCAGTGGGTGGAGTATTTTTCAAAAAATGTTGGACAGGCAGAGGTGGTTGTTGATAGCCAAGATACCTTATAAATAATGGCTAATCTAGTAGTAAACTACCCGATAGATGTCCTCTTCACCTTAAAAGAAGTTCAATCAGCATTGATCAAGATTAAGGGAAGTAAGGCCCCAGGACCTGATGGCGTCCCTGTGGACATATATAAACATAGCCCAGATCTTTGGGCTCCATTGTTAACTCGTGTCCCAAACGGCGCCACCACGAGGGGACTAATTGAAACATGGTCTGACTCTATCATGGTCCTCATTTATAAAAAAGGAGATAGGCAGGATCCAGCCTGCTACAGACCCATTTCCCTATTGGATTCATTGGGGAAGGTAGCGGGCAGCATACTGCTTAACCGTCTTCAACAATGGGCTGAGGAGAAGAATATACTCTCGGACCTTCAGTTTGGATTCAGGGAAGGGCTGAGTACAACCAACCAAGGTCTTAATTTGTCTATTCTTATGGGTAAATATATGAAGGCAAGGAAGGGGAAAATCCATCTGGCGTGTGTCGATCTTTCTGCCGCCTTCGATTGGGTTTCCCATGAGAAACTGTGGAGCATCTTAGTGACAATGGGGGTAGAGGCTCCTTTAATCCACTTTTTGAAAGCACTATATACTAATGCAAAAGCTTGCGTCCGCTATAGGCTTAAAGGGGAATGCACAACATCATTCCAGGTGAAGAGAGGCGTAAGACAGGGGTGTGTCCTGGCACCCTTCCTTTTTACACTATACACAAATGGCCTAGAAAAGGCAATGTTGGAGGAGTGCCGGGACTTACCCCAGGAGGAAAGACGACCAATACCCGTATTATTACACGCAATGATGCCGTTATTATGGCTAGGACCCCATTGGCGTTGCAACGGGCACTAGAATCCTACAAAGCTTTCATGAGATTTGCAAATAAATATCACAAAAACCTATGTAATGAATTGTGGTAGGGGTGGCAAGAAGCAGAAGGATATCTTTTTAAATGGGAAGAAGTTGGCGACTACTTCTACCTACCCCTATTTAGGGATATTAATTGATGATAAGGGTTCTTGTGGTCAAGCTATTAATACTAGGAAACTTCTGTTTATGAGAACCATGATGGCTCTTATAAATTTTTCACAAAAATTGGGCAAGAGGCCCCCAACTGAATTAATTAAGATCTATAAAGCTAAATGTATAAGTGTAGCGACATATGGGGCAGGGCTATGGGGCCACCGAAATGTATTGGAAATAGAGAAAGTGGAGAACACGTTCCTTAGGTATCTATTGGCCGTGCCTAGAACTACATCTACTTTTATTTGTTATACCGAGCTACGTTTGCCCTACATCACAGATATTATAAAGGTGCAACCGGTCATCTTATGGCATCGGATTTGGAAGTCACAGAAAAATACATTTAATCAGTTGGTACTGCAAGATAGCCTAAAACAAGAACATACCCTAGAGGTAGGATGAATGAGGTATATAAGGGATTTTATGACTGATCTTGGAAAACCGGAATATTATTACAACCCCTGGACAATTTGCACTATTTCAGGAAAAGAATTTAAAAAGCAGTGTATGCAGCACATGGAGAGTATTAGATTTGCGAATGAGGCACTAAAACCTACAGTTCAATCAAATCAATTGATAACCGTATCTTTTTATATTCAACCATAACTTCAATATACCTTAAAAGGGTAAGACAGATTTGTTCTTACCCGCTTCAGGTTAAATGTTTTTCATAGGTTGGTCAGTTTTCCAATGGTTAACGATTGGTCCAAAAATGTATCGAACTGTCCGTGTGATTATTTGTCTTCGCAATCGACAAAACATGTGGTGTTATTCTGTAATTTTTATCAGGATTTAAGAAAAAAGTGGATAAAACCCATATTAAAAATATGAGGTCTGCGACAATGCCGCCCAGCCTTCATTGCACTTCAATTTTTAGATAATGAATGTTTAATAAGCAATGTTGCCTCATTTTTGAAGAAAACAATCAAGTGTAGAAAACAATTTGATTTAGACTCCCTCGATTGTAATACTATGGTGGTCTTGTAACTTTCTCCTGTGAAGATCGATATGAGACTAGAATGTAAGGACGAAGATTCAACTACTTTTTAATCCTTCATATGAACAATTGAAAATCTTTGGAAATTTTTTATAATGTTTTTAACTTAAATTTTGGAATACTGATCTCACCGCCTATAGAAACAATGAAACGTGCTAGATATTTTGCAATTGTATTAATATTTTAATAGAAAACATGTTAACTGTGAAAACGTTTTTAAAAGGTTTTGAAACTGTGAAAAATTAATTGGTAATTTTTTTTTTACTTATATGTATGCTTTTATGATTTTTATGTGATAAAAATCCAATAAAGTATTATGAATTGAATTGAGTGCTCAGGGCAATGGATAAACGGTAGTGTTCACTTACCTCAGCTCACCTCACCGCAGCCCCCCGCCCGGAGGTCTCCAATACGGGGGCGATGATATACCTAAAGAAAAAAAAGCATATTCAAAACACTATACATCAGCAACTAAGGGGTCGATTCCCATCTCATTCGAAAGGGCTCCCAATCGGATTTGGCTTTGCCCAAACCGATTCGGAGTCCTTGTTTCTGACCGAATCGTTCGCAGTTCTGAACGACCAAGTACAATGCCTGGACTGACCGAATCGGTTCCGAAAGGCATCTGGAGAGATTGAGCTTTCCGGGGCCAATTTGTACAGCTCTATGGATTTGGTTTCTGAGCGAGTAAGTACGATGAACGATTCGGACAGCCTTTCCGAATCGGTTTGCCCGGAACGAAAAGGCTGCCGGAATCGGTCTTTGGGGGCCTGTGGCAGAACCCCCTTCACCCAGGGCCCACCAAATCAGGCCTGTGGGGGTAACCATGGGCTCCCCTTTCCAACCATGCACAATGTTACAGGCACCATGGGGTGTCCGCCATAGGGTGCGCGATTTTCCCCTACCCACCCCTTTCTTCAATGGGAGCCTGTGTTCATGTTCGGTACACAGGCTCCCATTGAAGTCAATGGGAGGCCGACGAATCGTATCCGGATGCACACGCATGCATCGCACTTGCTTGGTTGGGCTCCCCAATCCGAGTCGTACAGAAAACATTCCTGAACCAAGTTGTTCGGTATGCTTTCCGAATGAGATCGGAATCGACCCTTAAATGTCTATGTGTCTCCACTTGCCACTGATTGTACACGAGGTTCTACCCACATTTCTATGGGCTAAGCACTTACCTCACCGAGGTTAAACACCTCGATAAAACTTTTTTGCAGTCTCCTGGCATTGATAATAGAACAAAAAGACACAGGTATTTAACTCTGACACATTTCTGCAATTACTTTGGCAAACAATTCCTGAGGAACAGATACATTCTGTCAGGTTGCGTGACCCTGTCTTGTCGCGGGGCAGCTACGTGAAGGAACGGCATAGTATGGCCTCGTTAGCCGCGCGTAAACACTCTGGGACTACAAGTCCCATGAGCGTTAGCGGCAGCCAGGCATGCGCGCGCAGTCGCGGAAGGCTTAATAGAGCACTTCCGCCCTGGCGGCATTGCCGATTATTCTGTGTACAGAGCTTACACGTGTTACTGGTCCCTTCGTTCCCGTTCCTGGTGCCTCTGTGGAAGCTAGCGGAGCCCTCCGGTGCAGTAGCGCGGGTCTCGCGCTTCACTGTGACAGACCGGTGAGACGATACCAGTTGCGCGTTCCAGTGGCAGACTCGTGATTGTAGGGTAAGGGTGCGGTGCACCATCACCATTACGAAACGGCCCATCAAAGCTTGTGAAGTTTCTTGAGAGAAGCCTTTGGATTCAAGTAAGCAAACTAGTACAGAAAAAACTCGTGAGCATGATTGAGCAATATCGTTTATTGGGCATAAAACTTTTCATTTGAAACACCAGGTGTTCCTCCTCGTTGGCGAGCCACACCTATGTCGGCTCTTGCGAGTAGCAGGAATACCGGTGCATGGGCATATTAATCGCCTACTCAAACACAGCAGGATCGTGTGAGACAAACACAAATTGTCCACCATTAGTGGACCAAGACTACCTGTATATTATTTGTTACTTGTGCGGTTGCTAATGTGCTTGGAAATATCAGGTCTCCAAGGATGAGAGACAACTAAACTGGTTGTTGGAAACGAATCCCTGATTCTAGTTTCCAACGCCCAAATCCGGATGGAGTGGCGAGCGGTTACGGTCAAGGCATTTGCGGTTTGGAGGCGAGTGCAAGGAGGGGAGGGGCAACTGTTTTCTAAAGCAGAAAACAGCGCGCGCCAAAGATTAATTCTCTTCTGGGATTGCAAAATCCGTGGAGTGGAACTGCATTCTCTCAGAGCTGTCTTCAAAGGGAGGAACGAAAAATCGTATAAGGAAAAAAAAACAAGAGTTTGAAAATAATCTCCTTCTCTTCTTCCTGTCGTTTGAATGTACTTCTTTTCGAAAGCTGCATCCTGGTCTGTGCTGATAGCGTCTTTGAAACACCGAAGCTGCTGGTGTGGTTGGCCCGGCCTCAGCGTTTTCACAGATGGCTGGTGTTGACGCTGGCGACTAGCTGCAACTCCCGGTGCTTCTGCAGTTCCTTATTGCGCCATTTGTAAGTGCCGCGAACGCCACCGCGGACCTCTCTGAAGCCCCGAGGAAACTGACAGCCCCGAGTCGCGGGAAAGTTGCATCCGGTCTCGGCGTTTTCATTGGACTTTTTTCCGTGTGGTTGGCCTCCCTGATTATTCGACTGAGTTCTTCAGTTTACACGCCAGACCCGGAGGCATATGCCGTGGACCATGTCAAGTCTGATCTGGTCCTTGATTTGTGCGCTGATTTCCGATGTTGAGAACCAAATAAAAGGCAACGCGCCTTTGCCTGCTTTAACTGCTGCAGGGACTCCAAGTCCCAGAGACCTTCACTCCAAGGGGGGAGGAGCCACTACCATCTCCGCGCTTAAAACGCGCCACTGACAACCGTGGGACGTCCTGCGCCCGTCAACGCCAGGAGAAGGCAGGGCAGGGCTACCTCCCTAATACTCCTAACGCATCATCGGTTGGATCGATGTGATATTCACTAAGGTACTGTGCTGATCTGGACTGCTCAGTGACATTATAGTCTTAAGATATTTAGAGTTGATAACTGGGCCCGTTTTCAGCAGTGACATTGTCTTTCTGGTAAACATTCTCTCATAGGCTCTCATCTTATTCTATACTTTGGCATTTAACCAGTAATTGTAAGAGTAATTATGGGTAAAAGGAAAGCAATGGAAAGTTTGGGGGGGGGGCACATGGAGCAATTAGCTGGGTGGGTAAGGTCAAAAAGGCTAGGAAAACTGTCAAGCGCAGTGTTAATTGCTGTGTGATCGATAGAATCGAGACCCTCATCACAGAATGTGAAGGGATTCTCCAAACTGAATTGCCTGTGGCCACTGGTGCGGAGAAAACCCTATCAGGGAGTTCCCGGGAGCAATCCCGTCGTACTATAACCCCGTCTATGTTTTTGAAACCTTCTCAAAGCTCCACTGTACCCAGTAGTAAGTACGATCATATTGTGCCAGCACAGGGGGGGGGTCGCCTCTATACAGTGCGAGATTAGCCAATCGCCCAGAAATTCCACTCGCAACTCAGAGGCTCTTGCCATCTCCTGCTCTAATCGGTTTGTGGTGTTGGCCAAGGCCCCTGATTTACGGGAGGATCCGGTCCACCAACCTCAAATCTCAGGCTCCAATGTTCTTGTAGATTTGCCCAAGCCAGGAGGGTCTGGTGCCCTGGCACTTGAAGACCCATTGCAGATTGTCAATAAGCTTAGGTCAGAAATTGGTGCAATGAGGGTGCTGATCGAGGAGCTAGTGGCAGTAGTTAAACCAAATAGCCCCAAGCGACATTTCCCGCCAGTTGGTTGAAAATAAAACACCCATCCTATACCCCAGTAGGGCACACATAAATGTACTAAATGAACGACCCCCTGCACATCATCTCTCTGGTTGCTCCCTTAAACCACCTGCTATTAAACCCCCCCATTATCAGCAGACACCTCCTTCTCAAATCCGTTTGCTTACTGACCAGGCAGCACATCTGCCCCTCCAACCTATTACGACTAATACTAGATCTTTTCATATGCCATCAGATCCCCGCCAGCGCCCTAAAAACCATCTGCATTCAGAAAATGTCTTGAACGACCCTTCTGGACAGACCCATACAGTTTACATGGTCAATGTTCCGAAGCTCACTTCACGCAATGATCGTGAAAATGAAGACTCCTTAAAAAACAAGATCATTCACTGGATCCGCCATGTCAGGGGCTGTCGATCACTGATACAGGAAGACATAGTCAGGGTTCGGCGATGTACAATTCATAATCGCTCCCTTGATTGTGTTGAACTCACCTTGACAAAACCTGACCTGGTGGCAAATTTGTTGGCATTAGAATTTCGGACATGTCCTCCAGGGTCCTCAGTCATCCAATTTAGAAATTCTCCAATGTCCACTGATATAGGGGCTGAGGGCAAAGTAGTAGAGAAGAGTGTTGAGGGAGGGTCTACACTGGATATCAATGACTGACTGAGAACAGCTTCTGTCTCTCATTGCGAGCCCATAGAGACTTGCTATAATAGTAACCCACAAGCTTGTAGCCCATATCCCCCAAGTACTCCTGGCCATTTGCTGACAAATTTTTCTAATAACATTAATATTGATCGTAATATCGACAATTTGAGGAACCAACTTACAGACCCAAATAGGGCAACCTCTGTTGCCGTTAGACCTGATCTATTACTGCAACCCCAAGTGATACCCTTACGTGAGGCAGCCCTCGCAATTCCACACCGACAGCTCAAGATTATCTCTTGGAACATAGCTGGTCTTGGTAGTAAGCTGCTTTTACCCGACTGGAACAGGTTAATAGAAAACCATGACATCTGTCTCTTCCAGGAAACCTGGAGCCTAGTTCCTCTTTATAAATCTGGGTATACTTGCTTCTTTTTGCCAGCTGTCTCCCTAGGGAAAGGCCGCCCCTCAGGAGGCCTGATGGCCTGGGTCAACATCGCTTTGGGTTATAGAATCATCGATTATAACTGTGCAAGTCCAGACATAATGAGACTTAGTATAAGTGGGAAGGAAGGAGCTACACCGCTTGAACTGTTTAATGTGTATGTGAGAGGGACAAAGGGGGGTACCTGTTCACCTATTGTATCTCTTTTGGAGCAAGAATTGTCTAAATGCCATCCTGACTCGCTCCTTATGATAGCGGGAGACCTTAACTGCACGTTTGAACCCCTTAGCTCAGGAGACATGATGGGGTTGGAGGAGGATGACACCAGGTGGGGTATTCCCCCCCTAAGTATTCCTCCCATCAAAAAATGGTCATGGGTTGCAATTCAGCTGAATGCACTTGTTTTGGAATATGGGCTAAGGGCTGCAAATAGCAGAACAATATCAGATTCTGACGGGGCTTGTACGTACAATAGAATTAGCTGCCCATCCTGCATTGATTATATTTTAATAGATACACGACTGTGGAGAAATAAAATTGACATGGAAGTTGTTCCATCCATTGATAGGGACCACACTTCTTTGGCCTGCTCTTGGCCCAGCTTCTGAGGCAACTAATAATCTAACGACCAAGGAATTAGTTCCTTCAAATAGAAGGAGACACCTTAAGTGGCCTAAAATAGTCGTTAATGAAGCCAAGATGGCGTAAATTAATAGTCTATTGGTCATAAATTTAATAGATCTACAAGAAGCATCCATCAACCCCGATGCCTCACAGAAACTGGTAGATGTCTACACAAGAACGGTAGAACAAATGGGATCCCTGTTCATGACTACTCCTAACCATAGATCTGCAAAACCTTGCCTAAAAAGCAGTCAAGCCTGGTTTTCAAAAATTTGCAGACATAAAAGGAAGGCTTTAGTCCTAGCTATTAAAAGTAAAAACATTTCCAGCGTCCAATGTGCTGGGAAGGAGTACAAGGTGACGCTGCGACGCGCTAAATTAGAATGGGACGAATCGCATTGGCAGAACCTAAAAGACGCGAGCCTGGAAAACAATGCCTACTCTTTCTGGAATCTCGTTAAGGGGGCTAATAGGAATGATCCAGATGTAATTCCCAACCATATATCCAGCCAAACCTGGTTTGGCCACTTTAGAAATCTATACACCGGGACAGTCACAACATATGAGGGCGGAGCCTGTGCTAAGCTAATCACCTGCCCAACTCCTAGTATTACAGATTATTTTAATTTAAATGAAGTGATAGCAGCAATTAATAAAATAACACCTTTAAAAGCCCCAGGACCGGATGGTCTCCCAGGGGATCTATTTTGTGCAAGTCTTAGTAACTGGGCGAAGTATATCATGCTCTTAATTAACTCTATTGCTAATGGCTGTCCCATACCAGAGTCATGGAAGGGAGCTGAAGTGGTGCCTATCTTTAAGAAGGGGGCCAGGGAGGACCCTGCCAACTACCGACCAATCAGCCTCATAGATGCTATTCAAAAAGTAGTTGGGAGGGTTTTACTCCAGAGGATTCATTCTTGGGCCGACAATGAGATCATTCTTTCCCAATTCCAGGCGGGCTTCAGGTCAAAAACCGGAACAATGGACCAGGTGTTCAGGCTCCTTCTTATTTACTGGAAGGTAGTCGTGATAGGTGGAGGCAACCTCTATCTTGCCTTCATCGATCTAAAGACAGCTTTTGACCTGGTCCCGCGGGACCAACTATGGGAAGTCTTTGCCGAAATGGGTATGCCTGTGTTTATCTTGAGGATACCTACACTCCTCTTCGCTGATGATACCTTGTTGATCTCTAATACCCCGGTCGGGCTGCAGAAGCTCTTAGATAGGTATCATCTTGTTTGTTCATTAAGAGGGTTGACTATTAACACCACAAAGACCAAACTAATGGCATTCAATCCCTATAAGCCCTTTAGGCACATTTTTTCTTTGGGCGGAACATCTCTAGAAAGAGTTAGCACCTTAGACTATTTGGGTATTCGTCTATTCTTTATTTATTTTTTCGTATTCGTCTTTCCGATACAATGCAATGGAGACCCCACATCAATAGGATGCTTCTGAATCATAGACGTGTGACCGGGGCAATAGGGAGGGAACATCGTCGATCATGTAGTAGACCCGTTGCCCCAGCGCTCACGATCTATGCAGCAAGGGCAGTAAGTTCCACCCTGTACGGTGGGGAATTTTGGGGGTTCGACAATATGCAAAAGATCAGTAGCTCGGAACACAAGTTTTTGAGAGAGCTTGTGACCCTTCCCTGAAATGTTCCGCTTAAGCCTTTGATGAGCGACATGGGAAGACGCTCTTTTAAAGACATTGCTAGATTAAGGCCATTGCTTTTTTGGGCCTGTTTGTTACGAACCCCTGAACTTGCTTGCTACACCGCCGCACTTACGGAGGTAATTGGCCTAGATTCTATTCATAGGGTCAGCTGGCTCAATAACGTTAAGAAACTTGTGTTCACTTTGGGTCTCAGAAGCTGTTGGGAAGGCCAGAATCCGCCAAACAAGGATGAGCTCAAAAAGGCATACTGGCTTTGGGTTGACATGCAGGAATTTAGCAATCCTAAGCTGGGGAGGATGGCTAATGAATTTTACCAGTTTAAACAGCATATTCTCCTAGAGCCGTATCTTGATTTTATCAAAATCCCAAGAGATAGGGCACTCTATATACAGTTTAGAGTGGGCCCCTTAATGGTACATGAGTTTACCGCAAAATGGAGCCCCCCGCGCAGACAATTGCGGACTGCCCTTGCTGCGAGACACCAAAAGAGAGTGTGGCCCACCTCATGTTTGTCTGCCCAGCGTATTCAAGAGCCAGATCAAATTGGCTCAAACCAATTTGTAGACAATTGGGCACCACGGCTCACACATCTGCACTGCAGATCTTGAAATCAGATTCTAGAGCTCTTTTTGTATGTGGTGTGGCGAAGTACCTTGGTTGCACTTGCTTCATCAGATCCAAATTTCTATGCAGGAAGGTGTAATATAAAATTGGAAATGTGATTGTGTTCCTTATGTTGGCTTTTCCCACATTTGAATTCTCTTAAATGATATCAGATAGCCGTATATGAAGTATGTCTTTTTTATTCTCATTTTAACCAAACTTATTTATTATAGTCTGTCAAAAATTCATTATGCATATAAATAGTATTTTTTTGGGTATGAAATTGTTATTTTATAAACAAAACAATGATGTCCTTCTAAACCCTCTTTGGATCCATTGTATATAAATGTTCTATTTTTATCGTTTTAATGATAATTTTGCTTTTATGATATCTTGTTTATCGAAATAAAGCTATTTGAATTGAATTGAAACTAAACTGTGTTTTTATGATTATATATTCCTAGCAGGGGTATGTGGATGAGACGAGACGATCTCATACATTCTCTGCGACACTCTACCAAATACCACTCTGGGTAGGTTAAATAGAAAGGAGGGATTACGCATAGACAGTGTCTGTTTGAAATTAACCCTGTATTCTCCATTGTAGGGCTACATGTGAGTGTTCTTGATTCAGATGAGGTCTTGGCTTGCCGGCCTCTGTTTCCTGGGGTAAAGAATGTGACTGACACCTTTGGAACGACACCTCTCCTTCTTTTTCTTTACAGGTGGTGGGGACAATAGAACAATAACGGAGTTGTCTTTTGTGTCTTTGCAGGTCTCCTTCCCTGCTGTTCCCTCCCTTTCCTTCCCTCGCTCGATCGCTTCACTGATCTGCGCTATAATAGCCCTCAGACTTGAAGCTATAGAGAGGTGGACCATAATGAGCATCGTTACGATCCTGAGGAGTCAAGGAGTCTGACAGAATAATCGGCCCACGGATTTAACTCCTCCCGATCGAACACCCTGCTTAGGTATGGCTACCCTCGAGGATGTGGTGGCCGCTTTACAGGTAGTTCAGCAAGAATTGGCGGCCTTCAGAGTAGAAGCCGTGAATTTACAGGCCAGGGTAGAACGCTTACAGAGAAACCCTTTTGATGCAGGGGCTCTTCACTTTTTCAATCACACCCTATCACTGTAGAGGTACCCACGCCAATCCCACTCGCTCCCCCAGAAAGGTACTATGGAGACGCTAATAAAATACAAGTGTTCCTGACACAGGTTGTGCTGCATTTTACTTGTGAGGTCAAGGTGTTTACCACCAATCAAGCAAGAGTGGCATTCCTTATCTCGTATTTGGCCGGGGATGCTTCTCTGTGGGCCATCCCGTTAATCCTTATGGGCAAATTTCTCATCTAACACTACCTCAACTACTTCTTTGGCATAGCCTATGACGGCCCACTACCTCCCCCCTACCTACCGGGTCTCCCGAAACACCAGAATCTTGGGACCGGGTTAGAATTATTGAAAATGTACTCTGTAAATATGGTTTGTCGCTCTTTGTAATCGGTTATGTAAAATGTAAATACATACTTTGTGTATATATATTCCTGCACTATACTGCTACTTGAGCTGTAACTGGTTGACTCTAAATCTGTCTGTATATTGCTTTGCTCCCCTGTAAAGCGCTCTGATACCCTAACGGGTCAAGTTCGCGCTCTATAAAACACATAAATAAAAATAAAATAAAAATACAGAGAGACGACCCCCTCCTCTATGATTGGGACTCGTTCAGAGAGGAATTCGAAAACATTTTTGATCGCAGGTCCCACACCCTCTCGGCAGACCAAGAATTGCTTGAACTACGGCAAGGCAATAAGGATTTAGTGGTATATCTTACTACGTTCAGGCGACTAGTGGCAGAAACCAAATGGCCCGAAGACAAACAGTTCGCCATTTATTACCAAGGATTGAGAGACGAGCTGAAGTATGTCATCGCTCAGATCGACCCCCAGCCAACGTCGTGTTCTGAGCTCATCAACTTAACATAGAGGTTAGAACACAGACTGGGCGACCGGAAGAACGACACACGGAAGAAGGAACGCGTAACCTTACGGAACGAAAGTTTCAGTCCTAGGGAACCCTCTCGTAGTGGCGTCGAACCCAAGGAGATAGGAGCAGTGCGTGCACAGCTAACCCCGAAGAAAAAGACTTAAGAAGGAAAAATGAGCTGTGTCTCTATTGTGGGAAAAGAGGACATTTTGTTAGAGACTGCTTACAAAAACCCTCGAACACCCGGAAAAGAGGGGGAAAGGAGGTAAACCCCTATAACGAGAAATCTTCGGAAAACTAGACCGCTCGAGAGATATTGGAGGGAGATCCTCGAGCGCAACATATCTTCCCACCTTGAGTGCTGAGGACACAAATCGTTTTTTTTATATTACGATCAAGATCCGATTCCGAGATGAGTGGAAAGCGTTTCAGGCTTTGGTGGATTCTGGCACAACGGGTATGTTTATGGATGAAGCAGTAGCCCTAAGGCTGGGGATACGCCTATTGAAGAAAACGGTACCTGAAACCGTAATAGCTGTGGATGGGCGGGCTTTGGACTCCGGTCCCATTCGCTATGTCTCGGACGAGTTGGAAGTCAGGTGCAACCTGCACCATGAAGAGATCTTAGAATTCAACGTAATCCACTCACCCCAACACGGGATTATCCTGGGTCTCCCGTGGTTACATAAACATGACCCACGAATCAGTTGGGTAAACAAAACCATTAGTTTTGAATCAGAATATTGCAACAACCATTGTTTCAGCCATACAGTACTGCTTTCACAGGCCCTGTCATCGAAACATTGGATCGCAACGGCCACAGAAAAGGACACAGTCTTACCCAAACAATACTCCGGGTTCCGTGATGTATTCAACGAAGTACAAGCTGAGACCCTGCCACCCCACCGACAATATGACTGTCAGATAGATCTTGTTGCAGGAGCTGTAGTACCCTGCGGATGCATATACGCACTTACGGAAAAGGAGAACGAGCACCTGAGGATCTACTTGGACAAATACCTGGGGTTCGGGTTTATTCGCCCATCCAAGTCACCAGCGGCCTCAACTCTGTTTTTTATACCGAAGGCCAACGGAGAACTCCGTCCGTGCATCGATTTCAGGGCGTTGAACGAAATAACGGTACCCTCTTCCATTAATCCCGGTCTTGTTAGAAAAGGTCAAGAAGGCAGTAATCTACACCAAGCTGTATCTAAAAGGAACCTACCACCTTGTGAGGATGAGGGCCAGAGACGAATGGAAGACCGCCTTTAAGACGAGATACGGGTTGTACGAGTATCGGGTGATGCCCTTCAGTCTTTGCAACGCCCCTGCGGCGTTTCAGTTTTTTCTTAATGAAGTGCTGCGTGAATTTATGGATAAATACGTCGTCGTTTATATCGACGATATTCTGGTCTACTCATTGTCCGAAGAACAGCATGTTCAACACGTTAGCACAGTCTTACAGGCGTTACGAAACAAGAAACTATACTGTAAGCTTAGTAAGTGCGAATTCCAAGTGGATGTCGTAGAATTCCTGGGAGTCATGCTTACACCAAGGGGGCAGGTGATGGCGGAGAGGAAGGTACAAGCAGTAAAGGAATGGCCGGAGCCACAGAATGTTCGGGACGTACAGTGCTTCTTGGGATTCGCCAACTTCTACAGGAGATTCATCAACCAGTTCTCCCGGACAGTGACTCCTATCACCAAGTTGTTGCGGAAGGGTACTAAGTTTCAGTGGTCTGAAGAAGCCCAACTTGCCTTTGAGTAGCTAAAAAACTCCTTTATAACTGCACCCGTGTTGGCGCATCCCAATCCCAAGAAACCATACATAGTAGAAGCAGACGCCTCCGAGGCAGCCATTGGGGCTATCTTATCCCAAAGAAACGACACCACGGGACAGTTGCATCCCATAGCGTTTCTGTCCCGGAAGCTGAACGAGGCGGAGAAAAACTACACCATCGAAGAGAAGGAGTTGCTGGCGATCAAGGAAGCATTTACCGAGTGGCATCATTTCCTATTAGGAACCAAAGAACGGGTAATGGTTTATACCGAACATAGGAACCTGCAGTTTATGTGCTCTGCCCGGCACCTAACACCTAGACAGCTACGCTGGATGCTCTTCTTTGTAGAATTCGATTTCGTGGTCACATACCGACCAGGTAAGGACAACAAGAAGGCAGATGCTCTCACCAGACAGAAATCGAGTAGAGGAACGAGCAGAACATGCCATTCTTCCCCCTCAAAAAGTTATTTGTGCAATACAAACCAGCGACTTCTTACAGAAAGTAGCAAGAGGAAGCCGGACATGCAAATGGAGAACATGGCTGAGATTCCACAAAGAGTGGAAGGAAAAACAAGGCATCTTCCTGAAAGGCCATCTGATGTTGATACCCACGCAAACCTTGCAGAAACAAGTGTTTAGTTGGTGCCATGACATACCTAGTGCTCTACATCAGTGGTTCCCAAACTTTTGACTCCTAAGGACCCCACTGAGTCACCACTGGAACTCGGGGACCCCCAAGTAATTTGTATGATTTAAATTTCAAACGTTAAAACAGTAATTTGAAAAAAATAAACCCGTGTGCACACAAAACAAACACTCAAAATACTAAGGATTTTAGGCGCATATTTACAAACCCCTACCACCATGGAAACATCACTTTTTGTAACATTCGCGTGTCGATAGGGGCTTCGCCTTATTTATAAGGCAGCAGGTCAGCCACTTAATATGGCTTAATGCTGCCTTGTAAATAAGGCCACATTTCGCGCAATGCTTAGTGTGAAAGGGGTGGATAGTGGGCTTTGCAGTGGGCATTCCACCGCAAAACCCATTGATTTTGATGCTGCCCCCTATTCACAGGGGCAGCGTAAATAGGAGGCAGCGCCAAAATTAACACCAGGGAAAACCAGGTCTTAACTTGGCGAAACGAGGAGTAATGCTTTTATTTCTCCTCATTTTTGCTTTTTCCATGTGTGCTGCCTTGTGCAGCACACATGGAAAAAGCAAAACGCCTTGGATTGTTTATGTTCAGGAAGGTGACCCTTCCTGCACATAAACAATCATTAAAAAAATGGCATTTTGTAACTTCCATGTGTGCTGCATTAAGCAGCACACACACAAGTGACAAAACCCCATTTCAAGATTGTTTATGTGCAGGAAGGGGGGGACCTTCCTTTACATAAAAAATCTTCCCCTGCACACAGACACCCTTGCACTGTGTTGCAAGGGTGCCTGCGTTGGCGCTACACTGCTAAGTGTAGCATCAGCACAGGGCAAAATGTAGGGCTGCACCATATTCTTGTAAATATGGTGCAGCCCTGCATTTCTGAAGTGGCGGTGCGTGTTGTTAAGCCACAGAGGCTAACGACACGCTCCACCACTTCTTTTGTAAATATCCCCCTTAGTGTTTTATATTGAAAGAATTTGCAAAAAACAAAATTTTAATGGGAAGGTTGGTGTTGCATCTCTGTGACTAACTTTTAAATGGTTGGTTTTATTTCGCAGTACGAGGATCCTACTCCTGCCAGGGCAAGACTGGAAACCCAAAGCAGCCCTGGCAAATGTTTTCAGACCAGTCCCCATACGGTGCACACCAAGTGCATTGAGTGTGCCTGACCACTACAAAGGGGGCTTTGGGAGGCTCTCCCCCCAAAGAAATTTAGGAAACAATGGTGCAGTCTACAACACATTTATCACTTTACATCACACACATATAGAGACAATTAATCATAAGTGTAAATCAGTGTATAGAAAATGTTACATAAGGCAAAGGGGACTACAAGGTGTAGGATTCACATGTCATTTATACTGGTAGGCATTTTTAAAGAGTGCTTGGTCTGGAGAAGCACAAAAAACTCGGGATTCAGAACAAAAGACAGTGGTTAGCATTGACTTTAACAATAAAAATTTATTTCCACCCTAATAAACCTTTTTAGCAGCATCGGGATAATGAAAGACAGGGAAAAAACATAAGTTACTAACTTGTACCATGCAGTTTGCAAGCAGCTCTTTGATGACAGTTTATAGGTCACTGTGCTAGATTACGGTTGTCACTTATGTACTGCACAGTAACAAAATAATCTTTGTGACAAAAGCAGTAACCCACTCGCCTATGCACATAAAATACTGTTATTTAAAATGCACAGTACACATTCTTTGCAATAGGCAAATTAACCCTCTGTGCTACATTAGATAACTCAAAGCTGCCACAGGACAAAACTCTCATCTCTCTCCAGCAGGTACATTAATCACTGGTGTTATCTTGGCACTTTTATTGTTTCTGGAAAACTGCTAATTATACAAGTGCAGTGCTTTTTAAACTGCTGCCCGCGGACCCCCTGGGAAAGTGTCAGGGACCCCTGGGGGTCCCCGGACCACAGTTTGGGAAACACTGCTCTACATAATGGGTTATACAAGACCCTAGAGCGGGTTGGAAGACAGTTCTGGTGGCCTAGTGTTCGAAAGGACATTGCGCAATGGATAAGACAATACATGCTCTCAAATGAAAACCGACCACACCAAACCCCAGGGGTGCTCCAACCATTACCCACACCCACGGTTCCTTGGGAGCACTTTTCCATAGATTTTATTGTGGGACTACCTAAAGACCAAGGCTATGACACGGGTATGGTAGTGGTTGATTATCTCACAAAGATGGGGCATTTCGTTGCTTGTCATCATGTACCCACGGCAGGACAACAGGCAAAACTGCTGTTGCTCCATATAGTCAGACTGCATGGCCTTCCACATCGGATTGTATCCAACAGGGGAACGCAATTCACAGCACAGTTTTGGAAGGTATGGTGTTCCGCCCTACAGATTCAGGTGGCTCTCTCTACGAGCTTCCATCCCCAAACAGACGGGCAGACCGAAAGGGTCAATCAAACCCTCAAACAATATCTGAGGTGTTATGTGGACTCCACAACTGAAGCATGAGTAGAACGTTTGTGGGTGGCAGAATTGGCTTATATCAGCGCCATACACAGTTCCACAAAAACCGCCCCTTTTTACAACACATACGGTTTTCACCCCAGATTCCTTCCTGTATTACATCCAAGTGTGGGTAAAGACATGCCTGAGGTACGCAACAGGGTACAGCACATTCAAGACACGCTAAAGAGAACCCAAACCCAGCTACTAATAGCCAAAAGGAAATACAAACAGGGGGCAGACAAAAATCGTAGAGTAGGCCCGGTCTACAGGACAGGGGATTTGGTATGGTTATCCACAAAGAACATACACTTTAAAAAACATTCGATGTTCAACTCTAAGTTCATCGAACCCTATAAAGTTGTTAAGCTTCTGAATCCTGTGGCCGTGAAACTAGCGCTACCCGCTTCTATGTGCATACACCCCATATTCCATGTATCACTCCTAAAACCCTTGGTTACACCCATTACGAGAAGACCAAACCCCGTTTGGGTAAACGATGAAAGTGAATACGAGGTCGCAAAAATCCTAGATACCAAAACAAGAGGCAGAAACAGGTGGTATCTAATAGCGTGCCACTACCCCGACAGGGCTCCGCGTAAAGGGGGATGTACTGTCAGGTTGCGTGACCCTGTCTTGTCGCGGGGCAGCTACATGAAGGAACGGCGTAGTATGGCCTCGTTTGCCGCGCGTAAACACTCTGGGACTACAAGTCCCATGAGCGTTAGCAGCAACCAGGCATGCGCGCGCAGTCACGGAAGGCTTAATAGAGCACTTCCGCCCTGGTGGCATTGCCGATTATTCTGTGTACAGAGCTTACTCGTGTTACTGGTCCCTTCGTTCCCATTCCTGGTGTCTCTGTGGAAGCTAGCGGAGCCCTCCGGTGCAGTAGCGCGGGTCTCGCGCTTCACTGTGACGGACCGGTGAGATGATACCGGTTGCGCGTTCCAGTGGCAGAATCGTGATTGTAGGGTAAGGGTGCGGTGCACCATCACCATTATGAAACGGCCCATCAAAGCTTGAGAAGTTTCTTGAGAGATGCCTTTGGATTCAAGTAAGCAAACTAGTACAGAAAAAACTCGTGTGCATGATTGAGCAATATCGTTTATTGAACATAAACCTTTTCAGTTGAAACACCAGGTGTTCCTCCTCGTTGGCGAGCCACACGTATGTCGGCTCTTGCGAGTAGCAGGAATACCGGTGCATGGGCATATTAATCGCCTACTCAAACACAGCAGGATCGTGTGAGCAAAACACGAATTGTCCACCATTAGTGGACCAAGACTACCTGTATATTATTTGTTACTTGTGCGGTTGCTAATGTGCTTGGAAATATCAGGTCTCCAAGGATGAGAGACAACTAAACTGTGTTTTTATGATTGTATATTCCTAGCAGGGGTATGTGGATGAGACGAGACGATCTCATACATCCTCTGCGACACTCTACCAAATACCACTCTGGATAGGTTAAATAGAAAGGAGGGATTACGCATAGACAGTGTCTGTTGGAAATTAACCCTGTATTCTCCATTGTAGGGCTACATGTGAGTGTTCTTGATTCAGACGAGGTCTTGGCTTGCCGGCCTCTGTTTCCTCGGGTAAAGAGTGTGACTGACAACTTTGGAACCGTACCTCTCCTTCTTTTTCTTTACAGGTGGTTACTCCTAGTACAAGCACTCACACATTACACAAGGGTGACTGGCAGAGAGTGGTGGGGACAATAGAACAAAAACAGAGTTGTCTTTTGTGTCTTTGCAGGTCTCCTTCCCCGCTGTTCCCTCCCTTTCCTTCCCTCGCTTGATTGCTTCACTGATCTGCGCTATAATAGCCCTCAGACTTGAAGCTATCGAGAGGTGGACCATAATGAGCATCGTTCCGATCCTGAGGAGTCAAGGAGTCTGACACATTGTAATTTGGGAAGAATGACAATCATAAGATGGCCTGCAAGGCATTGTAGGCTACCAGCAATTACTCTTACAGTAATTAATCACTCTAATCAAAAGCAGACATTATTAGTGGGTAACTGCAATTGACTAGAGGTAACACATCCCATGAATAATCAGCAAAAGACACCCGGAAAGGCACTTAGAGGCCTCAGTTCCTTAATATGTATTGGAATGCCGTCATTCCCAATTACATAATAGGAAAAAAGGGATTAAAAAGTACTACTGGTCAAACTAAAAACCATTCCCTGCTAAAATAATATGCTATTTATAACATCCGGCTCCACAGATGCCATGCCTTCTTGACAGTTTGGTCCACATCAACAGACTATGGTCATATGTACAGCAATAGCTCCTGTAGGTGCAAGAAAACAAATCCCACTCTAAGGATGCAGAAATCCCAAAGAGTAAATTTAGATTTTTACCAAGATAAATATTTTAGTACTAGTGAGCGGAGTGTGCATTCTAGTGTGCAGGGAAAGTGGTTTTAGGATATTCCCTCTTACTAGGAGACAGAGGGAAACTGATCTCAGTACAGTGGCAGAATGCAGGCTCCAAACTACAACACTGGGAAATGGAACCATGAGCATCCTGCATGAAGGTGAAATGGTTTGTCAAGAGCAGTGAATAAAAGACAAGGGGCCATATTCACAAGGAGCCATCGCCGAGTTAACGGCACTTTGTCGCAGCCACAGTTGTAATAAATTTATCGCCCCATTCACAAGCAGGGGTTAACAGCCCACAGCACCAGTTTACCTGCGATCGCAGCCACAAAATACATCGCCACAGACGACCCCCGCAACTATCGCAAATGAGATGCAGAGTAGGCGTTCCCGTGCCAAAAGCCGCGACAACACTACACCTCAACATCCTCAAAGACCAGCCAGATCGGCGATAAGAACACAAAACAGGCAATAAGGCATGTTAACAGCAGGAAACTAACACCTGCTCTGACCTGGTGCAAAGTCGGACGCAGCCTGCCCCACAAAAGGGAGCCCAGCCCAGAGCTACATTGGAAGGGCAACAGATGCCATGGAGCCACTGATCATGTGGCACGGACACCCAAGTGGGCCACAACACCCACCGCCACCACCTCAGGACCCTAACCACCACCCGGAACCCCCCCTGGACCACCACAGAGGCAGCACAGACAAATACAGCTGGCCCCCAGGAAACGCACCAGCCTCACAGACCCAACACCTGACAATGTAACTGTCCACTACAGGCTGAAAAGGACAAGCATCCTACGCATCCTGAACATCATTGCCTAACTGGCCGATGGCACCAACACAGCGGACAACCAACATCCCACCCCACACAAAGATGCTGGCAAAGCTGTACCTGTTGGCCCCTGGTGCCCCCCAGCCAACACCCACCAGAGTCAGAGGAGTCTCACAGCCAGCCACATCCAAGTCCCCCACACCTGTCCTGGACATCGCCATCACCCTGGTACCCCAGTCCCAATACGTCCAACACAATGCGCAAGATCCGCTGGAGACCAAGCAAGGACCATACTCCATAGCTGGAGGCATGCACGTGTTGGGTGAAACCCACAGCTCACATGTCCTACCTGTGCCCCCTGGTGACATAGCACACAATCACGGCAACAGAAAGCACACATCTCACGTCAAATTGCAGGCAACATCCAAACACCGTGGAACCTCCACCAATGTTGCCTCCAAATACCCAGCCAGAGTGCATGAGTCCTTCATCCTCCGACAGTCCATCATCAACCAGTGTTCCTAGGATGGCACCAAAGGAAATGCACAGCCCCTTGGCAAGTTCCAAATGAACACCCCACTCACCTCAGCTCCACAACCATGCAACTCACAACTCTGGCTATGCACATGTCACAAAATCACAAACAACATGCCCACCCACCGGACATGACAGAACAATTTACAATGGTAACCTGGGCAAGCCGTGAACATAAGCCATCAACGGCATGGCACCTCAACCACACAATAGCTGAATGTGGAGAGAGATGGCAACCAGGCATGTGTGAAGGATGCAGGAGAACCATGATTGGGAAAGTACACAATGCCAATAGTGGCGGAGATGTGCCGGACAGACTGCAGTATGCAGAACACACCCATATCCATGGCGACATACACCTCTGGTGTTTGGAATGTAGTGGACAGTGGACGCAACCATGTCACCCCAGCCAGTTGGGGAGTTTGCAGAAAAGTTGCCTGCTGTACCCCGGCACGCTGGACCCTGAACTCATCTGGCCCGCCCCTGCGCAGCCAGGCCACACTGATCACCTGCCGATACCGGCATGTGTCAAGGAGGGCCCATCACGTGCCGGCGCAAGCTCCAAGCCTGAGGAATGCGACCTTGGCAGCCTCCTCAGACCATCACGGCCTTCACGACACAGGCCCGCTTTACTCCTTTCTCATTGACGAACTCTACTGCCGCCTCCGGCCTACACCACGGTCAAGTAGGTCACACATTTGGAACTGAGTCTTGATTACACAATGGCAGATTACATATGTTCATTGCAGATCATATATCAGTGTACTCCCTTTGAGGTGGTGCCACCAACTCTGTGCATGGCATTCTTACGACACATGTCTGTTGTCCCCTGTTGACCACTGCCTTCAGCCTACACTACAGAGAAGTAGGGCACACATTTGGAACTGAGTCTTGATCATACATTGTCTGTGTACGCACAATCAGGAAGATTCTACTTCACTGTACTCCCTTCGCTCAGGTGGCAGCAACCATGTGCATAGCATCCCAACAACACATGGCTGTGGGCCCATGCGGACAACTGCTCCCGGCCTACGCTGTGCTCGAGTAGGCCACAGAATTGAAACTGAACATCGATCATTCAAGGGCAGAGTAAGAATCATTGCACGCAAGGAGAGGCGTAAGAGGAAGACACGGTTCAGGCAGGAGGAAAAAAAGGATCATCGTTACGGAGGTGATCGGATGCTACCGACAACTGCTCTGGTGTCACTAACTCTGTGCATCGCAAGAGAACGACACGTGGCTGTGGGCCCTTGCTGACCGCTGCCCCCGGCCTACACTGCGGTCGAATAGGTCAGAAACAATTTTTAATTTAGCCTTGATTTATTAATGGCTGACTTGATGTCATTGTACAGGCCTCAACACAGACTGCATCCCCTTTCAGCCCCTGTGCCACTAAGTCTGTTCCCTGAGACCCATGGGAACTTTCTGGTTGGACATTGGTGGCGAATGAGTCCATGGACTTTGGGTTGTCGTCGCCATCATGTCGGTGATACTGACTATGTTGCGAAAACGATGCCGTGGCATTCCACTCCTCCATTTGCTGCTTCGGGACAGCTTCCGTGACTCAGTGCACTCAGTGCACTGCAACTCACGGACACTTCTGTTTGCTCATTGTGTGCTCTCTGGACTTGCTCATGCTACCTCCATGATGCTCCGCAGTCGTCCCTGTAATGCTGGTGTTGTCTGTTTCTGTATTCATTGTGTTCACTGTTGTGTTTGTTGCCAGCACCAACAACTCCCTGAGGGCTGGCTTGCACTCACACCACACACATCCAGCACAGGCATCACTGTACCTGTGGCCTGCCAATAAAGGGGCCGGGCGCATGTGCCTATAGCCAGTTTGACATAATATTTGTGTGTGTCCCTGTGGTCTTGTTGCATGCATGAGGGCCCTGGGCCCTACGACATTACATTGTGCTGTGTACAGCGGATGCATACATGTCAACGCAGGCAGCGGGTTAGAGCTTGGACATGTAGGTTTGTCATCACCCACTCAATTCGTAAGGGAAGTGGACTGTGCTGTCGTACGCAGAGCCAACGTGGGTGTGCCCCTGGGCGTGGTTCTGTACTGGGAATGTGCATCTGCATGTGTCTTTATGGCAGAGTGGGTCTCATTTGTGGGCTGTAGGTGGTCCCTGAAGGGAAATGGACACCCACATATGTGTTCTAGTTGGCCTTCCAGGGATTCGGACCACACTCGCCCCTGTTGGGCCACCTCCTTTTGGCATTCGGACACCTGGCATTGGTGTGTCATGTATGGTTCGGTGAAGTATTGTGTGCCAGCTGTGCCTGCGGGTGCTTCATGATATGTGGTCTGTTGCAGGGGCTTGGTTCTCCTCTAAGTAGCTTGTCTGCCCTGGTCCTGGTGGTGGGTTGCGTGGGATGTCCATGGGCTGTTGTAGGGCATCGGTGTCAAAGGTGTGGTGGTCATCTCCGGCATCACTGATGGGTTGTCCCATTTGACCTGCTGGAGGTGTTGTTTGTCCCTCTGCAATGTGGAGGGGAGATGCATGTTGACATTGTGTTGACATTTATGTTGGTGCATTGTTCTTGTGGACATGCAGACTGTGTGACAATGTACATAATGACTGTTTGGGCGGTGCAGGCAATTTGAGTTGGGACAGTGGGCATTTGGACTACATGACTGATGTGAGGTTGTACCCGTACATATGCATCTCACAGTTCCCTGCTCTGTCCAATGTGACTGGCCTGTTTGTGCGCATGGGCGTGCCCGTCTCCCCCATCCCCCCAGTCCCTTTTAGATCCTCACCCTGTTGTTGTTGTGTCAGGTCCTATCGAGCTGTGTTTGGAATCCCACATCCTTGCACGGTCTCCATACTGATGACTGGCCTCCATTTCCTCCAGCTCCTCCTGTGGCGCAGGACTTCCACCTCCTGTCGCCGTTGCTGCCTTCCTGTTGGCAGCGGCTTTGTGCCTGGTTTAGGTTTCAACGTCATGCCAGCGCCTCTTGGCTTCCTCCATTGGCCTCGTCGACACTCCGTCTGCATTCTGGATAGTCTGATTGTGGGTCAGTTGCTGGTAGTGTACTGTCACCTCCGTGACGCTGGTCTTGTTTTCCTGCGGTCTGCACCCTGTCTTCCTCTCCCTCTTCTCCTTGGCCATATCCCAAGGAGTTTCAAAGGTAGAGTGGAAAAGGCGTGAACTACAAACATTCCTATTGCCCCCTGCAATCGTTGGTGCCTATGTCTTGGTGTTGCCTATTCCAAATCTACCCGATCCTTGTCCTGGCCTACACTAGAAAGACCACATTACATAGCCAGCTCTTATAACAACATTATAGATCATGCTGGCCAGTGCATATTATTGTTTTTTGATGTTTTACAAAAGTGCAATTGGTGCTGTTGATGAATTTGCATTTGTAAAATCAGAAAAACATGATAATAAAGGCCTATTTATTATTTTATGCTCCTTTTTGAATTTCAAACTTACACCTTTGCTTAGATTGTGTAACGTGCTTGTAATGTGTATGGAAGAGACAGGGCAATATTAAATGTGCACTTGCAAGTCTGAACATCATGTTAAGTAACCACACAGTGTCTTTCTTAAGGTACTGAAATTGAAAGGTACAATTAACACAGATAAATGCAAATTAGATTTTTGCAAAAATAATTAAAATCACAGAATTCTACAAATAACACGATCGCTCAGTTTTTCTTTTCTTTGATTTGTTATTTCAAGCATCTCACGAAGGATGTCAGTTTGATTTTGGCTTGATTTGTGATAATGTAATGGTGTACACGAAAACTGTTAAAAGTTTTTTTACGTAGTGGTTCATACGACCATTTTGGATTTCCAAATACTGTAAAAAGACTTGCTATTGTAACCTATACTGACTTTAGAATTGTAAAGGGCTGAGCTGGCCTCAACAAAATTCAAACTTGTGACTGTTGGCTACCAGTAGATCTCGGCTAGCAAGCTCACTCAGCAGAATATGGTTTTCAAATTATATTAACTGTGGCGCAGTTTCTAATTTTAGACAAAGGGGTAATTTAGAGAGTCCAACCGTTTTTTTTTTTTTGTAGAGTTCCTTATAGGGCGAATTTGGGCGCATGGCATTAGAGTGCATTACAGAAGAAGCAGATCAAAGTAAACATGTTTTCAATGGATTAGGCCAGAGTCATAAGATGTTGAGCTGAATCCATGTTTCTAACGTGTTTCCTAGTTCCAAAGTCAGCAGCTCCAGCCGCTAGGCCACACATCCTCCCATAAATTGGTAGGTCATCTGTACTGTCAAAACTGCGATTTCCCTACCTCATTCAGAGTGGACAAAAATGGTATAGGGGCTCCGGTTGAATGTTTGAGTGCCCTGCCTAGTTACGACAGGCCTTTTGACCCATATTTTCCCATAACAGTGACACCATGAAGGGCATGGCATTTGCAAGCAAGAAACATTATCAATAGCCCCCATGCTCCTGTAGAAATTAGGGGTTGCAGGAACTCATGGAGTTTCACTCTGCAGAATTAGCAGAGATACATAAAAACTCTCTGAGATTCCGTGGAGTTCTGCCAAAGGGTGGCAACATGCATGTCGTGCTGCTCCCACTGTAAGTTAGTGCCAGTAGCACGTGCAGCGCTGGAAAATTCGCTCGAACAGCAATTTGTGGTGGGCAAAAGCGTGTGGCCATTTGAGTTGATTTTCCTGCCACTCCAGTAGAATATCTACTCGAGCTGCAGCAAATCTACTCGAGATGCAGCCCTCTGATTGTCTGCATTAGAAAATGGAGATTAGGGACACCAAATATTGCTCACACTTATATTTTTGGAGCCTCAAATGAAGAAATTGCCACCACCCAGTGATTGGTGGAATTGGCCAGAACTCCAAGTTACTAGAGTAACGTGAAATGAACAAAGTTTGCCAATTCTGCGGTTGAAATGAAACATTCTGCCCACCCCTAGTATAAATCTCCCTGTGTGCCAATGTAGGCAAGCAACAATCTTCCCAACATGCCACTGGGAGCACTTTCACCAAGGCAATCCCCGATATTACAACAGGGATCTCTGATTATGGCAGCTGGTCCTCAGTTGGATAGGTTAATGCAAGGATCATTGCCAAAACAGGGCAACTCATCAGGTTCTAAATTTTCATGTAACAGTCTTTTAAACAGATTGATGAAATGTGTACCTAAAATGGGGCATATGATTTTTATAAACCAATGTCAAAATGTGTATACCGTCTTGAGAAAGCAATGTGAGAGGTAGAGCTTTGAGCCAAGTAAGATGGCTGCTCGCTGTTAGAGCTTTGTGACAATGCTGATCTGGTGCCCCCCTACTCACCCATTGAGAGTGGTTACCGGGCTCAAGGATGACGCCCTCACCCCAAAGACATGCACTGCCTGCTCTGCTGCCTGATGGACCAGCTTCCTTACTAGATGTGGCCTTGCGGAAATCAGGTGGGATTGTGGCCTTTTCCTAGATGTGACTCTTGACCATGACCTTCCACTGGTAGAGGCCTGTCCCTCTGATGTTGCACTGGAGCCTATTCAGTATTGGGCCCACAGGCACAATGGAAGTTTGCTTACTCTCACGCCCCTGTTTCTCTGTCTGCTGTGCAGAATGGGGGCAACATTCCTATGGAAAGCAGGTGAGGAGTAAGTGCTAGGGACTCAACTGTGAGGAGGTTGGCCTACATGCCTCTGGAGTTCTGCAATGGGCTGGAGAGCTCTACCAGCATTTGTTATCCCTGACTGACAATGGAAACCCCCCATTCGGCCTCTGCAATTGTGGTCCCATTCAGGGCTCTCGTTGGGAATGACCTATGACTGCCAGGGGTCTGAACATCATCTGTGAATCACTGATACTCTGCATATCGTCACTACAATGTGGAAGGCCTCATCCACCCCTCCCACTAGCTGTCTCCCTCTCTGCAGCACCTCTTGAAGGGACAATAGTGTTTTTGTCATGCTGCCTGGTGCCCCTCTCCATCTGGATTCTGGGCCACAGCATGATGTGGATATCTCTGCCCCCAACTATGTGGGGTCATCTATGAACTCTCCTGAGAGCATCCTATAAATTGCAAGCAGTGACCTTCTGTCTGACAGGGGTACCATTAACACACCACTGGATTTCCCCCTTGCACTATCTACTCCTTCAGCCTCCCTTGCGGGAAACACCCAACCGGGTCACCCCTTCCGTCTCTTAGCTGCTCTTAGTTTGACCTCTATGGTCCTTGGGGCCCTGGACTTGATGACCAGAGCCTGAGTTGACACGTCAGCCCCACATGTCATCTTGGAAGCAGCCAGCCCATCAGCTCCTTTTCTTGGAGGCAGTACAATGCCCTCAACTTTTTTAAAACCTACTTCCATAGCCTCCTATGATAGTAATATGGATGCACTACTATAGGAGATGTCAGCTAGTGGCACCACTCTCTCCATAATTGCTGTGAAGATGAAAGACTTTACTTCAAAGGTGAAATCCAAGCAGCAGGAGATGTCTTCTTATGTACATACCCATCTGGAAAGTGGATTATAGACTGGATGAGATGGAATCCCATAATGACTATCTACTGGACTATGTGCAAGATACTGAATTTCTTCATTGTATACAGAGCACGAAGAAACAATTTCCACATCTACAGGTTCCAGAAGGGGAAGAACAGGCTGACATGCTGGGCTACATAACATCTATCTTGGAACTCCTTCATCTGCAACTGAGTAAACCTCTCGAGAGCCCACCTTGTTTGGTCCCTTTGCGCCTCCCAGCTCAATACCCCACAACCTACTATAGCCTGTGCACTTTGCCACAAACACACTAGGGCCATCCTCTTGGCTGCAAAGAAACTGTGTGAACCTTGTAATAATGGAAACAAGTTTCCTTCTCAGCAGACTTTTGCATAGCTACCAATGCTAAGCTCAAAACGTTCCTAGCCCCCCAGAGCCAACTAAATCACAAAGATATCAAAAATGGCAGATGGAACCTGCATGTATTGAACTGTCCTGCATCAAGTGGTGGAAGGACAACAGAAAGTTCTCTTCTGAAGCAGGGAGCAGGCAATGTCAAAAGTGAAGACAGACCAAAACACATCCTTTGAGATCAGAATCTTGTTGTTTATTGTGTGGTGAATGATGTATTTCCCTGCACATTACCTTCTGTTTTGGTGGTCTATTTCCTTGTCTCATGCCCATCCATTCAGGGGGGGGGGTCCTTCACATTCCTGGTGCGCCCGACTGACTTCTTTATCTACCCCCCCAAGGGAATTGGTGCCAAAAAGGCACCCTGAGCTAACTTACTGCAGGACTGAGAGACAGGTGGCTTGTTTTGTCCCATGCCTGCCCCTCAGGCCTGATATATGAAAGTATACAAAAGTTGATGGATGGAATGATTGAATTACTCTCAGGCACTGGTAATCACTAGGGCCGCATCCCAGTCTATCGATATTTTGCACACCATGCCACTTCAGTTTGGACCCAGCTATATGCAAATTCGTCTTGACATGCTCCTATTCGAACGGTCCAGCTCGAGCTGTCAAGCAAGGCCCTCCCTGAACCAGAACACAAGAAATCCAGGGTTCACTCTTATTATGGGCTCATCAGCTGGATATAGCTTGATTCCAATGACACAGTGTGCACAGGACCCACGTCTGGGCATACCTGTCCCACTTAGGGTGACTTATGAAAGTATACACATGGTGATGAATGGAATGCTTGAATTAATCTCAGCCACTGGTAATCACTCAAGGCCGCATATCACTCCATGCATGTGGGTCCCGTTTGATCTGATGCTCCCTAATCACCCCCTCAGCTGAGCCCCATTGGACTTTCTCCCACCTACAGAGACACCTGGCAGTGAGCAACTGTGGGCCCTGTTCAACACCCATAGCTCCAGTCCTCATATGCCCTGTTTGGCATGGATCGGCTGGCACAGGATCAAGCACAGACCCAAAGAATAGAGGACTTCTTCCTTTGAGGTCCAGTCCCCCTATTTGTTCTCTTCTTTTCCTCATTAGGTGTTTCTCCCACTTCCCTCTCCCTAGGGCAGCTCCCACTGCATGTCACCCACTGCAAAGTTATGAAATGGGTTTAGCAGACCACAGTTCAGTGTTGCTAGGCCTTGACATAGGGCAAATAGCAGTGCCCTAATGCTGGTAGCGGATGGAACTGTTTGCCTACCTCCTGTCTGAGAGTAAAGAATAGCTGCATGCTCATGTTCAGTCTTATCTCTCTGATAATGTGGTCTTAGTAGACTCTTACAGGGTGCTATGGCTGGTCACTAAAGGAATTATATGCAGCAAATAGGATGGCTGATTCTGCAATGGCAAAATGCTTCTTAGAATCCAGTGTTCATGCCCTCACTGTACAGTACGCGGTACTCCCTTCAACAGCCCTCAAGAAACACCTGCAACTTGCCTAGATATGCCTGAATTCATACTTCACCAAGGCAGTGGAGAATGCCCTGGTTATATTGTGATGGAGCCAATATGATCATTGGGAATAGGCAGTTAGACTCTTGGCTGCCCAATTGACCCAGCAAAAATCCCACCTGGCCATCCCAGCAATCCATAAATTGAAGAGGAGCCTATTGGTACATCTCAATGATATTGTGAATCAATTATTTTCTTATTATGATTCCCTCTATATGGCAGACCCAGGGCCAAACCTACACAAGGGAGTGCTTTCTTGACTTCTTCACACCTTCCTGTGTTATCGGAGGGGGGCTAGGCAATATTATCAGGGGCATTCATAGAGGAAGAGATGGCTGAAACAATATCAGCCTTCCCAACGTGTACGTCCCTGTAAAATGATAAAGTTCCAGGGAAATAGTAAAAAGTGGAGAAATATCTCGTAGTGCCTCACTTGACCCAAGCCTTCCAGGAAGCTGAGGCAAAGGGATCTCTGGGAGCTATCTCTAAAAAGGCCACCATTACTCTCCTACCTAAAGACAGCAAGGACCCATTAGATTGTACAGCTACCATCCAATATCCTTACTCAATGAGCTTCTAAGGGTCATGGCTTAAGTGCTGGTGTTTCCCCTTGCAAGATAATCCCCCTTCTTATCTATGAGTCTCAGGTGGGCTTCCTCCCAGATCGCAGCTCCTGCGACCATCTACAGACACTGGTGCATCTTTTATGACCATCAAAGGATGACCCATCTGAAGTATTGGTACTCTCCTTAGAATCTGAGAAAACACTCAACTGCGTGGATTGGAGCTATCTCTTTCAGGTCATGTCTCACATGAATCTAAGAAAAGACTTCATACACAAGGTTTGTCTTCTATGTGACGCACCTGTGGGCTTGTGTGGCAGCTTCTTGTCAGAACCATTTTGGGCTGGGTGTCACACTCAGAAAGGGTGCTTCTGTCCCCCCTTCTCTTCTTGCTGGCCTTACAAACTCTTGCAGCAGTACTTTGTCAAGCCCAGGAGGTATAGACATTGTCACTGCCATGGGGCAGGTCAAGACTCTCCTATACATCAATGTCATTTGTTCTCCTCATGTCCCACCCCTGCACTTCTATAGTCACAGCGATATCAATTATTGAGAATTTCTCATGGTTCTCGGGCTATAAAATCAACTTTTGAAGAAGTGAGGTGCTCCCTATGTCCTGCTCTACTATGCATGAGTTAATTCACAGCTATAGTATGAGGTGGGTCCCTGCAGGGCTCTGCTATTTGTGCATTAGAATCAACTCAGGCCTCTGTCACATGGTAGAGGATAACCTCCTCCCATTGATAGAGTGTGCAAAGTGAAAATTCCTGAGATGGTTTCAACTTAACCTCTCCCTTTGAGGGAGGGTGCAGACCATTAAGATAACGGTAGCCCCCTATACCATTATCTCTTTGGTATGATCCCTCTGTGAGTACCTAGAATGCTCCTGGCAGGCATAGAGGTGGATATCAACTCCTATATTTAGATTCGGCACAAGCTGAGGCTCCGAGCATTCCATCTCTAGGCCAAAACAACAGCCAGGGGCTTGTGACTGCCAAACATGAAATCATATAACCGTGCCTTTCAGTTATCGCAGTTTGTTGTGCACCTTGGCTCTTTACGCGAGATCCCCCTCTGGGTACACCTGGAACTACATTTTCTCAGTGGTCCACACTCTTCCTTGTCAATATATCTTACCACCTCCAACCATGTGATGGCTACCAACCCTGTCCTAGCAGCAACAGTGCCATCCTGGAGGGATGCTCATAAACTCATGGGTACTCCCCACTGCTGCACCATAAAGCTCCACTGTGACACAATTCAGCCCTCTGTATTGGAGGAAAAACAAGGGAGTCCTTGCATGTCGAGGGCCTCAAGTGTGTGGATCAAATTCATGATGATGGACTGCTTAAGCTGTTTCCTGTCTTACGGACAGAATTTGGTCTGCGGTCCTTGGATTAGTGACGATATAATCAACTAATGCATTGCCTGCAAGTCGTCTTTGAGATTTATCCATTGGAGTTTCCAATTTCCCTGATTGTTTAATACCTCCATGCCTTTGGGCGTTATCAGGTTTGGTGTCCACATTGTATGGAGTGCTCAATAAGTGATTACACTCTGGCCCTTCTAGTAATACGGCTAGAATGGCATGGCAACTACTGTGGGGGGAAGGATGTATTCACCAGAAGAGTGGTTTGCTGTACTGACGATATATGACTGGGCCCTCAGGGAATCCAGACAGATGTTTCTCTACTTTGCAAAACTTCATGACTGCTTTTGACCACCATGGAAACTCAAAAGGACCAAACTGCCACCCTCACGACCGCTGCTGGAATTGCAATGTGAACCATTGAAATTTGTATCATGTCCTTAGGCCATGCCCGATGCTCGCAGGCTATTGGGCAGCTTTCTGGTCACATGTCCGCTTCCATAGCCCCCTTTCTTGTCTCCCTACTCCCCAGCTAATCCTCCTCCAGGATATCTCTGGCATACCAGATCTGAAAAACCATGAGCACGGATGGTTTGTACCCTCACTTGTCATTGACAAATTATGTATTCTCCGACACTAGAGACAGCCCACAACACCCACATGCAATGAGTCCACCACATACAAACTGAATGACAAACTGGACGCCTTATATGCAGTAAGTGAACCCTTCTTGATGGAGGATGAGATCGCCCCACCCTGAGTCTGTGTCCACTGCACCCCCGTCTATAGATTTGGAAGGTTACCTCATGATTTGATTATGCTTTGTCTTTCCAGCCGCAGATCATGCCAGTGGTTGGAACATGCTTTGGGCTCTTGCGGACTTTGAAAAAATGTGTACACTATCTTTCCCTATCCACAAGAAAGGTACATTGAGACTGGATTATGCAAATGCCCTGTATTTAGGATCTGGTCAACAAGCTTCAAGTGGTCCAAAACATGGCAGCCTGTATTCTACTTAACCTGCCCCCAAGAGCACATGTATCTTCGCACCTGTGTGCACTACACTGGCTGGAGATAAAGAATAGAATTGTTCTCAAAACGTTAGTCCTCGTCTATATAGCACTGCATCAGTCTGGGTGGGGCAGGCTATCTGAAGGCTAGATTTAGCTTCTATGCCCCCTCCAGAAATCCACAGTCAGCCCATTGCCACTGGCAAGGACCCCTAAGGTCTGGTACACAAGAATAGGCGGAAGGAGTCATTTCTAGCTTGGATCGGTGGCCTGGAATAAACTCCCTTTGGAGCTGAGTACAGTAGCATCCTCTGACCTGTTTAAGAAAAGACTGAAGACATGGTTCTTTCATCAAGTATAGTTGATGTGGTTGCATTTCGTGGTCAACTAAAAGCGCAGCGCCGGGACACTCCTGGGTGTAGCCATGTGCTTTAGAAGGCTCATTTAATTAATTCATTATGCCATTCTCATTGTTCCATGGTGACTTCGCAGATCCCCTTGATGTGTGGCTCCACCATAACTCTCTAGTTGAGATCTCCTGTGTAGACCCCACCCTGTACGGAACCACACCCACCCCACTCCTTCCTCCTATTCGTCCTTGTTCATTCCCTTGCGGTACCCTACTTTATTACGTACTCCTAGTTGTCTCGAACAATCATCCTTACAGTGTAGTGTTTCAACTTTTAATGGTTATTGCATTGTCATTGCTGATGCTGTACTTTCACTTTGGTGCCTGTGGCACGAGGTTGTGTTACCACTGTTCTTTTACAAGCATACTACCAAGTTTGTAACCTGCAAGTGCATGTTTGTTTGTTTTGTGACAGCCCTAGAAATCAATAAATAAATGTTGAAAAAAAAGAGAGAAGGCAACGTTTTTCTGGCAGTATATTCTTGAAGCATGATCAAATGATCATACTTTCCAAATAAAATAATCTGAAAATGTTGATGATCTGCCTCTCTCTCGATTTCCACTTCTCATGCCCCGATCACGACCTGTGATTGGTTGTATGTTAAGACTGCAAGTGCCCGATCTTCTCCATACAATTCTATCAGCATTGGAGATGGCAATGTTCATATAGTGAAAACCAGGCAGACATGATGCTGCGCATGTTCACAAACATTGCCTATGCATTTTCAGAAGTCACTGCCCTTCTAAGCATAAGCGCGGTTCAAACAGATCCAAGTAGATTAATTATTATGTGAAAGATCTATATATATCTGCATTTTGTAACTGGACAGCGGAGGTATTATATTTCCATGTGAAAAAGGGGAAAAAACGAAATGCACAATCATGTCACTCTTATAACTCGAAACATTTACCCTGTAGACAATCAAGCGCACAGGACTAGAGCTGCTAGGCCTATGGCAGGGAAACTAAAAATGCAAACATTTCCACAATCACAGGTCTTTCACTTTTGCGAATAATTAATAAAACAATAACAGGAGTCCTGCTACACAAGTATGAGTCTATTTAGTTGTTTTAATCACGCTCAAATTAAATAACCGTTCAGTTCGAACAATCACTTTAAATGTACTGAAAATCCGAACAATGTGGCTCTTTCAAGGACCATAACCGTGAAAGTGTGTTTTTCATGTGCCTGGCATAGTGTTTGCTTTCAGTAGGAATGCACCCTTTTTGCCCAAATATTGAAAGGCATTTTATAGGATTTTCAAAAATGACTGTCATTCTAAATGGCCATTGTCGCTACCGATCATTTAGGATTTTATATGGCTTTCATGTAACGCTTCTGATGACGCGCAGCAATACAGAACGAGATTCGCTATACTTTGCATCATTGCCACAGACAAAACAAAGTTCTCAGAAACCCTCTGCAAACAAATAAGATTTCTCCAGCATAAAACGTAACAGTTTGAGCATCAACCCAGGTGCCAGCGCTGCTCTCATTGTGTCAGAGAGTAATCCCAGCAAGCCGTTTTTTTCCCTTTTCCCCTTCAGGTTCAACCCCTTTTATCACACTAAAGTGCCAATCAATATGGAGAGATATATGTTACATGTTAGCTTTTTATAACATTTCTTTTCCCAGAAGGGATACTGTATCTTTAAGGAAATGGATCTGCTATCCAGTTTCTGAAGGATTAAAAGACTTTAAAGAGACAGAAGAGGCTGTAAAGGCCTGTCATATTCTTATCCTCTCTTCATTATCTTGTCCGGTATCTATCCCTGCAGAGAAAATCTGGTTGTGTGTTTCTCCAAAGTGGTCATAAGCCGAAATTTATTTACTTCTCGGTGCACTGGAGGGGCATTACCGACTTCCAGGGCTCTCGGAAGTAATAAAGATTTTGCAGTGTGTGCAGAAGGAGCAGAAATTCCGAACTTCCTTTCCCCCTCTGAGGTCGTTAGGCCGGCCTAAAGGGGAGACACTTCTCATTTTCTGACAGGGTTTATTTCTGTAAGATTTTCCAATTAGCCGAAAAAGGTCACACTGATGTTAGCGCTGTTAAAAGTGAAGGCATCCAAATATGTAAATAGAGGATTTCCTGGAATGGCAGTGTTACGATATTGTGTTTGCTTAATTTCTTAATAGCGATCGCTTTTAAGGAAAAAACGGTGGTGGAACTGCAGCTGTCTGCGGTCCACCGTTTCGCGTTGGTTCTAGCCTGTCATGAGCACGTAAATACGCAACGTTGTGTCTGTCGAACCTGTTCTTTTTGCTGAACGGTGTTTACTATTAGATCGTTGAAAATCATTTGTTTGTGGTAAAAATTGAACGTGCATTTGCGGTTTATAACAGAATTATTTTCAATAAAAATGAGCTATGCCTTGACATCGTGCATATTTTTATGACCTGAGAAAGACGATAGCAATGGCGTAGATTCCATTGGTGCAGCAGGGGCAGTAGCACCGGGGTCCATAGGGCTGAGTAGGCCCACTTATCCCTGATTATTGCTTTGTATTCTAATTCCAACAGCAGTGATAGGTAAGCGCAGTGGGGCGGGGCGGGGCGAGGGGGATGTCGACAGAGGATGTAATGGGGCACATTAAATAGATAAATAACTCTTATTCTGTCATCTGCCGACATCCCCCCGCAGTGCCCCACCCACCGCTCTTACCTACACCGGCCGATGTTGGTGAGGGGGCCCATTTCCTTAACTGCATTTGAGCCCAAGACACACTAGCTGCCCTATTGGACGAAAGGTGCTGTTTTTTCATTTTTTATATTAAATGTAGGTTTTCCTAGTAAATTATGACGGAAAGACTTAATTTTATTAAAGACACAGATGCGAGTATTATACTGTCTAATCTTGCTTTATTTTGAACAGCAGCAGTCAAGGTGTAGAACATTACTCATCCCATAAGGCGTGGGACTATCAACCAATGGAAGAGACAATGCAGTAAGAATAACAGCCAATGGGAATCCAGTAATACCTCTAATAATAAGCTTGACTGCGAACAGCCGTCTTTTTTTGTGCAAAAATTTAATAAATGTTGAACAAGGGAACTAGCGAAAACACAATAGCACATGTCAAAGTCAATGAGAAAAGTTCTTGGGATAAGTGGATAAGTCCAAGACCCGAGGATCTAGGGGAAGGGGTAGTAGACTAAGCAATGTTATGAAGGACCAGACTGATGAAAAGCACCAGGAGAAGATGAAAAATCCTTAAGAGGATGATGGAGGCACTGGAGTCACTGTCAGAGAGAATAAAAACATGTATCAATTTTGAGGTGGGAAAATACTCGCTTCCTTGTCTTTAATAAAATTAAGACTTTCCTTCATAATTTACTATGAAAATCTACATTTTATTTCAAGACCGGAGGCTCCTAATATGCTTTTTTAAAGCATGCTAACAATCAAAGAAGATGATGTATGGACAGGTTGACAAAAAAAAGTTTTGAAAATAGTATGATTAGACCAATCAGCTGATCTCAGAATGTCTTCCAGAAAAGAGCTGGCCCAAAAAGCTTTGGAGGCTATGGCTCCTTTGGAAGAATGGGCACCAAAAATTGAAGTTTTAACACCTGCTAGGGACATAACACACTTAACCCAACGAGCAAGGGTAGGGGAAGAAACCGGATTATGGGGTTTCCTAAAAGAGATAAGGAATTGAGAGTGTGGAGACATTCTGAGATCAATCATCTTTTTCTCATAAACGTTAAGGCTCTGCGCAGCACATAGTTTGGGATGATCTGGAAAGTAAGGATAAAAACAGATATTAAATTAGTTTTAGTGCGTCTGCGAACAGTAAAGAATACACCTGTTGGAGTAAATTGTCGAGAAGAAATATCCAATACCCTAACATCAGAAAATGTTTCATGGGGATCAAAAGCATAGTGAGTTTTGCAGTTAGCAATTTTAAAGGAAGGGTAGCATTGTCAGGCCATGAGAGAAAGAACTTCAGAATGACATTTACATCCGACAAAATACTGTACTTAGGAATAGGAGGATTGCAAAATTGTACTTCCTTTAACAGTCGACAAATGAGCAGATGCTCTCCAACCAGCCTACCATTGATGTATGGATGATTGTTAGAAAGGGCAGATCTGTAAAGGTTAACAGTACAATATGTATTACAGTCACTAGCTTCGGCAGCCATCAAATTAACTATGTAGATTGTTTCAGTTGGAAAGGGATTAATATGTTGCCCACACACCAGCTTGCCCATAAAGACCAAGCTGATTTGTACACTTTTGTAGTTCCTGGGGCCCAGGACTTATTAATATTAATTGAGTCCGATGCTTCTGACGATAGGAATGAGAAAGATTGGAAGACCCTGTTACCTTCCAAGCAGAAAGCCTGAGGGAGTTCCTTAACACTACTAGATTGTGCAGAAAACCTTAGGGATCCAAGAGAAGGTTGGGAAAGGAAGGGAGGAGAAACGGAAAATCCATTGTTATTTCCAGGAGGGGAGGACACCAACTTGTGAATGCCAGAAAGGAACTACCAAAACAAGGGTTGCCTGTTGTTATCTGACCAGCACTAAGACCCTGTTTATCATAAGAAAAGGAGGAAAAGCGTAATTTATGGCGTTGGACCAGTTCTGAAGAAAAGCATCTGAAGCTAAGGCCACAAGATCTGAGCACCAACTGAAGAAATGCGGAAGCTGTGAATTTAGTCTGGAAGCAAAAAGGAATATCGAAAAAGGACCCCGTTTGAGGAGCAGAGACTTGAAGACTGAGGGGTGAAGTTTCCAATCATTTGTATCTCGAGGATGTAGAATGCCAGTCTGCTGCATAGTTACGATCTCCTGGCAAATATTCTGTATGTACAGAAATTTTGTTTAGAAAGCAGAATTCCCAAAAGCTTTTTGCCAGTTCCACTAAGGGCCTCGACCTGATGCTACCTATGTGATTGATATATCAGACTGCCGAAATGTGGTCCATCCAAAGTAGAATGGAGCTACTTACCCAGTTTTTGTAAGGCTTCTCATTTCAAAGGAGCTGGCAAGCATCTCTAAATAATTAATGTGCAATTTGGACTCCTCTATTGACTATAAACCGCCACTCAAGACTGGGCCACAACAGGCTCCCCTTCCGGTTGGGCTTGCATCTGACTCTAATACAAGATCTGGGGCTCAGGCAAAGGTAGTCTTGCCATTCCAAGCGCCTAAATTGTCTATCCACCATTGCAGCTCTACTCTGGACTCTTGATCTAGGGAGACAGAATCGGAATAAGCGAGGCCTTTTTGTAAGGGTCAGCTTTTTAGTCTTTGAAGAGCCCGATAGTGTAGAGGGCCTGGAAAAATGACCTGTTTGATGACGAGAGCAGGCCTACAATTCTTGCCAGAGTTCTAGGGGAGATTGTCAAACTTTGGAGGGTCTGAAGTCTCTCGGTCTTTACTTTCGCAGAGAGAAGATGGAGAGCGGCAGAGAAAGAATTTATTAGAAAACCCCAAGACTGGGAGAAGAGCATATATTTCTCTGTCTTTTTAAGAAAAAACAGGTCTGAGAGCAGAGAACACGTCAGGTGAATTTGATTCTGCAGGGAGGATAGGCTTTAGCTCATTAAAAGGATATTGTCTAAATAGATGATTAGCCTGACACCTTGAGCTCTGAGGAAGGCTACGACCTGTTTCAAGAGTTTGGTATAGCACCATGGTGCTGAAGTCAGACTGAAAGGAAGAGATAAAAAGTGATATGTTTGACGAGCCATTGGAATTTGAGGAATTTCCTGTGATTGGAAAGGATGGGGACTGTGAGATAGGCGTCTTGAAGGTCCAAACTAACCATCAAGTCGTGTTGGAGCAAGGAGTCTCTGAGGTGAATGACTTTCTCCATTTTGAAATGGCGATAAACAACACACTGATTGAACTGTCTGAGGTTTATCATTGGCCTCAGTTTCTTGTTTTTCTTACAGAGCAAACTTAAGCAATATGAAGGATCAGGGTGGGAAAACTAGATTGTGTGTTGCTATAGCAAGGACTGAATGTCCAGAGAAATTGGATTGGCCATCTCGGATGAGAATTTTGGAGGGGAAGGAAACACAGTCTGGAAAGGCTTGGAGTAAAATTCTATCAGATAACCTTGAACTGTGTTTTGAACCCATGTGTCTGAGGTTATGGAATGCCATTTTGGTAGAAACAATCATAGATGACCCCCAACTGAAGGCAGGCCAGAAACAGGACTTACCTGTGGAATTCTATTGGGAGCCCTTGTGCTCACAACCTCTGAAACTTCTCCCGTGCTGTGGATAGACCTGTGGCTTGTACGCCTAGTATGAAGAATCAAAGGAGCTTTTGTAGCCTTGGTTGTGGAAATTGCGGCCTGTAAATGGCTCCTAACTCTACTGGCCCTGGAGAAAACACGCTGAGAGAAAACCTTTCTCAGAGACTGTTGTGCATTGTCAAGTAAAGCAAAGTTAGATACGTATTTACTGAGTCCCTTAATAAAGGAATCCCCAAACAAAAGACCTTTAGCCTTTATTCCTGAGTCCATAGTTGCCAAGTTAATTAGTTTAGGGTCCAGTTTTAATGTTCACAGTTAACGGCACCATTGGCATTGCCAAGAAGGCAAAAGGTGTATTGTAGCCGTAGAGAAAAGAACTTCGGGAACAATGGATGAATTATCCAGATGTGCTGATACCGCCAGGTCAAAATTATGGGCCAAAGGACTAATAATGTCCAATAATTTGTCCTGGCACGTGGACCAGGCTTTGCCCACGCCATTGCAAAAGTCCTTACCAAATTCTGAAAAGAAAGTGAGAAGAGAAGGGTTTATCGCCGGGGTGACAGTTATTTTGGAAGGTAGAGAAGGACGAGGGCATTCTGATTTTAATTTCGCTCTTGTTTGCTTGTCAAGTGGTAGACGTAGTCTGGAGGCCTCATGCTCTCCCACATGCTTGGTCGGACACCACTCGGTTGAATTAGGGTGATGTATAAGATTGGGGTCAGACGTGGGAGCACCCTCTGAGTCCAATACTAACTTGTCTTTAAAAGGGTCATGCATGGGAAAAGCAAACTTAAGTTTTTTAGGGGATGGGGCGGAAAAATGGTCAACACCAACAGAGACCCATCTTTGTCATGATCAGAATCGAAATCACCCATGCAATCAAACTCAGGGATATGGGATATGATAATGGGAGATAAATATGTTTAAACTTGGACTTACACTTGGGTGCAGAAGATTTAACATTAACGTTTAGATAATTCTTTTCCCCCCGTATTCGAAGGAGGCCAGGGAGAAGCGATGTCCTCTGTTGTGTGTGAAGAAACCTCACTAACCAATAGCGCAGCATTCATTTTTTACGATGGGTTTACCATAAGCTGGTAAAGGGAAACCCATTTGTTTGCGCTTTCTGCTGTCCACCGAAGAATGGGCCAAAATTGTCTTGGACAATAAATTAATTACAGAATTTTCTATATTTTTTTTGAGCTTATCCACAGAAGTTGCCAAAGCCTGCTCAGCCAAAGCCTGAATTAAATCATTCAAATTATCTTTAAGATTGTTGGCTTCCTCTTCTATATCTTGAATTAGGGGAGCACTGATAATTTCTATAATAAATAGGGACAGAAATGTGCCCCACAACAAACTATCAGACCAGAAAAGGCTAATTTGAAGGCCAAAGGAAAGAAAGGACCAGGCTCTGCCTCTGGGCGTCACCTGAAGCTGGCAGAATGCAGAGGAAAGGAGGGACAGAGAGCAAGGGCGCAACCGAAGGCTGCGCCCCTGGGGTAAGGATTCTGGTGGCTCAGACGTAGGCTCCGAGCAAGAGCAAACAGGAAGCATCAGAAGCCAGTGGGAGAAAATGCCACTAGTGAGTCTATAAAGATTCCACCTGAGTGAAGGAGAAGAGACGCTACAGGCCAAAAAACAGTGTTTCAGGAAAGCCAAGAAAATGGCCGATGCAACGAGAAGCGGGATTGAGCGTGAAGGGAAGTGTGCGCAAGCAATGCAGCAAGGTGCCGGCTCAGTGAAATATAAAACCACTGAATAGTATAACAAACGCTGTAACAACAGCAAACACATATGCAAAATAAAGTAATAAAAAAGTATGGGCAATACTTATTTTCACTGCGAACAGCAAGAAAAGAGGGCTGTTCGACGTGAAGCTTAGTATTATAGGTATTACTGGATTCCCATTGGCTGTTATCGCTACTGCGTTGTCTCTTCCCATTGGCTGATAGTCCCACGCCTTTGGTATGTGTAGTTTTCTAAATCTTGACTGCTGCTGTTCAAAATATAGCAAGATTAAAGCATAATAGGGACCTCTGATCTTGAATTAAAATACTGTATTGGTAAACCAGTTTACATTCACACAATTATATGAAAAGTCCTGGCATTGTTGTCGTTTACTAGTGTTCAATTGAGACAGAATGTGCTTACGCTTCTGTGCTGCATTTTGTTCAGTTTTTAAAATATATGTTTGATATGTGGATGCTCAGTTCTCTCTCTAAACTTTGTATACATTAAAGCGTGCTAAATAATATTTTCAAACAATGCTGCAGTCAAAACGATGAGAAGTAACTGTGTGAGTTTTCATTTACTCTCCAATCAAATAAAGTTGCTCACAGTAGTGTACGTGTGCGCGTTACATTTTCGCTACGTGAAAATGTTTGTTCTGTTGTACATCACAAAGCAAGCTGGCCCTGCCAATACTTGTTTAAGCAATGGAGACTCATTCAGTGTTTGTGGCAAAGTTATCAACGGGAAGAAGGTTACACGACAAAAAGTACTGCAACTCGTACTCTGTAAAGCAGTTTACAGTTCAAGGTCCGCATACGTCATCACGTAAACATGGCGACTGTTGTGCTCCAAACTAAGCACTGGGACCATTTTTAATTGTGCCTGGACAGCTTATTAAAATGTTGTTCCGCCCATTTTATTTTGTGTTAATTTCTGTGCAGATGCAGCTATCAGCAATAATACCACTAAAGGTAAATGTGGATGTTATTTAGGGATGATCAACCCTCATCTTCAAAGGAGTTCCATTCCACTGGGACACTGATGGCGGATACATCTAAATTGTGAAAGTCACTAGAACAAGACCCCATCATTTATATATTGTTGACATCTCCAACAGGATTTATAACAAGATAACACAGAAACTCATATTTATTGATACATCTCAATATTTTTCTTTATAGAGCAGTATGATTTGAACAATGCTTTACAACATGTTGTGTGCCAACAGTTTTTGTTACCTCTGAGAAATGGAGAAAAGGAGCAAGTCGTTGCCTATTAATATTTGGGACGCCATTTACGCTATTAAGTTTAAAGTATTACATCAGGATTCACATGTTTCAATCTGCTTTATCACTGCTTTCCCTACAGCATCACCTGCCAGCAGTGATTCATTTGTAAAATAAATTAGAGCAGGGGTGTAAACCTTTTCTTACAAACCCCCACCAACGCCTCCGAATGCTGGGGTGGACAGGTGCCAAGGCTGCCTAGTCTTGGTTCCTATTTGGGGATATTTCCTCATTCACCTTACACTTCCTGCCTCTTCTTCTCAACATTGAATGTTTTTTTTTTCAACCCAGCGTTACCCCTTCCTTACTTTTTCCTTATCGTTTTTTCCTTATAGTTTCTCCCTTTCCTGACTTACTTTCTCTTACAAATGCCCACCACTTGCAACCACTGGCACAAATTAAGCACAGTCTAGATCACTCATTATTATATAAATATTCTGCAATAGTTTATATTTTAAAAATGTTCTGATAACATTTAGAGATGCAGTTCAAAAGGTGGAAACATCCATAATCCACCACGATGAAGTTATGTCAAACCAGTCAATCTGCAAATCTTCAAATCATATTGTGAAAACTGAATATGGATGTTTGTACAGAGAGGCCAGCAGGCCAGCATTCCAACCTCACCAGAAGATCCCCCATGAGAACCACATGAAGACAATCTAAATCTGAAGGGCATTAAGGCAATAGAGCACATGAAAACTAAGGCCATCATCTGTAATAACATGCGCAGATAAATACTAAATATGGACAGTTAGTCTAATCTAGACTTCAGGCAGGCGTGCTACATAACAATGTAGCAGAATGGTCTCCATGGACAGAAATTTAGTAGAACTGAATCAAATGCACTGGCAAAACTAATCAGTCTAGGCTTTATCATTTCAAAATAATGGTTTTACCTATGGTTGTTTAAAGTCTCATATAAATTCATGTGCCAAGATGCATGCACATGCATGGCCTTCAATACTGAAATTGATTTTACATTAACTCGTTCCGTGCTCATGACGCAACCACGCCGTCATGAGCCACGGTTGCCGTGTGCTCATGACGGAGTGGTTCCGTCATGCTGTGGCTGTTGGCGGCCGCGCCGCCCACGCGGCGCTAATTCCCCGCCTGTGCGGGCGATTAGCGCCGTGGGCGGAGTCATGACGGAACCACTCCGTCATGAGCACAGCCCAACCGTGGCTCATGACGGAGTGGCTCCGTCATGAGCACCGCGCCACCGCGCTGCCCCCCGCACGCCCCAGCGCTGCGGCGGAATTTCCGCCGCAGCGAAGGGGTTAAAGAAAATCCATTTCAAGTTGTCTGCTTAAGAGCATGCATGTGTGACGGTTGTGCCCATTTTAATTTGCTTTTCAAACAAATGGGCAGCCATGTTAGAAAGGTAAACTGTAATGTAAAAAAAATATATATATATATTTTTAGGAACCGCCAAAAGTAAAAACAAGCAGCCTGGCAAGACATTGCAGCTGTTCAGTCTTCAAAAAAGACATGTATTATTCACGTGCAGCTTCATGTGTTTAGGTAATGCTCTGGTTGAATTACAAAAAGATATTTCAAGAGAATTTCATATTCTCCATCCACTTTAGGAAATACTCCTGTACCTGTAAGAGATAGTCGATAGAGGCGGCAAAGCCCTACTGATATTGCTAGATCTTTCGGCGGCTTTTGATACCATCCCCCACGACCGCCTCCTGCTGAGACTCCGAGAGTGTGGGCATGGTATTCAACTGGTTTTCCGCCTTTTTAAAGAACCGCCAGCAAACAGTGTGGGCTCCACCTTTTGCGGCCCCAATCCCCCCTCTGGAGGTGGGTTTGCCCCAGGGCCCCTCTCGCTACTCTGGCTGAGAACCACGGCGCAAAAATAGTATTGTACGCCGACGATGCGCAGTTGCTCTTCACCTGTAACAAAGACACGGATTTCAAGGGAGACATGATTAACAGCTGCCTATCAGAAGTAATCTCCTGGCTCCAGTGTAACCAGCTTAAATGTAATCCTGGCAAATCGGAGATTATCTTCTTCGGTCACCGCCCCAGTAACCTCTGGCGCAGGTGGTGACCCACTGACATGTCCCCTCCCACATCCCCCATAAAGATAGTGAAAAATCTAGGGGTGAAGATGGACGAAAATCTTTCCATGCAGGCACAGATCCAATTAGTGGCGGGCTCTTGCTTTGGCCTTCTCAAAATACTGAAACAGTTCCTGCCCCTCCTGTTGATCACACTCAGGAAAACGGTGGTCCAGGCATTCATAATCTAAAGATTGGATTACGTGAATGTACTCTACCTGGGGCTGCCTGAATATTTACTGGCAAGACTGCAGGTGACCCAGAACGCTGCAGCAAGAGCGATACTCATGTTCAGCCCCAGAGCTCGCATGTCCACACAGCTGAAAACCTTGCATTGGCTCCCTGTTCGCAAAAGGATCCATTTCAGAGTAATGGTTCTGGCTTTTAAGGCCCTACATGGCTTGGGGGCTGGGTACATTGCAAAGAGAGTTCAATTTTACTGCCCCCACCGTGTACTTAGGTCGGCGGCACTCCAGCTGGCCAGGACCCCTAGACACCTACGGGCACGCATCGGGGGCCCCTCCTTCCACGTGCATGTGGCAAAATTGTGGAATAGTCTACCGGTGGACTTAAGGTTGACACAGGATCTCCTTGCTTTAAGGAAATCACAGAAAACTTGGTTGTTCCAGCTTCAAACATCTAGCACGGGGGTCACCCTGTTCGGCTGGGCCTTCATCCTGCTTCAGCGCCGGGACACTCAATTGAGTAGCTGTGTGCCTCATAAATACCCACTTAACATAACATAACATAACATACTCACACTCGTAGATGATCTTTTAAATGATCAGACCCCAACAGACCCTCTGCACGTGGTAACAGGAGGATGTATCCCTAAGGGGCAGATGTATCAAGCATTTTTGAGTTCGCAAAAGGGCAGATTCGCAGAATCTGCCCATTTGCGAACGCAAAAATTGATTTTCCGATGCAGCATACCTAATTTTGCTATTCGGTAACATGTTATCGAATTGCAACATGGGTTTGCGGTTCGGAATTAGAAAGGGGCGTGTTTGTCTAATACCGAATCACATCGGTATGTATGAATGTTTTGTGACCGCAATTGCGGTCGCAAAACATTCACATTCACATTTTACCACCTACTTCAAGTAGGTGGTAACCTATTTGCAAATGGAAACGGGTCCCCAAGGGACCCTCTCCACTTTGTGAATGCTTGTAAAACTATTTTTAAGAGCAAACAGTGGTTCCACGGACCACTGCTTGCTCTTAAAAAATTAAAAGAAAACTTTTCATTTTTCGTTTTGTAAAGTATCTCGTTGTCCTTTAGGGAAAACGGGCTGCTTTACAAAAAAAAGATTGCTTTATTGAAAAGCAATCACGGACATGGTGGTCTGCTGATCTCAGCAGGCCACCATCCCGTCATTTTTGCGATTCCTAAGGGGTCGCAAATTGCGACCTACCTCATTAGTGTTCATGAGGTAGGTAATTTGCGACCCCTTAGGATTCGCAAAAGGTGTACTATACACCTTCATACATTGCATTTAGCTATTTCTTAATTGCAAAACCTTGTGATTCGCAATTAGGGAATAGCAAAATGCTAGCTGCATACATCTGGCCCTAAATGTTTTGAAGACATCTGTCATATATCCCCCACATAACCTTCCAGGTAGCAAGAGCCACACTTGTTGGTATGGAATTGCTAGGATTTTGTCCATCAATTGAAAACCAATAGGTGATGCGTTATAAAGAAATATAGGGTAAAAATGACCTCATATTACTTTATGGATTAGAATCGTTTGACTCGGAAGAATTAGTCCCATTTAGCCTTATAGAGGAAATTTCTGTAAGGCCTTACAACATGTTTTTTCCATGATTAAAGCAGTGTTAATATTGATGTTGACTAAATGATACAGGCACATACAAAAACAAAATCGAATCACTGTTTTCGAAATTCTCCGACATGACCTCTTCATCAATCCAGAGTCAGAAATATGTGGTCAGGCAGGCCCTGCACCCTAGGCCTGAGGCTACTTATTGACAGATCTCAGGTGGGGTGGCATAGAACAAGCAGGACAAAGGAACGTACAGGAAAAACCCAGATTAGGCCAACTGATAGGAAGCGACACTAAAATGGTCATTGGGGATTGACCCCAATAAAACTCACATGGCTGGAGGGGCATGCATTCCCAAAACCCCATAAAGTTAGATGTCACATGAAGCTAGGAACACTTAGCCAATCAGGACACAGCACCTAAAACACATGCAGTGATCGCGCGCTCCCCATGTAGGACATCTAGACATGTTACCCACTGTCCCTCATTGTGTGTCCACGCAAGCTAGTGACCCACCTGCATTTGTCATCAGGTGAGAGTAATTTATGGCCTCATGACAAGGCTCACAACCCAGTCCCGAAACAGGATCTATGAAATTGCTTTATAATGCTTAAAAAATGTATAAAAAGACATTAAAAATTATTGCACTTTGAGTCAATCCTCAGACCCGTTTCTGTATGCTGCAATCTCGGCCATAGTGTTTAAATAAACCAACCGTGCCTGTTTTGCCAAACGCCTCTTGTCTTTGTTTTTTCAAGGTACATTTATATTCGAGCAACAGCAGAAGTCCTCAATCTTGGCTTGGTAGGCTTTTCCTATGGGTTTATGCTCAGAAAATATAGTATTGCATGAGCAACTAATGGGATGTTAGAGGTTCTCTGAAGTACCATTTACTCAATGAGTTTTCTAAAGATACAGTCAACTTTTGTACAGTCAATAAGTCTGCTAAAGAGGCAGTGAAGGAAAAAAGCATCCTAGGAACAGTTTCGGGGTATCATTATCACCTCTCATCAGTCAGCTAGCTTGAATCTGGTGGCAAAATGAGCAAGGGACCCAAGTCTGGTCATACCCTTGGCAACTTAGAGCGAACATAGCAAACACAACAAGATGATGGACGGAGGGCTGAAACTTTTCAGCCTCTCACCCCCAGTCAAGATATCTGAGTTTAATTAATTGTTCTGTTGTTCACTCTGCTATCTCAATTTGGAAGCAGCCATGTAGCATATTTCCAAGCGTGGGTCTCTTGCTCACTGTGCCACTGAATTCAAGATAGCCTGACTGATGAGGGCTGATACCCCGAAAATGGTCCCAGGATGGTTGTTTACGGTCCAGGGAGGACCTGCCTTGGCAGTTCAGTCTGAACTGTTCCCATGAGGAGCAGGGTCAAGACTGATTTGCCTATGGCTAGGTCCAAACTGGGATGGCATGGTGAGCAAAACAACAATGGATTTAACTGAGATCTCTTGACTGGGGTTAATGTTTGATTTGTTCAGCATTCCGTCCATCATTTGTTTGTGCAGCATTTGTTGCCCTAAGTGAGATGGGCAATGCCTAGATGTGGGTCCCTTGCTCGCTGTGCCACTGAACTCAAGCTTGCCTGGTTGATGAGGGGTGATACACTGAAATCGGTCCCAGGTTGCTTGTTTCCGATCCAGGGAGGAGCTGGCTTTGCAGTACAGTCTAGACTGTTCCAATGAGGAGCAAGGTCAAGACTGATTTGCATATGGCTGGGTCTAAAGTGGGATGGCATGGTGAGTAAAAGAACAATGGATTTAACCAAGATCTCTTGACTGGGGGTGAATGTTTGATTTGTTCAGCATTCCGCATATCATTTGTTTGCGCAGAACTTTACAAAAGAAGCATTTCTAAAAAAGTAATATTAAATTGCAACTTTATCATTAAATAGGATTCATCGTTATCTTTCCAAAGATGTAAAACATGACGCAGCTACTCCTTCATGATCAGAAATTACAACTTAAAAGTGTATTAAAGAATTGCCAATGCTAGCCTATGAGAGCAGTAGGCCTCATAGTAGTGAACAACAATTTTAGCTGTTTGTCACTACCAGGACAGATCAAACATACAAGGACATGTCCTACCTTTTAATTACACTGCAGCACCCTGTCTTTAGTGCTACCTACAGCCTATTTTAGGAGTGACTTATGTGTAATTAAAAAGTGATTTAAGGCTTGGTGAGTGGTTTTAATTGCTAAGTAAAAGTGGCAGTAAACTGCATACACGGGCCCTGCAATTGCAGGCCTCAAACAGGTTTGAAAGGATACCTCTGTGGGGCTGCAATCCCACTAGTAGCATTTAGGTTACATACCCTGGGTATATGGTATGCCACTTTACAAGAGTCTGACAAGTAAACTAAATATGGTCAGCAGTGGTAAAGTGTTCAGGGATCTAAGGCCAATAAAAAGATACAGAAAAAAGAGTAGGTAAGCAGGCAAAAGGTTTGGAGGAAGACCACCTCAAGGTTGACAGGTCTAACATTAATGATCAATCACATTAGATATTACAGGAGCAATCAGTGAAACCACAAACCCTCCCAAGATTATTGGTACACAAAGGATACATTTTAATTATTTATTTTAAAATTAAAGTCCTCGTCTAATGTGCACGATAAGAATGATAACTACACTGAAGAGAAATAATATGGTAGAAGCAACGATTATCAAAGCGTGAATAACTGATTGCTCTCCAACATGATTGCCTGTATTAATTCTAAGCAATCCTACCCTTATCATGCTCCACTATTTCTAAGAGCTAATCCGATTCAGGCAAGGCAGAAAATAAAACATATTTCAAGTTTCAGGGATGGTACACACCTGCATACCTTTTTCACAATATAGATCTAAGTATAAAATACTACGATCTTCTATTCTCATCTCACGTGCCTGGCTGCACTGATAAGTCAGCGAGTTAAGGCTAAGTCCCTCCCATCCCAATAGCCTTTAATAGGAACTGAATATAGGATTCTATACAGCCTGTCCAGTGTCATCTGACATGAAGACTCCTTTCTGAACTTCACCTTCTGTGCTCGACTTTTCTAAAATAATCTTATTATTTTTAAAAATTCTTAACAGAATTTGGCCTGATGCCCTTTCAATTATTTCAATCTACAAGATTGTGTTATTTTAAGTAGCAACACAAATGAGACACATAGTTGTCATCCTTGTAGAAACTCATGGAGTTCAATAATCAGCAGAAATAAAAAGAAGCATGCTAGATTAAATATTGTACATATATTTACGTAACTTGATTATCACATTGTAGAACATAATAATCTAAACTAAACACACATCATTTGGACTTTCAGCTTTCTGATTAATTAATTAAGAGATGTAACTCAAACAAGACAGAAGAAAACACAATATTCATAACAATATATGAAGCATACCACAACATTTCTCATGACATAGCAACAAATATAGCAAAATCACATGTAGCATTCAGTTCCATGTATGTGGTAGGTGGGTAATTTCTGTGAGGTTAGGGTACTGCCACAGAGAGTTAACTGGTGGGTGATCACATAGCCAGCTATCCCCCCACCATATCACAGGAGAGAGAAAGGTTAAAGATATCAGCCAAGCCAACTTATCTCAAGGTTTGAGGTGGGGAACAAAAGTAGAGAGCCTTGGAAAGAGGTAAAGGTGTGGAGAAGTTGAATATGTGACCTGGAATTCCAAAAATAAAGAGAGGCAGAAAGTTACACAAATCCCTAAGGGGGGGGCATGTTCCATCAAAGCATGAGCTATATTGCTACCATGGACCTAACATAAACTGGAACCATGAACTGAATCTTGGCAGCAAGAACAGAATGCCATTGAACACACCGGCTTCCATTTAGAGTTCTTCAAGATTTAATTGCATGATTAGGACTAAGAGGTATCTCATTGGTGTCCCACCTTGTGCTGCCCAATGCTGGAAGAATAAGCTCAAGGTCTCCGAGTAATTGGATGGTTGGTAGTACCTATCTACATCACCTTAGCATGTTGTTGACAAGTTGTTAAAACATCCTGCACAACTAAGAAGCACTAAGCAAGTCATCTGATTGGACAGAGTGAAATCTCTGAAGTAACGTCCAGTACTAGAGAAAGATGATGAAAGTCAACCCTCTCTCTGCTACCTATGAGAGAAACATTAGACCTGTCAGATGTGCCCCTTCAGTGCATTTATGACTCCTTCAACAAGGATACACTGGTAAAGTTACCTAAATGCAATGCCTATGATCAACACTAGCACAAGATATAGTTCAGATAAAAGAACCACTGTCTATTAGATGTACTGAATTGGAAAAGAAGGTATTTTATGTGACATATTTTGGCTGAACCCTAATATAATATGTGTTGGCTTTACTAGAAAGTAAAAATTGGCAGGGCAAACGCGAGTCACCTTTTTGCACCCATGGAAAGCCACTTTGGATGCAAAACGTTGTGCTACATCGCACATAATGGTTCCATAAAATTATCTATGACCAGAAGTTGAACTTAGTTGTGGCTCTCTGTATATTGTTTATGTAGATATAGGTATGCACAATATTTATGTGTACGTCCACATAGAGAACACAGCAACAGATCCTTTACAGCAAAATAGAATTGAAAGCAAATGCAACTAAAATAAACAAAAACACACTGGCTTTTCCAATGGTTGCTTTACATTGTGATTCTTTAATATAGTCTCAGAGAAATTCTAGTTCGTGCATATTGAACATATGGTGTGAAACTGCACTTTTGGATGAAATGCAGTGCTTAATTTGTAAAATGTGTCTGCCCAAAATGTTTCTCAGATGTTCGATGGTGCTGCTACCAAACATCAGGATTGCCGAATACCAAGGCTGTATTTCACCTCATGTTTCTTTCTTCCACCAGCATACTCTCCCTGCCTCTTTAACTCACTCTTGTAGATGGCTTCTCATCCCTGCATTCTTCCTCTGTATTTCTCTCCTTCCTCCTTCCCCTTTTGCTGCCTTTCTTTCTCTCTTGTTCTGCGTCAAAGTCGTCTGATGATCAAAAATAAGCTCTGTTCCCCAAAAAAGAGTGCTGGTGGGCCACACCTGCAGCCACTGGCTCAAGTTAAGCACTGGAAATACCATACAATCGCTTTAGTACTAACATCAAAGGGCACTAACAGCTCAGCACTGTACAACAGTGAGAGTCACTAAGCTCTCAACTAAAAATGTAGTTTAAAATAACATATAGAGTGAGGCAGGGCTCTGCTGTAGACATCCAGAGTCACTCAGAGCTATGGTCTTAATACAGAGGCTCTGCTCTTGATAATACCCAAACTTAGCCAGTAATGTGCTCTATACAAATAAACACTGAAAGTCTAAAACACAATATTCCTCAGAGCAGTAATCATCACTATGAAGAGAATCACCCTGAGATCTTTCTTACAATACACAGACTCACTCAGAGCCCTACTTTAAAGACTAGAGGACTGCTCTTGATAACATGCAAACAGACTCAACGCTATTACTCTAGAAACTTAATTACTTTCAGTGGTGCTCTAAAACCCTGAATCACCCAGAGCTGTGCTCAAGATTATGCCAAGAGCCCCTAAGAACTGTATGTGTCATTTTATGTTCTCCTGGTATAAGTGAACTGGCAAAAATTGTCAGGTGTTCTGTTCACTCCATTTATAACATTTAGACTGTGCAAAGCTCGAGGTCCTGGTATTACTACTGTATTGTTTTATACTAGAGTGTAATTGTGTATTGAATTGTATCCCTTTCATGTTCTGACTTACCATTATACATTTCAATATTCTTGAGTTATTATTAAAGAGTTTTGTAATCATAACTCTGACTGAATATTGTCATCTGTATTGCAACTGTGATAAATGTGTTGTACCTTCCTAGTCTAGCCCTACACCTCCACCCTTCTGCTAGGCCAGACCGATCCTCCATCTCTACCTAAAAATCACACAGGCTTAATGAGTATATCTTGGGTTGCAGACCCAGATTCTGGAGCCTTAGTTAAAAAAAACAACTTTCCCTTTCACGTCGAGCCTGCGAGAACATGCGCCAGCGCATGCGTCTCACTTGAGAGACACTAAAGAGCTTGGAGCCTGTCCTTTGCTTGCCATTTGTTAATTTGCATTGCACCATTCTTTACAGTCTCGTAATCCGTCAAGACAGGCCTAACATCATATCTGCTCCTCTCTGTGGAGCAGGGACCAAGCACTGATTGATTCAACTTAATCAGTGCCTCTCCCCTGCTCCCCACATAATTGAGATTTTATTTTGATAAGTTTAACTTTTAGTGCCCTGCAAGCAGAAGGCATGCAACTGGCAATAAGGTGCCACTCGGGAAAAACAATATTGAAAAGCTTCCTTTTCCATAGGAAACTTTCTTTTATTTTGCCAAGTCTTCTTTTCTCACTTTGCACTCGTGCCTTCTTTTGTTTTTGCTCGTGGGCACTGTTTTCAAAAGATGAGGCTCCAGCTTGAACACATTTGGACACGCCGTCGCAGTTCATTTCTAGGCTCCTACAATTTTAGACCTAGTACCTTCCATGGTAAGCACTGCATTTACCTGAATAGAATACGCATTACACCATACTTGCTCCGACCACTTGCCGGTTTACAGTTTTTTCACCTGCAAATGCTCGTAGTTGCCACTTCCTCAGTGGAGTAACGTCCTAACGTCACCATTGTTCCACCTTTTGGTCTTCATAGTCACTTCCTACTGCCTTCATCCTACACAGTTTCCCTATTCCGATCGAACCACACGGCATTCTATGACCATCACTATTTCACTCCCTACTGCATGTTCCCTGTTGCTTCGCCATTCTTAAACCCTTAAACCCTATTGTAAATTGACCTTCCTTCTTTCCCATTTTCTCTATTGTTTTACAGACATTTACTTAGGCATGTACTGTAATGTCCTGATTATGATCCCACAATTGCTTTCATGGGATCGAAACGCCGTCAACTCTTTGTACACCGGTAAACGCAATTTTACTTGTCACTGTTCATGTGTAACGGTGTCTCTTCACATCTATGCTTGTTTTATTTAATGTTTGATGTACAAGCATTCAGTTCTGCCTGGGCCTTTGTATTGTTTTATTTAATGTACTCCCTGCTGGATGCAGGATTATGTCCCCACTTGATTTGTTGCTAATATTTGAAAAATGACTTTGATCCTGTCTGGCTGGACAGCACAAATATAGCACTGATTCCTAGTCTATATTCATTTTTCCAGCTCCTATTGTCCTTGTCCGGGACAACTATGTTCATATCTTACTGATATCCAAGGTCCCTGACCAAAGTACTTGGGTCCCCTTGTCTCTAATACCACTGAAATCTTCTGCACTTCAATCTGCCCCACTCAAATCCAAAACAACCTAATCCACTCCAATCCAAAACAATCTACCCCTCTCCAATCTAAAACAATCTGCCCACTCCAATCTAAAAAAATCTGCCCCACTTCAATCTGCCCCACTCTAATCTGGCCCACTTGATTTGGCCCCAATCCAATCCAAAACAATCTGCACAATCCAGTCTGACGCACTCCAATCCAAAACAATCTGCCCCACTCCAATCTTCCCCACTCCAGTCTTCCCCACCCCAATCCCCTTTACTCCAAATCAAAACAGTCTGCCCCACTCCAATCTGCCCCACTCTAATCCATCTGACTTAAAACTTCCCCACTCCAATCCAAAACAATCTGCCCGATTCCAACCCAACACAATCTTCCCCAATTCAATCCATTCCACTTCAATCTGCCCGTCCAATCCGCCACAATCCACCCCACACTGATCCAATTTAGCGAACCCCAATTCAACCCATCTCACCCCAATCAACACCACTCCCTCCCCAATCCACCCACTCTAATCCAAAACAATCTACCCCACTTCAATCTACCCTACTGTAATCCACCACACTCCATTCTGCACCACTACAGTCCACAACAATCTGCCCACTCCAATCCATCCCAATCCAATTTGCCCTGGTTCAATCCACCACAATCCTCCTCACTCCAATCCAATCCACCCACACCAAACCAATCCACCCCTATCTAGCCCAATACAATCTATCCCACTCCAATCCAATCCACCTCACCCCCAGCCAATCCACCTCACCCCATCCAATCTACCCCACTTCCTTCCAATATACCCCACTCCAATACAATCCATCCCACTCCAATCCAAGCAATCTGCCCCACCCCAATCTGCCCTACTCCAATCCGAAAAAATCAGCCCCACTTGAATCTGAAGCAATCTGCCCTTCTCAGTTCAAAACAATCTACCCTACTCCAGTCCAAAACAATTTGCCTGACTCCAATTCAAAACAATCCACCCATTCCAATCCAAAACAATCTGCTGTAGTGAGGTTATGGATTCACTGCGTACATTGCTAATTTAGCATAGGTTAGTATAAGCTTGGCTGCCATGTTGCCGCTTTTGCACACGTTTCTACAGGCATTTGTTTTGCACGACTCCTCTGACTGTGCTCGCTCACATGAGAACCGTCTACCTTTCACTTCTCTTGCTGTACTCTGAGGCTCTGTCTGCACAACGTGTTCAAGGTCAAAAAACAATGTGCTCCGTTAATCTTCTATTGGTCAGTCCCACGCAGATTAGACATAACACTGCCACAGGTGCACTACCGAAAATCCAGTGCTTTTAATATCTCAGTGTAGGCATGTTAAGACACTCGAAGAAAACTTTTCAGAGAAGAAGAGCTGTGTTTGTCCGGAGATGTAAACCTTTGCATCTAAACCTGGAGGTATGGGGCTCCCCTGACAAAGCCCAGAGGTCTTCTATAATTATAATAAACTAGTTCCTAGCACGGGGAGGATGGCAAGGCCAATTATGCAGTTTTCCACTAGCTTTATAAAATGATCTCCACGTTCATATTTTATGGAATTGCATTTTGCTGCTAGTATAGGCTTGTGTACTGCATTATGGAGCACGTTAGTTCAAATAACATTTTAAACTATACTGTGTCTCTGATTACTTATGTTGTGGACAAGTATGAGTGAGTTGGCGAAAGAGTGTTCTTGCTCCCGCGATTACTGAGAGAGTCTGAGTCACGTGTTCTAGGATGTCTAATCATTGGTAGCTTCACTGTAGCACAGAGAATGAATGAGACACTATAGCTAGTCGGATAGGGGTTCTGGGTGCTAAGGTGGGTTGTTGGTACACGACTATACACCGAGGTCCTGGTTTCCTGCGCGTAGTTCTGTATATGTGCAGAATCCCTGCATCACTGCCCAACTCTAATTTGCCCTACTCCAATCCAAAATATTCATCCCTACTCCAATCTGTTCCAGTCCAAAACAATCTGCAAAACTCTAATCTCCCCCACTCCAAACCACCCCACCCCACCCCACTCCAAACTAGTCCACCTCACCTCACCCCAATCCAATCCACCTCACCCCAATCCAATCCAACCCAATTCACTTCAATACACCCCACCACAATCCAATACAGCCAAATCCAATCTAACTCACTCCAATCCACCCCACCCTACTCCACTCCAATACATGCCACCCACCCCACCCCACCAAATCCAATCCACCTCAGTCCAATTCACCCCAATGCAACCCACCCCACCCCAATTCAATGCAATCCACCCTATTGCAATCCAATCTACTCCACTCCAATCCACCCCACACCACACCAATCCATTTCACTCTACTCCATTCTGCCCCACTCCATTCCACCCCACTACATTCTACCCCACTCCAGCCTTTTCCACTCCAGTCCAATCTATCCCACTCCAGTCCACCCACCCCACCCCATTCCACCCCACTCCACTCCAATGTATCCACTCTACCCCAATCCACTCCACCCCAGTTCAGTACACCCCACTCAATCCAATCCACCCAGCCCACCACACTCCAACCCACCCAGCTCAAATCCAATCCACCCCACTCCAGTCCAATCCACCCCACCCCACCCCACCCCACTCCAATCCAATCCACCCCACTCCAATTCACCCCCTAGTCTAGTCTAGTTCAGCCCCTCCACTCCAATTCACCCATCCCATCCCAAACCGCCCTAGTTTAATCCAATCCAATCCAACCCAGCCCACCCCGATCCAACCCAATCCACTCCACCTTAAACCAATCAAATCCACCCCACTCAAATCCACACCAATCCAATCCACCTCACCCCATTTAAATTCACCTGACTGCAATCAAATCCACCCCACCAAGTACACCCACTCCAATCTATCCCACTCCACTCAATCCAATCCACTCTATTCCAATCCAATCTACCTAAATATACTCCAATCCGATGTAACCCACCCCTCAATCCACTCCAACCCACTCCACTCCACTCTACACCACTCCACTCAACGCCACTCCATTGTACACCACTCCACTCCATGACACTGCACTCTATGACAGTGCCATCTAAAGCACTAGCTGCCACTGAACCACTGAACTCTACTCCCCTCTACTCAAATCTATAACACTGTACTCCCACTACTGCACTCTATAACACTCTACTCCAACAAATCCAATCTATGACACTCTACTACCATTACTCAACTCTAAGACACTCTATGCCAATAACGTTTAGCCATACTGAACCGCATCCACACTGGTGTACAACATGGCAAACCCACATTGCCAAAGTCAATAGCTATTGTATAGGGGAGACCTATTGGCTTTGCCAATGCTTGTTTCCCTTGGTGCCTTTTGTAGGTACATGCTCCAGAGAACCAGCCTAACACCCAGAGTCTCATAATTGTTTAATTTAACCTGATTATTAACTGATAAATGGCTGTTGCTTACAATTTTTGTACATGGCAACTGTATTATAAAGGGTATTGTTAGACTTGTCATCTTTGGCATGGTTTCCCCTGACTTTTTGCCTCTCCAGCCTGTATTTTTGATGCTCTGCTGGATTTCGTTTTTACTGGCTTAGATTCTTTGGGCCCTTTGCCACTGCTGATCAGTGTCAAAGTGAAAGTGTTCCCTGTGTAAATTGTTATTACAATTGGTTCTTCCTGATTGGCAGATTTGATTTACTGGTAAGTCCCTAGTAAAGTGCACTCAGTGTGCCAGGGCCTGTATATCAAATGCTACTAGTGGGCCTGCAGCACTGCTTGTGCCACCCACATGAGTTGCCCTGAAAGGGTATCTCAGACCTGCCACTGCAGTGTCTCTGAGCAGTTTTAAACCTCCTTCGTCAACCTGGCAAGTGCACCCACTTGTCAGGCCCTAACCTTCCTTTTTTAGGTCTCGCCTGACCCAGCGCATGCGCAGGTCTGGCGAGACTTATTGAGAGGGCTCCAAAAAGTGCTACCAGGCCAGCCTAGAGCTACAGTGCATGTGCGCGGGCGCGCGCGCCACACTTTACCGCGATTACATTCACTTTTGCGGCCGCACGGCCTCTTTGAAGTTTGATCGCGATCACTTTCACTTTCGCTTGGCATAGCCAATAGGTCTCGCTTTTGGGACCTTATAAGTATTTAGTTATGCAACTGTTGCATGTCTAAACACTTATAAGGTCCCAAATGCGAGAACTATTGGCTATGCCAATGCTTGTCTTACATGTTAGGTGCCCTTATGGTAGGCCCAAGATACCCCCATAGGCAGAGTGAAGTTTATGTGAAAGGTAGGACATGTAATGGTGTGTGTGACATGTCAAATACAAGGTATTTTGTTTTTCGCTATTGAAAGGCTATCTGCCCCAGAGAATAACATGGGAAGTATTTTGAAACATCTTACAAGTATAACTTTCCATTGGGACAAGATAGAGAAATAAAGTTTAGGCTCTCTGAACTCAGAATTTAATAACACATCCTTTAGCAAAGATGGTTTTTAATTTATGTGTTTGAAAATGCCATGTTTAAAAAGTGGGCATTTTCTTGTTTAACCATATGCATTGTGGACAACCACTGGGGGGTTGTGGTGTGCCTGACCCTTACTGGATTATTCAGAGCTGAGCTGAATGATGCTTGGCTGCATTTAGCGTAGTGGGAGGAGTTTTGCTTGCACCTAAATAGTGCCTGTCACCCTTGCACAATACTTACTCCACCCCCTATGATCATACTGCACCAGTGAGGACAGAACTGGTTTGGACTTGGCTCAGGGACCCTTGCACTAAGAAGAACAAAGACAAAATGGGGCATAAGTGGTGGACCTTAAATCCCAGAACTTACGATGACTTCTGGACTTAAGAGGAACCTTTGCCAAGGAGAAGAGTTGGAGAGCTGTGATGAGAACTGCCCCTTTGGTGTTTGCTGTGTGGGGTTGGCTTGCAGTTGCTTCTTCTGCCAAGGAAAGGACAACGACTGGAACGTTGCTGAGAAACCTGCTTGAAGAAGAATCTCCAAGGGCCTGTGTGTGCTGGCCTCCTGTTCGAAAGTCTCAGGGACACAAACTTCACCCCCAGCTCCCCTGAACTCTATTGCTGAGAGTTCTGACCTGCCAGGAGGTGCCTATTCCAGTTTTGGGCTCTGGATGTTATTCCAGCTGTTGGGAGCTGGAATCAACTTAAAAGAAGCAAGAAAACCTGTCCCTGATGCCATCAGCGATGTTGCCGTGATGCTGTGACCTGCACCGAGGCCAGGGGCACCACCCGTGAAGTGCACAACTTACTGCCCGGTCTGCATGCAGCTCCGACGCCTGTTATTATCGCTGTGCCCGACGCAAGCGTTCACATCGACTCCGTCACCACCAGCGCCTGCATCCTGTTATCGCTGCACCGATTACCGCCGAGGGTGACTCCATGAACTCGCAGACTTCATATTGTCTCATTGGAACCGACGTCTCACTGCCAACGCAACCGACCTCCCCTGTCCTGATTCAACACGTCGCCTCCTCGTGAACACGATGTCTCGCTTCCCCCGTGGCAGCCAGGGAGCCAGCCTCGACCTCGGCACCGATGCCTCACCTCCACAACGCCATGCATCATCATAGACTTTTTTTATCCAAAGGTGCTGTTTGTTTGGGGGTCCATGTGACTCCGTGATTGATGCTGTGCATCTTGCGGTCAGCGCCGTACCCTGGATTTATTGCTGTCACGATGTTGTAATAGCCCCAGGTGGAGCTATTTATTTTCTACAAGCTTTATTTTGGAAGTAACAATTTTTTAGTGCTATTTTACTACATGTATGTAGGATTTTTGTCATTTTCGACTTGTTGAGTTTAGATAAAGACTTTATTTTTCTAATCTGGTGTGGTGTCCATTTGTGGTGTTATCACTGTGTTACTGTGAGTACAAATACTTTACACATTGCCTTTGGGATAAGTCTGTTTGCACGTGCCAAGCTACCAAGGGGTTATCTAAAGTGTGTATTCCCCTTACCCTTAGGTGAATCAAGGGTCCCTACTTGGACAAAGGTACCTACCTCTGCCAACTAGAGACTCCCATTTCTAACAGGTATCCTCAGAGTCCTTGCTGGTCACATGCAAATGAGTATGTGTGAATCTATCAGTAAAATCATGGAAAGTTTCACTCCGTCTTTACATTTGAATTTCAGCAATGACTATAAAGGACATAAGTTAATTCAAGTGTGTGTGTGTGCGCACGCTCAGTAATGCTACAGAAGTAATTAAAAAATAATGAAATGCAAATATATCCTGATATGAAGCAATCATACTTGTACACTTACTAATAATTAGTTAGGCAAAGATATAGCTTTTGTTAATAAAATTAGAGCATTCAGTGGCAGATGGCAAACAGCAGACACTGACAACCAGACGACACGATTTGCACTGTTTAGAGTTTATGGTTCTCTTAATTTAGTACTTATCAAAGTGGTTGTCTATTTCAATGAAAGAACAGTCACAAATAGAATAACATGAAGTACAAATGAAAACATTATGATTCAAGATGTAAGCGCTTAGAAGAGAAATATCCAGAAGTGGCTTCGAAGATAATTACATTATTGAGCATTTATTGCATTTCTTGGTTCTTAAAAGGGTTTTCCTAAAATGCACTCCACTTTCAGTATTGTGGTGATTTTTCTCTTGTTCATACAATAGTACTATTCAAAATACCCAGCAAAAGTCTTCAAAGATGTTCACAAAGGTTTTAAGGATTCGAGCTTTTTAAAGTCATCCCAACCTTGTTAATGCTCGGAAATGGCATGCAATAACGGGAATTCATTTACCGAAGACATGGCTGCTCTTTCTAACATGTCAATTACGGACAGACAGCGGGCTCCTTCATTAACCACAGTCCAGGCCCTGCTCGCCCACTCTGGGAGCATCTAATGGAAACCTTGTCTGCAGGAGCGGTTAAAGGGACACAACTATTTTGTGTAAATGGAGTATCACTGTAGAGATTCAAAAGGATGAAGTTTCAGCACAGGAATAGAGAATTTGTAAAGATTTTATATTCTGGACTTGAGTACAACATTAATTCCACTACGCGAGAATGTTTATACTGCCCAACTATAGTCTAGCTGCCATACTGCACTGTATTTGGTGATCCTGGCCCATTAGTAAATATGATACCTTCATTGTTGTTTCAAGAATTATTTGTTTTACGGTAAACTCATTCAGAATTAAGATACACTCAGTGTGGATTCAGTGACCTAACGAAAGTTGAGGGGGCCCCCCCATGACATGTAAACGAAGAGGCCCCCACTTCAGATTTAATCCGGACTTCTTGGGTCCGAGTTTTGTGCTGAGGGGGGGCCCCTGTAGCTCAGGGTCAGGGCTGCGGGGACCTGTGTTACGCCCCTGTGTGGATTTGTCATGAATGCACCACTTTGTACAAAATATAGCAATAACGCATTCAAATGTCTTGTAATCATTATATCCAGGTCCGTTTTACCAGCATTATAGGCCCCCGGGCAAAGCAGTGCACAGTGGCGTAGCAAGAGGGGGGGGTGGTCTGCCCAGGAGGCACAAGTTTAGGGGAGTGGCCTCCCCCTCACTCTTACCTGCGGCCACGCGGGGCGGCAAAGACTGGAATGCATTGTTAGCACCCCCCCTGCTCTTACGGCCGCCGCGGGTGGCAAGGGCTGGGACCGCCAAGGTCGGCAAAAGGCCTAGCTACGCCACTGACAGTGCACTGGGCCCTGCTTACACAACCACTCACAGGAATAGAAATGTTTAATGGAATCTTTGTGTTAAAGTCTGGTCTGCATGGGGCCCCTATGCCCGTGGGGCCCCCGGGCAACTGCCCAACGTGCCAATGCGTTAAGATGCCACTGATTATATCATCAATGATGACGGACTGGCATTGCCCACTGGCACCGGCTGCAGTGAGCAAGCAAGGGCTTTCCGCTGAACTTTTTTATGTGGGACTTTTTGAAAAAAGTTGGTCAAATCATGTGTATTTTAGCAAAATTTTCACTTAAAGTTACCTACAAAAGACACAGGTTCTGTAAGGGCACTCTTAAAGGGCACTCATGAAATACGACAGAACTTTCATGGTTTTGACAGAGCTCCTGACTATAAATTGATCAATTGAGATGTATTTTGGATGTTTTCAAAAGTCTTTTGATGGCTCTTATGCTCATTCTTACAAAAGCAAGCCAGTTGTCAAATTCCTTGTTTCACCGCTGGTGTGAAGCACATGGGCATCCATTGGGTTTTCATGATTTTCCAAATTACCATGAGTATAAATGTAGGGCATCTGTGTATTAGACATGTAGCTCCGAAAAAACAGTCATCTTAACTTCACATAGCGCTCAAGTAAAGTGCGTGAATAGCCCTTACAAATTTAGGCTTATATAATCACTGCTTGGCAGACGACACATCACAATACCGCATGATCACATGACAGAACATGTGTGGCAAAGGATATGCCTGTTTCAATACAGTGTGGCCAAAGAGCAGGATGGAGCCTTCAGACCTCCTCCGAAAACATCTGGCAATATCTTACCACTTCCCAGTCAAACCACTCATTGGCCCTGACTTTCTCCACTCTCTTTCTTCACCCACAGTCAGTGAACAAGCGTCTAAACTAAAGCAGAGAGCAAAAAAGATAGTAATAAAGGGCTTCTCTATAAAACACCTATAACGCGTTTTTTTACACCAATGCCTTTTTTTACACAAAAACAACATGAAGCAATTGGCTCTGTTAATCCATTAATCCTTATTAAAGGCAATAGTAAGGGGTGCATTTCCAGGCGTTTCCTCCCTTGCAGACAGGGCAGCATAACTTCAGCTGCACCTTCTGCCTCCCAGACCCCCACTTTTACTTATCTCCTCTACATCAAGAGCTGCTGAGCAGAGCTGTATGCAAGATGACAGCTGGAACTGCCTTTATCACTCAGAGGTCATGCACTGCAGAAGCAGGAACTGATGGCCACACCCTGATGGGTCCTTCTGAGCATCACCTAATGCCATCACCCAGGACAAGGAGAAGGAGCAAATTGATCATGCATGAGCGCGCTACACTGGACGTGTTCATCCCTAAAGCCATGACTGTTTCTGGTATGAAATCTTGGGCCTAGAAGTACAGGCTATTGGTCTACAATATTTTTCATTGGGTCGGTGGTCCAAGGTTTGTGGAAGGATGTAAATGGCTACAGCACAAATTAAGCACAGCCTGAGATGGTTTGTCCCAGGGCTAGTTTGAAGTAGGATACAACATGGTAAATCATTATCACCATACACTTCAGATGAGCCCTAAATCCACATTTATGACGATTATACTTAATTGATATGAGATAAACCAATCGATGTTTATTTACCCACTACAGCTGCGATGCAGTTACTTCATCAGCAGTATACTGATATAAAAAATGTAGACTTCAAAATGTATTCCTGCAAAACTGACAATCCTTAACTCCACCTTTGGGTCTAGCTGCCCGGAATACATGCACTTACCAGAAGACACGTTGGGCCATATTATGCATTTTCATTGTTTGCGCCGCTTTTAAAAAGGTGCGCTGGGCGCAACCAATGAAAATACGCCCTATTACAATGAATGCGCTTCCCCAAGGCAGCCGTGAACTCATACTGCCCTGGGGCAATGCAATAATGTGAAAACACAGAGTGTGTTTTCACGGTGCATGCGGCAACCCGCCTGCACTTTTGAAAGAGATTAGAGATCCCCTTGCATTTAGGTGCAGACAGTGTCTGCACCCGCCTGCAAGGGGATGTCTGGGGGCTCCATATGACCACCTTTCCCCCCCTCCAGTGGGGAGCACTCACGGGGTGCACTCACAGTGTGCCACCTAGAAGGTGGTGCACTGTGAGTGCACCCCTGAGAGCTTCTTTGCCTCTGCACCTGCGTCTGTAATATGGACCGGGCGCGGAGAAATAGGAATTTCCTCATTTGCATAGGGCATGCCCTTATGCAAATGAGGAAATACCCCCTAAAGGTATCGCAGGCGCTTTAAGTGTGTCAGGGCTATTGGTATTACTGAAGGGGACGCACAAGTGTCTGCACCCATTTCTGTAATACCAAAGTGCCCCAGGGGCACGCAAAGTGGGCGCAAACACCCATTGCTCCCCCGGAGACTTACTGTAATATGGGCCGAAATGTATACATAATTTCTTTTTCATAAGTCTGGGAAGTGACATTTATTTATTTATTTAATTTATAAAGTTTATATAGTGCAAACATGACCTGTGAGGGTATCAGAGTGCTTTGCAAAGGATCGGAAGTAAGAAGATAGGTATGCAAACAACAACGTAGTCAAGAGAGGTACTTATCGTCTTTATGATAAGTTGATGAAAACATAGATATGGTCCAATAGTCTAATAATAATCATGTGTGCGGATCTTAAAATGAGTTGTATAACCTGGGACAGAAATGTATTAATAAGAGGAAATTTTACTTCTTTTTGGAATGAAGCCGTTGAGGGAATCAGTCTAATTTCAGATGGTAGGGAGTTCCAAATTCTTGGGGCAATACCTGAGAAGGCTCTGTGGCAAGTTTTCTTTTAATGGAATTTCTGCGGTATCGGTACCAAGGTGCCGGTGCTTCTAGATGATCTGCATTCACCAGATAATTCTAGTTTTTGTGCAAGGTACCTTGAGGTGTTGTATTGTAGAGCTTTATGGGTCAGGCAAGCAGTTTGTAACTGTATCCTTGCCTCATATGGGAGACAGTTAAGGCATTTAACTGTATTTTCTGTGAAGTTTGGTTATGAAAGTATTTTGTCAAACCTTCATGAAACCTTAATTCCAGTGTTATGAAACGTTTAGAATTTCAATCAATGCTCCTCTCTAAACCTCTAATAATAATGGATGTGCTAAATGACTTTATGGATGTGAGTAGTAAGCTGAGGTAAAAATACAGGAACAACATAAATATGCTAATTCCTAATAATCACTTTTAGAAATTAGCACTGTAGAAGTGAATGCATTTAAAAAAAATCATATATATTTGCAATATTGAAAAAGGACACTTTGGGGCCGATAACGATGGCGGGCGGATCACCCCCGCCAGGCCGGCGGTGCTCACTGCCAGCCCGGCGGGAGCGATCCACCCGCCATCCTGACAGCAAAGACACCCCGCCATATTATGAGGGCTGGGGGGTCCGCGGCGGACAGAAAGACCGTCTGCCGCTTTTCCGCCGGTCGACTCGTCGACCGGCGGAAAACGTGTTTAATATGGTGGCGGTGTCTTCCAGACACCGCCATCCATATTACGATGCAGGCTCAGACCAGTCTTTCCATGGCTGCTTTGCCGCCATGGAAAGGCTGGCGGTTCCTGCTGTTGGGGGGTGCACATTTTCATGTACAATGTGGCAGGCACAACGCTGTGCCTGTCACGTTGTGCATGTAAAATCACAACATGTATATTTTACAGTGCGGCGGGTGCTGCTTGCAACACCGCCCGCCGCAATGTAAAATATACGGGATGCGCCCGCTAGTGTGGCGGGCGCATCACAATTCGTATTGCGGGACCGCCGCACCTATGGCGGGCGGTCCGCTTTGCAGCTGCGAAGGCGGGCGGACTTTTTCCACCCGCCTTCATAATCGGCCCCTAATTTTCTATAGCCATTAAAGTGGCAATGACAAATTGCATGGAAATGGAAGAGGTGGTCACTTCACACCAAGCAGGAATTACCAGCACCTTGCAATATATTCTACAATCACCATGCAATTCTGATGTAAAAACTCCAAAATAGGGAACATGTGGTTTGCAGATTTACAAGTCTTGTCTGTGCCCTCTGAGTACAGCACAAGGCAATTTTGGATGTGCTTAAAAGCTAGAAACCTGTATATCTGTTCTGGATGAAAACAGCATTTTTTTGCTGTAATAGAATTACAAGCCAAGTTGTGATTGGACCCAAAGTGCAGTGCCACAGTGAAAAGTTGCTGTCAAGAACTGTTGTCTGACATTCGAACATATGTTGGACTTCTACAGCATTCAATGCAGTGAAATATTTGCAAGATGCTTGTCACATTAGCGTTGTTTGCCAATCATTCACTAACTTGTGTGAATTTTTACATTGATTTGTATATATCCTTTCTTCACAAAGACTGTTACAGTATAGGTTAAGGTCATCTCAAAAAGTCTGTATAGTTACTCTACTGCAAGATGTGCTCAGTTCCATCCTGACAGGAATGAGGTCAAACAGGATCCACAGTACAAATTTTCATGGCACATAAGAACCACAATGGCCATTGCACTTTATGTTTCACTTAATGGTGCTAGAGACATTCAAGGCAAATTATTGCAAAAAAAACCTGTTATGCGGAATCGCTTTGCTTTGAGAGTGGTTACACTAGTAAAGGTAGAAAAGGGTTACAGATCAGGAAAGAAGTGTGATATTGGGTACTTCACACACCACTGCTCATTCTTTGGTCTATCTGACTGGATTTAATTTATGGATTTATATACCCTTTGGTGATGTTTCTCTGTAATAAGTGATGAAAGAAATGTTAAACCTTTTCAATTTTGTCTTAAAAGTGTGGTCTATCACCGTGGAAAACAGGTTGATTGCCTTTATTGAAATGTGTTAAGTAATGAGGTGGGATTGAAACTGATCTTTGAGATGTTTGGTAGTGGGAACAACTGCAAAAATAAAGTAGAACTAATCATTTTACAGGGCGTATTGCAAAATTAATATGGTCTGAGGTATTCATAAATGCTTTTGCAGATGTTTCTTTGTGTTTCCTCTTTTTTCCAAAAAATGTAGAGTGATAAATGCACTGATGTATTAAGTTGTCTGATAAGAGAGCACCCCTGTGAGCAACATCCATTTTTATGTACTGTAAATAACTCTAGACCAGATTAGAATATTAGAGTGCTAGGTGTAAGTAATGCTGGAGTTGGCTTCTGTTAGAAACTTCATTTTTCTCTATCTCCTCAACAGTAGCAGTATGAGCGGCCATTAATAGTGATAGTATAAAATCGAAAAAATCCCATGCATAGGTTTAACTTCTTAGGTGCCTTAGAAACTGCATTTTGTAGTACATCTAGTATTACTACAGAAGTACTACCCCGTACTGCAAACTGTATTCACAAGCTTATATGATAAGACCTCCCACTCCACTTTTCTATTTTTGATGTGCACAGATCTCCATCCCAACTGCTTTGCTCTCCACATACTTAAGTTTATCATTTAGGGCCTGATTCCGATGTCTGCAGGAAAGCCTCTGAACCAGACTGGGCTTTCCTGGATCCGATTTGTAGCTGTTGTTTCAGACCGAAATGTACACAGTTCTGAACGACCAAGTACGATGCGAAGATCTCAACCGCGGCGACTGAATTGTTTCTGACCCCAATCCTGTCGGTACCACTTGTTCGCAGCCGAATCGTTGAGCGCAATGGAGCCGGATTCCGAACGAGCGAATGCGATGCATGATTCAGACAGCCGTATCGACTCGGTCTCAGTGAGATGAAACGGCTGAGAGAATTGGAATTCGGGGGGGCCGTAGCAGTCCCCCCTTCACCAGAGGCCCTCCGAATCACTCACGGGGGGTAGCCATGGGCCCCTCCCCGATCCAACCATGCACATTGTGGCGAGCACCATGGGATGCCAGCCACAGGGTGTATGCTTTTCTCCACCCAACCCTTTTTGCTATGGGAGCCTGTGTACACGTTCGGTATACAGGCTCCCATAGTGTTCAATGGGAGTCCGAGCGAATAGAGTCCGTAAGCATATGGATGCATCGTATTCGCTCGGTCGGGCTCCAGCACTCCGAGTTGTATGGAAAGCATTCCTGATCCGATTCGGTATGGATGCTTTCCGAATGAGATCGGAATCGGGACCTTAGTAGTAAATATGGGAGTGCTAAAGGGGCGTGCCTGGAAAATGGGGAATACTTACTATATTAAGTGAGCAGTTTTTGGAGAAATAAGGAGGGTCTAGGGAGGGCTAAGGAGGGTTTTAAGGACATGCACCCATCCACAAAAGAGTGGGTTCAGTCCTATTCAAACACTGCACTTTCAAAACTGCTAGTACAGCAAAATCCTCCGTCTGAAAAAAATGGAGGAAAGGAGTTAAACTAGAACCCCGTGGGATTTAATGGTAAAATAAATTAATCTTTATATGGTTTGATTTCAAGTTTGGCAGAGAGGGTACTCCCTCAGTATGGCAACAGCGTAGCGTCTCTGTCAAACTCTTGGTACAGCTGCATTATTTTGAGTTGGGCAAACCACCAGGGTTATGCCATCCCAGCCAGGTAAAAACTGTTAATGAGCAATAGAAAAAATAATGACCTCCGCAGCATGGAAGAACACTCTGATGGTATGGGGGGCATTTTTTAAAAATATTTTTTAAAACAAACTCACACTTTGGAAGATTGTTTTTGAGAAATAAAAACACTTTGGAAAAGTTTGACTGCTGGCAGTCATATTTGAGGGGCCATCTGTGAAACTTTCCAACATTGACATAAACCACCATCACGGCATTTCCTGAAAATGTATAGAGATGTTCAGGAGGACCAGCAGAAATCCATCAAATTGGGCAGGTTGATTCTAAGTAGGGTGGTGCACTTGAAACCCTACGCCACCCTGTTTACCTTTACTCTTGTCTGTGAAACCCTTAATCAGGCCCTTTGACTTTTTAAAAACATATATAAATTACATTTATTATTAGCATATATAACAATGAAAATAATTATTTTATTATAAAATATCTTATTTACCTTTTTAATTTAAAAATGAAATACAGCTGTAGTTTACAAAAATTAACTTTAATGTTTAATAAATATGTTTTAGTAAATCTTTAAAAAATGTAATTTGATTCAATATATTTAAATTAATTAAACAATTCATTCAAAATTAAGTTAAGAGTTTTTATTTTAACATATTTGCATTCCTTTTTAATATGTATTTTTTAAATGTAGCAAACTTTTAAAATGTTGGTTATAGTTTTAGGGAGACCTCTTCCCCCTGTGGTGAGGACCTCCACCTACATGTGAAAAGTTACTTTTGTGCTAAGAGTAAATTTACACTTGCTTATTTGGCTTCACCCTCTGTTTCAGTGGTTAGAGACATGTAAGTTTACACTTTCTATAAATTTGCATCCAAAATTGTGAATAGCCAAAAGTGGTAAATTTACTGCAATAGGCAAGAGTACATTTTCGCATCCTTGCAATAGATATTTTAAGAAATAGATCATATTCATTTATGAAGTGTTTCAATAATATTTTAAGGGGGCATTTTTTTAATGCAAGGATAAGGAATAGTTCTACTCTCTTGGATCCTTTTCAGATTGAGCACTCCATGTCCCTCAGATGCTTGATGGACAGCAGGGGGGTCGACTATTTAGAAGTTGTTAGACCTAACAGCCTTAGGGTGGTCTTCCACCAAACCTTTTACCTCCTTGCCTCCCATTTTGATTTGTTGTTGTTTCTCTTGGCCTTAGGACTTTGTGCACTTTACCACTTCTAACCATTGCTAAAGTGCTTGTGATCGCTCCCCTGAACATGGTTTGATTGGCATACCCATAATTGGCACATTTAATTTACCTCTAAGTCCTTAGTATAGTGCCCTACATGTGCACAGGGCCAGTAAATTAAACACTACTAATGGGCCTGCGGCACTTTTTGTGCTACCCACTTAAGTCATCCTTTCACACATGTCTCAGGCCTGCCGTTGCAGAGCCTGTGCTTGCCGTTTTATACTGCCATCTCGACCTGGCAAGTTAAACCTCTTGACAGGCCTAAACCTTCCTTTTATAATACATATATCACCCCTAGGGTAGACCTTGGACAGCTCAGAGGGCAGGGTGCATTGTACTTAAAAAGCAGGACATGTACTTTTAAGATTTGCATGTCCTGGTAGTGAAAAACTCTTACATTTGTTTTTCACTAGTGCAAGGCCCATCTCTCCCATTGGGGTTACCTTATTACATTTTGTAAGGGAAAATTCCAAATGGGAAGATTTGAGTGGTTCATGCTTTGTGTTGCTGAAATCTTAACTTATAGTTAAGTTGGATTTCCAATTACAATTCTGAAAATGCCACTTTTAGAAAGTTGGCATTTTCTTACCTTTGCCATTTACTGCCTGCAAACCTGTCTCTGGTCACATGGCTGAGTGTAGTTGGCAGTTGAGCTTTGTGTTTTCCACCTAGACAGCCAAACACAATGGGACCATAGGTGTGACTGAGTGGGCTATCCTAAAAGGATGGGAGGGAGGAGCTACTTCGCGCCTCACCTACACCTGAACAGGCTGTGTCCTGTCCCCACGCAAAGGACTTCCGAACCCCCTTGAGTTAGTCTGGATCCAGGGCTGACAGGCCCGGACATTTGTGCACTCCAAAGGTTTGGTCTTGAAGTCTCCCCCACTTCAAAGGCACCACTGGGTATAAGTATCGGAACTCAGACAACACCACTTGAGTACACATCTGGACCTGTGGATCCTCTGCTAGGAAAAATGACTGCTGTGCTCCTGAAGGACTGCCACTCTGGTGGACTGTTGCTCTGGAAGAACTGCTGCCCTGCTGTGCTGACCTGCTGCCTGGTGTCCTCCTTGCCTGGGTGAGACGGACTGCGAATGCATCACTTGAACCCAAAACCCAAAGTGTCTACATGGCTAGTTTGCTGGCCTCCTGATTCGAAGCCTCAGCGATACAGCCTTCCAGCGGCCTTGCATGTGCCCCTGGACTCTGCCATCTGTGAGTCTACCCTACCAAGTGGTCCCATCCCAGGTCTTAAACCTTGGAAGTGGGGATAAGATGCTTACCAGTGGAATCATTGCATTTTCTTTGCTGAGCAATGCGTCCTCAAGCCAAACCAACGCATTCCCTTGGCTGAGCGGCACATCTTTGAGCAGAACCAGCGCATTGCTGCTGCTGCATGGATTGGGCCTGGCGTAGAAGGTCTGCATCGCCCTCACAGTCTTTGGAACTGAGGTATCACTGATGGACTGGTGCATCTATGATCCAGATCCCTGCATCTCTTGTTGATGGCAGCTCAACAATGCCGCCAGCCTCCGCATAGTGGCCTCACAGCTCTTCGAAACCGATGCATCACCAGCTGCGCGCCGCATCCTTGAAGCCCAAACTTTGCATCACAATCCCCTTCGATGGGATCCTTGTCGTAAAAGGACCTCGCTCTGCACCCTCGCCGAATCTCAGAACAGATAAATCGATTCGACTGTGCAAATCAACCTTGCTTCGAATCCACACACTGCTCTGCAACTAGGATTTAAGGTACTATGTTTAACGGGCCTAACCTGGTCTCTGTAGCCAGCCCACGCTCCATCGCAGTTGACCTGAACTTGTGACTTTGTCCCAGTCTGCCGTGGCCAGATATCCCTTGTTGGCACTTTTTGATGCTATTTAACTCTAAACTTTAAAAATTCAAAATCTCTGCTTTCCCTGACTGGATTTGTCTCATTTTGGTCTTGTTTTATTTATTAAAATATACTATATCTGTCTAAATCTGGTGTGGAATCTTTTTGAATGGTGTTTCAATGTTTTTACCGCTAAGTTTAGCCTGATTGCTTTGTGCCAAGCTACAGGCATAGGTTGATTTAGGGTTTTTCTGCCTCTTATTCTGACTAGGATTGTTGCTTGACCAGAGCTCATAACCAAATCAAACAGTAACTAGCTAGGTCTGAGCAGAAAATAGAGATCAAGAAGAAGTAATGTGCAATCAAAGAGGAAACCTGGCCAAATTTAGTTACAACCTGTTCAAAAACAAACATAAGGACCTTCTGGGAGATAATTAATTTGGATTGAATCAGTGATGGCAAATCTGGCAGCTTGTGAACTAATGTTGTAGCTGACAAGTGGTTTGAACATTTTAGATGTATTTACTGTTTGGCTATAGGTAATGTAGATACACTGAGAGAGAGTTACCTTAACTTCCCGCTTTACATGAAGTTTGAGCTACATGCAGTTATTATCACCATCACAGAATGCCCCTGGCTCTCATGGGATTCCAACTGACCGCTATAAGGAAAATATTGAGTTTTGGGTTCCGGTCATCACTAATGTTTTAAACTCAGCTCTGTGTTCTAAATAATGTTATCGGCCAATCTCACTGCTTGATTCTATCATCAAAGTTGTTGGCTGAATTATACTACATAGGATTGAAGCTTGGGCTGAACACACCAAAGTCCATTTGATGGTCCAGTATGGCTATAGAAAAAGGACGGTCACCCAGGAACAATGTCTTAACTTGCACTTGATTATCAGCAAATATACTATAGCCAAGAGGGGGGCAATCTAAGTCTCCATTATGGATCTTTGTAGAGACCTTCAATTGTGTTAACTGATCACTTTGGCCATTTTGACTAATCTGAGGCTGGAACCGGATTTGGTAAATTTTCTTTGTGCCTTACACTCTGGAGATTCTTTGTCAGTAAGTTATGTGTCGTAAGGTGAATGCATAGAGAGCTTTGAGCTCACAAGGGGTTTCGCTAAGGCTTCGTGCAATAATGCATAAAAGAGTAGAGAAGGTATGCCATTTTTCCATATTTAGGGTTCACCTTTGACTCTCTTAGTGCCCAGTCTCTGTGTCTTCTAAATAGGCATCTTAGGTTTAACCAATCCATTAGAGTATTGTCTAATTTTGTAAAAACAGTGGGAAGCAAACTGATTCTGACAAATTTAGAAATATACAAGCAATAGTGCCTGCCGATATTTATGTATGAGGCTGCTATATGGGGCTACCGCAACAGAAGAAAATACAGTTACAAGAGAATCGCTTCTGTAGGCCCTTATTCGGATCCTCCTCCATGCAGCCCTAACTATTTACTTCATAAAGAACGAGGGCTCTCCTATGTGGAAGATCTTTTCCAATTGGCACCAATGATTTTATGGGTATCTATATCAGGAAACACACATGCCGCCCTCAATCGAGAGACAGTATCAGACTGCCTTGAGTGTGACCTAGGCCACCAGATTCATTGACTAAGCCACATTAAGGATGTGGCCTATGCAAACCAAATTTGTTTACCACTCCCCAACAAATTGCCGAAGAGCAAGATCAAAGAATGAAAAAAAAACATTTTTGTGCTAACGTCCATGAACAGAGAGCCTGAGGAAAGGAATAAAACAGCCATCAGGGACTATGCAATTATACAATCCACAAATAACATAGAGCCTGTACCCAATATCTGACCCAGGTTAACAATTTATGTGAAACATTGTTATTTGCCTGGATGGTATCTGAAGCCATCTTTGTTTTGCCTAGGGACAATACAATTCTTCCACTATATTATTTTTACCTTGCAATGAATCTTCTATACAAACACTTATGCACTTTGTCCTTCACTATACATTTTATAAACCTTTTTCACAATGTTATTTAACATCCATACTTAAAGTTATGTATTTTTTAAATGTAAGCCTGCTTTTTATTTTTTGCGGATGTTGTCCAGTCCAGTTGTTTGCTACTCTGTGGGGTGTTTTATAAGACCAAAGGGGCATATTTACAATAACTGGCGCATCCCTGCATATCAGCAGGGATGCACCAGTTATTGTGCGCCACAGCTCCGCCACCGTGGATGCGCCGCATTTACAATGCGGCGCACCATGGGGCAAAAACGGCACAGATGCGTGACGCATCTGTGCCATAAAAGTGGCGCATTGCTGGAGTTGCTTTGCAAGCGCTACGCAGCTCCAGCAATGCTCTGGGGGGCCCTATCTTGTTAATGCTGCGTCAATCCTTACACCTGCTTCAGGCAGGCGCAGGGTTTTGACGCAGCATGGGTCTAAAAGTGACTGAGTGAAATCTTGTAGATTTCACTCAGCCACTTTTAGGAGGCGTTCCTGCGCCGGAACGCCCCCCCCCTTCGCAGGAACGCCTACATGTGGCGCAGGGCTTTACAACGTGACGCATCTCCCAGATGCATCACGTTGTAATTACCCCGCACCATGTCACAGGATTTGCGCCGCCGCTGCGTCACAAAAGTGACGCAACGGCAGCGTAAATGAGGCGCAAGGGACTTGTAAATCTGCCCCAAAGTCTTCTGTTAGGTATTGTAAAACAATGGTATTTTAACTCTGTTTTAACATTCACTATCAATTGCTGTTGCAAGCTGTGGTTTATTTCATAGGACCATTTATGGTCACTACATCTTAAGAGTGTACTTGTTTTTATCAATATTGCCTTATTTCTTTTCTTTTGTATGGATGTTTATGGTTATTTTTGAATAATCAAATAAAGTCCATAGTCCAGTTCAGTTCAGGGTAATGCTCGTATAGTAGAATTCAAGACAACTTCCAATCAGATCTTCCATGTTGCCACACAAGGCCTCATGTTTCTCCATATCTTTTCTTTGTTCATGTTTTGTGCAGCTAGGTTAGATGACAATAAAAGTTTGTTTTCAAACGGTTGTATTCATATATTTAGTTAATCCAAGTTAATCCTAGAACCAGACATGTGGATTAAACTATTTGCACTTGGGACCTCGCTGCTTCTATGCTCTTTTAGGATTGGTTCTGTCCTCTCTCTTGGCTAATGTGTACATGTTGACTCTAGCTTGTGCTTTGCAATCTCCAATTTAGCACATTGGAAGATAATAGCTGGTTTCCAAGCATTTTTACTACCAGGGATACTCCAACGATTATCATTGATGTTCAAAATTGTCTTCATAGAGCCCTCAATTTTGTGTGTGACTGGATAGCTTCAAATCAGTACAAACATAACCCCACAAAAAATTGAGCTTTTCATCAAAATAAGTGCTGTTGACAAATGGTCCCCTTCCTGCTGACGAGTAATCATTGGAGCTCCTCCAACCCTAACTAAAGTCAAATGCAACCTGAGGGTCTACCTTGAATCTGATCTCTTTAAACTTTGCATGCTTCCTTCTTCACTCACCTTTCATAAAAGAGTTAACACTTTACTCTTTAATCAATAAAGTGTTTAAGATGCTTTAAGGCTCTTTGATTCTAACCACCTGTTTTGTTTCCATTATAGCGTCAAGAATCCTTGGTGTATGTGCAGAGAAAAATAATAACAAAATGCTAGTTCCCTCATCAGTTTCTTGTGAAAATCTTTTGTGCTTGATAAAATTGACTCCCTAAAGGCTTGTAATGCATTTATCACTCGACAGGTCCTGGAGTTTTATATTTACTCCTCTATTACTTAATGCGCAAACCTTGTGTATGAGTGTCCGGAGTCTTAGTTGCCTTTGAAAACTCCTCTACTACTTGGACATTAGCAATACCAAATCCAATAACCTGGGCTTGATTGACGATCACCACTAACTTAATTATTGCCTCAATACGCAGTAGGGCATAACCAAAGCATTTAGGCATGGAAACATGACAGCCAATCTAAAATAAACTCATGGCAGACACCAATAACCTAGCAAACCACACATCTCAGGTACATGTTGAGTTGCAAAAGTGCTTGTAACTGTTTTCACCTGCCCACTGTCCTCCAGCCTGCAGTTCAAGAGCCTTTTAAATGATGCTCAAGTCAAATTAGGCCCAATCCTCTCCCAAATGGCCAACATCAATTGATGTGTACCCCAGATGACTACAACACACTATAACATTAGGACTAACCCTGAAAGTGACTTTTCACAAGTATTCTTTGGCAATTCTTCATGAAAAAATAAAGCCAAATTTTTCCATTTTTCTTTCCCTCTTTTTACTCTTCTCCTACCAGTTTTCTATATATTTCCCCTTTTCCAATCCTTCTATTATCTTTGGAAATCAGGAAATGAACAGATGGACGCTCAAAATATTTAAGGAAACCAAAGTTTATTCACCATTTGATGGTGACTGCTCTGCATCCACCAAAAACGAAGAGCCCTATTTATTATTCTTTAACACAACACCGCAAGGGAACTTCCTGTACTGTGTTGCGTCAAAGGGAGAGAGCAAAAATGTGCCACATCTACTAAGATATTGCACAGTTCTGCTCTCTCCCAGCACTGGTGCACTTAAGGCAGTCTAGCATCATCGCAGGCACAATTGCGTCATGGCACAAGAGTGCCTGTACTACAGGATGGATTGTTTTTGTGCAGGAATGGGTCCCTTCCTGCACAAAAACAATAATTCGAAGCCTATTCCTCTTTCTATATGTGCTGCAGGGTGTAGCATACGTGGAAAAGGGAATTATCGAGAAGAAATGAAAATATTTCTACTTGTCACTCTAGCATCGAGTAGGTGCACTATTTTGATGCAAACCCGATATAACTAACAGGTAAATCTGGGTTTGCTTCAAAATATATGGGTGGATGCATGGAAGTGGTCCACCCATGGAACACCTCCCCTGCACAAAGGCATCTTTTCTAAGCCACGCAAAGCCACACGAATTGGATTTTGCGTGGTTTCGTAAATCTGGAAATACATTTTGCGTGAGTGGCTCAACCCTGACACAAAATGTTAGTAAAGCTGGGCCTAAATGCGTCTAGTGTTCTATCTGGAATAGCTTTTCAGCACTATTTCTTCTCAAACATTCATGCAACATATTGTATTGACCCGAAAAGCAAGTCGAAAGATTTCTGCAGGTTTCCAATGTTATTTTAGAGTTAATTGTCAGTTTTTCAATATGATGTAACCCACATTGCTGAAAAATAATGCACTGCACACATCTCAGAAAAATGTAAATAATGTGAATTATACAGCAAGGCGTTCCACAAACAGCCTGGGGTGTTGGTGTTTGATTATAGAGTTCTAGAATAATTATCTTGATCTTCCTATGTTATACTGCAACATTTTGTGGCTTGCACACGGCCACCGTTGTTACTGTGTATGTGTGCTTTTGTGCACACTCTGTCAACCCAGGGGAAAAGCCTAACGCCCATGTATATTCCACCTCTCGGTATATTTAAGATGTGCACATACATTGTCCCCAAGTGAAGGTTTTTTGGGTGTGCATGCATGGTAATATCAAGCGTACTTTTCAAGCCATATCTCGCTGTGTGTCAATGATGCTGACAACACAAAGCACCAGCGAGGTCATGACATACACTGAGTCAGTTTCCATAGTTTCCACCAAGCCACTATTACTGGCTTGCTGGAAAACATGGAAGCTAAATAAAGGAGGAGTAAACATGGACCTGGAGGATGAGTCAAAAAGTGAGTGTTCTGCTCATACTTTATAAGAAAGTATTCAATGGGGCCTGCCTAACAAAACAAAAGCATTGCTACATGCAGCTCTTTCTTTCATTGCTGTGGAAATCTTTCCCCTGGTTTAGCTACACCACGTCAGAGGGAGCACGGTGCATGACTACGAGTCGCAACTAAACACCATTCACCATCACCAAAAAAACACAATGGTGCATTTTTACATAAGCAGCATAATAATGATGTAAGAACATTCTGCAATACTCATGCAGTGACCAAGGGGACCCTTAGCAGAACAGAGAATAGGGCAATGCATATAGATTATGGTTCAGCCATCAGATTACATTTATGTAGACCACAAAGAAAACATATCACTAATTGTATAAAATTAGAGACAAAGAAGTAAAACAATAAGGTTGCACCAGGGGAGCTGTTGCTGCTAGTGTTAGCTGCAATTATTCTGACTTTTGTTGAAGGGAATGTGTAGTCTGAAATGCAAAGACAGTCAGTGCTACTATACCCAAAGAGGCAAATTTAGCTTTTTTTCACACAAGGTAGATTAGCAACCAAATGCTGCATGAAAGGAAGAATACAGGACAGTGTCTCACCTACAAAGATATGGCACTGCTACTCTCTTCTCAAGAGGTGGCTCACTTCTGGCTGCCCGCTGCCATGTACACACCTTTGCGGCATAGTGCACAGGAGTGCGCTCGAGTCTACCATAGGTTTTATCCTGGAACGGTACCTTTCCTGTATGAAATACTATGCCTAGACTTACTCTTACACATTTCCTACTTTGTATGTTTTCTATACAGGACAGTACACATGCAAAGGTAAAAAAGTTTGGAGAAAAAAGATCTTTTCTCCTTCTTTGCATCTGCATCAAGAAGGTGTAATTTTGTGGCGCACGGCCATGTTTACAAATGTTAGCAGATAGGGCTTGGTGTGAAAAACCAGATAGTGTACTTTCTGTTAATTTTAGACTACTTTCAGGTGCTGAAAGTGAATTCCTACACAACAATTTCCACTATTTTGCATCACATTTGGTGACTTTGCACTTGCGCAAACTGTTGATGAATTTGGCCCAATATTCATAGACAGGATTCTTTTTTTAAGTTTGCTGTTGAGTTTAATGTAATTCAAAGGCATTCCGTTGCCAAGTGGCAGTCATGGTCAACAGGCAGTGTTTGTACAACTGGATAAACATAGGAATAAAATAAGATTGATTGACAACACATGCATAGGAGAATTGAAGGATAACCATCAGTACTTGTGGTTGCAGGAACGGTGAGCTAATATCTAGAAGAATATCATGAAAAACGTATTTTTCTAAATGTAATAGGAACTTGGAGAATGCAATAAATGTTCCCCTCTTTCCCCCAAGCCTCACCTCAGGAAAAGGTTACAGTCATATGTGCATTTAAGCGGGAGTTGGGTCCATCAGTCTTATCGTCAAGAATAATGGTGTGTCGGTGCAGCACCAAGGGTAGTGGTATGGGTGTTAAGGATCAGGTTAGGCTCAATAGAGAGAAGTGTGTATGCATGTTGGGAAGGCTAAAGTGGTTGGGTGTGTCATCTCTGGCTTCGTCCACCAGGGGGAAGAGGCAGTGTCTGTGTTATCAGCAAAATAGGTATTGGTCGCCTCCTGAATTGTGGATTTATATGTGGTACCCTCCAGCCAGATTGGCTGAAGCGACCATGTCAGGACTGGCGGTGGCACCCTTCCCCATTGTAAGTCCACCTGTAATGGTTTGTGGATGGAAAGTACATGCACTTAATTGTTTATAACTGAGACTAGGAGATTGGATGAACATACTAGGGTGTCATGGAGGCCGTGGGGCACGAGGAAAAAGGAGCATTTCCTGAGCTGGGGGTGTTGGAATTTCCACACGTCAGCCTGTAGTTTGACATTGTGGGTGACTGGATTGCCTTGTAAAAGTGGGTGGAATTTGTTCAAGGTAAACATACAGTTAAGTCACCCCCCAACAGTCATTGTATGTGGGCCCAATGTGCTAGTTTAGCAGAGAGAAAGAGTGGAGTACTGAGGCTGGTTGAAGTTAGGAGCATACAGGTTCCCGAACAGTATGGGTTGACCATCAAGCCACCTGTATAGTATGATGTAATGGCCCTGTTTGATGACTAGGGAGTCTTCAGCAGTGAAGGGGATCCCCGGGTGGACCCGAATGCCCCCCCACAGAGAATGATAAGCACGAAGTGTGGAAGAGTTGGACCTACCAGTGTTGGCGGAGATGGTGATGTTCTCCTTCACACCAGTCAAGTTAGGTCTCTTGGAGAAAAAAACAAAGTGAGCCTCTGATCGCTTAAGTTGGGAGTGGATTTTGTAGCATTTAGTGACAGATCTCACACCTTTGACCATACAGGTTAGGATCTTGTTGGCCTCTGTCTGGGAGTCTTGGAGAGTAACATGTGGGAAAGGAGGAGTGCCCCGAGCAGAACCCCAGGAAGGACATTGGACATCACCTGCAGCCCGAATAATGCTAAAGGGAGCAGTGAGTGGTGTGAGCCTCGTGTGGTAGAGAGAATAGTACTCCAGAATTGAAAAGAAATAGGCACACGGGACCCACCCAAACGTAATGAAGAGTAGTTCATGGAAGTCTGACAATCCAAACAGTTGGGTTGCAATCGTCAGTAGGTTAAGAAACATTCACTGGTGAAAGCAGCCTTTGTCAGTGCAATGGTAGAACTGGATGTCAGATGCCAGAGGAGGATCAACTGGAATTTGTGTGAGATGGAAACGGGGTGGTCCCGAATCAGCAGAGACCCCATATGATTGCCCTGGGGGGATGTGCTTGTGTCTCTGAGGATCAGGTAGCAATCATAGAGTTTCATCCATCTTCTATGGGGCGGTCTCTTTTGTATAATTATGGCCTCCACTCCCAAGCGCCAGCCCTGACCCGGGTGAGCTCCATGCAGGGGCCACAAAGAGAGTGCCGATCTTCCGCCAGGCCTGCCTGGTCAAGGTGCTGCTCCAGCCAAGACCATGCCTCCACGGGCCATCATAGAAGTATGTTCAGTGATTCGTGCTCACCCGCAGACCGGATGGAAAAAGTAGATCAAATTTAAGGCTTAAGTTGTGGAGCTCGCTCTTAAAGCAAATGAGGGCTGTCTGGAGACACTGGACCCCTAGGGTGGAGTATGAGAATATTGTGAGCTGAGAGGCACCACTGTGATCAGGTCATAAACCTGGCTTTTTGTAAAATAAAGTCTTGAAAGTTAAATGCTCTGGCCACTATAGATCTTGGCACTGATCGGGGGAGGGAGCTTCCCTGGAACTCGGTGGGCTTGCTCCACCATGTATGTGGCAGAAAGTCCCTCTGGGGTGTGCACATTGTGCAACCAAACTACCATGAAGGTTGTCATATCTTCACCCTCTGCAACCTCCGGGAGACCCAAAATAATGTATAAGGGGCTGCTGCCCACATTCCTCCCACCATGCAGGCGGGTTGCCCAGGACAGTACCTCTCACTGTCACAGCAGCCTGCATCCCTGGGGCGCTCTTGCCGATCAGGACGGGTCCAGCTCACGGGACTCTGCTGTTTGATGATACCTGGCAGGATGGCTCACTTTGGAGGCATTGTTGACATCTACCAGGTCGCGTCAGGCAGGGCCCACAGCACTTGCCTCCAGACTGCTTCCGTTGCAGTTCCCGGCAATGTGGGTGCCGCAAGGCTCCTTCCTGTTCCCACACTATGTCTCCTGCCCAGCCAAGCTGCTCCAGCCCAGCACCAATAAAGGGAGCACATGGCTGAAAATCAGCACGCACCATGTGTTGCTGCCAGAATCACCGGGATCACCCGGCAGGTGCCTGCTTGTGCCCCGAGGACACCGGGGAGTGCACGGCTCACGGCGGCACTAGTCCAAAGGGGAAGAGGGAATTTGAGTGCTTTCAAGCGCCACATGCAATTCTCTGCAGTGCCTGATACCATCCTCACACCAGGAACGGCTGGCAGGGCAAACTCAGAAGCACTCAGCACGCGCTGATCCCGGCAGCCTTCCTTGAACAGGGGAAAGGGCTCCACACTCTTCCGGCCAAAGCTCTCCCCACAGGCTGCTCTTTTCTAAGCAGGGGATTGACTCACCTGCCAAGGGGAAAAACACGAGCACTTCACAGCGCTCACCTCCCGCTGACCTCCTGTGAGAGCACTGGGGGAGCACGCAGGTTCTGGAAAGCAGGCTGCAGGCCAGCCCACAGGGTCCTTGCGACAAGTAGGTACACCTTCCAGCAGGTCAGCACAACAAAGCAAAGTTTAAGTGCTATGTTAAATACCTTCTAAAGCACACGAATATCTGAGAGTGTCTTGGTGCTAAATTGGGTATAACAGTGTAGACAGGAGTAAGAGAAGACTAGGCATTAAAAAGCCGCGTTTTTACAGTTTCCGAAAACTCAATAAGTGGGAGCTGCTCTGATATTTATAGGCAGGCTGTTCCAGAGTGCTGGGGCTTCAGAGGAGCAACAGCTTCCCCCCAATTTGAGTCTCTTGAAGCTGGGGCGGGAGATCATCGAGGTATTTTTTGATCATAGGTCTCGGCTGGGTTTATATAGTAAACAACAAGAGGGTCCCTGATATACGAATATGAGAAGAGGGAAGCAGGGAAGGGAAACACAATATGAACAAAAACCTCTTCTCAAAAAATAATTAAGCTATGGGGAATATCTCCACAATCAATATACAGCTACAACCATGTACCACAGAAATGGATTTATAATTCACAGTTTTATTAATCAAAAAGTTTAAGCATTATTTGTATGTCATTATTTTTATGTTTATATTTTTCTCTTTATACATTTGCAAACACAAATTTAATCATGTGTTGATTTGTTAAAAAGGGGAATCAAAATTCAAGTGTGAGACACAAACTCAACATTTAAAGTGAGCACAAATTGCATATTACATAACAAAAAACACAAACAATACAAAACATTCTATGCAACAAAGAGTCACTTACTAAAACATATAGTGATACATTCATAATATATACACATTAAAATAGAAATGTCGCCACAAAGGATGACAATTGGAGCAGAGAGAAGCCTCGGCTGGGTTTATACCCGGAAAAGGATTGTTTGAGGTAGCTTGGACCTGAGTCATGTAAGGCCTTAAAAGTAAGGCACAATGCCTTTAATTTGATTCAGTTAGCTACTGAAAGTCAGTGGTGCCCCTTAATGGAAGCTGAAACAGGATGAAACTTGGGCAGATCAAGAGTAAGTCTTGCTGACGCATTTTGTACCCTCTGTAGTTTCTTCATGTACTGTTTTTGGAGCTTAACATACAGTCCATTGCAGTAATCCAGTTTTGTGAGAAATATTAAAGAGACAACTGTTTTTCTAGAGGTACGGGAAATAAAATAAAGAATCTTCTTGATAATTCTCAAAGTATTAAAACTGAACGAAACGACTGAGATGAGATGCTGATTGAAGTTCAGTTTGTCATCAATGGTTATGCCTACATTTTTTGCTTTTTGGAATGGGATGGGAAGGGTTCCTAACTCAGTGGGCCAACACGCTGGGTCCCACAAATGGGGTTTATTGCCATAAAGAATGAACTCGGTTTTCTCTGAGTTCAGTTTGAGGCAATGCTTACTCATCCAGTTGCTGACGGCTCTCATGCCGCATGTAGAGCCAGCAGCCTCTGGCTACAAGTCCCACCCAGTGTCTAACACCATGTAGTCACAGTCCCTATACTTATACCCCTAAAGTCTTTGTTCTGGGGGGCACTTCATACATTTAGAAGTGCACAACACCCCCATTCAATCCCCACCCCTGGCTCCAAAAACAATACAGAGGGGCAGAGACAGCAAATCCACTTTCACCAATAGGAAGGATTTATCACCACTATTCCAAACATACAAAACATGGCCACTCTACCCCTTTCATATCAGAAATGACTATAGAAACACATATCAGGGAATTCCCAATGCAAACATATGAGTTGAGCTGCCTCACAGCAGTGAGAAACCAAATAGACTGTTTGCCGCTACCAGGACATTCCACACAGTTAAGGCACATGTCCTACCTTTTACCTACACAGCACCCTTCCCATAGGGCTACCTAGGGCCAACCTTAGGGGTGACCTATATGTATTATAAGGGGAGTTTCAGATGTGGCAATCACTTTAAGTGCCACATCACTGTGGCAGTAAACGGCACACACAGGCACCTGCAGCGGCAGAGACCTGAGACAGGTTTGAAAGGCTACTTCGGTGGGGGGTGCAAGAATTGCAGCAGGCCCACTAGTGACATTTAATTTATAGGCCCTGTACATATAGGATACCACTGTACAATGAACTTATAGGTAGATTAAATATGCCAAAAAGATTTAGACCAATCTTACCAAGTTTACAAGAGAGAGCATGTGCACTTTAGCACTGATCAGTAATGGTAAAGTGCACAGAGTAATCAAACCAATAAAACAAGTTCAGAAAAAATATATAAGGAAGACCAAAAGTATGGGGATAACCCCACAAAAAGGGCCAGTTCCAACAGGGACCCATTACTTTGCGCTGCCCCAATGAGTAATGGTCTTGCAACCTATTTTGTACATGACAAAGAGTGGCGTCCTTAGAACTTAATGTAACCATCAGCCCAAGGTCCACCAACATCATTTCCAGGTGGAATCACAATATTTGGTGTCATATTTGGCCTGTGCTTCATGGTTGACGACATTTCAGGTATGTTTGTGAACTGCAGACATTCCGAATCATCATGAAGACGTTTTGACTTCAACAACTTCTAGTCAGTTGGCAGGAACTATGTCTGTCTATCTACATCTCCTATCACTCAATGGGAGAGAGGTTGCATCGTTCTCTGGAGGGAATTAGACTTTGGCTGTAGACATCAGGTGTTTTTGTTCAGATATGTACATCAGAAATATGTCCAGTACACAACTGTTCTGCCATTAGGCATGTCATTGTGAGGTATTTTGAGCCTGATTATGAGTGTGCAGTGCTGGTTGGGTGGTAAATCTGAATGTAAAATGTATGATACTGTGCGGTAACACACACCAGTACCTTGCAATTGTGAGTTGATCTCCAGGGGATTTAATTACCACATGGAACATGATTTACCAGTCGCAAAACAATACTGAATTCCCAGTTGGATGGTGCTTAGTGCATAGATTTACTACCTTGCCAAAGTAGGTGGTAAATATACAAGAGGACCTCAGTATGGTGTCTGGGAGAAGGGTGGGGTGCGGGAAGCAGGGGAGGAAAACAGCAGATAAGGTCTGCCATGGGGGCACCATGGATATTCCCCCTAACCAGGAAAGAAAAGCAGGGGACAGGCACTGGCTGCTGTAGCCAAGTCTTGTGCGATGCTACCTGGTGGAAGTACTGCCTGCCTGGTAAAAATGGGTCTGGTGTTCCCAGTGGCGTAGCAAGGAGTGGCAGGGAGTGGTCCGCCCCGGGCGGTACAAATTTTTAGGGTGGTGGCCTCACCCCACCATTAAATGCATTTGCCGCCCCGTGGCAAACGCAGGAATCACCAGCATCACCACCTGGGGCGGCCAAGGCGTGCACCGCCACGGGCAGCAAGGTGTCTATCTAAGCCACTGGGTGTTCCCAACAAAGGATGGTATTGAAACATCGACCCACTCATGGTCAGGCAGAGCAGAACTCCATACAGTAATTCCCCCACCTTCCTCATAATCAGGGCCTGCATTAACAGTGACTTTTATTTTTTTTAAAAAAGGCCATTGAGATAAGAGGTCACTTTGTGGTCAACCAGCTACCCAATGCGGTTCCATTTTCTATACTGCGCACAGACTTCGTAGGTTGAACTATCTTTATTACTGTGCCCTTTTGCACTCTGGGCACAGACTGTGGCCCTCCAAGCCCTTGCTGTTGAAGCAAGAACGTGCCCAGAGAAACAAATATATTTTTCTTGTTTGCTGTTCTCTCAACGTGCATGTTCGGAGACCATGTTTTCCCTTTGTAGTTATTTTAAGTCATCAATACCACAACATTACTCCCTCATCCGTACTGAAGATCTGCGGAGCATCTGTCTGTCCCTCTTTTATTTCACTGTTTATGCTCTTTCGAAATATGCTTCAGTTTGATGCAGCCAGCTGGCAAGGCATCGAGTGCACTCTTTACACACATGCACGGATTCAAAGAGGAGAAACGGCTGTAAATGCGCGTGCCATTTTATTTCGATTAAAAGGCCTTCTGCAAGGTACTGGCCCTCGTCAGATCTGGAAGCAGGTTTTATAGAAACGTTTTTGTTTGTTTTGTGAAAAATATTTGTTTCCTGATAGTCATATACTGTCGACGTTGGCGCGTGGCTGTCAAATTGTCCACAGAAAGTTGCCAGTTGAAATTTAATTCCATACTGCAGGCATTTCTTTATGAGGTAAAGTGTTTGAAATGGTTTTGAAGGACAGGGGGCTCTACGACACTTTAGAGGCTTTTCATCTGCTTTCTAAAGCCTAATTGAGTTGAACACAAATATAAACTCATAACAGACGTCTCAGTCATTCTGTTTAGCTTGTCTTATTAAAAAAGTCAGTTTAATGATCTTTCAGAAGGCTGTTTCACTGAAGCAGCAGAAAGCACGCAGCTTTACATCATTATTGAAATGTGCAGAAAGGAATTATTTAGCAAGATGTTCCCTTTGTTAATAGGCCCAAATGTTGGCTGTTTTTATGCTTTTCTTACCAAACACCGCTTTCATTTGAGGGTCTTTGAATAATCTGTTTTCAAGCAATACTCGCATCTTACAATGAGGCACACTAATGAGGAGGAAATCTTTCATATTTTTGATCTTATGATTTTGCAAACACCCAACTTTTTTTCTTGGACAGGTTTATGAGTTCACTAAAAGAATTAAAGTTTCGGCCATTTTCTAGTTACTTACATTGGCTGAAATATTTAAGTTTTACCCTCCTAAAAACCTGTCGGCAATGGGGCGCGCGCGTCCTTTTTAAACAAGAACTGCACAGCGCAAACCTCTTTTCTAGTCTCGAATTTATACCCTTAGTTTGGTTTCGAGACTAAAATACCTAGGGGCAGATTTACAAGACCCTTGTGCCACTTTTCCCATGTTAAAAGTGACGCAAGAGTGGCGCAAATGGCTTGTAAATCTGCCCCCTAGAATGTCAGCACTTACTAATGCTGATAGCCTTTATTCCAGGGCTACCTTTAGGGCGGTGCGACTGGTGCTGCCGCACCTGGTATACCAGTAAATGAATAAATACAGATGACTCGCGAGGAATGACAATTTGCATGCTCTCTCTTATTTTAGGCTTTTGATATGGCCTGAATATATCTGCTTGGAGCATAGGAGAACGTTAAAGAACATTTTTATGCAGCATGAGCACTTTAAGCATGATTTGCTGTTCATAAAAAAGAACTGAGTGTGTTTGCACGAGGAATGTGATTACAATAGTTTATACAGGCAAGGAGAAGATTTAAAAAATAGGGTGCAAAATATTATTGAGACAGTGCTATCCAGCCCACTGCACAGTTTGCAAACAGCACACCTACACAGTCAATGACATTTCTTTGCTTTACATACCGGATGTTTACAATTTCAGACAAAGAATTAATATGATTTGACCAGGAGTACACAATTAAAGTTCTACTGCGAAGCCACAATTAGACTCCTGGGGGCAGATTTACGACTTCTGGAGCATCTCTGCTAATCAGCAGAGATGCGCCAGAGGAGTTGCGACGCATCTGCCCACCCGTGCGCCACCACTGATGCGCCGCATTTACAATGCGGCGCACCGTGGCACTCGGATGGACAGATGCGTAACGCATCCCCCGTCGGAAAGGCGGCGCATTGCTGGAGTTGCGTCGCAAGCGCGACGCAGCTCCAGCAAGGGTCGGGGGTGCCCTATCTCTAACATGCTGCGTCAATCCTTACGCCTGCTTCAAGCAGGCGCAGGGTTTTGACGCAGCATGGCCTTAAAAGTGACTGAGGGAAATCTTGTAGATTTCACTCAGCCACTTTTAGGAGGCGTTCCTGCGACGGAACGCCCCCCCCCAGAACAGGAACGCCTACTTCTGGCGCAGGGCTTTACAACGTGACGCATCTCCCAGATGCGTCACGTTGTAAATACCCCGCAGCCTGGTGCTGGTTTTGCGCCGCCGCTGCGTCACAAAAGTGACGCAACGGCGGCATAAAAGAGGCGCAAGGCGCTTGTAAATCTGCCCCCAGGTTTCCATGAGGAAGGTACTCAACAAAGCCACCACACACAATCCCTTCTTCATTTGTGTGCACACTTGCCATTTGACTCATCTGCAGTATGCTGTTCCCAACTAGGGTCCCCGATACACCCTAACCCATTCTGCTTCTTGTTCCTTACTAAATGAATTTAGATACTGAAAGACTCTCTAAGATGCAGGCAACAGTGATCAATGGAGGGTCTTCTCACCAAAGCCTATTAAATCTCTACCTCTTACTAGGCCGTATGCATCATCCTATAGCCACCAGTAACATAACAGATAATAGTGCACCAAACAATGGCAGCACCCACACGTTCCGTCCAGACAATTCATTTGAAGATACCTATCTAAAGGAAAGGCCGACCTCCAAAGATGGTGCCAGTGTGTGTGACCTGCTTAAACAAATTGCACCCCACCACCATCTTCTGGCTCCTATGCAGATGCTGTCTAAGGTTGTGATATTGGGTCATTCTCCAAAATACAGCATCCCTTCCAGAGAAGGATAAAAGAATAAAGGCCTACGTTAGCCTGCACATCCAATTTCTTTCTTGACTGCAAGAGAATCTATTGCCTGCAACATGATTCACTGGATCACCTACTAATAAATTGCATCCTTCGCCCCATCCCTTCATTGACCTGTGCCTTTGAATGGTTTTTTCCAAATAGAACATTCACTCTTTCACAGAGGACAGCTGCAGTCCTTTGCAGCATGAACACAAAGTATCGAACAGGTTCTTAATCTTACGCGACTTCTTTTTTTGGGTTTAAGACCAGCTAGTGACCATAATTCAAATATGATATAGGCCATCATTAAACTAGTTTTCTAATGGCCATTTGTTACTCCAGCCTACTACACAAGTTATGTCTAATTTCTAATCTAATTTGAAATAAAGATGACATCATCCCTTGACAGCTTAAATCCAATCAGACCATCTAAAATTAAAACATTGAAATAACAAGGCCTGTACCTGGTTCACTGATGTGGACTATTGAAATAACACCGTAGAGCACTGTAAATTCATGACCTCTGGCCAATGAATGAATACTTTCAATCACTCACATAGCTGAAGTTCTGTTTTCATTGTGGTAAAGATGGCTACAGAACTGTTTGGCATCTACATTGAATTGGTGATCCACACCTTGCATAAAAAGTTCTCATTTATTTAACTAATCTTCCAACAACCTCGTATATTTTTGCGATTGATTGAACTAGGACAGGCATTTCTCCTCGAACATTATTTTTGGGAGGCAATGTGGTGAGCACTGCAGCTTTAGTTTTCCTCAGTCCTACACCAGAACTCTCATACCCTTTCTTCTTCAAAATGGCAGTCCTCTCCAAGGCAATGTGCACCATGAACGTCATGACCATCAGACTGCTAGCACTGGCCCAAACAGTTACCAATGCTACTCCTAGCTGCATCTTCAGTGCTATCTTGTTTACATCACCTTGTGGTTCCTTGATGCACTTCACACTGTGCTTGTCTGATTCAGTTCACTGTGAGCCCTTACTGCACACTATTCTTTACTCCTCTGAGGCAAATTGCCTTGTGTCCCCTGCTATGTGTCTCTGTAAGACTATGGGTCTGATTTATGGCATTTTGGTGCAGGGCAGGCAGCGAGGCACCTTGCTGCGCAGCCCTACCCCAAAGTGAATGGGAAGGAATGCACCATATTTAAGCAATACAGTGCATTCCTGTCCTTTCTGCCTGCGCAGGCGCCATTTCGTCAGCCTAGTGTCAACATAGGCACCTTTGCACCATGGATCAAGGGTGCCTCTGTTGCAGGCTGCATTGTTTTTGTGCAGGAAGGAACATATTTCTGCACAAAAACAATACCAAGAGGTATTTTCCTCTTTCTGCAGCACACATGGAAAGTGGAAAAAATGAGGAGAAATGAAGTTATTTTTTCTCGTTATGCCTCACCTCGGTAGTGCATACAGATTTGGCGCTTCCCCATGTTTACATGTTTTTATAAATCTGGGGCAGAATCAAATTCCATGGGTATTGCATGGAAAAGCCTCCCGGGCGCTGAGTTAGGTGACGCAGTGATTTGCCCTGCGTCGCTTTACTCGTGATTTATGATGAGTCACAAAGCCACGCAGGGTGGCTTTGCCTGGCTTTGTGTGGCTTAACAAATCTTCATGAGAGCCCTGCGTCACGCATGTACCACTTTACGTGGTGCAAAAGTGATGCAGGGCTCTCATAAATAAGCCCCTGTATGTATTAAGGCTTGCATGTTTGTTGTTCTGTGTACAAGGTGGCCTTCATGTGATTTTTAAACGTGGGTGTCTAGTGACGCACTGTCTGTGTGTGTAGAGTATGTGTGTCTGTGTGTTTGTGTATGTACATCTCTGCATGTGAAAACACGTGTTGTGTGCATCTCCATGCATTTACTACAAAAAAGCCAACATTTCACTTTAACAGTGTTTTCCTTAATATGCAGCTCAAGCATGGCTTTTCAAAAGAATTCAACCTTGATGGAAAAAAGGGTAATTGTCTCTTTAAAAACAATATAAGACTAAATGCCTGCTCTTTCACTAATAAAAGTCTGTCCTGAATTAAAAATGACCCCAAAACTTCTAGTGTCATAAATTAAATCCAGTTGCTAATTATTAGTGGAAAGGTCATTTATTACTTGTGGTTTATGAAGATAAATTCAGGAGGCAGACAAGTAGCAGGACATCAGCTCTTTGTTATTAGTACAGGAGACAGTTCAAACCACATTAGGGGCAGCAAGCGCGGAAACTCGTAAAAAATGGCGTCTCTGAGAGCATAAGGGAGCTCTGGTTGTAACGCCGGTCTGCTTTGTAAAGCAGTTCATGCGTTTCTTCGCCTCAAACCAGTTTACTGGGGTGAAGAGCATTACAGATAGCTATTATCATAATGTAGAAAAATATTGGAGTGTTTAATGGACACAACATATAAATTCAAAGCCTATAGAATAGCTTGTAGGCAAAATAAAATTACCAAACAATGTACTGAATTCAATACCTTATGTACATTTTTCACTATGTAAAATAAGCATGTTACCTTTTTCAGTTGGCCACTATGGGGAAGCGAGTAAGTACAGAATTGCTTGTAATGTTTTATAGGGTGATTTTCTATGCAGGTTAAGTACAATTCATAGTATATAAATTTCCCTGTTCTGTATAATTTACCAAAAGTCTTTGTAAATGTTTAACAGCATCCCAGAAATATTATGTATTCCTTTATTGCTAGAGTGTGTACTTAGTCTGAAAGGAAATTGTGATTCGGTCAGTGTAATAATGTTTGCAGATAACTTAAGTACATTTTGCCAAATAAATTCCCCAAGGTCTGAGTAAAAAGTATGAGTAGGCCGCAAAAATATTGGACAAAACCAGATAAAGCATGAATTAATTCCAGAAGAAAGTAAAAAACAATTCTCAATCTCCTGCTTTAATTTTAGATTTACACAGTAAAGTATACAAAAAGTGATGGATGGAATGCTTGCGTTAATTTCAGCCACTGGTAACTACTGAGGCCACATCCCGATCCATTGTTATTTTGCACTCAATGTCACCTCAGTTTGAGCCCAGCTATACGGAAATCTGTCTTGACCGTGCTTCATTCAGAACAGTCCACCTCAAACTACCAAGCTAGGTCCTCCCTGAACCGGATGTAAGTAACCCAGGATCGTTTTTGCCTAGTTATGGGCTCATCCGCCAGGTACACCTTGGTTCCAGTGACACATTGTGCACAGGACCCAAGTCTGGGCATACCTGTCCCACTTAGGGCAACATAGTAAAGAATACTAAAAAGGAATGGATGTAATGCATGAATTAATCTCAGCCACTGGTAATTCCTGGGAAGCCATCGACCTTGTCATTACCCAAAAAACATTTCACAGGCATGGCACGGTTCACAGCATCTTTCAGTAGACCTGTACCCCCCTCCCGCCCCAGTCAAATGGAACCAGGGCCAGTGGGTAGTGACCCTCCCTGTTGTTAGGCACAATAACTTGGTGGAATGCATTGGGAATCCTCTGCTTTGGGAACACCAGCTGACTCCTTACCATAGCCATGCTGGCACCTTTGTCCCTCAGAGCCTCAACACCTTGCCATTTATGGTGACCCAATGCCTAGTATTTATTGTCTCATGGATATTAGGGACCATCTTGCTTTTTGCCATGGACACTAGGGTAGCCCTGCTAAACTGCCCCCAATAGCTGGGACAAACTCCTCCCCCAGCACTATGCTACCCACCCCAGGGTTCTTACCTCCAGTTGGAGGGTGTGCTATTTTTGTACACTTGAGATCCACCTTGTAGTGTCCATAAACACTGTGCTTATAGCACTTGGGAGTTTTGGGCTGCTGACTTTTGTCAGAGTAGTTTTGCTTCTGGTGGCCAGATGGAGAATGAGAACCAGACCCTTTCCCCTGTGAGTCATTTAGGGGGCATTAGACAACTCCTTCTTTTTATCTCCCCCTCTTTCTTCTGTTGGAAGCCCCGACTACCCTTTTGGAAACCCCCGATACCTTCTTGGATACTCTGGTGCTGATCTAGATGTCCGCCTCCTCAGCAAGCTTCCCAGAGTCAGTCAGCTTGCTATCCACAAGGTGTTGGCACAGCTCTGGAAAACAATTATCAAGAACGTGCTCGTTCAAAAATAAGTTGTACAACCCTTTTAAATTATCAACCTTGCTGCCCCTCACCCAGCCCTTCAGTGCCTTACCAGCATAGTGCAGAAAACCCACCTGTGTTTGTGTAGAGAGTTTGTGACTAGCCCTGAATCATTGCCCGTACTTCTGAGGTGTAAAAAAAAACATTCTGACTAAAATGGTCTACTTGGCAGCGTAGTTGGTCTGGTCCCCCACCTGTGATGTAAAGACTGTTTCTCTTCCCACAGTGGGCCTGTACCACCAAAGACTACCCACCCCAAAACTCCTCTGGGACCCTGGATTCTTTTAAAGCCACTTCATAGGCTGCCAGCCATTCTGGGCACTTTATTTTGGGGAGTATGCAATCTGGACTCATGTGAAGACACTGGTTGATATGCTGCCACCATTGGTGTTGCTGGAACCCCCTTGTGGGACTCTGATGTCAAGCTCTCTGAGGTTGACTACAATTGAAAGAGGCAGCCGGGTTTATGAAAGGATTGCACTGCCCATACTAGTCAGTATCTTTCTGGGATATTGCCCACCTCAAATGACCAGCTACCAGTTGACCATAAAGTTAAACATTCACACAGGGGGTATGAGAGGCAACATGTATAGATAGTTAGTTAGAAGGTCTCCATATTGAAAAAATGAGTCCACGTCGCTATTTGTAGCCTTGGTGTGTCTTTATTGCAGGAATGCTGGGTTTTCATAAATGCACAGCCAACACGTTTCGCCCAAACATGGGCTTCTTCAGGGCGAATGAAGGGTAATGTAATCTTGCCAAGGTAAAGTAGTGGTCTCCGCAAAAGGTAGGTCCATGTTAAGTCGTAGAGTCTCTCCAAGGTAAGGAGATCCGCAAGATTCAGGTCCATGTCAGGACGTGGAATGAAGATAGGTACCCTTAAGGATAAAGGTGCATATTGGATTCCGTGGTCAAGTGATTCTGTCTCTCCAGCGATGGTCCGTGTCAGAGGCAGGGGGTAGTTCTTTTGGCGATCGATGCGCGATCCGTGTTCGGATGGCATCAGGTCCCGTCGTTGCGGATCTCCTTACCTTGTAACTTACTATCTATACATGTTGCCTCTCATACCCCCTGTATGACTCTCTGAGGTTGAGCTCATGGGTTAGTTTCCTTACCTCTAGAGCCAGCCTCTTTTCCTCTAAAGCCTGTTCTTTCCCAAACCACATCTTGGCCAGCTCTAGTTTGAGTTTGCTCTCCTCCCTCCCGCTCTCTAGGGGGTCAGGATCCTGGATAAGGCAATGCTCCCTGCCTTGGTGGGACCCACTACTCTGGGCAAATTGCTGGCCTCCTGCCCTGCAGGCAGTCCCAAATCCTCCTGGTCTAGTTCCTCATCCTCATTCAGAATCTCACACTTCTCCTCTGGGACCAAAGGTCACCCCTTGCTTCCATGTAGGTCCTCAGTGCCTTTTGCACTCCACCTTCCTCGGGAAGCCCTTCCTAGAGACCTGCAACTCCTGGAAGAAAATCTTGAGCTGGGCAACTTTGTAACTTTCCAGTTTGGCAAGCTCAAACTCCAAATGTGCAGGGGCAGAGACAGGGGCAGGTGCGGGTGTAGCTGTTGGCTCACTACTGAGAGACATGATTTTAGGCAAAAGCAAAAATGCCAATCAGGGAGATTAGAAAAATCTAAAATGCCAATTAGCAAAGTACAGAGTAGAAATGCTTATCAAGGACAAACGGTTCGAATTGGTCTTACGAATGGAGTTTTAATGAACACTGAATTACTATATGATATTGCGCAAACACATATCCTCACTGCTTTTCACCAATATTAGAAATGGGGTCTCTAGTTGGCAGAGGTTTGCACCCTGTCCAAGTAGAGACTATCACTCTAGTCAGGGTAAGTCAGATACACACCCTAAATTAACTTGTGCTCACCCTCTGGTAGCTTGGCACAGAGCAATCAAGCTTTACCGAAGAGGCAATGTGTAAAGTATTTGTTCAACACTTAAATTATGGTGTCTGAAGGAAAACCATGCACAGTGGTTTAGAAAAATAGAGAATATTTTTCTGAGTAAAATAAGACCAAAATGAAAAGAATCCAATAAGTAGGAGTCGAGCTATGAATAGTTAAAGTTTAAATGGAAAAACAGTGCTTAGAAGTCACTAGTGGTCAAAAGGTTATTAGGGGTGGCAAGGGACCAGTGCAAATTCAAATTTCAGGCTGATCGCAGTGGAGGGCAGGGCGCTACAGAACCCAGACAGGTCCCGCTGAAGAAATATCTTAGATTGAGTTTTTGTCAACGACAAGAGCCTCCTGTGTCGCCGAGAGGCGCAAAGGGGGTTCTGCGTCGTCGTCGAGCTCCATTGAAATGAATGCAGTGTGTTTTAGTCTAGCTGAACAGAGCGTCATCGTCAAGCAGACTTTGGAGTCGATGTCGTCAAGCAGCCTCTGCATCGATGTCGAAGGGTGATGTGGCAGAATTTCTAATGCAGTCAAGGCGATGTGTTGGGTTTTGCAGAAATCAGCTGCAGAACCCATTTCTGAAGCACAGGGCTGAAGGGGGCACGTCAGGCAAAGATAGGACTCACAGATGGCAGAGTCCAGCAACACCAGCAGAATTGCAGGAAGTCTTTTGTGTCCCTGAGACTTCAGAAAACAGGAGGAAAGTCAAAGAGCCCTTGGAGTCACTCTGAGTTCAAGTGAGATGGGTTCAGTTCTTGCCCTCAGCAGGGTAGAGATCAGCAGGCAGCAGGGCAGCCCAGCAAAGCAGAAAAGCAGTTCCTCAGAATAATCAGTCACAGCAAAGTGGCAATCCTAATAGCACAGCAGTCTTTACTTCAGTAGAATTCTTCCCAGGTTCAGTAGTGTACTGACTTGGTAGGGTCAAAGCCCTGGAACTTATACCCCAAAGTGCTTTTGATGTAGGGGGTGACATCAAAGGAGTTCTCTGAAGTGGACAAGGATCCCTTTCAACCCAGTCCTGTCTGCCAGACTATCTGTTGGGTGGAATCAGCCCTATGTGTGAGGACTAGACACAGCCTATTCAGATATAAATGTGAGTCACCTCTCCCACTTCCTGCTCAGGAAGATTATCAGAATGCAGATTAACGTAGATGAGTCCTCTGTCAAACCCAGACCATCTTGTGTTTGTGGTTGTGCACAGAGTATAGCTGCCACCCAGCCCAGATGTGTCTTGGAGACAGGCTGCAGGCACACTGAGCAAAATTAAGAGCAGATAAATGTCCACTTTCTATCAGGGTCACGACTGATTTGCATATGGCTGGGTCCAAACTGGGGTGGTGAAGTGGGCAAAAGAACGATGGATTAAACCCAGATCTTTTGACTGGGGAAGAATGTTTGCATTGTCAGCATTCCGTCCATCATTTGTTTGCAGTAACATTTTTCGCCCTTAGTGAGATGGGTATGCCTAGACGTGGGTCCCTTGCTCACTGTGCCACTGGTTTCAAGCTAGCCTGGCTGAAGAAGGGTGACATACCCTGAAATCGGTCCCAGGATGCTTGTTTCCGGTCCAGAGAGGACCTGGCCTAGCAATTCAGTCTGTACTGTTCCCATGGGGCTCAGGGTCAAGACTGATTTGCATATGGCTGGGTCCAAACTGGGGTGGCGTAGGGGGAAAAAGAACGATGGAATAAACCCAGATCTTTTGACTGGGGGAGAATGTTTGCATTGTCAGCATTCCGTCCATCATTTGTTTGCTGTAACATTTTTCGCTCTAATTGGGATGGGTATGCCCAGAAGTGGGTCCCTTGGTCACTGTGCCACTGGATTCAAGCTACCCTGGCTGAAGAAGGGTGACATACCCTGAAACCGGTCCCAGGATGCTTGTTTCCGGTCCAGGGAGGACCTGGCCTGGCATTTCGGTCTAGACTGTTCCCATGGGGCACAGGGTCAAGACTGATTTGCATATGGCTGGGTCCAAACTGGGGTGCCGTAGTGGGCAAAAGAACGATGGACTAAACCCAGATCTTTTAACAGGGGAAGAATGTTTGCATTGTCAGCATTCCGTCCATCATTTGTTTACTGTAACACTTTCTAAAAGTGGCATTTCTAGAATGGTAATGTAAAATTCAACTTTACCACTAAAGAGGATTTGTCACTACCATTCCAAAGATATGGAACATGAAGTAGCTACTTCTCTCTAATCAGGAATTACATCTTAAGAGTGTTTTAAGGAATCCCCAATGCTAGCCTATGAGAAGAGTAGGCCCCACAGCAGTGAAAGACAAATGTAGTTGTTTGTCACTACCTGGACATGTAAAACTCAAAAGTACATATTCTGCATTTAGTTACACAGCAACCTGCCCTTAGGGTCACTTAGGACCTACCTTAGGGGTGATGTATTTGTAATGAAAGGGGAGTTTGAGGCTTGAAAAGTGGTCTTAAATGCAAAGTTCAAGCAGCAGTAAACTGCACACACAGGCTAAGAAATGGCAGGCATGACACAGGTTTGAAAGCCTACTTGTGTGGGTGGCACAACCAGTGCGGCAGGCCCACTGGTAGCATCTAGATTACAGGCCCTGGATATAGGATATACCACTTTACAAGGGACTTACAGTAAAACTAAATATGCCGATCAGGTGTACACAAATGTTACCATGTTGAAGGGAGAAGCATGTGCACTTTAGCAATGGTCAGCAGTGGTAAAGTGCTCAGAGTCCTAAGGCTAACAAAAAGATACAGCAAAAGTGGAGGGAAGCAGGCAAAAGTTGGGGTAAGACCACCCTTATGATGACAGTTCTAACAGGTGTACAGTAGAATAGTGGAGAGCAGTAGGTTGGACTGTCGGTAAAGTGGAGTGGAGTTGCATACACTGGAGCAGCATATAGTGCAGTAGCATAGCATGGACTGGGGTTACAGTGGAGTGGCATAGACTTGAGTGGCATAGTGTGGAGTGGAGTGAAGTGGCATAGAGTGGAATAGTGTACAGTGGAGTGGCATAGAGTAGAGTGGAATAGCACAGAGTGGAGTGGCTTAGAGTGGATTATGTACAGTGGAATAGCATAGAGTGGGGTAGCATACAGTGGAGTGGCATCCAGTGGGGTGACATAGATTGAAGTGGAGTACAGTAGAGTGAAAAAACATAGAATGAAGCAGCTTAGAGGGGAGTGGGGTTAAGTGGACTGGCATAGAGTAGAATAGCATAGAGTTGAGTGGTGCAGAGTGTACTTGCATACAGTGGATTAGCATTGAGTTGAGTGGCATAGAGTGGAGTAGCGTACAGTGTAGTGGCATAGAGTGGAACAGAATAAAGTGGAGTGGCAAAGAATAGAGTGGTGTAGAGTGGAGTGGTGTAGAGTGGAGTGGTGTAGAGTAAAGTGTGGTGCAGTGGAGTGACATACAGTGGAATAGTAATACACTGGAGTGGCGTACAGTGGATTGGCATAGAGTGGAGTGGTGTAGAGTCGAATACCGTACAGTGGAGTGGCATTCAGTAGAGTGGTGTACAGTGGAGAGGTGGAGAGTGGAGTGAGGTACAGTGTAGTGGCATAGAGAGGAATAGCATAGAGTAGAATTGCAAAGAGTGGAGTTGCATACAATGGAATAGCATTGGGTGGAGTGGCATAGACTTGTTAACGAGATAGTGTCTACATTTCTTGTGTGATCATAGAATGTCTTCCATTATTCATTGAAATATTAAATATTCTAAAGCAGCTCTACATCGTCTAGATGTTGTCCACCTATGCAAACCATATCTTCATTTTAAATCTGAAATGTTGGCATATCTAACTATATTTAGTTTTCCAAACAAAAAAGGCTCTTTTAAAAGCCACCTAATATTATATATATTAAAACAAATTATTGTGTAATATTTTGGATTCATTTACAGGCACTGCAGTACTTCCTAGATACTACCACGGTAGCACTGTGGTATTTCATAAATTTATTTTAAAAGTTATGAACCTCCAAAACTTGTTTCTCCTACCACTGCACACTTTATTAGTGGCGTATTTATTTCTGTACTGTCCAGCATAAGTTATCTGTTCTATTTCCTATATAAAGGCAAAACACAGTCACACTGTGCTCTAATCAAGATGGCTCCCTTTTAATTTTGGAAGGACTTTGATTAACCAATCATGTTGTGTTTTGTCATCGCCATATACAGAAGTACCATGGTACTACAGCGGCAGCAGATTTCACTACGTTTACCTGTTATATAACTTAACTACTATGAAGCAATTCACTTCAAGCACCTAAAAGGATCATTTACACACCATAGTGTATGTTGCCGACAAATTTCATTACAATTCATTCAGCCATTTTTGCACTACGCGCTACTAAAAAGTCTATTAAAAATGCATTAGTGCTCAAACCTGTTTTGGGACCCCCATTTTTTCTTTGCACCCTCTGACCAATAAATGCAAAATTTTGAATCCTCCACCAGTGATGAAAAAGGAATAGGTCTGCAAAGCTTTGTGAATTTTCATCGAATTAGTGAAAAGTTATTAACCGTCAAAGATCCGAGGAATTACTATCTCTGGCAAGCCTAATTATAATTACAGAGTGGCTACCATCACTCTAAAATATATAGATAGAGATATATAGATAGATATTTAGGACCACGTTTATGTAAGAAAAGCATTTTTTGTTTCCCTAATGACTTTGGTGTTGTTTGACGTATTTTGTCAAAACTTTGGTTCGAGGTGATCCCTTAAGCAGTGGCAGGGAAAAAAGGGGGGGGGGGGGCCCTCACACGTTTTCCCCATTAATTTTTCCATAGGAAAAAACAGCAATAGCCAATACAGCTGAATGTATTTACACCAAAGAGTGCTTTTTGTGATTTTGATGTAAATTCATTCAGTAGTTTGTGAAAAATCAAGGCTCAAAAAATTGTATATTTCATGCCACAGAGGATCCAGATCTCCAGAGGACCAGAAACTATAAGTCATGCCCTCGCCATGCACTAAATATGAACTCACATATTGCATCACCCATGATGTGTTCTGTGACTGTAATGTCTGAAATGACATAATTAATGACATCACTATGCTTGGTGGGGCGCGAGTTATAGTTACATTGCGGCTCAAGTTACAGTTACTTGAAATAACTATACCTTGTGAAATGTCGTGGTTTTGTTAGTTTTAAGCGCCGTTTTCAATTAACTATAATGTCCCTTGAACCTTTTTTTCGTTTGGTAAAATTTCAGTACCAATGTAATATTTTAAACTCAAAAACCATTGAAAATTAAAAATCATAGTTATCTCTAGTAACTATAACTCATGCCCTAAGGGAGCTTTAACTCACGCCCCCACCTAAATAACTATAATGTCACTTTCACCTTTGTTTTTTTAGTGAATTTCTGTTTTTGTTTAACATAAAGTAATGTATTATTACAGTATGTAGGGCCAAATCCCTTCCTTCGGCAGTGCACATCAAGGGGCTGGAAACTGGGCATGCCGGCGGTGATGTCCTGCTTCCACCCCTGGAGGCAGTCACTCCCTGCCACTCAAGGCATGCTGCTGACCATGGCATGGGGTTGGCCACAGGGAGTAGCCTGTCCCTGCATCCAACCCCCACGCAGGCAGCCAACCTTCTGCCGGGGCACATGGCCACCCTCCTCAAACCTCTAGAGCCCCGTGAACCCCCATCGCCCAGAGCGATTTTATTTAATGAAGGGGAGGGGCCATGCAGGTCCCCTTCCTGAGCCTCTAGCCTCTGGGGCCCCGAAGACCCCATCACCAGGGTTGAAAATCTTAAAGTTAAGGGAGGAGGGCACAAAGCCCTATCTTCCTGTGTCTTCTTTTTGAATAAAGGAGAGGGGTGTGCATGGTCCCCCAAGCTACTATTGACCCTGCGGACCTCATACTGCTGGGTCTTGTGTTTTCAAAAAGGGGAGGGAACTGCACGACCCTCTCCCTATGCCCAAATAGGCCCATGGTGCCCAGTCCCTGGGGCATAGAGTATTTTTAAGGGAGTGGCACATGGCTTCCCTACCTGAGCCGTAAGAGGAATCAGAAACCCCATTCCCCGGGGCCCAAGACTCATTATAGAGGAGGTGGGCACATGACATCCCTCCATGAGCCTTAGAGGCCCCATGGACACCAGAGCCTTAACCATTATAAGTGGGTGCTCCCGTGCACACCAGGGCACTCCCAAAACGGAGCCCCTAGAGGCCAAGCCAGCTCCCACATGGGAGTCAGCATTGCTCCCGTCCTATGGAAGCATCTATTTCTGCTTCCTTCTGCCAGGCAGGAGAAATCAGAGTTTTCCTGCCCGCAAGAGCATGGGCAGGGTAAAAGAAGCGTGCCCCCATCCAGTGGGAGCATTTTCAAAGCTCATACTGGGTTAGAGCACACAAAAGTCCTGTGGTGGGCTCCATGGGACCCAGATAAAGAGTGGGTCCCATAAGACTAGGGGAGGGTGGGAGGCCTACCCCCTCCCCTCTACTTAAACTTTAGTTAAACAATGCCCCCACAAACATTCAAGCCCCATGTGTCAGGTATTGTTAGGTGCCTGCCACAGGGAGCAGGGATGTTTAAAAACATGCCTTTAGGCATTGGGGCTTGTGCTGCCCCCCTTTTCTTCGCCGCAGCACAAGCCTCAATGCAAAGAGGCATGTTTCCGATGGCTTCTACGACGGTCATATACTAATTCGGCAGTCAGGACTGCTGACTACCTGTTGGGCATTCCCTTTACTGCAACGATGCCAGTTGGACGCTTGTCCGACCAGCATCCTGATTAGGGCGTATGTAAATATGGTACACGTGCAGCAGTTGAATTAAAGTGCTAAACTATCTGCAATCTGTTTTGAGTTCTGTCTCCCACTATATTAGTAGGGGGTATCCTAAAGCATTTTCTACTTTCCTGTGCCCTATTCATTAGGGGGCATATGTATCAAAATCCGTTATTGCGATTCTCAAATAGCGATTTTTTGAGAATCGCTATTTGAGAATCGTAAAACGGGATGTATTTTAAAAATTCGCAAATATTTTGCGATTTCTTGTTATTCCTTAATTGCGATTAGCAAATTGCGAAATCGCAATTAAGGAATACCTTCCCATTCATTCCAATGGGCCAGGAGGCCCATAGGAATGAATCGGAAGTCATTCTCAATTTGCGATTCGCAATTAGAGAATCGCAAATTAAGAATAATTTCAAGGGTGCAAGGGTGTCATAAGGACACCCTGATGCACCTCTGAAATGAGCATGTGTGATCATATGGCGCACACACATGCCCTAAGGGCATGTATGTGCGCCACATGGCACTTTGAAAAATGCCAAAAAGTGCATTTTTCAAAGAAATCGCAAATTAACACCAACTTGAAGTTGGTGGTAATTTGCGATTTCTTAAGGAGAAATCGCACAACTTGGGTGCTTGTTACATAGCATTTAAGGAATCGCAATTTGCGATTCCTTAAATGATTATGCAAAATTAAGGAATCTCAAAATTAGCGATTCCTTAATGATGCAATGCGAAAATGACTCATACATCGCGTTTTGCGATTTTGTATTCTCAAACGCTGTTTTTTTGCGAATCGCAGCGTTTGCGAATACAAAATCGTTTGATACATATGCCCCCAGGAAACATTCTGCAAAATAATTTCTGAAAACACAAACCACATATAATAAGGGAATTTAAAACTAAGCAGGAAAACTCAAATCTGTAAACTGTACTTGTGTATAAGAAAGCAAACTTTCAAACTCAAGGAACGCTTTACTGAATTTGAGTTACTAAAAACCATTGCAAACATTTTCAGCATAACATACAGCATTGCCTCATAAGGTCGTCTTAACACTTGCTTAAAACCTCGCTTTTAACTTTTACCATCTTTTTTACAAAATCTAAAAATGTGCCAGTGAGGGTCAATAACTAGGATTGGCTTAATTTTCATGGCCACTAGGCGTTTGAGTGTGTTGTGTGTAAATGAATGTAGCAATTTCAAAACGAACTCTATGATTACCAATTGTCAAAAATAATAATTAAATCAGGCTAATTTTAAAATAACACAAATTACATTTACGCAACTAAGTGATCTGTATTTCTTGACGCCCTGAAGCAGCATATCTCAGTTAAAATACAAATTGACTATTATACAGCGAGTTTTGTTATAGAATATTAAAAACAACGGTTTTAACCGACATTTTCTTTCAGGATGTACCTATTTACATGTCCAAATTATGTGCTGACCAATCAGATCAGAGTCTACACATCTCTTGCTTGCTTGTTACTCTACAGGAAATGTAGAAAGATAATTTTTTGCCTCATGGGCTGATCAAGAGTTTCATTTAAGTAGGCCTGTTTAATGATATGCTGATACTGAGATCGCCATTGTCACTAGTACTGGCTTATGGTCTGAAACAGGTCTGATAAAATGGTAGAAGCTTATTGTCATCCACCCGTCGTTCAAATTCTTCCACGTGAGCCTTGCATAGATTTTGGCGTCTATATCCAGCAGGGCTATTAGTCTGTAATTTCTGACCTCCTCTATGTCTCTTTTCGTGAAGATTGGTTATAAAACTAAGTGTCTGGTATTACAACTGTTTTAAAGGCTGTAGAAAACAAAGTGAACCACTGTAACTAATAAAAAGGATCAGTTTGAAAGATTGCAGGTGGTAGGCCATTAACTGCAGGAACACCACCTTTCCTTCACACATTTATTGCCTTTATGATTTTTCTATTTTAAATTGTTGATTTGTTTGCTTATTTTTAATGGGTCCATCAACTATTGTACTGAAAGTTAAAGGTTTCTAAGGGGCATATTCTGAAGGACTTATCGCCGAGTTAGTGGCACTTTATCGCAACCAAATTGGCGATAGATTTATCGCCCTATTCACAAGCTGGTGCTAACAGCCGACATCGCCAGTTTTCCTGCAATAGCAGCCGCAAAAACATTGCCACGGATGACACCGGCAATTAACGCTAATGAGATGCAGAGTAGGCGTTCCCGTGCAAAAAGCCGCAACAACACCACTTCGCAACATTCTCAATGACCAGCCAGATCGGCGATAAGATCACAAAACATGCAATAAGGCGCTTTAGCAGCAGGGATTTAACACCTGCTCCTACCTGGTGTTAAGTTGGACAACTACCTGCAGTATGAAAGGGAGCCAAGGCCAGAGTCACACCTGAAGAACAACAGATGCCATGGAGCTACTGATCACGCAGCTTGGACACCCAAGAGGGCCACAACACCCACCACCACCCACCCCAAGCCCCCCCCCCCCCGGGGTCCCACCCCAGCCCCCCCCCCACAAAGATATTTCACATCAAATTTACGAAATCATGAACAAAACAGTTCGCCTGATGTCGCAAAATTACATCAATTAACATTTATGTGTGGTCAGAAAAAGGAGAATCATTCTTTCATCTTTGAATTTCCAAACAAATTTGTATTCAAATTAAACTCAAAACAACTATTTGGAAGAGTCATGGTGGGTCTCCTCTGGACATTCTGTAAGTCACAGCCTGCAAGACAAAATTCAAGATAAGAAGGTGTGTCATGCGCTCATCAAAGGACAGAGAGAGAGAGAAAGAGAGAGAAAGAGAGAGAGAGAGAGAGAGAGAGAAAGAGAGAGAGAGAAAGAGAGGGAGAGAGAGAAAGAGAAAGAGAGAGAAAGAGAAAGAGAGGGAGAGAGAGAAAGTGAAAGTGAAAGGAAGAGATGGAGAGGGAGAGAGAGTGCCGACACTGCGCACCCAAGCCTCACTGCTCACCTGCTGCCACCGGTGTGTCTCCAACCACTTACCGTTATACACTGCAGTCCACCAGGTCCCTTATCTGAAACAGAGTCCAGATTTATGAATGGCAGAGTTCACATCATTGCACATGCCATCATCGCTTGCCTGCCCCTGCACACACAGGCTGCTACACCCCAGCCCCTCCCGCCGCCCAGCGGTGATTGCCTGCCCCTGCGTACCCAGGCCTCACTGCTCACCTTCCGCCACCTGCATGTCTCCAAGAGGGCCCACCACGTGCCGGTGCAAGCTCCAAGCCCGGGGCCCGCGACCTTGGCAACCTCCACATCATGCAGCTCACACCGGGGGCCACAAGGTAACACACGTGATTCTGGGTCTTGATTTCGCAATGGCAGAGATCATATCAGTGCAGACGGCATCATCGCAGGCTGCACACCCGCCCAGCTCTTTAGGTGCCACTAACTCTGTGAACCGCGAGGCAACGCCACATGGCGGTAGGCCCGCACTGGCCGCTGGCTTAGGCCTACACTGCGGTCCAGCATGGCTCACACAAATCCTTACCAGTCCGGCCCGCTAGGATGGCGCATCATCCCAGGCTGCACACCCACTCAGCACATAAGATGCCCCTACCCCAGTGCACCGAAAGTCACCGTCCCGTGGTGGTAGGCCCGTGCCGGACGCAGTGTATCCGGTGCCACCAAGCCTGTGCAACGCAAGTCATGGACCATCTATGATTGAGTCTCGTGATATGCCAAGCAGACGCAGCCATGTCACCTCTGGCAGTGGGGAAGAACTGGGATACGTAGCGTCGCCGTCCCCCTCTTTATATGTAAGCCGAGTGGGCTGGCTCGGCGTACTCCAGGCCAGTGTAGGGATGTGAATACTTATCCCTGGGCTGGACAGGAAACCAACTGATGTGCGTGTCCCTGTCGCAGTGTCGGTGCCACACGGCCCGCAATCGACAATGTTGCAATGTTGAATGCACCCGGAGGGCGGCCGCGCACTAAGGGACTGTACAAGGAGCGCAAGACCGCTCGGTCTCTTGGCTCATACATGCCAACTGTTGTGTGTGTATTGCTATTGGTACACCATAAGCCTAAGGCCTAGCCTCAATTGCAGCACGAAAGCCACATCACATTTCCAGAATGCAAGCAGTAGTCAGACTAACATTAGGGATGAAAGCACTTTTGTCTCAATACACAAGGCGAAAAGACATCTACACCTCCGACCTTGGTCTTGCATGCGGTAGCCACCCCCTGAGAGAGATACCATGGCAGATGATGACGACTCCCACACTACACAGAGCGCTAATGAAAGACCAACGTATCCACACCCCACACACAGAAGTCCTTGCTCGAGGTACTCTTGCATGGAATGCCCTTGATACTTACGTACACAACAACCCATACGTACAAACATTGCACACACATATGACTCATTGGTCCGAGCTGTGGCATATCATCCACATAACTGCCGTAGGTCAAAAGAGTGCTGGTTCTACGTGAGCCACCAACGCAAGGGCAGAACATCCCGGGCACATGCACAACGCCTGTCACGTGGAACTGTACTATGTCCGAATGCTTCCAGTTAGTGTCTGATGCATTGGTCTGCATGTTGTGGCCCTTGTCTTGCCCGTACTGACACACACATGCTCATTAAGTCTATTCAACTTCACTAGTGTTCAACTGTGATGAGCGTTGATTACATGACAAATAGTGTGCCTCAATGAGCATTGTCCGTACACGTTGAGGGACTGACTGACGCATGTCACTTAGGGGGGAGTCTCTATTGTCAGCTCCACCTCTGTGAGCCAGACATTGTGGTTGGGATAGTTGCTGATAGACCTGTGCTCTTACGTGTCTTCAGCAATGTGAGTATGTGTCCAACTTCTTGCCATGTGGATCAATGTCATCCATCACTACAGGCTGTGTCCAACCAGTTGAGTGTGAGTAGGTATGCGAAGAGATGTTCTGTTGTCAAATGTGATGGGGGACACTACTTTAGGCCTACCAACTACTTTGACATTTCACACACAGCCCTATTTCTAACATTGCATGGGGCAAAGTTGTGAAATTGCGCAATTGTTGTTTCAGAGCAGGTGCACACATTCCTAGTCATCTCCCTGCCTCTGTGTGTCACAGTCACACATGCCCACTGCTTTCATTTCGCAGGGTGTACCTTTTTTTGCAACCAATGTCCTTACATTCATCCATACTCTCATACTTGAATGATTTATACACATTCGGTGGAGTGTCAGAGCTGGAGCAGTACATGGCCATGCAAACCCCACATTACATTGTAGCTCAGTGGAGTGAGTCATTTAGGGATTGACAGGTACATGGAAAGCGGAAGAACACAGTCTGCAGTGTGATTGCTGTGTCACTTGTTAAGCAAACAGAATATGGCAGTCTATGTCGAGGTCCAAGGTGAGTGTCGCAGAGTGTTTCAGGGAACAGTGGGAGGTGTTGTTACAGGGCATGATGCAGAGGGCAGAACCAAGCTGAAACAGGGCATATGGCGGAGAAGATTGCTACTGGCTCCTTCTTAACACACAGGTAGAATCACCCGCATCTTCGTCCTCTATGTCATCTGTCTGACATGTGGGTGCTGATGTTTGGTCTGCAGCACTGTGTGCCACTGACACATCAGGGTCGGAGATGTGTGTGTGGAAGTACCAGCAGCATTCATCAGCGACTGCCTTAGTAGCAGCAATGCGAAGATGAGGATCTGCAGGGCATGGAAGATACCAACAACTTTTCGCTGGTGTGCATCCGTGACAGCCATTCTTTCCACATGCCTCCGCTCCATGTTCTCAATTACCCTCAGCATCTGTGCCAACTCTCGGCTGACATTACTGAGGCCACTCTGACTAGACAGTTGTTCTCCTCTCAGAGGTATGACTCCAGCGGTTTCGGACATGGATTGGATTGGACATGGATTGTTGGACATCATGGAGCGAACTGTGGGTGTCCGATAGGGAGTGTAAGTGGTCCCTGATGTGCCTTAGACACCCACGTATGTCATCTAGTTTGGCTGCCATGTGTCGAACCCCACCCGCACCTGTTCAGCCACCTCCTTATGGCAGTCTAACACCTGGCCTTGGAACGTGATGTGTGCTTCGGTGAGGTGCTGGGAACCAGCTGTGGTGGTGGGTGCTCCCTGCTCTGTGGTCTGTGTAGGGGGTGGGGTCTCCTCGATGCAGCTGGGCTGCCCTGCTCCTGGAGGTGGTTTGCCATAGCTGTCTATGAGCTGTTGTAGGGCGTCGGTGTCGAAGGTGTGGAGGTCCTCTTTATCATCACTGATGAGTTGTCTGGTCTACACTGCAGGAGGTGTTGATTGTCCCTCTGCAATGTGAAGGGGAGGTGCATTTTAACATTGTGTTGACATATATGTTAACGCATTGTTCAAGTTTACATGCAGACCGCATGACAATGTACATTGTGACTGTTTGGGGGGAGTTGACTATTTGATGCGGGACAGTGGACATTTGCACTACATCACGGATGTGAGGTTGTACACGTACATTCTCATCTCACAATTTCCTGCTATCCCAGAAGTGATTATCCAGTTTCTACGCACAAGCGGAACTAGTTGTGTCCTCTATTCTGTAGTGAAAGTGTTGCACTTTGTACCACACTGTCGTCAATGTTGATGTGCTGTTGTTGCTATGTGTGTGTGCTGCACTGTGGGTGAGTCACCCCTGCAGCTGTGATTTTGCTGCCCCTTATCCCTTTGAGGCAGTGTGCTTTTGACTTCTGTGCTTCTACAGTGCTGAGATGTTGCAGACTTGGATAATTTTGGCACTTGGTGGGGGTTGGGACTCTTGGGCATGGTTTATCCGCAGATGTGTTGTTGCCGTCAGGGGTTGTATGTGCACGTGGATGTGTCAGAGTGTGACCTGCTCCTTTCCGGATGTGTTCCACACTCAGCCACCTCAGTGTCGTGGCGTGCACCATGTCATGATAATTGGACTGCAGCCATGCTATTCGTCATGCAGTGTCACTTGCATTGTCAGTGTGGCTCACAGACACGCAGCTTTGCTGGTTTTAACACGTGTGCATGGGTTGGTTGGGAAATTGGTGCAGTGTGGGGAGGGACTCCTTTGTGCCCATAGTGGACGTGGGCCTACTTGCTGTTTGTATGTGTGCTGCAGTGTGCCAAGTGGATCAGGGACATGATCCAGAGTCATTGTGGGTGTGCAGTGTGCTCTACTTAATTGTGGATGTGTGCCATTGTGCCCATCTCCCCCCGTCCCCCCAGGCCCTGTTTGGTACTCACCCTTGTGCTGTTGTGTCAGGTCATGTCGAGCAGTGTCCGTAACCCCAGCTCCTGCCAATGTCTCCCAACTGATGACTGTGCACACCATTTCCTCCATCTCATCCAGCTCCTGGTGTTCCGTTGGACTGCCTCCTCCAGTCTGCATTGCTGCCTGATGGTTCTCAGCGAGTTTCTTCTTGGTTTTGTGCTTCGCGTCATTCTAGCGCCTCTTGACCTCTCCAATTGTCCTCCTCCTCACTCCGACTGCATTCATCTTGTCCAGGATGTCTTGCCATATTGCATTTTTATTTGCCAATGACACGTTGGCAGTGACAAACAGTTGTTGGTGGTGTTCTGTCACCTCCGTGATGATGATCCTGTTTCCTGCGGACAGAACCTTGTCTTCCTCGTCTTCTTCTCCTTTCCCTTCCGTGACCCCGAGGTCCCAGGATGGTCCTCCTGGGGGCTTGTGGGGTTCTGGTTGTCCTCTGTACTTGCTCTGGCTTCCGCCATGGTGCTATGCAGTTTAAATTATTTTGTTTGTGTTTTTCAGTGATTTTATAGCGCAATTTCCCGCATGACGCGTGGGAATTGCAGGCCTGTCGCTGGTTATCTCTGATTTTTGTATCGCGATTGGCCACATCGCAACTTTTTTCTCGTTCCTGTTTCGCATTTTTTCGGCCTCGTATTGATTTTAATGCAGTCATTTGGCGCGTTGTCATGAGACTATCGCATGGTACCGCCATGTTGAGAATACAACGTTAACATGGCGTTATTTTCCCACGATAGACTGCGATATGCAAAGTTGCGTTAAGCTAATTTTGCGATAATTATCACACGTTCTTGAGAAAATCCCCCTAAGTGTTTTGTCTTGCTCATACCTACATCTAAGGTGTGATCCATTTAAAGATTTTGAATGTGAGCAGTTCTTATCCACCAGACCGACACTATTAAAAGTGGTGTTAAAGGGAAGTTTATCTTGTCGGTTAAAGAAGGGCGAACACGGCCTTTGGTCGTTTTTTTTTACAGATTTACCTTATCTATATCCATTGTGATTCTCCTTAGTTTTTCCTATCCTCTCATAAAGTATGTTTATGATGGTGCAGGGATTTATCTGTCTCAATCTTCCAGTGTAATCATTGAATAATTCCCCCATTAGTCATATGGACTGTTCTTCATTGACAAAGAGAATTGAGAAGGCACAAACATTAAAATAAAGCAACATAAACAGTGAAGCCCATTTAAGACCTGACAACATTTTTTAGAGAGAGAGTTGGTGTGAGTTAAAGGGTTTTATTAACAATTTATTCAACTTTAACTTTCTTTGTTTGAAATTTGTGTTTAAGGCAGTTTAAAGTACTTGATGCTATCAAGATATAACGGAGGTTGGGAGTAAGGACTGACAAATATATCATAGCTTTGATCTACCTCCAATATTTGGACAAAATGCATTAGGGCAGTTCTCACTAGTACAGAGGAATTTCACAATGCAGAGGTACATTTGACCTTGCAATTTCCTAATACCATGCATAACTGGGATAACCCATTTGACCTCCTGACAACTTCTAAGGGAACTACTATATATATACAACTCACATTCCAATCACATACCTACTAGTAGATGAATGCTATCATCTCTGGGGAGTCCTTGTAAATCAGGTTGATGCTTAAACAGAGAAGGGACTGTATTATGTAAACTTTCTTATGGTACCTTAAGATGTGAGGGTAGCTGCAAGGTCAATATATTGGAAATTAACCATTTAAGACTCTAAGACCAAAAAGGTGCATATTATTCACTAATTTACAATTACCCTTGGCTGCCCTTTGATCAATTTGAACACAATTCTCAATTCCCCATGTTTCATCCTCTCATTCCAAGTGATTTGTACATTCTGAGTCTATCAATATATTGGTAACTAAAATCCCCTGAAATTAAACATTATATTCACTATGATCTAAAACTAAGGGTATGATTTGAGGTTTGGCAGACAGAGCTGTGCCATAAATGTATTAGAGCACTCTGTCTGCCATATTGATGGTACGTCCATGCAGTTTAGAGTGAGTAGGACCATCATAGTTCAACTGGAAGAGCTCCCATTGGCTACACCAGGGAAAACCTTACACAGACTTTGATCCATCGATTTAACTACATCAGACTGTTCACCCTATTTAGAGCGAATGGCCAAATGTGCTTCTTTGCTCCTCGGAACCACTAGGAAATGAAACTCTGTCAGGTTCATATGTTTCTTTTTTTCCAGAAGCAAGCTGTGTTTTGGTAGAGTTGCTTAGCTGCCTGAAAAATGGTGGCCGCTCAGCAAACAGTCAATGCTTCAAGAGAAGAGGCTGTGGCAGAGGCTCTACTGAAGGCATGCAGATCTCCACCAGGCAGGCAGAGATCCCTAAATATGGTTGACGGTAGTCCCCCAGGGCAGTTGAGGTCATTACCTGTGCTGTCCTGGTGGACAGCGGGCTGCCTGCCAATCTTTAAATGAGGACTAAGTCTCTAGTACATTTATAAAGTGACTATGTATATTTATTCATTTTTTTGTAAGAAATGAAATGTAAATAAACATGGTCAGCAAAATCCAGAGAAAGTGTTTAGCATGCTAACATTTTGAGATAAATAAAGATTTCATCAGAAAATCATTTAAAAATTCAAAACTGTAGAAATGTTGATTGATAAGCCCCTGGAGCGGCACCCATATTTTCAATTTTTGTCTTCTGGCAGTGCAGAAAACTCGGCAGTGGAAGTGGATCCAGAGACAAGTTTACTGCGAACAACAAACATTCTTTTCTCACAGAAAAACAAGTAAATCTTTGTCATTGAGCAGCCATCTAGGTTCATCTATATTCAAGGTTAGAACAATGAGCATATGTTTTTCCTTGATGAACTCACTTTGTGCTATTTTCGCAATATTTTGCTGTTTTTCAGGGATGGTAATTGCACGTTTAAAGGGAAGAAGCAAACGATTTCCAATCCTCATCCTTGTTTGAAACTGATCTGACATTGGTGTTATCATGGTTATAAGGGAGAGCACAAGCACTTTACCACTAGTTAGCAGGAATAAAGTGCACAGTGTCCCATGGCCAACAAAAACTGGTTCAGCTACGGAAGGTAAAAAGCTTGGGGTATACCACGTAAAAGATGGGTATTTCCAACAGCTGGCCATTGCAGGGTCTACTATCTTTATTAAAAAAATAACTTGTTTCTCCACCAGAGAATTACAAGTGCTGGTTTTCTTTATAAATTGGATCAATGGTTTCCTGTTGTGTTGAACTGGTCTGATCATCGTTTCCAAATAGAACTGGAAGGGGAATGACCACGGGTGTTGGGGCTGCATTTCTCAATGTCACCTCATCATCATTTTCTGGAACTTCTATGGATGGGGGCTCATTTGAAGTGCACCTGTGGTGTGTGAACAAAGAATGATGTGATCATTAGGTCTTACTTTGTTAAAAAAGGAGATTTGACAAAGTTTAACTGTTGATTGTTGAACCCCCTTCACAGTCCCTGTATTTGTAGCTTTGATAAATCTCATGTTGCGAGTGGTTCTCATTTTCCAATGTGTGTTAGCAGTCTTATGGCCCCATGGCACAATGGTGGCCCACTTTGTGCACTTTATGCTGTCATCTCAGGTTACCAAACTGACTGAGATTAGAAAAAATAAAATAAACAAGAGAAGATGTATAAAACGTTTCTCTTCAAGTACAATCCAAGAAAGCATAAATTCATCTTCTTTTGTTTACTTTGGTCCTGTTGAAATATGTTCTGGAAACTGACAACAACATGGTGTGCAACAGGTTATTTTTTATATACATTTTCCGCATTTCAGTCTTTGCAAATCCATTTGAAGCTAGCTTGTCATCAAGCACATATACCGTAATGCCATTGTAATAAAAATGGTTCCTTGAATAACTAAATCTAAAAAAGGTATTCACTATTCATAGTGCCAAGTGATTTTAAAAAAACATTAATATTTTACTCACAATAAATTTGTGGAGCTCCGTGGATCAAAAATTAAAACAAATACTCAAATCAGAATGGCAGAAAGAGATTTTACTCACGTCTGCCATTTTTGGTGTGCTGATCCAAAGTCAGATCCCCTAAGGAAAAATAATCTGATTACTTGGCCGCAACATTGGGGAAAAATATTGCAGAGCCATTAGAGGACATGTGGGCCCAGCCCTTGCATTCCGAAAATTAAATGCAAAGGGCATATATGGTGGCGGGGTGAGCACACACAGACCCAGGAGCTTGGGGTCCCGATATGGACATCCTATGTGTAAATTACCAAAGAATCTAGTGTAACGGCCAGAGTTGCTAACTTTGGAGCTGGGGATCCAGGTTTGAGTCTCGGCGTCAGCTCAACATTATGTGATTCTGGACTAATCACTTAATCTCCCCATGCCTATGGACAGCACCTGGATAACTTTACGGGTGATTAGCCACACTCTACATATCCAAGTATTTATTTATTTATCATGGTATGATGAGCACACAGAGACTCAGGTGCATAGAGGCCCAATATGCACACATTCTAAGAAGGTCTCAATAGCCACATGGGTAGATCCAGCAAGCAGCTAGATCAAGTCAAGACAATCATCAGCTGTTGTACAGCAAGAAGATGAAATGATAGTGGCAACAATGACAGACCAGACCATTCTGGAGAAGAATAATTGTGTGGAAAGGTTTCATACACCCCAGAAGGAAGAACATTGACACAGGAAAGGTGATGTGTTTATTATGCAGCCAAGTTATGTAGTACAGACATCCCGGGTTGGACTGGTTTGGAACGAGTGGTATGATCAGATACCTATGAACCCTGTATCCCAATCAGTAATCTAAAGTGGAATTCCTAGAGATCTGACTGGAGCGAGGAGAAGAAGAAACAGAACCAACAGAGGTTTTTCAAACTTCAGTGGTGGCAGAAAACCCAAGATTGGATATGTTCTATAAAAACTGCAATAAATCTGAGATAAACACTATCAAATTGAGAGTGCTCAAGTTGACCATAAGTTCTCTGTGACCGATCCTGCCCAGACTTGCCATCATTACCGGATATCCCTTCCCCTCTTCCTACTATCCCTCTTCTATGCATCGTTTCCACTTGTTGCAGCTCTCCTTTTCTCTCTTTCCTACACTGTCATGGTTCATTTACTTGGGCATACTATGTTAGTTACCTTTCAGGGGAGTTCACATGACACATTTTAGGATGTTATTTCTGTTATTCCAAGCTTCCACACATTGGTCCTTCCTCAGCGTTGCTGTGTATTCACTCCTGTTTGTATGAGGATTTTATCCAGTGAGTTTACCGCTGTATAGGACTACCCTGGCAGTTTGTTGCCACCCCACCTGTAAATAAATTGGTTGAAAACAAGAAAAAATGAAACAAATGTAAACATACATTTGTTACAGATAGATGAGCAATCCCCTCTCCAAAACATTCTTTTTCATGCAATGCTCATGATCTCACTTATTACATCTCTCATCATTGTTTACATCACTCATGACATTACAGATTACACCATTGATTACATCACTACTGATATCAATGAAGACATCATCCAGGCAGGATACTGCTGTTGACTTTAGTTTTAAGTTTTCTAACGTTGAATTGATGTATTTTGACAATTATGTTATGTGTAATATGATTAGAACCTATTTTTTGGAATGCTTTATTTTGGATCTATTCTTTTTCTGACTCTATAATTTCAAGCATTGGCTAGATATGTATTGGTTCATTATGGTATTTTGCAGCATAATCTTGGATGTCATTTTCTGTGATAATAAAATGTATAATGGTAATATAGAGATGTGTTACCTATGCTGCAATTATATACTAAGTTAGGGGTATGATTTTTGAAGCTACTTTTCTATTTGCTAAATTGCACGTATGTACAGTGCTTTTTATACCAAATGTCAATGGTTCTCTAGAGGTTACCACATGACGTGTCACGTCTTGTGGCTCAGATCAAATAGGAGCATCAAGCAGGTCACCCATAGAAGATTGTTTACTCGTTAAGCAATTGTAAGGCCCAGTGCGGAAGAGACGAACGGGGGGATCTACCAACTGCAGGAAGACACCATGCACTTACCGCTCAACTATAGTTTATGCTTTGTCTTGTTCTGAGAACTCACTGCTAAGTGTTAAACTATTTGATGGCACCAGTGCAGATCAGGGCTCTGAGGAATCATCAGATGGCCATCCCATGTAATTTGATCTTCCACAATGCTTCTTAAGGTGTTTATCATGCTGGGAGGAGGGATGGAGTAGCTTTTGCCATGTAAAGAGTGAGAGACACCAAGACCAAACAGTCTATTCATCTCTATCCTCCACACCCAAATGTGTTCTGGGAGACATGTATCAAACTTTAGCAATTGCTTCTCTTAATGGCTAATATCAGCTGAAGTAATTTCACATGTCATTCCTTCGGGTTTGGCAAAAAATATTTTACCATTGCATCTTGTGCCTATTGGATGGTTGTAGTGGCATTTGTCTGAATGTGTTTCTTCCACAGGTGCCTCTTGCTGAGACTACAACATCTCATATTTGTCCTTGTAGTTCCTGAACTGTGTTCCCCTCTTTGTCATTGAATTTACACTGAAATGCTAAGGAGTTTCATCTAGCTGTGTAAAAGTTGTCTGTTGGCGCGTGGCTTGGCTCCAGCCAAGATGACTGCAAGCTAACCGAGCTCCAGTGACCCCGACATTGCAGACCCACCAAATGTCCTGAAATCCATCCCAATTGGCATTCCAGAACCTGACTCTATTCCCTGGGAGGGTCAGCTTGCCTCCCCGGCAGTGTACGTTGACCCACTTCATGAATCTTGGTGACGGACGGCCCGTGATTGCTCCCTGGCGTGACAGCGGAGGTGGGTAGGGAGCAGCAGCAGATAATCAGGGCAAGTCATACCCCTTACCCCCACAGATAACTCCATGGTAGATGGAGTACCATGAGGAAGAGAGCATGGCTGGTGTGGACAGAGGCCCAGGAACAAGAGCGCATGTGCTACGTGCGCACATTGGTGGCCGAGCCTGCCACAGAGTTATGAGCTGAAGGACACACCAATACTCTTGGACCCCGGCTGTAGAAGGGCACATGGCCGGGGCGCTAACTGCGGTGCCAGGGCCTGTTGACGGGGGCCTCCAATGCCTGTGACAATTGCCCCAGGACGACCTGGAAGACGTAGAGAGTAGCCGGAGGCAGTAGATAGGACCTTGCCTTGCATGGTGGACTGTTGGGTGGAGCGGCAGGGCTGGTTGCATGGAGGGAGAGTGTCCATCTGGTGGTTGGGCATGCCCCCTCAGAGTGCCACGTCACCCGCTACAGGACCTTGTGGCCCCGGTGAAGGAGTGGTGCACACCTGGGGCCAAGACTGATACCGCCGCGATTCCGGGTAAGGCTCCTGGGGCACTTAGGAGGGCAGACTCGTTGGGGCTTGGACTTGCTGGAGGGAGCCGGGAATGTACCTTGCTCTGCCTCACCCTGGACCACACAATGTTTTGTGGTGACCGACCGTGCTGGAGGAATTTGTCTGTCTATCGGGTGGACTCGATCTCTGGTCCCAGTGGCATGCACGTCCTACATGCCGGCATACCAAGCGGCCATGGTTGAATGAAGACACCCAGCTGGGGCGGTGCAGTCACTTTGGAGACCAACCTGATGGGGCAACTGGCTTCTGCGTGCATACCGCAATGGTGAAGGCTGCACCGGGAGCGGCCGCAAGATTGTTGAGGGGAGTCAGGGGCCCTCACCATCACTCCTCACTCCCTTGAATGTCTGTGTGGAGGGGGAAATCGTTAGCCACTAGTGAGGGGGCTCCTGGACACTGAATCATCCTGGTTGTAGGAGGGCACATGACTGGGACAGAGAGAGACATTACAAGAGAACATACACGAGGTGGGAATCAACACAAGTTTACGGTTTGATAATTTGGAACTGCTGCCTGTGGGACGACCGAACTGGGGCCATGGAACGAAGGCTGGGCTGAGTGCCAGGGGTCCCCCTGCTGGGTCCAGGACCCCCTCAGTGACTCGGGTTGCTGGATGTGACAGTGGCACCAGGGAAAGGGGCCCGGGAACACATTCCTGGAACAGCCCCCCAACTGAACGACTCAGGGAGTAACAGGCATGGCCATGAAGGAAAAGAGAAGGGGCTCGTTTGTGACCTCACAAAGGAGACCCAGGAGTTCCTGCAGCCGGAGTGGGACAAGTCTGGGCAGCATGCCTTAGCCTATGTCAACTGTGTGCTGCGCTAGTGGTGGCACCAAGGGTCATGGTGAAACCTAAGGGTCAGATGCTACTACAGACCTACAAGATGAACAAATATACAGTTCCTAAGTAGACCAGGGTAGGGGCAAGGCCAGTTTGAGGCCCAGGTCGAGACACCAAAACCCTCCCTAGGCACAATTATGGTGGCTATTCAGGATTTCAAATCCTTGCTCAAATTCAAAATAGACGCGGTAACGATCGACATGGGTCTCCTGCGTACAGACTTCCAGAAAATGTCCTAAAAGGTTAAAACCACCGAGTCCAACATCAACACTCTCCAGACTACTTCCAAGTCACTGGAGGAACAGGTGCGCACCCTTACAAAGCAACAAGAACTTCTGGCAGCCAGGGTCGAGGACCAGGAGAGCAGGACATGTCCCAATACAATCAGAGTGGTCGGGGTTCCGGGGGGTTAGGAGGGCCTTGGTGTGGATCTCTTTGTTGAAGACTTGATAACTAACTTCCTGCATCCAAAGCGCTTCTCAAAATTCTTCTCTGTCGAACATGTGCATAGGGCGCCAGTACCGCCGCCAAAGCCAGGAGCCCCTCCACGCACCATTATCACCCGTATCTTTACCCATCGGAACCGGGACACTAGTCCAAGCAGCTCGCTCTCAAGGGGACTTGAAGTACGGAAACCCAACAGTGCGGTTCTTTCTAGACTTCACACTACAAGTACAACGTCAGTGACGCAAATTTGAGGAGGTCAAGAGGGCTCTCTGTGAGAAGGACTTAAAATACATGATGCTCTTCCCAGCCAAGCTTCACATGTTAGCTGAGGGGAAATCTTGGTTCTTAACCTCACCAGTGGAGGTGTGGGAATGGCTGGACAGCTGGCACACCTCGGGCGGCGGTGACCCCGGGGGGCTGGTGAGGCCAACCCTAGGACAGTAACGGAGGTAGCTCCTCAGCACAAGACGGCAGCCAGCAAGTTGATGGGACAGCCTAAGGGGGCTCTCACGAGAGAATCAGACGAGGACCACATACCAAGTTGCACGTTTTCTGGAGTGTATTACCTGATGTGATGGGCGGGGGGCATAGTTGAGACGAGCTGAGGAGGGGTTGGAGTTTTGCATTCGTATTTGGGAGTCAAGGGACGGGCAATTGAGTTAAATCAGCCAGTTTTAGATACATTTGGGCCATTGGAACTTTATTGAATGTGACGAGGGTCTGCATGTATTGTGGGCACAAAAAGATATAACACAAGAGCAGCCAACCCTTATTATGATCGCTGTTTAATTTGGGGTGACAGACGTTCTGCAAATTGGGGTGGTGGGCAGTTTCAGACCACAGTACAGGGTAGCAGGGAGGGGGGGTGTTTCTGGGTTCTTTATGTTTGAGTTTGATATTTTCATGGTTGCAAGGTGTATAATGATAGCTAGGGTTCCTGGATGGGTCAAAGGGGAAAACAGCCAGATGGTGAGGGTGAGGATAGCCATAGGATGGAGCAGCAAGGCTAAACCTCAATGGGAACCTGAGCACACTTTGATTTGAAAATTCTGTCCTGTAATGCGAATGACCTGGGCTTCAGGGTTAAGCACACTTTGGTGCCACAGTATATTAGGCGACAGGCCTCAGACCTGGTCCTCCTGAAAGAAACTCACTTAAAATGCCAATACTGCAAGGCTCTGGACAGGTGGGGTTACATCTTGGTAGCTCATACAGGCTACACTTCTGGCTCCTGACTCACGGGTATCGTACTAATACACGTCAGGCAAAATGTGGCATGACCCACTGGGGAGATTTTTGCTGCAGAGGGGCACATGGGAGGGTCATACAATTCATCCAAGTTCCATTTACGCAACACCCAGAAAACAAAGGGATGTTTTGGGGCACTAGGTGCCCACCACTTAACATGCCGGTAGGCACACTGATCCTGGGCGGCGTCATGTATGATGTCATGTCCTTGGGTTAAGATAGGTAGCTGGGGAGGGACAGCCTCAGTGTGGGACCCCACGCCAATCATTTGAGGACACTATGGGCCTGGTGTACTTATGGCAGACACATCATCAGAATGAAACACAATTTACACATTTATCGGACAGTCATGGAGGTCTCTCTCAACTCAACTACAAATTTACCCACTGTGCTAATGTGGGCTGCTTCAGCAATACACAGCACCAAGCACGCAGCATATCAGATCACTCCCTGGTGGTGACCTGGCTCTGGAGGCCAGTCAGGATGATAGTCCTACCTCTCAGGATAGCCACATGGCATTTGACGGACAAGAGAATTTGAGACCGGGTATTGGAGGGCACGGAGCAGTACTTTCAGGTCAACGAAAGATTGGTTTCCTCGGCTTACACCCTATGGGAAGCATACAAAACAGTGCTGCGGGGACACATTCAGGCCCTCATCGGGATCAAAAAAGAAAAAGGGGATTGCTCTGAGCTTAGACTTGGAAAGAAAAATCAAATCCCTAGTGGAACAGATAGTGGGAGGATGCCCTGGTCACAGAACTGGTCCTCTGCCTCCAGTTGAGACAGCGAGAGCTGGGAGATCTCACAGAAAATGCTGCATGGTGCACCCCCTGGCAGTGCAGAGACAGCTTTATGATGTGGGTGACGAGGTCAGCAAGCTGATCGCCTGGCAAGCTAAGAGAGACAGGGACAGACACTGGGTCACTGAGATACACGATCCGGTGGGGTGCATGCTGGGGGGAGCGATATAGCAGAAACATTTGCAATGAATTACAAGGGAGTGTACTTCTTAGGGACCCACATGTCTCGGGATGACTGTGCAGATTTCCTGAAGGACATGGCACTGCGTGAAGAGGATAGGGGGGTACTGGAACAAGACCTGACGGTGGAAGAATTAGAAAGGGCCATCCGGGAGTTACAGTCAGGCAAGGCGGCTGGGCACAATGGCCTACCAATTGAACTATTCAAATGTGTAACCCAAAAAATTGCACCTCATCTTCTTAATATGTTCCCGGCATCACAGGAGGACAGTGCCCTTCTAGAAGATCAGAGAATAGCTACAATCATGGTTCTCCCGAAGAAGGGCAAACCACTCGCGGTTTGTGCCTCGTACATGGAGGCCAAGGTATTGGCCATAGCATTGATGAATAGATTGACGGGGGTCATAGCCGTAGTCATTCATCCAGATCAGTCCGGTTTAATGCCGTGTAGGAGCACCCGAATAAACCTGTGGTGCCTATATGAAGTGATGCACAAGACTGGCTTATCCAGAATTGGAGGAGGCCGTGGTGTTATGTTATGTTATGTTATTGTGATTTATATAGCGCGCGATTACCAAATAGGTGTCCTGGCGCTGTCCATTACTCCCTGATACAAGAACCGGAATTATTTAGTGGTGCTATTTCGGGACACAAGAATGGCCTTTGATAGTATCGAGTGGCCCTACATCTTCACAGTTCTCCCCCGCATGGGCGTCGGTCCTAGGTTTTGCCTGTGGATTTGACTCCTATATCAGGACCTGGTGGCAAGGGTGTGAGTAAATGTTGTGCTGTCTCGCACCTTTGTCTTGTCCAGGAGAATGTGAAAGGGGTGCCCTGGCTCTGGAGCCTCTGGCAGCCTGGATCCACCGAGATCCTCTCATTTGGGGGATCCGCAACAGGAGGGCATGGAAGGAATGAATCTCTCTCTATGCCGATGACATCTTGCTGTACATTTTGAGGCCCGCTCTTCTGTGCACAGCCTCCTACATATCCTGGACTTCTTTGGGAGTTACTCGGGTTATCAAATCAACTGGGATAAATCTCTGATCTTCCCAATAATGGGAGGGACTCTTACCCTTCTACCGGGATGCCCCACACCAGTGGCGATGTGGGGATTTGTCTACCTTTGAATCACCAAGACCGTGGAGGACTTCAACAGAGCCTTTTGGTCCTATCGAAATATTTCCAAGCGGACGTGCCCCACTGGAGGGTGCTGCCGATCTCTTTGATGGATAGGGTTATCCTTTTTCAAAGGATGGCCTTGCCCCGTAAGCTATATGTTCTCCGAAATACCCTGTATAAGGTGGCAGACAATTGTTTTACCAGGGTTAACAGTGAGCTTTGCATACTCCTCTGGAATGGAGACAGCTTACGCATATCCCTCGGTAAGCAGCAGAGGGGAGTGTTTGAGGGAGGATTGGCAATTCCAGACCTTCGTGCATACTACTGGGCCTCCCAACTGATGGTGATCAATAAGTGGGAAATTCTGGGAAAGAGAGGAAGAAGCCTACAGGGTCGACCGTAAGACGATGGGTAATGGGGGATACCCTGCCATTCTGTATACTAAGAAAAAGATGGGTATACTTCCGAGCCATACTCAGGTGGTGGCATGGGATGATGTCAACAGGTACTTTTGATGAGAAGGCAAAGTGACCGTCATGACCCCACTATGGTATAGTAACCACCTTGGTGAGGTAAGGAAATTTAGAAGTCTAATCAGGTGGAGGCTGATAGAGATAGATAAACTAGGAGACGCCTGGAGGAGGGGGATGCTTCTGTCCTTCGAGGACCTGCAGGCAGAATATGATATGGCACAGGGGGAGAGATTCCAGTACCTACAATTGCGACATGCTTTGAGGTGCCACCTACCAGAGGGTGAACAATTCCCGGAGTACTTGCCCATGGAAGACCGACTGTTGCTGGACCCAATGCCTGCCAAAGCGCTCTACCTGGTCTACCAGAAGATAATGAATAATTCATCATATCTCCTTAGCTCACTGCAGAAAGCCTTGGAGGGTGATTTAGGGCCCACAGAAGATGACGGCTGGAGGAGGCCATCCAAAGCCCCAGGGAAATAGCTATAAGGGCTCTTGTGCATCTTATACAACTAAATATATTACACAGATCTTACTATTCTCAGTCCAGGATATACCGCAAGGGCCAAAGCAATTCAGCCCAGTGCGCCCGTGGTTGCGGAGCAGTGGGCACCTTTTTCCACACACTTTGGGAATGCCCTGAGATCCAACATTACTTGAGGAAGGTCAGGGCAGTCATGACTGGGGTTACGACCCTGGAGGTATCACTAGAGGCTAAATAGCTGATCTTGGGTATTTCCAGGGAAGATAAGTGGCACAGATACCTCAGATTGTGGTTGACACGGACAGTGGTGGTGGCTAAGCGAAACATTGCTAAAGCAGGGGGAGCGAATAGACCTCCGGATATCCTGGACTGGATGAAAGATTTAGATTGGTGTCAACTAGTGGAATGCAAGGTCTACTGGACCTGGGGTTGTCTGCGCAAGTACAAGAAAGTATGGGGCAATTGGTCACAATATAGGGGGGCCTGAGGAGGGTGGGGGCTGGGGCATAAAGAGGATTGGGAAACATCTCTTGCTGAACCTGGTTTGGGGTAGGCTGGAGCGCCAAAGTCAATGTATGTTCACTATATTTTACATGGCAATCACCGTCGCAAATGGATGTAGTCTGCAACATCCACAGTTGACCTGTCCTTTGTATTTCTCATTTGACATGTATTGTTGTATACTGAGCAACTTTTGACTAAAAAGATTTATTTAAAAAAAAATCTGGACACTAAGCATTATATCCCAAAACCCACCTGCTGAAAACTCAACACTTTGACTTTATCCTAAAGGCTTCTTTATCAATCAGTAGCAAGCCAGTGATTCCCTTGTACTGGGCAGACCAGGGTTCCATGCCTGTCTCACTTCTTTACATCACACCAGCACATCAAGGCAAACGCAACAGGAAAAGGAACATTCCTCTTCTTCAAAAACTTCCCTATGGACTCCCTCGAAGTGGAACTATCAAGCTCTCTCTGACCCACCAACCAACAATAGATATTTTCCTACTCCTCACTATATGCGACGGACGCTAGGAGGTAATGAACCTGTTATGAGGTTGCACGCTGGACAGTTCTCAGCTGAAAAAGGCACTACAGAAGCTGCTGGCTTTTCTCAGTCAATGTATAGTCAGACATAGGATACACACCATCATTGATCTCAGATGCACCCATCACCAGGGTTGTCTAGGTATTTCAGACAACCCTATGCAGAAGCATTTCTTTTACAAAGGATATCAACATTTCTGAAGAACCTAACCCGACAGTGATCATCTTTTGTAAATGTATGCGTTGAAGTCTAATTAGCTTATGTTTTAATTTCTAGTGCTTTAGTCTGTGTCACTTCAGTTTATAGACAGTGCGAGTGCTGCAGGTGCATAGGACATGGTTGACAGTCCAATTAGTCAGTCCACAGACTAATGGTGTGTGATGATGTCCAGAGAGTCACATGTTACTCTATTGTTTGTCAAATCCAGTGTCAAAGCAGATGTGGTATTCTTGCTTGTAAAATATACAGGCCCATATTTATAATTTTTCACTTAGCGCTGCCCACCTTGCTGCACTGCATGAAAAGGAAAGCTCAGGATTGTGCCATATTTCAGTTTAAATTGTGCATTCCTGGGCGTTGATAGCGCTGGCACACTTTTGGCTGCCTGGCGCCAATACAGTCAACCTTGCGTCATGATGAAAGGGTGGCTGCGATGTAGGCAGGACTGTTTTTGTGCAAGAAGTTATACTTTCTTGCACAAAAACAACCCCGAGAGATGTTTTCCTCTTTCTATGTGTGCTGAAGAAAGTAGAAACATTGAGAAGAAATAAAAATATTTCCCCTCGTCCTGCCTCACCTGGGGAGGCGTAGCACTTTGACACATTCCCAAGTCTACTACTAACTAATCCATGGGTGAATGCATGGGAACACACAGGCATCACCCATGGAACGCCTCCCTGGGGCACAGTAATGCAAGTGAGCAATTTGTGCTGCCTTGTGTTACTCTAGATTTATCAAGCTGTGCAGTGCCATGCAAGGTGGCCTTGCGTGGCTTGATAAATCTCATTTAGTTTTCCCGTTGCCCAAACATGCCCCCTTGCGCAGAGCTAGGGTGAAGCAAATCCTTGATAAATCTGGCCCATATTTATCATTTTTTTCACGCAGCTCAATGCAGCAAGCCACCGTGCTGCGCTGTCTGAAAGGGCAGGGATGTGCTGTATTTCACATTATATGGCGCATTCCTGTCCTTTCCTTGCACTGGCATACTGGCACAATTATGCTTATATCATATACCCTTGCTCAAGTACATATCCATCCACACACACACACACCCTAACACACTCAGACATTTATTTGTCTACTTATAATACACCATTTATCATTTTACTCACACTTGAGGCCATTCTACTACACATCAACACAAACTCATCTATTATCACTGCGTGGGCTGGGACTCCGCCCTTCCTTTTTCAAACCATGATGATGACTGTCAGGCTGAGCAAAGGTCAGCCTCACAGAAGCTTATCGTGGTCAGGCAGCCAGTCGTTGTCTAAAAGCTAATGTGCAGGCACCTGGCAACCTGAGTGAACGTTTGCTAGGATGATGACCATACAGCAGTGGGAACAGTGACAATATTAGCCTGACAAAGCCTTGTGAGGATCTGTCTTCTGTTGATAGAGGAGAGACTCAAACCTGGGCGCTTGAGGTTTAGACCTTGAAGTGCCAGGGTTGACTCCCTATGAGTACCTCAAACCACCCTTTCCTGATTCTATGAAGAGTGAGGTGTGAGTAATAAGTCTCCCTGATCTCACCCTGCTCTGTGATGAGCTGAGGAGGTCTTCATCTCTTTGACTGACCTGTGACAGTGAGCCAATAAGGGGAAGTGGTGGGATCTTCCATTTTTTTATCCTTCTCCTAAACCTCCAACTCCATCCTGGGCCATCATACTTCTACCTCCCACCTCCCACTGGTCCTGCCTTTACCAGTGTGGCTCAGTAAATGCCTTATTGAATGTTTGTGTGCAAATGTGTATGTATAAATGCATGTGTCTTTGCATGTGCGTGCTGTGATGGGTATATGCAAGTATGTGCTTGTGAATGGGAGGGTGTGAGAATGTGCAAACATCTGTGCTTGTGAATAGATGGGTGTGAATATGGCAACACACATGTGCATGTGAATGAATGAGTGTATGTGAGTATGTATACAAGGTGTGCATTTGAATGGAGGGGTGTGAGTGTGTGTTCTTCTGAATATGTGAGTGAGTGTGCCCGCCCCCTACTACTCATCTAACTAGCTAGCTTCCACAGTATGCAACTGCAGCCACCCAGCCATGTAGACATTCTTGCAAGCAGCCACCCAGCCATCTGTCCATCCATGCATCCAAGCAGCAGTCACTTGTATCTGTATGAACCCATATTTGTCTTGTCTTAAGGCATATATGTGTGTTCACAAATCTGTGTACAAATGTAAGGCAGTATGCGTGTTGTATTTTCAGTCCCTGCACCGCCTACATATTGCATAACATACAGCTCCTACAATAAAGACATCATGCACTGAAAAAAGAGACCTCTTGCTTTTGAGAATGTTTGTTGAGAGTGACTTTACAACTGTTGCCCATTTGGAATTGTGTTTTTTAACATCCAGTCTTGCAGAATTGTTGTTACTTACAGGAAATTTGCATGGCAGCCCCTTCAGTCTGGCTGTCACACAGCTTGCAAACAGCAGAAAATTTGAATTATTTTACACATACTAGGAACATAAAATTGCACATGTACTGTGAATCAGGGGATGCAATTTATGCATGCGATTTACTTACAAAATTGACTGTGAATAGAAATCATTGCTTTATCTTGGCTATTTTCTTAGGCCTTCGACTTTTTAGATACATGCAATTTTTTTAATTTTCTATTTATTTTACAATTTTTGCATATTCGTTTATAATGGAGTATGTCTAAGACCTTTTCTGACATTATGGACATTTCTTTCATGCTGATAATTAATTACAAGTTGGTTTTGCCGCAACTACAATATGAAAAGAAAGAAATGCCAGATATTTTTCTAAAGAAAAGTGTGCGCTTTCAGGTCATGAAAAATTAAAAAAATAAAGAGATGATTGGAAAGGTTGTAAAAATGTTACTAAGAATGGAAACCGGGCACTGGGTATTTAGTAACTCACATCCTCATGTTCATAGTATGATGGTTAGGTCATCACGTGTTCGGCTGTCAACCACAAACCAAGCAACCTTGACTCTCATGGTTTATTTGACACATGAACCACTCAATGTCAAAAGATCCTTAACGTGCACGAATAGGAATACTTTACAACTTGCATAATTAATGTGCAGACAACAAACTGCCTTGCATTTACATAAGAAACATAAAGCAGTGTGACTTAACGAAAATCTCTTTGAATGATGAAGGAATATTTTATTTCACAAGCTTTCAACTCCAGAAGAAAATGTGCTTCTCCTAATTTGTTTTGCTGTAGAAAGCTGTCCAGGGAAGGTAGACTTCAGGATATTGTAAAACATTGCCACTAATGTATTAATACATTTGTATATGTAAGTTAATGGTCCCACTTTATTATAAATGACATCTCTAGTATAAGGGAAAGGGTTCTTTCTAATGACAAATTACAGGAAGAAGTTTTTTTGAATTTTAATAGACTGACATATCATTTTGACAAGGCCTGGAAATAAAAAGAGATGAATCAATATTTTCAAAAATATACATTACAGAGCTCAGTCATTTCTGAGTGCATGTGTCATGGTTTAGAAATCGCAATAGATCTGTTTGCCTCTCAGCAATTGCGTATTATTTCCGTTAAAAAAGGGATAAATATTTTTCATTTTGACTAGCAGTTATATTTGGTTCCAGCAAATGCAAATGTTTTATACATTTAGCATTCATGCTAATCTATTGCTTTCCAACCTGCAGCTTATAATAAATGTTATGTTTATATGTTGTATTAACAAATAGCTTGCGACATCGTTTCATAACAAGTTTAAAGTTTATTTCTATTAGTATGTGTTTCAGTTAAAGATCACTTTAATTAAATGCGCCCCTTAAAGTTCATCTTCATTAGGCAATGTTCTAGTTGCGACTGTGAACGATCCACTTCTCACCGAAACGCAGCGTCGACTTGTTGTTTTCTATTTACTGTATTGGATAATATATGTATATTTTTATATGAAATGTTTTTTATTAAAAAGATTTTTTATATGTAATGTTTTTAATCTTAAATGTGCACCAATTTGAATAAATTTTAACGATTGAGCTATTTTTGTGATTAGTTCTCTATATGTGTTTGACTTACTACAATTGATTCCCATTGTATAATGTAATAATTATAAACTACTTTGTCACACAGTTGGTTTTGTTCTAGAAAGCTTGAGCTATAATTCTCCTTATTCTTGGGACTTTGTGTGTTTTCCCTAGTTGCGACTGTTCCAGAATACAGTCAAGGATCTTTAGGGATATATGATATAACAAGTCATAGTACTGCTCACATAGTAATTCACCCACCATTAACAGAATTTGCTCATTTCGTGAAGTCCAAGTTCCAACTCAGTAATCTTTGCTTCAGTTCTTTCCTCCTTACCGAAGGTTGATAGAACAGAAACTTTAGAACAGTGCATAATTAAACATAAAACATTATGAGCTGTGTCACACAGGGGTCCTTGTTTCTCAAGCCTCAGCATACCTCAGTTTGTAAAACAAGGCAATGTGCAGACCCTGCCACATAACTAAACTGGATTTTCTTGATGCATTCAAGAGGGGGCGTTTCTTCATTTGCCGGTGCAAATGAAACATTTCACATTTCCCTGGCAGATATGATTTGAGACCCTGTGCTAATAGAGTCTTCCTCAGATCACTTACAATCCTAGTCATAGTTGTATGAAGAGACTGGTCACAAATAGAGGTTGCAAATTGCGCCTCAAATGTTTGTGACCGGTCCTTAATTATGTGATGCAATTTATGCCTTATAGGTCTGATTGCAAAATCTCCAGTCACCGAGGGATCCAGAATGATCTGAAAATGATTATTTGTAAGGCAAGTTATTATTTTCAATCCCCTGTGACTGGAAACACGCACGGGGGTGTGGCAGTGAAGGAACAGACCACCATGCCTCTGTTTGCATTCCCAAACAGGATTGTGGTTTTTAAAGCAGCCCAAGTTCTTTAAAGAAACTGCAATTACTTACAAAAAGGCTTCCCCTATCATTCCCTGACACATTTCTCAATAGTAAATTGTCCAAAAGAGATAACTTAAACGTTGTGAATCGTTTTCCACTTCCTTTCAGAATCAGTAACTACTCAATAGATTGCAACTGCAGTTGCATTCAAAATCTATTGATACATTGCACAGCAAATCACATTTATGAAGGAACTACCCTTTTACGCGCCTTCCTAATTGTGATTTGGAATCCATTTTGCTAATCCAAAAGTCTTTACCGAAATGCAAAAGGGGTTTAGCAGATAGCAAAAATGCATTGCGCTGTCACTAGCCCACCAATTTTGTGAATAAGTCAGGCTCAGAGATTCTTGACAAAGGCCAGTAGAAGGGGACAAAATGGTCTCACAGACACATTAATAGCCCCTCATGAAAGAGAAGTGGCAACTAATCTTGCACAGGGACAGAAAGTTTCAGTAAGTACTACTTATTTGTGCCAACTCACACTGACTCAAGACTTTGAGATGAAATTGATGAACCTAGCATAAGTGTTAAGCAGTAGCGGCCTGTCCCCTGCCAAAATGGGGGGGCCCGGAGGGGGGAGGTGGGAAAGGTTTGGTTATAAATGAATAAAAATAAATTTACCTTAATACTGCTGCCGTCTCCTGTGCATTGGATCTTCCTGCTTCTGGATCTGGGCAGTGGCTCCCAGCCTGCCCTGCAGCCAATCCTGAAGCTGCTTTTGCATGAGAGCAGTGTCAGGATTGGCCTGGGCATCGGCAACTTGCGCTCCCAGGCAGACTGGGAGCCTGTGCCTGCTCTCTCCAGCCCCAGCAACGCACCTGAGGCTGGAGAGAGCTTCACTGCGCATGAGGGGTTTGGCCGGCCTGAGACAGCCAGCCAAACACCTCATGTGCAGTGAAGAGAGTGCCCACCACTCCCCCCCAAGCAGTATCATCCCATGGGACCACCCACAAGACTCACCAGAGTCCTGGGGGCTTGTCTAGGGTTTAAAATAACACGATAATAAAATGGGTTTAAAATCTGTTTGATGTACTGGTGGTGGCAGCGCTCCTCCGCCTACAGTCACCTACACATATGTGGCTCTATAGGCATTACACAATGCCTGAGGAAGCAGTTAACTTTAACTGGCAGTGGAAACATGAGTACTCCAGAGCAGTTTGTGGGAGGAGTACACCTTTTTTAAATGCACCCATCCCAACATCCCAGTGCTTTATCTCCTAAGTAAATTTCAGAACAATCCGTGTAAACCACCTGATTCCAATTGTGTCTTCTGTAGGATCACAATTAGAAAATCTCTCATAGTCTATAGATCATTATTTGAGGACTTTTGTGATCGCTTTACCAGCTTATATCAGAGATACAACCCACTTTCTCACCATGATTGATGGCATCTATTGGGAGGCTGATTAAACACTCATAACACTAGATGTCAGCAGCCTCTATCCGAGTATAGTGCATGATCTGGCATTTTCTTAAGGCTCAATCCACTTCTCTTTTATTTCATTCAGAGATGATCTTGGACATGATCTATTTTTGCTTGACGAACAAATTTTTCCTCTTCGACAACTGTATTTGCAGGGAGAATCAAGGAATAGCAATGGGCATCTGCTTAGCCTGCAGTTACGCAAACTTGTTCATGGGCTAGTGGGAGGAGCAGGTGTTCACCTATTTGGAGGAATTTGAGGATAATCTGATCCTGTGGTCTTGCTTCATAGATTACATTTTCTATATTTGTAAGGGTGATGAGGAGTCAGTGGTTTGTGGATACACTTAACCAGAATTCTTACAGTTTGACATTCTCAGAACACATCAGTAAATCCAGGATAGAGTTCCTGGATGTTGTAGTGTGCGTCAAAGAGAATACACTGGAAACTGAACTGTTTTGCAAGGAAATTGTGGGGAACAGTCTACTTACTGCCAGCAGTGTGCTTCCTTTTAGTTTAATCTGTAGCATCCCTTATGGAGAGCTATTGCATGCTAGATGCAATTGTACCACTGAAGAAGCATTTCTTAAAGAAAAGACCATCATATGCAAGAGATTCAGTGAAAGAGGATATAGTAATAAAACCATTAGGCAAGCTAGCACTAGAGTGAACATAGTTTCAAGAAACCAGTTATTACATCCAGTGGAGAAAGTGAATATGGTAGATTCAGGGAATGTGAGTTTTATTACTACAAACTCTAATCAAGCATATAACTTACAGACTATCTTAAACAAACATTGGTATGTATTAAAAACTGGTTATGTGATAAGTAAACATCTTCATACAACTCCTCAATTCACTTTTGGGAAATGTTGCTCACTCAGGGACAATCTCAGTCAGATTGTGATAACTACGCAGACTAGGAATTTGAGGGAGCAGGACAGAAGCGGGTTTTAATGTTGTAGAAATTGTAAAGCATGTAGTGGCAGCATTGATTGTTCAAAATTTCAAGTTCCAAATACCACCAGGGAATTTGTGATCAAGAAAAGATGATGGTATATTGTGTCTTTGTGAAATTATGTACATTGGCAGTACCAGTCACAGGACCAAAAAAATGAATTTAGAGCATTTGCGGGTGATAAGACACAATGATAAACATTATCCACTTACCTGTCATTTCTTTGAAATGTATTTTCAGGATGAAAAGTTGCTGAAATTCATTGTGGTTCTGTGGAACTTGAAATGTGAGGTGAGAATACGGAACAGAAATTACGGAATTTATAATCAAGGTATATTATAGACTTTGATAACCTGACACCTTTGGGCCTCAATTCCAGGCAAGAATTGTAGGTGCATCTGGGTTGATTTAGAGGTGGGAATTGGGAGATGATAAGCTGAATGAATTTGCAGTTTCTTTTGTGAGAAGGTCGTATTGTTATATTTTTTAACTGATTTTATCTCATTTTATATTTTTTTTCACCTAGGTGTCTTCACTAGATGTGATGTAGAGTAGCTGCCCAAGAACATTTCTTCAACAATACAAGAATTTTGCATTGTGAGTGTTGTTACATGGTATATGTTGCATTATCCCCCTTGGGCAGAATTAGTTAGTTTTTCATTTAGCAGCATGAATTTTACGAATGCATGCATTAGCCCATTTGGGTATTGAGTGTTTCTTTTTATATCGTTATAACATAATGCATGTATAGTTGCATGTATTTACTAAACACATTTACAATTATGTTCTTTGTTTTGCATGGCCCACTTAGGCTTTGTGGTCAAAATATTCTAATCTCATATTTTATTTTGTTGCACAAGTTAAGATCTGAGTGAACAAGGTATAGTAAACACAGATGAAAAGGTGGGCTGGAGGCGTGTGTATAGATGCCGAAGTCAAACCATGATAACTAAACTTGTAATATTTCAGTGCAATGCTCAATGTTAGTGAAATCTGGGATACAGAAATTGAAATTTTCTTATTTGATGATTTTGAAGATCTATTTATTGTTTAAGAACAAGTTGGAGTACAATATGTACATATTGGAGTTATAATAATATGTCTGGAAGCCCATTTAAACATGGCAGATAGGGAGGCAGTTTTTTTTAAACAGTTATTTTAAGAGTCTGTTTTCACTGTGCATTTTCTTTTTGTACAGCGGATTGATGTGCTACTGTAACTTGACCGTGAACAAGGCATAAAGCCTAAACACGTCTGAGGAGCCCTTACATTGAATTTTGGGGCATATTTGGGTCATCTGAGTGTCCTTCATTAAAGGATTGATTTGTGACATATGGGATACCCAGAGCCCGTCTCAGACTGCTGCATGTAAACCTCGCGGGAACCGGGAATTCAGGTTTGTCACTGGATAGTTATAGTTAGGCTCATGTTTCCATAGGAAATGCATTTTTTTTTGTTGTGAATAACTTTGGCTCCCTTTGACAAATCGCCACAAAACTTTCCCAAAAACTGCTCTTTTTGCCTTGTTTGTGCATGGAAAGTTTTGGGGTAATTCGTCAAGCAGGGCCAAGAAAAAGGGGGATCCCAAAATTCGTTCTCCCCATTCATCATCATAAATACTTTATTTTGGCATATTTGCCATAAAGTTTTCGCATCTTGGATATCCAAAAGTAGTAATCACCCAATCCTAAAAAAATATTTTTGCTTGTATCATAATTTGAGTTCTGCAGTTAAAGTAGGTAGTAATAGTTCAAAGAAAAATAGATTTTGATGCATAATCTACAAATTTGTAAAATGGATAGCCAGTTAAGATAGGGTAGACATTTAAAATTGTGGTTAAAAAAGTAAAATACAATTAGCCTACTCCCTTCCGTTGAGCTCTTTTCCTAATGCCCCACATATGGCTAAGGAATTTGACAAATGCACAGGCAAACAATGGTCTTGCATCAGATTTTAAGATTTGCATGGCTTCTGGATGATTACTAGTTCCCAGTTGTTTGCAAATGGGACTTAGCCAATTAGCCCTAGGTAGTGCTTTTGCCGGACTGGAAAACATGACGTGTGCCACAGATTCCAAAGCAGCTTTACAACCTAGGCACCACCGAGGAGTCGATGTGTCAATTTACCATCTTCCCAATAAATCATACAAGAGGTGGGTGCTGAACCAGAATGGGATGTATAATTTCCCATCCTTTCATTTCTGTATTATTTCCAAATGATATTTCAGGGAGTTAACCTGTTTATGGGACAAAAATTCTAATGTTAGATTCCCCAGGATGTGCTACTTAGCTCAACTTGGGCCACCCAATACCAGTATCGTGTTTTTACTAAACATTTTTAGGGATGCATAGAGGTATCGTTACTTTTCCAGGAACCCTGGTGGCCAATGTCAGCAAGAAGCCTCTGTATATTGCCTAACCAACCAATTTTGTTTGATTTTTCCAACCTAGTAACTTCAGCCATGGTGTTGACGTTAGGAGACAGTTTGGGAGTGGGCCTAATTCTGACCCAGAATAATAAAGGACAAAGCTTTGCTATATCGGCGAGGGATCTCCTACCCATGTGATGCTTTAAAGGGTGGAGTGGGGTACTGTGAGACAACATCACCAAAATCCTTAAAATGTTGTGCTCAGATTTGGTCAGACCCTCCATTCTTCCGAATCCCACCATTTCAGACCCATAGAGTGTGGAGCTAACTGCTTTAAGATCATAAACTTGCAAAGCTGCTGCAACCAATTTACTGGAGGAAGTGTGATGCTCATTCCCCAGGGCCCCCACCATCAGTGGTTCCCAAACTGTGCGCCATGGCTCCCTGGGGAGCCATCAAACCTAGCCAGGGGACCGTGCACCAAGCACTTTAAAGCATTTAATGTTGAAGGGTCTGTTGGCTTCAATTAAATTAATCAGACTTAAACGCATGTTTTTATTTGTAAGTGTCATGCCTATAGCTGTAAACGTAGTGCTTAATTGATGGCATTTCAAGGGAGATGACCTCCGTATGTCACTGGATCCCTATGTTCCCAAAGTAAGCAGAAGATGCCCGATTTATTTTGTAAGACTCGTTAATAGTTCCGTTTTTTTCCAAATACATTTAACACTTATGCAAGTTATCAGGAAAGTACCGTTGTCTTGTCTATTAAACACACTAAGTATTATTGAGTATTGATATTTGTACTTGAATCATAGGTTCTTTCAGCACACACACATTTCCAGACAGGCCTGCTCTCTCCTTGAGTAGAGGGAAGTAAAACACCATGCACGGTATAATGCCAACATTTAGAAGCAAGAAAGAGGGACGTTTAAAAAAAAAATCAGAGGAACTTATTTTACTTGCATTGATTTGGAGGCAATTTTAGGAAGGAGACAGCAAAAATAAAGCTGTATGTGGTTTAAAAAAATCGTGAGTCATCCTGCTGAGACAGGTGTGTTGGCACGTAGGACATGGTAGAAATGGAAGTGCATGCAAATATTCTTCAAGCGCAGAAACACTTTGGCAATGGGGCATACATGCATAGGGGTGCTATCTAGCACTATAAGCGGGATAAAAAAGTTTGAGAGGGTACTCAAAAAAAGGCATGGGCAAAGATGTGTCACTAGGAATATATTTTTAGAGGCGCCGCCTTAGTAATACGAAACACACTGCATATATGATTATAATACCTTTATCAGCTTCATCCCAATTATTTTCAGGTAGAAAAATGCAAGTACTCCCGAGGCCGGGCTTACATCCCCCACACCCCCCAAAAAAAGTAACAGTGGGGAGCCACGGGCAATGGCCAAAGGGTCAAGAGAGCCTCGGGTTGGTTTTCATGCCATATTCTCAAAAAATGTAGTGCTTAATTAATAGAATGTGCTGACCCTCTCAAGCAGTGTCCCTCCCAGGGTTGCCCTTCCCCTATAGGTCTTATGAGGGTTAATTGCCATGAATTTTGTTCTTGAGGTATTTATCTTTAAGCCACGCATGTCACAAAAGTCTTTGAAATGATTCAAAAGCAACTGGAGCCCCCCCCCAGGGTTTTCAACACCGACATAGTGTTGTCTACAAATAACAGCATCACAACTTTTCCATTCATTTTCACATAGGAAAGTTAGACACACCTACAGCCTAAACCACTGAACGGATTTACTGCAAATATGGCAGAACGCTAGATTTGGATCCAGAAAGAGTGTTTGTGTGTTTTGGTGTAAATCCATTCAATATAGTTTTTGAGCAATTCATGATAAAATAACTTTGTACAGACAGATCTCAAATTGAGATCTGATTGGCTGCCACAACTTTAACCAAGAAGTGGTGGCAGCGATCTTAGACCTGGGACTCGATCCCAAGTCCTAAAAAAAAATATAAAAATAGACACAAGGGAATAGGGTACGAATACCCTAACCCCGATGCCTGGTGGTGGGGTCCAAGAGGGCCCCGCCTGTGGCCAAAAATGTTTTTTTTTTATTTTGTCACAAATTTGCAGAGGATTCATGAATCCACAGTAAAATTGAAAAAAAAACCAAGCACAGTCTCTCTTGCTTGTTATTTTTAAAACCACCCGCGTGGGCTGAGAGAAGGAATATTGCACTTTTGGGGAGGGGGTGAGTATGTCCCCCTCTCCAGGCCCCAGGAACCTCATTCCCAGCGCCCAAACGCATTGTTAAGGGGGAGGGGACATGCAGCTTCCTTCCAGGGGCCGCTTTCGACCCAGGGGGCCCCATTCCCCTGGGGCACAACATTTTTTCAGAAAGGGGAGGGGGGATGCAGCCCCCTCACCTGGTCGATTTTGGGCCTGGGTTACTCAATCCTCCAGGACCTGGGCAGATCTGCAAAGAGGAAGGGGCTCTACAGACCTCCTCCCAGAGCCAGTAATGGCCCTGGGAAACTCATCCCCCAGGGACGGCTCAAGCTATGTTCCGAGGAGCCCTCCCCAAAAATAGCAGTTTCCCTGCCCACACTGGTGCCACCAGGAAAACCTGTACTTGCTCTCACTTGGCTGTTGCAATTTCAAATCTCCCACCAAGTTGGAGCAAACACCAAGTCCAATCCAAGTGGGTGGGAATTTGAAAAATGCTCCAGCCTACTGGATGAGGACGTTTCATTTGTTTCCCTGCTTGCAGTGAAGCGGGTAGGGAAACATAAAAGGATTGCTCCCGCCAACAGGGAGCATCATTTTTAGCTTCTCCCTGCAGGCAGGAGCAATGCCAGACCTGGCAGGATGCGGGGAGCTAGCTGGGTCCTTGGAGGCCTTGGTATGCCCCAGTGGCCCCCAGCAAAAGTGTGGTAGATGTCCACCCTTTGTTGGTGAGGACCCAGGGGATGGGATCCCCGGGCCTGATGTGTCCCTGGGGAGGGGGGTTGTGTGCCCCCTCCTCTTTCCAGATGACACAGGGCCCTGGGGTTGGAGTTCACTGGAGGCAAAATTGTGCCCCTCCCCTTCAGGAATGGGCCAGGTTCCAGGGTATGGGGTCCCAAAGCAAAACTCTGCTCCGTAGGGGGGACATGTGCCCCCTCACCCATAAATACTGTGGTGGGTACTGGGGGATGGGGCCAAGAGTGGCCTGGGCAGGGGGTCCCATGCCCAAAAAGTTGCACTGGCCCGGGGATGTGGACCCCAAGGCTAAAAGCGGCCCAAGGATGGTGTCATGTGCACCTCTCCCCCTTCACATATATAGCTGGGCCCCGCAGATGGGTCCCCAGTGACTAAAATTGGACCAGGAGGGGGACACACTGACCCTCCCTCCCCATTAAACATGCTTGGCCCTGGAAGATGGGGTCACTGGGCCAAAATCCACCAGGAAATTGTGGCCCATGCCCCCTTCCCTTAAAAATGCAAAAGTCCTAGTAGATGGGGTCTCCAGGGTCACTATTGGCACAAATAGGGGGCCCACATGACCCCTTTTCCTTGAAATATATGTTTTAGTCCCAGACAAGGGGTTCCCCATTTCCAGTATTGGCTCAGGGAAGGGGATCATATGGCCCCTACTCCCCTTAAAATTAACACAGGACCCTCCCCAAAATGTGAAAATAAAGAATTGCTGGCACCTATGATGGGTGCTGGCAGGGGATTTGAGGGGCCGTGGATGCTCTAGGGCTGCCCCCAAGGCCCCTATCCCCCAAAAAAGGATCTGAGTGTCCAGGTTAGGCACCAGGATACCCAAAATGTAAAAAATGAATAATAAATCAGCATGAGGAGCCACTCATTTATGAAGGAGCACCCCAAAATGCCCTGGAGTATTTCACTAAAACATATAAAAGAATATGTTCATGTTTGTGGTGCCCCTGGTAGAGGTAGGGGCACCACAAAGCATTTTATTAATGTTGTGAAGTGCTGCAGAGTGTATTCAGTAAGTCTCATGGGTCAAGAAATCCATGATCCCATTAGACCTTACCCAGTGTTTTTTAAAGCAGTTAAAAGAAATATTGGTTTAATGTAAACCAAAAATAAATCTCAATATTTTTTTTTCTTAAAAATGTTCAGCCCACAAAATGAAATCATAGAAAAAGACTCACAGACATGTTGATTTCTTTTTTTATTATAACTTTATAAATAATGTTTATAATAATCCCTATATTGCACATTACATCATGTGAATTACTGAAAAATGCATTTAAGTAGAAATATGGGTGGTTTTTGGAGAAAAATGATAGATATGTTTTACTCACTCCGAGATAAAGCCAATAGACCCACTTTTAATGTTAGGTGTTGTTTCTCTTTGACAATGTCAGGCGTGTGGCAAGGAACTGCCAGACCAACCACACTCTCCAAATGCCAATAGGCCATGCACGCTGCTTAATTGGCTGCCCGGAAGGGGGGTGGTCTGGATGCTAGGCCAGGACCTTTCTCGCGCCCTCGCCATGCACTACTAATTACCCCATAAATTGCATCACTCATTACATGATCTATGACATCATTGATAGCATGGGTGCAACATTTGAAATTTCATCATTGATGACAAGACTGTGCTTGCAGAGAGCATGACTTATCATTACTTTAGGGTACTAGATATAGTTACTTGAGATAACTATAACTGGTAAATTTCTGTGAATTTGAGTTTTCGTTTGCCACAGTGTAGTTATAGTTAAGTCAAAGCTTTTTCAGGAAGAACATTTTTTGTTTTGCTAATAACTTTGGCATCATTTATAGCATCTGCACAAAATGTTTTTAAAAAATGTGGTACCTTAATGTAAAGTTTTTCCCTCATGCATCAAGTAATGGGCAAAGAAAAGTAGGGTCCCTGAAGTGGGGTTTCCATTTTCATTCCCATAGGAAACTTTGCTCCATTAACCAGAAAAATGTCATCAAATTTGGCAACACATTCGACCTTTACTCAGAAAGCATGCTTTTAGTGTTGTAAATCCATTCAACCATTTATGTGAAATTAACATTTAAAGCGGGGCTCAGATTGTTTATGAAGGGGTTAAAAAGTTAGGTAAATCTGGACTGTTGGTGTCCACATATGCTATGATTGGCCAGTTTAAAGGGAATTACTCAATCTTAATTGAAGGACCATAAAATGAACAATATTTTGTGGCAGTCGTTACAGAACTCAGGCACTGAAATCCCTAAATTGTAAAAACGAATGAAAAACAATTAAGGGAGGAGGTTGAGCATACCCTGACCCCAGTGGTATGTTTGGGGTCCCAAATGGACCCAAGACTTGATAGTCTGACAACATCATAGACAACGTTGTTGCAGTACATGGGGATATGGTGCCTATTGGAATACATTGTAGTGTCGGGTTTGGATGATCACAAAGAGGATTGTGTATAAAGGGTGCTAGTAAATTGGATTCAAAATATAAATCATATGATTGTGATTTTGTAGTCATTTTAATTTTTGGAATTCTGGCGAGTTTGCAGATTTACCCAGTGAAAAATGCTGGCCTTATTCTGGAACTTGATAAAACATACTTGAGAGAAAATGTTTTTCTCTCATGGTTTTCTCATAGAGGTTATGGAAGGTGCTCCCAAAGGTATAATGTGAGCACATTTTATATAAATTCACACTATCGTCCTCAGACATGGGAGAGAAAAATCTGATATTCTAGGTAAATCATAGACTTGCAAAAGCAGCAACAGAAGCCTGCCAGTTGATTCCTATGTGTTCTACTGCAGACACCCACTGTGTTCTACTGAAAAACAGAACACTGATATTCTTATTTATGAAAAAGGTGTGGCAGACCTGAATCCATCTTGATTGAATCTAAGCTGTAAAAGCGAAAATATTTCCTTTAGAAATTTAAAATGCAAGGGGGTTGTTTTGTTATAGAAATTATCCTTAGCGCCGTAGAAGGCAGCATTGGGTCACATTTTCTATGACTTCTTCCACACCCATTTCAGTAAAACATTCTGACACTGAGAGAGAAAAATGTGCAGTCAACACAAGCATGGTCTTTCCCAGCTCAGTTGTAGCATGAGAAATTAAAAAATCATATTTCCTCTCACCCCTTTCGTTCCCCAGGAACTGTGGCAAGCACAGTTACCGGCTCTATTGTGTGGTGAGGTCTTTGACCAGCAGAGTAATTAACTTGACCCAGTATGGGGGCAAAGGCTTGGACAGCGATTATGGGCTGAGACAGGGAAATTCTTAAAGTGCCGTAGCGAGGAAACATATGATGAGAGGAACTCCCGATCTATACTTCAAATGCATGTTTACTCCTAGATTGATACCTCACAATCCTGTAGCCGTAAGTAAACAAAACTGTACTTTGGTGCATTTTTTGCCTACAATGTGTACGTCAGTTTAGGCACCACAGACCTTGAGTTAGTGTTACAGACCTATCCTATGAATGCCCATTCACATTATAAAATCTACCTAATGTCTGTACACATCTCTTTAAGGGTATCTTCTGAAACAGGCTATCTGTACTCAGATCCGGACTGTTACGGGGATGTTAGTCCCACACTCACAGCCCACACACATGCACATTGATGTGTGCTCAGGTGTTCAATAGTTAAATGCCCCACGGCTGCTTAACTTTGCTGCGGAGCAGCACCCTTATCTTAAAAGCCGCTGGACACTGTTGGTTTGTATTCTAAGTCCATTTAGCATGGGTTTACAGTGAGTAAGACTCAGTTGGTGAGGTTCACTAACAGCAAAAGTCTAAAGAATGGGTAGTCAAAAGCAAACAAAATCCAAGGGAAAAAGTGTGTGGAACTCATTTTCTACACCCATTCCTACTGAATACCATGAGACTTCAGTTTCTTTCTAAGTGTAGCAAGGTCTTGACTTTTTTAGACAAAGCCTGAAATATTATTTGAATTATTATCCCAAGCCATGTAAAGGATAACCATTAAAAAAAAAACACTTGAGCACCATTTTAGAGTATGGATCTCAGGTCAGGACCTCAGGTGGGACGCCTTACGACAAAGTGCTCTAATGGCATAAATGAGGAATCTCATGCATCAAGTGTAATGTGAAATTCCTTAAAATATGCAAATTACCACCATGGAATTAGATTTTTTAACCATGTTGTACTGGAAAAATGCATGCCAGTCAAATATTTTTTTTAAAAAGCATATCATTTCAATATAAGAGAAAAAATGGAAAAGGGTCACTTTAATCCTCCTTACCTAAGGCTATGACATTGAAATTGGTCTGAAAGAGAATACCACATTTAAACAAGCATATAGTAAACAAATATCTGCATGTATTTGTTGTTTGATATTTGTGATCTTGATTTTAATGACTTCTATGACACAAACAGTTCATGTAAACCATTAGGTCCATGTGGAAGGAAGAAAGCCAAATTCTGTGCTTAATGGCAATTTCCTCTTTCAGTTCTTGCCATGTTTTTTAATCCTCATATTTGGGAGATCATCTATAGATTGAAGTGCTGGGGCACTGAAGGCACCACATCCATCACCATAGCCATAATTAGACGGCTACATCTATACTTGCCTCTCAACTGGTAGCCTTTTTCCCCCAAAGTGGCTCACAGGTCTTTGAAGATAATACTGTAGGAGAAGAAAGCAGTGGCAGCAGGTCCACCATACCATTGAGGCTTTGGTGTACTTTTAAACACTTTTTTATAGTTGACACGTGGGGGATCTTTTCTGGGAAAAATATCCACAATATGCTGGGAGCTTTCTCCCTAAGTGGCAGAATTAGAATGCCGATGGGAATGTTTTCAGAGGGCATGACCTATACACGGTGACCCCTTCAATGTCACTGCCACCATCACCAAACCTGTTCAATGGGTTTTCTTGGTACAAAAGCATTCCCCTGACCTCTAAATGTATTAATTTATTTACTTTCAGATTTATATAGCGCATGGTAATCAAAAGTATATATGAGATCTACGAGTAATGATAATTGTGACTCGGGGCCTCATACCAAACTAGTACAAGTGAACTAGGTGTGAGTGGAGAAGGTATGGAATAAGAGATTAGATTGGGGAAAGGAGAGTAGAGATAAAATAAGGGGGAGGCCAGCACTAAAGGAGACACAGAAGAGTAAATCATGGGGAGGGGATAGCGAAGGTGTAGGAGGAGAGAGTGAGAGAAGAGAAATAGGGGTTGAACTGTAGTAGAGAAAGAGATGTAGGATACAGTGGAAAAGGGTGTTGGTGGGAGGGTAGCTATGGCAAGAATGCAGTAAGAAAAGAGAATTAATGTATGAACATAAATCGTTCAGAAAAATAAAATTGATGAGCTCTGCACCAAACGTATTGTTCAAAAAGGATTTCTGTGTCAGGTACAGTCTTAGTAGATAAGCCTATAATTGATGACAGAAGGATAGAAGAGTTTTTTTAGACTCGGATTTAATATACCTCATCATGGTTAGGTATAGATTTAAAATAGGCCCCTTTCTTTGGACAACACCTGTTTGTATTTGTGTCTGAAGATTTGTAGCGAGTTTGCAAGGAGAATATTTTTATTGAAACTGAACTGTGGTGAAGCCCAGCTTGATTGGACCTACTCTTCATTTATTCAAGAAAGGGCACTTAGTACAAATTGTATCCTCACCCCATGCTCATTTTCGATCAGACACCTTATATCTTTGAAACTGAACCTACTTCTACCACAATCAAAACTGTAGGACTAGATTACAATGCATCCTTGCACTCCTCCACAGTATACCATTCCACCTAAAAAGCCAGGACTGTGGTGAAAGAGACACTGCTGGCCAATCCCTTACCTGGATCCCCTCTCAGGACACGCTGCTAGGCAGAGAGTTCAATTGACTAATATAGAACACGTTACCTGCAGTTTTGTTTAAGAGTCAAGTGAAGACACTCCTCTAAGTTATATCTCTCTTGGTGGAGCCAAGAAGTTTAAACAGTTCTGAATTTATAGCCAGCAGTTTTGGCATTCTTTTTCGTTCATTTCAGTACTAACTCCAATAGACCTACTCGCCCCAGAATCCTAAATGTTGTTGGATTCAAAGCAAGATATGAATGAAGGCAGTGATGTAAAACCTTGAGGGGGGTTCTGTTATAGCAACATCTTTGAAAGTCACAACATGCCCTGTAGATATACTTCACATCTGTTGTCTGGGCAGCATAACTAAAGTAAATGTTCAGGAATTTCAATAATTAGCTTCTATCTGAAAATTAAAGCAGATAGGGGCATCAATTTGAAGTGATAGTCACAATAATATCACTATGTATGTGATGGTAAGGATAGCTGCCTCATGGCAGGGCCACCATAGCTAGGGATAGCCAGCATGATGTTTAAGACGTCCACAATATATCACATGCCTTCATAATGCTTGGACATTCACAATATGCCAAGATGAATTAGTTTGCACAAGAAACACATAATGCCTAAAATGCACATATTTTGCCACACAGGGACACCTCTCGAAAGGGCCACGATAATGCCCAGAATGCGCATGCAATACCAAGGAGGACATATTAATACCTAGAATTCCAAGAAATTATGAAGGAGGACAAGCTTAAACTAAGGCTGCCATTATGCTTAGAATGCCTGCTTCAATCTCAGCCGGCATCAATGTCACTTGGGTCTTCCAATTTCATAGTGATCTCCACCTCCCTCTCATTTCATCACTTCCATTTCTCTTATTATATTTTCTTAGGTTTTCTCTAATCAAAATACCCACCACTCTTATCTTTCCCTCTCTTGATTTTCCAAAGTACTGTTTGTGTCACACTTCTCATCCTCCTTCTTACTTATCAATTTTCACCTTTCACAGTCTTTCTCCCTTCCTGTTTCATCATTCACTTTTTGGATTTTGGCCCTCCATTTCTCCCCTTGCTCTTAGTCTTCCGTATTGGAAAGTGTCCTTTTTGTATATTCACCCTTCACTTTTTGCTCAGATGGTGATGATATCATTCTGATGGTACACGGGAGTCTGCTGCCCACCCCAAGTGCCTGACTCCTCCCCCTAAAACTGTTATGTGTAAATTGGCAATCCTAATTGGCAAGGACTTTGCCCTCCTGATAAGTCCCTGGAATATGTTACCATAAAGCAACACCCTTGAAGGAGGGATCACCACACAACTTCTAAACAGACCACAGATCATACAGTACACAGCAGCAAGATTCATCCTAGACCTCCCAAGACAAGCCCACATGACTCCCCACCTCAGAGCACTACACTGGCTCCCTGTAAACAAACGGTGCCAGGTCAAATTACTCACCCACACCCGCAAAGCCCTCAGCAGCAGCAGCACCCCCCCCCCCGCACCCCCCAAGTGCCTGGATACACTCACAGGTGAAAAGCAGCGGCTTGCAAATCCTATTGTATAGTATTGAATTGTACCAGTGGTCCCTAGGGCTTAGGTGGAAAAGGGGTCCTCAGGGCTTGTATCTTTGTTTGTGCCACCCTGAGGGACCCAAATAAACTACTGGCAGCAGCCCTGCCATTGCAGACTGCAGGAGGCATGCAAACTGCTCGAACTCGATTTTCCCCTCACCATGTGAGGCAAACTCAATGCACTAGCTTTGATACATACCAGTCACCCTTAAGGAAGGCCTCCTAAAGCCCAGGAGGCAGGGTACATTATATGAAAGATGTGGACATGTCAGTGCAAGTTTATCTGACCCTATAATGCCCTTTACCAGTAAAGGACACTATAAGTGATAGACTGTCCAATGGATAACAAGGGCTGGCTCCCGGGCAAACTTGAAGCTGGCAACCCCATTACGGCACCATCTAAATATGTTGTGTTGGGTATCAAACAACATGCCTTCTTATCCTGACACTAATCTCATGTTGAGTGGGATGTGGTATGCACCTAGGTGGCTACCGTAGAAGTTGCTCATCTGGTTGCCCCAGTTTCTATGTGCTCTGGCTGTCAAGCCCGTACTTCTTGCGCTTGCTGCCACCAAGACAGGATACTGAACTTCTTCCAGGCAGTGTGATCTCTCCCAGGAGTTAGGAACAAATGCCTGGGCAGGAAGGTGGTCACACCTCCTACCTCACAGACAGGTGGGAAATTAGTTAGTCAAGGAGGTGTAAAACCTGAGAAGGCTTGACACACCTCCAGAGCTGCTTACTGGAAGAAGGGTTCTGCCATTTTTAGAAGGAGCAGAATAGAGGGTTTGGGGAAGAAAAGGTGACCCATATCCTGGATGTGGTCATCTCAGGGGTGGACTAGTTGTATTGACTAACAGTCCATTGGCAACTTGCTCCCACAGCCCTAACTCCCCTGAATCCTAGAACCTCAGTTCCCTAACTCCCCTGACACCAGAACCTCAGTTCTGAAAAACCTGCATCAAGGAGGACAGAAGAAGAGACCTGTGTCTATGACAACATGGCTTGCCCAAAGCAAAAGCGGTATACCCTGCACCTGTGGCAGCATTCCTTGAACTGCCTGGTCGAGACTCATCCTAGGCTATCTCTTGGTTCCCCCAGACAGAGGAACACCTGTGAAAGCTTGAAGCACCCGCATAGCTTCCCTGATTAGTCCCCTGCAAAATGCAGGTAAAACAACGCTCTGCATTCAAAGAATGGCTGGTTATCGAGCCCTCTGAGGGATCGCCCAAATCCAGAGGGACTAGTGCATTATGGGAAATGTAGTCCTGTCCTCCAAGCTGTTACAGGCAGCTACCCTGTTCCCCGGGACCACCGGACGTCGAAGTAACTATCTACTCCACTTACCGCTGCCAGTCTTGTTGGTCGCCAGTCTGGTAAACAACCTCTTTAGACAGCACTTCACCTAGGGGGAACACCATCTGACCTTTTGTTTTGTTTTTGCATCTTGTTCGTCCGCAGCACCATTTCTGTGGTAAAAGCAGCTCTTCCATGGCTCTTGTTCAGCACAAACGGCAGCCAGGTCAACTCTGAAGCCAGGCTTCACGCACCTGGTAAAAATGTACGGACTGTCATGGCTTGGTTCTGGGACCCGCCTCACCATTACCCTGCCGAGTGCCCTGCAACTTGACCTGCAAGTGACTAATTGTCACTAGTGGGTTTTCCTATTGAGGGCAATGATTAGGTTTCACTGTATTATTTTGCACAGATTTGATATTTCTTAAAAAATCTATAACTCCAGTTATGTATATTCTATTCCATTTGTTTTGCTGTCTAAACTAAGATAAAAATACACTCTATTTTTATAAATTGGTGTTGAATTTTTCTCGAGTCGTGTCAATTACTTATTGTCCCTGTTGGTATTCTGAAATGCTTAACACTTTTTCCTCTAGTAAAGCCTGACTGCTCTTTGACACACTCCCAGGACTGAGCTAAGGATGTATTGGTGTGAATCCAAGGACCTTCTTTGTGGTTTGTGACAGTATTGCATGGTGAAGCCTATCCAACTTCACCACATAATACTCCACCTTCCAACATTCTGCTTCCAATTTTCTTCTTGCTGAACTTGCCAAATCTTTGTTCTTTCCTTTTACTCCCTCATCTACTCTTACACCCTTCACATTTCCCTCTTTTCTATCATCTAGTTTTTTCCTCTTTTTTGCACCGTTTCCATTTACCATCATTCATGTTTTCCTTCTCACCGTATTTTTCCACTCTTCCTTTTATACCTCCACCCACTCTTTTCACCTCATCCTTTACTGATTCTGCGGTTATTATTTTATTTTCTGATTGATTTTTGTGTCTTTTTTTTTATTTTTATTTTTATTTGCCACAAAAAAATGCACAGAATAGTAAATATAAAACAACATTTTCAAATAAAAATACATCAGTATGCATATGCAGAGCGCAAAGGAGCATTTATGGAGAAGAAAAAAATAAAGAAAAAAAGGAAGAATGAAAAAAGTAACAGGAAAGAAAGAGGGGAAAAAGACAGGGAAGAGAGAAGATAAAAGTACGAAAAGAAAGAAAAAGAAAAAAGAAGAGGATACATACAATCATTAATCCAAATGAAGACAAGACCAAACCCTGCGCAGTTTTAACAGGGATCGGGAGCCTCCAGTTTTTGCCAATGCAGTTTCCATTTCAAAGATCTCCCTCATCAGAGACCAAAAATCATTAATACTGGGAGGTGTGGCATGTATCCAAGAGTGGGCTATACACAGACGAGCACAAGAAGCAATAATAGAAGCTAAGGGTTTCGTAAGACACCCAGATTCGAAAAATAGTCCCAACAGCAGCTCTTTCCCTGAGACCGGGCTATCATAGCCAACCCATGTTGACAAAGCCAGAGCAATGGTAGACCAAAAATCCTTCAGCCGAAGGCAGGTAAAAAACATATGGGGCCATATGTAGGTAGCAACACATTTACCGATTCATAAATACCGAATTTTACCGATTCGGTATTTATGAATCGGTAAATGTGATGTAGGTAATGATTCGGTAAATTTTACCAAATCGGAAAAATTCGGTAAATATGAATCGGTATTTACCAATTCGGTAATGGGGTATACCTTCCCATTGATTCCTATGGGCCTGGAGGCCCATAGGAATCAATGGGAAGCCAGTCACCATTACCGATTCGGTAAATACCGATTCGGTAATGGGGGGAGCATATACAAGGGTGGCAGGGTGTCACATTGACACCCTGTTGCACCCCTGAATCTTGCATGTGTGCACATGTGGCGCACATACATGCCCTAAGGGCATGTATGTCTGCCACATGGCACTCTTACATCTGCAAAACATTGCGTTTTGCAAGGTATTCGTTATTTATCACCAACCTGTATTTGGTGGTAAATAACGAATTCTTAATTCTAATTTGCACTCTTTAGAGAGCTCCCTACATTCAGGATTCGGTATTTACCGATTTGGTATTTACCGATTTGGTATTTTACCGATTCGGTAATTTACCGAATCCTGAATTATGCCTCCTACATTCCAAATAGCTAAATACCGGTCGGTAACGGGATATTTACCGAATTTCGGCCGTTACCGACCGGTATTTAGCTACGTACATGAGGCCCATGGTGTAGATCAGCAGCATATTCCTGACATTTAGGGCAGTTGGTCTTAGCAGCGGTTGAGTTATTAGCCAATTTGGAAATTCGCTCGGGAGTATAATATAGCATTAAAAAAATTCTATGCTGTTGTAATTTTAGATTGACAGATGTTACAGCTAAATCAATGGTTTGAAAAGACTCTTGTATTTCCTCCCTAGAAATATCAGAGCCAAAAACCTGGCTAAGTTTAGCAGCAATTTATACACCGTCATCGCCCACCGCCCCAATACGTTTTTGATAAATTTTACCAATGGCTCCTCGCCCTCTGCTGCCGACAAGTATAGACAAGATCTCGCATGAGCTAGATAACTCGGATAGTCCCCGACCTCGAGTAAGATAATCCCTAACTTGCAAGTTTTGAAAAAATGGGTTTCTGAGAGATCGAATTCTTCTTTTAATGATAAAAAAGTTCGAAAACTCTGATCATCATACAACTGACCCATCCGCTTTATGCCCTTAATTTGCCATTCTTTTCCAATATGATCTTGGAATGTATTAGGAAACAGAGGAGTCGGCTATTGTGTAGGTTTTACAGATTTCACGCCGTATTTTAGTAATGTCTCTGACTACCTTAAAGCGAACTTGAATAAATAGTTAGGATCTGATGTTTGATATAGTAAAAACCCAGTATTTGACCCGCACGCCAGCTGATATGAAAACCAATTGGGATTTGTATCAGTTCCTCTGTATCCGTCCCATAAATGCTGCCCAAAAGTATAACTTAAAATCGGGGAGGTTGAATCCGCCCTGTATATATGAACGTTTTAGAAGTTGAATAGCTCTTCTAGCCCGTCGATATCACCAGATAAAGCTACCCAAAACACTATCTAGGCGTTTAAAAAAAGAAGATGGTATAAATAGTGGGATGGTACGAAAAAGATATAAAAATGATGGTAAAATATTCATTTTAACCACATTGCACCGCCCACAGATACTGAGTGGGAGACGGTGCCAACTCTGTAACTTCTGCGCCACTTTCTTTAGTAATGTATCATAGTTTAGTGGAATGATTTTGTTGACTTGGCTGCTAAGCCATACCCCCAGATAGATTGCTCTGTTTGTAACTCCAAGAGTTACTGAAGGGGGGACTAATTGAAAATTTAGGATCGTCTGTGTTTTGTGCAAATTTAGCTTATAGCCGGAAAAGATCAGAATCGCTGATTGCTGATTGCGGCCATAGCTTTTAACAGGATCAACTGAAAAAATTGCGATGTCATCCACATAGGCGGTTAGCTTTAGATTTGTCCCATTCAGAATAACTGGATCAATATTGCCATTGATCAATAGATGTTGGATAAAAGGCTCGACATAAATAGCAAATAATAAAGGGGATAGAGGACAACCCTGCCGGGTCCCCCTTAGAACTGAAAATGAAAGAGAGGAAAGCCCAATGAGTTTAATTGTGGCTGTCGGGTGATTATATATTTTCTGTATCGTTGAGATAAACCTTTGACCGAAGCCCATACAGGATAAGGGTGGGCGTAGTGGGCGTAGTGGAGCTACGTGAAGCAGCACGTAGTGTGCCCGAATCTACGCACACTACGCGCTTCGCGTAGCCCCACTACGCGCCACCCGCCACCCACCCACCCTACTTTTAAAAGCTAAAATAAATTTGTAATAAAGCAAATTAAAGGCACTTACCTGACGCGCGGCGTCTCCTGGGGCTCCCTCTTCCTGGTTTTCAATTTTCCTGACAAATGCGCATGTGCGGACGCCCGCGCATGCGCATTTCTTGCGAGACGTGCGCAGGCGTGCATTTGTCAGGAAAATTGAAAACCAGGAAGAGGGAGCCCCGGGAGACGCCGCGCGTCAGGTAAGTGCCTTTAATTTGCTTTATTACAAATTTATTTTAGCTTTTAAAAGTAGGGCGGGCGGGAGGCGGGTGGTGGGCGGCAGGCAGCTACGCTTCGCCCTCGCGTGTGCGTAGGCGCTGCCTGCTTCGCCTACTTCAAAAACTGCGAAGCAGGCAGCGCTACGTACACTACGTGGGCGAAGCGTAGTGTCGCGCCCAGGGTTAATACAGGACATAAATATCCATAGTGTTTCCGATGTCACCCGGTCGAAAGCCTTCTCGGCGTCTAACATCAGCATACCCATCTGCTGACCTATCTGACCAGAAATATCGAACGCGGCTATTGCAGTGTTAATATGAGCGGAGGTGTCTCTTCCAGGAACAAAGCAGTGCTGTTGCTCTGAGACTATTAAGTGAATTACCAGAGCTAGGCGAGCCGCGAGAATTTTAGAAAAGAGCTTAGCGTGATTTTTGTGTCTTTTATTTGCAACTTTATTTTACTTTTTTGTTTTTCTTTTCTTTCCACTTGAATTTATCTTTCCATTCCCATCTTCTATTTTTCCTTTTTTTCCTTGCTTTCATGTTTGTATTTTTCCCTTCTATCCTCTCTTTCTTCATATATCTGTTCTGTTCTTTCTCCTTCACTTCCTCCCCTCCATATCCTAATTTCTCTTTGATTTTATGCCTGTTTCTTTCTGCTTTGCATATTCTTTTCCTATTACTTCATTTGAGCAATTCTATATTGCTTCCTATATTCCATCTTTCTTTCCAGACTTCTCCCAATCTTTCTTTTGCCTTACACCTGACCTTTTCATTTTTCATTTTTCTGTTCATTTTTGTTTCCTTATTCCCTGTCCTTATGTCCCTAGTCCTTTCTTCTTTTCACTTCTTCATTCATCTTTCTTTTTTCTTTGTCCCATATCTCTTTCTATTTTCCACCCTTCCATCTTTCTTTTATTCGCTTTTCCTTCTTCTCTGTCGTTCCTTCTTTCCTTCCACTGTTCTTTTCCTTGTTCTTTCTGAGTGCCCTTCCTTGATTTGCCCCTTTTTGCCCTTTTTATTTTATCCTACTATTCGTATTACTCCCAGTTTTACTTCTTTCCAACTTAATTTTCCTGTTTTACTTTTTCCATCTTTTTCCTTCTTTTCTTTCATTCATTCAACTCTCATTGTTCTGCTTTTATTGCACTTTTCTTTTCATCCTTTTTTCAACTATACTTCCTTCATCTGTCATCTTCTTTACTTCTATACTATTATCTATATATCTTTCAAGTCCTATTTCTTTCACTCTTTCTATTATCTTTTGTTCCAAATGTATTTCATTTGTTTTCTTTAGTTCATATTTTTCATACACTACCTTATTCCTTTTTTCCTTCTTTCTTTCATTTTGCTATAACTTTCTCTCTCCATCTACCTCTATTGATTATTTTTTTCCCCTGTTCATTTTAACTTTGTGCCCTCTCTCTGTTACTGTGTTTCATCATTTTCTACATGCTTTATGCTGCATCCCTGAACTCCCCTTTACTTATGAGCTTCTGTCTCGAAATCTGCAAGTCTCGAAATCTGCAAATCACCACTCAAAGTTGAGGAGAGCTGCAAATAACATTTAAATGGATTAATGTAATACAGAATTGCAACAGACAGCCCAGTAGCAACCCCTACACCAGCTTCTTTAACTGGTGGAGGAGGTGTTTCATAATGCCCTTGAATGTCCCCTCAGACTTGTCACTTTTAAACAAACGTGATCTGGCAGGAATGTGACCTAACAACTATGTTACAGAAGAAGCAGAAGAAATAGGTTTAGATTCCTGATGGTTCTTCATCAAATTGTGTGATTCTAAACAAGTCAGTATTGTAGTGAGCCATCTGGCTGCTACCCTACAATGTTGCTAACATGAATCCCGAGGGCCCTATTGCTCAAGGTCAGTACACATAACAACCACTAATAGTGTGCAGCATGTCCTTACCGGTGTTGTCTAGTAGGCCTCAGCGGGCCCTAGTATAGCCAAGCTCACCTACGACACTGGCAAGGAGGCGGGCCAATCCCCATCTTGTGCAGTGGTCGCCTAACCATTTTGACGGCCTGGCTAATCTAGGGTTGTGGTGCGACTGCGTGGGGACGCTGCTGGTGCAGTGCACCGTGTGCTGTAGTACTCCACAGCATGGTATGTGGAGACCGCAAGGTAAGCAGTAAAGTCTGCGGTTGCTGAATTGAACGAGGCTCTGCCTGCTGATGCGCAGGTGCATCTCAGCAGGAAACGGCCATCAGCCCCTCCTGCTGCCCACGCTACCCTGTGTGATGCCCCTCATGAGGCTGCAGTATCGGGCTCCAGTCAGGAGCTGGCAGAAGTATCTACGCCCCCAGGGAGGAGGTTACGTGATTCCAAGTGCCTGAGCTCTGAGCAGGAGCTAGCAAACACTTTATCCCCCAGGTACGAAGATGCCTGCTGGACCCTTGTGGTGTGTTGGTGGTTTCCAATGAACATGGTGCCATTTTAAGGAGGCAGATGCCCCCAGGTAGTGTCCTAGAGATCAGGAAGTGGAGCAAGGTCGAAAAGAGTCTCATGGCCAAGTCCTCGGATAGAACTGCCAGGACTGTGGTGTTTTCAGTGTGCTGTGTGCGGGAGTAGCCACGTGCAGTCGCTGCCTGCCGCTCACAGATTGGCCAAGAAACAGACAGACGGTCCCAAGGCCACACAACACGGAAATAGGAGCATTCAAGCAGCATGTCAAAACGTCACCTCAGGCAGCTGCCCCTGTGGCACAGCAGCAATGGTCGCACCCCCCCATCAATGCATTGCCGCCATTCTGGCAATTGGCAGACCCACCTACAGCAGCACTGAGATGGAGCCAGTGGATAGGTCATTTGCAACATTACTTTTGCACCACCAGAGAGTCTGATGGTGCAGTTAAGGGATCGATGATGCTGCACATGGGGAATAATGAATTGTATGATCTCTCTGAGAACTTACCTAACAAAGGTGCTGACCATGATTTTGATACCACTGTCACAGCACTCAACAGACATTTTGACACCCAAGTTGAACCCTGATTATGAAAAGTCCTGTAAAAACCAAGGGGGGGCAGGTGGAGGCCATACAGAGTCAGCTGGTGAAATCGCGTGGAGCATCCATGCCAAGACCCCGCAATAAGAGTTGTGGAACTGTGGGTCTGTACATTTTCCACCAAGTAGGTGCCCGGCACAGAGCAGGCAGTGACTTAAGTGTGGCCTTCTTATCCACTTTGCGACGGTGTGCCTCAGCTCCGGAGTGTCGCCAGGGGCAAATGCATGGGGGAGGAGAAGCGTGAATGTTCAGCAGCTGTTGTTGGGGGAAGAGTGTCCCAACATGGAACAGCAGTGCCACCCTACCAGAGGGAGAGAAAGAAGAAGTGTTCACCATATCTTTTTCAGGGAGAGACAGTCAAAGCAAGGAGGCCTCAACCCATGTGCACCCTTTGGTATTGCTTTGTTCGCCTTAAGTTGGCAGAGTATGCCCAGACGTGGTTCCCTTGCTCACTTTGCCACTGGATTCAAGATAGCCTGGCTGATGAAGGTTATGAACCCGAAACCGGTACCAGGATGCTTGTTTCTGGTCCAGGGAAGACATGGCTTGGCAGTTTGGGCTGGACTGTTCCCATGAGGCACAGGGTCAGACTGATTTGCATATGGCCATGTCTGAACTGGGGTGGTGGAGTGAGCTAAAGAATGATGATGGATTAAACCCAGATCAGTTGACTGGGGGTGAGTGTTTGATTTGCTCCAACGCTCCATCCATCATCCCCTTTTATATCACCTTGTTCGCCCTAAGTTGGCAGGGTATGCGCAGACGTGGGTCCCTTGCTCACTTTGCCACTGGATTCAAGATAGCCTGGCTGATGAGGGTTATGAACCCAAAACCGGTCCCAGGATGCTTGTTTCCGGTCCAGGGAAGACATGGCTTGGCAGTTTGGGCTGGACTGTTCCCATGAGGCTCAGAGTCAGACTGATTTGCATATGGCCATGTCTGAACTGGGGTGGTGAAGTGAGCTAAAGAATGATGATGGATTAAACTCAGATCAGTTGACTGGGGGTGAGTGTTTGATTTGCTCCAATGCTCCATCCATCATTCGCTTTGGTATTGCTTTGTTCGCCCTAAGTTGGCAGGGTATGCCCAGACGTGGGCCCCTTGCTCACTTTGCCACTGGATTCAAGATAGCCTGGCTGATGAGGGTTATGAACCCGAAACAGGTCCCAGGATGCTTGTTTCCGGTCCAGGGAAGACATGGCTTGGCAGTTCGGGCTGGACTGTTCCCATGAGGCACGGGGCAGACTGATTTGCATATGGCCATGTCTGAACTGGTGTGGTGAAGTGAGCTAAAGAATGATGATGGATTAAACCAAGATCAGTTGACTGGGAGTGAGTGTTTGATTTGCTCCAACGCTCCGTCCATCATCCCCTTTGGTATCGCTTTGTTTGCCCTAAGTTGGCAGGGTATGCCCAGACGTGGGTCCCTTGCTCACTTTGCCACTTGATTCAAGATAGCCTGGCTGATGAGGGTTATGAACCTGAAACCGGTCCCAGGATGCTTGTTTCCGGTCCAGGGAAGACATGGCTTGGCAGTTCGGGCTGGACTGTTCCCATGAGGCAGAGGGTCCGACTGATTTGCATATGGCCATGTCTGAACTAGGGTGGTGGAATGAGCTAAAGAATGATGATGGATTAAACTCAGATCAGTTGACTGGGGGTGAGTGTTTGATTTGCTCCAATGCTCCGTCCATCATCCCCTTTGGTATCGCTTTGTTCGCCCTAAGTTGGCAGGGTATGCCCAAATGTGGGTCCCTTGCTCACTTTGCCACTGGATTCAAGATAGCCCCGCTGATGAGGGTTATGGACCCGAAACTGGTCCCAGGATGCTTGTTTCTGGTCCAGGGAAGACATGGCTTGGCAGTTCAGGCTGAACTGTTCCCATGAGGCACAGGGTCAGACTGATTTGCATATGGCCATGTCTGAACTGGGGTGGTGGAGTGAGCTAAAGAATGATGATGGATTAATCCCAGATCAGTTGACTGGGGGTGAGTGTTTGATTTGCTCCAACGCTCCATCCATCATCCACTGTGGTATCTCATTGACACAGGGGCATCTGTGAATGCTATCGATGTGAAGCTACTAAAAAAATGTGATCCACTACCAGCCTTAGAACCCACGAAAGCCAAAATATACACCTATGGGGATACTAACCACATCCCACTGCAAGGAGTCATAGATGTAGAGTTGCCTTATGATGGAAACAAGATACACCCCAGATTCCACGTGACCACCGGAGAGACAGGAAAGCTATTGCGCTGTCACGGAGATGAGGACCACAGCCTGGTCTTCTTCGCAAAACAAATACACCAGACCCATGCGGAGCACATCTTAGCATACTTCCCAGAGTTGTTCCTGGTACTGGGGTGCCTGAAAATAATACAAGTCAAACTCTACATAAGTGAGACTGTCTGCCCCGTGGTGTTACAGCACCGAGGAGTGCTGTTTCATTCCAAACCACTACTTGAGGAGGAGCTAGAGTCATTGGAACAAACAGGAGTTACTGAAAGGCGACGGGACCCACTACTTGGGCCTCGCCATTGGTGATTGCCATGTGTGGATATGCAACTACTGAATCAGGCAATTCAAAGAGACAGGCACATAATGCCCACAATCAATGAAATTGTAGCTGACCCAAATAAAGCCTATTGGTTTTTTGAAAATTGACCTGAATTCTGGGTACTATCAGTTAGTGTTGGAAGAATCATTTAGAAGAACCATTCCGCTACATCACAACCTTCTCCATTGATGCGGGGCTCCATCGGCTCAAAAACTCCGTTTTCGAGTGCCCTCTGCAGCTGAGGTGTTTTAAAAGGTAAGAGGAGAAGCGCTGTCAGCATTGATAGGTGTCATCAATGTTAGTTATGATATACTCATATTGTCCAACACTCTTGAGGAACATCATGCCCGATTAAGAGCAGCCCTGAGCTGGTTCGCAGATCGTGAACTGACCTTGCACCGGCAGAAATGTGCTGTCTACAGCAGCGAGGTTAAGTACTTTGGATACAGCTTCTCTCAAGAAGGTCTACAGGTAGATCCCCAGAAGGCAGATGCTATCAGATCGGTGGCAGTGCCAAGTAACCAGTCAGACGTACGCAGCTTTCAGGGAAGGTCCAACTACTGCTGCCGATATATTTCCAACCTGACCACTTTGTCTGACCTGCTCCGAGCGCTGACACAGAAGGATTCTCCATGTGAATTGGACAGCAAGGCCGCAAGGGTGTTCTGGAGATCAAGAAGGGTCTACTCCATGATGCCACCACGGCATACTTCAGTGCCACTAGATCCGCCAAACTGATCGTGAATGCTAGCCCAGTGGAGCTAGGAGTGGCACTCCTGCAAGAGACAGAGAGAGGCAAGTGGGTACAGATAGCATACACCAGCAGGGCGCCCACTGTGGTGAAGACAAGGTAGCCATTCATTGGGCCTGCAAGCATTTTCATCTCCAGATGTTGAGGTGATCACTGATCACAAAACCCTGGTGCCACTTTTGTGGGTATGGCTCGCAATGGACCACCGAGGATAGAGAGATGGGCAGTCCAACTTCAGCAACACCCATTTGACGGCACATACCACCTTGTGGCCATGGATGCCAGCGCCCAGTGAGATGACGATCTGGGAACTGAGAATTTCCTACAGTTGACTTCCGCTGCATCGTGCCCCCCATACCCCATCGCTAGAGGAAATCATGGATGCTATGTGGTTGGATGCAGGCCTCAAGAGGGCCAAGGAGTTGTTGAAAAGGCATCAGTGGAAGAACTTCCTTAACTCCAGTCGAGGGTTGGCCAATGAGGAGCGAGAGGCTTGGACCCATCTATGGAGGTATAGGGACAAGCTAAGTGAGAGTGAAGAAGGGCTTGTCCTCTGAGGACATGAGATCATCATTCCTCACATGCTGTGGGCCCGCACCATTGAACTTACTCATGAGGGGCATCAGGGCTTGGGAAAAATAAAATCCCATTTGAGAAGCGACGTTTGGTTACCTGGAATGGACCAGCAAGTGGAAGAGTGGGTGAAGAGCTCTCGATCCTGCATTCAAACCAGTTGTGAACCGCCGGTCGTCTGTCTTAACTGAACCTCCCAGTACTACTCCCTGAGCAGCCATAAGCATGGATTTTGGGAGTTTTCCAGATCATCATCTTATGCTGGTACTGATGGACAGTCACTCAAATTTTGCAGTGGTGGAGCTGGGCAGGTAAGAAGCTTTTGCGCGTGAGAAGCCGGTGTTGGACCATGTTTTTGCATGGTGTCAAAGACAGACAATGGCCCCCCTTTCCATGGTCAAGACTTCAATGACTATCTCCACAGCCTCAACATATGACATAGCAGGATCACACCACAATAGCCTCAGGACAACAGCAAAGTAGAGAGATTTATGAGAAACTTGAACAAAGCACTCAGGATTGGTATTGGAAAAGGGGAAGACCTAGAAGGCTGCTTGCAATAATTTCTAAGGGCTAATCGCCAGATGATGAACTGCACAACACGGTGTGCTCCCAGTGATATCCTCATGTGGTGCCAGCAGGACCCTCGTGGAAGCCGGGGTAGTGAATGTGATGGCCACCCAAGCAAGGAGAAGGGCCAACAATGACAAGGCTAGTTCTAGAAGGAGAGCATCTGAACAATGCATCGGTGTGGAGGACAAAGTGATCAACATAGATTGACATCCTTGATGGAAGTATTGCACTCCCTTTGAGAAAGAGACCTGGGATGTTGTGAGAGTGTGGGGTCCATGATCACTGTTGTGAGAGGAAACCTGAAAGTCTCGAAAACATTTCATGGTTCAAGGAAATCACAGCGAGGGAGGCTGGGGTTGTCGAGGAGTATGGACTGGAAGAGCTTGAGGTGGGAGATCCTGAAGGAGAGCCCAAGAGCCCGAATGAAGATATCCCTAGGGAAAATGTTCTGGGTGGTCCTGGAGAAGTGGTCCGGTCACCGGGAGAAGGAGAGGCTCCAATGATCCTGTGATCGGGTTCAGGGTCAGGGAGGTTATCCTTACCGTCTGCGAGCCAATTCCCGGCCCAACCAGCGACTGAGTGACTATGCATGCTGATCTCCAAGCATTTTTAGTTCACTGATTCCTGTAATATACATTGTGCCCTTTTCTTTATTAAAGGTTGGGAGGGATGTAGTGAGCCAATCATCCGCTAACCTTCAATGTTGCTGACATGCATCCCAAGGCCAGGCGCAGCCAGATGGCATAAGTAAAGGTGCACAGACCTCTCGAGGGCAGTGCACATAATACCCTGTAATAGTGTGGAGCCTGTCCTTGCCGGCATTGTCCAGTAGGCCTGAGCGGGGCCTAGTATATCCAGACTCACCCACCACAAGTATGTCTCCATGTAGCTTGATTTCTTTATTTAAAACAGTTAGAGCCAGTTGTGAATGGTAAACTATGAACCATTTCCTTGTTACAATTAGAGCAGTCAGTTGGTCTCACTTTTTCCAAGTAGCCTTAAGGAAGGAGATTGCCTACAAGAAAATGTTGAGAACAACATAGCTATAATGTGCTTTTTATAACATTTTCCAAAGTAAGTTTCAACAAATCTATAGGTTTTTCAGGCAGGCTGAAAGGCAAATTTCAATACTTCAAGGTCTGCATATCGTACCCAGAAGCATTATTTTATCTGTAGCTGCAAATTGCACATGTACCGTTAACAATATCATGTCATTTTAAATGTTTGACAAAGGACAAATATTTCTATGACTTTAAGCCTTTAAATGTATATGGCATAGCTTTCAAGCTTCCATAGCCTGTGCTGATATTTCAAGTTTGTAACATTCATGTCTGACCTCTTAAAGTAGAGCTTCGCTGTGTTGATGGTCTCTACTGCTGGATTCCATAAAAACGATTCAATATCACAGGCAGGCCATAACAGCGCGAGATTTCCTCCCAGATAACAGGTAAAAGCAGAGGTATCAACAGCTCAGGATTCACACCTACAGCAGACAAAGCTCAGAGAGTATAATTGGAAGTGTAATAAATGACATATAGCTTGGACAGCTGGGCAACCCTCCTGCAACAAGAACCTATCTCCACATAGCAGCAGCGCAAGGCTCCTCACAAGGAAAAAGTACATAAAAGGCAACGGGGGGCAAGCTTTCCCTACACAGAACAGCCAACGCATGTCCAGTAGCAGTGTGCAAACAGGCACAGCACTCAAAGCACTGGTGCAAGCTTCTGTACTGAAAACTGGCATACCACTGGCACGTGTTGTACAAATCTCCCTTACAAACTTGTACAGCAGGGGAGGCAGTGGTGCAAACCTCACTCAGAAACAAGTAGAGCTGTGCACTCCTACCTTAGGAAACACCTTTCTAGTGGTGAAGAAGTGGCAGTTCAAGCCTCCCGCACATTAGATGGGAACAGCATGTGAAGCACTTTTTTTGTAAGCACTTCTCCCAAACAAGATGAACTTTGGGAGGAAACAATGCACAACATACAGCAGTGACAACACCTGTGAAAGAATTCATCACACAACTCGTACAGAAGCAGGAGCGCATGCGCCTTTAATAACGTGCAAAATGGGAAGAAGCACACAAAACAGGTAGGTACAACATGGAAATCAGCTATCAGTGCCCACAACACAAAACCGTATACTGCAGAAGCAATGGATGTTCATTCCTTCATCAACCTGGGCAGCTGCAGACACAACAGTGCACTCCAGAGCTCTTTGTAAGAGAGAGCATCACAGCTCCCTGCCTACTCAGCACTTTAGTGTGTGTATGCAGGTGTGTTGGGTTCAAAAGGAGGGCCTAGTTGATGTGAGAAAATGAACTTACTTCTGCAGTGGATGCATACTCACTTTTAGCATTGACCCTTCATTTCCCCACATTTTTCCTAATCTCATCTTCTATTTCTTCATCATTGAACTTGCCATAGACTGGGTCAGATCTCTCATTGTTCTAGTTTTAGTTCACCTTTCTCACTCTTCTACCTCCATAGGTACTCTATCTTTTCTATCACACAGGCTTTCACCATCTGTGACACCCTATTTGTCTTTCTCTTATACCAAAGTGCCCAAAAATAAGATGGTCTATTGTAGTACAGTTCTATTGGTAATTCAAGGTAGCGAAATTAGAACCTCTAGGTACAGCCTCTTGTAAACACCTATGTTGATGCTCCATATATACGTAATAGTAACCAAGGGGTATATTATCAAGGTACGGCGTTAAAATTATCGTCGCTTTAGCGGCAGAAAACGGCCGCTAAAGCGGAGATGATGGGCTTGATAATATGCCCTGGAGAATTCCCTTAGAAGCCCATGTTGACACCAGAACATGGGCTTCTATTGAAATTCTCCAGGGCATATTATCAGGCCCATTATCGCCGCTTTAGGAGCAGTTTTCTGCCGCTAAAGCGGCGATAATTTTAATGCCGTGCTTGATAATATGCCCCCAAGTTTCATATTTCACTTCAGATGTTAAGGCGATGGGAAGAGAATGTGGCATAACAGCCAGAGCTGCTGACATTGGAGCTGGGAAGCCAAGTTCGAGTTTCAGCCTCAGCTCAACATCCTGTGATTCTGGGCAAATCACTTAATCTCCCTGTGCCTACAAAAAACATGAATGTGTACTTGTGTAATGTAACTAGTGCACATGTTAAGCGCTCCAATACCTTTAGGTCGAGTTAGCACTATATGAAACTGCAAAAATAAATAGATAGCTGGAGTATACAGATGAGGCTGACTGGCTACTTGTGTGTATAGGTGAATGGTTGTCGGGTGCATAGAGAGATTACCGGGATAGACAGGAAGATAGAGAAAGGAAGAAAAGAAGAGAAGGAGAAGGAAGCGAATTAGGGTGAAAGGGAATCTCTAGGCCCGGCATGAATGGCCGGTGTCAATTTGTGCTGCTTGAAAATGGGGTAAAATATTGCTATATTTACTTTCCAGCTGAACACTATTTTTGCAGTTGAAAGCTGTTCTTTTTGTAGTGCAAACTGTGATGTGTGCTAGTTACACTGCATTTCATCAAGGAGGCATTTATTTCATAGGTGGTACTTGGGCAGTCCAGGACAATCACCCATGGATTTTGATGCAAAGTCAGACCAATTAAAATTATCAGACCTATCGTTTCTTCAAAAAATAATGCCCCCTTGAGGAAAGCGATGTATTTCATTTCTTCCAATGTTTCAAAGATTGCATATGTACTGCACCATATAGCACACATCCAAAGTGTGAAATGTTGAAGAAAATTCCTAAGCGTAGGACTTTTGTACTGGAATGGTACTTATCCTACATTGCTCACACACATACATCTTTGAACTATAACACAGAGGTGTGTGTGTGACACTAGGCAGATGTAAAGAGCACCGCGGCAGGGGAAGAGACCAGCAGCAGGCCATGTTTAAAAAAAAATGACCTTTGACTGCTCTTACGCCCAACGAAAAACACTATTCTATAGTAAATCTGCCCCCATGTTCCTTTCACCCTGAAGCCTAGCAATATGATGCACAAACAAATGTGATGCACCAACAAATGTGGTGCACAAACAAATGGTGTGATCACTCTGTAATCACCGAAAAGAGTTTTAGAAATTATTCTCTTTTTAAAGGGACCACATCCATTCTCCCAGCGGGCCTGATCCCACATGCCAAGTCACATTTGTAAAAGCATAAGTAAGACAATGTTTAAAATCATTCATTAGCCAGCGGCGTTCCAGTGTGCTGCAAAGGGCTGCTGAGACAACTATATGGCAGTCACATCCAGAACAGTCAAATAGGGGTGTAGATATTCTGAAAGACTCTCACCTTTTTCTTGACCTTCATCACATTTTAAAGTGCGCTTAAAGCGTACTTTAAAACCATATTTTTTTGCATTGTTTATTTAGAAGGGCTGCAAGTAGGACCACGGCCGGCAGGACCCCGGCAACAAAACCTCTGGCAGTGAAACTGGCCCCCAGCCTGGTGCCCGGTAGGCCAGTCCGGCCCTGGTGAAGGGGATGCATGCAGGTGCCTTCCAATATGTGTTTAACTTTATTTTCTGTTTGTGCAATGCACAGCAACAGCCAGTGTTTCTGTTGCCATGCCATCTCTGCTCACAGCAGTAAAAGTGGCTGAGGGGCCTCTTCTGAGATGGAGAAGCCTGGGGGACCCCCTGCACCACAGGGCCTGTGAGGCCCTATGTTACGCCCCTGAATGAAGGTGTCACTTAAAGCAATGGGCCTATTGGAAGTGATGCTTATGGTGGAGTTTCCTTGGGGGAAATTTTAGGAATAGTGATTACCTAATTGTGATTTTCTGTGAATCGCAATTAGGAGAATGCAATTCCTAACATTGAGTTTCATTTAGCGAATTCTACTGGAATCGCAAAGCAACCTACCTCATGAATATTGATGATGTAGATCAGAATTTGCAACCAAATAATAATTACAGCCAGCACAGGGATGGTGGCCTGCTGGGGTCAGCAGGCCACCATGTCTGTGATTGTGTTTTAATAAAGAAATCTTTTGACTTTTGAAATGCAGTCAGTTTTCCGTATGTGTTTCAAAAAATGAAATGAACCATTTAAGTTTCATTTTTTAAGAGCAGGCAGTGGTCCCATAGATCACTGCCTGCTCTTAAAAAATATTTGCATCACATTCAGTAAGGGGAAGTGGTCCCATAGGGACCCCGTTTTATTTGTAAATAGTTGCCACCTCCTCTGAGGTGTTGGTAAAAAATGTATGTTTTGCGACCATAATTTAGTGGCAAAACATTCATATATACCACTGCAGATCGGTATTAGAAAAGGATGCCAAAAACATGCCCTTCCAAATTTCAATCTGCAAACTCAAATTGCAATTGATATTACTGAATTGCAATTTGGCTTTTGTAGATTTAAAAAAAAACTTTTTTGCAGCCACAAACAGTCCAATTTTGCAAATCACACCATTTTCAACCTCAAACATGGTTTTGTGCATGTGGCTCCTTGTCACTAATTGCCATGCAGTGAAATTCCCGACTCGCTAAAGATATACTTATCTAGCACTGCGAACATTTTCATCCGACTAAAAAAAGAGACCTAAATAAGAGAATATCAATAAAAATCATTTTATTGGGTAATAATAACACATGTAATTAACTTTTGAAAATGTGAAAACTGCAGTATTAAGCTGTAATTTAAGAACAAATTGCTTTTCCTAATGGTATTGTTTGAAGCAATCATAATAGAGTTATTTTTATTGCTGTTAATATTTGTGATATAACCCTGACCTACAGAGCATGATGTCGCGAAAGAGATGCGGCGTGATGGTCAATTGATGGCTCTTTTTTATTCACCATCCTCTCATTTTGTTACCATTTCTGCCAAAATCTTCAGGCTTTTGGATAGACTAAACATTATCAAGTATGAATTGAAAAACAACAAATTAATTACATTTTGCTGCCAGAACCAAAGTATTTCACAAACGTACACGTTTTGCAGTTGTTTATGTGAAAGTTTTGAGCAACCATGTGGCGTAATAGCCAGAGCTGCCTTATTTGGAACTGGGGAACCAGGTCTGAGTCTCTGCGTCAGTTCGACATCCTGTGATTCTGGGCAAATTACTTAGGGGCAGATTTATCACAGTGTTGCATTCTCCTTTTTAAAAAAAAAGCTAATGTAAGGACAACGCAACACTAAATTCAGATTTACCGAGCAGTGCAAGTTCATCTTGCGCGGCCCTGCAGTGCTTGGTGAATCTGGAGTACAGTAAGTCATTCCTTGCATCACTCCGCACTGGGAGGGTGTTCCATGGGTAGAGTGTGGGTGTTCCCATGCATCCAACTATGGATTTTGGAAGGTTCACAGATTTGCAATGCGTGGTAGACCTGTAAATGCGTCGAAATACTATGCCATCCCAGGGGAGGAGAAATATGCTTATGTCTCCTTGTTTTTCCCTCTTTCTATGTGTGCTGCACTCTGCAGAACAGGTACACGAAAAAGCCTCAGAGGGTTGCTTATGTGCAGGAAGGTACTCCTTCCTGCAGAAAAACAATCCTGGCTACAACGCCTGCACCATTACTGGTGCTCACCTCATGTAAAGCCAGCCGCGGCCCGTGCATCGAGCAGCGCGCACTACGAAATTCGTTTTATTTATTTAATTGTTTACGTACCTGCAATTATCCATATTCCGGTTTTTAGAACCCCCCACCCTGCCCCTCCCCCGCCCTGCCTTACCGCCCCACGGAACTCCCTCCACGGGCCGCGGCTGTGTAAAGCCCTCCAATACCTTCGGGTCGAGTTCGCGCTATATAAAACTGCACACAAAAAACATCGAAAGAATACCTTTTTCCGTGCTTACCTTTAATTTCCACCTTAATCAAAGTGGACAAAGACTGTCGTTTCTGTAACGTGGGTTTGCTAACTTTGCATACCAGCATTATAAAAATACAAAAAAGCTAGAGTGGGGAAAAAAGAGCGAAGAATGAATAAAGCTGTCGTAGTGTGTTTTCTTTTCTGCTGAATGCGGCTCCACAGGCCTCACCAAGCAGAAAGACACAATATGGCTCCAGTGCTCGATCAGACTGTTGAGCCCGAAAGGCAGAACTGAAACCCAGTGAGAAATCCGGCGTAAAGACTCCCCGAAGGCATCATTTGGGGAGCCGTTTTTTTCTGCAATGCTCGCAGGTTAGATATCACCCCAGAAGCAGTGCTGACGCAGGCAGCTGAAACAGTAGCAGCTCTGCCAGCCTGCACCTGCCAGTGGAACAGTGGCGTGTGCCAAACTAACTTGGTACCAACTTCAAGCACATCTCAATGCGGTTTTTAAATGTTTTGACAAGACTATATGGAGTGCTACCAGAAAGCGCTTCGAGCCGTTTACTTTTGAGTTATTTTACAAAAGCTAAGATAACAAATAGTTTAATTCATGCTCAGTTCCCTATTCCACCTTTTTAATTCCAAGGCAAGATGTAAATTTCAGATTAAACACATATTTTAGTTTCTCTTCAGTTCCTATCTGATTTTTTTCTTTTAATCCTTAAATTATAAATTTACATATAATTTGCGTTTTAAAATGTTTGTGCCACTATGAGAGGTGGACTGCGGATGTAAGGGGAGTTCTCCTCCTATTTGGTATTTTAGAAACTCTGGGCCTTATTTATGAGAAGTGTCACAGCGCTGCGACAAAGCAGCGATGCAACACTTCTCAGGGCACCCTTCTTGCAACACCATAGATGTGCCGTATTTACAGTACTGCGCATCATGTTGCAAGAAGTTACAGATACTTCAGTAATACTGACATATCTGTAGGCGCAATAGTGGCGAATTGCTGGGGTGTGTCTGAAAACCGACGCAACTCCAGCAATGTGTCCTTTCACATGGGGCAAGCCCCAAGTAAAAGGGCCTGCTTCACCCTTACGCCTGCCATGAGGCAGGCGTGAGGTTTTGATACATTGGCGTCCTAGAAGTGGCGCAGGGAAATCTCATAGATTTCACTGATCTACTCCTGCAAGCCTTTCTTGCAGGGGAATGCCCACCCTGCATCCATTATACCTGATGCAGGTATAATGTGGGAAACAACCTTTACAACGCAACTATTACATCGCACTACACTTACAACGCAGGCATTACAACGGAACATCCTTTACAACGCATGACACTACAACGCATACCATTAAAACGCATACCATTACAACGCATGACACTACATCGCATGTCACTACAACGCAGGCATTACAACGCATACCATTACAATGCATACCATTGGAGTTAGAATAGTAATTTTTAACCCCTACACTATCTAACACTTACCCTACTGTTGCACCCCCTGGAGTTAGAATAGTAATTTTTACCCCTATACTATCCAATACTTACCTTAAATGCAATGTAACAGTATGCGTTGTAATGGTATGCGTTGTAAGGGTAGTATGCGATGTAATGGAATGCGTTGTAAAGGTAGTTTTTTAAAATGCGTTGTAGTGTCATGCGATGTAATGGAATGCGTTGTAGTGGATGTTGCGATGTAAAAATTGCGTTGTAAGTGCATGCGTTGTTAAAGTATGCGTTGTAACGTCATACATCCGTATAATGTAGCGCAAGGGTTCACGAAGTGACGCATCTGCCTAGATGTGTCACTTCCTAGATACGGCACAACATAGCAGAATATTTACGCCTCCGCAGCATCACAAAAAGTGACGCAACATCGGCGTGAATGTGGCGCAAGGGCTCATAAATAAGCCCCTCTGTAATTAGGCAGATTAGTAACTTTTCTGGGTCTACTGGCTATAAAAACATTAATTGACTAAAGCCTATCAGTGTCGCTGTGCCAATGCTTTTCAGTCTCCACTATTTACCAGGGCAGGATACCTTCACGTTTGCTCCGATAATGGCAAAGCCAATAGCAATAATCAGCCATCAGCCATCTTATTGGTGTATTTCCCATACTTTAAAGATGCCATTTAAAGTGTTTGGTGTTAAAAAGACTTTATTTAATTCAATACACACTACATATCGACCAAATACAAGAATAATATTGATAAACCAAAACGAATATGCAGTACTTTATATCTATAAGAAAAACCATAAAATGTCTTTATGCATTTTGAGAAGGGGAGAGGGAAAGGAGAGAAGGGAGAGGGAGGAAGGGAAGGCATAGGAAAGCCATATTATGAATCATCAATAGTAACAATAATGACATCACGTTGTCTCAAATACAATTTCATATAATTAACAATATGCATTTTAACATATCCAATGAAGTAATTAAAGTGTAAAAGAAAGACAGAGATAAATTTCATGGAGGACAAAAATTCTCAGAAGATAAAGGTAAAATATTTAGTTTATCACTATCAAATTGGTTAAGATATGTACTAAGTGGTAATTATAGGAATTGTACATTATGAACAGATGAGCTTAGAGTGGCATACATAGTATCTATATAGTGCCATTTAAAGTGCTGAAAAGATCAGTTTTAGACTATCAAGATGGCTGCTGCATTGCATCACATCAAGCTACATCACACATTGGGGTCACCTAGAGAATGTTTAAACAAACACACTTTTAATGCAGCCATTTACCACTAACGGCTTTGCCAACCCATGCACATTTTTAAAAGCATCTGGTATTGGTAAAGCCAATAGAGATGAGCACCATGGAAAGGGTTGGCAGGGGCTGGGCAGTGGGAGAGGGGTGGGGTAGGAGAAAAAGCCTAGAGGTTGAGAGAGTGAAGAGGAGGAGGATAAGGGTGAGAGAGAGAGAGAAAGAGAGAGACAAGTAGCTTCAGCAGTGGTCAGTATCAGACTTAATGGGAGGAGAGACAGTAGGATGGCGGATGAGGTTGGGAGAGCAAGGTAAAGGTAGCAAGCACACTCTATGTAGAGAGAGCGAGAGGAATAGCATGCCAGGAATTCCCATGGGGGCAATGAATGAGAAATGATAGAAAAAAAAGAAAAATAGTTCCATAACATCAGCAGTGAAAAAATACAGCTTATCCAATTCAAACCAATGGTAAAGAAGAATTGCTCTACGGGCAGGACAAAGATAAGATCAGGAAGAAAGGCATTCAATCAAGAGCAGAAAACTAAAATAGACAAGAATGCCATCCGTCCATGATCAATTGGCTGACCCAAAGCCTACTGTATGCACTACAGTGTTTAATGTTGTCTGTGACACACAGCTGAATCTGTCTGTAGCTGTGAAAGTGTCTGGTAAGTCTAAAAAGCACCTACTGTTGTTAAGTTAGGAGGTTGTTCTCCTTTTTGTTCTTTGTCAAATTGTCTCATTATAAACTAGCTATTCACTTCAGACCTACTCTACGCCAACCTGACTGTGGCTGTGTCGGCCCTTCATTACAGGTAATGTTTTGAAGATCGATACAGTTGTCAGTGATGAGCAGGGTTGCCATCTCCGTTATGGTGATGCTTCTTTGACTCCTGCATTATGTTTCAAACCTCCCAATTACCCTCCCTGTGCTTTTTTCCATGGGCTGCATTCCCTTTTGGGAGACCTTGTGTTGCACAATTTTTGCAGATGTGTTACTCTGCCAAAACTTCATCTCCCCCCAAGCGGAGGGGTCTCGGGCCTCCAACTTTGAATTCTACTTCCTGGCTGTGCAGCTGCAATAGCCATCTTTCTGGCTGGCGGACCACTACTTGGAGGACAGGAGCATAGCTGACTCTCGCCAACCCTAGTCGTGATCCTTCAGAGACTACTCCTGCGGCCCAACTCCCAGTGAGTGCTCCTCACATGCTACATAAGAGCGCTATAAGTCACCAGTCTAATGGCTCTGTATGTGCTTTCTATTCCCCTGCTGGGCCTTCAAACCCATGGCAGATATACTACAACTTGACAATTGCAACCTTGGCCACAGGCTGACCTTAAAACTCTGGGGGACCTGTTCCAGAACAGACAACTTCTGCCCTTTGTTGTACTGTGTGACTAGCTTGGGCTCCACCGGGTCCAGTTCTTGATATATGCAGCTCTGTCAAGCATGCTCTGAGATCTCTGGAGTATTCATGGCACGGAACCTGATGCACATTCTATATACCATGGAGGCGGCCGCTGGTGGATTAGCTGTATTTCTAGAGCCTTAACAGAGCATGCTCAGACCTCTCTGCAGACACTCAGGGATATATGAGAAGAAAAATTCAGCAGGGCTCTACACGAGAAGAAATAGCCCAGGCCCAGGACTACTCGAGGAAGGTCTTCAGTAATGCTTACCACCAGTAGGTTCAATTCTACCTGTCCCACAGAGTTTACTTCTCTCCACAACACATTGCTTGAACCTTTCCAGGGGCCTTGGAACTTGTGCCAGATGAACTGCCCTGGCTGCAGAGCTAAAACATATCCTGTGGGGTCGCCCCCAAATCCTCAAACTCCCAATGATCTGCTTTTAATTTCACAAGAACTCCATATGGATAATTAGGCCCAGGTAGAATTAGACCTGGATGGATCCCCCTCAAAGAGGATAAATATAAGAAATTTCCTGAGAAAAGGGTGTGTTTTGGCACTGACCCTGTTTTCCCTGTTTTTGGACAATCTCCCCAAGTACTTAGTAAATCGAATAGTTGTAGCCCAAAAATGAACAGCACGCATGTCAGCTATCTTTTATATGCGGATGACCTAGTCATTTTTTACCTGACAGGAATTGGTCTATAGAGGAAGTTAATGTATTCTCAAATTATTGTATGATGAAAACATTAAAAATAAAGATGGAATGGACCAAAGTGCTTCCAATAGGGAAGATGAGGAAAAGCTTGGGTTGGGTAATAAACAAAGCCAAAATTGAGAAAGTAAAAAATTACAAATACTTAAGGATGTGGTTCGGCCATGGCTTATGTTGAAAGGATCATCTGGCCTTATGACAAGCTAAGGCACTTTCATCAGTGGGGGGACTGAAGACATTTGATAATCAATATGGGTCCTCTCTCTTCGGCCTGTGCTGGCAACTTATCAGGGGATGATAAGAACACAGTTTCAGTACGGAGTTCAGGTGGTCAGACTAGGAGGCTCAAAAAGTTGGGACCTTGGAGAAGGAAGGTGCCTAAAAAGACGACTTTCTCTCCTGCCATCCTCAATGGTGCAGGCAGTCAGAGAATAAACAGGCCTGACGGGGTGGATTTACGCAGGCATGCAGAGTAAGTTCAATTTTGGATACGAATAGATTGTGAGGAAACTTCCAAAATTGCTCTGCTATGTAAACGGGAGATATTGCAAAGTGAGCTAAAATGGTGACAAGGAGTTAGAGGGAGGATCCTTAATGTGTGTAGGAAATTAAACCTTACAACAGCAGACGGTATCAATCAGATAGCAGTGATCAAGGTGGATTTGAGAAAAACAACAAAACAGGTCTCAAGAGAGGATGATCTTATATACATAAAGAAAAATAAATATGTTTCCCACCTAATAAGGTGGGAGACAAGACCTTCCCCTATCTGAAGAAACTACCCAATATGAAGAGGTACCTAAGCTGCTGAGATTTAAAATCAGTGTAAAACACATTCTGATGTCGGAAGCACACAGAATGTTGTTGTGGACTGACTGTGATATTTAAAACAACGGAAGTTACTATTAAAACCTGTCTTTATTAAATACGATATTAAGGAGAGGGGGGCAAGCGATAACACTTTTGGTAGAAATGAGATTCTTGGATGTGACGTGTTATGGGGCAATTTTTATTAGCTGTGGATGCATTTTTACGGTCTAATTGACACATTTTTAAAATAATTGTGAGGAGCGACTTTTAACCCCCTGTGTATCGATATGTAGATTTCTATGTGTTTGGATCAATTGTGTTTTATCTGTGTTTTTTATTTTGAGTGTTGTCCATTCTGGATTTTAATTGTTCTCTTTGTTTTCAAATAACTTTTGTTTAAAAGAATAAGGTCTAAATAAACATATATTTTGACTGACTGACTGACTGACACTGCAGAGAGGGCCCAGCCCAACAATTAATGTCAAAAGTAATTGCCAGCATCATTGGACTGGTCATAGAAGAAACCTGGCATTTTAGTGGGAAGCTTCTCTTTTGGGGCAAAGTTTTCCTGCACCAAGGGCTGCTAGACACCTACAGCTGCACTGTGGAAGTAAAACTAACTCCAACCATCCCGATTTCCCAGAATGGAGCACTGAGAGCCTATGTGACAGCCAAACCATATCTGATCCTATAATGCCCATTAGAGACCATTCAGACAAGAAAATGAAATAACAAAAACGGTGATGAATAATATAGCAATAGGGAGTACAAGAGGTGAAAAGACACTTAAAGAAAAACGACCGAGCTAGAAAACAGCACAGAAAAGGTGGGAAATGGACAAAATGAAGTAAAAAGTGGATGAAAAAATGTTGAGAGAAAGAGACAACGGATGATACCATATTAAAGACAGAATGAACAGATATGAAAATTGTAAAAGAATAATATGAAACAAATTAGCAACATTAAAATAGAAAAAGAAGTGATGAAAGAGGTGAAAGGTGACAAACAAGGAACCAGAGAGGAAACGATTAAGAACAGAACTACCGAGAAAAACGATACATAAAATCACAGTGTGTGTTATAGGTTAAACTGATAGATGATATACTGCAGTGAGAACTGTAATCCTAGTGATGTCAATCAGTGGTTTAGCATAAGTACACCAGAACCTGTTTGTAATTTACATGTCACAGATTCTAGTCACCATCAGACAGCTGAGTGATGAATACAAGCTAATATTACATTGAAAAATATATAACCTGAAGGTCATAGGATTTAATTTCAAACAGAAAGCTTTGTGGACTAATACATCTGCTGTAGAGATGTGCATATAACCTACAAGTCACAAGTTCCAGTCTTAGAGATAGAAATCACTGGGCTAATATACTTACCACAGGAGTATTTGAAACTGCTAGGTCATAGCTTCCAACCTTAGTAAAATCCCTTTCCTCACAGTAATCGCTAGAGGGTTTATTATATGAGTTTACAGGTAAATAAAGAATAAAACAAAAATAACAAGTTGAAGAAATATTTGCCCATACATTCCGGCATAGAAAATATTTCTCATGGCATACAATTTTCTATGTGCATTTTTTTTCCTGGCAGACATACTCTACTAGAGAGACACTACTTTTCCTTTGGCATGCATTCTTTGATAATGTGCACTCAATGCAGTCAACATTTGTGGATTATGCGCACAATCTTTGCTAGACTCATAAATGTTTTTTTTAATTTTATAAATGACCGTAAATTATTTGAATATTTCTTTATGTACCATTCAGAATAGCATGCAAATCCTAATATTCTTTAGCCTAGATATTTCTAAATTCGGCTTTAAAATATACCATTATTGGCCCGTCCTTTCCAAAAGTATTCTGGTCGGGAAAACTCCTCCCAACCCCAACAACCATCCAGTAGTAAGGTTGGTGTGCATGCTACGCTTGTTTCCATAATGCAAAGAGGGGCTGGTATGGAAACCTTTGCCACGGCTCCTCTGCATTCCCTGTCCAGCCTTGATTACAAGTAAAGTTCATGACTACCTACACAGTTTCACAGTCACAACACTCCAGGAAATTGTTTACTGCAACCACCTCATCCAACAGAAAGCAAAGTTCACATTGAAAAAACTGACACGAAGCTAACAGTTACACAATCTTCAACAAAACTATTGGGAGACAAGGTTTCACAATTAATTGTTTTATTACCTCCCAACGTAACATAGTGGTTACTTCAATAAAAAAATAAAAAAATGAATGTGCCCTCAGTGGATTCTGCCCAGGAGTCATGTGGATATTTTTTCAAGTGGTAGCCTTGCAGGACAATTGTTGATTTGTGTTATGGGCAGAAAGAAGTCTGCATTTTCTCAGTATATTTCCCTTATATTGATCAAATGAATTGTTAGCTGTTTTCATGTTGGTCGCCTGAATGTAGGTCTGTGGTGCTGGCACATTTATGCTAAGGTCATGGGCACTAGTCAGCTTGATTTAGCATTTTAAGACATGGCTAATAATTGAAACGCCTGTTGATCTTGTGTGTGCCCAGTGCTGGTCTTTTGTATAATGATTGAATTGTCCCATTCTTTCAATTCCTATTAATAATATCTACTTTCCACACGCATGTTTTGGGTTTCATCACTTTTATCAAAGTTATCTGTGCTTGGCCACCTCTTGGTTACAACTCGGACCTTTCACGGCTTTATATAAGCACATTTTGAGAAAGAGGATGTATCTTGTTTCGTCCCTGACACCATGGCATGTGTATGTGGGCATTTCTATACTACTACTTTGAAAGAATAATGTGTTTCATTTTCATTGCGGAAGTGGTCATGTGGTCATAACTGTGTCCCTAATACCAGTAAATACTGCAAGGTTTTCAAGTGTGAACTACTGTAATTTATTCTAAAAGGTGTGTGTGTGTGTGTAAAAAAGATTGACAAGTAGCAGTTTATAATTTGTTTTTGTGATCTTTGGGCTCAATATACTAAGGGGGATATTCTCAAGAACGTGTGATAACTATCGCAAAATTTGCTTAACGCAACTTTGCACTTTGCAGTCTATCGCAGGAAAATAAAGCTGTGTTAACGTTGTATTCTTTACCCGGCAGCACCATGCGATAGTCTCATGATAACGCGCCAAATGACAGCATTAAAACGAACGCGACGCAGAAAAGACGTGAAACACGAACGCGAAAAAAGTTGCGATGTGGCAAATCGCGCTACAAAAATCAGCGATAACCAGCGACAGGCCTGCAATTCCGACGCGTTATGCGGGAAAATGCACGATAAAAGAAAAACAAAAAAAGGGCAAAAACAATAAACTTTGTAGCACCATGGATGCACCCGGACCGAGTGCAGAGGACAAAATGAACCCCACAAGCCCCACAGACGACCAGCAAGGAACCTCAGGGTCGGGGAAGGCCAAGGAGAAGAGGTAGAGGAAGACGCGGTTCAGTCTGCAGGAAAACAAGATCATCGTTACGGAGGTGATAGAACACTACCAACAACTGTTCGTCACCGCAAACGCGTCATTGGCAACAAAGACGCAAATATGGCAGACTATCTTGGACCATGTGAATCCAGTTGCAACGTTGAGAAGGACAATGGAAGAGGTCAAGAGGCGCTGGAATAATGTGAAGGCGAAAACGTAGAAGAAACTCGATGCCAACATGAAAGTAGCAACGCTCATTGGAGGTGGGGGTCCAGTGGCACACCAGGAGCAGGATGACATGGAGAAAATGGTGGCCACAGTCATCAATCAGGACATGGTGCCAGGAGTTGGGGATCCGGACACTGCTCAACATGACCTGACACAACATCAACAGGGTGAGTACCGACCAGGGATTGGGGGGACGGGGGAGATGGGCACAATGGCACACATGCACAAGTAAGTAGAGCACACTGCACACCCACAATGACTCTGGATCATGCCCCTGATCCCCGTGGCACACCACAGCATACACACAAGCACCAAGTGTGTTAGGGATGGTACGGAGTCCCACACATCAAATATGTGTCCCACTTAATTGCATATAGGCTGTCATTTGTGACCTACAATTGACAACAGGGCTTCTTTTGAGGTCAGATATGTACTATCATGATGCAGGGATGCACCCTGTGACTCAAGTCCCACAACATTGATGTGTGGGATTCCGTACTATCCCTGACACACAGAAATGGCATTTCGAATATGTGACACCCCAAACAGCCTCTCTGTACAGAGGTAACACACCCAAAATCTATTCAAAATTTTTGAGATTGTTAGCACTACATGTTGCACTTACACTTGTCAGAGTGATGTGCCTGTACACAGGAGTGACATGCACTCAGGGAATGTGTGTTTGAAAGAATGTATTTGCACATGCTGTGCCTGTGCTCATTTTGTACTGTCCCATGTCTGCTAAGGACTGTGACAATGTGATGTGCTCATGTGTAGAAATTTTCAATGATGGTGTTCTTATGGGCTATTCCTGCTGCAGCTAAAGTGGGGTGGGGTGTGGTCCACATGCCTCATCTTCCTCATCATCGTCCGGTGCATCTGGCACTTGTAGCCATGGGGCATTGTTGCGTACAAATATGTTGTGCAACACACAACATGCACCGATTATCTTGCACACAATGTCTGGGCTGTACAGGAGCCTTCCACCTGTGATGTCCAGGCACCTGGTGTGTGATATGTGTGTCTTAGTGATTCCTGTTTGACATGTACTGCTTGTAGCATGTACTGCTTGTAGCAAATGAGTGGCATCAATGTGTATTACGTAGCCTCACTGCTGCTCCTCCCTCCCCCAAGCCTATTTACTAGTGTGCGCTGCACGGTTGCATCACTTGCACTCCTACGACACATCATTGCCCTGCCTGTCTGCGCATGTTCACAAGCCTGAGAACGACACTGTGATGTTGTGCGTTGAAGGTGGGCAGGCACGTGTGTGTAGGCCTATGGCAAGGACAGGGCGGACACAGATGTAGAGTTCATGGCTGGCTGAACTCACGATGCTGTTGGGGGTAGACCTTTGGCTTATGCTGCCGTAATAGCAGGACACACAACAGTTGGCATGTATGATCCCGGACCCTCAGTGGGCTTGCGCTCCCTCATTTACCCCTTTGGCCGAGCCCGCACTCCGGGGGCATGATACATTGCAACATTGTCCATTGCGTGACAGGTGGCACCGACACTACAACAGAGACACATGCATTAGTTACTGCCTAGGCAAGGCCATAACTTAACCATGCCCAGAGCCCCGGTGTCCGTCATGCATATATAATGACCACACGGACACACTTATATAGTTTGCCGAACTGGCTACGGGCACGTGTACCCGGCCCCTTTTATGACCAGGGTCACATGTACAGTGATGTCTGTGCTGGATGGGTGTGGGGTGAGTGTAAGCCAGACCTCATGGAGTGGTTTCTGTTGGCAACAACTTGAACAGTGATCACTATTTAAGCAGAAACCGAAAACACCAACATAACACAAACAACCGCGAAGCATCATGGTGCTAGCTGGAGCAAGTACAGAGGTCACCCAATATGCAATCAGAAGGGTCAGTGAGTCGAAGTGCATTGATGTTGGGGCACAAGAGCTGAGCGTGCTCATATTAAGTGATTATCTAGGGTTGTGTTGGTGCAGTTCGGGTTCTTCAATTTTCCCCTATTACCACGGACAGAGTGATTTCACAGTCACACACACACATACACATCATACGCTGGTGCGGCCCATAACACCAACACTCATTCTAATCAATCTATCTGCACCTACTCAGAAAGGGGAAAAAACATCGGTTCCAAACCACACTGCTTTCCTTGATGGGAACTTCTTATCACCTTCCCTCTAGTATCAAAACCCTCGCTTCTCTTCCCATCAAGAAAAGATGTAATATAAGTCAATGAATCATTTAGTTGGGATTAGCTTAATGACTCCTTAATTCTCTAAACTTATTCAATAATACATTTCAATGAAAGAACAACCCGACACATAAATTCAATTAATATTTCTTTATCTAAATCAAATGCAGGTTAAATCCTAGTTAATAAATTTCATCTTTTGTCATATTTACCTATTCTGGCTATTTGTCGTTTTCTAAGTCAGAATCTGGTCCTCAGTCAAATCGTCAAAGTTCTTGTTCTATCCTGCAAAGTCACCGTCCTCTCCGTCAGCATAACATCAGGATCCTGGAAATGATGAAGTCACAACCGCCTTACCTCTTTAGTCTACTATTATTTATACTAAAAATTACATTCCAAATGTTACAACTGCCATTTTCAGAGATTCTCATTGGACAACTGAAATACATTCAAATGCATCAGGAAACATTCGATGTCGTTCCCACGTATTAAAAGTTCCAAAACGAATGTATGGGAATATTAGCAATCCATAGTTCAGGTTGCAACAGTTTCTGTTGAAGGTTTGGCCTTTCGCCCAGAGCAGCCTTGATGGGCACAGCGATGACAGTTCACCGGCAGGTCTCAGCTGCTGAAGTTTGCGCAAGCGCATTTCTCCTTTCCCTTCATTGATATTACTTCGTAAATGTCTGATTCAGTCGGCGGCCATTATATAGCAGGCCCAAATGGTCAACTTAAGCAAAGAAACACAAAACATAATTAATACATTGAAATGATTAAACAGTGTTATTCCCTTGCTAATACCCATATGTGTTTGCATTTATCTAGCCATATGCAACGTTCAAAGCCATTAATACTCGTTTATTTTAGCATAATTCACGATAACATCACATAAGCAACATTTATCCTATTAATATGCATACAAACTTAGATTACATATTATTTTAGCCATGCAAAGCAATCCCAAGTGTATTCTCTCGGTTAATAAGGTTGATTAGTATCCATACAACAAAACTGTTAATTATTATGATTAATTATTAATCGTTTAAATACAAACATACATAAATGGATTGGGTATATACAAGGAAAACATTTTACCCGCTCCATCAATCCCCCCTTTGGTGATTTTATCACCATAAAACAAAACCCACAAAATACATTTATTTTCCCCTTTTACGGAAAACCAAATGTTTTCTTGCTCAATTATAATTCTGTTTCCCCTTCATCTTCTCTTTTTGTTTTGTCATACATACTCTCCTTCCATTCTTCCAATTCTATTTCTTCAAAATCTCTTTCTTGTTTCTTTTCCCTCTTTTTGATAATTTCTCGTCTAATTTTCTTTTTATTTCTTTTATGTCTGCAACACATACATCCTAGTCTAAGTATTAATAATATGAAAATTACACACGTTAATGGAAATAATATTTTTCCTAATATAGTACTACCTAATTTAACTAAGAAAGTCTTAATAGCAGCCATCTTATTACTAATTTTAGTCCAGATACTTTCAACCTCCAGTGGTACTATTTCATCATGCAATTCTGTAATATTTTTTATATAAACCTTTAGATCTTTGCTTTCATCAGGAATGTAAGTACAACAATGTTGAACTTTCAGCATTCCACAGACTCCACCCTCTTTTGCCAATAAGATATCAAGGGCAAGTCGATTTTGCATTATCATAGCACGCATAGCAACCATTTCGGTGTTTACCAAAAGAAATCCTCCAGCGGTGCTTGTTGACAAGCGATCCACTATGGTTGACAACTTCCGAATATTATTTGCATTCAAAGATATTCCCACTGCTGGTATCAAGGCTCCAAAAATGTCACCTACAATTTCTAACCAAGTTTCTCTTCTACTACGCATTAATACGTTATTTTGTCCATTATTTTCTATTCTATCCATGTGAAAGATCTTTGGAAAGACCAGGCTAACATAACATGTGCCATACCAATGGTCAGGCAACCTGTAATAAGCCTTGTTCCCACAAATGTAGTACAAACCAGGGAAAACTGGATCTTCTCCGCCTCTAAATCCCCATCCGGATGCAATAAAATATGTATCATGGCACTCACTAGTCCCTATATAATAATATTCATATTGGGATTTTTCCCTCATAATACATAATTTGCCTTTCTGTGGTGTATCTATAGCTATTGTTGGACTAGCTCCATTTTTCAGCTCCTCTTTCCCACCTATGTCCCAAGCATTTTTCCTTAATTCATGTCCTTCTGCCTTGTTATACATTCTCGATCTCCTTTCTTCAACCATATCTAAAAATGTTTTCTCTTCTTTCTTCAAACTGCAAGTTAAATTGTTTCTAAAAATATATTCTAATGTTAGTTCTTTAGTTTCTATAAAAATCTCACCTAATACATTCGCAGTTTTAGCAGGATTCAATTCATTATTCATGGGCAAGTGTCCAAGAATGTTATCTATATTTGACAGATTATATTCTAATTTCCCTACTTGATAAAATATACTTGTTAAAATGCTACATGTTATTCCATAAGTTGCTGGGAGGTGATGATAAGTCACTCCTTCTGAAACAGAGGCAGGCAACTGCATACATACGTAGCAATCCCTTACGTCCATTGTTTTTACATATTCATACAATAATTTTGAAAACACATTGCTAGAAAAATCAGTTATAGACCTATCCTTGTGTATATGTTCAGTGCTTGTTTTTAATGGAACTACCTTTTGTGAACTCTTCACTATGTTAGTCATATTCTCTGTATGCCCTTCTAGGGTATCTAAAGTTACCTTGAAAGAGATCAATAGAGCGAGTACGCTCCAAAGAAGCATTAATAATCCTGTACAACAACAACACATCTTACACCATCTTCTCATAAAGGTGCATCTACTCTTGTTATCATCTATGTTAGCCATCTTGTTAAATTGACCGTGTCTTTTGACTTAGCCTCTTCTACTCCACTCCTTGTTCTTTCACCTGAAAGCACTAAGCACTTATCAGGTTATCTCAGCCCTTCGATTTCTTATTCAATTCTTTATATTTTCTACAAAGACCTTCTTAAAATTACTCAGTTTGGCATCTCATCGTTTTTCACTTCCTTCTCATCATCCACATACAGAAATTCCTGAATTTCCGCTTCTTCTCCAATATCGGATAGGGTAACTCTCAGGATTTCCGCTGTTTCTTCTTCCTCCACCACTTTCAGTAAAGTCTCCTCTGGATTTCCTTGACTATCTACCTCTTCTCCTTGTTCAGACAGTGCCACATACGTCCATTCAGGTGACTTATACTTCTGGTTTTGTTTTCTTGATCGTTTGTTTTCTCCAGACACCTCTGTCTCTCCCTCTTTTTCTTTGAGCTGACTTGTCACTTCGTTCACTTGTTCAGCTTTTGAGGGTTTAACTCGTGTCAATCGATATCTCAGTCTCTTTATTTTGTTTGGCCAAAGGTCTCCTTTAGCATTTCTTCTTGGTTTGCTTTCTTTGCTGTTCCTTTCCTCGATCCAAGTTCTCTTTCTCAGAACTCAACCCTCTGGTATTTCGTTTTCACTATCTTCAGATTCTGTCTCGTTTGGTTTTTCTTTTCCAACAGTTTCTTTTTCCACCTCTTGTGTTTGCCCTACTTCTATCCCTCCTCGGGTCTCCGACACGCAATCTTTCTGCTGACTACTTGTCCCTTCACCTAGCTGTGTGTTGCAGTTCCCTACACCTCCTCGGGGGTCTTCCGCAATCTGTCCCTCTCTCTCTGTAACTGTCCCTTTTGCCTCTTCAAGAATTTTCTCAGGTGGAACTTCTCTTACTCTTTCATCTGGTGTAAATGTCACTTCTGCTGAAATGTTCTTTTCTTTTCTCTTCTTCTTTTTGTGTTCGCCACTGGCGTTTTGCTCGTTTCCAGAATCTGAACTTGTGTCTGAAATCTGCAATCTTTTCCTCAGGATTTCTTCTCTCGGAGTTGGAGCTAGTCTTGGCTCCTTCTCCCCCTTTCGGAATTTTCTTTTGTCTTTGATTTCTCGTTGTCTGAATCAGCACTCGATTCCGAATCATCATAATATTATTTTCCAATGCTCTCTGCTGGATTTGGAACTCTCAAAGTGTGACTTGCATGTATCCAATTCTTCAGTCCAGCACACTTCACAGCAGTTGTTGTGGTCAGGACAACTTGTCTTGGCCTTCCCCACCTCGGAACCAAGCAATTCCTTCTTCTGTGGACTTTTATTCTCACTCAGTCCCCTGGGCTCAGGTCATAGGCTGGTTTTCTTTCAAGGGTAGTGGCATCCGCTCCAACCTGGTGAAACACAGAATGGACTGCGTCAGCCAGGCCTTTACAGTAATCCAAAACCATGTCATCAGTTATTGTCATCAATTTGTTGACTGGAACAAACACGTGTCTCATGGCCCGTCCCATGATAATTTCGTGGGGACTCAAACCTGTAGTTCTGTCTGGAGTAGATCTGATTGTCATCAAGACTAGAGGCAAGACATCAGGCCATTTCATTCCTGTGGCTAAACACATTTTCCCCTATTCTGTTTTTGATCGTACCATTCATTTGTTCAACCACACCAGAAGCCTCTGGTCGATAGGCATAATGTCGTTTTTGTTGTACACTTAATGCTTCACAAATCAATCTCATGATCCCATTGTAAAAGTGTCCTCCTCTGTCTGATTCAATGGTCACTGGGAACCCGAACCTTGGGATAAATTCTCTTAACAATAGCTTGGCCACTGTAATTCCATCATTTCTTCTTGTTGGGAATGCCTCCACCCACCTGGAGAACAGACAGACTATCACCAGAACATACCTCAACCTGTTACAAGGGGGAATTTCAATGAAATCTATTTGCATTCTGGTGAAAGGTCCTCCCTCTCGGCCTATTGTGCCTAGGATCACCACTGTTTTCCTTCCAGGATTGTACTGCTGACATATCAGGCATCTTTGACAGAGACTCTCTGCTATCAACCTGAATTTTGCATTGTACCAGGTCTGCTTAAAGGCCCTTATCATGGCATCTCTCCCTAGATGTCCTTGGCCATGATATATCCGTGCCATGGTTGACATCATGCTATCAGGCATTACTGGTCTTCCATCCCGATAGACCCACACATGATCTTTCTCCTTTGGTGCACAACCTGCTTTTACCCACTGTTTCATTTCTTCATCTCCTGCTTCATCCTGTAACTGCCTCACTTCTTCCCATGTTCCCACAACGTTAGTAAACATTAAGGAGCAAGAAAACATTTCCTTTTCCTTGGCCCTATTGATTGAATACTGGTTTCGGGCACAATACTGAGCCATGTCATTTGCGTATCGATTCCCAGTAGTGATGTAATCACTACCTTGACTATGAGCAGCACATTTTACAACCGTCAGTTCTTTGGGCAACTGTATTGCTTCAAGCAATTTTCCAACCACTTCTGCATTCTTTATAGGAGTTCCACTTGAGGTCAGGAAACCCCTCTGTAGCCAAAGTTGGCCAAAGTCATGGACAGCTCCAAAGCCATACTGGCTGTCAGTTATCACAGTCACTCTCACATTCTTCCCAATTTTGCATGCCTTTGTCGATGCCACTAGTTCTGCTACTTGAGCGGATTTAACTCCTTTCAAGTGTGATGCTTCCACGACTGCTGCAACTGTGCATATTGCATATGCTGCGCTCAACAATCCTTCATCCGTTCTCAAACAAGACCCATCCACAAACATCACATAATCACTTTCTGGCAATGGTAAATCTTTTATGCCTGGTCTGGGTTTCGTGCAAAAATCAAGCACATCCAAGCAATCATGATCAACATCATCTCTTACCTCCACTCTCTCTGCATCTGGCAATAGTGTAGCTGGATTCACATTCACACATCTTTCCAGACTCACATTGGTTGCACCTAGAATGACCTTCTCATACTTAGTCAGCCGACTATGTGACATGAACTGTGTTCGGCTCCTTGTTAAAAGGATCGCCACATCATGAGGTACAAACACTCTTACTGGATATCCCATCACAATTCCTTCACTTTGCTCTAGGCTTCGGCATGTAGCAGCTACTGCTTTTAGGCATCCTGGCAAACCTACAGCCACTGGATCTAGCATTGACGAGAAATATGCAACTGGTCTCCTCAATCTTCCATGTTTCTGTATTAACACTGAGAGTGCACATCCGTTTCTATCACTGCAGTACAACTCAAACTCTTTCTCATAGTCTGGCATACCCAGAGCTGGGGCTTCACAAAGGCTGTCCTTTAATTGTCTAAATGCTGCCAATTCTTCTTTGTTCAATTCAAGGGGGTCTTTAACCTCACTTTTTGTCAACTTTACCAATGGTTTGGCAATCAGGGAAAAGTTACTTCTCCACTGACGACAGTAACCAACCATTCCTAGGAACATTCTCACTTCTCTTCGTGTCATTGGGGCTCTCATTCCTCTGATAATTCTGATTCTGTCTATTGTTACTTTTCTCAGCCCTTTTTCAATGTTATGTCCAAGGTATTGTACTTCCTTTTTGCAGAATTGCAATTTTGTCGGAGATACTTTTAGTCCTCCATCTACCAAATGATTCAGCAAAGCTATTGTGTCTGTTTCACAAGCTTCACGTGTTTTCAATGCCACCAGTAGGTCATCGATGTACTGGACCAAAACTGAATTTTCAGGCATTGTTAGACTTTCCAGAGATTTCTTCAGCAACCGATTGAATATTGAGGGGCTCTCTATGTACCCCTGTGGGATTCGGCACCAGGCCAAAATACGCTCTCCAAACCGAAATGCAAAAATCGTCTGGCTGTCATGATGCAACGGAATGGAAAAGAAAGCATGACACAAATCAATTACTGTGTACCATTCTGCATCATGGGGAATCTGATACAAAATCACTGATGGATTTGGAACAATGGGACAACATGACACAACAATTTTGTTAATCTTTCTCAAATCTTGCACAATTCTGAACTTTACATTAGGCTTTTTCAGTCCCATTATAGGTGAGTTACATGGACTTCTCATTATTTCCCTCAAAACTCCTTGTTGAATCATTTTCTCAATTAAAGGTGTCACTCCTTCAATTATTTCAGGTGTCAGTCTGTATTGTGGAATATTTGGATAAACTACTCCTTCTTTTAATGTAATTTTTACTGGATCTATATTTCTCATAAGGCCTACATCTTCTTCAGTAAAATCCCAGACTCCTGCTTTCACAGACCGTTTCAATTCTTTGGGTAATTCATCAGGGTTGAATACTGCATAAGTTCCTGTAATTTCATTCTCTTGATTAGCTATTGTCATTTTATACAGTACATCCTCGTCTGGTGTCTCAAATGCTATTCCATCTGGAGTACAAAATATAGTGCAGTTCATCTTGCACAGTAGGTCCCTACCTAGCAAGTTTACAGGACTGGTGTCACACACCACAAACCGGTGCATGTCTGTGAATTTCCCTATTTTAACTTTTACTGGTTCTGTAAGGTATGTCCTAATTTGGGTGTTTGACACACCAACTACTTGGATTGTTTCATCCGAAAGAGGAAGATTCTTTACATCTGCTGACCTGACAGTTGATCGCGTAGCTCCAGTGTCTACTAGAAAAGTAATGTTTTCATCATTAACTTTCCCATCTACAAATGGTCCTGTCTGATCTATTTCTAGAGTTGCGCCAAGCACGCACTCTTCTTCCTCCCTTCGGCACCGTCAATAATTCTCATCTGAATCACTCTCGTCATTTCGCAGCCAATATTGTGAAACAGCGCTTGCGCGTTGCGGTTTGTTTACCTGTTCTTCATTGTAGAATCCCACTTCTTTGCTATATTTCTGGGTATTTCTGCTTTGCGGTAATGGCGGTTTTGGCACCTGATTCTGTGGATTAACAGCCTTCTGCTGCTGTTGCAGTTGGCCACTCACCTCACACTGCACCTGTGGATTCAATGATGGATTTTCATTATTAGTACTTGGTGGATATTTACACTCGGATTTCCAATGCCCTAACCTACCGCAATTGTGGCATGGGAACTTCTTTTTAGCTTCTTCTGTATTACCTTTCCCCTTTCCTGGACCAAATCTCGGTTTATTTCCTGGGTTATTGGCTTGTTCGACTAACTGAGCTTCCTGTCTTTCTGCAACTTTCACTTGTGCCCACATTGCCTTTTCTTTTAGTTTTCGCTGTTTTGCCTCAATCTCATCACTAAAGTATTTGGCATGTCTCAGGATTTTGTCAATTTGCTTGCTTTGCCAACCGTGTGCTGCTTTATCATTTCACTAATTTCTGGACGCAAACCATACACAAATCTGTACACAAAATGACTCAGATCCTTTTCACCAAGATTCTCATCTCCACTAAACTGCTTGAAGGCTAGTATTAGTCTTTCATAGTAAGCATGAACTGATTCTTTCACTTCCTGATGTGTTCGATCTATTTTTACCCAATCTGTTTCTTTGGGAGGCACTTTATTTTTCAAAAATACCATAACTTGTTCATATTTCTTCATTACCTCGGGGTCTGGTGCTCCTGTTTTGGGATCTCTCGGGTATTCTTTTGCTGGCCAATCTATGACTATTTTGCATTCTGCCCATAAGTCTGCTGGCACTATTATATCAAATAGGCTATTTAGATCAATCCACAGTACCTTCGACAACTTAACAAATCTGTCCACCTGTCTATACCACTCAACGGGCTTTTCTCGCAATCGAGGGAAGTCATTTGTAAATGACAAAATGTCCTGTCTTGTCCATGGGACATGCACATATCCCATCTCTCATGGGAAACTCTGTCACTACCTTCTCCTTTTCTCTCACAGGAAATGCTGGAAAAGTTCTGTCAGAGGTATCATCTCGCTTTCTATACCACCTACTTTTCCATTTGTCCACATCTCCCCATTTTCTTAACAATGTGATTATGTCCTTAATCTGCCCTATTCGTCCTGTAGTATTCAGGTTTTCAATATCTTTTTCTGTGAAATCCACTCGATAAGGCTTTTGTAAAGCTTTCACCTTGTCCATGTCAATTCCCATTTCACTTGCTATTTCTTCTAACCTGTCATGTACATTCTTTGCTCTCCAAGTGACACGCTTGCATAAGAACAACAGCTCCTCATCCTGGTAATTTTTCAGCTTTTCTGTGGGGATTGTCCCTACTATTAATTCTTCTAACACCATGCGTAATTTCGCCACATCAATTGTTTGGGATTCTTTTTCTTTTCCTTGCAAGCCCTTCAGCCATTCGCTCAATTCGTCTGTAGTTATACCTACTGATTTTTCTGCATTCACTTGTTCTGTCATTCTTTGTGGTTCTAATATTGGTCCTCCTACTACTCTGTTTCTTTCTACAGAATCAGGACTATAAAACTGGTTATTTGACACATTTAGTTCACCTTCACTCATTGTGTGTCTCCAAGGATTCTCCCTTGCTCTCATTAGGGTTTGTTCTGCTTGTCTATTGCTTACATACGGAACTGTTAGACCATGCTCACTTTCTTTCTGTTTTTCAAAAATGGGCATAACCGGACCTATGGTTACAGGAACTGTAACTGCTTCTAGATTTTTGGTCAATTCTCTTATTTTCTCTGTTAGTTCTAATGTGGTTTTTGCTAATTCCCTGGAATTTTCACTTTCAGCCTTATTTTCCATCTCTCTTTCCCCAAGGGAATTTCTTCTCTTCACCTCTGGAGTCATAACCTTTGTTTTGATGATTCGCAGAGTTTCCTTCACTGGAGTATCTGAGGTTAATATCTCTGATTCCTGTCTGTACGGCGGTGGATTTTTGTAAAACATATCATCTAGGACATCATCCTCTGATTCATTTGCTCCATACCTTCTAGGTTCTACATTATGTCTTTTCTCTATACATTTTCTGCCTTCATTTTCTACTCCATCTCCTACGGGAAACAGTCCTTCAGTCATACTTGCGTCTCGCCACCTTCTCATTCGATCACAATGAGTTTCACGATCATTTGGCCATCCAAACATATATCTATATCTACTGCCATTTCTCTGTTTTTCTCGCTCATGCATCTCATCTTCCCACTCAGTCAAAGCCTCAAACTGTGTCGGTCTAGGCCGTGGATTTAAGCTCATCATTCTTTCCCGCAAGTTCCTTAAAATTGCCAAATTAAACGAACCATTTTCTGGAAACGCTAAAACTCAGTCTTCCTTTGTATACTTTGCCCAATTGTCTAACCAAATGCAAGTATGGTATCCATATTTCGCAACCATGAAGGATGCGGGTGTTTTCGTCGGAGGAAGTAACTGTCCTTCCCTAGTCACAATCTCTTTGTCTTTCACAAACCATCCTTTTATTTTACTAAACAAGGATTTTTTCTTCTTCTCGGCTGAATGATAATACATCTTCCTTTCTCTCGTGAACTCTTAGACTTTTCTTCAACTGTACGATCTTTAGTCCAATAGCAGCACGACTCTCACTAACGCACCAATCCTAGCGCGTCTACGTCACTGTCACAATCCTCAAATTCCAGCGCGACTCACACTAACGCACCAATCCTGGAGCGTCTACGTCACCCTGTACTTCTCCAATCCTAGCGCGGCTTTACACTTACGTACCAATCCAGGGCGTTTTACGCTTCCGACTAGCTGTCCAATCCCAGCGCGGTCTTTCTGTCGTCAGCAGTCGCTGCGGCAGCTCCTGCTCCTCACCCCTGTCCCCAGTCTACCCCTCCTTTACAAAACTACTTGGTAGACTTTGTTTCAATTTCTACAATTCGGTTAGTTACAACATATAAACATCTCCATTGTCCTCTTCCCTAACCACAGAATAGCAATAGACCTTTCTCACGAGAATCCTGTCTTTCCTGAGTGCAGCGCTTACCTCTGCCCTACTACAGAATCGTTACTTCCGTTGATAAAGTAGCACATCCCTCTACTTCACCCTTCTATCAAGCATCAATTAACTGTTTCTCCAGAATTAATTCACATAGTTGGAAACGCAATGCTCCTGAGAATTTCCAGAGTTTCGCAATTAACCTGAATGCTATTTCATTAACGCACTTTCACACAAGAAAATGAAGTACATTCACACAGAATCCTGTCTTTTCCGAGAACAGCGAACAGTCTGTCCTACTACAGAATTATGACATACGTTAACGAAGCAGCGCTTACCTCTACTTTGTCCTTCTAACAAGCTCAGAGAACACCTGCTACCTTTTCAGTGATAAGCGTTATCGGTATGCCAATTGGTTTCCTGGTACTTAAAGACCAAAATTTCACAGGTACCCCTCACTATCATACACACTTCTCTCACACAGAAATGTCTCTAATGGCAACACACGGCGATGTCACCGAATCGAACCCAGACAATGCGTTGTGCAACTTCAATTGTTACACGCTTTTCCCTGTGTACCTACAGGGCCAACAACTCCGTCTCTCCCGAGAGCAGCGTTTTCTTTTCTCTGCCCTACTACGGAACTGTTACCGACTTCCTACATCCCAGAAGCCGTACAAACTACATAAAACTCGATACGACTTCAACATATAGGGTTAGTACATAAATCAATACCAATCAATAATCGATAAGCTATATACAAGCAAAAGTCATCAAACCAAAACAATAAAAACCATTTTTAGCTACCAGAAAAACTGGTGCAGTTCGGGTTCCTCAATTTTCCCCTATTACCACGGACAGAGCGATTTCGCAGTCAAACACACACATACACATCATATGCTGGTGGGGCCCATAACACCAACACTCATTCTAATGAATCTATCCGCACCTACTCAGAAAGGGGAAAACCATCGGTTCCGAACCACACTGCTTTCCTTGATGGGAACTTCTTATCACCTTCCCTCTACTATCAAAACCCTCGCTTCTCTTCCCATCAAGAAAAGATGTAATATAGGTCAATGAATCATTTAGTTGGGATTAGCTTAATGAATCCTTAATTCTCTAAACTTATTCAATAATACATTTCAATGCAAAAAACAACCCGACACATAAATTCAATTAATATTTCTTTATCTAAATCAAATTCAGGTTAAATCCTAGTTAATAAATTTCATCTTTTGTCATATTTACCTATTCTGGCTAGTTGTCGTTTTCTAAGTCAGAATCTGGTCCTCAGTCAAATCGTCAAAGTTCTTGTTCTATCATGCAAAGTCACCGTCCTCTCCGTCAGCATAACATCAGGATACTGGAAATGATGAAGTCACAACCGCCTTACCTCTCTAGTCTACTATTATTTATACTAAAAATTACATTCCAAATGTTACAACTGCCATTTTCAGAGATTCTCATTGGACAACTGAAATACATTCAAATGCATCAGGAAACATTCGATGTCGTTCCCACGTATTAAAAGTTCCAAAACGAATGTATGGGAATATTAGCAATCCATAGTTCAGGTTGCAACAGTTTCTGTTGAAGGGTTGGCCTTTCGCCCAGAGCAGCCTTGATGGGCACAGCGATGACAGTTCACCGGCAGGTCTCAGCTTCTGAAGTTTGCGCATTTCTTCTTTCCCTTCATTGATATTACTTCGTAAATGTCTGATTCAGTCGGCGGCCATTATATAGCAGGCCCAAATGGTCAACTTAAGCAAAGAAACACAAAACGTAATTAATACATTGAAATGATTAAACAGTGTTATTCCCTTGCTAATACCAATATGTGTGTGCATTTATCTAGCCATATGCAACGTTCAAAGCCATTAATACTCGTTTATTTTAGCATAATTCACGATAACATCACATAAACAACATTTATCCTATTAATATGCATACAAACTTAGTTTACATATTATTTTAGCCATGCAAAGCAATCCCACGTGTATTCTCTCGGTTAATAAGGTTGATTAGTATCCATACAACAAAACTGTTAATTATTATGATTAATTATTAATCGTTTTAATACAAACATACATAAATGGATTGGGTATATACAAGGAAAACATTTTACCCGCTCCATCAGTGTCCCTTCGGGATATTCCTGCTGCAGATGCAGTGGGGTGTGTTACACCTGCCTCATCTTCCCCATCATTCTCCCAGGTCTTCCCCACTGCCTGAGGTGACTTTGCTGCGTTAGCTGTCCACAGCACAAAGCTCAATCAGAAAGGGCCCATGAGTTGTGGTGCACTGAGTCAGTGGCACATGAAGAGCTGAGCAGGGTATCAAGCTGATAATGGCATACACAACAGGTGTGAGCAACTCTGGTAGTCTGGTTGTAAGACTCTTTCGACTCTGGCAGTTGTTGGTTGGAGGTGGTCCTGGCGGTGGTGGCGTGTGCCTCCTGCGGTGATGCGTCATCCGGGCAGGTCAGGACTCGATTTGATTTGTGAACCCTGGTGGACCGCAGTTGAGGCCGGTGGCAGTGGTCAGCGCAGGCCCGCAGACACATGGCGTTGAGGACCCCCAGGCCATCGACCCAGAGGCCATCCAATATTCAATCGGACAGGGTCCATGATTTGAGCTGCACAGAGTTAGTGGACCCGGATGCAGTACAGCCAGCACAGGCACACCCGCAAGAGACGGTGGCTTGCGGTGCACTGAGGTTGGGCCAAGAGAGTTGAGTGGGTCCTCGTCGATGTCCAAGGTGAATATCACAGAGTGTTTCAGGGGACAGTGGAAGCTGTTCTTCCAGGGCATGATGCAGAGGGCAGTATCAAGCAGAAACAGGCAATATGGAGGAGATGAATGCTACAGACTCATTCTTAACACCAAGTCAGTATCAGCTACATGATGATGAAGACTACCCCCAGGCCATATACTCAGATGCCACCAAAGTCCAACCAGAGAGTGTCCATAACTTTCGGGGCAGTGGCACCAGACCTGGAAGGGGATGTAGTCTGCGATGATGCCTGTACAATGATGTAAACTCTGCGATGAACAAATCAAGACTCAGTTCCAAATGTGTGATCTACAGGACCGCAGTGTAGACTGGAGGCAGCGGTCAGCGTGGGCCCACAGCCACGTGTCGTAGCCTTGCGATGCACAGAGTTAGTGGCACCAGAGCAGTTGTTGGTAGTGTTCGATCACCTCCGTAACGAGGATACTTTTTTCCTCCGGACTGAACCATGTATTCCTCTTACTCCTCTCCTTGCGTACAATAATATGAACTCTTCCATACAGAAATCAAGACTCAGTTCCAATTGTGTGACCTACTCGACCACAGTGTAGGCCGAAGGCAGTAGTCAGCAAGGGACCACAGACAGGTTCGTTCGGATGCTATGCACAGAGTTGGTGGCAACACATCGAAGGGAGTATAGTGATTTAAACTCTGCATTAATATGTGTACTTGGCCATTGTATAATCAAGACTCAGTTCCAAATGTGTGACCTACTTGACCGCTGTGTAGACCAGTGGAGTACGTCAATGAGAAAGGAGTGCTGCGGGCCTGTCTCGGGGAGGACAGGGATGGTCTGAGGAGGCTGCCAAGGTCGCGGGCCTCGGGCTTGGAGCTTGCACAGGCACGTGGTGGGCCCTCTTTGACACACACCAGTGTCGGAAGGTGAGCGGTGTGGCCTGGTTGCGCAGGGGTGGCCAAGACGGGTCTGGGGTGCAGCAGGCGCACATGGTCGCAGGCACCGCCGCTCATGGTGTTGGTCTCGTGGTGGGCTGGGAGGCACCGCCCTGGCAGACACATTGGCCATTCCAGAAGAGAACCACGCCAGAGCTACGGGCTTTTTATTCACACCCCTACGCTGCCCTGGCGTACGCCGGGCCAGCCCACTTCACTCACGCTTACAGGGGGGATGTAATGAGCTACTTGCTGCACTCTTCTCCACTGCCTGGAGTAGCATCGTTGCGTCCACTGTTCACTACACTCCAAACACCAGCAGTATATGTCGACAAGGGCATATCTGTGGTCTGCATACTGCAGTCCGGCCAGCACATCCACGCCACACTTGGCATTGTGTGCATTCTCATTCATGGGTCACTTGCCTCCTTCGCACATGCATGGTTCCCACCTCTCCCCACATTCTTCTATTGTGTGGCTGAGGTGCCATGCCATTGATGGCTCGTGTACATGGCTTGCCCCGGTCACCATAGTAAGTTGTGCTGTCGTGTCTGGTAGGTGGGCATGTTGTTTGGCATGCTGTGTGTGAGTTTGTAATGTGTGCATTCCCAGAGTTGTGAGTTGCATGATTGTGGAGTTGAGGTGTGTGGTGTGTCTATTTGGTACTTACCAACGAGCAATGCATTCCAATAGGTGCCAGCCTCAAAGCGCTGGTTGATGATGGACTGTCAGAAGATGAAGGAATCATGCACACTGCCTGGGTAGTTGACGATGACATTGGTGAAGAGTCCACGGTGGTCCACTATTGCCTGCACATTGATGGAATGTGTGAGCTTCCTGTTGCGTTTAATGTGTGCAGTGGGGGCGGGGGCACAAGGAGTACATGTGTGCAGTAGATTGCCCCCAACATGTGCGGGGAGGCAGCTATGGCATGGAAGCCTTGCTTGATTTCCAGCTGTTCCTGCGCAGTGTGTGCGAAGTGAAGGTACTGGGGTACCAAACTGATGATGGCATCCAGGACAGGTGTGAGGAACTTTGATAGGGCTGTCTGTGAGATTCCTCCAACTCTGGCAGTTGTTGGTTGGAAGTTCCCAGAGGCCAACATGTGCAGCACGGCCAGCAGTTTTGTCTGCGGAGGGATGTTGGTCGTCCGCTGTGTTGGTAACGTCAGCCTGTGGGCAATGATGGTCAGGATGCATCGGGTGGTTGTCCTTTTGAGCCTGTAGTGGGCAATTACATCATCTGGTGTTAAGTCTGTGAGGCTGGTGCGTTTTCTGAAGGTCTGTTGTCTTTGTCTGCGCTGCCTCTGTGGTGGTCTGGGGGGGCGGGGGGCGGGAGTGATCCGGGGGTGGCGGGCCTGGTGGTGGTGGCGGTAGAGGTTGTGGCCCTCTTGGGGCTCCGAGCTGAATGATGAGTAGCTCCATGGCATCTGTTGTTCTTCAGGTGTGGCTCTGGGCTGGGCTCCCTTTATGGTGCAGGGTGTCGTCCGACTTAACACCAGGTCAGAGCAAGTGTTAAATCCCTGCTGCTAACGCGCCTTATTGCATGTTTTGTGTTCTTATAGCCAATCTGGCCAGTCTTTGAGACTGTTGCGAAGTGGTGTTATCGCGGCTTTTTGCACGGGAACGCCTACTCTGCATCTCAATAGCATTAGTTGCCAAAGTCATCTGTGGCGATGTTTTTTGCGGCTGCTATCACAGGAAAACTGGTGATATCGGCTGTTAGCACCAGCGATTCATTTATTGCCACTTTGGTGGCGATAAAGTGGCGCTAACTCGCCGATAGGTCCTTGAGATTATGCCCCTAAGTTTTTTCATATCAACATTTCTTCTTAAGGCATTCTGTATCCCTTTAAGCGACAGGGGGTGATTTTGGAAAAATGTTCACAGATAAGGAATGCGAATGCAGAGACAGAGGTCTGCTGTCCCTTGCAGGATTGTGCCCCCTGCCTTCACTGTCTTTCGTGCGAGTCACAAAATGTTTCATGCTTCATTAATAATAATTAGGCAGTAGATTGTGCAACCTTCTGCAAATGTACATTTTACAAAGCACATGTATCAAACCAGTTGGTGTTCAAAAACACAGAATGGGTTGCAACCTGAGCCTACTTCATTGTGCCCTGAGTGTGTATTGTGCATTTACATTATTGCCTGTGTGTTTCCTCCAATGGCTCACGTTTGTGCATGTCTCCATCTTTATATTTGGCAAAGAAAATACATCTTTCTGAGTTCTCCATAGTCTCTGATTATATACACTGGCTTTTCCAGATTGGGCCCTGTATTTGTTTCCAGAGGAAAGATCAGTTATGTTGCACCATACTCACAGCTGCTAAGGTGCAAGGACTCTATAGTATGAAAACTAAGGACATTGTCCTGACTACTGAGTTAAGTAATACATTGTTCACTTTCTAACTTTCTGATCAGGGAAAAAGATGGAATTTTGTAGTTCTCTTGTGACAATTACTAACAATACGCAAACATTTTGGATAGAATTTTATAAGACTCAATTTCTTTGTTGTCTGACCATAGTTAACTCTCACGTGCAGCTTGCAATACACCTCCCAACATATTGTTGGTCGAGGCCTTATATATTTAACAGTCATTATTTGCACTCAGAGGGAATTTTCGAACAAACCTATTTGGGTTTGAAGTTTCCTACTCTTGCTTTCAGCTACCAAAATGTACTGTGCACAAATTGTCATGGTGCTTTAGTATGCTGACAATTCACTAATGTGAAGCACACATTTAGATCTAAGAAGACGTTTATAAATAAATGGGAAGTATATTCCCCTCTGGTGGATTGAGCTAAAGCTTGTTTTCATTTCCCTATAGTCTTACTTACTGTGCCAAAAGATACTTTACAGTCAAATTTGTTTGTAGCACACATCTGACATCTGGTACAAAAGATTTACATTCAAAAGGAAAACAATTCTAAATACAATATTTTCCAAGAAAAAACAATTACTGTGTTTCTGATGTAGAGATTGTTATTCACGGACCTCACGTTATATGTTATTTCATTTACTTAAGACACTTTTTGGCACCGAGGAGTAACAGCCCTGCTTATGATGCATCGAGGTCATTAAAGTTATTAAAGTCCAACCAATCATCAGTGGTTTTCTGTCTGTGTTAAAAATGAAAGCTTTCTATTACTTCTCTATCTTTGCCAAGTCTTCCTCTTTTTCTCCATAAGCACTGTTTTTTTTTCTATGCCAAGTCTGTTGCTTATTCTACACAAGCATTAGAATAATTTTTCAGGTATTGTATGTTTTTTACCTTCTTGTTTTTCTATTAGGAAAGAATTGTTTCACATAATCATTTATTCTTTGACGTAATTCTGGTAAAAATTGTGTTTTCCATATTCAAGTATTCTGATGGTTGTCAGCAGGAAAAGATAAAAGAAGAAAGAAAAAATGGTAAACATTACTTAGTTAACTAAATGTCTTTGTTTCAAGATTTCATGATTTCAGTCTTTGAGACCAGCATTGTGTTTTGGGGCAGTTTCTATAGTGCAACCCTGGCCCAAGGCCGATAATATGTATTACAACAAAACCAGACTACGTTGCTGTTAGAACTGGGGTTTCAGGCATCTTTTGGTCCCACCACAGGACTGGGCCGGGGCTGCTGGAGGGTTTTATTACCCCCATTTCTGGCATCTTAGAAACTTCACTTTTGATGATGGCCCCTTACCTTATCCGACAACCTGTAAGATTTCTTCTTCACAGGGAGGTTGTCCCCTGTGTCCACATCATGATTAAACAGGTGGGTAATTCCAGGAATAAGGGAGAACAGAGAGGAGTACTGTCCAAACCCTTGGTGGCAGTCTCTCTGTTGCTCAGGAGTCAGATTGGGGGTGAAGGATCACTTCTTCCACAGACTCATACTTCTCCTCTGAGGCTAGGAGGTCGGGGAGAGGTTCACTCTCCTCTTCCTCTGCCCTATTTGTCACCATCAGCATGGTGAGCTCAGACCGCTCAAAGTGTGGTTTGAGGCAAGGGATGTGAAGCATCCTGTGTGGCTGTCTGGGGGTCTTAAGGTCCATCACATAAGTGGCCTTACCCTTTTTCTAAATCCCATCATGTGGCCCAGTCAAATGGTCCTGAACGGCACTGAGCTCCATCGATTCCATGACCCATACTTTATGTTCAGGCTGTAATTCCACAGTGATAGAAGTTTGGCCATTCATTACAGTCTGACTGCCTTCTAAGTTGTCAGAAGCTTGCTTCCACAACTTAGCCATTTGGCTACAAAAGGCCAGCAGGTAGCTTACTACATCCTAGGAAATGTTCCTGGGAGAATTCTCCCACCTTACTTTCACCAAACTAGAGAGGTCGTCTAACAGGGTCACTGTACAGAAGCTCAAAGGGGCTAAAGCCCACTCCCTTCTGCATTACTTCCCTGTAGAAAAACAACATGAAGGGTAAGAGGATATCCTACTTTTACGAAGCGGTACAAAAGGGGGTGGTGATGGATGGAGCATCAGAACCAATCAAACACTCACACCCAGTCAGCAGATCAGGGTTTGATCCATCACTGTTCTTTAGCCCACTCTGCCACCCCAGTTCAGACATGGCCATATGCAAATAAGTCTGACCCTGTGCCTCATGGGAACAGTCCAGCCCGAACTGCCAAGCCATGCCTTCCCTGGACTGGAAACAAGCTTCCTAGGACTGGGTTCTGGCATTTCAGCCGTCTTCAGCCAGGCTTGCTTGAATCCAGTGGCTTGGCAGTTCGGGCTGGACTGTTCCCATGAGGCACAGGGTCAGACTGATTTGCATATGGGCATGTCTGAACTGGGGTGGCAGAGTGGGCTAAAGAATGGTGATGGATCAAACCCTGATCTGTTGACTGGGTGATGGAGTCAAGCAGGTCCCAGATCTCCACAGCAGAGATGGAGTTGAACAGGATGCAGCTGAGGTGGTGGGGTCCAGTTCTTGAGAGTTGTGTGGTAGGTGAGTCTGGTGAGCAGAGGCAGGAGGCAGGAGAAGGTGCAGTTGCGGCAGGTGAATGAGCTTTGGGAGTCCTTTGGTGACGTCAGGTGGCAAATGGCAGAACGCCTGGGGTTGAGTGAATGGAGGGTTCTGGTGTCATAGCGGTGGAGGCTGCGGTAACCAGGGGCCATTGCGCTAGGCGCTGTCCAAGCATGGATGGGCACAGACAGGCTGGCCTTTGGCGCGCCTTCGGTGTGCTGCCTGTGTGGCTGCACAGCATCTGCCATTAAGTAGTGATGGGGATGTGGGAGGTCCAGTCAGCTGGCAAATGGGAGATAGGAAAACAGCGCTTGGAAGGGAACAGGGATGCAGGGAACGAGCAACAGCGAGGAGGGGAAGGGGAACTAGAGGGAAAGTAGAGGACAGAAGTGAACAGTGAAAATAAGAGGCAGCATAAAGAAATAAAGAAAGAGCAATAAAATAAAAGAAAAGAAACAACAGCAATAGAATAAAAAAAATGAAAAGAAACAGCGGCAGACAGAACAAGAGCTCACTACTGGGCCACTAGGTTTGAGGGGCAGGTGGGGGCCTGAGGGTGGAAGAGGGCCTTGAACTATGAGCCTAGGGCTCAGGAGGGCAGACCACTACCAGGTGGGGGAAGCAAACACATACTGACAAGGTCAGTGAGGTCATTCAAGCAAGAAGAGCTACCAAGTGTAGTCTTGGCTGAGTTCAACATGGCACGCTGAGCACAGTGCAGTATTTCACCACATGGCGATCTTGGCTCCCACGGAGCAGAGCGCTGATTGTTTGGCAGAAAAGCTTCTGCAGTAGCTATGTAGACAAAAAAGATGATAACGAAGTCTTAGATGTCCCTGAGACCTTGGGGTCAATCCAGCATACCCTTGGAGTCATTCTGGTTTAAGCCTTGGTCCTTTAGCAGGACAGAGATCAGCAGGCAGCAGGGCAGCCCAGGAAAGCATGGAAGCACTTACTCAGAACAGTCAGGCACAACAGAGTGCAATTTTTCAGCAGAGCAGCCTTTACTCCAGCAGAGTTCTGGTACTTACACTTAAAAGTGCCTTTGATGTAGGGGGTGGCTTCAAAGGGACTCTCTGAATATACTGGTATACTTGCCAGAGACGTTAATGGCTTTGACAGCTTTCATTACACCAAAGGGGGAGAACAGATTCTTTAGAATTCCTTATCTTTTCTAAAATTGTCTCTAATTTTTCCACAGGCAAAGAGGATTATTTTCAGACTGGTGTGTTAGTTTATGCAAGTGGTTGGGAACAATACAATGAAGGTCCACAACGCTTTTGTAGATAGAAAAGTAAAATTGTTGGATATTATGGACTGTGATGTGTACGTTTGGCTCAATGTCAAGAGACCACACAGGCCATAAACTGGAGGAAGTTTACGCAAACATGTGTTAGTAAAAAATATTGGGGGCCTATCATTAACAAAGAGAAAACTATGCACAACGATCCCTTTTAAAAGAAAACTGTTGTACAAGGATCCCTTTCAACCGAGTCCTGATTCAGATTACCGGTAGGGAGTAAATTAGTCCTATGTGTGAGGGCAGGGCACTACCTATTTAAATGTAAGCGTGAACCACCTATTCCTCTGCCTGACCAGGAAGTCTAGCAGTATGCAGATGGATGCAGATGTATCCCCTGTCACACCCAGCCCTTACTGTGCTGTGGCTGTCTAGAGATTATGCACAAGGTATAGCTGTCCCCCAGCCCCGACTGGGGTGGCATAGTGAGCAAATGAACGATGGATTAAACACAGATCTGTGACTGGGGAGAGTGGTTCAAATATTAAAATACGTGGGTCCCTTGCTCACTGTGCCTCTGGATTTACGTTAGCCTGGCTGATGAGGGATAGTACCCGAAAACCAGTCCCAGGATGCTTGTTTCTGGTCCAGGGAGGACCTGGCCTGGCAGTTTGGGCTGGACTGTTCCCATGAGGAACAGGGTCAAGACTGATTTGCATATGGCTGGGTTCTAAACTGGGGTGGCAGAGTGAGAAAAAGAATAATGGATTAAACCCAGATCAGTGACTGGGGTTGAGTGGTTGAAAAAGTTTCAGCACTTCATCCAGCATCTTGTTGTGTTTGCTATGTTTGCCCTAAGTGGCCAAGGGTATGCCCAGACGTGGGTCCTTTGCTCACTGTGCCACTGGATTCAAGCTAGCCTGACGGATGAGGGGTAACACCCCAAAACCGGTCCCAGGATGCTTGTTTCTGGCCCAGAGAGGACATGGCCTGGCAGTTCGGGCTGGACTGTTCCCGTAAGGAACAGGGTCGAGACTGATTTGCATATGGCTGGCTCCAAACTGGGGTGGCATAGTGAGCAAAAGAATGAGGGATTAAACCCAGATCTGGTTGTAAAGTTTCAGCACTCCATCCATAAGCTTGTTCTGTTTGCTATGTTTGCCCTATGTGGCCAAGGCTATGCTCAGCATTGGATCCCTTGTTCACTATGCAACTTGATTCAAGGTAGCTGGCTGATGAGGAGTAATGCACCAAAACCTGTATCAGGATGCTTGTTTCTGGTCCAGTGAGGACATAGCCTGGCAGTTCGGGCTGGACTTTTCCCATGAGAAACAGGGTCAAGACTGATTTGCATATGGCTGGGTCCAAACTGGGGTTGCGTAATGAGAAAAAGAACGATGGATTCAACCCAGATCTGTGACTGGGGGGTGAGTTGTTGAAAAGCTTCAGCACTCCATCCATCATCTTGTTGTGTTTGCAGATAAATATTCGAGGCAGGTTGCAGGTACACATGAAAAAGGTAATAGCAGAGAAATTTCCACTTCGTGGAGAAGTGTGGCTCAATGGTTAGAGCGGCAGACCTCGATGCAGAGCACTGGTCCGGGACCAGGGTTCGATTCCTGTCGCGGCAGGGTCTCGGGCTATAAATTCCGCGGACCGGATATTCTCGCCTCAGTGCCTATTCTAATCATGGGTCCCATGCTGCAACTCTGGGCAATAGCTTGCTTAATCTCCACAACGGCCCCAACAGCGCTGGGATGCCTGGCTTCACCCTGGGGATGCCCAGGAGTGGACGTTTCACAGGGAAAAAGCCAGGAAGGGTTCCCTAGCGGTATGAGTACAGCGCCGGGAAACCCCGAACCGGGGTAGCCGTGCGCTATATAAGTACAAGCACATTTACATTTACATTTACTTAAAAAAAGTGGCATTTCTAAATGGTAATGCCACATCCGACTTTACTGCTAAAGAGGTATCACCAACATTCTAAAGATAGTAAACATGAAGTAGCTACTTCTTCCCAACAGGAATTACAGTTTATATGAGGTATTTTAAGGAATCTCCAATGTTAGCCTAAAGAAGGAGTGGGCCTCACAGCAATGAATAACAAATGTTGGTGTTTGTCACTGCCAGGACATGCAAAACTTAAAAGTACATGCCCTGCTTTTCAGCTACACAGCACCCTGTCCTTAGGGCCACTTAGGGCCTACTTTAGGGATGATTTATGTGTAATATAAAGGAGATTAAGGCTTGGCAAGTGGTTTTAAATGCCAAGTCTAAGTGGCTGTAAACTGAACACGCAGGCCCTGCAAATCACATGCTTCGAACATAACTCAAATATGAACTGGGGGGTGATAAGACTACGTGGAAGAAAGGTAGGCTTTAATATCCTTGTGAAATTATCCTCTGTTTTGAAAAGACTGAACACACAGCTATCCTCAGATTATTGCATACTTTATACAGTAGTGATATTTTGAATAATGGATTACTTATTTCTAAGAGATATAAGTTACAGACATTGTAAAAGAGTGTCCAACCTTTGTGTGTCAGAGAAGACATTATTATAAAGACCTATTTATAGAGGAACACATCTTTGTTAATTTGCAACCACTGTATCAACATAATAAGGAGATAATTAAGAATTTTGGTACCCTGGTAAAAGCACCACATCAAAATATATTGTCCCAGCTCAAATGCAGTTTATGCCATAACATCTCCTCGTAAAATTTGCCATGTAAGAAAAAATCAAATATAATGGGAGAATATAAATCAAATATGTGAATAAAAGATGCAAAATCAAGTGAACCATTTTTTTAAATAACTGTCACTGCTCAATGTGCCAAATATGTTTTCAAGTACTTCAAATGTTACCACAACGGTCCTAAGATTACAATCACAAAAGGAAAATTGTGAAAATCTGCAATTATTGATATCCAAAGTAATGAATGAGTATAGAAATCAAATGTCTTTTGAAAAATCTTTTCACCCACATGAGTAATCAGTCAGACATTGATATAAATCTCTGACACTGATAACAAATCAGCAACAAGATATCATCATAGCATGTGGATAGTGAAAGCCTAATTAATACAAATAAATCAAACATTTTGAATTAAAAACTAATTTTAAATATTTTTGATACATATAATAAGATGATTGATTTATCCGGATATATCAGGATATCAGAGTGTATTCCCTATGTTTGAGGAAAGAGAATATAGGGCCTGATTACGAGTTTGGTGGTAAAGGGACCGCCATTGAAGCGGCATCGGATTTCCCGCCGCACAGTTGGCGGTTTGCCTGCTGAATTATGATGTTGGCTGTCAGTTCAAGGAAAGACCGCTAGAGTACCACTGTTGGCCCCAGCCAATCCCAGACTGCCGCAATGGTGGTAGGGGAAAAGCAGTTTTCAGAGGGCGGTACAGACATGTTCTCTGCCATCAGAATTATGACCTGGCTTTCTGTCGAGCTGACCGTGGCGGGAAGACTGCCTGCTTTGAGTCGGCGGAATGAAAGGAATTGGGGTGCATTCCCACTGATTTCATTTTCTTTCCTTCAGTCCCCCACGTGGATCCCTTCCTCCAGGGCCCTCCTTCATGGCAGCATCTTGACCACGAAGAAAACGACCCTGTTGGCATCGAAATCCAGGTAAGTCCGTTGTCCACTATTTACCCATTGACTCAAATGGGCACATATGGACTGGACTGCAGCAATTGGAAAGTACTCTTAGTAGGGATTTTTTCACGTTTAATGCATATGTGTAACACTTGTGCAGTCAAAATATACACATCTGCATTCACACATATGAAAAAATATTGCCCTCCATCAGATACACCGCCGCTGGACCAGTAGTGTCATCATAATAGGGTGGGCAGGAGACTACAACCACAGCAGTCTTCTTGGGACCGCAGCGGTATGGCGTTAAGACCGCTGAACTCGTAATCAGGCTTATATGGGGAGAGAATGTGGCTAAACGGCTAGGGTCGTTGCCCTCAGAGCTATGGAACCGGGTTCGAGTGTCGGCAGGGACGCTCAATATTCTGTGATTCTGGGCCAATCACTTAATCTCTTAATGTGTCTGTCTGAAACATAAATGGTGCTCATGTAAAGTGCTTTGATACCTTCGCGTCTAGTTCGAACTATATAAAACTCCACACAAAAAAAAATAGTGTTCGAAATCCAGAAACATGAAAAACACTGCTGTAAATCCATGGTAGATCAGAAATATGGTGGATAGCTACCTTTCAAAACAATGTCATTGTTTGTTATTCTATATATCCATTTCAAGTACTCATGTGATAGGTTTTTAGTAAAACAAAGAATTGGTAATACCCATAGCTCTATGGATTGGCACATGAAAGTCGCACTGTGATTATGAATATCTAAATATATTAGCTCTTTAGGTATTAGAAGTGTAAGGCAAATGCTAAATTTTTCAACCTTGTATCCCTAAATATTCCTTAGAACCATTTCTAGGGGTAGATTGCGCTGAAATAGTTTTCAAGCCCCTTTGTAGATATTTATCACAACCTCTTAAAATATGACATGAACAACGAGTTTTCAAATTGCCCCAATACTATGCCTAACATTTACTTATCTGCAATTAATTCTACAGCACACCTATTTCGAGGTGTGATGCTTGAAGTATTAGTAAACAACTTTTAATATTACTGAATAGTTGTATTATGGCTCTTAGTGAATAATTGGCAAAACATATTTTTCATTTGTGTAAGGTTATGTTTAGAGATAGAATTATTGTAATGAATTGAAAATTAAATTAAAATCAGTTAATTGCTAGAGTTAGAATACACTCATTAGCTTAAATATATCTATTTGATGTGGATCGATTTCTTTGCATTTAGAGTCAAGGTTGGTGTTAGAAAAATTGAATACTATTAAGTTACAAATACACATAATATATAAAACATAAAGTTAGAATAAGATTCTAAGGGCCTAATTTATGAGGAATAGGCGTAGACCATAGCTGCAAGTCTTCATGCTGCGCTGACCTACGCCAATATGGAAGGGCAGGATTTCACTGTATTTTCCCTCTGCGCTGGCGCACAATTTGCTGCCTAGCTCCAGTTCAGGCACCCTTGCACCATGGTGCAAGAGTGCCTCCATTGCAGGTAGTATGTTTTGTGCAGGAAGGGTCACCTTCCTGCACAAAAACAATCCAGAGAGGCGTTTTCCTCTTCCTATGTGCTCTGCAGAATGCAGCACACATGGAAAGAGGACAGAACAAGGAGAAATACATACATTTCTCCTTATTATGTCTGCTCTGGGGAGGTGTATAGTTTTTGTTCTGCTCCAGGTATACGTGATTAGGTAAATCTGGGGAAGAGTCAAAATGTATGTTTGTTGCGTGACAAAATCCACTGCAGCACCCATGTAAAGCCTTCTTGACGAGGAGTAAGACAAGGTAGTGACTTGCGCTGCTTTAACTTACTCGATATCTATGGGGCCATGCAAAAGCACGCAGAGTGGCTATGCGTCACCTCATAGATATGATTGAGAGGCTTGTGCCACCAGAGCATCAAACAAAGTGACGTAAAGCAAGACTGTGCACACGTTAATTTCACAGTATTCAAGGTATGTTACCAATTTGTATCAAACAAGATTCATGCAATATAATAATTGGATAATGAGGGATCACAGGACGATCAAGTAGATTCAGTTTTCGGTTTTATGTGACACTCCGGTGGCACAAGCCTCTCACAAATAAGCCCCTAATTGTTTTAGATTTTCTAAGGCTAAGGCAGATGTGATATCTCTGTTTGCTCAATGTAAAAAGTTTAGGAAAATGTGTGTTGCATGTTTAATGAATTGGTTAACCTTTTGGGATAAAGATTAAAGGCATCATCTAAAACTAATAGTGCTTGGGCATTTACCTGGAATTCAATTGGAGCACAAAGAGGTTGTCTTCACTGTAAATTAAATAAGAAGAATTTGGGCCTGATTTAGAGTTTGGCGGACAAGGTACTCTGTTATAAATGTGAAGGAATATCCTGCCCGCCAAACCCTGAGTCCACCCGCCTCATTTGCAGACTGAAAGACCTTAAGTATTCCATAAGAGGATCATCTTTTTAGCTCCATTGAAGGAACAGTCCCTACAATGGCCCGATGGAGTAGAAGCTATCAGAAGAAGGATGTTACACCATCTGCTCTGTTTAAGGCAGAGGGTCTTAAAGCCTGCTTTTTCATGTCCGTGACCACAAGCAAAAAACTGGCGGTGAGGGACAAGAAAAAAACAATGCCACCACCAGCAAAAACTGATGTTGTTGGACAGAAAAAAAAACCAATATTGACACCCAAGCCCTGGGAGGAAACTCTGAGGGTGTGGCAGTCATTAGTTTTTAGTTTTTCATAGCAACCTCCCTCGTTGGGAGTATGTTTTTGAAAAACAAAATAAATTCTAATGTTTGGTGTATGTCTGTCTAAACCCACGGAGGAACTACACTAAACTTTTGTGCATTGAAAGTAACTGCCATGATGATGGTTCCTTTCTATGCACAGAGTTGTCAGCTGGGCTGGTGGATATCACTAAATTTGGTGGGTGAAGCACCCTCTGGATTGTAGATGTCTTATCCGTAGCTATCCTCACAATCACTACTTCATCCGCCAAACACTAAATTGGCCTTTTGTATTTCTAAGAACAGGCTGGGAGGTGAACCTCCCAACTACTAGCTGTGCTGAACTGTTTTTAAGCATTACACTGATATGGGGATTTCAGTATTGGCCATGAAAAAGTGGCAGAGGCATCCTGCTAGGATTTGAGATCCAGGTTTGAAATGGATGAAGCAGATTGAAAGACTATATTTGCCTATTCTCTTGGGTATGTGTTTTCTAAATACTGTTGACAAATGAATAGTATGATCCAATGTTTTAAAATGCAATTATTTTTTAGTATTGTTTTTCCATTTAAAAAATAAATTAAATCATGTAGTGAGCCTTGTGTTTTGAAGTAGCACTGCTGAATCCTATTACATTTTACTATCGGTCACCTAATATATTACGTTGCTCCTCTAAGATTGCTGCGCCACGCCAGAGACTCAAGTGCGGTTGTATCCTTCTAAAGAACTATACATTAAAAAAGAACAATGGAGCACAGGACATTGCATACTTTAAGGAAAGAAATTGCCAGGGGCATATTACATCAGAAATTCCACAACAAGCATTTGCAACAAAAATACGTCTGTCTAATTGAAGGCGTAGATTTTCTTCATCGTTTTTTTCTTACAATGACAATACATTATGTGAAATGTTTGGTTGTATGAAGGTATAACATGCATACAGGCATCCACATAATCAAGACACTTCAAGACACCACTTACAAGAACACGCAAACAACTCACTGTCATGCATAGGTGCAGCTATACTGCATACATATGGGAACAAGTGAGCATTTTCATTTTGAATGCACATTAATTGCAACTGTTTGAGGCTTTGGTATGTATGGAAACCTCGAAATATCATGGCAAGGCATCCATGGATTGTCAAAAGTGTTATGATTTCATACTTATTGCAGATTGCGCACTACACAATTGACACCTACATATAACAGTAACATGCATTCACGCTTCGGTGTGTGCCTAGATGGAGTGATCGCTGTGTATGTGTATACATGAATGAACGGATGCTTGTATGGCTGTGGCTGGTTGCATCGACGGGTGGACAGCTGGATCTTTCTGAAATGTGTATGGGTGAATGGATGGATGAATGGATGGATGAACGAATGCTTGGGTGTGGATCTATAGATGAGTTCTGGAGTGTGAGGGCGATGGCTGAAGTTCAGATACAAGGCTGCTTGAAGGCTCTACTCATCACAACATCTAATGGAGTGTGACAACAAGTTATCACATTTCCCAAAAGAAACCCTGCACACTGTCCATCGCAACATTGAGATTCTTCAAAGCGGATCTACTTGGTCATTATTTCCTTACAGAGAATATATTATTTTATTTTATGTTTACACAGCAATCAACTGGATCTACAGACTGCTGACTTCATTTCTTTTTTCTCGAGGTAGAGGCAGACCTTCACGCTGCAGTTAGGTCTCAACTAGGCATTTCTTAAAAAAAATATGAAAAGTTTGCCTGGTGTCAACATTATCATGAGCATGTGGGCTACAATGAAAATGTATACTTATCCTTTGAGAATCCCCTAGTCCTCTCTTTGGGGAGCATTCAGGGATCTCTTTACACTGGGGGCTCATCAACACCACAGTCAGTTGTGCTCTTTGGAGTTCTGCTGTTCGGCCGCGACCACTACATTTGCAAATGTTTTGGGTCCTATTTGACTGAGTAATTCTAGAAGGGCAGTTTGTGAATAGCAAGGAACTTGGGGGCATATCATCAAGGACCGACGATAATTATCGCTAAGCGCACTTAGCGCTAGGATAATTATCGCCGGGTAACGTGGAATTTTGTCGCTGAGATAGCGTGCTATTAGCAACGCTTATCTCAAAAGCGATAAAATTCCGATCGCTAACTGCCAAATGTGAGATTATCGCTGGAAATCCAGCGATAATCTCACAAAGTTTGGCGATAGCTTGATGATAGGGCAAGGCATACTCAGCCATGATATCCACCTTACATAGGATATCATGGCTCAGTCAGTCTTGAAGCAGGCGTAAGGAAAGTAGCAATAACAGAGGTTATCGCTACTTTGCTTGTCGCTCTGCAGGTTAGCGTGCCCATTGATAATTGGAGAAATGTCGCTTAGCGACATTTCTCGCTGCATTTCTCCAGTTATGTCAGGACAGGAATGCCCACTTTGCATCTCATTAGAGATGCAAAGCTGGGCATTCAGAATACAAGCTTTTATGCAAGGTTTCACGCGATAGCGTGACCTTGCTGATTAGGCGATAAAATTATCCAAATAATATCGCCTCGTTGATGATATGCCCCTTACTTTTTTTTAGGGTGTTACTTCCATAATAAAGCCAGGTAAGGAAAGCGCCTTAGGTCACCACCTAAAAGGGAGAAAACGGCCTATAGCCTTATAATCTTCAATTGAGATGACAAGATTCAATGTCTGGTTAAAAATATGATCGTATAGCACGACTGGCACGAATACACACGCCTGACACAGCCACACTGCCTCTAGTGCTTGAGTTATATTTATACCACACATATGTGATAAGTTTTATATGAAAAAACAGGCCTCGGCAATATAATAAATACAGCCATGGTAGTGATTTAGTCCCAGACATCGTACTTCTGCAAAGACTGCACATTATAGAATAACCTGCCACCATCTTCATCCAGAGCCTGCTGTTTGATTTCCCTTTTTAAATATGCACAGCTTGGGAACAGTAGCACTGTATTTTAATAGGCGTCTAATACAATCATAAGCAAAATAAACATGATACGAAGAAATATGCATTGCATCTAATCCTTGTCAACCACGATCCAAAGTTAATTTCCCCGGACTGCTGAGTTAATTTGTGTTACTTTGGAAATCTCACCCTATACTGTCCTGCAGACATTGCATTCTATTATTCAAGCTGGCACTTTGAATGACTGCTGTATTTTTAATTAGATGCTAATATGATGCAAATATTTTTTAAATTGGCATTAGTGAACGGAATTCAGTGTTACATTTGCCACCAGAGACTGCAAGACAATTTTCATGTGGCATTAACCAACATCATAAACTTCAGCAGAACGCTATGTTACTTTACCCACTGGGGAAGCTAATAGGAATGGTATTCCTATCTTATTAACATCATGTTCCATTAACGTCCTCAAGCAGGAGGTGTTTGTTGCAGCATGTTTGCATTAATGTGTGTTGCTCTGAGTTAGCGTTCATGTGAGCTGAAGAGAGTGAACACGGATTGTGTCACCTAAAAATGTCCTTTATGGCTGAATTGTTCTCAATTTGTCATTGAATTACAAAGGAACTAAGTTGCTTGTAAATCACTCCACTACTGCTATTGTGTAGTGGAAACTGCTTTTTACAGTACGTTCAATAATACTTCTAACATACTACAAGATGCTATTCCCAAACCTACTTGAGGACTTCTCTGCCTCCACCTTTCCTCTTTTTTTGGAGCAGAGATCTACACCTCGACTGTGGGGATCTTCTCACACATACGTATATGCTTTTGGCGTAAAAGTGTGAGGGTGGATGGAAAAAGGGGAATATTTACTACTAAAGAAGTGGGTTCAGGGAGGGGTAATGAGGGTTTAAGGGAGGGTTAGGCAGGGATTTAGAAGGGAACATGCACCCATCCACAAGAGTAAGACCATTATTATTCACAGACTGTCCCTCTATAATTAGTCTGCCAAAAAGGGTACAAACTAGTTGTAAATGTGATCCAGCTCACAACTGAAGTAAATCCAGCACCAGACATGGCCAAACATTGGTGCTGCAACACCCTACAAAAAGGGTTATGGGGTAGGGACTTAAAATAAAACCCCATAGCAACTAATGTTAAAAGAAACTTAATGATTTATACTATTTAAAAATATGAATGCATTTTATGTAATGTTTAAAAAGTCTATGAATAAAATAAAATATTATTTAAATTTAAAATGTTATTTGTTTTTTTAATATAAACATGAATGTAAAATTAATAGTTATTACAAATTAATGACCTTTAATTAATTATATGAATTGCTTTAAAAAAAAACACACACAATAATATATTGTTATACTTTAGGTGGGATTTCTTTAAATGTAAACTTCAGAAAAATATATTTTTTATATTTATTGTATTTAGAATAATTACATGTTTTAAATGTTTATTTTAAAATTAAGTTAATGATGCAGTAGCTTTTTTATATGGTTCTACATTTCACATAAATATATCAAATTAATTAACATTATTATTTCACTGAAAAATATTTTTTCAATTTTTTTAAAAAGTTTAATAAACTTTAAACTTTTACCTGTACTTTACTTCAGAAAGATCTCTGCCCTATTGAGGAGGTGCCCGCCAAGTGTGTGGAATGTCAAATACAGTCATGAAGTCACTACTAATAGTACCTTTATGGTGATATTTAATGTTTGTACAGACTCCACTCTCTACTTTAAGGGGTGAGGAAACATAAGTTTACACTGTTGGTAAATGTATCCACATAAATGGTGAATAACCAAAAGTAGTAAAGTTACTAAAACGTGTAAAAATAAATCTAAAGGGTAGAGTTACCTTTGTGAATTGGCTCCTAAGCATCATTTTTAAGGCCCTGTGCATCGCATATAAGGCTCTTCATGGCTCAGGTCCAGCTGATCTGAAGGAAAACTTCAGATAGGATGTGCCAAGCAGAACTCTTCATTCAAACTCAGCTAATAATTTGGCCATTCCCTCCCTCGTGCTTTTCTCCAGGGGAGGCAGTAGTTTCGTTATTCGCACTGCACACAACTGGAACTCCCTCCCTTTGTGACTGAAAACATCTCCATCTTGCTCTTGTTCTGAAAATCTTTAAAAACCTGGCTCTTTAACCCCTTCGCTGCCAGGCCTTTTCCCCCTCCTGTGCCAGGCCTTTTTTTGGCTATTTGGGGTAGTGCGCGCTTAGGCCCCTGTAACTTTTTGACCGCATTAGGTAGCCACGCCAAATTTGCGTCCTTTTCTTCCAACATCATGGGGATTCTAAAGGTACTCAGGGTTTGTGGATTCCCCTGGAGGGGTCACAGAAAAGAGCCAAAATACAGCAAAATTATTTTGGGGTTTTTTGGAAAAATTGGAAAAACAGGCTGCAAATGAAAGCATCTGGGTTTTTCCCTGCAAATGTTATCAAAAAAGGGTTTGTGGGGTTGAAATCACCATTTTCCCAGCTTTTTGGGGATACTCGACTTTTGTCAGAAACCCAACATTTTTTACACAGTTTTGGCATTTTTCTGGGACATAGCCTATTTTTGCTATTTTTTGTGCTTTTGACCTCCTTCCAGTTAGTGGCAGAAATGGGTACAAAAGCAATAGTGGATCCTGGAAAGCTATACATTTTCAAAAAGAAGACAACATTCTGAATTCAGCAAGGGGTCATTTGTGTAGATCCATCAAGGTTTTTTTTATAGAAACAAACAGTTAAATGTAGGATAAATTGAAATTTAGTTGAAAAAAACAGCCTTTTGTGTCAACATTTTCACCTGTAACTTCTTCTAATTATGACAGCTCTTTGAAAGCAATATACCGTTGCATCCGCTGGACATTACTGGTTGTGGGGATATATAGGACTTGTAGGTTCACCAAGAGCCCAACGAACCCAGACTAAAAAACTGAACAGCATTTTGTAATGTTTTTTTTTTTTTGTTCCGGGTATATAGCAATTATTGTTGGAAAATGTATACATGGAAAAATTGGTATGAAAGACACCTATGTATTTCTGAAATGGGAACAAATTACAGAGTTTAGAAACAGTGCATATTTGCACATTTTCGAAATTGGGAATACTCATACTTGCATGACAATTATTGGTCATTTTTCAAAATGACTTTTTTTTTACACAATGTCTTTCAATTGGAAGGGAGAAATGCATCCAAAATCAATAGGTAATAACAGTTGCTTTACAAATCTGAACTACCCTAAGTCTCCCGATAAAAATGGTACCTCACTTGTGTGGGTAGGCATAGTGCCCACGACAGGAAGTGGCTCAAAACCTAAGCTGAACACACCACATTTTCACACTGAAAATTTACACTTTTTTTGCGAAGAGTCTAGCTGTAGTTTTTGAACCCTAGCCCTGCTGGCACCTAGGGAAACCTAGCAAACCTATACATTTTTGAAAACTAGACACCCAGGGGAATCCAGGATGGGGTGACTTGACTGCCTCCCACCATGGTCTGTTACCCAGAATCCCTTGCAAACGTAAAAAAAATGACAAAAAAAACACATTTTCCCCACATTTCTGGGATGGAAAGTTCTGGAATCTGCGTGGATCCACAAATTTCCACCCACCCCATGTTCCCCAAAGTCCTACGAGAAAAATGGTACCTCACTTGTGCGGGTCGGCCTAGTGACCGCGACAGGAAACGGCACAAAACACAACGTGGTCACACCTCAATTTTGCAGTGAAAAATGACCCCTTTTTGGCAAAGTGACTAGCTGTAGTTTTTGAACCCTAGCCCTGCCGGCACCTAGGGAAACCTAGCAAACCTATACATTTTTGAAAACTAGACACCCAGGGGAATCCAGGATGGGGCGACTTGACTGCCTCCCACCATGGTCTGTTACCCCGAATCCCTTGCAAACGTAAAAAAATGACAAAAAAAACACATTTTCCCCACATTTCTGGGATGGAAAGTTCTGGAATCTGCGTGGATCCACAAATTTCCACCCACCCCGCGTTCCCCAAAGTCCTACGAGAAAAATGGTACCTCACTTGTGCGGGTCGGCCTAGTGCCCGCGTCAGGAAACGGCGCAAAACGCAACGTGGTCACACCTCAATTTTGCAGTGAAAAATGACCCTTTTTTGGCAAAGTGACTAGCTGTAGTTTTTGAACCCTAGCCCTGCCGGCACCTAGGGAAACCTAGCAAACCTATACATTTTTGAAAACTAGACACCGAGGGGAATCCAGGATGGGGTGACTTGACTGCCTCCCACCATGGTCTTATACCCAGAATTCCTTGCAAACATAAAAAAATGACAAAAAAAACACATTTTCCCCACATTTCTGGGATGGAAAGTTCTGGAATCTGCGTGGATCCACAAATTTCCACCCACCCCGCGTTCCCCAAAGTCCTACAAGAAAAATGGTACCTCACTTGTGCGGGTCGGCCTAGTGCCCGCGACAGGAAACGGCGCAAAACGCAATGTGGTCACACCTCAATTTTGCAGTGAAAAATGACCTTTTTTGGCAAAGTGACTAGCTGTAGTTTTTGAACCCTAGCCCTGCCGGCACCTAGGGAAACCTAGCAAACCTATACATTTTTGAAAACTAGACACCCAGGGGAATCCAGGATGGGGTGACTTGACTGCCTCCCACCATGGTCTGTTACCCAGAATCCCTTGCAAACGTAAAAAAATGACAAAAAAACACATTTTCCCCACATTTCTGGGATGGAAAGTTCTGGAATCTGCGTGGATCCACAAATTTCCACCCACCCCGCGTTCCCCAAAGTCCTACGAGAAAAATGGTACCTCACTTGTGCGGGTCGGCCTAGTGCCCGCGACAGGAAACGGCGCAAAACGCAACGTGGTCACACCTCAATTTTGCAGTGAAAAATGACCCTTTTTTGGCAAAGTGACTAGCTGTAGTTTTTTAACCCTAGCCCTGCCGGCACCTAGGGAAACCTAGCAAACCTATACATTTTTAAAAACTAGACACCCAGGGGAATCCAGGATGGGGTGACTTGACTGCCTCCCCCCATGGTCAGTTACCCAGAATCCCTTGCAAACGTAAAAAAATGACAAAAAAAACACATTTTCCCCACATTTCTGGGATGGAAAGTTCTGGAATCTGCGTGGATCCACAAATTTCCACCCACCCCGTGTTCCCCAAAGTCCTACGAGAAAAATGGTACCTCACTTGTGCGGGTCGGCCTAGTGCCCGCGACAGGAAACGGCGCAAAACGCAACGTGGTCACGCCTCAATTTTGCAGTGAAAACTGACCCTTTTTTGGCAAAGTGACTAGCTGTAGTTTTTGAACCCTAGCCCTGTCGGCACCTAGGGAAACCTAGCAAACCTATACATTTTTGAAAACTAGATACCCAGGGGAATCCAGGATGGGGTGACTTGACTGCCTCCCACCATGGTCTGTTACCCAGAATCCCTTGCAAACGTAAAAAAATGACAAAAAAACCACATTTTCCCCACATTTCTGGGATGGAAAGTTCTGGAATCTGCGTGGATCCACAAATTTCCACCCACCCCGCGTTCCCCAAAGTCCTACGAGAAAAATGGTACCTCACTTGTGCGGGTCGGCCTAGTGCCCGCGACAGGAAACGGCGCAAAACGCAACGTGGTCACACCTCCATTTTGCAGTGAAAAATGACCCCTTTTTGGCAAAGTGACTAGCTGTAGTTTTTGAACCCTAGCCCTGCCGGCACCTAGGGAAACCTACCAAACCCACGCATTTCTGAAAACTAGACACCCGGCGGCTTCCAGGGAGGTATGGCTTGCGTAGATCCCCCAACGTTTCCTTACCCAGAATCCCCTGCAAACCTCATTTTTTGCTGAAAAAATCACTTTTTTCACATATTTTGGGGTGGGAAAGTAGTGGCATCACAGGGCTCACACAAACTTACCACCACCCAGCGTTCCCCCAGGTCTCCCGGTAAAAATGGTGCCTCACTTGTGTGGGAGGCCCAAGTACCCGCGGCAGGCAAGGGCCCAAAACGTAGTGAGGCGACATCAAAATGGCCTATCGCAAAACCACCTGGTTTTGCAAGGGGGGTCACTTAGGTTTTTGGCCCGGTGCTCGGCGGCCATCTAAGGAAACCTACCAAACCCATGCATTTCTGAAAACTAGACACCCGGCGGCTTCCAGGGAGGTATGGCTTGCGTGTATCCCCCAACGTTTCCTTACCCAGAATCCCCTGCAAACCTCAATTTTTGCTGAAAAAATCACTTTTTTCACACATTTTGGGGTGGGAAAGTAGTGGCATCACCGGGCTCACACAAATTTACCACCACCCAGCATTCCCCCAGGTCTCCCGGTACAAATGGTGCCTCACTTGTGTGGGAGGCCCAAGTATCTGTGGCAGGCAAGGGCCCAAAACGTAGTGAGGCGACATCAAAATAGCCTATCGCAAAACCACCTGGTTTTGCAAGGGGGTCACTTAGGTTTTTGCCCCGGTGCTCGGCGGCCATCTAGGGAAACCTACCAAACCCATGCATTTCTGAAAACTAGACACCCGGCGGCTTCCAGGGAGGTATGGCTTGCGTGGATCCCCCAACGTTTCCTTACCCAGAATCCCCTGCAAACCTCAATTTTTGCTGAAAAAATCACTTTTTTCACACATTTTGGGGTGGGAAAGTAGTGGCATCACAGGGCTCACACAAATTTACCACCACCCAGCGTTCCACCAGGTCTCCCGGTAAAAATGGTGCCTCACTTGTGTGGGAGGCCCAAGTACCCGCAGCAGGCAAGGGCCCAAAACGTAGTGAGCCGACATCAAAATGGCCTATCGCAAAACCACCTGGTTTTGCAAGGGGGGTCACTTAGGTTTTTGGCCCGGTGCTCGGCCGCCATCTAGGGAAACCTACCAAACCCACACATTTCTGAAAACTAGACACCCGGCGGCTTCCAGGGAGGTATGGCTTGCGTGGATCCCCCAACGTTTCCTTACCCAGAATCCCCTGCAAACCTCAATTTTTGCTGAAAAAATCACTTTTTTCACACATTTTGGGGTGGGAAAGTAGTGGCATCACCGGGCTCACACAAATTTACCACCACCCAGCGTTCCCCCAGGTCTCCCGGTAAAAATGGTGCCTCACTTGTGTGGGAGGCCCAAGTACCCGCGGCAGGCAAGGGCCCAAAACGTAGTGAGGCGACATCAAAATGGCCTATCGCAAAACCACCTGGTTTTGCAAGGGGGGTCACTTAGGTTTTTGGCCCGGTGCTCGGCGGCCTTCTAGGGAAATGTTGTAGCCTACCTAACCCATGCATTTCTGAAAACTAGACACCCGGCGGCTTCCAGGGAGGTATGGCTTGCGTGGATCCCCCAACGTTTCCTTACCCAGAATCCCCTGCAAACCTCAATTTTTGCTGAAAAAATCACTTTTTTCACACATTTTGGGGTGGGAAAGTAGTGGCATCACCGGGCTCACACAAATTTACCACCACCCAGCGTTCCCCCAGGTCTCCCGGTAAAAATGGTGCCTCACTTGTGTGGGAGGCCCAAGTACCTGTGGCAGGCAAGGGCCCAAAACGTAGTGAGGCGACATCAAAATAGCCTATCGTAAAACCACCTGGTTTTGCAAGGGGGGTCACTTAGGTTTTTGGCCCGGTGCTCGGCGGCCATCTAGGGAAACCTACCAAACCCACGCATTTCTGAAAACTAGACACCCGGAGGCTTCCAGGGAGGTATGGCTTGCGTGGATCCCCCAACGTTTCCTTACCCAGAATCCCCTGCAAACCTCAATATTTGCTGAAAAAATCACTTTTTTCACACATTTTGGGGTGGGAAAGTAGTGGCATCACCGGGCTCACACAAATTTACCACCACCCAGCGTTCCCCCAGGTCTCCCGGTAAAAATGGTGCCTCACTTGTGTGGGAGGCCCAAGTACCCGTGGCAGGCAAGGGCCCAAAACGTAGTGAGGCGACATCAAAATGGCCTATCGCAAAACCACCTGGTTTTGCAAGGGGGGTCACTTAGGTTTTTGGCCCGGTGCTCGGCAGCCATCTAGGGAAACCTACCAAACCCACGCATTTCTGAAAACTAGACACCCGGCGGCTTCCGTAGTGAGGCGACATCAACATTGCCTATCCCAAATGTCGCCTCACTACGTTTTGGGCCCTTGCCTGCCGCGGGTACTTGGGCCTCCCACACAAGTGAGGCACCATTTTTACCGGGAGACCTTGGGGAACGGTGGGTGGTGGTAAATTTGTGTGAGCCCGGTGATGCCACTACTTTCCCACCCCAAAATGTGTGAAAAAAGTGATTTTTTCAGCAACAATTTAGGTTTGCAGGGGATTCTGGGTAAGGAAACGTTGGGGGATCCACGCAAGCCATACCTCCCTGGAAGCCGCCGGGTGTCTAGTTTTCAGAAATGCGTGGGTTTGGTAGGTTTCCCTAGATGGCCGCCGAGCACCGGGCCAAAAACCTAAGTGACCCCCCTTGCAAAACCAGGTGGTTTTGCGATAGGCCATTTTGATGTCGCCTCACTACGTTTTGGGCCCTTGCCTGCCGCGGGTACTTGGGCCTCCCACACAAGTGAGGCACCATTTTTACCGGGAGACCTGGGGGAACGCTGGGTGGTGGTAAATTTGTGTGAGCCCGGTGATGCCACTACTTTCCCACCCCAAAATGTGTGAAAAAAGTGATTTTTGCAGCAAAAATTTAGGTTTGCAGGGGATTCTGGGTAAGGAAACGTTGGGGGATCCCCGCAAGCCATACCTCCCTGGAAGCCGCCGGGTGTCTAGTTTTCAGAAATGCATGGGTTTGGTAGGTTTCCCTAGATGGCCGCCGAGCACCGGGCCAAAAACCTAAGTGACCCCCCTTGCAAAACCAGGTGGTTTTGCAATAGGCCATTTTGATGTCGCCTCACTACGTTTTGGGCCCTTGCCTGCCGCGGGTACTTGGGCCTCCCACACAAGTGAGGCACCATTTTTACCGGGAGACCTGGGGGAACGCTGGGTGGTGGTAAATTTGTGTGAGCCTGGTGATGCCACTACTTTCCCACCCCAAAATGTGTGAAAAAAGTGATTTTTTCAGCAAAAATTGAGGTTTGCAGGGGATTCTGGGTAAGGAAACGTTGGGGGATCCACGCAAGCCATACCTCCCTGGAAGCCGCTGGGTGTCTAGTTTTCAGAAATGTGTGGGTTTGGTAAGTTTCCCTTGATGGCCGCCGAGCACCGGGCCAAAAACCTAAGTGACCCCCCTTGCAAAACCAGGTGGTTTTGCGATAGGCCATTTTGATGTCGCCTCACTACGTTTTGGGCCCTTGCCTGCCGCGGGTACTTGGGCCTCCCACACAAGTGAGGCACCATTTTTACCAGGAGACCTGGGGGAACGCTGGGTGGTGGTAAATTTGTGTGAGCCCGGTGATGCCACTACTTTCCCACCCCAAAATGTGTCAAAAAAGTGATTTTTTAAGCAAAAATTGAGGTTTGCAGGGGATTCTGGGTAAGGAAACTTTGGGGGATCCACGCAAGCCATACCTCCCAGGAAGCCCCCGGGTGTCTAGTTTTTAGAAATGTATGGGTTTGGTATGTTTCCCTAGATGGCCGCCGAGCACGGGCCAAAAAGACAGTTGACCCCCTTGCAAAACCAGAACGTTTTGACATTGTTTCTACAACGTGAGAATTTCGGCACAATATTGCATGGACAATGTGACAGATATTTTGAGGTTTGCAGGACATTGAGGATAAAAAACCTTTTTGGAATTCACAAGAGAGACATCACCATGAACTCCCATGGGTTTACGACAATATCTACAGTTGGTGGGTTATTTTTACATGGAACATACACCTTGGCAGAGAAACTAAAAAGACAAAGAATCCTGCACAGCCACCTATTCCTCAAACGCACACACATACTGGTTGGATTTGGCACGAGGGCGAGTGATGGTTCAGTATATTAAATTTTATTAACAAGAGATTTCACAAAAATGAAATGAACTGTCAATAATTCAATGGAGAAAAAACTGAACCAATGACTCGCAGCTCGTGAGCTGTAAAGCCACGGCAAGGCACCAACCGCTTTACAGGCCATTCACACACCTTTCATACGTGATACACACAAGACCATTCGCACCACCAGGCACAAAAACAACACATTACAAAATTCACAAAAGGGACAAGGTACAACCTGCTCCAGAAAGGCAAATATTACTGCACAGCCATCTAATCCTCAAGCACACACACATACTGGTTGGATTTGGCACGAGAGTGAGTGATGGTTCAGAATATACAATTGTATTAGCAAGTGATTTCACAAAAATGAAATGCACTGTTAATAATTGAAAGGGCGAGAAACTGAACCATTGACTCACAGCTCATGAGCTGTAAAGCCACGACAAGGCACCAACCTCTTTACAGGCCATTCATACACCTTTCATACGCGTGAGACATACAAAACCATTCATACCGCCAGCCGCGGGGCCCATCACATAACAAAACTCACACCAGCACACAGCGCATTCAAGGGCCCATCACTTTCACATGCCCACATTCCTGACACAGCAACTACACAAGCAGATGGATTGCGTGGAGTGGCACTCAGCTAGCAGCAGTGTGTGTAGTGACCAGCAGCAAGTCACTACTCACACACAGCCAGCCGAGCGCCAGTCCACGCACACCGCTAGCCGAGCACCAGTCCACGCACACCGCTAGCTAAACACCAGTCCACGCACACCGCTAGCCAAGCGCCAGTGCAGGCACACCACCAGCCAATCGCCAGTCCACGCACACCGCCAGCCAAGCACCAGTCCACGCACACCGCCAGCCAAGCACCAGTCCACACACACCGCCAGCCAAGCACCAGTCCACGCACACCGCCAGCCAAGCACCAGTCCACGCACACCACCAGCCAAGCACCAGTCCACGCACACCACCAGCCAAGCACCAGTCCACGCACACCACCAGCCAAGCACCAGTCCATGCACACCGCCAGCCAAGCACCAGTCCGCGCACACCGCCAGCCAAGCACCAGCACACCACCAGCCAAGCACCAGTCCATGCACACCGCCAGCCAAGCACCATTCCACGTACACCGCCAAAGAAGTGCCAGTCCACACACACTGCCAACACATTTAGGATTTTTTTAGACAAACATAAAAACACAAACAAATCACAAATAGATACAAATCTACAAACACAAAATCAGAAACTAAACACATTGCACTAACGCCAACCTTGAAACAGAATCAAATTTTTCAAAGAATACAAACCAATCAGTTAACTTTACCACTCATGAATGCTCCCAAAAATTCTTTTGCGTATGGTACGCTCTAAAACAAGCAGGGACACACAGCCCAGGTTTAGATGGACAGTCGGGGCAGTACATACGAATCTCCTTCCGCGTACCTCTTCGCCAACAGACTCTGCATCTCCTAGTGGGAAAATCTTTTGCCGGTGTGGGAGGGATGAAATCAGGAAAGTGGCGATCTTTCAATCGAACCACATCCTCCACCACTCCAAATATAGGAACACTTGCCTGTTCCACAACAACAAGGCTAGCTATCACAGAGTGCTGAAACTGAAGAAATGTCAACTTTGACGCAGGAGAACACTCCTTGAACACAATAAAAGCATTGAACATTGCTAATTCGAAGAAATGGATGGACAACTTCTTATACCAAACATAAGCCTTCCGAATAGCAGAGTAAGGTTCCAACCTCTGATCTACTCTGTCAACCCCACCCATGTGCCTATTGTAGTCTAGAATGCACACAGGTTTGCGCACTTCAGCAACCTGACCCCAAACAGCCACAGGTGAAGTACTCTCATCATGGATGGTAGTCAGCATGTACACATCCCTCCTGTCCACAAATTTTACAGCTAGTAGTTCATCACTACGCAAGGAACTGCACTGCCCCCTCTGAAGTTTTTTGCAAACAAGCTCTTTCGGATAAGCTTTACGGTTAGAGCGGATTGTGCCACATGCAAAAGTGTCCACTTTATACAATTCCTTAAATAATTGCACAGCAGTATAGAAGTTATCAAGGTACAAATGGTGGCCTCTGTTAAACAGTCTCCTAGCAAGATCCCACACAATTTTCTCTGCAACTCCAAAAGTGGACGGACAACCTGGGGGGTCAATAGTAGAATCTTTACCAGTGTACACACGAAAATTAAAAACATATCCTGTCCTACTCTCAGACAACATATACAGCTTAATTCCATAGCGTGCCCTCTTGCTAGGGATGTACTGCCTAAAAACCAAACGGCCCTTGAACAAGACCAAAGACTCATCAATAGATATTTCTTTCCCTGGAGTATAGTTCTCAGAAAATCGATCCACAAAGTGATCAAGAACGGGCCGAATCTTAAAAAGACGGTCACAGTCAGGGTGATCTCGTGGCAACGCCATAGAATTATCAACAAAATGCAGCATACGTAGCAAAAGTAAATACCGATTACGAGTCATAACTGCAGGAAATATGGCAGTTGCCAACAAGGGGCTAGTAGACCAATATGAAGCCAAGGTTGGCTTCCTTACCACACCCATCAATAAAGTCAAACCCAAAAACTTCTTAATCTCTTCCAGATATGTGGGAGTCCACCGGGTAGCTCTAGACTGGGGCCTAAGTTTGTCGCTGTTGTTCCTCAAAAACTGTTCAGCATACAAATTCGTCTGCTCAACAATCTCACCCAAAAATACATCATCCATAAACAACTGAAAAAACTGTATAGGCAAAAAGTTTTCACAATTCACTGTACACCCTGCATCACCGCTAAAGGCAGGCAACACCGGCTGCACCATGTTTGGATCAACCCAAAGTCCAGCACTTCCAGTAGGAAGCCTAGCAGCCTCAGACTGCAAGCCAGATGCCTCTTGCACCATCGGCACAGCAGTTTCCTCCTCTAAGACAGGCACTTCATCCGCACTGAGAGTTGCTTCATCCACACCAAGAGTACCTTCATCTGCACTGAGAGTACCTTCATCATCCGATGATTCCATGTTGAGTGAAAACTCACTGCCAGAATCTTCCCCTCCCTCCTCTCCCTCAGACGCACTGTCAGTCTCATAATCATGCTCAGAGGAAGATTCAAGAAGCATACCGACCACCTGTTGAGCAGTCATTCTACGGCTAGCCATATTGCTTACTAATAAAGGTAACTTGTCAAACAAGTCAACAACAACAAACTCTTTGTGAAATAAGTAATAAACAAAAAGCACCTTTATCAAAAACTCAAATATACTCCGAAACAATACCACTCACTTGCCAGAGGCAGCTAAACTACTCACCACCACCAACTCTGTACAGACACAGTATGGATCAACAATATCCCACTAAAAAAGAAAGAGAAAAGCAATTACACATAAGACTATGCAAAACACATCGCAAAGAATTTCATGCTCAAACCACTAACTAAATATGCTGCCATTATGACATCACTTACAAAAAAATTCATTCAGACATTATATTATTACTCATTTGGTGTAAGTACAACAACAAAACATTTCTTACCAACACAATGCAACTACACAAAACTGCAGAACAGCCACCGTCGAAAAGCTTTAGACTAGAATAAAAAGAAGAAAAAAAACTTTATTGTAACATATGCATATAATGCTCTATACCATCACGTACTGCGCAAAATATATTGCTTGAACCTCCCACTTTCAAAAAGAAAAGATCGATGGCCCAATCCTTTACAAGCAAAGCGGCGAGAATCTGGAACTGAGCCTCAGCTCCGGACCACCCCCTCCCTCTTCCCAGTCCTTCAAAACTAACCTCAAAGTTCTCCTCCTGCAAAGACACTTCCAAACTTAATTCACACCCTCTATTGTGTGAAGGAAGTCTTTACATTATAGGAAATTCTGTTCTCCATGCACGTAGAAGTGCCTACCCAGTGTGTTCCTGTGTTTTGCATGTCTGCCATTTATTGCACTTTTATACCTCTACTTGTACTTTGTACTCTTTTGTAAGTTGACACCAATACAGTACACCTGCTTGTGCTAAGACATCAAGCCTTCTAAGGTCTAGTGGGGCCTTCTACGGTCTAGCATGGGAAAGTACAGTGGTGTGGTGGACTGGTCATGAATGCTGAACCCGGTTCCCCATTTCCAAATTCAACAGCTCCGGCCATAGTGCCACATCCCCACTGAACGCCATACTTGCCCACTGAGAGAAATAAGCACTGCCTTCAGCTATAACCTAATTGTGCCCGCTATAAACACTTGGATGTGGCTCAATTCAAATTATGCACTTGATAAGAGTAATACGCAGAAACAACATGGGTACCTAAACGATCTCTCACTAACTATTCAGAAATCAGCGAGTGGTTTCACCTGAAAAGTTATGGACATGACTAGAGGGCCCTGAAGGGAACCGTTTCACTGTCCATTGCTTACATCCTTACAAAACATAAGCAGTATGGTAGACCACATCCATAAACACAGAACCATGGTGCACATTGTGTTTTCCAATTCACCCATCAACCAGGTATTGCAGTACCTCCAGAAATGGTACACTCTCCCACCCTGGAAACAACAATGCTGTTCAAAGTTAGACGAGAAAACGAAAGTCGCACTGCACTGGCAAACTCTGATGCTGGTGTACTTGGATGCAAATAAAATCAATCAGGCCACTTTGCAACCCCTCTGTCTTACTTTATTTCGCCCCCCTGGGAACAACAATACTGTTCAAAGGAAGACGAGAAAACAAAAGTAGCACTTCACTGGCAAACTCTGATGCTGGTGTACTTGGATGCAAATAAAATCAATCTGGCCACTTTGCAACCCCTCTGTCTTACTTTATTTCGCCCCCCCCTGGGAACAACAATGCTGTTCAAAGTTAGACGAGAAAACGAAAGTACCACTTCACTGGCAAACTCTGATGCTGGTGTACTTGGATGCTAATAAAATCAATCTGGCCACTTTGCAACCCCTCTGTCTTACTTTATTTCGCCCCCCCTGGGAACAACAATGCTGCTCAAAGTTAGACGAGAAAACGAAAGTCGCACTGCACTGGCAAACTCTGATGCTGGTGTACTTGGATGCAAATAAAATCAATCTGGCCACTTTGCAACCCCTCTGTCTTACTTTATTTCGCCCCCCCTGGGAACAACAATACTGTTCAAAGGAAGACAAAAAAACAAAAGATGCACATCACTGGCAAACTCTGATGCTGGTGTACTTGGAAGCAAATAAAATCAATCTGGCCACTTTGCAACCCCTCTGTCTTACTTTCTTTCGCCCCCCCCCCTTGGTACAACAATGATGTTCAAAGTTAGACGAGAAAACGAAAGTCGCACTGCACTGGCAAACTCTGATGCTGGTGTACTTGGATGCAAATAAAATCAATCTGGTCACTTTGCAACCCCTCTGTCTTACTTTATTTCGCCCCCCCCCTGGGAACAACAATGCTGTTCAAAGTTAGACGAGAAAACGAAAGTACCACTTCACTGGCAAACTCTGATGCTGGTGTACTTGGATGCTAATAAAATCAATCTGGCCACTTTGCAACCCCTCTGTCTTACTTTATATCGCCCCCCCTGGGAACAACAATGCTGCTCAAAGTTAGACTAGAAAACGAAAGTCGCACTGCACTGGCAAACTCTGATGCTGGTGTACTTGGATGCAAATAAAATCAATCTGGCCACTTTGCAACCCCTCTGTCTTACTTTATTTCGCCCCCCCTGGGAACAACAATACTGTTCAAAGGAAGACAAAAAAACGAAAGAAGCACATCACTGGCAAACTCTGATGCTGGTGTACTTGGATGCAAATAAAATCAATCTGGCCACTTTTTAACCCCTCTGTCTCACTTTCTTTCGCCCCCCCTTGGTACAACAATGCAGGTTCAAAGTTAGACGAGAAAACGAAAGTCGCACTGCACTGGCAAACTCTGATGCTGGTGTACTTGGATGCAAATAAAATCAATCTGGCCACTTTGCAACCCCTCTGTCTTACTTTATTTCGCCCCCCCCTGGGAACAACAATGCTGTTCAAAGTTAGACGAGAAAACGAAAGTACCACTTCACTGGCAAACTCTGATGCTGGTGTACTTGGATGCTAATAAAATCAATCTGGCCACTTTGCAACCCCTCTGTCTTACTTTATTTCGCCCCCCCTGGGAACAACAATGCTGCTCAAAGTTAGACGAGAAAACGAAAGTCGCACTGCACTGGCAAACTCTGATGCTGGTGTACTTGGATGCAAATAAAATCAATCTGGCCACTTTGCAACCCCTCTGTCTTACTTTATTTCGCCCCCCCTGGGAACAACAATACTGTTCAAAGGAAGACAAAAAAACGAAAGATGCACATCACTGGCAAACTCTGATGCTGGTGTACTTGGAAGCAAATAAAATCAATCTGGCCACTTTGCAACCCCTCTGTCTTACTTTCTTTCGCCCCCCCCCTTGGTACAACAATGATGTTCAAAGTTAGACGAGAAAACGAAAGTCGCACTGCACTGGCAAACTCTGATGCTGGTGTACTTGGATGCAAATAAAATCAATCTGGTCACTTTGCAACCCCTCTGTCTTACTTTATTTCGCCCCCCCCTGGGAACAACAATGCTGTTCAAAGTTAGACGAGAAAACGAAAGTACCACTTCACGGCAAACTCTGATGCTGGTGTACTTGGATGCTAATAAAATCAATCTGGCCACTTTGCAACCCCTCTGTCTTACTTTATATCGCCCCCCCTGGGAACAACAATGCTGCTCAAAGTTAGACGAGAAAACGAAAGTCGCACTGCACTGGCAAACTCTGATGCTGGTGTACTTGGATGCAAATAAAATCAATCTGGCCACTTTGCAACCCCTCTGTCTTACTTTATTTCGCCCCCCCTGGGAACAACAATACTGTTCAAAGGAAGACAAAAAAACGAAAGAAGCACATCACTGGCAAACTCTGATGCTGGTGTACTTGGATGCAAATAAAATCAATCTTGCCACTTTGCAACCCCTCTGTCTCACTTTCTTTCGCCCCCCCTTGGTACAACAATGCAGGTTCAAAGTTAGACGAGAAAACGAAAGTCGCACTGCACTGGCAAACTCTGATGCTGGTGTACTTGGATGCAAATAAAATCAATCTGGCCACTTTGCAACCCCTCTGTCTTACTTTATTTCGCCCCCCCCCTGGGAACAACAATGCTGTTCAAAGTTAGACGAGAAAACGAAAGTACCACTTCACTGGCAAACTCTGATGCTGGTGTACTTGGATGCTAATAAAATCAATCTGGCCACTTTGCAACCCCTCTGTCTTACTTTATTTCGCCCCCCCTGGGAACAACAATGCTGCTCAAAGTTAGACGAGAAAACGAAAGTCGCACTGCACTGGCAAACTCTGATGCTGGTGTACTTGGATGCAAATAAAATCAATCTGGCCACTTTGCAACCCCTCTGTCTTACTTTATTTCGCCCCCCCTGGGAACAACAATACTGTTCAAAGGAAGACAAAAAAACGAAAGAAGCACATCACTGGCAAACTCTGATGCTGGTGCACTTGGAAGCAAATAAAATCAATCTGGCCACTTTGCAACCCCTCTGTCTTACTTTCTTTCGCCCCCCCTTGGTACAACAATGCTGTTCAAAGTTAGACGAGAAAACGAAAGTCGCACTGCACTGGCAAACTCTGATGCTGGTGTACTTGGATGCAAATAAAATCAATCTGGTCACTTTGCAACCCCTCTGTCTTACTTTATTTCGCCCCCCCCTGGGAACAACAATACTGTTCAAAGGAAGACAAAAAAACGAAAGAAGCACATCACTGGCAAACTCTGATGCTGGTGTACTTGGAAGCAAATAAAATCAATCTGGCCACTTTGCAACCCCTCTGTCTTACTTTCTTTCGCCCCCCCTTGGTACAACAATGCTGTTCAAAGTTAGACGAGACAACGAAAGTCGCACTGCACTGGCAAACTCTGATGCTGGTGTACTTGGAAGCAAATAAAATCAATCTGGCCACTTTGTAACCCCTCTGTCTCAGTTTATTTGGCCCCCCCTGGGAACAACAATGCTCTTCAACGTTACACGAGTAAATTTCACTGGCAAACTCTGTGTATTTTTATAGTAAAACAAAACAAATCAGGGCACTTTGCAACCCCTCGCACTTATTTAGATTCCCCCCACCCCCCTACGCGACCAGCACCCACCGATCACAAAATAGCCCCCCTCCCCAGCCCCGAAACTGACCTTTACTCTCCGACGCGCAGGAAGCAAATGGCTTCCTGCGCCTCGGAGAGCAAAGGGGAAGCCTCCGATGACGTCAGCGCGCCTCGCGCACTGACGTCATTGATGACGCGGGCGGGGGGGGCGGGGGGAGGCAGGGGAAGGTCTTCCCCTGCCTCCCCAGCAAAAAAAAAAAAGATCGAGGAATCACGGGGGGAGCGCCAGCGCTTTCCCCAAGGGTGGGTCCCATGACGAGATGGTCTCGTCATGGGCACAGCGCGACTGTGCTCCATGACGAGACCATCTCGTCATGGGCACAGAAGGGGTTAATCCAGGTGTTCAGTCTGCTCAAAAGGTTTAATTTCTTGGCTTGTCCTCCAATAGAAACTGCAATCTGCTCACTAATCCTGTTACATAGCGCAAAGACGCCTCCGGATATTTGCTTGCGCTTTACAGTTATATAAATCAATCAATCACTGGTATCAACAATGATGTAATTTGAGATGTCACCAGTGATGTCATCAATGATGTCATTGAATATGACATGAGTAGTTTAATATATGAGGCCATCAAGCAGAGCATGTGCAGGGGTGCAAGTTTCTGTTTTCTGGCTGAATGATAGCTGTGTAATGTCAGTGTTTTGTGTCAATTGAACATCTAAGTATAACATTACTTTAACCTCTGTTTTTTTTCAGTGAATATCTATATTTTGTTTTTACCTAAGCTAAGGTCGCTTTACCCTAACTAACTATACTGTATCCCTAACCATTTTTTTATGTGATTTTTTTTTTTATGTTACGGTAAATCATATTACTATACTTTACTATAACGCCTACTTAATCTTTTTTTTCATACATTTCTAGTTTTGTTTTAACATTTTCAGTCAACACCTCCCCTGAACACATCCTTTAATCATTTGTAACAGGGTGCTAGCACAGACCAACCAACTGCATCCTGTGGCCAACCAACTGCATCCTGCCCTCAATGGTCAGCTTGCTGTTCCAACCTTTGCTCTCCTCTTACTTGTGCTTCATTGTCCATCTGCACACCCCTGCCCCACTTGCTGCCATCCGTAGTCAGCTTACTGCCCCAGCTATCCTGCCCCATCCTCCATTTTTGGTGTGCATGCCGCTGCCCTCTCTCACCTGCCCTCTGTAGTCGATTTACCTCACCTACCCGTGCTGACCTGCCCTTTGTGGTCAGCTTGCTACCTTTGTCACAGGCCTCCACACGCCCTCCATTATCCAATTGCATGCCTCTCCCTCCTGCCTTCATGGTCCATTGTGCTGATGCTACCCATCTAGCATGCTAGACATGAAGAGATTGCTGCCCCTGCCCTCCATTCACCATCTTCATGCCCCTGCCCCACACCACCAGACCTTTGTGGACAGCTTACAGCTCCTGCCGGCTTGGCTTATGTGATCAGCTTGATGACGCTGCTCCTTCCCCTTTCCCTCCTACCCTTTGTTCTCTCTGTACTTGCCCCTACCCTCTCTCTCTTATCCTTCGTAGTCCATTGTGCTGCCCCTGCCCCATGCAGGCCTTTTCTCTCAGATCAACTTACAGCTCATGCTCCCCGTTGCACAAGTTTGTTTTCTGTTTCCCTCCCATGTGCCCTGCATTGTCTTTTCTGCTGCCCCTCCTGCTTGCTCTTTGTGCTTTGCTTGCTTCCTCTACCCACCTAAGCCCCACCCTCTGTTGTCCATGTGCATGGCCTGTTCCTCTTCGCTCCATACAATGATCCAATGAATAACTAGAGTGCATAAGTTCTGTATTTATGACAACTTTGATACTGGAAGTCATTTGGTGATTGAATCAAAAGTGATCCGGGGTGACCAATGAGTAGATATAGTTAGGTCAGAGTTTCCATAGGAAGAGAATTTTGTGCTTTTGGAATAACTTTGGCACTGCTTGAAGAATATTCATGAAAATTTAAGATGAGATCTCTTAATGGTAAAGTATACGGAAAAATAAAATGTTTATTTTATTCAAAAATAAAGATGAAAACATTTCTATGTTAAAATGTAATGGAACTCTGTTAAATAAATTAAAATAATTTTTCTGAAGTTTAGATCAAAAAATTAATTCTGACCTATACTTACTATAAGAAGTTATGTATAGAATTCATGAAAATTAATTTCATTATTTTTTAGATGAAACTTTTTGTTATATTAAATTTTGAATTCAATATAGATTAATATTTTATAATCAAACCAATGTGCACTATATTTATAAATTATTTTAGCATTTTATATATTTGAAATAATGAATTTAATTTAACATTGTTAGAAATTGGGTTGTTGGTTGACTGGGGTATGAACCCTAGTCAAGTAGTAACCACAATCCTAGTCAGGGTAAGAGGCAGGCAAACCCTAAATTAACCTATGCTCTCCCTCTGGCTGCTTGGCACAGAGCAGTCTGGCGTAATTTTAGCGGTGGTATGTAAAGTATTTGTTCACCACTTCCATCAGGAAATCAGTGAAAACTCCATGTAAAAAGATTTCACACCTAGTTAGAGATATAACTATGATTTAATAAATAAAACAAGACCAAAATGACAATTAGTAGAACTGGAGATATTGAATTTCAAAGTTTTAAAGTAAAATAGCGCAGAGAAGAAAAAAGCGCCGTAGGAAATTGGGCTGTTGGTTGTGGTTACTGCCCATGTCAGGCAGTAACCACAATCTTAGTCAGGGTTAAGATGCAGGCAAACCCTAGATTAGCCTGTGATCACCCTCTGGTAGCTAAACACAGACCAGTCAGGCTTAACTTAGAGGCAATGTGTAAAGTATTTGTGCAACACTTCAAACAGTAAAACAGTGAAAACACCACACAAAAGGATAACTCACTAGATTAGAAAGATAGACCCTAATTTAATAAATAAAACAAGACCAAAACCACAAGAATCCAATAAGTAGAACTTGAGATGTTAATTTTGAAGAATAAACTGTAAAATAGAGCTTGGAGGCCATAAGTGATTACTTGGATTATCTTGTTGCACCAGGACCGAGACAAAGTCAAAAGTTTAGGCCAACTGGGATGGAGCGTGGCTGGATTCAGGGACCCAGTTAGCCCGGCAGAACAACAGTACCTTGATCCTGGCTGTGTCGACGAAGATTCATGGTGCAGTCGAGTGATGCATTGGTGTTTCCACACAGTAGGGGTGATTCGTCTATTATCTCTGCGCAAAAGCAGCAAAGCGTCAGTTCCGAAGGCGATGCACCGGTTCTGAGATACAACAGTTCCGAAGGTAAGGTGCCCGGGTTTGTCCACACAGTAGAGGCAATGAGTTGCATCTTCTCCACACAGTGGCGGCAACACATTGGTTCTGAAGTGGCAGCTCCAAAAGTGAAGCGCTGGTTCAGAGGGCGATATGCTGGCCCTGTTCCCATAACAGTGGTGATGTGTCGATTCTGCTCACACAGCAGAGGATACATTGGTTCCGATCAAGCAAACACCTTAGACCCACTCCCAAGGGTCTAGGACTGGGTTGGCAGCACTTGGCAGGGCAGACTCACAGACTGCAGAGTCCAGGTGTAGGAGCAGGATGAATGGAAGTCTTTTATGTCCTTGAGATTTCGAATCAAGAAGCGAGCCGGCAAGCCCTTGGAGTGATCCGCTCTGGGTTCAAGTGATGCAGGTCCAGTCCTTCTCACCCAGGCAGGGGAAAAGCAGGCAGCAGGGTAGCACAGAAAGGTAGGAGTGCAGCAAAGCAGCAGTCTTCAGATTGGTAGTCCTTTAGCCGCACAGTAGTCCTTCTTCCTGGTAGAGTCTTCACAGGTCCAGAAGGGACCTGAAGTGGTGGTGTCTGAGGTCCAGTACATATACCCAGTGGTGCCTTTGAAGTGGGGGAAACTTCAAAGACAGTCCTTTAAAGTTCACAGAGGGCCTCCCTTCATGTCCTGGGTCCAGACTCACCGGGGTTATTCAGCCCTTGGTGTAGGGACAGGATACAGCCTATTCAGGTGTAATGGGAGAGTGGGTTCTAGCTCCTCCTTCCCATCCTGCCAGGATGTAATCTAGTCACACCTAAGCTTCCATTGTGTGTGGCTACTCTAGAGGGAGTACACAAAGCCCAGCTGTCACCCACCCCAAACATGTGATCAGAGACAAATAGCAGGCACCAAATGGTGAAAGTAAGAAAATGCCAACTTTCTAAAAGTGGCATTTTCAGAATTGCAATTTTAAATCCGACTTCACAGTTTGTTTTTTAAATTGTGACACCAAACTTGAATTAGTGATTTCTTCCCAGTTAAAAATTAGTGTTATAAAATGTAATAATGTAATCCCAAAGTTATCCTATGGGAGATATAGGCCCTGCAGTAGTGAAAAACGAATTTAAGAGTTTTTCACTACCTGGACATGTAAAACCTAAAAGTGCATGCCTTGCTTTTTAGATACATTGCACCTTGCCTTCTGGGTTGTTGAGGGCCTACTTTAGTGGTAACTTATATGCATAAAAAGGGAAGGTTTGGACCTGGCAAAAGGTTTAGTTTGCCAGGTCGACATGGCAGTGTAAACTGCACACACGGGCTCTGAAGTGACTGACCTGCGACATGGTTAAAGGGGCTACTTAAGAGGGTGGCACAATCAGTGTTGCAGGCCCTCTAGTAGCAGTAAATTTACATGCCCTGGGTACATGTAGTGCACTTTACTATGGACTTAAAAGTAAACTAAATGTGCCCGTTGAGGATGAGCAAATATTACCATGTTTAGGTGAGAGAGCACAAGCACTTTAGCATTGGTTAGCAGCATGAACATCAATTCACCAAAATGCCGGGGGTAGCGGAAGTGACATCACACCCCATTTAAAGTTTACTTTTACTCACACATGCATGCTTATACATACACACACTCACACACTCGTTCTCACAAAATACGCTCCGGACCTCAAGCACACACACAACATACATTTAAAAGCATTTCTTACTTTCCTCAACTGCCAGGGAGCGCCCTATCAGCTAATTGTAATCCATTCTTTGTTGCACTAATAATGAATAATCAACTATTGTTCACTATTAGTGTAATAAAGAAATGACAGAAAACAAGGAAAGTGGAGTTCCAACTGATGTCCATAAGAGGAGCTGCCCTTAAGTTCCTGGCACTGGTTTTGCAACCTCTGAGGGCAGGGGTCACAGAGGCAGTGCCAGGGGTCGCAAGGGGCAAACCAGGGGTTACTGATGTGACCCCTCACAACCCCTAAATGACGTCTACGGTTAGGATTGGTAAGGTGTGCCGAGTCCTTATACCAGCAAAAACAAGGTCTGAACAGTGGAAGAGAAAGGTACAAAGTTGGGGCAGAATTGATATGTTGCTACTCACTGCTGATTCTCTGCAGTAAAATCATGCTGAACACTCTTGTCTAGTTTGGGATCCAAACACTACAATCTGGGCATAGTGCATAAATCATAATTTATTTGCATTAGCCCTTAGTTACAAGCACCACACCACTTATATTTTGGTTCAACAGATTTCCTAATGTAACTCCTTTACTGGCAAAATCATTCACACATTTTTTGAAAATTTCTGCCATTTCGGAAATGGCACGCTTAGTTTTCTTTTCGTTAATGATAGGTCCCCAATATTTTTTACTAACATATGTTTGCGTAAACTCCCTTCAGTGTATAGCCTGTGTGGTCTCTTGACATTGATCCAAACTTACACATCACAGTCCATAATATCCAACAATTTTACTTTTCTATCTACAAAATCTTTGTGGATCTTCTTTGTATTGTTCCCAACCACATGCATAAACTAACACACGAGTCTGAAAATAATCTTCTTTGCCCTTTGAAAAATAAGAGACAATTTTAGAAAAGTAAAGGTATTCTAAAGAATCTGTACACCCCCTTCGGTGTAATGAAAGCTGTCAAACCCATTAACTTCTCTGAGAAGTATACCTGAGAAGAAACTGGGATTCATTTTTATGTAGTTAAAATATGGGCATCATAAGATGTGAAATAATTTCCGCTCAGTTTGGTAACTGATATATTTCCACTATCACAAATGTAGTAGGAACTCTAAAGTAAAGGCAGTAAACAGGTTGCATGTTTTCACACACAACTTCTAAACTTCGCCCTGCACCACTGTTGTCCTCCCTGTACCACATACCCAGCACTTGTCACTGCTCAGTTGCTATTTAAATGTTTAAATTGTCATAGTTCTTTTTGAACTGCATAGGAAAACACTCCTCCTCTGCCCACCCACCACAGATAATGCAGTTCTCCGTCATGAACAGGGGCCAGACTACATAAGTTTCACACTAGCGCATAAATAAAGTAAATACTATTCTGCACAGGTTTTCTCTATTTTGGACTGTCTTAACATAATGTGTTTGAATGATAAGGAATCAAAAAGTATATTTTCAGAACTTTTAAAATATCACAGTTGGAACTAAATATTAAGCCTGGGCATTGAAGTCTTCTCCGTTCACGGAGTTTTATTCACTCCGCGGAGCAGAAGGAGTTGGCAAGCGAGAAAAATCCACCTCCCGGTGAGATTTCTCAATGCGGGCGGTCGGATTTTTCAATGCAGGCAGTTGCGGGTGGTCGCAATGGCTCACGTTGAGAAACCTTCCGTTCACGTTGAGAAAGTTGCAGCTCGAGTACAAAATCTACTCGAGCGGTAAAAATGAAGCAGCACCCTCTTGCGCTGCACATGGTGCCGTTCGCTTTGATTTTCCAGTGCAGGACAAACACCTGCTACTAAAAATCAACACGAACAGGCGAGACAAAGCGCACTCCGCCGCTTGCGGAACTGCGCGTCTCCGCCCAGGCTACTAAATATGTCACAAAATCGCTTTCTGCCTTTTGTATTAAAATGAAGTACTAATATCACAAACTCTCTTTGCCTTTTTTAACAAGGTTATATTTGCATCAAATTTTTTTTAGACAAATGTTCCCAAAATGATTTTTACTTGTTTCCTAATTCATTTTCTCATTTCACCCAAAGTTGAACCAGTGCAAAAGACAAATGTAATATGAACTGGAGCAAAACTCCCAATTATGCAAACAGCAACAGTGGCAAAACATGAATACTTGTTTTATTTTAAAGTGCTATGAGCCCAAATAACATGAGCTTTTCTCAGCTGCTAGAATTACAGCGATGGCAGACTGTCTTCCTGTAGTTGACAGCACACCACCCCTTCTTGCCTTTCCCTATCGGCACGGAGTGTTTGCACAATCATCCAATTCCTAAATTCTTCATTAGCTGAACGGCTTATTAAATACCATCTTTCAAAACTGTGTATGAGTGAAAAGTCAGCTTTCCTCCTGCAGAGGCACCGCTCCTGCAGGACCCCTATAAAGTGCTTGACTCTGTGTAATAAATGTGTGTGTGCTGCAAAAACAGCATTTCATACACAGCAAAATCAGGTAACAGAGTATAGCAACATGTCATTTGTTCTGTTAAACTCTTTTTCACAGTCATCATAAGCAAGAGGGAGAGTAAAGTGCAGTAAAAGCAAAGATGCACCATTTTGAAAACCCTAGTCATATATTTTACGTGCGCTTCTTTTATCAGGAAGTGCCACACATCGGTGATAGATAATGTGCAGAGGTAAAGCCACTGCTGAGATGACGCGTGCAGCTTCTCGCTCCAGCACAATGTAACTTAACATATCACAGAATTTGCAGAACGTTTGCACGCTATGCAAGAGAGTGAGAGAATTCAGCCAACACACATTCTCTGCAACAATTATACCGTTACACATAAGAGCGTGTTGGCTCCTAATCGGGGACCACCTAGTTATAGAATCCCCTATAGCTTCATTGGAATATTTCAGATTAGGAGACACCTCACCCATGTTTATATGGGAAGCACTGTGGTAATGAGTGATGCTGTGTAAATCATATGTTTTATCCTATTATTTCCCATACATTTGAGAATCAGGCCAAAGAGCTGTACTTGACTGATAGCATTGGTCCTACTTAGGTATCATGTACTGGGATTACCACTGGTAGAATTCAAGCCATGGAGCCATTTTGTGTTTAAAGGCAACAGGATGGAAAGACAGCTGTTGAGGTTTTAAATGTGTTAAGTGTTCCTTTATTTGTAAGTAAGCAGTGCATGCTAGGACTGTTCACATGCTCCAGGGTGGGGAGTCCCATGGGAGTCAGTTGGTAACTGGGAGCTGTGCTGAGAGGCTGACATTGTTGGTACTGCTGCCTATCATACACTAAACATTTGTGAAAAGATTACCGTCTCTCAATACTAACACTGACAATGAGCGACACTTGATTGGGGACAAGCTCACACCACCAACTCCTCTGAAGACCCATGCATGACTGGATTACTGTTTTTGATTTTCCTGGAAACTCTTAAGGGAGTCACTGGAAATGGAAAACAAATTGAGAGTTTTGGCACTCCAAGAGTTAAAGGATTTGGCAACAGACATTCAAGTTAAAGGATTTGGCACCAGGTGTGTGACAGGATTAAATGTATCATTATAACACCTTAATTTGGAGGAGCGAGCACTTGCCAGCTTGAGTGAACAGAATTCGGCATGCCACTCAATCGCTCATCAAGCTGCTAGAGCAAGCAAAGTCCAACTTGCTTGCCTGTGTACGAGATTAGCAACAGACGCAAAACGCGACTCTCGTCATGACACTGAACATTTTCTTATGTCATTGTGCATGACGTGCGGCCACCATTTTGAATTGGAACATCACGCATTTTTGGGCATGTGTTGAAATACAAAGGAAAGAGAATCAGAATTGAAAGATAGATGATTATGGCTTTCTAAAACATTTGAAAAGAGGAAAGAAAGAGGAAAAAATAAAACAACGTTTCTGCAGCAATTGAATTACAGTGACAATGGAAACAACATGTCAGCAGCAATTTTATTAGTGACAACGTAATAAAGCTAAAATAATTTAGTGATATATTTACATAAACATGTCTGTCAGCAATATCTCTCAGCCCCAGCTTTTCTGTCTGAGAAAGGAGAGCCCATGGTGCCATGGAAACGATGGAAGAAACTCTTTGACTCTTATCTGGTAGCCATTGGTGGGGAGAATTTTTTTGCAGTCAGGAAGCAAGCTATTTTATTGCATGATATAGGAATGGAAGGTCGCAATATTTATGAGAGCATTGACAAACTACCAGTTGGAAATGGAGAGGGAGAACCCTCTGATGTTTTTGAAAAGTCAATCGAAATATTGGAACAATATTTTGAACCACAAATAAACATTGTGTTAGAAAGACACAAGTTATTTACTAGGGCACAGTAACCTAATGGGAAAGTAGGCAACTACATTGCTTTGCTTAAGACCTTAGCTCGAACCTGTGAATTTGGAGAACTAACATACTCTCTGGTGAGGGAGCAACTAGTAAGATGCACCAACAGTAGTAGGGTGCAAGCCACCATTATTGTGGAAGGAGTAGAGAACAGCAATAGTGAGGTGGATGCAGGTGTGGTGATCATGCCTGAGTGTGAGATTGATATTGGTGGGAAGAAGTTTGTGGTTCTAGCGGACTCTGGTTCCCCCTTTACTATGATTGGGAATAAGATATGGGATTACATGTTTGCCAATGAGTATGTGGAGTTACTTTCACCAGACATCCATTCTGTCAGTTATGGTGGATTGGTAGATGGAGTGTATAGTCAAAGAAAGTTTCTTGTGTGCCTCCAATGACAAAACTCGACTCACCAACTCGGTTCCCTTGTCACCTGTAGCTGTACATTTTTTTTTTGTAAATTCTTTTTATTGGCATATGTTGTTATAATCATGGAGCATATACATTCCGTACATATAATTATGGTACATGTGCATCCACATCAGCTATTATCATTATAGGCAGTTACATTTGCTTCTCATTTCGTGTAAATGCAGCATGCATTGTAGCAGGCGTTCGCCAGAAAGAAAACCGGGGGGAAGAACCAAACTAGGGGTCGCCATGGGAGTCTAAGTGATGGGGCCAGGTGGATGTCGTGATTCCTCGGGTATCTACTCGACGGCGCAGCTGCGTCTCACTAAGGAGGGGATGAGTGTGCGGTCGGGTGCGGGGGATAGATCAGTGTGTCGGGTGAGCGGGAGCCTAGCGAGTCCTAGGGTGGCGTGAGTAATCGGGAGGAGTCCCCCGTCTTGTGGGCTTGTACAGTAGGTTGCTGTGAGGTGTCAGGGGTAGCCGTGCCAGTGATCAGGTCCTCTTGGGACTGGGACTGTTTGAATTGGTGTAGCAGGAGCGCCCATTCCAGGGAGATTGGGGTTTTGCGTATACCTTTAGCTTCTCCTTCACGCACTGCGTCCTCCTCAGCTGTAGCCCATTTAAGCACCGCCCCCACCCATGCTGCGATCGGGGGGCCCGAGGGGGAGCGCCAGTGCATAGCTATACAGCGTTTGGCCAACAAGTGGGCTAGGGAGACAAAGCGTATGGGTATTTTGTGACGTTTCCTTTGTCCGATTATGCCTAACGCACAACCCTCCCAGGTGGTTAAATGGGTGAGTCCAGTGAGGTCTCGAAGTGTTGTGTGAAGAGACGACCAATAGGCTTGGATACCCGGACAGGTTCAAAACATATGGTAAAAGTCTGCATCTCGCGCCTGACATCGAGGGCAGAGGAAAGTCGTATCGGGGTCGAAGCGCTGAAGGCGTGCTGGTGTCAGGGAGGCCCTATGTAAAATGTGAAATTGCATATTCTTAAAACGGGCGTTCCTAGATACTTTTTGGGGGAATTCGATTGCCCTCTCCCACTCATTATGGTGAAATGACCGTCCCGCATCCTCCTCCCAGAGGGTCCGCAGGGGTTCTAGTAGTGGGGGTGTCAGTTCCCTGATCGATTTGTACAACCATGTGGTGCAGTGGCGACCTGCTCCCATTCGTAAAATTGTATGAAGGACTGGGTGTGTGGGGGGCTCCCCTGATGTGAGGTCATAGTACAGTCGGTAGTGGCTGAGGAGTTGGCGGTGCAGCAGGAACTGACCTGGGGGAAGGTCGTAGTCGTCCATGAGTTGTTGGTACGGTCGAAGCTATCCCTCTTCGAACAGTGTTTCTGCTTTGGCGATGTCTCTGGATGTCCACTCCTGGAGCATGGCAGGAGCAAAAAAAACCTGTGTTTTGGCCAGCCTACTAATGGTAGTAATGGTGTGTATGGGGGACAGTTTGATGTCATGCGGTGTATGCGCTGGACGCATTTCTGGGCAATTTCCACTTGGATGGGGTAGGTCCGTGTGGGACGGGATCCCGGTATGAGTAAGCGACACAGCTCTGGTAGTGTCACCCGACCCGTGGCAGTGTATGTTTCAGATGTGTACCTTTCTGCCGTCCAATAAGAGAGCCACGGAAGCTGCGCCGCCAGGAAATAGGCTTCGAAGGACGGAGCGCCGAGGCCCCCCGTGACGTGGGTAGTTTTAGTTTTGCTAGTGCGATCCTGTGGCGCCCCTTACCCCATATTAGAGAGCTAAGGAGTGTGTCTAAGTCTTTAAAAAAGGAACGGGGTGGGATTACTGGGAGGTTGGCAAAATATTACAGCAGGCGTGGGACCAGTATCATTTTTGCGAGAGCTATCCGACCAATCGGGGCCAATGGGAGACTCAGCCAGAACCCAATTGTGGATCGTATACTGGCGAGTGCCCTACGATGATTGCCCTCGAAGATGTCGGCGGGGGAATGGTATAAGCGAATCCCAAGATATCGGGGGCCTCCGCAGTCCAACTTATTTTCCGGTCGCCAATCCAAATTTCCTGGGGGGAGGCGCTCGGGTGAAGGGGATACACCAAAGATTTGTCCCAGTTCACTTTTAGGCCCGAGGCGTTAGCGAATTCCGTCAGGGCGGTCTCGAGTGGGGCGAGATCCACTGTGATATCCCGTATATATATATATAAGAAGATTGTCCGCGTACATAGATACGCAATGCGTGGTGTCTGCGAGTGGGATGCCCCAACCATGTCCCTCCCGGTGGAGCCGGATAGCTAAGGGTTCAACAGCGAGCGCGAATAATAGAGGTGAGAGGGGGCACCCTTGTCGTGTGCCTCTGTGTATCGCGAATTCCGGGGAGATGTAGCGTCCGAGGCGGACCCGGGAGGTAAGGTTGGTATAGAGAAGGCGAGTGTAGGCTATGAGAGTGGGGCCAAGTCCAGCTCGCCCGAGGACCGGAAAGAGGAATTGCCATGATAGGGTGTCGAAAGCCTTTTCGAGGTCCAAGACCAGGCACGCCGCCCGAGCGAAGCGGTCGCCAATCTGATCCTGGATGTGAAAAAGACGTCGAATGTTTTGAGAAGTATTCCTGCCCCGGACGAAACCGCACTGGTCTGGATGCACTAGTGGGCGTATAATTTGGGAGTATCTATCCGCTAAGATTTTCCCTAGGATTTTACAATCGGCTGTGAGAAGCTTGATGGGTCGATAGGAGGCTAGGAGCTGGGGGTCACGTTCGGGTTTCGGGAACGTTACGATCACTGATGCTCTCATGGAGCTAGGTAGTTCACCGGATTGTAACGCTGTGTCCAGCACTGTGGATAAGCGAGGAGTCAATTGGGAGGCAAAGGTGGCGTAATATTCAAGTGGAAACCCGTCTAGACCTGGGGCTTTTTTTACAGCTAGGGCTCGTAGAGCGCGTGTAATCTCAGTAGTTTGTATCTTCGCATCCAGATCCGTCTTATCTGCGGCAGATATCTGAGGGAGGGGGAGAGGGTCTAGGAAGTGGTTAACAGCCTCCGGATCCACTGGTGAGGGAGTATTGTAGACTGCCGAGTAATGTTGATAGAATGCCTGGAGGATCTCATCCTGAGATTGTACAAGGGTGCCGTGAGAATTTATTATTGCGGTGATGGGTCGCACCTCTGTGTCTTGTTTAGCGAGCCACGCTAACAGTGTGCCCGTTTTGTCGCAGTCTTTATGCATTCGGGTCGCATAGGTCCGAAAGTTGTGATGCCGTAGGTTCGCACATGCCGCCTGGTACTCTGATTTGGCATGGGCGAATTGTGTCGCCGCCGCCGCTGCCTGGTCCGCGGCATTAGTGGCAGTGGCTAGTCGCTTTTCCACTTTATCGAGGGCCTGCTCCAAGGTACGTTTCGCCCCGGCACTCTGTTTGATACATTCCCCACGGGCCACCACCTTAAAGCTATCCCAATCGATTAGGATTGAGGACGCGATCCCCGTGTTGTGAGTAAAGTATTCTTGAATGCTACGTTGGTGCTCGTGTGTGAAAACTTGGTCCGTTAGGCAGTCCCGTGATAATCGCCATGTGGGGACAGGGGGATGTGAGGGTCTCCACTGGAGGCTCAGGAGATGTGCATCATGGTCTGAGACGACCCCGCCTAAATAATCCGAGTGACATATTTGTGGGAGAAGTGTTGCCGTACATAGAAAACAGTTGAGCCGGACTCGTTGGTTGTGAGGGATGGAGTGGAAAGAGTAGATGCGTGTTTGGGGGTGATGCATCCTCCATGCATCTGTGAGCGACCAGTGTGCGACCCATGCTTTGAACCGCTCAATTTGTCTGTGAGTCGTGGAGTGCGGGAGTGGGGGGTGGGAACGGTCCAGTCCCGGGTCCAGGATACAATTGTAGTCCCCCCCAGTATCCAGGGAACATGTGTGAAATTGGGCCAGGGTGTTTGTGAGTCGGTCCCAAAATTGTCTTGGTCGACGTTCGGGGTGTTCACACTTCCCAGGAGGACAGCCTGACCATCCAAGATTACCTCTAGGAGGGCGAATCTGCCCTCCCCGTCCACCACCCGCCTGAGCTCCCGGAATGTGGTCCCTTGGCGGACCCAGATCAACGCCCCGCGGACAAACGATGAGTAGGTCGTGGCACAGAGGAGACCGTGCCACTTTGCGTGTAGCTTGCCTACTTCAGTTAAGTCGAGGTGGGTTTCCTGTAAGAGGAGGAGAGACGCTTCGCGTAGGCGTAGATCGTGTAGCGCTTATGTGGGGTGTGTAGGCCGCACGTGTTTAGCGTGAGTATGTTGATGTCTGCGTTTTTCGTCAGCTTTGCCATGGATGATCAATGCTGCGTGTGGGTTGGGTGAGGCGCCCATTAGATAGGTCATTTAGTGGTCTCCTAGGGATGCGCTGCGCCTGAGGAGAGACAGTGGAGCGTAAGCCTGGCCGCTTAGATGTTCTGCGGTGTCGAGTTCCATGGCGGGATGGGACTTGTATAAACTGGGGTGTGAATAGCGTGGGGGGGTGCGGGAAACAGTCCCAATACAGAGGACTCATCGTTCAGCAAACGGTGTGTCCAAACTTCCTCCCGTAACACTGGGGGGGATAACTGCTCGATATGACAGGGGGTGGCGACATGCGAGGTCGCGCGCTAAATGGGTATGTAGAAGGATCGATGCGCGTCAGTTGCAGGGTATCAATCCCCGCTCTTTTGGCAGTAGGTAAAGAACGGACATTACTCATAAGGATACCATTTGGCAGTCTGTATTCCTGGGCTGTTTCAGGATGAGAGAGGAGAGGTTTGTCCATCTAATAGTCCGTCTGCCGTTTGTGGAGTGGCGTGGGGGGTGCCACTGAGTCAACGCCCGAGGCGATGTCATCGCTGTCGTTTTCGCCTTCCGATGAGAAGAGATGCGGGGCCGCTCTATGGGTTCCGAGTGTTGCGTGGAATGTAGGTCAATTGCTGCTTGCAAAGCTTTGCGCCTCTCCTGCATGATCTGTTCCAGATCAGGCGAGTCGCGGGTGCCGATCGCCGTTTTTGGCTCGGTGTTGCGGAGTTTCGTGGGGCGTTTTCGAGCACGGAAAGTTTTGAGAGGCGAGCCCCGTTGAGGGTGGGTGCTGGGTGCCCGTGCACTGTGTTGGTCTGCCCAGTTATGTGCGGCCTCTGCGGTCGTGAAGAAGAGAGAGGAACCATTGTGGAGGATCTTGAGGCGGGCCGGGAAGAGCAGAGCATATTGTGTGTTATTTTCACGCAGTCTCCGTTTTACGTCCAGGAAGGAGGATCTTTGCTGTTGCACTGCTCGGGCATAGTCCGGGAAGATCATGATCTGGGAGTTCTCTACCCGTAGTGGCGCCGCCAGTCGCGCCGCCCGAAGTACTGCATCGCGGTCCCGGAAGTGCAGGAATTTAGCAAGTAGCGGCCGAGGAGCTGCGCCAGGTGGGGGTTTTCGAGCGGACACCCTGTGGGCTCGTTCAATTGAGAAGAACGCTGTACGGTCCGATGCTGGGGTGAAGGATTTAAGCCATGTGTCCATATAGTCTATGGGGTTCGCTCCCTCGGCGCCCTCCGGCGGTCCCAGCACCCGAATACTGCAGCGTCGCGAGCAGCCTTCCAAGTCCTGTGTGCGCTCTTCCACCGCGGTTAGACGAGTGAGGATCCTCTGGAGCGTCGTCTGGTGCTCCTTCAATGTTGGCTGTATTTCCGCTAGTGTCCGTTCCTCCATTCTCACCCGGTCAGCCAGCTTACGGTGATCGTCTCGGAGAAGGTTAACGTCTGTCGCCAATGTACTGAGTCATTCCTCCATAGACAATCGTGACAGTTCGATGGCGGCGAGGACTTTATCCAGTTTGTCCGAGATTGAAAGGTCCGATGAAGGTGCTGTGCTGGGGGACCAGGTCGAGGCCTTCGGCATATTCTCCGGGGCGGTTTCCGGCACTGCGTGATGTTGTGCAGGTTTTGATTTCCCCATCTTCGCCCTGTGTGGGGGGGGCCGGCGCTGCCGGATGGGTCTTATAAGTCTTTAGTGGCGCAGGGAGTCAGCGACTAAGAGGAGAGGAGCGGGGCTCCGCGGCGTCGGTGGATGGTGGGAGCACGTCTCCGGGGAAGGATGATCCTTGCTGGTATTCTGGCTCCCACACTGCGGTCTGGGCGCAGGAATCGCCCGCGTCAGGTGCAGGAGACCGCGGGCGAGTCGCTCCGAATGTTAGGCCACCCTCGCGTAGACCTCACGCACTCTCAGTGGCACGGGTGGGGGGTCACTTGCATCGTCCCAATAAGTTAAAGGCGCGCCCTGTAAAGGTGAAAGGGCTATCACTGTGTGATCAGGGCTCCCCCTGTAAGTTTGCTGAGGTGTCAGGGAACCTGCAGTCAGCTATATTAGAGGAATGCGAAGTCCGTTTGCAGGTGATGGAGGGGTCCGGGCTCACGTCGGCCTTGCTGGAAGCCGCGGTCCCCTCCCGATCTCACTATGCGCCAGTTACACCCGGCCCCCGGAGCGCTCCGTGCAGGGTGTAGAGTTCAGAGCGGTCCACTGCGGCCAGGTGGTGAATGGACCGGGCGGGGCATGTTGGCTCTCCTGGGTGCCTCCGGGGGGTGTATCGCTGTGGTGGCTACGAAGTCAGGGCCCTCCCCAGAGGCGTACGGAGAGGTCAGGCGCCACCCGGGCGGCCATGCGAAGGTCAGGCAGGGTCCGGTAGCGAGAGTCGGCGGGCCCCCGAACCATGCCGCCCCCGCCAATATGTGGTACTTCCCCACAGTCCCCCTGTGAGTAGGCTGTGATAGGCACCTGGAGCTTTTGTTAATATGGCCGAGGCTCGGTTCTGGCTTGCGTCAGGTGCACAGCGCCCAAGATGGCGGAAGATTTAGGGGCGACGACAATCGCCTGCACCGTGGTGTACTGCGCTGATTTTCTCCGGTTCGCTGCTGATCCTCATCGTCCGGATGCCTAAATGGGCTGAGTGTGGTGTGCCAACGTCCCTGGGTTGTCTCCCCGCACCGCTGCTGGTGTCACTCAGAAGACCTCCGGCGCCATCTTGAGCCCCGGGGCGCGGCACGAGCGGCTCCGTCCGAGGAAGCCCCGTTCAGAAGATTTAGGTGTCCTCGGGCTTCCACAGGCACCGCACCTCCGTGTGGACAGATTCCGACGTTCCCGGGTCTGTTGATCACCCGTGGTGACGCTTCATATTAGCTGTGAGAGGCGTCCGAGCGCGGAGCCTCAGCAATGCATGTCCGCCATCGTGGCTTGCGTAGCCACGCCCCCCCACCTGTAGCTGTACATGATGAGCCCAGGGCCTAGTTGGGTTTAGACATTATGGGCCCATTTGAGTTGTGGCCACTTACAGACAAATGGATGTCATTGTCAACCAGGTTTGTAAGTACGGTATGTACCGGGCAGTATTGGATTTTCTAAAAGACGAGTTTGTGAGTGAGAGGAAGAAGTAAGGTCATTCCTAGGACTCGCAGAGTTTTACTCGAATTTTATAAAAGGGTTTGCAAATGCTGTTTAAGAAAGGAGTCCATTTACATGGCCAGAGTAGTGTGATATGGCTTCTAAGGCACTGGAAATGGAAATTAGCAAAATTCCTTCCTTGGGTCACTTTGACACGAAAATGAAGACTATACTAACCCCAGATGCCAGCCTGAAGGGGCTGGGGGCTGTACTTTCCCAGGTGGTTAATGACAAGGAGAAAGTGGTTGCTTTCACTTCTAGAGCACTTAAGAAAGTGGAAAAGCGGTATTCTGGCATTCAAAGAGAAGCCCGAGCCATAGTTTGGGCCGTTTGGCACTTTAAGTTTAATTTGTAGGATATTCCTTTCTTAGTACGTATGGATCACCGGCCCCTGGTTCAAAGTTTTTCCTGCAATTGCAGTGAAAGGCTCACTCCCAGACTCAAACATTGGAGCAAAGAATTGGAAGAATGTAATTTTCAAGTGCAGTACCTTCTTGGGTTAGTAAATAAGGCAGCAGACAGCTTATCACAGTTGGCATTGAAAGTCAAATGTAATTAAACCAATAGAGTTGTGTCAGCTGGATTAAGGAACCAGACATAGAAAGGGATGAGTGGATGAAGTGTGAGGAGGGGGATGAGTTAATTCCTGTAATCAAGACCAATATAGTGAAGGGATAGCCTGATTACACGGTGTTGGATGTGGATTTGAAACCATTTTGGTTTGTAAGGAACAACCTCACACTGTACCAAAATGTCCTTATGAGGGAGGACGAGTTATCACTCCTAAGAGTAGAGATCCAAGGTGATCAACTTGGGTCATGAGGTACATCTTTCTAACAGTCTCACCAAGGCCCAGCTAAGGGAAGGGTACTGGTGGCAGGGCATGGATTGATAGATGGAGTGTATAGTCAAAGAATGTTTCTTGTGTGCCTCCAATGACAAAACTCGAGTCACCAACTCGGTTCCCTTGTCACCTGTAGCTGTACCAGACGACCCCTGGACCTAATTGGGTTTAGATATTATGGGCCCATTTGAGTTGTGGCCACTTACAGAGAAATGGATGTCAACCAGGTTTGTAAGTACGGTATGTACAGGGCAGTATTGGATTTTCTCAAAGACGAGTTTGTGAGTGAGGGGGTGCCCAAGTATCTGGTCACCAATAATGGGGTACAGTTTACCTCACAGGAGATGCAGGAATTTGGGTATGATATTGGTATAACTCACCAATATTGCTGTCTATGCACCACATGTCAATGGCCTTGTAGGACACATGAACAGGGTGGTGAAGGCCTGTGTGCAAAGAGTTATAGAGGCCCGGCTTCCTCTCAAGGTGTCACTGAGAGAAATGTGGTGGGCACATCACACTACCCCTAACTGTGTGATGCAGAGATCCCCTTTTGAGTCATTGTGAGACAGGGTGGCTATTTCTAAGTTGAGAATTGGATGGATACAACTACAAAAATGTTGACAAAGGCAAGATGTGGAATATGGCGATCTGGTTGCAATAAGGACACCACACTCTGAGAGGATGGGTGTAATCAAGATTATGGGACCCTTCACTACTACATCCATCAAGGAAAATGTGGTAACTGATCATACAGGTTGTACATGGAGCATGTCCAGGTTGGTGAAGTGTTCTGGTAACAGTCTGCAAGTCGAGGATGGTACTGTCCTCCCAGAAGCACATTTACACAGTGCTAATGTGGGTTCATCTGGGAGTTCTTTTAGGGGATGGTTCCTCTTGGAACGGTCTTCAGGATAGGTTAACCACAAGATCCAGGAGGATACCTACTCAGTTTAAGGATTATGTTTTGGGATAATGGCTCGCTTTACTGGAACCTTTATGGTTCGTTGATGGTACATTTTTTTCCACTTCTCTTCATATGTTTTGTGTTAATTTTACCACAAAATTCATGTAGATATTGTTCGATTTCATCACTCAGTTCTTGTATATATTTTTTGATTTATTTATTGGTATTTAAGGGGGATGTGGTGTGGATTTAAATGTGTTGAATGTTCTTATTTGTAATCAAGAAGCACATGCTAGGAATGTTCATAGTCTCCAGGATGGGGAGTTCCATGAGAGTCAGTTAAAGACTGAGAGCTGTGCTGAGAGGCTGATATTGTTTTTGCTTTATATTATACAATAAACTCTAGTGAAAAGAATATTGGCTCGCTATCTTAACAACAGCCTTCCGAGGCTATTAAGTGCCCAGAGGTGTAGCTATCATTGGAGAAGCAGGTGCAGTGGCACCGGAGCCTTAATGCTTGAAGAACCCACTGAACACTGATTAATGATGTATTTTTAGATCCCAACCATCATTTAGGGTTGAAGTTTTCTTGCTTAATCGTGGGCCCATGGCACACATGCCATACCACTGCACGGGAGATAAATTGAGCTAAATGTGTGAAAGTTTAGATGAGCAATTTCCAAATTGCGTTTTTTTGTGAATCGCAATTAGGAAATCGCTATTCCTAAGGTATGAAACTCTTTTCAGTTTAGTTAGTGATTCGTAGTGGGTCGCAAATAGACCTACCTTAGAATCTTAATGAGGTAGGTCGCAATTTATGACCTACTGCGATTCACTGCTATCACTGGGATGATGGCCTGCTGGGGTCAGTAGTCCACCATGTCTGTGATTGCTTTTAAATAAAGCATTCTTTAGTCCGTTTTCCTTAAAAGAAAATGGGATGCACTTAAAAAGAAAAGAAGAAAACATTTAAGTTTCATTTTTTAAGAGTAGGCATTGCTCCCTTGCACCACTGCCTACTCCCCCCAAAAAGATTTTCACCATTCTCAAAGGGGAAGGGGGTCGCTCGAGGACCCCTTCCCATTTGCGAATGGGTTACCACCCACCTAAAGTGGGTGGTAAAGAGCAAATGTTCTGTGACCGCTTTCAGTCGCAAAACATTTGTATATACCAATGTGAATTGGTATTTGGAAGGGGCGCCTCAAACACGCCCCTTTCAAATACTGATTTGCTAACCCGAATTACGATTCGGTAACAGGTTACTGAATCATAATTTGGGCTTTGTACATTCGGAAATGCCTTTATGCATTCGCAAACAGCCCGATTCCGTGAATCTGGCTGTTAGGGACCTCAAAAAGGCTACATTCATCTAGCCCTAAATTCTTATTCACAGAGGATCTCCACTAAGTGAAACATTCTCGTGTGCCGGGGGGCTCTCGTCCCTGCAGTGCTTGCAGAGATGTGATCCTTGGCTCCTGAACTGACCTCGTTTTATTGGATGTTCTAATAGAAACTGAAATGGAGATTAGCTGTAATTACTCATTTCACTGGTTCCTGTAGGTCACTCTTTGTAGCAGAGTTGAGAACCTTCATTGTCTTCTTTGCTTAAATTGCTGAACAATTTGACATCAGTTCTAAATTAGTGCTCATTAATGAGCTTGTGGTTCCAGAAACCTCATTTTTTTATTCACAAGCTAAGTAGAGTCCATGGAGCTGCAGCACAATAAGGAACAATGGTGATTTTAAATCTGTGGTGGACAAAACCTGCCTTTTTAAATGGGCGGCGAGCGTAGGCGTTTGTAATTTTAAGATTAGAGGGGGACATTATCAAGAAACGGCGTTAAAATTATCGCCGCTTTAGCAGCAGAAAACTGCCGCTAAATCGGCGATAATGGGCTTGATAATATGCCGCAGGGAATTCCCATAGAAGCCCATGTTGTGGTGTCAACATGGGCTTCTATTGGAATTCTCTGCGGCATATTATCAAACCCATTATCGCCGCTTTAGCGGCAGTTTTCTGCCGCTAAAGCTGCGATAATTTTAACGCGGTGCTTGATAATATGCCCCAGAGTGATTGTTTTGGCAGGGGCTTTAACACAGGAAAATATGAACATTACATGATAAGGTTTGCTTTAAAGTGGGGTGTTTTCGTACTCTCGTTCACCTTTCTTTTGCTTTTTTTAACCGCAATGGACTCCTGCAGATTTAACTTAAAAGTTACATTTTAAAGTATTGAGGCATCGCTCCAGACCAGAAAGCACATTCAGGTGAACTTTGATACATGCATTTTCTGCTGCACAGGAGTTGGAATCTGGTGAAGCTTACAGACCTTGCAAAATCATAAAAAGATTGCAGTAATGAAGAGGCAGGCTGAGGCTTATAAATCATACCCCCACCCCTTTGGCATACACACTAAAAATAATCGTAAACTCATACTAATACATTAATTTTTCTACACCTCCCATTGTCTCCATACAAATGACACGCCTCCCTCTTTGGCCCTTGGGGCCCACCCCATCCCTTTCACAACTGCTGGTGCCCTTTGCATGCACTTCACCTTCCAGTCATTTTAATCCTAGATGTGCCACTTGTAATGGGCTTGTTCTCACCTGCACCGATTTGCTGAATATTGTCACAGAACCTTATCCTCTGCCTAATCTCCCTGGGTAATTTAAACTCAGTATACCGCATTACTGTACCTTTTCTTTGTCTTTGTGACATTCAGCGATCAGCGTCTTTTCCATATCAACTACATTACACATGTCTTACAAAATTACTCCTTGACATCCCCTATGCCACTATCAAAGCTACAAATTAGTTTTAAGTTAGGGACTTGAACACCATCCATGAGACAAATCATTCCCCTGGTGGTGGGTAGAAATGATAACTATGAGCTAGATGTACAAAGCACGTTTCTGGAATCTGGCTGTCTGCGACCGGAAAAAAGCTTTATTGAATGTATCATTCCCAAATTGCGATTCAGTAATGTTTCTGAATCGCAATTTGGGATTGCGAATACATACCGATTCGGTATTAGGAAGGGGTGTGCTTAGGGTGTTTCTTCTTAATACCGAATTGCAGTGGTATGCAGCCATGGCCCGTATAGGGCGTGCTACCGGGGCGGTGACGTAGGGGGGGGAGGGGCAGGGTGGGGGGTTGCAAAATGCGGCATACGGACGATTTCAGGTAAGTTACGAAAAAATAAAATAAAATGAATTTCGTTGCGCGCGCTGCATCGCCAAATGCGATGCAGTGCGCGCAACAAAATTCGTATTATTTTTTTTTTCCGTAACTTACCTGAAATCGGCCGTATGCTGCATTTTGCAACCCCCACCCCACGTCGCCGCCCCGGTAGCACGCCCTATACGGGCCATGGCTGGTGGTATGTAAGAATGTTTAGCGATAGAAATGCGGTCGCTAAACATTCGCATTTTACTGCCTACTTCATGTAGGTGGTAACCCATTCGCAAAGTGGCCCCTTCAGCTTTGTGAATGGTTGCAAACATGTTTTTAAAAAGCAGGCAGTGGTACCACAGGCCACTGCCTACTCTTAAAAAATGAAAAGAAAACTTTTCATTTTTATTTTTTAAACCCATCTCATTTTCTTTTAAGGAAAAGGGGCTGCATTTAAAAACAAATAATTGCTTTATTTAGAAGCATTCACAGACATGGTCTGCTGACCCCAGCAGGCCACCATCCCAGTGATTTTAGCAATTCCTCAAGGGTCGCAAATTGTGACCTACCTCATTAATATTCATGAGGTAGGCCGAGTTGCGACTCACTAGTAATCGCTAAACGAACTCTATGAGTTTCTTACATTAGAGATAGCGATTTCCTAATTGCAATTGACAGAGAATTGTAATTAGGTAATCGCTATTCCAAATATTGATACATCTGGACCTCAGTCACTCATGGTGGCCGAGCAGCTTGTGTGTCACTGCCGATGAACCTTGCTGGTCATACTCCACCTCCCAAAGCCTCCTTTTGGCAAGGAAGTCTGCCTTTTCTCTGCAAACATATTCTTTTGGGAGTTTAAAAGAATAGGGATGCATATTTGAGTTGTAAAAATCATGCATTTTGATATATACAATGAATATAATTCTAATATCATACTAACAAATTTGCTCTTCTACACCTACTTCCACCACTCAACAAATCTTTCCTTCCACGTTATTGGATCTAACTCCTCATTCTTGTCCCTTTTGTTCTTCTCAATTCCTTTCCTTTTACATAAAAGAGTTATTTCATTGTTCACATTTGCATGAACTGTTAATGGGTTTGCCTTCTTGCACCTTCTCCAAGACATTGTACCTGTAACTTGGACCAAAAATGTTCTGCCTCGGGCCATATACGTTGTACCGCAGTCAGGAGTTCATTCTTTATTTAATTCTGTTAGTGATACATGCCAGGACATTCCTACCCAACTCAGCCTATCTCTGATCCAAAAATTGACATTTTCTAAACACAAAGTAAAACCCCAGCTGTCTTTCATGTTAATTATTTTTTTGAATGCACACCATAACCACTTAACAACTGAAACATCTAAAGTAACATTTCCCTTTTGCCACTGACTGTGTTTATTTGCCCTGAAAAAAAGTGTGTAAGATACTAGTAAACTACTGCTGTGTACTTCTTTATGCTTCATTATGATCTCCCATAGCCCCCTACAACCGACCCTATCTCCATCAACCCAACCCCTCAATGGCTTCCTCTACCATGCCTATCAAGTCTCCTTTAGTGCCTACGGCACAGTGCAAACAATGACTGCCATCTTTCTTTGGATGGATGCCTGATGATTTAAAGCACTTCCTGAGTATCCCCAATAGCTGTAGTTTTTAAATGTGTGTCTTTAAGATCCTCGTGCTGATTCTGTATTAACCCCTGTTATTTGCAAGATTATGTGTCCTTTATCATGCTTTCTTAACATCATAAATATATCCTTTCTCATTCTTGATCGAACCTAGGCCCACAGTCTTGCATAGTTACCAATTATTGGAGTGCATGTATTTCGCAGAATTTGTTGGTTGTCTCCCATGTTCGCATGTTGTATCTTTTGCTATTGAGAGACTCATTAGAGCAGAAAATATCCAACAGGAACCCGTGAAACTAGATGTCTTTCATGGATGCATGTGCTGTGTTAAGTTAACCCCACTCACCACATGACTTTATTTTCTGGATAGAAAATACATTGAGGAGCTATCTTACACTTTTCACGCAGTCTACAAGCAAGCGTAATTTGCATCACATACATAATTTTCATGAAAGTTATACAGTTTTTCCCACTCCTAATCAAAACACCTTTCATACCATAAGTGGAACATACAAAAATTATTGTAGTGCCTTCCTAATTATTTTTGTTAACCTGAATGAGGATACCCTCTGATTTTATCTTTTGGAAAAGTTACAAATGCTGATGTCTAAGTTGTTACGTTTGTAGCCCATTCTGGGTCTTATCTGTAACATGCTTTATTGCTCTTATGAAAGTTTCCTGCACGTGGAATTTTTGTATAGAACTCCTTTCCTGAATGATCATAATGATTTTGTGATACCCACATGCAGCGGTCTGTGTTGTCTCTAGCCCTCCTTTTCTGCATTCAGTACTTCTTTTACCTTCTTGTCCATGTTCTTCTTGGATAGGCCTCTAATTCACACTCTGCTAAAAACACCACTGTTTGATCTACTTCTCCCTCTTTTGCGGCCACAGTATCTCAGCAATCTGAGCAACTGCGATCAGTAGCATCTTGCATGGTTCCACATTTTCTGGACTTTAAAAATTGAGTTACTGGTTGACTAGGATGTGAGCCCTAGTCAAGCAGCAACCCCAATCCTAGTCAGGGTAGTTACAGGAAAACCCTAAATTAATCTGTGCTCACCCTCTGGTAGCTTGACACACAACTGTCAGGCTGAACTTAGAGGCAATGTGTAAAGTATTTGTGCAATACTTCAAACTGTAACGCACTGAAAACTCTACACCAAAAGGATCCCACACCAGTTTAGAAAAATAGAGCTTGATTTAATAAATACAACAAGACCAAAACGATAAAAATCCAATGAGTACAACTGGAGATATTGAGTTTTTAAATTTATAGTGGGAAGTAGCAACAAGAAGCACAAAGTGCTATTGGGCATATCTGTTTGTTCCGGACCGGGAGAAACTCACTAGTTCAGGCCAACAGCAATGGAGGACGTGTTGTCTGCAGGGACCCAGTTAGGTCCGCTGAACAAAGTCCCTTAAATTCTGGTTGCAGAGCAGTGTGTGAATCCACATTGAAAATACATTGCGCAGCCGAGGCCATGCGTCTGTTCTGACATGCGGCGAGGCTACAGTGCGAAGTCCGGTGTCAGGGATGAGATGCACTGCTGAGGCAATGCATCAATTACAATGAGGGGTAAAGTTGCATTGTGGAGTTTTGGTGTTGAGGCTGCTGTCAACAAGAGATGCGAGGACCCGCACCAGGAAAGCATTGTGCAATGCAATGTGTTAGTCCCAAGATATGGGTTGCAATGGTGATGTGAGTCTTTTGCAACCGGTCCAATCCCATGCAGCAGCAGCGATGTGTCAGTTCTGCTCAGGGATACACCGCTCAGCCGAGAAGATGCATCAGGTCTGCTCTGGGATGCATCGCTCAGCAATTCCTAGGGTCCAGGACTACACCACATGGCAGGGTAGACTCAGAGATGGTAGAGTGCAGGTGCAGGGGTTATAACCCTTTTATGTCCCCGAGGCTTCAGATCTAGAGGTCAGTCAACTATCCCTTGCAGTCACTCTGGGTTAAAAAGATGCAGGTCCAATCCTTCTCACCCAGGTAAAAGGGCAGCAGGTAGCAGATCATCAAAGCAAAGCAGTAGTTCAGCAGAGTGCAGTCCAGCAGAGAGACATTCCTTCAGCAGCACAGCAGTCCTTCTTCCTTGCCGAATATCCACAGATCCAGTAATGTACTGGTGTCTGCAGTCCTCCCTTTATACACAGTTCTGCCTTTGAAGTAGGACTATGCTTCTAGACATGCCTTTGAAGTGCACAGATGCCCTGTGTTCCCTGCCCTGGCTCCATACTAACTACAGGGGGTATGCTGCCCTTTCTGTGGGGACAGGACTCAGCCTATTCAGGATTAAGTGAGGCTGTGGGCAGCTCCTCCCTTTCACACTGTCAGGGAGTGCCCGCTCAGTCACACTTTAGCTCCCATTTTGTGGGACTGTGTAGGAGGAAAACACAAAGCCCAACTGCCAAGTACACCCAGTCATGTGACCATAGACAGGCTGGAGGCACCAAATGGCTAAAGCAAGAGAGTGCCAACTTTCTAAGAGTGGCATTTTTTGAATTGCAATTTAAAATCTGACTTTACCATAAATTTGGTGAGATATAGATCTTGTAGTAGTGAAAAATGCATTTAAGAGTGTCTCACTACCAGGACATGTAAAACTTAAAATTACAAGTCCCGCTTTTAAATACATTGCACCCTGCCCTATGGGCTGTCCAGGACCTAATCTAGGGCCGACTCATATGTATTAAAATGGAAGGTCTCGCCTGGCAAATGGTATATTTTGCCAGATTGAATTGGCAGTTTAAAACTGCACACACAATGGTGGTCTGAGCCATGTTTAAAAGGTTACCTGCATTGGTGGCACAATCAGTGCTGCAGGCTCACTAGCATTTAATTTGCAAGCCCTGGGCACATGTAGTTCACCTTACTAGGGACGTATTAGTAAATTTAATATGCCAAATGAGTATCAGCCAATATTACCATATTTAGAGAAAAGAGCACATGCACTTTGAGCTGGTTAGCAGTGCTAAAGTGCTCAGAGTCCTGTGGCCAGCAAAAATGAGGTCAGAAAAAGTAGAGAAGGAAGGCAAAAAGTTGGGGGGAAGACCAACCAAAGCCTGACAGGTCTAACACCAGGTGTCATATAATGTCGCAAGAAGCCTGCAGCAGCGGGCCATGAGTCTCACTCACCTGGGGCTGCCTTCTCTAGAGCTCCTGTTCTTATAGTTACTTCTCCTTGCCCCTCCAGCTCAAAAATATCTAATACTTTCTGTGAGTTTACAGCTGCCTTTTCAAGCTACTCTTCAGCTAGTCCTGTTACATTTTTTGTTCTCATTTCTTTTTCCATCATGGCTGTCCTTTCTTTTGATTCTTTTTGATGTACCAAATCCATTAAGGATCCTGCCATATATTGTTTAATGCTATTTCCTTTTCATATGCTATATAAGGCCTCAGTCTTGTTACAAGATGCAAAAACAAAGCTGTGTTTCTTATTCATGTCCTTGCTCCCTTCACTTGCTGATCCTGGAACTGGACCCAGTTAAGTGCCCCAAATGATGTCCTTCATCAATCAAACCACCCCAGGTCTTGCCACTTTCATGCCTTTAGTTCACTATGTTCTAAGTATTCTGGAGATCCCTTAAGGTTAAAGAGGTTTTTGGACGGGTTGGTGGTTTATTTTGCCTTTTGACCTGGTCAATATTCCTCTGACAGATCCAAGTTGAGGTATCTGATTGGTTCTCTGAAAAGGCAGGTTTTGCCTGAGAAACTTCTCTGGTTGTCACCGAAAACCCTGAACTGAAAATGTATGCCAATTGTGAGCGAACTTCAAGAAGATGCTTGAGAGACTAGATTGTGAAATTTCTGCTGAGGACGCTTTGCGTGAAATATCTCAGGGATACTCTGATGTACTATCCTATTTTACTTAGTTTGTGAGCTTGCTGCTGAAACCATTTGGGTGGAATGCACTCAGATGATCTTATTTTAAAGATGTGTAAAGAGGAGTGAAAGGATAAGCTGGCAAGAGTTCCTTAAGCCTCGTCATTGCTGAACTCCTGGATCAAGTCCTCCTGATATAACACAGACATAAAGAGAGGGTATTGGCAAAGTGCAGATATCAGAGGTTCACCTCTACTCTGTAGGACAGTGCCCTTTTTGTAAGGTTCCCCCACTTTTTGCTCCAATGCTGATGGACTCAACTCTGATAGTGCCCTGGTGCCTGCTGATCTCTCCCTAAAAATGTTATGTGTACATTGGCAATCCCAATTGACAAGGACTTTACATCACTTAGACGTCCCTAGTATATGGTGCCAGTGGTACCCAGGGCATGGGCTGTAAAGGGGTTCCCAGAAATTGCTGCTCTGTTTGTGCCACCCTCTGTGACCTAAAATACTACTGACAGCAGCCTCACCATGTGTGGCAAAATAAATGCACTATGTTTTATATATGCCAGTCGCCCCTAAGGGAGGCCTCTTAATGCCCAGGAGGCATGGTGCATTATAGTAAAGGTGTAGACATGTACATGCAAACTTACATGATCTTATAGGGCCATGTACCATTAAAGGACACTATAAGTGATAGACAGTCCATAGGATAATGTGGGCTGGCACCCGGGCAAGCCCGAGGTTGGCAGCTCTATTATGGTACCTCCTAAATATGTAATGTTTGGTGTCAAACAATGTGCCTATTCACCCCTGACTTGCAGGTAAAATAATGCTCCAGATCTAAATAATTGCTGGCCATCGGGCTCTTTGTGGGATCTCCCAAATCTAGATGGGCTAATGCATTGTAGGAACTGTAGTCCTGCCTTCCACAAAGATATAGGGAGCTACCGCATTCCCTAGGACCACCAGACGTTGAAGTATCTTTCTGCTCCACTTACCGTTGCGAAGGCTTGGTGGTCATCAATCCGGCACCCGACACCTTCACTCGACGCTGCACCTAGAGGGAACACGATCTCACCCTTGACGAAAGTCAGTTGTGTTTTTGCATCTTTATCCTCTACAGCGCCATTTCAGTAGTAAAAAAAGCTCTCCTACAATCTCCATTCATCACCAGGGACAGCCAGGAGAACTCTGCACCCGAGCTCCACAGGCTAGGTAAAATTTAACTGACTGTTGCGGCTTGGTTGTGGGATCCACATCACCTTTACCCTACAAGGGCACCATGCAACTCGACCTGCAAGTGACCGATTGTCACTAGTGGGTTTTCCCATAGATACGCAATTATAACTTTCCACAGTATTGATTTGCACTGATTTTGAATTGCTTCAAAAATCTATAACTCTGGTAATATGTATGCTATTCTGTTCATTTTGGTGTGTAAATTAAGATAGCACATGTTCCTCTAGTATAGCCTGGCTGCTCTTTGCCACGCTAGCAGGACTGAGCTAGGGATTTATGTATATTACTGAGCTAATGGAACCAACCATGGTAGGGGCATTAAGTTTACATGAAATGGATAGTGAAATCCCTCTCGATGAACAATCATGGCTCATTGTATCAGAACCTCTATGTCCCTCTCCCTCATCCGGGGCCTTATTTATTACCTGGATCCTTCCTCCTATGCAGGAAATTTCAACTTTGAAAAGCTGAGAATTTAAGTGCCACTCACCCATGCTTAATGCCATAAAATGAACTAATATTGCTAGCATTCTCTTGTTTTTCATTGTCTGCTTTGGGACTGGGAGCTCCGGAGACTACCTAGCATATGCAATCCTATACTGGCTGTCCATCAGCTGGATCTGTGTTTTTGCCATTGCTCAGCTTCCTTCTGGCTGGCTTTTTTCATTCCTTCTTAGGAGTTGTTTTTTTCAAGTGGCTTTCATCAATTGCGCTGGCAGATGTGACAATTCTGTCAGTGGATGTCAGTTACTGGTGGTCTCTGGTTCTTGGGATGGGCTGCCTTCTTTGTTGCACTGTCTTGTGTGAGCTTTGCATCCATGGTTCTTGCCCACTTGAATGAGTTGTTGTCACTCAGCTGGGGAACTCTCTTTGGATATGATCCCATTAGTTTTACCCTTCTGCTCCACTGCTCAGTTCCTCCCCATTTTCCCAAGTTACATGAGACTGGCATTGAGTCACTGTGTTGTTGCTACCTGATACTCTGGGTTTCCAGGTGGGCTCTCATGTCCTCCCAATAGCTGACCTTGTGATCTAGGTTTGTCGGCTCTGTGGGTTTTTAAAATGTGGGATCTGTTGTTTTCCCTCCCTTCTATCTGTGCTTTTCGATCTAGAGTGCGCAGTTACTGTTCATCCCTCTACTCTGTTGATGTGCAGTGCTGCTCAAGCCACAGCTTTTCATATTCCTACAGTTTATGGCACTGAGGTTCTGACTTGCACTTGTTTTCTTTTCTGTTTCCTTGTGGATTTCAGCAGCTCTTCAGAATGTGTCTTCTGGCTAATGACTGGTGTTGGTGTGACCTCTTTACATGTTGATGGCTGGTTCCCTGCAGTAGTATCTGCGCTTCACTTTCTGGTGGGTGCTAGCCTCTAAATGCGGCTCCGAGAACAAGTGCATGGGACTCTGGACTGGTTCTGGAACTTCTGAAGACCTTCTATTGCTTTGGAGTGTCACATAAGTAAGGAATGGGATATATAACAGGACACAGAGGTAATGCCCCGAGTACTTGCTGGTAATCCTCATCACTCTTAGTTGTGCACTTACTCATTATAGTCATTACTTTAGTCCCACCAACCCTCTGCTGTCCGGCTTCAGAATTGAGGATTCGGGGAATGCCGAACACTTTATTGGCACCCTTCAGGGAGGCTAACATATATGCTTCTGAACACTACCTACAGAGCAGACTTTGTGTACAGAAGACAATCTGACTGTCAGACACTTACTGTGTGAATCTGTAAACAGCATATCCTGAGACAGCTACATAAAAGGTTTTTCCTGCCAGGTGATTTTACTTCACTTCGAACAGTCTTTACTGGTGCACCCTGTCTAAATGATGTGAGGCTATTGAACTTGCTTAACACATACATGTGAAAACATTGCATGTCTGGGAAATGAGATTCCTAAATTCTAAAAATTAACATTTTGCACTGTGCTAACACTCCTCCAGTAGACTGATTCGCTGCACTCACTATTTGGCTTTCTACTTGATTTCTATCCCAAGAAAAATACCTTTCAGGATAGTCTGAGGAGTCCATGAGCACTTCTATCATCAGAGAGACTTTAATGGGTCCCCATTGATAATGTTTTTATAAATCACTACTGCCTAACATTACAAAAAGAGTGATTCCATCATTTAATAGGATTTCCTTTTGCACTACTTTATTTTTCTATGTGATCCTTTGTTTGGAGTTCATTTGTGCATGTGTGCATTGCAGTACATTGAGCTGGCTGATGCAACAACCCTCCAGAATCACTGTTTACGATAGACCTGAAGCTAGTAAGGACCAAAGGCATCTCCGGAGTCTTTGCCCACATTGTTTAGGGTTTAGCATGTTGTGACATCCTCATCACATCTCTTCTTTTGTGGAATTTAACATCAGCATTAATGATCCTATAATTTTCTATTTACAAGCCATTCTGCCACTAGGATAACTGTGCACACCTAACCTGTCTTTGTTTGATATTGCTATTTCGGAATTTTGTATCATTGCAGATTTTTGGGCCACGGGACTTACTTAATGTTACTGTTTATGATTTTGAAATTGTGGGATGTGATTGTGCTTTTAAGACGTTTAAAGCACTCTTTGGGGTATATTCGTTAAACTGACTCATAACACAGCACCCAAAATTGCTATTTTGCATTGCGTGAGAAGGAGAGAGCAGGAAAGCATCATACCTACAGAGACATGGCAGTGTCCTGCCCTCTCGCCAGTTCTGGTAATAATAAGGCAATAAGGCTACCAGAGACACACACACACCTTTACTATTTGGGGTAAAGTGTCTGCATGAAGTCTAGCCTTGGTTTTGTGCTGGAAGAGTGCCCTTGCAGTAAAAAATACTATGCTTTGGCTAACGTTTACACTTTTCCTACTTTGTATGTATGCCAACTTGATAATCCTGACTAAACCAATGTTGTTAATCTTGCAGACATAGTTTGTCTTCAGAAAACATGGATGATGCAGAGTTTCCATCTAAATGGTTTTCATGCTGTCTTGGAGTAAGCTCGTGCCTCCCCTGCTGGAAGGAGTAAAGGAAGATTGGCGACTTTTATATCTGTTCAAATTCTATCTGACAAAGTGTTTAAAATGTGGTCTTTACCACTTTTCCTGGTCACCTTACTTACTTTTGTGAATAACTATGACATTATGTTGATTGAATTTTATTTTAACAATCTCAAGCATTTGGCAGCAGAAGTCATTGATCCCTTTGAAGAGTTTGAAGATTCCTTTCCTTTGAACACTACAGGCAAGACTATGATTCTGTGGGCAGGGGACTTTAATATCAATTTATGTGCATCTAGTCGGAAACGGGTTTGTGGTCTTACGAATATAAAAAAGTAAAGTTCTGCCCACTTTATCAATTTACAGTATGAGGGAGTTCTGAACAATTTCATTCTAAAACATGAGTTAGTTCAGCAAAAGACAGGGTTTGCAGGGAGAAAAGTAAACTCCCCACTTTCACTGGTGGCATGAGGGGGAGTTAAATTGATTTTATTTTCATGTCTCCTGACCTTGCAGATTGTATTCCAGATTTTAACGATTGTAACAAATTTTTGAGTGATCACTACCCCCTCATGTTAGTCCTGAATCACCAGCTGAGGCGTACAAAAGCAGTCAAGAGCACCAAAATAGAGTACCCCCCAAAAAAGGAATTAAGGTCAAATGGGAAAAGGTAAATCCGGAACACTTTAACACACATATTGTTAACCATCACCTACTCCTGGTCCCTACATGTCTATCAGACAACTTACAGCATTAAGGTTGAGGATGCTTTCACACCCATCAAAGTAGGCGAGGTGGTAAATGTAATTAAGAAAGCACCTTGGGAAAAGCACAAGGCCCGACAGGATACTAGTGGACATTTGTGAGTCCAGCCCAGACTTGTGTGCACCGCCTTTAACGAATGTTTTTGGGAGGGTAATTAAGGGAAGAATCCCTGATTCCTGGAATGAAGATACTTGGAAGGGTGCTCCTAGCACAGCTGGAGCGGTAGCTACTGAACATAATATTCTGTCTGATGTTCAATTTGGGTTCAGACCAGGGGTAGGCACATTTGACAGGTGCTCAAGTTTTTATCTGGTATGAGGGAAGTATGTTTGGGCAAAAAAGGGGACACTTCATTTGGCTTTCCTTCATAGATTTAACCAGCACTTTCGACTTGTTGATCGTTTCAAACTCTGGACATTGATGGAATCATTGGGAGTTGAACCCAATCTTTTACTACTAATTAAACGTCTACATCATGATCTGACGGTGAAGATACGCTATGGCCGCTATGGCCGCTATGGCCCACAGGGTGAAACACGCTCTGAAATAAAATCCCTACAGGGGGTAAAACAGGGTTGTATTCTTGCCCCTTTCCTCTTGCTGCTCTATATTAATGGAATTTCTAACCATCTGGTGAAGGAAGGGAAGGACATTCCATGAACTGGCACTCAATCAATCCCCATGTTCCTCTATGTGGACAATGCTGTACCAATGGCTCTCATGGCAAATGGGTTGCAAACTCTTTTGGATGCCTTTCCCATATATATGGGAAACTTAGATCTTAGAATAAATCACTCAAAGTCTTTTATTTTGACTTGCAGCCCACGTAGTACTAAATCAAAAACGTTTGTGATGGGGAGCTCAAGTTTAGAGAAAATAAATGATTTTTACCTTTTTAGATATTCTTGTTAGTTCCTCCTTTTATTGGAAAACACTTTTACTTGCCAAAGAACAACATTTTAAAAGGAGCATTGAGGCAGTTTTTAGATTTTTTCACAGGCTGGGACAGGAACCCATTAAAGAATGAATCCGCATCTACAAAGCCAAATGTATTGCTGCTGGGGCATATGGAGTGGGTTTATGAGGGTATGCAAACATGACCACTCTCCAATGGGCGGAAAATTGTTTTTTTGCAGGGATTATCAATGGTGCCCCTAAGGGCTGCCACACTGAAATTCCATGAAAAATTAGTTCTTACTTATTTAGAAGATACACTGGGCCAGGCACCTTTACTATTGTGGATTAAGACTTGGACAAACCCAGAGGGAGAGTTGGTCCGATCTTGCATTTACAATTGTCTTTCAAAGACATTAAGATGGGGTGGCCTGAATTCCTTAGTTCACCTACATGAAGGAAACGTGTGAATCTAGAGGTATGAAAGATCTGTTCACAGATCCTGGCTGAATAACTTTAAAAGCCAAAGAGAAAGTTAAAAGGCATTTTCTGCAGCATTACAATAACTTAAGGCTTCAGAAGGCCAAATCCATGGTAGCTATTAATAAATATGTTGCGATCTCCTTGACTGCTAACATTGAATCATATATACTATGGGTAACAACCCCAGTTCACCGCTACTAGCTAACTCTTTTGAGGTTCTCCATGTTACATTTTAAGGTGGCTTTTCCTGCTCAATGCGTTTGGTCATGCATCTTGGCCCCTGTCAGGGTGAAAATACAAGTAAACAAAGCACTTGCCACTTTGCCTTGTTTGTCCATTATCTGCTGATCCCAGAATTGAGCTTTTAAGGCCGGTCTTACAGAAATCCAACCTTAGAACCTTGGAACTCACATGGATGGCCTGACATTTTTACAAGACCTCTCCACTACTAAGTATGTTTTGCTGTTCTAAATTTTATAAGGAAATCAATAGCAATCAGAAAGAGATATGAGTTGATACAACCGTGATGATAAGAATGCCACCTTCTTCATTTGCACTTTACCTTTCATTGGACTGGAGCGGAGTTGGCCTAATGGCTAGCGTGGTCAACCTCAAATCTGAGGAACCAAGGGGCATATTAACAAGGGCTTTATCTCCGCTTTTTTGGCTTTAAAAGCCAAAGAAGCGGAGATAAAAATATCGCCCTATCAACAACAGGGTGCTAACATGCAAAATCGCATGTTAGCACTCTTTTTCACTACGCTTCCCTTTGCATCTCTAAAGAGATGCAAAGTGGGCGTTCCAGAGCAAAACAATAGGAGAAATGTCGCTAAGTGACATTTCTCCTATTATCAAGCTTCACGCTAACCCTGTTAGAGACAAAAAAAAGCAGCGCTAACCACGGTTAACGCTGCTTTTTTACGTCTGCTAATTTTCAGATTTAGCCATGTAATCCAATGGGAGGTGGATTACATGGCCAAGTCCACCATGGGCTATCAACAAGGATATCCCTATCCTTGTAGTTTTATCGCTGCATTACCAGCGATAACCTCCCAAAATTCCGCTATCGCTGGATTTTTTATCGCCTAGGCGGTTAGCGTTGTTAATAACGCGATAACCAGGCGATATTATCCAGCGATAGCGGGCGTAAAAAACTTAACGCTAAGCGCCCTTAGCGTTAATTTTCCCTGTTCCTTGTTAATATGCCCCCATGTTCGAGTCTTGGCAAGGACGCGCAACATTCTGTGATTCTGTGCAAATCATTTAATCTCCCCATGCCTAACAAAAAGGAATGTGTCCTTATGTAACACAACTGGTGCTGGAGTAAATGCTTTGATACCCGATACCTTCGGCTCAACTTTGCAATATATAAAACTCCGTAAAATAACAAATAAAAAATTGGATTGCTATATCTTTTTCAAGCTGCCTTTCAATATTCTAAGAGGATGAAATAATGAGTTATGCTGTCTCGTTATTGCAATGATTATGAGGAGTTGCATTTCGAGTAAGTCTACACATAGTTTCTGCACCTTTGTAAAAACAACGGTCGCAATAGGGGAATATTTTAACATTTTGAGACTAATTATTTGCCCTGTTCATTTTTATTGTTGACTTATATGGCTTGTACAAAACAAAGTCTTGCTTGACTTGTATGCTGTACTATGCCACACAAATGTTAAGTCGAAAAGGATTGTAGAAACAAAAGTATTTTTTTGTCGATAAAGCCAATGTCAAAATTGAATTTTTCGTGATGTGAAAACCCATCTAATATTTTTAGCATGTAGGTGCTATGTCAAAAACCATGGGCAGTTGATTGGAAACGCTCATGTGCCGCCTACGGACCTCCCCCTTAACGCAAATGCTAGGCGCCCAAGAGGTATTTTTAGGCGACTTTTCACACCAAAAACGTTTCGTGCTGGAAGGTAAATTTCAAATAAACATTTTGTGTCACATTTGTCAACTGTCGCATGAGAAGGTCTGCCCGACTCGGCCAATGAGTTCTGCGAATTGGTTAAACGCGCATGTGAGTTCCTCGCACATTTGACATTTGAAAATATTCTAAGACAAGATCTGTAGATGGAAACTCATCGCATAACTTGTTTTTAAACTTCAAGATCTTGGCAAAATTGTTGATTTTATTAGTTGTTATTTCTTCACAAAGTTAAAACTGTAATGTCCTTTGAATGTTTCAAAACATGTTCTCAGGTAGAAAAATGCAGGCTGTCTCAGTAATATATATATTTTCAATATGTGCCTTTCAAAAGCATTCTATTTTCAGATTCTGGGCTAGCATCACGGAAATTGAAAATCACTGTTTTAAAAGTTGACGAAAAATTCCGAACGCCGTGCTGAACTCTCAACATTTGATGATAACCACCTCCTAAAGAGCAGTGGTTTGAACCATATAGATTATTATTTTCTATATATGTTGCAACAACTTTTGAAGACTTTATGGCATTCTGCAATTATATGCTAAGCTCTCAAAATATCCCGAGTCGAGTTATTTATCTGCCCGGCGAGGCACAACACTTTCTTATTAAAAACATATCTATCATGGCTAATGGCTTGGTTTCTCCCCCTTTAATACAGTGCACTGACAGGTGTGAAAAGAAGACGAGCGTCATATGCTTGGGCAATATGCTCCCCGCTTCAAGACGCCTTGAACATCAGCATTCCTTCATGGTGCCAGAGGAGGGAGAAAGACAAAACGGGCAGATTACACGCTTGTGTTAGATAGAAAATAGCGCCATTTGCAGTCGCAGATAAAAGCATGTTGGAGTGCATATGGAAAACACCATTAGGAGGCACTCCAGAGCGCCTGAGTAAAATGGGTCATTAAGCTTTCGTTTGTTGGAGAGTGTCTCCCATCTGACAGTGCAGAATGGCGGCGTTTTTAGCAGCTTATGCTCCCAGTTACATTAAACAGACAAACAGATTGACTATTTTGCATTTCTCATTTGACAACAGCTTGTCTTCATTTGCAGCACACTGGTGGCGGGGCTGAAAGCATGGCGGCGGAGTGGAGGCAAGGTCCCACTTTTGAATAACAGCAGATGCCAGCGTTTAACTTCAGAATCAATCAGTCCTTTTTCCTGCGTACGGATAAAAGGTCTAGTGAAGTGCCTTAAGCTATGTTGTGCTTTTGTGCAACCGAAAGAGGCACAGTGTAATTCCTTATGTATTGCAAAAACTTTCCGCAAGCTAAACAAATCACGGCCTCAGGGTAAACATGCAAATGCTGTCTTTCTAGCAATGTATGAAGACCACTTTGCAAAAAATTGTCAAAAAAAACAAAATACAGACCAGTGGGTTCAACTTCAGACACAGCACGTCCTAATGGGCTAAGGGGCCACTCCCCCTCATCTTTTGTTCACCATAAAGAGTGTCTGTCTGGCTGAGCAAAGGTCAGCCTGACAGACACAAGCTCCTGGCTGCCTGAGCTGAACTTTGTTGGGCTGACGAAGTCACAGCTCCTGTGGGCATGAACTCTTCAGACTGGCACAGCCTCTCAAGGCCCTCCCCTTTGTGAAGAGGGGTAGTGTCAATGTAAATGTAGTGCATTTATATAGCGCTCCGCACACCCCCGAAAGGGTCTCTCAGGCGCTGTGCACATACCACTGTGGAACCCTTCCTGGCCTTTCTCTGTGAAGGGCCCACTCCTGGGAACCCCCAAGGTGAAAGCCAGGCATCCTAGCGCTTTTGGGGCCGTTTTGTGGAGAGTAAGCAAGCTATTGCCCAGAGTTGCAGAGTGAGACACATGATTAGAATAGGCACCGAGGCGAGAATTATCGGGTCCAGGGAAATTGAGCCCAAGATCCGCCGAGGCGGGAATTGAACCCTGGTCCGGGCCAGACCTCTGCATCAGGGTCTGCCGCTCTAACCATTGAGCCACACTTCTCCACCACTGACACGTCCTCACAGGGGGGGGAGGGGGGGGGGAAGTCTCACTGACCCCATCTCACTCTGTAACGAATGAGGGACTGCTGCATTCCCTCATTGGATGACTTTTGGTCAGCCAGTGTGGGAAGGCAGCATTCCCAACCTTCTTGGTATTTCCGAGGCAGAGTTGCTCAGGTAAGTATGATTTTACTTATGTTTGGTGCAGGCGTGTGTGCATGAATATTTGGGAGTGAGTTTTGTAAATGGATGTGTGTTTGTGTGAATTGTGTGCATGTGTGTGTGAATGCGTGAGTGTGTTTATGTGTGTGTTTGTGCCCCTACCTCTCCCTCCCTGTAAAAGTACAAGCCGCCACTGAGTAGGTCTGTATTTAGCTTTGAGAAAGCAACCATTTTTGTGTTGATGCTAATGACACTGTTTACAGTGGTATTCATTTTGTGGCAATAGACTGCCTTTTTTTTTTTTAAGTTTCAATATCTGTTATGTTTAATGAACTTTGACACAAGTGTGCTTGTGTGTGCTCATATGTGTGAGTTTTGTCTCCACGGATAATGTGTGGGAGTTTGATATAGATTTCTAAATGAACCTTGTAGTTTCTCTGAAACAAGAAAATAATATTATTTTGTTCCCACAGGGTCAGACTCGCCTACTGGGCAACCAGGCAGTGCCCAAAGGGGTAGTCTAACAAGTCAGTGTGTGGGCCGTTTTTTGCCTGGTTGCAGGCCTGTTTTACGGACTACTGGGCTGTTTTTTCTGTTGATTTCCCTGATATTAAAACAAAGATTGTCTACAGAAAGCCCAAATCCGTGTAGTCTTCCAAACCTTGCAAAACATTTGCCCAGTATGTCTTCACGTGTTCAAACTGGCCCAATTAGCAAACATTTTTAGTTAGCTAATTCATTAATGGAGACCTCTTTTATTTTGAGGCCTGGGGCCCCTGGTGGCCCTCAAGATTTTGAACAGGTGCAGCAAGAAGGCTGAGTTGGCACACACCCTGATGCAGACACATTCAAAACCTTGTCAGAGGTTGACACCTGTGTGCTGCTCTAGAGCATAGTTACACAGGCTGTGGTGAGGCTGTTCCAAATAACAATGGGTTACTGCAATTTCTCAATACACAGAAAAAAATAATAATCAAAAACAGGTCTCAGAGTGACTGCAGCAGGATTTTCAGCATTCTGACATGGAACGGTATCAAAATCCGCATATTCGTTCACTCATCCCCCTCGGTGAATTAAGCACCTGTTCCAGACATTGATCTGTTACCTACATGTCACTCATGCCTTAACTGTTCTTGTTCTGTGAGCATTATTACTTGTACAACTCCGTGATGCTGGATCCCTTCTGAGGAAATGTAAGAGCGCCCTTATTGTCTTCTGTGAGAGAGGGGATCTTGCTTTGCTATCACCATTCTGTCTCTAGCTGCACCTGTCCTCTGCAGAAGGGATGCTTGCATTTTTTCTACCCAAGATCTAGCTCTTCTTTGAAGAGAGATATTTTCACGCCTGTTGCCCCATCTTGTTAAAAGAAGGAAGGGTAATTTCAATGTCCTTGCAGAACATGTTCAGGCCAGAAAGAAATTTGTATTAGGCCCAGTGCATAACTAGTTGCGGAGCCCTGAGGCAGTGACCCTGGTTTCACTCACACCTTCCCAGCTTGACCAAACTGTGTGATCAAGGGCAATTACTTTTCTTCCCTCTGCTTCCGTTACAGTGATCACATAGATCCAACTTGAAATCATTTAGTTCACAATGTGCACTGTAGAAATTCCTCTAATGTATATGGTTTAATAGACCATAATGTTGGCCCATCTATAACAACAGTATAGGCCTTGTATAGGAGGCATGAGACAACTTACTTGCCTCTTACTAATAACATTTTTGGTTTCAGTCCCAGCTTCCAAGCTTGACCAACGTGTGTGACCATACACAATCAATTTTTCCACTGTGCCTCCTTTTCCATGATCACCACATTTGAGAGCACCTTGAAATAGTTTGAGATGCACACCGTTCAACAATTGCTCTTGTGTACGGTTTAATAGCTCATTATGTTGCTCCATCTATGAAATAAAAGGACTCATATAGGAGGAATCAAGACAACTGACACCTCTTGAGTCATTAATAAAATTGTCACCACATAGTGTGTGATTGGCTAATTTTAATAAAAGCCAGTCAGAGCAGTGATATATTTCAAGGTGTTAAAGTGAAACCATCCAAAGGACACTTTTTTATGTCAAAGTTCATAACTCAGTAAAGTGTCAGTCACTAACATTTGCAGACGTCCAGGTGGTCTGTGCTGAGCCAAAAGCCGTCCTTTAAAGCCCCTACAAAATTGCTTTTCCAGACAGGATGTAACACACATGGGGCTGTGAAGAACTATGGGACCCAGTGGTCCCTACCTCACTACTCCTGCACTGTTGGTGGGTGCAGCGAGACAGGAGAAGCTTTGGATTTGAGGTATAGTTTGTGATCTCAATATGCTGCACTGCTTATCCACCTCAGCAGACTGAGTGGAGCGGTCTACCTGCCAGGTGGCCCCAGGATGGTGGAGCAAGTAGTATGGGGAACCCGAGGATGGATGCTCCTTTTCCTGTGTCTCCATGAGCTGAACCCCTCTGTGGAAGTTGTCAAAGCCAAATGCATCGGAAGGGCCCCAGCGTGTAGCAAGAGTTACATTGAGCCTCCGGAGACTGCTGCAGCAGTGCAGGTTCAGGGAGCTGTCAACCTTCAGCATAGTGGGGCCAATGACGCAGAAACAGTTTATGACTACGGGCCTGCCTGAGACTGTGGAGGGACTGCAACCTGGGAGATTTTTTAATGAACTGGTTTCAATCTTGGATTCCTGGAGGTGAGTTCTCCTCTTGCTTTATATTGGAGAATGCCCATAGAGCACTCACCCTTAAGCCACCAACGGGGGCCCTGCCCTATCCTGTTTTTATCAGGGTTCTTTACTAAGCCAACAGGGATGCCATTTTGCGGCTTGCCCACCGCCTGCCGGACATTCGCTGCGCAGAATCTAAAGTAATGGTATTCCCTGACTACATAGCTAAAGTGCAATTCTAGTGCAAATCTGTTCTTGAAGTGAAATAGAAAGTCAGGGCTGTGGACATTTCAGTATGCATTATTGTACCCTACTGAACTCAAAGTCTTATTCCAAAGGAAAGCCTTGTTCTTCTTGGAGCCCAGAGGAGGCATGGGACTAGGCAGCTGAGAGGAAACAGCTACCAACAACGAAATTGGAGCCCCCGAGTGATTAGAGGGGTGGTGGGGACCGGATGTATTGCCATAAGGGAGATAAAGGATGGAGAAAACCGCAGCAGAAGAGGACACAACAGTTGGCACTTCACCTACAAATATAGGTGGGAGGAGTCTTCTTCAGATGCATCCAACATCAGATACATCAGAGTGAGGACCCCCTTTGGGATCACGCTTCCAGATACTTGACAAGAGGGGACTAAAGTTTTATTTGGGGTGCTTTCCCCCGTTATATTCCTACCCACCAAAAGTTTGCCTCATTATGATTGGACTCACACATTGGCACTTGGTTTGCATTCGGTTTAGTTTCCCTCCCTGGTTGAGTAAATGATTACACACTTGATGTAGCCACGCTTCTCCTGAAGTGCATCGAGTGGTGTGACTCTGCCGGTTTATTGGACTGGTCTCTGGTCTCGTACTCGCTGTTGCCTCCCTCTATGAAGTTCCCAACCCCAGATAGTGTTGCTTTAGGTGTCTGTACACCTCCGGCCTCCTCACTCGTTTCTCCAGGAGACCATTCCCTGCTTTTCATCTCCTTCTCCATTCTGACCTCTTGCCGCTCCGCTTCTGGCATTTTCTCCTCTGCGCTGACTAGCACCACCTCCTTCCTCTCTCTGATGCGCAGGTCCGGGCTGATTACTGTCCCACTGCCGGTTACCTGACATCTGGTTGAGGTTTCTTTGCCATCTCGATCCTGCAATACAAGAAGTGCGTATTCATTTCCAGGGAGACCTGGTAGCCTTTCTTTCTCCCCAGGTTGGTGGCAGTCTGATTTTGTTGGCCATTCCCCAAAAACCTCCCGTTCAGGACTGACTTCCCACCATGATCACAATTACGGGTTAATCATACAATAGAATTGTGTCCTGGAATGTGAATGGGCTCCTGGACAAAGTTAAGAGGATGGTCATTCTGCGAAAGGCCCATAAGTCCTTTTGTTGCAGGAGATCCTCCTGCTGGGGGACAGGTGCACCCTTCTGACCCGATATTGCTTTAACAGGGTGTTCCACGCTGAATTCGCTAGGTGTTCTAGAGTGGTGGCCACACTATTACATTAAAACTTCCCTATGGTGGTAGCGGAGGATATTAAGGAGAGACTGGGGCAATGCATATTAGTAACAGGATCACTACATTGGAAGCCAAGGACAGTAGTCAATGTATATGTCCCTCCCACATTATGGGCTTCCACTATGACAGAGATGACAACAATAATTGCGGCAACCCCTGGAGAGGGGCTTATCATCAAGAGCGAATTTAACAACGTCATGCTTCCTCACCTGGACACGAGGGATGGGGCCGGAGGGTGGGGGGGACGAACTTCCTTTGTGTCCTGGGCTGACTCTCTAGGTCCTAATGATATTTGGAGGAGTCATAACCCCACGGCATACACCTATTACGCGTATTCTCATAAATATGATTTGAGATTGGACAATTCTTTCCCGACTTTCATCCAACATTACCCCGGCATCAGGAGATAGGTTCATCCAAGGTTTCTGTCCGATCATTTACCCATCTAGGTTAGTGTGGGGCTTTATTCCCACAGGTCGAATATGCATTGGGGTCTACACGCAGGGTGGCTGAAGGACCCTAAGTACCAGGAGTACGTTCAGTGGGAAATGCACTTCTATATGAAAGACTATTTCACTCCAGACACTTTGGGAAGCTATGAAGGCGGTTCTCGGGGGACGGGGGGGGGGGGTGCATATATTGCCGGCAGTAAAAGAGAGAGGGACAAGGATATTCTGGCACTTGAAAGAGTAGATGGGAAAAGGGAATGGCTCCTAACTCAGACACAGGACGAGGGGGACTATGCCGCATTGAGGCAGCTAAGAAAGCCCTCAAGCAGAAGCTGCGATGGGGCACGAAGGTGGTCCTGGCGAACATGCACAATCAATTATATGACTTCAGGTACAAAACTGGGAAGCTAATCCACATATTAGCTAATAAGGAGCTAAAAGACAGGTTTGTCCCCCAGGTGCGCAGGTGGGATGGTAGGGTGTCTCATGAGGCACAAGCAACAGCTGACGCCTTAGCGCAATACAATGAGGAGCTCTACTGGTAGACTCCTCCGGGCCGGGTAGTACTACAGAATCCCATCGCAGCTCCCCTGGAGGTTAGAGCAGGCTTGGAGAAGCCCCTCTCGGAGGAGGAGCTCTTTGCTGCCCTACAGGGGATAGAAACCAGGAAAACCTCCAGTCCAAATGGATTTCCCATGGAATTCATGAAAAGGTTTGAGTCCACTCTAGTTCCACATCTTCACACCATGCTCAAGAGAGCTGGGAAGGAGGCACTCCTTCCCCCTGACATTCTGGGAGCCACTGTGGTCATCCTTCCTAAGGTGGATAGGCCACTCATGGAGTGGGCTTCCTACAGACCAATCTCTTTGATCAACATGGAGACTAAGCTAGTACTGTGGCAAACTGACTACTTCCATATATCAGAATCCTGGTGCATTCTGATCACAACGGCTTCAAGGAGCTGTCGAATGTGTTTCCCCAAAAATGTGCACCAGCTAAGTGATAATTTTTGAGTCATTTCTATTGATTTCACATTATTTCTATTAGTGTGAAATAAAATAGAAGCTTACGTTCAGGAAAAAGCATTTTGGAAAATACGTGAAAACTGCATTAGTCTCCATTACTCTTAATAAAAACAACTAACACATGCCAACGTTTTCTCAGAAAACATACTATAAATTCCTATTCATGAGGAATCTGGTGAGGAAAAAACACCACATTCTGCAAATAATTTCTCTTTTTCCAAAGGGTAAATCAGAATTTGAGTTATTTAAAAACACCAAGTAAATTCCACACCCCGAGGTTTTGGTAACTACCTGATGAGATCCACACCTCACCCTTCCCAGACCCGAAATCCGAGCCTAAACATGCACACAAATCGAATAAGAGAAATATAAACGGCAAGAAAACTAAGAATAATATATAACCCGGAGAAAAAAAGCGTGGAGGTGATCTATTGGATGAAAAACAGAGGAAATACAAAAAGTACCACTTTCCAAATGTGCTGAGCTGTGTATCTTGACATCCCATCATCCTTTGTGTTGTTTCTCCCAGCCCTGTTTGTATAATCTATTTGTTGCGTTTTATTATCAACCTAATACTTTACTGATCTTGTTCATATATTCCGGACACAATCCTTATAGAAGTCGTGTGTATTGTAAGCAAAGATGCGCATTCCTTGGGCAGCTATTCACATACATTGCATGTGCCCGAGCTACTATCATTCTGTCAGCATTTTAAAGATGCCATAACTCTAATGTACCCAAGACAGTGGTCCTGTTTTCCTATTTGTAATACAATAAATATTGCAATGGAAATCACCGAGCCACAATAGCAGGAACATAAAGAAGGAACAAGTAGCAGGCAGCTGACGAGAATCCCTCCGGCTACAGAGGCTAGTTGATGTAGTTAATGCATTTCTAGGCAAACTTTAGGCTCTGCATTCACCAGTGTGCAGGCTTGTTTAAGTTACTGAGATACAAGCATGAAAAACATAGAAGTAACAATCACTGACCAGTATGCAGTGCTTAATTTGAGCCGGTGGTTGCAGGTGGGGATCACTGGCACTCATTTTTTTGAAGATTGGCACTTAACTCCTAAACAGACTTTGATACATAGCAAGAGAGAGAAAAACACAAACCCTGGATTAAGAAAGAAGAAAAAATAATGACAAAGGGACAAAGCATAGATGGAAAAGAACCTGAAAGACTGAGATAAAGAGTCAAAGAATTTCTGGCGGTTTATTAAAGAGATGTGAGAGGGAATTAAGTATACACAACCTTATAGATTTGGTACACTGACATTCAATAGCTCTGGCTGTGAGATTCTGAAAGCCAAACCTTTGGGCCCAGCACTTATTCTTTTACACATTAAACACTTCTAGTATCTAATGGTCAAATGAGCGACTTCTTTTGAATCCTAGGAACTGTGCAGTGTATTTAAAATATAACATTATTAAGAATATGCAACACAAATGCTGCTCAGTCCCATATCATGAAAACCGAGCCATGCTGAGTTTGAGTTAATGTCCTTTATTGTAAAGACAAAGGAATCATTTAAGATTTAAAAGCATTTGCTTTGGAGAACATTAACAGGAATAGTCAGGTAGAGCCATATTTATGTCTCCTTTTGCGTCGCTCTTGCATCACACAACATGGTGAAAGAGCAAAGCAAACCCTAGCTCATATTTATCAAGCATGACAAAGCCAGTTTGCTTGGCTTTGAGTGGCTCCAAAAATATGGATTAACACAACGTAGTGCAAATCGCTGCATTGCATTACTCTGCCCTGGGTAGGCATTCCATGGGTGTTGCCACACAACTCCCATGGTTTTTGAGACATTCCCAGGTATACAAGACCTAGTAAGCCCGGGAATTTGCCAGGGAAGGCGTAATGTATAACAAGGAGAAATATGTTTATTTCTCTTCGTTTTTTTCCTTTTTCAATTTATGCTGCATTCTGCAGAAAGAGGAAAAAGCAGCTCAGAATTGTATTTGTGCAGGAAGGTGTCCCTTCCTGCACAAAAACAGTCCTGCCTACAAGACAGGCCCCCTTGCACCATGGTGCAAGGGTGCATGCGTGGGTGTTAGGCTGCCAAAACGATACCAAAGGGGATAATGGAGGAGCGCTTGAGCAAATCAAACACTCACCCCCAGTCAATTGATCTGGGTTCAATCCATCATCATTCTTTAGCTCACTCCACCACCCCAGTTCAGACATGGCCATTTGCAAATCAGTCTGACCCTGTGCCTCATGGGAACAGTCCAGCCCGAACTGCCAAGCCATGTCTTCCCTGGACTGGAAACAAGCATCCTGGGACCGGTTTCGGGTTCATAACCCTCATCAGCCAGGCTATCTTGAATCCAGTGGCAAAGTGAGCAAGGGACCCACGTCTGGGCATACCCTGCCAACTTATGGCGAACAAAACAATGGATTTAGGCCCAGATCTCTGTACTTTGGTGAATGTATGACATTGTACTGCATTCTGTCCATCAATAGTTCTTTTTGCATTTGTCACCCCGAGTCGGACGGGTATGCCCAGACTTGGGTCCCATGCTCTCCATGCCACTGGAATCAAGCTATCCTGGCTGAAGAGGGGTGAAACCCCGAAACCGGTCCTAGGATGCTTGTTTCCAGTCCAGGGAGGACCTGGCCTGGCACTTCGGGCTGAACTGTTCCCATTGGGCACAGGGTCAAGACTGATTTGCAAATGGCTGGGTCCAAACTAGAATGGCATGGTGAGCAAAAAAACGATGGATTTAGGCCCAGATCTCTGTACTGGGGTGAATGTATGACATTGTTCTGCATTCTGTCCATCAATAGTTCTTTTTGCAGGCTGCCAAAACGGCACCAGCGCAAGGGAAAAAAACAGTAAAGCGCCATAGTGGATTAATACGGCGCATTCCAGCTTTTTCCCTGTGATGCAGGGCAGCATGGCAAGGTGGCTTGCGGCACTGCTCTGCATCCCAAACCTCATAAATTTGGCCCGTAGTGTTTTTAATACACATTTGTGATCCATATTCTATTAACATTCCGCGATTTATATGCATGTTCCACATAATTAATAGTCTGGAGATGACCTAATATAGCAGTGGCTGATAGTGGTTTGCCCATGAATCTTTACAGATGAACATGTTTCAAAAGTGGTTGCCTTGATTGGCTTAGAAATCTAATAGACCAATTAAGACCTTTGCTAGCAGAATTTCTATTTTCTTTTTGACAACAGATTTTATTGATTTTTCAACGTACCACAAGGGCAGAGCCCAGCGAGCATAATACAATCGGAATGCCAAATAAAGAGTCCTAGGGTACTGTATAACTCCCTCCCCATAAGTCTGCAAAACATCAGACCACGGGAAACACCCAACACCCCACCCCCCTTGAGCACACCATACAGACTTTAATAACATTGTAGACACAAACCAGAGGAATTCCCGTCCACGTCTTTTTAGCACCAACACTTTACACAGGTAATTCACTGACCACGAGTCGTTTAATAGGGTCCCTAGTAACTGTCTGAGACATTAAGGACAAATCTATACCCCTATACTTGGCCCACCTAGACCAAATTTTCCCATTCTTCTGGGGACACCCCCGTTCCTGGAACACAGCAACCTCCGGTGACATACACCTATCCAGGGTCTTTTTCCAATTGGCTATACTGCGCGGGGACGTGTCCTTCCAGTGCTGTGCTACGTCCCGCTTAGCCAGAGTGAGCTCCAAAAACAGCAAATATCTTTTATACCTGTTCCCCCCGATGTCTTCTGTACTGTGTAGGAGCACCAACCTAGGGTCTGATGGGACATCCCACACTAGTATCCGCCCCTTGCAAGACAACACACCAGACCAGAAGTGCTGCAATGCCCCACAGCTCCACACCGTGTGCATGAACAACCCCTCGTCCACACCACACCGGAGACAGATAGGAGACCGAATTGCCCCCATTTTCCAAAGGCGGAGACGGGTATAATATACCCTGCGGAGGTATTTAAATTGGATTAGTCTGTATCTGGTAGAGACGGCCGCGTACTGAGGGCTAGCCAGCGCCTCGACCCAATCATCATCCGTCACTGCTGGCAAGTCAGCTTCCCAAGCCATCCAGGCCGGGGGAATAGTGGTCTTGGAGTGTGTAGTGAGGGTTTGGTAAATTTGTCTGATTTTGTGGGCCCCCAAGTCTCCCGTCAGTAAGCGGTCTTCTAGAGGGTGGAACTTCGGTAGCGACTCTAGTTGCCGAATCAGGGGGGGTCAGTGCATGACAGAGCTGCAGATAGCGATGGAACTGCGATTTATGAAGGTCAAAATCCACCTGCAGCCTTTGAAAGGATTTAAGGGTGGTCCCCTGAATAATATCACCGAGCGTGGATATGCCGATATCATCCCATCTACGAAACCCCACCAGCGACGTGACGGGCCAAAGATACGTTCCCTGCCAGAGGGGAGTGGCGTGCGTCAGCTTACCCCCCAACCCGTGGACCTAACCACCTGTCTCCATGCCTGAAGAAATACCCTGCAAGTCGGGGGAAGCACCTCCAAGGGGGAGTTGCTGTATAGGAGACGGAGCATGGGGGTACGTGCCAGGGCCGACTTCTCCACGGCATTGGCCGGGTCTGTCTGAGAACCATACCACCACTCATTGATCACCAGGAGATGCGAAGCACAATAGTATGTACGGACATCTGCCGCTGCAATTCCACCACAGTACATGGACTGAGTGCACGTCGCAAGTGCGAAACAAATCGCGCCCCCTTGCCAGAGGAATCTATTGAGGAGTGCGTTAAGTTGACGGAACCACGACGGGGGATAGGGAATGGGTAGTTCTGGAGCCTGTATAACAGGCACGGCAAAGTCACGATCTTAAAATTGCGGACCTGCCATATAATGATAGAGGCAGTTGAGACCATATTGTCGTCTCGTCCCGGACAGCTAGGAGCAGCGGTGCTATGTTGTGCGCCCAGGCGTCACCGGGAGTCCGTGTTATGTAGACCCCTAGGTACTTCAGACCCTCGCCCACAATGATCAGTGATGACGCCCAGGCCTGACTGCGCTGTTTGCAGTAAAAAGGGAACAGTGTAGATTTGGACGGCTTGGCCCAGGGGCCAGATGTCTCCCCAAAGACTCAAAAGATTTGGAGAACACGAGGCCCGGAAGCCCAAGGGTCCGACGTGAAGAATAGGATGTCGTCGGCGTAAAGCGCGATCCTGTCAGAGTACTCCAGCGTCCAGTCTGGGGAACAGCCATTACAACGCGGTTTTTACCACGCAGTGCAGGTACATCGCATGCGTTACAACGCATGCGATGTTACAACGCTATGCCATTACAACGCAAGTCTGTACATCGACTTGCGCTAGATGGCGTGCTAACATTACAAATAGTGTAGTTTACTATCCCAACACCTTCCCTACTGTTAAGTGGACTGGAGTTGGAATAGTAAATTACACTTTTTTAATGTTAGCACGCCATCTAGCGCAAGTCGATGTAAAGACATGCGTTGGAATGGCATAGCGTTGTAACATCGCATGCGTTGTAACGCATGCGATGTAACTGCACGCGTGGTAAAAACCTGTGTTGTAATGTCATACATCCGTCCAGTCCATCCCCCGAAGAACAGAGTCCGGTCGCACCCACACATCTAAGAGCTCGATCGGTAAGGCGAATAAGAGAGGGGATAGGGGGCACCCCTGCCACGTGCCCCTGTGAATCGGGAAGGGGGCCAAGCAGCAACCTCTTACACGAACCGAGGCAGTGAGATCCGTATACAGTAATTTCACATATGCCAGGAACCTGGGCCCTAGGTTAACGGCTTCTGGGAGTTTAAATAAGTAGGTCCAACTCAGAGAGTCAAACACCTTGTCGATGTCTGCCAGCAAGATCGCCGCGGGGCGGCCCAAACGAGGGGCTTCCGCGGCGGCGTTGTGAACCCACCTGATATTGTGCCGTGTGGAGCACTGTGGCATAAAGCCGGACTGATCCGGATGCACCAGGTCTTGAATGCAGGTGCGGAGGCGATCAGCTGGGACCTACCCCAGTAGTTTGGGCTCAAAATTCAGCAAGGAGATAGGACGGTATGAGCCCGGATCTTACGGAAGGCGACCAGCTTTAAAAAAAACACAATTTCAGCGTGCCGCCAGTCTGGAGGCAGAAGAGGCTGCTCCAAGGCTTTGTGTAACACCCCAAGTATGTGAGGCCCCAGGATCACCATATGTGGGCACAAAAGCTCACAGGGAAACCCGTTCGGGCCTGGAGCATGGCCAGGGTGTGTATTGGTCAACGCCACCTGCAGATCGTCCAGGGTGATCGGCCTATCCAGTTCATCTCGTACTTCATCGGGTGATCGGCGGGGAGGGATATCGGAAAAAAAGGTATCAATGAGGGGCTCGGATTATTACCTCATGCTCCTCATAGAGGGCTCTGTAGAAGCTGGCAATTGCCTGGCTCACCGCCTCAGGGGAGGTGCACATAATGCCGTCTGGGGACCTCAGGAGGGGAACCTGTATCAGGGACGTCCGAACCTGACATAACCTATGGAGCATCTGACTGGGCTTGTCGCCCCACTGATAGATCCTAAATTGGGTCGCCAGCCACGCGCCTTTAGCACTGTCAGTATGCAACAGATGGAGCTGCTGCTGGACGTGTAATAGGTTCTGACAGGTACTGAAATCTGCGCTCTCCACCAGTTGGGACTGCAGGCGTACCTGACGGTCCTCCAGCTCCCGCACCTGCACCCAGCATTGCCGTTTTGCCCCAGAACGATAACTGATATCGGCCCCTCTAATCGTAGGCTTAAGGGCCTACCAGAGAGTGACTAGGGGCGAGGAAGTACCCACGTTGAGGCTGAGATATTCCACGATAGCGCGGTACAGCATCTCTTGGTAGTCAGCATCACGAAGAAGCCATGGGGACATGCGCCACCGATAGGGAGCCCGATTAGTCTACAGACGGAGCCTGAGTAGAATTGGCGAGTGGACAGTGAGGCCCCTGGGCAGGATGGATGCGTGTGCTGCTCTGTTGTAGGTAGCTATGTGGAGAAATATATAATCTAGGCGTGAGAGGGTGGTATGAACCGATGATGCATATGTGAACCCCGCCTCAGAGGGATGAAGCGCCTGCCAAGAGTCTGTCCAACCCAGTGTATGTGCCAATACATTCAGTTTGGACCTGGGGGGTGCATCCAGCGGCTGAACCCGCCATCTGTCAAGGGGAGCCATGGTGTCATTCCAATCCCCACCCAGAATCGTCAAGCCACAGAGAAGGTCCCCCCAGAGCTGTGTAAGTATATCTATGAAAATCTGACCTAATGGTGGAGGGGCATATACACTCCCAAGTGTGATCTGTTTGCCGGCTATGGTACCAGAGATAATAGTGAAGCGCCCCTCGGGATCCAGCCAGTGTTGTGTAACCTGAAGCGTTACTTGGTGATGGATGAGTATTGCTGTGCCGCGTGCCCCCCTTTCCTAAAGCCAAAGTGGTTCACTGTAGCGAACCCGTATCGGGATAGACAGGGGGCTTTAGTGCCCAAAAGATGAGTCTCCTGCAATAGCAGGATATCAGCCGAGTAACGCTTCACTAAGTGAAGCACAGCCCCCCTTTTGACTTTGTCCAGCAGTCCCTGAAGATTCCATGCCAGAGTATTGAGTTCCCCCAGCGGAGATCTATCTGTGACTTGAGTCATCCCTACTCTCGAAAGTGTGCAGTGACCAATGGTCCATTAATGACTTGACTTGGAGATGTGTGTCTGGTGCACAAAACACGTAACAAACAACCTGAAACCCAACATGACACCCCCACTCTCCCCACTCTCCCCACACCCATACTTCCAAAAAGAAGGAGTATCTGTCGCGGTGGAATCCTATCCCACGCCCCCAACATGATGACCCTGGCAAGTCCCCCAAAGAATCCCCCCACCCAACATGACCCAACATTACCCAAACCGTCCAGGGTGGTCAGCGACCGGCACCTCTCAGAGCAGGTGAAGAAGACCCCAGCACACCAGGATCTAACGCTATCCAGCGAGGAACCACAGCTTCAATAGAGTGTTCTGCAGATAAGGAAAGCCAGAATATGCCCCCATCCAGGGCGGTCTCCATCTGCATTCCCCGATGGACCCTGGGAGTGCCAATTAGAGCGGGACCTGTGCTGACCACCTCGATGGGATCCCTGCAAAGAGTCCGAGTCCAGCGGCGGTGGTGAGTGCGGCTTAAGAGTACGTTTGTCATCAGTCCAAGCGAAAACCTCCTCAGGGGAGTCAAAGAAGAGAGTCTTGTCATTATATATCAGCTTCATCCTGGCGGGGAACAGCAGTGCGTAGGATAAATTCTGTTCCCGAAGTCGTCGCTTGGCCGCCACGAATGACTGACGCTGCACCATCCTGGTGTAGTCCGGGAAGACCATGATGGGATGGGATTCAAAAAACATTTTGTCCTTATGGAGCCGGGCATAGCGGAGGATCGCATCCCGGTCAGCGTAGTTGAGGACCCGGGCGATCACTGGCCTCGGGTGCTCCCCAGGAGTCGGCTTCTTAGTCAAGGCATGGTGGGCCCTCTTCACCATGAAATAAGGAGACATGGCCTCTGGTGGCAGCAACGCCTTGAGCCAGCCAGAGAGGAAATAGTCCATGGAGTCCTCGCAGCCCTCCGGAAAGCCCACAAGGCGGATGTTGTTGCGCCGAGCCCTCCCTCTGCATCCTTGACACGTGACACCAGCTCCCTCAAGACCGTGGTAAGTTTGTTCACCTTCTTCTGGAGGGCAGATACAGTGTGCTCCACCGTGGAGACCCTGGTCTCCGCCTCAGTGATCCGGTCCACTGCCTTCCGAAGGTCCTGTAGGAGAAATGACACCTCAGAAGCAACAGCTCCGATCTGGGCCTCGAGTGCAGTCCTAGATTGACTGATCACTGCAAGCAGCGTCGCAGTGTCGGAGGACAGGCCCTCAGCAACCTCCTTCCCCAGAGGAGTGGTTTTATAATGATCTATGGTAGGCTGCTTAGGGGCCGCCGTGCTGTGTTTATCCTTGCCCATCGTGGAACGGAAAAGCTAGCTGGGCAGCCCGCCTTAGGCCTGCAGCCTCCGCCGGTAAGTGTGAAAGAGTGGGCCTCCACGTGACGAGGACGAGGTTTGGCAGATGGTGGTAAGCCAAGCAGCACCAGGTCCAGCTATTGAGGGCACCCTCCGCCCCTGGATAGACCAATTTTGGTCCGGGCTGTAACCAGGCCGGGCACCAAGTCTCCACAATACCCCACTCAGGATACCACCATCCACTGGCTCTAGGGACCACCAGGAAGGGCGCCGATCGAAGACCGGGGCGCAGGATGTATCTCTCAGGGGCACCAGGCAATTCAGAAAGGGACGGCCTCCAAAGCACCAGCGACCGCCACAGCAGGGTTCCACGTCTGGATGAGTGGGCAACCACAACCCATGGAGCGCAGGCCCCAGCAACCCCACAATTATCCCCGGATGCCCCAGTGGGCCCCTCCAGGGTACCTGCTGTGTTCACAAGACATGGACAGCCACGGAGTCCAGGGCCCCGGCCAACATTCCCAGCCGCCAACGAGGCAGCCACAGGAGGCACTTGGTCCATGTACCGCCGGCGAAAGAACCACATGTCTGCGGGGTCTCCTCGTTGCGCCCCACCGGAAGCCTGGCAAAAGGGTTCACTGCGAAGGCACCAGGCGGAAGTATCAAGCCTCCAGCAGAATGTACAGGCCGACCAACCCGCCAGTCACAGCCACCACCTTCACAATCGTAATCACCGCAGATGATGGGTGAGGTCCCGACGGCAGTCCGCCGCTCACCGCTGCCACCGCTCGGCCACCCAGCACGTCCTCCACCTGGTCCAGGCCACTGAGATGTCGATGACGGGTGGAAGGCGGCCTGACCCCCGCAGGGCAGCGAGTCGAGCTGATACAGGCACTCACACAGCCCGGGGCCAAGCCAGGAGTCGCGCCGGCTCCAGGGTCTCCGCACTCCACCGGTCGCCACCCAGGGGGCAGGGAATGGGCCCGCAGCAAGGGCGCCGCAGCCATGGACCAGGCAGCCAGCAAAGATCACACGGCTGCAGACCCCCGAGCTCCAGGTCTCTCACCAGCATCAATCTGTGGCCCCACGTGGAGGGGGCAGCTGCCACAGCAAGGTCCGCACTATCGGCATGCAGTGATCGACCGCCCTGCGCGGCCTCTGCCCTCAGCCACTGCTGTGTCGACACTGGATCTGGGCCCCCCCGGTACGCCACCGGCATCAGACTTCGCCTCGGAGGTCCCGGTATGCTCTGTTAGTAGAGGTCCACAGGAGCAGTATCTGGGGTCAGGATAACTGCAGGATTAGGGCTCAGAGAAGGCGCGGGCTAGCGTAGCTCTACAAAGACGAGTCCGTCATGCTCGGCTACGAAGCCACGCCCCACCAGAATTTCTATTTTCTAGTTTAGTAGTTCTTGGTCCTCTTCTGAAATGGAAGAGAAATATCCACTATGTATAGGCAGCAAATGTTTTTCCATCTAACTGACTTTCCTATATGAAAGAAGCCAATTTGGGGGAGACATGGGATGAAGGGACATTTCAGGGGCTTCCTCGAGAAGATATGAGTGTCATTGTTCCTCTTGAGGGTAGAATTTCTGCCATCTACTGCAAACATTTCACATGTTTTCCCAAAAGTGGGGGTGGGGTTACTTTGTCATAGATAATTAGGCTGACCTCTTTTCAGTGTTTATATTTTTGAGGATATCAGTGGTGTTTTCTCAGTTATATCCATCATTTTGAAATCAGCTGACTAACCTCCGAAACACACAGAAACTGTGTTTTTCTACTGTGCACATAACATGTTGTTTATTGCAATGTCTGTTATAAAGTACATACATAATTTAAAGGAGAAGTAATGCACCTCATGAACTGCCCTCCCATCGGGAGGGTGTCTATTGGACTTATGTTAGATTGTTTTAGGCATAGAAAGTCTTTGTATTGCACTCTCACTCACATTCACATCTAATTACTCTCTCCCACATCTCATTACCTCTCACTCTCACTCTGTCAGGACTCTGACAGGTTTACAGGACTATTTCTTTGTTAAAAAGTAAGAGCGCTAGTCAAATGTTTTAATAAACACCTTCCTAGACACTGTCGGGGCTCATTAACCTACTCCTTACTGAATAATATGACATTGTAGGAGTGGTTAACACTGCCAACAGAAGTACCTTATGAAACCTTTACAATTTTGAATTACACCAGAATAATTTGTAACATTTAGAACCCTGTATTCTAAGGCACTGGAAACATGATGCTTTAAGCATGCATGCTTGCCACTGCTTTTATGCACTCTTTGGCTGACTACATTAAGGTGGTGCTGTTGTTGTGTAGCAACACCAAAAAGATAATGGACAGAATGCTGAACATTGTTAAGCATTCAATTCCAGCCACAGATCTGGCTTAAATTTATCATTCTTTTGCTCGCCTCCCCAGTTTGAACCCAGCCATATTCAAGTCAGTCTTGACCCTGCTCCCCATGGAAACAATTCATCCTGAACTGCCAGGCCAGGTCCTTCCTGAACAATACAACATGGATCCTGGGACCCGTTTAAGGGTCTCACCCCTCATCAGCGAGGCTAGCTTTAATCCAGTTGTGTGAACATTCATAACTGCCAAGTGTCCCTTTGGCAACTGTCTCAGTTGAAGCCAGTCCTGAACTTTTGACAAATGTTGGAAATGGCCATTTTTAGGATGCTTTCCCTCAACGTTCTGCTTTTGTTCTTCCTGGGCTGATCTACGGGGTAGCGTTAGGACTTTGAGTGCTTTGACACTGCCATTCAGTGCCAAAGCACTGTGCTTCTCTTTTTTATACTGGTGATTGGTGTATACATGATTGGCTGAGTAAGACATATACCTAGAGCATATAACTCAAATGCTACCAAGTGGGCCTGCAGCACTGGTTGTGGCACCCATGGAAATAACTCTTCAAACGTACCACAGGGTTCCCATGGCATGGCCTGTGTGTGCAGGTTACTGTTACTCAGCTTGGCATTTAAAAGCTACTTGCAAAGTTCTTCATGTCTCTCGCTACATCTCAGTACTCCCTGGAGGCAGGGTGCCATGTAGGGAAGAGGTAGGGGATGTATGTGCTACATGCCCTAGTAGTGAATAACATTGGATGGTATGCTCAGTTCTGTGAGGCCTGGTGCTTGCATTCATTAACATAGGGGATCGGTGGAAAGACTATGGAGCTGTATTTCCCAATTTCAGAAGAGTAGCAGTATGGTGTTTAGTATCGATGGATTAGTAATGGCAAATCTTCTCCAGAGGTGAGAGTGGATTTGACATTACTAACGTAGAAATGCTACTTTGGGTCCCTTGCTCACTTTGCTACTAGATTGAAGCTGGCTTGGCTGATGAGGGGTGATACCTTGAATCCGGCCCCAGAATGCTTGTTTCCGACCCAGGGAGGACCTGGCCTGGCAATTTGGGCTGAACTGTTACCATGAGGAGCAGGGTCAAGACTGATTTGCATATGGCTGGGTCCATACTGTGGTGGCTTAGTGAGCAGAAGAATGATGATGAATTCAACCCAGATCTGTGACTATGGTTGAGTGTCTGAAAAATGTCATCAGTCCGCCCATCATCATATTGTGTTTGCTATGTTCACCATCAGTGGCCAGGGTATGCCCAGACCTTGGTCCCTTGCTCACTTTGAAACTGGATTCAAGCTAGCCTGGCTGATGAGTAGTGATTAGGCCTGGGCTAAAATTCCGTTCCGCTCGCAGAAATTGGGATAATTTGACATTTTCAAGTTCCGCGGAGAGCGCGAAAATGTCAAAATTTTTCGCAATCCGCATTTTACCAGAAATTTTTTTCTTGCTTGTGCTGTAAAATAATACATTCTGGCGTGCGCATGATCGCCTTACCTGATTCCCCGCGTTCGCTGACAAGTTTTCCCGATCCGGTCGCGTTCTCCACGAGATGTTGGATTGTTGGTAGCCATTTGCGTTGTCTCGCGACAGTTCGCGCCGAAGTAACGTCATTCGTCGCGCGATCACGTCTGTCTTCTCGCGATCATGCACTGCAAGACAAGTGAAAACAAGATGGCTGTGCCCGCGAGCAACCACATGGGTAAGTTGGCGAGCCTCGACCACGCAGAAAATACCGCGAAAGGGCGGGAAAAAAACTTCTGCATCTTCGCGATATTTCCGCGTGTTTGCGGAGATTTTTAACATTTTCGCGATAATTTGCGAAAGTGAATTTCGCAAATTCCGCCCACCCCTAGTAGTGATACCCCGAAACTGGTTCCAGAATACTTGTTTCTGGTCCAGGGAGGACCTGGCCTGGCAGTTCAGGCTAGACTGTTCCCATGAGGTGCAGGGTCAAAGCTGATTTGCATATGGCTGGGTCCAAACTGGGGTGGCTTAGTGAGCAGAAGAACAATGATGGATTCAACCCAAGTCTGTGAATGGTGGTCACTGTCTGAAAAGTATTAGCACTCCTTCCATTATCATATTGAGTTTAATTTGGGAAAGTGGGCATTTCTATGCTTGTGGCTCCCAGTGTGCCTGTCAGTCTGTCTCCACTCTATATCTGGGTGCTGGGAGGACAGTTACATCTGTGCATTCCTGATAGGTGGCCATAAACTAGAAAACTCCACACCTCTGACTCTGAGTGGCCTTCCTGGGACAGATCACAGGGGGTGGAATTGGCACCTGCATTCCAAGGGTCAGGGTCCTGACCCCACTAAAGATATAGATCAAGCCTCCCAGGGTAGGATGGCTGGAAGGGCTACATTTAGAGGGTGCCTGTACATTTCAAAGGTGGCCTTTTGAACTAATCCCATCTTCAAAGGTCATTGTGCACATACTGGGACTCTGTTCTCAGGACAGGTGAGACACTTTGGATTGGAACTATTCTACACTGATTTGACTCTGGGACATCAGCAAGAGAAACCATTGGAGGAGGAGGGACTGCAACGGGATTATCCACAGACTGGTGGTGGCCTGGGGCTTGTTCTGATCCATGAAGAAGACTATCACTTAATGGATTTTTGCCTGGGTCATGCTGGCCTCCAGTCAATCGCCTGCTGTCATGTACCGAAGCACTAAGCACTCTCCAAGTGCCGGTTGAATTGCCTCCTGCCCATGAGATCCCAGGGACAGACAGGATTTCCCTATTTCCACGAGATTGTAAGGACCGTGCAGGTTGCGATGGAAATGGGTGGAAGTTATCATCGACTGGGACAAGGACTGTCCTAATGTATGCAGTAATCACACTGTGCAGAGGAGGGTGCTCGTAAAGATCAGAGTCCCACCTTGGGTGCCGAAACATGAGGAGATTGAGGAGTGCTAGGGACCTGAGCTTGCAACTGGAAACCTGTGTTAGCTTGCACTTCATAGTGTGGGGTGTGCAAGGGGTGTTGGGGGATGTTTGCTGGGTCTGTGGAACAGATCCAGATCCGAGCCGGAAGTCTGGACTGTCTCTGACCTCCAGATTGAGAGGAAGATATTGCCTAATATAGTGGCCTCAGGCCGAGGTCAGCGGCTCCCTCCCCCCGGAGCCACGCCACAAGTTACTCTGTTATTGTTAACATTGTGACTGAACCTGAGTGGTCTCATTGTGCCTTTTGTGCACCCACAGCTGGCTGCCTGGAGCAGCTGCACCTAGCACCTACGCCTGGGGGGGTAACACTTCTCCAAATAGGAAGAGCGCCAGCTTCTGGATAGTGATCCTGCACTCATGAAGGTACTGTGGGGTGCCTTGATGGCCAAATTTAGATGAGCAAAACCAAGTAACCATTTACTTCTGCTTGGGTGGTCCTGATAATATAATTAAAGTGTCGACAGCAGGTACAAGTGTATAGTTGACTGATGTAGTTTGAGTGACTGCGGAGTGGGGGCAGGAGGCGTAGGGGAGAATCATGACTTCTTGGACATTACAAGCTGTGAGGGATATGCAATATTAGGATCTGTCATGTTTTTGCTAATGTGATACCGGGAAAGTTTAATACCTCTGAATTTGTTTTGATGTCGGAGGACTAGCTTGGATCATAACTACCTCGGGAAAGTATGCACATGGGTTTATATTGCATTCAAGGCTGAGGGGATAACAGGGCAAGTGAATACCTATGATGGGCTCATATACGTTTATGCCATTCTGCTGCTAATGGGAGAGTTCAACAATTGCATAAAACTGTAAAGCATATATAAGATGGTTATGTGTGTGTAATACAAAGACCAGTGCTTTATACATACAGTGTGGAGTCTTTTTGTAGTGTACTCAGTGTGCTGCGAGGGTGGTGCTATGCCAATACTTTACAATTTGACCCTTGGGATAAGTCTGACTGTTCTGCGCCAACCTACCAAAGGATGAGCACAGGTTATTTTACGAGTCTATCTCATTCATCCTATCTGGGACAGTGGATTCTGTCTGGCTTTGATGCATCCCAGCCAGCTTGAAACCACTCCCTCAAACATTAGACATCACACTCTATTCTGGGACTGGACATTTTGCTGTTAACATTATAGCTATGGGCGCAAAACCCCAGCCGTAAAGTGCAGTTGGGACAAAATAGTATTAGCTGAAGATATCACACATAACAATGGGATACCTTACAGCTATGAATTAGGATGGTATGAGTAAAGTCTTGAGTCATGTTTTCACCACTATCCCTTGTGGATGGTGACAGCACCCTTTTCTGTCACTACACCCTAATATGAATATTTAAAGCCTGGCATGTTTGGCAGGTGACATACAATCAACACTGACTGTTTAGAAAACAGGGGTAATTTATTAAAGCGTTTCTGTATCTGTGGGTTAATGTGATAGCACATATTGAGCAGGAGACTCATAAGACAACAATTTCAACAATCAGTGAAAGATTTCAACACCTCCAAAAGATTAAATATGATTTTAATATTCCCAGGTTCTCTACAGGGTAAAACATAATTAGGTCAGACCTAAAACATGCTTCTAAACACTGCACCTTAATCCAAGCACACATAAATGGAGGGAACAAAAGGAAGAAGAAGCAATATTTTAGTGAGGACCCTAAACAAGAAAACTCAGTCTTTTTTGCTGCTGACTTGTATAATAACGTTACAGTGCTTTGCCACCTTCAGGAATAAATAAAAATGACTCATTCTCTCTCATTTTCCTTTGTTTGAATAGCATTTTAGATTGTGGTTTCGTGGGAGTTTATCAGTGTTTATATATTTACACTGATGAGGGCTGTTTCCTTTTCAGCTGGGCTTTATCAGTTATTATAGGTTTAAACCTAGAACAGGATAACCTACTTGGATTGTCTTCCAACATGCTGGCAAAGGTTTTCAAGCACGTTATTGACACTGTATGGACACAATGCCAGACATGGAAATGTCTACAAAGGGGCGAGACATGCCACATGGGACTTTAAAGTTGGTTGAACGTGGAGGTCCTGCCATTTTTTGAACAATACTCTACTATAGTACAAAGTTTGTGCAACAATTTCACAGCCATAATTAAGTTTAAATCAGTTTCTCCGCACGGCTAATTCCGCCGCGGTGTGAGGGGGTGTGGAGCTGGGCGTGGCACTCAGGTACTCAGGACGGCTCCTGGCCGTCATAAATCACAGTGGGCGTGTGCTCATGACGGCCGGGAGCCGTCCGAACTTTGCCCACCAATTAATTCACCCGCACAGGCGGAGAATTAACCGCGCGTGGGCAGAGTGGCAACAGTCAGACGGCTCCCGGCCATCATGAGCACACGACTACCGTGACTCATGACGGCTGGGAGCCGTCCTGAGCATCGATGAGGTTAAGCTTAGCATACATTCCTAACCTCTATACAATATGCAATGCAATAATTACGTCAAACAGTTATTGCTGTTCAGGAGTAGCCTAAAATTCATATAGATGAGTAATCGGACTCCTTAAACATAAGATGAGTTAATTACCAAAAACTGGATTTATAGTGTAAAAAGTACAACAGGAGGGAATTCATGAATGAATTACTCCATATTACATACAAACAGGCACAGGAAATCATGATTATTGAAAGAAAACAGGTTGAGGAATTAGAAACTATGTTTAAAGAAAATACAGCACTTGAGGAAGCTAAGAAAAGATGGAAGAACTGGAATTAGAGACGAATGGATACAGAGAGTAACTTATAAATAAAAAACAAATAAGCTTAAGAAAGATATTGAGAAATGTAATGCAGAAACAGTATATCTCTATCTAGGAAAAGATTATTACAATCCTAGGAGAGAACAAAGATGGGAAAAAACCTATTACCAAAGACCACTCTATTCCAGGGGCAGTAAAAAATGCATCACGTTCTCTGAAACATCAGGCTCTAGTAGCGAAGAAGAATAACAGATGAATGAACAGCTAGGGAGACCAATACAGAACACTGATTGAGATTCTTTGGTAGGCCAGCACCAAAAGAGAGGTCAAAGGAATTACAGACATTTTGGGAGGGAGGAACAAGCAAGGACATATACTCCACAGGATTTTTTGAAAACCCGGAACCAGAGGTACTGGAGGTAGAGGAACTCCCTATTATTAACCTCTCACACAAAAGCCTTTCCCCAGAAGAGTAAGAGGTGCTACGTAAAGGTTTTAGTTTTGCTCCCAACGGTCTATTAAATAAATTTGAAATTGAGAAGGCCTTACGTTCCTTTTTTAGAAAGGTTAGGCTCAATAAATTCTTTGAAGATAGAACATATTTGCCCACCCCTAATGTTTCTGGTTTCAAGCCCAAATCCACGTTCACACCAACGCTTAGTCAAGTAAATAAGAACGTTTAAATCTTTCAAAGAGTAGTAGAAATAGATATCTAATAAGCATTGGAAGTTTACCCTAGACAGACCAATAACCTCTCAGTTAAACACAGAGAGGATCTTAGGACACTACAGGATGACGGTAGTCTTCCAATCAAACCCGCCGATAAAGGGGGAGGGGTGGTGGTGTTAGACACCATGATTATGAGACTAGGATAGAATCCCTTGGATGTCCAAGACCACTACCAACGAGTTCAACTCTCAAGATTAATCATCTTAAGAAAGAGGTCATGCAATTACTTGACATGGCTAGAGAAGAAACGTGGATTTGTGAAAATGAATACACATTTCTTCTTAATACTAATCCTATCATTCAAGCTATATCTGGACTTACGAAAATCCATTAGGATCTCAATGATCCACCTAGGAGACCCATTGTCAGCAGTATAGGCTCAGTTTTGGAACCATTGAGCAAATACGCAGATTTTTTCCTGAAACCGATGGTTTATAAACAGAAGTCATACTTCAGAGATTCAGCTCATGCTATCTCTATTTTTAAGGGACCAAGCTTCAATGGGGTCACCCAGTTCTTGATCACTTTGGATATTGAAGCCCTGTACACCATCATCCCCCAGAATGACACAATTAGAGTTGTGTCATCGATTCTAGACAATGAGGATCTCAATGGTGGAAACAAGGATTTTATTATGTCCTGTGTCTCTATGGTTCTCAAGAATAACCTCTTTCTCTTTAAAGAAGAGGTGTTTTAACAGGTTAAAAGGGACCAGCATGGGGGCCACTTGTGCCCCCGGTCTGGCCAGCTTGTATGTCAGTATTTTGAGGAGCTTCATATTTTTAATGAGATGGCGCCATTCTTCAAGAACTTCACATGCTGGCATTATTTCATAGATGATATTATCTTCATATGGAATGGTGACAGTGATGTATTATGTGAATTTATTGAATGGCTAAATTTGGGTGATAGCAACCTTAAGTTCACAGCCCAATGGAGCGATACCAAAGTGAATTTTCTAGATATCTGTATCAAAAATCATGAGGGTATTCTACAAGTGGAATTGTTCACAAAATCGACAGGTGAGTGTTTGTTAGCCAGTTTTCTGGAATTAGCAATAAAATTAAAAATATTATCAACAGAAACTGGAAAATTGTGAACAATGGCCAGGAGAAACAATTGGAGAAACCTCTTTTCGCATTTAGACGAAATAAAAATCTTCTCAATTCATTCTTTAAAACTTACAAAAACGCTGAGGAGAATAGACAAACAACTCTTGAGAACAAAAATGCTACTGGCAATTATAAATGTGGGACGTGTTGGATCTGTGGAAAGTTTGAAATGTAATGGAAGAACTCTTACGAGTTTAAGATTAAACAATAGTCGAAGCAAAAACATCATCTATCTTCTGATATGTCCCCGTGGATTAGGATATGTCGGTGAGACAAGTAGAGAACTGAGACTGCGACTTTTAGAACATAAATCTGCTCTGAGGACTAAAAAAGAGAACACCCCTCTTACAGATCATTTCTCCAAGATGAATCATGATTGCTCTGATTTTAAATGGTTCATCTTGGAAAAATTATAATCAATAGAAGAGGTGGGGATGTAGATTTAAAAGGAAAACGAGTGAACAGTGGTTTATGTGTACTTTGGGGACCATAGATGAAGGTCTGAACTCCCGTGAAGAATGGATGGCATTGATCACAGGTTAGGCTACTAGGTGGACCGTGGCCTACGAACCTTTATATTTAGATTCTCCGCTTCTTGTGTGATTAAGGGATGACATCTACCATAAGTACAGCCATTAGGTAAAGTGTAATCTAGGAACCTTTGTCAGCAAGCTTTCTGTTCTATTGAGCAGATTGGCTAAATACCATATATACTCCACACTTTCTTGGATTTAGTTTAGCACAGCGGGGTACTTTAGAACTACAATGTACGTTGTATTGTTCCCAATTAGTAAGTAACAGTTTTTATAGCACCAGTACTCCTCTTGAAATACGATTTTGACTAAGTTCTTATTGTTTTTTTAGTCTTTCCACCCGTTTGGGTAACACTCAAAGATGGGGCACTTGTTCCCATCAAGTTTGGGCCGCTCCTTTTCACTTCTGGTTTCATCTGTGCCTACACTATAACGAGAGAGCTTATAGAACAGGCCATGATTTATTTTCAGTTTAAGGACAAACGTCATCCTTGAGGCACGTAGGAATTACGAGTGTGTGCCTAATTGATCTAATTTCTGCTGGTATTTAAGGGCAGTCGGAAAGACACCATTTTGATGATTTCGAGCCGTGAACGAGAAGAGCCCAGCAAGTCACACCGTGAAGCCAAAAACAGGTACGATTGTTTGCTCTCAGAGTTTGTTTCTGCATATGTAGTTTGACTGTTAGACACTCAGTAAACGCTCGTTTAGTAGCAATTGTTTGGATGAGGGCACAAATCTCTGTATCCGGTAAATACTTTGGTACATTTTCGGTGATGAGGATATAAAGTCCCGTAAGCCATATAGAGCAGTTTCATTATATCTAAACAGACTTACTAAATATAGTCAGGAATGTAGTTATTAAAGAGTCCAATATGATTTAGACAGGAAGTCTGGAAGGGGAGATTGTCTTCATATAACATGATAGGTGACATCTGCATACTTAGTATCGAAGCCGTTGTTTGTTAGGAATAGGTACTGGTATAGATAATAAACTCACTTTTGAGTCTTTTATAGTTACATCAGCTCCGGGCTTGACTTTTGTTTTTCTCTCTTCTTTTTATTCTTGAAACAGGCCCAATTTATGAAGGGCAACCACTAAATTAGTCGATTTGTGTATAAGCTCTAGAGTGGTGAGAGCGAGAAGGACATGACCAGTGTCTTATTACAGCGCTTTTTTAAGGTAGGGCAAGATCACCTATGAGGTAGCTCTGGGAATGGTAGGACTAGTAGAGGGATTGAACATGAATGTTTTCTTCTTGACAGATTCTGGCAAAGTTGTTTAGTACGGAGTGCTTATCAGGCACACAAGTGATGGTTTAGAAGATTGATCAACATCAGTATACATACTGCTTTGCAGGTAAGATCTCCTGTATTTTGAATTTAACCCCTTCGATGCGCATTACTGAGTGGTTCCGTCATGCGCATCGGTTGCGCTGTGCTGATGACGGAACCGCTCCGTCATGGCCCCGCCCGCACACGAACCCTTCAGCACAGCGCTGTAATCTGCGCCACGCTGATGGGGTTAAGCAGGGAATATTTAGGGGCCTCTTATGATGACAGGCGGATCAGCCGCCATCACAACTACATTGACCCCCCCACCATATTAACATGGCATGGGGTACCGCGGCGGACAGAAAGTCCGTCCACCGCTTTTCCGCCGGTTGGCAACAGTCACAATTGCCGGCCGGGCGGAAAAAGTCCACAATATGGTGGCAGTGCCTTGTAGGCACCGCCATCCATATTATGATGGTTGCGGTAGGAATGCCTTTTCATGGCGGAGACTCTGCCATGGAAAGGCATGTGGGAAATAACTAAGGGGGCCCATTGCGGGCCCCCGGGGAGGTGGGAGGGTGGGGGGCTGCACTTGGGGGGTACCTATCATACCCCCCTCCATTGGCATTCACAAGGTGGCAGGCACCGCATGGTGCCTGTCACGTTGTGCATGTCTCTTTGGCATTGTGGCGGGTGCTGCTTACAGCACCGTCCGCCACAATGTCAAAGATGTGGGATGCGACCACCAGGGTGGTGGTCGCATCCTAATTGGTGGTGCGGGACTGCCGCACCCCTGGCGGATGGTCCCAGCACCGCTAGGGTGGCAAGCAGACTAAAGTCTGCCCGCCATCCTAATGGAGCCCTAAGTTTGAAAAGGAAGGATTATGAGTCTTTCTCTTTTCTCTGTGAGCATTAGATACCACATTTGGGTGTCTTTTAGCCATCGAATAATACCAGTGATTAAGTAAAACTTATGGCATAAATTTAAAAACCACTTGGGAGGAATCAATAGGTTAGACTGTCCCACCATTTAATATATGTTCTTTTGGCTGTACAATATAGGTTGTGATTCACTGACAACAAGCGCTGTTGTATGAAATGGCTAGAACCTGAGAATCCGATTATAAGAATATATATAAAATAACTTTTTAGATTATGATATGAGTGGTGAGAGTGGATGCATATGGTTTTCTCTATGGCCCATTTAGTGGAACATGGTATGTTTTACGTATGAAATTATTGGTTATTCAAGATGTATAAGGACAATGTGTCTTTTTAAGTGTTTTCAATTTGAATATGTTTGTTGTTTATTTTTTAAATAATGCTGGTATTGATATGGATTTATATTTGTCTCTATACAGGATTGTATCCTGGAACACACATGTACATGTTTTTTGATGAACAAAGAGAGCAATATGTTTGTCTTGAGAAAGATGGTATAAAGTGAATTAACACCATCGAAACGTGTTGACGCACCACCTGCACCATTCGTATTGCTGGCTGGATCAGTTGATACTAAATGGGAGTCAATGTACCTGGTCTCAGTTGGCTTTTCTTCTACAAATGTGCAATAACAAAGTGTATTGTCTTTTCTATCTCTCTTTTAGTAGTTGAGGAGTTGGCGTTATGAATATGTCTTTAATGATTTTATTAACATAACGGGTATAATTGTGCATGAAATGTTTTATTGTATTCAATTGTATGAAATGTTTTGGCAAGTTTGCATTGTGTATTTATTGCTTTTTGCTTTTTTAGCAAACATACCTAAAGAGTAAAAGTTTAAAAAAAATAATTGTACTAATTTCTACTCCAGACGTATTATGGATTAACTGTCTGGGCCTTGTTCATAGTCATACGTAGGTGTCTGAGTGGAAGAAAGATGAGTTGCAGGAATGAGAAGAGGTGTTGCCAGCATATGATAACAGTAACCGAAGGAAAAATCTACACACATACTCATTCACAAACACACACACATACACACACAGATACACACATATATAAACATAGATATTCTCCAAAACCTTAATGTATTTATTTACAAACGGACAGCAGTCTTTAGCATGCACATTGCAAAAGCTTTTCTTAACCAAATAGTTCTTGTTTGAAACTGTATCAGATGGGCTTGATAAAGCTGTGACCATGATCTAGCCAATTGAAATACATTGGTGTTCTGCCTCCCAAAGACTGCTGTGCATTTGTGTATAAAAGCATTAAACTACAGCTGGTTTGAGAACGGCAGTCTTCTTTATGACAAATATAACATGATTGTTGGAAATGGCCCTTTTTGAAGTGTTACCCCAAACTTTGTGCATTCCTCTTCTTCCTTCTCTGACCTTGTCTTTGCTGGTTTTAGGACTCTTTATCACTGCTGACCATTGCCAAAGTGCATGTGCTGTTGTCTAAAATGTGATGACAATTGGTTTATCCATGATTGGAATATTTGATTCACTTATAAGTTCCCAGTAAAGTGGTATACCATATAATCAGGGCCTGTAAGCCAAATGCTACTAGTGGGCATGCAGCACTGATTGTGCCATCCACAGAAGTAGCCTTTTAACCTGACTCAGCCTGCCACTGTAGTCCCTTGGCTGCAGTTTACTGCCACTTTGAACTGACATTTCCAACTACTTGCCAATCCTTAAACTCCTTTTTTTTACTACATATCAGTCACCCCTATGGTAGGCCCGAGGTAGCCCTAAGGGCAGGGTTCTGTATAAATAAAAGGTACGACATGTACTCTTTTGTTTTACCTGTCCTGGTTTTGACAATCACCCAAGATCTTCTTCACTACTGTGAGGCCTGCTCCTCTCGTGGGCTAACATTGGGAATTCCTTAAATACCCCTTTTAAGTATAATTTCTGATTGCAAAGGAGTAGCTGATTTATGTTTTATATCATTAGATTGGCGATGGCAAATCCTCTTTGGTTGGATCTGATATTACTAATTTAGAAATGCCACTTTTAGACAGTGGATATTTCTCTGCTCTTAGCTCTCTTTTGTGCCTTACAGCCTATATGCAATACACATCTGGGGTTGGGTGACAGCTACACTTTGTGCATTCCCTCTAACCAGCCACAAGAACAGGACACTCAGCTGCATCTGCATTCTTCTATATACTGATGGGTCTTTGTAGGCAAGAGAGAGGGGAGGAGGTGGCAAGTACATCTGAACAGGTAGTGGTCTGGTCTCACACTTTAAGGTAGGGCAAGATCACCTATGTCTCACACTAAACCCTGATTTACCCCCCACAGATAGGATGGCAGACAGAGCTGGGCAGAAAGAAAACTTGTGGACCAAAAAAGGCTTTGCTTTGTAGTTACCTTGACTTCAAAAACACATTTGGGTATACGCATTGGGTCTATGACCCTCTCTCACTTATTCAAAAGAAAGAAAGAAGAAAGCTTTATTCGATTGTGAACAATCATAAAAGCACAATAGCAGCATTACATACATGTTAAAAATACATATAATATACATTTAGACGATTTAATAAAACATTATTAAACTTTACAAGCTTTCCTGAAATTCATGAAAAAAGAATATAAAAATAAAGACAATTGTTTTCTTGAGCGCAGGACTTGTTTCAAATAAGTGACCATCCTGAAAACAATGTGGACATTATCTAGTTGTTTCAGGGCCAAAAGAGCGGGTCGACATTGGCGAAGCCCAAACCTTTTTAACACAGGGACAACGCTCGTTCTTCTGGCATCTGAGCAATATTTACAAAAAAGGATAACATGGATCGATGTCTGCTTGGAGCTGTTATCACAAGGGTATGACTGTAAAGTTTGGGACCAATCATTTGCTTTAGGCAGGGTAACTAATCTGTAGAATATACCCAAGCGGAAGCAAATTAAAAGGAACCTGTCAAAATCACTTAGGGTCAGGGTGATATAGGGTTGAATATTAAAAGTAGTTAAAATCAATTGATTATTCAAGACTGTGGGTTTTACAATTTCATTTGACAGCCTAGCGGAGTCAAGTAGAGACAGGCCCATTAGTTTTAGGTCCTTCCTGGTTAACTCCTTTATGGTACTGGGGTTGGTAAAATACTCAGGGTGATCGAGATCTTGGAAAAACTTTTGGACATAGCTTATCCAAGGGATTAGGGGTGGGCGGAATTGGCGGAAGGCACTTCCGCCAATTCTCGCGAGAATGCCCGCGATTTCCGCGATCACGCGATATTTCCGTGATCGCGGGAATTGGTGCTTCCGGCCTGCCGCTGCCGTTACAGTGACCATGTGTGTCTGTAACGTTGCGGCGCCGACGTTCCTGGGGTCCCTCGAGTCAGCTCAGCTGTCCAGGTCCATCAGTGGGGGAAAGGGCGGAAGACGTTGCCCACCGCTGGTGTGTGGGGCGGGGCTTCCATGCAGTTCACATGCCTTCTGTTTATGGGCCAGAGACCGAGCAGAGCAGCAGATGAGGAGACTGAACCTCCTGGAGACTACGCGGGGATTGCGCTCGAGTCGGAATCACGGATCGGGTAAGTGACGACGACCTGGGGGAAAAGCACACCTGCCCAGCCTCGACCTAGCTCCCTAATGTTTTGTGCTGATAAAGCGTTACTGAATTTGAGCTTCCACTCGGGCCCCTGCTTTATTTATATCTGTAAGTGCTTCCTGTTGTGGTTGGCCAGGCAACAATTTCCGTTCCCTCCCGGAAATTGCGACAATTCGGCATTTCCGCGTTTCGGTCGGAACGCGGAAATGTCGAATTGTCGCAATTTCCGGGAGCGGAACGGAAATTGTCGCCCACCCCTACAAGGGATACTCGAGACCCTATCCAATTTTAAAATGTCCAGAATGATATCTCTATTTAATTTTGTCTCCTCCTTTCACCAGAGTCTGTGCCATAATAGCACTGGCTCGAGTTTTATTAAATCTGATACAAAGGAGAGCCCCAACTCCGCATGACATATAGACGCGGAAGTGCCATTAGGGACAGATAAGATATACCTTAAAAAAGAGTTTTCTACTCTTTGAATGGGGAGCAGAAGAACAGGTCCCCAAACCCCAGTCCCATAGATTGCTGCAGAGACGCACTTAGCTCTATAAATTTTAATAAGCGCCTCCAGTGGTCTTTTCCCAAGCTTAATCGCAAAGGCTCTAAGGGCGGACGTGATGCGCAGCAGCGCCAATTTTTTGGCCGCCACCGCCTGTGACCAGGAGTCATTTTGGGCAAAAAGAATGCCCAAATATGAAAATTTCTTGTCTTGGTGACCCCTATCTTTTGTCCAGACACAAATATATTTTTATGTTTTTTAGTACTGGAGCCACAGCACATAGTGAAGGTCTTAGAGGAATTAATTCTTAGGCCGATTTCATGCATAAATTTAGAGAAACTATCCTTCACCCTCTGCAGTCCAATACTGGTGCGGGACATCAGTACCGCATCGTCTGCATATAAGAGGGCTGGGATAAGTTGTCCTGCCACTTGGGGAAAGTCATAATTATCTTTTAAAAGAGCCTTTCCCAGACCATTTATATACAGGTTAAAAAGAGACGGGGCAAGGACACAGCATTGCCTGACTCTGCTATTAATTGGAAAAGAAGCTGTGCGTTCACCCTGCAGGCTGCAACGCACACGTGCGTTAGCGTCACTATAAAAACGTTTAAGAAAATAAATAATCTGTGAATCAACCCCCATCGTGTCTAAGATTGACCAAATATTATCGTGGATCATGCAGTCAAATGCGGCTGTGAGGTCCACGAAACCTAAAAATAGATTCCCCCCCTTGGCCCTAGTACATTTTCCGACTACAAGAGACAGGTTCAGGCCCTGCTCAACGGTACCTACACCGGCTCGAAAGCCATATTGTAAGTCCGATAGGACAGAGTTTTCCTCTGCCCATGCTTGAAGGCGTTCTAATATTATTCTGCCTACTACTTTTGTTATGGCATCTAATAATGAAATGGGCCTATAACATGTCGGGTCAAATGGGCCTATAACATGTCGGGTCCTGTCTGTCCCCCTTTTTAAAAATGGGGACAATAGTTGATTCTACCCATGTGGGAGGGAAGTCTGCTTCGCAACTAGCATTTAAAACTTGCGTCAAGATGGGTCCCTTTTTTTTTATTTTATTTTTTATTTTATTTATTTATTATTTTGCCCTCACTCGCAGCCACCTCATTTGCCCCCTCCCTCGTTGCTCTTACACAACAGCCTCCTCTACCCTCCCTTGCTCTCCCTCACCAGCCTCTCACTTATTCACTTTGGGGACCTTTAGGAGACTCTGTCAAGAAGAGCTTTGCTACAGGAGAGATGACCACTTTGCTAACTGCTACCTCTGACCTGAGCAGTGAGAAGTACTCGACCTATTATCGGCAATCTTTTGCAACCAAAGTAACTCCAAGGGCTTGTTGGTTTGCCCTCTGTTCAGGAAATCTCAGGGCCATCAAAGATTTCTTCGCACAAATGACTGCTGCTAAGTTCTGCTAACCCAGCATATGACTCAACCAGTTTGGGGCCTTTTCAGAGTGTCGGTAGCTGCTTTTGCGCACCCACACACATTAGCGTGGTGCATCTATCAGGAACTGCACTGTCTGCCTGCTCAAGCACAGACCATCGTGTTTGTCGACTTTGCAGCAGCCGTAGCACATGAAGGCAGTCTAGTGCGACCCGGCTCACTCTTTTGCATGCATCAAGGAAAGACATGTGTCTGCCCTACGTGGCTCCAATTACCACAATGTATCCAGCCAGGCGAGACTCTAGCATCACAGGCCCCGATGCTGAGGCCAACGGCACCTCTGCAATCCCCTGACAAAGATACTGTACACTCCGGAACTTATGAGGTCCCTGCCGCTCATCAGCGCTCTCACGAGCAGCCCCAAACAGAGTGAGTAGATAAGTCTCCCACAAACTTGACAATGCATTTTAACTGTAATAACTTTTGAATCATTGCTATGCACTTATCTGGGAAGACAGTCTGTTTCTGATCCATGATTTGGATCACTGTCATTTCCCCAGCGTAACCGTAAAGACCTACAGAAAGCGCAAGGGCTTTTTCAGCATTGTATATTCTTGAAGTATTCATAACTTGCGATGCTTTAATTGGATTCTTATTGTTTTTATCTTGTTTTAAAGAGAAAAAGACATACTATTTTCATACCTCATTCTCGAAACTTTTTTCTGGTGTTTTCACTGTGTTACTGTATTCTCGTATTCACAGCTGCTTTACACATTGCCTCTTATGTCAACCTGACATCTCTGTGCCAAGCTACTCGGGTGAGTATGGGCTGATTTAAGTGTGTGACTGACTTACCCTGATTAGAATTGCAGTTACTACTTGGACAGGGTGCATACCTTTGCCAACTAGACACCCGATTTCTTACATGATTTATCTAAAGCTATATCTATATCTATATTTATATCTATATATCTTTCTGACTCTCTCTAAATACATAGCTAGACAATTATTTCTGTATTTTTCTATCTAGAGTATATGTAGTGTAGGAAGCTGGCTCTGTATAAACTATTCCAAAGTAAGGTATAGTGTGCACAGAGTCCAGTGGAACCTCAAAGGTAGGCAGAGGTAAAAGTAGATAATACCTTACTCTCTACTTGTGGTAGGGTGGGCAAGCAATAAGGCTGAGGATAATGTTAAGCATTTATTGTACACACTCAGGCAAGAAATTGCTTCACACACGCAAAGACTGAACTCAGACTAATTTGTTTGTGTGAAAATATTATTTAGTTGTATTTTATTTTCCAGAACCAAGCCAGGGCTTGTACAGGTAAGTCTAATAACACTTTGCAAGAATTATGCAGTTTAGATGCAGTTGAATGCAATTGGATTGGGAAGAGGTGTGGCGCCGCGGCCAGGGTGACTGACTACGGAATCTGGGTATCACGGTTCGATCGCCGGCGGCAGATTAGCCCAGCACCATGTGACTCTGGGCTTAATCTTCCCGACGGCCCCCAGCGACTTGAGACCGTTATGGGTGATTGTTCGCGCTTTACAAATGTGGATTATTATTATTATTATACAGGTAGGTAATTTGTTTGTAAAGCAGTTTAAATTACTTTTCAGTAACATTTCAGAATACTTTTTAAGTTACTTTCTCTACTCAGTGTGATATGCCTAGATATCACACTGGGACATTTCCTAAAGGAAAGGTAAGTAAATCAGTTTTGGTACATTTGCAGTTTCTTTAGGTTTCATACAAACCAACTCCACACAAAACAATTTTCACAAGAAAGCAGTTCAATGCAGTATTATGAGAGAAAACAATGTTATCGACTTAACGGTAAGTACTTAGGTTTGGGAGTTGATTTTCTGGGGTTAGAACCAGGGTTTCCCCAGGGTTGAGGATGCACTCTCAAAGCACCCTCAATGGCACTAGGGCTGCCGGGTGCAGAATGCTGAAGCCCAGTGTTATCCAATAGGGGATAGGGGGCCTCCGGTTGGTTGTTGCTCACGAGGAGGCCACAAGGTTGTGGGGGCAAATCTCCTGGACTTAGGCTCAGGGCAAAGGGGGATCTGATTTAGCACACAAGGTGCACCCACAGCGTCACAGGGGCAGGCAGGTGCAGGGTGCTGTTTTGGCATCAGGTGCCTTTTTGTTTTCAATGGGGATTGTCGTTTTTGGTTTTTAGCTGCAGGCTCCGTCCAGGAAATCTTTAAGGAGGAAACAACAGCTGGACAGGTAAGTTGGAGGGCTCAGGGACGTAGGTGCACCTCAGGTCCTCTTCTTCAGGGGGCAGGCCCGCCGGATGCAGGGGTTGCCTTTTGAGGTCGGATTTCACCTTACCTAGTCACTCATGGTTGGGGGGGTCTCTGTGCGGAGGCTGCAGGGGACGTCTGGGAGTCCTGAAGGGGTCAACCCATGAGCTCTTGGGGACCTCGCTGGGACTGGTGAGCCACTCAGACTCGGGCCGTATCCTTTGGGTGCAGTGGTGGTTCCAGGCATTGGGTTTATTTGTCCTCAGCGGGATCAGAGTCTTTCTTTGGTGTTTCTTTTGAACAGAGCTGCTGTTTACAGAAGTTCTGGTCTTTGTTGAAGGCAGTCAGTCCTCCCAGGGGTTTTGGAGGTCGCTGGCCTCAGGACAAGGTGATTTGTGGTGCAGGATCTGTGGAAACTGCAGATGGGGCGGTTGGGCTGGGGCCAAGTCAGTTCTTCTCTGTAGTCATCCTTCTTCTTCGTAGGTTGTGGGAATCCGCCTTCTTGGTTTAGGTCTGCCCCCTAAATACTGTATTTAGGGGCCGTTTTAGGGTTCTCGAGGTCAGTAGCCAATGTAGACACCCTTGGTGTGCTCACCCCACGTGGAGGGAGTGGGCGCAATCCCTAATTCTGATTGGAGAGTGCCTGCCATCTGCAAGATGGCTGGCACTGAAGAGTGGGCTTCACCTCGCCTCTCCCACCTGAGGGGTGGGGTTGGCAGAGGTGAGCACACCTTCTGGGCTGCTCTAATTTTTCCTGATGAAAAGAGGGTGAGAAAGAAAGGGGGCCTACTTCTGATAGCAGCAGAGGCTGGGGTCATGTTACAAAGGCTTCCCTGCCACAGGTGGCTCTTCCTGACCTGGGGGGAGTGATGGCTCCCACCCCAGGGGACAGAAAGATGTCTCGTGGTGGCAGTCTGGTGTTTACCGGCCAGGAAACCCACCAGAGGCTGGTAGTTTTTCAGGGGGCATGTCTAAGATGCCCTCTGAGTGCATCGAATAATAAATCCCACACTGGCATCAGTGTGGGTTTATTATGCTGAGAAGTTTGATACCTATCTTTTCAGAATTCAGAAAAGTCATTATGATGGTACGGAGTTCCTAATGACAAACATCTGGACCATATACTGTTTTATGGCTTTACTGCACTTACAATGTCTAAGAATGGACTTAGACATTGTAGAGGTACAGTGCTCATGCAACTGTACCCTCACCAGTGGTATAGTGCATCCAGCTAGAGTGGTGTCTTACCTATACCATAGGCAGTGGTTTGCAGGCATGGCTTGTTGACTCGTCACTTTTCTCTGCACCAAAACATGCAGCCTGCAATGGCAGTGTGTGTGTGTTAAGGTACAGGACGTCTAAGGGTGGCACAATATGTGCTGCAGCCCTTAGAGGTCTTTCTTGGTCACAGTGCCCTTGGTACCCATGGTACCTTTTACAAGGGACATACAGGTAGCCAGAGAGGTGCCAATTGGGTGTACAAAGGGACATTTTGGGAAAGAACACAGGCCCTGGGAACCTGATTGGCAGGGACCCAGGGCACGTCAAGTCAAAGTGCATCAGAAATCTGGCAAACGGTGGGGGGGGTTACTGCAACAGAAACCCAGCTTCCTACATATATACAAGAGAGCTGAGTGTAATATGCTATTGCCATTGTTTGGTCTGGCAGGGGCTATGACTTACAAAATTTAAAGCCGCTGCCCTACAATACTGATAAAGAGCATATTACTCAGTGCAGGACTGCATATATGTTTATTGCATGTAGCTCTACCATGGCTAGCATTTATAAATAAATGTATTTAACCACATCGAAACTAGACATTAAAAGCATGCAGAAATAATATTAGACTGAGTAGGGCTAAATACTTTTATCAGGTTTGTTCCTTTTTTAACTCATTGTAACCTACAGGTTAGATATTAAACAGTTCTTAAGGAAGGTTTGGTAAACACATAATGGGGAGGGTATAACCAAGAAATGGAGTAGTCGGCCCTTCTAATTCAAATCCATTCCTTGCACAAACATGCCCGCCACACCTTTGCCCTTCTCAGTAGTGGTGGACTAGATGTGATCTTTATGACTGAAACGTGGCTGAATGAGTTTTCCAATCCAGGCAACATGCTGACTATTCCAGTGACAGAAGCCATAAACTGGTAGGATGTGTGACGATAGCTTTTAAACAGTCATTGCCATGCTCCACTTTTGAGCTCAGTGACCTTAAAGGAGCAGAGAGCTTAGGCTTCCATCTTGCGCTAACAGCTGAAACTTCTTTCTCTGGGGCACTTATCTATCGCCCCCTGCGTCCAGCTGGTGATTTTATTGGATACATATAGGAGGCTCTGGCCCCTCATCTCTTGCAACGGGCCAACTTCACTGTCTTAGGTGACTTTAACCAGCATGTTGATGACCCACAGGACCAGTTGGCATTTTCGCTTACCGAGCTTATGCTCTTTTTGAATCTTCCCCAGTTAGTTTTGGATCACACCCACTTGGCAGGATACACTATCGACCTGATTTTTTTCAACTATCTGTTGTTTATTTGTCCTACCAAGCCCGCCCTGTGGTCTGACCACTATCTAATTTTTTTCAATTAGTTATCAGATTAACCATACAAGCAGAGTAGGCCGGTGGACCAAACTGCCTTCAGGGCATGCTAGAAGGTGAATACCTTAGACTGGGTGGATTTCCTTGCCAATAGTCGTCCCTGTCTAACCAATCATATCAATCATAATGTGGGTGCTGTTAACACCTGGCTAACTGGGACAGCAGATATGCTAGTTCCAATTCAAGAGCTGAATTAGAGAGAGGACACACTCCCTACCCCTTGGTTCTCTGTGCATTTGGCTGAGGAACTTAAATCATGCGAAAAGCTTAAACGCATCTCGCGTAAGGACTATTCCTCAGACAGTAAAGCTATTCACAAATCGCTATTAAAATCAATTCCGCTGAGCACAGCTCCCTCTCCATCTTCACAGTGTGAAGTCTTTCATCTTCGCAAGCCTGCCAAATGGAAATCATTTGTTCCCAAGAGCTATGCAATGGGTTGGGAAAGTTTTTTTGAACCAAAATCACTGACATTCAGAAATCATTGCCTGCCCTGCAGGAGCATTTCCCTTCTGTCTATTACTTAGACCAAGACAGCCTCAGCAAGAAGCTTGCCCATTTTAGGCCCATATCCTTGGAACATTCCAGGGAATCTAGCCTTAAATGCAAATCGGTCTCTCCTCTAGATACATTCCCCCCTACTCTGCTAACTGCAGCAGTGGATATCACCCACCCGGTTATCAATTCCATCTTCAACCTCTCCCTTTCTTCAAAGAAAATGCCTGCTGCCTGGATAACAGCTACAGTTACCCCTCTGCTTAAGAAGCCTGTGCTGGACCCCAGCATTTATTGTAATTAGAGGGCCATTTTTCTTCTTCTGGTCTTTAGAAAAATACTGGAAAAACTGGTCAATCCTCAGCTCTTGGAGTATCTTGAGCAAGGCAAGTTTTTATAGCCAAGTCAATCTGGATACACAGTACAGAATCGGCAGTACTGTAGATTTATGACCATATTAAATGGTCATTGGACACAGGGAAAAATGAGGCTCTGTCCCTTCTCAATCTGCCTGCCAGCTTTGACACTGTCTCACACTCTATATGTGGGTGTGGGGAGTAGTGTGTGGGACTGATGCAAGTCCTTCTTGGCTACTAGAGTGCAATGAGTCTGTCTTATCCCTTCTCCTTGGAGGTTAAAGCAGTCAACCAAGGGTCCTGCAGGGCTCCTCGGTTAGCCCTACCCTCAATAATGTTTTCATGTCCCCCTTGGCATCTGTAGTTGAGCCGGTTGGAGGTAAAATCATTTCAAATGACGATGGTTTCCATGCCTCTATTGCAGCATCATTCACAGGCTGCATGCTCACCGTCTTTGATTGGATGAAGAGTAGTCAGCTCAAATGCAAAGCAGAGAAGACAGAAATCATTCCATTAGGTTCACATGAGTTCAACTAGTGATAGGATCTATGGCCCACTGTGTTGCCAGCCCCCCTCCATCTCTGATGGTAAAGAAAATAGGGGTGACGTTGGACACCACCCTTTCCATGAGGCCGCATAACTCTGCAGTGGTGGGCCAATGCTTCTCAATGCTCCGCAATCTTAAGAAATTCTTCCCCCTCATGCCTCTGGAGATGAGAAGAGTGGTGGTAAATGCTTTTATCACCTCATGCTTGGATTACACAAACACCTTTTGCCTAGGAGCACCAGAAGCTTTGGTGAATTGCCTACAGGTGGGCCAAAATGCGGCCGTTAGGCTTCACCTGCGTCTACCCAGGCATTGTTCGACCTCGTCAGCACTGAAAGATCTGTATTGGTTGCCCGTCACATAAACAATCTTGTTCAGACCCTTAGCTTTAGTTCACAGGACAGTGCATCTCTCTAGCCCTGGCAATTAGGCATAGAGGTTCATCCAGTATCCCCCTCCAGAGCACTTTGTTCCACTTCTGCTTCACTTCTGCCAATCCGGCGCTTTAAGCGTGTCAGCAGGGGTGGCAAAACTTTTTCCCTTCTTGCTGCTAAGGCATGGAATGAGCTCCCTCAGGAACTGTGCATTATCTACTCTGAGACCACATTCTAAAAAATATGTGGCTCTTTTCTGTGGAGCAGTAAGTTATCTGTTGGTGGGTGTGCACCGGAGCTTTGCCGGTTAGCGCCGGGACACTCTTCAGAGTAGCCGCACAATCTACAAAACACCCATTCATGCTTCCGACATCAGTTACTGGTGACTGGTGATAGCATGGAATTTTGCCTTTGCACTGTATTAATAAATGTGTGAGTGTGCACTTATTAGCACACACATGCCTCAGTCTTACCCTTTTTAACATACATGTGGCCCCCTTTGCAAATATCATCAAAGACCATGGTTTTGTTCGTTTTTCATAAGCTGACGACACGCAACTTCTCTTTTTTGTTTGATAATAATACGATGGCGACAAAACAGCTCTTTGCAGATGGTATGCGAGCTATCTCTAACTGGATGACGAAGAATTTGCTCCAGTTGAATGCTGATAAAACTGACGTTTTTCTGTTCGGCAAAGCACAAATTCTGTGGTCCCCTCCATTTGTGGTCATCAGAATTAGGCCCTGCCCCCACCCCTACAACGAAAGCAAAAAATCTTGGGGGTTTTCTGGACCTCTCTGTATCTATGAGAGACCAAGTGGCTGCCATTTCAGGCACCTGTTTTCACATGCTGAAGCTCCTTCTGAGAGTGTTCGCCCTTCTCCCTCTATCTGGTCATAAGACCCTGATCCAAGCTCTGGTAGTCAATCGACTTGACTACTGCAATACACTTCTGCGAGCTGCAAACTAGGCTGTGTTAAACAGGTTGCAAGTAGTCCAGAACATGGCAGATCGGCTGGCTCTTAATATGCCTCCCAGATCCGCATCTTTGTCGTAACTGAAATGCCTTCACTGGCTTCCCATCCGTGACAGAATCAAGTTTAAAATCTGCTGCTTGGTCCATGAAACAATTAATCATAGGGGACACAGATATTTGGAGGAAAAACTCGTCCAGTACCGTCCTAGTAGATCACTGCGCTCTGGAGAGAAGGCCCTGCTAGTCATGCCTCGGATTAATAAACTTCGAACAGGTGGCAAATCTTTTCCCTATCTTGCCCTGTGTTTTTGGAACTTGCTCCCCATTGCCTTACACAAGTGCCCTAATCTTTTTAAATCCAGGAAACTATTGAAAACTGAATTTGTCAATAACTGAGAGTCCCACTTTCCTCTATTTCATCTGCTGTCAGCGCGGAGATACCACTCAGGGTGTGATTCCAGCGCTCTACAAATTCTTCATTCATTCAGTCACATTACTGTCAGCCATACTTTGCATAGAACATGCATTTTATAATTTGCCTCTAACTTTGGCCGCCATGGAGGGATCTGTGCCAAATTTGATACCTCCTTAACATATGTAGTTTATGTTCAGCATCCCAATTTAAATGCAATCACTTACAGTCCCATGCAGAAGGAAAAACAGATAAGGGGGGCAAAGTAGGTGTGTTTTCTCATGTCAACCCCCACAGGAATGTTTGGTGACTGCTACATCAAAGACTGCAAACTGGATATACTCTGAACTTCACATGAATATAGAACTTTACTCAGAAAGCAGAGTTCAAGGAAAGCGAAAAATCACAATTTGCTAATATGTTTGACACTATACACTGTGAAATGAATCTGCAAACATTTACCAGGCAGGTCCCAAGTTAATCCTAGTGCAGGGATGTCATATTTAGTCCATATCTGACAAGAGGTCATCCACAATGTCATAGCCCACACCTACCTCAATGTGTCCTTGTACCAACACCAAGTAACTCAAAATGTTTCTGAAGGTAGTGTATTCACTCTTTCCTTTCCATGACAAAAACCCATAAGAAATTTGCCAAAAGAAAACACATTTATATGATGTTAACGCTCAGTGGCAAATAGCAAAATGCTCTAGCACTGGTACACTAAGATGGCCACAACTCATGTCCCTGTCATGCAATGCTCATGATCTCACACTTAACAACAATGATGCCATCTCAAATCACATCATTGATGTCAACACATATGACATTACATGGATGTGAGTTATGGTTCTCTTAGAGAACCATCACTCTAACTGTTATATGTACATGAAATTGTATCTGTTGCTGCACTCCATAGAAAGGAGTAGTTCTACTTCTAGATAATAGGAACAAACCAGAGTTCCCTACTTGCGTTTGGGTCTGTGCATGAAGAGATTAAATTATAGAGACATCTTGATAGTGTAATTTGTTTGCCTATGACTTTAGTGTTGCTTAATGGATTTTCATAATATTTGACATGTTGAACTTATTTTTGGTATTTTGAAACGTGTGCAAATGCACAGTTAAAAGGGGTGACTCAAAAAATTGTTCATTCACAAATATACATATAATAGAGGGGGTAGGGAATCAAGACTTGATTATATTCTCGTTCCATTGGCTTCGTGGTCACTTATCAGAGACTTTTGGGTAACCCCAAGGGTAGATAGTGACCACAACACACTGGAAATGGAACATGACCTCCCTGGTTATGAGGCTAGGAGGGAACAGAGGGTGACACCTGAGGTGGGATTAGGCCTTACGAACAACAGACGTAGAGTGAAGTGGGAGAAACTAGCTTCTAAGCCAGAGAAGATATCCAGGCTTTATGCCCGGATCATCCCCACACTCGAAAAGGCCCTTGCATTATCAGAGCAAGATAGCACCCAGTACACATATACACTGTGGGGATTGCTGCATGAGGACCTCATTAAATCAGTGTCTGAAATCCTTTTCTCCACCCCAAAAAGGGCTAACGGACGTACCACTTGTCCCCTCTGGTATAACATCACATGCCGTAAGGCAAAAATTGATCTCCTGGCCTCGATAAAGGAGGGGAAGGCGAGCGAGGAGATCAGGACCAGGCGAAGGGCCTATAAGCGACTGATCAGTCATGCAAAAAGTGAATGGGAGCATGACAAATGGGAAAAACTTACCACCTCACTGGCACGTGGAGATTCGCGTACATTTTGGCGCTATGTGAACACTGGATCTGAGGAGTTGACCTCTGCAATAGAGCCCAACATTTCACCTAAGGCTTGGCAAAACCACTTCCAGTCCTTATATAGTGTAGTCGATGGTGCACGATTCGATCCTATCCATCTTGACAGTGATGATTTGAAAGGGGTCCCATTTACATTATTGGAGGTCCGAGAGGCCATCGGACGGTTATCATCAGGCAAGGCACCTGGTTTAGATGGCCTACCGGGTGATCTATTTAAACACGAACCTGATGTCTGGGCACCCTATCTACTGACATTATTTAACTCCGTTCTGGGAGGTATGGAGGTGCCAAATACTTGGCTGGGTGCAGAGATTGTCCCAATATTTAAGAAGGGATCGCCCCTGCTCCCAGCCAACTATAGACCCATCAGTCTTATCGATGTTCCCCAAAAGCTTTTTGGCAGATTGATACTTAACCGCCCCCAAAATTGGATTGAAGAACGTGCTATACTGAGACCGTACCAAGCAGGGTTCAGAGAGGGTGTCTCAACCACAGACCAGACATTTCGTCTGAACCTTCTATATTGGAAGACCGCGTTAATTGAGGGTGGCACCTTGTACACGGTCTTTGTGGATTTACGAGCGGCAGTCGACCTAGTGTCAAGGGATAAACTATGGACTGTTTTAATGGACCTAGGGGTTCCTGCCGATATCTTATCAATCCTGATGAGATTACATCAAGGAAATTTTGCTAAGGTCAGGTGTGGTAAAGGGGGAGTTCTTTCGGATGGTTTCCCCGTTGACGCGGGTGTTAGACAGGGTTTTGTGCTTGCACCAACCCTGTTTTGCCTCTTCGTGGACGGGGTTATTAACCATCTTATTGGGTTGAACAACACCGATGCCCCTAAGCTAAATGGCAGCAGGGTCCCTGCAATCATGTTTTCAGATGATACCCTGCTGCTCTCTAAATCCCCCATGGGCATACAACGGGTGTTGGATGGGTTTTCGAACTTTTGTGTGAAGCGTGGACTGGAAATCAACGCTTCAAAAACTAAGTATATGATTTTTAACCCGCCCTCCTCAACTCGCCCAAACCCGACGATAGGGTCCGTCAGATTAGAGAGGGTCACTACGTTTGATTATTTGGGGGTTACACTTAACCAAACTATGACTTGGGACTCGCACCGAACCAAGGCAAATATGAAATTGGCACAGTTAACGGGTGGTATAGGCAGGATGACAAGCAGGTCGACTTATAAACCTTTTGGTCCACCCCTGCAAATTTATAAAACACAGGCTAGAGGGGCAGTAACCTATGGGGGCGAAATATGGGGGCATATAGCTGACCAGAAATTGCAGATCACGGAGAATAATTTCATAAGGCAACTGGCAGCATTACCGCCTAGTACCCCACTTCTCCCACTGAGATTAGACCTGGGCCTAAGACCTATTACGGAGGAGTTGGGACTCAAACCCCTAACCTTTTGGCGCAAAGTCTGGAGCACGCCGGAATTATCTAATTACAGGGCTGAGCTCGTAGAGATTTTGCGCCTACCTAAAGCGGCACAAATCCCATGGTTAAAGTACATTAAGCAAACTTTCGAAACACTAGGAAGACCAGATTTGTGGCATAATCCAGGAAATGCATGTTGCAGGATCTCACGCAAATCTTTATCAAAGGTTTATTATGAGCACAAGCTACGGGTCTCTATTGAGAGCACACGTGAGGGGTTTTTATCTAACTTCTTCCTTGTTTTCAAAGATTCATATCGTCTAAAGCCCGTCTTTGATGACGTAGGTCCGCCAAAAACAAGGAAGTTATATATGCAGTGGCGCTATGGTACTCTTCCCCTTAGGGCATACACTGACCACTGGACTAAACTCCAGCTCACAGTTCAATGCCCAGCATGTGCATACCCGCGAGAGAATGATCTGCATATTATATTTTTCTGTCCAGCTTACCAAAGACCTCGAAATTACTGGCTTGACCCTCTCCTCAAAAATTTGGGTTTTAGGAACTACCTTCCAGCATACAGAATTTTAAAGACAGATTCATCCGCCCTAATTGTATTTGCTGTTGCTAAATTCCTAACAGCAATGTGGTTTATCCGTAATCGTTGCACTAAGCCTAACATGGTTATATGAATATTTTTGATGATTTTAACCAGATTGTTTATGACTTTCTTTTTATTCATCTAAATGTAATCATTTTATTGTGTAATTTATAAATTGTAATATTGTTGCATTCTTTTATGGTCCAAGTGACGGAAATAAAGATTATGATGATGAAAATAACTGTGATATCATATAATGCCTCAACATTAAATCTGAGAGATATTTAGCGTTTTTAGTCTTCTGTGAGTTTGCCAACTTTCATGCAGATCCATCAAGGAAATGGAGCAAGGTTAAATGGGGGCAAAAACGTTTTCATGTGCTAATAACATTGGTTTCTTTAATGAATTTGCTAGAAATTGGGAAGGATGTTAAAATGTTAACCCCAGTGCAGGAGGCTCAGGTTTCTTGCAGATCTGAGAAGAGCGGGTGAAGCTAGATGAGGATTCAAAAAGATTTATTTGCTAAGAATTTTAGTACAGTTTTATGATTCAGCACAACATTTGGCAAACTATTACCATGGTCAGTTTAGTCTCGATATTATGAGTTTCATGCAAATCTGTCATGAAGAGGAACACTTAAAGGACTGGTCCAAAAAAACAGAGGGGCTTATTTGGGAGAGGCTTGCGCCACCGGAGCATCACTTTGTTTGACTCTGCAGCGGTGCAGGCGCCTCAATCGTGTCTATGAGGCCACGCAAAGCCACTCTGTGTGGCTTTGCATGGCCTCATAGATAACGAGTAAGACAAAGCAGCACGAGTCACTGCATTGCCTTACCCTGCACCAAGGAGGCATTCCATGGGGGTTGCTGTGAGTTTTCCTATGCAAAACCCATGGATTTTGACGCAGCCCCAGATTTACTTGGTCATGTAAACCTGGTACAGTGCCAAAACCTTATGCCTTCCCAGAGCAGGCGAAACAAGCATTCTGCAGCTCACATAGAATGAGGAAAACACCTATATACTATCTTGCCAACTAAACTTGGTAACTACTCAGAGTTTCTTGCTTTCTTTTGTGTGCTTTTCTGCATATATACACACACACACACACACACACACATATCCGCCCAACCACACATACACAAATATCTCAAATGAAATGTCATCAAATCACCCTAATCATGGGTTAAAGTGCTTCATTCTCCTCTTGTCGCAACCCCCATAGTAAGTTATTCTTAAATTGGGGCCCAATATATCAGTTGTCTGGGATGTAAAGATGTTCTTTCATCACTGGTGGTGATATGTTCTATATTTATTACTCTGTAGCGCAAAGACTTAGTAGTCAATGTGGCGATAAAATTGTTAGATTCAGTTGGACTACAAACCATACACAACCCACTGAGCAATACAGTGCTATTAAGTGTTTCCTGGTAATAGTCAGTCTCACAAGATAAGTTTAGGGACACAGTGTAACTCAAAACCCTTTTCTGTAAATGAACAACACACTCAATGATTGCTCAAAGAAACAGAGCTTATTTTAAAATGTTCATTTTAAAATCCTAGAATAGTGCATACATTTGAATGGTAACTATGCAAAATATGAGAAGTAATAGAGTAAAACGTCATGAAATATAAAAACAGCAAGACAATCTCTAGCATTGTTATTGATTTCTTATCATCCTAACAGATCTCTAATCGTCCTACCATCCTACCATCCTCAGGCTATTTCTAGGCACTATCCTAAATTTTGGCTAAAGCAGAAAATAGCAAGACTGTTCTTGAGTATCAGAAATGGTTCTCACAGCATGCCTGTGTTTTTGTTATGGAACACCGAGGGGCATATTAACAAGGGCTTTATCTCCTTTTTTGGCTTTAAAAGCCAAAGAAGCAGAGATAAAAATATCACCCTATCAACAACAGGGTGCTAACATGCAAAATCACATGTTAGCACCCTTTTTCACTATGCTTCCCTTTGCATCTCTAATGAGATGCAAAGTGGGCGTTCTAGAGCAAAGTAATAGGAGAAATGTCACTAAGCGACATTTCTCATATTATCAAGCTTCACGCGAACCCTGTTAGAGACAAAAAAAGCAGCGCTAACCACGGTTAGCACTGCTTTTTTACGTCTGCTAATTTTCAGACTTAGCCATGTAATCCCATGGGAGGTGGATTACATGGCTAAATCCACCATGGGCTATCAACAAGGATATTCCTATCCTCGTAGTTTCATCACTGCATTACCAGCGATAACCTCCCAAAATGCCGCTATCGCTGGATTTTTTATCGCCTAGGCGGTTAGCGTTGTTAATAACGTGATAACGAGGAGATATTATCCAGCGATGGCGGGCGTTAAAAAAATTAACGCTAAGCGCCCTTAGCGTTAATTTTCCCTGTTGCTTGTTAATATGCCCCCAAATGTTTTATTTCTTATTGCACATTGTACAAGGAAGCTGAAGCATAAACAGCTACCAGCTGACACTTCTTCCTGCTGTTGCCTCTGTCAAAGGTTGATGCTGCAACTTTTGTGACCCTTGTCTCGATTGCCATGCCACAGAGTACTTCTCTGACCAATAGTCAGGGCCACTGAAATTATATGATTCTGCTGCAAATTTTGCATAACTATGGGTTTGCTGCATTTGCCACATAATCCACAAAATCTGCTGCATTATCTGCAGATTTTAACAAAAAACGTGTTTCTAGCTCTAACGGAGCAAGAATTATGACGACTCATGTTCCTGTACACCGGAAGGCTTTTTGCACAGGTTGACTGGTTATTTTTCAGTTGCTTATTGCTTGATATTGGTACTAACTAAGTGAACTCTTTTTTCAGACACTGTTACCATATGTAAAAATTACAAAATAATGGAATATTACTGTGACAAAAGGTGCCACATAATGCCGTATATATTGTCTTTTCTTGTTGCACAATTTAGTCAGTCCTGCCGCATAATTTGGTCCTCCTTTGCTGCATAATTTCAGGGGCCTTTTCATTGCTAGCATCTCACAGTTTGAAAACAATGATCGAACCAGCAGCCACTAAATCAACACTGAGATAAACAATCGTGGTGACAAAAGCATTGCTTGATTACCATACAGATAAGATATATTTAGACTTTATCAACGATCCTGGAAAGAAGGTGCATAGCTGGAAGCCATTTATAGCATTTATACGCATGTCCAAATTTACAATCATTCCAACAATACTATGCTAATCTGCCAGTGATTGTAGAAATGTAATGACCGGGGCGCTATAGTATGCCCTCTAGAGAAGAATCAGCAAATCATCCTATATTGTTGTCTACAGATGATCACACTAGATCTGCTTTGTGTGTGTGAGGGAAGCTTGCACTGACGCTAAAATCCTATGCCTGTTGTCTGTTTTAGTGAAACCCATTTCACTCTACAAATGCTAACACACGATTGGCTTCGTCCAGTGGAGGCTGCTTCTGAACGGGGGTGGTGCGGTGGGGGGCGGTGGGAGTGGTTGGGGGATTAAAACAAAAAAAAAATGTTTCTTGCAGCACGCCTCTCCTCATCCTCGCTCTTCTGCAGACCAGGAAGCCCCCAGGCTTCCGTACTCTGCCAGCCAATCACGACACAGCAGGAGCAGCATCGTGATTGGTCTGAGCATCCTGTTTGGATGTTCAGGCAGTGCCTGGTGAGGATGGGCATGTTATCCACGGGGCTGTGAAACACAGTCCCATGGAGAACCTGCCAAGTGCGCATGGCGGTTTGGCCAGCCTCAGAGGGCCGGTAAAAGAGAGGGCCGGTAAAAGCATCATTGCGCACTTAGGAGTGGGAAAACCCCTCCTGCTCCCTCTGATGCAGGGAGTCCTGCCCTGCCCCTCTCAACCTGGCTGGAGTCTAAAGAAAAATAAAATGAGATTAATTGCTTGTTATTATCATTTTAATTTTCTTTTGAAGTGGGGCACTCTCCTCCACCTTAGCGGAGGAGCCGCCACTGTCTTGTCTATGGTTGTTTTGCAGCACCGAAGGATAAGGCCCAGCAGTATAGTTTAATAACTATTTTTCTTTATCTTTCATGTGTACAAATTTCACAACGCCGACACCTTATTAATAGCTATACGAAGAATTTAATGAACTGACTTTTCACTAAGATCACAAGAATCTCTCAAAACAATCGCATAACATACTGCTATTTCCCCGAAGTCTTTTTCCACATGCTTCACGTGCTTTGACTTTGTACTTTTTAAAGGCATGGCCGTCCTGGATCCGAGAGTGGATTAGCACAAGGCTTAATGCCCTCAAAATAAATTGCACAACCAATATCTTACCAAGGGTCACACTCTCCCCTCCCCAGCAAGCAGCCACAAAATGTAAGCAAGTAAAAACTTGACAAAGGCATTGACTTGAGCTTTTCCCTTGATTGCTTCATGGTTGAGGGAGCCCAATATTGATTCTGAAATTCATTCTGCCCTTGTACCCAGTGGTACATATTTTGCTATTCAAACGCATTTGCTTTTTGACAGAGTATGAAGGGGGCAGCTCTGAAAGTACTGCTATTAAATAACTGTTTCTTTTTCGTTTGTAAGTTATTACTTTTGCTGTTGTCAGGACATCCATTTAGAGGTTTCTGTTGCCTTAATGGAGAAGGCAGCGCGTGCAGAGGTTGAAGTTTGCTTCTGTTTTTCCCACTCTCATCGCTTGAATAAAAAGCCACGGAAACAGAGTATTTGTAGCGCGAGGGTAGAGTACAAATCCCCCTCAGCAAGCGCAACAAAGCTCAACAAAAGGCTCATTACGAAATGGCGGTTTTCCTAGTCACAGCCTTGAACAGAAGGTCAAAGGTCTTTCGTTAAGCAGCAACAATTCTAAACAGGGCCTGTGCTGAATTATAGAAGAAAAAAGGCAAATATTTGCTCTTAATTCTCCAGTTAGTGTATCCCAAGTGGCTGCCGGGGAAGTGTTGTGAATGATTAAAAGGTTGGATGAAAGCTACAAATTGCCGCTTCTTCCTCGCAGAGCTGCACTTGTTGCAGTTGAGTGATGGCGCCCATCAGAGCATTGTGTGCACAGTAGAGCCGTCCTGCCATGACAGATAGACTGAGGTGAGGAGATCTTCCATCACTGCTGAAGGGCCTGTCTCACTGGGGATTGAGAAGGCGCACAGAGCGGGCGCCGAAGAAGCTCGGCTGCTCCTCGCACACAGTTGCAACTGCTTCACCCATATAAAGGAAACAATCTGACATTTGCAATAAAAAGACACAAATTAAATGTGCAAAACATGAGATTTGCAGCTCTCATGAACGCGGGTCAGTCCGCTTTACTATCAAAGAACTGAATGAATGAATAAACACACACATATATACTGAAAAACAAGTAATATTACAGTTAGGTGTTGGAATGTAACAAGAGCCAAGGTTAAAAAAAACACTGAAATTCGCTAGTTTTAGATTAGTCAACTAAATATAAGCAGTGCTTAATTTGAGCCAGTGGTTTATGGTGCTGGGCACCAGCACTTAATTGTCGGCACCAGCACTTAATTGTTAAAACCTGTACTATTGACAGCTGCCACATGGTTGCGCTGTTTGCATAATTTAGAGATGAGAAAATAAGCAATTATTTATGAATTCAGTATGCATTAGGAATACCTCCTGCCCAAGCTATTTTCATGACTTTGGGGGCCTGGAATAGTCTGAATTGTCACACATGTAGCAGTGTGCTGGTTGCTAGTTGTGTAGGTACTTTCATTGGCAACACTGGCAGTGGCAATGGGTGGCGCAAGCGACAGAGGCCTCCCAACTAGAGCCCTGCCACTAATATTTTTAATAAATTAAGCACTGGTATTATACTCCCATCACGCATTGCTTATGGCCTCACATATTACATCAGTCATGAATTTGGTAAAAGACATAATTGTTGACATCACTGATTACATCTCAAATGACTTAATTGATGACATCACTGATGACATTACTGATAAAATAATAAAGTGATTGTGGCTGTGTGCTCTATATTGGCTTTGTGGACAGGAAGTAACTCAACAAGCTACACCTGTGCTCGATCTTCCATCATCTATCAACAGATTTGTCATAATAGTTGCCAATATGTAGGGCACAATGCATGTTTCTCAACTCACCAATATTTGCTGTAACCCCCCTCTTTTTACAGGTATTCACCAGTCTAACAAACAAAATGCCTCCATAGTCTTTAATTTGTTCACTCACTTTTTCAGTGGTGAACACCCTCCAAAAATATTTTGCTCTCAGCTAACCTTAAGGGATCACCCTCCTAAAAACCTCACATGATCCGCTATTTTGAGGTTGACAGGCATGCATTAGCCAATGATAAATCACTTTTGGGCAGGCCCTATGGAATACCCTCCGAAGATTGTTAAAATACACTGCAAACATTCCTGAAATTAGAAGAATGTGTACAAACTTCCTGTCATGCTTACAGCCACACTGTGAGTTAAACCATTTTAAGTGGATCATCCATACATTGTGCATTCTTCAACAATGTGGAATGCCTCCAAATATATATATATAATATTGTTTGTCTATATCACTGATTGACAACAATTTGACATTTCAAAACCAAAAGGGAGAGTAAAAGGTGATATGATCATCAGGCTGACTCTGCTTCCATTGTAACTTTAACACAATTAAAATGAGTGTAGGCCCACTACAGAGGACATTTTTAGTCTCTCTATCCAGTAAGCAAAGACATAAGGGGCCTTATTACGAATTTGGCGGTTCGATAGCCGTAGGACCGTGCCCGCTCCTTCCAGCAGGCCACGGAGCTAGCAGTCCAAAGACCACTGTATTCAGACTTGACAAGGGAGCCGGCAGTGTGGAGGTCAGGGATCCTGCGGTGGTGGTGAGTATTTTTTATAAATATATTGATGCCTGTGTGTGCATTTCAACTGCAGATGTATTGGATGCACCTATATGCATGATATATGTGGGAATATACCATATACTGGGGTTCAGCACATATGTGGCCAGTCCTGGCAATGGGTATATGGTTCGCAAAGGACTCAGTTGAAGATCGTCGCAAACAGGGTCGTAATCCTCGGGGTGAAGATCCTGCTGTGAAGGTGGGACCTGGAGAAAGGGATCCACGTCAGAATCTGCCTGGAAGAAAAAGAAAGGGGTGAGTACGCCCTTCAAATCCTTTGTCACTGTCACCTCGAAGCAGGCAGTCGGCACGCCCCTGTACGCTCATGGAACAGGCAACTCCTATGGTAGCTTCCTTTCCCTTACTGCCAACCCATTAGTCGGCGATCTGCTGGCTGTCTTGGTGCTCCAGCGGGGATCTTCCCAAAGCCAATCTGTCCTACTCGTAATACAGTGGTCAGACCGCCAAGCTCACTGCGTTCCGTCCGTTATTGCTGATACGGTAGTCCATGGGACCGCCAAATTCGTAATAAGTCTCAAAATATTTTGAAAGGGACTCTTGCCTACAACAACTTTGTGGCATGCTTCATCATTGAGTGCAGACTCTGAAATGTAAGTACCTGTGTAATGGAGGGAGCTCTTGAGATCTTCTTCCCAAAGAGGAGATTTTCACAGTTAAAACTGCCTAAAGGAATACCCAATTTTTGAGAATTATTTTGGCAGGTCTTTTGGCCAGAGAGAAAAACAAGCATTGAATGTCAATTAAATCAATTAGTTGTCCCACATCTATCAAAGGTCTACATGTTTCCACCTGCCACTTGTTGTGTATACAGGTGCCAGGGGCTCTGGTGAGGACTGCTAACAAAATAGACAAAGTCAACAGATTATTGGGTACCTAGCTGCCTAAAATCACACGCTGAGAAGAGGAATAAAGGAATCCAATGTAGAAGTTTTTCACAAGGGAACAACAAAATTTCAAAGCTTAGAAAGAACAGGCACACTGCATTCAAAATAACTAACCCACAGGATGTGCAAGGCAGGCATATAACAGCATTAATGAAAGAGGGAATATGGGATAAAGCACTCGGGAGCTCCAAATGGTAAAACTCAGTCAGATTCTTATCCACAATTACTGTTACAAATACTGACTACAAATACCCACATGGAGGATATACTACAACGTCAGGGTTTGTAGAACTGACACCTTTGGTGATGTTATAAAAGTAACATAAAGACAATACTCACAGTGGGCAAGAAACATAACCTAGCTTGTCAGCTGTGCCCACAAATTGAGGCAATCAAACAGGAACATGCAAGGTAGTAACAGCAAGGGTGGAGAACTAAAATACACAGCCATGTTACACAAGGAGCCAGCAAGGAGGAGCGTTTAACCGTAAAGAAGGAAAAACAAAGGCAGCACTAGGTAGAAAGCAAGTAACAAACCACATACAGGAAAACAAAACTAGAGATATAGCACCTTACATAGCACGCGTTTACAACGAATGCAAAAACAACGCGGTTGTTACAGTGACGCGTTGTTACATGGCAGTACATTACAACGCAAGTCATTACATCGATTTGCTGTAGGGGTGCACTGGACTTAGGAATAGTATAATTTACTATTCAAACTCCAGTGTGCGCAACAGTAGGGGAGGTGTTGGAATAGTAAATTATACTATTCCTTAGGTTAGCGAACCCCCTACAGCAAGTCGATGTATTAACTGGCATTTTAATGTGTTGCAATGTAACAACGCGGTTGTTGTAACAACCGCGTTGTAATCACATGCGTTGTAACACATGTGATGTAATGGCTGTTTCCCAAACTAGATAGCAAGAATTAGAAGATAGCAAATTAGTAAATAGAAACTGGAATTGAGGTAAAAGAAAAGATAGGCAAAGGCTTGGTAAAGGGTAACTACAGAATGAGAGAATGTGCAAGGAATCAAGGATGCAGTAAAATAGTGCTGGCTCAGAAATCAAGGTAGAACTGTAGGCAATCCTAGTTCAAGGAATTAGCTTCAGCTCTGGAATCAGGAATCTTCAGGAAACAAGGATTGAAAATAGCTCAGAAACTCTGAAAACAAAGGACCAGTTAAACAGATAGCACTGCTACAATGACCAATGCTGGACTGAAGGAAACTGGGGCTTAAAAGTGCTCACTATGATCACATGCCTCAGGTATGAGCAGGCTAGCAGCTGAAAGCCACATGTGTGTTGAATTCCTCCACCCAAGCATTCGTCCTCAAGGACTGCTTTCAAACTGGAAGCCAAAAGATTCCTAATGAACAAATTCTTACCTTAATTGGGCTAGGTTAACCTGCTTAAAGTCATTGATCCTACAACTATTGTACCATCATATGATGCTGCTCTTCTTCACCTCATTGTGTGCCCCCCTTTGTAGCCTGCTATATACCTGTTTATTGTATTACCATCCTTGATTCATTTGTCTTGTAATTATGCGATTATTCCTGTTTTGTATTCTTACTTGTTGCCGATATTGCATTTATGTCCTTCCTTCCATACTTTTGTAAAGCGCTCTGATATCCTTCGGGATCTTGTTCGTGCTATATAAAAGTTTATAAACAAATAAATAAATAAATAAATAAATAAATAAATAAATAAAATAAAATAAAATAAATAAGCATGGGTGGAGAGGAGGCAGTGAGCAGAGAATTCTAGGTAATGGAGTTTTTAGCAAGTGCAGACTGGCTTCTACAAAACCAGGCATAGATCCAGAATGAAGTGGATTTTCAGAATATTGTCCAAGAGGCTGAAAGTCAATTTATGCACCCAGTGGATACCTGAGGCTTATTTGATCACTGTATTGTTCCACAGGAAGGCCCCCAGGTGGTGGGCGCAAGAGTACAGGGACTGAATCTTGACGGGTCACCTGGCTTTCTTGAGGACAAAGAGATCCATAGATTGTATAATATGATGTACAAAACACTGTTCTTTTGGTTATCAGTCGGAATGCAGTCAGTAGCATTAATTTATTCATACATGCAACTCAATACAAACTGCGCTGGGGTTTTCAGGTTGGTATTTCATCTCAGGAGAGTAATAGGGGCAGCAATGGTTGGCCGCTGAACCTGCAGCCAGCTGCCCATGGAGTGGCCAACACCCACTTTGCACAGCTTTCACTTATGCACAGTGGGTGTTGGGTGCTGGAGCTGGTCAGAATGCAGGCCCTGCACCCACCCTGCTGCTTGGAAGCCAACCCAAAATGTGTATGGCCTTTGACCATGCATAATGGAGGTTGGCTGCAGGGCTTGTGCCTACCCCACAGGGAGGCTGCTATTCTCCTAATTTGTTTTGTATTATTATTGTTGGTGTAGTGGTACTCCTGCTGCAATAGCAGTGCTGGAGGACTACTGTGGTGCTAAATTCTGGAACTCGTTGCCGGTCGCAATTAGGCTACAAGCCAATAGACTCCTGTTCAGGAGAATGCTTAAATCCTAGTTGTTTCCAACTAAGCAAATTTAATCATGTTCACTCTGCAACAGTTACCGTGACTCATTGCAGCTCAGCGTCAATACTCCTCGGTATTTTTAGCGCTCTATAAATGCTTTACTTACTTACTTACCCCTCAGGGGCCCGCATTAGTCCCATGGTAACACAGCGAGACAGGCCAAAACAACAACTTTTCAAAAAAAGAAATACATACTGGGGAGGGGGGTCTGTACGCCATCTGTCTAGTTGCTCTATACCAAGAATCTTCACAGACCGAAGGTAGAGAAAGAAGATTTATTGAACAACGCAGCCTGGCATCCGACCACTTCGACAATCCAGCAGCAACTGGTAAAGACCGAGTGCCGTCAGCCTCACATTCTAAGAACATTGAAAGATGAACGCTCTACCTGAGGTAAGAAACGAGAAGAACACCCTAACAAAGGTAAGTTACATCACAACACCATCGTACTAATGCCTGGGTGTTAGGATGTGTTCACCCGGCCCCCTTATATGTCTTTAATTTATTTTCAGTATTCTGGAAACATGGTCAGGTTTGAATCTTTCTACATGTTTGAACTCTAGGGCTACCACAGTACCACACCATGTGACTACTGGAGGACCAACTGTCAATCTATCTCTAACTTTTTCTGAGAGTTACCACCTTAATGCCCAACCCAATACCCTCGTTAAACACTAATATCACAAAAACGGCTGAACAAATTTCCATCAAATCACTGAAATGTCTTCCGAATAAAGGTAATAGGAAAATACCATCAGTACTGTTGTAATGTATTGATAACAGGACGTTCTGATGGAAAAATGCCTGTTACTTGACATAGCAGATTCTTAAAAGGAAACTCAGAGCCCAAAGCCAAAAGCCACATGAACAATTACTTAAATAGAGGCCTGTTAACAGATGTGAGCTTTCAATCTCTAAAAGGTCACAGCCATTTCCTTAAAAGCAAACATTTGTTGTGTGGTATTGTATCTGCTGTGCTTCAGCAAAATGGAAAAATGCATCTCCATGTTACCATGTATTTAGTGGTGAACTGACAAATAACTCAATAGGGTGAATGCCAGACCGTACATGCTGCATTAAAGATAAAAATGTATTCCTAATGCTACGATTAGCAGAACACGTGCCATCTAGGTCACCATGCTAAGAAATGCAAGGTCCTAACAGGCACCTCTTAATTCTATGAGTAAGGCTATTCCATTTAACCAGAGGCTCAGTTTGCTACTACACATAACACCTAAATATGATTTGATGGCAAACTACATAAAAGACAAATGGCATGTGCTCCTGAAAAAGTAACAGACTGCCTAGTACTTACAAAATTTCCAGAGTTTGGTCTACATAAGGGGCATATTATCAAGCATGGCGTTAAAATTGTCGCCGCTTTATCGGCAGAAAACTGCTGCTAAAGCAGCGATAATGGGCTTGATAATATGCCCGTGAGAATTCCAATAGAAGCCCATATTGACACCAGAACATGGGTTTCTATTGGAATTCTCAAAGGCATATTATCAAGCCCATTATCGCCGCTATAGCGGCAGTTTCCTGCCGCTAAAGCGGCGATAATTTTAACGCCGTTTCTTGATAATATGCCCCTAAATCTTGGTGCAGAAATACTAGGGCTAGGGGAGAATGTCAACATGCATTAATATGAATAAAGTATCTACTACACTTGAAAGAATACTGCAAGTCATCTACGACCTTGCAAATGAAATCTGACTTTGACCGTGTCACTCTGTAGGGTCAAAGAGCTCCTTTACAGTATGCAATAGTTCATCACAAATGGGGAGGGAAATGTATGCCATATATCATCTAATTTTCACATACACTCTCACAAATGGCCAAAGTGAAACTGCTATGGATTCCCTCATACACTGTGATCTCTACTGAGAAAAATAGATAAGCAGAAAAGGAAAGCAGAGAATATAAGCGGTGGGAAATTGAAAGAAAAGTCGGTTTGTCAAAAGGACACGGCATTGGAGGTAGTATATGCATGTTATAATATATTATGTTATGTTATGCAGATTTGTGCTATCCCTCAGGAGCATATTCTGGTGCTGGGCACTTGTGAGTCTAGCCACACATTGGGGCTAGTGGGACTACTCTAAAAGCAGGGGCTGCAGCCTCCTGTAGAACTCAAGAAGTGAGGAGGAGGCTCTGGTGAGCAGCAGCAGGTTATTCCATACTTCAGGTGCGATGTAGGAGAAGGCTCAACATCCGGATCTGTTTTTCTGTATGCGTGGAAATCTTCAGACGAGCTGAAGTGTCTGGAAGATTTGCTAAAGCAGATGCGAATATTGCGGTATGCTGGGAAAATTTTATGTAGCACCTTGAAAGTGTGAGTGAGGAGTTTGATTTGTGCTCGTTTGTGAACTGGGAGCCAGTGACGCTCTGTCAGGTGTGGTGTAATTTGAGTGCAGTGGGATGGCTTAAGGGTAATTCTAGTCACTGAGGGCCAGATGAATGAAGCATTTTAATATGCATTTTGCCATGTACAAAAGGCAAAATGTGATGCAGTAGCTTGTTACTGAATGGCTTTTTGCTTTTGTGATTCGTTATTAAGGAAGGGGCGTAGTTAGGGTGTCCCTTCATAATAACAAATAGCACTGGTATGTATGAATGTTTTGCGACTGGAATGCAGTTGCAAAATATTCATACTTCACAGACTTCATAGAGGATGCGGTAACACATTCGCAAATGAGAAGGGTTCCCCAAAGGACCCTTCCCTTTTGTGAATGCGGGTGAAAATTTTTAAGAGCAGGCAGTTGTCCCTTAAAAAATGAAAAGAAAACTTTTCATTTTTATTTTTCCTTTAAGGAAAACAGGCTGCATTGCAAAAATGAATATTGCTTTAATTAAAAAACAATCACAGACATGGTTGTCTGATCACCCTAGCAGGCCACCATCCCTGTGATTCTAGCCATTCCCAACGGGTTGCAAATTGTGCCCTGCCTCATAAAAATTTATCAGGCAGGTCCATTTGCGACCCATTGGGAATCACAAACAGTGTCTGACTCTTAGACACTGTTGTACATGGCTGTTTGTGATTTCCTAATTGTGAATCACAAAAATTTGCAATTAGGAAACTGCAAACTTACTTTTTTTGTACTTCTGTCCTTGAGTTCTGAATGATCTGCAGCCTCTGGTTCTTTTTTATCCTGACAGGGGGTGTTCCCATAGCCCAGCTTCCTTGTATGATGGTTTCCTGGTGCTGATTGGGGGCTATTTGGAAATCTTCCTCAACATCTTCAGGATATGGAAGCATGAGGCTGTGACGGCACATTGGCTAGGGTTGTAATGTTGAGTTTGCTGACGATGATTATCCCTAGGTTCTTGGTGTGAGTGATGGGGTGCGTGTTGGTCTTAGCTCTGTTGGCTACCAGGTGGAGTCCGACGATGAACCAAAGAGCATGATTCTGGTCTTGTCAGTATTCAGCAGTAGGAAATTGGTCTTCATCCAGTGGATGATTTCAGTCATGCAATAATTGAAGTTATTGCGGGTACTTGGCGTCTTGTCTTTGAGGGAGAGAATGAGTTGTGTGTTGTCAGTGTAGGAGAGGACAATGATGTCACGAGAGCAGATGATGCTGGTTAGAAGGATCATGTATGAGTTGAAGAGAGCTGTGCTCCAGAGGATCCTTGAGGATCTTCGCAGATGAGGTCATGGGTTTTTGAGGTGTATACAGTGCCAAGTTGACTGACTGGGTCCTTACAGTCAGAAAGTAACTGTTGTCCTTGGATTCCAATGTTGAGTAGGCATTGGATGAAGATGGGGTGGAAGACTGTGTCAAGTGCTGCGAAGAGGTCTAGGAGGATGTGAGTCGCCATGTTGCCTAAGTCCAGAACCATGTGGATATCATCTCTGGCAAGGGTAAGAGCAGTTTCTATGTTGTGTTTGGGTCAGGAACCAGACTGAATATTGTCAAGGAGTTGGTGGTCGTTGAGGTATTCAGTGAGGTGTCTGTTCGTGATTTTCCCTAAGAGATTGGCTGGGAATGGTAAAAGGGAGATTGGTCTGTAGTTGGTGAGCATTGAAGGGTCCACAGCGGGGTGTATTCAGCAAAGGGAGGACATTTCCATGTTTCCAATCTTCTGGGAAGCTCACGGAAGAGGTGGAGGCATTCAGAATGTGTGTCAGCATGGGTTGCAGTCCTTTGGTGAGGACTGCTAACAAAATAGACAAAGTCAACAGATTATTGGGTACCTAGCTGCCTAAAATCACACGCTGAGAAGAGGAATAAAGGAATCCAATGTAGAAGTTTTTCACAAGGGAACAACAAAATTTCAAAGCTTAGAAAGAACAGGCACACTGCATTCAAAATAACTAACCCACAGGATGTGCAAGGCAGGCATATAACAGCATTAATGAAAGAGGGAATATGGGATAAAGCACTCGGGAGCTCCAAATGGTAAAACTCAGTCAGATTCTTATCCACAATTACTGTTACAAATACTGACTACAAATACCCACATGGAGGATATACTACAACGTCAGGGTTTGTAGAACTGACACCTTTGGTGATGTTATAAAAGTAACATAAAGACAATACTCACAGTGGGCAAGAAACATAACCTAGCTTGTCAGCTGTGCCCACAAATTGAGGCAATCAAACAGGAACATGCAAGGTAGTAACAGCAAGGGTGGAGAACTAAAATACACAGCCATGTTACACAAGGAGCCAGCAAGGAGGAGCGTTTAACCGTAAAGAAGGAAAAACAAAGGCAGCACTAGGTAGAAAGCAAGTAACAAACCACATACAGGAAAACAAAACTAGAGATATAGCACCTTACATAGCACGCGTTTACAACGAATGCAAAAACAACGCGGTTGTTACAGTGACGCGTTGTTACATGGCAGTACATTACAACGCAAGTCATTACATCGATTTGCTGTAGGGGTGCACTGGACTTAGGAATAGTATAATTTACTATTCAAACTCCAGTGTGCGCAACAGTAGGGGAGGTGTTGGAATAGTAAATTATACTATTCCTTAGGTTAGCGAACCCCCTACAGCAAGTCGATGTATTAACTGGCATTTTAATGTGTTGCAATGTAACAACGCGGTTGTTGTAACAACCGCGTTGTAATCACATGCGTTGTAACACATGTGATGTAATGGCTGTTTCCCAAACTAGATAGCAAGAATGAGAAGATAGCAAATTAGTAAATAGAAACTGGAATTGAGGTAAAAGAAAAGATAGGCAAAGGCTTGGTAAAGGGTAACTACAGAATGAGAGAATGTGCAAGGAATCAAGGATGCAGTAAAATAGTGCTGGCTCAGAAATCAAGGTAGAACTGTAGGCAATCCTAGTTCAAGGAATTAGCTTCAGCTCTGGAATCAGGAATCTTCAGGAAACAAGGATTGAAAATAGCTCAGAAACTCTGAAAACAAAGGACCAGTTAAACAGATAGCACTGCTACAATGACCAATGCTGGACTGAAGGAAACTGGGGCTTAAAAGTGCTCACTATGATCACATGCCTCAGGTATGAGCAGGCTAGCAGCTGAAAGCCACATGTGTGTTGAATTCCTCCACCCAAGCATTCGTCCTCAAGGACTGCTTTCAAACTGGAAGCCAAAAGATTCCTAATGAACAAATTCTTACCTTAATTGGGCTAGGTTAACCTGCTTAAAGTCATTGATCCTACAACTATTGTACCATCATATGATGCTGCTCTTCTTCACCTCATTGTGTGCCCCCCTTTGTAGCCTGCTATATACCTGTTTATTGTATTACCATCCTTGATTCATTTGTCTTGTAATTATGCGATTATTCCTGTTTTGTATTCTTACTTGTTGCCGATATTGCATTTATGTCCTTCCTTCCATACTTTTGTAAAGCGCTCTGATATCCTTCGGGATCTTGTTCGTGCTATATAAAAGTTTATAAACAAATAAATAAATAAATAAATAAATAAATAAATAAAATAAAATAAAATAAATAAGCATGGGTGGAGAGGAGGCAGTGAGCAGAGAATTCTAGGTAATGGAGTTTTTAGCAAGTGCAGACTGGCTTCCACAAAACCAGGCATAGATCCAGAATGAAGTGGATTTTCAGAATATTGTCCAAGAGGCTGAAAGTCAATTTATGCACCCAGTGGATACCTGAGGCTTATTTGATCACTGTATTGTTCCACAGGAAGGCCCCCAGGTGGTGGGCGCAAGAGTACAGGGACTGAATCTTGACGGGTCACCTGGCTTTCTTGAGGACAAAGAGATCCATAGATTGTATAATATGATGTACAAAACACTGTTCTTTTGGTTATCAGTCGGAATGCAGTCAGTAGCATTAATTTATTCATACATGCAACTCAATACAAACTGCGCTGGGGTTTTCAGGTTGGTATTTCATCTCAGGAGAGTAATAGGGGCAGCAATGGTTGGCCGCTGAACCTGCAGCCAGCTGCCCATGGAGTGGCCAACACCCACTTTGCACAGCTTTCACTTATGCACAGTGGGTGTTGGGTGCTGGAGCTGGTCAGAATGCAGGCCCTGCACCCACCCTGCTGCTTGGAAGCCAACCCAAAATGTGTATGGCCTTTGACCATGCATAATGGAGGTTGGCTGCAGGGCTTGTGCCTACCCCACAGGGAGGCTGCTATTCTCCTAATTTGTTTTGTATTATTATTGTTGGTGTAGTGGTACTCCTGCTGCAATAGCAGTGCTGGAGGACTACTGTGGTGCTAAATTCTGGAACTCGTTGCCGGTCGCAATTAGGCTACAAGCCAATAGACTCCTGTTCAGGAGAATGCTTAAATCCTAGTTGTTTCCAACTAAGCAAATTTAATCATGTTCACTCTGCCACAGTTACCGTGACTCATTGCAGCTCAGCGTCAATACTCCTCGGTATTTTTAGCGCTCTATAAATGCTTTACTTACTTACTTACCCCTCAGGGGCCCGCATTAGTCCCATGGTAACACAGCGAGACAGGCCAAAACAACAACTTTTCAAAAAAAGAAATACATACTGGGGAGGGGGGTCTGTACGCCATCTGTCTAGTTGCTCTATACCAAGAATCTTCACAGACCGAAGGTAGAGAAAGAAGATTTATTGAACAACGCAGCCTGGCATCCGACCACTTCGACAATCCAGCAGCAACTGGTAAAGACCGAGTGCCGTCAGCCTCACATTCTAAGAACATTGAAAGATGAACGCTCTACCTGAGGTAAGAAACGAGAAGAACACCCTAACAAAGGTAAGTTACATCACAACACCATCGTACTAATGCCTGGGTGTTAGGATGTGTTCACCCGGCCCCCTTATATGTCTTTAATTTATTTTCAGTATTCTGGAAACATGGTCAGGTTTGAATCTTTCTACATGTTTGAACTCTAGGGCTACCACAGTACCACACCATGTGACTACTGGAGGACCAACTGTCAATCTATCTCTAACTTTTTCTGAGAGTTACCACCTTAATGCCCAACCCAATACCCTCGTTAAACACTAATATCACAAAAACGGCTGAACAAATTTCCATCAAATCACTGAAATGTCTTCCGAATAAAGGTAATAGGAAAATACCATCAGTACTGTTGTAATGTATTGATAACAGGACGTTCTGATGGAAAAATGCCTGTTACTTGACATAGCAGATTCTTAAAAGGAAACTCAGAGCCCAAAGCCAAAAGCCACATGAACAATTACTTAAATAGAGGCCTGTTAACAGATGTGAGCTTTCAATCTCTAAAAGGTCACAGCCATTTCCTTAAAAGCAAACATTTGTTGTGTGGTATTGTATCTGCTGTGCTTCAGCAAAATGGAAAAATGCATCTCCATGTTACCATGTATTTAGTGGTGAACTGACAAATAACTCAATAGGGTGAATGCCAGACCGTACATGCTGCATTAAAGATAAAAATGTATTCCTAATGCTACGATTAGCAGAACACGTGCCATCTAGGTCACCATGCTAAGAAATGCAAGGTCCTAACAGGCACCTCTTAATTCTATGAGTAAGGCTATTCCATTTAACCAGAGGCTCAGTTTGCTACTACACATAACACCTAAATATGATTTGATGGCAAACTACATAAAAGACAAATGGCATGTGCTCCTGAAAAAGTAACAGACTGCCTAGTACTTACAAAATTTCCAGAGTTTGGTCTACATAAGGGGCATATTATCAAGCATGGCGTTAAAATTGTCGCCGCTTTATCGGCAGAAAACTGCTGCTAAAGCAGCGATAATGGGCTTGATAATATGCCCGTGAGAATTCCAATAGAAGCCCATATTGACACCAGAACATGGGTTTCTATTGGAATTCTCAAAGGCATATTATCAAGCCCATTATCGCCGCTATAGCGGCAGTTTCCTGCCGCTAAAGCGGCGATAATTTTAACGCCGTTTCTTGATATTATGCCCCTAAATCTTGGTGCAGAAATACTAGGGCTAGGGGAGAATGTCAACATGCATTAATATGAATAAAGTATCTACTACACTTGAAAGAATACTGCAAGTCATCTACGACCTTGCAAATGAAATCTGACTTTGACCGTGTCACTCTGTAGGGTCAAAGAGCTCCTTTACAGTATGCAATAGTTCATCACAAATGGGGAGGGAAATGTATGCCATATATCATCTAATTTTCACATACACTCTCACAAATGGCCAAAGTGAAACTGCTATGGATTCCCTCATACACTGTGATCTCTACTGAGAAAAATAGATAAGCAGAAAAGGAAAGCAGAGAATATAAGCGGTGGGAAATTGAAAGAAAAGTCGGTTTGTCAAAAGGACACGGCATTGGAGGTAGTATATGCATGTTATAATATATTATGTTATGTTATGCAGATTTGTGCTATCCCTCAGGAGCATATTCTGGTGCTGGGCACTTGTGAGTCTAGCCACACATTGGGGCTAGTGGGACTACTCTAAAAGCAGGGGCTGCAGCCTCCTGTAGAACTCAAGAAGTGAGGAGGAGGCTCTGGTGAGCAGCAGCAGGTTATTCCATACTTCAGGTGCGATGTAGGAGAAGGCTCAACATCCGGATCTGTTTTTCTGTATGCGTGGAAATCTTCAGACGAGCTGAAGTGTCTGGAAGATTTGCTAAAGCAGATGGGAATATTGCGGTATGCTGGGAAAATTTTATGTAGCACCTTGAAAGTGTGAGTGAGGAGTTTGATTTGTGCTCGTTTGTGAACTGGGAGCCAGTGACGCTCTGTCAGGTGTGGTGTAATTTGAGTGCAGTGGGATGGCTTAAGGGTAATTCTAGTCACTGAGGGCCAGATGAATGAAGCATTTTAATATGCATTTTGCCATGTACAAAAGGCAAAATGTGATGCAGTAGCTTGTTACTGAATGGCTTTTTGCTTTTGTGATTCGTTATTAAGGAAGGGGCGTAGTTAGGGTGTCCCTTCATAATAACAAATAGCACTGGTATGTATGAATGTTTTGCGACTGGAATGCAGTTGCAAAATATTCATACTTCACAGACTTCATAGAGGATGCGGTAACACATTCGCAAATGAGAAGGGTTCCCCAAAGGACCCTTCCCTTTTGTGAATGCGGGTGAAAATTTTTAAGAGCAGGCAGTTGTCCCTTAAAAAATGAAAAGAAAACTTTTCATTTTTATTTTTCCTTTAAGGAAAACAGGCTGCATTGCAAAAATGAATATTGCTTTAATTAAAAAACAATCACAGACATGGTTGTCTGATCACCCTAGCAGGCCACCATCCCTGTGATTCTAGCCATTCCCAACGGGTTGCAAATTGTGCCCTGCCTCATAAAAATTTATCAGGCAGGTCCATTTGCGACCCATTGGGAATCACAAACAGTGTCTGACTCTTAGACACTGTTGTACATGGCTGTTTGTGATTTCCTAATTGTGAATCACAAAAATTTGCAATTAGGAAACTGCAAACTTACTTTTTTTGTACTTCTGTCCTTGAGTTCTGAATGATCTGCAGCCTCTGGTTCTTTTTTATCCTGACAGGGGGTGTTCCCATAGCCCAGCTTCCTTGTATGATGGTTTCCTGGTGCTGATTGGGGGCTATTTGGAAATCTTCCTCAACATCTTCAGGATATGGAAGCATGAGGCTGTGACGGCACATTGGCTAGGGTTGTAATGTTGAGTTTGCTGACGATGATTATCCCTAGGTTCTTGGTGTGAGTGATGGGGTGCGTGTTGGTCTTAGCTCTGTTGGCTACCAGGTGGAGTCCGACGATGAACCAAAGAGCATGATTCTGGTCTTGTCAGTATTCAGCAGTAGGAAATTGGTCTTCATCCAGTGGATGATTTCAGTCATGCAATAATTGAAGTTATTGCGGGTACTTGGCGTCTTGTCTTTGAGGGAGAGAATGAGTTGTGTGTTGTCAGTGTAGGAGAGGACAATGATGTCACGAGAGCAGATGATGCTGGTTAGAAGGATCATGTATGAGTTGAAGAGAGCTGTGCTCCAGAGGATCCTTGAGGATCTTCGCAGATGAGGTCATGGGTTTTTGAGGTGTATACAGTGCCAAGTTGACTGACTGGGTCCTTACAGTCAGAAAGTAACTGTTGTCCTTGGATTCCAATGTTGAGTAGGCATTGGATGAAGATGGGGTGGAAGACTGTGTCAAGTGCTGCGAAGAGGTCTAGGAGGATGTGAGTCGCCATGTTGCCTAAGTCCAGAACCATGTGGATATCATCTCTGGCAAGGGTAAGAGCAGTTTCTATGTTGTGTTTGGGTCAGGAACCAGACTGAATATTGTCAAGGAGTTGGTGGTCGTTGAGGTATTCAGTGAGGTGTCTGTTCGTTATTTTCCCTAAGAGATTGGCTGGGAATGGTAAAAGGGAGATTGGTCTGTAGTTGGTGAGCATTGAAGGGTCCACAGCGGGGTGTATTCAGCAAAGGGAGGACATTTCCATGTTTCCAATCTTCTGGGAAGCTCACGGAAGAGGTGGAGGCATTCAGAATGTGTGTCAGCATGGGTTGCAGTCCTTTGGGATTGGTATGGTATGGGCAGAGGTCTGATGGGGTCCCTGAGTGAATGGACTTCATTGTGGTGGTAATTTCTTCTTGGGTGATGACGGGCCTTGTGGTGAGCATTGATTCCTTGGGTATGATCAGGAGGTTTTTTGGCAAGGTATGACAGAACCAGTTCTGGTTGAAGTTGCTGTAAATGGCGTTGATTTTGTTGCTGAAGAATTGAAAAAGACAGTTGCAGAAAACCTGTGAAGGGGCAGTCGAGTTGGAGGTGCCCACTGGGGAGGTGAAATCTTTCAAAATGTCATTGATGCAATCCACCAGAGCAGCATATTTGGTCATCCGGATCATTTGGTGGTAGCGTCTCAGTGCAGAGCCTAAAATTCTTGTACAAATGCCTGTGTCTTTTTCAGGCGACTTGTGACACCTCATTTCGTCTACAATAAGGAAATGCCAGAGCTGCTCAACTGTAATAAGATATTACAGTTGAGTTGTGACAGTATGCAGCCTGACAGAACCAGCAAATATGGTGAAAGGGAGGCCAATGAGCATAATTACATGTACAAGTTTAAAAGAAATTGGTTTTTATTCTTATGATCTCTTTTTCTAAAACAAGCAGGGATTACTGAAAGGAGCTATTAATACAAAATGTTGTGCACAACAAAAGGTCATTATTGGAAAGATGGAACCCATCAGCCTCTTTCTATAGGTTCCATGATCTTAGAGTGGGACTCTGACTTCAGTTTAGTTTTGCAATATAGTCAATAAACTCTTCAGTGATTTGCAATATCCCTATAATGTACTGCAGGGGGTGCTTTATCCCATATGTAATGGAGAACCTAATTGAGAGGGAAGGGGAACTAAATAGGGGAAACACAGAGACAGAGGAAATAAGACATAGTATCTATTGGAATAGCACTATTACATTAACATATACACTGATCTCAGAATATCTCTCAAAACTCTAGAGAGCCCACAATTTTGCAGGTCACTTTTTACATTGACTCAGATAACACTATCACACGACAATGGTCCTGAAAGCCCTACAAAGGCTTCCAGTGAATGAAGGAGGAGCCTTAAAAATTGCCTGCTTCTTACACAAGCCACTATAGCTACTCACCCAACGGTCTTGCAAAATCGTTTGTTCCTTATAATCCCTGAAGAAGCTTTATGTCCACCAAATACAACCCCACCATTTGCACATGAGAGATGCAAATGGTGGCTGAAACCGGGCTTCAACTGCACGAGACACACCTGCTTGCCAGTAATGCTGATGGAAGACAGGTTAAATACTAGAGACCCACCGAGCTGGGCACTTCCGAGGTTGCCGACGTGAGTAGGTCTGCCAGTGTGCTGATGTACAGGAGCTCGTAAGTACGGCATAGCGGCTCTATTTTTCAATAACAGTGTTGGTGCAATTTAACCGCTCGCTCGCCAGATCATTAACATGAGACAATAGACCCTGTGTTTTAATACTTTACAGCACGCTAATAAGCGTGTTTCCAGGCCAAATACTCGAGGAGTCATCATTTATTCCCTCAGTGGGTAAGTTTCCTCACTGATCAACAGTGTGTTGAAATCTCATGATATATGTTTTATCTTCCATGTGGTGTTGGTGAATTGCACTTTTTAAATCATGGGAAACTTTAGAGAGTGAGCTTGAACATGTGAGCATGCTTTGGTGTCTCAAATTGTCCATTTTGTGATAATAGTGAAATTGATAATGTCGTAATTTTGTCTGCACTAAAGGTCTTCTCAAAAATTGATTTACCTACATTGATACATAGAGAAGTATAGGTGGCTGGGAGTAACACAAATGAACTCATATACCGAAACCTCAGTCACTGTGTAGATTCGGTGTTTATGGTCCTAAAGAATAGACACTAGATCATTCAAATGACTAAATTTGGCTTGAAACATGTCACCTTCAGCTACCTTAGATAATCACTTCTAGGTAGCAGCACATATTTTAACATAGGCAGCAGCACTCAATCATCAAAATATTTCTGTAGAGTACCCCCTGTCCTATTTTCATCCCACTCCTTCACATATTTACCTAAAACACACCAATGGACTACTTTACCCACACACCCACACTTCAGCATATGGCTTATAAAAAGATCTCTATTAAAGACCCCCCATTGAGGGTGCCTCTCTGGGAATATATGACGTTTCAACCCAAACAATTACAATGCATGCTTTTACATCACAGTTTTTACAACGCAACTACCATTACATCGCATGATTTTACAACGCATACCATTATAAAGCATTTTTTTAAACTACCATTACAATGCATGCCATTACTACGCATTCCATTACAACGCATACCATTACAACACATACTACTTTTAGTGCTACAGTAAGGTAAGTGTTGGATAGTGTAGGAGTAAAAATTACTATTCCCCCACCAGTGGGTGCAACAGTAGGGAAAGTGTTGGATAGTGTAGGGTTACAAATTACTATTCCCACTCCAGTGAATGCAACAGTAGGGAAAGTGTTGGATAGCGTAGGGGTAAAAGTTACTATTCCCACTCCAGTGAGTGTAACAGTAGGGAAAGTGTTGGATAGCGTAGGGGTAAAAATCACTATTCCCAACTACCCCAAAACCCATACCCACCTGAAAATGTAAAATTCTCCATTACTAACCTTATAATGCGTTGTGATGACAGGCGTGGTAATGGCATGCTTTGTAATTGCATGCGTTGTAATGACATGCGTTGTAATGGCATGCGTTGTAATGACTTGGGATGTAAAGGCACTTGCGTTTCCCCTGTCTGGTATTTCAGCACCGGCCCGATGTGGCGCAAAACCCTAATGATGAAGCATGACACCTATCTAGGTGTGGTAGGGCATTTGTTCCTACAGAGTAATGCTGCCTGTATACTCTGTGGGACTTAACGGACCTAAGCAGACAAATCCACACTTACTACCAACTGTATACCCCGGTGATCATGATTAGCTAATCGGAGCATGTATGCTGGACGTTTATGTGTTATAAAAGAATTACTTGAGTAGGGTCATCCAAACTACTGCAGCATGTGTGCATGGTTGTAGAATGCATTGTGCATTGCATGCATGCTTTATATTTGTAAAACAACACCACATTGCTACAAAAAGTCATAAAAACTGCGATAAAAAGAGAAAGGTAGAAATGTAAAATAAGGGATGAAGTACCCCCTGCCGTACAAAATAAGAATAATGCATGTCACCGAGGAGTTTCATAATCATATACAGAAACAAGGGCACAGGCTGTGTTCCTTTATAAGATTATGTAAGTCCAAGTGACTTGCAATACCCTTATCATGTACAGCAGGAGATACTTTATCTCATATATTACAGTCACACCATCACCTTTCCCACAAACCAATTAAAACCTTGGTGTCTAGCTCCTTTATAAAAAGAGAGCATGTTTTCAAACATGAAGATTAAAAATAGAACCTCTAGTGCAAGATTAAACACATCAAAAACCTGTTAAATATTTGTTGCAAAAAGAAATTAGAAACAGTTCAATACAAGTCACTTTTTAGTAAACAAATACAAGCTGTAGTAACTAAGAATGTGTAGAAACATGCAGACAGATTCTAACTTTTCTATAATTATCTATGGAATGCAAAAAATAATCATGTTCTTTCTGCTAGTCACTGTAAGCAAGGAATAATAGAGAAGAAGAAAGAACAGCAATGTTTAATTTTCATTGCTTTAAACAGCTACTCTGTCACCTGACCTGCCTTTCACATTGGCTGCTGGCTCTGGCAGCAGCAATTGTGACATCAGAACTTGACTGCAATAACTTATTACAATCCAGTATTGGCGGCTTTCTTTCTGCGTGCATCACTAGGTGCCAATTATAAAGAAACTAGAGCTGTGCATTTATTCAAGGATTGCAGAATCCCATGTATTTTACTATATTGGCTCTTTTACCCTTTTGCTGTGCACAATCTTGGTAAAACACTTTCTTGCAGCTTTTGGTTTTGCATCTCACAGGCCTGTTTACCGTGCCCTTTTTAGTTCGAGCCTAGCGTTGAAGCACATGCGCTGCTCGCTCTGCGAGGCATGCAGCATTCAGTATGGCATGGAAGCTTCATAGAAGCTCCGCCCACTTTCTGCCCATCTTATTCATTGGCTTAGGTTCTAAATGCTGTCTTCCAATTGGTTTTAGGCTTGTTAGTCCCTCCTCATGATAGCCATGTCGTCATTTGTATCCTTCCGTTGCTACTGGCCCCTTTACACCAACACTATTTTTTTCCTGTCCCTCCCCCCCTCCCACAGTCCCTGACTTCTTGGGCCCCCCAACCCCCTCCTGCGCACACCCGTTCATGCCTTCTACAATTGCTACTCATGCAAAGCACTGCAATGGCCGCTTGGGTGGAGTTCGCGCTACATAAAACTGGAAAGGTGGCAAACGGAGGGAGTGGGAGAGTGTGCCTTGACAGCTAGGACCGGCAGCAGGTTTGGGAGCCACCGCAGATACCATACCCTATTTCATCGAGCCTCCTTACAACAGACTGCGGGGAATTCCTGCACCATGTCTAGGCCCTCGCTGCCTGACTCCATGATGGCGGCCCCGTGGGGACTGACAGAGGGCTGGCTGGCAGCAGTCCGTCTTCCCTGTCTGCACCTTGGGGTCACGTGATTGTGGGAACGGCTCCTGCTTCTACACACAGCCTGGACAAGCTGAAAATGGCGGTGAGGGCGAGAGGCGGGTGCGAGGGAGGTCCCGGGTGGGAAGAGGGCTTTGAGGGGCACCGAGGGCTGTGAGAGCGGGAGGGGTGATGGCGCTAGGCGGGATTCACCGAGTAAGTGAAGGGTCTCACTGACAGGCACAGAGTGGGATAAGGTCTCACAGTGATGGGTACACGGGGTGCCAGGTCACCTGTCTATCAGGGTGAGGGGACACAGTGGGGCTGTGAGGGGTACAGAGGGCGTCACATTTCAGCAACGAGGCCTGGGGACACTGGCAAGTCTGTTGGGTTATAAGCAATGCGTGAAATGAAAATAAAAAGAGAAGGCATTCACTATTACAGATTACCTATTTGCCACTGAAGCGCACAGGTACTCTTTTCATTGAAGGTATTGAACCCACACTGCGACGTGCTGGCATTCTCCCTCTGAAGGTACAGAAGTGTATGTACTCAGTACATGCTGATTTAAGCACTGATTGGTGGGACAAATGGATGTTAAGTTGGGTGGGACGCAAAGCTTTTGCGGCTGTTACGGTGTAAGATCAAAGAGTTCATGAGTGGTAATTCAGAGTAGGGCCACCTAGGTGCATTTGGGATCTTGTGTGGTGTATGGAGTAGTGAGGTGTTGCATGTCCCCTTATGTCACATAAACTGTTTGTTCAATGTTTATCAGACCACTAACAATCCTAATTCTCTAAAGAATCAGAGGCACACATCCGTTCTGACCACCACACAAGGTAATAGATCTTTGATCTGAATTCAATGACACATGTTCAAAGATTGGCAGAGACATCAGCTCTGTGTAGAAAATGTCGCCCTCTGCTGTGGTATGCTTGATTCATGATAGGTGTCGCAGAATGACGGCGCTGTCAAAAGCAGTGATGTACAAAGCTCACCTGTGGGTAGGAGGAGGGCTCAGTCATGAATAAATATACACGTCTTGAGTGACGAGTGGACAGTATGATCATTTTCTCACTTTTTTTTATGGGACGTCACAATACAAGACCGGCATTACATCCTACTGACCTAGTAATATATTTCTTAGAATGAGGAACGCATTTGTTGGGTGGGTGGGGTAGATAGTGTGCGGATCAGCATTTCAGAGTGAACACGAAGCACTCCTTTCAACATATGCCAGGCTAGAGGCTCCCAGCTAGTTTTTTGGATTATAGATGTTAAGTACTTTTCTAATGAGTGGAATATATTAATTCAAGTAGATCAGAGCTGGAGATTTTCACTTGGCACGTGACTTTGCATGAGCTCTTAAAATTGTCACTGGTTATCTTTAACGTTTGACTACATTGCATTTTGCTCTGTTGTGCAAACAATTGTATTAACTTGAATGCTTGGCGAGTCTCGGAGTTTGCTGCTGGTTTTCCCGGCATTTGATACAGTTCATGTGCTTGAATTGCCTTGCTTGGTTGGCCAGTACGTTATTCTATTCATTTATTTTCAGAGAGCTCCCAAGCATGAGCCGCTTTGCTCTGACACCTCGACGGCGGTATCCTATTCAACAGACACAGGGGCAGATTTCTGTTCCCTGGCGCATCCCTGCAAATCAGCATGGATGCGCCAGGGAAGATGCGTCACGCAAGTTTGTCCTTGCACCACCGCAGATGCGCCACATTTACTATGCGGTGCATCGTGGCGCAAGGACAAGCAGATACGTGACGCATCTGCCGGCGTAAGGTTGGCGCAGTGCTGAAGTTGCGTCACAAGCGCGACGCAACTCCAGCACTGTTCCAACCTACCCTATCCCTAACATGGTGCGTCAAGCCTTACGCCTGCTTCAAGCAGGCGCAGGGTTTTGATGCATCAGCGTTGGTAAAGTGACTCAGTGAAATCTTATAGATTTCACTGAGTCACTTTTCAGGGGCGTTCCTGCGACGGAACGCCCCCCCTGAGTAGAAACGCCCACATGAAACCTGACGCAGGTTTCATGTGGCGCAGGGCTTTACACCGTGACGCATCTCCATAGATGCGTCCCGATGTAAATGGGGCACAACATGGTGCAGGGTTTACGCCGCCGCTGCGTCACAAAAGTGACGCAACGGCGGCGTAAAAGTGGCGCAAGTCTGATAAAAATCTGCCCCACAGTATACAATGCTGGGGGCAAATCCTATATGGCTCCCAACGCAAGAACGTGTTAACTGCTAAAGACTCCACAGTAGGGCACAGTGCAGTTACAACGAAGATTGCTCCACCAGATAGCAATAATGCCCGCTCTCCCATGTAAGTGTATAGCGTCTATTTGCTATTTTTGTGCTGGAAATTTTCAATAAGCACTTAATATTTTGTAGCTGAAGCAGATATCCTTGCATTGAATGTGAAAGTTTTGATTAAAGTGACTTATTCAACACTTGGTCAGTTGTCTACATATTTGGCTTCATGCATGCATCCAGCGTTGCAAGAAAGGAGTCATCGTTTTAGCTGTGCTTGCTCCTGCTGATGTCTTGTAGACTTTAACTTTAAATCAAACAGTTGGTGGTACCAATGGTAATCTTTTGATGGAATGTTTTGCATTGTGTGTAAATCTGTTGTGCAACTCAATGCTTGTTAAACTCTAAATTGAGTTAACTTACTGCATGTTTTTTTGCACATTCTTCATATAACCTGTTTTTTATTTGTAGATGCTCTTAAAGTCAATTCTGGTATACAGTTGGGAGCAAGGAACAGTGTCACTGCCAGAAATGTAAAATTAGTATTCTCACTTAATTCTTGTGTTCTTTCCTTTTTGTGTGCCAGTCCGTCTTATACCGGCAAGCAAAGTAAATTTTGCAATAAGCATTTGCAATGCAATAAGTCTCGTATTTGCGAGAGTTTGAGCTATTGGCATTGTAAATGACAATGCCTTTTATTTATGCGTTGGTTTTTAAAACAGATAATTAAAAGGCATTGTCGTTTACAATGCTGTTAGACCCGGCCCTTCTGGCAGGTTCACCCCCGAAACTTTTTGCTTTTTATGGGTGACTTGGTGTAATGATTTTTGGTTTCTGTGCACTTTACCGCTGTGTCCCAGGGTAAAGTGCGTGCGTGTGTTGAGGTTGGCCTGCCCTCCCATAGGAATGCATGGGGGAATGTATGTGTCCTGGTAGTTCCTGATGCGTGGGGTGTGCAGGCCCGAGTTTGGTATGTGCGGACTCGTGTGATTGAATGCTGCGCGATGATGTGTGCGGCGTGCATGTACCTAGTGTGGAAGTGCCACTTCTAGAAGTGGGCACTTCAGTGTGCAGTATGAAATGTGTGGCTTGTCCGGCGATTGGCTGGTGGAGGTCATGTGACGGACTAGGGAAATCCCCAGAGTCAGGAGGAGTCACCCAGTGGTGAATGGGAGTTTAGCATACTGATGGCTGGGGAGGAGTATACCTGGGTCCTGAATAGGACAGGGCTTTCCCCACACACTGCTGGCTCCGGCCCCTGTGGTGCGTCTAATGACCCTAGCCCTGCCAGTGAATAGGGAGAGGGGCTGAGCAAAACAAAGTGCTCAGGAACCTGTTGTAACTGGTTCGCCCCTTCCCTGCACCTTCAGACAAGACTTTTTCTGTATAAAAAGGAGCTGTGTCCCCTTACAATGTGTTCTCTTGCAGGATCATCTGGAGGGGGCCTGCTGCTGCTGGGCGCCAGGAGAGACCGCCACTGGGGACTGCCTCCCTGCTGGAGGGCCCTGTGAGCTGGCCCTGGGCCCAGTCCTGGCCCCCTGCCTTCTTGAAGACTTTATTACAGGACTCTTTTTGCTTGTAGCACCTGGGAGCGCTTTTGGGACTTTATAGCGCTGGGCGCGCTGTTTGGCTTCCTAGCGCTGTGTGCGCTGTGATTCTGATAGCGGGTGCCCACCCCGCGATTCTGCCGTTTTCTGACAAGTTCGGCGGGTGCCCACCCCGCCGTTGTGCTCGTTACAAGGGAGCCTACCCCTCGCCTCGCCGAGAAAATCACCGCCGCGGCCCCAGCGAAACAGGAAGTCAGGCGTCCCCTGGGGACGGGCCGCGGGACGGAAGCCTCACTCTGAAATCAGGAAGCGGACGGGAGCCTACCCCGCGCTCCTGTACAGTGAAGATCCAGGCGGGAGCCCACCCCGCGCTGGACGGAGGGAAGGAGTGCGGATAGAGCTGGTGCGGAGGGGGCGCGAGGCACATTGTCGGTGCCTGCCCCTCCGCGTTACTAGAAGCCTCGACGTTCCCACACAGCCGGAGAGCGGAGACGACGCGGGAGTCCCCCGAGCAGCCCGGTGAGTGTCTAGAAGGGCTGGGGGACTCCGCGCATGTGCTGGGGGTGCGGGGAGCCGTGCTTACGAGCCCCGTGAGGCTCCACCGACGTCTGGGGGCATTATCCTTTTTGAGTCCAGGAGAAGGACTCCAACGTGGGGGGACATTATCGTTTCTGAGCGCGTGGCGCTCCAACGGGTCCACAGTGTGCCTTGAGCCCCGTGTGGCTCTAACGTGGTGGCAGGGTTTGGTCGAGCCCTGTGAGGCTCCCACGAGTGGACAAATACTGGTCTAGAGCCCCGAGGCTCCATTCATACGGGGGCATTTCTTGTCATAGAGCCTACGAGGCTCGAGGGGACATTTGGTAGGGACAGAGCCCAGAGAGGGCTCCAGAGGCACGTCGGTGCCTGAGTTTCGTTCCACAGCTGCCCAGCACTTAGTGGGCAGCTGCAACGTTTAGGTTGGGGATAATTATGTTTTGCTCTGCGCAGCTGGCGCAGCCTGACTGGGACAGAGCGTCCTAGCCCCGACAAGGCCAGTTGGCCTAGGGACTGCCACAGGTGGTGGCTCATGTGAGTTTTGCGCTATGATTCCTAACCTGCACCTCTGAATGTATTTCGATTCGTCATGTGCCTTGATGTACACCGCTGAATGTGTTTTGACGCATCATGTGTTTTCCTTACCTGCACCCCTGAATGTATGTTTATGCGTCATGTGCCTTGCTTTACACCGCTGAATGTATTTTATGCATCATGTGTTTACCTGCCCGGCACCTCTGAATGGGTTTATGCGTCATGTGCCATGTCCTACACCGCTGAATGTTTTATGCATCATGTGTAATGTGTGTTTACCCCTACAGGTATTGTGATACTTAGGTGGTTGTTTGTTTTCTCCTAGTACAGGTGGTGCTAGTGAGGTTCTGGTTCCCTGCACGATTTTCCTAAGGTGGTTAGGGTTGCGTAGGTGATGCGTACATGTTACCAGTGGTTACTGGTGGTGTTATATGTGTGTTTTGTGCTACAGTAATTTTATATTCTAAAAAGTGCTAATTCCTGACAGTGGTCCATGTGGCCCTGTCCCCTGTACATATAATCCCTTGTAAATTCTGCCCGTGCCTGTTGGCACATTGTAAAGTGTGTATTTATTATCTAATGTGTTTTACTATAATACAAAGGCTATTTTTATAAAATACCTTGTGTGGAGTTTCCTTTGTGGTGGGCCTTGGGTGTTGTTGCTGGGTTCGCGCGCAAACGCTTTACACATTGCCTCAGAGATAAGCCTGACTGCTCGTGCCAAGGTACCAAGGGGGTGAGCAGGGGTTATCTTTGGCGTGTAACTTCCTTGCCCTGACTAGAGTGGTGGTTTCTGCCTGGCTTTGGCGCAAGCCCTAGCCAACCAGAAATCCCAGTTCTAACATTGGTGGCAGCGGTGAGATTTGGACTTGCGTTTGCGCTGTACCGCAGCAGCGACTGGCTACACCACAAAACTCTGCATTAGATAAATCACATTTTAGGGATTATTGTTTTTGAAGTTCCATTATTTCCTCTCCTAAGGGTGTCCTTTGTGAATTATGTACTCCTGTGTAGGCTCAGACAATGAGGTTCCTTGTGTTAAACTCTTCTCAGGAACATCCGCCAAAATGGATCCTGCTTTTAACTTCTGTGGTCTGTTTAGATACAGTAGGTTGGAGTTGGTAAGGTTCTGTGAAGAGAGAGACATAGAGGTGGGTGAGTCAGATACCCAGTCCAAACTGAGGGACAACCTGATCCTATGGCAAAAGGATGAGTGGGAGCGAGAGCGCAGCGAGGAAGATAGGGCCCGGGCCGCACGCCGAGAGGGTACTGGGTCTGTGGGGAGCCCTGAAGATTCAGAAGAGGAGGAAGGTTACCTGACAGGGACGCCAGTAGAAAGTGAAGGCCCCATAGATAGGGAGTCCCTTGCTGGGTCCAGTGTCAGGAGCAGCACCCCATCCCTTTCCCTGTCCCCAGAGGAGTGGATAGATAGGAGGGAAGAGAGGGAGCATCAGCTGGCCATGGAGAAGCTCAGGTTAGAGCATGCCAAGGAGATGGCGCAGCTGGGTGTGGAGGAGAGGATGGCGGTGGCTGAGAGGGCCTTCGCCAGGGAGAGATTAGCTCTGGAGGGTAAGTTGTCCCCAGAGCGCAGTGGTAGTTTTCTGGATTCACCAGTGAGGGTAGAGTCCAGTGGTGGCAGCGATAGAGAGGCCAGTGCAGAGAGTCCCATTCCCGATTCCCCGAGTATGGTACCTGTTTCCCAAGAAGAGGAGTATAGGTTGAAGTTCAGGGGCATTAGGAAGCTGCCTCACCAGGATTGGGGGGAGTTTGTGGATGAATGTGATGATGCACTGTGCGATTGGGAGAGGGTTAACAGGAAACGTGATGTTAGGAATCTGTTTAATCTGGTTTTCAAGGAGCAGGTGCTCAGGAGTTGTTGTCCCGAGTTGCGCCAACACCTGTTGGAGTATGGGTTTGCTAGTCCAGGGAAGCTTGCAAAAGAAGCGGACCGTTGGGAAAGGGCCCAAGGTTCTGATGAGGTATGGGAGAGTGCTTCCAACAGCAGTGGCTCAGGGATCTTCCCATCTTGGATGGGGGTAGAGGTTCAGAGTAGCCCAGCTAGGTCCCAGAGTAGTGAGAGGGGTGTAGGGGCTCCAGGCCTATCTCCGCGGAGTAGGAGTGAGTGGGTGACTTTGAGTCCCCAGAGGCCCGAAACCCAGTCTCAGAGCCTGGATGTTTTCTTCAGGGAACACCAGGTAGGGGGCCTAGGCTGTCCTGTTAGGCCACTTGAGGAGGATCGCCCAGTGTATGGAGAACCTGGAGTCTCTGTAAGTAGAGCTCCAGTGGTTCTGGTGTCAGGCAGTACCGCTCCAGTAGGGAGGGTACAGAAGTCCAGTGAGAGGAGTGGCATGGGGCTGTGTTCCCCGGTGGAGGAGCCAGTGGGTCAGGGACCAGCCGGGAGGGCTGAGTCGCCTAGAAGTGACCATGGCGACCACACGTCTGTCCTGGGGGATCTTCGCGCACTGTCAGGTGGACAGGGGACAGGAGATCTGCGCCAGGCAGACTGTCATGCAACATATGAGACATATGTTACTCTTGGGGGGATACTGTGTGAGTCCCCAGAAGTTCTGGAGTGCCAGGCAAGTACTCCACCAAAGGTTCTAGACCAGAGGTTGGGAGGCCAGGTTCAGGATCAGCCTGACCTGAAGGGTAGGATGACTGTAACCAGTGTCCTGACCGGTTCTTCTTCCGGAGGTACCGCCCCAGTTGGTAGGGAGCAGGACTCTGGAAGGGGGTGCAGAGGGTGGGAGAGCCCGCCTCTGACCCCGGTGCAACCTGAGGGGTTAAACCCTAGGTTGAGAAACCAGTTCTCAAGGAGGGGTCCTGAGCTGGTGGGAAAGTTGATTTCAAAGGGGGCCTTTCAGAGGAGGAGAGGACGGAACCCTAGAAGGAGAGGTAGGGGGAGGAGAGCCTCACCCGTGACTGTTGGTCAGCTTGAGGGTACAGACCCTGGGCTGGAAGATCAGTGGATGTATAGAACAGCCCTGATGAGGGGAAGAGTGGAAAATGGTCACTATGTGCCAGGGGTTACTACCCCCCACTCTGTGGTTAGGCAAGGACCAGTGGCGCCTAGATGGCCTAGGGCCTGGTCCTGGCCGCGGACAGCTGAGGAGTACCAGTGGGGTAGCCCAGTTGGTCTGCCGAGTTCTTTTAGAAGGAATTCCATGGGTTTAGAGTGGCTTAAAACCAGAGAGTGTCCCTGCCGTTGCGGGCCTGTGTCCGTGTTTTGTCGCCCAAAGCAGGGAATACCTTCACGGTGGTGATTGGTCTACCCTGCGTTTTGGCTGGAAGGGGGTTGTGTTGGACCTGGCCCTTCTGGCAGGTTCACCCCCGAAACTTTTTGCTTTTTATGGGTGACTTGGTGTAATGATTTTTGGTTTCTGCGCACTTTACCGCTGTGTCCCAGGGTAAAGTGCGTGCGTGTGTTGAGGTTGGCCTGCCCTCCCATAGGAATGCATGGGGGAATGTATGTGTCCTGGTAGTTCCTGATGCGTGGGGTGTGCAGGCCCGAGTTTGGTATGTGCGGACTCGTGTGATTGAATGCTGCGCGATGATGTGTGCGGCGTGCATGTACCTAGTGTGGAAGTGCCACTTCTAGAAGTGGGCACTTCAGTGTGCAGTATGAAATGTGTGGCTTGTCTGGCGATTGGCTGGTGGAGGTCATGTGACGGACTAGGGAAATCCCCAGAGTCAGGAGGAGTCACCCAGTGGTGAATGGGAGTTTAGCATACTGATGGCTGGGGAGGAGTATACCTGGGTCCTGAATAGGATAGGGCTTTCCCCACACACTGCTGGCTCCGGCCCCTGTGGTGCGTCTAATGACCCTAGCCCTGCCAGTGAATAGGGAGAGGGGCTGAGCAAAACAAAGTGCTCAGGAACCTGTTGTAACTGGTTCGCCCCTTCCCTGCACCTTCAGACAAAGACTTTTTCTGTATAAAAAGGGGCTGTGTCCCCTTACAATGTGTTCTCTTGCAGGATCATCTGGAGGGGGCCTGCTGCTGCTGGGCGCCAGGAGAGACCGCCACTGAGGACTGCCTCCCTGCTGGAGGGCCCTGTGAGCTGGCCCTGGGCCCAGTCCTGGCCCCCTGCCTTCTTGAAGACTTTATTACAGGACTCTTTTTGCTTGTAGCACCTGGGAGCGCTTTTGGGACTTTATAGCGCTGAGCGCGCTGTTTGGCTTCCTAGCGCTGTGTGCGCTGTGATTCGGATAGCGGGTGCCCACCCCGCGATTCTGCCGTTTTCTGACAAGTTCGGCGGGTGCCCACCCCGCCGTTGTTCTCGTTACGAGGGAGCCTACCCCTCGCCTCGCCGAGAAAATCACCGCCGCGGCCCCAGCGAAACAGGAAGTCAGGCGTCCCCTGGGGGCGGGCCGCGGGATGGAAGCCTCACTCTGAAATCAGGAAGCGGACGGGAGCCTACCCCGCGCTCCTGTACAGCAAAGATCCAGGTGGGAGCCCACCCCGCGCTGGACGGAGGGAAGGAGTGCAGATAGAGCTGGTGCGGAGGGGGCGCGAGGCACATTGTCGGTGCCTGCCCCTCCGCGTTACTAGAAGCCTCGACGTTCCCACACAGCCGGAGAGCGGAGACGACGCGGGAGTCCCCCGAGCAGCCCGGTGAGTGTCTAGAAGGGCTGGGGGACTCCGCGCATGTGCTGGGGGTGCGGGGAGCCGTGCTTACGAGCCCTGTGAGGCTCCACCGACGTCTGGGGGCATTATCCTTTTTGAGTCCAGGAGAAGGACTCCAACGTGGGGGGACATTGTCGTTTCTGATCGCGTGGCGCTCCAACGGGTCCACAGTGTGCCTTGAACCCCGTGTGGCTCTAACATGGTGGCAGGGTTTGGTCGAGCCCTGTGAGGCTCCCACGAGTGGACAAATACTGGTCTAGAGCCCCGAGGCTCCATTCATATGGGGGCATTTCTTGTCATAGAGCCTACGAGGCTCGAGGGGACATTTGGTAGGGACAGAGCCCAGAGAGGGCTCCAGAGGCACGTCGGTGCCTGAGTTTCGTTCCACAGCTGCCCAGCACTTAGTGGGCAGCTGCAACGTTTAGGTTGGGGATAATTACGTTTTGCTCTGCGCAGCTGGCGCAGCCTGACTGGGACAGAGCGTCCTAGCCCCGACAAGGCCAGTTGGCCTAGGGACTGCCACAGGTGGTGGCTCATGTGAGTTTTGCGCTATGATTCCTAACCTGCACCTCTGAATGTATTTCGATGCGTCATGTGCCTTGATGTACACCGCTGAATGTGTTTTGACGCATCATGTGTTTTCCTTACCTGCACCTCTGAATGTATGTTTATGCGTCATGTGCCTTGCTTAACACCGCTGAATGTATTTTATGCATCATGTGTTTACCTGCCCGGCACCTCTGAATGGGTTTATGCGACATGTGCCATGTCCTACACCGCTGAATGTTTTATGCATCATGTGTAATGTGTGTTTACCCCTACAGGTATTGTGATACTTAGGTGGTTGTTTGTTTTCTCCTAGTACAGGTGGTGCTAGTGAGGTTCTGGTTCCCTGCACGATTTTCCTAAGGTGGTTAGGGTTGCGTAGGTGATGCGTACATGTTACCAGTGGTTACTGGTGGTGTTATATGTGTGTTTTGTGCTACAGTAATTTTATATTCTAAAAAGTGCTAATTCCTGACAGTGGTCCATGTGGCCCTGTCCCCTGTACATATAATCCCTTGTAAATTCTGCCCGTGCCTGTTGGCACATTGTAAAGTGTGTGTTTATTATCTAATGTGTTTTACTATAATACAAAGGCTATTTTTATAAAATACCTTGTGTGGAGTTTCCTTTGTGGTGGGCCTTGGGTGTTGTTGCTGGGTGCGCGCGCAAACGCTTTACACATTGCCTCAGAGATAAGCCTGACTGCTCGTGCCAAGCTACCAAGGGGGTGAGCAGGGGTTATCTTTGGCGTGTAACTTCCTTGCCCTGACTAGAGTGGTGGTTTCTGCCTGGCTTTGGCGCAAGCCCTAGCCAACCAGAAATCCCAGTTCTAACAAATGCCAATAGCTTAAACTCTCACAAATGTAAGACCTATTGCATTGCAAATACTTGTTTATCATTCCAAATACAGAAAAAGGTTTGTTTATGAAGAAGCAGCGCAGTACATTTGATTCATTTCTTTTTTAAGTTGAGTACGTATTCAGCTTGATAATTTTCGTCTGGACAAGCGATGCTGCAGTGAGTTTCTTTCTTTAAACTTGTCACTTCATTTACAAACTGGTTACATCCAGTTTAATGTGCAGCTTCGACAGCTAAAGCACCATAGCACCATTTTCCTCATATTGTCACTCAAATGTGTAGTATTATGCAACCTGGGCCAGTTTGCAAGCAGATGTTGAGAGTAGCCAATTTCTCCAATGCGTCAACTTCTGTATTCATTCTGAACAGCTCAGCACGGAGAGCAGTGGCAGTGTATGCAAATACAATCTCTAAAACTTTTGAGCCTGAGGCAAAATTATTAGCAGTCCTACAACGGTTTTTTTGTGCGTGCCACACATCAGCAGTGTGATGACACACAAGTCGGCCTTGAATTACAGTGAGCGACAATCTTCAAACAAAAATCTGAAAACATTTCAAAATAACAAAAAAAAAAGATAGCTGAGGCCCTTGTGTGACATGAACAGAACAGTTATGTCTGTCTCAGTCTTCAAAAATGTGTGCTCATTGAGTCATATGTGGGAGCAAACTTTGCGAATGTCGAGCTTAAAATAAATATTGATGCGTCATCACTCATTTGCAAGGGAGTAAAGTAAACCCATGCAGCCCCTGGAGTGTAAGGCCCCACTGCCCTTCAGAGGGCCCCATTCAGTCTAAAACTTATGTATAGTTGTGAGATATGGGAGTCTTGGGGGGCCTTCCGCTTCTGCAGGGAGGCCCCATCATTTTGTGTTTCACTAATGCTCACTTACATTCACCCTAGATTACTTGCCGTTTTTAATTTGACGGGTGCCTACTCCACACCACTTAGGCCATCCTACCTACTATGTAAAGCTCCTTGAAACAGTATCAATCAATCAAAAATACTTTCATTTGATTTCATAAAAATCATAAAAGGGTGGGCGTACCACCATGTTTCCAAAAACCGAAGATCAACATTTAAAAACTAGAATTTAAGAAGAGACAAGAATTGTAGGACAGTGAAGAGACTGAAGAGGATTGAAGCTAAATCGTGTCAACAGGCAATAAATAGTTAAGAAATGTAAAGTTCATTTGCCTCCTTTTTCCAAAAGTTTGTGACATGATGAAACCGTCCTGGTCGATTAGCCGCTAAATCATTACAAAGATTGTATAATCAGTACAATTAAATAGCTGTATACCATTATTTTCCAGCTGCTTTTGTTAAATCGCTGTTTTTGTCCAGTTCTTTTCCCGCTATTTTCCAAAAGTTTATTGCTCTGCAGGACAATTGAATAGACGTCCCTCCGAGGCATTTTATAACTGCCGCTCTGCAAGTCCTTATTTGTGCATTTCCTAGTGCCACCCGCAAGACACTTTTCCTGATTACTAATAGTCCGGAGCACATACATAGGTGATGCAACAAAGCCTCGTCCCCCTGTCCACATAGCCGACATTCTTTAGTTGGCCATGTGTGTTTCCATTTGGGGGTCAGGTCTTTCGTGGGGTATGCCCCCAGCCTCAGCAGCATCAAATAGTGCTTTTTATGATATGAGAAGTGTTCATACAGGTACTGTTGGGGTTTTAGAGTCAGGTACAATTGTATCACTGCCCATACGTGATTTTTTTTGTTATGGCTGTTTTGTCGATTAGTAAGGATGTTCGTTTGATCGTAATATTCACGCCTTTTTTAATCCAGAAAACGTTGTGATTGTCAACCATGCCTCCTCTAACTGAAGTGCCAGGAGCAAATTTTTTTGCAATTATGTGATGGAGTTGTTTAGCCTTGTTTGGATTTCAATCTCCACCCAACAGCGATGTGCTAAAGTGTTCTCTTCGGCTGCTCTCATCCTCCAGTAGTATTTAACTAGTGCACCTTGTCTGGCTGGTTGCTGGTTTTTTAATCCATATTCCAGGCGGATTTGGGCTTGCGAGATATATCGGGGAATTGAGAACAAGCGTTTGAATAGGGTGGATTGTGCTGTGTTTAGTGCTGAAGAATCTTTAGTATTCAAAATTTCTGAGCCGTAAGCGATGGAGGGTAGAAATTTAACAGCGATTACTTTGAGCAAGTGCCCTGTTGAGCAACCTGAAAGCTTTTGCTGTAGGCTTTTTAAATGCAAAAAGCAGTTGTTTGGCTTTCGTGAGGCCTTGGTCCAGGTGCTGTGTGTAGTTGAGGTGGCAGTCCAGTTGGAAACCTAAGTATTTGTACGAAGATACCCTGATCAACGGTTTCTCATCTAATTTCCAGATGAATTTACTTTTTTTACTTGTAGAATGGTGTTTGGAGAAGCACATCACCTTCGTTTTTTTATCGTTGATAGTAAGTTGAACTGAAGTGACATAAGCTCCAAGTTTGTAGATTAGTCGCTGCAGACCTACTGGGGTTTGTGCTAATAGGACTATATCATCCACGTATTGAAGACTTGGAGTTGGAATTTTGCCCAATCTTGGGGGGTCAGCTTGAACAAGCTGGAGGTGCTTGTCTAGGTCTGCGGTGTAGATGTTGAATAAACAGGGGGCCAAAACACACCCTTGTTGTAGCCCTTTGGATGTTGCAATCTTACTAGTTATACTGCGGCCATCTCCTTTCCTTATTTGGACCCACGTATCCGAGTACAGGTTGATGATGGCCGCCAAAAGTTTAGTTGGTAGCCCCCAGCTTTGCATCTTGGCCCACAGTTTGACTCTCGATATCTTATTGAACGCAGCTGTGAGGTCTATGAAGCATGCGTACAAGGTGTTGGAATTTGATATGGCTTTATTAGCTAAGAGCGCGACTGCAGAGATATTAGTGAGGGTGCCCATTCCTGCCCCAAATCCAGTTTGCGTGGTAGGAATAAGGTTTGTCCGGCGAACCCAATCCTCTAGATTTATCAACAGGTTCGAAGCGTACATTTTTCCCTCCACATCGATTAATGCTATTAGCCTGTAGTTGGTTGGGTCTGACTTGTAGATTGGATTTAGGATACTACCATGCCAAGAGTCGGGAAGCGTACTGGACACCAGGGCATGGGTGAAGAGAGGGGTCAGGAGCCTAGACCAAAATGATGGATCGTGACGAAACAGGGCATTTGGCAAGCCATTAGGCCCTGGTGCTCCTTCCGTTCTCAACTTGTTCATGGTTTTAAGGACCTGCTTTTGTGATATTTGCAGGGAGAAGTCGGATGTATCTAGACTTGAGGTGTCATTGACTGGTCCTGTACAGAAATCCCCTTTTAGTATTCCTTGAGTTGGATTGCCTGGTGATGGAGTTTCATTATATAAAAGTTCGATGTGGGTTCTCCAGGTGTCCTCCATTATATCCGAGTTGTGATGTCAGTGCCTGCCATTTATTAGTTGGTTGATGGTTTCCCAAAAGAGTTTTGAATCTCTTTGTTTGCTGGTGTGGAGGAGTTTTGCCCAGGTTTGTTCGTGGTACGTTTTCTTGGCCCCTCTGATGTCACGTTGTAAGTCTTTTCTTGTTCTAGATATAAGTAAGAGGATTTCCTGGGAAGATTCTGGGTTTCTATTTCTTAACTGTCTTGTATATTTATTCAAACGTTGGTTTTGTTTCCTCAAGATGTTGGTAAACCAAGCTGCCCCTGTTTGTCTTTTGGTTTTGCGGCCATTAGTCCGGTTTGGGAATTTGTTGTGTAATTCGTAAATAAAAGACTCCCAGGCGCTTGGGCACAATAATGCTGATTCAACGCTCTTTGAGAGGCTGATACATGTGCACATGATATCGTCGATGGTTTCACATTTCCAAAATAGCCGTTTAAGGTTGTAACTTTGGGTTGATTGAGATATCGTGTTATTTTTAACTGGAATTGCCGTGCTTCTATACAGCGTGAAGGATTGTGGTAAGTGATCTTTTTCCACACTGTCAATTATTTGAAAGTTTGTGATGTGTGAAATATGTTCCTGGTCCACAAATGTATGATCTATAGTAGAGCTTGTTTTTTGAGTTACCCTAGTGAAAGCTGCGGGGCGATCAGTCTGGCCTTGTCCGTTAAGCTTGTACATTGAGAGTTTCTCTAGATGGACCGAGCATCTGTTGCCATGTGTATCACTTCGGTTTGGAGCTGATAAGATGCCTGCTGTACTTGAAACAGTAGAAGTGTGATAAGAAGCACTAAATAAAACCAAATTATGACTATAGAAAAGCCATCTCCTAAAACTGAGATTTCTGCTTGATATCAGGACCACTTCTCACAATCAATTTTATATCATGTAGTACTTAATTCAAATTGTGAATTTGTCTTTACTAATCAGCTCAGAAGAACTGCAGCGTTGAGAGAAACAAAGTCATGTCCAAGACGTAACCAAGTGCTATTTCCTTGTCACACATGGCTGTGTCACAGAGCATCATGAGTGTGGGCATCTCACAAAAAGTTATGGACTGGTCTCACACACCACCTGGTGTCATGCTTCATCATTGACCAGTCCTCGCCACCTTAAACCTTCGTTTGGTAGAGGGCGGGCATACACTTGACGACAAGGATGCACTTCTAAATGACTAAGTGGGGGCCCGTGAAGTTGTGAGTGGGGTTAAAAATCATTATAGTAATCAGAAGTGATTTTTAATGTTACTGAAAACTATATGATATTAAAAATGTATGTGACGGTGATTGGGGTAATTAGTGTCCCCTAACCGTCTTGTGAATGGTCGACATGTTTCTGCCAAAGCGGCCCGGTTGGGTCCATGGCATTCATCAGGACCTAATAGTATATGGGGGCTCCGTTCTTACCAAGTGTTGGTAAGATGTTACCACTGTGTAGGTGTGGCGAAGGCCACACTTCACTTCCTAGAATGCTTCCAATGGTGAAGCCTAAAATACAAGAAAACATTTGAGAGATGAAGGTTAGTTGGAACTCGTTGGGTCAAACATACCTGTAAAGGAAAAAAGAGAAAAACAATGCATACATTGATCTCCAAGGGTGAGAAAGGTGAACGTGACTTCGTGACACTCTATTTGTGTACACATGTGTTAGATTGCGAGGGTGGAGGCAGACAATGCTGCCGCCAATCTTACCCTAATTAAATAGACAACTTGTCCCATGGGGGGAGGGGGCGGAGGGAATCCAAAGTTTTTTGTCAGCTCTGCAAAAGAAAAACAAAAACAAAGAACCAAAGTCTTTATCAGGCGTACAGGTGGAGAGGATTCTCCCACACAAAATGAAATGAGTGGTTGGTCATTCCAAATACCTTGTTGGACAAAGGAGAAGAAAAATATATATATAAAAGTATATATATAAAAGCAAAGGCCATTTGGGCTGACATACACACACACACACTCTGATCTTTCTGTTTCGCCCATACTCTTACTGTGACACATTTTGGATTGCTCCTAAATCCTATGCGTCCGCTCTCGATCCTCCCGAATGTAGGAAAGGGAGGGGGCGGATGCCGCCTTTTAAAGTGCAGTAGAATCGTTAACTCTTTGTAATGAGCGATAATTGCTTGCAGGTGTGCGTTTCCCGGTGTCCCAAGAACGCATTGCCTGGATTCAAAATGTCAGATGTGGGCGTGTATATGCCAGGACTGCGTGGGAATGGGAGCCTTGTTCGTGATGGGACCGGAGGCGTGCTAAGCAACTCTGTGGTCGGTAGAGGTGCTGAACAGGCGGAGGCCCGTAACGTGATCTGGTGCTGTAAGGGGCGTGTTACCCGGTGTCAAATACGAACCATGTCTGGTGTCAGGAAAGCGTGAAACCGGGTGCCCTATAGGTGGAAAAGCATGTCCCCACACCTAGAAATGACCCCTTTGCTCTCAACATGGAATTGGCCCAGTTCTTTCGCAAACTTAAACTTCGTGATTATTTTGGAGACACAACAGAAATCAATGAAGACAGCAAAAAATCAACTGGTTTACGTAAGAAGTCTACCTTCCAACCTCCAAATCAGAATATTTCATGTAAAATACTCGCATTTGAACAGGCTGTACTCAGGGATATAGAAAATATCAACTTTCAAAACACCAAAGGGTTTAATAACCTTACAGGGAAGGAGCGAACAGCCCTACAAGCACTTAAAGATAACCATAATGTTGTCATAAAACTGTCCGATAAAGGGGGCGCCATTGTCCTTATGGATCTTACGATGTACCGTGATGAGTGCTTAAGACTGTTAGCTGATACGAACAGCTATGCTATACATCAAACGGATCCTACTGGCCCAATCATGATCAAAATAGAAAACATAGTGGAGGAAGCACTCAGTAATGATTGGATTACAAGACAAGAAGCCGACTTCCTGATCAACGAAGAGCCAAGGATGCCGCGCTTCTATATTTTACCAAAGATCCACAAAGATCGAATGCCACCACCAGGAAGGCCTATCGTGTCGGGCATTGGGTCTGTGTTAGAACCTTTGTCGCAGTTCTGCGACTGGTTCTTACGGCCCATTGTAAAAGAAACACAATCTTACCTAAATGACACAAAAGACGTTCTCTGCCTCCTAAGAGATCTGGAGGTTGATATCACCAGCGACTGGCTTATAACGATGGACATCGAAGCCCTGTACACAAGCATACCCCAACGACGAACACTGGAAGTCGTAGAAAACATCATTCTACGAAGAGAATGGGACTTCATTACTCCCCAACATTTCGTAATGGAATGTGCTGAATTGGCCCTTACAGAAAATTTCTGTCAATACGAACAAGTAATTTACCATCAGATAACAGGAACTTCGATGGGGAGTACCTTTGCCCCCAGTATGGCATGTCTATACGTCCAGCAATTTGAGGAGGATTTTATCAACAATCCGGTGAACCCGTTTCGGAGTCACCTAAAAATCTGGAAACGTTACATAGACGACGTACTCATTGTATGGAAGGGAACAGAAGAGAATGCATTGGCCTTTGTCCACTGGGTTAATCTGCAAGAAAGACACATAAAATTCACTCATACCATCAATAAGAATCATGCAATCTTTTTGGACTTGGATATTACACTTACCAGTGAGGGGATAACAACTAAGGTCCATAACAAACCCACAGACAGGAACAGCCTACTCTTGTACGAGAGTTATTACCCGAAAGCCCTCAAACAGAATTTACCGGTTGGTCAGTTTCTCCGAATAAGGAGAAATTGCTCTGAGAAAGATACTTACAAAGAACAGGCAGAACATCTTGAAAAGAAACTAATCGAACGCCATTATCCAAGAAAAATGGTGAGAAGGGCAAACAAAAGAGCAAAAAACAACTCAAGAGAGGCACTTCTGGAGGATGTGGAGAAAGTAAAAACAAGCAGACCGGTATGTCTTACCACATTTACACCAGCATCAAACTCAATCCGAAAAATCATCAGAAAAAGATGGCATATACTAAACAGTGCTGGCAAACAATGGGAAACCCCCCTATTTGCCATCAAACGCAATAAAAATCTCCGGGATGAACTGGTACATGCCCAGATGACCACAAAGGAGAGCACAGAACAACCTAGACTCTGGGACCAACCACGTGTAGTGGGTCATTTCTCCTGCGGCGGATGCCAGTCATGTAATCTCACAAAAAACACCAAAGAAGTGGACATTGGCACAGGGAAACCGTGGCAGCTCCGAACATTTAGCAATTGTAACACAGAAAATGTGGTATATCTAATAACCTGTCCCTGAAACCTCCAATATGACAACAAGAAAGATAAAAACCCGCATTAATGAACACCGGAGCACGATCAGGTGTAAAAAAAAACAACACAAAGCTGACACGACATTTTTCTGAAAAAAGTCATAAGGATACAGACTTGAGCAGGACTATCCTTGAGGTCATGAAAAAAAGCAAATTTGACCTCACCAGAGCCCTCCATGTTAGAGTGCAACGTTGGGGGTACCGCCTACGCTCCCATGAGAAAGGCCTTAATGATGACATCCCATGGCTGCAGCTTACACGATAAAGAAAGGGGCTTTGAACATGGCACATGCCCCCTTGATAATGTAATGATAATTCAACATCACACACCTCTTCAATATAATGTTCAGTTGGAGGTTCATGAACATACCTCTTCATTATAGCTGCCCATCCCTCATAGTCTCCCTAGAAATTTTCTGGAGCATATTTTACCACAGACGAAACACGCAGTATACATCCACGCCAATGGGTGGGAGTTTCATTTTAGAATCTGTTCATTTTTTTCCCTTCCCAACCAGCCCCACTGGCACATGGCCACATTTATATTTATATATGACATACGCCTCATGTGACTCGTTTGGATTATCACACTAGGAGCAGCTCTTTGTGGTAAACATTTATATTGGAGGCTGCTAGCTCCTAGAACCCCATGCCTCTTGTTCCCTCCTCCACATATTTAGTGGAGTTCTTTTGTGATTTAACTTACGTACATCTGATGGCTGTGGGAACAAACTAAGGGGTGACTTCCCTAGTACAAGGGATCTGCTCTGTTATACAGATCTCTGTAAACAGAAAAACCATTACAGATATCTTTTGATCCTGTCCTTAAAAATAAAAAGGATAAACTTAGGATCTGACTAAGTATTACGTCCATATTACCCTACTCTTCAACATGGACACCGAACTCTCATTCGGGGATGAAATTCTAGCAGAGATTCTGAACACACCATCTCTACTAGCAGAAACCATAGTTACGCAAACAGTACAAAATTCAGATGAGTGGGAACCACTATCCACAAAGAAAAAAGAGCAAATCCGTACAGCTCTTCACGGAGCATTTATGACGGAATACCTCCGAAAGAATACGGCGCCCAGAGGACTGATTGTTACCAATGAGCCCAGATTATTCCTTAACAACAAGGAGTTTAGAATTAATTGGTCTAGCATTGCGTGGAAATGCACTAAAGACTGGCTCATCCTTATTATCAACACTGCTAGACAACTAGCAGATGCTCTCCTAGTGGAGATCCAGCAGAGCGAGTGCAAACTGAAAACTACAATACAACTCTCAGACTTCAAAAAGAAGTTGGACGAAATTAATAAAGACCACTCAGAATACAAAGAATACCTGACACAATCCAAGCTGACGAAATGAAAGAAAGATGTACAGAAGTTCAGCAAGGAAACGGCCTATCCATATGTAACGGATGAGCATTACAACAAACCGGCTCCGCATCAACCAGGGAGAAAGCAACGTTTCAGACCCACCCCCCAGAACTGGACGTTCAGTTCAGGAGAGGAGAGAAGTGACTCCAGCAGTGTCGAGAGCCCAGGACCACACTATGGAAGACCATCTGGATACCAGCCTCTGATGCAAGTACCACAACCATAACCACAACCCCCTTCCTCTGGCTACTGGCAACAGCCCTACTTTCCACCAGGCTTTGGATACCATTCAGGCCCTCCGTCTTTTTTACGGAGCACGCACGGAGCACGCACGCATGTGCACACGAAGACGGTGCACGCACCGTGCGCGCACGGTGCTCGCACCGTAAAAAACCCTAAAAAACAAAAAACTGTTTATAAGTTTATGGAAGATATTAACTATGCTGTTCAACTTTATCAAAATAAAAAAAAAAGAGCTGAGCCATTCCATAATACAGGATACAGCCAATCTATAACTATATATATAGGTAGTTTATTGTAAAATAAATATTTAAAAAATATAAAAATACATTCATAAATTAGCATTTAAAAAACCTTGCAAATTCACTTAAAAAACCATAGGTTTCACACATGTTATAGTTAGGAATTAGCATTTAAAAAACCTTGCAAATTCACTGAAAAAACCATAGGTTTCACACACGTTATAGTTAGGAATTAGCATTTAAAAAACCTTAGAAATTCACTGAAAAAACCAATGGTTTCACACATGTTATAGTTAGCTGGACATTTCACTCGTACAAAACCATTGAAATTCCCCCGTTATAGTTAGTTCAGCTAACTATAACTCGCGCGCCCGCAATCCTCTGCTGATGACGTCACATATTACATCACTCATGACATGGTCAGTGACATCACTCATGACATCACTGATGACATCTCAAATGACATCACTGATGACATCACTGATGACATCATCCATTGAGTATGTGTTTCTGAACAATTTTAATATGTTTAATATATATAGGGAAAGGCCTGTTGAAGAATGAGTGGCTGTACAAGTGTGTAAATGGACGATTTTCTTTTGTGCGTAACTGACTCTATAAGTGAGTCATTAAGTGTATCTTACTGCAGACTAGTGACTAAACTGTGTAAATGTCTGTATGTTTCTGTATGTTGGTGTGTAAGTGGTGGCATGGTTTTGTGAATACCTATATAAGTGTCTATATGAGTTATTGATTGCTTGTGTCAGTATCTGTATGGGTTACTGAGTGTTTGTGTGGGTAGGGTGTGTGTGACTCTATGCATAGATGTGTGAGTGGGTGATTCTATGGGTGCATGGTTTTAAGAGTGCATCTGTGATGGACTGTATGGTTGAGTGAGTGTATGTATGGGTGTATTAGGGATTGAATGTATATCTCAGTGGTACATTTGTGACTAACTACATATGTGAAAGGCAGCATATATGCGTATAAGAGTATATAAGTGGGTATATGTGAGAGTGTGTGATTGTGAGAGTGACTGTATGGATGAGTGTGTGCTTGTATCAATGATTCTATAAGAGCGTAAGAATGTGATACTATTTTTATGAGTAAGTGAACTTGAGTGTGTATAACCGCATAGGTGAGTAAATGGGAGCGTGATTTTTTGCATGACTGAGTAGGTGTGAGTGTACGTCTATGGATGATTGGTAGTGTGTGAGTGTCTAGATAGGTGCATAAATGCTTATTTTAGTCTTGTATGGAGTGACTGTAAGTATGAGTGACTGTACAGATGAATGATTGGTGGTGTATGTAGACCTAAGAGTTAATAAGTGGGTATGTAGTTATTGGTATTGCAGTATGTATGGTTTTGAGAATGAAACTCTTAAATTTTGAGTCGGTGTATCAAAGGTTATATTAGGGTGTGAGAAGATGTGGTAACTTATCACATGGATGATGTCATCAGTGATGTCATTTGAGATGTCATCAGTGATGTCATGAGTGATGTCACTGACCATGTCATGAGTGATGTAATATGTGACGTCATCAGCAGTGGATTGCGGGCGCGTGAGTTATAGTTAGCTGAACTAAGTATAACGGGGGAATTTCAATGGTTTTGTACGAGTGAAATGTCCAGCTAACTATAACATGTGTGAAACTTATGGTTTTTTCAGTGAATTTGCAAGGTTTTTTAAATGCTAATTCCTAACTATAATGTGTGTGAAACCTATGGTTTTTTTAGTGAATTTGCAAGGTTTTTTAAATGCTAATTTATCATTGTTTTATTATATATATATATTTTTTTTTTTACAATATGCTACCTATGTATATAATTATAGATTTACTGTATCCTGCAATATGGAATGGCTCAGCTTTTTATTTGTAATTTTAGATATAGTTGAACAGCATAGTTAATATCTTCTATAAATCTCTAAACATTTTTTTTTTCAAAGGGTTTTTACCGTGCGCGCACCGTTCGCGTACCGTACGCGTACGGTACGCGTACGGTGCGGCATGTGGCTTGCATGCGTACGTGCTCAGTGTGCGCATGCATACATGATTTACGTGCGCATGCGTACTTCGTTCGTGATATGTACGCGCGTGCTCCGTACTCGCATGCGCGCGTGTTCTTTTTGCGCATGCGCGCGTTCTCTGTACGTGCGTGCTCCATACGTGCATGCGCGCGTGCTCCGAATGCGCTTGCGCACGTGCGTCGTACGCGCGTGCTCCGTACGCGCATGCGCGCGTCTTAAGTACGCGCATGCGTGCTTGTACTGTGCGCGCACCGTAAGCGTACGGTGCGCGCACGGTAAGTCATGTGATCAAGAAACAACACTTTTCATTGGTTTATAGTAGGTTCAGTTCCAGAAACTTCCAACACCACACCCACTCCCCTCATTATTTCTTCTGATTCCCTGAGAGAAGGAGCTGAACTGTTTTTGTGATACAATGGCAGAGCAGCAGTCATCTTCTGGGAGTGAGCAGGAGACTCTTGTGAGACAGAGACAGAGGAAACAGAAAGATTCTTTTATCTGGCAATATTTTACATTTCCACAGGGGCAGAAGAAAGTCAATGCTCCCAAAGTCACCTGCACTCTTTGTGGTCGTGTCTTATCAAGAGGAGATCCTAAAAAGAAATACTCTTTTAGTATCTTCACTATGATCAGGCACGTTAGGGATGCACATCCTGTGGCTTATGCTCGAGCTGCTAGAGAAAACCCTCCTGCAGCTCAGCCGAGCACATCCGCAGCAGCTCAGCCGAGTACATCATCGGCAGCTCAGCCGAGCACTTCATCTGCGGTGGCAGCTTCTCCTTCTTCTACTCCTCTGGACATACACCCTGTTTGAGAGGGTGCATATACGGTGCAATACGTGTAATGCTCTTCTTGCTTTGGGGGAGACCAGCATTCCCCTAATAGATAACAAGATACAGCAGCACACGTGCGACACCCTATAATTGTTGCCATTCTTTCCTTCCTCTGTCCCTCAATTAACACAACGGCTCTTTTTAGAGCCACCTAACATCTAAACACTTTTTTTTTTTTTTAATCATTTTTTTTTTAAAAACAATTTCCCGACGTGCGCGTACCGTGCGCGCACGGTACGCGCACCCCTCGATTTTTTAAATAAAATAAAGTTTTTTTCACCCTTCATGGTCCTTCAGGGACCTCCTGTCAAAAGGTAGGGGGTCAGGAACTCTGTACCTTGCTCCCTTTTCACGTTCTCCACTTTTTTTTAAAATGGAAACACACATTTCTTTTTTTTGCATATTTTAACCCTTTCTAAATGATTTCTACCCCCAACATGACTTCTGCCTGCTAGCATAGCATTAGCAGAAGCAAATGAAGGGCAAACCCAATATACCCTTGAGGGCTTGGGCAGATGAATAGAAAAGGTAAAAATACCAACAAGGGATTTTATTTGAAACTAACTACTTAGTTATATATTTCAAAAAATTAATTAGTAGGTGTGTTAAACAGGAGTACAAATGAACCATTGGTTTGAGCAATGCTTCATGAAAACGGGGTTACATCAAATCCGCATTTCATCAAAAGAACATCTATTCCAGTGTAATTTAAACAGAGACTAATAAATTACACTGGAATAGATGTTCTTTTGATGAAATGCGGATTTGATGTAACCCCGTTTTCATGAAGTATTGCTCAAACCAATGGTTCATTTGTACTCCTTTTTATTTTTGATTTATATAAAAAGACTTGTGTTCAATTCACAAAAAAGAATCCCCGTGTGTGTGCTCTTTATACTTGATGATTATATCAGTTGATTAATATCCTTTTGGTGTCAATTTTAACACACCTACTAATTAATTTTTTGAAATATATAACTAAGTAGTTAGTTTCAAATAAAATCCCTTGTTGGCATTTTTAGCATAGCATTAGATCATGTAACACTTGTGTGTGCAGAGACGTCAGAAGTTCAGCACATAATGTTTCTAATCCAAAGAGCAAGAGTACATTTCACAGATGAAGGGAACAGAGTCTTCCTTTTGATCTTTAGACTCTGCATCGATACTTACTTATAGGTACCAAAAAACACTCAATTAACACAATGGCTCTTTTTAGAGCCAACCAACATCCAAACACTTAAACTTTTTTATTATTTTATTTTTTTTAACGATTTTTTTTGTCGCATCTCTATGCTTCCCCTGTGCAGGCGTACAAACTACAGCCATGCGCCGGCGCAGGCTCCCTTGCACCATGGTACAAGGATGCCTGCGTGGTGGGGAGATTGTTCTTGTGCAGGAAGGGACACCTTCCTGCACAAAAATAATCACAAGAGGCTTTTTACTCTTTCAATGCGTGCTGTAGAATGGAGGACATACTAAAAGAGGAAAAAACGAGGAGAAATAAAAACATTTCTCCTCGTTGTGCCTCGCAACACCACCTCTAGGGTGGCGTAGCATTCACACACATCTCCAGAGTTACGATTTCTCGTAAACCAGGAGATGTGTCTAGTTCTTTGTGTGTTGCGTGGGAACACCCACAACAACACCCATGGAACGCCCTTTCAACACACAGTGCTGCGTGTGAAGTGGCTGTATTTATGCAGAGAGGAAAAGTCTCGCAGGGTGGCTTTTCCTCTCCATGTAAATATGAAGGAGCTCCCTGCGCCAACAGTACGTTATGAAAAGTGACGTAGTGGTGGCGCAGAGGCCTTGTTAATCTGCTCCAGAGATGTTAAGGAAATTAAGGGTAAGACAGACAAAGGGAGAGAGACAGAAACAGAGACAGAGAGCAAGGAACTGAGAAGGAGTAAGGCAGTTAGAATGACTGAGACATATGGAGACAGGGAGAGATACATGGTTGAAAAAGTAGTGATGGAGGCAGTAAACCTAGGGGAGTAGTATAGAAGGAGTGAGGGAGTTACGAAAGAGCAGTAAAGGAAGAAAACAGAGAGAAGGGGAATGAGAAAAGCAGAGTGAGGAGAAGTGAAGAAAAGGGAGCATGAAAGTGAAGGGGTGAGAAATACAGGTATTTCAAACTTACCTGACCAACAAAATAACTTAATTGTAAATAAATGTTTTTTTTAATTGCTAGAAAAAAGGATTTCATTTCCTACATTTTCTTTCTCGATCTGAAATAAAAAGAAAAAAAGTATTAATATTTAACAATATATTTTAGAATACAGTACACATATTTTCATATTTAACAAAGTAATTTTTTGCCCTTTTTTTGCTGTTTTCAGAATATATTGAATTTCACTGCAAATTGTGAAATCAATTGCATTCATCACTTAACAGCGGGCAAAAAAATTAACAATCTGAAAGATTGTTTAAAAAAAGCCCTGAATCTCTTCTCAGTAAAACATACCTTGATAGAAAAGTAACATATATATTAAAAATATCATCTAAGAACAATAACTATTTGCAATAAATAACGTCTGTAAATCTTGTTGCTTAAGCTCATACACCAAAATATTATCTGTCAAAGAAGTCCACAGTAGAAATTTTTACCTTTCCATGAGGCCAAATGGTAATTTTAAAATTCTTTTTGGGTGAAATATCCAATATTAATCCTGTAAAATCGAAATAATGGTTTCTTCAGATACTGCAATTTGTATCCAAGATTTTGGTTTTAGAAAAATTAGGTAGGAATTTGGTAATTCTGCAGGCAAACGTTGCTTGAAAATCAATTTGGAATCATTACACAGTGTCCACCCTCTTTCACATTTTAGATAAACTGTGTAATGACCAGAAGTTATAGAAGGTCCATCATGGAAAATTGTTGCAACTGCAACAAACGTTTTTCCTGATATTGATAATTGATGTCCTGTAAACTTCTTTATTAAAGTGTCCAATTTTTATCCATCAGCTCTACAACGTTGCATCATTAAAATTACATACTGTCCATATTTCTTTAAAAATAACGTTGATAACATGTCTGGTTTACATTGAGAACATTCCATGTTGTGATTTGCATCTTTAACTAATTTACTAAAAGTCACTGATTTACTCTCTGGTAATGTTAAATATGTAAACCTTTCAGAATCAACATTAGAGCTGCATGTGTTCAAACAGTTTTCACAACTATGTTCCCATTTATATGAGAGACCAAATATATTTTCAATTTCTACCCCTTCATCTTCCAGTACCATAAGCATATACATTAAGAATTCCTGTGCATCTTGCTGGACATTTTGAGTAAAATGTGTACATCCTGAACATACATCTAAAAGATTTCTAACATCAGAAGCACTTTCTATTTTAGTTTTATCATTACTCAGCTTCTCATAAAGAAAACTCAGCAGAGAACAGAATCTTTTTTCATGATTTATTATTATCTGCTCTTGCAAACTTTCAAGATAAAATACAACATTCAGCACTACATTAGCTTAGCAGTTGACACCAGAGCTATTTTCAAAATGACAACCAACAACCTCTTCAACATTGTCCTTTTTCTTTTTGCTTGGAATCACATCACTCTCCTTTTGTTTTCTCTTCTGTACATCCTCATTACAGATATTCTCAATTCTCCTTTTCCGACAAACAACACGTTTTTCAAACACAGGATATTGACCTAAATGAGGAGCATAGCTTCTTCTTAATCTATTATATTCCTTTACACAGTTTGCATCAGCACTAACTTTTGACTCATCAAAGTCTGTCATGAATAAACCAGATATTTTTTTTCACGCGTGACCAAGCAACATATGCCATACCTTCTTTAAACACAGAAGATCCAATGTTTACAAAAGCACTATCTACAGTTAATCCTTGAGATTTGTGAATAGTTACAGCATATGCTAGAGAAAACGGAAACTGCTTCCTACGTACATATAAGTCTTTCACAAGCAAGAAACGAACTGAACAATGACTAATGTCTTTAACCTCTTCAATCTGATCAAATTTTATTTTTAAAAATTCAATTCCAACTTTTTTCTGGTAATTAACAAAACCTACAACTTTACCCATAGCTTCATTCACTAAACCTTTTTCTACATCCAAATTACGTCTTAAAATTACTCGACAGTTCATACATACATAAAGATTCTTTTCTAAACCAGCTGTTTTCGAGATGTTTTTATCTAGAGAATCCAATTTAGTTGTCAATTTGCTTGTCAATATAATAGTTATTCCTTCATGTTGTATTTTATCCACAGCTTCCAGTTTTACAATCTCTTCATTTTCCAATTTCAAAAGTTCTTGATTGAATATAGAGCATTCATGTAGTGTTGGCATTAAGCAGATTACAGTATTTTTTCCAGCAATTTTCTTGTATATTTTCTCTGGAACTATTTGTTCTGTTGGAAACAAATTACAAAGCAATCGACTCTGTAAAGCTTGTCTGCCATGTTCTGTGAGTAGTCCAATTCTGATATCTTTGAGAATACTTGCATAATCATCATCATTTGCTTGCCGCATATTGGTAATGAGTTCTTTGTACTCAAAGTATGTCCAAATATTCACATTACCTATACTTCCTAACGACTTTTTCGTGTCTTCATGTGTAAGAGTATGAAATACTGGTTGTCCTTTAACTGGAGTGAGCTGCAGTAGATCCCCAAAAACTATAACATGTTTTCCTCCAAATAGCACGTCATAGTTTGTCTTTAGAATTTGCTGCATTCTTAAATGCACAAAGGCAAGCATTAAGTTTGATACCATGCTTACCTCATCAATAACGAGAACTTTCATTTTTTTCAATACTCTTGAAACTTCAAAACATGCTTCTCCCGTTAGCTTGTGGTATTGTATTTTGTTCTCATGCTCTACTGGTAACATTAGCAAACGATGGAGGGTAATTCCTTTTATGTTATATGCTGCTAACCCAGTTGGAGCAGTAACAACACAAGACAAAGCTGAATCAGTTTTTTTCTGTAGGTAGCTTCTAATTACTTTAATCAAGAAACTTTTTCCGGTTCCAGCTTGTCCACTCACATACATTCTGATTGGTTCAAATGATGTGCATGAGCACTCTTTATTTTCATGTAGTAATCCATGATCAATTTGTTTTGTGACTTCCTCATAAATTTGTTGTTGTTCATCATTCAGTCGCTGTTCCAAATTTGGTAAGTTTATTAAATCTTCCTGAGCTTGATTCATAGCTGTTTCCACTTCAGTCATGGCTATTGCAGCTTCATTTTCTACGATTGGTTGTCCTAGGGGATCTTGACTGAGCGTCCCAGAGCTTTGACTGTCTTGAGAACTGTCTCTAGCTACTTCAGCTGCAATTGTTGCTTCTTGTTCAATTTCTTCATTTAACATTTGTACATAAGTTGTGAAAGTACTGCATTCAATGGTATCTTTGCATGCATTAAAGGAATCTTCATAGCTTTGAAAATGTCCAAGTAATTCATCCTCTGAGCGCCATGGTTTAAACAACTGTAAAAGTGCTAAGTTGTAAAATTCCTTCTTGTCAGTAGTGTCGCAACTCAGCTTCCTGTGATTAATCAAACTTCCTTTTGTTTGTTTTACCAAACATCCTTCCTCACCAATGACTTTATATTTTCCATTGTTGATGTCTTCTGTGGCATTCCGTTTATAAATGTAGTTCTGCAGCACTTCATAGAGACACATGTTCTCAAGATGATGACTTCTCTTTGGGTAATATGTGTCCAACATGTTTGTTCTTAAAATGTCTGTACTTTCTGGTTCGTACTCTGCTAAATATTCAATTTCTCGAATAGATTTCAGTACCCGATTTCGCATTCCTGCAAGGCCTAAACTTACCCAAATTATTCTTCTGAATTTGGAGCACAGACTTGCAGATGATAACCTATCTGAGCATTCGTAAGAGCCAATTTCTCGATCCGATAACATCTTTAAACTGAAACTGTATAGCTTTTTACTGACAGTCTTCTCGTGAGAAATCTCTTCCTACATTTCTTTCAATTCCGTTTTCTCAGATTTAGTGATGTAAGATGTGACATACCAAGCAACAGCAATAGAATTGTCAGCTACATTACATACTGAATATCCATGTTAGCATTCCACATGGATAAAATGACTGGGTTGTAGTCATTTATATATTTTGACTCTTCTTTTTTTCTTAGGTTGTAGGTATTCTTAGGTGATTTTCTTGTAATAGTATTAAGGGTGGGCGTAGTTCGCGAAGTAGCACTTCGCGAAGCTACGCAAAGTGAAGTTCGCACTACGCGAGCTACGCGTAGCACTTCGCAAACTGCGAAGTAACATGTTCGCACTGTGCAAGATGTTGTTTTCAATGATTGCACAGTGCGGACAAGCAACCGGCACTGTGCAATCATTGAAAATGGCATCTTGCACAGTGCGAGCTGTAGTTTTCTGCTGCTCGAGTAGATTTTTCCTCGAGCTGCAGCTTTCTCAACGCGAACTGGTAGTTTCCCATCGCGAGCGGTCGCGAGCATACGCGACCCCTCGCAATGAGAAACCTGACCTTCTCGCGTTGTGAATCTCGCCGGGAGGTTTATTTTCCATGCTCGCGATCGCGAACAAGGAAAAAGTCTCGCCAGGATGTCATTTTGCTTGCTCGCGGTCGCCAACTTGACGTTGAGGACCGCGAGCAAGCAAAAAATGACCACAGCACTACGCAACACTACGCTACGCGTGTTCGCACTGTGCTACGTGCAGTTCGCGTAGTGCGAAGTAGCGCGAACTTCGCAAACTACGCGAGCGTAGCGTAGTGCTTCGCCCAGGCCTAAATAGTATGTCGCACAGCTGACATAAAACTGTTTACTCTTCCTTTTGAAAGAACAGGTCGTGGAAATCCAAATCGACATTTTGTGTAGAATTTATCTTTACTCTTGTACTTTCGTCGACAGTATTTTCCACACCGATGACTTTGGAAATGTAAAACTTGCTCTTTTAAGTTTTTTTCTTCTGTGCTTTTAGGTATAGCACATGTTGCATATCCTTCAATGAAAGATAAAACTGCATCATCAGAATCTGTTCCAAATTTTGGGGCATCCTTGATCCACAACAGCATATGAATATGAGGAGCACCTCTTGCTTGGTACTCTTTTCTCCAAAAGAAATCCACAACTTCTCCAAGAGGTGGATTTTTTTATTGCAGATGAAGGACATCATAGCCTCAAATCTATGATTGAAATATCTGCAAACATTAACCGGATCCAATGAGCACAATTCTCCTGCTGTCTTGTATTGGATATTTTCAATATTTGAATTTGCCTCTCGAAGAAAATCCAGTAAATCATCCCAAGCGTACTCTGCACAGCTTAGGGTAAGGAACCATGTAGGAGTTCCTAAATTCCGTAACATACATTTCAATTCTCCATGGCGTCGGTACCAATATTCATTAGTCCCACGCTGACAAGCCATTAGATTAATCAATTGAGATTCCAAATGATCATCTCGTTGTTGCACTTTGTTCATAAAATCCTTTGCAGACACATTATGTAGATGTACTCCAGTTTTCAAAATGTGATTTACTGCATAAGATAGTGCTGATAAGTCACTTTAAAATAAAAGATGGAACAAATAAGGAATACTTTGATGAAATCTTGGATCTTCTGCATATAATCTTGTAGTCCGATACTCAGAAGCAGGAATCTGTACTGGACGTTCATCATATCGTCCACCTTTTCCTGTAGGAAACAGCTGGGGAAAACAACGAGCTTCCAAGCTCTCCTCCCATACACTCACGGGAGTTTCTTTTGCTTTTCTCATCTGAAAGAGATCAATAGTGTTTCCCATAACTTCTTTAGAATGAAGAGGATGTATGCTGAAATGTTCATACATTTTTTCTTCTTTTGACTTATCCACTTTTTCAATTTGCCCAGTTGGTATTCCTGTGTCTGCTAGTAAATCTTCTTCATCTTCTTCCATATAAATTGATTCATACCATTTAATATTTCTTTTCACATATAAATTTGCTCTTTGTACTTTTCGTACATCCACCAGCTCCTGCCAAATTTTCTTATTCTTTGTAGGTACACCATTAACCAGAATAACTAATGGTTCAGTTTCCAAACTATTTGCATCAATTGTTTCAATATTTTTTTTCAAATCTAATGGCAAATAGACAACTCTTCCTTTTAAACCTCTTTGTAAATCTGTAGGAGGTAATTTGCCTGTTTTGGGCTCCATACGAACTATAGTCTGAAACGGATGGACACATTGAATGAGTATAGACTCATACGTATTTAAATCACTAAGTTCTGCAGGAATATCAACCAATTCTAAATTATTATGTACAGCTCTAGCAGGCATGTTATTTTCTTCTAACTTGTTATAACAGTATTTACAAATATGGTGATCTTCACCCAAATCAAAACAATTTTCCAGAAATAAATATGTAGCAAAATCCATCCACTTAGAAATATTTTCTTTTTCACTTTTTTTATAGAGATCAACATTCCTTGTTTGATTTTTGTAATGGCTTCTCCGGCAACAAATACAAGTAATATTTGGTCTTTCATTAGAGATGATAGTAAATGTTGTCATTTGATCTTCAAATGTTTTATTAACAGTGAGTTCTACATTCTCTTCCACATTTTCTTCAATAACTGTGTTATTTCCTGCACTTTCATGCTCTGGACCAAAGTAACAAAACTCAATATCCTCACAAACCTTCTTCACATCTGTTACAGATCCACGGAACAGAGCATTATTCAACTCATGTAACTTTAGTGCTGGACTTTTAGCAAAATACAATCTTCTCACAAACTTTCTCATTTCAGTATGATGAACAGCCAGCATCCTAAAATGGTGAAAAACACTTTGACAAACTTTCATAGAAAGACAAGCCAGAGAATTTATCAATAGATTCCTGTCGTACAGTGCAAATACTATTACAATTCCAAGTGTACACTGGGGCTTTAGGACGTCTCCCCATAACCTCATCAGCTAACACTTCTTCCTCATTTCTTGGAACCATTTTCTCCTTTTCCATTACACAACCATCCTTAACTTCATAAGCTCGACCACTGGTGTCAACTGCATGCAGCAAACTATTACTTTGAAGATAACTCTCTTCATTAAAAAATGGTTCAGTACTTGAACTATGCTTCCATTCTCCTAAGAACACTTTACAAAAGTTTTTTTTTCACTTCTCTTTTTCTTTTTGACTTCATTACATTCACTAATTTATCTAATGTACGGATCCTGTTAAAAATTAAAATGAATAGTTTTCTTTTTAATTCCAAAGCCTTGGCAACAATTGATTCAATATGTTTCTTTTTCTTATAAAATTTGGCTTTCTTCCTATATTTTTTCACATCCTTTAGCAAATTGAACATCACTCTTCTCTCAAACATTTTTCTACGAATGTTTTTAAAATCTATTTTTCTTTTTAAGTCATTCTTTCTTACTTCTGTTTGTACATTAGTATTTAGTATATTATGTCGATTGTCTTGTTGTTTCTACTTGAAACACTATTTCCAGTGGATATATTTTTTACATTTTTTCTTGGCTTGAGGATATTTTTAAAAAAATCCTTAGTCTGCTTACCAGAAGGCTTTTTCTTTTTTCCAACATGAGGTTCTTCAACTATTTTTTTTTGTCTAGTTGTCTTCAAATATAGATGTTGTTGCTGTTCTTTTCTCTTTCTTGATTTTATAGGCATCTTTAATTTATTTCAGTCTTGTTCAGTAATACCTGAAAGAAACTAAAAAAAAAATACCTTTATGTAATTTATATATATTACTATATTTTTTATGAGCTTTTCAAATCATATCATATGAGCTATCCCTTTCCTACGACTGCAAGTCTTGCACAAAAAAAGCTACACAAATTAAATCTCTGACAACAATTCCTGTGTGCACACAGACTCATGGTGTGATTCTAGGCAGAAAACGATTTTTCATTGGCAATTTCAAAGCACATTTACCGCTGTGGTTTTGCAAGTGATAATTACTGTAAAAGCCTGACAGATTTTCCTTATAGTTTAGAGAGGCAGAAAAGAGCACATGTCCTAACAGCTACTTGAGAGCATGAGCATGTGGAACCTGAGTGAGTGATTAGACTAGAGCAAAGGAAATGAGCCTTGGTGACTTTGAATGTGTTAGTGTTACACACTATTATCTAAAATACCACACAGTGCTGAATACTTAGCATGGGAGTGCAGGAGAAGCTACTGCCTGTGTGATAAAAGCGTTCTTCTGGAGACTGTGTATTGTCAGCTGCAAGAGAGATCTGCATGGACACTTGCACAACTGCATGAAGACTGCACAGATGTATGTAAGAGTACATGTGGGGTAAGGGTTAATAGCAGTTTTGATCATGTAGGATCTACCTCACTCATGGCAGGAGTGGAAGGAAAATCTACCCTGTTGTTTTTAAATGTGTTAGCATTTGCCTCTCATTTGTGAGATAGTGATTTCTGCTGAATGCAAACCATCACAGTTCAAGAAAACAAGCTGCCCCTTTCCTACGAATGCAAGTCTTACAGAACCAGACCAACACGAATTAAATCTCTGACAACAAATTCCTGTGTGCACACAGACTCATGGTGTGATTCTAGGCAGAAAACGATTTTTCATTGGCAATTTCAAAGCACTTTTACCACTGTGGTTTTGCAAGTGATAAATACTGTAAGAGCCTGACACATTTTCCTTATAGTTTAGAGAGGCAGAAAAGAGCACATGTCCTAACAGCTACTTGAGAGCATGAGCATGTGAAACCTGAGTGAGTGATTAGACTAGAGCAAAGGAAATGAGCCTTGGTGACATTGAATGTGTTAGTGTTACACACTACTATCTAAAATACCACACAGTGCTGAATACTTAGCATGGGAGTGCAGGAGAAGCTACTGCCTGTGTGATAAGAGCGTGCTTCTGGAGACTGTGAATTGTCAGGTGCAAGAGAGATCTGCATGGACGCTTGCGGAACTGCATGAAGACTGCACAGATGTATGTGAGAGTACATGCGGGGTAAGGGTTAATTGCAGTTTTGAACATGTAGGATCTACTTCACCCATGGCAGGAGTGAAAGGAAAATCTACCCTGTTGTTTTCAAATGTGTTAGCATTTGCCTCTCATTTGTGAGATAGTGATTTCTGCTGAATGCAAACCATCACAGTTCAAGAAAACAAGCTGCCCCTTTCCTACGAATGCAAGTCTTACAGAACCTGACCAACACAAATTAAATCTCTGACAACAAATTCCTGTGTGCACACAGACTCATGGTGTGATTCTAGGCAGAAACCGATTTTTCATTGGCAATTTCAAAGCACATTTACCGCTGTGGTTTTGCAAGTGATAATTACTGTAAGAGCCTGACACATTTTCCTTATAGTTTAGAGAGGCAGAAAAGAGCACATGTCCTAACAGCTACTTGAGAGCATGAGCATGTGGAACCTGAGTGAGTGATTAGATTAGAGCAAAGGAAATGAGCCTTGGTGACATTGAATGTGTTAGCGTTACACACTACTATCTAAAATACCACACAGTGCTGAATACTTAGCATGGGAGTGCAGGAGAAGCTACTGCCTGTGTGATAAGAGCGTGCTTCTGGAGACTGTGAATTGTCAGGTGCAAGAGAGATCTGCATGGACGCTTGCAGAACTGCATGAAGACTGCACACATGTATGTAAGAGTACATGTGGGGTAAGGGTTAATTGCAGTTTTGAACATGTAGGATCTACCTCACCCATGGCAGGAGTGGAAGGAAAATCTACCCTGTTGTTTTCAAATGTGTTAGCATTTGCCTCTCATTTGTGAGATAGTGATTTCTGCCGAATGCAGACCATCACAGTTCAAGAAAACAAGCTGCCCCTTTCCTATGAATGCAAGTCTTACAGAACCAGACCAACACAAATTAAATCTCTGACAATAAATTCCTGTGTGCACACAGACTCATGGTGTGATTCTAGGCAGAAAACGATTTTTCATTGGCAATTTCAAAGCACTTTTACCACTGTGGTTTTGCAAGTGATAAATACTGTAAGAGCCTAACACATTTTCCTTATAGTTTAGAGAGGCAGAAAAGAGCACATGTCCTAACAGCTACTTGAGAGCATGAACATGTGGAACCTGAGTGAGTGATTAGACTAGAGCAAAGTAAATGAGCCTTGGTGACATTGAATGTGTTAGCGTTACACACTACTATCTAAAATACCACACAGTGCTGAATACTTAGCATGGGAGTGCAGGAGAAGCTACTGCCTGTGTGATAAGAGCATGCATCTAGAGACTGTGTATTGTCAGGTGCAAGAGAGATCTGCATGGACGCTTGCAGAACTGCATGAAGACTGCACTGATGTATGTAAAAGTACATGTGGGGTAAGGGTTAATTGCAGTTTTGAACATGTAGGATCTACCTCACCCATGGCAGGGGTGAAAGGAAAATCTACCCTGTTGTTTTCAAATGTGTTAGCATTTGCCTCTCTTTTGTGAGATATTGATTTGTGCTGAATGCTAGCCATCACACTTCAACAAAACAAGCTGCCCCTTTCCTACGAATGCAAGTCTTACAGAACCAGACCACCACAAATTAAATCTCTGACAACAATTCCTTTGTGCACACAGACTCATGGTGTGATTCTAGGCACAAAACAATATTCCTGGGTGATACCAGTACACCTTTACTTATGGTGAAGACATACTCCATAATATCTGACAACTTCAAGGCAGTTAAATATCTTCCAAAACATAAAATGTAAAACACAACTTTAAAACAAGAATCTCATTTACATTTTTTTTTATCAAAATGCACCACATACATCCCCTCTCAAATTCATAACTCACCTTTAACAGTAGTTAGTTGAGAAAGAAATGTGGCACTCACACAGCAGATTATCAGAGCCAGAATCTCTGAACTGTACACCTCTCAGCAGAACCAGTAAATGGCAATGTTTCCCTCTCTTTTTTCACACATATACATGTTAACTTCAAATCACAGTGCTTCCCACATTTTTTCAAATGGAAACACACATTTCTATTGGTTGCAAATTTCAACCCTTTCCAAATTATCCCTACCCCCAACATGACTTCTGCCTTCTACCATAGCAACAGGTCATGGAACACTGGTGTGAGCAGAGAGGTCAGAAGTTCAGCACACAATGTTTCTAATCCAAAGAGCAAGAGTGCTTGACTTTTCAAACCTAACAGCAAATCCAAAGTAATGTTCTGTGGGAACACATTGTTCTGAACCAATACAAAACATGCTTTTTAAAATTTAAACATACAGCCTAGTTTTTAGTGTAGAATGGTGTAAAACAGCCAATGAGTACTTTTTATTAAAAAAAAGTATGTAAGCCTCCATTTTACAACTATCTTTCTTTTCATATTGCCATTCTACTGAAAGACACCTTCTGAGTGCATCCAGATCTCCTTGAAAGATGTTCACAGTGTGGATTGTAGGTCATAGCTATGTCTTCTGGAGTGAAAAGTATGCAGAAAAAAGAGGTATTTTCAAAGACCTTGCTTTGCCAAATGTAGACATTAAATGGATTGGTCAGAGAGGGTTAAAGTGGCACCAATTAATGCCTTTGGTGAAATCCTTTCTACATCTTCCACAGCCTGACCTTATAATTGTGCACTGTGGTGGAAATGACCTAGGCACTTTAACTGGGGTGGGTCTGGAAATGCTTGTTAAGGACACCTTTGTGCAATTGATGTCACTTTTTCCACAAACTACCTTTGTATATTCTAATATATGCCAAAGGCAAAAGTGGAACTGGTCCAACCAATATTGTCCGCAGATTGACAAAGCAAGAAAGCACGTCAATAAATCTGTTTCTGCTTTCCTCAGAGACTATGGTATGGGTTCTATATACCACAACAACTTGCGTTACAACATGCAAGGCATTTATAGAGGAGACGGTGTTCATTTCACAGATGAAGGCAACAGAGTCTTCCTCTTGAACTTTAGACTCTGCATCGGTACTTACTTGTAGGTACCAAAAAACACTCAATGAACACAACGGCTCTTTTTAGAGCCAACCAACATCTAAACACTTAAACTTGATTTTTTAATCTATTTTTTTAATGTTTTTTTTTGCCACCGTGCGCGCACCGTGCGCGCACCCCGCGATATATATATATTTTTTTTTTTAGACTTAAGAGGTCTTTCATGGTCCCCATGAGAAGGCCTAGGGGGTCAGGGACTCTCTACCCTGCCCCCTTTTCATGTTCTCCACTTGTGTTTTTAGCTCTCTTCTACCTCTAAAACTCAAAATGGCGGCTGGGGGTGCGCGCACCGTGCGCGCACCCCGCGATTTTTTGAAAAAAAAAAAAATGTTTTTTTCACCCTTCGTGGTCCTTCAGGGACCCCCTGACAAAGGCTAGGGGGTCAGGAACTCTCTACCCTGCCCCCTTTTCACGTTCTCCACCTTTCTTTTTCCCTGTCACACACACAACACACAAAATGGCGGCCGACACTTCCTGATTTCGACCGATTCGAATGTTGACTGTCATGAATCCACCAATCAGAATTACGCTCGCGCACGTTAGGGTGCGCGCACTGTGCGCGTATGGTGCGCGGACGGTGCGTGGCTATAGATATGTATGTGCTTTTAAATGCAATTTTCTCAGGATCTACTGAACAGATTGACACCATATATGCAAAAGGCACATGCCTGACCTGAGGACTACCTCTTTGCCAAATTTCAAGTAATTCTGTTCAGCCGTTCGGGCTGTACCTTCGACTAAAGGTCCTATGGGAAAATGCATGGGGAAAACGCGTTTTGGGAACCCCCTTTTTTCTTGGCCCCCGCTTGACGAATCCCCCCGAGACTTTCAGGGTAGGAGCTGAGCGGAGCGCCCCATTAGTTTTGAAAATTTCGCGAGGATACGTCAACCGGCGCCAAAGTTATTCAAAATAGAATTTTCAGATTTCCTATGGAAACACGGTCCTAACTATAACTATCTACTGGCGACCGCCAGTAGATAATATATATATATATATATATATATATATATATATATATATAGAGAGAGAGCACTCCACCCGCCAGAGGCGCTTCAATCTGCTTCGAAAAAAAATGGAGCACGGACTGCCAAGTAGGTGCTATATTGTTTTCTTTATTCCGACAAGAACCTCACAGCCATTACGCGTTTCAGCCCCAGAGGGCCTTGATCACATGACACGCACAACCAGTTACCACGTGATTTTCTCTCATTTTTCTCTCATTTTTTTCTCATTTTTTGCGCCCTCATTTAAAGTGACAAGTGCTAAATATAAGTAGATTGCATTCATAGACATGGACAAAAGACTGTTTGCTATGTTTTTCTAACATTGTTTTCACCATTCAAATATATTTCTTTATATTATTCTGAGGTGATCATTTTAGGCTTTGTCATTATATTATCATCATGACTGTATATATATTGTGCCATAGTTGCGATCAGACATTTTCTTTACTTCTCAAATTTTTCCAATAAAACCAATTTCAATACAAATAAATAAATAAATACATACAAAATCTGCTTAAAAATATCTTTTGATCAATATCATGTGTGCAAATTTAAGCTTGATGACAGTACTAGATTTTGTATTATGCTCATTCTGAATTACGCTGTGTTCTTATACTTAACATAGCTGTGAGGTTACATCATGGTTTACATACCACCACTTACTGCAGAAGCTGCCCTCATAACAGGAAAGCTGCCTTCATAATAAAATAATTCTATAAAAACAAGGCCTGCTAAAATCTGTTAAAAAAAAACCCAAAATGTAAATTTAAGTTTAAAATACATTCTGTGCAAATTGAGCAAATTACTGTGTTGAAGTTGGAGATGGTTTTAAATATTGCTGTCCATATTCTATATAAAGCCTATATAGATGTCTCTAGTTAAGTCTATTTGCTATCCATGCTAAATTTAACTACAAAAAGTGCTAACATGTTTTACTACTGAATTAAAGTGCAAGTGTTAAAATTCACCTTGGTGTTTATAAAAGCTAAAAGAGATAAAAATTAATAATGAATATTTTACAGAACTTGTTTATTTTTATAACTGGTTTATCTGATACACTAGCAGCTTCCACCCCATTTATATTTAGGGTGGAAGATAGTCAAGATTTACTGTTTTGACTCAAAGATGTTGATGACGCTCGTAAATTCAGTTTCAATTCTGTTACAGGCAAGTATATAAATCTTCCGTAATGTTTAGCCCCCCAGGGTGTTTAGAGTTTGGCTCTAAAATGTATCTTGTTTCCAGCATGCGCAAAGCTTTTTCTCTGTTGCCGCCTCTCTTGCTTGTTTGTACAGCATCAATTAAGAAATATTTTAACTTTTTAGGATCTGAATCGTGCTGTTCGTCAAAATGGCGTGCCACCAGATATGTGTGGTCCTTGTTTCTTATGGCTCTGATATGCTGCAATATTCTTTTGTTCCCCTGCAGTCTGGTACTTCCCACGTATCTCAGACCACAGGGGCATTTGAGAACATATACAAAATATTCAGTTTTGCAAGACAATGATTTCCCTATAACATATTCCTGTGAACTGAAAGGTGTTTTGTATGTTGTTTTAGTGCACCCAAATTGGCAGGCTTTGCACGATTTGCATTTAAAAACACCTTTTCTTTGGGATGGCCAAGTTCCTGTGCTTTTGCTGACTGGGTTGTTTTGTACTAGCTCATCTTTCATAGAGGGGGCTCTGCTACTAGGGATTGTAAGTCTAGTAGGTAACAGATGGCCTATGGTTGGATCATGTAACACTATGGGCCAGTTTCTTTGGCTGATTTTATCAATAATGTTTTGTTGATTGCTAAATCCTATTATCATCCTGAAAGTTTCACCTTCCCTGTTATCTGTTGTAGTAGTTGGAGACTGGGGTTGATTTTGTTTTAATAAATGAGATCCCTTCGCAGTATCTGCCTTTTCATAATAGCATTGTCTATACTTTTTCTCGTATAGCCCCTCTGTATGAATCTGCCCTTACCTGCTTGTTGTGCTAGCCTTAAGTCCTCATTGTTGCTGCAGATTCGTCTTAATCTTAGAATTTATCCATAGGGGATACTTTGTATAAGATAAGGAGGATGGGCACTGGCTGCGTGTAACACCGAATTCCCAGCAGTGGGTTTTCGGTGTGCATTGGTTTCAATTTTGTGATACCTGATGTAGACTTTTACATCAAGAAATGTTACCATCTCAGAACTGATAGATGCAGTAAATTCAAGATTGATATCATTATCATTTAGGCCCTCTACAAACATTTGTGCTTCTGGCACGGTCCCGTGCCATATCACGAATAAATCGTCTATAAATCTCAACCACAGTTTTACATGTTCTTGTAGTGCTTTATCATGTGTTGTCTGTAGGACCAGCTCCTCCCACCACCCCATATATAGACAGGCGTAGCTGGGGGAGAAGCTGGCCCCCATTGCTACGCCCAAAGCTGTTGATATAGGGTGTTTTGGAATAGAAAAATGTTGCTATTCAAGCAAAAGTCGATCATCTTGATAAGCATTTTGCTATGCTGTTCATGCAGGGCTGGTCTTTTCCTGAGATAGTGTTGGATTGCTCGTATCCCATCCTTGTGGTTGATACTGGTATAGAGTCCTGTGATGTCCATAGTTATTAAAAGGAAATCATCTTGCCATTTGAAATCTTGAATCTTGGTTAAAAAGTCCCCAGTGTCTTTTATATAGGAGGGGAGACTTTGGACATGCTCCTGTAAAAAATGGTCTACATATTGGGAAGTTTTTTCTGTTCGACTGTTCCTAGCAGATATAATGGGCCGTCCCGTGGTTTGAGGGAGTTTTTGTGCAGCTTGTTCCCTCATTTGTTCTGTTTGTACATGAGCAGTCTTTTCATTGTTCTTCAATATATGACATTTTTGGGGTTTCAGTTTTCGTACCCCTTTGAAGATATCCATCCTTATGTTTGCATAATTGAATGTTTTTTTGGGGCAGTATGAGAGTCCAAGAGATAAAATTTGTTTTTCTGTTTCATTTAAATTGACATTCGCTAAGTTGACGACAGTATTGTTGTGGGCTAATGTATGTATTACTTCCGCTTCCATTTTCGTGTATTTGGTCTTTTTTGCTGTTGTTGTTGTTCCCCTTAGTTTTGCTTGATGCCTCTCTCTGCGTCTGATTGTGTCACTTTTCCTTGTCTCGCCTGTTGGAATCGTGGTCGTAAAGTTTGTCTTCGTTCTGTAACTAAAAAACCAAGCTCCTGTTCTAATGATAACTTGGCCGGTACTTGCATGCCCTTTGCGTTTCTGGGTTCTAGTTCATTTTCACTTTCCATGGCTGAGCTTTATTCCGAAGCGGATGAGTCCCCTTGTCTGCCCATATTGTTGCTGGTACTTGGTTTGGCAATGTTAGTACCGCTGAATTTTGATATTTTTAATGAATCATACTTCTTTGCGAATGTAAATATACGGCCTCCCTCATATGAAATTTGAAAGTTTTACGTTCACAAATATTTTCCTCCTCCTTGCGGTGCCTCTTGATCATTTCATCTCTTAATTTTGACTCTTCTTCTCTTAGGTTCATTTCATTGATTTCCTCATTTAATTTGTATATCTGCTCTTGTAATTTGAGGCGATCATGCTCGGCATATTTCACAAGTATTTCTACCAATCTTTTAGATGATTCAAGATAGGTTTCAGCCCATTCTTTCATAATTTTTGGGTCCGGCGTTTCGTAACTGGGGGCTATTAATATTCTTAAACCCCGTGGGATCATTCCCACATCCAGGTATCTTTGAAGGGATTTCCCCTCCCACCATTTACTCTGTTCATTTTTCATTGCCTTTTCTAGAAGTCAAAATTTGTCTTTGAGGCTTATTGCATTGGTTCCTGCTGGTGCATTCTGGGAGGCCGAGTTTACCACGGGTGCCCGTGCGTCATCAAACATTTCTAATGCTGCAGCCTCATGATCTTTAAGCACGTCTTCTGTCATGGTTGCGGAATATAATTAGAATATATGTAGATTTGGAGATGGGTTATATCAGGTAAGTGTACAATCCCCCGTTCCGCCTCAGCACAACTCCTCACCCAGTACCGCAAGTGGTGGTCCTACCTGCTCTCCAATGCCGGTGTGTCTCGCGTCGTCCGACCCGATCCTGCCGCACTCTGAGATGCTCAGGAACCACTGCCTTTGCTGCTGGGGGGAAGGCTCGCCGTAATCCTCCCGGATTCTATTTGAATATGTCTGTTCCCAGATGGAGCTTGTGAGCCAGCTTCTGCCCGTTGTGAGGAGGGGTCAGTGAAAAACCGGAGATATATATATATATATATCTATACATATAAATATTGAAGAATATATATATATATATATATATTCACTTAAAAAACCATAGGTTTCACACATGTTATAGTTAGCTGGACATTTCCCTCGTAAAAAAACAATGAAATTCCCCCGTTATAGTTAGTGCAGGCAACTATAACTCACGCGACTGCAATCCTCTGCTGATGACGTCAGATATTACATCACTGATTACATATGTGTCTTTCTGAAAAATAAATATTTGTAATATATGTATAGCTAAAGATTAATGGAAGAAGACATGGGTAAATAGGTGTCTAAATACAGTGATGTAATATCTGACGTCATCAGCAGAGGATTGCGGTCGCGTGAGTTATAGTTGCCTGCACTAACTATAACGGGGGAATTTCATTGTTTTTTTACGAGGGAAATGTCCAGCTAACTATAACATGTGTGAAACCTATGGTTTTTTAAGTGAATTTGCAAGGTTTTTTAAATGCTAATTCCGAACTATAATGTGTGTGAAACCAATGGTTTTTTAAGTGAATTTGTACGTTTTTTTAAGTGCTAAGTTATGTATTTATTAATATTTTTTTTTTCAGGTTTTTCACCGTGCGCTCACCGTGCGCGCGTTGTGGGCACTCGGTGCGCTTCACGCACCAAGCGCCCAAGATGCGTTATGCGTGCCGTGCGCGCACGGTGCACGCACCCCGCGCTTTTTTTCGTAAAAAAAATATTTTTTTCAGCCCTTGGGGGTCCTTCAGTGACCCCCTGACAAAGGCTAGGGGCCAGGAACTGTCCACCCTGCCCCCTTTTCACGTTCTCCACCTTTGTTTTTCACTGCCTCAGACTGCGAGAGACAAAATGGCGGACGACACTTCCTGATTACGACCGATTCGAATGTTTACTGACATCTAACAACCAATCAGAATTGCGCTCGCGCACGTCACCGTGCACGCACGGTGCGCGCACAGTGCGCGCTTATAGATATATATGTACTTTTAACTGACATTTTCTCAGGAACTACTGAACAGATTGACTCCAGATATTCAAAAGGCACATCCCTGACCTGAGGACTACCTCTCTGCCAAATTTCAAGTAATTCTGTTCAGCCGTTCGGGCTGTACCTTGGACTAAAGGTCCCTATGGAAAAATGCATGGGGAAAATGCATTTTGGGACCCCCCTTTTTTCTCGGCCCCGCTTGACTAACCACCCCGAGACTTTCAGGGTAGGAGCGGAGCGGAGCGCCCCACCTATTTTGAAAAGTTCGCGAGGATTCGTCAACCGGCGCCAAAGTTATTCAAAATAGAATTTTCAGATTTCCTATGGAAACACGGTCCTAACTATAACTATCTACTGGCGACCGCCAGTAGATAATATACATATGTTTATATATGTGTGCGTGTATATATGTATATTTTTAAATAAATATGTATGTATATATATATATATCACCTACTGGCGGACGCCAGTAGGTAGTTATAGTTAGGACCTATTATCCATAGGAAATCCGCAACATTCTATTTGGAATAACCTTGGCACCGGTTCATGGATATTAGCGAAAGTTTCAAAACTGGTGGGGCGCTCCGGTCTGCTCCTATCCTGAAAGTCTCGGGGTGATTCGTCAAGCGGGGGCTGAGAAAAAAAGGGGGTCCCAAAACATGTTTTTCCCATGCAATTTTCCATAGGAACCTTTAATTGCAGCTACAGCCGGAACTGCTGAACGGAATTACACTAAATTTGGCAAAGAGGTAGCCCTTGGTTCACACGCATGCCTTTTGGTTAAATGGTGTAAATCCGTTCAGTAGTTGCTGAGAAAATCAAAAGTAAATTCACATATATAGCTGGGCGGAGCCTACCCACACATCTCATCGTGAGATCTGATAGGCTGGCAGCACTTCATCCAAGAAGTGTTGGCAGCCATCTTGGGACCAATATACATGATAGCACCTCATTAAAAAGCATTGCAGTTAATAGAAGGTTTTAAGACTTTAGTTACATTATAAATCATTTCTTGATGGTACCATACTCAGTAATTGTGGTGTGTTCTAAGGTGATTTTACCATGTGAAAAAGCCTTCTGCTGGGATATCATAAATCATGTTTGAGAGAAAATTATTTTCTCATGCCTCTCCCACAGAGGTTTGGAAGGTGATCTATAAGCTAAACTGAGAGCGTATTTTCTGTAAATTCACATTATCTTTCTCAGTCATGTGAGAATGAAGTCTGACATTCTCAGTAAAACATTTACATCCAACAAGGGCAGAGACTGTCAGTTGATTCCTTTGTGTTCTACTGCAGCTTCCCAGAGAGTTCTAAAGAACAACTAGACCTCTAACAGTCCTACTTATGATAAACGTTTTGCACACCTGAAGCCATCTTGATTGGAATAAAGTGGTAACTCTTAAAACATTTAATTTAAAAAGGAACAAAATGAGGGGGTTCATTTTGCCATAGAAATTATGATTAGTGCTGCAGAAAGAAAAATTAGGGCACATTTTGACTTCTCAAATCCTCTTCTATTTCATTAAAAAATTCTGACATGCAGACTGAAACATGCCCTTTGAATTCCAGCAGCAGACTTCCCTGGTGAGCAGTAGCTTTACTACAGTGATCTAATGAGCAACTAGAATGCTAATATTCAGAATTTATGGCAAATGTGTGACACATCTGAATGCCTTCTACTGAGGAGACTGCAGTAAATGAAGAAATTAGGAAATTTCATAACAAATAAGCCTCCCAAGATGGCCATCAGAGACAAAAGAGCCCAAATGTAGCACAAATATCACCCAGATGTAGCTCAAGTATAGCCCAATGACAGAATGTCCCAGAGTGTTCGTAAGAACAACTAGAGCGCTTAACGTCTTACTTATGACAAAAGTATGGCTCACCTGAAGCCATCTTGATTGGAATAAACTGGTAACACTTAAAACATTTAATTTAAAAAGGAACACAATGAGGGGGTTCATTTTGCCACAGAAATTATGATTAGTGCTGAAGAAAGAAAAATGAGGGCACATTTTGAGTGACTTCTCAAATCCTCCCCGGGGCTTTTTATATTGTGGGAGGGGGGCCACGTGGCTGCGTGGCTCCCGGCTCTGCAGTGTCTCAGGGTGCCCACCCCCGGGACACTGCTGTTTGCTATGGCAGGGCGGGAGCAGAGTCTCCCGCCCTGTCATAGCAAACTTGGTTTGGATTTTGAAAGAGAGAGCAGGGAAATCTGCTCTCTCTTTCAAAATGCAAACCATATTGCTTTTCCACACGGGGAGCTGCATGTTAGCTCCAATTTGTGACCCTCAAAACCAAGCATTCATCACAATGCATTTTGATGAGGAGCATGAACCCTAGTCCTATAAGGGCTGCCACAACATATGTTGTCCATACTGTGGCCGGCTAATCAATGGGGGACCCCTTGGAACCTCCCTACATTGCCTTGGGGGTTAGGGTGGGTTCACCTTGCCTGCTTATATTTTTTTAGTTCATTTTTAGGATGCTGGGACCATATGCCCGAGGCAAGTGATGGCTGCCACAACATAATATTAAGGTTCTGGCCAATCAATCAGGATTGACTGCTCCCCTTTAAATTGGCCAAACTATACTTATTTTTAACCCTTTCATGATGACTTTGAGTACCTCTTAAGTACTAGTTTTGAACATAGCCAAACGGATTTACACCAAATCACAACAACTATGCTTAGTGAGTGAAGTTTTACCTTTTTGCCAAATTTTGTGTAATTCTGTTAAGTCGTTTTTCTGTAGCTGCGACAGAAGTTTTGTATGGGAATCAATGTTTTGGCCCACCTTTTTCATGGCCCACTCCAAAATCACCCAAAAAAGTTCCAGAAAGGAGTTCAGCTGGGTGTTTTTTTTTTCTGGAAAGTTTCCAGCAGATTCGTCAAACACTGCCAAAGTTATTAGCAAAACAAGAAATGCTCTTCCCGTGGGAACTCTGCCCTAACTATAACTACAAAGTAGGAACTTCCATTCTGTAATATATGCATGGGGGCTTGGGTGTATATGTAATTATGTGTATACATGTGTGTCCATAGAGAAAGATATGTAAAAAAAACACACAAATAATACAAAAATGAAATTTTGTAAAAAAGGTATTAAGTGAGTGTCAAACTTTCTGACAAGATGTTTTGGTCAAAATGATAGACTACATTGAAAAACAATGTCATTGCACAAGACCTTTTGTAGAAATTATCCTTGCAAAATACGTTTCGGAAAACAATTTTATCTCGTGGAACCTGAAAGCCTACATTGGAGCATAAATAGAGTGTTGTTATGGACTATCAACAGTGAAGTTCTTTAATGGCATTGATTCAGAGTCTAATTATTTGATTCTCACATCACATAAAATATGTAAATCTATACCTAGAAAGGTATGATTTGCATGGGCATAGATGTGCTCCTTTGGGAATTCACAAAGATTTGCAATTGTGACCACTTGAATGCATTTCTGCACTGCCAATGGTATATATTACATAACACTGCATCGGAAAATGCAATCAGGTTGTGCAGTGACATTGTTACTCCATAAATTAAAATGTTTTTTCCCATACAGAAAAAACAAAAGCTACATTCCCATATATTTCCAAGATGATCTCTTCCGTTTGCCACCACAGAAAATAATTTACATTCATCCTTGTAAGGAATAAAGCTTCAACCCTTTCCTGGATGGGATGGTGTCATTGAAGTGTTTTAGAATACCATAAGTCAGAAAAGTTTGTGGTTGTTTCCAAATTTTCCCGGAAATTCCTGTGCCTGAGTAAGATTGACTAATGCACAATATTACTCCAATGAAAAATATTTTTTTGAGATGTTTCCTCACCTTTGTAAATACCTTGAACTTGGAAACTAGGCCATTTGCTCTTTGCATTGGATGTAAATTTTACTTTGCGAACTGTAGTATAAATGTGAAACAAGATGTGGCTACAAAATTAGGTAACCCGTATACATACAATTTAATTTAATATGGAAATGTGCTTGCTTAAATTTGGTCAATAGTTGGACTTGAACTAAGGGAGGGTATATGAGGCTTAATTCTCCCAATTAGAGCAAATCTTTAAAAGTTTTTAATTTGTATTATGTGCCTATGTTATTATTGTCCACGATCATGGTATATGACACAAGGAACAAAAATAAAAAGGAGACAAACAACATGTATTGATTTACCCAAAGAAATTATGTTTTATTCAGCGGAGGAAATCACACACTTAAGTAATGCCTCGCTGAGTGATGTTGCAGTGAATGGTAGAGTGCTGAAGTAGAAAGAATGGTATTGTGGCCTTTAGTAAAGAATGGATCAGTAGTATTACACGCCCACATTCTGCAATTTGGTAAAAGAGTCACCTTATCAAATGCTGAGCCTACAAAATGGTCAAAATATGCTTCAGCCCTCACAAAAAAGGAGAAAAAGAAGGCTTTTATTGGTACCAAGTGTGTTTTCGTTACATGATAGGAAATATTTATTTGTGTAATGACTTTTGCTTTCAGTAAATCAGCAAATGCCATTTTCCTGTGTGCATGAGTGCTGCTTCATTTAGACAGGGAAGACATAGCTTGGCAGTTCGGGCTGGACTGTTCCCATGAGGCACAGGGTCAATACTGATTTGCATATGGCCATGTCTAAACTGGGGTAGCGTAGTGGGCAAAAGAACGATGGATTTAACCCAGATCTCTTGACTGGGGGAGAATGTCTGAATTGTCAGCATTCCGTCCATCATTTGTTGTAACGCTTTTCGCCCTAAGTGGGATGGGTATTCCCAGACGTGGGACCCGTGCTCACTACGCCACTGGAGTCAAACTATCCTGGCTGATTACGGCTGATAGCCAGAAACCGGTCCTAGGATGTTTGATTCCGGTCCAGGGAAGACATGGCTTGGCAGTTCGGGCTGGACTGTTCCCATGAGGCACAGGGTCAAGACTGATTTGCATACGGCCATGTCTAAACTGGGGTGGCGTAGTGGGCAAAAGAACGATGGATTTAACCCAGATCTCTTGACTGGGGGAGAATGTCTGCATTGTCAGCATTCCGTCCATCATTTGTTTGTTGTAACGCTTTTCGCCCTAAGTGGGATGGGTATTCCCAGACGTGGGACCCGTGCTCACTACGCCACTGGAGTCAAGCTATCCTGGCTGATGACGGCTGATAGCCAGAAACCGGTCCTAGGATGCTTGATTCCGGTCCAGGGAAGACGTGGCTTGGCAGTTCGGGCTGGACTGTTCCCATGAGGCACAGGGTCAAGACTGATTTGCATATGGCCATGTCTAAACTGGGGTGGCGTAGTGGGCAAAAGAACGATGGATTTAACCCAGATCTCTTGACTGGGGGAGAATGTCTGCATTGTCAGCATTCCCTCCATCATTTGTTTGTTGTAACGCTTTTCGCCCTAAGTGGGATGGGTATTCCCAGACGTGGGACCCGTGCTCACTACGCCACTGGAGTCAAGCTATCCTGGCTGATGACGGCTGATAGCCAGAAACCGGTCCTAGGATGCTTGATTCCGGTCCAGGGAAGACATGGCTTGGCAGTTCGGGCTGGACTGTTCCCATGAGGCACAGGGTCAAGACTGATTTGCATATGGCCCTGTCTAAACTGGGGTGGCGTAGTGGGCAAAAGAACGATGGATTTAACCCAGATCTCTTGACTGGGGGAGAATGTCTGCATTGTCAGCATTCCGTCCATCATTTGTTTGTTGTAACGCTTTTCGCCCTAAGTGGGATGGGTATTCCCAGACGTGGGACCCGTGCTCACTACGCCACTGGAGTCAAACTATCCTGGCTGATGACGGCTGATAGCCAGAAACCGGTCCTAGGATGCTTGAATCCGGTCCAGGGAAGACATGGCTTGGCAGTTCGGGCTGGACTGTTCCCATGAGGCACAGGGTCAAGACTGATTTGCATATGGCCATGTCTAAACTGGGGTGGCGTAGTGGGCAAAAGAACGATGGATTTAACCCAGATCTCTTGACTGGGGGAGAATGTCTGCATTGTCAGCATTCCGTCTATCATTTGTTTGTTGTAACGCTTTTCGCCCTAAGTGGGATGGGTATTCCCAGACGTGGGACCCGTGCTCACTACGCCACTGGAGTCAAGCTATCCTGGCTGATGACGGCTGATAGCCAGAAACCGGTCCTAGGATGCTTGATTCCGGTCCAGGGAAGACATGGCTTGGCAGTTCGGGCTGGACTGTTCCCAAGAGGCACAGGGTCAAGACTGATTTGCATATGGCCATGTCTAAACTGGGGTGGCGTAGTGGGCAAAAGAACGATGGATTTAACCCAGATCTCTTGACTGGGGGAGAATGTGTGCATTGTCAGCATTCCGTCCATCATTTGTTTGTTGTAACGCTTTTCGCCCTAAGTGGGATGGGTATTCCCAGACGTGGGACCCGTGCTCACTACGCCACTGGAGTCAAGCTATCCTGGCTGATGACGGCTGATAGCCAGAAACCGGTCCTAGGATGCTTGATTCCGGTCCAGGGAAGACATGGCTTGGCAGTTCGGGCTGGACTGTTCCCATGAGGCACAGGGTCAAGACTGATTTGCATATGGCCCTGTCTAAACTGGGGTGGCGTAGTGGGCAAAAGAACGATGGATTTAACCCAGATCTCTTGACTGGGGGAGAATGTCTGCATTGTCAGCATTCCGTCCATCATTTGTTTGTTGTAACGCTTTTCGCCCTAAGTGGGATGGGTATTCCCAGACGTGGGACCCGTGCTCACTACGCCACTGGAGTCAAGCTATCCTGGCTGATGACGGCTGATAGCCAGAAACCGGTCCTAGGATGCTTGATTCCGGTCCAGGGAAGACATGGCTTGGCAGTTCGGGCTGGACTGTTCCCATGAGGCACAGGGTCAAGACTGATTTGCATATGGCCATGTCTAAACTGGGGTGGCGTAGTAGGCAAAAGAACGATGGATTTAACCCAGATCTCTTGACTGGGGGAGAATGTCTGCATTGTCAGCATTCCGTCCATCATTTGTTTGTTGTAAATCATTTAGACAACAATCATAAATTCAATTAAATGCAGTGCAGAATTGCTAGCCTGAAGAACCTGCAGAGACAAAGCACTTTACTTTATTATAACTGTATACCTGACCTCTCAGTTTTTTAACTTTCTTCCAAAATTGTGATTGACTTTGTTGTACCAATGGTATGTTGTTTCAAATCAAGACAGTAAGTCCTAGTCAACAATGTTGCATTTACAGCAAGTACAATATGGTTCAACAATGAAATAGCAATAGCTGAACAGCTTATAACAGAGGGCTCATTTATCATAAATATTTTTAGTAAATTTTGTTTGACAAAGAAATAAAATATATATCCATGGTATTGAGTTAAATATTTTTAAAAAAGTACATTGAAATATAATTTTTTACATTAAATATATATTGCATTTTTTATATAAAAGTTTTACATTTTATCATTTTTTTTTTTTTTTCTTTTTTTGTCCTCATCTGCCAAGCAAGTTTCAATATGCAATCTTGTAGGTTTACACACATTGTGCTGCCTCAGTAGCCAAGACTGGTTGGGGCAGTAATAGAACGGAAAGCTCACCCCTCAGCAACATGTTTCAACCTACAATGATCACTAATTTGCTACCAGACAGGCAATTGCTAAAGTCCAGCCAAGGTACTAAACTTAGCACCATGAAACAAGTAACCCCCGGAATGAGGTTGATGGCATAATCATTGGACCTGGGGGAAAAAAAAAAAAAAAAAAAAAACCCCAGATGTTCAATGAACCCAATTCAGGAGGTGCCAGAAAGATCTTGTATCTGGATTACCAGATCTAGCCAGGTCTAGCTTAGAGACCAGCAAAGTAGAAGCATACCAGTCATTAATAGAAGGAGATGAAGAATCCTTCCATTTTCTGCATATCTCCCTCCTGGCTAGCAGGATAGCATAAAAAATAAGCTTTTTTGCCAAGGAGGGGACCCCTTGGGAGCAACCAAAAATTACTGATGTTAAATCTAGGGTAATGTTAACTCCAACAGAAAGTGAAAGAGTCTTACTAATGGCATCCCAAAATGGGGACAAATGTGGGCAATCAAAGAACATATGAGTGTCAGAAGCAGCCACCAAACCACACTTCGCACAGGCCACACTACTCCCCTCAGTAAATTTAGAAAGACGAAGGGGTGAGTAGTATGCTCGATGAATGGTGAAAAGATGGTTCCTGCGTAACCATGCAGGCTTGACAATATCCCACAACATCTTACAAGACGAATTCCAAAGATGTTGTAAATCGGAATTGATGACATGTTGAGACCAAAGATCCTCTGGCAGTGAAAAAGTTCCGTCCATTTCCTCCAAGATTAAATTATACCACAGTGAAATTTCCTTCTTGGCAGGTGGCTTATCTGCCAAAAGCGTTATAAGATAACTATATGCGCCCAAGGGATATTTAACACCATGTGGAGGTTGAACAGAGTATGCACGAGACCAGCTCAACATTTGAAGATATTTAAGCCTGGAGAAGTGTGGACCAATTTTTGTACAAAGATAATCCCAGGGTAACAAGTCCCCGTCAACAAATAGGTTACCCCACTCCTCCAGCCCCACCTCTCTCATAGGTGTAGCTATTGCATCCCCTAACCATGCTGGACCATCAGGAAGGCCCCACAACGGTGTCCTACTTCCATAGTAACCAACTTTAATTGCTTTAGACATCTGGGCCCACATTCTTGCCATACCCCTTAAAATTTTCAATTTAATTTTTTTGAAAAACTTGGGGTTTCCAAATTTAAAAAGAAACCCTGACTGACTTACACCTTCTACATCCAATCACATTGAATAGAGGGAACCCACTCCAACCCCTACTGGTCTTTTTAATAGAATCCTGGCATGTGAAAGCTGGAAAGCCCAGGCATAAGCCTGGAGATCAGGAGCAGCAAGACCTCCTTTTTCCCTACGTCTCCTAATTTTTTTCCAGGAGATTCTTGGCAGATGTTTATTCCAAATAAAGGTGCTAATATCCGACTGTAATTTCCTGATAGAGGCGGGATCAAAACATAAAGGTATCGCATTAAACAAAAAAGAAACCTTAGGCAAGATGGACATTTTGACAAGGCTGACCCTGCCCAGTAGGGAGAGTGGAAGATGGGCCCAGGACTGGAGCAACCTACGACAATCCTTTGCAATTTTTAAAAAATTAATAATAGTAATCTGATCGAGGTCAGATACAATATCCAAACCTAAGTATCTCATCCGACTCGCCGGCCGGATTTCAGAATCGAAGGTACTTTGATCGATGTTCCAGGTCATCATCTCAGTCTTTAGAGCATTAATCTCATATCCAGAGACCATCCCAAACTCCGATGCCAGCCTGAATATTGCTGGGAGGGCCTCATGCTGGTCCGAGGTAAAAATGAGAATATCGTCGGCGTAAAGTGCCACCTTTCTCTCCCAGCCCCTGTACGCAAATGCCTTGATGTTAACACTATCCCTCAAAATCTGGGCAAAGGGTTCAGCATATAAATCGAACAGGAGTGGGGAGAGAGGACATCCCTGCCTAGTACCCCTCGAGATGTCAAATGAGTCAGAGAGTATACCATTAACCAAGACACGGGCAGTAGGGTTACTATAAAGAAGACTAATCGCCTGACGAAATCTACCCCCCACGCCAAACTTTGCCAAGGCCTCCGACAGATACAACCAATTAACTCTGTCGAAGGCCTTGGTGGCGTCCAGCGTGAGAACCGCCAAGGGCAAAGACTTCAAACATGCCATATCTATTGACCCAATCAAATCAAAGGTTAGTTCAAAAAGCTGTCGCCCCTTAATAAATCCCTTCTGATCGACATGTAAAATGGAAGGAGCGACCAAGGCCAATCTATTTGCAAGAATGGAGGCAAAGATCTTATAGTCTCCATTCAAAACAGAGATTGGCCTATAGGAGCCACAGGCGGTTGGAGACTTCCCTGGTTTCAAAATAACAGTTATGGATGCGTTATCCCATGACACAGGTGGTCGTACTCCATCTAGCAGTATCTGATTGAACAATGTAACCAGGAAAGGAACAAGTTCCTGCTCCAAAGATTTATATATTTCAGCAGGCAGCCCATCAGGCCCAGAGGCCTTGCCTTTCCTGGCATCCCGAATGGCTTCCCTTACCTCCTCTTCCGAGATTTTACTATCTAGCATTGCTGACTGATCAACAGAGAGTTTTGGTAGATCTATTTTCCCAAGCCATTCATTAATCATATCAGTATCCAATATCTTACGTAGGGGAGAACATGGCGGCAGACGGCTGATCTGCCGTGGTGCTCCGTGAGTTCGGGCTCCCGTTTCCTCGCTTCCCCCGGCTCCCTCGATTTACATTTTATCATTTTTTTGAAAAATACATGTATATATTAAAAATATTTTTATTATTTTATCAAAATAAAATATATTAAAATGCATTGTAAATTATTTTTAATGAACAATTGTTTTATATAATTTGTTTTTATGACTGTTAATGTTCGATTATGAATGTATTTTTTATGTTAATATTTAAAGTTTATGAATGATAGTAAATATTTTAAACTTTTTCTTAATTATTATAAGTAATCCGACTATAGTTTTTAATAGGTTATTGTTTAGATATGAATATATATACATGTATCTTTCAGTTTCATTTAGTGTGTGTTTAGATTTCATTTTAGTTTATTTTTTAATTAAAAAATAATGTGTGTCAATATTGAGTATTGATTATTCATATGAAATGCTTAATTTGTACTACCGTTATTTACAAAGTTTTAAATTGTAGAGGAAATAGTAAATTTCACCTCTTCAGCATCCAACGACTGCTTCAAATAGCCTGAGATTGAGTGAGAATTGTGAAAGCCACCCCGTTGGTGTCCAGCGTTGTTCCCAAATTGGTTTATATTGGAGTGGGGATAGTATTTTCCACTTCTTTAATGTCCAACACCTTCTCCAAATTGGTAGAGTTTGAAGTGGGAATAGTAAATGTCATCCCTTTAGTGTCCTTCACTGTCCCCAAATTGGTTTAGATTGGGGTGGGAATGGCATTTTCCACCCCTTTAGTGCCTCACACCTTCTTCTAATTGGCATATATTGGAGTGGAAATAGTAAATGTTACCCTTTTAGTCTCCAGCACCTTCCCCAAATTGAGATTGGTTGGAGTGGGAATAGTAAATGGCACTCTTTTAGTGTCAGACACTTTCTCAAAAATAGTTTATGTTGAAGTGTGATTATTTCATTTTATAATTTTAGCCAGACGGAAATCCTCTGTTTTATTTTATTTGTACATAGTAGAAATGGTTTGTGTTATTTCATTAGTGTTGTTGTTATTTAGAAATATAATATACAAAATAGGTAATTGTATATTTGTAAGCAATAATATCATTAATTGCATTTTTATAGAATAAAGACATAATATATTTTTCTCATTTTAGTTATGCTTTCAAAGTTTATTTAATGTATTTTTTTACATTTTGAAACATTTATACTTATACTTAAAAACATTTATATATAGTTAAGTAAGTAAAACATGTTTAATGATTTGTTAATGTTAAATAAGAAAAATTATATTATACTTATATACTATTGAATGTAGTACTTTTTCCACTTTTATTTTCCATTGCTTAGTACTATTTAAACATTTCTTAAATTGTTTTATATGCAACTCTATGCTAGAATCTTTTTGCCCCTTCTCACTTGTCTGCAATGTCACAACTGATCTTCACTTGTCATGCAGCTCACCAATTGTCAAGTGTTCGTAAGTTGAGATTGGAAAGCTACCACTAATACCATTAGGCCCTGTGACTGGAACTCTAACCAAGATACTAGACTCCTTTTGCCCCTTCTCACTTATCTGTCATGTTACTTCTGATCTTGAGTCATCATGGACTGTGCAATGTACAGACAATGCTCCACTCAGATATACATCTAAATACTTTGCTTGATGGTGTCCTGGTCTCACCTGAAACTATTGGTGGCATGCGTGACACCATAACAACAGTGAAATATATGTGAGCCCTGAAGGAAACTCAGCTGATGAGCAGGTGCACGTGACCACTTGACTCTGCATTTCTCACATGATGAACAATGCTAAATATACAACCAAGCTAGGTGGTTGCCTGTATTAGCAGTCTCCTTCGCTCCAGACACCTCAGCCCTTGCCCCTATTAGCCCTGCTGCCTTGAGTGAGGAGGCTATTGACCTCCTGAGGAGCATCTCTGTGAGTCAGACTTCAGTCCTGATTACCATCTAAGGGAAAAGCAACAAGCTGACCCAGATTGTTGCCTACCTGAAAGCCATTCACTCTGCCATGTCTGCCTTACAGAGATCTTTTGAGGCTTTGGCCCCCTCACTCTTGGCAGCCCTCCACCCATTCCATCATTTTACCTCCCTCCTGCCCCTTCCCCATCCAAATTACCTATTGCCATTCCTATCCCAAGCACATGCACACCGAAGCATGCACATACTTCATCTGACGCAAGTACCACACACAAACACAAGACATCTTAAAAACTCAAACATACATGTACACCGCAGACACTCACCTTCCTCACCACTCTCACCACCCCCATCATAACCCCGGAACAACAACAATACATAAAGGGCTCTCCACAGACACACCCATACCCACAGACACCGCACTCACACCCATAGACCCCTCCACAACACCCAGCATTCAGGAAGACACCACAGCAACAGCCACAGACCCCTCAATAACACCTAGCACATCCACACCACTCCCACCCCAAAAATGCAAATGCTCACAGTCACCCACACAGCAGACACCAACACAACACACAGTGCAGACAGCAGCCCCAGCTCATGCTTCCACTCTCTCTTCCTCCCAAATCAACCTCCATCTCGAATACCCTACCTTTTTCCCCTGAAGAGGTCATGTTTGCTCTTGCCCTTATCCCTGTAATATCCGAATCACCTCCCAAAGTCTCAAAACATTTTCCACACCCAAAACCATCCCCTCCACTTTCCACTTCACCTCCGAACAAACGCATACCTACCCCCTTGAACACAGCCCTAAAAAGGACAAAAAACATTTTTTTTAAACTCCCACACCCATCCCTTCTACTTCCCACTCTACCTCTGAAGAAAAGCATTCCCACCCCCTAAACCCACAAAAAAAAACCTGAGAAGATTCCTCCCAAAACTAAACCCACCACTCCCTAAACCTCTGCACCCCTTCCCAAATACCAACTTCGAGCGATGTCCATTGGATACCCCATTGTGAGGAAGTTCCCTGGCAGTGTCGGTAAGGGTAAGTTTGGTTGCACAGCTTTGTGCTGAGGCACAGAGTGCTAAAATGGACTAGCCATTGGCCTATGTTTTACCCAATATTTTTTATCCATTTAATAAAGCTTTTCCTATTTTGAAGAAATTGGTCCTGCCATTACTTTTCTGACTAATTGATGTTATTGTATAGTTATTGATGTGGGAGTACAGTTGTGTTTGTTTGATCCCTGATTGCTGATCCAGTTGAAGTGGTTAGTATGATGTGCCCTTGGGGCCAGTGCTGCAGTTAGATTGGACAAGGGGAAATGTTGGATGGATGTCTATGTGGGTTGACATCAAGATAGGGCAGACATTGCATTGCGTGACAAGTTATGTGGCAAGTATTTCAGCTTGGCCCCACCACTGTTAACGTCATTAGGTTGCACTTCTCCTTGTGATGTAGGTTGTATATGTGTTTGATGTGTTAAAGTTAGATATTTGTATATCCACACATGGAGAGTGTTAACTTGTCATACCTTTGTGGAGTTCTACATCGACATGTATCTATTTTACAGTGTGTACCTTACACCTACATCATCTAGATGTGTGCCACATGCTGTTAGTGCTGTGTTTGCTTTCATAAGTTGCACTTATCCATTGCCTGCACATGCATGGCACTTGGTGATGATATTGGTTGTATCCACTTCATTTCCCAGGTCCAGTGCACATGGAGTTTGTCAGACATGCAAAATGTACTATCCCCTGATAGAGGCATGGCAATCCTGCAGAGAGTGTTTCCATTGTGCTCTTGGAATGGTTCTCACACTGATTCTATGTAATCACATTGACTCACATTGCGTTTCATATGGGTGATGTGTAAGAGTCCAATATAGCGTAGTAGCAGAGAAGGTGTGTTTCACTTTAATGACACATCCATACAGACATTTCTTTGATATCAATACAGGACCTGGGATGTGTGCAATGTGAGTGTGTCACATTCACTATAGTATCTTGGTTAGATTTGGGGTGAGAGGTCCTCATAGTAGAGTTAGTCACTTCAATCTCACTTTACCAAATTGCAAAAGAGTCTTATTTCAGCCTGTTGAGCAACATCACTCTGGAAGCATATGGTGGACATTAATTAAAACTAGATGGATTTTTGTGTGCTAACAAGCAGTTTCAAGGTTGAATGGCAAGAATTTAGGTAATTCGGGGTGGTCAATGGTGTGAATTATTTGGAAAGGAAAGAATAAATTAAACTAAGTATGAAGCTAGATCCATGTACCAAGCAGAGCTGAAAACAAACTCCCAACAATACTCCATGCGCCTACCCTGTACTCAAGAAAGAATTAGCAATGATGACATTTCGCCAACCAAAGGTAAGAATAAAATTGGCTGGTGTTGGTTGGAGATCTTGTTCAGGGTTACCACATGTAGCTTACCGTGGTCTAGCTAACTTAAGCACATGAAAAACTCACAAAGGCCTAATGCTCTCCATCAGCTCTGGAAATTTCACTGCATTTCAAAGCATTTCAACTTGAGGTATGCCCTAATATTTTTCTAAGCCATTCTTTGATATTTGTATTTAAAATGTCGGGAGAAGTTGTTGAAAAAATAATGTTGACCAGGTTATGGGCCTGTGAATTATTTCACGTATTACCCTACTTGGCATATCCCCCGTTGATGTTGTCATTTCACACTAAAAATAATCAACCATGATGTGTAGTGTAGGAATGAAAATTAAACATAATATACCTGGCATTTTAGGACATATTTGCTGAGCTCAATGCCTTTTTGGCTGAAACATTCAGGAGCTAACCTGAAAAGACCTCTTTCGTTAGAAAGGTACACAGAATTATTATTGATTCAAAAGGGTTGGGTCGTTATAATGTAACAACACGAATCATGCTGCTGTAGGGCTGTAGCAGCAGTGATTCAGAAATGCCTCTTTGTTTTTAGCCAGTTTAAGTTAAGTTGACTAACAAGGGAACAGAATTAATGCAGCTGAAGGTGCATTAACGTGCATTTGCATTTCATCATTTTGCACTATGCATGCATGCTGTCAAGTCATGCCTTTCAATGGGATAACACACTTTTTTGGAGTGAAAATATCTGTTTTTCAGGAATTCGATTTTTATATGTTTTTTAATAAATCTGTTATTACAGTTAACCTCATTGATATTTAGCATATTAGAAAGTACGGTCATTTTGGGATACCATGAAATCCTTAGATTTCTGCTTAGCTGAAAGACTCATGAAGTTAGAAAATGATCCATCTATCTATCTATCTATCTATCTATCTATCTATCTATCTATCTATCTATCTATCTATCTATCTATCTATCTATCTATCTATCTATCTATCTATCTATCTATCTATCTATCTATCTATCTATCTATCTATCTATCTATCTATCTATCTATCTATCTATCTATCTATCTATCTATCTATCTGTCTATCTATCTATCTATCTATCTATCCATCTCCCTACCTATAGGCCTGGGTGAAATTCATGTAATTGCTCATATCACGCAAAATTACTCATACTTACGTCAAATGCAGGCTTATTCATTTTGCAAATTTTTGTGCAAAATGTGTCCTTTTGTCCATTTTTTCACAAGGACAATAATGCTCGTAAAAGGCCCATATTGCACAATCGGTTTGAATCACTATCTGTCTTATTAGGAAATTGGGATGATAATATAATTGGAAGGTGAGCGATCTGGCCTAAGAAATGGGGTACTCGCGCAGCCTATGGATATTGACGTGGAATATAGGGGGATATAAGAGAGAGTTAACAAAAGATGTCCTAAGAGCGATGTTGGGCGGTCATGAAATGATGTGCTTCCAGGAGTTTTGGTTGTGCGAGGTACTCGAACCAACAGATGGTTTCTTTATGCTTACTGAAAAAGCAGTGTATATGAACCTAGGGCCCCTTCAGGAGGGTTGATTAAGTTAGTATCATCAAAAACAGCTAACAAAGAAACCAAGTTAAAAGTCAGTGACTATTAGCTAGCCAGGTAGAGCTCTCTAGTGGCCCCTGGGTAAGAAGACAAAACATTCTGATCAATATGTACATCCAGCCAGGAGCTAGATTATGAAGGGCAGCTGGGACCGGACTGCTAGAGGAAGAACTGGAGCTCTTATGCACAATAAAAGCATCACAGTTGATAATAACCATAGGGGATTTTAACAACAAACTGGACACCTCTCTTAGCGATAAACTGTTTAAAGACCTATTAACCATGGCATAGGTGCCCCCTGCAAACTTTACTGGAGCAGGTGGTTCTGCACAAGATAAATCTCAAGCAAAGTTCCTAGGATCTATAGGGCTATTCTGTGCCAATGGACATGTAGATACTGACTGCCCCGCAAAAAAGACCTTCCTCATATGGAATTAGAATTGCCCAATTGATTATGCCTTTACAAATGCTTAGCATTTTATTCAAGTAGAAGAGTTTGAGGTGCTACAAAGTGTAGGCAGAGACCACTGGCATTTACGATTATTACTCAGGATAGAACAAGGGTTGAAAAGAGAGAGAGTGGTCCGTTTACAGATAGAACACCCTCAACGCATAACCACCTATATAACCGAGGACAGTCTGAAATTGGTTAATGACCAGATGATTGATTATACGTCCCTCGGTAATCTGGAGGAAAGAGAGAATGTCCTAAAATGGTACTATCAGGTAATTGAGCAGGTAGTAAAATCAGGATCCGCATCCAAGAAAAGTGGTCATGAGAAGAGAGGAAAAAGAAATGGTTGGTTTAATAACGAGTGTAGGAGTCTAAAATTGAGGGCAAGAACATGGGAAAGACAGCTTAGAAAAAGACAGGATAAGGAAAGAATGGAGAGTCTCTGCTTGGCAAAACTTGAGTATAAAAATAAGTTGAAGGAAAGGAAAATATAATATATGTCCAAACATTGCCAAAAAATGTTTGAAGTGATAGGCACAAATAATATAATATGATTCTGACGATTAGTAAGAGAGGGAAATGTGCAATGGGAAATGCCTTGCTTAGTGAGAGAAGATGACTGGGTTAACTACTTGAGTAACATGTACAATAGTAAGAGGTTAGATAAGTCTCAGGAAACAAGGTTCAAGGATGAGCAAGAAATAAAGCCGTATTTTTCTTTCCAAAATATAAACGAAACCATCTGCTCTTTAAAACTAACGAAAGAAGCAGGGCCAGATAACTTACTAGCAATTATACAAAAAATAACACGGATTGGTAGGAAAGCTTTTTAAATGTCAATTTCTGAAATATTTTAACATCCGGAATTTTCCCGGGAAGCTGGAAGGGGGCAATTATTAGGCCAATATATAACAAGCATTGAAAATGCAATAGGTCTCGCCTTTGATTAAGGTAAAGCCATTTGATTTGCGAATGGTATTGTATCGCAAAGAAAAAGGCTTTAACTTAATGAAAGGCGAGACCTGTTGCATTTTTGATGCTTGTTCTTCATGCTGCTGGCAGCCAAACAGAGTGCTCACTCCCATGACAGCGTGTCTATCATGGTGGCAAATTGGCCAAAGGAGGGAAAAAAGCACTCAGGACAGATCTAAATTCCCTATTTTTATTAATTGGGCTTGATGGAGTCGAGCGAGATTCCCTCAGCCCAACTGTCCAGATATATAAATATATTTGAGACTTAATATCCCAAAAACTACTGAACTGATTTACACCAAATCACAAAAAGCACACTTGGTGGACCAAGATCTAGCTTCCTGCCACATTTTGGTGTAATTCTGTTCATCAGTTTTTGTGGTAGTGATTCTTTAAAAAGTCAATGGAAGATGCATGGGAATTTTGCATACTGGGACCCCCCGTTTATCTCAGCCCCCACTTGATGGATCCCCCCAAAACTTTTCATACACAAACTAGTCACAAACAGAGCACATTTTTGAAAGTTTTGTGAAGATTCGTCACATGGTGCCAAAGTTATCAGCAAAACAAAAAAGGTAACAGTGCAACAGAAAGGGCCAACGATAGGTCAGAAAGGAAAACAACCCACTAAATACAATGCAAAGTGTTATCAAGGACCCATACCAGCTAAGTCTTAACACTATTATCGAATGATTCACCATGTCATAGCAGAACTAGCCAATAACATCAGCGATGCCCTGCGGAGATCACCCATTCCCACAAAAGCACCAGCTCAGTGCCACATGAAATGCCAACAAACAACTGAAAAGAATTGAGTATAAATGAGACCTCGAGAAACCCTCATTCCAAACCTACAACATTTTTCCAGTGAACTGCTTCCCTAAAGTGACAATAGTTGGATACTGATGGATCTGGGCCTGGAATCTTGAACCGGCGAGCCATGAACACTTCTTAGAGGGAACAGAGGTTGACTGTAGTGACAGGTTGAGTAATGACATCAAAGATGGAATCATGAGAGACAAGTCTTTCTCAAACTGAGAAATTGGACAGAGGTCCAGGGAGGATGCAGATTTAAGGTGGTAGAAGGGCATGACTACACACCCTCGAAGAGCAAGCTGAAGGGCAGTATCAGGACAAGAGAGGACACGGTATTCTACTAGACTAGGTAAGACATGGACAGTTTAGAAAAGCAGGCCCGCAAGTCACAAATGGAATGCAATTTGGCTTGTAATTTAAGCATTAGCACAGAGTCGCTAGCAGCTGGATATGGCTAATTTCATGGAGCACGGTGTATAATAGTTCTCACTCAGTACTTTACTCACTCCGATGCAGCTGGGACACCCAATGTCATCAGGGTCACAGAATACACAGGTTTTCTGTCGACAGCCCCAGAATCGGGCATTGTCTACCAAGGTGATGCTGCCAGCATGCACCTCGCTGGCACTGACTCAGCACTGCCCTTCTCCAAGGTGTTCTCTGCGAGCCCTGCCATTTGTAAAATTCCCATCCCAGCCCCGGTACTCGGGGGCTTGCCAGACAGAGAGCCCCCAAAGTTCTACGTAGGGTCACTTCGCTTTCTAGGAGAGAGAGTTAATGAGGCGCTCTCTCGTGGGAGGAAGAGGAAGAGGAAGAGGCTGTAGGTACTTCTGCCCCGCCTCTGTCTCTCATCACCGCAGGCATCAGTCACTTTACTTAAATTAAGCAGCCTCATTTACATGGTGGAGAATGCGCTCTGTGCTGAGTGGGGCAGCATCTATGAAGGGTTCACCTTCAGAGAGGCTGGATGCTGTATGGAGCCTGGATCTGAAAGAATTCTGAGACCAGGGACAAGTGGCCGTTCTGAGAACTAACAAGGCAAAAAAAATGAAACACAAACGCGGCCCCGCGGCTGCGAAAGTGAAACAGTTCTGGCCTAACAAGTGGGAGGGGTGGGGGGAGGGGAGGGCGAGAGAACACACAGCGATTCCCTTGCAGGAGCGAGCCTTGGGCACCATATGTTTGCAAGTTAATTACAAACATATGGTGTCAAGCTCGCTCCCACAAGTGAATCGCCACACGTGCACGCGTTGCCATTGAAGGCAATGGACCACGTGCACGTTTTTGGCTGAGAAGCCAAAGCGATTGCTAAAGGTCTATTTGCCTATGCAGCTCATGAGCGCTGCGTAGGCGAGACCTAAAAAAGGAGGATGCCACACAGGCCCAGAAATATTGCATTAATAGTCTGCTAGATGTGGGGGAGAAAGTATTTTCTAAGATATTGTTAGCCATATTGTAAACCTAGGTAGAACAGAATAAGTTGATACCGATAGGGTTCAAAGAGGACCACTCAACAATAGACCATTGCCTTAGTCTATGGCAAAGGCAACTGAATTGCTAGGTAGATTGCTCTGCTGATTTGTCCATTTCTGAGCCGCCTTCGATTTGGTAGATCATAGTCTATTGTGGAATATGTTGGAGAAGCTTGGAATCAATAAAACAGTACTTTTACTAATTCAGGAAATGCATTCGCTGAATTGCGCCAGGGTAATCTTGGACACCCTAGAGATGCTAGCCAGGAAAATTCAGATAAAGAATGGATCACACCAGGGTTGTATCCTGGCCCCACTGCTATTCTCTTTGTTCCTTTCTGACTTACCAAATACATTATGTTAGGCTGGAGGGTTAAGCCCTAAGATGGGGGGGGGCTATATACCATGTCTGATATACCTTGATGATCTAGTGATAACGGACATGACAGAGCTGGGTTTGCAAAAAATACTGGACACTTTGTATGATTAGTGTTTAAAGAAATGCCTTACAGTTAATTTAGAAAAGACTAAAATAATGGTGCTGAGGAAAAGAAAGGGTTCCTTTTACTGGCAATTGGGAGAGGTCAGAGTTGAGGTGATGGACAAATATAAATACTTGAATATGTGGTTCGATAGCAAACTAAATTGGAGGAACCACATACAATCATTAAAAGCAAAGGCTCTTATCTCAGTATGGGGCCTTAAACAATTCAGAAGTATGGAGGCCCTGCTCTGCGGCCAATTCTATCAGCTTTCAATGCAATTATCCGCCCACAATTCCAATATGGAGTGGAGGTTCTATCTTTAGGTGGTAAATTGGATTGGATTTTAGAGGAGAGTAAATGTGCAAAACAGCTCCTGGCTCTTCCACTATCAACTAGGATCCAGGCAGTGAGAGTAGAATGTCAACTTACAGCCTGGAACTTTCAGGGACTGCAAGCTACATTGAACTTCTGAGAGAGACTGAGAACAGACAGGACCCCAAAAATATCACACCCTATGTAAAAGAGAAATAGAGGAAAGTAAACCTATTTAGGCATCCCAGGTTAGACATAAGCTAGATAAGATGTGTGCTAAACCTTCTCTAGATCCATTCCAATGGAAACTAGGGCTGCAGATCCCCAAACAGGTGCTATGTGCTATTAACACAAAGGCTTGAGAAGAAGACTTATGTTATCTGGGAAGCAAATCATCCACCCAGTTCTTGGTAAATGGGTGGACTAATAATCTCATATGTTCCCCTACATCGAGACCATGCCTAATCCTAAAGTTAGAAATGCAGTATTGAAATTTAGAGTTGGCCTAAACCCTTGTAGTGCAGACAGGAAGATAAAAACCGCAATGACAAATGAACAGGGTCTGTGTACATGTGGACTGCAAGTAGAATGCAGTGGCCCACATGTTTTGCTGGACTGTTTGTGGTTTCTAGGAGAAGGAACATAAGGAATTTTTAAAACCTCTTTTTATAAAATTGATAATAGGGATCAAGCTCTTAGTCTGTTAATAAATATGAGATTTTTAAATGTTGTATGTGAAATAGGAAGATTTTTAACTGCAATACAAGAGTGCTTGAAAGAATTGGTAATATTATCTAAAAAGTGCTATGGGGCAGAAATGTGACTTTATCCACTCTTTGAGGACATTTTAGCGTTCTGGAAGCCCGTATGCATGCAGAAATGTATATTTCATATATATGTGATTCTTCCCATATTTGGTCATAAATTAAGAGCTATTTACTACAGGGTGGTACTGCTTCCACTGTATGTTTTAGCAGGCTTTTATTGTGTTGTGTGTAGTGTTTATGGCGGCACCTTTTGTACTATTTGTATTTTTAATTGTACGTTGTATTGTGGCACCTTTTGTGGCTATATTAGCCAAATAAAATATATATTTATGATGATGAATAATGCTCGTATTTCCAGGCATTTTGCATACTGCCGAAAATTATGTGTGATTCTATCAGCAATAATGAAATTTCATCCATCTATCCATCCATCCACCCATCCATTTCTGATCGTTTTTGATTACCTTCAAATAGGAAACAGTCTCATTGAGATGAGTGCCGACTGGATCTGTTAATAAAGTGACCAATTGCTTTTAAATGTGGTGCTTCCCTGTCTATTTGTTGTGTAAACTAGTAATCAATATTGGTTAAACCACAATGAGTTCTAATTTTGGCAAAGTCAATTAGTCTGGTTTTGGCCACCAGCCATTACACTTTGTCAACATTTGCTTTGTTTTAGCATGCTTTTTTTAAAGAAAACTTTGTGGGTGTACTCCATGTGAAAGAGTATAATGTTGTCACTCACAGTGAAGACAAGCCAATGGCTGAAGTGGGCTTAAAAACTGCTACATGCTGTATGCTGATATGGGCAGTAGAAAAATACGATTGACACCATTACAGACCAATGGATGAAGAGTATGAGTATATTATTCATATAATTTTAGTAAAATCCAAAGGATTGACTATCAGTAAACCTTAAAACAATAAACGGGGTCTTAACTAGGCCTGGGTGGAGTTGGTGGAGTTCCACAAGCAGAAGAGTGTGTTTAGTCTTGCGGTTTGTGTTGATTTTCAGCGCCTGGTGTTTGTCCCGCCAGTGAAATCAGTGTGACTGGCTCCATGCGCAGGGCAAGAGGGCACTGCTTCTTTTCTTGCCGCTTGCGTAGATTTTCTACTCGAGCCACATCTTTCTCAATGCAAACGTAAGGTTTCTCAACACGAGTAGTCACAACCATTGGTGACAGCCCGTGTTCAGAAATCTGACCGTCTGCATTGAGAAATCTCACCTGAAGGTGGATTTTCCTCGCTCACTCTTGCCAACTTGATGCTGGCGAGCATGAGCGAGGAAAATACTCTGCTCTGTGGAGTTTTTGAGAACTCCGCAGAGCACAGAGTGAGGAAAATTCCTCAAACTCCGCAAACAGAGCCTAGTTCACCGCCCAGGCCTAGTCTTAACCAGCACCAGTGTCATAGTACGCTATAAAACCATGGATGTCATTTGGAGGTAGTCATGGGTCGCAGCTGTGACCTTTAGCGTGCTCCTTGCTACTCCTAGCACTTCCTTTGAGACCCCTGGCCTCATAGGGGGGGGGCAAAGACTTTGCCTCCTCTGAGGCCAGGGGTTGCAAAGGAGGTAAAAGGAGAAGCACAGAGAAAACTGGAGGTTACAGCTGCGACCCCTGACTACCTCAAACGGCATCCATGTATAAAACATCTAGCTGTAAATAGCAGGGCTTATGTATTTGGGTACCAGTGACCACCTCCTGACAATGTTACCTCTTGTCCGGAAGAAGGTGGAAGACAAACTGATCGCTGAGTTCCTGGCCAAGCTTTCAATTATATTCTGGACAGATGTTTCACTTAGTTTGTGAAAACCTAAAGGAAATAATTTAATGTACCAAAGAAGTGCTTAATTTGTAACAAAGTAAGTGCCAGGGCGCTTCTGAGTTGTCCACTGCAGCTTGCACCACACGTTCCCCCTGCCAGTGCTGCCAGTGACAGTACCAAAACAATTACTAGCGATCACAACAAGTGTTACAATTCTGACTATTCCAGGCCACCCAAAGCTATAAAAATGGCACGGGCTGCAGGCATTTTCCATGTTTAATGTATATTGAATTAATAAACAGCTGTTGTTGCCCACATCACAGAATCAGACAAAAGGGACAACCATGGGCGGACAATAATAAGTGCCAGTGTTGAGGCTTAAGATCCAGTGCCAAGCACCGGAAACCACCGGATCAAATTCAGCACTGACCCAAAGAGGAAACAAGTGGAAATGCTGCTCATCTATACTAATTCCAGCTAAAAGACTACTATGTATTGGTGTTGTTTAATGGATGTGTGCACTTGCCCAGGTTGTGCATATTGTTGCATGATAGCACTGTCTAAAGTGCATACTTTTCATCCTAAACTTTTCTGAGTTAGCCTACGAGCTGCAGAACGCACAGCTCAGGATCGTAGCTACCCCGAGTGCAGCAGGTGCAGTGGCACCGGTGCCCAGATCCACGAGGGGGACATTGAACCCTGTTAATTGCTATATTTTACTACTCCAACAGCATTCAATGTGGCCATTTTCCTTGCACCAGGGCCCGTGGCATTTTTCCACAGCACAGAAAGAGTAAGCGGTGGTTGCCTCTCTCTGCTTCCGAGCCAAGAGGTGTCAGTATTATTAGAGCAGAAAGCTTCCTCTGCTCCCATTTACATAAATTGCAGACTTGGTTTGGTCCCCTTTTAAACAAATAACTACCCTGATACCGAAAGAGCGGTGTTCTTAATCTCCAATAACTTGACCCATAGTGCACTTCCCCAAAACAGTCAGCACTTCCCCAAAATACAAAACAATATATTAATAATATTAATAAACATGCAGGAAGATACAATCGACAGTGTATCTAATTTATTTACAAAATAACTTTGCATGATATAAAGTTATTCGGAACAAATATGTTTTCCAGCACTCTAATCGAAATGAGGGAGTGTGCGGGTCAAAGTTCCTCTGATACACAATGTACCATGTTATCTGTTGTTTCATTTTTTATTTATTTTCTGTACTGATGAAAAAGAAAACATTGGTGATAATGGTTCGCAACAACAGTGTCGACCCGGGCGCGAGCCCGGGACGCGCAGGGCTGCCTGCCCACGCGTCTCGTACTGTTCTGCCAGGGTGCAGCCAACCTTGACTCCTGGGACCTGCTGCAGTGCTCGGCGCGCGCGAGCTGGTGCAATGCCCTTGCTTATTCAATCCTGCACGGCCGTTGTGTGTGCCAAGGCTGCCATCTGATGCCAAGTGGCGCTATACTGTTACAGATTAGCAGTGGCTTACACTGAAGAACCGAGAAAAGCCTGAGTACAACAAAAGGTGTGATAACAAAGGCTACATGCAAGTAGACACTGTATTTAACTGTCTGTGTCCGTTTAACACAGGGCTTTATCTAATCCATGGGCCTATATTTAGCTTCCACTATTATGCAGGCAGAAACATGGCCTAAGATTGGATGAAATTGATTTTTAATTATCATCTATGCAAATTCTTCTCCTATTTTGTTAGTGGGCAAATGAGAAATCGGCTGCCATGTCAGAGGCTTTCTTGTTAAGTGGCATTTTTAAAGGAGGCCCATAGGAAAAAAAATATATTACGCTCCAGGAGCTCAATACTGTGCAGTTTCTTCAAAAATGTTTTCATAAATCTGAACTTATACTTCTATGAAAAGTACACCACAATAACATGTTTTACAATGTATTAAAAGAATACAAAACAACATTCTGCTGCATTCTGAAGATAACGTACATAATGTACGAATCCGAGAGAAACATCAAGCTAAAACAAGAAAGACACAAATTGTAAGGAAGAAACAACTAGAAAAGATAACTTCAATGTAGAATGCAGATATCAATCATTGCAGGTGAGTAAAGGATAGGGAATTTGGGAGGTTAGGTGCCACAAATGATCACGGCATGGTCTTGACACAGGTAAAAGGTTATGCGCTGCTTGTGAGTGAGGTGGTACGTTGTGCTGCATTGTAGCCCATGCCAATGGAATTGTCAATAATGGAGTGGCCCAACTGACATTTTAGGGAAAATTGCTATGGCCTGGGTTCTGTAGATCCTCTGGTAGGCGTGTTGAAAATTGAGTAGGCCTTCCTGAATTCAAGGCCTCATATACCCAATGCTCTCAAGGGCACTCCTCATGGTAGTGAAGAGAGACTATGCAGTTTCTTCAGTATCTCACTTTGTCAATTGATACTAAAGTGCAAGTGCTGTGGTGTCATAGGAAGGCAAATGTGGTATAGTCGAGGAACACATGCAAGATCACACACAGGTATGACCGGCAAAGCCAAGAACTGTGATATAGCTGTGACAATGCCACCCACACAAGAAAAAAGTGGAATCAAAGAACAAAAAAAGAACACTAAAGAAGCCAAATGCAAATAAAGAGAGCAACTACATCAGGAATGCCTTAAACTCCAAATGCGTGCAAATGGTCCTCCAGCTTTTTAGCTCTTAAGAGGCGTGACACTATGTAGAGGCTCCATCCCTAGAGTAATCGGGACGCTGGTTGAAGACCCTGAAGAGAAACTGACTTTAACCTTCTAGCGACCTTGCACTCTTGCCCCTCCATGCACTATACAGATGTAGAAGGTCCCAAACCTTAAGCACAGCGTAGTGTAGTTGTTGGGGCTACTGATGTCAGAAGGTCCGAGAGCAGATGGGGAAGGCTCGGAATCCCTGAGAAAACCGCAAAGGCTTACCGGGGCTGGAGTAACATCACAAGTCATACCAGGGAGTATTAAGTAAGTAAGTAAGTAAATACAGTTTTTGTAAAGCCTGTGAATGCCAAGGCATCTTAGCGCTAGGTAGTGCTAATACCAATCAGAAGGATAGGGAGGCAAATACTTATATCCCTGAAGCAAAAAGCCAGGTCTTCAACAATTTTCTGAGCACTACCCTACTAGTTTGAGACCTAAATGTAAATGGCATGGTGTTCCACAGCTTAGCCACATGACATCCTCGTTGTGCTTGATGACTAGTTCCCCTTCATATTCAGTAAACTGCATCTTCGCTCCAGGGCCATCCTCATCATGGTCATAAAATGCGTCTACCATTCTTACAATTGATCTAATTGATAAGTACTTTGGCCCATCTCATTAGAGTGACCTTTCTCTGAGGTCCTTCTTTTCTTTTAATAGTCTGTTGCCTTATTTCTCTTTCTTTTTCTTAATTATCTTAGTTATTTGTTTTCGTGCCATAAAGGGGCTCAGAACTCCCAGATATTTATATAAATGAGCATCCTCATGCATCCAGTATCTTCTACATTGAGTGTAGTGACCTACTAGATTTTCCTTCACTTACTATTTTTACCCAGTTTGTCTTTACTTTATTGCATCTCTCCCAGGATATTCAAATTGCCTTAATTAAAGTACATTACAAACAGCCACCCCTCGATTCTTCTATCTGATTACAATGTCTTTATAAGCTCCCGAAGCACATTGCATATATTAAGCCTTCATCTCTATCTGATCCATACAAACTTTTCTCCACTTCAGTCTAGGTTAGGACTATTTCACTGAACAAAACCTGATATGTTTTCAGGCGCTATGACATGCTATCACCTTTCTCATTTGAAAATGATTATCAATAATAATTTTCTTAGATCTGGGTGTTAAGTTTGGTGCTCTTGTTCACCATACCTTAGACTCTAACTACTCTGATTCTCTGACTTGATTACCATTTGCACTTTTTGGAGCTATGTCTGCCTAAATACATAACAAATGTATAGCTCAAGTTCCTCTTATTGGAGTTTTGTCATTTTTGTGTCATTTTGTTAGTTACATTTTTATCTATTATAATTTGGAGTGGAAATGTTAATGTGGTGTATTTTCAATTTTTAAACTGTTTTGATACCTCTAAATGCTTTAGACATTTACTTCAGTTAAGCTTGTCTAGTCTGTGCCATAGCTGCCAGGGGCTTAGCTCAGCTTCGAATTACAGAAACTTTTAACTGGCTACCATCCACCCCAATTAAAAATTCACTTCCTCACACAACTAGCTTGATAAATTCAATGCATGCATAAGACATTATTTGACACACCCCTAGTTTAGAGAACTATCACATGTATAAGAAATTTGTTGAAGTAAGTTAAACAGAATGACCCCCCACGAAACAGAGAATTGATAAACTAGTGGGGTATTTCAAAATAAGACATTTATTCATCTGGCTTGACAGTGCATCTCGCACCAGACAATCATGTGAGAACATCAGGAGGGCTTTGGCTCCATCCACATGCTGGTAGCCAGGAGTACATGTTTTTGTTGGGCAGAAGTTGTGTGCTTTCATACAAAAAGTGCTTGCTCTCCAAACAGCTGTGGTCATTTTGTTTATTTATCCAGCTACCTGAGGTTGAACATTCAAGGGCACACATATGCTGTTAAATTGTCCTAGATAATTAGATAATTTATAGTGCTTTCTTTGGCATCAGCACTGATAGTGGAAGGCAGTCTTTAACATATAGTGTTTTTAGGTCTGGCTTGACAATACAACCTTCACCTGACAATTTTAACCTAAACCAGTAGTATTCTACACTTAGGGGTATATTCACAAGAATGTGTGATAACTACCGCAAGAGTAGCTTAACGCAACTCTCAACATCGCAGTCCATCGTGGGAAAATAACCCCATGTCAACGTAGAATTCACAACAAGGCGGCAGCATGCGATAGTCCTCTGAAAACGCGGCCCATGTCCGCGATACAACCACCTTGACGGAGATGAAAACACAAACCACAACTCCAGAAAACATGCGATGAGCCCATCCGCGATGAGGAAAGCAGGGATAAGCACCGCCAGGACCTCAAAACACACGGCAGGTGGGAAAAAGCACTACAAAATCCTGAAAAAGTAAGACAGACCCAACAGAAAACAACAGCCAACCACAATGGAGGCAACCCGAGCCAGCAGACAACCCCACCAAACCCATTGGCAACAAAACATTGTACATGGCAGGCCAACTTGGACAAGATGAATGCAGCCTGAGAGCGGAGGAGGACAATGGCACAAAACCAGAACTCCAGCAATGATGCAAAAGGCACAAACAAGCAGAAACATGCCAACAACAAGAAGGCAGCAATGCACACCGGAGGTGGGAGTCCAGTGCTACACCAGGAGCTGGATGACATGGAGGGAATGGGGTCCACCACATCAGTCTGGAGATAGTGGCAGGACTCGGGGACCGGAAACTGCACCAAACAACAGACACAACAACAACAGGGAGAGGAACCAGCAGGGACTGGGGATGGGTGGAGATGGGCAAAATGGCACACATGCACAACTAATCACAGCACAACAGCAGACAAACCATGCCCACGAGCAACAACAACAACCAGGTGCACAAGTCACAACACAACACCAACCCGGCAATGTCACACCTCTGAACAGGCACAGAAGTGAACACAACAACGCCTGAGAGGGAGAAGGGTGAGCCAAATCAGAGCTGAAGGGACATCACACACACAATGCAGCACACACACATAGGAAGCAGAGCACCCCAACATCCAACATAATGTGGTACAAACACCAACATGTGCACAACCAAACACAGGACACAAGTGCACCTGCCTGTGGCCGGTAAACGACCATACGCATCTGGCAAAGCACGAAACAGGGACATGATAATGCACATGTACAAACACACAGTCCTGATGGGGTAGCAATGCACGGATGGCAGGGAGCTAGAGAGTCTGTGACACACATTGGCATACAAATCAAGAAACAAACAGTTTGAGACAAGTGAAAGTGCGGAAACTTTATCAACAAGTGTGAGTCAGTACGGCCAAGATAAATGCCATGATATGCAGACCAATGCAGCAGCATGTCTGAATGAGGAACCTAGGAAAGCGCCAATGTCCATCTCGGGGGAGTCCCTCACCAACACAAGTCAGTGCCAACCAGCGTTGGTTGTCCGCGCCTGGAACATGAGTCCTGGCCAATGCAGCCATGTCCACTGTCGTATCTGGACTTGTGACAATATCCACAACATGCAACCATGTGCCGTGACAAGTGCAATGGCTCACATCTAGTTGTGGCTGCAGGTACCTTGTCACTCATCCATGAACGCGAGTGCAGCTGCGTAGGCCAACATCTCCAATGAGCGATCGTCGTCCACCACATCTGACATGTTGTCGACGTAATCCATCAGCTGACCAGGACAGATGTGCTGACTCCAACCAGTGGACCCAATGTGCACCAAAGCCCACTCAGATAGTGGCTCAATGTGCTTGCTGCACACGACGATTGGTGCAATCACCCAGGTCAAGTTTCCAGCCTGCATGCCAAACATCCATGCATGCCATAAGGGGTCATCCTGGTGACACTCCTGGTCGTGGTCCAACAGGGGGCGCACACACGTCGAAATCCAGGTCAGCTACCATTACGCTGGAGAGGCAGACATTCATGGACCACTCAAATATGCACGCGCGACAATGCAACAGAGGCTGCACGCAGGTGACGTGCGCAAGGCGGAAGCCCACCCGGTAACTGATCCGCAGCACTGCCAACGGCAGTGCCCCCAGTACATGCAGCAGACATGCACGGTACAGCTCCACGTGACTGGAGTAGACCATGTGTCTGGGATGGTCTGCCATTGCGTCAGTGGCTTTGCTTGAAGCGGCACTGGCTTGCCCTGAGACAGTCCGGAGGATGAAATGGCACAGCTCAGTGCAATGAGCAGTGTCTGTGTGCAACGGGCGCAGGCCTTGGGTGGGGTGGTAGTATGTGCATAGGCCATATCACGCACGCCAACTACGAACAAGGACCACTGCGTGTGGGATGTGTACACGTTGGTCTCACGCCTGGCAGTGCGTAGTGTGGGATTCGCAAGCAACTGCCGTCATACCTGTCAGGGGGTGCTGGGCACATGCAAGTTCCTGCTCGGAGCTGCAGATGTGCTACCGCCTGATGGTACAGACAAAGGACCTTTCATCCCTATGTTAACTTCACCAGCTGCATGCATACAGGAGACTTACAGAGGCCGGTCGTAGGTGTGGTGGGACGTCTGCGACCCTGAGAATCATGGATGATATGCCCAGCACGATGCACATGAGCAGACTCAATGTGTGTCACGTTGCCACTCAGCTGCTCCACCCTGCCACGGGCACCCACACTTGTGTGCGCTGCACAGTTGCATCACGTGCACTCCTACGGGACACCATTCTAATGCCTGTCCGCGCATGTCCAGCGCCATGCCAACAACACCCGGACTCTGGCATTCAAAGGTGTGCACCCACTTGGGTATAGGCCAATGGTCTGGACAGGGCAGACACAGGTGTCCAGCCCATGGCTGGCTGGGACCGGGCAGTGAATGAGGACAGGAAACAGACTCAAGCATCCGCAAGACTGATACACATCACCTGGCATGCATGTGCCAAGACCCCGAGCGACCTAGCGCGCCTACATGTCCCCGTAACTCTAGGCCCACCCTCCTGGTACATGCCACATCGCAACATCGTGTACTGTGGCCCTGGTGGCGACAACACCCCAATCCAGAGACACACTTACCGAGCTTCCTGCACCAGGCCACATCAGGACCACACCCTGCCCCCCCTGCATTCAGCACACGGAGCCTGTGCATGCCGGGTGAAGGTGCGGGGCTAATTGTCCAGGGTCACTGCCAATGCTGAGGTGACATGGCAACGTCCGCAGAAGACAACACACTGTGATGTTGCAGGGCCCATGCACATCAAGCTGAAACAATGAACACACAGACACACTTGCTCAGATGGTGTGAATGGCTATGGGCACGTGCGCACGGCCACATTTATAAGCAGGCACACTTACCAAGTGACACCTGTGTTGGATGTGTGAGGGATGTGTGCACACCAGCCTGTAAGGGCTGCCTGGTGCAGTCAGAAATCGACAACAGTTTACATCGTAAAGGACACAACCAAACAACCATAAAGGCCTCATGATTTGTGCTGCACAGAGCTAGTGGTCGGGATGCACAAAGTCCTGCACAGGCCTGCCGCCACGGGCCGCTGACTTGCGGTGCACTGGGGCAGGGTCACGGGTGCAGAGCAGGTCTACGGGATGACAAGGGGAGTGTATCGATGGACAGTGGAAGGTGTACCCCCAGTGCAGGAGGCAGAGGGCAGGCCAACGCTGATACAGTCAATATTGTGGAGATGAATGGAACAGACACATGGCGGACACCAAGTCCGGTCCAGCCAGAAGAAGATGCAGAAAACCACCAGGCCATGGGCTCTTATGCCACCAGGGTCCAAACAGATGGTGCCCATGACTCATTGCACACAGAGTTAGTAGCACCAGTGCAGTTAGGGGAAGCCGCCTGCGATGAGGCGTGTCCAATGGTGTGGATTCCTCCACATCTCCCCCAAAACACGGTTCCACTTGTGTGACCTAATGGACCGCAGTGTAGGGCCTGAGGTAGCGCTCGGCACGGGCCATTCACCGAGTGTCGCCGGCATAGGTTGGATGGCCCCACCGGCCTGCATAGTTGAGGTTCAGTGACACCACGTGATGCGGACTTGCGATGAACAGGGTTGGTGGCACCAGGTCAGTTGTTGATAGTGTTCGGTCACCTCCGTGACTGTTACCCGGCTTTTGTCTGGACTGAGACGCATATTCCTCTTGCTCCTCTCCGGGTTACTACTGGTGTGGACTCTGCCATTTGTGATTCATAACTAGGTGCTGGATGTGGGACCTACTGGTCTGCAGGGTAGTCCTGGTCCCTCATCCATGTGTGGCCGGCTGGCGTTGAACAGATTTAGTGGCACCACGTGTGGCCGGCTGGCATTGAACAGGGTTAGTGGCACCACGTGTGGCCGGCTGGCGTTGAACAGGGTTAGTGACACCACGTGTGGCCGGCTGGCGTGAACAGGGTTAGTGGCACCACATGTGCCCAGCTGGCGTTGCACAGGGTTAGCGGCACCACTTGTCGCAAGATGCCCATGTGGAACTATGCCTCACTGATCAGGGGTCTGGTGCTGTGGCCACTGCCCAGTCTTTGGGGTCACTGCCATTCAGGACTCAGGACACAGTTTCACATATGGGACCTACTGGGCTGTAGAGGACCACGGTGTACTATGTGATTGTGGAAGGAGTAATGTGGGCCAGCGTCGGGGGCCAGCGATGGTCTGCGGAAGCTGCAGAAGTCATGGAAATGGTGCTTGGAGTCTGCACTGGCACGTGGTGGACCCTCCTTGACTCATGCCGGTGTCGGCATGTGATCAGTGTGGCCTGGAAACTCAGGGGCGGGCCTGGTGGTTTGAGTGTCCAGAGGTCCTGGTTACGGCAGGCGCACAGTATCGCAGGCAACTCCGCTCAGGAGGACGGCGTTGGCATCGTGCCGTGGTGTGAGGTGCCGCCCTTGCAGAGTTGTTGGGCTTTCCGGAAGTGGACCATGCCCAGGGCAACATGCTTTTTATTCACACTCCTACGCTGGCCTGGTGTTCGCCGGGCAATCCCACTCCCCTCATGCTTACGGGGGGACGTAACAGGCAACATTTGCGCGAACTCCCCCACTGGCCGGGGGACATGGTTGTGTCCACTGTCCACCACACTCCATACACCAGTGGTGTGTGTCGCCATGGATATGGGTGTGTTCTGCATACTGTGGTCTGTCCAGCACATCTCCGCCTCTCTTGGCATTGTGTGCTTTCCCAGTCATGGTTCTCCTGCCTCCTTCACACGTGCCTGGTTGCAACCTCTCCCCACATTCGGCTAGTGTGTGGCTGAGGTGCCATGCCATTGATGGCTCATGTGCAGGGCTTGCCCAGGTTACCATTGTGAGTTGTTGTGTCGTGTCTGGTGGGTGGGCATGTTGTTTTGAATGTTCGTTTAGATTTTGTGATGTGTGGATTTCCAGAGTTGTGAGTTGCATGGCTGTGGAGTTGAGGTGAGTGGGGTGTTCATTTTGAAATTGCCAGGGGGCTGTGCATTTCCCTTGGTGCCAACCTGGGGATGCTGGTTGCTGATGGACTGTCGGAGGTTGGAGTAATCGTGCACAGTGGCTGGGTAGTTGGAGGCGAGATTGGTGGAGGTTCCACGGTGTTCGGTTGTTGTCTGCACATTGCTGTGAGACGTGTGCTCTCTGTTGCTGTGATTGTGTGCTGTGTCGGCAGGGGGCACAGGTATGACATGTGTGCTGTGGATTGCCCCCGACACGTGCATGCATCCAGCTATGGCATATGGTCCTTGCTTGGTGTCCAGCGGATCCTGTGCATTGTGTTGGACGTATAGGGACTGGGGTGACAGGCTAATGGTGTTGTCCAGGTCAGGTGTGAGGGACTTGGATGTGGCTGGCTTTATGACTGCTCTGACTGTGGCGGGTGTTCGTTGGGCAGTACCAGGGGCCAACAGGTGCAGCACAGCCAGCAGCTTTGTGTGGGGTGGGATGTTGGTTGTCCGCTGTGTTGGTGTCGTCGGCCTGTTGGGCGTTGTTGGTCAAGATGCGTAGGATGGTTGTCCTTTTGTGCCTGTAGTGGGCAATGACATTGTCAGGTGTTGGGTCTGTGAGGCTGGTGCATTTCCTGGTGGTCCGCTGTCTTTGTCTGCGCTGCCTCTGTGGTGGTCCGGGGGGTGCTCCGGGTGGGGTTTGGGGTCCTGGGGTGGTGGCAGTGGGTGCTGGGGCCCTCTTGAGTGTCCGGGCCACATGACCAGTGGCTCCATGGCATCTGTTGTTCTTCACGTGTGGCTGTGCTCTCTTTTGTGGTGCAGGCTGTGGTCTGACTTTGCACTAGGTCAGAGCAGGTGTTATTTTCCTGCTGCTAACGCTCCTTATCGCCGGTTTTGTGTTCTTATCGCAGTTCTGTCTGGTCGTTGTGAATGTTGTTGAGTTGTGTTGTCGTGGCTTTTGGCACAGGAACGCCTACTCTGCATCTCCTTAGCGATAGATGCGGGGGTCTTCTGTGGCGATGTTTTTTGCGGCTGCTATCGCAGGTAGACTGGTGCTGTGGGCTTTTAACACCAGCTTGTGAATGGGGAGGTAAATTTATCACGACTTTGGCTGCGATAAAATGCCGTTAACTCGGAGATAGTACCTTGTGAATATGCCCCTAAGTTGTTTTCACACAAATACATGTTCATTCCCAGACTATCTACTTGTAATACTTCTCATATCCATACAACATAGCTTTAAAGCCATACTGCCATACAGTTTCCACTTTCTCAGTAGGAACTGTTTGTTTGTTAGACAACATAAACATTGACATTGTGCCAGACTGATTCAATGCACCCTTTCAGGATATGTTGGCCCATAGATCCGCAAGCTCACAATTCCACCATAAATACCCCTAAACCTAGTAAGGTAACAAATGGCTTGGGCAACCTCAGACCGTGACAATCCTGACTCCCCAAGCAATCGTGCTAATAGATCTAGAACCTTCTTGCTCAGTCACTCATGCATACTCAGAAAGATACACAAGAAATACACAAAGGAGCATTTGAATATTTATTGAACCATTGTGACTCTTATATAAACGATATGTGCTGCAATAATTGATAGACAGAAGCAGATAAAAGTGATTAGCAGTATAAGACCAGTGAAAAGGACAAACGATTCCACAAATGTGCTAAAACAGGGTATATATGGTTGCATATATAAGTACTGGGCATAGTGTACTCCTACAATGCACTCCCTATCCTAGTTGACTAGGGTGGGTGCCAAAAATTCCCTACTGGACGATATAACTCCCCTTTACCTGAAGTTAAATGTATATAGGTCCCCATCTTGATCACAAGTTGGACATCACTCCTCGAAGAAGGCAAACAGGAACCAGCTGGTCGAAAACTCCGATTCAGTGACCTCGCAATGACAGCAGAATGCTCCTCTGATTTGAACAAGGAAATGTGTGCATTTATAATAACTATAACCATGCTTCCGTGTCAAGGTTTCAGCCAGGATGACATTGTATATTCTCTTGCGATGGCTCTGTCACCTAATGGACAAATACCCAACAACAACATTTGCACAATGTGTATACAGTCCTTGTACTAAATGTTCAAGGTGTCGTAATAGTGTACTTACGAAGTGGGATTGTAAGAAATGTGGTTACAGAGAAACTAATCCTGCACTGTCATGCAAGCAAATGTGTGTCAAAAGGTATCATGTAGAAAAGAAGGCAACTTAAGAAATGTGTGCATGTGAAAGGGCAGTGTTTCTTCCCGGGTCTAACCTAGCCATGTGATAAGGCTTATTGGCATTCCCAATGCTTGTTTTTAACATTTATTCAATGTTGCACACATAGGAAAATCTGTGCCAAGTTCAGGCTCAGTTGTACTATATCTGTGTGATCACCGCCAGTTTATTTCATGTATTGTGCCTGATTTGCATGCCATGTTTCATGCCTTCTTTGCTGTTTGGTGTGTTGAGCAGCAGTCTGTGCTAGAATGTGATGAAGTCATTTGTAAAGCATAACGTGCTGGGACTGCAGCTGGGGACAGACTGAAATATATTAGTATATTTAAGATGCACCAGACGGCTAAAATGTGAAGGGTTCTCATGGAAACTGGGCAAATGCAATCTATGTAATTGTAAAGTGGACTTCTTTAGCAAAACTATTACAGAAGCTGATTGTAATCCTTAACACTGTTTGCTATAGGCTAACAAGGGAGCAAAGGGCCTTATAACAAGAAGCAATAACCCTACCTGTGAGGCCTTTGTGAATATTACTTAAAGTGTATTTAAGATTTGCTCAGAAGATGGACGCCTGAAGCAAGCTATTAAAAAAGGGAGTGAAGAGTGAACAGAAGAAATAGCAAGAACAGGTATTCAAGGGAGTGACAAAGGGAAGTGTAGTAAAGCCCACCCAGGAACCTTCTGGTATCAATAGCAAGTGTGCAGTTCTAAGCGATATGCCTGTCTTGGTGTGGGAATGCTCTCTAAAGTGGGTGGTTGTAAGATGTGGCTTCTGTATCTCACTAGTTGACAAATGTGTAGGAGAATTCTGTTACTAAGTGAAACTAGTTTCTTTTTTGTGGGTAGGGATATATATCTGGCATTATCTATTGAGGGTACACATCACAAGTCACCTTAGTACAATCTATTTCCTGGAGGTGGAACTACATCCAGTGACAAAATAGTTTGAAATCCAGTGCTAGTTTAAGCTTGAAAATCCAGGATTCAGTGGTCTATCATTCCCTGGGCTGTCTTGGCTCAATAGAAGGACTAAAGTTATTCTGGGCTGTAAGATGGAATGTTTATACTAATTGAAAAGTCTGGTCTTTCAGGGGCTGAGAAATGTCCCTTTGCTGTGCTGGAGCTCTCCCCTACTTAACAATATTTCCATATGAAGTGCCAATAGAACTTTGATCACATTTATACTTGCATACGGAGGCCATAGCGTTGTTTCTTTTTACAGATTATGGATAAGAAATGTGCACTGAGGTTAATTTTACTGCTACAGGTGGAAGAGGGAATACGCATAGGCTAGAGAAAAAACACAATTGAATAAAATGTATTTAAAAGTGTTTAACAAAAAACTCAGCTGGTATCCTAAGACACAATATGGGTTTTTTTCTCACACAATTGTCATGTTCTTACTGAGTGCCAATGCCCCTCATATCTGGGTTCATTCCCATCCATCAGAATTGATTGCAGCAATCCTATGTTCAACTTTGGGAGCAGTGTCTGAAATCTTCTAAAAATCCAAGAAATGTATTATTTCTAACTAACCATCATAAGACAGGAATTTTATAAAAAAGGATATGGTTTGAGAGATAGGCAAACAATATCTCAGGGTGCACAACTGTTTCTGACCGATTATAATAGATGGTTGTGTGGCATGTGTTGGGCTGAAACAGAAGAGTATGTATGTCTCCTTTGAAGGGAAGATCATGAAGTTGTGTAATCATTGGTTCAAGAACTTTGAGAGTACAAAATATCCAGATAAAGCATACAAAAAAGGGCAAATTACTTAAAATACATGCTATCAAAAAGTGATGCAACATGGGTGATGTTGCAGAATTTGCATTGCAAGCCCCTTGGAGGTGTTGTTACCAGCCAGTCCTTCTGTAATACCAAATGTGACTCTGCCTTTTCTTAGGTGGTGCCTTAAAGATGGGGATTTTCCTCATTTCCATGGATGCATTTCAAATGCAGAACAGGTCAAATGTGCCTCTGAAATCACATGGTACATTGTGACAGGATCGTTGTTCTCTATATGTTCACTGGTTCACCCAAACCTGAAAATCAGGAGAGGCTTAATCTGTAAAATATTTAAGAGCTTCTGGTATATATTTGTTTGACAAATGCCAAGGCTTGCTTGCTTTTTATCCCACCTAAAGTCCCTTTTGTCCACTGCCCTACACTTCCTATCTCTTTACCCCACTCCTTCAGGCTCTTTTCATCCTTTCTCTCTCCTTTTCACATGGTTTTTATGTCTTTCTCTTACTTCCCTCTCTATTTTCTGTATTTCCCTCTTTTGTTCTGAATCACTACTGATGATGAAAAATAAGAGCCTTATTATGACTTTGGTGGTGTGACAGCGGGCTGCCATGCCAGAGGCCTGCTGCCACACCACCAAAGCGATATAGAGACTGCCCGCCGGATTCTGAGTGGAATCCAGGTCGGGCGGTCCAGCAGCGGCTGCCTGCGGCAGTGCAATGCTAAGGCTCATACGCGAGCCTTGGGAAGACACTGCTATGGGAATGCCATTGCAGGTTCCTGCAGGGCATCGACTGTCAAGTCCATGCCCTGCAGGAACTGGGGGTGCATGCAGAGAGGGAGGCACACTATGTGCCTCCCTGCAAGCACGCCCTAGGGTAGAGGCACCAAGGGGCCCTGAAGGACCCCTTTGTTTCCTCACTGCCTCACTTTTCATGGTGGGCTCACCATGGCGGTGAAGAAATTCCTAATATGCTTGAGAGAGCCGCAGTGGCGCCACCAGCAGATTAGGGGCCTCAGACCACTGCAAGGCTGCCAGGGATTGTGGATCCATGGCGGCAGCAGAGGTCCCATGGTGGTCCGACCACCCTGCTGGTAATAGTGCAGTCAAACCACCGGTGTAGCGGTAGCCGCACCACAACCATGGGTTTGCCAGTCCATCGGACCGCCAAATTCATAATAAGTCCCTAAGTCATGGATCCCAAAAATAAGGGCTGGAAATTAAAAATCCATAGTGCTCAGAATGTTCGACTGTGCATGTGCTATTCAAAATCCAAAAATATTTCACACAGCACTGGCCGCACAGCTTCACATTTTTCATCTGTGGAATATTCAAAAATAACTATTAGCATTGCATTATTAGACGGACCTCATAAGAAAAAAGTAATTGTGCATCTTTGCAAACATGATTAACAGTAGACTTGTAAATCAACAAGGGCCATATTTATGACCTGGCTTGCATCGCTTTTGCAACACATAACGTGGTGCAAGAGCGACACAAACCTTAAGTCAGATATTTAATGCCATGCAAAGTCACTTTGCATGGCTTTGAGTGCCTCCAAAAAATTGGAGCAACACAATGCAGTGAAAATCGCTGCATTGCAGTACTCTGCCCTGGGTAAGCGTTCCATGGGCGTGGCACAGGTGTTCCCACACAACTCCCACCCATGATTTTTGCACATTCCCAGATTCACAAGACCTTTTTAACCTGGGAATGAGCCAAAAAGATATGCCTCCCCAGGTGAGGAGTTACAAGGAGAACTGTCTTTATTGCTCCTCATTTCTTCTTATTTGTATGTGTGCTGCATTGTGCAGCACACATAGAAACAGGAAAAAGCCTCTCAGCATTGTTTGTGTGAAGCAAAGTGCCCCTTCCGGCACAAAAACAATCCTACCTACAACACAGGCCCCCTTGCACCATGATAAAAGGGTGCCTGCATTGGCGCTAGGCTGCAAAAATGGCACCAGTGCAAGGGAAAAGGACAGGAATGGGACCGGATTTGATAAATACGGCTCATTGCTGACCTTTCCCTGTGACGCAGGGCAGCACAGCAAGGTAACTTGCTGCCTAGTGCCACAAAAGTCATAAATATGCCCCCAAGTGTTTTGTCTTACTAGTACACATTAGGCACATACTCACAGCTAATGCAAATGTTTGAAATCTTTTATTCTATCGCTTTACAGGCCATATGCATGTATATGTAGTCTTGTACAATATATTTATGCAACTTGTATGGATGTGCTTGCATTATATTAGATGGATGCACATTGTAGATTTACTCACTCATTCTGTTGTGTGTGAACTTGACAAAGTGGTTTCTATGGGTATCCATCGAATTCCGTATATATTCAAATATATAATAGTACCTGGTAAATACGGCAATTCCTATTCTATACTTGGGTCCTGATTTATCAAGATTTAACACCTATGGTCATCTGCCTGGTGGCCTTGTGAGATGGACCCGCCTCCCCCCTTAGCACCTAAAGTAAAAAACTTAGGGGTGATCGTTGACAATAGGCTTTCCTTTGAGAATCAGATGAATAAAGTGGTGTCCACCTGTTTCTTTATCTTAAGGACCCTGAGAAAAATTAAACCCTATCTAACTACTGACAGCTTCAGATCCATGGTGTCCGCCCTAGTTCTGTCCCATCTGGATTATTGCAATAGTCTGTATTTTTCTGTTCATAATAAGCATCTAAATAGACTCCAGATGGCTCAGAATGCGGCAGCTAGGCTGCTCACAAACACCCCTAGGTTTAGGTCCTTCAGAAATGGACTACGAGATCTGCACTGGCTCCCCATTAAGCAACAGGTCCAGTTTAAGGCCCTTTGCTTAGCTCACAAATCCTTACATGGAGTTGGGCCACATGACCTTAGAGAACGCTTTCAGTGGTATATTCCAGGGAGATCTCTGCGCTCCAGGCTGGCCAAACTGGCAGTTGTCACCAGGGCTAAAAAGGCCAACTGGGGTGGTAAGAGTTTTGTTCTCAAGGCTTCTTATGCCTGGAATGAACTTCCTCTTGCTCTAAGATCTACCACCGATCTACTGTCTTTCAGGAAATGTCTGAAGACGTGGTTGTTTTCGCCCTTGGCTCTGACATCATTTCTGGACTAGATTCCTGCACACTACTTCCTCCAGGTAAACTGCTTTAGCGCCAGGGCACCCCCGGGTAATAGTGCGCTCTATAAATTGATTTAACATAACATAACACAGCACAATGCAGCAAGATAACTTGCTGTGCTGCACTGTGTCAAATAGAGAGGGCAGGAACACACCATATTTTGTAACACATGGTACAATCCTGCTCTCTATGCACTGATGCACTTCTGGCTGCCGAGCGCCAATTGAGGCACCCTGGCACCACAATGCTATGGTGCCTGCATTGCAGGCAAGATTGTTTTTGTGCATGAAGGGTCACCTTCCTGCACAAAAACAATCCTCAGAAACATTATCCTCTTTCTAAGTGTGCCGCAAAATGCAACACACATAGAAAGAGCAAAAACGAGGAGAAATAAAGATATTTCTTCTCATAATGCCTCTGATTGAAAATGTGTATCGTTTTGATGCATTTCCAAGTTTACTAGTGTTAGCAAATCTGGGAATGTTTCGAAAATACATGGGTGGATGCATGGAAACACCCATTTTCCAACCATTTAATGCCTTCCCAACGCAAAGTAACATAAGGCAGCGATTTGCGCTGCTTTGTGTCACTCCCAATTTACCAAGGTACACAGGGCCATGCAAGGAGGCTTTGTGTGGCTTGGTAAATCGCAATTACGGGGTTGATTTGCCTTTGTACGGTGCATGGACAACGCAAGCCCTTGATAAACCTGCCCCCAGGTGTATTAGTGTACTTCTTTCGTTGGCAATACTGTATATTTTTTGCATCCATTGTTTACTGCCTTTTCCTACAGAAAATATCTGCCACCTTCGGGAATTGTCTGTGCCAGGCAGACCAGCTAAATAAATAAATACATTATAAATAAATAAATTAAAAAAACAATCATTTTATTTGTCATCAAAGGAAAGTCTCCACACATTCCATGTCAAAAAATAAGCACATACATGTAATTGCAAATACACGTCTTGCGTACATGTATAATTTGTTCTTCATAATTTCGGAAGATAAGGCAATAATTAACTACATTGAAGTGCCAGTTCGGGTCCTAAATGTACCGCAGAAAGTGTTTACTCATTTCTCATCAAACGAAAAAGCATTGGTTATCATTTTTATGCAAAACCAAAATGTGTGGCCTTTCCTGAGAACATATCTGACAGAAGCGCGCTGGAAATGTAGATTAAATAAAGCTACTTACGTTCTTTGTGTTTCTAGCTGTTGGTATAATAATAATACGGGCCCGAGCTGCAGGATGCAAGCATCCCAGCACATGCTGAGTGACAATATGCTCTCCATACGAGCAGAAATGTAAATTGTCTGAAAACATAAGAGCGAGCTCAGAAGAGGGATGGGTGAACAAGTCTCGTTCTGAGCAAGTTCGGAAACTCATGCTACACTGAGAGCAAATCTTCGCGCGCCAGAGACAAAATTGATCACAATGGCTGAAATATGTTCAAGCGCATACATGAATTGATCAAAAGCTCCCATTTTATGTAGCCCAGTGCTTGCATACCCAATAAAATAAGATGCACGAATGGCTTAACTTTTTTTTCACTAAATGCAATTTTTTCCCCTCAAACGATTACTGAAAATTACTTTTTCTAAGTCCGTATGTGGGCCTTATCAGTCCAGCGATGTTCAGGTTTCCATATTAACTGCCTCACATTACTGTGAACAAGAGATGCAGTGAAAACTGGTGAACTAAAGCTGTGGCATGCATAATGCGGCTACGCCTGCAGTAACCCCTTCCTTTCATCCCGGCCTAAATATCTCCCTCTTCATCACCATACAATTATAGCTTTACATCATTGTCTGGCCAGTGTGAACGCATTATTGATGTCTTTTACATATGTAGCAGTGGTCAAAAAATGTTGACAGAGATGAAGGCGCACAAGCGATTACCATACAGGGTAGTGGAAATCCGGTATGCAATAAATTGCTATGAAGGACGGAATAATTGGGAGGTATGTAAAGAATATTTACATGGGCCTTGGATCGCCATGCTTAAAGGCACAATAACGATATAAAGAAATGGAAGACATAGCCTAACAAAACACATATGCACCATCTGCGTTAAAACATGTGCATTTCTGTACACTTCAATGTGGTCTTACTGGGAAGCAGCCATTTTCTATTAAAAAAAAAACATGCACCATTTAAACCTCTTAGAAAGATTGATCATGAGATGATTTTCATCACATGCAATAAATGAATTATAGGTTTCCAGCGGTGGTAGGTCACTAAATCGCATGTGGTGTATTTTATACTAAGAATTTTGCTTTCAGTACATTGATATACCCAGTGCCTAATTTGAGCCGGTGGTTGCCAGTGGGGGGCACTGGTACTCAGTTTTGGGGGCCAGCACATATTTTTCCTCATCAGACATTTCCCGAGAGGAAGAGAGGAAAAAATACACCAACGGAAAAAAGGAGGAAGAGAAGGAGGGAGAAACAGTCACAAAGGGAGAAAACAGAAACATACAAGATTGAGATAAAGGGGCAGGGAGTGTCTGGCACAGGATTATAGAGGCCTGGGTGTATTCAAGGCTACGCAGCCTTGGTATTCGGTGCACTGACATTTAATAGCACCAACCATGGTTTCTGAGCAGAACTTTGGGCGCCACACTAAAGGGCATATTTAACAAAATGTCACGCAGTGTAGCAAGTCACCTTGCGCTGCTGCGCTGTCCTGTGTGACAGGCCCATTCCTCTAATGTCCCAGCACGGGCGCACAATGTGATCCCTATCATCAACGCAGGCGTGCTTGCTCCATGGTGCAAGAATGCCTGTGTTGTAAGAGGCACCTTCCTGCACAAAACCAATCCTCCAAGGCATTTTCAAGAATGAAGCACACATAGAAAGAGGAAAAGACTAGGATAAATAAACATATTTCTCTTTGTGGCACATCACCTGGGGAGGTGCAGCAGTTTGGGCGCATTCCCAGGTCTACCACTTATGATAAATCTGGGAATGCGCCAAAATCCATGGGTTTTGCATGGGATCACACACGCACCACCCATGGAGAGCTTCCCTTCGGCAGAGTAATGCAATGCAGTGTTTTGCGTTCTGTTGTGTTACAATGGATTTATCAAGCCACTCAGAGCCGTACAAGGTGGCCTTGCATGGCTTAATAGATCGCATTTAAGGGTTGTGTCGCACATGCACCCCATTGCGTTGTGCAAAAGCGATGCAACCCATTCATAAATATATCCCACAACATTACTTAACAAGTTAAGCACTGGACATACCAATACCCTGTAATGAACGGATTAATTTTCTATTCTTATTTCCACTCGCATTTACCTCCTAACATTAGTTAGAAGAGTTCAGAACAGTACATAATTAACTTACAATATGGCACTAGGTTTATGTACTGAATAGGACATTATTGTAGGTTGATATTAAATTCTTCGATATATCATTGTAAACCTTTTGCCGAAATGTTGTGTTTCCTGTGAAGACAATTAACCCCCTTAGGGCACAACACTTATGTTGCTTCTTGGTAATGAATAAAGCTGATAGGGCAAAGCAATTATGACGAAGGCAATGTTTTCAGAGGTTGTGGGAAATATTGGTTTAAATAGATTTGTGCTGTTTGAAAACAGCAGTGCTATGTTTGTAAACATCCATCGATTAAAGGGGGAGTAGGATTTGAAGAGAATAGAGAGCTCACCCATTCATGTTCAGCTTAGTTTATACAAACTGATTGAAAAAGCATGCTTGTTCAAAGGACAACCTGATTATCCTTACCTTATAAAACGTTATCACAATTAAAGAGCTTAAGTTGATTTATGAGATTAGCAGAGCAATTGGAACATGGTGTATAACTAAGAGGAGCAGTCCCTTCAAACATTTACCATGCTGGGTGGTACTTTGGGTAGGAGTTTCTCCCAAGGGGATTAATATGTGTTGCTGGATTGCTATGGTTTGGTTCGGGGCCTGAATTAGGTTTTTTTCAGAGTCTTTTCATTTCACGATTTGCGTCTTAAAAGACGACTTCATAAAATTACATATTACAAAATTACATTGCAAATGTTCAAGTCTAAACTAGACGTGCCTATCTCTGCATGCAGATTATTCCTCTTCTACTGTTTGTTGCATTAGAAAACCAATTGCAAACACACATTGAAATGCTTGAATTATGGTGGTTTGGTGAGAGCTAAACATCAGTTTGTATATATTTATGAATCCTACAATTGTTACAAATTTGCAGTCACTTAAGGCTCTTCTTTGTGGGTGACTGGTGAAAGAATAAGCACATGCTTGCGGTCCCAGAATCATGACAATACTAATCCTGATAACATCCCGATACCTTCCAACAAGCCACAAACTATTTTTTTAATTTTCAGAGAGGCAGCTGTGGTTTTCAAATGGTTGGATTTAAGTTTTTTATTTGTACAAGCTCCATTGCTGGATGGTGGATTCTGATATTTGGCTTTTTCTAGTTTAAACCAGAATCTACCATCCAGCAATGGAGCTTGTACAATCCAGACTAATGATTTGTGGGTGGCTGAGTTAACCATCGGTAAGGGTCTCTGTTTATGGTATGAGTCAGGTTACTGTTACACCTTGGGCTGAATTTGGTGCTGGTAGATCTACCTGCCACTGGCCATGAATTTAGTAGTCATGTGAAACTAAGGGTTGAGAGGCACCTTGTTAATTTAACATTTTACAGCGAGAAATAGCATCAGTTTGATTGTAACACTTTCTATTTAATTCCTTCGAAAAGGCAGTGTGTTCCCATGAATTAAATGAAGCACATGTTATGATCTTTTTTTGTATGTTGAACGGCTGGACTAAAAATAACTGTAAAAATCATCAACATATATTAAATACTTTTCCGAATATAAGTCACTATCACATAAACCAACACCATCCATGGCTTTAACATGAAAGCAGAACGAGTACACATACAATGCATTCTCATCAGTGCAATTATCTTTATACCATGCTAACACCACCACCTGGCATTATATCACAATATATCATACATATATATTACCTACTGGCGGTCACCAGTAGGTAGTTATAGTTAGGACCTATTTTCCATAGGAAATCAGCAACATTCTAGTCCCAATAACTTTGGCGCCGGTTGACGAATCTTCGTGAAATGTTCAAAACGTTTGGACAGCTCCGGTCCGCTCCTATCCTGAAAGTCTCGGGGTGAATCATCAAGCGGGGGCCATGAAAAAAGGGGGTCCCAAAATGTGTTTTCACCATGCAATTTTCCATAGGAACCTTTAGTCACAGCTACAGCCCGAAATGCTGAACGGAATTACACCAAATTTGGCAAAAAGGTAGCCTTTGGTTCAGAGTCGTGCCTTTTGGTGATATGGTGTAGATCCGTTCAGTAGTTTTTAAAATATTAATGGAAAAAGAAAAATATATATCTGGGCGGAGCCAACCACACATCTCATCGTGAGATCTGATTGGCTGTCAGCACTTCACCCAAGAAGTGTTGGCAGCCATCTTGGGACCAATATACATGATAGCACCTCATTAAAAAGCATTGCAGTTAATAGAAGGTTTTAAGACTTTAGTTACATTATAAATCATTTGTTGATGGTACCATACTCATTTTAGGAATTGTGGTGTGCTTTAAGGTGATTTTACCATGTGAAAAAGCCTTCTGCTGGGATATCATGAATCATGTTTGAGAGAAAACTATTTTCTCATGCTTTTCCCACAGAGGTTTGGAAGGTGATCTATAAGCTAAACTGAGAGCATATTTTCTGTAAATTCACATTATCTTTCTCAGTCATGTGGGAATGAAGTCTGACATTCTCAGTAAAACATGTACATCGAACAAGAGCAGAGACTGTCAGTTGATTCCTTTGTGTTCTACTGCAGCTTCCCAGAGTGTTCTAAAGAACAACTAGAGCGCTAACAGTCCTACTTATGATAAACATATAGCACACCTGAAGCCATCTTGATTGGAATAAAGTGGTAACTCTTAAAACATTTAATTTAAAAAGGAACAAAATGAGGGGCTTCATTTTGCCATAGAAAGTATGATTAGTGCTGCAGAAAGAAAAATTAGGGCACATTTTGAGTTACTTCTCAAATCCTCTTCTATCTCATTAAAAAATTCTGACATGCAGACTGAAACATGCACTTTCAATACCATCAGCAGACTTCCCTGGTGAGCAGTAGCTTTACTACGGTGATCTAATGAGCAACTAGAGTGCTAACATTCTGAGTTTATGGCAAATGTGTGACACATCTGAATGCCTTCTTGATGGAATCAAAGTAAAAAACTGAAAGTATTTCCTACTGAGGAGACTGTAGTAAATGAGGAAATTAGGAAATTTCATAACAAACAAGTCTCCCAAGATGGCCACCAGAGACAAAAGAGCCCAAATGTAGCACAAATATCACCCAGATGTAGCCCAAGTATAGCCCAATGACAGAATGTCCCAGAGTGTTCTAAAGAACAACTAGAGCGCTAACTGTCTTACTTATGACAAAAGTATGGCACACCTGAAGCCATCTTGATTGGAATAAACTGGTAACACTTAAAACATTTAATTTGCAAAGAAACAAAATGAGGGAGTTCATTTTGCCATAGAAATTATGATTAGTGCTGCAGAAAGAAAAATTAGGGCACATTTTGACTTCTCACATCCTCTTCTATTTCATTAAAAAATTCTGACATGCAGACTGAAACATGCACTTTGAATACCAGCAGCAGACTTCCGTAGTGAGCAGTAGCTTTACTATAGTGATCTAATGAGCAACTAGAGTGCTAACATTCAGAATTTATGGCAAATGTGTGACACATCTGAATGCCTTCTTGATGGAACCAAAGTAAAAAACTGAAAGTATTTCCTACTGAGGAGACTGCAGTAAATGAGGAAATTAGGAAACTTCAAACAAATAAGTCTCCCAAGATGGCCACCAGAGACAAAAGAGCCCAAATGTAGCACAATTATCACCCAGATGCAGCCCAAGTATAGCCCAATGACAGAATGTCCCAGAGTGTTCTTAAGAACAACTAGAGCACTTACTGTCTTACTTATGACAAAAGTATGGCACACCTGAAGCCATCTTGATTGGAATAAACTGGTAACACTTAAAACATTTATTTTAAAAAGGAACACAATGAGGGGGTTCATTTTACCATAGAAATTATGATTAGTGCTGAAGTAAGAAAAATTAGGGCACATTTTGAGTGACTTCTCAAATCCTCTTCTATTTCATAAAAAAATTCTGACATGCAGACTTAAACATGCACTTTTAATACCAGCAGCAGACGTCCGCGGTGAGCTGTAGCTTTACTACAGTGATCTAATGACCAACTAGAGTGCTAACATTCAGAATTTATGGCATGTGTGTGACATATCTTAATACCTTCTTGATGGAATCAAAGTAAAAAACTGAAAGTATTTCCTACTGAGGAGACTGCAGTAAATGAGGAAATTAGGAAACTCCATAACAAATAAATCTCCCAAGATGGCCACCAGAGACAAAAGAACCCAAATGTAGCTCAAATATCACCCAGATGTAGCCCACATGTAGCCCAATGATAGAAGTGTGCAAAACACTTTTTATTTTTTGTGTTTTTGCAGTTTTATATAGTGCAGACTTGTCAGGTATTGGAGTGCTTTACATGAGCATTGGTTACATAACACAAGAACAAATTCATTTTGGTTGTAGACATGGGTAGATTAAGTGATTTGACCAGAATCACAGAATGTCGAGCTGAAGCAGAAACTCCAACCTGGTTGCCCAGTTGCAAAGTCTGCAGCTCTGAAAGTAACACCACATCCTCTCCCCTAAGTGCAACATTTAATCAAGTGGTCAACGGGATGAAAAGCATAAAGATAACAAATAATTTAAAAGTGCTTTGTCGCTATTTGAAAACTCAGAAAATATGTCCTCATTCTAGTTTTTCAGAACACTAACCATAATTTTGAAGCAAATAAGACCCTCTCATATATGTAATTTCTAAAGGAAATGCCCTAGGTATTACAGTTTCGATTACATCAAGATGACGTCAGGCGTTTCACACTTTTGTAATAAATATAGAATGTTAGCAATCTAGTTGTTCATTAGGATACTGTTGAGAGGCAGAGGCCAGGGGCACGGACTCTGAAAATTGAAGGCAAGTAGGAGGGTGCAGAGGCAACAATTTGACCTCACTGGGCAGGCAGGAAGGGCAGTGGCAGCACAACAGACTATGGAGGGCAGTGGAAAGCGGGCAGGGGCAACAAACCAACAATACAGGACTGGCAAGAGAGGCTGTGGCAATATAATAGACCATTGTGGGCAGAAGGAAGAGGCAGTGGTAGTACAACCATACATGCCAACAGACCCGATATAGCCAGGAAACGTCCAATGTTTTGAAGCCCAAATGGGCTTTATTTGATCTGTCTCCTGTTTACAATTTCCTCTTTTTCAATGTAAGTCAAAGGGGAAAATCAATACCCCATTTTTTTTTCAAAATCTCGCTCTTACCAAGTTCAAAATGTTAGCAAGTATGGTACATTGTATCATGGAAGGCAGGAGGAATTGGGGTAGGGACATGGACTCGGATAACAGAGGACAGGAGGGACATGGAGAGGTGCACAAAACTGACACTACAGGGCAGGCATCAGGGTTTTCAGCAGCACAATACACCACACAGGGCATGCCCAACAATCCATAGAAAGCAATAGGGAGGGGACAGGACCCTGCACATGGACAACAGAGAACAGAGGGGAAAGAGGCAATGGTAGCTAGCTGACCATAATGGACAGACAGGAGAGAAAGCTGCAGCATAACAGACTATAAAGGGCAGGAGGGACGGATCAGAGGCATTACAATGGAACAGACAAGTCAGGAGGTAGGGATTAGTGGTCTGCACATGGAAACAGAGGGCTGGGGGCAAAGGGGCAGGGCAGGAGTAGCAAGATGACCATGGAGGTCAGGCAGGATTAGCACTAGAAGCAAGACACACCATGGAGAGCAATAGTGAGACTATGATGGCATACACACAGACCATGGAGGGAAGGTGGAAGGGGGTCAGGGGCAGCTAGCTGACCACACAGGGAAGGTGGGAGGGGCGGTGGCAGCACAGAATACCATGCATGGCAAGCAGGAGGGTTAGTGGCAGCACAATGGCTATGATGGGCAAGAAGGAGGGTGCAGGGTCATGCACAAAGGACCATGGAGGATAGAAGGGAGGGTCAGGACCTGGGCACAGACAAGAGAGTTCAGGGGAAGGGGCCTCACAACAGACCACGCAAGGCAGGCAGGAGTAGCAGTTGCAGCACAACAGACCAGGGAGGGCAGAAGGGCGTGGCAGTAAAATGGACCATGGAGGACAGGAGGAAGGGAATAGGGGCATGGAATGTGGACAGGCAGGGTGGAGGTGGCAGGGACAGGTTACAGTCATCTGACAATGCTAGGCAGGTGGGAGGGGAGTGGCACTCAGAGTAGATAGGAGTGGCAGGTCCATGGAACATGGTGGGCAAAAAGGATGGAGCAGGGGCATGCACAAAGACATCAGAGGGCAGGGGGAAGGAGAATAGGGGCAGCAAGCTAAGCACAGAGGCTAAGCAGGAGGTCAATGATGGGGCATAGAATTGGGCAATGGAGGGCAGGAGGAGTGGACTGGTACATCATTCTAAATGGAGGGCAGTGGCAGCACATCAGACCATGCATGGCAGGAGGGAGGAGGCTAGTCCATGGATTCAGACAACAGAGGATAGGGGGGAGGTGGATGGGGCAGCAAGCTAACTGTTCAGAGAAGGCGGGAAGTCCAGTGGCAGAACAACGGCCACACAGGGCTGTAATAAGGGAGCAGGGACATGGACTTGGAGAATGAAGGGCTAGGAGGAGGGAAGGCAGGTGCAGCAAGCTTGGGAGGGGGCAGCACAATGCCAGGCCCTGCTTCCAATCCCCCACCATCCATTGTGATATGCATCTTACTTAACGTTAAAAAAACCTAGAAATTTGCTGAAAAAAACAAAGATTACAGGGACGGTATAGTTAGACTCAGATTTCACTCATACACAACCAGTGAAATTCAGCAGTTATAGTTACCTGAGCTAACTATAGCTTACGCCCCGCAATGTACTGCTAATGACCTCAGACATTACATCATTCATGACATGGTCAGTTACATCACTCATGACATCACTCATGACATCTCAAATGAGCTGTGAAGAGAATGGAACTATAATCGCTAGAACTTTATTTAGGGATAGTGTGTGTATATTAACACCCCTTTTTTTCCTTTTCTTTGGTGTAAGAATCATTATAATACGCAACATGCCCAGATTAATATGGCTGATAGCCTTTCACTTTAAAGTAATGTGTATTCCATTTTTTATTTTGATGTTTGCAATTCTAAGTATGTTTACTATGAATAAGTCACGTTGACGAACATACAGGTATGGCGGTCACGGGGCAAGATATGCTGAAATGACATTGTGTGCATATTAACAGTAGTTTTCTTTTCTTTATTGTATCAATTCCTGAATTTTCACATCGTGACCAGGCCAATATTGCCGACAGCTTTTTGGATTAAAGTAATGCACTGCTGATGACGTCACATATTACATCACTCATGACATGGTCAGTGACATCACTGATGACATCACTGATGACGTCTCAAATGACATCACTGATGACATCATCTACGTGATCATCTGATGCACCTCCTCACACCCTAAAATACAGACTACCATTCTCGAAACCATAGACACACCAATACTAGTACAATATTCTGTGCACTATGCATGCAGACCTCTAATCAGCTACATACCTTTGATACAGTCTTTTAAATACTTAGTTAGTACCTTTGCAGTCTAGTAATCCTTCTGTCTGTCCCATGCACTTCTCCATTCAACCACCCAGCACTATCTACGTATCCTATCACTCTGCCAATACCTAAGCACTAATAAATTTAGCATGCACTCTCTTTGCAGCACTGAAATTACTCCAGTTATGAGTCATATACTGAAGGAATGGGCTAGCCACTAACACAAGTGCAGGTACAATATTTTGTACACTATGCATGCAGACCTCTAACCAGCTACATACTATTGATACAATCTTCTAAATACCAAGTGAGTACCTATGCAGTCTAGGAATCCATCTGTCTGTCCCATGCACTTCTCCATTCACCTATCCAGCACTATCTATGTATCCTATCACTCCACCAATACCTAAGCACTTATAAATTCAGCATGCACTTTCTTTGCACCACTGAAATTACTCCAGTTATTAGTCGTATACTTAAGGAATGGCGTAGTCAAAAACACAAGTGCAGTTACAATATTTTGTACACTATGCATGCACACCTCTAACCAGCTACAAACTATTGATACGCTCTTCTAAATACCCAGTTAGTGCCTATGCAGTGTAGGAATCCTCCTGTCTGTCCCATGCATTTCTCCAATCACCCATCCAGCACTATCTACTTATCCTATTACTCCACCAATACCTAAGCACTTATAAATTTACTATACACTCTGTTTGTAATACTGTAATTATTCTAGTTACTAGTCATGAACTTATGGAATGGCCTAGCTACTAACACAAGTCCTTCTATAATATTTTGTGCACTATCCAAGCAGACCTCTAACTAGTTACATACTATTGATACACTCTTCTAAATACCCAGTTAGTACTCATGCAGTGTAGGAATCGTCTAGTCTGTCCCATGAAGTTCTTTAATCACTTATCTACCACTATCTACTTATCCTATCACTCCACCAATACGTAAGCACTTAGAAATGAAGTGTTCACTCTGTTTGCAGCACTGTCATCATTCCAGTTACTAGTGGTATTCTTATAAAATGACCTAGGCACCAACACAAGTACACATAAAATATTCTGTGCATAACCCCTACAAATCTCTAAGCAGATACATACTATTGTCCACTCCATTAAATACTGAAGTAGTACCCATGCAGCGTAGGATACCTCCTGTCAGTCTCATGCAATTCTTCCATCACCCATCCAGCACTATGTTCTTATTGTCTCAGTCTGCCAATACCTAAGCACTTATGGGGCAGATTTACAAGTACCCTGCACCACCAGTACGTCACTTTTTGTAACGTACTGATGGCGCCAGGCACTCCTTCATATTTACAAGGAGAGGAAAAGCCACACTGCGTGGTTTTTCCTCTCCTTGTAAATACGACCCCTTCATACACAGAACTTTGCTTTGAAGGGGCGTCCCATAGGTGTTGCTGTGGGTGTTCCCAAGCAACACCCATAGAACAAGACACATCTCTAGATTTATCAGAAACTGTAAATCTGGAGATGTGTGTGAATGCTGCGCCATCCTAGAGTTGGTGTAGCAAGGCGCAACGAGGAGAATTGTTTTCATTTCTCCTCATTTTTTCTCTTTCAATGCATGCTGCATTCCACAGCATACATTGAAAGAGGAAAATGCCTTTCCTGATTGTTTTTTTGCAGGAAGGTGTCCCTTCCTGCATAAAAATAATCTCCACCATGGTGCAAGGGTACCTGTGTCACTGCAAGGCTGCAGTTTGTGCAGCAGTGCAGAGGGAAGCACAGAGTTGCAACATATTCATGTACATATGTCACATCCCTGTGCTTCGGAAGTGCCACAGTGCAGTGCAGCTAAAGAGCTTGCAGTGTCACGCCGCAGTAATTCCTCATAAATCTTCACCTATAAATTCACCATACACTACTAATGCATTCTTTCAGTCAATCATGCTGTATACATATATTCAACCAAACGTTCACACATTACCTTGCAATTATAGTTCTTTCTTTAACCAGATAAGGTAGTTCTGATAAGAACTTTATTCTTCTTCTTTTATTCTTTTGTATATGTTTTATTTTTTTGAACACTTTTGTATTTTTTTTGGTGTTTTTTCAAAAAGTGAACAAAAAAAGAACGAATAAAACAGGAAACATTTGGAATTACTTCTCATTCCAAAAACAATGATGGTTGCGTTGCGCAGCACAAACTGCATCCACCGAGTGCTCACCGAAGCATATAAGTTTCTTACACATCACGCAGTGTTGCTTGAGAAAGGCAAATTCTGGCCTAATGTCCATTGCAGGTGTTCCTGAGGACACTCCAGATGTACTAGCCACAGCAGATAAGGGATTCAAAGCAGCTCGCCTCATTTCCTCCAGAGCAAGATTGAGAGGATGTGTGGTACGATGCTTGTACATAGAAGCAGTGCCACGAGAGTATTTTTTTTTCACTGCCACTTGACAGGACTCGGTCACAAATTTTGAACGTCACCTTTCTTGCATTTACTTTCTTCTCTCCAGGTGTAAAAGTGAAGAATTTCCACACGACAGATTCCTGCCTCTGTGGACGTGTTGCCTGCTGCAAGAATTCTTCTTCAGAAGATACTTCCTCCTGCTGCTGCTGCTGTCCATATGCCATTTTGTTTGATATTTTTTTTAAAACACCAAAAAAAACAAGCAAAAAGGGTTCTTGTAGGAAAAGAGATGTCTCTCTAAAGATGCTCCAACAAGAATGATTAAAATGGGTGGGGTCCTTCAATAGTTAATGTGGGAAATGTTATGAACCAATGAAATCTTTTTTTTGAGGTCACATGGGATCCGCGCACTCTGCGCTCACGAAGCACGCACCTGACGCGACTTTATATATATTAATAATATAAGTTTATTATAAGTACAAATGTATTATTTTTATGAATTTCTTAGATAGTCTCTTGCCCTAATATGTATAATAAACACACATACATATCATTTTAGAACATACATTTTTTTTGTGGGAGTTGCGCACCCAGCGCGCCCCAGCACGTATATGACGTCACGCGTCAATGGTTTCAAATATGATACTCTGTGTTTTACAGTGAGTGATGAAAGGTTATACTAGTGTATGATGAGGTGTATCAGATTGTCACGTGGATGATGTCATCAGTGATGTCATTTGAGATGTCATCAGTGATGTCATCAGTCATGTCACTGACCATGTCATGAATGATGTAATATGTGACATCATCAGCAGTGCATTGCGCGCGCGCGAGTTATAGTTAGCAGAACTAATTATAACGGAGGAATTTCTATGGTTTTGTACGAGTGAAATGTCCAGCTAAATATAACACCCCTGAAACCTATGTTTTTTTCTGTGATTTTCTAAGGTTTTTTAAATGCTAATTTGTAACTATAACGTCTCTAATACCTATGGTTTTTTCAGTGAATTTCAAAGCTTTTTTAACTGCTAATTTCTAACTATAACGTCTCTGAAAACTATGTTTTTTTCAGTGAATATATATATATATACACACACACACACACACTCGCACACACCTTTATTCAGCCTCTCTCTGCTTGTTTCTCACCTTTTTTTGCCCTTTTTCTGCTTGCTGCTGACCTTTATTTTGCCTATTTCTGCTCATTTTTCATCTTTATTCTGTCTCTTTCCGCTTGTTTCTCACCTTTATCTGCCTCTTTCTGATGGTTTCTGACCTCTATTTCGCCTCTTTTTGCTCATTGCTGACCTTTATTCTGCCGCTTTCTGCTCATGTCTGACCTTTATTCTGCCTCTTTCTGCACAGTTCTCACTTTTATCGTGCCTCTTTCTGCTCTTTTTCCACGGGACCGCAGGGTGGCCTCAAGGTCCTTGCAGTTTCTACTGGCTCCCCGCCTCCTGTGGGAGCTGGCATTGCTTTCATAAACAGGGAGCTGCTAAACTTACAACTTGCTGTCTGTGAGAGCAATTGTTTCGTCTGTTTAAACATCCACTTCCAACAAGCAAAAGCTTTGTGTTAGCTCCCACTTGCTCAAAGTGGAATGTTTACTCTGACTTGACAGAAACTGTCACAGCTCCCACCAAGTCGCAGCAAACAGCTATTTCCCAGGGTTAGCAGGACATGGCTCTGGGGAAGTGGTGGTCCCAAGGGCTATTATTGGCTCCAGGAGGGGGCCTAGAGGCACCCCTCCTTTCACTTTCATTATGCTTGACCCTGGAGATAGTTGTCCCTGGGTCCAAGACAAGCTCATTAGGGGGTCCGCGCTTGGTGATCCCCAGGACTCGGGGGGGGGGGCGGGTTGACTCAGCCCCCTAAGCATTTTATGTTATGCTCCTGGAAGGTGTGCTCCCTGGGGCTTGTGGTAGTCTGTGAGGCCCCCCCAAGCATTTATTATGTAGTCGCAGGGAGGTGGTGGTCCCTGCTGGGGACAGGGGGTGACATCCTGGCCCCCATGATTCTTAATATAATTAGCTATGGGGAAATTGGAGACCTGGGCATTTTTGAGACCATGGAGGGGTCCCTGTGGGGCCCCATACATTTCTTGAGTACTACACACATGGCCCGGGACCTGGCCCACACAGCAATATTCATGAATATTTCATGAAAATCGCTGTGAAGTTAAAACAAAAATGTTTTATGCCATGGCGGTGTTCCTGGAGAACCCCAAGACCAAGTTTTGGGAGTCAGGGTATTCCTACCCTGCCCCTTATTTTTCTTTATTTTCCCTTTTTTTGTGGGTTTCATCTGATGCTGAGTCCCAAGATGAATGCTTTCACTTCCTGGTTGAAATGTTGGCGGTCAATTAAAGCTCTGCATTTCCCTGCACAAGCTCGTTATTATTTCAAATTTTGCAACAATCGAAGAGATCCTTATTTAGTTTTCCTTAAATTTCTCAACAACTACTGAACGGATTTACACCAAAAAATAAAAATCACAATCTGCAGACCAAAAGCTAGCTTTTTGCCACATTTGGTGTAATTCCTTCCAGCAGTTCAGGCTGTAGTGGTATTCAAAGCTCCCATGTTAATTAACATGGGAAGCGCACTATTATTGACCCCCCTTTTTCTCGGCCCCTGCTTAATGGATCACCCCAAAACTTTCCATGCACAAGACTCACTATGACCCTTATTTGGGAGAATTTTGGGAAGATTTGTCAAACGGTGCCACAGATATAGGCAAGTCAAAAAATGCTTTTCCTATAGAAAAATTGCCCTAACTATAATTGCCTACTGATGACTGCCAGTGATTAATTACCTACTGGCAATATCCAGTAGGTAGTTATATCAGGAGCAACTTTCCCATAGATGAAGAGTTTTTTGGTTTTGCTAAAATCTTTGGTGCCATTTGGCAAAATTCCATGACATTTTCAAAACTAGTACGCAAGTCAGTTCAGCTGATGTCTGGTAAGTTTTAAGTGATTTGTAAAGCGGGCGATGAGAAAAAGAGAGAGTACCAAAACACTCTTTCCCCCATGCAATGTCTATGGGGGTTTTTATAAGTTTTAGATACGGCTACAGCCCAAATAACTGATCAGAGTTACACCAAATTTGGCAGAAAGCTAGATCTTGGTCCACAGATTGTTCTTCATGTGAATGGGGTAAATCTGTTCAGTAGTTTTGGAGTTGTTAAGGGAAGAAGAATATAGATATTTAGGGATGCGGATCCTTCATGTATCTGTGGGTACCTACGGGGGATCCGAGGGTTCCCACGGATCCAGAAGAAAAGCAAGGCCCTGATTGGCTGGCCGCAACCTGAAAGGAAAGTTGTGGCCAACATTTTGCTTACTGGCTGGGCCCCCGGGTAGCAAAAATAAATAAAAACACACATAAGGAGTCAGGATAGAGGTAACCTAACGCCATAGGACACATAGAGGGGTCTCTGGGATACCCCTCATGGACAAACAATTGTCAATTTATTCATTTTTGGGCCAAACCATGGATCTGTGATCAACTGCAACACAAAGCGTGACCTCCAGTGTAAATCCACAAAGAATCTGTGGATCTGAAGCCCAATGGAAAAAAACCTCACACATTGTACCTCCACCATGCATGGCCAAAGGCTGTGTGCAGCATCGGAGTTCAGTGCACACAGGGGTTGACCGCAGGTTATAAGTCATACTTCTAAATCACAAATTTTACTTACACACCACCTTAAAATTCATATAACTCAGGCACTTCCATTCGCAGTCTCCTCACCTCACTCCCCATTCTATATTAACTATAACTCGCCACTGTAACATGCACTATGTTCTGCCACATTATATACCTTCAGATGTCATAAGTGTTGTTATTAAAGCAATCATTTCACATGCTCTAACTTCTGTAGGTTAAAGATAGTGCATGGAGAAGTGGCGAAATATAGTTAATATAGTGTGGGGAGTGAGGTGAGAAGACTGCCTACGGAGATGCACTGGTTATATGAATTTTAAGGTGGTGAGTAAGTATAAATGTGAGTTGTGAGTATGACACATTAATGAAGCCTGGGCGGAGTTCGTGGAGTGTGCTTGGACATGCCTGTTTGGGTTGATTTTCAGCTAAGGTGTTTGTCCTGCGCTGGACAATCAATATGAATAGCACCATGTGCAGCACAAGAGGGTGCTGCTTCTTTTCTGGCTCTCAAATAGTTTTTCTTTCCGCTCAAGTCGATCTTCTACCCTAGTGTCAACTTTCTCAACATGAACAGAAGGCTTCTCAACGCAAGCAGCCACAACCACCCTCAACCGCCCGCGTTGAGAAATCTCGCCGGGAGGTGGATTTTTCACACTCTCCAACTTGACATCGGGGAGTGCGAGCGAGGAAAAATCTCACCGGGAGGTGGATTTACCTTGCTCGCGCTCACCCACTTGACGTTGGGGAGTGAGAGCAAGGAAACAAAACTCTGCTCCACTGTGCAGAGTGGATATTTTTGGAACTCTGCATGCTCCGTGGTGCAAGGACTATGGAAAACTCTGCAAACTTGGTGAACGGAGCAGAGTTCACTGCCTGGACTTAATATTTATTTGAAAGTGGTGCATCAATGATAAATAAAAAATATAAGTATGACTTTAGAATGTCTGTTTGTGTAGTTTAAGTTGGATTTGTATAGCAAGCATAAGTAACGTTTTCCTAACTATAACTTATCTTTAAAGTGTTGTTGTGTGAAATTAATGGTTTTTCTGATCTTAGTAATAAATTTAGAATATCCATCCAGTTTAGTTTTGCGGAGTGGAGTGTTATTAAGTGGAGGTTGATACAATATACTAGAGGAGAGTGTTGTAAAGTCTACTATGGTACAGTATATTGTGGTATAGTGGGGTGGAGTAAAGTCAAGTCAGGCATACTGGAATGACGTACAGTGAGATCGCATACAGTGGAATGGTGTAGAGTGAATTAGGATGCATTACATTGTTGTATATTGGAGTGGTTTAGAGTGTTATGGGGTACACTACAGTGGTATTAGGTGGGATAGCAAGAGTGAAGTCTGGTAAAGTAGAGTTACGATTTGTAAATATTGTAAATTGTATTTGCATCCACTGTACTGGCGTACAGTGGGGTGCTTTAAATTGGAGTGTTGTACAGTGTACGAGCATATATTGGAATATTGTATACTGAAATAGTGTACAGTGGAGTGGTGTAAAGTGGAGAGGAGTATAGTGGAGTACCATACAGTGGACTCGCGTACAGTTTAGTGGTGTACAGTTGACTTACGTAAGTTGTGTATGGTACAGTGTAGTGTTGTAAGTTAAAATTCCATAAAGTGCAGTAGTGTATATTGGAGTGGCAGACAGTGCAGTGGTGCAGAGTGAAATAGCGTACACTACAGTGCAATAGGGTAGAGTACTGTTGCGTATACTGGAGCAGCATAAAGTGTAGTGTTATACAGTGGAGTAGCGTAGAATTGAGTAGTCTTCAAAGTAATAATGTTCAGTTTAGTGGTGTGAAATCTTTAAATGTATATTGGTGTGGCATATTCTGGAGTACCATACAGTAGAGTGTTGCAGAATTGAATAGGGTTAAATATTAAAGCGTAGAGTCTAGTAATGCACAGTGAAGTGTTGTTTAGTGCAGTGTCTCAGAATGTAGTCTTATAAAGTGTAATAGCATACAATGGATTGTAGTACACTACAGTGGCCTATACTGCATTTTAGTACAATGGAGTGCCGTAGAGTGGAGTTGCATACACTGGAATAGTGTACACTCCAGTACTTTACTATAATGTGGGGCATAGTCGAAAAGCATGTAATGGAATAGCGTAAACTAGAGTTGCATACAGTGAATAGTGTACAGTTGCGAGCAGTACAGTGTAGGGGTGTACAGAAACTGATTTACACAAAAGTGTAATCGAATACAGTGGTGAACATTTGAGCATGGAGTACAGTGTTGTAGACTGGAGAATTGTCCATTATAATTTTTTGGAGTAGAGTGGACTAACATACAGTAGATTAGCGTACAATATATTGATGTATACTGGAGTGTCAGAAAGTGGAGTGTCATACTTTGAATAGCGCACAGTAGAGTGCCATAAGGTGAATTGTTATACAGTAGGTTGTCGTAAAGTGGAGTGTGTAAATTAAAGGAAACATTGGGTTAAAGTGTGTGAAAAAATTTCAATTTTATACCTGCAAGTAAATGTAAATTCTCTGATTGTATAAGTAAATAGCATAAGTAATGTTAAACATATACATTATATAAAACATACTTTTGTGTTGTGCTGTGGTGTACCGTGCTACGTTCACTGTATACCACGGTACATGGGGCTCACAACTGGGTATGTGATTGGTTTATGGCTGTGTTTACCAAAGGTAAAAATCTGTCATATATTATTTATCACAAACTTCCATTATTGTGCAGTCAGCGTTTTACTGACTTATGACTTAGAGCGTTACATATAATGAAGTATTAAGGTTTATTGTTATCAACAACCAATTACCACTTTATGTCAGTAGAAATTGGTTACCTTTTTTGTTTATAAATGTGAATGTATCATCAACCTATGGATTTTTAAATTGTTCTCCCTTAATAATTTTGGACTCACTAGCTGAATCTCTGTGAAATTTAGCATACTTGATCCACAAGTGGAAGGAGTGCAATGTTTTTTTGGGTTTAGTTAAGTGTGTCCAAAGAAATAAGGGGGTCCGAAAGCATGCTTAATTGCAATGTGTTTTTTATGTACTTTTGTATTTTCCATTCTGCAAAAACCATCAGTCGCATTGTGTCACAAAGTGACAGGGTTACATAATAAAGTGCTCATGTGGTTATTTGGTGTAGTTTATGTTAATGTACCTATTTTATACGTTTTAAGGTATTTAAAGTAAGTGATACATGTTTTTGCATTATTTTAGTGTACTCTGGGGGTATTTCGCAATAGTGATCACAAGTCATTAGCTGATTGTCTAATCATTGGCTTTAGAAAAGTTAAATGCAGGTGTGTTGTTTTTAGATACAGTTTACCTTGTGATGTAGGTAAGTATTAGGTGCACTTTTTCTGCAAATTTTGCGGTAGAATTGCAGGACCCCAAAACATTTTGTAAGGATAAAAGTTTTATTTTTTAAATTCTATACATTTTTATATCAGTGTACTTTGGACTGCATTTTCTTGTAAAGCAGGGCTGGAAATTTTAGTAATTAGACTGTTACTCCATACACTTTTTTTGTACATATTTAAATATATAAAAAAATAAAAAAACACTTTAGCACACTATATTTATAAACTAGTGTCTTTAGTGTATTTGACATTTTTCTTAAAAACTCTGTGTTAAAGTGGTACTCCTGCAGCTCATTTACATACATACATAAAAATATTCTTACCTACCTATTACCACTACACTAAAGTGGTAATAGGTATGGGAGGAATACCAAAACAAATACCTACCTGCATTGCATTGAGTAACACAGAACACTGGGGAACTTGAACTGAAAACAACTTGGCTGCCTTTAACTTTTGTGAAGGCAGTCATTAGCTAAGCAGCTAATGACTATGTCTGGGCGGTTAACCCGGCTCCGCTCGCAGAGTTTGCAGAGTTTTCTGCACTCCGCGTTACATGGAGCTCACGGAGTTCCGAAAAACTCTGCTCCACATAGCTGAGCAGAGTTTTTTTCCTTGCTCGCATTCGTCAATGTCAAGTTGGTGAGGGAGGAAAATCCACCTCCCGGGGAGATTTTTCATAATTCACAATCGTCAACATTAATTTAGTGAGTGCGAGCGTGGGAAAGCAACCTCCCTGCGAGATTCTCAAAGTGAGCGGTCAGATTTCTTATTGTGAGAGGTTGCGTATGCTTGCGACCGCTCGCATTGATGCCTGTATGGATGTGTGAGTGTTTGGGTCTGTAAGTGGATCTGTGAGAGTCTGTGAGGGTCTGTGAGTGGGTTTGTGAGTATCCGTGTGGGTCTGTGACTAGGTGTGTGAGTGTCTGTGTGGGTCTGTGAGTGAGTCTGTAAGTTTCTGTGTGGGTCTGTGAGTTGGTGTTGGAGTGCCTGCATAGGTTTGTGAGTGGCTGCATGAGTGGGTATATGGGCGTGTGAGTGTGTGTGTGTGTTTCTGTGTTGCTCTGTGAATGGGTCTGCTAGTGGGTGTGGGAGTGTCTCGGTTGATCTGTGATTGAGTGGGTATAAGAGTGCCCTTGTGAACCTATCGGTGTGTGTGAGTGGCTGTTTGGGTCTGTCCATAGGTGTGTGTGTACCTGAGTGGGTCTGTGAATGCATGATTGAGAGCCTGCATGGGTCTGTGAGTGGGCATGTTATTGCCTGTAAGTGAGAAAGTAAGTGAATGCATGGGTCTGCAAGTAGATGGGTTAGAATCTGCATGGGTATATGATTGTCTCTATGAGTGCCTCCGTAGGTCTGTGAGTGGGTGTGTGAGAGGATGGGTGGGTGAGTATGTGAGTGGGTCTGTGAGTGCCTGTGTTGGTCTGTGTGGGTGTCTGAGTACCTGCATGGGTCTGTGAGTGTGTGTGCGACTGCCTGTGTGGGATTCTGAGTGGGTTTGAAAGTGCCAGCATGGAACTGTGAGTGGGTGTGTGAGTGCCTATGTGGGTCTTTGAGTGGGTGTGAGATGGCCTCTGTGAGTCTATAAGTAGATGTGTAAGTGGATGCATTGGTCTGTGATAAGGAGTATTAGTACCTGCATAGGTCTGTGAGTGGGTCTGTGAGTACTTGTGTGGGTGTGTGAGTAGGTCTGTCAGTGCCTGCATATAATTCTGAGAGGGTGTGTGAGGGCTTGCATATCTATTTCACTGGGTCTGTAAGTGCCTGTGTGGTTCTATCAGTGGGTATGAGAGTTCGTGTGTGTGGGTCAGTGAATGAATGGGTGGGTGAGTATCTGCACAGGTCTGTGAGTGGGTGTGTGAGTGGATGTTTGGGTCTGTGAGTGGGAGTGAGACTGCCTATGTGGGTGTGTGAGTGGGTCTCTGAGAGCCTGTATGACTTTGTGAATGGATACTTGAGTATCTGTTTGGGTCTCTGAGTGCCTGCATTGGTCTGTGAATGGGTCTGTCAATGCCTGCATGGGTCTGAGATTGGGTGTGTGAGTGGTTGTGTGGGTCAGTGAGTGGGTATGAGATTGCCTGTGTGGGTCTGTAATGGGTGTGTGAGTAGCTGTGTCATTCTGTGAGTGAGTTTGTATAAGAGTGCCTGTGGGAGTGTTTGGGTGTTTGTGTGAGTGGCTATGTGGGTCTGTCAGTAGGTGTGTGAGTGCCTGAGTGGATCTGCTAATGGATGCTTGAGTACCTGCATGGGTCTGTGAGTAGGTCTATGAGTGGCTGCCTAGGTCTGTGAGTGGATGTGTGAGTGCCTGTATGGGTATGTGAGTGCCTGCATGGGTCTATGAGTACCTATATGGATCTGTGAGTGGTTGTGTGCATGTCTATATGGATATGTGAGTGGGACAGTGAGTGCTTGCATAAGTCTGTGAGTGGGCATGGCAGTGCCTGCATAGGTCTGTGAATGGGTGTCTGAGTGTGTGGGTCTGTGAGTGGAAGTGTGAGTATCTATGTGGGTCTGTGAGTGGGTGTGTGAGTGCATGAATAGGTCTGTGAGGGGTTGTATGAGTGTCTGTGTGGGTCAGTGAGAATATGTGTTAGTTCCTACATGGGTCTTTGAGTAGCTTTGTAAGTGCCTGTGTGGATCTGTGCATGGGTGTGTGAGTGTCTGTGTGGGTCTGTGAGTAGGTATGTGAGTGTCTGTGTATGTCTGTGAATAGGTGTATACATTCCTGTGTGGGTCTGCCTCTGGGTATGTGAATGCCTGAGTGGGTCTGTGAATGGGTGTCTGTGTAGGTCTGTGACTGGGTTCCTGAGTGTCTGTGTGGGTCTGTGAGTGGGTGTCTGAGTGTCTGTGTAGGTCTGTGAGTGTGTGTGTGAGTGCCTGTGTGTGTGTAAATGTCTGCATAGGTCTGTTAGTCGGTGTGTGAGTGCCTATGTGAGTGGGGATGAGAGTTCCTGCATGGCTCTATGAGTAGATGAGTGAATGTCTGCACAGGTATGTGAGTGGGTACACGACTGCCTGTGAGGGTCTTTAAATGGGTATGAGAGTACCTGTGTGGTTGTCTGAGTGGGTCTAAAACTGTGTTGTTTTCAAAGTGTGTCAAGATTCATGAATCCATTGTGGGGATCCGCAGATTCCCTAAGTGGGGAAAAAACATATATAATTCAATTTTGGACCCAACATAGGTCCCTCTCACACTCCTCTAACACACCAATGGGGCCAGGGTACCTCCACCCTGACCTCTTTGATCATTTTCCAGAAACATTTTAACTCTCCAGGACTATTCCTTGATACTTAAAATGACTGCCGCAAACCCCCAGTCAGGTTGTGGTCAGCCAATCAGGGCATTGCTGGTGGCACGTGGATTCGCGGATCCAGCCTAGATATACAATTTTGTTCTTCCTTCATTTACACCAAATCATAAAAAGGGCTCTTTCTGGACCAAGGGCTACCGCTCTGCCAAATTTAATGTAATTCCATTCAGTAGTTCGGGCTTTAGTCTTGTTCAAAATGCCTATGGGAAATTGCATAGGAAGTGCACATTTTTTGCCTCCCCTATTCTCTGCCCTCGCTTCATTGATCACTCTCCATACAGAACTGGACATACCATTCCACTTTTTTGGAAGGATTCATCAAACGGCACCAAAATTATTAGGAACAAACTTCCTATAGAAACACAATCCTATCTACAACTACCTAATATATACATAAATATATATATATATGTTGTACTACAAATGCCCCAAAGCTTTTGAAAAATGCACTCAACAGCCAACTCGCACCACAGGCATTTACTTAACATGAAATCCAGCCAGTGTTCTGATTTAAAATACTTCACCAACATGTTTCAAGGCTTCCGCCTCTTTTTCATAGGCAATTCCAAAATGCGGTGAGTGGGTTCTAAATCCTAATTAGCATTATTTATATACTGCCCCCAGTGGGCTCTGCTTAGTGCCTTCCGCATAGTGCGTCGAATTTCACAGTGCATGATGGAACATGCTGTTCTGGTTTTGGAACAATCACAGTGAGTTGCACTCCGCATTTTGTCTTTTAGAACATTGTCAGGCCCTCCAGTGGGTTTTTGAACACCGCCGCTGGTCTAATTAGTCCAACGTTGGCTGTGCTGACAGCGGCTTCGACACAGTTCACGCTCAGCCTCTCTTCATCCGGGATGGTGCAGGGCAGCCGTGTAAATTTAGTCGTACTGCAAATGCCCCAAATCTTTTGAAAAATGCACTCGATAGCCAACTCGCACCACAGGCATTTATTTAACATGGAAACCAGCCTATTCATACAAGCACACCCATGTATGTGCATACACTTATACAGTGATTCACACAGACACTCACTCTCCAATACAACCATTCACATACCAACTCACTTAACTAAACTCTCACTCAAACAGCCACTCACTCACCCATACAGCCATTCAGATACCCACTCGTCACCCATGCAGGTTCTCACAAAGCCATTCACTCACTCATACAGTCACTGACCCACACACTCCTCAACATAGAGATTCACACACCAACTCACTAACCCACACTACTACTCACATACCTACTTATACCTCCAAACAGCCTTTCATGTACCAACTGGCACACCCATACAGCTAATCACACACCCTCAAAACACTCACCACTCACTCACACTAATACAACCACTCAGATACCCACTAACATACCCATATACTCATGGACACAACCACTCACCTACCAACAGACCTAGTCAGAAATCCACTCACTCACCCATAGAGTCACTCATGTATGCACTCACACACCCATGCAGCCACTCACACACACACATACAGACAGTTAAACACCCACTCAGATTATACTTATTAGAGATAGTATCACTCATTAGTAGAACAACTAGTATACTAATCAAACTTTTGTAGTAGGTTATTATATATCTTTAACACCCATAAACTCTTAAAAACACTTACACTCACTGGATGATGTCATCAGTGATGTCACTGACCATGTCATGAGTGATATAATATGTGAGGTCATAAGCAGTGCATTACTTGGCCATAAGTTATAGTTAGCTCAGGTAACTATAACTGCCTAATTTCACTGGTTTTGCATGAGTGAAATCTGAGCCTAACTATAACATCCCTGTAACCTTTGGTTTTTTCATTAAATAAACATATGTGTAGATATAGTTAGGTAAGAGTTTGCATAGGAAGAGATTTTTTTTTAATAATCTTTTGGTGCTGTTTGACAAATCTTCAGAACACTTTCCTAAAAAGTACATCCACCTCAGCTGCTTCCTGGAAAGTTTCCCACCAATCCATCAAGCAGAGTGCAAGAAAAATGTTGGGTCCCAGAACATTGATTTCTCACGTTAATTCCCATAAGAAGGTTAACTGTCTGATATAGAACAAGTGGCTGAACAGAATTACACCACATTTGCCAGAAATTTAGAATTTGAAACAGAAAGCTTGCTTTGCAATATTTGGTGTCAATCTGTTCAGCATTTTTGGTGGAAATTTACACTTAAAGAGGTGTGCATGGGGGGCTTCAAGGGATTAAAAAGTATACCTTGGATGGTTGTTCCTCTGATCATCCTGCTGCACAAAAAATTAAAAAATAGGTTCTATTGATTGGCCTAGGGAGCTTTTTCTTCCATGGGATATGATCAGCTGCCTGCACCTCGGAGAAAAATGTTGTTCCCACTATTGCAGGACTAGAGCACATATCCAGAAAATAAGAGGGAGTGAAGAGACATTCTGAATCCCTGGCACCTGTTAAGGATGCATGCAGAAGGACCTCCTTGAGGGCCAAAATTCTTTAAAAAATAATATACTGCTGCAGGTACCGTAGTACTCAGGGAGCCAGCTTGGACCTTACATGAGGCCCCCACTGTACTCCAGTGGAAGCCACCACTCAGCTTCACTACCATGGTTCCATGGTAATGAGCAGGTTGACTCGGATGAAGCTTGTATGTTACAGCAGTACCATGGGATTGAAGCGTGAACACCAATGCCACAGGAGTCCCACAGCACCCATAGAAACATAAAAATGTTTCTTAAAAACTAAAACAAAAGGAGAGTTGGGTGTCTGTCGGAGGATGGGAGTCTCTGGGGTATTGGGTGCAGGGCCTGACCAGAGACCAGGCCTTGCAGTCAGTCTCCCCTGCGCACAGTTGAAGGCTATGTGGTGTGTGAAGACCGCTGCCCCAGGGGGTTGGGTGCAGGGCATGGACAGGGGCTTTGTTCTAGGGTCAGTCCCCCATGGACACCAATCCCACATGGACACCCAACAGACATTTTGTTTTGATCTTTGTATGTTTTTACAGGTACCACAGTACTGGCAAGGTACTAGAATTCAAGCTCCATGCAAACACAGTAGACTGTGGACAGGTGGAGGTTTTTCACCTGCGGGGGTTGGCCACAAGGTCTGACCTCCGGCGAGGCCCTGACCAACCCCCACTAATGCACAGTCAAAGTCCTTGAGCAGCGACTCATTGGCCATTTCTGTAGGTTTGGGCATAGGACATTGAGTGCAGGGTCTGGCTGGAGGCCATGCTCTATGGTCAAACCCCTGCTGTGCAGGGCCGAAGGCCTTGTGCAGTAGAGGGCTGTCTGTCCACGGTGGGGGTGCCTGTGCTAGACTTAGAAATGTATTATTGTGAGTGAGAATTTTTTCTGTGTGTTTTGTATTATCCTGTCTCTCACTAAGTTCCTCCTTTAAGTTCCCTTCACCTCAACTCATTTTGTAATAGTTATTCCCCATTAGCCCATGACTCTACATTGTCCTTACCACATTTACTACTATTTATATGTGGAGAGATCTCTGCCACCGAGGCAGTCATCTCCAAACAGAAAAGACAGGAGAAGGAGGGGTGGAAATCTCTGGCCCTAATTTAATGAACAATGTTTTGTAGAATGTAAAATAGTGCTACTGAAGTACTACTTTACATACCCCAAAATGTTTTTTTGTAATCTGCCCCTTATGGTTTTGAATAGGTTGACACACTCAACTTAGGAAGCTGGAAAGAAATGCATCAAAAGTTCATTTCAACGATTTATTTTGTTGAAAAATAATGAGCACAATGATGTAATATCGCATTTACTATATTGAGAGCAAATAGTGATATTTTTTAATATGTTTTTCAAGAAATAATGTTTGCTGCGTAACAGAATTAATTGGGAAAAACAATCTCCATTTTTATGATGTTCACAATTATGAATATTGCAAAATTTACTGGATGAATTCAATAGTTGAACCACCTTCGGTTACTTTATCATTGTTCTTTCTCCAAAAATGAGTGTATGCACATCCTATGTAGAGTGATTTGATACCTATACAAATCACAAGTCCAAAATGTACTGACAGAATAGTTTCTCATCTTTTTGTCCCAAGTTTAGTAATCCAATACATTCATTTTGGGATTAAAATACTTTCAGTTTGCTCAAGGTGACAATTTTCCACAGTATATTTTACTGGGAAACTATGAAATTATATCCAGTTTTTTAGTTTTTTGTTTTGGCCTCACCTCATTCTAATCTAGTGAATGTATGAAGGCATGAGTGAGGCCCTATACTTGTTTTATGACTTGAAGGGGCAACCAAGTATACCCTCTATTAACTGACAGACAATTACCACTCCTGCCAAGGGTATAGCATGTAGAGTAGTGGTGACAGCATACCATGTGTTGTGAATCAGTAGTTGTGATCAGCCTTTTTTTTATCTGTGTCTCTGTAGATCAGGCCTGTAGGCCCACTCATGTAAAGTTCAGCTTTTGCACACTAACCTGAATCCTAACACTGGCATCCTAAGCGTGTGTTATCTGTGTGTGTGAATATGGCCTGTGTGGTATATGAATTGTATGTATGAGTGAAGTAGAAAGAGGGAGGAAAGACAATGTGTGTGAAAATGGCAAGTGTGGTACATGGATTGTATGTATGAGTGACTAAAAGAGGGCAGAATATAAAATGCTTCTCATTTCTACGACATTGACAAATTGGTGAATAAAGGGAGGAGGAACACTCAAAGGCAAATTGTTACTTCCTCATTGTGATATTGTATGCTACACAGCCTAGCTGTCTCCTAGCTGCTCAGCCAGAGTGAGAGATGGTATTGGAATATTGGTGTGACTGTGATGAATAGAATGTTTGGGTGCCTGTGTGGATGAGTGGTGACAGTTGGAGATGGGCTGAGCAGCAGGCAGGCTGCTCCTGGTGGGGATGGAGTAAGGGCTGGCAACTGGAATAAAGACGGATGTATATATTTACTTGGAACCAATAAAGAAACCAACAAAACTCTACATGGCTACCTGTCTTAAGATACAACATATTTTGGTGACAACTGGACCTGGACTCAAGCGTGATACAACATGTAAAGAAACTTGGTTTGGACAAGGAGAAACAAAGAGACAAAGAGCAACAAGAAGTAAAGCGTCAAGTTTGGAGCTACAGGCAAGCCAGCCCCACCAGTGTCCTTGTCAATGGGTGGCCCCAGCCACCAGTATCCCAGCCTGGATATGCTCCTTTGGACTTTTAAAGGTACGTGACCCAAGTGGATACTGGTGTGACCCTGAGTATTTTCACAACCTATCGTTGGTACTTCTAACATCAATTTGGATTTTACACAAGTGATCTGTGGCGTTAACAAGCTGTTTGGTACTTGATCGAGATTGCAGCACACAGCGTCTTCCAGCTTTTGAAATTGACTTTGACAGTGTTGGATCAGAGTCTACACATGCTATCTCTGGGTGCCTTATCTCCTACCATACTGGTTTTTTTTTGCTTACGCTTTTGTGAGTGTGAAGATGGCACTTCATTTGAAAATTGGTTTAAACTGGAAACCTGCGTGGCTATGTGTGCAATTTCTGATTTGGTCACTTTGCCTACGGCAGAGTTTTGCTCTATAAGTTTTGCTCAAAGGTGTTTTGGACATTGGTGGGTCAGCCAAATTACCGGTGAGTAGTGTTTTGCTGTTTGCACTGCCCTCCACGCTCACTATTTTCTGGTGGCATTTGGCGAATTTCGATGTGGATGCTAGTCAATGTAATGCACTAACAGCCATAACAACAGTTTGTGTGGGTCTTTTGGCATGTTGCTCCACGCAAGTGGTAGATAAAATCTTAAAAATCAGGCTGCAACATTAGTATCGTGCCCGTTTGAGGTGACCGTTTGTGACAGTGCTTTTGTGCTTCTATCTCACATGGCAGCTTCAAAACAATTTATGGGGCAATGGCAGTTTTACAGCAATGTTGTGATTTTAAAAAGAAGCAGGTGTCACTCACAACATGCGCATTCTCACCTGCTTCATGTATGCTGGGTTTTCTTCGTGGGAGAACCTATGACGTCCTGGTTCTGTGAAGCCTAGTGCTGCTGAGAGACGCTCTGCAGTACAAACGCGTTGTGAGACATCCAGCTCAGCGTTGCGTAGGTGCCACCATTTTGTGTTTGGAGGCACCACCGAAGCACCGGAGCCACGGACTGTTCTGTGGTTTCCAGCACTTGTTTCCTGCCAACCACTTACTTTGCTTTTCAACAAAGTTAATTGAAAATTTGAAGTTGTCCGGGAGCGTCGCTGTGTCCAAATCGGTTGCACCTCATGTCTTCTTTCTGGTTGGTGGATGGTTTTTTGGAGCACCGAGAAAACACAGGTACTCTCTCCTTTGTTTCCTTGTGCATGATAGTACACAGTGAACAGTCGTAGGGCAGCCACTAAGTTCTTCCCGGAGACACAAGCGCTGCAGCTTCTGAGTATGCCAGTCTTCGTGAATTGTAGATTGCTCGAAGAAAAATTTGAGGAATTTGATCGCAGCAGCATATAGTAGTGGAACAATTTGGTAAAGCTGCAGTGTTTTGGATTCACTGCTTTTTTTCTTCTTCTCCAAATGTTGACAGTGAACTTGCTTTGGTTGTCATACAGCTAAGTTACCACAATGGATGGCAGTTTTTCTAAGTTTGCTACATGTAATTCATGTGAGGGTGTCAGCTTGTCAAGAGGTGGCCTGTGCTTCAGGTATTGTTTTTCTGCGTAAGTCGCCCTGCGCTTCAGGTGATGTGGTTGTGTAAGTTGCCCCACGGCTCACCGTGTGTACACTCTATGTTGTTCACCTTGTGCTACACGTGTGTTTGGTTTCTCCCTACTCTGGGTTGGTCTTTTGGGTTCTGTCCCTTACGTGTTGGTTTCACCCCTGTTTTGTTTTGGGTGGTTGTCTTGGGATGTGGCCCACCCCGCACTACATTTTTTAAATTATTTATTGGGAAGGATGGGGATATTGCTTGTCACTGATTGATTCTTGATTGTATATATTTTCCCTTTTCTTTCAGTTAACACAGTGTTCTTACCCTTGTGAAGTTGTATTTAGTTTTGCTTCCCTGGTTGTTATTGATTGATTGTTGCTTGCCAATATTTTCCCTATTCTTTCAGTTTACACAGTGTTCTTACCCTTGTGAAGTTGTATTTAGTTTTGCTTCCCTGGGTTTGAACTTTTTCTCCTTCTGTATATTTTCTTGTCATGTTTATAGCCTTACCCATGTTTCACTCCTTCATTTTTCATTTAGAAGAAAGGGGATAATGTTATATCCTCATTGTGATATTGTATGCTACCCAGCCTAGCTGTCTCCTAGCTGCTCAGCCAGAGTAAGAGATGGTATTGGAATGTTGGTGTGACTGTTATGAATGGAATGCTTGGGTGCTTGTGTGGATGAGTGGTGACAGTTGGAGATGGGCTGAACAGCAGGCATGCTGCACCTGGTGGGGCTGGAGTAAGGGCTGGCAACTGGAATAAAGGATGCTGTATATGTTTACTTGGAACCAATAAAGAAACCAACAATACTCTACATGGATACCTGTCTTAAGATACAACACAAATATATAGACAGTTGTCTCCCCTTAGTAGATCTTCAAAGGGGCCTATCCAACCAATGCATGAAACATAGTTGCAACAGAAAGAGCGTAGTCGGGATGTTTGACATCTACCCCTTGACTCTACCCCTATAAAAAGAATCTCACATGGGGCAGCAATGTTACATTCTAACTCAGCAGAGAATTGGATGATGTTGAGAAACAAGGTAGTACATTGGTTCGCATTGAGGGCTCGAACTTCACGTTATTTATATGATGAAATAATTATGGTGATAAGAATAAAATGGGTGGATACATCATCAAGAACATGTGATGGAGATAGTATTGTTATTAATGTTTGAAATCCTGATGTTGTCAAATTATTGCAAAAGGTACTGTCCTCCTCACAAAAGGCAGAATTCACAATGAGAGGTAAAGTTGAAACTATACTCCTGGGTTATTTTTATGGAAAAGCCATTTTACATATGTCAACAGGTACTGAAATAACAGGAGAAGGGTGATCACTGAAGGGACTTAAGACAGCATCATATTATCAAACAAGTTTGAAGTATTAGATACTCTGAGCAAGATAGACAGACTTGGTGTGGTTGTGCAGAAAGAGGTTGCTACTTCCAATATATATGACATTGGAATTCCAGTAGAATATTTTCAAAACAATCCACTGTGTCTAGTATCATGTACACATAATAAGAGATCCATGGCCAATAGTGTTATCTCTAAAATCCCATGAAATATTGCAGATTTATTAAGCGAGGTGCACTACCCAGTTTGGTTAGAACATGTTGCATCAATATAGATTAGGTGTGTTCAGGAAACAATGGGAACAAAGAATATATATTTATTGAAGGATTTTGACAATTTTCAAGCGCGCAATGTTGTGAAATATAACAGGGAAATGGATGGGCTTGCCATCCTTATATCAAGCTTACTATTAGTTAGAGTTAATGAAAAATATAATGCTTCCCCATTTTATCAATTTGTACAAATAGTAATAGAGGATAATCCAGACCTTGTGCCCATACCTTTTACAATATCAAATTTGATTAAATTTATGCCAAAGTGGCAGTTAATATGGAGAAGGAATTGAACTCATTTTTGCTGTCAAGTGTAAATAATAGCTTCTTAATATGGGCAGGAGATTTTAACATACCTAGATGCTCCTACCCGTCAAAAGAGGTTTGAATGATATCTTGTAGAAGCTGTATGTAATCCTGCATCCCCTGCAATTACAACATTAATTGGGACGGGAACAATGTGTGTGATTGATTACATAACGCTATCCACCATCTCCAAGACAACTCTGTTAAACTTTAAATAAATCCGAAAAGCTTAAGCGATTACAACCCTCTGGTGCTAAGTCTTAACCCCTTCGATGCTGCGCAGATTCCGCCGCTGTGCTGACGGAATCTTGCGCGGGTGTGGTCATGACGGAATGGTTCCGTCATGAGCACAGCTCAACCGTGGGTCATGACGGAACCATTCCGTCATGAGCACCGAAGGGGTTAAGGTAATGATCAACAAGATTCTAAGCCTTTTAAAATAAAAAATGTTAATGCAGTGAGACCAATTAGGGTGAGACTAAAGTGGTCTGGGGTGGACCCAAGTGAATGTATTGCAACTGTGGTTACAATCAGTAAACAAGAACTCGTAGTCTGCACTTACCTCCTTAAGGAGCAGAGGAGAATCAGGGCTGTGCATGAAAAAAATATCTAAACCAATTGATTCGATATTAATAACCCCATAGAGGGCTAACGAGTCTGGAAGGAATCGCCCTAAGGGGTGGTTCGACCATACTTGTACTGTAACCCATAAAAGGTCCCAAGAGCTATTACACACAAAGCCTAGGGACAAGGTGTCAATTACGTGGTTTCTTCAATTGATGATGATTCAATAATTCACAAAATATTGGTCTTCCAAATACATTTCACAAAGCTTTATCAACCTCTTAGCCATTGTTAAGCCAGTCATTTGTACTCTTTGCAGCCCTGAGGAAGTACTAAAGGTAGGATGAAACGCGTTGTCTTAACAAGGGCTAAGAGGTTGATAAAGCTTTGTGAAATGTATTTGGAAGACCAATATTTTGTGAATTATTGAATCATCATCAATTGAAGAAACCACGTTTGTGATAAAGAAATTTAGAAGACAGAAGACTAGAGTTCATGGACTTTTTTGTGGTGTTCCTTCCTCACAATATTTGATGTTTATGGACTTCATGGTTGTATGACAGTGAACCATTGGAAGTTGAGCACCTAAGAAATTTTTGTTGGGGAATTCACGACTCAGTGGGCACTGCAGAAACCCTTCACTGTCATTGGTTATAGATTGTTTTTGTAACAGGGTGTGCAGCACAGTTGTCCTAAGATTGAAATTAGAAAGAATGGAGGATAATCGAGAATCATTGGCTGCAGAATTGTTTGCAACAACGAAGAAAGGCAACACTGAAACGAAGAAAACTTCTACTAACAGTTTAAAAGCAAAGTTTTTGAAACTTGAAAGACTTAAAAAACAGGAATTATCCAAATGGTGGGATGGGGTGACTTTAAAAAGTTACCTAGAGCAGAAAAGAATCCCTAGAGGGTTAAGGATACTGATCTTCCCCACGTTTGATGATTTAGACAATGATTTGTTAAAGGAATGGGAGGAAAATCTCCATTCTTCATCCTTCTGCATGATGCAAATTTTGGTTAAAAATTCAGAAAGAAAGGTAGAAAGATTGAAATTACAAATAGCTGAGCTTGAAAAAGAAATTAAAGATATGGAAATACCAGAGTTGACAGAGAAGAACTACAGTATTTTGAAATATGTCATGCATCAATTACAGATTAAAGATAAAAAACTCAGTAAGATCAGGCGGGATGAAAGGGATTATGATCAAGGACGGGTCTCTACTTTTGGGAAAGCCTTTGATGAGGTGCCTAAGGTAACAACTAAAATGGGTGAGGTCAATGAGGAAATTAGTTCTGTCAACTATACTAGTTCCGATTTATCCTCTAACGAAGATTTGAGAATAGCGGGCACTTCTGTAATTCAATCAAGCACTTGCTCCTCTTTTTCCGAGGAAATTCAAAGGATCAAGAGAGGGAAAAAGAAAAGTCCAGCACAAGGCGCAGGAGGCACAAACGTATGGGGAATCAGAATGGGTACAAGAAGTCAGGACAAAATTGTGAGGACGTAGAAGGGGTACGGATAGAATATGAGAATTTAAAAGTTATAAATCTCTCAGAGAGAAAGTTGAATGAACATGAAATAATGGTGTTGCAGAAAGGCCTCACGTTCTGTCCGGATTATCATTGTAATTTTACAGATTTGGAGATTGACTTGTACAAATTTTCAAGAAGGTTAAAATTAAAAAGTTTTTTTCATCAATTGAACAGTCTGAGAATCTTAATGTGGTTAACAAGGTGACCGATGTGTCCATAGAAAGTTTAAAGGATGTGCAATTGTTATTATCTATAACAGAAGGAGATGATTTAAACTTGAATGATGTAGCGGCTCTATTAGATATTCCTGTTGACTATGACTGTACTAGTGGCCTGCAGCCGGCATCTAAATTCATACCGCAAGGTCCACAGTATGCAGCTATTGATGTTTTTGTAGCAAGAACATTAGAGGAGTTCATAAACTCGAAGAGACTAGACATAAGAACAAATCAAGATGGAGGCCCAAGAATAATTTGACTAAAGAGGAGATGACAGCTATCTTGAGTTTAAAGAATGACATGAATATAATAATCCGTAAAGCGGATAAGGGCGGTAACGTCATTGTAATGAACAAGCGTGACTACGTTGCTGAGATCAGGGGACAGTTAGAGGACAAAGAGTGTTACAGGAAACTAACTCAGAATCCCATCCCTGAAGCTAGCAGGTTGATATCTGAGAAATTATATTCATGGAAAGAGGTAGGGCTACTGGATGAACAGGAATATAAATACTTGAATATAACTCATCCAACCTATCCTTTCATTTACGTATTGCCAAAGGTGCATAAATCTTTAGAGAAACCTCCAGGAAGACCAATAGTCTCCAGTATAGGGAGCATAACCGAACATATTTCGGAATTTGTGGACTTATTTTTTAAAACATTGGTTTTAAATTTGCCCTCGTACATCAGGGACACGATGGACATTTTGAATAAACTACAGGATGTAGTATGGGAAGATAATCTTCTGTTTGCAACCCTAGATGTTGTAGGTTTGTATACGTGCAGCAAGAATGATAAACAGGCATTACAGCATTTTTTAAACCAGAGAAGTGCAAGTCATCTTGATCACTCAAAGATGATTATTGAAATGTGTGAACTGATCTTGACCAATAATTTTTTCCTATTTGGAGGCGAGTGGTACCACCAGTTGAGAGGAATAGCGATGGGATCCAGGTTTGCTCCCTCTTATGCGAACCTTTTTATGGGTTGGTATGAGAGGGAGCACGCCTGGGCCAGAGGTGCTGCCAAATGGATTGATCTGATTGTTTGTTGGGGCAGATTTATTGATGACGCGTTGGTAATTTGGAGAGGAACTGTAATTGAATTGGGAGAGTATGTAGGTTACTTGAATCAGAATGATTTTAATGTCAAGTTTACCGCATGTCATCATTGCAATTGAATCTCATATTTGGACGTAGAATTATTTGTACAAGACAATAGGATTCAAAGTAAATTGTTTAGAAAGGACACAGCTTCTAATTCTATTTTGAGGGCAGACAGTGCTCATCCCAGATCAGTTATTGAGGGGATTCCGTATGGTGAAATGATCAGATTGAGATGGAACTGCAGTCAGGATAAAGACTTTGTGACAGGGCTGACCGATTTACAAGACCAGTTAAGGAATAGAGGTTACTCGAAACAGAGTTTAGCTACTGCCAGGAGGAAAATGGAGGGAATTTCTAGGGTGAGAATGTTGGTAACAACCAAAAGGTCAAGTTCAAAGGAAAGATTGGCATTCATATCAACCTTTAGCAATGAAAAGAGTCAGAATTACAAGATTTTAAATACGAATTGGGATTTGCTTAAAGGAGTGCTAGGTTTAGTAGGGGTGATCACGGAGAAACTGATGATTTCATATAGAAACTGCCCGAACATTGGTAGCATGATTACCAGGAATTATGTTGAAAAATTGGAGGACAAAGGAGAAAAAAATTGGCTACCCATGCCTCCGAAAGGTTTCTATGCATGCAATAATTGCAGCATCTGTGATTTAGGTCTGAACCGGATGCGACCATTCCAGTACAATACAGTGAGATCATGGCATATAAATGAGTTTATTAATTGCAATAGTATAGCAGTTGTGTATGTTATAGTATGCAACTGCTCAAAGATATACATTGGGAGCACTAAGCGTGTACTTAAATTACGTATACAGGAACATAGGAGGTCGATTGTAAACAAGGACATGAAATCCCCGATTTATCAACACATGTTTTTAGAGCATAATGAAAAGTTGTCTTTCAGGTTTCATGGGTTGCAAAGAATCACACAGAGTTCAAGGGGAGGCGACATAGAGCTATATTTAAGACAGCAGGAGGCGAGATGGGTCAGCCGGTGCAGAGCAGTAAGCTCGGGTTTGAATAGTGATCATGAGCTACATTATTTTTTAATTTGATGGAGTAAAAACCCGTTTTTATGAGTGAAAGTTGAATTGCTGGAATTTTGGTTGGAAGAAGGTGGCATTGTTGAATTGCGCATAGGATAGTACATGAGATGCTTATATTAGTGGATTGATCTAGGAAAGTTGATAGCTCAATAGGAACAGTGAGAACAGAAACAAGATCTAGGGTGAAGGTAGTGAGTTCGAGTCCTGAGGACGCCGAATAGAATTTTTAATCTGGAATCATCCAGGAAAACTGGTTTGATAATTAAGAACCATAAACCCCCCCCCTTTTTTTGGAGATTTTTTCGGAGATTAAATAATATTTTTCGAAAAGTTGTAGAATTGTTTTTTGTATAGGCAAGGATTTTGGTTGAGGATTCTTTGACACGTTTGCTTGGGTTTTAAGAGAGGATCGTTTATAGCATAATATAAAGGATGATGACATAATGAATTGGCAGGGTGGTGAGTTCGATCCTTGAGGAGGGCTCAACCGAACTGGATTGGAAAAAGGGTAACAGTTCTGATTAGAACAATCAGCAAAGAATAAACATTAGAGTTACAATTTTTCTAATTGGATTAGAGCGATCTAGCATATTAGCTTTTTATTCAGGGATACGCAATGTTATGCAGAATTCAGTTGATGGACCAGAGAGGGAACTGATTTATGCTAACCAGGGTTTAGAATGGAGTAATTCCATTGGTTAAAAATCGCTTTTCAACACTAGCTTTGTTTGGTCAATGGAGGCTTTTTAAGACAGTACTTCGGGCATGAACTGCACCGACGGGATTTATTGAGCCCCGGGCAGAAGAGAAGGTCTTTGAGATATAACGCTCTTGGTGAGTTGCGTGAAAGGACGTTATTGTTGTCATAAGAGATATTGGGCAGACGTTAGAGGATATTATATGGCATTATATGAAAGCCTAATATGTGGCGTTTTTTTATTATTTTAGCCACGATTATATTCAGAAGTTGTTGGCATTTTGGATGAATTTTGCCTTTTATTAGAGGCATTTAACTTACGTTGAGAAAGGTACATTGTTCTTAATTAAAAAGTTAAAAATAGGTGGAGAATGATTGATATTTTTGTTTTCTATAGATTGGTTATAATTTCTGAGACAAGGACTGTTTTTCACATATCGTATCGATATCCATGATAGTTTTTGGTGAGTATAGCTCACCTAGGGCAATGGTTGCATGGGGAAGTCATGGAGAGAGAGAAGTTCAACATCCAAATTTTGCTGTCTAACTTGTATATAGATAACAATGGTGGGAAGATGGATCCAATAGTTGAAGAAACGTGGATGCAACAAGAAAAAGCTGGGGGTAATAATTTCTGGACTCATAGGGACTAAGAATTGTCTATAAAATTGGCATATGTGTGTCCTCTTGAACTCTGAATCAGTAAATCTGAGGTTTGATATTAAAAATGGTTTGAGGTTGAAAAGCTTCAAGTGAATTAGGAAGTAGAAGATGTATAGTCAATAGGTGTTGCCTAGTGCAATATAAATTATGGGTTCAACAAACGTTGTTGTGATATAGTAAAATCAAGTGAGAATAGAGTGAATTCATGTATTTGAAAAAGTAAAATCCTTTTTGTTTTTTGCATTGTTCATATTATTTTGTAAAAACTTGTTTTTCTGTTTCTTTTGTACTCTTCACAGCCCTGAGGAAGTCCTAAGGGTAGGACGAAACGCGGCTTAACAAGGGCTAAGAGGTTGATAAAGCTTTGTGAAATGTATTTGGAAGACCAATATTTTGTGAATTATTGAAGCATCATCAATTGAAGAAACCACGTTTGTGATAAATAAAGAAATTTAGAAGACAGAAGACTAGAGTTCATGGACTTTTTTGTGGTGTTCCTTCGTCACAATCTTTGATGTTTATTTATAAAAGCATATTTTGTCCACAGCCACATACAGGGGTGGCCTAATGGGCTTTGAGAATTCTATGATATTGCAAACACAAGAAAATCAGTTCCTGCATCGCCTACTTGCCGTCCCAAAATCAACTATTGCACTTATTATACAGAAAGAGTTGCGCCTGTCTTCTATTAAGGACTCAATATATAAAGCATGTCCTTTTATGGCACACTATAATGTTTAAAGGAGAAACACAATTTACCAAAGCCATTTATAGCACAGTCTGTTTCTTGATCCATCTGAGAAAATCCTATTGCTATCACTTATTAGAGATGTTTTAAATAAAGTTAATGACCCTGCCCTAAATGAAATCCAGAGTTAAGTATGTATTATTCCAAGAAGGAATTGAATATACTGCTTATTAACAATAGAGTATGTGAGATCACAGAAGGATTTAAACACTGTAAGACATGATATATCCTTCATGAAACATGAAGCAGCACAAAATTATCTTCTCATAATTTTGATAATGCTTGAGCATTTTACATCATTTCGTTGCTCTTCCAAAAATGGGAGAGTGGAGAAAGGACAGGCTGAATTTCAAATGTAGTAAAAAATCCAGACGAATCACTTTGCACTTTTTTTCTCTTTTGCTCATTTTAGAAACCTCTTACAAAACCATTGCTTCTAAAAAAGAATTATATTAATTTTAGGGCATCATTTATGTACTTGCACATTTTAAAGGATGCAAAGGTTTGTTTTGCAGTAGTGTCCTCTGTGTTACAGGCACAGCACAAGAGAAAGAACCTTAGGTTTCTTGAAATTTGGAAATACGAATCTACGTTATAATCAAATTAGTTAATTATTTGTATAATGTATTTGATCAGAAAATTGATATAATGCTTGATGTACGTTTATGGCTTATGATACATTTAAGCCAAATAAAGACTTTATGGAAAGAAATAGTGAACTACAGTAATAGAGACCTGTGGGTTCCATTTTGAAAGCCGCTGTCCTGTTCCTGTGCACAAGATGAAGCGGGGTTGCTTTCTCAGGCAGCAAAAGTGTATTGCTGAAATTCTCATAACCTGGAGTGAGTCGACCCAGGCACTGAAGTGGGGGAAGAAGAGAGCCGGCTTCATAAGAAATTCAATTAGGTTAGTTTGCTGAGAGGAGTTGTTGACTAGTTTACCCTGAGACCTGTCATTTGATGGATGGTGGTGATGAAGGGTGGGACTGCAGTTTCTATTGTTAAAGGTGAGAAGGATCCTTTAAGTGAGGTCAGTCTTTTGTCTCTTTCCTGATCAATGTCAGTGTGGCTGTTAATGTGATGGGTGCAGAAAGCTCACACATCTGTGTGCCTCTCCCGGCTAGTGTCTTCCCTTTTGTTAGGTGCAGCACTCTACCTGAAGGCTGTGTGTGGGGAGCAGACTAGATAGCCAAATAGAAGTAGTACTACTCAAAACCAGTCTTAAACTACAGACAGAAAATCACCAATGCATTTTATTTCACTGTAAATAGGTGGGAGCCACTGACCCACTCTTTTTTCCAGTTCCAAGTTCTCTTCAACCAAGGAAGGCGGTGCTCCACAGCTGGAGCTGGTGTCTCCCTACCAGTCAGCTTCTCATAGGTGAGAGGACATCACCTGGAGTCTGGCCTTGCTGAAAGTAGCTGAAGCTCTCTTGAAGTGCCTTGAAGCCAACCTGCTACTTAAAGTGGTAATGAGTCTGCCATCCCTGCAGAGGTGTAACTGACCATAAACGCAAGAGTAGATTGACCCTCCCTGTGCTGTGTGAGTCTGCCAACCAAATGAAGTATGAGGAGAGCTCATTGGTTTGCCCTGAGGCTTGTGGGCTGAAGACTCTCCATATGGATGATTCCCAGAGAAGTAAATGGACAGAGGTCATCACTGCTGCCCCTAGGAAGTATTTGCCCAAGATGAAGCATGCTGTCACCAAGAGGGTCTGTGCTTAGGTAGAGGGCACTGCTACCAAGATGTTTTGTGCCTTAGGCAGAGTGTGCCACCATCAAAAAATTTGCGCTGAGGCAGACCGTGCTGCCAACATTCAATGACTGAGTCACAGTAATCCCGTGCCGCTGCATTTCCTGATCCCTCCAATTGTTGCCCTCTTGCAGCTGTGACCTCTAACCCTGGCAGCCACCAACTGCTAATCATTGGTGAACCAGAAGAGGCTTCTCCACCCACCAGAGTTGACACCTGTCTATGTGGAAGTCAGCTCCCACAGTTGTTTTGCTCAAACCTCAAGCTGACACACCTCTTCCAGAAGCAGGAATGAAATGAGCTGCATACTGCAGGGCCATGCTTCAATTGGAATCAGATTCTGAGACCTACACTGTAGTGAGACTTTAAACCCTGAGACTTGCTAAGGTGCTGAATGCTAAGAACTGAACTTAAGGGTCATCCTCACCTAAGCCTTGGCACTTGCTTGAGAGACACCAGGTGCGAGACCAACAAAGACTTTCTAAGGAGGGACCACCAGAGAGATGTCGAGGTGTGCAGAATATAAGGCTCAGTATGACAACTCTGCGTGTTTTATGTTCTGCAAAGTGCTATGTTTTTTGTGTGTATTAGAGAAGTTTTCTTTTATCAAAATAAGGACTGGGTTGGGCATTCAGTTGGACATTCAGTTAATGCACAGCTGGGTGATTGTTGAGTGTCTAGTTTGCGCAACCCCACACTACTTCCCTGAGTAGCCTGTGACTGCTCTACATCGCTGCCATTGAGAGTCAAGTCTTGAAGAGGTTGTTCTTGGCCCAATTTTCAGAGCTGTATTAGGACAGGCCAAGGGAAGCAAATGCTAATAAACTTAGCCCCCACAAAAATACATGTTTTTAGTATTTTTTCTAAAGCGAGTTGAAGAAGAACCATTTCTGATAGTGGCAGGGACCAGTTCCACTATTTAGCATCAAATAAAGAAAATCAATAGCTGCCCTCCTATGCTCTCTTGATGCAAGGTATTGCAAGGAGATCAGCTGTCGCAAGCCGAAGAACGCTGGGTGGATAATGAGAGACTTTTACTTCTAAGGTAAACAGGACCTGAATTATGGAAGACTGTGCACCAGACAGAGCACTTTACAGATGGAATGTTTGCAAATTTAAATTCATTGCAGATTTTTAAGATGGGGTGACACAATAAGGGGGAGTCATTTTTAGACCCAAACGAGCTACAGCATTTTGAACCACTTGTAAGTTGTGAGCTAAAAACCAAGGTAAGCCAAGAGAAAGGGAATTTAATTAATCAAGGTACGAGATGGATTTGCGAGCATGTATGGGATGATTAGGAACACGTTTCTTTAGCATTCTAAGTTGCTCAAAGAACGTGGCCATGGTGTAACTGACCTGGGTGGCAAAAGAGAGATTGCTGTCAAAAACATCTACATTTTGATAAGAGTTCTTGGAATGGAAGGAAGTGCTAGATCAGGGGGACATAATGAGGAAGGGCAGAATGACTGACAAGGAGAGGAACTTCAGCTTTTATCACTGTTAAGTTTTAGGGGATTGGCCTCCATTCAAATAGCTACTGCCAACATTCAAGTACGGAATGGACTTCTTTGGAAGACGCTGTGTCAGACAAACATATCACTATTTGTGTGTCATCTGTGAAGGATGCAATCACAGACTCAAAAGATCTAATCAAAGCAGAGAGGGGAGAAAAGCAGGTATTGAACAACATAGGGCTGAGCAAGGAGCATTACAGAACTCCACAGTTAACAGAATTCACAAATGAACTAAAAGGGGGAAGCAAAGTGAACTGTGGCCTGTTGCATAAAACTGAACTAAGCCAACCCAGCGATACCTCTTAAAAAGAGGCGCGTGATGCGGATGGCTGTGAAACCATGTCAAAGGCTGCAGAAACGTCGAGCAGGACCAGGGATTCTGAACCACTCTAGTTCAATATAATCCTGACGTCCTCATACATGGCCAATAAAGAGGATTCTGTACTGTGTAGGCATCGGAAACCTGAGTGAGTTGGATTCAAGGTAGTTAGGGGCATATCAGCAACAACCGGCGGTAATTATCGCTGAGCGCACTTAGCGCTGGGATAATTATCGCCGGCTAGCGTGGATTTTTATCGATGAGATAGCGTGCTATTAGCAACGCTTATCTCCTCAGCGATAAAAATCCTCACGCTAACTGCCTAACGTGAGATTATCGCTGGAAACCCAGCGATAATCTCACGCAATGTGGCGTTAGCTTGATGATAGGTACTCACAAACTTAGCCATGATATCCACCTTCCATAGGATATCATGGCTAAGTCAGTCCTGAAGCAGGTGTAAGGAAAGTAGCGATAACAGGGGTTATCGCTACTTTTCTTGCCGCTATGCTTCATAGCGTGGGGCTTGATGATAGGAGAAATGTCGCTTAGCGACATTTCTCCTGTCATGTCAGGTCAGGAACGCCCACTTTGCATCTCATTAGAGATGCAAAACTGGGCGTTAGGAATTCCTACGCTAACGCAAGTTTTCACGCGTTAGCGTGAGCTTGCTGATTAGGCGATAAAATGATCGCCGCTTTTCGGCCGAAAACGGCCGCAAAAGCGGCAATCATTTTATTGCCTCGCCTTGCTGATATGCCCCCAAGAAAGTTAGTTATATTTTTCCTTCACGAGAACCTTCAAAGGAAGACGCAGTAGGGAAACCGGCTGATAATTATTCAAGACGGTGTTCCAGCAAAGGGGTGGGGGGGTCTGTGAACACGTCAGAGAAATACTTCACAAAGTGGTCAAAGCTGGCACTAGTGTATAAAAGCCTAAAGAAAAATAAAGGAAGGACACAGATGGAAAGGGATCCAGACTTAAACGTGAAAGGGAGGAGCGGTTGCTGGAAACCGATGGATGGTCCAGGAAGTCTAGAGAGTCGGGCGGCTAGAATAGGGTGACCAGATTCTCAAAACAAAAAACGGGGACAGGTCATAGACATAGAAGTAGGACTATGGTTTGCAGTAACCATCGACATAAAAGTAGGACTATTTGACAGCTGTCATAGACATAGAAAAAGGGCTACAATTACAGCTCCCTCCACAGACCGAGATGAAGCATTACAGACAACAAATCCGCGGTCTTTTATTGGCAACCCTCTCCTTCACACAGCAGCATTAGTACTTTTTATTACATTTACACTTTTAAGGACTATAGCATATATTTGCCAAAAATCAATAAAACATCACAGGCTAGCAAACGCCAGATTTACTAGCTTCATCAATGCTCGTTTCTATAGCTGCACGTCAGCACCACATAAAGTACAACTCACCAATGTTGCTTAGTTGCTCATGACAGAAAAGCATGGGAGGTAAACTGCGGAATGCTAAATTGCCAAATGGCAGCCATGGACCGCTAGAAGCACCACTATTTCTTAACGCTTTGTTAAAGGGCATAACGGGTAAAGCACAGAAAATAGAGTAAAAACATGTAATTTATTATGAGTGCACTACCATTCAACATAACACCTAGCGTGGCACATGCATTCTTAGGCAAAATGATTCATAGAATGCAGAAAACCTTAAATGCGCATCGATCTAGTTTGTTTTGTTGCAGGTGAGAAGTAAAACAAGTGTGAATTCCAGCCTGAAATACTGTTGCTTACAAAATATGTCCACAGTATGCATTGGCTATCTAAAGTTGTGCATATATATTTTTTTTCAAAATGCATTTTAATCTACATTTGAAGAATATTCCATCTGAGGAGAGGGCCTGAAAATTGCAGTCGCCATAATCAGCTCATCCATGGCAGTGCACGGTGTAATCTGTCGGAAGCATGTTTTGCTGCTTAAGTTCCAGCGCGCCTTGCCTTCTGAGGTGTGTTTATGCATTACCATTTCAGATGCTCCGTTTATGGATTACTAGAAGTGAAAAACTCGGCCCTGCGTCGTGGAAACTCAATCTGTGCCTGATGGCGATTTAAATCACAAAACTTCAGATAATTTTCCTATGCAATTGCAAACTGCTGCTCAGCGTACAGACCTGATCCTGCAAGCAGGGTACTGAATTGCATTTCTCCCTTGAAGAGCCTGCGTCCCCTCGGGTAACCCAAAATGATGGTCCCGCCTGCAGAGTGTGGTCAGAGGGCATTAAATCTCCCATATCTCATAAATATGCATTTGCCAACCAGTCAATACCTTTAGACACCCAAGATCTCCCTGGACAAAGAGCAGGACTCTGGGAATTGTTCCACACTTTTCTTTTGCTTCTCCCTCATCCTCGTCTCATCCAAATGCTAGCCCCCTCTCTCTTCCTCGTCTCATCCAGGTATCAATTTCTGGCTCTTTCTCCCTCTCTCTTCTACTGTTTTATTTCCTCCCCTAGTCTCATCCAGATTCAGGTCTCTCTCTGCTATCCCTCATTATGTTTCTGCTGGTCACTTCCACAGAAACCTGATTGCTAGCTGTCAGCTGTCATATCTCCCCCCCCCTTTTGTCGCTGCCGACAAAGTCTTGCTTCTTCACACTGAATTGTTGTTATTGACTCAATTTTCAATGCTTTATGTGAGGAGGTGCGTGGCTGTTTCATTTGTAAAGCACATTGACACCTGAAATTGTTAGTGCAACACTATACAAAAATGTAATATAATGTGATATAATAAATACACACATAAATTAATAAATCAAGTAATAAATAAAAAAACATCTATTAAGTCTTGGTGGAAATTACCCTGAGAAGTTTGCTCTTTGTAGTTGAGTATGGCCTTATGGCTGCAATCCATACATTAGAACGCGAGTTCTAGCAGTGGTACCTGTAGATATTGGTGCACCCTATCAGATTAAGGACAACTGCATACACCAACGTGCAACTGAAATTGACATACCAGTTCTCTTGGAATGTGTTGATATGTTTACACAACTTTCTGTACCAATTACAACGCCTAAAGCGCTCTTTACTTTTTTAGGAAATAGCCATTCCTTATGTTTCATTTACATAGCGTTGTAACCCTGAGGTGGTCACAGAGCACAACCATTTTCATATTGTTCCTGGGTGGCTTTTCAGGGGTGTAAAACATGCCTTTGCAACCCCTGCATCACAGGGGGGGGGGGCAAGCATGCAGGGAGGCCTCCAGCCATTCAAGGGGGTCCCGTCCAGCCCAAGGCCTATGAATGTCTGTGAGATTTGGGAGACTCGGGTGCCCCTCTTCATATTCTGCAGGGGTCCCCACCATTTTGCATTATACCACTGTGCCCTTCAGGTGTATGGTTTAAAGGGTGTTGGTCTATTTAGGAATAATTGAGTGCAATTGCATTAGGGTGGGGTTCAGGGTGGAATTTCTTAGCGCATTAGCATGGAAGCACTGATGTTATGGAGAGGGTAAGGATAAACGCAATCCCTCATGCAAGTACTAGCATATATAATAATGAGGAGGGATTGTCCTCTTCTTGCCAACTATTCAGAGTAAGGCAATATCCTTTGTTGCCAATACCCCATGCGCTGCATGGAGGCAAAGATATCAGAAAAAGGGTATTCATTCTAATTTTCCCAACCTGGCTCACTTTAGAAGGGTAGGTGCATATTGTCATAAACTGTCATACCAGATGATAGCTCTCCTGTTCACCTGCTGTCTCTTGGTGTTCTTAAAGTTTCTCTTAGGACGAATTCAGTACTGCTGGAAGTGTGAGTATTTCTTAAGCTATTATCTTTTTAGCAAAGTAGTTTTCCCTTGGTATTTTGGAGATATATTCTTTGCAGTACCCATTGTGGTTTTAAATTATAAGTCCCAAAATGGGAAACATCCATTACAATGCAGTCATCACAACGACCTACTTTTACAATGCAACTTTTACAACGCAACTGCCTTTACATCGCATGCCATTACAATGCATGCCATTACAACGCATGTCACTACAACGCATGCCATTACAACGCATACCATTACAACGCATGCCATTACAATGCATTATAAGGTAAGTAATGGAGATTTTTTTTGTATTAGGGTGGGTATGGGTTTTGGGGTACATGGGAATAGTAATTTTTACCCCTACACTATCCAACACTTTCCCTTCTGTTGCACTCACTAAATGTGGGAATGGTACCCCAACACTATCCAACACTTAGTAATTGTTACCACTACACTATCCATCACTTACCCTACTTTTGCCCTAAAAGTATTATGTGTTGTTACGGTATGTGTTGTAATGGAATGCATTGTAATGGAATGCGTTGTAAGGGTAGTTTTTAAAAAAGCATTGAAATAGCATGCGTTGTAAAATCATGCAATGTAATGGTAGTTGCGATGAAAAGACTGCATTGTAAAAGCATGCGTTGTAATTGCATGCGTTGTAACGTCATATATTCCCCAAAATTCGACTACTGAACTCTATCCCAGAGGAACTGCCAACATTTGAGATTCCTGGTTACGAGAAGGCCATGTTCAAATATTCAATCACTCCTCTTACTGTAATCTTAGCAACTTGTATTTTTGATAGTCCTTCACACAACATTCTTTCTCTATCTAAGCATTATAAATTAAAGGTGTTCCCATTTTGCACATTAACTGTCCCGAATTTAGGAACCTTGGAAGGATTGAGGGAGTTTTACATACTGTGAAGCAAATATGTGACCTGCATATCACTATGTAGATTAGTGGTGAGCATTCACCTCACTGAGTCAACATGCCAGAATTCAGTTACATTGTAATCTGTGAATGGTGGAGGACAATTAAACATTACAGGTCACATTTACTACTAACAACTCAGATTTCATCACTCTGTGTTCAGGACATGAACAAGCATTCCCACCGAGAACTACTGCTTGCTCCCCAAATTTTTGATCGACTACATTTACCCTGTGCAGGAATCAGAATACCTATCCGCCTTCATGCACTATACTTGCACTTAATCTGACACATCCTGAATTCAATAAAACATAAAAATTTGAGCTTCTCCAACCTCAAATACTCAAATTCTGTTTTGGATTCAGCCTCATTACACCCTTCTGCACTCTGGAAGTCACACTGAATCCTAATGACACGTGATATTCCCAATATCATGACTCCTACAAATGATCAATTTAGAAATTAGAGAAAGCATGGTATGTCTTCTACTCTGCTAAAGGCTTCCTAGTCCTCAAAAACCCAGCCTGGAATCCAAAAATCCCAAAACATTGTGTTCCAAAACAATGTCAGAATATTACACCAAACCTACATCTGAATTTAAAAATGAAATGAAAGCTTCATTTAGCAAAGGTTTATATTGAATTAACCTACTCCAACCACTTATCATCCTTGATTCTCTCAAGAAATAAACCTATATAAAACATGTCTTAAGCTAACAAATTACAATATGCAATACATTGTTTTATCTAACTCACTCACCTACACTCCTAGCATTACGCCATGCAATATTCCTTCATTCCTTATTCCTCATAATCACTTCTAGGGATCTAGTGAGGATTATTCAGTCTCTCTAAGATATTTCCAAACATATTCATCAATATATCCACCATAACTTTAACAACTTCTCTTAACTGGTAGCTTGCCATTCTTTTCGAAAACTAGTCACATCAGTCCTCCGCACAGAAAACCCAAACTATTTCCAGAGGACCACCGTAAACTTTACACAACTATCCACTTTGATATCCCCATTAAGATCCAAGAAAAGCCTGTGGTGCTACCACTCGAAAACATATTGACCAATACATATAAACTCCTGTAGGCCTATCAATCTAATTTCCGCACTTACTGTTTTGCTATTCACTATTTATGTGTAGATTTACACCTAAATGCAGACTTAAATATTTCCACCCCTTAAAATCAGAGGGAGGACATATTAAAGACAGAATATACGAGTATAACCTTGATACTAGGAACTTTACATACCATGGCAGAAATCTCCCAATGGGAAGTATAGAGAAATAATAATAAAGTATATTAATTCTTTCAAGAGCTTGGCTAGGTGCTACACCAGAAAAGCCCATAACGATACGGCCCACAGCAAGTCAAAAAGTGGGTTATTCCAGAAGAACCGATCTTAACTCACAAGATGTGTAGCTCTCAATATAGGGTATAAAGCTTTTAAGTTATTTGAGCTTTCCCTGTGGGTCTGACCACCTTTGCATTATTGACTGGCCCTGAAGAACACACTTCTCTGTAGTACTAACCCCTTTTGCACAGGCTGTTCAAAAATGAATGAGGTTATGCCCTACTCAAGGGATTCTCAGATTTCACACTCAACCTTCTAAGTTGCCTTTCATAGTTTGAAGTACCTGATCACGCTATAAGAGTACAAACTTATAAGGCCCACACTCAAAGCCTACCTCTCTAGAGGTACAAAAGTACACAATAGGTGTCACAGCCGATAGGACTGGCTTCCATATATTGAGGCCCATGACTATATCAATTCAAGTAGGTAAGTGGGAGGACAGCACTCTTTTGGATACCAAGTAGCCAACAGAAGAGAGTTTCTGTGACTGTCAACTAGGTATAACAATTAATGACTGCCTCCTATTTGGATGCAACCCTTTTTACATGCCAGAATTTTGTGGTGAATTCTTGAGCAGAGTTGGAGAAACCCCATACTTGCTGGTATTGATCTTAGCTAGAAATTCTCGGCGAAATTTAGAAAGGATTTTTCTGTACTTAACCATAGGTAGGTAAAAGTGGCTAATTTATGCAAGATTTTGTCAAGCTTTAAAACAGCTGCAGGACTGCTTGTTCTCACTTAAGACAAATTCAAGACTGATGGATCAGATTTACAATGAGTTAGCCCTGGCTTAAGGCAGCCTTAAAACTGTTTTAAAAAAACTCTTGGTCGTCTATGGCAATAGTATAAATCCAAAGAAAAATGAATAATCTAGAGAAATTATACACTTCTAACATTGGGTGCTTTTATCCAAAATCAGAAATTTGGTCGTGCTCAAGCACACGACGCAGCTGAATAAAGGGACATTGCCACCTATAAAGATCTAACCCCAAAGGTGATGAATGTGTTAACCAGAAATCAAATTCTTCCAACACTCCTCAACCAGTATTATAAATAGTAATATGTGGCCCTTCAGATGCTCCCCAGAAGCCAAACGGGACAGAGCAGCATATAAATTAAAGTGTGCACGTCACATATGCATTTAAGATGCGTTTACACATCATTTATATTTGGATAAGATGTTTGCTGTACACCTTGTTTTGGTTCGGTCTAGCGAGTTGTACAATTGCAAATATTTTCTTTCCAACTTTCTGATTGCAATCTTTGTAAACATCACAAAGTTTGTTTAGTTTAAGATAACAGAATGGGTGCAAAAGCCTCTGCTAAAAGTGACCTTGTAAGAGAAATTTTCTAAAAAAAATCCTCTTGTAGGAAAATTTCAAATTTTCAAAACAATTTGTTTTTAGATTGAGGGACACTTCTCCCACATGAAGAGTTGTGCGAGGTTGCTAAACCTGGAAGGCATTAACTGTAAAAAGTGCCAACTCTGAGTGGACAATTAAAAGGTTTTCACACAGTTTTACTAATCCCACTTTCCCTATCCCAAACAAATCTCTTCTAGCTAGAACTGTAAACCATATAGTACTTGTGAATGTGTCACTATTTCAAATATTTTCGATATATAATGTCTAATCGTGAAAAAAACATTATCTGTGTCAAAAAGTTACATTTAAGGTAGGTAGATCTGGGGTCCTATTACTCATAGGACACACTTTTTCAGTTTGCACCACAGTACACCTCTTAAAAGCTGTGCAGGGTGTAAACCGTAATGGTGCATCTTATTACAAAGAATACACTGCAACCCCGGCAGCCGCAAGCTCACTCTGGCCTGAGGCCATTGCATTAAGTGAAATACAAAGCAACTGTTTCAAAGCCGCTCCATGTTTCTCAGTGCAGACCACAAACTGCCTACACTTTACAGAGGGGTTAGAGATCCTCCTGCAGGCAGTTGCAGGTACTCACTGGGGTGATAACCCTTCGAAAGGGCTGCCTTCAGGTGGTGTCCTGACAGTGTGCTACTTTTTTGTGGTGCAAGTGACTGCCTCCTAACGGCCTGTTTGTATTTTCATTTGCATCTATAATAATTTTTCCTTGGTGGTCGGACAGCAGTTAGTTGCAGTACGTTGAAGTGACTTGACTCCCATGGGGATTACATTGTGAATTGCCTTTGTATTTAAATGCACTGACAGAACTTGATTTTTCCCAAACCAGTGTAATTCTCTGTACATATGATGATACGGGAACATTGTTTCCCTGAAATAATGAAATTTAGATGGTTGTGATTTTTCTGACCTCACGAACCATTGTCTGGATTGAAATTTTGATTGTATGCCACAAATAAGATTTTTGTGGTTGCTCTTAATTTTATATATCCTGATGATGACCTAAAAAATCATCATGGTCGTAACGCTGTTGATGTTACCCTTTGGCAAATACAGAGGAAGCATATATTACACTCAGTTCTTTTTACAATGCAGGCAAACCTTCTGATTGTTGTTCCTCTGCCATTGTGTTTGTGTTTACACTGCAATCTTTTGCTATGTTTAGTGTAATTTTTTGAGCAATTATTGTTTTGTTGTTTTTCTGTTTATGTATTGGATTTTGTATTGTACTATTTGTTTTGTTTCACAAAGAATAATTCAAATAGACAGGGTTGTGTTCTAGCCCTCCTCCTTTTTATCATCTACATTAATGGACTGAATAAAACATTAAAATCATAGACTCAAGACGTACCCAAAGATCAAAGGAAAAACACTCCCCGTACTACTCTATATGGATGATGCTGTCCTTATGGGTTGCAGTCCGAATTCCTTACGCACTCTAATGCAGGGTTTTGTTAACCACATGGACAGCTTAGACCTATGTACTAACTTTAAAAAGTCTTTTATAATGTCATGTGGTCCTAAGAAACGCCAACTTAGTTTTAAATCTGTGGGTAATCAGAAGTTGATGAGCACTAGCACCTTCCCTTATCTTGGGGTGGTCTTTGCTGTGAACGACTCCTGGACTGAGCATGTGGCTCACTCCAGGAGCAAGTTCTCAAATGCCACCAACTCTATTCTCAGTCTTCCACGCCCAAAGAGAACAGGTGCCATTTTAGCCATTTAAAATCTTTTTAAATCGCAATGCGTGCCAAGAGCCACGTATGGTGCTGAGGTTTGGGACATTGCCAAGAGTCCCAGTATCCAACAGGAAGAGAACAGATTCTGCAGGAAGCTACTAGGCGTCCCAATTTCCACACCTCATAGGGAACTTAACCAAACTTTTATAGAAGATTTTATTAGGGCCCGCCCGCCCTCTTCTGGTTATCCGTCTGGAAAAACCTGGCTGCATCCTTAACAAGAGAGATCATTGGCGATTGTATTGGATGCGAGAAAGGAAAGGCTATCCCTTGGTTGTCAGGGGTGCATTGGAGCCTATGTAACTTTAACAAGGGAAGTATCTTCTTAAATCCTAGCACAGCAGTGACTATGCATAAAAATGAGCTTATGAGTGCGCCTATTCATTATATAGAATGTAAAGGATGGAAAAGCAATCCAAAAAATCCCTTGTCCTCGGCTGTATTTCCATAGAATATCCCGTCCATCCGCTGGCTAACTACCCTACCCTCTCCATAAGCCATTGGGAGAGGAGTCTTTTATTTCGCCTAAGGGCAGGCACTGTTAAATTTGTATTATGTTTTCGCCTAGGTCACCACTCTGACCTCGACCACTTACCCTGCCGGTGTGGCGGTCAGAGTGGTCAATCTATTTTACATTTGCTGTTTTTTGTAAATACTATTTAAAGTATATTAAGTGGCTTTTAACCCTGTATTTTAAAATGTTTACGCCCATCAGTCTGGAAAATGCTTACCTGAGGTTAATTGCTCTGGATGACGAAGAGCTGGTCTTTCGCACAGGGACGTTTTTGAGAATTGTTGCTCGAGCACTTCAGATGATGTCTAATCTTTGAGACTTGACATTATTTATATATGAATTTTTGTATGAATTTGAAAGACTATTGTATGTTGCTAATTGATTTTATTAAGGCTCTCTTACTTGTATAATTTGAATCTGTTTTGTTGCTGTGCTTTTATGGATACAACGTTATCCGAATAAAGTGTCTTTGAACCTTGAATTCAAATACCAAAAACTTTTCCATTTTGAAAAAATGTCAGTGTGGGTAACTTGTTTTTCTGTTTTATGATTGGTTTGATTAGGTTGTGATATACTGTTTGCTTTATAATTCAATCCTTGAACCCTTGTGGTTTCTATATTGCATCTATAATAAGGCATGCTATGCAAACAAATGATAGACAAATGCTGAATAAATCATACATTCACCCCCAGTCAAGGGATCTGGGTTAACTCTTCCATGCTCATGAGACACGGTGGGCGTGTGCAGTAGCCCCTATCTGCCCCCACGGAGGGGAGGGCAAAAAGCCCACTAGACACCAGGGATTTATTGCAGGATATAAAAATAGGGGTGGGGGCTGCCCAAAATGGGCATGCCCCCACACCCCCACAATCATTACAGCCTTTCTGCCCCAATATGCCCCCCCGGGGGTAGAAAGCACACTAAATGCCAGGGATTTTTTTTGCACAATTCTTTTTAGAGTGGGGGCTGCCCGAAACACGCACGCCAATGCCCCCACCCCCGCCACCAATACAGCCCTTCTGGCCCCCTGGGGGCAGATGGGCATTGGCCCCTAATCTGCCCCTTCGGGGGGCAGAAATCCCACTTGACGCCAGGGATTTTTTTTGCGCAATTATTTTTAGGGTGGGGCTGTCCGAAATGGGCACACAAATGCCCCCAACCCCCACCAACATTACAGCTTGTCTGCCCCCCCTGGGGGGCAGATGGGGCAGTATACCCCAATCTTGCCCCCGGGGGGGCAGAAGACCCACTAAATGCCAGGGATTTTTTTTGCACAATTTGTTTTAAGGTGGGCCTGCCCAAAATGGACATGCCAATGCCCCCAACCCCCTGTCACCATTACAGCCAATCTGCCCCCCTGGGGGGCAGATGGGGGCAGTAGCCCCCAATCTGCCCCCCCGGTGAAGCAGAAAGCACACTTAATACCAGGGATTTTTTTTTGCGTGTGGGGGGTGGGGGTGGGGGGTGGGGCTGCCCAAAATGGGCACGCCAATGCCCCTCTCCCCCCAACAAAAATGACTGTCTTTCTGCCTCCCTGGGAGGCAGATGGGAGCTATAGCCCCAAATCTTCCCCCCCCGGGGGGCAGTAAGCCCACTGGAAACCAGGTATTATTTTATTTTATTTGTGTAGGGGTAGGGGCTGCCCAAAATGGGCATGACAATACCCCCATCCCACCCCCAGAAAAATTCCAGTCTTTCTGACCCCGGAAGGGCAGATGGGGGCAGTGGCCCCTGATCTGCCCCTTGGGGGGGCAGAAAGCCCACTAGGCGCCAAAGATTATGCAGGCTTTTTTATGCGCGGGGGTGGGGGCGGGGGCTGCCCAAAATGGTCATACCAATGCCCCCACCCACCCAAGACATAGTCACTGTCTTTCTGCCCCCATTGGGGGCATATCGGGGTGAACCCCCCTCCCCTGATTCCCCCCAGGGCGGAAGAAAGCCCAATAGGCTCTGACTTTTTTTTAGCAATGTGCCTACCTGTGGATTTTGGGCCCTAGTGCAGCTGGCACATAGGGAAACCTAGCAAACCTGTACATTTTTTAAAACTAGACACCAAGGGGAATCCAGGATGGGGTGACTTGTCTGGCTCTCTCCAGGTTCTGCTACCCAGATTCCCTTGCACACCTAAACAAAGTTTAAAAAAACACATTTTCCTCATATTTATGTTGTGGGAAAGTTCTTGAATCTACGTGGATCCACAAATTATCTTCTGCACAGCATTCCCCCAGGTCTCCCGATAAAAATGGTACCTCACTCATGTGAGTGGGTCAAGTACCCGCGACAAGCCAGGGCCCAAAACCTAGTTAGGCAACATCAAAATTACCAAGGGGGGTCCCATAAGTTTCTGGCACCGGGATCGGCAGCCATCTAGGGAAACCTACCAAGGCCACACATTTCTGAAAACTAGACACCCGGAGGATTCCAGGGAGGTATGGCTTGCGTGGATTCCCCAACGTTTTCTTACCCAGAATCCCCTGCAAACCTCAAATTTAGCTGAAAAAATCACTTTTTCCACTCACTTTTGTGTGAGAAAGTAGTGGCATCACCGGGCTGAAACAAATTTCCTACCATCCAGCGTTCCCCAGGGTCTCCTGATAAAAATGGTGCCTCACTCATGTGGGAGGTCCAAGTACCTACGACAGGCAGGGGCCCAATACATATTGAGGCGACATCAAAATTGCCTATCACAAAACAACCTGGTTTTGCAAGGGGGGTCACCTGGGTTTTTGGCCTCGTGCTCGGCGGCCATCTCGAGAACCCTACCAAACCCACACATTTCTGAAAACTAGACACACACGGGATTCCAGGGAGGTATGGCTTGCATGGATCCCCCGACGTTTCCTTACCCAGAATCCCCTGCAAACCTCAATTTTAGCTGAAAAAAATCACTTTTTTCACACATTTTTGTGTGGGAAATTTGTGGCATCACCGGGCTGACATAAATTTCCTACCACCCAGCGTTCCCCCAGGTCTCCTGATAAAAATGGTGCCTCATTCATGTGGGAGGCCCAAGTACCCACGACAGGCAAGGGCCCAAAACGTATTGAGGTGACATCTAAATTGCCTATCACGAAACAACCTGGTTTCGCAAGGGAGGTCACCTGGGTTTTTGGATCCGTGCTCGTCGGCCATCTAGGGAAACCTACCAAATGCACACATTTCTGAAAACTAGACACTGGGGGGATTCCAGGGAGGTATGGCTTGCGTGGATCCCCCAGCGGTTCATTACCCAGAATCCCCTGCAAACCTCACTTTTAGCTGAAACATCACTTTTTTCACACATTTTTGTGTGGGAAAGTTGTGGCATCACCGGGCTGACACAAATTTCCTACCACCCAGCATTCCCCCACGTCTCCCGAGAAAAATGGTGCTTCACTCGTGTGAGAGGTTCAAGTACCCGTGACAGGCAAGGGCCCAAAACCTAGTCAGGCGACATCAAAATTAACTTTCACAAACCAACCTATTTTTCAAGGGGGGGTCCCATGATTTTTTTTCCCCGGGCTCAGCAGCCATCTAGGGAAACCTACATAGCTCACACATTTCTGAAAACTAGACACCCGGGGGCTTCCAGGGAGGTAAGGCTTGCGTGAATCCCCCAATATTTTCTAACCCAGAATCCCCTGCACACCTCAAATTTAGTTGAAAAAAATTCACTTTTTCCACACATTTTTTTTTTTTTTTTTTTTTTTTAAACCGTTTATTGCACGATGAAAAAGTTACAAGCATGGGCCTACAACCATCCGGCCGGCCGCTAGAGTAGCAAAAGGCATATAACATACATACAGTGAGAGTCTCTTGGCGGAGCAGATTGGCAAATCAGGTGATATCAATAGCGTAGGCCGCATAACTCCTAGCCCACAATACGGTTTCCTTTTGTCAAACAGAACAACACAAAAAAACCACACCCGCAAGGCAACCCGCGATCCAAGTGACAGTACATGCTCCGTAAATGGGGGATCCTAACCAGCAGCAAAACTCTGAAGAGGGGAATGGGAGTATAGCAGGGACTGGGGAGCCACGTGCCGACGGCTGAGGGAGGGGGTCGGCTAAGGAGATGGGGCTGGCGAGGCTGCCGGTAGGAGTGGCGGCTCACAAATACCCCCACGGTAGGCATTCCAGGGGCCCCAGATTTTCACCCACGCCCCAGGCTTACCCCTCGCCACATACACTACTTTTTCACTTTCCACACATTTTTGAGTGGGAAAGTTGTGCTATCACCGGGTTGACACAAATTTCCTACCACCCAGCGTTCCCCCCAGTCTCCCGATACAAATGGTGCCTCACTCATGTGGGAGGTCCAAGTAACCATGACAGGCAAGGGCCCAAAACAAATTAAGGCAACATCAAAATTGTCTATCACAAAACGACCTGGTTTTGCAAGGGGGGTCACCTGGGTTTTTGGCACCGTGCTTGGCGGCCAGCTAGGTAACCCTACCAAACCCACACATTTGTGAAAACTAGAAACCCGGGGATTCGAGGGAGGTATGACTTGCGTGGATCCCCCAACGTTTTCTTACCCAGAATCCCCTGCAAACCTCAATTTTAGGTGAAAAAAATCACTTTTTTCACACATTTTTGTGTGGGAAATTTGTGGCATCACCGGGCTGACATAAATTTCCTACCACCCAGCGTTCCCCCAGGTCTCCTGATAAAAAGGGTGCCTCATTCATGTGGGAGGCCCAAGTACCCACGACAGGCAAGGGCCCAAAACGTATTGAGGTGACATCTAAATTGCCTATCACGAAACAACCTGGTTTCGCAAGGGAGGTCACCTGGGTTTTTGGATCCGTGCTCGTCGGCCATCTAGGGAAACCTACCAAATGCACACATTTCTGAAAACTAGACCCTGGGGGGATTCCAGGGAGGTATGGCTTGCGTGGATCCCCCAGCGGTTCATTACCCAGAATCCCCTGCAAACCTCACTTTTAGCTGAAACATCACTTTTTTCACACATTTTTGTGTGGGAAAGTTGTGGCATCACCGGGCTGACACAAATTTCCTACCACCCAGCATTCCCCCACGTCTCCCGAGAAAAATGGTGCTTCACTCGTGTGAGAGGTTCAAGTACCCGTGACAGGCAAGGGCCCAAAACCTAGTCAGGCGACATCAAAATTAACTTTCACAAACCAACCTATTTTTCAAGGGGGGGTCCCATGAGTTTTTTTCCCCAGGCTCAGCAGCCATCTAGGGAAACCTACATAGCTCACACATTTCTGAAAACTAGACACCCGGGGGCTTCCAGGGAGGTAAGGCTTGTGTGAATCCCCCAACATTTTCTAACCCAGAATCCCCTGCACACCTCAAATTTAGTTGAAAAAAATTCACTTTTTCCACACATTTTTGAGTGGGAAAGTTGTGCTATCACCGGGTTGACACAAATTTCCTACCACCCAGCGTTCCCCCCAGTCTCCCGATACAAATGGTGCCTCACTCATGTGGGAGGTCCAAGTAACCATGACAGGCAAGGGCCCAAAACAAATTAAGGCAACATCAAAATTGTCTATCACAAAACGACCTGGTTTTGCAAGGGGGGTCACCTGGGTTTTTGGCCCCGTGCTCGGTGGCCAGCTAGGGAACCATACCAAACCCACACATTTCTGAAAACTAGAAACCCGGGGATTCAAGGGAGGTATGGCTTGCATGGATCCCCCAACGCTTTCTTACCCAGAATCCCCTGCACACCTCAAATTTAGCTGAAAAAAATCACTTTTTTCACACATTTTTGTGTGGGAAAGTTGTGGCATCACTGGGCTGACACAAATTTCCTACCACCCAGCATTCCCCCGGATCTCCCGACAAAAATGGTGTCTCACCCGTGTGGGAGGCCCAAGTACCCGCGACAGGCAAGGGCCCAAAACCTACTGAGGTAACATCAAAATTGCCTTTCACAAAACAACCTGGTTTGGCAAGGGGGGTCACCTGGGTTTTTGGCCCCGTACTCGGCGACCATCTAGGGAAACCTACCAAACCCACACATTTCTAATAAATAGACGCCGGGGGATTCCAGGGAGGTAGGGCTTGCGTGGATCCCCTAACGTTTCCCTACCCAGAATCCCCTGCAAACCTTAATTTTAGCTGAAATAAATCACTTTTTTCACATATTTTTGTGTGGGAAAGCTGTGGCATCACTGGGCTGACACAAATTTCCTACCACCCAGCGTTCCCCCAGGTCTCCCGATACAAATGGTGCCTCACTCGTGTGGGAGGCCCAAGTACCCGCGACAGGCAAGGGTCTAAAAAGTTTTGAGGCGACATCAAAATTGCCTTTTACAAAACAACCTGGTTATGCAAGGGGGTCACCTGGGTTTTGACATTGTGCTCGGCAGCCATCTAGGGAAACCTACCAAACCCACACATTTCCGAAAACTAGACACCCAGGGGATTCCAGGGAGGTATGGCTTGCGTGGATCCCCCAACGTTTCCTCACCCAGAAGGTTTTCAAGGGATTCTGGGTAACAGAACCTGGTGGGAGCCAGTCAAGTCACCCCATCCTGGATCCCCCTCGGTGTCTAGTTTTCAGAAATGTATAGGTTTGCTAGGTTTCCGTAGATGCCGGCAGAGCTAGGGTTCAAAAACTACAGCTTGGAACTTTGCCAAAAAAGGGTAATTTTTCACTGTGAAATTGTGGTGTGTCCACGTTGCGTTTTGCGCTGTTTTCTGTTGCGGGCACTAGGCCTACCCACGCAAGTGAGGTGCCATTTTTCTCGGAAGACTTTGGGGAATGCGGGGTGGGTGGAAATTTGTGGATTCACGCAGATTACAGAACTTTAAACCACATAAATGTGAGGAAAATGTGTTTTTTTTTAGGTTTGCAAGGGATTCTGGGTAACAGAACCTGGTGAGAGCCAGTGAAGTCACCCCATCCTGGATTCCCCTGGGTGTCTAGCTTTCAAAAATGTATAGGTTTGCTAGTTTTAACTAGGTGCCGGCAGAGCTAGGGTTAAAAAACTACAGCTAGGCACTTTGCCAAAAAAGGGTCATTTTTCACATGAAATTGTGGTGTGTCCATGTTGCGTTTTGCGCCAATTCCTGTTGCGGGCACTAGGCCTACCGACGCAAGTGAGGTACCATTGTTCTCTGAAGAATTTGGGGAACACGGGGTGGGTGGAAATTTGTGGATCCACGCAGATTCCAGAACTTTCCACCACAGAAATGTGAGGAAAATGTGTTTAATTTTACATTTGTTTAGCTTTGCAAGGTATTCTGGGTAACAGAAACTGGTTAGAGCCAGTAAAGTCACCTCATCCTGGATTCCCCTGGGTGTCTAGTTTTTAAAAATGTATAGGTTTGCTAGGTTTCCCTAGGTGCCGGCAGAGCTAGGGTTCAAAAACGACAGCTAGGCACTTTGCAAAAAAAGGGTAATTTTTCATTGTGAAAATGTGGCGCATTCACGTTGTGTTTTGAGCCGTTTCCTGTTGTGTGCACTATGCCTACCCACACAAGTGAGGTACCATTTTTAGCGGGAGACTTAGGGTAATTAGGATTTGTAAAACAACTGTTATTACCTATTGACTTTCGATGCATTTCTGCCTTCCAAATGAAAGACAATGTGTAAAAAAGAAGTAATTTTGAAAAATTATCGATAATTCTCATGCTAGTATGAGTATTTCCAATTTCAGAAATGTGCAAATATCTACTGTTTCTAAACTCTATATTTTGTTCGCATTTTAGAAATACATAGGTGTCTTTCATACCGATTTTTCCATGTATACATTTTCCCAGAATGATTTCTATATACCCGGTACAGAATAAAAAACCATTGCAAGTCGCTGCTCAGTTTTTGGCTCTGGGTTTGTCGGGTTCTTTGTGAACCTACAAGTCCTATATATCCCCACAATAAGTAAGGTCCAGCGGATGTAAAGGTACTTTGCTTTCAAAGAGGTGTCATAATTAGAAGAAGTTACTGGTGAAAACATTGACACAAAAGGCTGTTTTTTTCATCTAATTTTCAATTTTTCCTACATTTAACTGTTAGTTTCTATAAAGAAACCTTGAAGGATCTACACAAATGACCCCTTGCTGAATTCAGAATGTTGTCAATTTTAATTTTTTTTTATTGCTTTCATACCCATGTCTACCATTAACTGGAAGGAGGTTGAAAGCACAAAAAATAGCAAAAATAGGCTATGTCCCAGAAAAATGCCAAAACTGTGTAAAAAATGTTGGTTTTCTGACAAAAGTCTGTCATGCCCGAAAAGCTGGGAAAATTGTGATTTGTAGGGAAAAACTCAGCCACTTTCATTTGCAGCACTTTTTTTTCCCATTTTTCCCCCCAAAAACAAAATTTTGCTGTATTTGGGCTAATTTCTGGGTCCCCTCTAGGAGACTCCACAAACCCTGGGTACCTTTAGAATCCCCAGGATGTTGGAAGAAAAGGACGCAAATTTGGCGTGGATACGTTATATGGTCAAAACGTTACATGGGCCTAAGCACGAACTACCCCAAATAGCCAAAAAAAGGCTTAGCACGGGGGGGGGTGGGGGTGAAGGCCTAGCAGCGAAGGGGTTAAATCCAGCGGTCTTTTGCTCACGATGCCATCACAGTTTAGACCCAGCCATATGCAAATCAGCCCTGATCCTGTTCCTTATGGGAACAGTCCAGCCTGAACTGCCAAGCTAGGTCCTCCCTTGACCAGAAGCAAGTATCCTGAGATCGGTTTTGGGGTATTACCCCTCATAAGCCAGGCTAGCTTGAATCCAGTGGCACAGTGAGCAAGGGACCCACGTCTGAGCATACCCATCTCACTTAGGGCAAAAAGTGCTACGCAAACAAATGACGGACGGAATTGCTCCTTTTGCCACTGGATTCAAGCTAGCCGGTCCCAGGATGCTTGCTTCCGGTCCAGGGAAGACCTTGCTGTTCCCACAAGGCACAGGGTCAAGACTGATTTGCAAATAGCTGGCTCTGAAATGTGGTGGATAAGTGAGCTAAAGAACGATGATGGATTAAACCCAGATGAGTGACTGGGGGTAAGTGTCAGAAAGGTTTCAGCGTCCAGCATCTCCTTGTGTTTGCTTTATAATATGGCGTGGGCACAGAAGAAAAGAGATTCCCTAATACGAATGAGAAAATGCCATCTCATGATAGCACTGGTGTTACATGTACAGTATTACAGAAAAGGCTGACAAACGTCTGAGACCCCATCTGCAATACCATTGTACCCTGGGGGCACACTAGGCGGCTGCACACAACTGTTGCATCCCCAGGGCACAATGTATAGTAAGGCCCTTGTGGTTAGCAATAAATTAACAATACTAGATTGCAGAATGTTAAGCCTTTTTCATTATGTCCAACTGCTGTTGGTTAAAGGAAATCTATTGGCAACGGAAAAATGATGCAATGCCCTTTCCTAGATTTTCACATCTTATAAATGTATAGAAAGTTCTAAGGGGAAAAAAAGCACAGCTTTAATAGATGATAAAAATAGAACCCGGGTGAACTTATGTTGCTCTAGTGTAATCTTGTGTAATTTCCGTAATTTTATGTAACTCTTTCCACACAAAATCCTGAAAATTGCACCACTATGTCATGTTATGTAATTTTGTGTCAGTTCTCGGAAATTATCCTGTCATGGGAGCAGGGGAACATGATCAGAACGCGGGTGGATGCTGTTTGCGTAAAGTGCGATTCATTGCGAATTTATATGGTGCAAAATGCATCCTTGCATCAAAAATAGCATTAAAAGACATGTTTGTAATACGCGTAATTTCGTGAAATTTTTCCAAATTTTTGCGTAATTGCACAAAGGGGAATCATGCAAACTTCACCCCCCTGGAAAGCAACCTTATGTGACTCATCTTACTGATCATCCAACTGCTGCAGTTAAAATATGATGTCAGCCTAGTAATATGTGACGTCCTCAGCCACTCCTACGATTTTCAGTTCATTGGCCCTTAGCAGCTGAGTTTATTTTAAGTGAGAAGTATTATTGTTGTTTCAATCACAATTCTCACGTTTACACACCATTTTGTATGTATTATTGAATACATCCCTGTCTTTTTACGTCCTAATGTTCTTATGTTTGTATTATGATTGCCACAACACCACTTTAAAATGTTTCAGGACCTTATAGTGCAGGAGGGCTGATGCAGCAGCACTCGAATACTGCTTGCGCTTTTAAATAATTAAGATCCTGTTGGAAATTAGGGCTTAAACGCTTCTTTGCAGTGTAATAATTCATTCTTTAAACCCAGAGTGATAGATAACATGAAATGAGTCTTTACACGGCCGCTTTCCTGTCACCATGTGCGACTGTGGAACATCTGACAAACACAATGCTGTTGCCTTAGGTCTACCTCTGTGTTCAAGTGATTCTTTTAAATCTACTTTTATCGTTATGTAATTTTTAACCGAAATAAAGTAAACTGGAATTGGAATACATCCCTATCAATTTGGAGTGTAAGTAGTAATCACAGACCAAATTCATTTGTCGCTAGCATGACTCCACCTTTTCCAACTCAGCGGTGTAGCTGGGCCTTATGCCGCCCGTGGTGTCCGAACACAAGTAAGGGGGGGAGAGGGTGTGCTGGTGATTCCCCCACGACGTCCCCAGGTAAGGGGGGGAGTCCGCCGCCCCCAAACTCGTGCCGCCAGGGCGGACAGCCAGTGGTTAATTTCTGCCGGTGCTTTCCAGAGCTTAGCACCGGCACTTCATTCTCAGGGCCAGGTCTACACAGGCGGCTGCTATTAAGGGGCTGTCCCTGCTGGAGTGGGGTTTTCTTTAAAAATCGTATACCCTCTCCATTTTGCATGTCTAGATTAATAAGATTAATTAATTAATAGTAATTGTACTAATGGTTTGCTGTGTGAATTGACCAACATTACTAATATAAGAAATACACGTGGGAATTGCATTTGTATAGCCTAATTAATGACGTAAATTAATTTTGCATGCATATTAATAATAGATAATCAGAAATTGCATGATTATATGTGGCTTTCGTGATGTATCTGTGATTTGTGCTTTATTAATGTGAATATAACCTGCATCAAGTGTTGCTTCTGCTAGATAAATACATACACATATGGGTATTAGTAAGGGGATAACAGATTATTAGTCATTTCTATGTATTAATTACATTTTTGTGTTTCTTTGCTTAAGTTGACCATTTGGTGGCCACAAAATGGCCGACGTCCCTGATAGACGAGAACAACTCCATTATGAGCATCTCTGGGTGAAGTGCGCATGCGTCGCCATCAGCTGCCGCGGCCTTTATACGACCCCGACTCAACTGTGACAACCAAGGTTATACCCCGGGTTTTCGGCCAGCTGCTCTGAAAGAAACATTGAAAAGATACTATTGCGTGGATTGGAACTATGTCTAAAGACACATTATATGTATGGGAAAGAAGTCGAACTTTCCCCAACGGACCAATTAGATTCGTTCAAAATATCAATTGTTACACTTTGGAATGTAAATTTACTATAAAAATGGTAGACTAGAGAGGTTGGTACGTTCGAGACCCTTCAGAAGATTTGCGATTTCCTGACGTTATGCTGACGGAGAGGACGGTGACACTGCAGGACAGCTGTTTCCAAAGACTCTGACAGTATGAACTGATGACCAAGATTTTGACTGAGAGGGCGACTTTTAGCCAGAATAGGTAACTATGATGATCTATTTTGCTTGATTAAACCCAGAGACTCGAATTTCAATTATATAGATAAAATGTAAAATTCATTACAAGAACTGTGTTGGGTCGTTATTATTTGAGGAAATGTATTTATGTAAATAATGTTATAGATTTTGTTATCACTTCAACCTGCAGCTAGTAGATCTATGGCCTATTCATGGGAGGAGTACTAAAGGTGACAGTTTTAGATCTTTATGAATAGTGGTATGTGAGTACTCTCTTCCATTACAGCGAGTGGAACAATCACCTCTGTGAAACAGGTTATTAGATGGATGTATGTTGGTGTTATGGGCCCCACCAGCAAATGTAGTGATTGTGTGTGATCTATGATCTGTGACGAAGAGAGGGATTTTTGCATTCCGCGCTGCAACATCCCACTAAAAGTAAACCCTAGAAAAACCCACAGAGTTATTTCATGAAAGGCTCTGGTGGTTAGTTTCAGACAGTATGAAATCTGAAACTCGTTACAATCACTCCATAAGTGTCAAACTGTTGAGATAGCTTTTACACCCAACTCTTGCGATCGCAATACTCCAGCCAACTCTCACCATACTCCCTCGGGACTCCAGCTGGCACTGGTAGTAAGAAATGTTTAATTAAACAAACTCACAGATGACAAACAGCCTGCACTTGAACTGAAACTACAGAAGAAAGAATTAAGTTAGTAATAATAGTGCACACCGATGCACGTGAAAAAATGTACAGCCAGAACACTTTATGTTCCCAATTATGAAAGGTTTAGAATATACATTGTTATTAGTTTTTAAAGTAAGTGAACCTTTTGAATTTGAAAATGTCTCCTAGAAAAAAAGGCTCACATTGCAGATGCTGGCTGGTGACTACCGTAAAATACTCTTGTTTAAAATGGCCACCTTGTTTTTTAGGTCTCGCATGCGCTGGTCTGGCGAGACATTTTGTGAGGGCTCCAAAAAGTGCTACCAGGCCTGCCTAGAGCTACAGTGCATGTGCGCGGGCAGGCGCGCCGCGCTTGACCGAGCTTACTTTCACTTTCTGATCGCGATCACTTTCACGGCCGCACGGCCGCTTGGCATAGCCAATAGGTCTCGCTTTTGGTACCTTATAAGTATTTAGTTATGCAACGGTTGTATGGCTAAACACTTATAAGGTCCCAAAGGCGAGACCTATTGGCTATGCCAATGCTTGTTTGTTCATGCTTCCAGACTTTTACTTCTGTTCAATTTCTTCTAACACTGGAGCGCGGCTGGTTTTGAGTCACTTGTATTGGAGCAGCCACATTTGTGCTTCTGTAGACAAAATAAATCAATGAGCAAGAGATATGTTTAACCGCTTTTCATATCACACCTGCCGCCCTATTTTGTACAAGTATATCACCTACTCTAAACATGAGTCACTGCCACTACCAATAAGTAATATGGCTCAGTATGAAGAGAAACAGCTAGGGAGGCTGAATAGTTTGTGGCTGGAGAAGGAGAGACAAGGTATGTTAAAGCTCCTTCATCATCTTCACAATGTAGACTCTTTAACTTATTGAGCTGCACCTTAACACCCAAGTTGCCAGCTATCCCTGCTCGGTCACTTTACCTCCCCCCTTGGTTTACTTTGATTTCCCTTTGGCGCTCTTCCCGGTTGCCATTTGCTTCGTGGAAGCTGTTATTTTTATACTTTCTCTACTTGTTCCTTTGACACTTTGCTGTGTTCTCTTCTTATGACCGTCTTTTAACACTCTGGATGGCGACTGCTACCGCAATTGGCATTCTTGTTTTAAGCACTCTGAAAGTGGATGGCTCAAGTCAGTGATGTGCCTTCAGGATGGTGGGTGCTGCCTCTTGCAATGTGAATGCCAGTGTATGTGATTCCTAAGCACCAGAGACAAGAGAGGCAGGGTTGATTAGTGGAATCCCTCCCGCACCCCATGCTGGCCTGGAATGCTTGTGCTTCGAAAAGGGCAGGCTAGAGGACTGGCCCACAGTGCATTTGGCAGTTAGCGCACGTGAGAGAAGTAATGGGTGCAGATTTTTTTTTTACTCCGCATGGTGTGCCTTACTCCTGTCACCACTGTTGCCTCCAGCAGCAGGATAGCAGACGTATCCGTGCTGCCAAATGCTCATCCCTTGCGAGCTGCAGTGTGCCTTGGTGGATTGGAGACAGGCTGCAGCCCCAGCCTGCACGTTTCCATTGACCAGCTGACTGTCTCATGGGAGAGAAGGACAATTCCATTAGGTATGGAAAAAGAGCAGTTGACACACCACAGCATGAATGATGTAAACAGAGTATTGCCTTTTGTAAGTTTGAGATGGTGATGCCATCCGAAGTCCGTCTTACAATTCCCCTGGCCTCCCTGCACATTGAAAGAGAAGTGTGCATTACACTAAGGGACATGCAATTTTATCTTGGGCATTTTACTTGTGTATCAGTGAGGGAAGCTACCGTTTGCAGTTAACAAAAATGCCCACTCTCCTGTGTCGAGTGTGCATATTCCAACTGCATACTCTGTATAGATGCTTTAAAGGCAGCAACGCCCCCTAGAAGTGTCCAGATCTGCCTCCTGTCTTCATTGCCCACTGCAATGAAGAAATGTCATTAATCGCAGCTGCTGGAAAGAGGAACACAGAGGGTCCCTCGTTAGTTTCTCAGCACATGAATTGATTTAACCTTAAATGTTCTGGTCGCAGCAGAGGGTGTTCCTCTAAAGGTATTAAATGAACTTAATGTGTGATCAAGTATATTCACAATTCTACAGATTTCTATGTGTGTTATTAGTCTTTCTGTTTTCTTCATTTATGAGTTAAGGGTGAGTGCTGTGTCCTTTATTAGTGTAGTGAGTGCAGTGTGCCTGTATGAGTGCAGGGTGAGTACTATGCCTATATGAGCGTAGGGTGAGTGCTGTGTGCCTGTATGAGTGCAGGGTGAATAGTGTGCCTGTATGAGTGTAGGCCAGCGTGAGTACTGTGTGCCTGTATGAGTGCAGGGTGAGTGTTGTGCAGGGTGAGTAGTGTGCCTGTATGAGTGAAGGGTGAGTGCTGTGTCCTGTATGAGTGTAGGTTGAGTGCTGTGTCCTGTATGAGTGTAGGGTGAATGCTGTGTGCCTGTATGAGTGCAGGGTGAGCAGTGTGCCTGTATGAGTGAAGGGTGAGTGATGTGTCCTGTATGAGTGTAGGTTGAGTGCTGTGTCCTGTATGAGTGTAGGGTGAATGCAGTGTGCCTGTATGAGTGCAGGGTGAGTAGTGTGCCTGTATGAGTGTAGGGTGAGTGTTGTGTGCCTGTATGAGTGCAGAGTGAGCGGTGTGCCTGTATGAGTGCAGGGTGAGTGGTGTGTGCCTGTATGCTTGCAGAATGAAGGGTGTGCCTGTGTGAGTGAGGGCAGAGCAGCTGGTGTGCCTGTATGAGAGAGGGCAGAGCTGTGTGTCTGTATGAGTGCAGGCAGAGTGATGTGCCTGTGTGGGTGCAGGGTTAGTGGTCCAAACAGAAGCCTGCACAGGTGGACATTTCTGACTCCGGTATGTCCAGTTTGCAGACCTCCATTATATGCACTGTAATGCTTAAATCATCTGCACATCTGAAAAGTCTAATTTTCAGATACCACAGACTTACATACTGTGCATATGCAAAGGGTCTGCATTGTATACTATAGGCATATCGGTGACATAACATTTTTACATGAGCCTATGATATGTACACATTTTGGAGATCTGATATATGCATATAATCAGAGGTTTTAGCTGTCCATATTAGCATAATAAAGACTGAAAGATGTACATAAATCAGTTACAGGTTGTGGATATGCCAGAGAGGTGCATATTGTGCATCTAGCAGAGCCCAATATATTCTTCATGTGATAGATGCCTTCACAGTGGGCTTGTGCCTCTGAGCTCTATAATGTCCTGTACCATTTGGCAACAAAATGTACATATATCAGTGGCAAATTCCCCGTATCCTCGGAGTAAAAGAATTGAGAAATGTGTAAGGTTTGGTATTGCCAAACCTGGGGAGACACAAAAATACAACACAAGTAGATAGTCATTTCTGTATTACTTTAGAGTCTTTCTCTTCAGTTCCAGAAGTCATGACATCCAGTCACTTTTGCAGTTTTGCCTTGATTTTAATAAAATATCCTTCCCAAGGAGCTTGAAAACCAATACGTGGTTGAAGTCAGCCATCATATTACCAAGGTAGGAATTCAGATCAGGTATTACATCTAGCTTTCAGCAGTGGCAATGGGGGATGTGGGTTGAGCCGATAGACTGGGGGTAGAGCCAGTGGAGGAAGTGGGTGGAGCCAGGAGAAGTAGGTGTGGCCTCCTACAAAAATTTGAGCACCTGGACTTAATGTTTTGCAAATTAAGCACTGCGGACGGCACCCCCCTTCTCCTGCACCCACGCCCACCTCGCTACGCCACTGTTCCAACAGATATGAGTGGGGTGTGGTGCTACATCAGACCAAGGGTTGGCAGCCACCTGTAAAATGCGTTCCTTTCAGTGTTCCTAACACAAAAAGTGGCTTAGTTTCAGCTCACATTCTGTCAGCTGTAGTGTGAGCTAACGACTTCTAAAGAGAAGGAGACACCCAGGCATAGGCAAATATTGGAACTGCATGTAACACGCATCACATTTGAAGAACAAATGTGCACTACAAGTAATTAAAGTGTGTTGGCTCGTGAATAATGCACCACTTACCACTGTTTGCAGAGTATAATTAGACAAGCTACTACTCTGACAATGAGCTCTCCATTATGTGATTACTGGCTATTTTACGCACTGTGCTGCATATTAATTTTTTTCCTATCATTGTGTGCAATTATCAGCCTATTGCTTTTTAATAAATGTATTCCCCTTGCAGCGTGGGAGTCTTTGTTTGAATTCCGGCCCAGGGCATAATTTAATTTAATTTTGTTGTTTTAGGCGAAACAACTAGTGACTGGTGAATTTCCCATAATTAATAAGGAGGCTCGTTTGTCACTAAGCACATAAAAAAAATACCTGTCACATAATATAGAAGCAGGGAATTAGCACGATCCTCCCATTCCTATGGCGCTAAAGAGCGCGTGAGTAAACAAAGGGTCCTGCACTCAGACCAGCTGGTTTCAGAGCTAACTGGGCACCACATTAGTTTTGACCAATCGGGTTCTGATCACAGGGCATAACCTTTGGGCACAAAAAGCACTCGCTTTGAATAGCACCAAAAGTCTTCTATGCATGGACTTTTTTCCATGCAAACGGCAGAATATGATGTTGTGTTTTCAGGGTCAGCTGCCGTGAGAAGAGCATTCGATTGCAGCGTCATTGATGATGCCGGGGACATAATTTGTAAATTCATGAGCGAAGTCAAATACCAATACATATTCTCGTCAGGGCACGAGTTGGGGGTACACGCGGGTACACGGCGTCCACCCACTCTTTTCACAGGGTGGACGCCGTCACCCCTGCTAAGGAGTTGGGCCCCAAATAAATATGTTGAACTTATCCCGGTGTAATTTTGACACACCAGGACACGTTCATCAGCTCCTGCACGTTGTCTACTTTCGATTCCCAGCAGCAAAGTGCAGGCAGGGAGGGGGCTTTTTTTTCCACCTCCAGCTGGGCAACGATAAAGACAGAAGTTAAGGGGCCATCAGGCTTCCTTTTGATCGAGTATGGGACTGGAGGCATCCTGGAACCTCACAAATGCAAATGCACCAGAGAGAAAAAAGCACACAGCTTGTTATCTCTTCACAGGTTCTGAAGACATGTATGCTTTTTACTTTTTGTATATAAGTGCATGCACTGTGAGAATGTCAGATGGGTTGGTCTGTCTCCGTATTTACACAAATAACAATTTAAATAGCACTATTTTATTATAGCGCTACTCAGCCCAATGCAGAGTGTTAGAGCACTTCACATAGCATACACATTATCCATTCCAAATAAACCATGTAAGTGTGTAATGTACAAGATGTGTTACATGAGACAGTCCGGATTACAAGGTGTAGGAGTAAAATACACATCATGGCTCACTGTGGTCTACTAGCAGGATTACAATGTATTAACTGCAAGTAACAAAAGGATATCTGTGTTCATAGCAGTAATCCACTGACCTATCAACATAAAATACAAATCTGTGATCTGCATGGTACATAATATGCTTTGCAGGAGGCAACTTTAAAAAACAAAACATTTTATAGCATTTTCATTTGTCATATGGTATAACATGCACATATCAGAGCATCACTTCCAGTGAGGTCTCTTCCTGTGATGCCATGTGGAATGTCACGCGTCGTGACGTCATGTGCTTAGCACATGTCATGATGTCACTTGCATACTGCCTCACTTGGTCAGTCACCCCACTTTTTCTTTAGGACTTGTGCCCTGATTCTCGTAGATATTAATTGGGATTCCAAGCCTGTAGTACCGATTTCAGCGTGAATATGTTCTCATAATGGACAGCCAATAGTTGCATTTGGAAGTCTGTAGTACCATTTTCAGCGGCTAGATGTCACTCTGCTGGATTCATTTAGAAACATGTCTGGAGTGTCACTTTCATCAAAGTGAGGTAGAAAAAAGACTTTGTATGCATATGGAGTTGACTTATTGTTGTTAGCAGTAATGTAGGCATGTAATGTCACAAGTGATATAATGCCTAATGTAATCACTTTATAAGAACTAATTGTAAGTGGGGCATAGGGTATTAAATACTCCATCCCCCAAACAGAGTACCCGTACTCTGAATTTAGATATGTCCACCAGTCTCAGAATTGTCAGAGTTACTGCCAATGTGATAGAAATTTGACTGATGACGCAAGTCAAACTTTTAAATACTTTTTGTTTTTATAAGAACGAAATCGTAAAGCGAGATTTTTTTTTACAAAAAAAAAAAAAAAAAACTAATGACCTCCACACCCTAGGAGCTGTCACATATGATACTGGGATCATAATTGTGTTTTTTTACTGTGCAGTAGCATGACGAACAGCAAAAAACCCAGCGTATAACACAGTTCACTAAAAATAGTGCGGATGGTGTTATATGTGAACCTTCAACAGACCGTACTGCGGGCAGTTGGAGGAGTATGTCAGCGGCGGAGCCGCAGTAGGCTCCATCGCTGCCATACCTACACGTGGACCAAAGGTGTGGCGGAGAGGGTATTCCATCACAGTTGTGACAAAAAACTCTTTCTGCTAACTTCTAAACCAGGCAGTGTCTGCTTCACTTTTAAGTATCTAGCTATACACATCTTCACTTAAAGAAAATTGTAATGTAAATATTAATATAATTACTGATGTCATAAAGATTCCAACAACATGGAGGGCCGAATGTATCAATATTAAGAACAGTGTTTACCTAAGTACTATATTCCGCAAATCACAATGAAGTTATTGCCAGTCCTAAAGTATGAAATACATAGGGGAATATTACTATGTCGGTCAGAGTTGCCTCCAACCGACACCGTCTCGGTCTCGGGACCGACCGAACTCCTGTTGGCGGTTCCAACCGCCTAATTACAAGGCGATCGAACAATGTTTGGTCAGATACTCACATTTTTTTGTATGAGCTTGTGCTACGCCTGTAAACCAGCCGTAATACAGGCTCCCACAAAGAAATGGGTTTGTGTGTAAAACCCTGTGGCAGGCACCCCATGGTACCTGCCACACAGTGCATAGATTCACAGGGGGAACCCTATGCACCCCCTGGGCCACCAAATGTAGGCCGCAGAGGCAAGGGGGCCCTGCTAAGGGCCCCAAAAGTCGCTTTCCGACTTTCACAAAGAACATTCAGGAAGGGGTCCCTTGGGGACCCCTTCCCGTTTACAAATAGGTTACTACCTACTTGGAGTAGGTGGTAAAATACAAATGTTTAGCGACCACATTTTGGTTACTAAACATTCTTACATACCACTGCAATTCGGTATTAGGAAGCAACGTACTAAAACACACCTCTTCATAATATCGAATCAGCATGTATTGGCAATTCCAAACTGCGGTTTGGTAACATGTCACCTAAGCATAATTTGGGAATGATACATACCAAAATGAATTTTTCCAGTCGCATCGGCCTGATTCGAGTTTGTGGCCGGAAAAATGCTTAATGCATCTGGGCCGTAGTTTGCTGCGATTCCACTCACTATAAATACATATCTTTATGGACATAAATTGTGTTTGGAAGGCTGCCTTAAGACCTGCAATACCTTATTGTTACTTTATTGGATAGATACAGAATAACAAGTCATACATTTCAGCAATATTTTCATTTTTACAGTTAACATTTGTGGATGGAGGAGAAGCTTCCCCAGTTGCTTGAATATGTTTTTGTAAAATATAGTGGTCAGGGCAAACACACAGACACATTTTCTTCTTCACAGATGCGGTAGACTGCAAGCTTGTGAGCTGGTCTACCTTCTCACACATGCAGAGGGAACTAGGATTGGGCAGGCTGACAAAAGTTCAGGCAGCCAGAGATCGCCACTGTTTTTAGAATGGGAGTGCTGGCACCTGGAGTCCTTTCACTAAATTCATAATGTGCTTTTAAACATCCATGTGTTTCTAAATAAGCTAGAGTAGTGTATGATTCAAACTCATCCATCCCTATAGAGTATGAAGCTCTACAAAGCCATTTCTAAAAAAAAATACTCCTGTCACTATTTTAGTACTTTTCTTATTAAATACCTAGATAAACTGTTGTATAATTATTTCTGATCATTTATAGTGAGCACATCTGTGGGAATGGCTCTTGGGTTCTAAAAAATCTCATCTGGGGTGCGGAGGGGGACTGCAGCACCCGGCACACCCCTATGGCTAGCATTCTAGCCTCCAGATGTCTCCGCAGATTTTGGCCATATGAACTCTCGGGAGAGGCTTGTTGCATTGTGTTGGATGTCTGTGGGTCCTCAACCAGACTGCGAATCCTAGCAAATAGTATCTATCATGGTCGCCCATTCATTCCCCGTGCTTCAGATCACCCAACTCGTTTTCATTTTTGTCCTCATCCTATGGAAATTAGCTTACCTTTTTCTGCAAGGTTTATTAACAGACATTGCCAGTTTTTAAGCCATATATAAATTGATGGATGAAAATGTATCTCGCCCATTAAGATATGGCTTTTTATTCAACTTTTTGTGCTTGTGAACAAACCCAAAACTGTATAGATAAACATATTCTAAATATTGTTGTGTTGCAGAGCTTCAACCAGGTAGCCAGCAGGAAATTCACTGCGGGAGAGGCGCACAGAGCTGCACGTGAGAGGACCTTCAAACCTGGCTCCAAATGCACCTCCAGGCTCCAGGTCCTGAGATGTCTCAGACAGAGAGAAAATCATGAGCACCCGTGGAAGTGACTGGGCTGCTTGTGCCTTCTAGCCCCCTGCCAATGAAGGGAGTCTGCTGCATTGTGTCCCACACCAGCCTACCTGGAAGTACGACATTATTGCCAACGCAGCTGTCTGCTGACACTGCTCGTCACATCGCTTCTATTAATGCTCTCACTGCTCTGATTGCCCCTGCACACCAAGTGCTGCCACTGGTGATGGCCATTGGTAAGAATGGGTGGGCTGACTGAAGGGTGGCAGGAGACAGGGAGTAGAATTCAAGCAGGAGTAGCAACAATGATGGGCTATTTGAGTTTATTTTGGGAGAGCGGCTGAGTGACTGGGAGTGACTCGGGCCAGTGTAGTGTACCCAGCAGGAAAAAGGGGAGTGAAGGCATCTACTGGTGGAGCTTGCAGGCTGGCACAGGATGAGCCTATAGGAGGCTTATAAGAGTACTCCAAACCATAGAAACTCCAAATTGGCCCCATTGTACTAGTTCTGGACCCTTCTAGGAGGCTAACACAAAAAGAGTGAACATTCATGGAAGATCCTGTCGGAGGCAATAGAATTTAAAATGCCTGGATGTTAACTATTTCAAGCGAATATAGGCATTTACGTATACATTGTTACATCGTAGTACCATTACAACGCAAGTCGTTACAAAGACTTGCTGTAGGGGGGGAGCAGAACTTAGAAATAGTATAATTTACTATGCCAACTCCAGTGTGTGCAACAGTAGGGAAGGTGTTGGAAGAGTAAATTATACTATTCCTTAGTTTAGAGCACCCCCTACAGCAAGTCGTTGTAACGACTTGCATTGTAATGGTACTGAGATGTAACAATGCGGTCATTGTAATGACCGCTTCGTTATCGCATGCCTTGTAATTAGGCCTGGGCAAAATTTCCGTTCCGTTCGCGGAATTTGCGATAATTTGGCATTTCCGCGTTCCGCGGAGTGCGCGGAAATGTCAAAATTTCCGCATTCCGCAGCTTTGCGATAATTTGGTTCTTGCTCGCGCTGTAAAATAATACATTCTCGCGCGCGCGCGATCGCCTTACCTGAATCCCCGCGTTCGCCGACAAGTTTTTCCGATCCGGTCGCGTTCTCCATGAGATGTTGTATTGTTTTAGCCATTTGCGCTGTCTCGCGACAGTTCGCGTCCGCAGTGACGTCATGCGTCGCGCGATCACGTCTTTCTTCTCGCGATCATGCACCGCGAGACAACTGTAAACAAGATGGCCGCGCCCGCGAGCAACCGCAGGGGTAAGTTAGCGACCCGCAACCATGCAGAAAATATCGCGAACGGGCGGGAAAAAAACTTCCGCATCTTCGCGATATTTCCTCTTGTTTGCGGAGATTTTTAACATTTTCGCGATAATTTGCGAAAGTCGCTTTCGCAAATTCCGTCCACCCCTACTTGTAATGCATACGATGTGATGGCTGTTTCCCATTCCAAGCACCTGCATATATTGCTTTGCTGATAGTTTGCTACTGAAGGGCTTTGTTCAGCCCACAATACCTGAATCAATTTAATTAACAATAATAGCAACAAAATACTCCCCTTCCTCCATCTCTAAGCATAATGTAGACAAAGTTTTAGTTTATTACCAATAAGTGCAAATAGTATTGTAAATGTTGTTTTTTCGTTGTGAACGTTTTCTACAAACTTGCACCCAATGAATTAAAGGACCAATGTTGAGCCAATCTCTTCATTCCTGCAAAATATAATGCAATTTGTGGTATCTCGAATACTCATTACTGCTTCGTCTGGCATATATGTTCAGTTTCCATCATGCACATGGTAAGGGCAGAACCAATCCCTCAATCATTATTGACATGGCCTAGTCTGATCACTTCATATTGAAACTGTTGTCTAACCCTACTGGTCAGAGAGGCACTAAGTCAGTTTTTCACATTGCAGTGCTTTATTGCTATTGCCTGGAACAACTACTCGTAAAGGTACAGTCTCCTTTTTCCTTCTCCTTCAAGGATGTGCCATTCTTTTCTTCACTCCGATATGTGCTTCCTTTTATCATCAGGACGACCCTTCTGTGTCTCACCATCTTCTTTGCTCTCTTTGTCTGGAGGGTCAGGAGTAATGCGGCCTTCGAATAAATAATAGAATGGTGTCAGAGGGATGCTGAAAGACCACTAACGTTATCCTCTCTATTTTTGTGCCGGTCATCATGCCTGTATTTCCAATAGAGTGGTGTCCGCTGGCTAACTTGTTCTCTTAGACCGCCAAGCTCCCTCCACCACGTAGTCACATTCCAGCCTACACCTAAGTATCGCTCTCTGTACCCCTGTTTTTTTCCACAGGCCACAGCCCTATAGGGTCATGGCGATGGGAACCGCAGCATCGTCCTGGGACTGCTTGGTTGGACAGCGTGGAAGTAGTCATCTGGCTCTCTGCACTTCTGGTTCCTCTTGTGGGCTCAACCTGGGTGGCTTCTCTCCTCCTTGGTTCTCCTCGCTGAGGCACGGGTCATCCGGTGTTATCTTGCTGCTCTCTTGCTCCTGACTCCAAGCTCCTGAATCCACACACCTTCTCTTTAGACCCATTTCCTTCTTTACCAGCACCTCCAGAATTGACCATATGACGTCACTTCGAGTGACTGGTGCATTGCAATGCTCTTGCTCCGGTAATGCAGTGGCAGCCATCTTGGATTCCTCAGGTGCGGCAGACGTTCAATTACAGAAACCCTCCTCCAAACGTCCTACCTGCCCAAAACTCAACCTGCACTTCATGATAGATGCTGTCTATCCTCTTCTGCTTTCATCTCTCAGATCTCCTGACTGAAGGCCATCTACCAATTTATCATAACTATAACTTTTTCTCTGATTACGTTCTGCAGTTATTTGTGAAAAGGTCAATATTTATAAAAGAACCAGACGATCTTGTTACTGGAGTGATGACAGGAAACAAGGTAATTTGAGTGTATTTGTGTGTGTATGTGTGGCGGGGAGAGATAGAGCTTGGCATTAGTGGCATGCTACCTTCCATTGTGTTATTCAGAAATCCGTGACTAAAACAGTGTTCTGTGTTCTTCTTCCTCCATTGCATTCTTAAAGTGCTCCCGGTGAGCCCATGACTCTGGTCAGGCTACAGCCCTTGTCATATTTTGAAAACAAAAACTTTCCAAATAGACACTTTAGTGGCAGGGCCTACTATTCATCCAGCATTTGGGGAATTGGTGGAAAGCATGGACCAGCAAAAGTGTCAAAGCTATCGCTGAATTCTTGAAGGGGTTCTAAACCCACATCTTCAAGTGTATTCTTCTAGGGATTTTGGAAGGCAAAGAAACAGGCAAATGTTAAGATTGTGGATTCCAATTAAGGATGACCAGACAAGCTTTAAGAGGTCTACACATTCCAGTATGATGCACAGTAGAACATAGGTGAATGGCAGCTTAGTACTTGCTACTGGAGGAGATTTCAGGCCTAGAATGAAAGTGATGAAAATCCTACATGCTACCCAGGCCTCAATGATTTTCCTCAGCATAGTTAAGGAGCTGCAACACAAAGGATAAAGACAAAATGATGAAGGATCACAAATCTGAGCAAAAGTGGTCATGCCCACTATAAAATATCACTCACATCTCATATGGTCTACTAGAAACAGAACATGTTGTGCTAACCACATCCTTACATACACATCGATACGTGTTGCACAAAGGACACATATTGGGAATAAGTAAAGTCTCCAACAATAACAGAATGAAAGGATTATAACCAAAGACTTCCTACAGGCATCCACCGATTTAGGAGTTTATTGAGCTGCAACCAACAATCTGTTTCGCCATATTCTGTTTGCTTTGGACAGAAGTCACCCTCAACAATTGATTTGATATTAGGTGTCCCTGATGGTCTGAAAAGTTTTAAGTGCTGTCCACTGGAACGTCAGCGATACATGCTGTGCCACCAGCCCACTTACAAGTTGATGAACCCAAGGGAGAAGTGTAACAAAGTGAGTTATTATTTGGGAAGGATGTGAGTCCTTAACAAGTAATAAGTCCACAATCTTCTGTTTTCTTGGAATCAAGTACCAGTTGAAGCACTTACCTCTTTTATGGAAGTGACGTGGATCAGTCTAAGGCCTACTCAGGGGAGGTGGTGTGGAATACTACTACTGTCCTTAGACATGCAAAAGGCAACATAAACAAAATATTGTCCAGTCAGCACTTCTACTTATAAAACAAAAATCTACTTTATTACATGCACACTACTCAATATTATGCATTAAATGTCACTTATATATACAAGTTGGGTAGGAATACCTAGGATGAAAGACTCTAAACAGTTCACACCTACCAAGCCCTAAACCCAAAGTACTCTCACTCTCATATAACAGACACAATATCGCAGTGGGTAGTTATTAAAAGTCAGGCATACTTGCTTTGTCAGAGAGTCACCATCATCATAAAAGCATAGATATATAATGATAAACAAATGCAAACTTTTAAAACAAGCAATAATGTCACCATCTTTCAATGACATACGTTATTACATGCAATAATAAACTTTTAACTTTGTCATTATTAGTAAAGCATTTCAGTATTCAATAAACTGGGTGCATGAGTCTTTATAATATTACATATGCTGCAAATCAGTCTCAAGGTCCAACCATATAGGTCTCTGCACGCTAGTGCCATTAGCTAACTTCCCCAGGTATCTTGAACTCTAACACAGCTTTCCTTTGGATCTTCAATTCGACCCCTGAAAGACTTAGGGTGCAATTTCAGAAATTGATGAATAGGTGCCTGCAGCACCCCCTGCCTTGTGGGAGGTTAGTGAACCATTTAAACCCCTTATGGTACATTCCTCTTACCTTAGCAGGGACTCATAGGTTAATTTAGTGCCTCAAAACAATGTCTTTTAGGCATGGTCTTGTGCCGTGGAACAAAGTGCCTTTTTCCCTTTCTTCCTATTTTTGTCTTCTGCTCTTTTTTATTCTCTGCTTTTCATACTATTTCAGTCTTCTGCTGGTCAGATGTGTGATGCACCCTAAATGAGCACCTGTTGTAACCTTTGTTGGGGATAGTGGTGCTGCCCCACAGACCCCGTGGTCCCTGCCAGCTATCTGCATGTCACGGCCTTCCTAAAGCCTAACAAGAGTCAGGATATTCTATGTTTTCCTGCTAGTGGTGCATGTGGGTAGGAATTTCCCTGTTTTTACCTACAATGTGCAATATGGTGAAACATACACCCTTTTCGGTGAATCACTTTATAAGTCCTGCACAAGTCAGCGCCAATCCATGAAGGGTCTTTTCTGCCACTAGCTCCTTGTGTGCAGAAACCAGGCTGAGCTTGATGGTAGTCCCACTTGCTCACCACACACATGTACACCCACAGCTAACACAGAGCCTCTGACCTCAGCTTTACAGCAGCATCCCTTGTTTTAAAAGGTAGACTTTGGCAGTTAGCACTCAAATCCCCTTTTAAGTACTTACTGTGAGTGATAATCAAGTAGTGAGGCTCACTCATGGCAAAAATCCACCTCCTGGGCATTCTGAAATGTGAAAATTCAGGGGGTTAAATGGGTCGGAACCAATTTTCCTACAGGACGCATCACGTCAGAAAATTTGAACTAGACAGTGCTTTCTTTACTATACTCAGACATATATTCTAAAATGTGCTGCAGAGTGAAAGAGTTTTTGGCCAATGGCATTCAAGAATTTTGCACATTTCCGTGCACTTGTTTTATTTTGACACATGCTTCAAAATTGACTATAAGACTGAATGGGTTGCATTACAGGATGTAGTGGTAGCTCTTGCCTGGTGCTAAGAATGGCTTCTGGTAGACCGAAGGTATCAACCAATTCCAAACTATCAGTGGTGATGAGTGGGATCTCATTAAGTTGAAATCTTTATTTTCCTGGGGGATCACTTATCAAAGTAAATTCAGCCCTGATCCACTTCAAAATTACTCAACTACCAGGGATCAGCATTCCTTTTTCTGATCTGATTTTGGATGGGCTTATGGATCTCCCGAGGATGTAACAACAGGTAGGTGTATTTATCCTGGGGACTAAAAAAAAGCTTGAACCAAGGACCAGAGCAAAGTTGTGCTGTAGGGGGAGAGTTTTTGGGGCAAGGGGTGGCAGGGGACCAACAAGAAAGACAGCTTGGCAGGGAAGGTGGGGCACAAGGAATGGGCAGGGTTGTGGGAGGGTAAGAATGAGACTTCATCTTCTTCAGGAATATGTACCCTGTGTTTCTCTCACAGATGTGCCACATGGCAAAACTAGTAAAGAACAGCTCAGTATGTAAGGACAAAAAAAACAAGTCTACTTTTGTATGAAAAGAAAGTCAAGAATCATAGAAATCCCCTTTTACCATTCAACAATGATTCTTCTTTGGTCAGGGTGGTGCATACATTCAGAAGGTGTAGGTCAGTACATCTATCGAAACTAATAAAACATTTTGGAATAGAACTGAGAGGGGTCAATTTTCTGGAGGATATCACTTCACTAGTACTCTAGAACCACTCAGCACAACCTAAGAGCACTTTCAGCACTCTTACACTCCGTTTCTCACAGAGTATGCCACTAATTTGCACCGCACCATCACACTTGATGCACTTACTTAGGGGTTCCTCTTTGCAGTGGTATAAAATTTGCCTTCAGTGTGTCTTATAAATACGTTTTTTTCTTCTGCATTTTATCTCCAATCTCCATGTGTTTTATGTTTTGTTTGACCACTACTATTTGGGCTTAACTATTTTTCTTGATGACCTTACTTTCACCCCCCCTGAGTTAACTATTTATTTGTTACATAACACAAGAAGAGGGACAGGGTAGGGCTAAACAATGATCCCATTTAACAATGACACACAGAATACAAAAAAAGACAGACGGGAATCAGAAGCCAATGCAGAGAAGCAAGGTAGTTAATGAGGGGGGAGGAAGAGAGTAGAAAAATGAATCAGTTTGCGGAATTGTGCATCTAGAAATCTGAAAGATAATTGAAAGCTTGACTTACAAAGGTTGAATAGATTTTATCAATGTGAGAAAGTTATATAGAGGGGATCAAAACTTTCTTGGTTTAGAAAGTACGAAAAGGGGAACATTCTTGCAGATCATTTAGTAGATAATAACAAAAAGAGAATGTAAGAAAGATGTGTTTAGGAAAAGTGGAAGAAGAGGGGGAAGATGGTTAAGAAGAAATGGTATTCAAAAAGAGAAAGTACATGTGTAGAAGCAAGGTGCAGGAAAGAACTTGATCTCCACTTTGGTTCAACGGAATTGAAAGAGTCGGAGGAGGCCCACTGGACTGTGATCTCCGAAATGGCCTGGGGAGATAGACAAGAGATTAAAATGAAAGAGCTTACAGTGCCAAAGGCTATGGAAAGATCAAGTAGAATAGAAAGAGAGCAATAACCTGTAGCGAGAGACTGAGGTGAGAAAATTAGTGGGTAAAAGCAAATCAAGTTCCGTGAGGTTGGCAGAAAAGCAACCCAGACTGAAGTGGCTAAAGGAGATAATTATTTTTTGAGCAAAAGTTGATTGACTACAATCAGTTAAAGACATTTAGAAAGAAAAGGAAGAAGAGAGGTAGAGTGGTCATTTGAAGGAGAGGATGGGTCAAGAGAGAACCTTTTTTTCAGAATGGAGAAGGCAGCGGTATATTAACACAACTCTGCAAGGTGCCAGAGGACAGGGAAACATTAAAGATTGTTGAAAGTGTTGGAAGTACAACTGTTTAACCATGGAGGAGAGTAGAGTTATAGAGGAGTGAAAAAGAAATATTGAAGAAAGGTCACTAAGGGAGCATCACTTTTTTCCCAAAGCGTAGCTTTTCAAAGAGGGTTCCAAGCAAACAAAAGGCAAATGTAAGCCAGGACTGGGGATCCTTATACAAGCATGCAAATGTCTAGGATGATGGGCAAGTATTATATAGGAGTGCTACATGACAGGATATATGCTGAGGGTGCAGGGATGATAAGGTATTAGGATTGGGAACACGTGGAATGATAGAGGAGGTGAGTGAGGGGAAGTTGAGAGAGTGTAAAAATGTTGAAGAAATAGTGTGATGATTAGAGGTGGAGAAAGGTGCAATTAGAATGGAAGGATGTAAAGTAACAAAATAAATTTCATGATGATCAGAGGTAAAATTAACATAGGCAAATTAACCAGGCCTGACCTTGTCTGTTAGCCCTCCCGTATATTAAAAAGAAACGTTGTGAGCTAAAATTCCTAATTTCACCATCAGAATGTTTCTGTCTGCTTTGTCCTACTGGTTAGCAAAGATCTCATTAGGGACCGAAGGCTCACCAGTTCTAAAAGACGTTATAAGTGTTTGACACTGATAGCCTATTACGTCCCAAATCCCTTCTTTTACCTACTGCATACAATACACAGTGAGCTGGGGGGGCTTCACAGGCTGGAACTTCTCTGCTTTGAGGGGCCTCTTTAGAGTGGAATTGATTGGGCTTAAGTGGATGAAAACTGTTTAGTCCACCTACAATTTTCAGGTTCCACCATTTACTTGTCAGATAGATGCCAGACTCAGTTTTGATCTAGACACTTGTTAACCATGAAGAAAGCAGTTGAATATTGACTCCCATCCATAAAGTTTAAGTTCTTGGCATCATGCCATTTGATGGCTGCGTGTGCTCTTATTCTACAGAGGCACGCAGCTCAATAGACAAACTGGTAAAGGCAGGATCCCAAAGCAGCAAATTTGAGCCAATAAAAACAATGCTTGAGAGGGGAAAAAACTCCCTGTCAAAGGTGAACGTGCTTCTGGACAACAGATCAGGTACCCTTGGGGCTTTAGCTAAGTGGAAGCTTACTGCCTTTCGTTTGCAGCAGCTACTGGTGAATTGTGTTCCTGCCAATACAAAGATTGGCCCTGGGACAACATTGCAGGGCAATGGTGGCCATTTTAGTCAGTAAGATTCACCGTAGCCATCTAACAATTTTGAGTACCACCTGCAATCAGGGATGAATTGAGTGCCAATCAGCTAGACACCATCCAGTGTGGAGACTTGTTTGCATTGTGTTTGCACACTGTGACACCACTTACCACTTCATGCACTGACTCTTGGTACCAGCTTTCCCTCACTCATTCATATAACTAAATAACATTTCTAATATTTCAACCTTATTTTAAATTTTAGAAAATGTCAGTGATGAAGGAGCGGAAATGGGGAGAGGGATGGGAGGTAAGAGGGTTACACTGTGTTACCTGTAATCCCTTCCAGTGATTTTTTTCGAAAGAAGAGGTGTGATTTACGGGATGATCATGTTTGATGTTTAAAGAAATCAAATGAACTTATGGAATAACTAAAAGTTACCTTTATGAAACTTCATGTGTTACAAAGTGGATCAATACATAATTTATGCATTAAAATCGGAGGTCTGTTTGTGGATTTTAGGGGAAGAAATTTGCAAACATAAGATGTAATAACTCCAATGTAACAAAAGTGTAGTGTTTAACCACATGCAAAAATCTGCATAGGCACAAATGCCACCTCAAAGCTGTCCACGGAAATTTACCGTTTGCCTAAAGCATAAATGGTAGCAGAGGGTAAAACCAATATAGGAAAAGAATAGTGATGCAAACTGGTAAAATGTTGTGGCTTATCTTTGAACTAAAGTGCATCATTGGTATTGTGGTTACCACATCTCTCGCTGTACTGCAGTTTAAAATAATTATAGTGACACACAAAAAGGAAAAGTGCATTAGCAATGTAGGAAATATTAATTAAAAGTAATCTCTAAAATATGCCTTGTTGTCCCACAGAACTTAAATGGTTAACAAATAAATAGGTGGCACACAATATATTTGGGGAAGTGTGTCCTCAAAGTGGCTACATGTCCAAAATGTGTTTTCATTGTGTAGGTTTCACAAAATGAAACCCTTAATTTCTACCTTCATCTGGAAACATTCTAGCTCTACGATTCAAAGTTATTTTCCACTACGTTTTAAAAACCTAATTTGATAGTGAAATCAGATTTTTGAGAACGTTAGTGGAAAAGTGACTTAATAAAATGTACTTTCTGTTGACTTAGATAAATCTGACTCCTAATCAGTTTTGTTTATCACCTTGCCTTCAGAGGGCAATAAACATGCTTGGCTATAATTAGGCTATCTGGTTTTAGGTTTAAACCTATAATAACTGATAAAACCCCACCGAAAGGAAAATAGCCATCACCAGTGTAAACATGTAAACAGTGAAAAAACACCTTTGCAACCACAAACTAAGTGCCATTCAAAGAAAGGAAAAGATGAGTGAAAGAGACATTTTTATTTCTTTCTGAAGGGGCAATTACAATGTAACTTTGTCATGCAAGGTAGCATCTAGAAAGACTGGGCTAACTTTGTTCTGAAGATGCAGTGTTTAGAAGCATGTTTTAGGTCTTATTTGGTTATTTTATAAACTGTAGAGAATTTGGAAATATCAAAATCCTATTTCATATTTTGGCTACATTTGATTTCACCGATAGTTAAAATGACGGGTTTCATAAGAATCTTTCCTAATATGTACCATCACATTTACCCACAGACATAGAATGGGTGAAATCCTTTGATACATCATCCCCCTTTTCTAGTGAGCCAGAATTGATTGCAAGTGAATTGCCAAACGCCCCAAGCTTTAAACATTCAATGCAAGATGTAGTAACACGTACATGGGAAAAGAATGCTGTTACCAAGCATCTGAGATAGTGGTGAAAACATGACACCAGAAGTTTGGTAAAAATAGAACACAGTTTCACTTGGAATGCTGCTGAAAAAATGTCCTACAAATTTCAAAGAAGATTGGAGTAATATTGTTTGTATTTGCAGTAATTCAGCTACGTATGTGAAAAAGATGTATGATGGTCTGTTAAAATTGATACCTGAGCTGAAGTGCTTCCCTGTAAAAGATCCTTGTCACTTGCTAGATGGTATGCTGAAAGCATCTTTAAAATCTTCAGAGTTAATGAAGAGTGATGTTGACTTCGTAGTCCTTTTCTGGTGCAGTAAAAATATATTTGGACCTCATATACCCCATGCACATGCTATCTATACACATGCCCTATCAGTTCAGAAAATTCCATATACACTGGAAAAACACTGTTTCTGTTGTTTTTAATGGCGCGAAAATGTGTAACCACTGATAACCACTGTTTTTTAAGGTATTGAAAAAACTGGAAAAAAAACACCAGAATTTACCAAAAATTGAAACTGAAAACAGGAAAGCCTAGCTATAATTGACGATCCTGCTCTCAAGAGGACAGTAGCCTGGTCTCTGGACCAGGTAAAGAAGGGGTTCTGTCTACAACCTGCCAAATAACAGGGATTACCCATCTATGAGAGGTGTAGGATTAGCTGTTAGGACAATGGGCAGCATTCATACTACGGGTCTTATTTACAGGCCCCTTGTGACGCTGGTGCGTCACTTTTAATATAGGAAAAAGTGACGCACCGGTGGCTCAAGAGGCTTGTAAATAAGCCCCTACATGTTTTGAACTGAGGCAAAATGGGGCTGAAAGGATCTGCTCTCATTCATTCCTAGGGCAATTCTAGACTTTCAGGATTGAGCATGTGCAAGGTGAAAAATAATTATTGGCCCCGCTAAAGAGAGGAGACCTCATCTTAAGCAGGGAATGGTTTAGGAAGAGGCAGAGGCACTTCTGATGGACAGGGATCTTTGGATGTAGGGCTTCTTTTTACAGTAAAGCAAAGAGGCAGAGGCATATCTTCTTTTAACTTGCTCCAGGCACACAAAAAGCAGGAGCTTTCCTCAGTCTATAAAGGCCTGTCTGATCCCTGAGGACTGGATGCTTGATAAGCACTGAATGGCGAGAGACCTGGTAGCTATCCCTGAAGACTCAGGGCTGCAGGAGTGACCAAGAGGGACTTTCCAAGCAGATAGATACAAAGATACAAATGGGTCATAAATTTTTTTCCACTTCTGGAAGACCAGTACAAGATGTGGAGTCTTACATAGGGATGTCATGCCCTATGCAGGCAGGAAAAACAGGTTTATCCGGCTTGGAACTTTTCGCTGCACTGACCACAGATTCACTTTGGAGTAAAGGGTTTCAGCCTTGTGGAGCATTACTAGGCTACAGCTTCCATCTTAGCCCCTCTAAATGATTTTGAGAACCAAAAAAGTCAATGAGGACCTGATTTAGAGTTTTGCTGAGGGTTACTCAGTCACAAACATGACGGATATCCTGCCCCCCCTTATTACATGTACCATGGGATATTATGCACTTGTGATAAGGTGGAGAGGATAGCCATCACATGTGTGATGGTGTAATCAGGCCTTAAGTCTGAAGGTGAATCCTTGGATCAGAATGAAAAAGCAAATACATCCCAGCATCAATGCAACTTACGTGGACAGGAGTTACAACTCTGTTCCTCTAAGAGCTTTTGAAAACCAAACCAATGACGTCAGTGAAAGCTCAACTATGATGTACCCATACTCAAGGAACCCTCACTGTCTTCAACGATGATGCTTGACACCTGAAAGTCTCTGACTTTCAGAAAAACAACTAAATCTGAAGGTAGATATTTGGACTTGGGCAACCCGCTTAGTGTCTCCGGCATCCATTCCATCGCGGTCAGTCTGAAATCATAGTTAACCAACAACACATCGAGTTTTTACATTGGCACTTTACATTTTCTAGGTGCTTCTTGCCTTAAAGATATTTTTAAAAAGATATCTCGCAATCCCCATATCCTACTTTAATAATTTTGATGTCTTTTTGCACATTATATTTTTTCTCTATTTTCATGAATGTGTTTGGCCATTTTATTTTGTTGTATTGTTGAGTCTGAAATTGTTGCTACTGCTCAAACTTAATGGGCATTTCTCTTGGGAACTGCCTTTTGCTTTTATCACAGTTATCTAGGCTTTAGCGGAGTTGCACAGTGACTTGCGTTGAGACTGAACCAGGGTGTGTTTATTAAGCTTTAAAAGATTATCTCCTTTTCCCAATTGATAACTAAGCCTGGGCAAAGCACTACGCTACGCTCGTGTAGTTTGCGAAGTTCGCGCTACTTCGCACTACGCGAACTGCACGTAGCACAGTGCGTACACGCGTAGTGTAGTGTTGCGTAGTGCTGCGGTCATTTTTTGCTTGCTCGCGGTCCTCAACGTCAAGTTGGTGACCGCGAGCAAGCAAAATGACATCCCGGCGAGACTTTTTCCTTGTTCGCGATCAGCAACATCAAGTTGGCGATCGTGAGCATGGAAAATAAACCTCCCGGCGAGATTCCCAACGCGAGGAGGTCAGGTTTCTCATTGCGAGTGGTCGCGTATGCTCGCGACTGCTCGCGATGATTAACTACCAGTTCGCGTTGAGAAAGCTGCAACTCGAGTAAAAATCTACTCGAGCAGCAGAAAACTACAGCTCGCACTGTGCAAGATCCCATTTTCAATGATTGCACAGTGCCGGTTGCTTGTCCGCACTGTGCAATCATTGAAAACGACATCTGGCACAGTGCGAACAAGGTACTACGCAGTTCGCGAAGTGCTACGCGTAGCTCGCGTAGTGCGAACTGCACTTTGCGTAGCTTCGCGAAGTGCTACTTCGCGAACTACGCCCAGGGTTATTGATAACCCCCTTCCTGACAATCTGGCATGAATTTTGCAGTGGAGGGTAAATACTGTCGGATTCATATGATGCGATGACATAAAAACGACCAGGTCAACTAGCCTGATCACCATTAACTAATTATAGCACTTATAAACACCTTTTAATCTCAAGCTTTACACTGGCTGACCCCCAACCCTTCACACTCTTTGTGAATTGCTGGTGTTTTGAAACTGTTTCATTTGTATTCATTACTTTCACATTTTATGCTTTTTCATTTTAAATATTATGATTCTGATTTTATGGTTCTTGCCAAATTGATTGGCATTTTCAGAGAGGTTTCCCACCATGACTGCAATTGTTTCACAGCCTCTCTAATACTCTGAGAAGAGACCGAACCTCTCTGTATGGCAGGTACTTCTTTGGAGTTTCTAATTTATAATTGCAAAAAGTTTAATTATGCAGGACTCGAAAGCGTGGCATCTGATCTTTTTTTACGTAATGATTCTGAATAAAAATGCCTATGTGTTCCATTTTATTTCATTATTTATTTATAAAATGGGACAGTATTTTGTTTTGCGCAATGTGAGCACTAGTACCATTTGAACTGTTTTTTTTATTTTAGTAACATGAACATCTGAAGGAGGTAGCCTTTTTTGTTTACTCCTTTAATAAGCCAATTCTGAGTTTTCTTTTCATTTTTTTAATAAGCAACTGCCCGGCAAATTGTTAAGAGACCGCTTTAATTAGATCACGCGCTTGTACTGTTAATGTTCCATGTAAAGGGCCTATAAAGCATAGTAGAATTAATAAAAAATGCCCGCTCCTCATTTAATTTAGTCTCCCCAAAGTCATTTGGAATTCCTGGGCAGAGGGGACGTGGCACACCCTATCTGAGAAACCAAACAGGATTGACAGATTGATTAAAAGGGCATTGTCGCCTGGTCTGAAACGAAAACCAGTTGGCAGGAGAGAGCTACATTTTTTAATCAACTTCCATGCACACACCAGAACTGTTCGGAAATGTTTCTTTAAACAGGCACAGGCTGATCAGGCAGGCAGCTACCTCTGGATGACTCCATCATTGCACTGTTTATCTCCAGCTGTCCAAGACATTTTCTGAGGATTTCTTCCTTCTTTTCCACTCCCCTTCAGACGGATGGATTAGAGCAACAAACGGTTTACATGCTGCACATCATTAGCCATCCTCCCGCACTACCAGGCGAATAACAACTGGGCTCTATCACCAGGACATTCATAACACCTTGACACTTTTACAACTGTGCAGCATCCTTGCCAGAGCAATTTTCGCTTCTAACACATGGAGCTAATTCTTGGAACACCGGCTGGAAAGCTTTGCATAGAAAATGGCGCCCACTGCCCCCCACCCTCTACCCTCCCTAAATGATTCAGGGGTGCATCAGAGAGCCAAAGCTGAAATGAGTTATCTCTAAAACCTTTACGGTTATCATTTCGAAGGAGTGTTGCTCTTATGGAAACCTTTTCTCGCTGTCATTTGCAGGCAGATGTTTATGCAGCGGAATCTGCACGTGAAGCGGGTACCAGAGCGCAGCCATTTTGAGACTGCTGCTTGCGCTAGGTTGGACTAATGCGCCCTGCTTAGGAGTCTCTAGGGGATTTTCCTAAAGAAGCTTACCTCAAAGATGCTAGATCCCCAATTAAAATGAATCTTATTTAAGCACCCTATTTTCGGGAGGATTATCCTCGTCTGTTCCAATTTTCTTCCTATATTCTTTTTTTTGCTTTTTGGTGGGGAAGAGTGATAGCCTCAAAAGAGGGGCACCGGCATGAATCTTTACAGTCACTCTTATGTTTTTTATGTCTGATCGGTGGATTATAATAATAAACATGGCGGAAAATACAAAGGGCCTCATTTGCAAGGCCATTGCGCCGCCAGTGCGCCACGTTTTTTGATGCACCGGCGTCGCAGGGTGCCTGCACATTTTTGCAAGGCCACGTTAAGTCACCCTGCATGAGTTTTCATGGACTTGTAAATATGGGCCCCTTTCATACATTACTCTGTGTAATTGGGGCATTCCAGGCATGTGGTGTTGTGGGAGTTCCCACGCAACATTCATGGAACCTGAGGCATTCCCAGATGTGCAAAGTTTAGAAAAGTTGTGAATGCTTCAGAATCACACACCTCCCCAGAGGAGGCATAGGAGTGGTGCAACAAGGAGAAATGCATTTATTTCTCCTTCTTTTTTACCCTTTCAATGCGTGCTAAAGAGGAAAAGAGCATCAATGACTGTTTTTGTGCAGGAAGGTGTCCCTTCCTCCACAAAAACAATCATCCCTGCAACGCAGGCATCCTTGTAATATGACGCAAGGCTGCCTGCACTGGCGCATGGTGGCCAATTGTGTGCCAGCACAAGGTAAACCACACGGATGCATCATATTGTTTTAAATACGATGCATCCCTGTGCTTTTAAAATGGCGCAGATCAGTGCAGTAAAATGGCTTGTGGCGCCGCTGTGCATCATTTGTTTGTAAATGAGGTCCGAAGTCTTCATGTAAAAGGAATATAAAATAAGTGTGTACCTGTGAGCGCTTACCTGCCCTATTCTAAATATATTAGTATTGTAACTGGCATTCATTTAGCACTTGGGCGCAGAGTCACTAAACTGTGATGCAATGCAACATAGCAAGGGAGTTGTTGCACTGTGTTGCATCAAAGGAGAAAGCAGAAAAGCACTATATCTACTGCGATATGGCGCAGTTCTCCTCTTTGGCAGCGCTGGCCCACCTCTGGCTGCTTAGCGCCAATGCAGGCACCCTTATGCCGCAATGCAAGCGTACCTGCAATGTGGGCACAATAGTATTCTTAGAGGATTATTCTTCTTTAAATATGCTCTGCGAACAGGGAGAAACAAGCAAAAATAAAGATATTTCTTATTGTCACACCAGGATTGGGTAGGCACATGGTTTTGATGCAAATCCATGTTTACTGGCTTCAGGAAATATCGGTTTGCTTCAAAATACATGGGTGGATGCATGGGAATGCCCATGCTCCACTCATGTAATGCCTCCCTGATGCAATGTAACGCATGGCAGTGCTATGCATTGCATTTTGTAACTTTCAGGATAAAATCCCATGCAAAGCTACACAAATCTTGAGGTACGTGGCTTGATTAGTCAAAACATGGATTGGCTTCTGGGCTGCGCCACAAAAGTGGCACAACCCTGAGGCAAAAGCAAAGTAACTCTGGGTCTAAATGCACATTGAAGAATTCAAACAGTGTACATAACAGTACTGAAAATATTCAGGTCAATAATATTCAAGTTTAGCCATCACAGAAGGAATACAAACTAAAGTAGTCCTTTTGTGTTTTGAAAGTGTTAGAACCCCTTTCAGGGGGCCATGAGGCAAGCAGGAGCTACAAGGCTCAACCGATGAGGATAAGGCCTTTTGCTTGTGATTTTCCAGGGCCTGAATACTATGGGTCCTGAGCAATATGGCCAAGTACCCCTTTGACACTTGACTTTCAGTAGTAGCGTGGGTTGAGCAGATCAAGTCTTTTGAGAGGGTAGTTAGATGTGGAGGGTTAATACAGATTCACAGCTCGAAATCCATTCAATAGCACTGGTAAATACTTGCTTTTAAAGTAAAATATGGCATTCACAAACAATACACACAGTCCCCTGAGGTCAGTGATCTAGTATTTAACCTCACTCCACACACTGGCTACAGCCTGATCGGTTCAATTGCAATATACCTAGTGGCCCCCTCTGGCATATGGGGTTGCCAACTTCACACACGTTCTATGGCCTGATCGGCATGGCAGTAATCTTCACTGCGGCTTCCTCTGGCATATGATGTTGTCGACTTCAATTTTCACACAGATGACATTCACATTAGTGCAACTACACCTAACTTCTACGGGGATCCCTTTGGTGTACAGGGTCATCAACTGGGAACTGCAGATGTCAACAGACCAATCGGTGCAGCAGCCATCTCCTCACACCTCACTATGGGGATCCAATTGCCAGGATCCCCCACTGGACCTCACTACCTCCAAGAGCTACCCTCTTCCTCACGGGGTACACTGGTCTTGGCAAGCAGGCAGACACTTGTGCTCCAGACACAATGGGCAAGTGGTCTTGCATTTTCCTGAGTGATGTCCCCTCACACCACTGGGAGACTGACTGGCCTTATCCACCTCTCCTGGTCATAGGAAGACATCTTGCAGAACATCTCTTCCTCATACAGCCTGACTGGTTGCTTGACGGTTGACAATTTTGGGGGCCTTGAGCTCCTCTTCTTATAGTCCATGTTGATACACCAAGTGTGATTTAGATTGGGGGTCTGCTTTCTATTGACGTGCCCACTCCTCTGTATTGCTCTTTGCCCGGAAAGCAGTCTCTCTCAGCAGCGGCAACTCAAAATCTGATAGCCCCACAACACAGGCCATGGGAGTGAGTATCTGTTCACTCCAGTGACAGAGGTCAAAAGGACTGTTCACTTCTACTGATCACTACATGTTATGCTGCAACCATTACGCTCATGTAACTCCTAGCAAAGGCAGTAGCCTTGCACCACTACGAGGGAAGTACTTTGGAGCTCCATGCGGTCCAACAAGACAAACATTTGTGAGACAAGCCTATGTCTTGGTGTACATGCATGATTTAGCTCACCCATGACAACAAAAATTAGCATCAGGGATCCAGATACCATTGCAGCTGGAGCACTCAGAGCAGTGGTGCACATACATCACCATGCACGGGACTTTTCCATCGCAATAGAATGATTAAGCATAAGGTTTCACACTACAGTCCTACCCTGTACCCCGAATGATCAATCGAAAATTCTATCACACAATCAAAAACAATTTATAAACAAGAGACCCAGAGATGAAAATAATTATAAACTCGCCACTACAACAAGGAAAAGTCCTAATGAGGAAATGAGGAAAAACATTCAAATATCACTACCCAAATTGTAGAAAATAACAATAAACCCCCTTGAACATGTGGTCAATAGGCCTATTATTAGGAAGATCATGGAGGCTGAGGCAACTTAACCTATGCAAGCTCTACTCCACAAGAAAGGCAGTGGGTTTCCTACCAGGCAGAACAACAGAAACTGCATTAGCAGACATTCAAAAAGATCTTCTTTTCTCTTTCCTTCACTAAGGGCAATCTGAAATCCATATTTTAGTCACTCAGCTGCTTGTGATGCTTTGGGCTACATAATACGGCTGGAGTGACAAGAACAATGGGCTAGAATGTTGGCAATCCTATTTGTCAGCCAGCATCAAGTAAACCAGAACTATCTCCTCCTCATTCACCATCCATTAAATTAATCTCAACTCTTGCTCCCAGGTATCTCCATTTTCTCACTTCTTATTCAATATCTGCATGTAACAGCCAGCTCACAGTATTTTTCAGTTTTATTCCAGTTCCAGTTGTACAGAGATGATATACACCTTGTTATCCTAACTGAAATAAATATACTAAGGAAAGAAGGAGAGCTAGTTGTGTCTCCACTTTAGTAAGATTAAAACACTCAGAGACCAAGATCACTTGTTTCAGCCTCTCATTTAAATGGCTGGATGAACTTAAAACAACATTAATCTCATCAGAAGGACTAAAGAGCTTTAGCAAATGATTTGAAGACCAACTTGCCATTCAGCAACAAATTACAACGGTGGCAAAACAAAATGCTTTACCCTAAACTGGAAAAAATAATCTTTCTCCAACACCAGTTAAAACATAGAATTGATTAAATCTAGGCTTAGACACTGTAACATTGTCTACATTTCGACCCCTAAAAAAGGAGGTGTTGAAACAGCAGAAACTACAAAACCAAGCTGCTAGACTCTATCGTAAACGTAATAATTATGATTGCATTACACCAGCCCTCAAAGACCTTCTCTGTCTCCCTTTGGTTCACAGAATAAAGTTGAAACTTATCTCTGCTAGCTTAAAATCATGGCAGGCCATTTCCCAGAATACGTCTAGGGGAAGCCCAATGTTGAAATTGGCCTTCCCTGCCCAGTCACCACCAAAATGTTGCCTTCTCTCCTCCTGGTTTTTTTTATTTTGTCATTTGAGATGTTATCAGTGATGTCATAATTGATGTTATAGAACATGTCATGAGTGATGCCATATGTGAGGCCATTAGCAGTGCATGGTGGAGGTGTAAGTTATAGCTAGCTCTGCTAACTATCACTGGTGAAAAATGTTAATGTTCTCACTGACAAATTCCTCCAACCATCCAGATATACAATTATTATTTTTAACCCTTAATTTCTCAAAACCTACTGACCAGATTTACAACAAATCAGAACAAGCAAAGTCTGCAGACCAAGATATATCTTCCTGCCAAATTTGGTGTAATTCTGTTTAGCAGTCTACACTATAATCTGTCTTAAACAAGTTTATGGAAAATGTATCCTGATTTTGAGTTGTGGAACCCCAGTTTTCTCCCAACCCCTGCTTGACAGATAACACTAAACTACCCAGGACGGGGCGTGACTAGTGGCCAACTGACATGACCGCTGCCTAGAGAGGCTCCAGAATGAGCACGACATCCCCAGCGATCCGACATATAATCCGTCTCCGAAAAGGAACGAAAGGCCATGATCCAGGCGTCGGAAGTAATGGGGCACGCTTTGATCCCTCTGTAGGTTCTGAGAAGTGGAGCACGAAGACCCTGCGTCGTGTCTACAGGAAGCGGCCTACCCTATCGATTGAAGCCGGGACCTCAAGTGGCGCTGGGACCCAGCGGAGAAGGAAGTAGGATGGCGATGACCACAAGGCAGTGGTGGGGCGCCCGTGCACTGGGAGCGACAACATTCACTGAGCATGACTGGCTTACAAGGCTCTTTAATGAGGGGCGCTGGACAAAACTGCCCTTAATGATCCATGAGTGGTGAGGGGGACTGGCAGTGCGACACAACGCAGTGCTCGCGCCGGGTCTGGTCTCGCCCCGGCGGAAAAAGCAGCACCGGCGCAGCAGGATCCCAGAACGGAGGCGGCAGCGGGGAAGTGAGCGCTATCTGAGGTGCGACTGGTGGGAGTGTGCCTGACTCCATAATAGCAGCGTTGGTGCCACCGCGCTGGGCCCGATACAATTAAGAAGTTGCACTCCAGGCCCCAGAGGGAATTGAAGACTCTGAAGCGGTGCCTCTGTGCATCGATGGCCGAAGTAACTAAATAGTTGGCGGCCACCCAAACTAGAGGTGACAATAAGGAAACCAATATTGGCATCTGAGGAGAGTGACTGGTGTCTGCCATAGTTGCTCTGTGAAACCCCTTGTGGGCTTTGCTGATAACGCGAACCTGCTTAGACACCAAAGAACGGCTCACCGCATCAGTGCTACACTTGGGCCCGGACTTTCTGGGGGCGCCATTCTTTATTGCAACTGGGGACCCATGGCAAGAAACCCGAAAGGCCGTGCGTGGCTTATTGCCACAAAGGCAGGCAGCGGCGATTACCACCTCGCATCCGACTCACTCCCATTGGATGCCCCTACGGACTGGCCATAATGGGGGGGGCCGGGGCCAGTGCACTGCGCAGCAATTGAAACTCGACAAATATGCCTACGCTAAAGATCAGCCGGACCTGGCAGAACAGAACACCATGCAGGAAAAGAACCCAGCACCCGAGGGCCAGGCAGAGGTCACGCTGCAGGATATAATGTCCGCACTTAATAAGGTCCAAACTACAGTGGGGTCGATCTCCACAGACATCTTGCTCCTGCTGGCCGATTTTCAGAAAATGGCCGCAAGAGTGACTGAAGTTGAAACTATCACAACAACTCTTTCCACTGACACTGCTGTCCTACAATGACAAGTGGGCCAACTTGAAACAGAAAACAAGCTAATAGCGGCAAAACTTGACAACCAGGAAGGCCGCTTCAGACGCAATAATGTTCGAATTATAAGCGTACCGGAAGGTGAAGGGGGCCCTGCAATGGATCTATTTGTCGAAGATCTCATCAAGACTCAGCGCCTTGTAGACTATCCAGCTTCTTTTCGTTGGAGAGAGCCCATCGAGTACCGGGCGGCAGACCTAGGCCGGGAGCCACCCCAGACCAATTTTAGCCCGCATCTTTAATTTTCGTGACCGCGATGCAATACTACAAACGGCGCGAGTGGCTCCTCCGTTGCACCTACAGAATTCTGTAATTTCATTCTTCCCGGACTACACAGCAGCTGTCACTAAACAACAACAGAGTTTTCTGGAGGTGAAGAAAGAACTCAGACGCCGGGAACTCAACTACACAATGCTCTTCCCGGCAAAGTTGCAGGTAGTAGCGGATGGTAAAACATGGTTTTTCGGGAGGCCTGAGAAGGCCCACAAGTGGCTGGAGGGATGGCGACAGGCCCCGGGCCGCGAAGAACAGGCAGAAATCAGCAGCAACGACTTCAGGAGGCTCGAGAGACACAGGCTCTACGGAGGACTTAACGCAGGGGGAGACCAAACAATGAGGACAATCTGGGCACCCGTGCTCCAGGTCTGCAACACGGATGAAGGCCACCGAGGAGAATGAATAGACATACAGCACCATTGAAACAGCTTTACTGGAATACCGTACTTGGCCAAGTGCATCTTGGATATCTGCCCCTCCGGACGACTTAGCACTGATGCATTGCTTTCTAAGCTGAGACAGAACTAATCACACAGCTATGGTATTGAAAGAGGGGATGGCTCGGGGTGATCGCTGGACCACTCTCCCCCCTCATGCAAGTACAAGTTATGGGGACTGAGCACTCTGCGAAGTGGGGTGGCGGGTAGTTGTATGTCTGTCTTGCAGGGAGACATGGAGGGGAGTGGGGGAAGGGGACCAGTTTAAGTTTATATTCACTTTATTCACACAGGTGCACCAAATGCTGATTAAGTATATACACAGTTTGTGCACGCGAACCGTATCGCATTGCTCTCCATGCACCAGCATCAATTCTACACCCACTGAAAAGAGGGGACAACTTGACCAACCTCATGCAAGCACAGCCCGAGACCTCTAATACGTTGAGACCCCCTTTCTCAATCATATCATGGAATGTAAGCGGCTTATGTCATAAGATAAAGAGGGGGTTGTTACTGCAATACCTTAGACAACAAGCTCCAGCATAAGCCCTCATCCAAGACTCGCACTTAAAGGGTTCGGTCTGTAAGGCCTTGGATAGGTGAGTATTTAAAATGGCGGCACACTCTGAGTTCACTTCAGGTTCGCAGGATGTGGGGATTCTAGTTCGCAAAAACTTCCCACTCATAATAAACGGGTCCTGGACGGACGACCAGGGACGATTTGCAGCTATCTCATGTCAATGGGAGGGGCGAATATACAACTTAGTTCCTGTATATATCCTGCCTGCTCTACATAGTCTAGCCCTCCCGGCCCTTGGGGCATTCCTGCTCTAACTCCCGCAGGGGCAATTGGTCATAGGGGGTGACTTTAATGCCATGCTCGATGCTACGCTTGACCGACAGCCTGCTAGGGAACAATGCAAGACCCACCTTCGTCTGGCTGAATTCCTAGACATCTTTGGTCATATAGACGTTTGGCGCTCGCGTTTCCCTCAGGAACAACAATACACTTTCCACTCAGGGGCGTTTCCAGGATAGATTATATCCTTACTCTATCATTTGGTTTGGAAAGAGTGTCAGAAATCCTACGCCTCCCCAGAGGTATCTCCGATCACTCCCCTGGTATGATAAAATACACGTCTCACTTCCTGGGGAGTCGTCGCATATATCCCATATACCCCGGCTTTCTGAAGGACCCCACTATTTGGAAAGGCCTACACAACACCACGAGGCAATACTTCACGGAAAATTAATATTCAGTAACCTCCCCAACAACCCTGTGGGAGGCATATAAGGGAGTCTTACGCAGCCAAGCAATATCCTTAATCACATCTCATAAATGTGATAATGTACAGCAGGTGCAGACTCTTGAGCAGGCAGTAAGCCAAGCCGAAGCTGAACACTCATCAGATCCTAACGATACCACAATCCATAAGCTGAGCTTAGCAAAGCAGGAATACAGGGACTACATGTGGGAGGAGGCTAAAACCAGAGTCAAAAAAATACAGCACACTATATATGAAGTTGGCGACAAGGCTGGCAAGCTTCTAGCTTGGTTGGATAAAAGGGAGGGAGCGGGTCGCTGGGTGGCACAACTGACTGCAGACACCGGGGGGGAAATTACAGATCCGCCAAAGATAGCAAATGCGTTTGCACTACATTATGAGACAATATATACTCCAAAAGCCATGACCACGCTAGAGGAGAATCTAGCATTTCTTAGAGACATACAATTGCCCAGACTTGCACCTCAAGAAGTTCAGGCCTTGGAGGCAGACTTGACACCGATGAACTAACACTAGCCATAAGTGGGCCCCAATCGGGAAAAGCTCTCGGTCCCAATGGCATTCCCATTGAACTCTACAAAAAAGCAGCATGCAAACTCGCGGCACACTTGCTCAAAATGTATGAAGCCAGTCTTGCGGCGGGAACACTTCCTAGAGATCAGCGCACAGCGACAATTGTAGCAATTCCAAAACCTGGTAAACCCCCACAGGAGTGCTCATCTTATCGCCCAATTTCACTGCTTAACACAGAAGCTAAAATACAAGCAAAGGCTCCAACCATACCATACAACCCTAGTGCACCCGGACCAATCAGGTTTTATGCCGGGCTAAAATGCGGCACTTAATCTGAGACGCCTTCATAGTGTAATGGCCCGCATACCCACTATCCAGGAAGAGGCTGTCATACTCTCCTTGGACACACGTATGGCTTTTGATCTAGTTGAATGGCCTTTCCTTTTGGCAGTGTAAAAACGCTTTGGCCCTGAATTTTGCGATTGGATCAAACTCCTTTACACACAGCCTCTGGCACATGTGGTGGTGAATGGCCGAGTCTCTTCTGAATTTCCTTTAGGTCGCGGGACAAGACAAGGCTGTCTGTTGTCTCCCCTATTGTTTGCTCTGGTACCGGAGCCATTGGCGGCCTGGATAGGGGGGGATCCAATGATATGTGGGTTCAAGTGGATGGAGGGATGGGAGGATCGCATTTCCCTATATGCTGACCACATCTTACTATACATACCATCCCCCAGACGATCAATATTTGGACTATTAGATACTTGTGCATCATATGGTAGAGTCTTGGCCTATACTATCCACTGGGCCAAGTCAGTTCTCTGCGTGCTTAGTGGCCCCTCCGTGGCTGCCACCGGACTGCACAATAAAGGTCGCGGATGGGGGGGTTCAAATATCTCAGAATATATATTACTTCCCATCCTGCACATTTCATCGGGAAAAACCTTTTGGAGCCCCTGAAAAGACTCCACCACGACGTTAAATATTAGCACTCCCTGCCACTGACGCTTTTAAGTCAAGCTGCCCTGTTCAAAATGATGGCACTCCCCAGGTTTCTGTACGCCCTGCAGAACACTTCATTCCTGGTTCCGCTTTCCTACTTCAAAGCGGTTGATGCAGAAGTAAGTCATCTTCTCTGGGATTGGAAACCTGCCAACATAGCAATGCACAAATTGGTAAGGGGCTGGTACGACGTCGGAATAGCCCTACCCAATATAAAAACATACTATTGGGCTTTGCAGCTCATTGTGATAAACCAGTGGCTACATGCCCCGCAAGACGAACCAGCGCTTCGCATGGATAGACACACTTTTGGTGGGGAAGGTGTTACTGGGAGGCCATCATGGAAACGATTACACAGGTTTGTGGACCTACTGTCCCCCCGGGACCCAAGAGATGTCTTCTCAATATTTGGGAGCCAACAAATCTTAACTATGCGGCTCGGGACTGGGCGACTTTAGGTATGATGCTGGCTAAACGTAATATAGCTCAATTCTGGGGAGCGCAGGCTGTCCCCACACATCGACAGAGGTGTAGCGACATGGATAATGCAATGGTGGCAGAGAAGGTGGTGTTTATTCACAGAGGGTGCCCCAAGAAATGGACACAGGTGTGGGGGAAGTGGAATACTTTCAGAGGGAATATCTGTACCCCGCCGCTTGAAGAGTCAGATCCGGACCTGAGCGACTAATGGACATAATCAGAGTTACTTTTGAGAAAGCTGTCATTACTCTGAGCATAAGATGGGTGCGTCTGAGAGACACTAACATTGCAAATTTGTACGGACGTTACTTAAGTGTTGATACAGCTGTGTACTCTGTGTGTACTTACAACTTCAGATTTCTGTAATCAGTATTGAGTAATGTAAAAAACAATAACAATTGTTTTTTTTTTTAAACTACCCAGGACGCAGCTGAGGTGGATGATCTTTTTTTTTTAGTACGTTTTTTGAAAGTTCGTCAAACGGGGCCAAAGTTATTAACAAACTATAAATGCACTATTTCCATTTCATTATTATAACTTCTGTGTAACTTTTCTTTTTTTATGTGAATTTCTAAGGATTTTTATTTTATTTCCAAAGTGTAACCTATAACCTTTAGGTGTTGCCTCACTGTCTGCAGATAGCACTTACATACTGCTCTGCAATAAATGCTGCTTCGACAGTTGCGGTCATTCCTTGCATCTCCATCACAGTGCCTAGGTGGCATAGTGGCGAAAATCTGTTATTATTGAATTATATTTTGGTGATGTGGACCACCAGATTAAAACGTGTTACTCCAACAACTAATGTGTTGAACTTGGCCGGTCTGTTTCACATTTAGGTAAAAGTTTTGAGGTGATTTGATTTTAAACATAGGAATGTTGATGTTTTGTATAGGTGCAGTACTGTGTTAGATTTAATGAGAGGTGTGTAATATAATTTTCCTTTTTTTTGGAGCCACGGTTCCTCCCGGGGTTCGGCAAACATACACTGATGATACTCTATAGTTTTCATTCCGATCACATGAACGGAATGGCCTCATGGTGCCGATCCGCTGATTCATCATAATTTTAAATAATTTTTAAATACACATGGTTTGAAATCTACAATAACAGTGGACATATTTTGAAGGCAAAATGAGATCCTGTATATGTGATTTTAATTAAAATAAACTCTTTTACTGGTTATGTAGGCCCACAAATCTGCAATTCTGGACCCGCGGGCTACTCAATGTCTAAAGGAAACTCTTCCATTCCATTGGGTAATAGTAAGCAAGACCTTATGTTACTGAGGACCACTTTTAAAAAAGAGTTATTCTTTCTCTAGCCATCTTTGAGGCAACATTTCGTTGTGGTTCTTTCTTTAAGACAGATTTCAGCAATAGCAGAAATGACTTCTACACCTCAACCTACAGAACCAGAGATTATTACAGAGGAAGAATATCATGAAGAAAGACCAACAAGCTTAAAAAAATATTCAGATGTGGGGCAATATTCTTCCAGTCCAACTGGAGAAAAGAAAGCCTGTCTGCGTTTTGTGAGGTGCAAATTATGTGACAAGCAGCTCTTCCATGGAACATCAAAGAAATATAGTCATGGAACTTCATCCATTTGGAAGCATCACGGTACTATCCATGAACAAAAATACCAATAGATGGTTAGGGAGAGAGATGCTGCCCCCAAAACATCTGGGGCTTCAGAGATTACTATGCCATCAGGATGCGAAGTATTGGGGAGCATGGTCACACACTGCAAGATGTGTCATAAACTGGTTGCAGCCAAGGTGAAGGATATCACTGAGTTTTCTGGTCTGGTGAAGAAACACCATTGTTATGGGTTTTTTTCTTTTTTATCAAAAAATTCAGTTTTTGAACACTGTTCTGTTACAAAATACAAGATTCCTAGATTTATTTTTAGAGAAGTGTTATAAAGTTTCTCAAGAAAAAAACAAGCCAAAAAGCGAAAAAACATTTCAAAAATGGTTCTTTTTAGAACCACCATTGAGTCAAATAAAGAGCTGTGTCTGTGTTTTTATTATTTTTCTCTAATTTATTGTGTATGTATAGAGGTGTAAGTGGGTGTGTTGCTATATGTATTAGTAATTTAAAGTTGCATGATTGTATGTATAAGTTAGTATATATCTGTTAAAGTGAATGGATCACATGGTCTATACTTGTGTAGCTTAGTGCATCAGCATATGCATGTGTGTGTGCCTGGCTGTGTTAGTGCATGTGTCAGTGTGTGTATAGGTGTGTTAGCATATGTCTAAGTGTCTGTCTGGGTGTGTAACTGTATGCATCAGTATGTCCCTGTGTGTTAATTTATGGATCAGTATGCATCTGGGTGTGTTAGTGTATGTATCAGTATGTGCCTCGGTGTAATATCTATGAATCAGTGTGTGCCTGGGTGAGTCAGTGTATGAATCAGTGTTTGCCTGGGTGTTTTAGTGTATTTATCAGTGTGTGCCAGGGTGTGTCAGTATCTGCATTATTATGTGCCTGTGTGTGTTAGTCTCTGCACTAGTGTGTGTATAGGTGTGTCAGTGTATGCATCAGTGTGTACCTGGGCATGTCACTGTATGCATCCGTGCATGTCTGGGTATGTGAGCATATGGATGAGTGTGTGCCTAGGTGTGTTAGTGTATGCATCAGTATGTGCCTGGGTGTGTCAGTAAATGAATCAGTGTGTGCCTGGGTGTGTTAGTGTATGTATAAGTATGTGCCTCGGTGTAATAGTGTATGAATCAGTGTGTGCCTGGGTGTGTCAGTGATATGCATCTGTGTATGTCTGGGTATAGGAGCATATGGACCAGTGTGTGCCTAGGTGGGTTAGTGTATGCATAAGTATGTGCCTGGGTGTGTCAGTGTATGCATTGGTATGTAGTTGTGTGTGTCAGCGTATGCATTAGTATGTACCTAGGTGTGTTAGTGCATGTGTCCGTTTGTGCCTGAGAGTGAATACCTGTTTTAGCATAATTAATTATGTGTGTAAAGTATATGCATGGATGTTGTATAGATGGATAAAAATGTAATTGGTTACCTACATTACTGCCAACAAAGGGGTCCTTTAATCTGTGAAAAAAGAGAACATAAAAATAGAAGTTAAAGTTTTATATTATACATTTCTCTATTAAAGGATATTAATCTGTAAAGAAGAAAAACTAGTGTTAATTATAGAACAAAGGACATTTATGAATGAATGAATCAGCATTTCTAAAGTGCGTGGTTACCCGAGGGCATCACAGCGCTGCTAGCACTGTGGTCAAAAAGCTCCAAGTGATATTTAGGAAAAAAGAAAGGTTTTAATTTGTTTTCGAAAGATCAGATAATTTGGTTCAAGACGAGTCTGGAGGGGAAGGCGATTCCAAAGTTTGGCAACATTATATGAAAAGAGACGCCCTCCACTCCTTGATATTCTGATTTTCGGTACTACCACCAGATGTTTGTTGTCCGACCTCAAGACCCTATTGGAACAATAGGGCAGAATGATAGAACGGATGATGGTTGTCCCTTGCCTGATAGTGCTTTTTGTGCCGTGCACAATGCCTTAAACTGAATCCTCTACTGTATAGGAAGCCAGTGAAGAGTAACAAGGGCAGGTTTAGCTGATAGACGGTTGGGAATGTTTAGGAGCAAACGTGCTGCGCAGTTTTGCACAATCTGTAATTTTTTTATGGTACAGCATGGACCTCCTAAATAGAGGGCGTTGGCATAGTCAAGCCGGGAAAGGATCAATGCTTGCACCATCAGCCTTCTGACAGAAAAGGGTAACAAAGGGAGGATTTTCCGTATCATCCTTAAGATCCCATAGCAACTGACTGCAACCTTCCGTGCTTGCACCTTGAGATCAAGATTACGGTCGAGCCAGACGCCTAAACTCTTAATCTGGTCTTTGGGGGGGAGGGGCTGGACCATGACAGCTGGGCCAGAGCGATCCTACGTTCGGGGTGGCAGAATTGCCAAAGAGCATCAGCTCAGTCTTCGCCCCATTGAGTTTCAGATAGGAACATTCCATCCATATTGAAACCTTTTCAAGGTAACGGGTTAGACCAGGGCCAGTACTGTCCAGCTGATTGAAAGAGACAACCAGCTGGGTATCATCAGCATAGTTGACGATCTGGACTCCAAAAGGTAGCACTAATTCTGCCAGGGAACTCATATAGATATTGAATAGTGGGGGGCTTGGGGCGGATCCCTGAGGGACCCCACATCTAAGAGGCATCCGTTCTGAGGTGGTTTCATCTTCGAAAACTTCAAAAGATCTATCCTCCAGAAAAGACTGCAACCACTTCAGAGCTGTCTCAATCACTCCCACATCCCTAAGTCTCTGGATCAGCAGCTGCTGGTTGACCTTGTCAATGGCTGCACTGAGATCTAAAAGAATAATAGAAGCTTAGCCTCCGTCATCTAGAATTTTTCTGGATTCCTCTACTACTGCCAGGAGAGCAGTCTCCGTACCTTGTTCAGGTCTAAATCCCATCTGTGAAGGGTGGAGACAGTTTTTATTTTCCAAGAAGCCAGAAAGAGCAGAGTTAAGATGCTTCTCTCCAATTTTGTTAATTCCTGGCAGTAGTGAAATGCCAGGAATTATATATTTCATGACAATTATACATATTATTAAATCATGTCATATTCCCTTTTTCACTGTTCTCAGTTTCCAAACGTTTACACTATAAATGCAGTGTGTATAGATGCTCCTCACTGAACAGTAGGGAGAAAAAACAGTCATACGGACTGCCAAAAAAAACCTTAAGTACATAACACATTATTTCAAATGACCATTACTATGCTTTACATTCACTACAAACATTTACGTTACTGTTTTACCTGTATCTCTTAAATATTCTAATGTTTGTTCTAGTTATATAATACAATTAATGTGTATGAAAAGTGGTGGATAAAAAGTCATATTAAGACATCACTCTACGGAGGCCGAATGAAGTAATATAATCTGGTAATCCATTCATCAGAAGTAATGCATATCAGTGCTCTATTTTTTTTTATCGTTTTCCAGCTGTTCTGTTCTTCAAACATATGTTCTAATTTTAATATTCTATGGATGTACTTTAAGTTTTTAAAAATACATAGAACATCCAAAAAGATTGTAGTTTGTCAACTGTGTTTCCAATTTAGTGCTATCTCTGTTATGTTCTTGCAAGAGTAGCTACATTACAATATTTGGAATCCATTATTAAGGTATTACCCATAATCAGGTGAATGATATCTTAACTGGTTGTATTAGAAGTTCCAGAAGAGTAGCATTCCATTGTTTTAGTAGTAATCCCCCTTAGAACTTTGGTTCAAGAAAGAGAAGGTAAGAATTTGGTAGTTTACACAGTAATCTTTGCTTGAATGTAAGGTTTCTATTGTTACACTCTGTCCATCCAGTTGTATTTTTTAACTAGTTGGTGTAATGTTCATATGTAACATTTACTCGTCCATGAAAAATAATAGCAATACTGGAATATGTTCTACAAGAAACCAAGATTTGTGCAGCTTTGAACTTTGTAATTTGTGTTTTTAATTTTGGTCATGATTATGATGTCGGTATTCTGACTGCTGACAGGCCGGACCCACAGCTGTTGGATGCAAGATGGCGCCTCCGCCAGGATCACAGATCCTGACAGGGCGGCGATCGGAGAAGTGTCCCATTGTAGGGATTACGATATCCCTTTCTGACAGTCTTTTCATGGCAGGAACCCTGCCATAAAAATGCTGTCCAAAAGGAATGAGGGCCCCAAAAAGGGACCCCGGCCATTGCAAGCCACAGAAAAATGTCCCTGGGGTCACATGTAGTGCCCCCACTCACCTTCTTGAACCATGTGCCATGCAAAACATTTTGCATGGCACACGGTGCACGGACGTGCAGGAGGTGCTGCATCGCGTCGGCATGTGCTGAGGCCCTTTTCCATGGCGGCAGCATGCCCCCGGCGTGGTACCACCGTCTTTCCAACCACCAGTCTGATGGTACCATCAAAATATAGCGGTTGGATGGCTGTCTGCTTGTCAGACAGTCTCACAAACCTCCGCAATAGCTGCCGCCGTTTGACTGCCGGGCATCATAATGATGCCCTTAATTCCCGCAGTGCATTGCTGTAGCATTAGGATGATATATTTGCCAAGTAATTTGGAAATATTGGACATTGTCTTGCAGTGATGTTGCCTAAGTAACTCTGTTTCATAACATAAAGGTTTAAATAGCTGGCGAAATGCTAAGTAGAAAAGTTCTTCTTTTTTCAGCAATTTGACAAGTACCATTTTTATGATTTACTAAGTTACTTTTTGCATGCAGTACCAAACAACTGTCGCAACCAACTACAGCATATTTGCCTTTATCGAAGTTTTCCATCACATTGTTTCTGTGCCTATCGTGTTGCAGGATTTCATATAGACACATATTTTCACGGTGTGCAATTCTACTTGGATAGTAGGTATCCAACATATTTGTTTTTGTAATATTTGTGCTCTCTTGATCAAACTCTGCTAGGTACTGAATTTCTGGGAAAGATTAACCCAAACGATCCCACTAGACTTTGGGTATAAGCTAGGTGAACTCAATCTGTCACAGCACTCGAAGAACCTATATCCCTATGTGAAAGCATTTCCAAAGAGAAACTGTACATTTTCTGACATAGATTTTTCTGCAGAAATCTCCTCCCATGTTTCTTTAATCTCTGTTTTCTCCGACTTTGTGATGTATGAAGTGACATTGCAAGTCACAGTAATGGAGTTGTCTGCAACAAAGTTTATGTCCATATTTGTATTCCATCATTTTAGAATAACAGGATTGCAATCATTAATATATTTGGAGGCCTGTGATCTTCTCAGATTATATGTATTTTTTGGTGATTTTCTTGTGAGAGTATGTCTCACTGCAGATAAAAAGCTATTCTCTTTTCCTTTGGCGCTAACAGGCCTTTGAAACTTAAAACAACACCTTGTATAAAATGTACCTTTATATCTGTATCTTTGGCAGCAATATTTTCCATATCTATGTGTTTGGAACCATAGAACCTGTTGGTTTCGAGTTTTGTTATTACTCTCATCTGAAATGGTGCAGGTAACATACTGTTCTATCAAAGACAGTACACAGTCATGAGTATCAGTTCCAAATTTAGGCACCTCTTCTATCCATAAGTGCATGCGTATATGAGGAGCACCTCTGGCCTGCTATTCTTTTCACCCAAAAAATCTGTAACTTCTCCAAGAGGGCAAATTGTTTTATTGCAAATGAAAGCCAGCATTGCTTGAAACTTGTCATTACTACATGCATTAGCAGGATCAAAAGCGCAAAGTTCTCCTGCTGTTTTCAAATTATTATCCTTAACGTTAGGGTTTGCTTCTCTTAGAAATTGTAGTAAATCATCCCATGCATCCTCCACGCAACTAAGCGTCACAAACCAAGTAGATGCACCTACATTTCAGAGCATACATTTAAGTTCTTCATGACAACGATACCAGTATTTATTCGTTCCACCTTCTAATGCCATCAAATTGATTAAGTTATGCTCTAGATTTTGATCCTTACCTTGTATTTCATAAAAAAACACTCCCTTACAGAAACATTTTCCAGATTAACTCCTGTCTTTAAAATATGGTTTACAGCATAAGACAATCCTGACAAGTCACTCTCAAATAACAAATGAAATTTATAGGGAATACACTGTGGAAACCTGGGGTCTTCTGAATATAGTCTTGTTGACCTGTATTCAGCAGCTGGTATTTGTACAGGTCATTCATCGTATCAGCCGTGTACTCCTGTGGGAAATAGCTGTGGAAAGCACCAGGCCTCGAAACATTTTGCCTATTGTTGCATATAGATTGCCTTTTTTCACCTATTTCTGCTCGTTCCTGACCTCTATTTTGCCTCTTTCTGCTCATTTCTAATTTCTATTTTGCCTCTTTCTGCTCATTGCTGGCCTCTATTTGGACCCTTTTCTGCTAGTTGCTGACCTTTATTTTCTCTCTTTCTGCTCATTTATAACCTTTATTCTGCCTCTTTCTCTTAGTTTCTGACCTTTATCTTGCCTCTTTCTGCTAGATTCTGACCTTTATTCTGCATCTTGCTGATCGTTTCTGACCATATTTTGCCTCTTTCTGCTTGTTGCTGACCTCTATTTTGCCTCTTTCTGCTTGTTTTAGGCCTCTATATTGCCTGTTTCTGCTCATTGCAGGCCTCTATTTTGCCTCTTTCTGCTAATTACTCCCCTTTATTCGTTCTCTTTCGGCTTGTTTCTGACCTTTTCTTGCCTCTTTCTGCTCAATCTTGACCCTTATTCTGCTTCTTTCTGCTTATTGTTGGTCTCTATTTTGCCTCTTTCGGCTCGTTGCTGACCTTAATTTTCTCTTTTTCTGCTCATTTCTGACCGTCATTCTGCCTTTTTCTACTTGTTTTTGACCTTTATCCTGCCTATTTCTGCTTGTTGCTAACCTTTATTCTTCCTCTTTCTGCTCATTTATGACCTTTATTCTGCCTCTTTCTGCTAATTTCTCACCTTCATCTTGTCTCTTTCTCCTCTTCTCCCAGGACACTGGGGGAGCCTCAAGGCCCCCGCTATTCCTGCCGGCTTCTGACTGCTGCGGGAGCCCACATTGCTTTCACACGCAGCCCCCTGTGTGTGAAAGCAAATCATCTTGTTTCCCTGCTCGCTTTACAGTGGGCAAGGAAACAGACAAAAGCTCTGCTTCCTGTAAGCAAGAGCATTTTCACAGCTCTCGCTTGCTGAAAGTGGAGTGTTTGCTGTGACTTGGAGGAGCAGTCAAAGCTCTCACCAGGTCACAACGAACAGCTATGTCCCTAAGATGGGCACCCTGGTACATAGCAGGGGCTGGCCCTGGGGCATTGGCTCTCCCCATGGCCATGTACGGCTCTAGGAAGGGGCCGCACGGCGCACTTATTTGAATGAATTGCCCCAGAAAGGTGGCGGTCCCTAGGGCAGAAGGAGTGCCCCACGAGCCCCTGCATTTATTTTGTATTTCCCACACCCATGAGTGCCCCACAAGCCCCTGCATTAATTTTATGTTTCCCACATACATATTTAAGATGCCCCATGGAGGTGACCGTCCTCAGGATTGTGGGGGGCAGAGTGGGCCCCTCGTATTACTTTATAAACATTTGCCCTTTGGAGGTGGCAGTTCCCAGGGCGTGGAGTGTGCCATGTGGGCCCACCCCACATACAGAAATATTAATGCCCCAGGGAGGTGGCGGCCCTTGGGGCTTTCATAAGCCCTCGGAGGAGGGCCCAGTGTGCCCCCTCTTATTTTTCTAGTATGCTATTAGGACCTGGCCCACTGGGCTGATATTGTAAAGCAAGTATTGGAGCCCACACCTATTTTTTAATTTTTCTCATAAATTCGAGAATATCATGAAGCAACAGCAGTTTTTTTAATGCTTTTAAGTCATGGTGGTGTCCTAGGGGGACCCCAAGACCAAGGTTTGGGGGTCAGGGTATTCCTACCCTGCGCCCTATTTATTTATTTTTTATTTTTACATTTTTGGTGTGCCTCTACTGAAGCCGAGTCCGAAGATGGCTGCCAATGCTTCCTAGTTAAAGTGTTGGCAGCAAATCAGAGTTCTCCATTTCCCTGCACGAGCTAGTTATTTTTTGCGAAGTCGTCACGGCCACAGATTTCACTAACTTTATTCTCTAAAATTTCTCAACAACTACTGAACGGATTTACAGCACATAACAAAAAGCACAATTTGCAGTACCAAATCTAACTTTCTGCCAAATTTGGTGTAATTTCATCCAGCGGTTCAGGCTGTTCGTGTGTCCAAAGACTCCATATGGGAATTAACATGGGAAAATACACTCTCTTTTACACCTCTTTCTCTCAGGTCTAGCTTGATGTATCATCCCGAAACGTTCCATGTGTAACAAGAATTATCAGCAGACTTTTTGGGGAAACTTTGTGAGGATTCGTCAAACTGCATCAAAGATATAAGCAAGTCAAAAAACTATTTTCCTACGGACAACAAGGCCCTAACTATAGTCACCTACTGGCAACTGACAGTAGATAAAATATATAAATATATATACACATAGTTCCACTAAAAGACCAAAAGTTACAGGGACGTGATAGTTAGCTTTAGATTTTAAACACATAAAACCATAGAACTTCAGCAATTATACCTATAATTATCTCACAAAACTATAATTCATGTCCAAAGGTAACAATATCTTGTGTCCTCACTATAACCAGTTTTCTGATCCATAATTTTATTGCAAATTTTGCGGTGATATTGTCAATGATGACATAGAAGATCTCATAACTGATGTACTATGTGGGGTAATTAGCACTACATGATGAGGACGTGAGTTATAGTTACCTTAGGACACGAGTTACAGTTTCTTGAGATAACGATGACTATAACTGCAGAATTTCTATGGTTTTATGTGTGCAAAATATGAACCTAACTATAACCTCCCTGTAATGTTTGGTTTTAATGAATTTCTAAGGTTGTTTGTATACTATTTCCTAACTATAACGTCCCTGTAACCTTCGGGATTTTCACTGAATTTCTTTGTTTTTTTTAATACTATTTCACAACTATAGCATCCCTGTAATACTTTGTTTTTCAGTGCATTTTTAGTTTTTTATGTAATTAAATACATAATTACCCTATATTATTCTAACTTCCACTATACACATCCTCCACTCCAACCCCTGCATGCAGCCAACCCTATGCTTCTCACGTCCTTTACCCATGTGCAGTGAGGGGTTGGCAACAAGGCAGTCAACATCCCAAAGGCAGGCAGCCCATGGGCCCTTCTTCCCAGGCTGCTTTTAGCCCTGGGGAATCCATCCCCGGGGTCCAGCACATTTTTTAGTGGGACAGGGGCTAAGGGTCCCCCTCCCGGGCTACTTTTGGTGCTGGGGATGCCATCCCCTGGGGTTCTGCAACATATTTCAGGGAGAAGGGTGCATTTGTCATGTGGCCCGCTCCCTAGGCTGATTTTAGCCCCAGTGACCCTGTCCTCTAGGGCCGGCACTGTATTTATTGGGTTGGGGGGCTCGCAGCGCTCTTCCCTGGGGCAATTCCAGCCTCAGGAACCCCACCCCCTAGGGCCCAGCACATTTTGTGTGGGAGGGTAGCTTGTGCTCCTCTCCCTGGGCTGATTTTGGCACCTGGAACCACACCCCCTGGGTCCTGGTGCATTTTATTAGGGACAGAGGGAGCATGCCCCCTCCCAGGTAGATTCTGGCCCCAGTGACCACATCCCCAGGGGCCCATCACTATATTTACAGGAGAGGGGTGTGCACAGCCCCACTCCCTGGACTGATTTTGACCCTGGTGACCCCATCACCCGGGACCCAGCCATATTGCAATAGGAGGAAGGGGAACACAGACCTCTCCCTGGGCCAATATTGGCTTTAGGGAGCCATCCCCCAGGGCTCAGCCAATGTCCAAAGGGGAGGGGGCTGCACAACTTTCCTCCTTGGGCTGATTTCGGCCCACTTACCCCATCCCCTGAGGCCCGGCCAACAAAGGGTGGGTTGGTGGATGTGGGTGAGCCCCTAGGCCCCCGTAGCCAAAGTCGAATCCCCATCTCCAGCAGGATCTTGTGTTGCTCCCACTCACAGGGAGCATCTAAAAATGCTGCTCCCTGTTGGTGGGAGCAATCTTTTCATCTGTTTCCCTTCGTGCTTCAGTGAGTGCAGGGAAACAGATGAAAAGCCCACTTCCATCGAGTTGGGGCATTTTTCATGCTTCTCCCTACTTGGAACAGAATACAGGTGACAATGCAAACTTACATGCACTCTCTTCTTTTTAAATTTTACTTGCCCATGAAAAAGCAGAGTAGTGTTCATCCGTCAAGAAATGCAAAATTCAGAAGCTGTAGTAGACATGAATTATTGTATCTTTTCTAGCTCAGAAGTCTACTGATTAACTGTGGTGTGAATATATGTTTGGTATCAGCAGTGAAATATAGGAACTCTTCCAGATGTTATTGGATCTTGTGTTTTGAGTGATTGTCGAGCATAGGGGAATATGTAGATGAGGTAATCGTGTGCACCATGAATGAAATTAGAAAGAGAAATGGCAGTTTTTGAGTTCTCCTGCCAAATTATGTTTATTTTTGCAGTAAACCAAAATAAAAATATCAGTTGATGTTCCTGTGAATTTTTTCCATTATGTTCAGTGATATTTTCTTTGGCCATCAAATTAATAGTTTTTGCAATCACTTATGAAAAAGATAATTGTGATACAATGCAATTAAGATGTTATTATTATCACAATTGGTAGTTTTGTAGTTGTAGCAGCAGCAATTGTGTGATTTATTGTGTTCTTCACTTATTTGACAGATCTTATACATCAATATTTTCATAAGTACAAAACAGGAGACAAAATATTTTTTATCCGATTTGACATCAAACATGAGTGGAAGAGCTAGAATTCCTTCTGAAATATTGGCTTATTTTTACTTTGTGGTTGAGTGTTGAACATAGAAATTAATGCACTTTTACTTGCGGGATGTGATAATCTTACAAACTGGCTTGATAACATAGTGCATTAAAAACATTTCCATAGAAATTTTGATGGTGAAAAAATTGTTTTGAAATATTGCTAAATTATGGTGTACTCACTCAATTGATTGTGATAATTCCTTTAAACAAAGCATAATTTTGAAAAAAACGTAGATTGTTTAAAGATTAAAATATGGAAAAGAACAAAAGTGTTAAGCAGCATTGGTTGTGGGTACAGGAAGGGCCCATTACTCATGGGGGAGTGGGAGCTTCTAGAGATTTATTGCAGGTGGCGCCAATGATGGAGCCATGGGTGCAGAATGGGTTATTCTAGGCCTACTATTAGATATCTTGTTGACATCACTAGGCCCCCTCTTTAAAAGAACGGAAGCGATGATGAGTGGTATCGTACCTTGTACACATATTTGTTTTTGGTTAAGGCTCATTAAGAAAGTGCAAACCAGAATGGATCTGATGTGTCCTCCCGTCTACAGTGGCACACTCGACAAGCAGGAGCTGGTTGCAAGGATCATACTCTTACATGCCAGACATCAGCGTAGGGCCCAAATCTCAGTTTCTGTTGGTATGTCCGTACCCCACAGCAGGAACCACTGACTGCACAAATAACCTGAGACGAAAGGCTTGAAGTAGGAAATTATAAACTTACATTTCAACACGTCACACACGTCATTCGAATACACAACCACCGCACCCTGTTATATTGCTCATTTGGGAGGACAGGTATTAAAAATATGAAAGCCGAAAGAGATGAAGAAGGACAAGTTAACAATGAAACAAAAAAAAACCAACACTTCAGATGTAAGTCAGTCAAGTCAACGAATAGACAGAAAGGGTTAAGGGCAAGGCCCTGCCATTCCAGCCTCACCGACCGGGACATTGCACACGGTGTACAGCGCTAGAGGCATATTTGCTCCCTCGAATCCCCGGACTATACCAAGTCTGCTACTGACCACGCTCAAGAAATAGCAGCATAGGTTTGTTGCTTACTGGGTTACTTAGGCATTGGCACTGCCTTTATAGAAGAGGCCTGCTCCTGCACACTGCAGCACTACACGCAGGCTGTGTCTTCTTCAAATAATAGTGCCCTGAACGTTGTGCTGAAATGTCGGGCAGTGACCCATGCAGTATGTGTGTGGTGTGGATTTTGAAAAGCGTTACGCGCGCTGCCGCAGCCTCTACCCCATAACCAAATCTAGCCCAATCAGTGACCTGCCCACTGGAAAGAGTGAACTGACAACAAACTATTGCGCCTTTTCTTTCGGCTCAGCAGCACTCTTCACGGGGACTCTGGAGACAGAGGGGCCTATTAGTATGGCTGGCGGTGCTGGTGGTGGCGGAAAATGATTATTTCCGCATGCCAGCAGCGGTCCTCACGGCCGCCACATTAGCATGGCCAAATATAGCCCATTTACTGTCCGACGAGGTGCGACGCCAATCGCCATCAAGGTGCGCCCACCACCGCGGCGGTGGGAGCCAATGGAGACTCACCGCCGTTTGGAATGACGTCCGCTCTGCTATACAAATCAGGATGCCCCAAACAGCCAGTCGCACCGCAGCGGGGAAACCGCCCAACCAGAGACGGCGGAAGCTCGACAGCGGAGCACGATACCAGAGTCCCGGTCCCTTCCACCCGGTCCCGACCGCCATGAATCCAGCTCTACACATCTTTCCGGTGCTGTACCTTTTACATCAGCAGCAAATCATGGACCGTCGTGGATGCCGCCGCAGGTATGCAACAACACAATCCCGCACACAACCACAACACACAACTCATGGGCTGATACAGGGTCCCTGTCCACACCAGACACACTGGTGGGGACAGGAACACATCCACAAGTGTACCCACACATTTCCTACCCGGCACCAAATCACCCCTCCGCATCCAGGCCACCAATCTACCGCGATCATGATGTAATGTCCCGGTCACCTTACCGCAGCGGTGAAGACACGGGAAAACATGTGCACAATGCAGAAGGCAGGGCCAGCGCCAGGCATGGGCAGTGCACAAAGACCACAGGGCCACACCTCCATCCTCCACACATTAGGCCGCCCCAACATGAAGGGACATTCCATGTGTACCTCCTGTGCACCCCCATGCACAGCAGCAGCACAACAACAAGCTTGGTGAATCCACACCCTGCACCACACAACAAACAACTAGGGAGACAGCCACAGCAGGAGTGGCTGCAGAGGAACACACAGCATAGAAGCACAGGCCTGGGGCAAACCACACACCACCACAACACCACACACATGACAAGAAACCTGAGACCAAGCACAAAATGAACACACACAGATAATGAACAACCCCTCCACTGGACACACAGCTTGACAACTCACACAGACATACCCGACACTGACACACAGCCACATACACAGACCACATGCCAGCAGCAATGGAGCTCAACATATAGGAAAGCCAAAGTGATGTGCACACAAATGGAAGGCCAAGGAGATAACCACCAAGCATGTGTACATCACATGCAAGACAAGGAACAGAAAACAACACCCTCAGACCATCAAAGCATACATGGCTGGCACAGTGAGTGAAGTCGAACCACAGTCACCCCAGTCCAACAACTCAGGGAGACAGCAAGGCAACCCATGTATAGGCACAGGGATGAAAGGAAGACCCTGAAGTCAAACTGTGAACAGCCACACATATGCATACAACTACTTCACAGGAGTATGCCAGCAGCAAAACCCACAGGGCCCATTGACACAACCATGACTGTCAAACACAAGTAGGAATCTCCACACATCCCCCTCACACAACACTAGTGTCAGATACACAGAAGGGTTTCAATAATTGTCCAGTCAATACACATACAAACAAACAATCACTCCCGGGGGTATTCACAAACATCACACACACAGGGATGCCAGAACCAATGTCTGCACAGAAACAACAGCCAAACACATAAATCAACAGAAACACACACAGAACAACAACAAGTCAAGACATGACCTGTGCAGTAAAACTGTGGAAAGGCAATGGGAGCACAGACAGAACAGGAGTGCACAACCTCATCAGTCAAGAACAATGCACAGACAACATACCACAACACAGACAAGAAGTGCACCATCACAGAACAACACAGCCACATCAAACACACAACAAATGCAAAGGCCAAAAAATCGCATAGCAAACACAGCAGGACATCAGGGGATGTACACCAGGCAAGGACTAGGCAACATACACCCACAGCACTGCATGCACAACAAGCAGTGTGTGCACACAAAACATAGCAGCCCAACACAGATATGAGTGACACACCATGAACACCCACAACAACAATCAAAACAGCACACTGACAACATCACACTCTGGAAGTCAAGCAGTACCTCAGCATACACACATACACCCAACACAACACCCACAGATTCACAAGTCTGGGACACAAAAGTGGAAACAACTTGACCAGAGGAATGGGCAGCACAAACAGTTGAACTGCATATGAGCAACCGTGACTGCTAAACAGTACAAGAACATCACATATAACAAATTGGGAAAATGTTCTGAGTGGCACATTGCTCCTGGACAAAGATCTGCACCACAAAGCACAGTGTCAATGAAGTAATGGGGAGGAACACACACAGGCAAACAAAGGGGACAGCTGACATCAAAGTGAAGTGGTGTCCATGGCAGGAGTGTACCATACACAAATAGAGGGAGTGCAGACTCACAATGGGTAGGCATCTGAAGCACAGATAGGGGATGGTATGACACCACACACAACATGCCATACCAGAGGCAATAAAGCACCATGTGACAGCAATGCATGAGAAAACACACCCACAATGTCAGTGTGGATCAGCAGACACACATCAGCACTCCAGAGAAAGTCACCCCCTTCACACTGCCCACTTCTTGACCATTCCAAGTGCACACATTGAAAGTAACCCATGTGACTAGGATGACTGACCATCACATGATGCGCATAGACCAACACTGCTGGGCACACATGAAAGCAAGAACACACATACATGATGACCCTGGCCAGCCTGCCTGCAAACCTGTGGATAGAATCCCACTATGTGCTGGCAGTGCCCCCAAACCTGACATGTGTACCATATAGCTAACACGAACAAAGAATGAAAATGATAACAGTATGTCATTTAATAACAACATCATTAAACCCACACGTATCAGAGTCAGGAAGAACTGAAGTCCCTGTCACCCCTGTAAGAAATAGAATAAGTGACACAAGCCATTGGCAATGTTGAAGAGGCACACAGAGCATGTGGCACAGTAAGCCATATACACACAGAAACACCTTTATTTAGTAAGGACACTGACAACAGGAGCAACTGTCTTTATTCACATATTGCACAGATAGGCAGCAAGATTAGAGAAGATCAAGGCATAAAATGCACAATATGTCCATGAGAAGCAGCACAGGTAAGGGGAAAACAGCAAGGCCTGTGGCCAGTCCAAGGTGCAGAGTATGTCCATGAGAAGCTGTACGGGCAAGGGGAAAACAGCAAGGTCAGTCCAAGGTGCAGAGTATGTACATGAGAATCTGCATAGGCAGGGGGAAAACAGCAAGGCCAGTGGCCAGTCCAAGGTGCAGAGTATGTCCATGATAAGCTGCAGAGACAAGGGGAAAACAGCAAGGCCAGTGTCCAGTCCAAGGTGCAGAGTATGTACATGATAAGCTGCACAGGCAAGGGGAAAGAGCAAGGCCAGTGGCCAGTCCAAGGTGCAGAGTATGTCCATGAGAAGCTGCACAGGCAAGGGGAAAAGAGCAAGGCCAGTGGCCAGTCCAAGGTGCAGAGTATGTCCATGAGAAACTGCACAGGCAAGGGACACACAGCAATGAACGGCAGTTCCAGTGGGCAGGACAAAGTGCAGAGTGAGACCATGAGAAGCTGCACAGGCAAGGGGCACACAGCAGTGAACGGCAAGGCCAGTGGGCAGGACAAAGTGCAGAGTGAGACCATGAGAAGATGCACGGGTAAGGGGCACACAGCAGTGAACAACAAGGCCAGTGGGCAGGACAAAGTGCAGAGTGAGACCATGAGAAGCTGCACAGGCAAGGGGCACACAGCAGTGAACGACAAGGCCAGTGGGCAGGACAAGTGCAGAGTGAGACCTTGAGAAGCTTCACAGGCAAGGGGCACAGCACACAGCAGTGAATGACAAGTCCAGTGGGCAGGGCAAAGTGCAGAGTGAGCCTATGAGAGGCTACACAGGGAATGTGTGCGACTATACCCTGCCATGGTCAGAAATACAGTCAGGGGGGTAACAATCGGCAGTACAGGCACCGTTGTGGGAGAGACAGGTGTGTGGGGGTGAATACCACTCAGACTTGGCTGTCAGTCAGACTGGGAGCTGGCTGTGTGTCGGGGACAGTTGGAGGACGTGACCGGGGAGAGAGACGCCCAGCTGAGGTAGAGCTATCAGTGGCTTGAGAAGCCGGAGGGCTGATTGGACCAGGTGGTGTACTGGCACATGGAGGTGGAGTCATGCAGACGTGAGACACAGTGTGGATGGGAGATTGTGGAGGGGTGCCTTTCCTCTTCTTGAGGATTTTAAATGGCTTGCCTGACTTGGGATCAATGGGAAGTGGTGTGGACACAACAGGCACACTCACCACCAAAGCTGCATCAGGTCCAAACACTAGCCCTCCCTCTGGGGACGTGCTGGATCCAGCGGTATGCTTTGCCTGGCCTTGCCTTTGCCCTTCCATCCCCTGTCTACCAGGTGTTCCCCCTACAGTGCCCTCCTTTCCCTGCTTCACTGGGCTTGGAATGGGAGTTGTGGTAGTGGATGAATTTGCCTTTGAGCCCTTCTTATGTGTACCCTTGGCAGGCACCATCTTCTCAGTGGGCATGGAAACTCTCTGCTTGTTTTTGCGAGACGCTTTTGGGACAGGAGAGTCCTTGGCTGGGGATGCCTCTGAGTGACCCTGAGGTCTGCTTCTTTGCTTTTTGGGCCAAGGTGTTGCCTGATAGGCTTTTGTCTTTTCACTCTGGGATGACTAGTTTTCTGTGTGGATGGTGTCTGCACCCTGGACCGCTTGGGCTGCTGTTGCTGCTGTGTGCTTCGTGTGCTGTATTGTGACTTTGAGGCCTGTGGATCATGGTCACTATCGTCAGATGTGGCCACTGGCAGGGGGGTGGACAAAGAGACTGGAGCTGGACTACTAGATTGTGCCAGTTGAAGGGCTGCCGTCACTGCAGAGGACAAAGCCTGGACAGTCCGTTGCAGCCCACCCACATCTGAATGTAGGCCCTCCATGAAAGCAACCACTTGTGCCAGTTTTTGTCATGGTCTATGAAGGCATTGAGGAGAGCTGTCTGGCCCACACACAGCTCGCACAAAAGGTCCACAGACTCAGCACCGATGGCAGCAGGGGGGACAGGTGCAGGGGCAGCGGTGCCTGGGGTGAAGGACACTCTTCCCTTCTTACTGGGGAGAACAAGGGCAGCACCAGAGGAACTGGCTGGGAGGGTGAGCACTGTTCGCTGTGTGGTGGAAGATGAGGCAGAGTCCCCATCCCCTGTGCCCGCCAACATGGAAGCATCACCGCTGGCATCAGATGAAGTTGAGCTGTGCGCCTCTGGCTGTGATGCCTCCAGCAGACTCCTGTCCCCATCTGAGGCGTTGGTCACATCTGTGTCACTGTGCACATGTCCAGCTGTTGTGCTTGCTTCCCCACCACCGGTGTCCGTCTCCTGTCCCTCCGTGACCACAGGAGATGTTGCATGAGAGAGAGAAGTAGGGTCAGTTCAGTGTCAGCAACATTACAAACATATGAAAGCAAAGCATCACTGAAGATAACTAAATATACATGTTGCACACTACCCTATGCAATGACATTGTGCTAACTCTCTTTACTGACTCAAACAGTGCATGTAAACAAGAAAACCAAGCATAAGTGAGCCATGTGATTACCACACAGCACAACAGCCTGCTGGTGGCTCCGTTCAACCAGACACACAAATAGCTCAGAGCACACCTAGGGCCATGATGGGGGCAAGGCTGAAGCCTTCAACATGTTGCCACTGTCAGATCTGGATGGAGCAGAAGGGGACAACAGATACAGACTACAACATGACATTCCACAATGAACATGAGCCCATTTCATCCACCATGTTGTCATTTGGGGCACAACTACTGTTGCACATTGGAGTCAGATGTTTATGCCTCACAAGTCTGAGGTCAGGCAATGCGCACATTGATGAAAGCACACTCAGAACAGGCACACTGCCGTTCACTTCCATGGGATTTTTCCAGACTACCCCAATGCAGACGATACCTGAAGCCCACGACTCAATATGCAATGGAAATGCCCAGTATTCAAATTACATTAGGAAGTACAGGTAAGAAAATGCATGACAGCTGCACCCAGCACAGAGGCCACTCACAAGCCACTGCATCACACCACCAACATCACATAGGCCAGCGCTGGCACAGGCTGTGTACACATGCAGCCACTCACAGCCAAAGTCACCCTTCCCAGAATACTCACCCCCAACTTGCTGCTGATGGTCCTTCAAACGTGCATCCAGCTCAGGCTGTGTCACAGCCAAGATGCGGCCCATCAGTGGTGTCATGCTGCACCAAGGCCAACCTGCCAGTGCGAGGGAGCAGCCCCAGTGTCATCTCCACCACCTTCTTTGTCAGCCGGCAGATGTCGTCCCACCTCTAGTGGCAGTCTGTGCGCCGTCGGTTTGAGACCCCCAGAGCCCGCACCTTGGTCGCAATGTCCCTCCACACGGCCCTACGCTGGTGTACTTTGAGCTGCAGGCATGGGAGACAAGAGGGGGAAAACATCAGTGACACAATGTTATGTAACAAAATCCCTCAGGACATTAGCATGATAATGACTCATCCCAAATCCACAGATCTGTTTTTCTAAGACAAAAATGCATCTCACATTCTACATCTGCATGGGGCAAGCACATGTAAATGCATGCAGGTGTGAGGGGGGCACAGTACCTGCACATCTCATACACATGCAGGATGCCAGCACAGAAAACCATGTGTAGTCTGCCCACATCTACTGTCCATATCTAGGTTGAGCAAGACATACATGACATATCAACGTGATTGGGGGTAGACTCACTGTGTCCAACACTGCGCAGCCCTCAATGTCCTTGCCCTGTGAATAGCTTACTGTGTCATGGGTGTCACATTGAGGGACATGATCTCACAAACCCACACCCTTCTCACAAGGCCTGTCGTGTGCAATTTACAGGGCTGAGATGGCTCATTGCTGGAGTACAATGAGATGAGACACATGTACTACTATGTAAGTTCTGTGATCTGTCCTTTGTCATTTTGGGCAGTGACTGTGCAGGCCATGTGGGCTCACACTGAGATGGACAACAGGGACCCACACAGCCATTGACACAAGCAATCACTGTCCTGACTCCGGCATTACCAACTTGCAGCGTCACTGTATGGCTGACAAGACAACACATGTGCTTCAAATCTTGATGTGCAGGCAGGGAAACATGTGGAATAGGATACACCCCCTTCCCCCTGGAGAAAGCATGTTTGGCAGTGCATGACACAACCCCACACCCTCAGGCACATACTGCATCAGACCAACTACATGTGTTCTCCCCCTGCACTCTCACCCCCACTGTTGAAGACTTACCACAACATTAGGGACACCATACAGCCTTGGGTACTGTCTGAGCACCTCGTCCACCAGGACCTCCAGCTCCTCGCTGGTGAAGGGACTGGCACGGATCTTCTCAGTCCTTGCCATCAATGTGGACATGAGACAGCAGCGGCGGCAGCAGCAGGTGAGGGGTCTCAGGCAGCAGTCCCTGGAGGCAGCAACAGGTGAGGAGTCTCAGGCAGCAGTCCCTGAAAGCAGCAGCAGGTGAGGGGTCTCAGGCAGCAGTCCCTGGAGGCAGCAGTCCCTGGTGGCATCAGCAGGTGAGGGGTCTCAGGCAGCAGCCCCTGGAGGCAGCAGCAGGTAAGGGGTCTTAGGCAGCAGTCCCTGGATGCAGCAGCAGGTGAGGGGTCTCAGCCAGCAGTCCCTGGAGGCAGCAGTAGGCGGGAGGTCTCACGCAGCAGGCTCTGGGAGCAGTGGAAATGTGAGGCTCTCTCCCACACATATGTATCCCCCTGGGGTCGTTTCAGTGGTCCTAAGGTGCTGCAATTGGTGTTCCAGGTCTGCCTTTTTCAAATTCACCCAATGACTGGCTCCGTGGTGGCGCAGCACGCCTGCCGCGATTTTTAAAATTGCATCATGCTACCGCGATAGCGGTTCCTATTGGGTGTAAGGGCATGGTCCATGGCGGTGACACACCACAATAGCCAGGTGTGCGCTACTGCGGTGGATCATCTTTCAATTGCATACAATGACCAGCCCCGCGGTGGCAGAGCATGCCTACCGCGATTTTCAAAATTGCATCATGCTACCGTGATTGCGCTTACCATTGGCTGTAAGGGCATTATCCATGGCGGTGGCACACCGCAGGGACCAGGCGGGCACCACCGCGATGGTGCATCTTTCAATTGCATCCAATGACCGGCCCCCGGTGGCGGAGCAAGCCTACAGCGATTTTCAAAATTGCATCATGCTACCACGATTGTGCATTCCATTGGCTGTATGGGCATGGTCCATGGCGGTGACACACCGCAGGTGCCAGGCGGTGGCTACTGGGATTTGGGTGCCATACATTGATATGGGTGACCGGGATTTGGGTGGCGGAGCATGCCAACCGCCATTTAGCGATACATATGTACCTATCACTACAGCGATTGTGTCATGGTCCATGGCGGTGACACACTGCAGGTGCCAGGCAGTAGCTAACTGGATTTGGGTGCCATATATTGATATGGGTGGCCGGGATTTGGGTAGTGGATTACTTTGACAGCACCAATGTACACATCATGCTGTGTCAATGGCCATCTGGCAGTCATCAACAGTGCACAGTGGCCACATGGTTAATGGCACTTCATTGTGCCCACAATGCCAATGCTCCATTTACCCCACTGCTGAATACACATGCCATGTTTGTGTATGTCATTTTGTAGATTGGCATGTACTCCCTCACATGTCACTTGTGATATTGATGGGCCTGTACACAGGACAGTGTTGTTAAGGACTCTCCAATGAGCACACATGTCAATGTGTTGAAGTGCAGTGAAAATCACAGCGATGTTTGTCTCAATGAAGAAGGTTCAGATTTGCCTGTCCTCTAATGTTTGATCATGTACACACTTGTCATTTATGCTCAGCCTGTGGTCGTTGTGTTGTTGATGTGTGCCAGGTTCAACTGACGCCTGAAGGTGTGTCAGGTACAGCAGCTAGGTATGAGAAAGTGGTGTTGCATTTTTACACATATGCTGGATGATATACTCAAAGGGGTGCCCATGGTAAATGTGGCCATATCCCTATGTGCATTCTCATAGACCGAGGTTGTGTTGAAGGTACTTGCTGTGTGTAAATTGACAAGTGTACGATTATTGTAGCTGAAGGTGTCCCTACATGTAAGCTGGTCTGTAACTCAATTTTGATGACAGTCATTATTGGCGTTGTGTCAGCCAAAACGTGAGATGCTGTGGCCATCTCGTGATGTATTGCATTGACATGTGTCCACTTTCATCTCAACTAGGAGGAGACCGAATCTGCATCGTCCCTTCCCAGTGCTGGCAGACATGGAGGATGAGGTGATCATCTGGAAGTTTTGTCTGGATAGAGCCACCCTACAGACCCTCACTGCTATGTTGGAGCCCCACCTGCAACCTCGCAGAACATTTCCAACAGCTTTCACCCCAATGTCTAAGGTGATGGTGGCCCTGCATTTTTTTGCCACAGGATCATTCCAGCGCATGGTGTCCAGCGCAGGTGGGATGTCACAACCTATGTTCAGCATGGTGCTGTATGATGTTCTGTCCGCTATGATGATCTACAAGGACATATATATACATTTGACAAGGGGGCCTGAATTGGCGGCTGTGAAGGGAGATTTTTTCCCCCTTGGACACATCCCCCATGTTCTTGGTGCCATTGTTTGCACCCATGTTGGGCTTGTACCACCACAGGCACTTGAGCACATCTACAGGAATCGTAAACATTACCTCTCCATAAATGTGCAAGTGGTGTGCCAGGCAGATATGATCATCTCGCACGTGTGTGCCAAATTTCCAGGATCGGCCCATGACTCATACATCCTGCGTAACAACATTGTACCACAGCTGATGGCTAATCTGCTTACCGAGCGTGCATGGATTGTGGGTTAGTATGCCTAGTCAAATACCATGCTGTGTGTGTGACCTACTGTCCTCTGCCACAGCAACATTGCAATGTTTATCTGTGTTTGTCACACCTAGGTGACTCTGCTTATCCCAACCGTCCTTGGTTGCTGAGCCCACTGTGGAATCCCAGGACACCAGCTGAAGTCTGCTACAATGATGCCCATGGGAGGACACGTCGAATGGTGGAGCGTACTTTTGGTCTGCTGAAGTCACGTTTCCGCTGCCTGGACAAGACTGGAGGTGCACCAATGTACTCGCCAAGGAAGGTGTGTCAGATTGTAGTGGCATGCTGCATGCTCTACAACTTAGCTATTCGCAAGTAGATCCCCCTGATCCAGGATGAAGATGAGCAGCCAAGACCCCCACCTGCAAACCAGCCCGTGTCCAGTGATGAGGACAGTGGAGAGGAGAAAGGTGTTAATCTGCGTCAACAGCTCATCAGCAGCTACTTCACTTGAAGGTGAGTGACAATGTACAACGGACCCATTGTCTAGTGATGTTGCTGTTGTTGTGAAGGTGTATGTGAGATTTGTGACTGCAGCCGGTTGTTGACTCAGTGGTGGCTGACAATGGTTCTGGGACAGGTTATTTATGAACATCTACAGGATGTGTATGTTGGCACTTGTTGCCCATTGTGATGTGTGCATGTTGGATTATCTTGATGGTAAGTGTTGTGTGATGTCTGTGATGCCACATCCAGACTAGTGAATGTTGTTCTGTTGTGTTTTCCTAGGTGCCTTCAACCTCTCCTTGCCTACATACATTTCATACTCCTGGTACATTGTAATCATGGTGAAGACTGCACATCCTGGAATAAAGACGGAGCAGAAACAACGACATGTGTGTAAGGAGTATTTATTTACAATGGTGATATGTGAGGGTAGGTGGACATTTACATTGACGTGATTGGTGACGCAGTGAGTTGACCGTTATGGTAAATGAAGTAATCGAGTAGTCACCACATTGATGTGGTGGCCCAGTCCAACAGGCAGATGCCATTCACAAGGCAGTGTGGGGAAGGACAGTCCAAAAAGTCAATGCAGTGGTGAAGAGGGTTGCCATCAGGGCTGGCTCCTTGTCTGACGTTTGGCAGCTGCTTTGCCATGGGTTACTCCCAGGAATTTCTTGGGACAGCCCCTTCGTCGCTTGGTAGCGGGGGCCTCTGCTGTGGGGTCTGAGGACTCACCCCTATCTGTGGCCGCAGAGGAGGATGGTGAACTGTCATCCTGCAGACCAGCAGGGGGAGGTGGAGGTGTTGTCTGTGGAGCAGGCCTGTTCCTTAGTACCACCACTTGCTGGCCCAAGAGGTCCACAATGTGTCCCAAACGGGTGTCGATGTACCTCATCAGCAGGATGAGCTCGTGGAGCACTTCTTTAGTCCGGCCCGTTCGTCCCTGGGCCTGTTCATAGGCCCCAATTACTCTGTTGATGTGGTCCAGGGATTGGGTCCCAGCCTCTGGTTGTCTGTGATCGGCCGGCTTCGAGCTCCTCGTCCAATGAATCCCGGGAGTCAACATTCGAGAGTCCATCTTCCGGGGGGGAGACTGGCTCTTCAGGTTGCTGGTGTTGTCCACTGCAGTCAGTTCTTGGTCACCTGTGGGTCAGATGGGAAATGGTCATTTTAGTGCACCCTGCAAGCTTTGTGTTGGCTGTGTATCAGTCACTGTTTGTACAACACACAGTTGACTAATCATCACATTGTTTTCTATGTGCACTATTGTGCCTCCTGACATGATGCTGTGGTACATGCATTACTTGTCCATGGTGTGAGGTGTCAATACATACCATGCGCCACGTGCATAATTTGTGATTACAGGGACATGTTGCCATCTAGGGACTAGTGCAACAAAGATTTCCTGTGAGGACTCTTTGTTGATTACTCTGCCTTGGCAGACGTTACAGCTGGGCATGAACTGGCCATTGTCAGCTCATGCATACCTTTGTCTTATCATGTGTATATCTTGATTTGTACCACCAACCATGCTTTCTTTGTTTTCATATGGTCCTTATTGCTCTGGCCCCATGGCACTTTCACATGTCATTCAGTGTCGTGCATGATTGTGCACAGACTTTCTTCTACATGTGCCTTGGTGTGTCACACTTTGGTTGCTGTGACAGTTTAATTTGCTTAGCTGTCTGCACACTGTGAGTGGCAATAGGATCTGTGTGTATGTTTGGACAAGGAGAGTGCTGTTGTTGTCATATGGCACCATGCTTTTTGAGAAGACTGGCTGTGTGCACGTACTGGCCACTCACCTGTTATGTTTTCACATTTGGCTTTGTTTTGTGACACATCTGTGTGTGTGTGTGTGTGTGTTGGAGGCTTACATCTTGCTCAGGGGTGAGACATAAAAGCATAATATGTCTACCTACCTCTTATTTTGTTTGTAGTGATTGTATGGCTGCCACATGCATCTGGGTGGGAGAAAGTGCTCCACCTTGATAAGCTGTGGGACAAGGGGGCCTGGTGGGAGTAGTCGTGCAGGCCTCCCACCCACCAACACCCTCCATGACAAGATGGCTGCCTACCTCTCAGTTTGAAGAGAGCAATGCTATGGCTGCCACATTCTTCTGGGTGGGGGGAGTGTTCCACCCAGCTGAGCTGTGGGCCAAGGGGGCCTGGTGGGAGTTGTAGTGCAGTCTTACCACCCACAAACACCCTCACTGTGAAGATGGCTACCTACCTGTCAGTTTGAAGAGAGCAATGCTATGGCTGCCACATGTTTCTGGGTGGGGTGGGGGAGAGTTCCATCTTGCTGTGCTGTGGGACAAGGGGGCCTGGTGGGAGTTGTAGTGCAGCCCTCCCACCCCCAAACACCCTCCATGGCAAGATAGCTCCCTACCTGTTAGTCTGTTTGTAGTGATAGTATGGCTGCCACATGCATCTGGTTAGGAGGAAGTGCTCCATATTGATGAGCTGGGGGATAAGGGGGCCTGGTGGGAGTTGTAGTGCAGGCCTTCCACTCCCAAACACCCTCCATGGCAAGATGGCTACCTACCTGTTAGTCTGTTTGTAGTGATAGTATGGCTGTGAAAACAAAAGGTATGCAGTTCCTAGGGTGAATGCAAGGTGTGACAGAATAACTAAAGGGTACCAAGGTGGTAACAGGGAACTGAAGTGAAAAAACAGGAGAAAAGGTGACTCCTTATTTGGAAAAGAAGACCCTCACACACCCAACAAGCGGGTGTCTTGCTTCATCACCGGGTCTTTGCTCCTTATCGGGCCGGCAGGTGCAATGCCCGATCAGGCACCTAACAGGGCCTTCCTAGCGGAGATCTTTATTCCAACGCCGATGAGTGAGGTGTGTGGGGGGGGGGGGGAAATTTTTTTTTTGATGATATAAGTGAGTGTAGGTGCATATGAGGTAAAAGTGAATAGATTAAAACAGGGGTAGGTGATCCACTAAATAATTTTAATACAGTATGGTCACCATCCTGGTTAAAACAAAAATGTATAATCCGCACATTTATCACCGTTAGTTATGTGAGTGTATGTGCTGGGGTGATCAATAGGTCGACATGTTTCTTGCCTTAGCATATAATAAATGGCAATTCATCAGGACCGGGGAAAATATTGCGGCTACCTACACCTCTTTGGTGGGCACGCATACAGCACCCTAAAAAAGTGTGGTACCGTAGCTAAAAAGCACACCTGCAAAGAAAGAAGATAACAACAAGTAAAAAGCATAAAAAACAACAATTTGATTATAACAACAGTTAATTCAGAACAATAGGTGGTGTCAAGACAACCGTGACATGCAAAGCTATTGAGCAATGTATGGAGGACTTGTAAAGAACTCAGGGCAATGCAGAAAGAAGCACAACATCCAGTAAATGATACCAGGAACATTAGGATTTAAGGAGACAAGACAACTAACGAACTCACCCTCCTGGGCTGTGCTGAATACAAGGCCGGGGTGAGTAAATACTAAATTTTAGTGTCCTATAGTGAGGGAAACAAAGGGGATACCGGACAATAGCAAAATATTAGCAAATGCATCTATAACAGTTGAATGCGTTCAGGAAAGCGGATTTATAGCGCCTCTACTGTTTAGCATGTTGCAGGAGGAGCGGCAATTAACTCTGTGTAGACCGCCAAAACAGTGCAGAGGTGACCATGGCAACTTAGCTCAGAGGGAGCATGAGGCAATCGAAAACTATTACACCACATGTGAACGCCACCACGCGTCCAAGAGCTCCAAAGGCCCCCCTCCTAAGCGCTAGGGGGAAGGACAGGGGAATGCAAAGAGACGGCAGCTGGCCGCGAGGTAAAAAGAAGAATAGTGGGAACAGCGTGGTGCAATAATTTGAGACACTGCGTGATTGGAGAAAGGTGCTATCAGGAGTGAGAATGCTAACAGCATCGTATCTCTGTACTCACGATTCCGTATTAGAGGAAACACCGTCCACCTAGTATCTCACCAGCCGCTGTAGACTAGTGTGTGTATGTCCAGGCCAATCCTGTATAAATCCACCCACCGGCGTGCTAACGCGAGAGGCGGGTTCCGCCGGAAGTGAGCGTGCTAACGTGGGAAACGCTAGGGCGCTAACTAGCCGGAAGTGAGGGGCAGAGCGCGATACTCGTTGTCATGGCAGCAAGGATACGAGCAGGCAAGCCATAGTCAGTGATTGAAACAGCGCGCAAGGTCACAATAACATAGCGATGTTGCTAGGAGGGGACTCGGGTAACGAAATGGAATGAAATCCATCGGGGTCGCGGTGGAAGACCGCAATATTTTCCCCGGTCCTGATGAATTGCCATTTATTATATGCTAAGGCAAGAAACATGTCGACCTATTGATCACCCCAGCACATACACTCACATAACTAACGGTGATAAATGTGCGGATTATACATTTTTGTTTTAACCAGGATGGTGACCATACTGTATTAAAATTATTTAGTGGATCACCTACCCCTGTTTTAATCTATTCACTTTTACCTCATATGCACCTACACTCACTTATATCATCAAAAAAAAAATTTCCCCCCCACACACACCTCACTCATCGGCGTTGGAATAAAGATCTCCGCTAGGAAGGCCCTATTAGGTGCCTGATCGGGCATTGCACCGGCCGGCCCGATAAGGAGCAAAGACCCGGTGATGAAGCAAGACACCCGCTTGTTGGGTGTGTGAGGGTCTTCTTTTCCAAATAAGGAGTCACCTTTTCTCCTGTTTTTCACTTCAGTTCCCTGTTACCCCCTTGGTACCCTTTAGTTATTCTGTCACACCTTGCATTCACCCTAGGAACTGCATACCTTTTGTTTTCACGTATTCATGGGCATGTATGCTGGACCTGTGATAATAATAAGACTGATTGTTATTATTTAAAGCCCTCCTTTCCCTCCATTTGTTTGATATTGATTGTACGGGTGACCCCCGCGGGAATCTCAGGATACCAAGTGGTTAGACAATGTCTCCTTGGACCATGAACCTTTAGCATTTGTCAAATTCTGATTCATTCTATTCTGTATAAACCTTTATACTTTGTGAACAACCCCCCTTTTTTATCATCTCATGGAGGACTTTCAAGGACTAAGCTTTGATGATGAAGCTGCAGCAGCAATACTCAGAACACCATCACTGCTGGCCGCCGACGGCACTTCGGCCTCTGGGAGCCATGCAGAAGATTGGACGTCTTTATCTAATCTAAAACATGAGTGGCTTAAAGTGACACTCCATGGGGCCATGATGACCGAATATTTAAGAGCGAACATAGCACCCAACGGGCTGATTGTGAATAACTTTCCACGCCTATTCTTAGAGGATGCCCTATTCAAAAAAGAGTGGTCCCTGGTAGCATGGAAATGCACCAGGGACTGGCTCATTCTAATCATTAACACCGCAAAAAGAATAGCGGATGCCCTGTTACTCAAGATCCAGACAGCAGAGGGGGCTATTAAGGTCATCATTCAAACTACTGCATACAAAACCAAATTAGCAGAAATCAATGCTGAACTTGCAGAGAATAGGGAATACCTGATTAAGCAAAAGATATCTAAGCTTCAGAAAGATATTAAGAAGTTCTCTACAGAAAAAGTATATCCCTATCTTAAAGCAGAATACACTTCAACAGTCACAGGGTATTCGTCAGATGAAGGCTCAGGACCCTCTAGACGGAACTCCTCAACGAACAGCGATTCTAGCACAGGGAGCTGGAACAGCAACAACAGGAAAGCAAGACCTTTCCAGACACCAGGGTTTCCGGCATTCAACATGCCCCCATACCAGGGACCACCTATGTGGCAGTATCCTATTTACCACCAAGGCCCCCCACCGCCCTTTTTTCCACCTGCCATGCAACAACCTTTTTTAGACAGAGGCTGGGGCAGAGGAAGAGGGCGCAGAAGAGGGCGACAACAAAAAAGAGTACAGTGGCAGGAACAACCCCCCAGGACAATGGAAACCAGGAGCCAAACCAGGGACATGAGAGATTGATTGTCAATCTCTCCCCTCGAGTTCTCACTCCGGTGGAAGAAATAGTACTCCAGAAAGGGCTGGGCTATGTTCCAACACCCAAAATTGACAGGTTTCGCGATACATGTGAGGTTCAGAACCTATTTCGCAAAGTTAGGCTTCAAGCATTCTTTCAGGATCGCCCCCCGCCCACTGATGATGATTCAGGGCTACATAGACCATCTACCTTCACACCCACTAGAAGCATGGTCCCTCCGGAAGTACTAACTTTTGAACAGGCAGTCCTAAAGGACCTGAACTTGGAGACCAATCGCGTTCCCTTCAATAACCTGTCCAACAATGAGTCATTGGCCATGAAAACTCTGGCCAATGATAAATCGATCGTAATAAAGCAAGCGGACAAAGGTGGTGCCACTGTTATCTGGTCTGCAGATGAATACGATACTGAATGCCGGAGGCAACTCAACAATACTAGATACTACGTTCCTATCAAGGAAGACCCTACCCCTAGGTTGACCAGAACCATTTGCTCAATGGTCTCGACTGCTGAGCTAGAAGGCTGGATTTCGAAAAAAGAGGCCATCTTCCTGACAGCGAAAGAACCGGTAACCCCCTTTTTCTATTGTCTCCCTAAAATACACAAAGGGACCATACCGGTACCCGGCCGACCTATCGTGTCGGGCATAGGGTCCATCTTGGAACCATTGTCACAATTTGTTGACCATTTCATTCAACCCTTAGTGACCACTACACCCTCCTACATACGCAACACGACTGATGTCCTGCGCCTCCTTGAAGGGTTTCAAAACCCACAGGAAATAGACCTACTGCTGACCCTTGATGTTGAGTCGTTATACACCAACATACCCCAACAAGCGACTCTCGGGGTCATTGAGGATGCTTTAATGAACAGCGAACATTCATCTAACACCCCTGTACCATTCATAATGGATTGTGCAAGTCTTGCTCTTACTCAGAATTTTTTTGAGTACAATTCCCAGTTATACCATCAAATCCAGGGGACTTCCATGGGCAGTACATTCGTGCCGAGTCTAGCATGTATGTACATGTCGGCCTTCGAAGCTAGGGACATACACCACCCTTCTAACCCCTACTCCGCGAATGTACTGCTCTGGAAAAGGTTCATTGATGATATCCTTGTCCTTTGGAAAGGAGATTACACCAAATGCATAGAATTTTGCACTTGGATAAATACATTGAACCCCTACTTGAGATTCTCGCACACCATCTCTGACTCAGAAGTTCCCTTCTTGGATCTCTGTATTCGTCTCGGTGACCCCACGATCACCACGAGTCTATACCGCAAACCCACTGACAGGAATAGCCTGCTCCTTTTCAGCAGTTTTCATCCGAAGGCATTGAGGGAAGACTTGCCATTCGGGCAATTCTTGCGCATCAGGAGAAACTGCAGTTCGGTGATAGACTACCAGAAAGAATCAGGCACTCTCATGAATGATCTGCTCAAACGAGACTATCCTCGACATGTGGTAGCGAAGGCTCGTAAACGAGCCAGGAATAACAACAGGGAGAGTTTGTTGGACATCAACATCAAGGTACCTGACAAATCCATTACATGTGTCACTACCTTCACTCCTGATTCCAACAGGATAAAATCCATCATAAAAAAACATTGGGGTATTCTTAACACTGGTCATTTGGAGTTACAGGCCCCCAGATTTGCATTCAAGCGCACCAGCAATCTTAAGGATCTACTGATCCATACCAGACCAAAGAAACCGACCACAAGTTCACAAAGAATGCTATGGGATCTTCCTCCAGTTAAGGGGCATTATCCCTGCGGGTCATGCTCCATGTGCCCCCAAACACGCACCAGTAAAGAACTGACATTCCCTAATGGTTTAACGTGGAACATTTCCATACACACAAACTGTAACTCGTCTAACTGCGTCTATATGATGACATGTCCCTGTGGTCTACCCTATATAGGCATGACGACCCGTCCAGTCAAGACAAGCATGTTAGAACATAAGAGTAGTTTTCGATGCGCTAAAACCAATACAAAAATGACTACTCACTATCAGCTTGAACATCACGCCCCTAACTCCTTCCAATGGATTGTCCTTGAAGCACATCCTCAAATGTCAAATAGAACCCTCTTTAGACTTGAACAGCGGTGGGTCATGAGACTGGCTGCTGATACCACTGGCCTCAACGAGGAAATTCCCTGGAGTATGCTGACTTGAGTTCATCATAACTGTCTTTCACACACTTTGACACTCCTCTAGTTGCCGTACCCACTGTGTGTTACTCCTAAGTATTGCCATGCCTGCAACTATCTATGAGTGTTATCTGGGGTTAACTTCCATTATGAACTCCCCAGTTTCCTCGTGACATTGCAGTTTATCGCTTTTGGTCTTCCACCGCGACCCCGATGGATTTCATTCCATTTCGTTACCCGAGTGCCCTCCTAGCAACATCGCTATGTTATTGTGACCTTGCGCGCTGTTTCAATCACTGACTATGGCTTGCCTGCTCGTATCCTTGCTGCCATGACAACGAGTATCGCGCTCTGCCCCTCACTTCCGGCTAGTTAGCGCCCTAGCGTTTCCCACGTTAGCACGCTCACTTCCGGCGGAACCCGCCTCTCGCGTTAGCACGCCGGTGGGTGGATTTATACAGGATTGGCCTGGACATACACACACTAGTCTACAGCGGCTGGTGAGATACTAGGTGGACGGCGTTTCCTCTAATACGGAATCGTGAGTACAGAGATACGATGCTGTTAGCGTTCTCACTCCTGATAGCGCCTTTCTCCAATCACGCAGTGTCTCAAATTATTGCACCGCGCTGTTCCCACTATTCTTCTTTTTACCTCGCGGCCAGCCGCCGTCTCTTTGCATTCCCCTGTCCTTCCCCCTAGCGCTTAGGAGGGGGGCCTTTGGAGCTCTTGGACGCGTGGTGGCGTTCACATGTGGTGTAATAGTTTTCGATTGCCTCATGCTCCCTCTGAGCTAAGTTGCCATGGTCACCTCTGCACTGTGTTTTAGCGGTCTACACAGAGTTAATTGCCGCTCCTCCTGCAACATGCTAAACAGTAGAGGCGCTATAAATCCGCTTTCCTGAACGCATTCAACTGTTATAGATGCATTTGCTAATATTTTGCTATTGTCCGGTATCCCCTTTGTTTCCCTCACTATAGGACACTAAAATTTAGTGTTTACTCACCCCGGCCTTGTATTCAGCACAGCCCAGGAGGGTGAGTTTGTTAGTTGTCTTGTCTCCTTAAATCCTAATGTTCCTGGTATCATTTACTGGATGTTGTGCTTCTTTCTGCATTGCCCTGAGTTCTTTACAAGTCCTCCATACATTGCTCAATAGCTTTGCATGTCACGGTTGTCTTGACACCACCTATTGTTCTGAATTAACTGTTGTTATAATCAAATTGTTGTTTTTTATGCTTTTTACTTGTTGTTATCTTCTTTCTTTGCAGGTGTGCTTTTTAGCTACGGTACCACACTTTTTTAGGGTGCTGTATGCGTGCCCACCATTGTAATCTCTTAGAGACGTTGGGCACCACCAAAGAGGTGTAGGTAGCCGCAATATTTTCCCCGGTCCTGATGAATTGCCATTTATTATATGCTAAGGCAAGAAACATGTCGACCTATTGATCACCCCAGCACATACACTCACATAACTAACGGTGATAAATGTGCGGATTATACATTTTTGTTTTAACCAGGATGGTGACCATACTGTATTAAAATTATTTAGTGGATCACCTACCCCTGTTTTAATCTATTCACTTTTACCTCATATGCACCTACACTCACTTAAATCATCAAAAAAAAATTCCCCCCCCCCCACACACACTTCACTCATCGGCGTTGGAATAAAGATCTCCGCTAGGAAGGCCCTATTAGGTGCCTGATCGGGCATTGCACCTGCCGGCCCGATAAGGAGCAAAGACCCGGTGATGAAGCAAGACACCCGCTTGTTGGGTGTGTGAGGGTCTTCTTTTCCAAATAAGGAGTCACCTTTTCTCCTGTTTTTCACTTCAGTTCCCTGTTACCACCTTGGTACCCTTTAGTTATTCTGTCACACCTTGCATTCACCCTAGGAACTGCATACCTTTTGTTTTCACGTATTCATGGGCATGTATGCTGGACCTGTGATAATAATAAGACTGATTGTTATTATTTAAAGCCCTCCTTTCCCTCCATTTGTTTTATAGTGATAGTATGGCTGCCACATGCATCTGGGTAGGATGACGTGCTCCATCGTGATGAGCTGGGGGACAAGGCGGCCTGGTGGGAGTTGTAGTGCAGGCCTTCCACTCCCAAACACCTCCATGGCAAGATGGCTACCTACCTGTTAGTCTGTTTGTAGTGATAGTATGGCTGCCACATGCATCTGGGTAGGATGACGTGCTCCATCGTGATGAGCTGGGGGACAAGGGGGCCTGGTGGGAGTTGTAGTGCAGCCCTCCCACCCCCAAACATCCTCCATGGCAAAATGGCTACCTACCTGTTAGATGAAGGTGAACAATGCGATGGCTGCCACATGCTTCTGGGTTGGGGTGGTGCTCCATCCTGCTCAGGGTGGGACAGGGCTACCTGGTGGGAGTTGTAGTGCAGTCTTCCCACCCACAAACACCCTCCCTGTGAAGATGGCTACCTACCTGTCAGTTTGAAGAGAGCAATGATATGGCTGCCATATGCATCTGGTTGGGGTGTGGAGAGTGCTCCATCTTGCTGAGCTGTGGGACAAGCGGGCCTGGTGGGAGTTGTTGTGCTGGCTGCCTGTGCACATGCCCCCATGGTGATGTTGCTAGCTACGTTTGGGGTGAATGTGAGGGAGTGAATGTTTGATCTGTGAGACGTGCTGGGGAGTGTGGTGCAGATGGATGTACTTGGTCCTAGGATGTGTAGCTTTGTAGTTGTGCAAGACAGTACATAGCAGTGTGGTGGTAGGCATTTGTTTGTACTTACCAGCCTCCACTTCCCTGGCTACTCCTGTGAAACTCTCTGGATGCAGTATGGCAAGCACCTTTTCCTCCCATGCATTAAATGTTTTTGGTGGGATGGGTGGGCCACCGCCAGTCCTCTGAGCCAGCTCACGATTATTGCTCCTCTTTGCTTTCACAATCCTCTTCAGGTCATGCCACCACTTCATGATTTCCTTTTTGATTGCGGGGTGGTCCCTACTGCATTGACCTTATCGACTATCCTTGCCCACATTTGGGCTCCTGTGGCTAATGGTGTCTGTTGGACCAGGATACCAAACAGTTGTGGTTTCACTCTGACTATCTCATCTACCATAACCTTCAACTCACTTTCTGTGAATGTGGGCATTTTCTGTGTTGCCATAGTGTGTTATGTGCAAAGGGGTTATAGGTGCAGGGGTGTGAGTGGTGGAAGTGGTGGTGATGTGTATGGTGTGTGATATGCAGGGGTTAGAGGTGCAGAAGTGGAGGTGGTGGTGGTGCTTTGTGTGGTGTGAGTAGTAATGGTGTGTTGAATTGCCTCTCCTTTGTGCTCTGGTGTTGGGCCCTTCAGTTGTGGAGTTTTGCAAATGATTGTGGTCAGGGAAGGGTCTGGTTTTATACTCAGCTACGTGGGTGTGTCCAAATGGGGAATTGCTGTCAGATGTGCTGTGTGGGTTATCCTGGGATTTGTAATTTTGTATTAGCCATGTGGTTGTGTCATTGGGGTGTGTTCTGTGTTTTGGGGTGGCGTGGCTAGTTTGCTGTGTGCACTTTTTCTCCTTGCTGTGAGTTTTTTCTGTCAACCGCCATATTTGTCACGGAGCGTCTGCAGCGGTGGCTATGCTGCAGCTCTTCAGCCGGCTCTCCCATTATCCACTGTTTGTGACCCCGGAGGTCGGAAACAGCGGTACGTACCGCGGGACCATCGGGGATATCCTAATTTCCCGTGTGGTGTCTCCGCTGTCCTGGCGGCGGTTTGATTGTTTTCCGGCACGAAACCAATGGCCGCGGATGGGTTTTAGCCATCTCCGCCCACTACGGGCGTTTTTTCTTTGCCTCGTTCCGCCGCGGTCAGTGTTTTTTGGCGGTTGTTCCTAATTTGGCCACCGGTTTTTCCCCGGTACCGGCGGGCAGTTGATTTCCGCTTCCATGGTGGTTGGGGTGGTTTTCCGACCGCCATGCTAATAGACCCAAGAGTGTGAAGTTAAAACAACACTACAGTCAGTTATACTTACTGTGGCACACATGGTGCAGTCCAGTTGTTTTTTTTTTTGTGTCCTCATTCTGCCAACTCTAGGACTACTCTTATCCCTCTGGAGCCAAGGGGGGAAAGAAATGGGAGGAACAGTAATACCCCACAAGAATAGTGCTGTTTCCACTTCCATCTCCTTCGCATACGGGGACCAAGGAAAATACAGGCGAGGCCAGGACCGATAGCATACTTGGCTTAATCATTGGACCTGCATGCCTTCTCTCTCCACTCTACCAATAATGTCCAGATCTTATCCTTACTCCTTGGATCGGAGGTCATATCGGACTCACTTGTATAGATAACACTTTTAAGACACTCTGTAAAGGATGGGGGGCTTTCAGATTTCCATAGCCTACAAAAGTTGTTGATGTGAGTTGGCATTGGCACTTACGTGTAGACCTGGCCCTGATAAATAAGTGCGGGTGCTAAGCACCGGAAACCACTGGCACAGAATAAGCACTAATTGTGCTGCTGGTGCGTCACTTTTACTTACGCGCCGGCAGCGCAATGGGCTTCTCCATATTTACAAGGCAATGTAAAGTCACCCTGCGTTACTTTTCATGGCCTTGTAAATATGTTTCACTTTCACGCAAAACTCTGCATGAAAGAGGCAATCCGTGGGTGTTGCTGTGGGTGTTCCCACGCAATATCCATGGAACTTGATGCATTCCAGATTTAAATTTTGCAAACCTGGAAATGCGTCAGAATCCTATACCTCCCCAGGGGAGGCGTAATGAGGAGCAATGAGGAGAAATACTTTTATTTCTCCTAATTTTTTCCTCTTTCTATGCATGCTGCCTTGTGCAGCAAGCATAGAAAATCTCTTTAATTATTGTTTTTTTGCCAGAAGGTGCCCCTTCCTGCAGAAAAACAATCATCCCCTCTGGGCAGGCACCTTTGAAAAATGGCGCACATGTGTCTGCCCTGGAGCATGGCTGCTGTTTTTGCTCCAGTGCAGGGGAAAAGGACAGGAATATGCCGTATATTGTAGATATAGCGCATTCCTGCCCTTTTATTTTGTCGCGCTGCAGCGCAGCAGGAAGCCTTGCAGCACTGTTGTGCGTCAAAATATTGTAAATGAGGACCTTAGTGTTTTGCTCCTGCTTGGTCGGAGTTTTGAAATGCGAGAGCAAACATAAGCTTCCCTGCAAGTGCCAGTGTGGGCAGGGAACCAGCTATGTCCCGGGGCTGGGGGGTGGTGGGGGTAGCCACCCTGGACATATCATATGAGCTGGCCCTGGGGGATGGAATTCCCAGGGTCGTTAATGGCTTGGGGCGGGTAATGTGTGGCCCTCTCCCCTTTTTAATTGTGGCAGAGCCTTGGGGGTGGAGGAGGGTTGTTTATAATCGGAATATTATCCCCGCCATAAGATTTGAAGCCTTAAGATGATTGAGACATTGATGATAACTGGTGAAAAGCTTTGTCTCCATGAGTACTGTATTTAAAATATTCGTAATCTCATTTGCTCAAATTTAAATTCTTTAATTCTTTCTATTTGAGTATTGACTAATAACCACAGAATTTTTCAAACAATACTTCCATAGTCCTACCTCCTGTCCTTACTCCCCAAGAGTTTTATGTTGTTTTCTTTGTTCTCCAAAACCTAAACAACCCTCTTGACTACTTTTCGTTGTTCTGTCTCTAATAATAAACTACTACAAGGATTTTTCAGAACAGTAGCACATGCCAGCAACGATTAAGAAATGTTAGTTTTCCCCACACTGAGTTGTATGGTTTCTATCATTTTCAATATGTTAAGTTTGATTCTATGTGTAACGTAATTGATCCTGTGTGTGACAACTCACTGAGAGATGACCGTCAAACACAGTGGATGCCAAGTATGCCACTGAATCTCACTCTTCATTGAATAAATGTGTTTGAAAAGGCTTATGATGATAAACCAGGCGGTTGGTAAACCCTCTCTCCAATGATGTATTCGATCCCAGGGAGAAAAGAATCTGTATTTTTTTAAGTGAAGCATGTACGTTGAAATGAGAGAATCCATAGATTAATGTTTATTTGCAGCTAGATTCCTTCCAGGCTACAAAACAAAGGGAACTGGAGCAGGATACAAACAGGGACTGTAAGTACTGAAAGCTATGTGACCTTGAGGCAAGGGTCAAGGTTAAACACAAATCATGACCCTATAAAGCATGGGTAATGACGAACAGGGCCATGATAGATTCCTACCACCCCACCCTTGGGGTTCAGCACATATCGCCTAAACAGTAGGTCATGGGTCCTGGTGCAAGGAAGGAAATGGCATTCCGGCTGCTGTTTGAATGATAAAATACAGACTTAATCAGGGCTCGACGGGCCCTTCAGGGCCACTGCTTCTACTACCTCGATGCAATTTACACTCCTCCTTTTTTGCCTCTACCATAAGATTTAAATTTGACCAACTGGGGTGCACCAGAGGGGCAACACAGACTCTATGTCCATCTTTTTTATAGGCTGGAACTGGAAGGAAGGCACGGCTATAAACCACGTGGACAAGCAGTTCTGTGCAAGGGTTAGTGTGCAGTGAGATTGTTGGTGAGAGGGTGCTGCTAAAGGAGTCTTGGAATGTAGTAGAGGGCAGGAAGCTAGGGGGTGAGACTATGACAGGCCTGGGCACTTCTAACAGAAAGTGGTGATCACAAATGGATCCTGGGGAGCACTGTGATCAAGGGCGGAGTGCAGCAGGGAGTGTTTCAGAAAAGTGTGGTAAATAGTGGGCACTTCTTGTGAGCATGTGTCAGGGAGGGAGCGAGGCATGGATTTTGTGCTGTTCCAGACTCAACACCCAGACTCTTTCATCGGGAATCCTGGGTACCTATGTGTTTAAGTTTAGAGGCACAAGGATGTGAAGTTCTTTTTCAGGATATCCCTAAATTAAAACTGAGTGGGACATCCCTGGTTTGCCCATAAATGAGGTCAGACATTGGTTTCGCACTAGATTACAGTCACTTTGACTGTCGGCAGCCAGGCTTTCAGCTCTTAGTCTCATCTGTGCTTTGGCCACGTGGACAATAGCTAGATATTTATTCAGCAGCGTTTTAATGGAGGAGTAGGACAGAATAAATATCCCTATAGATTGCATGACGACCCGTCCAATGAAAACCTGGAATCCATTGTGGCGTAGCGGCCAGAGCGGTGACTCCAGATCACGGAGATCATGGTTCAATCGCCGGCAGCAGCTTAGCTCAGAATCATTTGACACATTTAGGGGCAGATTTACAAGCCCGTTGCGCCTCTTTTAGGCCACCGTTGCGTCACTTTTGTGACGCAGCGGCGGTGGAAAACCAGCGCCATGCTGCGGGAGATGTGTCACGTTGTAAAGCCCTGCACCAGAAGTAGGCGTTCCTGCGCGGGGGGGGGGGGGGGCGTTCCGTCGCAGGAACGCCTCTTAAAAGTGGCTAAGTGAAATCTACAAGCTTTCACTCAGTCACTTTTGAGCCCATGCTGCGTCGAAACCCTGCGCCTGCTTGAAGCAGGCATAAGGATTGACGCAGCATTGTGAAGATAGGGCACCCCAGAGCCTTGCTGGAGCTGCGTCGCGCTTGCGATGCAACTCCAGCAATGTGCTGCCTTTACGGCACAGATGCGTCATGCATCTGTCCGTTTTTTGCCCCATGGTGGCGGAGCTGTGACGCACAGTAACTGGCGCATCCCTGCTGATATGCAGGGATGCACCAGTTATTGTAAATCTGCCTCTTAATGTCCCCAACGCCCCCCCCCCCCCAATTCCGGGATGCCCTTAGGGGTGATAAGTTCACACTTTACAAATGCGGAATTATTATAATGCCGCACTATGCCACTGTCCAGGGTCTGCAGTGTGGCTTGGTCTGCAGCTTGGGTCTGTTACTAACGACCCCTGGCTCAGAGGTGAGAGTGGATGCTACAGTGATCTGTCACAGGTCATAGGGCACAGGTCCCACTGCCTGGTAGACAGCTTGTCCATTTACTGCACATGTTGCAGAATGAGAGACCGAATGAGAGAGACAAAGAGAGAGGAAGTAAGAGAACGTATGTGCTCATCCTCTTTCTACTTTATGTTTATACTGTATTGTGAATTTCTGAGGGCTTGACAGAGTATATGTATGTTAGAACAGATATCAAAAGCATGCTGCTGTACATAGTACAATAGAATGTGCATGGGCTCTGACTACAGCCAGAAAACAAAATGGAAAATGTGATGAGGAGGTGGAGTAGTGACTTCAGTGAAACATTATTCTACTGTGCGCTGTACACTTGTCTTTTACATTGCACATGTTTTCCATTATACATTTCCAATTGGAGATACTGTCATTTGACCCGAACCATAGGACATGAGACCCTCATGATAGGAAAAGAGGCCTGAAGGATCTGAGTTCAACCTGAGTAAAATGTTTATATGGTAATAAACATGTTTCAAGAATCAGGTGGTAGGACTCGCAGCCTTCATGTATTTAGAGGGACATTTTACCAAAGAATCACGCAGTGCAGCACAGCAAGCAATCTTACTGCACTGCATAATAGGGACTGGGCATAAATGCACCGTATTTAACATTTAACAGCGCATTCCTGTCTCTTTCCTCTGCTGGCGCACAATGTGTTGCCTACCGCCAATACAGACACAGTTGCACCATGATGCAAGGGTGCCTGCGTTATAAGCAGGATTGTTTTTGGCAGGAAGGGATACCTTCCTGAACAAAAATAATCCTCTGAGGTATTTTCCTCTTTATATGTGTGCTGCAGAATGCAGTACATATAGAAAGAGGAAACAATTAGGAGAAATAATGATATTTCTTCTCATTACCCCTTACCTGGGGCGTAGCCTTTTGACGCATTCCCAGTTCTTCCAGTAATGGTCTATCTGAAAGTGCGTCAAAATCCATGGATGGGTACATGGGAACACCCACGCTCCACCCATGGAATGCCTCCCTGGAGCACAATAATGTAACGCAGCAATTTGCGCTGCTTTGTGCTACTCTAGATTTATCAAGCAATGCAGGGCCATGCACGGTGGCCTTGCGTGGCGTACTTAGAAGTTGTGTCGCCCTTGCACCCTATTGCATGGCACAAGAGTGATGCAACTGCATGATAAATATGTCTCTTACCATCCTAGCTGTTTCAGTTTCCAACAATAGAATGATGTCTTACAAAATTGGTATACAGGATATTTTTAAATGAAGAAAGATGTAAAGACGGAGAGGTGGGAAGTTTAAGAGCTTTGCAATAGAATGAATTATTGAGTACTTTGTGAGCTCCCTAAAAACATATATTTACGGATATTTAGTATTTGTGCCTCACACACTCTACCCACCCCTGCCTTAGAGGCCTAATTATGCAATCAGTCTTATCTCTGTACAATGCCTTCCTCACTGTCACATGTAGCTCCTCATTACAAGTGGGCTGATCCTTTCAGCTGAGATGCCACTATCTCCGTCGCAACAAAGTTCGGCCACTACGAGTTTTACCTAAAATTGGGATTTATGAGTGCTTTCTGAGCAGTTTTTCACCTTTTTGGTGAAACAAACACCACTGACATTTTTCACTTGATCTTGAATGGGGGCATGTCTGAGGGTAGCATTAGCATAATCTGGATCCCCCCCCACCAGCCATACAATCATTGTTCCAGAGATTTCACACTGGATGATTCCAGGGTCCATAACCACATGTAAATACAAATTGCCTTAAATTAATAATCTGGGTGAAATAACAAAACTTGTAACGAGGGACACAATATCTTTACTGATGTCACTTCCACTGATGTCACTAACGTCGAAGGTAATTGCTTGTAGCTACTTTTCAGAAAGGTGAAATTTGAAAGGTGGCTTCACTGGTAACAATATAAGACTAACACATCTGAACCACAAACGTTTGTAAGGATTGAGGCTTTACTTTTTAGCAGAATGTGTCTGATCAACAAAACCTGTTGTCTGCAACAGTATGTTCAGAGAATTTCCTAGGGAGAACCATTTACTATATTTTTTTTTGCAGGTTGCAGGGCCATGCTAGGTAACTCCCACTTACCTATCTCTTCTTTAAAATCTAGGCACTTCAAAGAGCAAATTGGAATTATACAGTTGTTCCCAATCCTCAACTGTTGCTTGTATAAGTCACCTTCTTTAAATCCCACCAAGTAGATACTTGTGTTTATTTGCTCTAAGAGTTCTTGATGTGATATGTACCAGCAATGGAAAAGATTTAAGGGAAGACGATGTCTACGCATTCCAAAAGAGGAAAATGCAGAAAAACAGAAAAATCCGAAGAAAGAAAGCACAGATGATGCATTCACAGCATATTAAATGTATTTCTGAGCATTTCAGAGTGCACTTGCAGATGGTGTTCAACAAAATCACCACTTCCTTTATCTGCCTCCATTTGTGAACTTGGGGTCTGTCCTTTGGTATGTTATGCTCTGTGGAATTGTATGGCTCACTAATCACCCGTGAGGGTATCCTGGTGCTGGAGCGGGCATGGAGGCATTGGTGTTTGTATGTTGTGTATTGGGTGTCAGACCCCGCAGAGTTAATCGAAGAGCCAAGTCTTTAGCTTCTTGTGGAATTCAAGGAGTGAAGAGGAGGCTTTGATATGTAGGGTGTGGTCGTTTGATGTCTTGGGTGCAATGCAGGAGAATGCTAGACCTCCCGTTCTGCTTTTGCGGATGCAGAGGTTGTGTGTGAATGAGAAGGTGGCAGAACATAGGTGTCTAGTGGCCGGTGAAAGTGCAGGCAGTTGATCAGGTATGCTGGTCTTATATTGTGTAGTACCTTGAATGAGTGTGTGACAAGTTTGAATTGGCTGTGTTTGTGGATGATGAGGACCCAGTGGAGCTTTCTGAGGTGTGGTGAAATGTGAGTGCACCATGGGAGGTAAAGCATGAGTCTCGCTGCTGCATTTTGGATGGTATGGAGATGCTGTAGGAGATGGTTGGAGATCCAGCCATAGAGTGTGTTTCTGTAGCCTAATCTGCTTGTGATGAGGGCTTGTGTGATGGTGGGTCTGGTGTTCAGGGGGAGCTCTTTGAATATGCAACAAATGTGGAAGCAGTCGGAGCCTACATTGTTGACCTGCACTATCATGTTGAGCTTGTCATCCAGGATGATTCTCAAGTTTCTGGAATGGTTAGTCAGTGAGGGTGTGGCTCCAAGCTCTGAGGGCCACCAGGTAGAGTCCAATGGGGAGTTCTTCTTCTTGAAGATCAGCAGTTTCATCTTGTTGGAGTTGAGTTTCAGGCAGTTAGATCTAATCTAGTCTGCTATGTTTATCATGAAGTTAGAGAAGCTGGTTCTGGTGGGCTTGTTGGTCTGTGCAAGGATGAGCTGGGTATCATTGGAATAGGATATGATGGTTTTGCCTTGGGATCTGATGATGTTGGTGAGTGGAATCATGTAGATGTTGAACTGGCTTGGGCTGAGCGATAAACCCTGAGGTACTCCGCAGATCATATTCTTAGATTCTGATATGTAGGGTGGTATTCCTGTGAGGAAGAAGCCTATCCATTTGTAGGGCTGGTCCTTGGGTGCCTTTGTTGTGCAGTTTTCTGACTAGGGTTTGTTGAAAGACTTTGTTAAAGGCTGTGGAGTGGTCAAGTAGGATAAGGGCTAAAGTTTCTCCACATCCAATATGGTGCGGATGTTGTCTGTGGCCGAGATGAGTGTTATTTATATGCTGTGGTTGCTCCAAAATCATGATTGCTTGTTGTCCAGTAGGTTGTGATGTTCAAGGTGGCTGATAACATGTCTGTTGATGACCTTCTTCATCACTTTGGCTGGGTAGGGGAGCAGAAAGATGTGATGGAAGTTGCTCAGTTCGCTAGGTCGGCCAATATTTGTTTTTTTAAAGGAGGGTGTTGACTACTGCCTGTTTCCAGTCTTCTGGAGGGAGATTTCTCATCCCTTGAGATGAGGTCTGGTCTTTCCTTTCTGATTTGGAAATAACCTTTCTGACTTTTGCCCATTATTCCCATCATCACTGTATCTTTCCCCCACTGAATGTAATGCTTTGCTACGTTGCAGGGCAATGTGTTAATTATAGATAAATAAACTATTCTGAGAGCCAGGGCCTTTGAAAAACCTTTCTTTCTCACTACGTTTATAGCCAAATTCATGCCTCTCTTTACTTGAATATGTCTGGACATTGATTTTTGCTTCTTTCTTTGAAATGTTTACATGTTATGGCATTATTTATTCAACTCCACCTGTCTATCTTCTTCAAAGTGGAGAGTGACATTCAATCTGTGCCACTAAAGAAACAGCAGAATTACCTTTTAGGGCCATTGCTATCTCATCATATGGATTTTCTGTACCTAAAACAGTTGCCCACATTTCTGAGGGGTGGCTCACATACTCACAGAGTAATCTGCAACAATTTTATAACATGAGCTACTCTGATAGTTCAGTAGCAAGTTTTAATGCTCTGCTCATCTTTCTCTAAATGATATCACCACCATAGGCAGAACTCAATGTCGAAGAATCCAATTATTTCACTCAACCTGGCAGATCTTGTAAGTGGAACCCTTCCAAATCTGATAAAGAAAGAACACTGCACTCACTAGTAAATTACTTTCATCGCCAAATAGTGTATTTCACATGTCAGTTTATAATTTGAAAAAGATGAATGGAGTAAAAAAAATGTAAATGTTAGCATCCTTGATAAGAAAACAGCATATCATAAACAATGCACTTGACACGTTTGTAGACGGATCTATTGTGATAAAAATACCTTTTTAACACATGAGGTCTAGTGGAAGCCACCAGCAAGCAAAACATGTTTTTAATTATTTTGCAAGTTGTAGTCTGTGCTAACTGCAACTGTGGTCGACCATCTCTAAACTGTTACAAAATCAGTGAGCCAGTAGCTACTATGATGAATTCAAATGATAGACTATCTGTGTAGTACGCCAAAATCTTTAATCATGCTTAAATGTAATTTCAGATAAAGCGAGGCAATGTCATCTCAGAGAAAACTAGGCCTCTGGAACACATATAAAATTAAGCAGGAACTACCATTAGGATTAGGTTGACAGTCTTGGCGGTGCAGGTTTGACCTTTTCTTTAAAAACCACCCTCCAGACCCTGTACTACAGATGGGGCTCACTGTCCTTGTTTGCGCCATGGAGCACCTTTAAACAAGTGAGCCGGGAGCAAAAAGAGACAGCTCACCAAATTACAATTGATGTGCTTCCCTCAGGGCAGCCACAAACCGGAGCCTGCCCTGGAGGCAGCGCATTTAGAGAACTACGGAGAGGCCTCTTACAAGCCTCTCCATGTATCACAGTGCAGTCAGCATGGCATCTGCACTTTCAAGAGGGTAGAGAGATCCCCTTGCAGGCAAGTAGTGAGTGTCTGCTCCTGCCAGCAGGGGCATGTCTGGGGGGGCACATGAGTGCTGGCTTACCAGAAGCGCATTGACAACGTGTCACCTTTTTGTGGTGCATTATTAGTGCACCTCCTAAGGGCCTGCTTGCCTCTACACCCGTGGCCATAATATGGCGGTCCCCTGGTGCCTGTGTGCCCTGTGGATGCTGTGAAGGAACAGTTTTGGGTTTTCCCATTGTGGCAAAAAAGGCCGCCAGACAGGAGGAAACTCCTAATCTGGTGTGATGCCCGACCACAGCTTTGAGGGAGTGGTTGCGGGTCAGACCAGGCGCTGCACCACCATAATCGTTATCAGGCCCTAAGTGTGATGCAACCCCAAATATGCAGTGCGACCCTCCAATACACAAGCATGGGATGTTAAAAGTTGTTGCTGTTTATTGCAGTTGAGACACACATATGGCAGTTATGCATCCGCACAAAGGCTTGGATGATAGAAAATGAAATATTATGCAGACGTTTTATTTACTAAAAATTGATTTTAAAGCATTTAGCAAATCTATTTGTAAGCATTGGGATTGAGTGTAAAAACACTGAATGATGGCAAAAGGTGTTTAGTAAAATGGTGATGGAATATACATACCACAATTAAAATGGTCCACCCTTCTGATTTAGATGCGGACGGACCATAGGTTTGGCTATGGCAGTGACTATTCTGTCACCACCGTAGCCAAACCTGCCTGAAATGGCTATATCTCCACCCACCCAATTAGGATGTGTGGACATATAGCCATTTTGTCACTGTCTGTCAGTGCCAGGCAAACCCTGGTGGTGAAGGACAGTAAAATGATAATAATGGTCACCTCACCATGGAACGTAACTCCCATGGTGAGGGGTGCATTAAATTAAATGTTTTTATTTGAAAAAGAAAATCCAGTTTGGGGATTTCTTTTTTTAATTAAAAGATAAAACTGTTTGGTGCAGGGCTGCATCAGCATGATGCAGCCCTGCACCAAACAGCAAAATGCATTTGTAGGAACTGCCACCCACTTGGCCGTAACCTATAAATGTGGCAGGTAGTCTCTCCACCAGGGGGATAGAGCAATTTGATCTGTGTTCCCTGGTGGAAGGAGGGGATATCCATCTTTTTTTCACTCATCCCCTAAGTAACAATAAGTGAGTCAGCAATACAAATGTGTGACATTTGTATCTGTGAGACAGAGAATTAATAGTTGGGGTAGAAGATAGTCCATCACAAGTAATAATGTCACTATTCCTGTAAGATTCAGCAAAGGTTTTAGTAACTGAAACCTGGGCTTAACCCCTGGGTCCTATGGCACAGAGCAGACAGGTTTAACTTAAGAAAAAATGTAAAGCATTTAGAAGTAGCAAAACAGTAAAAAAGGTAAAAAAATGGAAGCACAATAAAAATCGGACTCCCAATTATAAAATAGGAACTATTTTAAGAAACAAGATGGCATCAACATGCTAAAAATACAATAAGGGGAACTGGAGATATGAATTTTGAACATTCTAAATAAAAATATAGCTTAAAATAATAAAGTGCTAATCGTGGACAACTTTACACGCTAGACTCTAACATGGGTAAGGTTTTGGGGCTGATGGAGTGTGGGTCAGATACAAGGACTAGGATGATCCTTCTCAAAGAGTTACACTCAGATTTATAAATATTTTGAGAAGGTAGAGTCTTCAGCGGGACAAGACAGCAGTTTTGATCTGAAGATGGGGTTGACGACAATAAATTGCTGATGTTCAAAGTCTCAGTGAAGTCATCGATAAAGGTGAAAAAAGCTCTCTTTGGGAAAAGTGAAGATTTTGCACCCAAGAAGCCATCAACATTGATTGGATGCCCCTTGGTGTTGGATCCAGTGAAGATGTCTATCTTCGGACTTCACGCTTTTCTGGAAGTCGGATTACTGCTGTAGGTTAATGCTGCGGGTTGTAGCTGAAGAGGGTTGAATGACATTTGATGCACCTCAGTGCTTGGCCTACTAACAATAATTTGCTGCTTGGGAGAAGAACGAATCAGGAGCTATGGAAAAGTCAGGCATACCAGTGTTTCACCCTTGGCAGATCGACTTTACTTGTTGGACCCGGTCTTTAGCTCATTCTCCAGGCAAAAAAGTCTTGAAAAAAGGTAAAATTCTCAGCTTTTAGGTTTAGGCAGGGGGAGCATACTCTGACACCAGTCATGTGTTCTATGACTTTAAGAACAGGACTTGGGGGTCAATACATACTTCAAGAGAATCAACCAGAAGTGTCTAGGGCAGGGCCAGTTGAAACTCGTCTGCTGGGCTCTTTCACAAAAATAGTGTCTTGCAGCTTTTTTGTCCATGCAGCTTAAGAGGAGGTCAGCCAAGTGACCCTTGGAGTCCACTTCTTAGTCTTTCCTACATGTTTTAGAAGGTCCAGCTCTTAGGGTTCTCCTCACAGGTCTCAACAGCAGGTGCAGTACTTCTTCTGTCTTCCACAGCTTCAGCAGTGTTCGAAAGAGGGTGCGCATGGTTGCCACTATATGCCTGGCACTAGCCTTTTCATGGGGTTGACTTTCCCCCCTCACAAACCATTAAGCAAACGTTCCCTGGAGTAATCCTACGCAGTTTTTCAGACATTCCTGTGTGCCCTTTTGCAAACAATCCCACAGCACCCTCCGATCTAAATCCAACATGGCAGAACCTTTCCTCACTTGTGCAGAGCTCCTGTGCCCACCCAAGAGTTGTGACCAGGAGATTGAGGAACATTTCCTCTGTGGTCATTCAAAGCCAGTTCTGGGGGCTGCTCCTCTTCTTTTAGGATTGGTGTGTAGCTGGCTAGATGGACAGAAGAAGGGGCAGACCAAGGTGTTAGCTACATTTTTGAAGATAATTAGATTTCTGGGCATGGCAAGAGGGTTATACTGTCAGAGGAACATAACACCTCCCTAAATGCAAGTCCTTTGTCTCAGCTCTAGGAGCAATTTCACACCTTGTAAAGGAGAGATTCAGCCCATGGGTGACAGTTGAAAGCTCATGCAATATGGCTTTTAGAGAGTTTAAAAAAGGTGACTTTTAAAAATTGCCTTTTATAAACTATTTAATACAAATCCGACTCAACCAAGAGATTGGACTTCTAAAGCATATTTTAAAGAGTCCAAGAATGAACTTTGTATCTAGTTTCTAGACAGAGATAACATTATTTAATGTTATTCTTAACTCCGAATGCCTTCTTATAGAGCAGCTAAACCTGCTACGGTGAAAATAGCTTTTGGGGCCTTGTCACGGTAAGGACATGTTTTACATTAAATGTTTACATGTCCCACTTTTAAATACCATGCACACTGTCTTTTGGGGCATTAAGGCCTACTTAGGGGTTTCTTGTTAATGTTTAAAAGGAGTGTTTAGGGCTATCAAGAGGAGATATCTTGACATATTGAATTTGCAGTTTAAACCTCCACAACCAGTTTACTGGTGGCAGGACTGTAGTCATATTTGCTCTGTCACTCTAGTGTCCACACAGATTGTGCTGCAGTGCACTAGTGACATCTAACATACAGACTCTGGGTACACTTTGGGCCATATACTAGGGACTTACAGGTAGGTTAAACATGACAAATAGGAGTTTAGACAATTTCAACAGGTTTTTAGGGGTCATAAGACATACACTGAGGCCTGGCTAGCAAAGTTCCAGTGCAGAGAGTCATAAAACCAGCAGCATCAGTCCAAAATCATGCAAAATGACACATTTTCCTACAGTATTCAAATACTATTTACAGTGCTGAGAGAGAAATCCTATTATGGAAATACTTTACTAACTAAGGATTTAATTATCGATGTGGTGTTTTAACATTTTTGCATTGGATCATTCATGTTAACAGTGTTTTGGTGGGAACACACTAACATAATTTAGAAGAAGCATGCCCTACAATAAATTTAATTTCACGTGCATGGCAACAACATCAGTAGCAAATGTAGTGAGTTTTGATGGCAATGGCTTCGGTTCAAGATGTTCTAAAAACAACACAATTTAAACTCATTTGTGGTCTAGGTTGTTTCTAAATATATTCAGTCAGTCAAGGCTAAATTCATGATTTTCTGCGAAACAATTCTGATGACATCTTTGAAATAAAGAAATCTGACAAAACTAAACGGGAATGTGAAAAAATACTCTAGAGTCTGTGTTGCTGCTCATCACCGTTCTATTAGACGAAAGAAACACCCTTCAAATGTATGGAGCGGACTGCACTGGCAGCGCCGCGAGTTTGCCACACAGAGCAGAATAATTTATAGCACAGCCCTGAAAGAGATGAGGTAATAAGAACACATCTCGCAGTGTTCAATAAATGGCAGCCTCCACGCCCTCTCCATCGCTCAGGAGCACTTCAATTTAAAATCACTCTACTGGAAAGAAGCCGTGGATACCTCTGTGGCGAATACCTTTTTACAACTATGCTTTCTTCTCTCACACACACTTTTTAATACTAATACAATTGATGGTCATCTTCTACTATACTTCTATTTATGCCGGGTCTCGTGGCTCAGTGGACTAATGCGGCCATTGCAGTAGCCTGTGTTTGTTTTCATGGTCACAGGTTCAAGTCTCGGTGGGTCCACTCATGGCCTTTTATCTGTTTAAGGTCGATGAAATGTGTATTGTTGGGTAACAATCAACTTCTGTTATTTAGCGCCAAGTTGCCTCCTGGTGAACGGGCGCTTTACAAATAGTTATGTTTTGTTACTCTTGCACGTGCAACTCAATCTCTTGCCACCCAACGCAGCCTGACAAGAAACTATTTCTGTGCAAAAGTTTTCTTCTGAGGGACTCTGGACCTGAGTGGCCCTGCAATTGTGATATTTATTGCACTCGATAAATTCAAGTTTATTGGGGTGATATATACCAACCAATTACAAGCTTATGGGCTATAGCATGCAGATTTTGGTGCTTATAGCACCAAAATCAGAATGTTCCAGTAAATACTGTGGGGCTCATTTATGAGCCCCTGTGTCACTTTTGCGACACCGGTGTGTCACTTTTTGTGACGCACCAGTGGCGTAAAACATGCGCCATGTTGCGCCTTATTTATGAAGTGACGCATCTAGGTAGATGCGTCACTTCGTAAACCCCTGCGCTACATTATACCTGTGTCAGTTATACTGACATATCTGTCCTTCCTTGCGACATGATGCGTCATATTATAAATATGATGCATCATTGGTGCGCAAGCAGGGCGCACTGAGAAGTGACACATCGCTGCTTTCACGCAGCGATGCGTCACTTCTCATAAATGAGGCCCTGTGCATTTTCCACTGATAAAGTTCAACAGATTTGACCCGTCTTTATTTATCACAACGTCATAACTGCGGTACGTGCTGTATCGGCAGTTATATATATCACAATTAACCAAGGCACTTGCAATGAGGGACATACACACATAAACACGTGCTATATGAACATGTTGCTCTTTTACAAAAAGGAAGGAGTTTTTCAAAGGGGAGGTTTAGCATTAGGTGCACAGATCATGTGTATGCCTCGTGCTAAAATTAGAATAGTTTTGCCTGGCTATTTGATCTTCTTTATATTTGATATCTTTGTTATATAGAGTGGTACTGAACATTGCGAAGTGTCAGAGTGGTTTGTAGAGAACTGATGGGAACTGCATTACATATGGTGGGGCAGATTTACAAGCCCCTTGCGACACATTTACGCCGCCGTTGCGTCACTTCTGTGACGCAGCGGCAGCGTAAACCAAGCGCCATGTTGCGCCTTATTTACAATGTGACGCATCTAGGGAGATGCGTCACGTTGTAAACCCCTGCGCTACATTAAACCTGCGGCAAGGTGGGCGTTCCGTCGGAAAACGCCTCGGAAAAGTGACGCAGTGAAATCTACAAGATTTCACTGAGTCACTTTTCCGACGCTGCTGCGTCAAAACCCTGCGCCTGCCTGAAGCAGGCGTAAGGCGTGACGCAGCATGTTAGGTATGGGCAGAACCTGAGTATTGCTGGAGTTGCGTCGCGCTTGCGACACGACGCCAGCAATGCGCCGCCCTTACGCCATCAGATGCATCACGAATCTGTTTATCCTTGCGCCACGATGCGCCGCATTGTAAATGCGGCGCATCTGTGGTGGCGCAAGGGTAAACTTGCAGGACGCATCTTACCTGGCGCATCCCTGCTGATATGCAGGGATGCGCCAGTCCTTGTAAATCTGCCCCATAGTATTTAGAAGGAAAGAGTAGTTTAGGACTCCAACAAGTCAGGCAGGATTCCATGAAAAGTCAAAGTGACAAACAATTGAATGCCCAAAAGAAGCATTTAGTGAAAGGCATGACTACAGCAAATAATTAGGACTTAAAAACAAGAATGGCATCAGAGAAGGTGTCCGAACTAGGATGGCCCCTTTGATGGTATTTCCACTGGTGTTTTTTTCTGTCCAGGTCTGCCATGTAATCCCAGACAGGAATAACCCTCAAATGTCCCACACGCTTATGGAGAAAGCCTTATTCATGTCAGTGATTAGTTAATATTTGTTTATTTGTTCTCCAATGGATAGATGCTGGTTTTGGAGTTTTACTTTCAGAACAGAAATTTGTACCATGACTACCTGCTGCAAAAAATGTTTGTCCTTTCAAATGGTGTTATGTATACATATATTACCTACTGGCGGTCGCCAGTAGGTAGTTATAGTTAGGACCACGTTTCCATAGGAAAACCTCAACATTCTATTTTGAATAACTTTGGCGCCGGTTGACGAATCCTCGCGAATTTCTCAAAATAGGTGGGGCGCTACGCTCCGCTCCTACCCTGAAAGTCTCGGGGGGATCCGTCAAGCGGGGGCTGAGATAAAAGGGGGGTCCCAAAACGCGTTTTTCCCATGCATTTTTCCATAGGACCTTTAGAACGACCTACAGCCCGAACGGCTGAACAGAATTACTAGAAATTTGGCAGAGAGGTAGTCCCTAGGTCAAGGAAGTGCCTTTTGTAGGTTTGGTGTAAATCTGTTCAGTAGATTCTGAGAAAATAGCCTTTAAATCAATATATATATCTGAGCCCGCTTACGGTACGCTTACCGTACGCTTACGGTAAGCGTACGGTGGCGTGCGCGAGCGCGATTCTGATTGGCTCTTAGATCTTAGTAAACATTCGAATCGGCCGAAACCAGGAAGCGGCGGCCGCCATTTTCTGTGTTTCACTCTGAAAAAAAAAGAGTGAAAACAAGAAAAGGGGGCAATGAGGAGAGTTACAGACCCCCTTACATTTGTGAGGGGGTCAAAGAAGGACTGTAAAGTACAAAACAAACATTTATTGATTTTTTTTAAAAATCACGGGGTACGCGTACGGTAAGCTTACGGTAAGCGTACGGAAGAAACATGGCGTGCGCGAAGGAGATTCTGATTGGCCCATAGATCTTAGTAAACATTCGAATCGGCCGAAACCAGGAAGCGGCGGCCGCCATTTTGTGTGTTTCACTCAGAAAAAAAACAGAGAAAACAAGGAAAGGGGGCAATGAGGAGAGTTACAGACCCCCTAACATTTGTAAGGGGGTCAAAGAAGGACAGAAAAGTACAAAAAAAACATTTATTGATTTTAAAAAAAATCACGGGGTACGCGTACCGTAAGCTTACGGTAAGCGTACGGTAAAAAAAATAAAAAAAAATAAATGAAAAGCAGATTTAAGAGTTTAGAAATTAGGGAGCTCTAAAAAGAGCTGTTGTGTTTATGAAGTCATTTTTTTAGTGGTACCTACAAGTAAGTACCGATGCAGAGTCTAAGGTTCAAGAGGAAGACTCTGTTCCCTTCATCATTGAAGTGCACACCATCTCCTCTATAAATGTCTTGCATGTCATAACGCAAGTTGTTGTGGTAAATGGCACCCATACCATAGTCACGGAGGAAAGCAGAAACAGATTTGTTGACGTGCTTTCTTGCTTTGTCAATCTGCGGACAGAAATGATTGGACCAGTTCCATTTTTGCCTTTGGCATATGTTGGAAAACACAAAGGCAGTTTTAGGGAAAAGTGTAAACAGTTGTGCAAAGGTGTCCTTCATAAGCATTTCCAGACCTACCCCAGTCAAAGTGCCTAGGTCATTGCCACCACAGTGCACTATTATGAGGTCAGGGTGTTGGATTTGAATGAAGGATTTCACCAATGGCATCAATTGGTGCCACTTTAACCCTCTCTGACCAATCCATTTAATGTCTACATTTGGCAAAGCAAGGTCTCTCACCATACCTGTTTTCTCTGCAAACTTTTCACTCCAGAAGACATAGCTGTGCCCTACAATCCACACTGTGAACATCTTCAAAGGAGAACTGGATGCACTCAGGAGGTGTCTTTCAGTAGAATGGCAATATGAAAAGAAAGACAGTTTGGAAATGGAGGCATACATATTTTTTTCAAAACAAAAAGAACTGATTGGCTGTTTCATACCATTCTAGAATAAAAACTAGGCTGTATGTGCGACCGCCAGTAGGTAGTTATAGTTAGGACCACGTTTCCATAGGAAAACCTCAACATTCTATTTTGAATAACTTTGGCGCCGGTCGACGAATCCTCGCGAATTTCTCAAAATAGGTGGGGCGCTACGCTCCGCTCCTACCCTGAAAGTCTCGGGGGGATCCGTCAAGCGGGGGCTGAGATAAAAGGGGGGTCCCAAAACGCGTTTTTCCCATGCATTTTTCCATAGGACCTTTAGAACGACCTACAGCCCGAACGGCTGAACAGAATTACTAGAAATTTGGCAGAGAGGTAGTCCCTAGGTCAAGGAAGTGCCTTTTGTAGGTTTGGTGTAAATCTGTTCAGTAGATTCTGAGAAAATAGCCTTTAAATCAATATATATATCTGAGCCCGCTTACGGTACGCTTACCGTACGCTTACGGTAAGCGTACGGTGGCGTGCGCGAGCGCGATTCTGATTGGCTCTTAGATCTTAGTAAACATTCGAATCGGCCGAAACCAGGAAGCGGCGGCCGCCATTTTCTGTGTTTCACTCTGAAAAAAAAAGAGTGAAAACAAGAAAAGGGGGCAATGAGGAGAGTTACAGACCCCCTTACATTTGTGAGGGGGTCAAAGAAGGACTGTAAAGTACAAAACAAACATTTATTGATTTTTTAAAAAAATCACGGGGTACGCGTACGGTAAGCTTACGGTAAGCGTACGGAAGAAACATGGCGTGCGCGAAGGAGATTCTGATTGGCCCATAGATCTTAGTAAACATTCGAATCGGCCGAAACCAGGAAGCGGCGGCCGCCATTTTGTGTGTTTCACTCAGAAAAAAAACAGAGAAAACAAGGAAAGGGGGCAATGAGGAGAGTTACAGACCCCCTAACATTTGTAAGGGGGTCAAAGAAGGACAGAAAAGTACAAAAAAAACATTTATTGATTTTAAAAAAAATCACGGGGTACGCGTACCGTAAGCTTACGGTAAGCGTACGGTAAAAAAAATAAAAATAAATAAATGAAAAGCAGATTTAAGAGTTTAGAAATTAGGGAGCTCTAAAAAGAGCTGTTGTGTTTATGAAGTCATTTTTTTAGTGGTACCTACAAGTAAGTACCGATGCAGAGTCTAAGGTTCAAGAGGAAGACTCTGTTCCCTTCATCATTGAAGTGCACACCATCTCCTCTATAAATGTCTTGCATGTCATAACGCAAGTTGTTGTGGTAAATGGCACCCATACCATAGTCACGGAGGAAAGCAGAAACAGATTTGTTGACGTGCTTTCTTGCTTTGTCAATCTGCGGACAGAAATGATTGGACCAGTTCCATTTTTGCCTTTGGCATATGTTGGAAAACACAAAGGCAGTTTTAGGGAAAAGTGTAAACAGTTGTGCAAAGGTGTCCTTCATAAGCATTTCCAGACCTACCCCAGTCAAAGTGCCTAGGTCATTGCCACCACAGTGCACTATTATGAGGTCAGGGTGTTGGATTTGAATGAAGGATTTCACCAATGGCATCAATTGGTGCCACTTTAACCCTCTCTGACCAATCCATTTAATGTCTACATTTGGCAAAGCAAGGTCTCTCACCATACCTGTTTTCTCTGCAAACTTTTCACTCCAGAAGACATAGCTGTGCCCTACAATCCACACTGTGAACATCTTCAAAGGAGAACTGGATGCACTCAGGAGGTGTCTTTCAGTAGAATGGCAATATGAAAAGAAAGACAGTTTGGAAATGGAGGCATACATATTTTTTTCAAAACAAAAATAACTGATTGGCTGTTTCATACCATTCTAGAATAAAAACTAGGCTGTATGTGTAAATTAATAGAAGCATGTTTTGTATTGGTACAGAAAAATGTGTAACCAAAGAACAGTACTATGGATTTGCTGTAAGGTTTGAAAAGTCAAGCACTCTTGCTCTGTGGAATTGAAACATTGTGTGTCGAACTTCTGACCTAACTCTACACAGCAGTGTTCCATGAGCTGTTGCTATGGTAGCAGGCAGAAGTCAAGTTGGGGGAAGGGTACTAGGCAGAAGTCAAGTTGGGGGAAGGGTACTTTTGGAAAAGGGTTGGTTTTCAACCAATAGAAATGTGTGATTACATTTGAAAAAAAGGGGGAAGGACTGAGATTTGAAACTTACATGTATATGTGTGGAAAAATAGAGGGAAAGTTTGCCATTATCTGGTTCTGCTGAGAGGAGAGAGGTGAACACAACAGAGATCCTGGCTCTGATAATCTGCTGTTTGAGTGTCACATTTCTTTCACAACTAACTAATTTTAAAGGTGAGTTTACAGTTTGAGAGGGGATGTATGTGGTAACTTAAGAAATGAATAATAGAAATGGGAATTGTTTTTGTTGTAGTTACACATGGTGGTTTCATAATGTGTCAGTCTGTAAAAGTGATTTACACTTGCCCCGAAAAAAAAAAGAGCAGTAAGTGTGCTTTCAAATTGGCAAAGAAATTTCGTTTTGGGACTAATGTGAAAACATGACTCTGTGTGCATAGAAGAATTATAGGCAGAGATTTATTGCGTCTTGCTCTGGTGATTTCACAGTTGCATTAGATGGAAAGGGGGAGCGAATTTTTGGGGGAAGAAGCAGAGTCTTAGCACACACCCATGTGCTTGCCATGTATAGTCATGCACAGTATTTAGAAGCGAGTGGGGTTTTAAGGTTTAAGTCTGTAATGCAAATACATTCAGCATCACTAAGGCTGGTTGCCGTTGCTGGAGTGTAGGCACTCACAGAGAATACACATGGTGGTGGTCTGAAAAAACAGCTTGGACATGTGCATTTAAATAAATCAAAAAAAGTGGTTTCATAATGTGTCAGTCTGTAAAAGTGATTTCCAATTGTAAAAAGTGATTTTCACTTGGCCCGAAAAAAAAAGAGCAGTAAGTGTGCTTTAAAAATGGCAAAGAAATTTCGTTTTGGGACTAATGTGAAAACATGACTCTGTGTGCATAGAAGAATTATAGGCAGAGATTTATTGCGTCTTGCTCTGGTGATTTCACAGTTGCATTAGATGGAAAGGGGGAGCGAATTTTTGGGGGAAGAAGCAGAGTCTTAGCACACACCCATGTGCTTGCCATGTATAGTCATGCACAGTATTTAGAAGCGAGTGGGGTTTTCAGGTTTAAGTCTGTAATGCAAATACATTCAGCATCACTAAGGCTGGTTGCCCTTGCTGGAGTGTAGGCAGTCACAGAGAATACACATGGTGGTGGTCTGAAAAAACAGCTTGGACATGTGCATTTAAATAAATCAAAAAAAGTGGTTTTATAATGTGTCAGTCTGTAAAAGTGATTTCCAATTGTAAAAAGTGATTTTCACTTGGCCCGAAAAAAAAGAGCAGTAAGTGTGCTTTCAAAATGGCAAAGAAATTTCGTTTTGGGACTAATGTGAAAACATGACTCTGTGTGCATAGAGGAATTATAGGCAGAGATTTATTGCGTCTTGCTCTGGTGATTTCACAGTTGCATTAGATGGAAAGGGGGGCGAATTTTTGGGGGAAGAAGCAGAGTCTTAGCACACACCCATGTGCTTGCCATGTATAGTCATGCACAGTATTTAGAAGCGAGTGGGGTTTTCAGGTTTAAGTCTGTAATGCAAATACATTCAGCATCACTAAGGCTGGTTGCCCTTGCTGGAGTGTAGGCAGTCACAGAGAATACACATGGTGGTGGTCTGAAAAAACAGCTTGGACATGTGCAATTAAATAAATTTAAAAAAAAGGTTTCATAATGTGTCAGTCTGTAAAAGTGATTTTCACTTGCCCCGAAAAAAAAAAGAGCAGTAAGTGTGCTTTAAAAATGGCAAAGAAATTTCGTTTTGGGACTAATGTGAAAACATGACTCTGTGTGCATAGAGGAATTATAGGCAGAGATTTATTGCGTCTTGCTCTGGTGATTTCACAGTTGCATTAGATGGAAAGGGGGAGCGAATTTTTGGGGGAAGAAGCAGAGTCTTAGCACACACCCATGTGCTTGCCATGTATAGTCATGCACAGTATTTAGAAGCGAGTGGGGTTTTAAGGTTTAAGTCTGTAATGCAAATACATTCAGCATCACTAAGGCTGGTTGCCCTTGCTGGAGTGTAGGCAGTCACAGAGAATACACATGGTGGTGGTCTGAAAAAACAGCTTGGACATGTGCATTTAAATAAATCAAAAAAAGTGGTTTCATAATGTGTCAGTCTGTAAAAGTGATTTCCAATTGTAAAAAGTGATTTTCACTTGGCCCGAAAAAAAAAGAGCAGTAAGTGTGCTTTAAAAATGGCAAAGATATTTCGTTTTGGGACTAATGTGAAAACATGACTCTGTGTGCATAGAGGAATTATAGGCAGAGATTTATTGCGTCTTGCTCTGGTGATTTCACAGTTGCATTAGATGGAAAGGGGGAGCGAATTTTTGGGGGAAGAAGCAGAGTCTTAGCACACACCCATGTGCTTGCCATGTATAGTCATGCACAGTATTTAGAAGCGAGTGGGGTTTTTTAGGTTTAAGTCTGTAATGCAAATACATTCAGCATCACTAAGGCTGGTTGCCCTTGCTGGAGTGTAGGCAGTCACAGAGAATACACATGGTGGTGGTCTGAAAAAACAGCTTGGACATGTGCATTTAAATAAATCAAAAAAAGTGGTTTTATAATGTGTCAGTCTGTAAAAGTGATTTCCAATTGTAAAAAGTGATTTTCACTTGGCCCGAAAAAAAAAGAGCAGTAAGTGTGCTTTCAAAATGGCAAAGAAATTTCGTTTTGGGACTAATGTGAAAAAATGACTCTGTGTGTATAGAGGAATTATAGGCAGAGATTTATTGCGTCTTGCTCTGGTGATTTCACAGTTGCATTAGATGGAAAGGGGGAGCGAATTTTTGGGGGAAGAAGCAGAGTCTTAGCACACACCCATGTGCTTGCCATGTATAGTCATGCACAGTATTTACAAGCGAGTGGGGTTTTTAGGTTTAAGTCTGTAATGCAAATACATTCAGCATCACTAAGGCTGGTTGCCCTTGCTGGAGTGTAGGCAGTCACCGCGAATACACATGGTGGTGGTCTGAAAAAAACAGCTTGGACAAGTGCAATTAAATAAATAAAAAAAAAAGGTTTCATAATGTGTCAGTCTGTAAAAGTGATTTTCACTTGCCCCGAAAAAAAAAAGAGCAGTAAGTGTGCTTTAAAAATGGCAAAGAAATTTCGTTTTGGGACTAATGTGAAAACATGACTCTGTGTGCATAGAGGAATTATAGGCAGAGATTTATTGCGTCTTGCTCTGGTGATTTCACAGTTGCATTAGATGGAAAGGGGGAGTGAATTTTTGGGGGAAGAAGCAGAGTCTTAGCACACACCCATGTGCTTGCCGTGTATAGTCATGCACAGTATTTAGAAGCGAGTGGGGTTTTCAGGTTTCAGTCTGTAATGCAAATACATTGAGCTTCACTAAGCCTGGTTGCCCTTGCTGGAGTGTAGCACTCTGGACATGGGCTTTTTAAAAAATCTGAAAAGTGGTTTCATAATGTGACAGTTTGTAAAAGAGATTTTCACTTGCCCAAAAAAAAGAGCAGTTTGTGTGCAATCAAATTGGCAAAGAAATTTTGTTTTGTGACTATTGTGAAAAGAAATGTAGTAATATATTTAAATACAATAAAGGATTTTTTTTTAGTTTTTTTCAGGTATTGCTGAAGAACAGTGAACAAAATTTAAGATGCCTACAAAATCTCGAGTTCAAAAAACGCTAAAAAAAAAACTATATTTGAAGACAACTGGAGGACCAAAGTTAGTAGAAGATGCTCATGTTGGGAAAAAGAAAAAATCTTCTGGTAAGCAGAAAAAAGAATTTCTTAAAAAAATATTCAAAACAAAGAAAAATGTACAAAATGTCTGTCCAGGGAAGAATGTAACAATACGAAGAGAACAGCAAAAAATTGAGAATTTAGTTAATGCAAATATACCTTCTGCAACTGAAAAGTTTTACATAAACAGAAAAACAGCGTTTAAAGAGATACGTAGAAAAATGTTTCAGAGAAGAGTTATGTCCAATTTGATAAAGGATGTGAAGAAATATAAGCAAAAGGCAAAATATTACAAGAGAAAAAAAGAAATTGAAGCCATTGCAGCAAAAGCATTAGAATTAAAAAGGAAACTATTCATATTAATTTTGAATAGGATGCGTACATTAGATAAAATGGTTAATGTACTGAAATCACAAAGCAAAAGCAAAAGAGTAGTGAACAGAACAAACTTTTGTAAAGTGTTTTTAGGAAAGTGGATGCATAGTTCAAGTAGTGAACCTTTTTTTAATGAAGAGAGCTATTTTCAAAGTAATAGTTTGCTGCATGCAATTGACACCAGAGGTCGTTCATACGAAGTAAAAAATGGTTGCATAATGGAGAAGGAGATAATGGTTCCAAGAGATGAGGTACAAGTGATGGCAGATGAGGCAATGGGGAGACGTCCTAAAGCCCCAGTGTACACTTGGAATTGTAGTAGTATTTGCACTGTGCGTCAGGAATCTATTGACAGATTTCGAGAGTTTCTAAGAGAATATAGTAAAAAAAGTGTAAAACAGAAGATTAAGGTGCTTCAAAGTCTGGATCCATGCAGAGTGAGAGAGAATACTGGTTTGCAGGGTCATTCTCTGGCTTGTCTATCTAGAAAAGTGTGCAATAGTGTTTTCCATCATTTTAGGATGCTGGCTGTTCATCATACTGAAATGAGAAAGTTTGTGAGACGGTTGTATTTTGCCAAAAATCCAGCAATAACGTTAAATGAATTGAATAGGGCTCTGTTCCGAGGAACGGTATCAGATGTAGAGAAGGTTGTTGATGAAATTCAGTTTTGTACTTTGGTCCTGAACAAAACAGTGCAGAGAAGGACACAGTAAATGAGGAAGAAGTGGAAGAGAATGTAGAACCTTCTGTAAGTAAGACATTTAATGATCACATAACAAAATTTGCAATAGTCTCTAATGAAAGACCAAATGTTACTTGTATTTGTTGCCGCAGAACTCATTATAGAAAACAAACTAGGAATGTTGATCTCTACAGAAAGAGTGAAAATGAAGATAATTATAAGTGGATGGATTTTGCCACATATATATTTCTTGAAAATTGTTTTGAATTGGGTGAAGATCAGCGTATTTGTAAATACTGTTACAACAAGTTAGAGGAAAATAGAATGCCGACCAGAGCTGTACATAATAATTTAGAATTGGATGCTATTCCTGCTGAACTTTCTGAATTAAATACATATGAGTCTATACTCATTCAATGTGTTCATCCGTTCCAGACCATAGTACGTATGGAGCCCAAAACTGGTAAATTACCTCCTTCAGATTTACTGAGAGGTTTAAAAGGTAGAGTGGTGTATTTGCCCTTGGATTTGAAAAAAAATATGGAAACTATTGATGCGGATACTTTGGAAACTGAACCATTAATTATTCTGGTTAATGGTGTACCTACAAAGAATAAGAAGATTTGGCAGGAGCTGGTAGATGTGCGGAAAGTACAAAGAGCAAATTTGTATTTGAAAAAAAATAACAAATGGTATGAATCAATTTATATAGAAGAAGAAGAAGAAGACGAAGATTTTCAAGAAGACACAGAAACACCAACTGGACAAATTGAAAAAGTGGACAAGACAAAGGAAGAAGAAATTTATGAACATTTTAGCATACATCCTCTTCATTCGAAAGAAGTTATGGGAGACAATATTGATCTCTTTCAGATGAAGAAAGCAAAAGGAACTCCCGTGAGTGTATGGGAGGAGAGCTTGGAAGCTCGATGTTTTCCCCAGCTGTTTCCTACGGGAAAAGGAGGACGATACGATGAACGTCCAGAACAGATTCCAGCTTCAGAGTATCGGACTACAAGACTATATGCTGAAGATCCCAGATTTCGACAAAGTATTCCTTATTTGTTTCATCTTTTATTTGAAAGCGACTTGTCTGCACTGTCTTATGCAGTAAATCACATTTTAAAAAGTGGAGTACATTTACAAAATGTGTCTGCTAAGGATTTTATGGAGAAAGTGCAGCACCGAGATGATCATTTGGAAACACAACTGATCAATCTGATGGCTTGTCAGCGTGGGACAAATGAATATTGGTACCGACGCCATGGTGAACTAAAATGCATGTTACGCAATTTAGGAACACCAACATGGTTCCTTACCCTAAGCTGTGCCGAGTACGCTTGGGATGATTTACTGGATTTTCTACGAGAGGCCAATTCAAACATTAAAAACATCGAATACAAGACAGCAGGAGAACTGTGCTCATTGGATCCGGTTAATGTTTGCAGATATTTCAATCATAGATTTGAGGCTATGATGTCCTTCATCTGCAATAAAAAAAATCCACCCCTTGGAGAAGTAGTGGATTTCTTTTGGAGAAAAGAGTACCAGGCAAGAGGTGCTCCTCATATTCATATGCTGTTGTGGATCAAGGATGCCCCAAAGTTTGGAACAGATACTGATGAAGCAGTGTTATCTTACATTGAAGAATATGCAACATGTGGTATACCAAAAAGCACAGAAGAGAACAAGTTAAAGGAGCAAGTTTTACGTTTCCAAAGTCATCGGTGTGGAAAATACTGTCGACGGAAATACAAGAGCAAAGAAAAATACTACACTAAATGTCGATTTGGATTTCCTAGACCTGTTCTTTCAAATGGAAGAGTAAACAGTTTTATGTCAGCTGTGAGACATACTATCACAAGAAAATCACCTAAGAATACCTACAACCTTTAAAGAAAAGAAGAATCAAAAAATATAAATGACTACAACCCAGTCATTTTATCCATGTGGAACGCTAACATGGATATACAGTATGTAGCTGACAATTCCATTGCTGTTGCACGATATGTAACGTCTTACATTACGAAATCAGAAAAAAACAGAATTGAAGGAAATGTGGGAAGAGATTTCTCACGAGAAGACTGTCAGTAAGAAGCTGTACAGTTTCAGTTTGAAGATGTTATCGCATCGAGAAATTGGATCCTACGAATGTTCAGATAGGTTATCTTCTGCAAGTCTCTACTCGAAGTCAAGAAGAATAATTTGGGCAAGTTTAGGCCTTGCAGCAATGAGAAATCGGGTACTGAAATCTGTTGGAGAAATTGAATATTTGGCCGAGAATGACCCAGAAAGTACAGATATATTGAAAACAAACATGTTGGACACATATTATCCCAAGAGAAGTCATCATCTGGAGAACATGTGTCTCTATGAAGTGTTGCAGAACTACATTTATTCACGGAAAGCTGCAGAAGACATTAATAATGGAAAATATAAAGTTGTTGGTGAAGAAGGATGTTTGGTGAAGCAAACCAAAGGAAGTTTGATAAATCACCGGAAGCTGAGTTGCGACACTACCGACAAGAAAGAATTTTACTACTTGGCTCTTTTACAGTTGTTTAAACCATGGCGTACAGAGGATGAACTACTGGGAGAATTTCAAAGCTATGAGGATTCATTTAATGCTTGCAAAGACAGCATACAATGCAATACATTCACAACTTATCTGCAAATGTTAAATGAAGAAATTGAACAGGAAACTACAATTGCAGCAGAAATAGCTAGAGACAGTTCTCAGGACAGCCAAAGTTCAGGAACACACAGTCAAGATCCCCTAGGACAACCAATCGTTGAAAATGAAGCATCAATAGCCATGAATGAAGTGGAAACAGCTATGAATCAAGCTCAAGAAGAATTTATAGACTTAGAAAATTTGGAAAGACAACTGAATCAAGAGCAGCAACAAATTTATGAAGAGATCAAAAACAAAATTGATCACGGATTTCTACATGTAAAAAAAGAGTGCTCATGCACATCATTTCATCCAATCAGGATGTATGTAAGCGGAGAAGCTGGCACTGGAAAAAGTTTCCTAATTAAAGTCATCAGAAGCTACCTAAAGCAAAAAACGGATTCTACTTTGTCTTGTGTGGTTACTGCTCCAAATGGGTTAGCAGCATATAACATAAAAGGAATCACCTTACATCGTTTGCTAATGTTACCAGTGGAGCATGAGAACAAAATACAATTCAACAAGCTAACTGGAGAAGCATCCTTGGAAGTTTCACGAGTATTGAAGAAGATGCAAGTTCTCATTATTGATGAGGTGAGCATGGTATCAAACTTAATGCTTGCCTTTGTGCATTTAAGAATGCAGCAAATTTTGAAGACAGACTATGACGTGTTATTTGGTGGAAAACACGTCATAGTTTTTGGAGATCTTTTGCAACTTACTCCAGTTAAAGGACAACCAGTGTTTAATACTGTGACACATGAAGACACGAAGAAGTCATTGGGAAGTATCGGTAATACAAATATTTGGTCCTTCTTTGAGTACAAGGAACTTACAACTAATATGAGGCAAGCAAACGATGAAGAATATGGAAGTATTCTGAAAGATATCAGGATTGGACTACTCACAGAAGCTGGCAAAAAAGCATTACAGACTCGGCTGCTACATAATTTATTTCCAAAGGAAGAAATAGTTGCAGAGAAGATATACAAGAACATTGCAGAAAACAAAAGTGTCATCTGCTTAATGCCTACTCTACGTGAATGCTCAATATTCAATGAGGAGCTTTTGAAATTGGAAAAGGAAGAGATCAGGAAATTGGAAGCAGTGGACAAAATTGAGGATGGAAGAATTACTGTCACAGTAACAGGCAAACTGAAAAATAAATTGGACTCACTAGAGAAGAACATCTCCAAAACAGCTGGATTAGAAAAAAATCTATATGTTTGCATGAACTGTAGAGTGTTTTTAAGGAGAAATTTGGATGTTGAGAAAGGTTTAGTTAATGGAGCGATGGGAAGAGTTGTGGGTTTTATTAATTATCAGAAAAAAGAAGGAATTGAATGTTTAAAAATAAAATTTGATCAGATAGATGAAGTAAAAGATATTTGTCGTTGTACAGTTCGTTTTATGCTTGTGAAAGACTTATATGTACGTAGGAAGCAGTTTCCGTTTTCTCTAGCATATGCTGTAACTATTCACAAGTCTCAAGGATTGACTGTAGATTGTGCATTTGTGAACATTGGTTCAACTGTGTTCAAAGAAGGTATGGCATATGTTGCTTTGTCACGAGTCAAAACATTATCAGGTTTATTCATGATAGACTTTGAAGAATCAAAAGTTAGTGCTGATACAAATTGTGTAAAGGAGTATAATAGATTAAGAAGAAGCTATGCTCCTCATTTGGGTCAGTATCCTGTGTTGGAGAAACGTGTAGTTTCTCGTAAAAGAAAAAATGAGAATATCTGTAGTGAAGATGTAGAGAAGAGGAAAAAAAAGAGGAGTGATGTAATTGCAAGCAAAAAGAAAAAGGAAAATGAAGAACAGGTTGTAGGATGTCATTTTGAAAATAGCTCTGGTGTCAACTGCTACGCAAATGTAGTGCTGAATGTTGCATTTTATCTGGAAAGTTTGCAAGAGCAGATAATAGTAAATCAGGGAAAAAGATTCTGTTCAGAGCTGAGTCTCCTTTTTCAAAAGCTGAGTAAAGATAAAACTCAAATAGAAAGTGCTACTGACATTAGAAAACTTTTAGATGTATGTTCAGGACGAACACAGTTTTCTCAAAATGAACAGCAAGATGCACATGAATTTTTGATGTATTTTCTTCAGGTAGTGGAAGAAGAAGGAGTTCCCATTGACATTTTTTTTGGTCTCTCTTATAAATGGGAACATAGTTGTGATAATTGTTATAATATATGTGGCTCTATTGTTGATAATGAAAGGTTTATTTATTTGACATTGCCAGAGAGTAAAACAGTCACTTTTGCAAAATTAGTTAAAGATGCTAATCATAGCATGAAATGTGGTGAGTGTAATTCTGACATGTTTTCAACATTAATTTTAAAGGAATACGGACAGTATGTAATTTTAATGATGCAACGATGTAGAGCTGATGGTTCAAAATTGGATACTTTAATAAAGAAGTTTATAGGACAGCAATTATCAATTTCAGGAAAAACTTTTGTAACTGTTGCAATAATTTTCCATGATGGACCTACTGTTACTTCTGGACATTACACAGTTTATCTAAAATGTGAAAAAGGCTGGACACTGTGTAATGATTCCCAATTGATTTTCAAACAACGTTTGCCTTTTGATTTAGCAAATTCCTATCTAATCTTCCTGAAACCTAAATTTTAGAGAGACTTGGCAAGATCTGGACAAAATAATTTTACCATTTTACTGGATTACCATTGCAATTTTGTAAAAAAAAGATTTTTAAAATTATCATTTGGCCTAATGGAAAGATAACCAATTGTAATGTGGACTTTTTTAATTTTTAATGCAATTTTGAAAAACCAATAATTTAGAGATTATCAGTAACTTCTGCACATTTTAAATTTTGGAATGTTATTGGACTGCCATTGGAAATTTTTTCAAAAATGATTTAAAAAATTACTATTTGGCCATGTGGAAAAGTAACCAATTCTATTGTGGACTAAATAAATTATTCAAAAAATTTTCGTGAACCAAAATGTTACAGAGAATCGGTGAGATCTGGACAAATTAAACATTAGAATTTTATTGGATTTCCGTTGGAAATTTATTCCAAAAAAAAATTTAAAATTACTATTTGGCCTAAAGGAAATGAAATCAGATGTATTTTGGAGTTATTTGAGATATAATATTGTGATTATAGTTCTGAAACAAACATATCAGACGGTATTTAAAACAAATAAGTATTGGTATTAGATGATATTTTTTTACAATATTATGCATTTCTATAATGTTAAGTTTAATTAAAAAAAGAATCAGGGCTTTTTTAATACAATCTATGTGATTGGTATTTTTTTTTGCCCGCTGTAAAATGATGAATGCAATTGCTTTCACAATTTATAGTGAAATGCAATATATTCTGAAAACAGCAAAAATAAGGCAAAAAGATTTTTTGGTAAAAAAAGTAAATATGTGTACTGTATTATAAAATGTTTAAAAAATATTAATACTTTTTTCTTTTTTTCCAGATAGATATAGAAAATTTTTGAAAACTACAAACATTTTTAAAACTATTTTTTATAAAAAGAAATGAATAAATATTTTTTCAGTGTGTATGGTAAGTCAATAATAATAATTGTAGTCTCTCAAGGACAATGTAATGTGATAAATGATTTTTAGTGTTTTTTTTAAAAAATAAAAAAAAAGTACGCGCACCGTACGCGTACGGTAAAAAAAAATAAAAAAAAGTTTTTAAAAACATATGTAAAAAAAAGATGAAAGATAAGGTTGGCTCTTAAAAGAACCGTTGTGTTCATGCAGGGACAGAGGAAAGAAAGATTGGGAATATTAGACGGTACGACAAGTGTGCTGATCTATTTTACTGTTCACCAGGGAAACACTGGTCTCCCTATAAGTAATTAGATCGTGACAAGTGGCGCACCGTACTTCAACCCTCGCAAACCGAGGGTTAATTTCCAGAGGGCCAGCAAAAGGAGATTCTCCCCCCACAGATGAAGGGCTCACCTGACCTGCAGAAGAAGGAGTCAGCCCTGCAGATGATGGTCCAGGCTGAGCTGCTGTGGATGTACTGGCTCGTCTTTCTGAAGAGTTACCTCCAAAAAGATGACCATGTGTCCTTCTGTGTACATCCTGGAGGTGTCTCTTCATGGTGTGATTCCCAAAGGAATACTTCCTGTCAGGATTACCTCTAGAAAGTACACGCTTACACAGCCTGCAAGTAACTAAGGGTGCATTCACCTTTTGCTGGCCTTCTGGAAAAGTAAAATAATCCCAAACATAAGAAGGCTTTTGTTTCCTCGATCTCTGCCTCAAGACAGTGCTGCTAGTGCTAGCCTCACTCTCAGAAGAGCTCTGCTGTTCTGCCATCGTATCCCAAAGACAAACCAGCTCCTTCTCCCAAGGGATCACAAGCAGAAATGAGGGGAATGGGTGTGGTGTAGGAGAGTTCTAGAACTGAAAGTAGTTTCAACCAATCAAAAGTTGTGTTTCAAGATCACATGACCTACCGTACGCTTACGGTACGCTTACGGTACGCTTACGGCAAAAAGTACGCGTGCGCGTAAAAAAGACACGCGCATGCGCATAACAGTCACTCCCCGGCACTTCCGCGTAACGTGCGCGTGTGGCGTAAGCGCGCACGCGTCCCACGCGCAGTACGCGCGGCTACGCAAAGTGCGTAACTATACGCAAGCAGCGTAGATAGATTACGGACGTTGCGTAAACCGTACGCTTACCGTGAGCTTACGGTACGCGTACTAAAAAAAAATAATAAAAAAAAAAAGAACTGGAAATAAATTTTACATGTTTATTTTAAAAAATATATTAAAAAAAAATATTTAAGGATTTTAAAAATTTAAGCATAGTCTTTATAAAAGGTAAGAAAATTAAATTAAAAATATGTTTGAAAATATTGAAGAATAAAAAAAAAATTTGCATTTAAAAAACCTTGCAAATTCACTGAAAAAACCATGGGTTTCACACACGTTATAGTTAGGAATTAGCATTTAAAAAACCTTAGAAATTCAGTGAAAAAACCATAGGTTTCACACACGTTATAGTTAGGAATTAGCATTTAAAAAACCTTAGAAATTCAGTGAAAAAACCATAGGTTTCACACATGTTATAGTTAGCTGGACATTTTACTCGTAAAAAACCAATGAAATTGCCCCGTTATAGTTAGTTCAGCTAACTATAACTCGCGCGCCCGCAATGCACTGCTGATGACGTCACATATTACATCACTCATGACATGGTCAGTGACATCACTCATGACATCACTGATGACATCTCAAATGACATCACTGATGACATCACTGATGACATCATCCTTGTGATAGAGTGGCAGACCTCCTCTTCCCCTAATATAACCTTTGATAAACACATTCAAAAATAGAAACTAAAATTTTCAAAACAATGGACATACCAATACCAGTCACAACAACCTATTCAGTCATTCTAAGATCCACATACACAGCCACTCATTCACCAACAGTCCTATACAGTCACTCATACATGTACCCACTCATCATATATACTCATACACCTATACATCCTGTTACACAATGCCACTCCTCCATAGAGTTACTCACACACATAGTCACTCATGCTAATAAAGAATCAAACATCCATTTACTTGCATATACAGTTATACACACACCACCACACTTACTTCTACAGAAACTTACACATACTTAGTCTTTTAAACAATCACTTATAGAAACACATACTTATTCATACAGGAACTCTTCCAATCTCTCACTCTCACATATACTCACTTATATACACCAAAAGTCACATATACTAGTTTAAAACATATGTAGTTACTCATAAAGACACTATTGAGACAGTCATTCACTCACTAACACACCCATGCACACACTCATCCACCCCTACAGTCCTGCACAAATGCTGTCTTCAACACATACAAACAGTGAGTCACTCATTTATCCACCTATGCACTACGTAATACCCCCCACGAACCATATAGCCAATCAGACACTCATACTGATACTCAAAAAACCAACTAATAACCTATATAGACACTCATGTAGCTACTCACCAACCTATGCAGCCACTTATACACAAAGTGAAAAAATGATACAGATATTTATATATTTAAACATTACTCACTAAGCCATGTATTCACTATGATACACTTAATCAGTCAGTTACACAATCAATTTTTCAAAAAGAAATCATCCATTTAGACAGTAATATACCCATTTATTCTTCCATCGACCTTGAGATATACATATATAAAACATATTTAATTTTCAGAAAAACACACATTCACTGGATGATGTCATCAGTGATGTCATCAGTGATGTCATTTGAGATGTCATCAGTGATGTCATGAGTGATGTCACTGACCATGTCATGAGTGATGTAATATGTGACGTCATCAGCAGTGCATTGCGGGCGCGCGAGTTATAGTTAGCTGAACTAACTATAACGGGGCAATTTCATTGGTTTTTTACGAGTAAAATGTCCAGCTAACTATAACATGTGTGAAACCTATGGTTTTTTCACTGAATATATATATATATAGAGAGAGAGAGTTAGGAGCTTCATGGGGGGGAGCCATCTACTCAGCAGCAATATCTAAATATTGCGAGCCAGCTAAGCTAGGATGGCAGTGGCACCACTAAAGTCACCAGAACAGATTCTCTACCAGCCCACTAAAGACTGGTTGATCCCTATAATCTTTTAAGACGTTATACAAAAATGGCCACATAGGGGTGGTGAGTTCACATCTGAAGGGGCAGATGTTATTGCAAACCATCTAACATTTCCTTGATCTGTAGTTTGTCTCTTGTAATTCCCTTGTATTAATGAATGAATGAATGCATGAATGAATGAATGAACGAATGGATGAATGAGTCTGCATTTGTAATGCGCATGGCTACCAAAGGCTTCCCAGCGCTGGAGACAAAGCCACCAAACAATCAAGAGATCAGAAGGTTCCAGAGAACAGCAGAGTCTTCAGTTGTTTGCGAAAAGTGAGATGATTGGCCTCGAGTCGGATAAGATCTGGGAGCTGATTCCAGCATTTGGATGGGGAGAAAAGACGACCCCCACTCCGAGCTCGGTTTACTCTGGGAACAGCTCGGTATACTCTGGGAACTATGGCTAGATGTTTTTTCTCCGATCGCAAAGATCTTTTAGGGAGGTAAGGGGAAATAATGGATCGGAGGATTGGTGGGGCCTTAGCTGAGAGTGCCTTATGGGCAATGCATAAAGCCTTAAACGGAATTCTCTCGGCCACTGGAAGCCAATGCAGGGATCTAATGTAAGGTTTAGCTGATTCCTGCTTGTGAACCTGCATCAGCAGTCGGGCCGCACAGTTTTGAACCATTTGCAATTTTTTAATGGTTGCGGCTGGAGACCCTAGATAAAGCACATTGGCATAATCAAGCCTCAAGAAGATCAAGGCTTGCACCAAAAGCTTCCTGGCAGTGAACGGCAAAAGTGGAAGAACCTTCCTAATCATTTTTAGAATGCCACAGCAGGTGCCTGCCACCCTGCGTGCCTGTTCCTTAAAGTTCAGGCTGTCGTCCAGCCACACCCCAAGACTTTTTATTTGAGTGTTGGTGGTAGGCATCACCCCTAAACATTTAGGCCAAAGGGTGTTGATGTCCATATTAGTGGTTTTACCCAAGAGCATCAGCTCGGTTTTGGCTGCATTCAGCTTTAGGAAGGAGTCATCCATCCATGCAGAGATTCCATCCAAGTAGCTGGCCAAGTTGCTCTTAGCATTGTCCAAACTGTTGAGGGACACAATCAGCTGAGTATCATCAGCATAGGAAATGATGTTAACCCCAAGGGGTTTAACCACCTCGGCCAGAGGGAGCAAATAAACATTAAAGAGTTTAGGGCTCAAGGAGGAGCCCTGCGGCACTCCACATCGTAGTGGCACTCTTTCGGACCTAACGTTGTCCTCAAAGACCTGGAAGGATCTATCTGTCAGGAAAGACTCAAGCCATTTAAGTAAGATTCCTGACACCCCAATCTCTCTACGTCTTGTAATCAGAAGTTGGTGATTAACAGTGTCGAATGCCACACTGAGATCGAGTAATATAATAGCTGCAGACCCGCCACAGTCTAAAATTTTCCTGGCTTCTTCGACCACAACTAACAAGGCTGTCTCTGTCCCTTATTGGGGTCTAAAGCCCGTTTGAGAGGGGTGCAAATGTTCGTTGACCTCCAAAAAAGTGGAGAGAATGGAATTGACATATTTTTCACATATCTTTGCAATCTTTGCATGGTTGCACGTTTCCCCCCCCCCATGTACTGTGGAACCCTCTCCTGGGGTTAGAATGCTGGGTGGCGGTTGGAGGGATTGAACGGGAGCTGAGGATACTGAGCTGAGGAAGATTGGATACTTAGATGCCTTTTCCATCTAATATGTTCTTAAACTAAATTTACAGTTATTTGTTATGATGGAACCGTTCGTTATTCGGCATTGTTTTTCACATCAGAGGCTGAGGCTGTTTACTTTTTAGTTTTGCTATTTGCAAACATGGGGAGTGTCTCGTTTAGAGATGTTTTTATCATTACAAGGTGTTTTATTGACTGGAAAAGTGAAGTGGTATTTTGATGTGCTCTGATGGAGAATTTTGCGTGTGACAGGATCATTTTAAAACGATCCTAATTTGGAATGGTAGCCATAGCCTTTTTAGAGATACAGGATACATGGTCTATTGTTTTTGTTCCAGAGATAAATCCTATAGCCAAATGGAGGATTGTTTTGAAAGGGCCCAATGATGTCTTAAGGAGGCAGATGAGAATGGCTTTTCCAAATGAAATGAATTTGTTAGCTATAGCTTGTGTTAAATATTTGATTCTCTAGCTTGCAAAAAATAAAAATTATTTGTACATTCTATGGCTAAGATCTGATTCATGCATAAAGCCTGGTAAGATATGCAACCACAATAGAGACCAGGGAATTGACCTTAGTAAAGCTGTCCATGTTTGTTTAAAAAACATGTTGGTGTTTTTTTCGAACCACAAAGACAAATTATAAAGATATTAGGTCATCCAGGGCTGTATTTTCTCTTTCACAGAGCAAAGTAAGAGTATTGTCTTGATGGAGGACATTGCAGGGCACATTTGATTGGCATCTTCATAATGGTTGAAACCGAACACAGTGGGGAATCTAATTGGCAGGTTTTTGGTTTCAAAGATAACCTGTATTGTGAGGAGTTCTTGAACCAGATTGAATCCCTATGCTAACAATTCAGATACTGCATTTTGCCACGTAATGTCTTTGGATTCAGACCTAATGGCCAAAACATCTTGCCCATATGCCCATTCTATCCAGTTAGTCTTGAAACAGAAGAGCATTTTTTATTCCTTTGTCCTAGATATGCCACAAATAGGAGATCTTGGTTAGTTCCTATTTGTTGCATCCTGTCTGCAAGACAAATGAGGCCCACCTTTACGATTTTTAGAAGTGACACTACTGCATGGTTAATTTTTGCTCTATCAAGATATCTGTTACACGCATGCCATTTTAGATGCAAGAGCGTGCTAGGGCAGGATAAGTGCAAATTGTACAGTTCTGAATTGATGTTGCCTCCTAAAGAGTGGTTGGGACCCTAAAATGATTTATATTAATGGGGCTCTTCTCATTAATCGGTCAAATGTTAAATTTCTGGAGACTCTCAAATAATTGTGTTTGTGATACCATGTGATTGGTTTTATTGTGAACATAATGTGTACTGATTAATTTTTTCCATTGCACGTATTGTTTTTATGTTAAGTTATTAAGGTGAGCAGGATTCTCCATTTTGTATTTTTTAATGATTTTAATACTGGTATTATAGCAATAGTATTTATATCGCTAATAATACATTTGTACTTTTATGGCCGTATTATGAACCGAATAAAGATTATTACTACTTCTACTAATACTGGTGAAGAGTGACAGTTAACTTCTAATTCTCATTGGCTCCATAAAGACATAGGGTTTAGGCTAATAGAAAAATTTGGAGGATTCCACATGTCACTTTAGAATGATCTGAGTGTTGTTCCCTATACTGATCAATTGATATTGATTTCTAAGAAAGTATGAAAACATCCCAGGTCCTTATTTCATACACCCATGGACTGTTAAAGGGACATATTGTGTCATTCCTTCTTAAGTCCCTTGTCAGTATCCGGTGCTGTGATAGTGTTTTATTGATGAGGCAATTATACAAAAAACGGTTTGGGACATTCAGACAGTGAGAACATTAGCCTCATTCGGAAATGGGGTGAGCATGAATAAACACCGTCCAGGGACAGCTTGATTGAGAATTAACTTTATTTAAGTGTACTTGGAACCAACTTTAAAAAACCTGTTTATTTTATCTCATGTTCCTGGATATATTGGACTTAATTGGCGGGGTCCAGCTCAGTGATCAATCTTGTTCTAAGTCTCAGCGAGCTCAAGAAAAATGAGTAATTTTGGTGTCATCAATGTTCCGTATATAGCTCATCATGTAGGATTCTGATCATGGTTGTTTCAGTGCTGCAATGGGGGCAGAATCCTATGGTTCTGTCTTGGCAGAGTCCATGAACTGAGAAGTTAAAAGGGTATGATAAAAGAAAGGATTAGGAATGTCAGACCTACGGTACACTGTGTGCTACTCCCTATTCTAAATCAGTTTATAGTTTTAATCAGTGCTTCCCAAACATTTTAGAAACATGACCCACTTTTCAGTACAAAAAACCTTTGCAACCCTCCTATCTTTAATGGACCTGAGGGGGGTGATTTTTTTAAATGTAAGTAAAGCATTATGTGAACGTGCTTTGTCATGTACAGACAGCACATTTTCCATTGAAATGGACGGGAGATTTGCACAAACATACAGTTTTACTGATAAAACTATATTGCACACAAATGATGATGTGTGGAAATCCAGTTTCAGTGAACATTTACTATTTGTGAAACAGCAAGTAAAGTGTCTTGATTTGTTCTGATCATAATAAAACCATTGTTTCCATCACACTTTCAGAATTACAAAAACATGTGCTTTATTTTGGCTTTCCTAACTACTGAAGGTGTGTAGTTAATTTACAGGTATTTACATTTTGTTGTATGTAATGCAAAAATAACATGCTACAGCCTTTCTTTTCACACTTTATATACTGCAGCAACATTGTCACATAATTCATGTTCCTTTCATTTCTCAGAATGCAAAGTGAGAGGAGTTTGTAAAGTGCTGTCCCATATAAAGAAACATGTAGCAGAAGACATGGACTGACATTTGAAATCTGTCTTTGAAGTGCACCAAATGTTACAAGATAAACACAGAATTTAAAGGAATCTTTATTTGTTACTTGTACTTTCATGACCCACCAGAAGTCGGCTACTGACACTCAGAAAGAGAAACGCTGGTTTACCTTATTCAAAAATTATTATATTCCTTAACTGAGATCAACAATATATCATATTATTATATAGCAAAACCAATAAAATGACATTTTGAAAAACCATATGTAGTACAAAGTAACACAATCTAATAGAGTCAATTAAAATAGCGGCAGAAATATTTGAAAGAGGAACCTAAAAAAAGTAAACACATTCAAACATTCAGAGGATACACAATTAATTGAATTTATTAATTGTATTAATGCTAAAGCTCATAATTAATGGTTTTAAATGTAGTGTTTGAAAATACGTTAAAACTAGGCAAATATGTAACAGATCTTGAGTTCCAGCCTTAAAGAAACTACAAGTTGAAAATTCTGGGAAGTAACTAACTCCTCCATTCTTACAGTCAAGAACTTGAGGTGAAGATTTACCCTTTGAAGGATCATTATTAGGTTTCTGACACTGTGAGTGATTTGGTAAAAGAAAATACGGTTGGGCCTGGCCAAACAAAATATCAAAAATTAGACATGTATACATTTTTAGGTTATCACTATACTCCACACCTTGGGAAAAATACCCAGGCAATCTGAGTTTTTAAAAAATTATTTGCAGCTGCCCAGTGGACCACAACCTAAGGAGTTCTATGTTACAACAAAAACTCTCAAGCGCAAATTTTAACTTTCTGAGGAAGGTCATCTGATCAGCTGGTACCTTAGCTAGATCCTCACCAAGAAGAGCTCTTGAGGATGTTACTGGTGTATGGAGAATATTGTATTCCCAGCATATTACATTAGCCAGCACTTAAACATTAGCATTGTTTAAATGCTAATTCCTTACTATAGTGACTGTGTAACCATAGTTTTTTTCAGTGAATTTCTATGGTTTTTAAGTATCAATTGCATTTGCAGAGTGGTGGAGACAGGGGTCTGGGTCTCCAACCAGCTTTCAGGAGTATAACTTGCAGGAGTAACTAGGAGGACTCCTTGGCCCCCAAGGTCCCTCAGCAGCCAAGGGGACTGAATCCTCCAACCACTAAGTGCATCAGGAGGCAAGTTTGCAGTTTAGTGGAGAAAGATGGAAGGGCCACAAAGACCTCTCAGCAATCCCGCAGTGTGAGACTTACTTAAGGTAACAAGAGGGGTAGATGGCCCCCAAATACCATGTTCTATCGGAAAAGCATTTTTTGACTTGCCTATATCTTTGGCACCGTTTCAGAAATCTTCACATAATTTTCCCAAAAAAAGTGCCATGTTGCGTCTTGTTATGCAGGGATTGCTTTGGGTGATCCCTCAAGCAGGGGACAAGAAAAAGGGGGGTCAAAAAAAGTCTGTTTCGCAAGTTAATTCCCATACGGGTGCTTAGGCGACCTTGGAACAAACTCCGGCTGGAAGATTTTCACCATCTTTTGCTGGTGGAACCCTTGGGCACTTTGGACAATGTGGAGGAAGGATACGATCTCTATTGCTCTTGGCTTACTAGGGCGCTGGACGCTCTGATACCTATTGTATCAACTAAGATCAACCCTCGTGAGTCCAGTCCCTGGTATGGCGGGGCCTTACGCGCCTTGAAGGGAGCCTGTAGACGGGCGGAGAGGGCATGGCGGAAGACCTACGGGGCCGACTTGAAAGCCGCATATGCTGCTTCGGTTAAGCTTTATCACCGGGCCATATGTCGGGCACGAGCGGCCTTCTATGCTGAAGAATTTCGGAACAGCATCAACCCGTCGAAGGCTATCTTCAAGGCGGTTAAAGATCTTTTGGCCAAACGGACTATTCCTTTAGCTGAGAGCTCGGTCTCCCATTGTGAAGCCCTAGCCTCCTATTTCCTGGGAAAGGTCCAAGCCATCTATCGGGCCTTCCCTAGTATTGGGGCTCCGCTGGAAAGTTCCATCGAGACATCATGTCAGCTTATCCTGCTTTCATTTCCCCCCCTCACCTCTGATGGGTTTGACAAACTTGCTCTGCAAGTTAAATCAGGGTCTCCATCTGATCCGGTTAAGCCTGCTCTCTTTCAAGACCAGACCTTTTTGGGGCGCCCTGCGGTGCGCACCCTTGTCAACCTCTCACTGGAGTCGGGGGTAGTTCCAACTAAGTGGAAGCAGGCGGTAGTGTCTCCAATTATTAAAAAACCCTCCTTGGACCCGTCTAAGCCTGAAAGCTTCCGCCCCATCTCGCTGCTACCGTGGCCGGCAAAGTTGACAGAGGCCCATGTCAATCTGGCCCTGTCGGAACATCTAGTCCGGACCAATGCCCTTGATCCCACACAGAACGGATTTCGTGCTGGGCACAGCACGGAGACCTCTCTCCTCGCAATGGTGGAATATCTGCGGGCTAGGTTGGATGCGGGTCAGACGGCGGCGCTGATATTATTAGATCTCAGCGCCGCCTTCGACACTGTATCCCATGGCATCCTCCTGCATCGGCTAGAGGAGATTGGTGTTCGGGGACTGGCGTTGCAGTGGTTCCGCTCCTTCCTGGACAATCGTTCCTTCTGTGTGGCCATTCCTCCCTTCTCGTCCAGTTCTCAGCCTCTGGCCATGGGGGTTCCGCAAGGGTCTTCGCTAAGTCCCATGTTGTTCAATCTTTACGTGAGACCGCTGGCTGATGTCGCGAGGCAGTGGGGCCTTACTTTGGTGTCATATGCCGATGACACTCAGCTGGCGGTTACTCTTAGCGGAGATGTCCATTTGGACGCCCCTAGGTTTCAGTCCGGACTGAAGGCGGTGGCTTGCTGGTTGACAGAAAACTGTCTCCAGCTTAATGCCACAAAAACAGAGGTGATGGTTGTTGGGAAGGGAGTAGAGCTTTGGGGTGATCAGTGGTGGCCTTCTGAGCTGGGCCCCTCTCCGACCCCTGTGTCGGAGGTAAAAAATCTGGGGGTCTGGTTGGACGCCGGCCTTTCCTTCGCAGGACATACTAAAAAAACAGCAGCTTGTTGTTTCGGCCTATTAAGAGGTCTCAGACCAGTCCTCAAATACTTTGAAGCCCCTACCAGACAGCTTGTAGTCCAGGCTACTATCATCTCTCGCCTGGACTACGCTAGCTCTCTTCTGGTTGGGGCGAATCAGGCTGAGCTAACTCGCCTTCAGCAGGTTCAAAATGCTGCGGCTAGAGCCATTGTTGGCCTGCCCAGATTTTGCCCGGTGGCGAATGTCCTTCGATCCTTGCATTGGCTCCCTGTAAGGAAGCGTATTCTTTTCAAGGTCCTCTGCCTGGCTTTTAAGATACTTAGAGGTATCGGCCCTGAAATTTTGTCCAATCTCCTTTCCTTTTATGTCCCCACTCGTAGCCTCCGTTCTCAGGTCCAGGCCCTTGCTGTGGTCCCTAGATTTCGACTCTGTCGGATGGGGGGTCGTTCCTTCAGCGTGAAAGCTGCACTAACTTGGAACACCCTCCCAGTTGAAATCCGACAGCTAGATGATCTGCTTTCCTTCCGTAGAGCGATAAAGACCTTTTTGTTTTAGCTGTTTATTTTGGGTGGCATTGTTTGCTGTGTTGTGTTCCTCCTTGTCTTTGCGCCGGGACGCTCCTTGGCTGGAGCAGCTGTGCGCATAATAAATCAACTTAACATAACATAACATAACATAGACTCTTTTGACACGCTTGCAGCCCAAACTGCTGAACGGAATTACACAAGATTTGGCAGAAAACTAGCTTTTGGTCCACAGATTGAGCTTTTTGTTATTTGGTATAGATCTGTTCAGTACTTTGTGGGATCTTAAAGGAAATTTAGATTTGTCTATCTACGATTGCGAAGTCTTCCAAAATGATGATGAGCTCATGCAGAAATCTGCAGAGCTCTGATTGACTGCCATCACTTCAACCAGCAACTGCTGACAACCATCTTGGGACTCAGCTCAACCAAGTCCCACAAAAAAAACATGAAAAAATCGATCGAAAAGGGGCAGGGTAAGTATACCCTGACCCCCAAGCCTTGGTATCAGGATCCAAGACAGACCCCGGCAGGATAAAATGGCATTTTTTAAAATCCACAGTGTTTTTAATAAAATATTCATAAACAAGACCATGAATTGAAAAAAGCAAGTGCGGTCTCTCATGCTTGTTTATCAAGAAGCCCCAGGGTTGGGCGTGGCACAGGGACATGCCGATATTGATATGAAAATGAAAGGGGGCACACTGGGCCTCCCTTCAAGGGTTTCTTTATGTCCCAGAGACTCTAACCTTCCCAGGGCTCATGTTAATATGAAACAGGGGGTCTCTCAGACACCCCATGCCCCAGTGACCAACAACTTCCCTGGGCTTGTCATTATAAAAAGTATGTGGGGGGCCATGTAGATCACCCTGGGCCCCCAGCACCACCACCTCCCAGGCTTTCTTTTGTTTAAAAAAGGAGGAGGACTAGTCGTCCCCCCTCCTTGGCAGTTCTCAGTCCCGGGAAGCACCACCTCCCTGAGGTGGCCCCTGCTCTCTCCTTGACCAATACATGGCCCTGGGGACTACCATTCCCCTACGTCAGTTCCTGTTTCCTTTTGTTTGGTGGGAGCAGACAGCTCCCACCAAGCAAAAGCAAACACTATAGTTCCAGCAAGCGGGAGATGTCAAAGTCCTCTCACCTGCAGGAAGTGGAGTTTTATCTCTTTCCCTGCTCGCAAACATGCGGGCATGGAAAGTGATGAAACTATTGCTCCTGCATGCAGGGAGCTGCATTTCAAGCAGCATCCTGCAGGAGGCGGGGAGTCAGCTGGAACTGCGGTGGCCTTGAGTCGTCCCCCACAGATCTCATTTTGCACACTGGGTGCTCTGGTTGGGACCAGGGCACCCAGAGACACATGGCCGGGACCCAGAGGATGGGGTCCCCGGGGCTGGAATATGGGAGGGGGCACGTGACCCCTTCACCTATTCAATTAAGACTGGCCCCAGAGGATGGGTCTCCGGGGCAGAAATCAATCGGGAGAGGGGGGCCATGCAGTCCTCCTCCCCCACTGTATTTGGCTGGGCCATAGGGGAAGGGAGCCACTGGGCCGTTGTGGTCCTCATGTTCATTTCACACAAATTATAACTCAACTGAAGGCAATTACAAATATAAACAAGAACAGGTTCCCTCGTTGAAGCTCTACTTCTGTATATGATCCTAACTCCTAGGCTTGGTGAAGGCAAAGCAGTTGTGTTGTCTCAGCAACTCCATATTGAAAAACAATCTGAAATTCTTTGTGGAGGTGAGTGTGTCATTTACCTCTTGGAGTGCAATCTGTATATGACTGTGAAGAGTGGGAGTTTGCTTGTACTGTCCAGGTGAGAGCAGAGTCCAGGGTTCTCCCTTTAAATGATTATGAGTATGGAAATGTGCAAATCACTTGGAAGCTTTGGCCATTTGGCCCCATCCACCTCAGTACTATGCAAAAGTCTTCCTGTCTTTCCCAGCATGATAGACAGTTTAACAAGCAGCCCTCCAGCGTGTTTTCTACCAATTTTGGTGAGGAATATGAGGACATCTCCACCAAACATGCAAGCACTTGCTTCATATATATAAGAGGAAATATCCTTGTTTGGTGGAGATATAGCTCTTTGTATGTTCATTGTCTTCTCGATAGGACGTTTCATGTTATCACATATTTTTGGATAGAGACGCACCAGGAACTACCACATAGCCTAAACACACACAAGGTCACTGGTGACATTTCCAAGTACTCCATTACCCAGCTGTAGTGTAGAATACATACTGGAAATTTACCCAAGGAGGAAGCACTTAGTAATTAAACAGTAGAAAGTACTCCACTTGGGTAGATGACTTGTGTGAACCTGTGGACTCTTGTTGGATAAAAGGGCAGGTGCAGTTCCTTTGTGACTGTGTCACTCACACAGCTACTGACATACCCACACAGACACTTAGCCACCCACTCACACACTCAGGCTCTCACACACCGACTGACAGACCCACTCAGATACTGATAAACCTACTCAGACACTCATACACCCACTCACAGATGCACTCAGACACTCATACAGCCACTCACAGACCCATTCAAACACTCATGCCCTCACTCACAGACCCATGTGATCACTCACACAGCAACCCACAGACCCACTCAGAGACTCATGCAACAACTCACAGACCCACTTTGTCACTTATGCACGTACTCAAAGAGTGACTCATACACTCATGGATGCACCTATAAACCCACTCAGACGCTCTCACACCTACTGACAGACTCAATGAGACACTCACTTAGACACTCATGCACCCACTGAGACACTTATGCACATACTTAAAAACACACTCATATACTAATGCACCCACTCACACACCCAGTAAGACACATTTAGAGGGTCTCCCAGGCCCACACAAAAACTCACACACCCTCTTACACACCCATTTATACTCTCCCACACTCATTCTCACACCCACTGAGACACTCATGCACCAACTCGCTCACAAGGTAATCAAGCTGTAAAAGCTTTAGAAATTCATTTAAATAGCCCAATGTTAGAGGGACGGTATAGTTAGGAAACAACATTGAAAGAAACCTTAGAAATTCATGAAAATCAAAGGTTACAGCAACATTATAGTTAGGCTTATATTTTGCTCATAAAAAACCAGTGAAATGTAGCAGTTATAGTTAGCGTAGCTAACTTTAACTAACGGTAAACAACGGTTATAACGACATTTTTTGTATGCAGGAAATCACAACGTGGTTGTTACAACGACCGCGTTGTGATTCCACATACCATTACTCCGCAAGTCGGAGCAATGACTTGCGGAGGGGGGAAGGTGTTGGATTTAAAATCCAACACCTTCCCTACTATCCACACAGACTGGAGTTGGAATAGTAACTTATACTATTCCAACATCCAGAGCCCCCTCTCCGCAAGTCGTTGTTCCGACTTGCGGAGTAATGGTATGCAGAATTGCAACGCGGTCGTTGTAATGACCGCATTGTGATTCCCTGCGGACAAAAAGACTGCGGGATGAGGAGGCATATTCTTAACTAACACCCCTGTAATCTACTGCTTATTATTATTATTATTATTATTAGTTCTTATATAGCGCTCAACTCACCCTTGGGCATCTTGGCGCTTGCATTGGGAACCCGTCCTGGTTTTTCCCTGTGAGATAACCCGTACTGGGCATCCCCAAGGTGAAAGCCAGGCATCCCGCCGCGGGGGGGCCATTGTGGAGATTAAGCAAGCTTGTTGCCCAGAGCTGCATAGTGTGAACTCGTGCTTAGAGTGGGCACCGAAGCGAGAATTATCGAGTCCGTGGACAATTGGGCTCCGGACCCTGCCGCGTCGGGAATTGAACCCTGGTCCCGGGTCTGAGCTCTGCTTCAGGGTATGCCTCCTCTAACCAGTGAGCTACACTTCTCCACATGACATTACATATAATATCACTCATGCAATGATCAGTGATATCACTGATGACATCACTGATTACATCTCTGATGACATTATCCACAGAAGCACTCACACGCCCACCCACACATGTATACACGTGGTGCCTGGAACATGGTGCATGGATGATTAAAAATATGCCTTTTTCAAATTCAGTTTGTGCTATGGTTCTTCTTTGGGCCGCAGTATAAGCTGCAATTGAAAAAGGCATATTTCTGACCGCCCTGCTGGTTGTCGCATTGGAATACAGGGGGTAGAACATCCGACTACTAGTCAGGTGGTTCCGCTCCCACAGGCGTTCATCCGACTGGCATTGTAATGAGCCAAGAAATTGCTTACAATCACATTGACATACCCAAGTACAAAGAAATTGCAATATTTCAAAATAAATACAAAAGTTTTTAATTTAAATTAATACTGACAGAAACTAAAATAAAATATTACAACAAAAAGGATTCCACAGACACAATGTTAAACTCACTTACAAGTGACCAAATTAATAAATGAAAAAGTGCACACTACATATCAAAAAAGTATAGCAATACAATTAAACATAATCAATAATCAATTAAATAATCACATATAAAAACAATTCTTTAACCTAACATAATATCATAACTTTAACATCTTCCCATCCTATCCCCCATAAAAATGTATTTTAAAAAGATTAACATTAATATACACCTAAACCATGAAAACACTTCCAAAATGTGATATAGGGTAATTAATTGCAATAATTAATATTCAATTAGAAATTTCGTGAGCATAATAATAATAATAATAATAATTGCGAATGCATTTTTATTGAATTAAATTCCCACCGTAATCCCCTACAAACCCAACAACACAGTGCTAAAATATATCACACACAATTACTAATAATCAAGATAAAGTATAAATCAAAATAACAAACTATACTAAAAAATATAATGTAACAAATCAACAATTAGGGTAATAATAATAGGTTAAATAATTAACTTACAATAACAATAATGAATTACAATTTATTTAACTTGCTGCTGTATTCTTCTACAGAAACAAGAACATGATACTAATCTTTATATTAATACCTAAACTTAAAAATAAATTACTAAAACACTTACAATCCCAAACAATTTTTTTAATTACAATTATACTAACAATTTTACCACCTAAATGTAATATTAACCAAAACAATTTAAAATATTTATAGAATGATATTTTTTTTACAACTATAATAATGAAAATGATATTAAAAGCAATGACATTTAAAAAAAAGTTATTTTTTTACCAAAAAATTATATTTTTGATAACAATAGTCTGTGCCACAACATTTTGGTAGTAACAATATTTGTTATCGATATTTCTGTATCAAGGTATGTAAAGCTCAATATTTTTTCCAAATGCATAACTATATTTTTCAACTGCAGTTTTCGTTCAAAACAATGATTTAAAAAAAAAAAAAAACTATTACATTTTATTCTCAGAACTAATAATTTGAAAATGACAATTTTAATGCTTTGAATTACATTGTTACCTCCTCCACTTTCAAGCATTTCTACAAAATTCTTTTGACTAATGTCTTTAAAAAAACAAAAAAGGACATAATTAAAGATTTAATACTCTTTGGTATTACAGAAGGGGCTGCAGATGCTTGTGTATCCCATTCTGTAATACTGAAAGAGCTGGGGCACATACAGCCACAGTGCTTCCTCAAGAGGGCGTTCCCATGCAAGTGAGGGAATCCTTTTGCCTCTGTGCCCGTGCACAGGGGCAAAGGGTGCAGACGCGGGCGCAGAGGCAAAGAAGCTCTCAGGAGGCACACTGACAGTACGCCACCTAAAAGGTGGCGCACTGTCAGTGCGCCTCCTGATTTCAGCCCTCTAGCAAGGGGAAAGGGGGCCTCATGGACCCCCCAGACATCCCCTTGTAGATGGGTGCAGTCACTCAATGTAACCACCTGCAACAGGATCTCTAATCCCCTTTAAAATTGCAGGTGGGTGCCACCTGCACTGTGAAAACACGGAGCGGCTTCAAAGCAACCGCTCCATTATTCACACAAATGGGCTTCCCCCTGGGCAGCATTCACCATAATGCGGCGCATTTTCCTGGATAGAGGTGGGTGCACCTTTTGAAAGGTGAACCCAACGCAATCCAGGAAAATGTGCCACATCTATAATATGTCCCCTAGGATTCAATATACTAAAACACTGATTGCCAAAAGGGGTTACAATTTATGATTTTAGTTTCTCCTCCAGTATCTCATTTTGTGAGCCAACTGATGTACTAATAGTTTAAATCAGAAAAGAGAGAAGCCCAAAGGGTCACAGAATGACCTGCCTGACTAATTTTTATTAGGAAGGTTTAATTTTTGACCCCCTGGGATGGGCTGCAATGACAGGTATCTTGGCCTTCAGGAACCCCAGACCACCATCTCTTTTTCTCCATTCCAAATTAAATACTTTTAGAAAAATCAGCCCAGTTTCCCTAAAGGAAACAAGGCTGCTTTGAAAAAAAACCTAAAAACCTTTCAATATGGTAAAACTTCAGTGAGTTATGGCAGCGATTTCCTAAACTACGACTTGCTCCTCCCAAAGTTGCAAACCTTACTCTGAAAGGCAGAGGATTCCAAAGAAAATTCCTTAACTGGTCTCACCCCAGAATGGAAGATGGTAACTGATCAATGTTTTACAGTACTGTTGCAAATCACTGATATATATGGCATAGAGTTGTAATTTCGGAGTAATGCCCAACACATGCCGCTTCCAAATTGTACATTTCCAAACCCATTTTGTGAGCGAGAAAAAAGTTCCAGTTAAAAAATTGGGTTCAGTAAGTTAGAAAAATATATTTTGCGGTTCCAAACTGTGAAATGTAGAGATTCAATAGGTTTGCGACTGCTAAATAATGTAGTAAATCTGGTCTATGTTTCCCACATGGAGACCATCTTATCCAAACCAACAGTATGGCCAACCTTGTAGTTTCTTGAGCATTTCACTCATTTACTTTCGCCTTAGGTGTTGCAAGAAATTGAATCGTTTAGAAGACACATTTGGATTGTCAATTATTTTCTGGACTCTCACACTGTTCATTAGTCTTAAAATGCTACTAATGCATGTGAAAAGGAGAATTCTTGAATTAATTGTTGACAATTTTACTCTGCTCTTATCTTTTTGTCAAGAGACAGCAGATTGGCTCAATAATTATTTGATTCCTTTCTCCTGTTTCCCTGCTCATTCATTGGTATTGGAAAATCCGCAAATTCTTTGGCTGGAAACTCGAAATACAAAGGCAATACCACAGAAGAAATTTCCTCCACTTTACCAGTAACATAACTGAGGAAGTTTAGCTTGTACATTCTACTCTGTATTTAGCTATTACCTCACAAATCTCCCAGCCCCCAACTACATTTACAAAAAGAACATTTTTTTCAAAGAAATGAAATACAGTGCTGTTGGAAATAACCATCTTTTGCATGGCATTCTCCAAGATAAGTGCCTTATTTTAATAAACCCTTTTATTGGCCAAATGACTTTCCTACTAAACATTGGAAATGTGCTTGTACTCTCCGTTTAAACATTGTAAAATTTACATATTCCTAATTGGCACATTTAATTTACTTGTAAGTCTCTAGTATGCAGTAGTACGTGTAGACAGGGCCTGCAAATTAAATGCTACTTGTGGGATGCAGCACGTTTTGTGCCAACAACTAAAGTAGCACTCTCCCACAGGCTAACACTGGGTTACAGTATGCCAACTTATAATGTTTCATTTCAGTTTGGGAGTATCTAGACAACTAATCCAAATACTAATTTTAACAGTAATTTATAATCCAACTCAATTGTCAATTCATATTTTAGAAATTACACTTTTATAAAGTTGTAGTATCTCAGTCTATGCCCAAATGTCCTTTCTACCAGTGTCCAGTGTTACCTGATTGCTAAAAAAAAACCTGTGGTGAGGTGTGTTTTGCTCCCAGACAGTGGACAAAGGGCTAGGATGTAAAGAGGTGTTTTCCACTTTGAGTTGAATATCCTGAAGGATGTGTCCAGCCATTCTTGAGCTTCAAAGGTTGCCTAGTCCTAACTACCTTTGTCTTCATAGTCAGCTTGGCTGTAAACCGCAAAGGGAGGGCTGCCACAGAACTGGTTTAGAGTGATCACAAGAAAAAGTTCAACAATTTCCATATTCATACCTCTGGGCAAGCATAGGGAGCTCCTACCAGAGAAAAAGGGGTTCCCACCATGTTATTTTTATAGAAAGATGGGAACAGTGGGATGGCAGACAGTGACACACACACAGGAAGTGCTTCAAAACATTGTGGGGTCACCCCTGGGACCTTTTCCCTCATTGATTATGGAGTGGCCGGGAGTTTCCCTCACCCACAGGTTGGCACAAAGCATACATTTTGCAACCCCAGTACCCCCTTAAAACATTCCTGGACATTGAAGATCAGATGAAGGACTGCCTGCTGTCGAAATCCTGAAGGAAGACTGGACCTGCTGGCTTTGAACCAAGCAGCCCATAAGTGACTCCAATGGTCAGTTGGCAGATATCCTATTTAAGATACAGGGACTTAACAAGCTTCCAGAGGCCTCTCTCCTTGAAACAGCTCAGTTGATCAGTTCCAATTGGAATGGCCCCGGATTTTGCTGCTGGCCCCAGCTGGAGTGAGTTTTGATTCCCCAAGTGCTGAAACTCAGGCTGCTGTCAAAGTGTAATCCTTCTGAAACCTGGGACATAGAAGCTTTTTGGCCAAATTTTGCTCTGAGAATGAATGGGGTACTGAGATCAACCTTCCAAGCCAATTTGACAAACATTCTGCTCCCACTACATTCTTCTGTGCAGCAGCAAATTTGATTTAGCTATGTCTCATGGTGAAGGTGTCCAGACTGTAGTATAAGAAATTCAGCTCCAATAAAGTGACTAAGTCCGAAGGTAGAAATCGTTCCTGGGTGAAGGGGTAAAAAGTATTTTACTGGAGTAGGACCTTCTCTGGGCCCGAAATTCAAATGTCTCTCGCACTGACCTTTCCCACCTAAAACCAATGGCTTCACTGAGACTTCAGAAAAATAGAGAGCAACCTGTTGTATAACAAAGGGAATCGGGTTCCAATAACCGTGCAACAAAATTATTTACCTCTGTGCTGATTAATATTGATTTCAGAAACCACTTATCTTTTCTCACTCATGCATACATATTCAAATCATGCAAACAAATCCTGTTTTCTGTAGAGAGTATCTCCTCTTTTATTAGAAAAAATAGGTAATTAAACTTTTTACTGCTGCTACATCAATAACGTACAATGATAAAATATCAATGCATATATATAAACACATTCAAAGTCATCAAGATACATTCGTATTTGTTAAGAACACATTTTTTGTAGACAGTTCCTTTTCTCATGTGGCTGAATCAAGATGTATTATTATTTCATATTCAGACAGTTATCTCTTTATCCACAAGATTGAGGTAAGTCTCTTTACACAATTTACAATTGGTACATATACTAGATATCAATCAATTCCCTTTTCAACAATATATAATTTTAAAGAAAAATAAATGCATAAATCATAAAAACAAGTTGTCGACGCAGCGTTTCTTGACTTGATTTAACCACCTTCTTCAGGTCAAGATAAATGTATAAACAATATGTTTCAATCTATAAAAAAATATTTAAAACAGAATATCAGACATCTGTACAGGAGAACAAATACAATGTACAAAAAAACAGGAAAGTGTCAATAAGATCAAGCAGTAAGAGTTAACCTGCCATATGTCTATGCTATGCATTCACTTTGGTACCAATTATCCAGAAAATAAAAAAAGCACAAAAAAACATTCACTACATGGGTTAAAATTAACCCTAAGTGCACTATATCACAGGAGAATATCCTTTCTATCAGTTGCTAACAATTCCGGTTCATTCATTCTTACTCTCTTGCATCCCATTTATGATGAAATAATAATAATACAATACACTTACGTGCAGATGATAGTCTTTAGGCACATACTTTTTTCTCAACATTCATGTGGTAAAATATCATAGCTCATAGAGAACTCCAAGCAATAGAGTATACTGGAAATTACTTCCTTTTCTTTCTATATTTAAAAGGAATACAAATCCTCATTAGTATCTAATGTATATCAGGATTATAATACTTTGTGCTAGATAAAAAAGAGGCATGGGTCTGCTTACCCTTATAGGTCCAAATCTTTGGACTTATATCCACAAATTCCTGTAATCAATCAAAGAATCCTGTTCTTCATCAAAAAATATGGATTTCACTGTTCCAGATATTTTCTGGACTATTCAGTGTGCATAAGTATAAATTGGCAGCTCTATAATACAGTCAATAATGACACCAGAGTCAAAATATTTTCACATCTCCTCCTATTAGAGTTACTTTCCTTATTATACTACAAATAGTATCAAATAATCGCTGTTCTGAAAAGTGTTCCGTTAGTATTTTACCTTCTAGGTCACATACTCGTCCTATTTCTTGTTCATTTCAATTAATTATCGGAAAATTGTATCAAATAAAAAAAATTATGCCTATTATTGATACATTAGGATGCTCATGGATCAATTTACATTTTCATTTTGTCCCCTTAGGTCTAAATGTTTTTCATCGTTATTTGGAGCTAGCAGTTTAGCTAAATATAAGCACAAGGTAGTTATCCTCGTCTTTATATTACATATTTCAATCTCTCTGATGTAATGACAGTGCACTTCTTATTCCATTCGTAGCTGTTATTACTATAGTCATGTTCTACAATGAAATTTCATTGTTAAGTGCAGGGACATTAATACATCCTTTATCTGAATTACCAAACTCGATTAGTAGAGCGTGGGTATTCTCAACCTCCTTCTCACTAATAAAAGGACAATGATTCCATAGATCTAAAAATGTCTAGGAATGAAGGCCCTCAGTGGCAATAACACTTACCTCATCAAAGATATATGTTCGTTCAACCGCTTCTTTATTATAAAATGTGGTCAAAGCGTCGGTCATATATAGCCCGTTGATGGGAGTTAACTATTTAGTTCTTATGGGTTAATTCAAATTCACTCTATTAATTACTTCCAGGTTACCCCGGCCCAAGCTGTTTTGCACATAACGGTATCGGCCATCTTTAAACGATCCGATCTCGTATCATAAGAGTAAAAATACTGCTCATAATATTAAATATTTAAACACAATATACCAATTCTGGCTATAGTAAATACTTCATATAACAGACTAAAATATTTTTGTTGGTAATAGTCATTTTAAAATAATCAACTGTTTCCAGATAATTCTTTTTCATATAATGTCATCTAATTTCAACAGTGGCAATCTTTGCCATATAGGATGGTTGCTGTCATAGTGGAGGATTGTGTTCCTATCTGTGGGTTTCATATATAGCTATACTTCTAACTTGCTGCTTCTAGCAATGATTTTAATATCCAGAAAATCACAGAATACTAGACTCATTGTCGTTGTAAAGCTTAAATTGGTGTCTCCACAGTTTAGCCACTCTACAAAATTCTCTAGATTTTCCTTATCAACTTGCCAAATGAAGAACACATCGTCAATGAAGCGTGACCAGTGTAACACGTTCTCATAAAATGGCGCAGCTTCATTGAAGATCTGTTTCTGTTAGAAAGCACCAACATATAGACATGCCAGGCTTGGGGCACAGGTAGCCCCCATGCGGGTCCCCTTTGTCTGATAAAATAGGTCACCATTAAATAGAAAGATATAATTTTTTAAATTATTTCCGTAAAATCAATGATCAACTGAGCCCGAGGTGTAAGGTAGCCCTCTTCATCCTGTATCTGTTTGTGGAATATTTCTGTAGAGAGCTTCAATGTCTAAAGACACGAGCCATTGGTTCTTAGAATCAAAACTGATTACTTTCACTTTTTTTTAGAATATCAGTTGTATCCTGTATGTATGATTTTTTTTCTGATACAAGAGGTCTTAAAAAGTGATCTACATAGTTGCTGAGGGGTTCAGTTAGAGAGTCTATACTCAAAACTATTGGACGCATAGGAGGGTCATACAGATTTGTGTGGACTTTTGGTAGTCCATCCATTGCAGGAATGACTGGGTGTTCATTATAAAGATATTCAATTTCATCTTGGCAGATTACCTCGTCTTCCTTTGCTAGAAGTAGGCATCTTGTGATCTTCCCCTGATGGTTATTCCATTCAGTCTGGTTGGATGGTCGGTAATGTTCCCTTACTGTTAATAGTGCCCTCATTCTCCTTATGTAATCTGCTGTGTCCATAACCACTATACTCCCACCTTTATCACCAGGTTTAATGGTAATATCTTGACATTTCTCCAGGTTCTTAAGAGCCATATGGTAATTAGGTGGGAGATTCTTATCCTGGTAAGTCTGTTTTTTAAAAGATCCTCCAACCCTTTCTCAATGGTTCTTTCAAAAAATTCTACATTCTTGCCTACCATCTGTCTAGAGGGAGTCCAGGTTGAAACAGGTTTTAATCCGGAACAATTTTCTTTTTGTATATGATCTTTACTAACAAAAAAAGTTTTTAACCTAAATTTTCTAAAGAGACATCTAATATCTTTCTCTATTTCAAATTTATTAGGGAACGACGCTGTAGGGGCAAAGCCTAGGCCCTTTTCTAAACCTAAAGTTTCTTCCCTAGTCTGTGTTTTGGTTGAAATATTTATTATACGTGCTCCATTATTATTCAGTCCCAATTCTTCCGACTTCGGGTTCTCATATATTGATTCTTGTAATTTGTTTGTTGTCATTGGTAATTCCCTCTGGCTCTGTCTCTCAGACCCAGATGGGTATTCTGTCTCTGTTGTTGTTCTAAAAAAGACCTTTGCCCTTCTTTGTTTTGAATTCACTCGATTTCTGTCCTATTTCTTTGGTCTACGCCGTTCTCATCCTCAGAATCGGTACTGGTATATGATATATCTGAGAACGTTACATGCTTTTTAGGTCCTCTAGCTTTATTGGGATACAATCTCCTATTATGATTGCCCTCCTTGTTCTGTACCTCATAGTAGTCTTTTTGAAGATAGGGACATACCTTTTCTATATTATATCTACTGACATCCTACGTAGTTTGTTAGATTTCTTGTTTATTAGATCACCCTTATAACCCACTATGTCTTTCTGTATTTCTTCAAATTTTTGTTTTGCTTCTTCTAGGGCCGTACTTTCTTTTAGTTGTACTTCCATTTTCTCTATTTCCTTCTTTTCTATAATTATTATTTCTTGTGCTGTTTCAATAATTAAAAGCATCCAGCCTCTGCTACACCTGTTAGCAATCAAAGTTCAGCGTTCTTTGAATTTCTCATTTTTTACAAACAAGCCAGGTTCATGTTTCACTTTTAATCCTATTGGTGTAATTGCTTTTTTACAATATTCTATCAGAAATTTAGCGTGGAGTTTGGTACGAATTACTTTTTTCATTAACTTCCACACCGTATTCCATTTCTCAGAATTTTCATCTGATAAAGTTAAAGTACTAATGGTTTTAGAATAACCACCAATAATTTTATCAAATTGGTCATCAGAAAAACAAAACATTTTTAAAGTATCCATTGGTTAATGCTAAAAAGCCAAAAGCACTCTTCAGCTAACAAGCTGTACAGAAACTCTGAAAACTGGAGAGCAACCCATTGTGTAACAAAGGGAATCGGGTTCCAATAACCGTGTAACAAAACTATTTCCCTGAGAATGAATGAAGTGGAATTGTTAGCAACTGATAGAAAGGATATTTTACTGTGATATAGTGCACTTAGGGTTCATATTAACCCATGTAGTAAATGTTTTTTTATTTTCTGGATTATTCTTACCATATGAATAAATGGCATTGACCTATGGCTGGTTAACTCTGACTGCTTGATGTTATTGGCATTTTCCTGTTTTTTGTACATTGTATTTGTTCTCCTGTATGATATGCTGTTTTACATATATTTTTATAAATTGTAACATATTGTTTTTAAATGTATCTTGTCCTGAAGAAGGTGGTTAAATCAAGTCAAGTCCACTGAAACGCCGCATTGGCAACTTGCTTTTATGATTCATGCATTTATTTTTCTTTAAAATTATTTATTGTTGTATATGGAATTGATTGATATCTAATTTGTGTACTAATTGTAAATCGTGTAAAGAGACTTACCTTAAACTTGTGGATAAAGAGATAACTGTCTGAATATGAAACAATAATACATCTTGATTCAGCCACACGAGAAAAGGAACTGTCTAGGAAAAACGTTGTTCTTTTCTGACTCTGCCTTCTGCCTAACCCCACTAAAGATTTCTGACTTCATTCCAGAGGTCTGATGCTAAAGCTTTTCACTGGGATAAACGTGGTTGTTGTATCTGACCCACATTCCATTGCTGTAGACCTTACACCTTAGAGAACAATTTTTGGGGCTATTTTAAACCTAGAACTTTAACAATGCATAACTTTGAGATGGCTGAGTGGATTTTTGTCATTTTGGTGTCATTTAATGTATTAAAATCATTCCAGTTTTTCAAAATGGAATTCAGATTTGTCTTGTGTTGTGTTTTATACATTTATACTGTTGGAGTACTGCATAAATACTTTACACATTGCTTCTGAGTCCAGCTGTGTTCGCATTGCCATCAACCAATACCTCAATTTCCTGCAGCTACAAGCTAAAGTCAATATTCAGTTCAAAATTTCAAAATCTGTGGCCCCTGGCCTGGAAAGAAAGGGTCCGATAATTTTTTTCTATGTGTCTACATTATACTATTACTGCTGCAAAATTAATTGCATCTTGATGCAACAAACAATGATGACATGTAGGTAATGGGTTAATGGAATGGGTTAAGATGCTGGCTACTCCCATGAATTCAAAAGAAAAAGTTTTGACTGCGTTGCAAAACAATTTGGAGTCACCCTAAATTTTGGTTGAAGAGATTTTAGCAGCAGCACTGAAAATCTCTGAAAGGCACATGATTGATAACAGGATTTCAGGCTCTGGAAAAGGGCCTTTTAAGGACATATAGTTGTTCAATTTCTCAAGTTTATCAAGGAGTCAATGCAAAGAGCAAATGCACTGAAAGATCTTTTCAGATGTTTTGAAACTTTTAGTCCTTATGATGCTGCGGCATGTTGCACATGGTAAAGCATGGCAATTTAGTACCCTGGCAACCCTCCTAAAAGGGCACCAGTATTAACCAATTTGGCAGTTATCACCGAACCATTCAGCCACTATGTGTCTCAAACGTTTGCTCTTCATCTCAAATCACATCCAGTTAGCAAACCATAGATTTCAGGCAAGACATATAAAATTACCAAATATCAACATTTATTGATTCAGTACAGCCCCAGTAAGGTGACCCTAGTTATAGTACTGTTCATTAGGAGATTTAGTTTGGTCTTTCATGTTGTTACTTCCTCCAAAGCCTCTGATAATGTCATGTTATGGTATTCTGGCAAGCTGGCCAATTGGTGTATCAATTTCACAAGAGTGAAACTGAAACATTTGGATTTAACCAAAGATCATTTTAAATGATATATTAAAATGTAGTTGGAACAATGTTGAACTTTGCAGGAACTCCCTATCCACCAGTAAGGACGAAGCAGTAAATATCCCAAGATTAACACATTGATTTCTCACTGTTTAAAATGAATGAAACCTACTTGTGTTTAAGTCAGAAAATAATACCACCATTCTCAGCAAGCAGAGCAACAGGACATTGTCAATGATGCCAAAGGACCCCTGATCGTGTAAAATGAGGAGCTATAACTGTACCTCAACTCTCACGGAAAAAAATAGAGCAACCAAAATGGCCACTGTTCTTTTTAGAGTTGGGATTAATGACTGTAAATAGTGTGGGAGGCTGTGGTGCTCTATAAAGCCCTGACTTTTTAGTTGCCACCCACTCAAAGACCTTAATCATTCTTTCAAGAGAAGCCAAAGTCAAATAGATTTGGAGACTTTAAGGATTTACAGAAGGCTTTTTAATCAACAATGTCAAAACAGGACTATAATTCTTGTAGAGCAGTCATCAACTGCAAAGATAGAGTGATTACTCATGTGAACAGATGTGAAATAGCTTCAACTTAGTTACTACCCACAATTTCTGGTGACTTTATAGTTTAAGAAGGTAGGGCAAGAGTTTTTAGGAGATGAATCATGTCTCCAGTTGTTTTGACCTCAGTAAAGGTAAGGGATGTAAACAATGTCCACTGTGATTATGGCTTGGAGTAGTTTGTCAAGTGTCTACCTCACGTGTACTATAATAAAGCGTTTGAAATAGTTAACTCTGTTTACAAAGAAGCTGGTAATAGGATCTGTAAACGTATATGGTAGGTTTACATAAAGGGCAGGATAATTATGCTTTGATTATGAAACAAGGGGTAATCCCATTTTAGGTGAGAACATACATTTGTGCATTAATGGGATTAAAAGTCAGGAGCCTTCCCTCCAAATTTACTCCATGCAAATTCTGGCCAATTTTTAAGACATGGCATTGTACAAAATGCCCATGATTTCATTTAACTGCAATTTCCACTTAATTCTGCATTCCTCAGTGTCAAATTTGAAAACAAGTGCAAATTGTACAACCCCAGCGTATCAAGCCCCCACCCAAACAGTAATTAAAAGATGTGTAAATTGTAAAAACATTGTTAGGAGTGTTGTAATCAGGGCTTGAGAATGAGGAAGTAAAGAACAACCTAGGAAAGATCCTGTAATTGATTTACCTTCTGTATCATCCTTCTGTTCAAATAGTTGTTGATTTTTTAAACATATCTTTTTTTTAATTCCCATAGTCCTCTGCTTACCTTATTTTCCACAAATTTAATTTCCATCCTGATACAGCTTCTTTTGAGGTCTGCTACTCAGAAATTGAACCTTGAAGAATTTTACACCTTCACTCTCCCATATTTGGATTAAACGCTTACTGATAATGAGGTATCCTAAAAAACCAAAGAGAAGAGTAAAGACAGCAATTTGATAAGCAAATTTTGCCAGGTCTGATGGTTTAATGGGCCAATGTAGGGGCCAGGTTCAAAACCTGGTTGGTACACTCAGCCTTTCATCCTTCTGAGGTCCATAAAACGAGTGCCATTTAGTGGGGAGACAATAAACAACTGTTTTTAGTGCCGAGATATCCTTCTGGATAAAAGTGTGCTTCACAAATGCGCGTTATGTTATATAAATGTTTTTAAGTTATGATAATTTCTTAGCTTTCAATTTTCGGTATAGATTGTTACTATTTTGAGACTAATTGATGATTTTTATTTTCTGATAATTCTAAATGTTATATTAACCTACTCTAAACATGAGTTCTTTGTCTCTTGAAATAGGGATAAATATGAATATAGACAATGGATTGCATTAATGATGATCTAAAAGCCTGAGGCTGTATTTAAGAATGTATGGTAATTGTGAAAAGGTGGCCTGGTATATGCTGTCCACTAATTAAAGTGGTCACCCTGTACCAGTCCACACAACTCTTATGAGGTATGAGGTCAAAGATAACCTTTATTGAAAGCTATCATAGTGGTAGCTATGGAGAGCAGCCTTCAGGCTTAATCTTGAAGGAATGTAAAGCAGCTCCTTTTACCAGAATATCACCTCCTAAATGACTGAATGAAATGTGAACCACACAGTGTTTGTATAAAAATATGTATTTATTAATATAACACTCTCTGCTAGTCTCTATACGAGACTAGGGCACAAAGCACACAGTACTGAATCAATAGAAGATTCGTACATAGCACAATACACAGTGGGCTCCAGGGGAAGAACAACCATATACTAAAAAAATGGTATAACAATAACGACTTGACTAGACACAGTGCTTAGAGCATGTCGAAACACTGGGACCCCAAGGAACCAACCAGAGGAGTGACACAGGGAGCCCACGTAGGATGAGTGCAGTGAGTAAACACAGACGCGTGCTCCGTACAACTCTATGGGAAAGTCGCAGTTGGAAATTTACAAGTTAAGGACACTTCTAAGAGGACTTCAAGCAAACCCTTTGGAACTTAGGAGGTTCTAAGGCCAACCCACCAGTGAGTACTGAAGTACCCGTGTTACCTATCCCAGAGGAGCCGGGTGCATAGGGGTCAAATGGTGTTGGAAATCTTCATCTTTTTCAATGGAGAGCTGCAAAGAAGTTCTGCTGCCAGGAGGGTGAAGAATGTCTGGTGGAATCCAAGCCTGGATTCAAGGTGAGAAGAACCTGAAATCAGAGGGGGCAGAGTGTTGGTCACTTCAGGTGACCAGGGGCTCAGTAGTCGAATTTCCACGGTGTCGAATGCTTCAGGGGTGAAGATGGGTTGCTTGATTCTGCAGCCACGTGGACCAGGAGACGTAAAGGATGACCAGGATCCAGAGTTGAGCTGTCCCATGAAGAATGTCAAGTGCTGAGGGGTCAATGTCCAGCTGGAGCACCAACAAACCTTGGCAAATGCAACCCACACAGTCAGAGGAAACAGGTTATGGTGTGCACCAGCAAGGTCCAGGGGACTCTCCAAGCACTGGAGAGTCAGGGCATATCTGGAACAACTAGGTAAGCCCAAGAATTATCAAGGTGACCCTCGCCAGGACCTACAGGCCAATGGACCAGTGATCGTGAGGAGACCTCACGCCAGTTTGCAAAGTACCAGCCCACAGGACACTCGTGGAGTGGAGGCCAAAAATCTTCCGTGCAAATACTGCTCGGAGTCAGGACTACACGGAGTCCAATGCACAAGCTTGGGAATAATCAGTAAGCATATGCAACTGCCAGTGTACGCGATGCACAGGGTTTCGGGTTGCACGGTATTCACGAGGGATACTGGTCTCAGAATCACTGAGAGGGCAGATCAACCTCAGGGACCTTTGTGAACCCACCTCCTGTGTTGCTGAAATCTTCGGAGTCTTCAGGAGCTCGGGAGAAGCAAACCGGTCAGATGCGTTTAGGTGCCTGGGTTTGAAGGGAGTAACTCCTTTACTCCAAGGGAGGTTCTTCAGTTATCCAGCGTTGTGCAGGCAGTCGCAGTACTTGGTTTCTTCTTAGCAGAATCTTGTCCAGGTAAAATCTAAAGTCCTGTGGTCAGGTAACCCACTTTATACTCATGGGAAGGAGTTGGAAAGATTCTGTGGACCCTCCTAGGGGACGGGCAGGACACAGGGGTGGCGACACCCATGTCCTTTGTCCTGTTTCATGCCAGAGTAGGAGCAAATGGCTCCCAGAACTGGTTTGAGCTGGACTATGCAAGGGAACACAAAATGTGCCCCCCGTGCAGACTTTCTGGCACTCTCAGAGTGCACCCACCCAGCCCCAATACACTAAACCCGTTCTGGGAGGTGGTCACAACTCTCTGTGACTGGATGCCTATTGTCATGCCTTCCCCTGCTCGAGCTTGGCTCAGCAGCAGGAGAGCAGAATCGTGTCGGTGGCTGGCAGCATCAATTTTGTGCTGCCCAGGTTGAGAAAGCTGGTACCGGGTAGACTGGTAACCCACACATGTCCCTTTGGAAGGGTGGAATCATACCGCCCACACCAGTTACTGGTGTGGAGGTATGATTCCAAGGTGTTTGACACCAAACACAACATGTTTCTAATCAGCCATTTTAAAGTTGGCATTTACCGCAAGGTTATAATGCACTTAAAATATATGTCTGGCTGCATTACAGACAACCCCAGAGAATGGTCTCCGAAGGCTGCAGAGGGGCTCTGCTCATGCAGGGGCACCCTCTCACGTAAAACCCAGCACCCTGCCTTCAGGATTGTTAAGGCCTGCCATAGGGGTGACTGATACGTATTTAAGTGTAGTGATTTAGATAGATATAGTGAACCTATATCTCATGTAAGTGGTGCAAGCATCAGCTTACACAGTCTGCTGTAGCAGGCTTGTCGTGTCAATTTGGATGGCCTCTCAGGGGTGGCATAATACATGCTTCAGCCCATGGGAGGCCTCTGGGGTACGTATGCCCTGGGTACATGGTGTACCACATACTACAGACTGATAAGGGTACCCCAGAATCCAATCTGGAGTGTACCTAAAGTACATGCATATCAATTTAAGGGAGAACGCAGATAGACTCGGGTCCTGGATAGCAGGATCCCAGTCAGACTAGGCCAAAAACAGTATTACATCAGCAAAAAGTGGGGGTAACCATAAGAAGCAGATCCTACTTTCCTACAGTAATTAACTTTACAATTTGTGTGCAGCCTGTGATTGCTGCTATTCTGTTACAAAGTCGGAATGTGGATGTGAAAGAGCCTTGTCCAAGGATATATTTTATCAAACCACAGCTGATGCCAGAGTCTGTGAATCATCAAGAGTACAACATTGCAAAATAATTTGATGAAAACCATGTGTGAAACTTATATCACTCAATTTACGGTTCATGTCCTGGATGATTAAAGATAGATCTCAACAGTACAACAGTACAATAGTAACAAAATAGTACAAAATAGTACAGAATAATCTCAATAGAACTCAATAGTACTTCTCCGGAATTGTGAACATGTTTGCCATTGTAGGGAAATTGACCATTTGTGCAACCTATGGTGAAACCTTATGCAATCATCTGGTAGTACCTTGTCTTTTTATAGGAATAGGTCTGACCTTAGTACTAAATGCCGAACAAAATAAATGTATGTGTCCGTCTGTAATGTAACTGGTGCTCATGTAAAGCGTTCTGATACCTTTGGGTCGAGTTTGCGCTATATTAAACTCTCCCCACCCCAAGAAAAAGGAGTTCATTTACCTCCAGTGCCTTCACTCATTGTTACACATTGCGAGTCTCAAAAGGTAGAGAAGAAGATTTTTCTTTTTCAGCTTTTTGTCTCTAAGTATGATCTTGTTGATCTAATGCAATATAGCATATATTTCAATATCACACAAATTAAGCCATAATTTTTTTATAGCGAGACAAATTCGCCACAATGAGAGAGTGGAAAAGGTGATCAATTGTAAACTTTATCTTGGGTTTCAAAGGAATACTACAACTTGTAGGATTTTCTTGATACAAGTCTGTTAAAATGCAACCCCCATGCAGCTATCAACACTCAGCTTACTACTGGTGGCATGGTACAACAGAGAATGTCATGATAATGCTTGAATCTCACTCCTCTAAATGAAGATTAGCCTTGTAATTGAACAAGATCTCAAGCCATCCATTAAGTAACTTTTTGAAGCAGCTCATTACTGATGAAATTTAAATTTAACCAGCAGCGGCTCGCACAGATAAATGCTGTGGGGTGGTGAGGCGGGGTGGGGGCAGGGTGGGGTGTAGTGGAATCCGGCATACGACAGAATGTGAAAACTAAATAAATACATTTAAAAAACCACTTACCTTGCGCTCGCCGCATCGCAGACTACGGCGATGCGACGAGCGCAAGGTAAGTAGTTGTAATTATTTCGTTAGTTTTCACATACCCGTCGTATGTCTGAATCTAATGCCCGCCACCCTGCCCCGCCTCCCCGCCACACAGCATTTACCTGTGCGAGCTGCAGCTGAATTTAACACTAAATTCAACATAACTAATGAGATGGCTAACTTGTACTATGTGGAACCCCCACTCAAGGTTTACAAGCTGCTATGTCATTGTATACATTTAGGTATTAATTCAGTCTGCCACAATATGTCTAAGAGAATGCAAATGCAAATACAATAAAACAAAAGCAGCAATCTGGCCTCCTATGTCTAGGATTTAGACAAGCACTTCCGCATAATGTGTGTGATTTTCATATATTGCCTTCTCTAAAGCGAAGCTTGTTAGTGCATCTTTCAGACTCAAAGACACTGCCCTCGTTAATAATTCATTTAGAACATAGAGTCTCATTTATATCACTTTCATAATTAATGGGGACAGCTCAGGCACTGACTGCACAGGGAGAGGCCTCGGTATGGTGGTTGACGGATAACGACCAGGCACAGATATTTCATTCAGCGGCCAGTTGCAGCTAGTTAGGGAGAAATTACTGCGCATACTGTTGCTTTAATTGCCAGGTAAATAATGTTGGCTCTGAATTAGCGCCTATTTTAAACCATTTGATGCAAAAAGAATAGAGAAAATGATCACAGTTGTTTTGCGATGCTGAAGCAAACAATGCTAAAAAGTATCTTTTCAAATGAACTTATCTGGTCTGACATGGCAAAATAATCACAGTGAACTGCATAAATAAACGCACAAATGTCTTTCTCTTTTTTCCCATTCAGACTGCACATACATGTGTAAATACCCGTGAATAACGTTATGTGTGTGCTGGCATTCTGTAAATGAAGGCATTCATTATATCTTGGTACTTTAACAAATATGAGCAGCATATTTCAATCTCGGCAGAAAATAAAGGAGTTTTTTTCTCCTCACTTTAGCCAAAACTATGTATCGAGGCAAGGCCATGTGTTTAATGTGTTAAAGGAAATTTACTATGTGCTTCCAACATGTGCATTCTATTTGTCTTGCATGTCTCCCTCATTCACTCCCTTCCCAATGATCTGTCGAGCGCTTGATCAATTTTATGCTTCAGGTGCACACTCTATCTCAGCTGACCCCTAGCCTATATCAGATAAGGGTAGCTGTTGTAATAGATAGCACATTCGTGGACACAGGGTGTAAGATCACATGTGTTGATGCAGTTCTTGTTATTTTTGGCAATGAAAGCAGTTAAGATATATGTGTAACAGAAGCTATCAATTGGCGAAAACGTATGTCTTCTTTAGTCTCTGTAGATTCACCTTCCAATAGTTGCATACCTATTCAAACTCAGTTTCCATTGATAGAATAAAGAAAATGTAATTTTCTGAAAGCTCATAAAATCAATGTTCTTCTTGCTAAATTAAGATTCTTCTTACACTGAAACATTTAACTGAAACAAATTGTATATCTATTTTTCAACTTTTTTAAATTTTAGACACATTTGATTCATAGTCACTATTTCCTTGGAAACCTATTTAAAAAATAATTTTGTTGAAGGCAAGTTCAGTGTAGGTCATATGTGGCATCCATGACCAAAATCATGCGGATGTCAAAAATTACAACAAACACTATTTAACCTGTTATAGTTGCATCAATGTGGGTGGCATGTCATAAACGTTGATCGCTGTCAGGTTGTTTTTTTTTTCAATTTTGTTATAAGACTTTCTATTGAAAATTTAATGTGCAGTATGTAAACAAAACAGTAATTAGTCACAAGCATACGCCAGATAATAAAACTCATAGGAGGTTAAGAAATATTTACCTTAAAAGATCAGTTGTGAAATGGGTTTAATCAGAGGAGCTGGAAATCAGTACACATATGCTCAGAAGAGAAACAACTATGCAACAATTATTCTCTCTGCATTCCCATCAATGAGTGCTTCAAAATGTCAGGGACAGAATCTCCTCCATATTTAAGGATACAGCTGAGAAATCTGCAGACAACTATATTTTGAGAGAATTAAATATACTCATGATTGAGGTCATTAATGAACATGCACAGTTTTAAATCTAAAAAACAACATAATAATAGAACACAAGGGTTTTAAAAAGAATTACAGAAGAAGAGGAGAATTCTTAGCGAGATTTTAAAAAAAGCATAAACATATTTTCTTCTTAACAAAATGCTAGGAGGACAAAAATAATTTTTATGACACCAAAGCAATTTCCTTCAGAATTGGTAACAGCATGGCAAAAAACTGGCTATAGTAAACTATTTGATATTGCGAAAATCGGTGCTTAATTTGAGCCGGTCCTTTCCGGTCCTCAACACCGGCACTTAATTAGTTTCCGGTGCTCAGCATCAGCACCTAATTGTCAACATCATTCTTGGAACAGTCTACCACATGGTGGCGCTGTTCATCTAATTTAGAGGTGAGCAGAATAATCGTTGTTTAGGAATACAATATACATAAAACAATTGCTAACACCTACCTCCCCAGCCATTCCTTTAGCTTTGAGAACCTCGAATATTCTGAACTGTCTCATTTACATGCGAGAGAGGTGGTTAGAAGTTGTTTTGGCAGCGATGACAGGGGCGATGGGTGGTTCAAGCTATGGTGGCCCCCTGGTCAGAGCCCTGGCACTTAATATTTTACAAATTAAGCAATGGGTTAAATGTCTGTCAGCTTCGTGTGTGTCTTGATAACTCAAAGGCAACAGACAATTGTAGGAAATTCTCTAATTTCATATGAAAACAAAATAAAAAAAGATTGATCCCTCTCGTTACCACAAAAATGGACACTCCACAAGAGGCTTTAACATGCAAAACCACAAACGAATGAACATTCTTTAATGATGTAACATGTTAACTAGTTAATGACAAACACTGATCTTGGGCCTTCTGTGCAATTTGTGAACCCTGTCACAGGAAAATGACTGTAGTCATAAATGCATCCCGCACAAACAAATCCAAGAACTCTCTGATACAAGAAGTATTTCCATACTGCCTAAAATTCGATCTGGTGAATCACCTCAATAAGCCATGTGTGGACTGCGAGGTCTTTAACATCTTCCAACAGTATCCAACTTCATCTTCCTAGGAAAAGTACTTGAAAACTGCGTTGCACAGGGATGAAACAACTTAATTTACGAAAGCAATCTCTTCACGGATTTTCAAACAGGCTTAAGGTCAGATTACAAGTGATGTTACACACAGTGAATGATGCATTTCACACATTACTTAAAGAAAAGTCATATCTTCTCTTTCTGCTTGACCAATCAGCATTGTTAGACATAGTCAACCACGCATTCCTGGTCAAAATCCTGAGAGGAAGGATTAGGATCATGGGACAGTACTGAATTGGTTTGAATCTTAATCTGCCAGTCTCTTGTGAGGTGTACAATAGTTGAGCTCTCTCTCTCTAGCCCGTTGTGCCCTCAATGAGAAATTCCAAAACTATTCTTTCTCTTCCCTATGCTGTTCAGTCTGTATGTGGAATTCCTCAATTCACCTCTGAGGCAACCAAACACATTTTTTCATCTATACACAGATGACTCTGAGCTGTATATGAAAGTCTCCTTGCCAAAAAATAAAGTGGGTCTTCCAAAGACCTAGGAAACCTGCAGTTCTTGGATGCACAATGTTATCAGAAACTGAACCCAGCGAAAACAGTTAGTTATGCTTTCTCCCTGTCACTGTGACACTCAGGTGCACGCTTGTCTACTCTCACTTTATCTGCTTGACTGAAAAAACGTCATTGTCAAAAATGCGAAATCATTGGCAATTATTCTTGACTAAAATGCTTTGCCTGATCAAATGAATGCAATAGCAATAGAAGCCCAATATGTAAGCTTTTGAATTCAAAGCAGTTCAATCATTAATCATTTTGTGGCTGTTTTATTGCAAATCCTTACTGCATAGAAATCCCAGGTATCTCATGCTCTCACTAGAAGCTGGCATTTATACTGCAGCTAGAGGAGTTTACGCTGCCAGAAGTTCAGAACATGGCCATGCATGGTGATGTTGCAAATTACCAAGCACATTAGTAATCCCAGAAGGGTCCAGGTCACTTCTTAGCATAGACACTCTCTGACTGGAAACTCCTTTCTTCCAAACAGTGCGATCACTGATGCACGTTTTGGTAGGGAGTACTACACAAATCTGGAACTCTATCCTTCTGGCTATACAGGCATGTCCATCCTATGACACTTTTAAGATAGACCTTTAAGCCCTACTCGTTGAGTATGAGAAGATGTAGAGCTGGAAGGACCAAAGGAAATTTAGAAGTTGGAAATTTGCTGGCCTTTTTAAGATGATATATTCTTAGCCTGTTAAGATTAACTACTTTAAATATACTCCTTCACCTCCTACCTTATTGTTTAAGACATTATATTCTCTAGGTGGTCAGCAATACCTACTACATTAACTTTAATTCCTCATATTGTTTTCGTATCAGCTCCTAAGATCAATATGTTTTATTTTGTACACCACTCTGGTGCTTTCCTCATATTCTCTTATAAAGTGTTCTGCTGCCCTGGGGATCTGGTATATGTTATATAAAAATATAAATGAATATTATAATACAATAAAATTAGCATTGTGTGATAAGGCATCAGTATTTCACCGGAGTGTCTTGGTCATTGTGGGTAAAAGCCATGGGTTTGTGCAATAGTGAAGGTTCTAAAGACACAGTGAGTCTGAATATTTCCAGTAAGAGAAAGAGCAGGGTAATATTGTGTTTAGTAACTTATGGAGCATAAGCTGAATCTTGAAAGGGGTATCTTGATTAAAGCAGCAAATACTATGGAACAAATATGTGGGCAATACACCTCCTCCACCAGATCTTGTAGGTTTCTCAATACTGGGTCAGGAGGCGGTCCCCCCATCGGGTGAAAGTGAGTGTGAGGCACTCCCCCTCATTTTCTAGGTTGTGGTATGTCTCTTACTCTTTAAGTTAATACCAGCCCCTTATTCTTCTTTATTTCCAGGTTAGGATGAGGCTGCTCCCTTCCCCAGATATCTCCTTTTCAATAGTATAGATTTCTGATTCTCAATAATGGCAATGTATCTAGTTCCTCTCTAAGATCAAAGTGAGCCTTCCCCGCCACTGCTGGGCATACCAAAGTATTATAAATGTAATGGCCTAGCCTTCTTCAGCAATCCTTTTTTTTAGGTCTTCATTTTGGTTTTGCTCACATCACCTCTCTCTCAGATCTTGGTGACCTTTCTGACATCTTGCCTCGGCATGTATCTCTATAAACCCCTGTCTTAGCTCAGAATGTATATGCCAGTTATTTACTGATGTACAAAGGATCCATTGCCTCTTGCACAGTTCACCAATTTATTAATTGGTAACTCAGGTAGAAAAAATAACCTTTGCCATAGCTTTCAAGTAACAAGCCAGCGATTAAATGTCTAGTCCCATAACACTATTGCAGTGCTTTGTGGGTTCACTTTAATACCTCTATACCCCTGTTCACTGGTGCTGCAAAAACATGATCTTGACGTGTGCAAAAAATCTGTGCTGCTACCTCCAATAAACCCTCTTCATTGTTTTTAGTCCAACGCCCTTGAAAGCCCAAGATGTTCCAGGTGTACAAAGTCTTGTTTTGTTGGTATGAGGTATCCTCTCGTAATCATGCTGTTGCAAATACATTTCAGATGTTTTGTAGGCAATGTGCTGTTATTCCATGTTTGGTGGATAATTCTTGGTTTCAGAATTCCATTCTGATGTAATGTAAAATGTCTTATCTTCATTGCCAACTATGATACAACTACTACCACTGTTCAGTACAACCAGACTGGTGCACTTGTGGTTGCCTAGTGCCAATGCAGGTATACTTGCGCCATGTTGCAGGGATGAATGCATTATGGGCAGGACTGTTTTTGTGCAGGAAGGCATACCTTCCCGCACAGCAACAACCCAAAGAGGCATTCTCCTCTTTCCATGTGTAAGGGAGAATGTTTCACACATAGAAAAAGAAAGTAACAAGGAGAAATATTTCTCCTCTCTACACCTCTCTGTGTTGTGCATACCGACTTCACACAATTCCAGTTTTGCAAACCTTAGTAAACTTGAAATTGCATAAAATCCATGAGTGGGTGCACGGAAATGCCTACACTCCAACACTGGAATGCCCACCACTAAGAATTGTAACACAAAGCCACACAAGGACACTCAAACAAGGCTCTCTTTAAAAAACATGAAATTTACAGATTGGAAGAGCATGATGGCATTACCTTTGTTATATAAACTTATGCTAGATTTATGCATCCTACTTCTTTTTTTCTGTTTAACTGTCAAGTTTGATTTCAATTTGTTTTGAAAGTCAACACCATGTTTAATCAGTAGGCAGTGTAATATCAACTTCGCTTGTCGCACAGATTCATATCTCTGATTTGCACATGTACATTGCTTGGCCATTCATCTACTGTTGCTGCCATTTATTAGGACTTTACATGAGATATATAGAGGTAAAATGTGTGTGCATAAAGGAGCCAGGAACATTATCCTAGTGTAAGAAAAAGGCTCTTTGCAGATGCCCCCCCCATGTTGTGCCCCCATTTAAACTGCTAGATTTGACTCTGACAGTGCTCTGGAGCTTACTAACCAGGCTCAAGTGCTCTTTCCCCAAAACTGTTATGTGTCAGTTGGAAACCCCAGGACTTTACCCCCATTATAAATCCCTAATATATGGTACCAGGGGTAACCAGGACATAGGTGGAAAATGGGTCCCCAGTGCTGCAGCACTGTTTTTGCCACCCTGGGTGACCCAAGTAAACTACTGACAGCAGGATTACAATTACAAACTGCAGGAGCAGTGCAAACAGCTCAAACTTGACTGTGCCCTCACCATGCGAGGCACAGTCAAATGCACTTTAATATAGGTCAGACACCCCTAAGCTAGACTTCCTCAGCCCAGGAGGCATGGTGCAGTATATTAAAGGTGAGGACATATAAATGCAAGCTTATTTGTCCTTATAGTGGTGTTCTCCATTGGAAACTACTATAAATGTGAGCGGTCCATCGGATAATATGGGCTGCCACCCAGGCATTCTTGAAGTTGACAGCTTCATTATGGTACTGCTGAAATGTTTAGAATCAAACAGCATGCTTTCTCACCCTTGACACAAATGTTGTGCCCGGGTGGTGTGGCAGGCGCCCGGATGGTAACCTTTGAGGTAGCTGACCTGGTTGACCCAGCTTCTCTGTGCTCTGGCTGGCCAGTCACACTTTTCTGCACCTGCAGCCACTAAGACAGGATTCTTCCCTCCTGCCAGGCAGAGTGATCACTCCCAGGAGTCAGGAACAAAGGTTTGGGAAGGAAAGTCACACCTCCCTTCTCCCAAGCAGGCTAGTGAAATGGCACATCTAGGCGGTGAGCTTGAAAGGTGGCACCCACTCTGATATGCATCAAGGCTGACTCCCAATGGAGAAAACGCACCTTCCCCTGCCCCAGGCAGATTTGCACCCCAGCAGGTTGGAAATTAGCTATGCAGGGATGTGTACACCCCCAGAAGGCTAGCCATACCTCTAGGGTGAGCAGCCTGCAGTGTACACCACTATTTGATTTCTGCCATCTTTAGTTATGGCAGAATAGAGGGTTCTGGGTAGAAAAGGTGACCTAGCCCCTAAATGTGGTCTCCTCAGGGGCAGAGTATCTGCAGGGACTAGCTGCCCACTGGCTCCTAGCTCCCACACCCCTAACTCAACTAAAATCAAGGATTAAAGGGAGCCTTGTGACACCAGTACCTCAGATATGAACAACTTGCATCAAGGAAGGACCAGGAGGAGACCTGTGTCGTTGACAACAGGATTTTGCCCACAGCACCAAAGATGGATACTTTGACCCTGAGGCAACAGACTTGGAACTGAGTGCACCACTCTTGTCCTTGGCTAAACCTCAGCACTCCCGAAAACAGGGACCCCTGTGGAAGCTAGAAGAACCCTCACACTCCTTTGGACTAGGGGCACTAGTCCCCTGCAAACTGCAGGTAAAAATACTTTCTGAATTCGAAGAATCACTGGCCATTGGGCCCTCCATGGGATTGCCAAAATCCAGGTGGGAGTTGAATCTTGCCTACCACAACGTTTTAGGCCGCTATATCACTCCCAGGGAACCAGTGAGGTTCCAGTACCTTTTCGCTGTGTTTACTGCTATTAAGGTTCGTTGTTCGCCAATTTGGCAACCAATCCCCACACTCGACGCTGAATCTACAGAGAACCCTGAGCACCCTACATCCAACATCAGCAGCTGTGCGTCTGTTGTGTTTTTGCATTCTGCTTCTTGCAGCCCCTTGTAAGCAGTTAAATCAACATCCCCGCGGCTCCTGTTCAGCACCAGGGACAGCCAGGACAACTCTGCATCCGGATTTCATGGGCTAAATAAGATTGATCTGACTGTCGTGGCCTGGTCCAGGGTCTGCATGACCTTTATCCTATAAGGGTTGCACATAACTAAACCTGCTATTGGATTTTGCCATTGACCGCAATGTTATAGTTTCTATGTATAATTTTGCACTGATTTAATATTGCTTGACGAATTTATAATTCTGGTTATATGTATACTACTCCACTCATTTTGATGTCTAAATTAAGACACAAAACTACACTTTCTTTTTCTAAATTGATGTCAGATATCTCTCAAATCATGTCAATTACTTATCATCCATAATGGTACTCTGAAATGTTTATCACATGTTCCTCTAGTAAAGCCTGACTGTTCTTTGCCACTCTACCAGGACTGAGCTAATGATTTATTAGTGTGAATCCACGAACAATCTTTGGGGTATCGTGATAGTATTACATTTGAGGACTAACCCCCAAACCACGTAAAACTCCACTTTCCTACCCCTATGTAATGTATATTCATGGGTTACTTGTATATGATAGGAACACTGATCTGCTACGGATAACAAATCTTGCCCCTGATTAATGAGAGCAAAATAAAGAGGAGAGACCTGAGAAGGCCAAATATTTTCACATATGCATTTACAGTACAGACGTTAAACTTATAAGGCGATTCATCTGTGTGTGTTGTGAGTATGTACTGTTGGATGCTGTGAGTACCCACACACATGGGGTATAGGAGAAAGCAAGTGTGGCACACTGATTAGCAAAGAATAAATGAGGTGCATGAGGACATGAATGTAAGATACCCCCAGAACCAAGCTTTCGAGGGAGAAGTGTCCAAGAAAGAGACTTCTGCTAAAACAAAATATCTATATTTAAAAACATGGTCCACAGATGGGAGAGAAAGCTCTCTTACCTGGAAAAGGAGTACATGCAGATTTCAAAGTGTAGGATTAATCACTACTGCAGTAAAACATCAGAACGCCAAGACAGCCATGGACAGTTGGTGAAGGGAAGGGAGCAGGACCTGTAGGTTTGCAGGGGGCAAAGCCATATGAGAGGTGAACTAATACTGGATGGGGAAGGTGGGGCAAGAATGTTTCAGAAAGCTACTGGACCAAAGACAATAGAAGGGGAGAGACAGTAAAAGGTAGGGGGCTGGGCATGGGGCTATAAAAGCCAGGTTCTGTTCAGTAGAGGAAACTGGCTACAAGGCAACAAATTTCTTTACCAAAGGTCCTTTTTTCCAGGTGGAAGGTGTTACAGCTCGCCAAGAATCAGCAAAATATCAGGAGTCACAAGGCAGGAGGTTCAAGCACAGGATGTAAGTAACCCTAAGCAAATTAAATCTCAGGGTATGAGATTCATGAATTGGGATTCTTAAGCAAGGATACTGTGACATCCACTTCTGTAAAGAGTGACACTGTAAGGAAAAGACTCGTGATCAGCGAGAAGCCACGAAGGGTGTAAATTTGTGCATGAACCCTAATAAACCTGTTTGTCATATCACATAGCCTGTGTCCGGGTCTATCACTGAACAGTCACCAGGTGCAATGGGGATACAGCATACCCAATGCACACCCATTTTTAGCAAAGAAATATGCAAAACTAAGCAAACAATTTACAAGTGCTTTAAAGAGTAGCAAGCTTCCCAAATAGGTTTCCTCTTCTGTTTGGTTTACAGCTTTTAGGGATTTCACAAACATCCTGCTGTAAAACAGCTACTCGTGAAGTATTTCCGCTTTGTTAAAATATGGTATTGTACATTAAACGTATTGTCCTCCTAAGAAAAAAATATGTTTCCATGCGGAGCATTCTCTTCCTCCCTCACCCCCATCAGTGATAGCAGTATTTCCAACCTAATTACATGGCACACACTACTGCAATCAATTCCAGAACTAACTTTATGAAGGGGAGCAATGCAGAACATGTGTAGGTGTGCCATACAATTGGAATGAGGAATTTAAAAAGTGCTGGATGGAATCCATGAAACAATTTCAGCAGCTGGAAAGTACTCTGGCCACATCCTAGTCCATTTTTTTGGTCCATCATTCAACCTCAGATCTGACCCAGCTATATCAGCCGTACGAGCAGTGCAGCACAAACTGCCAGGCCAGGTCCATTCTGAACAAGCCCAAAAGCAAGCCAAGAACTGATTTGGGCTAGCTGGGCCTCTACTGTAAGGGACAGCTCGGTTCTAGTTATACAGTGGAAAAGGACCCATGTCTTGGCATGTCCGTCACACCTAGGGCTTTACAGGATTACAGAAAGTGATCAATGGAATGCTAAAATTCCATACATTACTTTTTTCTTGTTGCAGTGGAAGCTCTAAGTGTGACAGGTATACCCAGACATATTCCTAGACATGACACTCAAGTTGTACCTCACGGACAAGGCCACGGTATGTCAAAACTAGTCTGAGGTTGCTAGTGTTCCCATCTAGAGGGGACCGGGTCTGGTAGTTCAAGCTGGTTTATGCCTTGTGGAGCAGAATTACGACTGATTTGCATATCACTGGTCCTTATCTAGATTGACATACTGGGTAAAAAACTGTTGACTGGGATGCACCATGAGGGAATGCCAGAGGCTGAGATTCATTCAAGTGTTCTATCCATAACTTTGTTCTTGATGCAGCTGGAATGGTCACTCCTTGACACTCTTCCTTTCCCACCCCACTCACAGGCTTAGGATGGAGGAACACCTATCACTGTGGAAGATTGTCCATTGCTGTAAGTCCATTGTAAGAAAACACTGATCCTGATTCTGTGAATCCGCATATAAAATGTAAAGCAACAAATTCATTCAAAAAGATTGTGATTCGGACCCTACAATAGCAAACATTTACCTGATACCTTGCCTAGTAACTCAAGCATAAATGGCATTTGGGAATATACATGTGTTTGCTCCATAGCATTGTGCACCAAAGGTGGAAGGAAACGTCAGTTTTCAGCAGTGTCAAATGAATTTGACATCAAGCTTGAATCCCTGTGATTGTGCGGGTTCCTTACACCAACATATAGAACATGATGTGCATCCCTTCATTGCAAGCATGGCTGTATTATTGAAAATATATTTTGGAGAATAGGATTTCTGATTTAAAAGAGGTAAAGTTCAGCTATAAAGCATACACAATATCATTAAGTTCAGACACTTAACTATGCCATTCGGTCTGGAAGAATAATAGGGCAGTTTAGAAAGGAAAGTGACACTATTAGCTTGATGAGGTTGGTTTCCCAAACTTGCCCACAGTTGCAGGAAGTCTCTCTCCACGGCAATGAGGGGGCCCTCGAGATGAATGTGCGGGGATCAGAGCTGTCATTGGCATTATGTTCAAGTGCAGCTGCACTTTTCTCGCAATAGGGAGGTTGGAAATGGTTCATAAGATTATTATCTGTCGCCAGACAAAAGCCATTACCTTCACACTAGGAGGGGAGGACGCAGCGTTGAGTAGAACAACTGAATAAATTATCAAAATCATCCCATTTTGTGAATGTCTGGGTTCTTTCGTCTGTGGCTTCTTATTTCTGGGAGTATTTCCTGCTGTCTGAATTTTAGCCTCACTGATTATCTCAAGAGGGCGTTCACATTTTTCATTTTCTTTAATTTATATTTCTGTGAATTTATTGCAATGCCTGTCGGATAGAAAAATAATGCAGGTGTAGACAAAGTCAAGGTTGGTATAAACCATTCTCGAGTAGTGCAGTCACAAACAGAGTTGGTGCATTTGCAAATGATCTTCATAGTATCTATCAGTAGTCAGCAACCTGCAAGTGCTCCTGACTTTGAAGGGATGCGCAGAGCTGCCTCTTTGTGTTTGTTACTTGAAACTGCTCCCTTGGCAAAGGAGTTGTATTTTAGAGATCTACTTAACTGACTAATACCCATTTGATAGCAAATAAATTAGTTCTGTTTATATGTTCCCCTATGGAAATTACCTTTACCGTATTTCTAATAGGAGATGCTCTAGTGATATCTGCAAAAATGCGTTGCTTAACAGACATTTCTACCGATTGTTACTGTGCATTGTATTTAGTGGTGAGGCATCATCTCTGGCTGGAATTCTAGTGAGCGAGCATGTCTTCTCAGTGGATTCTGGATTCGGGGGGTCACTCAGTCCCACTCTGACTCCCTCACTCCAGTCGGTCTCACTCTGTCTCAGTCTCACTCTGACTCACTCACTTATTCACACTCATTCTCAGTTAGTCTAACTCAGTCTCATTTATTCTCATTCATTCTCACTCAGAGCCAATCTCACTCAATCAAAATAACTCGGACTCACTTATCACTCTGACCCCCTAATCTCACTCAGTCTCATTTGTTTCCACTTAGTATCACTCATTCTGACTCTCTCTGTCTCACTCAGTCTCTGACTCACTTAGTCTCCCTCATTTTCTGAACCATACTGTGACTCACTCAGTCTCACACATTCCCACTCATTTTCACTTATTCTCAGTCATTCAGTCTTACTCTGATTCATTCAATCTCATTGGATCACCTAGTCTATATCAATCTCGCTCATTCCTACTCAGTCCAACTCACTCAGACACACTCTGACAAAATCAGTCTCACTCATTCTGACTCACTCAGACTGTGACACACTCAGTCTTACATACAGTAAGACTCATTGTCATTCTCCCTCGCTGTAACACTCACTGGAATTCTCCCCCACAATTACATTCATTGTCATGATCCCTCACAGTATCACTCACTGTCATTCAACCTCACAGTTACACTCACTGTCAATCTCCCTCGCAGTAATATTCACTGTCATTCTCCCTCACAGTAATACTCACTGTCACTCTCCCTCACAGTAACACTCACTGTCATTCCTCCTTACTCACTATTATTCATTCACACTCACGCTCACTCTTCCTATCATTCGTTGTCACTCACTGACTCTGTCCACTGATACTCCCACTTAATCATACACACACCACATGCACATGCTGTCTCTCACAGACAGACTCTTATATGCACAGCCCTTGCATGCCTACATCACACACAAGCCACACCAGTATGTTGCCAAAGTAATTTAGAATGATGTGCACACAACTACCAACATCTGACCACCGCACAGAGTGAGGATTCCTTAGAGCGACTCTCAAGGCATCAGACAGTGAGCAAGTGCAGGTTGAGTCAGTTCGAGAAGAATCATTTTTGAGCCATTCAGGCATTTACACCATGAGTAGGTGGAACTTTTTCTCCCATACTATTTATTTAAAACTGACGTGGGTAGTACTGGTTCATGTTACAAGTTTGTTGTATTATAGCTTGTACGCTGAGCGACTGCCTTGGTGTTTTCAGCTCTACATCGTTTACAGAAGAAGGTGGGCTGAGAAAAGAGTGGTTGTCATTCAATCAATCAAAAATAGTTTATTTCGGTGAAGATCCCATTAAAACATTCGAAAAGACATACATTCTTATTATTAACAATATGATGTAACAGTATTCTTAAGTGCATTATAAAAAGGCTTGTTGGCTTGTTCTGAGCAGCTCTTAGAGCACAATATGGTCTTTGAAGCCAATCTCAAAACACAGCCAAAGTTGGTGTGGAAGGACTGAGCACTCTTTTTAGACTAGTGTCAGATGTTCTCTCATGATTTTGACTGTGTGTCATTTGACTACTTTTGGAACACGTTTCATGGACCACATGCCTGCAATGCTTCAGTGATAAATCTTTGGGTGTCAAGTCCTGAACATTCCCTGCCTGACTATGTCCTGTCTACTATCGTTTGGCATGTTTGGTGGATGCACTGACATTAACATGATGCAATAGCAGTGGAGCAACCTCATCTAGAAGTTGGATGATGGTTAACTGGTTGGCAAGACCAATCATACAGTCTGTATCTTTATTTGAAATAACTAATAGGCTGTCTGTAGTTTAAGAACAATCAATTGCTTCTCTTTCATCACTTTCATCTCTTTACTAGTCCTGGCTGAATAAATAAGTGAAATGTCAAATAAATCGAAAAACTCTGCAATAATTAAGGATTTGAGACCTGTAATGGAAGTAAAACTTTACAGCAGTCAACTAAGTGTCCATCATTTTCTATACAAATAAAACATGAAATTCACTGAAAAAACTTAGTTAAAATGAAGTTATGGTTCTGACTCAATCACACAAAACCACTGAACCTTTCCTGTTATGGCATGCAATGCACACAACCTGTGTCATGTAGAAAACACTATGCAAAACATAATTTCAAAATGGCACAGGAAAAAAGAAGTCACCACCAACAATGATGGGGACATGACTTACGGCATGGGTTTTGTGTTGTATACAATAATTGGCATATTTTGGTGATTTTCCACATTTAAGTCAAAACCATAACTTAGGGCTTGATTTAGATCTTGGCGGAACTACAGTCATTCTGCCTTGGTTACGATTCAAAGTACTTCGTCGAGCTGACAGCGGCCCAACCTCCGTTTTGAGATGTGGCATCAACAGACTGTATTGTGCCATCATAGTGGTCTTCTCTGCTGAATGATAGTACTCGGCAAGTTTACACTGAGCCGATTTACATGTTCAAGTTGTGCTGGCAGAGTCCTGGCAGCGGAGTCCTGACAGAGTGAGGCCATAGTGGTGTGGAGACAGGTAAGTACTACTTATCATTATCTCACTACACATATATGTTGTGAATGTGTCAAAATGTATATGTATGTAAAGTGTGATGCCCACTTTTTTACATATAGCATTTCACACCAACAACATACACACAATATTGAATGTACACACACAGCAAAACACCCACAACCACCACCACAAATAAGTATTTTGTAAGTATCAATACAGGTGTACATATTTTGCCATGATAAGTTGTAAGATGCACTCACATCCCCACTCACAAACCTACTCAAACACTCACACACTCACTCACAGACCACTGATACACTCGGCAGCCACTCACAGAATCTCTCAGACCATCATACACTCACTGAAAGACCCACTCAGAGACTCACTCACCCACTCAGAAACTCTCACTCCCACTCACTGTCCGACTCACACACTTACATACCCACTCAAAGACCCACTCAGTATCTCCTGCAACTGCTCACAGACCCACTCAGATGGTCATGCACCCACTCACAGACCTACTCAGACACTTATGCCCCACTCACAGACCCACTGAAAGACTCACACACCCACTCACAGACCTACTGAGACATTCACAAACTCACTCAATGACCAACTGAGACTCATGTACCCAGTCACAGACCCAATGAGACACTCACACACTGACTCACAGACCCACACAGAGACTAATGCACCCACTCAAAGACTGAAACAGACATTCACAGACCCACTGAGAGACTCATGCATATACTCACATGCCCACTGAGAGACTCATGCACCCACTCACATACCCACTCAGACAAACACACACACACACTCTCTCAGACCCATCTAGAGACTCACACACCCGATCACAGACTGATTCAGACACTCATACAACCACTTACAGCCCTACTCAGAGATCGATGTGCCCACTCATAGACCTTCTCAAACACACATTCGCTCACTTACAGACCCACTCAGAGACTCACAGATGCAGTCACAGACCCACCCAGACACACAGACACTCTACCTGCTCACAGACACACTCAGACACTCATGCACCCACTCACATACCCACTCAGACACTTACACACCCTCACACAGACCCACTCAGAGACTCATACATGTACTCACACCCTTACTCAGGCACTCACACACCCACTCACAGATCCACTGAGAGACTCACACACCCACTCACAGACCCACTCAGACACTTTTGCGTCCACTCACAGACCCACTGAGAGACTCATGTAGTTGCTCACTGACCCACTCAAACACTCATGCACTCACTCACAGACCCACTCATACATGTATGCACCCATTCACAGACCCACTCAGAAACTCATGCACCAAATAACAGACCCGCTCAGACCATCACACACCCACTCACATACCCATTCAGATACTTATGCACCCACTCACAGAGCCACTGAGAGACATGTTTGCAGATCCACAATGGAGTCGATACTCAGAAATATTTTTGGGGAAAAATGGGATTGAAAAATTATTTACTGTTTGGTAATGGGGTGGCTCTTAGAAGAGCCTTTAGGTATATTGTGTGTATGTGACACATAAAACTGGATGTATTCTTTCAGTTTGTCAAGTAATAGCCTATTGTCTTTTCAGAAAAATGTACTCCATCATTCCTATGAATGTGTTCCATGCCAAAGCAACAGTTGTTGTTGTAGATGGAGCAGATGTTGTGGTCTCTAAGGAAAGCAGAAACAGTTTTACCAGCCCATTTCCTGGCTTTGACCATTTGTGGACAGGTCCACTCAGAGACTCGTGCTCACACTTGCTCAGACACTCACCCACTCACTCACAGACCCACTGAGAGACCCATGCAACCACACACAGACCCACTCAGACACTTATATACTTAATCACAGACCCATTCAGAGACTCATGCACCCACTCACAGACCCACTCAGACACTCATGCACCCACTCTCAGACCACTCAGAGATTGATGCATCTACTCACAGACCCACCCAGGCACTTAAGCACTCACTCAGAGACCCACTCAAAAACTCACACACCCACTCACAGACCCACTCAGACAGTCAAGTGTCTACTCATAGACCTACTCAGAGACTCATCCACCCACTCACAGACTTACTTAAACACTCATGAACCCACTCACACACCCAATCAGAACTTATACACCCACTCACAGACCCACTGAGATGGTCATGCACCTACTCACACCCTCACTCAAACACTCACCCACCCACTCACAAATACACTCATAGACTCACACACCCACTCACAGACCCACTCAGATACTCACGCACCCACTCACAGACCCACTGTGAGACTCATGCAGCTGATCACAGACCCACTCAGACACTTGTGCACTCACTCACATACCCACTCAGAGACTCACACACCCAATCATAGACCCACTTAGACACTTATGCACCCACACACAGACCCACTCAGAAACTCATGCACAGACTCTGATGGTCACACATGACTCACATACCCATTCAGGCCATTATATATCCACTCACAGACCCAATGAGAGACTCACATATTCACTCACAGACCTACTCAAACATTCATCCATTTACTGAGTCCCCCTCAGAGACTCATGCACCTAGTCATAGACCCACTGAAACACTCACACATCCACTCACAGAGCTACTGAGACTCATGTACCCACTCACTGACCACTCAAATACTCATGCATTGACTCACAGAGCCACTCAGAGACGTATACACTCACTCACAAACCCACTTAGAGACTCATACACCCACTCAGAGATCCATTAGCTCACTCACATACCCACTCAGACACTCACCCACTCACTCACAGACCCACTCAGTGAGTCACACACCCACTCACAGACCCATTTAGACACTCACTCACCCAGTCGAACACCCAGTCAGCAACTCATGAACCCACTCACTCACCCACTCAGAAGCCCATGTGCCCAGTCATAGCCCCACTAGTCCACTCATGCACCCACATAGAGACCCATGCACCCACTCACTCACCCACTCGGGAGCTCAGGGACCAGTCATAGCCCCACTTAGACATGCATGCACCCACTTACAGACCCACTTAGAGACTCATGCAGCCACTCACAGACCCACTCAGAGACTCATGCACCCAGTCACAGGCCTACTCAGATACTCATGCACCCACTCAGTCACCTACTTAGAAGCTCATCCCCCTACTCACGAACCCACTCAGACACTCATGCACATACTGACTCATCCACTCCGAAGCTCATCACTTATATGTCCACTAAAAAATGTATGTACCCACTCACAGACCCAATCAGACACTTACAAACTCAGTCGCAGTTCCACTGAAAGACTCATGCACCCACTCACATATCCACTCAGACACTGAAGCACCCCCTCTCAGTGCTACTAAGATACTTATGCACTCAGTGACACACCCACTTAAAAAGGGACTTATGTGCTCACAGACCTACCGAGAAAGTTAAGCACCCACTTACAGACACATGTAGACTCTCACAAAACTACTCACAGCACCATTGTCATATGCATAGAATCAAATTGAGAGTTATAAATCTTACATGTAGTGTTGTGCATTGAATTTGGGGTTTTGGTTTGTAGATCCGCGATGGAGTTGCAACTCTGAATTTGTTTGGGGGAAAATGGATTGAAAATGAAAATTATTTTCAGTTTGGTAATAGGGCGGCTCTTAGAAGAGCCTTTGGGTTTATTGTGCCTAGATGAATACTACACATAAAACAGGATGCATTCTATCAAGTTGTCAAGCAATATCCTGTTGCCTTTTCAGAGAAATGTACTCCATCACTTCTATATATATGCTCGTTGTCAAAGCAAAAGTTGTTTTATATTGAGTCCATGTTGTGGTCTCTAAGGAATGCAGAAACCATTTTATTAACATGTTTTCTGGCTTTTTCTATTTATGAACAGAATTCATCTGACCATTTGCATTTCTGCCTTTTGAAAAGGTTGGAGTACACCAAGGCATTGTGAAACAAATGTTCCATTAATTGGCCAAAGGTCTCCTTCATTGCTATTTCCAATCCTACCCCAGCAAGTGTGCCTAGGTCATTTCCACCACAGTGCACATTTAAGAGTCCAGATGTTGGCCAGCTACAATGCTCTTAACCAAAGGCGGCAATTTGTATCACTTTAACCTTCTCTGGCCAATCAAATTAATGTACACATTAAACAAACCCAAGTCTCTGTCAATGTCACTCTTTCTAGCACCCAGTCTGGCCCAAACAACATAGCTGTGAACTACAATCCACACTCTAACCATTTTGAAGGAAGGAGAAGGGTGCAGCTGAATGTGACAGTTGGTAGAATAAAGACACTTGAAATGGAGGACTGGACCTGTTTTAAAAAAATGACATGTTTGATTGGGTGGTGTAAATAATTTGGTAGCTGAAAATAGGTAGTGATTTCATAGGTAAAGTAAGTAGATCAGTTATTGTCCCTGGATTAATTTAAGAGACGTCACACTATTGTGGCTATACTTATACTTTCAAGCAGTCAACCACACCTGCTACAGTTGAACTTGAAGCTGGTATGCTCCTGTTTGAAAGTGGTATGAACATGTGACTTACCGTTACAGTAGAGTGTTTCAAAGGAGGTTGCTAGGGAAAATAAGGGAAAGTAGTGTGAGGGAAGGGTTCCAAATATGCTGTAGTTTGGAACTATAAATCAGAACACTTTAGAGAAAGTACACTTTGAGAAATACACATTTTGCAATTCAGTATTATGCTAGGATGTCCTATGTAGTTGAAATATGGTAGCACGATTATTGTAAATGCTTTTACGGACTCCCATATGGATTCGCAACTTCATTGTGAAGTTCCACAGGGGCTGTGATGATGACGCAAATCCACCCACAGACACTACCAGATTAGGATTCTTATCAGTAGACTAAAAAGGATTATAAGAAAGTGACCAGTGAAAACTGGTATAACAACAGGAAGAAATGTAGGGGACATTTTGATATGTTAACTACATTGGTTTCACTGGAAAAAGAGAGTGAGAATTGCGTTCACTAGTTCTTTCTTACAGAGAGTGGTACTCATCATTTTCTGTGAGAAGAAATTTGAAGTGAGAGAGACATTGACTCTATCTATCCATCTATCCATCTATCTATCTATCTATCTATCTATCTATCTATCTATCTATCTATCTATCTATCTATCTATCTATCTATCTATCTATCTATCTATCTATCTATCTATCTATCTATCTATCTATCTATCTATCTATCTATCTATCTATCTATCTATCTATCTATCTATCTATCTATCTATCTATCTATCTATCTATCTATCTATCAATCTATCTATCTATCTATCTATCAATCTATCTATCTATCTATCTATCTATCTATCTATCTATCTATCTATCTATCTATCTATCTATCTATCTATCTATCTATCTATCTATCTATCTATCTATCTATCTATCTATCTATCTATATCTCTATCTATATCTCTATCTATCTATCTATCTATCTATCTATCTATCTATCTATCTATCTATCTATCTATCTATCTATCTATCTATCTATCTATCTATCTATCTATCTATCTATCTATCTATCTATCTATCTATCTATCTATCTATCTATCTATCTATCTATCTATCTATCTATTTATCTATCTATCTATCTGTATATCTATATATCTATCTTTATATCTCTTTCTATATATATCTATATATATATTCACTGAAAAAACCATAGGTTTCAGGCACGTTATAGTTAGGAATTAGCATTTAAAAAACCTTAGAAATTCACTGAAAAAAACATAGGTTTCAGGGGCGTTATAGTTAGCTGGACTTTTCACTCGTACAAAACTATTCAAATTCCCCTGTTATAGTTAGTTCAGCTAACTATAACTCGCGCGCCCGCAATGCACTGCTGATGACGTCACATATTACATCACTCATGACATGGTCAGTGACATCACTCATGACATCACTGATGACATCTCAAATGACATCACTGATGACATCATCCAGTGAATGTGTGTTTTTCTGAAAATTACATATGTTTTATATATGTATATCTCAAGGTCGATGGAAGAATAAATGGGTATATAAGTGTCTAAATGGATGATTTGTTTTTGAAAAATTGATTGTATAACTGACTGATTAAGTGTATCTTAGTGAATACATGGCTTAGTGAGTAATGTTTAAATGTGTAAATATCTGTATCAGTTTTTCACTTTGTGTATAAGTGGCTGCATGGGTTGGTGAGTAGCTACATGAGTGTCTATATAGGTTATTAGTTGTTTTTTTGAGTATCAGTATGAGTGTCTGAGTGTCTGTATGGTTCGGTGGGGGGCATTACGTAGTGCATAGGTGCATGAATGAGTGACGCACTGTTTGTATGTGTTGAAGACAGCATGTGTGCAGGACTGTATGGGTGGATGAGTGTGTGCATGGGTCTGTTAGTGAGTGATAGACTGTCTCAATAGTGTCTTTATGAGTAACTACATATGTTTTAAACTAGTATATGTGACTATTGGTGTATATAAGTGAGTATATGTGAGAGTGAGAGATTGAAAGAGTTCCTGTATGAATAAGTATGTGTTTCTATAAGTGATTGTTTAAAAGACTAAATGTGTGTAAGTTTCTGTAGAAGTAAGTGTGGTGGTGTGTGTATAACTGTATATGCAAGTAAATGGATGTTTGATTCTTTATTAGCATAAGTGACTATGTGTGTGAGTAACTCTATGGATGAGTGGCGTTGTGTAACAGGATGTATAGGTGTGTGAGTACATATGATAAGTGAGTACATGTATGAGTGACTGTATAGGACTGTTGGTGAATAAGTGGATGTGTATGTGGATCTTAGAATTACTGAATAGGTTGTTATAACTGGTATTGGTATGTCCATTGTTTTGAACATTGTAGTTTCTATTTTTGAATGTGTGTATCAAAGGTTATATTAGGGGAAGAGGAGGTCTGCCACTCTATCACAAGGATAATGTCATCAGTGATGTCATTAGTGATGTCATTTGAGATGTCATCAGTGATGTCATGAGTGATGTCACTGACCATGTCATGAGTGATGTAATATGTGACGTCATCAGCAGTGCATTGTGGGCGCGCGAGTTATAGTTAGCTGAACTAACTATAACGGGGGAAGTTCAATGGTTTTGTACGAGTGAAAAGTCCAGCTAACTATAACGCCCCTGAAACCTATGGTTTTTTCAGTGAATTTCTAAGGTTTTTTAAATGCTAATTCCTAACTATAACGTGCCTGACACCTAGGGTTTTTTAAGTGAATTTCAAAGGTTTTTTATATGCTAATTTCTAACTATGCCTACAGAGATAGGACATGTGACGAAAGAAGAAAAAACGCACAGAAAGAAAAAATAAGAAATGCAGAAAGAAGCAACAGAAGTCCTCAAAGACGAAGAAAAGTGCAGGAAGAAGGATAACGTGCAGAAAGAACAAACAGAAGAGCAGAAAGAAGCCTTGTTGCAAAATCATCCTGTACCCTCAACTTTTTCAGACGGATACTGGTGGTAACTGAGTCTGACTAACCAGTCCTAGAGCCAGCTCTATGTTAAAAGACACTCATAATACAGTGAAAACACCTACATACACTAGGGAACACTATGCGTTGGGGTCCCCCTGTGATCAGCATGACCTCCTCTGTAAGCCCCTAGTATATAATAGGGCAGGGGATTAAAACTACCTCTTAAAACGCGCCACAGGGCGTGTTTGCACACGTCACCTCAGGCCCCGTCCTCTCACTTCCCCACTGTGTAAACACGCCCTGTGGCCGTTTTAAGTTGGGAGATTAAGTCCCCTTGAATCCTGAGGGTCCCTAGGGTCCAACTAGACCACTAGGTACCTCCAGTAAGCGCCACAGAGCTGCGTTGCAGAGAGATGTAAAAAGGGGAACGGCCTAGACCACCTCTCTGCAACGCAGCGGAGTGGTGCTTACTGGAAGCACCTGGTGGGCTAGTTGGCCCCCAGGGTCCCTCAGGATTGAAGGGGAACTATTTCCCCAACTTAAAATGCGCCACAGGGCTTGTTTGCACACGTTGACTCAGGCCCCGTCCCCTCCCTTCACCACTGAGTAAACACGCCCTGTGGCAGTTTTTAGTTGGGAGATTAAGTTCATTTGAATCCTGAGGGTCCTTAGGGTCCAACTAGCCCACTAGGTACCTCCAGTATGCGCCACAGAGCTGCGTTGCAGAGAGGTGTAAAAAGTGGCACGGCCTGGACCACCTCTCTGCAACGCAGCTCAGTGGCGCTTACTGGAAGCACCTGGTGGGCTTGTTAGCCCCCAGGGGCCCTCAGGATTGAAGGGGAATTTTTTCCCCAACTTAAAACGTGCCATAGGGCGTGTTTGCACACGTCACCTCAGGGCCCGTCCCCTTCCTTCCCCACTGTGTAAACATGCCCTGTGGCCGTTTTTTAAGTTGGGAGATTAAGTCCCTTTGAATCCTGAGGATCCCTAGGGGCAAAATAGCCCACTAGGTACGTCCAGTAAGCGCCATTGCAGAGAGGTGTAAAAAAGAGCACGGCCTGCACCACCTTTCTGCAACGCAGAGCAGTGGCACTTACTGGAAGCACCTGGTGGTCTAGTTGGCCCCCAGGGTCCCTCAGGATTGGAAGGGAATTATTTCCCCAACTTAAAACGCGCCACAGGGCGTGTTTGCACATGTCACCTCAGGCCCCGTCCCCTCCCTTCACCACTGTGTAAACGCGCCCTGTGGTCGTTTTAAGTTGAGAGATTAAGTCCCCTTGAATCCTAAGGGTCGCTAGGGTCAAACTAGCCCACTAGGTACCTCCAGTATGTGCCACAGAGCTGCGTTGCATAGAGGTGTAAAAAGGGGCGTGGCCTCAGAACACCTGTCTGCAACGCAGCTCCCTGGCGCACACTGGAGATACCTGTTGGGCTAGTTGGCCCTCAGGGACCCTCAGTATTAAAGGGGAATTAATTCCCCAACTTACAACTGGCCAGGGGGCGCGTTTGCAGAGTGCTGCAAGGAGGGGGCGTGGCCTCCAGCGCGATGCCGGTCTTTTATTTATTTTATTTTTTTAAGAAGGAGGGCTGTGTGGCCCCCCTTCTTTTTCTAATTTACTGGCCCTGGGGACCCCATCCCCCAGGGCCTGCACCCTAATTTTTTTTGTTGAAAAAAACTTAATTTGGCCCTCCCAAGGCCTTAATCGGCCCCGGGGATGCCAACCCCCGGGTCATGGCCTATTTTTTATTTAAATTCTTTAGGAGGGGGGCTGCGTTGCCCCCCTCCTCAGGCCACTTATGGCTCCGGGGACCCCATCCCCCGGGGCCGGCCTTTGTTTTTTATTATTTTAAAAATATATATATTTATAGAAACACCCAGGACATCCTGGACAAACCGTATGTACCTATCACAATGATGATTTGCGTGATATTCATTAAAAGGTGACTATGCATAGAATGAATCCACATGGAATGTATTTACACCGCTAGTGAAGCTCTGACATGTCTGACGCCCTACCGTGCCTAATACCGGCGCCCCCGCCGGTGGGTACTCTCCAAGTAGACACCCTTGTCGTTTATGTATACAAACATCGGTAGCTATTGACGGGCACATTTAATATACACGCACACCAAGCCATTCAAAGGGGATTCGACAAAAATTCGACCAAACTATGTAAGAAACCCCCCTCACGGTTAATAAAAAACACATCCCCCGCCGGATGTGTAATACTTTTTAATTTTTCTCTGGAAAGGAGACGAACCTCACTTGAGAGTCACAGAGTGCTCCTGGCTGAGCCCAATGCTGTGTTATACCCACCAGTGCCCGCCGATTGCCTCACACCTCTGTGTTGTATTCCACCAGCTAGTGCGTATGCTATGACACTCTCTAGCCCATGTGCACTGTAACACCACCCCGTGAATATGTCATGCCACACTTGCCTTCGCACGGGTTATATTGCCCCTTCTAACGTGCCTTCCTCGATGTGTATGTTATAACGCACAGCGCTATGCCATACATATTACAATCTGTGATCCATATCTTTGTCACAGTGCATATGCAACGTTACACTCCCCAGCACATATTTTACATTACAACTTTAGAGACTAGTTATGTTACACAACACTGCCCTGTGCATATTACACTCCAAGGCACATATCGCATAGCGCGCGCTAGTGCCTGTGCTATCCCGCGCTCTCCAATTAATCTGTCATTGCGCACAATGTATTGCATATTATATTTCACGCCCCGGTTCATCTTATATCACACTTTTTGGTGCATAGTTTATACCATATACTACATCTAGTTTTCATTTTCAATCGTGCTCTCAGGACTATGTTCTATATAACACTGCGTCCACCTACCCTTTTCACAGGCATTACATTTTGCGATGGGGGTGGAGGGTCAGGGGGTGTTTCTGCCAAGTGAGCCTGGAGTCACAGTCACAAACGTCCTCTTCTTCCTGAATAAAAGTGAGATCATGCTGCATACTTGTTCATATTTTAAGTAGTTCGCACAGACACGAATTTTAAAAACAATAAAGTTCCTAATACCCACCTTCTCTGAACAGTTAGCTTGCTGCCCCATCCACCTCCTCCCTATCCTCTGTTGTCTGAATCCATGGACTAGCCTCCTCCCTCCTGCCATGCATGGTCTGATGTGCTGCCACTGCCCTCCATTTAGCATGATGTACCAGTCCACTCCTCCTGCCCTCCATTGTCCAATTCTATGGCCCATCATTGACCTCCTGCTTAGCCTCTGTGCTTAGGTTGCTGCCCCTATTCTCCTTCCCCCTGCCCTCCGATGTCTTTGTGCATGCCCCTGCTCCATCCTTTTTGCCCACTATGTTCCATGGACCTGCCACTCCTATCTACTCTGAGTGTTCTGTTGAGCTGCCACTCCCCTCCCACCTGCCTAGCATTGTCAGATGACTGTAACCTGTCCCTGCCACCTCCACCCTGCCTGTCCACATGCCATGCCCCTATCCCCTTCCTCCTGTCCTCCATGGTCCATTTTACTGCCACACCCTTCTGCCCTCCCTGATCTGTTGTGTTGCAACTGCTCCTCCTGCCTGCCCCGCGCGGTCTGTTGTGAGGCCCCTTCCCCTGAACTCTCTTGTCTGTGCCCAGGTCCTGACCCTCCCTTCTATCCCCCATGGTCCTTTGTGCATGGCCCTGCACCCTCCTTCTTGCCCATCATAGCCATTGTGCTGCCACTAACCCTCCCGCTTGCCATGCATGGTCCTCTGTGCTGCCATGGCCCCTCCCACCTTCCCTGTGTGGTCAGCTAGCTGCCCCTGACCTCCTCCCACCTTCCCTCCATGGTCTGTGTGTATGCCACCATAGTCTCATTGTTTCTCTCCATGGTGTGTCTTGTTTCTAGTGCCCATCCTGCCTGACCTCCATGGTCATCTTGCTGCTCCTGCCCTGCCACCTTGCCCCCAGCCCTCTGTTTCCGTGTGTAGACCCCCTATTCCCTCCCTCCTGGCTTGTCTGTCCCATTGTAATGCACCTGATCCGTCCCTCCTGCCCTTTATGGTCTGTTATGCTGCAGCTTTCTCTCCTGTCTGTCCATTATGGTCAGCTAGCTACCATTGCCTCTTTTCCATCTGTTATCTGTTGTCCATGTGCATGGTCCTGTCCCCTCCCTATTGCTTTCTATGGATTGTTGTGCTGCACTCCAGTCCCGCGTGCGCTGTGTGGTGTATTGTGCTGCTGCAAACCCTGATGCCTGCCTTGTAGGGTCAGTTTGGTGCACCTCTCCATGTCCCTCCTGTCCTCTGTTATCCGAGTCCATGTCCCTACCCCAATTCCTCCTGCCTACCATGATTCAATGTACCATGCTTGCGAACATTTTGAACTTGGTAAGAGGGAGATTTTGAAAAAAAACTGGGGTATTGATTTTCCCCTTTGAGTTACATTGAAAAAGAGGAGATTGTAGACAGGAGACAGAACAAATAAAGTCCATTTGAGCTTAAAAACATTGGACGTTTCCTGGCTGAAACGGGTCTGTTGGCATGTATGGTTGTACTACCACTGCCTCTTCCTTCTGCCCACAATGGTCTATTATATTGCCACAGCCTCTCTTGCCAGTCCTGTATTGTTGGTTTGTTGCCCCTGCCCCCCTTTCCACTGCCCTCCATAGTCTGTTGTGCTGCCACTGCCCTTCCTGCCTGCCCAGTGTGGTCAAATTGTTGCCTCTGCACTCTCCTACCTGCCTAAAATTTTCAGAGTCCGTGCCCCTGGCCTCTGCCTCTCAACAGTATCCCAATGAACAACTAGATTGCTAACATTCTATATTTATTACAAAAGTGTGGAACGCCTGACGTAATCTTGATGTAATCAAAACTGTAATACCTAGAGTATTTCCTTTAGAAATTACATATATGAGAGGGTCTTATTTGCATCAAAATTATGGTTAGTGCTCTAAAAAACTAAAATGAGGGCATATTTTCTGAGTTTTCAAATAGCGACAAAGAACTTTTAAATTATTTGTAATCTTTATGTTTTTTTATCCAGTTGACCACTTGATTAAATGTTGCACCTTGGCGAGAGGATGTGGTGTTACTTCCAGAGCTGCAGACTTTGCAACTGGGGAACCAGGTTGGAGTTTCTGCTTCAGCTCAACATTCTGTGATTGTGGTCAAATCACTTAATCTCCCCATGTCTACAACCAAAATCAATTTGATCTTGTGTGATGTAACCAATGCTTATGTAAAGCATTCCAATACCTGACAAGTCTGCACTATATAAAACTGCAAATACACACAAAATAAGTGTTTTGCACACTTCTGCCATTGGGCTGCATGTGGGCTACATCTGGGTGATATTTGTGCTGCATTTCGGCTCTTTTGTGTCTGGTGGCCATCTTGGAAGATTTATTTGTTATGAAGTTTCCTAATTTCCTCATTTACTGCAGTCTCCTCAGTGGGAATACTTTCAGTTTTTTATTTTGGTTCCATCAAGAAGGCATTCAGATGTGTCACACATTTGCCATAAATTCTGAATGTTAGCACTCTAGTTGCTCATTAGATCACTGTAGTAAAACTACTGCTCACCAGGGAAGTCTGCTGTTGGTATTCAAAGTGCATGTTTCAGTCTGCATGTCAGAATTTGTTTATGAAATAAAAGAGGATTTGAGAAGTCAAAATGTGCCCTAATTTTTCTTTCTGCAGAACTAATCATAATTTCTATGGCAAAATGAACCCCCTCATTTTGTTCCTTTGTAAATTAAATGTTTTAAGTGTTACCACTTTATTCCAATCAAGATGGCTTCAGGTGTGCCATACTTTTATCATAAGTAAGACTGTTAGCGCTCTAGTTGTTCGTTAGAACACTCTGGGACATTCTGTCATTGGGCTATACTTGGGCTACATTTAGGTGATATTTGGGCTATATTTGGGCTCTTTTGTCTCTGGTGGCCATCTTGGGAGATTTATTTGTTATGAAGTTTCCTAATTTCCTCATTTACTGCAGTCTCCTCAGTAGGAAATACTTTCAGTTTTTTTACTTGGTTCCATCAAGAAGGCATTCAGATGTGTCACACATTTGCCATAAATTCTGAATGTTAGCACTCTAGTTGCTCATTAGATCACTGTAGTAAAGCTACTGCTCACCAGGGAAGTCTGCTGCTGGTATTCAAAGTGCATGTTTCAGTCTGCATGTCAGAATTTTTTAATGAAATAGAAGAGGATTTGAGAAGTCACTCAAAATGTGCCCTAATTTTTCTTAATGCAGCACTAATCATACTTTCTATGGCAAAATGAACCCCCTCATTTTGTTCCTTTTTAAATTAAATGTTTTAAGAATTACCACTTTATTCCAACCAAGATGGCTTCAGGTGTGCCATACGTTTGTCATAAGTAGGACTGTTAGCGCTCTAGTTGTTCTTTAGAACACTCTGGGAAGCTGCAGTAGAACACAAAGGAATCAACTGACAGTCTCTGCCCTTGTTGGATGTACATGTTTTACTCAGAATGTCAGACTTCATTCTCACATGACTGAGAAAGATAATGTGAATTTACAGAAAATATGCTCTCAGTTAGCTTATAGATCACCTTCCAAACCTCTGTGGGAAAAGCATGAGAAAATAGTTTTCTCTCAAACATGATTCATGATATCACAGCAGAAGGCTTTTTCACATGGTAAAATCACCTTAGAACACACCACAATTCCTAAAATAAGTATGGTACCATCAACAAATGATTTATAATGTAACTAAAGTCTTAAAACCTCCTATTAACTGCAATGCTTTTTAATGAGGTGCTATCATGTATATTGGTCCCAAGATGGCTGCCAACACTTCTTGGATGAAGTGCTGACAGCCAATCAGATCTCACGATGAGATGTGTGGTTAGGCTCCGCCCAGATATATATGTGATTTTACTTTTGATTTTCTCAAGAACTACTGAACCGATTTACACCATTTAAGCAAAAGGCACATGCCTGACCTGAGGACTACCTCTTTGCCAAATTTCAAGTAATTCTGTTCAGCCGTTCGGGCTGTACCTTCGACTAAAGGTCCTATGGGAAAATGCATGGGGAAAACGCGTTTTGGGACCCCCCTTTTTTCTCAGCCCCCGCTTGACGAATCACCACGAGACTTTCAGGGTAGGAGCTGAGCGGAGCGTCCCATTAGTTTTGAAAATTTCACGAAGATAAGTCAACCGGCGCCAAAGTTATTCAAAATAGAATTTTCAGATTTCCTATGGGAACTCGGTCCTAACTATAACTATCTACTGGCGATAGAGGTAAAAAATGCATTTCCCATAGGAAACTTTAGACACGGCTATAGCTCGAACTGCTGAATGGAATTACACCAAATTTGGCAAAAAGGTAGTGCTTGGTTCAGAAAGCGCCCTTTTTTTAAATGGTGTAAATCCGTTCAGTAGTTGCTGAGAGAATCCAAAAATAAAAGTTTCAATATCTATGGCTGCAGTGGACCCTCACGACCATGAGCTTCATGCTAATTAGCTGTTAACACTCCAAACCAGGAAGTCTTGGCAGCCATCTTGTGCCTCGGTAACCAAGGCACAAGAAAACAGAGAAACAAACACAAGAAAAAGAAAAGAGGGAAGGGTAGAAACACCCTGACCCCCTAGTCCTGCTCAGAGGGTCCCACAAGGACCCCCAGGGCCCAAAAAAGCATTAATTTTAAAAAATCATCCGAATTTGCGCTAGGTCTGCGAATCCGGCCGAAAATTTTAAAAAACAAAGCGCGGGCTCCCGCGCTTCGTTTAATTAAGCCCCCGGATGGGCCAGGTCCCGGGGGCATGCAGAAATAAAATTGCGGGGGCCCAGGGGGACTCCCACAGCCCTGGGGACCGCCACCCCCCCGGGGCTTGTTTTTTAAATGTTTGGTTGGTGGGGAAACGAGTTATAGTTAGCTGAACTAACTATAACGGGGGAAATTCTCTGGTTTTGTACGAGTGAAATGTCCAACTAACTATAACCTGCCTGAAACCTATGGCTTTTTCATTGAATTTCAAAGGTTTTTTAAATGCTAATTTCTAACTATAACATGCCTGAAACCTATGGTTTTTTAAGTGAATTTCAAAGGCTTTTAAAATGCTAGTTTCTAACTATGCCTACAATGGTAGGACATGTGAAGAAAGAAGAAAAACGCACAGAAAGAAGCAAAAGAAATGCAGAAAGAAGCAACAGAAGTCCACAAAGACAAAGAAAAGTACAGGACGAAGCAAGACATGTGCAGAAAGAACCAACAGAGGAGCAGAAAGAGGCCTTGTTGCAAAATCATTTTGTGCCCACAACTTTTTCAGATGGATACTGGTGGTAACTGACTCCGACTAACCAAGCCTAGAGCCAGTGCTATGCTAAAAGACACTTAGGGGCAGATCTATGTTGCAGTTGCGCCACTTTTACGCCGCCGTTGCATCACTTTTGTGACGCACCGGCGGCGTAAACCCTGCACCTCGTTGCGCCCTATTTACATCGTGACGCATCTGGGAGATGCATCACGTTGTAAAGCCCTGCGCCAGCAGTAGGCGTACCTGTGCAGGGGGGGGCGTTCCGTCGCAGGAACGCCTCCTAAAAGTGGCTGAGTGAAATCTACAAGATTTCACTCAGTGACTTTTGAGCCCATGCTGCGTCAAAACCCTGCGCCTGCTTGACGCAGGCGTAAGGATTGACGCAGCATTGTGAAGATAGGTCCCCCAAAGCATTGCTAGAGCTGCGTCGTGCTTGCGACGCAACTCCAGCAATGCGCCACTTTTACGGCACAGATGCGTCACGCATCTGTGCCGTTTTTGCCCCATGGTGCGCCGCATTGTAAATGAGGCGCATCCATGGTGGCGGAGCTGTGGCGCACAATAACTGGTGCATCCCTGCTGATATGCAGGGATGCGCCAGTTATTATAAATCAGCCCCATAGAATACAGTGAAAACACCTACATACACTAGGGAACAATATGCATTGGTGTACCCCTGTGATTGGCATGAACTCCTCTGTAAGGCCCTAGTACATAATAGGGCAGGGGGATTAAAACTACCTCTTAAACTGCGCTAAGGGGCACATTTGCACAGTGGTGAAGGGAGGGGGGCCTGAGGTGACATGTGTGCAAACACACCCTGTGACCATTTTACGTTCTGAGATTAAGTCCTCTTGAATTCTGAGGGTCCCTGGGGTCCAACTAGCCCACCACGTACCTCCAGTAAGTGCCACAGAGCTGCGTTCCCCTGGTTCTCTGTCTTGTTTTTTTTCTGGGGGGGGGGGAGGGGGGCCGCGTGGCCCCCCTCCCGGGCCACTTCTAGCACCGGGGACCCCATCCCCCGGGGCTGGCCCTCTCCATTGGGGACCGTGGGGGGAGCCCCAATGCCCCCACGGTCCCTGCCGGCTCCCCGCCTCCTGCGTGAGCCGGCAATGCTTTTCCACAAGGCGAGCTGCTAACATGCAGCTACCCTTGTGGAAAAGCAATCAGCTTTGCTTCATTGAAGCGAGAGCAGGTTTCCCTGCTCTCGCTTCAATGAAGCAAAGCAGTTTGCAATGACAGAGTGGGAGCCGGGCGGCTCCCGCCCAGTCATTGCAAACAGCAGTGTGGAGCCAGCCCTGGGGGGTGGCGGTCCCCAGGAACATCACTGGCTCCAGGAGGGGGGCCGCGTGGCCCCCTTCCCACCTATTGCACATCCCTGGGAAGGTGGTGGTCCCCGGGGATTGGGGGGGGTGTAACAGACCCCCGAATTTGAATATTAGTGCCCCGGGGAGGTGGGCTCCCCGGGGCGTGTGGGGGGGCTCGAGCCCCCCCACACAGGTAAATATGAGTCCTATTGCATTTGTAAATGCTTTTTTCATATGATTGGCTGCCAGCATTCGCACTTTCTTTTGCCTGACCTGTCCAGACTCTCGCATGCGCACGATGCTTTACATCATGCACATGCACACCAAAAGTCTTACTCTGTAGTGCAGCGGCTGCCTCCGGCTCGGCACGCAGTGACTTGAACCACGCTCGGCTGTCTGGCTGCAGGATGCAGGTGTGTTTGCCTCACTTCTCTTCAAAGCGGGTGCCGAGGCCCTGTGAACGAGCCCCTGTATAACCAGCCGTCCTTTGACACTAGACACTCGGCCCGACTGTGCAAACAGAGGTTTAATGTCTCTCGCATGGGCAGAAGCCGCTGGTGATGGATAAGAGATCTGAAAAGGTGGCTGGAGGGATTAGTTTGGGGACAGCGGGGCACGGCTCTTGTGATAAGAGAGGTAAATAGGTCCAGTGAAAGGGGTCGCCTCTTCAAACAAATGTTAGCTGCCATCTCTTATTGGGTCTTCAGTTAAAGGACAGACCCCCACCTCTGAACAGAATAACAAAGTTAACAGCCCCCTTATATTTATTTATGCAATATCTTATGTAGCATCGACTCCACCAGCGGGGCTTCATAGCGCAGTATGGCGCACTCTTAAACACGGGCGGTCAACCATTTATTGATTGCTGTAAACACGCTCCTAATGCAGTTGAAATCAGTTTTGCCTTTCTTTTAAGAAATACGTCCTAAACGCTGACAGTGTGCTAGTTTCTTTATGTCTCAAAACAATAACTAAATAACATTAAAGTGTATATGAGAGCAAGCGATAATCTAAAATATTTTAAACATTTATATATTTCTAACTGTAATAAACTTATATTATGGTAAATATGTTTTCTCGTCGTGTGTGGTCTCCTTGCGCGCTGGGTGCGTGATTGCCATGTGACCTTAAAAAAAAGCTTTTGATTAGTTCATAACATTTCCCATTGTAGCAGTTGGAGAACGCCACCCATTTTAGTCATTCACTCTACAGCATTTGATGAGACACACCTCTTCTGCTTAGAGAGCTTTTTTGAAAACTTTTTGCTATGTAGATATATCTTACACTACACACAACATGCAACCATCAACTTCATCGATATTCATGGTCTGTAAAGTAGCCTTCCACCTGTGATATTCATGCACCTAAAAGTTACGTAACCGAAGTTTTCCCCACTGCCAGAGGTAACATGGTTGCATACGCTGTCCACAGCACAATGTAATGTGGTACGGCCCAGGGGCAGTATCATGCATAGATAATGAACACACGGACACAGATAGATAGTGGAAGTGGGTACGGGTACGTGCGCTCGACTCCTTTTTATTACCAGGGTCACATATCCAGTGACGTCTGTGATAAATGCGTGTGGGGTGAGTGTAAACCAGCCCTCAGGGAATGGTTGCTGCTAGCATCAACTACAACAGTAATCATTGGATCACACACAGAGATTCAATAATAAAAGGGTCAATAGTTTGTGCTGCAGTAAGGTAGGGACATTAGATGTGAAATAATACACAAAATATTTTAATACTTGTGGTATACTGAGATACAGGCAGCAGATCTGAAATAATACACAAAAGATTGTATCATATATGGTCCGTCTGTTCTGGTGCACTCAGATAGCCACATCAAAAGCATTCAGCATGTGCACAGCCAGCGATGATCCGTGCTGTGAGCGGGCCATACTAGGAGCAATGTCCTTTGCCTACAGGACTGCCTCATCTGCAATAGCGACTTGATCTGAATTGAAAACACTGCTGTCTGCAGTGTAGGCCAGAGAGCGGTCAGAAAGGGCCCACAGCCACGTGGCGTTGACTTGAGCTGTCCTGTTTGCAGTACGCGAATAGGGATGAGGCTGATTACTTAGACATAAAATTTGATCAGATTGATGATGCGCAGCAGATTGGCTGATGTGTGCGGCACCAACAGTTTCCACTCTCTCTCGTGTATGCTGTAACTATCGATGAACTGTTTTTTTGGCTTGTGAGGAACTTATATGTGCGATGGCAACAGTGTCCAGTCTCTCTAGCATATGCTGTAAGTATCCACAAATCTCAAGGTTTAAGTATTGATGCAGCCTTTATTAATATTGGAAGTGCAGTATTTAAACAAGGTATGTTGTATGTAGGATTATCCGGAGTTAGAAAATGTTCATGTTTCTTTTCAGTTGAATTTGATGATAAGAAAGTTGGTGCTAATGCAAGCCTCTGTAAGAAAGTAAAATAAGTTAATAAGTATATACAATTCTCATTTTGGTCAATACCCTATTAATGGGAAACAGGTAATCTGTTCAAAGCTGAAGCTTATAAATCAGTCGACTGATGATCAAGAAAAGAAAGCAAACAGGAACAAGCTAGAAGGCGTTAGGAGGAAAAACTGGAAAATTAGGGAGAGATTACAGGATATCACTTGGAAAACAGTGGAGGTGTCAACTGCTATGCAAATGTTGTTCTCAATGCACTTTTTCATTTACCACATCTTGAAAATAAAATTGAAGGAAAACCCGATAAGATTGTGCTCTGCACTGAATCATTTGCTCCACCGTTTACTCAGTGACACATCTACAATGCATTCTGCTTCAGGCATTCAAGACCTTTTAGATATATGTAGTGGATCACTTATATTTGCTCGCAATATTCAGCAATGTACACAAGAATATATTGGTCATGCTTGGAGTACTAGAAGAAGAATAAGTATATATTGATGTGTTATTTGGACTGAGTTACAAATGGAACCATGACTGTGAAGATTGCTCTTTCACATCCATAACTGAAATACATTCTGAGCAACCTCTGTACCTAACACTACCAGATTTCAAATCTGTGCCTGTTGACAGAGTGGTTAAAAACGCAAACCAAAATATGACCCGCCCAAATTGTAGATCAGATGTAATGTCTACGTTGCATCTGCGAAGAACTGGAAAATACCTTATATTAATGATACAATGACACAGAGCAGACGGATCTTAACTAGAAATCAAAATTACAAACATCAAAGCTGGACAAAGTTCAATTTCTGGAAGAACATATACAACTATAGGTATTATCTTTCACGAAGAGTTAATGTAACATATAGACACTACACTGTATATTTAAAAAGTGAAACTGGATGGATGGAATGCAATGACAGCAACCTTGCAATCAAACCAAAACTGCCTTTAAAACTGCAAAATTCTTACCTCTTATTTCTCCAACAAATATACAGTGTTTCTTGTACCTGGATCATCAGTGTTTTAGACATCATTCAGCCAATCAGGGGTAATGTCTTCAAAAGGTTTTCCAATATTCAACAGTCATTTTGTCTTTAACAAATGTCTTACTATATCATGTGGATACTGCACTCACTAATAAAAGGCTGCGATGGAACAGAATGGCACAATAGACACAGCAACCTTTAATTGCCTACAAAACTACCTTTCAAGCTTTGATTTTATCACCTCTTGTTTCTTCAACCAAATGTCTATGTAGTATTTCTGGGTAAACATTTAATATCATGTAGTTTATCTACATGGCTGATCACCGTTCTATATATTACTTGGCCTACTAAGAGTAATATTTTGAAAAAGGATCTTCAAAATTCTGCTGTTGATTTCATTTATCAGTAACAGTGTACCACGTATAATAATAAAGAGAACAGTTTTAACCCCTTCAGTGCCCATGACGAGCTGGACTCGTCATGGGCCGCGGTGGCGCTGTGCCCATGACGAGTCCAGCTCGTCATAGACCCCGCCCGCTAATGCAACGGCCGGCACTGGGCGGGGAAAGGGGCGGGCACTGAAGGGGTTAAGATACATTTGTTTGCATGAATGTAGTAAATGTGTGTAAAACAACAGTTTATGAATTGTAGTGAGTGCAATGCATAGTGCCACTTATTTATAAAGGTGCACCGTGCAGTTATGTTTTTTTTCTACATTCTGTACAATTGTTTTCCCCATTTTTCAAGGATGAAGCTTCACATAGTACATTGTTTATAGTGTACAAGTATGAAAGCTGAGAACAGTAAAAAGGGACATAAAATATTTTACTTTACTGTGATATACTTTTACAGTATGAGCAATATATACTGTTATTTATTTATTTATTTATTTATTCAGTGTTTTATAGAGCGCAAACGTGACCCGTTAGTGTATCAGAGTGCTTTACAGGTATAACACGTTGTATACAAGTATGAAATAGTCAAAGATATAAAAAACATAAGTAGGAGTAGAAGGAGGTGAAATATTTGGGGAATAACAGGGTGTATACAATGTTCAGACCATAATGCAGAGAAATCCAGCAAATACATTTGTGTGAGTACAAGATTCATTGCTGTTATGTTTATTGAATTCTGTAAATCAAATACTAAACAATATTTCTATTTTTTTTCTTCGACAACAGGTTTTGGAGTCATGTGTGTCTAGATGTATTGAGATGCATCGAGTGCTACAGACATATTTCTTTGACATAATCATGCAGACAATCTTCATATATAAAAAGAAGTAGATATCCCTTTCCTCCAGTTTCTTTAACCAGGTGGGTATGATAGAATGCAACTAATTGTTGTTTTTATGAAGTCTAGCTACTGATTCTAAGTCACCCCTACAGGTATTCACATGTCCACTCACACATCTATACACCATATAAGCACATACAAAACCACTGAGTCAGCTATACAGCCACGCCTGCATCCTTTCACTCTTTCTGTCACTCGTAAAGGAATCACACACAGTTATTCACCAATACAAGCATGCATACAGATTCATTAATGCACACACCACTCACACACACACTCATTCTGCTATGCAGCCAGTGACAGATACAGACAGATGCACTGACACAGGCACTCTGCAACACAGTCAGTCACACATGCAGCAACTCACATATCCTGTTAGTCACTCATGCAACCACTAACACACTCACTCACTCACTCACTCAGTCACACAGTCAGTTAGACACCCTCTTACTCAGTCATATAGGCACTCCTGTACCCATTCCTCATTCATATGCCCTCTCATACAACCTGTCACTCACTCAAACAACCACTCATACACCCACTCATTCATCTATAACCTACTCAACAAACACTCACTCACTCACCCACACAGGCAATCATGCACCCTCTCACTCGCTCATATAGCCACTCATGCAACCACTATTCAACCATACAGGTATTGATACACAGTTTCACATACCCATACAGCCACACACATGCACTCATTCACCCATACAACCACTTAAACACCCTCTCACGCACGCATATAGCTATTGATACAGCCTCTCACTCACTCATATAGGCACTCACACATGCACTCACTCACCCATACAGTCACTCATACACATACCCATACTGTCACTGACAGACTCATTCAGCCACCCATGCAGACACTCATGAACCCTTTCACTAACCCATACAGATGCTAACATACCCACTTACTCACTGATACAGCCACTCACACTGTCACTCAACTATATTCTCATTCACGCATCTACTCACTCACCAATACAACCATTTTCAGACATACTCACACACCCATACAGCCATACTTACATTCACTTGTTCACATATTTAATCACTTGCACAACCATACACTCATTTAAACACTCAGTGACATACTAATAGACATAACAAGACACATTCACATGGTTGCAAATGTACATTTAACATCTACATTTTCCTTCTTAAACTGGAATGGGTGGTTCTAAAAAGAACCTTTTTTTAAAGAAAAATTGTACTTTTTTGTGGGGATATCGTTATAATTTTGAGTTTTTTTTTGTTTCTTTAGAAAAAACAGACACGTCCTTAGGGACAACAAGCACACAAAAAAAGAAAGTGCACTACAACCTAAAAAAAAAATTAACATTAGTGTGCAGTGATAAGTTGCACAAGAGTAGGCATGGTTTGTTTACGGGATGGATCTACATTTTGGGAAAGAACTGTCAACTTACCCAAACTCTAGAATGATGTTCGGAACACCTGAAAGTTGTCATCCTTCATATGATGTACCTGCTTCTTCATTGGCACAAGCTAAACTTTCTTGCTGGCTTTTCAATCTTCGCATTTCAGCTCTAGCCAGACGGGTCCCGTGGATCCTTTATAAATACTTATGTGTACTAGATGTACCGCAAGAGCATTTTCTTTCACTATCATGTGAAATAACTTTTTCACACATGGGAGACATCACTTTCCACACATTGACTTTTTTCTTGCCTTCCTGCATAGGAAGGAACTCCCAAATAATACTCTCCTTTCTTTTCCGTGGGACCTCCTCCTCTTCCTATAAAACATTCTTTTCCTGCACCTCTAGATTTTCTGGTGCAGATGCCATCTTCAGTAGCTTGAAAACAACAAAGAAAAACACTAAGCGAAACACAAAATGGTGACTGCCTATAGAGTGCGAAAACTGACAGTCACTCACAACACATGAAGGAAAGGGGAGTGACCTTCCTGTATTCATGAAAATGGTTTAATCTATCAAAACCATCTGTTTCTGTGTCACATGGGATGCATGACGCCAGCGCGGTGGTGTTGTGACTTTGTAAAATGCTTTAAAACAACATTACAGATGTATTTCCACTCTAATTAAACTATTTTTTATAATCTATTAGGGAACCTCCTTGCTTAAACTAAACCATAAAACTGTCTATATAGGTGTTTTACTGTTGTAAAAAAAAATGCAGGCGTCACATTCCCAGGCAGTTCCATAAACATGTGCTGGATCGGTGAGCAACGACTTCATGACTCCCCAAAAACTATTAATATGACCATTAAAATGTTTTAAATCTGTTTTCTACACCACTTTCCTTACTGTTTTACAAAATCTCTTACCTTAAAATGTTTCTTTAATGTGTCTATATATGTGTTTTACTACTACCAAACCTACACTGGGGTTGTGTACTGCAAGAGGTGTGCAACTCCTAATTAAAAAAAAAAATTTAACCAACAGATTGTTTTTTCTTTTTCTTATTTTTAGGCCTCATTCGTGAATAAGTAATGTGAGAGGTATAAGCTCAGGTAGCATGCTAAACAGAAGTATGTTTTGGTTCAAGTATTCCGGCCACTCTCTCTTACGTTCCTGAGTTTGAGCCTCAGTTATACCAAACAACAGAGGATTTTTGTCAGCCTTTGTATTTCTTCTCTTTCCTGCCATGGTGTTTTGCTTATTTCATTATCTTTGGACCTTACATAGATATTGTCTAGAGAGTTTTCTTAACCCAATCCTCCCATTCCTCCCAGAATCCAGCTCTCTTTTTAAATAGGCCACTACAATCTAGGCTGTTTACTCTTTTCACAGACCAAACTCCGTCCATATGTTCCAGTAGTGCCAAGGATACGCATTTTAAAATAAATTCCCTTCTTGCCAATAATAGTAAGGCAAATAACAAGTGTGCATGCCTTTTTAAAAAGTTTTATCCATGACCCGTCACCTGACAAGACCCCAAAAGTCACCAGAGCGAGGCTTACCTCAATTTCTTTTCACAAAGTTTCAGATATGACCATACCTACATCTTGCCAGAAGACCTGGACCTGAGGGCACTGCCGAAACATGTGTACATTGTCTGCTTTTCCCATGGAACACTTTAGGCAGGCTTTGATTTCGTCATCTCCCAGCTTTGAGATCCTTTTCGGGGTCCAATATGCCCTGTGACCTGTAAATAAATGATTTCTTCTGAGAGGTGCAGCTTTTATTACCGACCATAAAGTGAGCATCGATACTTGCCATAAGTGTGTTTACTCTGCAGTTGGCAGGTCCCTCTTCCAGATCTCCTCCGGTGGCATAGAAGTCTCATCCTAGCCTTTTAACATCATCCAATACCACTTGGAAACTTATTTTTGTTGAGGGGGGTCCCCTGCAGTTTATCTTCCCACTCTTTCTTTCCTTCCCCATCTTTGACTAGGCCACATGCCCAACTTGATAATTGATAATATTTAAATTTAGATAGTCTTTTATTTGTGGATGCAGTCAGGGACTCCCAAGAGACTATTTTATTTTCTTATGTCATTTGTCCCTATTTGTTTATTCCTGTCTCCATTAATGGGACAGCTACTTTGCCCTGTTAGCACTTCGGAGTCCTGGTGAGTTCCATATAGGTGCAAACGAGCTATAATAAGGCATCCTGATAATTTGTCTGATCTGGTACCAAAGCTCACATGCCCTTTTAAGATCTTTAATTTAAATCTTTCGAGGAACTTTGGATGCCCAAATTTAAAATGGAAAAAATCACCTCCATGGGGAAGATTTTTGTCATGGCTTGAAGTCTAGGGGGGAAAGAGAAAAAATTAGACACGCGAGATCTTATATTTTTAACTGAAAGACCCAGCAGTATAGACGGACATCAGGCCCTGTGATGCCGCCTTCTATTTTTGAACTTTGGAGTTTCTTCCAGGCAATCCTCACTCCCTTACAGGACCAAATAAAGCTTGTTATTTCTCCTTGTTGTTTTTTGATAGATTTTAAATTAAATGATAAATGGGCCGTATTAATGATGAAGGTTAATTTAGGCAGGATTGACATTCTAACCAAATTAGATCTACCTAGAATTGAGAGTGGAAGACAGCCCCAAATTCTTAACAAAGCTCTAGTCTAGGTTTAGGTTGGCCTGGGCCATCATAGAAAGGTCCCGTACCACCTGTATCCCAAGATATCTTATTTCTTGCTTTATAAGGGAGCTGTTCAGTTGTGTGTCCCATGACATGATCTTGGTCATTTGCTGATTAATTTGACACGCTAGTAATTGATTCAGCCTGATAACGTTGCCATGAGGGGAACGGCGTCTTGGGCCAGAAGGCATCCGGCTACCGCCGTGAGAGGAACGGCTCCTGGGGGTGAAGAAACTACATCCCCCACAACACCATGTGCGGCGCCGAAAATCGGCATCATCAGAGGGCACCTGAGGCCCTCTTAAACAGCACACAGCCCACGCAGCGCGGGACGCGCTAGTAATTGATTCAGCCTGATAATGCTGCAGTGAGGGGAACAGCTTCTTGGGCCAGAAGGCATCCGGCTACCGCCGTGAGGGGAACGGCTCCTAGGGGTGAAGAAACTACATCCCCCACAACATCCTGTGCGGCGCCGAAAATCTGCATCATCAGAGGGTGCCTGAGGCCCTCCTAAACAGCACACGGCCCACGCAGCGCGGGACGCGCTAGTAATTGATTCAGCCTGATAACGCTGCCGTGAGGGGAACGGCGTCTTGGGCCAGAAGGCATCCGGCTACCGCCGTGAGGGGAACGGCTCCTGGGAGTGAAGAAACTACATCTCCCACAACACCCTGTGCGGCGCCGAAAATCGGCATCATCAGAGGGCGCCTGAGGCCCTCCTAAACAGCACACAGCCCACGCAGCGCGGAACGCGCTAGTAATTGATTCAGCCTGATAATGCTGCCGTGAGGGGCACGGCGTCTTGGGCCAGAAGGCATCCGGCTACCGCCGTGAGGGGAATGGCTCCTGGGGGTGAAGAAACTACATCCCCCACAACACCCTGTGCGGCACCGAAAATCGGCATCATCGGAGGGCACCTGAGGCCCTCTTAAACAGCACACAGCCCACGCAGCACGGGACGTGCTAGTAATTGATTCAGCCTGATAACGCTGCCATGAGGGGAACAGCGTCTTGGGCCAGAAGACATCCGGCTACCGCCGTGAGGGGAACGGCTTTTGGGGGTGAGGAAACTACATCCCCCACAACACCCTGTGCGGCGCCGAAAATCGGCATCATCAGAGGGCGCCTGAGGCCCTCTTAAACAGCACACAGCCCACGCAGCGCGGGACGCGCGCGGGCGTGCCCAGGCGCTGCCCGGGTGAAGCCCGGGCCAAGGGCGGGCCCGTCCGCGCCCGTCGAAGCCCGAGTAAGCCTGGGCTGGGCCACCCCTCCAACATTTACAGATGGGTAAGCGCCAACATTTGGGTAATTCTGACAAGGGGGGGTCTAAAAGCTAAAATACCCAGAAAGTCTCCTTCTATAATTTCCTACCTAACTTCTGCTGTGGGTGCCTTGAATAAAGAAATAGCTAATGTGGAAAAGGAACTAGGTCTGGATACAAGCGATGCCCCTCGGGAAGGGACTACGACGACAGCACTTTTGGCATCTGCCCCTGTACCCCTGGAACCTGTGGTATTGATTAAAGCCCCTAAACCAATGACTGATGTGTTATCTCCTGCTTTGGGTGACTTGGGTGGCACCCCTAGTCCTCAGAGCATTCACAATTTTCCATGTGAAAGGGGTCCCATGGAAGGGCCGACTGATGTAAAACGCCCTCAAATAAAAAAACCTTTAAAGCGCTCCAAAGGCCCCAAGTCAAGTACATCTAAGGCCTACCCGGGAATTGATGAACCCACTCAACAGTCCTTGCGGTCCCTCATCGAGGATATTTTTAGTACAAGATTCGAATCTATGCTGACCACTATTGCCAAGAATATTATTGATACTATGAACTCCTGTGTGGCTGATCTTAAAAAGAAGTGTGATCACTTAAACATTATTATGGACTCCCGTCTGAGAGAAAATTCGTGTTCCATGACTAATAACATTGATGTGTTGCCAGTAGTAACTGGGTTAGCTAATAGAGGGAACAACCAATCGAGTGCCCTGCTGCCATCCTTGGGGAGGGGCGGTTCCTTGAACCCAGGGGATAGGATGGATGCCCCTCTTACTGTAAGTCAAAAGGTTCCTAATGCTGCCTCATGCACTGATTTTACGCAACTTAGAAGGCTGACTATAGTTACAAGGGTAATTCTGAGCAGTATAACAATCCCACTCTTAATAACTATAACAGGATTGATCTCCCCCCAGAAGCTACTTCTCTGGTTGCTGTTCTTGTGGGGGTTCCCTCTCTTGAGCACCCAGAACAAGAATCAACAAATGGCTTGTTGCGTAAAACAAAAAGCTGGTGTAATCACTATTGTACGGGTTCCTCTGAAATCTCAGACCATATTATTATGGCTAGACGGTTGTCCTGGGTGGGCATTCAGCCCAAAAAAATTGCAGGAGACTGTATAATAGTAAATTTTAATAAACCAGATATAGCGGATAGGTTGTTTTGGGATGCTACTGAACTAAAAGTGGACGGTATAAGGGCCTTCCCATTGGGTTATTTTTATCCGCCAACAAGTACAGGGCATTGCCATAGTAGGTCACAGGCCAACATTAAACCCCATTTGCCGCAGTGTCGGACTAGACCCGTAAGCAGTGTCTCTAGTCCTGCAAGATTGGGTGGAGCAGGGTTCCTGTCTCCATATATTACAGGTGTGCGGTCAGGACCTGAGGAGGTGGGCTTACCATTGTCCAATAGATTTCTCCCCTTAAGCCTGCTGGACTCAAATGATTGACTCCCTGTGACAGAGGTTAGCTCTCCTCCGCCTTGCCTTAATGACCTGGAGGGTACTGGTATTGGGAGTGAAAATTGTCTATCTGTCATGCCCCGTATTATTCACCCGGAAGTAGTTATTAGCGATGTAAATTTATCTAAATGTAGATTCATTAGCTGGAATATTGCGGGCATAAGAAGTAAAAGAGATAACCCCCAGTGGCTAGAATTTATAAAATCTTTTGATATAGTCGCCCTTCAGGAAACCTGGGATAAGGAAGATAATTTCTGGTTGGACGGTTTTAGCTCTTATTTTTTACCAGCCCAAGCAACTCCAGCAGGAAGAGCAAAGGGTGGTCTTATGTTACTCCTATCTCTGAACCTACAGGGATCTATGAATAGGATTGACATAGACTCAATTAATTGCCTGGCAGTAGAAATATGTTTTACTACCTATCCCAAGATACTTCTGGTGAATTTTTATAACTCTGGGGAAATTGATTACAGGAATCAACATTTGAACAATTTGAATTTTTTTTTAGAAAACTATAGGGTTTTGCAAACTACTTTGTTTTACGTCGTGCTTATGGGTGATTTTAACATACATCCTTGTCGCTTAAACGGTTGTATTGAAGATGACTTTGGTTATAATTTCGCTTCAACCCCCCATTTTGAACATACAGAGGAGGGGGAGGGCTTAGAGTCTCTCCTGTCTGAAGCTGACCTTTTTGAACCTGGATTTGCTAACATTCTCGATCGGTGCCCGACATTTAAATCTAAAATTTAAAGACACCATTATTGATTACATTTTTTTGTCCCCCACGTTATTAGGCAAAGTAGTCTTTTATAATGCCAGGGAATCGCCGTTTAGTGACCATAACCCTGTCATTTTGGAACTAGATAAAAGCTGCAGCCTATTAACTTGTGGTAGTAGACAAACTGCACCTTGTACTGTAACCACCTGTGATCAAGGGAGAAGGCTTAGATGGCCGAAAGTGATGCTGGACATCTTTTTTAAAGAACTTTGCGAGAAGTGCGAGGGGAACATTTTAACATGCGTCAACCCCCTGAGCACAAAAGATGCTATTCTTAGAGCCTTCGAGGGTATTTGTAATCAAATAGCTAGTGATCTTACAGTTAAGTCCAAACTGAGAGTGGCACATGGTTTAAAGTGGTTTGATAGTAAATGCTCACGTGCCCATCGACTCTTAAACCAAGCCCTGAAAATTTTACCACGCGATAGGGTCCTGATTGCTGATCTGCGGAAACAGTACAAGATGGCAATTAATAACCGGAAAGCAGAGATTAAGGCCGAGGCATGGCACGCGCTGTTATCAGTAGATGTAATCAGGGACAGTTCTAAATTCTGGGGAATCATTAATACACCTTTTTTTACTGGCTTGGATAATGAGACTCAGGACTGTCATATCACTGAGGCTCAATGGCTGTCCCATTTTAAGGCAATATATGCCTCCCCTGAGAGCCTGGACTTGCCTCTTAGCCTATTACCTACACAAACCCGAGTCCCACTTGTGTTCCTTGAAGAGGAAGTGGAGAAAGCTATAAGGGAGACTATCAGTGACAAGGCCCCCGGCCCTGACTCTGTTCCGGCAGATCTCTTTAAAAGTGAACCTACATTTTGGGCAAAGATCCTGGGTAATGTTTTTAATGTCTCTGGCACCTCAGGATTCCCTGCATCGTGGTCTCGATCAACTATTATCCCAGTTTTTAAGAAGGGCCAGAGAGGGGACCCGCGGTGCTACAGACCTATATCCTTGATTGACTCTTCTGTGAAGATTTTAGGAAAAATACTTTTAATGAAAATTTCAGATTGGGCTACCGAGAAGAATATTATTTCTGTTCTACAATATGGGTTCAGAAAACGTAGAAGTACTATCGATCAGTGCCTTAATTTGTCCTTACTAATTAGCAAATACACTGTGGCAAAGGAAGGCTGTCTAAGGATGGCATTTATGGATTTATCCTCAGCGTTTGACCTGGTTAACAGGTCAAAGCTGTGGACCATCCTGCTGGACAAAGGTCTTGATCCGTCCTTAGTGTATTTCCTGGCTCATCTTCACCAAGATCTTACTGCCTCGGTCAGGATTTCACGGGATGGCAAATGTTCAAGCTCTTTCAGATCAGCCCGTGGGGTCCGACAAGGGTGTATTCTGGCGCCTGTACTTTTTACCTTTTACATTAATGACCTAGATAGATTCTTTTTGACAGCGACTTTGGATATCCCGCGTGTAGGAGATTGTTCTATCCCGGTTCTCCTATACGCGGATGACGCGGTCCTTATAGCACGTATGGCGGTGGGTCTCCAGCGGCTTTTAGATGCCTTTGGGGCCCACATGCAGTCGCTGGATCTAGTCGTGAATAATAGCAAGTCCCATATCCTGTCAATTGGTCGTAAAACAAGAAAACCCTACTCCTTTTACTGTAATGGTCAGGAAGTGACCCCGGTCTCCTCCTTCACCTACCTAGGGGTAGTTTTTGATGAGAAGTTCTCCTGGATACCGCAACAGAAAATTAAAAAGAACTCTATCACTCGATCTGCCTTAGGACTAATGGGGTTTGCTAAACCTTTGTGGGCTAGACCAATTAAGAGTATATTGAAAATATATAGCGCAAAGTGCGTAGCGATTGCGACCTATGGTTCCTCTATATGGGGCTTCAAAGAACAGCCAGGCATTCAAATAGCCGAAAATAAATTTTTACGTAATCTTTTATCAGTCCCACAATCCACGCCAGTCTTTTCTATACATCAGGAACTTGGAATTGGTTATATCTCAGACATTTTGAGCCTAGCTCCGTTGCTCTGCTGGCTCAAAATGTGGATAAATCCAGAACTGACTTTGAACCATAAGATCCTACAAGACTGTGTTCAGCTAGACAACTCTAATAAAATCAAGTGGCTGTCTTATGTTAAAAGTAGGTTAACTAAATTGGGGCGGCCTGAGCTATTTGAAGCTCCTGAAAAGATACGGAAGGAGGATGTTCTGTGGCTGAAATATAATTTTAAGAACTTGTTGTCTGCAGAACGGGAGGAACTAGAGCTGCAGAAACCCTCCGTTAGGGCTCATTTTCTAACTAAAACGACTATTTGTATTGAACCCTATCTGGTAATAGTAAATAAACCCTTCCACCGTTGGCTTTTAACCAGGTTTCGCTTTAACTTAGCTCCTTTTTTATTAGGTGATTTCCAGGAGTGGTATAACCCTGAGTATGCGATCCCCTGTAAGTGTGACAACTTTTCTCCCCAGAATACCCTTTATTTTATGATGTTTTGTCCTTTCTATACTAATATTCGTAATAAGTATATAATTCCAATTCTGAAAGGAAAGGGCTTTTTGCAGGTTAGACCAGCATTACTCTATCTCCAGTCATTGAGCACACCATGGGATATTTTTAATATTGCATGTTTTCTGGCTGCTGCTATGAGGTGCAAGAAAAACAGACACTTGATATTTGATTATTGTCTAGATTTTTAAATGACATAATGTAAATATAGATTTGTGTATCTAAATGTGAATTTGCTTGAAGGATCGCTTCTAGGAGTACAATAATGTGTCAAGACACTAGTCGATCACCCTAAACCTATGAGTCTGCCTTATATGCATATAGCACTTTTTATGATGTTCTTTTTGTATGTAGAGTTACCCATGGTACTCCCCATGATTGTCTTGAATGAAATGCTTGCACTTTATCTCGTATGCACTTTGCACTTTATAAAACATGTTTTATGCTGGGATGTATCATGGGGAAGGAATCTCAAAATCATGGGGAAGGAATCGCGAAATTTTGTATTCTAATATGTTCGCACTTTGCACTTTATATGAATCTTGTATTAGATGACCAGAAAAGCTCTAACCCCATAAGATGAAACACAGGAAAAGACATCTGTAGTTTTGCACACTAATATTGTTTGTATGTTTTTATCTTGAATTTTGTATTTTAAGCCTTTTTAGTGACTTGCTATGAGTTGTCAGTCGATATCTTGTACTTTTTAATTGTTAATTGTAATGTATGATTGATTGAATTGTTTACTTTCATGACATTAAGTTGTCGAATAAAGCATTTTGATTGATTGATTGATTAATAACCAGAAACTCTCCCAAAACCTGTTAAAGTTTGCAGTAACTTTAGGAGAGAACCATCATAGTCCTGTGTGAATACCATCAAATCATCTACATTTAGTGCCACTTTTTTCCCAGCTATTGCATTCAAATTGAAAAGAATTCTGATGTGCCCTTATTTTATTTGCTAATGCCTCGACATCTAGATCAAAAAGCAAGGGGGATAAGGAAAACACCTGTCTTGTCCTTCTCTCTAACCTAATCCATTTAGTCAGATTCCTGTTCACTATTATCCTGGCTGTTGGTTTCCTATATATTGAGCTAATTGCTTTGGTGAAGTTTTTAACCGGACCAAACTTATTGATAATAATATATAAAAAAAGGCCAGATTACCATATCAAAGGCCTTTGCAGCATTATTTTTGGTCTGTTGATGGCAGTTTATTCACAATAGCCATATCTATGGTGCCTATCAAGTCATGTGTTAAATCATGCAGCTGTCAACTTTGATGAAATCCTTCTAGTCTTCCTGAACCACTGCTCTGATAACGCGCTCTAACCTCTTTGCCAAGACCTGCGTATACATTTTATGATCACAGTTAAGTAGTGAAGTCGGTCTATATGAATCGCAGCTCTGAGGGTTTTTTTGGGATTTCAGAATTAAACTAAGGGCGGCCTCATCCCATGACTATGGAATCAGCAGGTATTCAGTGAATATCCCACCTATCAACTCAGCCAAAACAGGAGTTAGCTCATCGGATAGCATTTTATTAAACTCATTTGGTATGCCGTCCAAACCAGCAGCGCTGCCTCTCTTTAACTTGTTGATTACTGCCTTGACTTCCTCCAAACTAATTTTCTGATTAAGAATCTGCTTGTGATCACCCAGTGTCCTCCAACATCCACCTTACACTCGCCTATAGTGGCTTTAATAGATTTTTAAGTAAAAATGGTGGGCCATCTCGGACAGAAAAAAAAAATGGTCACTCCCTTTGTGTAACATGGTTGATTAGTATATAGTGACTCCTCAATCCACTTCTGTTTTACTAAGATATCTTTCCACTCATCATGCATTAAGTGAGTCTCTTGTAAGATTATAATATCATAGTTGGCCTGTTTCAAATATTGCAGGATTCTTCTCCTTCTATTAGCTACCCTAAGACCATTTACATTCCATGTTACAACCTTAAGTAAAGTGTAATTTGTTAAATCAGGCATTTTATCCTAAAAAGAACTATCATTGTGCTTTTCTCATGCACCACCCCTTTGCTCTACGTTTCTGTGACTGAGGACTCTTGTCTTTTATTTTGGTTTTTTACCCCTCATGCTCTGTACCCAGTGAATTTCTAACCAAACTGCATCCTTAAGGGCCCAGGTGGAACTCCACCCACCCTGGGGAACCCTCCCTAAACCTGGTTTGGGTACGTTTGTTCCTATACCTATTGGAGCTCTCTGCTTCATCTGGCATTTATTATTTATGTTTCTGTGGCACCCTTATCTGCTCAACGAGAATGCATGCCTCTTTTGGGTCCCTAATTTTCTGCATCTTGTTGTTCCTTATAATACTCAGTAGAGCTGGAAATCTCATTTGGGTGGTGGCGTCAAAAGATCTTAATTCTGAAATTAATTTGCCCAACTCCCACTGTCTATGTTGTGTAACTCTTGAAATATCAGTCCTGACTCAAAATGTCAAATGTCCTTCGGTGAAGCTTCCTGCCTTTAAGGCTCGGATAAGACCCATCCTTTCAAAGTGTACGTTTTGAAGGTAATCAAGATTTTCCAGGGATTTTGGAAGGGGTAAATTCCTTAAATAAGCCTAAAATAAAGCCCTTGACTTTCTCTCCTACTAGAACCTCTGGAATATTGAGGACCCTGACATTATTGCGTTTAGCGTTATTCTCCAAAGACTCGATTTTATCAAGAAGGGCCTTCACCCTATTTTTTAAAGCTCGAATTTCATCCTTGTTAACCTCGACCTCCCTATTAGGAGCCTCTAATGAAGATTTGTGCAGATTCTGTAAGTTAAAGAGGTAATTTTTGCTTTAAATGTCTCACAGGCCTCTTGAATTTTTGCTTGATATCTTTTAGATATTTGGAACTTGCTTCTGATTTCTGTAGTTAAGGCATCTAGAATCTTTTCCACGCACAGCTGACTCTCACTGTCCTTGTTTTTCCGGTGCTCAACAGTTGTGACGGTGAATTTTTTGTTCTGGGACTGCATTGGTGGGGTATTTTCTGAACTATCTGCAAGTACCTGATATCTGTTATTAGTCTCAATGTCTACTAGAAGTCCCTCTGCTCCCATCCATCAATCTCCAATATAGGAGTGCTCCCATTTTCTTGGGTCAGCTTATTTGAGTCACTGAAAGTGAGAGAATTGGGTTTATTTGCGTTGGTCCCTTTAGCCTGCACCTTAAAAAACTTCTTAATGAAGGAGTTATTTTAACCCTTTCTGTGCCAAGGACATATTGGTTACGTCCTCTGCCACGGTTGCCGTGTGCAGAAGACGTAGCAGTTATGTGCTCTCCGCACATCCAGGAAATCCCTCTGCTGTATACAGCAGTGAGATTTCATTCTTTTAAAACGTTTTTTAGCCTCAGGAGCAGAGGAAATGCTTCCTCTGCAATTTGTATAGGGAGACCTGGGGTAATGCCAATTGGAAGGATGTTTGTGGCTCCCCGCAGATTCCAGAACCTTCCATCACAAAAGTTTGAGGAAAATGTGTTTTTTAGAGTCAAAGTTTAAGGTTTGCAAGGCATTCTGGGTAAGAAAACGTGGTGCGAGCCACGCAAGTCAGTCCACCCTGGATAGCCCTAGGTTGGCTGTTTACCTGGGTGCTGGCTGAGCTGTGGTCCAAAATGCAAGTGAAGAAAAATGGTAGAACAAGTGTGATTATCATTTTTCTGGACCCAGGGAGCCTTCACCTGCGTGGCTGGCTCCAGGAGCTCTGACTGGGCCCAAAGGCCGCTGGGTTTCATCCTCTGGCCCACTCCAGACAGTGGTCAGTGGCATCACTGATAACATCTCAAATTACATCACTGACGACATCTTCCAGTGAGTGTGAGTATTTTCTAAGTTTAAGAGTGTTAAACATATATAGTAGGTTACTGCCAAAGGTAAGTTAGTATACTTTATGTACTACTAATGAGTGATACTATTTCTTACATGTCATATGTGAGTAGCTGTGTGACTGTGTGTATTCAAGTGGGTGCATGAGTGACTGTTTGGGTGTGTGAGTGGGTGTATGAGTGGTTGTGTGGGTGAATAAGTTGGTGTATGACTAGCTGTATGAGTGACTTAGTGGCAGTGGCAGTAGCTGTGTTAACAAGTGAGTAGCTGTGTGATTGGCTGTTTGAGTGAGTGGCTGTGTGAGTATCAGTAAGTGATTAGGTGTGCTTGTGTCTACATGGGTGAGTTAGTGGCTGTTTAAGTGGTTGTTAAGTCAACTTAATGCGTGTGGGAGTGCCTCTCATTAAGAGTGATAGTATGAGTGGCTGTATGGGTGAGTGAGTATGTGAGTAGGTGAATGACTGCTTCTATTGATGTGTGAATGGATAGGTAAGTGTTTGTGTGGGTGTATCAATGGGTCTGTTGATGGGCTGTATAGGTGTGTATGTGAATAGCTATTTGATGAGTGAGTGGGTGTGTGAGTGGCTGTATGGGTGTGTGAGTGGGTGTCTGAATGGCTGTATAAGTGAGTGACTGGCTGTGTACGTGTCTGTATGCACGATCTTGTGGCTGTTTGATTGGGTGTTGGTTAAGTGAGTTGGTGTGTGGGTGACTATATTGGAGAGCAAGTATCTGTGTAAATGGCAGTATGGGTGAGTGAGCAGATGTGGGAGTGCTTCTATGGATATGTGAATAGGTATGTAAGTGATTCGGTCAGTGTGTCAGTGAGTGTGTGAGTGCTTCTATGGGTGAGTGAGTGGGTGTGTTGTGAGGCCGTATGGTAGGTGAGTTGGTGTGTAAGTGACTGTATTCAGGAATTAGTGTGTGTGTGAGTCTGTGGATGATATCAGTGATTTCATTTAAGATGTCATCAGTGATGTCACTGACCATGTGATGAGTGATGTAATATGCGAGGTCATAAGAAGTGTATTGCGTAAGTTATAATTAGGTTAGTTAAATATAACTGCTGAATTCCTATGTTTTCGTATGAGTGAATTGTGAGCCTAACTATAACGTCCCTTTACCCTTTTTTTTCAGTTAATATATGTATATATTTATATAAGGATTTACCCACTGGAGGGTTTAATTATATTAACCATGTTCCCGTCAACTACAAGTCCCAGATGCTTCAATTTCCATCCACAGAGGAGGTCCAATGGGGGCAAATATGATAAATTCAGCAAAATGAGTGAGTACCATTTTCTTCCCAGAGTTTTTCACCAAAAACGGATACGGACCATGTTGTTGAGTGCTAATTGTTCTTTAATGGTGCAAGTCGCCATGACGTGTTTCAGTCCCTCCTCGGGCCTTGAACACATGACATGGTTCGGCATTGCCAAAGACTTTTTAAAGTGACTAGTGCAAGCATAACGATAAACACGTGATTCCACTGTGCAAAGGACTTGAAAGAAATATTTCAACGAAAGATCTCTTTCATCTTTCAAATCCTATGTTGCATTCACGATACTTAAATGTCAATCATAAACCAAATGGTTAAAATACATTCTCAGAATATTTGTTACTGCAAAATGCATATTCATTCAAGTATCAGCATCAATTCGTTTCTCGATACTGCAAAATACATTACGCTAAAAGGCATATAACCATGCAAAATAATACTAAAGTGCAAAAGTGAGTGCATATTAAAAGTTACGTGATTATAAAACAATTAAGCAGCATACTAACATTTTACGTTTTCAATGTAATCTGATTCTTTGATGTATCAATGGTCAGTTGTGTCTTGGTACTGCAGCCCCAGTTTCCTGATCTGAACTGCCCAGCGAAATGGTAGTCTAATTGTTTATTTAATATTTCGGTATCAATACTGTATGTATCTTGAATTCTGTCTATAGTTCTGCAGATAGTTAATACTCATGATCATATGTGTTTCCCATAGCGTCTCCGATATACTTAATGACATTTTCCAATGCATACATATATAAATAGATATATAATACATCATCAAAGCAAAATATTATAATCCAAAATAGATCAAATGTACTTGAATATAAATATATGTATAAATATATATAAATAAATATGATGCTAAAATGTCAATAAATATTGGATAAATACAGCTAAAACCTATGGTCATAGTAATACTTGAAAAATTACTTGGATTTTATTTGTATTATCGACATGATATTCAACAGTTATAGACAAGTAAAAACATCCTCAGTTACTTTTAAACCTGATGGTTGCTTGGTATTAACCTCCAAAATATATCTTGTTTCTCCCTTGCGCAATCTGTATTCTCTATTGCCACCTCTTCTACTCGGTGGTATCGAGTCTATAACAAAATACCTGAGATCCTGACTTTCAGATTAATTTTTAATCTTAATATATATATATATATATATATATATTCACTGAAAAATCCATAGGTTTCAGGCACGTTATAGTTAGGAATTAGCATTTAAAAAACCTTAGAAATTCACTGAAAAAACCATAGGTTTCAGGGACGTTATAGGGACGTTATAGTTAGCTGGACTTTTCACTCGTACAAAACCATTGAAATTCCCCCTTATAGTTAGTTCAGCTAACTATAACTTGCGCGCCCGCAATGCACTGCTGTTGACGTCACATATTACATCACTCATGACATGGTCAGTGACATCACTCATGACGGGGGAATTTCAATGGTTTTGTACAAGTGAAAAGTACAGCTAACTATAACGCCCCTGAAACCTATGTTTTTTTCCGTGAATTTCTAAGGTTTTTTAAATGCTAATTCCTAACTATAACGTGCCTGAAACCTATGGTTTTTTTCAGTGAATTTCAAAGGTTTTTTAAATGCTAATTTCTAACTATGCCTACAGAGATAGGACATGTGAAGAAAGAAGAAAAAACGCACAGAAAGAAAAAAAAGAAATGCAGAAACAAGCAACAGAAGTCCTCAAAGATGAAGAAAAGTGCAGGAAGAAGGATAACGTGCGGAAAGAACAAACAGAAGAGCAGAAAGAAGCCTTGCTGCAAAATCATCCTGTACCCTCAACTTTTTCAGACGGATACTGGTGGTAACTGAGTCTGACTAACCAGTCCTAGAGCCAGTGCTATGTTAAAAGACACTTAGAATACAGTGAAAACACCTACATACACAAGGGAAAACTATGCGTTGGAGGCCCCCTGTGATTTGCATGACCTCCTCTGTAAACCCCTAGTATATAATAGGGCAGGGGGATTAAAACTACCTCTTAAAACGTGCCACAGGACGTGTTTGCACACGTCACCTCAGGCCCAGTCCCCTCCCTTCACAACTGTGTAAACGCGCCCTGTGGCCGTTCTAAGTTGAGAGATTAAGTCCCCTTGAATCCTAAGGGTCCGTAGGGTCAAACTAGCCCACTGGGTACCTCCAGTAAGCGCCACAGAGCTGCGTTGCAGAGAGGTGTAAAAAGGGGCGTGGCCTCAGAACACCTGTCTGCAATGCAGCTCGCTGGCACATAATGGAGATACCTGTTGGGCTAGTTGGTCCTCAGGGACCCTCAGTATTGAAGGGGAATTAATTCCCCAACTTACAACTCACAAGGGGGCGCATTTGCAGAGTGCTGCAAGAAGGGGGCTGTGTGGCACCCCTTCTTTTTCTAATTTATTGGCCCTGGGGACCCTATCCCCCAGGGCCTGCCTCCTAATTTTTTTTTTGAAAAAAAAATTGGAAGGGGGCCATGTGGCCCCCCTCCCAAGGTCTTAATCGGCCCCAGGGACCCCAACCCCGGGTCATGGCCTCTTCAAAAAAAATTCTTTAGGAGGGGGCTGCGTTGCCCCCCTCCTCAGGCCACTTATGGCCCCGGGGACCCCATCCCCCGGGGCCAGCCTTTGTTTTTTTTTTGTTATATATGTATAGAAACACCTAGGACATGCTGGACAAACCGTACGTACCTATCACCATGACAATTTGCGTGATATTCATTAAAAGGTGATTATGCATTCAATGAATCCACGTGGAATGTTTTTACACCGCTAGTGAAGCTCTGACGTGTCTGACACACTACCGTGCCTAATCCCGGCACCCCCCCGCCGGTGGGTACTCTCCAAGTAGACACCCTTGTCGTTTATTTATACAAACATGGGTAGCTATTGACGGGCACATTTAATACACACGCACACCAAGCCATTCAAAGGGGATTCAACAAAAATTCGACCAAAACTATGCAAGAAACCCCCCTCACAGTTATTAAAACACACATCCGCCGCCGGATGTGTAATACTTTTTATTTTACTCTCTGGAAAGGAGACAAACCTCACTTGAGAGTCACAGCGCGCTCCTGGCTGAGCCCAAGCTGTGTTACACCCACCAGTGCCCTCCGAGTGCCACATACCTCTGTGTTGTATTCCACCAGCTAGTGCGTATGCTATGACACTCTCTAGCCCATGTGCACTGTAACACCACCCCGTGAATATGTCATGCCACACTTGCCTTCACACGGGTTATATTGCGCCATCTAACTTGCCTTCCTCGATACCTATGTTATAACGCACAGCGCTATGCCATACATATTACAATCTGGGATCCATATCTTTGTCACAGTGCATATGCAATGTTACACTCCCCAGCACATATTGTATATTACAACTTTAGAGACTAGTTAGGTTACACAACACTGCCCTGTGCATATTACACTCCAAGGTGCCTATCGCATAGCACGTGCTAGTGCCTGTGCTATCTCGCGCTCTCCAATGAATCTGTCATTGCGCACACTGTATTGCATATTATATTTCACGCCCCGGTTCATCTTAGATCACACTTTTTGGTGCATAGTTTATACGATACACTATATCTAGTTTTCATTTTCAATCGTGCTCTCAGGACTATATTCTATATAACACTGCGTTCACCTACCCTTTTCAAGGGCATTACATTTTGAGATGGGGTGGAGGGTCAGGGGGTGTTTCTGCCAAGTGAGCCCGGAGTCACAGTCACAAACGTCCTCTTCTTCCTGAATAAAAGTGAGATTATGCTGCATACTTGTTCATATTTTAAGTAGTTCGCACAGACACACATTTTAAAAACAATAAAGTTCCTAATGCCCGCCTTCTCTGAACAGTTAGCTTGCTGCCCCATCCACTATCCTCTGTTGTCTAAATCCATGGACTAGTCTCCTCCCTCCTGCCATGCATGCCCTCCATTTAGCATGATGTACCAGTCCACTCCTACTGCCCTCCATTGCCCAATTCTATGCCCCATCATTGACCTTCTGCTTAGCCTCTGTGCTTAGCTTGCTGCCCCTATTCTCCTTCCCCCTGCCCTCCGATGTCTTTGTGCATGCCCCTGCTCCATCCTTTTTGCCAACCATGTTCCATGGTTGTGCCACTCCTATCTACTCTGAGTGTTCTGTTGAGCTGCGACTCCCCTCACACCTGCCTAGCATTGTCAGATGACTGTAACCTGACACTGCCACCTAAACCTTGCCTGTCCACATTCCATGCTCCTAACCCCTTCCTCCTGTTCTGCATGGTCCATTTTACTGCCACACCCTTCTGTCCTCCCTGGTCTGTTGTGCTGCAACTGCTCCTCCTGCCTGCCCCGCGTGGTCTGTTGTGAGGCCCCTTCCCCTGAACTCTCTTGTCTGTGTCCAGTGTGGAATGCCTGACGTCATCTTGATGTAATCAAAACTGTAATAACTAGGGAATTTCCTTTAGAAATTACATATATGAGAGGGACTTGTTTGCATCAAAAGTATGGTTAGTGCTCTAAAAAACTAAAATGAGGATATATTTTCTGAGTTTTCAAATAGCGACAAAGCACTTTTAAATTATTTGTTATGTTTAGTTTTTTTTATCCAGTTGACCACTTGATTAAATGTTGCACTCAGGGGAGAGGATGTGGTGCTACTTCCAGAGCTGCAGACTTTGCAACTGGGGAACCAGGTTGGAGTTTCTGCTTCAGCTCAACATTCTGTGATCTGGTCAAATCACTTAATCTCCCAATGTCTACAACCAAAATGAATTTGTTCTTGTGTGATGTAACCAATGCTCATGTAAAGCTCTCCAATGCCTGACAAGTCTGCACTATATAAAACTGCAAAAACACCAAAAATAAAAAGTGTTTTGCACACTTCTGTCATTGGGCTACATGTGGGCTACATCTGGGTGATATTTGTGCTGCATTTGGGCTCTTATGTCTCTGGTGGCCATCTTGGGAGAGTTATCTGTTATGAAGTTTCCTAATTTCCTCATTTACTGCAGTCTCCTCAGTAGGAAATGTTTTCAGTTTTTACTTTGATTCCATCAAGAAGGTATTCAGATATGTCACACATTTACCATAAATTCTGAATGTTAGCACTCTAGTTGCTCATTAGATCACTGTAGTAAAGCTACTGCTCACCAAGGAAGTCTGATGCTGATATTCAAAGTGCATGTTTCAGTCTGCATGTCAGAATCTTTTAATGAAATAGAAAAGGATTTGAGAAGTCAAAATGTGCCCTAATTTTTCTTTCTGCATCACTAATCATAATTTCTATGGCAAAATGAACCCCCTCATTTTGTTCCTTTGCAGATTAATTGTTTTGAGTTTTACCACTTTATTCCAATCAAGATGGCTTCAGGCATGCCATACTTTTGTCATAAGTAAGACTGTTAGCTCTCTAGTTGTTCTTTAGAACACTCTGGCACATTCTGTCATAGGGCTATACTTGGGCTACATCTGGGTGATATTTGTGCTACATTTGGGCTCTTTTGTCTCTGGTGGCCATCTTGGGAGACTTATTTGTTATGAAGTTTCCTAATTTCCTCATTTACTACAGTCTCCCCAGTAGGAAATACTTTCAGTTTTTTACTTTGATTCCATCAAGAAGGCATTTAGATGTGTCACACATTTGCCATAAATTCAGAATGTTAGCACTCTAGTTGCTCATTAGATCCCTGTAGTAAAGCTACTGCTCACCAGGGAAGTGTGCTGCTGGTATTGAAAGTGCATGTTTCAGTTTGCATGTCAGAATTCTTTAATAAAATAGAAGAGGATTTGAGAAGTAACTCAAAATGTGCCCTCATTTTTCTTTCTGCAGCACTAATCATACTTTCTATGGCAAAATGAACCCCCTCATTTTGTTCCTTTTTAAATTAAATGTTTTAAGAGTTACCACTTTATTCTAATCAAGATGGCTTCAGTTGTGCAATACGTTTGTCATAAGTAGGACTGTTAGCGCTCTAATTGTTCTTTAGAACACTCCGGGAAGCTGCAGTAGAACACAAAGGAATCAACTGACAGTCTCTGCCCTTGTTGGATGTGCATGTTTTACTGAGAATGTCAGACTTCATTCTCACATGACTGAGAAAGATAATGTGAATTTACAGAAAATATGCTCTCAGTTTAGCTTATAGATCACCTTCCAAACCTCTGTGGGAAAAGCATGAAAAAATAGTTTTCTCTCAAACATGATTCATGATATCCCAGCAGAAGGCTGACAGCCAATCAGATCTCACGATGAGATGTGTGGTTAGGCTCTGTCCAGATATATATATGATTTTACGTTATTTTCTCAGGAACTATTGAACGGATTTACACCACTTAACCAAAAGGCATGAATGTGAACCAAGGGCTACCACTTTGCCAAATTTGGTGTAATTCCGTTCAGCAGTTCGGGCTGTAGCTGCGATTAAAGGTTCCTATGGAAAATTGCATGGGAAAAACATGTTTTGGGACACCCCTTTTTTCTCGGCCCCCGCTTTATGAATCACCCCGAGGCTTTCAGGATAGGAGCGGACCGGAGCGCCCCACAAGTTTTGAAAATTTTGCGAAGATTCGTTAACCGGCGCCAAAGTTATTCCAAATAAAATGTTGCAGAATTCCTATGGATAATAGGTCCTAACTATAACTACCTACTGGCGACTGCCAGTAGGTAATAGAGATATATATATATATATATATATATATATATATATATATATATATATATATATTCACTTCCCTTCCGGCCCTTTACACCTATAAAAACCATAACACACACCTAAAGGTAATTACAAAATTACCAAAATTAATTAAAATTAATTAATTAAAATTAAAAACCAATAATTAATACATAAATTAAAATAAATTACTGCCCACCCTTTACACCTATAAACACCCCAACACACACTTACAATTATTTAAAAAATACCAAAATTAATAACCAATTAATTATTAAAATTAAAAACCAATTATTATTTCATATATTAAAAATAATTTACTTCCCACCCTTTACACCTATAAACACAACACACACCTAAAATTAATTATACAATTGCCATAATTCATTCCAATTAATTAATTAAATGTAATTAACAACCAATTAACAATTAATTATTAATACAATAATTTACACATTTAATATTATATCATCTCGAAAAAACAAATATTATTAAATAAAAATTAATCAATAACTTTAATATAATTAAATTACTTCCCTCCCTATTCCCTATAAACACACAACCCGCTATGGAACTAAAAGAGCAAAATTAATAACTACTAAAAATGTAACACATATATTAGAAATACAAACAATTCTTATACAAAAAAAATACATCACACACATATAAAATAATACTAAAATACATAATAATAATAAAAATTGATATTTTTAACAACTATATTCTTGCAAACAATATTAAACACTTCGATATTTTCAAAATTGATTGAACTTACCTTAAGTCGATATTTTTGACCACAATATTTTTGCTGTCGATATTTCTGACCCACGATATTAATGACTCGGTATTTGTGCAACTCGATATTTTGTACTCGATATTCTGTCTCTGCACTCTCTAAATCCTATTCTTCCTCTTCACAATGCACGATATTTACTCTTTCTGCCCACTTGGTTTTGATCATAGGCCACTGAGGTACTTTGGGGTCATTACGATGGCGGTCGGACTTTTGTCTGACCGCCATCGCTGCAGTAGTGGGACCGGCCGCCTACGAGCCAGGTTATCCACCTACCGCATTCCGATGCGACCGTCACCGCGGCGGTTGCACCAGCCATACTTTACATTGCGGTGGGTGATGTTGGCTGCAGCACACGCCGCAATGTAAACAGGGCACTGTTTACATTTCCCTGCTCTACAAGGCAAGCACCATGCGGTGCCTACCACATGGTGCATGGAAATGTATGGGGGCACCATAGGTGGCCCCCGAACCCCAAGAGAAAGTGCCCGGGCTGAAGAGAGGCACAATACGGGCCCCCAAGGTCCCTGTCTGCCAACTTGTTCCTTGCGGGTTAACTGCGATAAACGGGCCGACGGAAAGGGATATCATGATCCCAACAGCAGTGCCTGCAAGGCACCGCTGCAATGCTGGGCAATGTTGCTGTTCTGACAGGCAGTAGGAAAAGAACCGCCTGTCGAAACACACTTTCCCAACTCTTCCCCCAGCCATCATGATACAGCGGGTGGAAAAGCGCTGTACGATGGCGGAGGGCGCGCCACCGACTGGCTGTCGGTGGCGGGCCTTCTGCCATCGTATTCAGGCCCTTAGTATTTCAGTAGGTATGATAGGGGGAGTCTCTCTTATGACTCCCAAGTTAGGGACTGTGTATAGGTATCTGTTTTGGGGTTAATTTTAGAGCTAAGGTAGATAGGTAAATGATCTCTCTGTAACGAGTCATGCCTCACCATGAAAGTTTTGGGAAAAGGAGGACGGATAAGAAGGTAACCTTGACTATATTTTGTCTTATATCTTGTTTATAGTACAATGTCCCCCTCAGTGTCCCGTGCATTACTGAGGTTTTACATGTCACATCGATCGTTGCTATTTTATAGCTGTATATACTCCTTAACTTGTCTGCTTTATTGATTATGGAGCGATTTTTGTGACATAGAGAAATTCAATATTGCCCTACTGAAGGAGTTAAATTGACATAGAGCTCTTCACTGTGGTATCCATATTTGATAACTAGTTCTCATTTAATTCACATTTTGTGACTTGGAGAGGAGGTTTAGCCAATATGGTGAATAGAATACAATAAGGAATAATTTCACGTGCTCATTAGAGTTCTTAGAGCTTTGAAAAATATGGACTACTTTACACACCAGTCTGTTGATACCATTGCTAAGCAAAAAAAACATCAATATGCTTGATTTAATATTTTGGGAAAAATCTGTCTCACAGAGAACAACTAGATTCATGTCTTTTTTTTACTTCATATAGGAAGGTATATATGCACACATCCCCATTATGCGGTTTCAATTCCTTTCTCAGCAACAAGGTGGCTTAGTTGTGGTTTAGTTGGAGTATATATTTTTCAAGATATTACATTGCAAAATAATTCCATAGTAGAGCTGCTTGCTAAGGTATGAAGGCCTAAAGTCTGCAAACTGTCCACATTTACACTAGTGATCAATTAGGGACATGATATAGTCCACTACAGGCCTATTCTAAATATTTCAGAGTAGGAAACGTATTGAGAACAGCCTGTTTTAATGGTCACACGCTTTTTATATTAATCACATGCATGTCCTATATTTGCACTCTTTTTCTCCATAATGTATTGTAGGGAGATCTGATTCATGCAAGGTTTAAGGTAAATTACAAAAACAGGCCACAAGAGTTTTGCAAAAGCTCTTCATTTGCAACTTCATATTTTATTGTTTTACTTGGCTAGAATTATTGCACATTAACACAATATCATAACTGATAATGCATGGTGCCGATGTGCTCTACATCCTGTTCGTAATTAACCCTTAGGCTTTTCATTGATTTCAGTTACAGTCATCTGCACGATGCTGAAATTGTAGAGCATACTGCAGTGCACATCAAATTGACTGTGTACAGTTTCCATGATACAAACAGGAGAATGGTCACAAAACTGTGAAATCTAAATATAGAAACAGCAAAAAAATATGTAAAACAGGTTTTCCATCAAATATAATTAGCTAACAGTTTTATGAAAAATGTGTTACTCTGGATTACAGAATGTTCAATTATCAAAGAATGATATGATGTAGATCTGATTATCAGATTGTTAAGGAGCCGTCACAAAGAAAAATACATTTTTAGGCCGGAAGTTCATTAAAGTTAATCAGGGTCCAAGCTTTATCAAGACAGAGTAGAAAGGTAAAATTCACAAAGATGAGATTCAGTTTCTGACTCCTGTATGTAATGTGAATTTGTAGGGTGAAGCTCACCACCCTGTGAGGGTATACAGTCACTGGGTAGGGCAGGCCTGAGGGGGGAGGAGGAGTTCATGCTTGTTTTGTCTGGAAGAGCCATGTCTTGAGGGGAAACACCCTTTATGATGCAGTCAATACCACGCAGTGCCTTTACAATGCGTCAGTACCATGACGGCGACATTACCTTGCGTTCCTTTAGTACGTAAGTCATTAGAAGGACTTTCTTTTGGGAACGCGGTGTTGGACTGGTGTTGGATTTTAAGTCCAACACCTTTCCTACTGATACACCAACTGGAGTTGTAATGGTAATTTATACTACTCAAAAGTCAACCTCTTCCCTAAAGCACGTAGTTGTAATGACTTGCATGCTAAAGAAACGCATTGGAACAACGCAGTCCTGGTACTGACTGTGTTGTGAAGTCACACAAGGTTTAGGCATGTGTGGTTCTGCCGTACAACCTGTTGTGAGGTTCCTTTGGAAGTCCATGAGGGAGCAGAAGGTTCGGAGGTGTTTTGGGAGATCGTTCCAGGTCGTGACTGTGAGGACTCAGAAGAAGCATCCTCCACATCTGGTCTTCTTGATGTGAGGGAGATGTGCTCTTGCCTGGGATGCATATTAAAGGTGTCTGGTGGGTTAGTATAAGTTGAGGCTGTGGTTGAGGTAAGCTGGACCGGTGTTGTGGAGAACTTTGTAAGTGTGGGTGAGTAGCTTGAACTTACATCTTTCCGAGAGCCAGTGGAGATTGTTGAGGTGTGGAGAGATGTGGTTATTTCGAAGGATGTTCGGGATGAGTCTGGCAACGGCGTTCTGATTGGTTTGGAGTCAGCATTAGGCACGATCTGGGATTCCAATGTTGAGGGCCGGAAACATATGGGTGCAAAGGTATGTGGTATGGCAGTCCATAAAAGTGATCAGAATCTTGGAACATAAGCTTTTTACAGCAGAATATTATCAGACACCAGAAGGAAAAAGAAAGGTGCAATTCAGACAAAGCATACACAAAGGAGTTGAACTAGAATTAAAGAAATAATAGATTGAATGAAAAGTTTGGCACAAAGGCACACCAAAGAAATCACTGACTTTGGGAGAGAAACGTCCCAAAAAACATTTTGTTTCTGTTATTAGGAGATGGAAAAGAAAGGGGGCTCCTGAAGCAAGCGGTAAGCAACTGAAAATAACTTATGACAGAACACAGTGATCTATCATTATGTTTCTCATATGTGCAAAATGTATCTGAAATTCCGTGATCTTTAGGAAAAAAATTGCTCATAACACAGTGCCGCAAAAAGACAATGCCAAGCATTTACATATACTGTGGGTGCTTAAAGTTTAAACTCATCACAAAAAGTATTACATAATAACAAGATCCTTATTGAAAATATGTTGGGAATTAATAAAGTATCGTATGACACTATTTACTAGCCAGCAGAAAAAAATACATTTACTGATAATCAGGACTGAATGACCTATTTCAAACGAACTCCATACTATACTGAATTTCAGGTGATTCACAGATTTTCTTGTCTCACAAATCTTTGTGGAATTTAGGGTGCAAATGTCATAAAGACATGAAGGGAGTACAAGCAGCATTTTCAATTTTGTATTCATTTTTACTGCACCTACAGTACCTTCCTCATATAGTTATAGACACAGAAAAAACAGTTACTGTTTGCTGATACTCAGATATCTATTTACTATATCCAAAGGTAAACAGACTAGTGTCTACAGCTACAGAGATATGGTAGCCGAGGGTAATTTTATCCTCCTAGAAAATCTATGAGAATATTCCAATCTTCAATAAGGGGAATTACAGGCCCATCAGTTTTTAGATTCTTTATAAAAGATTTTTTATAAGCAAGTGCTTACCCATCAACAAGATTGGATTGTTGAGAATGAGGTGTTATCTGATTTCCAAGTGGGCTTTTGAAGTAATGCTAGCAACTGTGACCAGGTATTTTGTTTTATCTCTATATATTGGAAAACATGAGTAATCAACAGGGGCAACTTATATTTTGTCTTTGCTGATTTACGTACCGCCATTGACCTGGTACCTAGAGGAACGCTATTGAGGGTCCTGGAGACAATCGGTATTCCCACAAATCTATTAGATATCTTGGTGTGGGTACATTTTGAAATGTATGCCCAAGTTAGCTGGGGTGCCAGTGACCAATTGACCCAGTCCTTTAGGATCAAAGGTGGAGCAAGGCAAGACTGCTCTTGCCCCCACACTATTCTCACTAAACATTAATGGCGTGCATGACTACTTAGATAGGCATGGGTGTGACTCCCCTGAAGTGAATGGTCAGAGGTTGCCTGGTCTTCTTTTTGCGGGCGACGCCCTATTATTGTGTAAGTCACCTGGGGGACTACAGCAGCTACTAAACAAATTTAATGACTTCTGTGTTCAGAGTGGGCTAGAGCTGAACAGCTATAAGACTAAATGTATGCTATTCCATTATGTGTTGCATGAAAAACAGAACAGTAGGATGTATGTGGGAAATAACCCAATTGACCAGGTGTCATCTTTTGATTCTCTAGGATTAAGACTCATGCTGAATCTAAATTGTGTTCCCCAAATTAAAAAAAGGACACTCTACTAATCCATCATACGGTGAGCATAGGCAAGATCCATATACAGACAACATCTAGGAGAGTGGCACCTGCTCTTGCAACATATAGTATAAAGAACCTAGGGGCCCCATTTCTTGGAAATGCAGCATTTAGATCATGGCAACAGTCATAAATATGTTCATTAGATGTTTTCTGGGACTCTCAGTTAGCCCGCCAATGACCCAAAAGTCCTTGGATTTGGATCAAAGGGGTATATTGCAGAAGATAGAGTGTAGACTTTTGACTTTCTGGAATCATCTATAGACTTCACCAGTCCTAGAACACTACTAGTGGGTCTCAGAGATCTTTTGTCTCCGGCATGCATAAGGAAAATACAGTTGTTGACCTATGTCAAATCAATATTGGGGAAACAGGATTTGACGAAATGTTGGCCTTCCTCGAAGATATGTGTGTTCCTTCCAAAACAGGCTTAAAATACCTTTTTGGGGGGTATATAGTTGGTTAAACAGTGTACCAGTGCAGATGAACTCTATCTTTCGAATTTGTTGATGTAAACACATGTTCTTACTACGAGCCCACAATTGATGATATCGCTCCTCCTGCACGTAAATTGGATATACAATTCTGATACAAGACTCTCCCAACAAAACAATTTTGTAGCAAATGGCATCAGATCCTCCTGGGGGTGATCTTTTCCCTGCTAGTGAAAGGGTGCCAGAATCTTTACCCAATATTCTTTTCTTTTGTCTGGTTTATCGTACTCAGAGAGTAGAATGGAAAGTTCTATTTCGGAGAAACTTGGGAACTAGATGGCACATGGATGCCTAACAAAATTAATGTGTCCTTCTGTAATGCAACTGGCGCGCATGTAAAGTGCTCTGATGCCTTTGGGTTAAGTTCATGCTATATAAAACTCCAATTAAAAAATAAAATGTGAATGGGGTCTTTTCGCTGTTTCCTGCTGCACACTTTCTGTGTTTACTTAAAGCAAATTTTTGTAAAGAAATAACTAGCACTCAAGAGCTTGATATTATTGTTATAATCCTCTTCCCCACCCCCGCAAAAGGAAAATAGCGCATAGGCAATTTTGGCAAGGCTTATGCAAGTATAGATTTTAGAAGTTTTAATACTTTTTTAATATGGTTTTCAAACATTGAAATGGTTTATTTGAATGAAGTTAGGTAATTTATGCTCTGCCATGGAGTAGCCCCAGTGTAACAGAAGTGTCTGTTTGGGAGCACCTATTGTCCAACGATGTTAATGGCTTTTAAAAATGTGTATGTATTTTATAATGATGAATTTATGTAGGTGCAACTTTTACGATCTTGAAGATCGAAATAAAGTTAATATGATGATGGACAGAGCAAACAGACTACCAACAGCAGCTCTGCTTTAGTTACCTAAGGCCCAATTACGACTTTGGCGGTTGAACTGCTAGGTCGCAGCGTCAGCAGTTCTGAAAACGCAGCCGAGCCAGTGACATTCCGACCGCTGTATAAGAAGTGTTCACAGGGCTGCGGTTGCACGGTGGCAGAGTCAAGCAGGATTACACTGCTGACTGCTGGACACAACCAGAATGTCATCCCAGCCAGTGGGGGTATGTGTATATTTTATTTATTTCGTGATGGCGCTAACCAAACCCGAAGGTATTGGAGCGTTTTGTACGTGCACCAGTGACATACCCTAGGTTCCAAATCACCCTGGGGTCATATTTTCAGCAATTTACATGCGCAGTTGTTCCCACCAGGAAAAGGTCGGCGGAAAGGCAAGTCATAATTTAACCACTGCCTCTCCAGCCACCGTAGCGGAAAATGACGGCTTGGCGGTGGTCTTCCGGCGGTCTTCCTGCTGTGTTTGTAATCTGGTGGATAACTGCCAGGGAAGGGGCGGTCAGACCACCAAAAAGTGATGATGGTTCCTTAACCGCCATAGTCATAGTTGGGCCCTTAGTGAAAGAAGGTATAATGTTTCACTATATCACCCTGCTAAGTGCCACTCATTATTGGTTAGACTCATGCATTTTGATAATTTTGACTGCATCACTGCAAGTAGCTGAGAGTATCACACAATTAAGCTGAGTAGCGTGTTACAACTCTGTGCTTCACTGGTGCGAAGGCCTGATCTGACTTACTTAATCCTAGGGTTAGTACTATCAATGACATCAATGATATCAATGACAGATTAGTGCTGTCTGGTCAGTCCCTCAGGCAGAGGGTCATGTGGCTTAGGCTGGTAAGGCGCTAGCACAAATTGGCCAGTGATCTGTTTATGCCCACCCTCAAGAACAGCTAGGATGGCCCTATGTGCACTGCAAAGCATGCCTGGGAGCTAGGAATAGAGAATTAGGATAGGAGAAGGGCTGTCTCCGATGGACAGAGAAAGACTTGAGCACATTTGGCCTATGTTGATTTAGTTTTGGACTGAAACTGTCCAAGCAATCACAGCACATACTAAAAGTAGAAAATTACACACGTTGAATGACTCTCAGTCCATGACCCTGGTTTGTTGACAGTGCTGTAGGGGCTAGTCTACACACAGTGGTAACCCACAGTTGTGAATCCCCTCCACTTGATTCTCTCTTAAATAACAATTGCACCCTTCCTCCTCTATTCTCCCTTTCACCTTTACACAGGCATCTTTTTCCTTTCCGTTTCTTGTCCCTATGTTGCTTTACCTATTGCTGCCTCTTCATTCTCTGTCGGTTGTGGCTCTATACCACTCAGTCAAACCCTCTCTGCCCTCCTTTGGCTCTCTCTCACCCTCCCTTCTGCTCTTTGCGTTTCCCTCACAGTGCTTCCCCCCACATCACTCACTACTTTGACCTTTCTCTCTGGTATTTTTTACAGCTTTCCTCTTTTGCTCAGTTTTTCCTTACCATATCTCTTCTTTACTCCTCTATAGAGATGGGCAAGCCAACAAATTAACAGGGAGAGCCGAGCCAGAGCTGAGCCAACAGTCTGGCTTGGCTTTAAGAGTCTGTGCATGAGCCGATCCAGGAAAAAGTTTAGCACAAAAATTATAAAACAAACATCAGGTAAGTCTCTTCAGAATTCGAAAAATTCTAGTTCTTTTACATACTGAAGTATTTTGCCTTGGTATATCAGAGTATATCACTGCATTGAGAGGGTTTTATCAAATATGATAGTTTTTAAGCATGAACTTAGAAACATTTATGACCGCAGTCTTGAAGAAAATGCCACTACCGAACAAAGCAGCAGGTCAGCTGGCATGTGCGCCCTACATGTGGTCTAGAATCTTATTACACACAGAACAACATGTGGTCTATTAAATCAAACCAGTGACAGCTCCTCAGCTAAGGTGGAGGAGTGTCGCCCCACTGCTCTGCGAGCAGTTAAAAAGAAAAACTAAAATGATAATAGCGCAATGCTTTTATCATTTTAGTTTTCCGTTCCTGTTTAGGTGCGGGGCGGACTGGGTTGGACAGAGCAGGGTCCAGGGTTGAAGCATCGCGCTACAAAGAACCACAGACACTTTTGGTGGTTTATCAGGAGCTTTATTTTCTTTATCTCTTGTCTCCACATTGTCCCTACACTAACTGCCTCTATCCTGTCATTACTCCTCCTCTTCCTTCCACCACCCTGGCTCCGCCCTCCCCAACTACTAGGCTGCTAACTCCATTACATCTCCCCCTTTCTTAATAAAACAACAATCAACAATGCTTCAGTCCATTTCTACAATGAGTCTCTTGGGTGGCTGGATTTCACGACGTGGCCGTAGTGACGTGTTCCCAGTGAACGCGCTCGGCACGAACTCACTCTGCTGACTTCTGCCTCCTGTATCACTAGGATCAGGTTCTTCAGATGCGGGAGTGTCAGTCGGGCTCACCCCAGGTCCTTTGATGTCTCTCGGACACCTCTTGAAGGTGCTCCTGTTGAAGGTTCTCTGCTGCTCCTGTTTAACGACGACATGATTCCTTTCATGCAAGGATGGAGACCTCGCCCTCCTCTTGGCATCAGCACACGATTTCATTTTGTCCTTATTATGCTTGTCAGTCACAGCTATTTCCTGGTGCATGTAATTTGGTGATATCGGTTGCAGAGCACCTTCCCCTGTCGAGATATGATTTCTCACTGGCCGCCCTAGCATGAGGGTCTCAGGGCATTGTCCGGTGGTTGAGTGAGGAGTGGCCCTGTAGGCTCTTAGAGCTTCATTGAGAGCTGCCTGTAGTTCTCTCTTCTCAGCCGTGACTTGCTGAAATGTCTTTTTGATCGTAGACATCAATCGCTCAATGGTGCCATTCTCTTGTGGCCAGAGTGGTGTAACTTTTCTGTGCTCAAAACCCAGGTGTCTCGCAAAAGCACTGAACTCGTGTCCATTGAATGGGGGCCCATTGTCTATTCTGACTTTCTTGGGGACACCCCATGTTGCGAATATCTCATCTAGCACCTTGAGAGTGCAGGAGGCGCTTGTAGATGATATTATTCGTGCGATGGGAAATTGCGAATAATCGTCAATTATGGCAATCACATGTTTTCCAGACTGCAGAGGTCCATAGAAGTCCATGGCAACGTCTTGCCACACTCCACTGGGTAAGGCGGTCATTTGTAGTGGTGGCAGAGGGTGGCGGGGCCTGTAGTCAGCCAGGTTCTCCGCTTTCCCCGGTTTGGGAGGTATTTTGGGAAACTTGCTGACACAGTTCTTATTGTCGTTGACCGTGAATAAGACTTTCACCAGACGAAGACGCTCCGCAGTGGGGAGGCTAAGGAGGCAGTCAGCTTCAGGCCCTTTGATGACATGTATGACCGCCTGTACAGTGATGTCGCCATGGGTAAGAGTTGTGTGGAATTTACCCAGACAGGGGAGTGGTCTTTTGGACATCCACGTGAAGACGCGGACCGGTGCAAAAGTGAGTGGGGGTTTCGGGACCATTTTCTCATGTTCTGCAGCTGGGATATAGTTCAGCGAGGCTCCGCTATCCCATATAAATTTGGTGTCATGATTCCCCACTTTAATATCCAGGCGTGGATACTTTTTCAGTTGATCAGGATCCGCAATCAGGTTCAAGTGTTCCACCGTGTAGATCGAGTCTTTGGAGGAAGATGATCTTGAGTCCCGAGATGGGGATCTGCGTCCCCAGCGTGACCTGTGTGATTCCCGGCTGGAATGTGATGAACCTGGGGACCACCTGGGCTCTCCTTGAACAGCTCTAATGTGATGTTTCCTTGTGTCAGAGTGAGACGATCCCGTTATCCCACCTCGCCTTTCTTTGTGATAGTCCCCACACATGGCCTCGAAGTGATTGGATCGCCCACATTTCCTGCATCGCTGACCCATGGCCGGACAAGTGTCTGTATGGGGATAGTCATAGCCACACCGATAACATTGGCCAGTCCTTTCCGGCTTTTGGTCCCTTCGCCCTGTTTCTCTTCTCCTGTACTCCGGGCGTCGTTGGTGAGACGACGGTCTCTGTCTCCATTTGTTCTCCCGCGAATACTTCCTTCTGCTACAAGGTCGGTCTTGAACACGGTGCGCTTGCTCATGACTGACGTGGTGGCCTGTTTCAATGGTGACAGCGTGTTCCTCCGCTTGGTCATATATGCGGGTCATTTCTTCAATCTCTTCTAATTCGTGGGGTTTCCTCAGTAGCCGTCTCCTGAGTGTTTCTGAATGGCAACCGGTTATGATTTGCGATTTGATGGCAGCGTCAGGCGAGAAGGTTTCAAACTCGCAGTATCTCGACAGCCGTCGCAGCCTGGTGATGAATGCACCCATCGCTTCCTCCTTTCCTTGGCGTGCTTGATGGAATGTATGGCGCTCATAGTCTACGTTCCTTTTGTGAAGGAATTTTTTGTTCAGTGCCTCACGCACTTTGTCATACGTCCCTGTTTCAGCAGGCGGAAGATCCTTTATTATTTTGCTTATTTCTCGGCCTGCGAGGTTGCGGAGGGCAATTAACTTCTCTCTGTCTTCCGTCACCTTGGATCCCTCAATATAGTCTTCGAAGTCTTCTAACCGTTCCTGCCACTTGGGGCCCATGCTCCCTCCTGTGGTCACGGTCAGACATTCCAGAGCTCGCAGGTGTGATCCTCCAGCAACCAGGGGCTTCCGCTGTGGTGAGGTCGCCATTGCGTCGTTGTCTTCTTTCCACTCCTTCGTTGATGCGTGTTTCCTTATGTGCTCTCTCCAATGCTTGTTTATTGGCTCTCGTCAATGCTTGTTTACTTGCTCTTGTCAACGCTTGTTTATTTGCTCTTGCCAACGCTTGGTTACTTGCTCTCGTCAACGCTTGTTTATTTGCTCTTGCCAACGCTTGGTTACTTGCTCTCGTCAATGCTTGTTTATTTGTTCTTGCTAATGCTTGTTTGTTTGCACATATCAATGCTTGTTGACTTGTACTTGGCAATGCTTGTTTGTTTGCTCTTGCCAATGCTTGTTTGTTTGCACTTGCCAATGCTTGCTTACTTGCTCTCGTCAGTGCTTGTTTATTTTCCTTTCTTGTACTTGCCAATGCTTGTTTGTTTGCACTTGCCAATGCTTGCTTACTTGCTCTCGTCAGTGCTTGTTTATTTTCCTTTCTGCCAATGCTTGTTTATTTCTTCTTACCAATGTTTGTTTGTTTGCACATACCAATGCTTGTTTGCTTGCACTCGCCAATGCTTGTTTATTTGCTGGGTGCCTGACTTCAAAATGGCCGCTCTGCAATACTCGAGGGGACCGTCTCGACAGCTGCCTGACTCCAAGATGGACGCCGTCACTGCACACACACACGAGGCTTTTCTCCGGGCTCATTCAGTCTTTTCCATGCTGGACTCACCGGCGGGCCTCTTCAAGGGTGGCACCCTCCAGGCTCTGCTCATTCACGACGGCGACAGCTATCAGGTGAGGTCGGGGTGGGCTCCCGCCTTATTCTGCAGCTTCCCGCTTTTCCTTCGCACCGAACATGCCAAAGCTCACGCATCGGGCGTGAGATTAGCCGGCAACGACGAGCTTCCAGCTTGCATTTCACCGCGCTCAACAGCGCTTGTTGGCAGGCTTTCGGAGACAGCGTCTCCAACGTCGAGGCACCTCTTTCTTCACTCGTGGGCACAAGGCAGGGTCGGGGTGGGCTCCCGACTTCTGTACGCACTGGTGGTATCCGGATTACACTCATCCAGCGTGAGTCAAGCTGCGAGGTGATCAGTCACTTCAAGCAGGTCCGGTTCTTCACCAAACTCCGGGGCTCCGTGAATGGTGTGGGCTTGTTCATCCCACCCTCGTCGCCAGTTGTAGCATCGCGCTACAAAGAACCACAGACACTTTTGGTGGTTTATCAGGAGCTTTATTTTCTTTACCTCTTGTCTCTACCTTGTCCCTACACTAACTGCCTCTATCCTGTCATTACTCCTCCTCTTCCTTCCACCACCCTGGCTCCGCCCTCCCCAACTACTAGGCTGCTAACTCCATTACAAGGGTGACGTGTGTTAGGCACACTCTCAGCGGGCATGACGGTTTGTCCGGCCGTCTTGAGCCGGTCACACAGTCATGCGCACTTTGCATGTTCTCCACTGACTGTATTTCACAGCCTGGGTAGAGAACTTGCACAGCCTTCCAGTGCCTCTCTGAGTGCCAAACCATGGCCCTCAGGCCAATTGCGAATCTGCTGTAAGGCAAATTTGTGATTGGCTAGAGGAGACTGGGAGCCTGTGTGCTTCTTGGATCCTGCATCCTGACCCTGGAGTAGACCAAGGAGCTGAAGAGGACCAAGTGTCGGCAGCCGAACTGCAGGTAAGTGTTTTTTTTGTTTAAAAAAAGGTATTTCACTCCCCTCTACCCCACCCACCACCCCAGTTAAGTAGTGGTCAACACTGATTCAAACATAAAATGTTTTTGTACAGCACACATTGTGAAATCACTTATTCCTAGGTGCTCTCATAATTGATAATGAAGAAAAAGTGATAATTAAGAAAGGAGCCTCCTTTAGGATCACACAATTTGGTCAGGCAGGGAAGCCAGAGTTGATCCCGGGTTTTCTGGTTTCACAGTGAGACGTTCAGCCACTATATGGGTATCATTGTTTCACATGTTTTACATCTGGGTACCTGTTTTGTTTTTATTGAAGCATGAAGCTAGACTGTGGGTGGCAGTCAGGAGCCACATGAAAGCTCAGCTTGCTTTGGGCCTTAGAGATGAAGAAGACATTGAGCTTAGCCAGAGTAAGGCCATCTAACTCAAGCCTTTCTCCAGCTTTCAGCATTCTGTCCATCTTTTGGGTCATCAATTCTTTTTAACAGCTTCAGTCTTTATCTCTTGCTCTCATCCTGTTCCTTCTTTTTCTTTCCTCATGTTCACCTCTTCCCTTATTTCCCTCTCCCGCTTCTATTTCTCCAATTGTTTTTTTCTTGGTCTTTCACTTTAACTACAAATATGTGTTCTGCAGTTACCTCAACACCCTCTGAAAATAATTTCTCCCCCCAGCATTCCCTTTGTGACACACCTTTCTTTTTGTGTAATGGAAATAATGCACAACTGAAATTACAGGATGAGAGGGTTCAAGTAAATTATTAAGATGAGGATGATCTCCCTGCACCTGTAACGTGGTGTCATCTATTCTGGTCTACTGATCTCTTCTGATAAATGCATCCACACACTGGAACACCCATCTGATAGAAAGGAGAATGATAGGAAAGAAAGAAGTGAGTGACAGAGAGCCCCTTGAATGAAATCTGGAATTCTGAATATGTAAAAACTTATTTTTGCACCTTGACTTGGAATTCAATTTGAGACAGTCAGTTATACACTTTTGTGTATCTCAAATGCCAGTTCACTGCAGAAGGGCCATAAATTAAAAAAGTCTATTGTTAATTGGCATGCAGATGCAAGTACCCATTCAAGAGAGATAGTCCTGCTGCTCTCTCCTCAGGCAACATATTCCTTGACCTTGAGGGTTGGCATGTGATACACAGTGACTGTGGCTCAAGAGATCTCTTTTGTCTTTTGATATTTGCCCCTTATCTTTAAAATCAACATGTACATGAGTATTTGCTAACCGAGCCAAAGGTTAAAGCCAGTCTCATCCTTTGCCCCATTTTATGTATGCTGTCCTTTGTAATGATCCAACATATGATGACACTCTAAGGACTTGATTATGACTTTGGCAGTATGGCGGCGGGTGTGCCCCACCGCGGCACCGCGGCACCGCCAAAGCTGTGGTTGGGCTGGAAAACAGCGTTTACAACACAGTTTCCGCAACGCAAAGCTATTGTAGCGTGGTTGTTACAACAACCGCGTTGTTAGTACGCAATACCTTTACATCACAAGTCATTACAACAATTTGCTGTAGGGGGCGCAAAGGTATAGGATATAAAATCCAACACCTTCCCTGATGTTGCACAAACTGGCGTAGGAATAGTAAATAATACTAATCCTAAGTCTAGTGCACCCGCTACAGCAAGTTGTTGTAATGCTATGACTTGCGATGTAAAGGTATTGTGTACTAACAACGCAGTCGTTGTAACATTCTATATTTGTCGGTTTAGGAGTTTCCTCCTGTCTGGCAGACTTTTTTTGGGGTGTTTCCACTGCAGTGACCTGAAAATGGGCACATCAATGGCAACGTCAAAATCATTTCCTGCAGGGCATGGACTGTTAAGTTCATGCCGTGCAGGAACTGGAGTGCATGCATAGAGGGGGGCACATGTTGTGCCCCTCATATGTCCCTATGCAAAGGAGGCACAGGGGGCCCTGTAGGGCCCCTTTGTTTCCTCTCCGCCACGGTGTTCATGGAGGAGGAACCTCCAAGACACCGCCGAATGAGAGGAAACTCGTAACTTGTAATATGCTTGGTGGGACTGCGGCTCTCCCGCCAAGCCTATTGCAGGCCCCTGACTGCCGCAACACTGCCAGGGAACAGCAGTGTCCTGGCGGCTGCAGCTGGGCTATGGCGGCCCCACCACCTTAATCATAATAGGGTTGTTGGGAGACCGCTACCACCGCTCCCTCATTAGGCTGGCGGTCTGTGTACCTCCAGACTTATAATCGGCCCCAAGTGAGCAATGGCTGTAGGAGGCTGATCCACAATCACTCTCTGTTTAGTATTTAATATATATTAATGTTTGTATTCACAAAAGGTCTGGCTGCTAAAGCCTTCTTTTATATCAGATCCAGAATGCAGGAACAGGTCTACCTGTCAGAAATTATGTTAAGAGCGTGCTCTAGTTCTATGTTTATGCATCTCAGAAGAGGGTAAAACACATACAATTGATGTATCATTTCCCATTCTGAGGATTGAAACTCTGAATGATATTCAAATTTTTCACCCACTAAATACCATAATCCTCAGTATTTATAATTACTTAGTGTGCAGTATGCATCCGGGCTGGCGCTCAACTCAGAATGAGCCCTCAAGTGTTAGTGGTGGAATTCTGAACCTTCCTCCTCCACTGACCTGCAAATAACTGCTGGTTATCCACATGTCTCCAAGATAGACTACAAATCTTAGTTATTCATTTTTTAAACTGACTTAGTGGTATGTGGGCCAACATTTGTTCAAATTAAATAGTTATTTGTATCTCAAGTTGTGGTATGTCACTTTTAAAAATAAGGGAACAACAAGTAAAAGAAATGTCACTTTGGTACAAAACACCGATTAACTACTGTACAAGGAAGTGAGAATTTAAAGTAACAATATGAGAAACAGAACTCAGATGGCATTTCTAAAATATATACAAACTATTTTTGATTGCACAAGATCTGATAAAATGAAGCAATTATATAACAACACGCTGTTATCTATTCCAAACCCTAGTTTATCTTTGGGTGACCCCTGCAGCGGAGTAGATTTTAAGCTCTACCGCATCACAAAGAATCCCAGGAACATTAAAATAAAATAAATCTACAATAGACGTAGATGGCCAGGAGTCGAAAAATGTATAGAATATTCTTATGTGTAACTTACACCAAGTAAAATATCAGCAGGACAAAATGATGTAGAATGTGCATTTGTACACATATTTTTTCTGTTCAAGAAAATGTATTTTCTATCTGAGAAATCGCCTTCCCTCTAAGCACAGATGAAATGCGGGGTGTTTTCTTCCTTTCACACCCATGCAAGACACATAGGGCCATATTTATGGCCAAGTAACGCTGTGCAGCGCGGCAGTCACCTTGCTGGGCTGTGTGACAGGGAAAGAGCAGGAATGCATTTAAGTCAATACGGCACAATCCTGCCTTTTTCGCCTGCGCTGGAACACTTTCAGTTACAAGGGTGACTGCGTTGCGGGGAGGATTGTTTTTGAGCAGGAAGGGGGACCTTCATGCTCAAAACAGACCCCTGAGGCTTTTTCCTCTTGCTTGAGGAAAAACGAGGCAGAGCCTCCTACAGAGGATTCAGCTATGGGCAGACAATGTTGTCATCCTTTTACAGTATCAGACCTGCTTTAGGCCAAGGACAGGAACAATTGACTAGGTGTTTTGCTTGTTACTTATCTACTGGAAAGTAATGGTGATCGGCAAGGGTAGTCTTTACCTGGTATTTATCGACCTAAAGACTGCCTTTGACCTGGTCCCCAGGAGCAAATTGTGGCTGTCACTTAAAGAGATGAGCATCCCCCCATTTATTCTCAATCTGCTGGTCCAGCTACAATGAAGGAAATTATGCCCAGGTTAGATGGGGGCGCAGGGATAACTGACAGTGCGCATCCCAGTCAACAGTGGAGTTCGAAAGGGTTGCGTCTTGGCTCCTACCCTCTGTCTTTACATGAACGGGGTGGTCAGCTTTCTGCAAGAAGAGCCAGCAGACGCACCAACCCTGGGGGGGTGACAAGGTACCGAACCCTCTTGTTCACCGACGACACCTTGCTGATGTCAAAGACCACAACTGGGTTGCAGCGTGTACTCAACAGGTTCCATCTCTTTTGCAACAACCGGGGGTTGATTATTGACACCTTAAAAAACAAATTCATGGCCTTCAACCCCCCTAAGTCCTACAGAAGCAACCCTTCACTAGGTCGGATACCTCTGGAAAGGGTGGGCACCTTCAACTATCTTGGTGTTCGACTCTCCCACAAACTGTCATGGAAGCCCCACCTAGCAAAGATGTTGATGGGGCATAAACGAGTAGCTGGAGCACTTGGGAGGGAACATCGCCTCTCACACAGCAGACCGGTAGCCCCAACCCTCCAGGTTTATGATGCCAAAACGGTTAGCACAGCATTGTTAGGAGCAGAGTTATGGGGATTTGGCAAGGCTCATGATCTCTGTAGATCTGAGCATAAGCTTCTCAGGGACCTGGTGACATTGCTCCAATATGTCACCCTCATCTCCCTAATGCTTGACATGGGCAGGCGATTGATTGGGTACATAGCAAGGATACGCCCACTCCTCTTTAGGGCTTGAATCAGGCAAACCCCAGAGCTCCTCCCCTATGCTGAAGCCCTTTCTGAGGTGATACGAAAAGACAATGGCTGTAAAATAGGCTGGATCTCCAATGTTAGGAAAATGCTGTCAGTTTTTGGGCTCCAAGCGCACTGGGACAGGCAGGAACTACCCACAAAAGAAGAGTTAAAACGTCTGTACTGGGAATGGGTGGATCGCCAAGAAACCTGCACACTGAATCTGGATAGATTAACAGCAGAATTTTATCTTCACAAGCAGAACAGACACTTAGAGACCTTTTTAGATATTATTCAGGCCCCACGGGACAGGATGCTTTACATCCACTTAAGGTTTGGTACACTCCCAGTCTGTGAGACTACAGCAAAATGGCACTCACACAATCAAACATCAAAGGCCTGCCCTTGTTGTAGGGCCCTGTTAGAAAGTGTTGCCCATGTTCTGTTTGCTTGCACGGCTTATAATATCCTGAGGGCCAAGTGGCTAAAACCACTGTGCAAGCAACTGGGCACACTGGACTATCGGGTCGCCCTGCGCATCCTTAGGTCCAATCCCTGGCAGCTGTTTGCGTGTTGTGTGGCAAAGTTTCTAAGTCATGCATGGCTCACCAGACAGAGTCTCCTGACAGGAATAGTACAGCACGCCGCCAAAACACACAATCACTGTGGGGCTCCTTGGCTGATCTTTTTAATTCTAAAATAATATGCTATGCACATGCACTTTTTTCCTTCTATTTATAATCCTATGCGCTCCTCTCCCAAAGAGGCTAGGGACACCATTATTAGTAGGCCTGCGGGGGGTGACAACTTGTTACCTGACCCTATCCAAGATGAATTGTCATGTTGTTCCCCCCCTCTCTATTTTTGTTGCATCAATTGTATGTTTTTACTGATATGATGTGTATTAACTTTTTAATCAGCTGAACTCGGAAATTGCATCTTATATTGAGGGTGCACCAGCGTACCTGTACGAACTGCTTGTATATATCATTTTTAGCGTGTTGTTGCATGGCAAGTTTATCTTGTATTTCTCTAATAAAATGTATTTTTGGGATTTTATGACACTGGATGTCGAAAAAAAGCTTCATGATGATGATGACTATAAAGAGGTAAAACGAGGAGAAATAAACGTATTTCTCCTCGTTCCGCCTCACCCGGAGAGCTGTACGTTTTTGGCTCATTCGCAGGTATACCAAACTTTGCAATGTGTCAAAATCCATGAATGTTGTGTGTGAACACCCATGCAACGTCCATGAAAACCCGTACTTGGCGCAGAGTAATGCAATGCAGTGATTTGTGCTGTGTTGAATTACTAGAGATTGACGAAGCCTCTCAGGGCCATCCAAAGTGGCCTTGTATGGCTTCATAATCTCATTTTAAATTTGCGTCACTCTTGCATCATGTTTCGTGGTGCAAGAGTGATGCAAAGGGGCTCACAAACATGCCCATACTCTTTCCTTTCACTGGATAGTTCTGTGTGCATTTAAATTGTGTGAAGCTACACCCAAATTGTTTATAAATATGTGAGTTTCTGTGTGCTTACTTCAATATTTAGGGCCACCCCATTGTAGCGCCTCCTGTTCCATCTCAGCTCCTTCCTTTACAAGAGCAGAGAATCACCATGCTTGCAGATTCTCTCTATCCTTAAGTGCAATTTACTAGCTACAATTTTAACAAGCCTTATTCAATCATTTTTATCTGATGCACTCTAACAAATTACTTTTTTATGCATTTAATTGGGTTTTGTTAGTCAAAACATATACAAGTAAGATCCACCATGTTTTCCCCATTGGTAAAGTGTATTTATTATTCATCCAATTAGGAAATGTGATCAGATCCCAAGCTCCCTGGGCTATATCTCAAATGGGAACAAGCGGTAGCAGATGAACTCCACATACTGATAGAATGTGCCACAGAAGAAATATAAACTACAATGTGGTGGGCTAGGTAGTACAATCAAGATGTGTCCTTACTTGATGTTTCTGGAATCTTGGAAGATGACGGAAGATGGAATGCTATTTATTTCTCAGATAATGATTTTTTGATTGTGGTTTAACCTAAAATCTCAAAAGGTGGATAGCATATATGAGTAGGCAATATCAGTAGAGTACATAATAGAACATTTATAGTGCTCTTAGGGATTCTCCTAACAGTAACAAGGAGAAAAAGTAAAAAAGTAAATATAGATTTAAAGGCATAACAGAAACAATGTCCTGCAGTTCGAGTATAGGCCTTTCATCAGCTGCCTCTATCTGGTAAAATCTAGTGACAGATTCTCAAAAGTACTTTGGATGTGGAAAGCCAGTAAAGGTAAATTACAAATTTAAGGTGCAAATTTATGATTCGCTAATGTAAACTGAAGTTTGCAATGCCCATTTTGAATCACAAAGTACACATTGTGGACCGTTGTGAATTCTTTCGACTAGTAAGATTATGCACAAATGCTTTAAAAATGCTTCTGCAACTAAAAAGCATACCATGGTTCTAGTTTCCAAGGGAGGCCTTAACCATTAGCAAAGAAAATACTGTTAATTTTTGAGACCTTACAAACAACATATACATACTACAGGCATCAGGAGGAGGAAACAGTGGCCAAATGGACTGCTTCATTTTCCTTTAACTGCCGCATTCACTCTGTTTCACTTTTGTGGCTTTTATGCCCCCTCCCTTTTAAGGGACAGAGTTTTGCCAAGTGAGAAAATGATACTTTTATATGACTGAGGTCTGCTGACCCAAGCAGGCTTCTATACCAGCATTTTCACATGTAATTCATAGCCTACCTATATTACGTGGTCTTGAACCACCCAGTCAGATTATACGTTAGAGAAGTTCTGGATCTACATCACTCTACCACCGTGGTCACTCCACTGACCTTCGGAAAAACACTGTGAGTTGCTGAAAAACCACATACAGAAGCATAAATGCACCAACTTAAAAATACTAAAGTCAAGGAATAATGGGATCTTCTTCCTTTGTTCGTCCATCAAAATCATACTACCTATCACAATAAAATAATGCAGTTCAAAAGGAAGAAGCTTCACACTTCTCAAACCTTGGCCAAGGCCAAGGTTAACCAAAGTAAGCATTGCCTACAAACGTCCACACTGAGGCTAAACACCGCTACTTATAAAATACAATTTCAGACCTTTACTTTTCTCAGAACACCTCTTTAGCCAGTAGTTTACTTGAATAAGAAGCTTGTGACCTAGATAGTAAAGCTATATAGATATATATATAGCGTTACTATCTGGGTCACAAGATTCTTATATACATACATACATATATAGATATTGGGTTGCCAGTAGGTAGTTATGGGTGGCATCTAGTTTCCATAGGAAAAGCGTTTTTATATCTTCGGCGCCAGTCGACAAATCTTCAGAACATTTTCCCCCAAAAGTATGCCGCTGGGTCCCATTATGTAAAAAGGTTTTGGGGCAATCCTTCAAGCGGGGCCCAGGAAAAAAGAAGGCCAAAAAAGTGCATTTTTCATAATTTTATAGGTATTTTGAACACGACTACGGTCCGAACCGCTGGATGCAATTACACCAACTTTGGCACAAAGGGTAGCTCTTGGTCCAGAAAGAGCCCTTTTTTTTGTTATTTGGTGTAAATCCATTTAGTAATTTTTGAGAAATTTAAAGAAAAGCAAATGTGTATGTCCAGATGTGTGAAGACTTTGCAAATAATGCAGATATCCTGCAGAGATCTGATTGGCTGTCAACACTTCAACCAGGAAGTGTTGGCAGCCATTTTGGGACTCAAACTCAGCCGAGTCTCCAAAAAAACTTAAAAATAAAGGAAAGCGGGGGAGGGGGCTAGGAATATCCTGACCCTCTAGGCCTTGTGCTGGGTTTCCCAGAAACCCTGCCAGGACAAAAACAACATTTATTGAGACGTAAATTGCCACAAAATCACAAGGATTCATGGATTTGCAGCAATTTTTTAAAAAAAGAAGCGTGGTCTCCCCTGCTTGTTGACACTTTAGCCTCAGGTAGGCCAGGTCCCAGGAGCATGCTTGAAAATTGGGAGGGGGAGCATGCGACCCCTCTCCTGTGAGACCCAGGGAGTACCACCCTCACAGGACTTTATGTAAATAATGGAGCGGGGCTGTTCGGACCTCCCTCCTCCTGCGTAAAAGAGCTCCGGGGACACCACCTACCCAGGGTAATATTGCAAAAGTGGAGGGGGCTAGGAGACCCCCCTCCTGTGGTTTCAGCAGCTGGGACCACCACCTCCCAAAGGCTTTAAAACAAAATTGGAGAGGGACTACAAAAAAAACCTCCTTGCCCTGGTAAAAATAGAAACTAAAATATTGTTCCCACATGCGGGGAGCAGCATTTGAAGCTGCTCCCTGCATGTGGTAGCAATGATGATCTCCACTGGAGGTGCGGATCCAGCAGTACTTGCAGGGGCATTGAAACCCCTCCACTGTCTCCAAAGTTGTACTCTGGGTACCTTGGGTGGGCTCCAGGGCACCCAGCTTGAAGAGGCCAGGCGCAGGGACATGGGGTACCAGGGGCCAAAATTGACCCTGGAAGGGGGCAATTCAGCCCCGATTAAGTTTTGTCTGGGCCCCGGGGTGGTGTCCATAGGGCTGGAATCAGCCCTGGGAGGGGGACCACTCACCCATTAAGTTTTGGTGGGCTGTTCTGGCCCTGATGCTCATTTCACAGACCTTTATCTCCAACAGGAGGCACTTACAGATATAAACATAGCGGATGCCCCAGTTGAATCTCCACTTCTGTAAAGGACAAATGATCCTAACTTCCTGGGTTTGGTGAAAGCAAAGCAAGTGTATTTTCTCAACAATTACACAGTGAAAAATTATCTAAAATCCTTGGTGAAGTTGAGTGCATTGTTGATTTATTAGAGAGCAATCTGTAGCAAATGTGATGAGTGGGCTCCTTCATAGCCTCTCCTGGGGAGAGCAGAGTCCATGGTTCTCCCTTTAAATGACTACAAGTAAACAAATGTGCCAAATCACCTGAAGTTCTGCCCATTTGGCCCTGCTGTATTCACCTTAGTAGTATGCAATGGTCTTCCCACCTTTTGCCACAATGATGGGCAGCTTACCAAAAGGCCCCCAGCGCACTTCCTGACAATTGTGGTCACATGTTCTTGAAGCTGAAGAATAAAAGGACATCTCAACCAAAAAAGAAGCACTTGCTTCATTTAGATAAGAGGAATGGCTCTTGTTTGGTGGAGATTCACCTCTTTTTAGTCTTGTTATCTTGTCTGTAAGAGGATTCATGTTATCACAGATTTCTTGATGGAGATGAATACCAATCACATTGCTGAAACACACACAAGATCACTGGAGACATTTCTTCCTGATCCATTATGCAGATATAGTGTAGAATATGAACTAGTTATTACCCAACAAGGAAGCATTAGCTAATTAACAAACAGAAAGTACTCCTGTTGGTTGAAATATTTTCTGCAAAACTTTGGGTTCTCGTTTAATAAAGGGGCAGGTAAGGTTCTGTGTTGTCCCAGTCACTCACAGAGCTACTGATGCACCCACACTGGTACTCATACACAGCCTTCCACCCATTCACCCCCTATCAACTACACTCACAGACCCACACAGCTACTCACACACTGATACAGTCACTCACACATGCACTCAAAGACCCATGTAGCCACTTGCATAGCCACTCACACACCCATAGAGCCACTCATGTACCCTCATAACCACTCATACACCTACTCACAGACCCATATGGCCACTCACACACCCATAAAACCACTCATATATCCACTTACAGATCTATATACTGACATATGTACTCACAGACCCATACAGCCACTCACACACCCACTCACAGACCCATTCAGCCAATCACACCCTCACTCACAAAGGTTACAATTATAAAATAAAATAAATATGATATATACATTCACTGTAAAAACCAAAGTTTAGAGAGACATTATAGTATGGCTCAGATTTCACTCATACAAAACCATAGAAATTCAGCAGTAATAGTCACCTGAGCTAACTATAAATTACTCCCCTGCAGTACACGGCTTATGACCTCACATATTACATTACTCATGACATGGTCAGTAACATCACTGATCACATCATTGATGACATCTCAAATGATCTCACTGATGACATTATCTACAGAACCAGTCACACACCTACTCACACCCCAAACAACCTCTCATATACCCACTCACTCACCCACACAACCACTCACATACCTATTCACAGACCCATACAAGTACTCATACAGCCACTCACTCATTCAAAGAGCCACTCACGCACCCACATACTCAATCATACACCAACTCACATAACTACTCAACCATGCAGCTACTCATACAACTAGTTACTCACCCATACAGCCACTCACACAGCCGCACACTCACCCCTCCAGCTACTGTACACCCAATTATTCATCTATACAGCCTCTCACACACCCGCTCACTCACCCATACAGACGCTCAACACAGTTACTCACGCACCCATACAACCAATCACACACTCACTCATAAACCCACACAACCACATAATACCCATTTACACATATATACAAGTTCTCACATATCCACTTACTCAACCATACAGCCATTCACATAGACACATACCCTCCAATATAGCCACTCACACACCAACTCACTTAACCAAACTCCCACTTAAAGAGCCACTCACTCACCCATACAGCACACTTACACACCCAGTCACTCACTCATACAGCCATTCATACACCCACTCACTCACCCATGCAATCACACACATCCACTCACCCACCCATCCATACCACCACTCATATAACCACTCACTTACCCATGCAGCCACTGACACACCCACTCATCATCATCATCAGTCTTTATTCGATTTAAAAGAATCATTAAGACACAAACATGAAACAAAGAACATAGCGTTTTGTATCCAAAGAAAAAAAAAATACATCAATAAATACTTTAAAAAAAATTAAAAAGCATTAAACAAGTCAGAATACTGGAATAGATATACATAGTTATAAAAGACAACACAGACTACTGCAATGTATAAATCACTATGTTAAAAAACACTTCGTAATGCAGGGAAAGAAACCCGAGCCCCAATATTTTGTTAAAGGGCTTCTAGGGTTTGCTTAATAGCTTTATTCCGTAAAGACCACGCCCATCCCAAATATTTGGCCAAAGCTATAGAAATGATTGTTAAGGTGCTTGTGCGCAAGATTCTTAATGCCACAGCACTACTCCTAGTACCTAAGATCTTACACATGGGGGACAGCCAAACTCGCCTTGGGATAGTAAATGCCGGACAAGCAAACAAAAAGTGGGCAGTTGTTTCAACTTGTGCCCCACAAGCAGGGCATGATTCCTCATGCACCCTAGTCCACCTTCCAGTCAAAAACCTAAGAAGCAGAGAACCAGCTCTGAACTGGAAATAAAGTTTCCTGTCACCAACTTTGACAACCAGGTCTCAATACGGTTCTAGAGCGGGTGCAATTATTTCCTCTAAGTAACAACCAGACATCCCAGATGCTCTGCACCATACCTGGTGTTCAACTCTTTCCCAATATGCCATTTTAAGGGATCTCTTTGAGGGGAACAAAGCAGCCACCGGATCACTCCATAACCCCTCCATGCCCATAACTTTCAATGCCTCATGGAGGTTCTTCAGCCATCCAATTTTGTGGAACACATCTAGTTTTATGATGTCCATGAGACCTTTAGCATAATGGGAAAGCTCTGGGGTAGTCCAGAGTCTCGGCCAGTATAGAACCGGTCGAAGTTTTGCTATATCCGAGATGGCCTTCCTACCTAGTTCATATCTTAGAGGTACCAAAGGAGTGCTCTGGGGAAGGCCACCATATCTAGTACAGATCGCCATAACTTCAAACTGCAAAGGACATAGTCGATCCTACTAGAGTGGCGACCATTATCAAATGTGTTAGCCCCTAGTTTGTCGCCTGGCGTCCTACCATTCAGCGCCCTCAATCCTTGCTCATAACAAAGAGCATTGACCTGGACAGTGGTCTCAGTCCACCTTTTAATTGGGTCAAGGTCAAGCTCTGGTATTCCCCATAGCTGATCTTCCTCAGGATCAACACCCCACCCAAACTCAGAATCCAAAAGCAGTTCAAAAGTGACGTTCAAGTCCCCAGTGACGAGCACTCCCCTCTCACTTGAGTGCTGGTCAATAAGGGAGTCCAAGTTAGCCAAGACCCGTAATCCAGACCCCTTTGTCCCTCTCATGTACAGGTTATAGATGTCTAAATCACCCAGAGGGCCCAATGATAGCCTAACAAGTTGGATGTCATGGGACTTAGTTGGCACTTCATTAACCGCCGAAAATAAATCCTGTCGAACCCAAATTACCAAGCCACCCATGGGGCGCCCCTTGGGTCCCTGAATTGCTGGAACACAAAAGTTCAGAAATCCCTGCATAAACTGGGGCTCGCAGGACCAAGTCTCCTGGAAGAGGCAGACATCAAAGCCACCAATGAATGCAACCCATTCAGGAGAATCCATTTTTGGCCTCAGTCCAGCGACATTCCAAGAGATCAATGAGCCCGCCCCCGGTCCGATCCTTTTAGCCCGGTGTGGGCTATTGTAGGCCACTTCAAGTCCCCTCTGGTACTCACTGTCCAACTTTGAGTTTAATACCCCTATTGTGTTAGGCACCCGGGAAGATACAAAATGGGCTACGTCTACTTCACCCTTGGGCACAGCTCCAGTGATATTTCTATTAGTAGACAACATTAGAGTCAACCCCTCTGTCACCGGTCAGGCCAAGTCTACAGGGTGGCACAGATCATTAGCGTAGTCAGGGGGAGGAATAGTAAGCCCCAGGTTGGTTCCACATCCTGCCCAGTCCTGTCTAGTTCTTTCGGCTGAGTTAGGGGCAAAGTTGTAAAAGTACCTTAGGTCGTGCACCCCAATCTCCGACCAGTCTCTGTAGGATGGATGGTCGCAGATAAAACGCACTATGCTTCTATCTTCAAAGTTAATGATGATGGAATCACCCGGGACGTCTTTTAGTCTAGGTCCCACCCAACTAACCCTTCTGGTAAAAAGAATCTTCCCATCCATATAATTAGGGATCTGTCTGTTCTTATTTAGCCAGAATGTTACTTTATTTTTAAGTTCTTGGTAAGATTCCGATTTACCATCTTTTAGTTCAGGGACACCAGTCAGTACAGCAACATAAGGTATAGAGTCCGGAGGAAGATGGATATGAACCATGGGAGGCTTGGAAGATTTATCGCTAGTCTCTCGGGTTTCACCTTCGCTCGCACACTTATTTGCATTATTGGTACAAGTAATACCCCCAGGATTAATCCTTTGCTGTCCAACACTTTGATTATTAAAGTTATTTTTGGCCAGAGCCTTACGGGGGGCCACTCCTGGAGTAGCCTGGGTTATCGCGACAGGATCAACAGAAGGGGAAGTTATGGGAATAGGAATGGGGTGTACACCGGAGGACATAGGGTTGGGCTTGTCTCTATCTTTGGAGGCTAATTTAATGAAATTTTTTAATGAGCAAAAGTTGTCCAAGATGGTTTGTTCAAGGCGTTCGACCCTTTCTTTGACCAGTTTTACCCTTTCAAGAAGGGGGAGTATTAATGATGGCACCACCTGCTCAATCTGGGGGATCAAATCTCCGGTTTGTGGCTAGTCGGAGGGCCTTTTATTTGTCTCGCCTAAGGACAAGTGATCTTCAGCCTGTGCAACACCCAACACACTAGGTGGATTTTTCAAAACATTGGGAATTTTCGCCTGTCTCCCCCCTTGAGTAATCCCATCTCTTTTCCTCTTCAGGTTGGAAGGTGTTGTGACTTTTTTGCTGGTCCTTGTTTGGGGATAGGCTACAACGGGGTTGGGGGAACTAACCGTTATAGAGACAACTTCACCCGGGGCCTCCATGATCTTACCACTAGCCTGGAAGGTAATAGGGCTAACACCGGCATTCACCTGCTGGTCTATATCGCTAATACCCTGCCCTGCTAGGCTGTTGGGGGATTTTGCTAGTACTAATGTCCCTATGGATGAGCGTCTGGCGTGTATAAGTTCAGTAGAAAGACGCCGCTCCGTGATAGCAATTTCGTGCTCTAGGACCGATACCGCTCTAGTTATAAATTGGTCCAGAGTACCAGGCACTGACCCACCCACACCTATACGCTTCCCTTTACCCGTCATCTCGTGCTGGGAACACACCTAGGTAGGATGTTACCCTATAAACAATAGCAACAGTACAGGGAAGCACGAGAACACAACAAACTACGTGAAAACCTACTGTGTTAATAAGATAAGATGGCCCTTGTGACTAGACAACACAAGGAATGCACACTTAGCGCTTGCCCTACAATCTGTAAGACACAGCAATACCTTATGTACACAAACTGGAAGACAACGTTAGGGGATGGCCCAGCCCAGTCAGTTCCTGTCAGTGACGGGCAAGGACGGACCCGCCCTTGGCCCGGGCGAGCCCGGGCGAGCCCGCGCGCGTCCCGTGCTGCGGGAGGTGCTGGTTGCCTATGAGGGCTTCCTGCGCCCTCTGATGACGTCCGTCCGCTGCGCCGGTTGCGCTATGCCCCTAGGATACGTAGTTTTAGCAGCCAATATCATCCCCCTCACAGTGGGCAGGCAGTAATGAGTTCGTAGCCGTTCCCCTCACGGCAGGCAGGTCAAGGTGGGCTCAAGGAGATAATCAGCCGTTCCCCTCACGGCGATGCAAAAACTGGATATTGCGCGTCCCGCGCTGCGGGAAGCGCTGGTTGCCTATGAGGGCTTCCTGCGCCCTCTGATGACGTCCGTCCGCTGCGCCGGTTGCGCTATGCCCCTGGGATACATAGTTTTAGCAGCCAATATCGTCCCCCTCACAGTGGGCAGGCAGTAATGAGTTCGTAGATGTTCCCCTCACGGCAGGCAGGTCAAGGTGGGCTCAAGGAGATAATCAGCCGTTCCCCTCACGGCGATGCAAAAACTGGATATTGCGCACCCACTCACTCAACAATACAGCAACTCACACAGTCACTCCCTGACCCACACAGTTACTCACACACCCACTTATACACCCATACAGCCACTCACATACCCACTCACACATCCATATTGCCACTCAGACACCCACTTACACTTGGATAAACACAGCCATTCACATATTATATGTCATAAGTAGTATCGCTCATTAGTAGTACCCCTAGTGTACTTATTAAACTTTTTATACCAGCTTAATATATATGTTTAACATTCATAAACACTTAGAAAATACTTACACTCACTGGATGATGCCATCAGTGATGTCATTTGAGATGTCACCAGTGATGTCACTGACCATGTCATGAGTGATTTAATATGTCATAAGAAGTGCATTCCGGAGGCATAAGTTATAGTTAGCTCAGGTAACTATAACTGCTGAAATGTTATGGTGTTGTACGGGTAAAATGTGAGCCTAACTATAACATCCTTATGACCTTTGTTTTTTTCTGTGAGTTTCTAAGTTTGTTTTACTCTAATGTCCCTGTAACCTTTGTATTTTTTTAATGAATTGCTAAGGTTTATTAAATGGTGTTTCCTAATATAATTTCCCTGTAACCTTAGTTGTTTTAAGTGAATATATATATATGTTTTTGAGTGAATATATATATGTATGTGTGTGTGTGCATGTGTGCGTGTATATATGTATACATACATCTACTCATACATACATGCATACATACATATACACATACAATACACAACCATATACTTACCTTAACTATACTCACCATGTGGGGTAAAGGCAATTGTCTGGTAAAGGCATACATGTGGTAAAACTGTGCATGCTAAATGATTCCTAGTATAGGCATTGTGTAGTAAAGTCTGTATTGTAAAGGCTGTTTTCTTATTTAACATGCTGGTTCACTTCAGGATAGGGGCATATGTAAGGCATGTTTGATGGTTTTTATTTGGGTAACCTAGGTTTTACTTTGTCAACAAATGAGACACTACCATTTCTGATCCAACTCACAGAGCAACAATGATCCCAATTGAGGACTGTCTAAGCGTGAAAAGGTATTAAAAGACATTGACTTCAAATACTTGTGCAGGAGAACTATTGAAATGATGGGGGATTTCTTTCCAAACAAAAAAGCAACACTTTTTCCAGAGACTCAGTAAGTATTTGGAATTACAGTCTCACAATACCTGCAGAATGAATATCAAGAAGAAAATATAATGATATCGTGAAACTGTAGCCAAAGCATCAAGGACAACAAAATTGACAGTGATGTATAGGTTTTCTTTTTATGTGCTCTGACAATTTCTATATCTTCAAGATACATAAATGTGCAATTAAGAATAGTAAATCTATATTTACCAATATTCACTTACCTTTCAATATATTTGTCTTATTTTAGATGTAATAATGAAGAATAGCAGTATTCCTTACTCAATATCCCAGCAAACAGCCCAGTAGACTAGACAGTTTTCGAGCACCCAGAGACTTATTACCCCATTTCCCTCAGGTATAGACAGCCTTTTCCATTTTATCTTTGCTATCTGGCTAAAAACCGAAAACTAAAAATATCTTGATTGTACACCACGTTAACAGTAGAAGGGCAGAAGTGCCTTGGTTACCGCCATTAGTAATCAAAGGTGTGGGTGAGCTTTCTTTAAGTAGAGTGGCCGCTGGCCTGCAAAAATCTGTCCACTCTGATTCAAGGTTGGCCCATACTTTCAAGGGAGAGAATTATGACAAAGTGCATTTGATTTTCTGGTGAGCCACAGCTCATTGGCAAGTGGCTGCATAGGAGTTATCTCCAACTGGAAGGAATTTCCAACATGATGGTGATGCTGGAATCTTCTCTTATTAGTAGTACAGGGCACAGTTTTCAGGGACTGGAAAGTAGCATATCCCTTTGTATAAGGTGTGCAGTCATGGGTATGCCATCAGTCCGGGGTTTTGGATTGATTTGCTGAAACTGGCTTGTTCCCAGTGCATTAAGCACAAAAATATTATTAATTCTCCTATTTAAAGAATGTGAGTTCAAAATGAGATAAATGCACTAAACTTTATCAATAGTTCTATGGGGAGTGGCAATACAGGGAGTATTTCAGGGAGTCCAGAAAATATTGAAGGGGAGACAGCAGTTCCAAATACCCCTAAGCCATGTGGAATAACTTAGGGGCTACATACACCTGTGTGGGTCTTGGCCTAGGTGTACCCCACCACTCATATACTCAAGTTCTTCGCAAAGTATCTAAATCCAATCATGGCGGAGAAGATGGAATCAGTCATGACATACTGCACTTATTTACTAGGCAGACACAGTAGTCAAACTCCTGACAGGGGTGCAGATAAAAAATGCCTTCTAGCTTATTCTATGATCATCTGCCACAGACTGATATTTGTGTCATGGCATGGTCATGGGAGTAGTACTCATGTTAAAAGGAGTACCACTTTATTTGGACCCTCCTCAACCCATAGAATTGCGATTCCAATAGGTTAACTGTATAAAGAATCTAGATTTCATTAAAGACTAGGACGCTAGCATTATACATATGACTTTTATTCGCCACATCTGAGGAGCAGCCATGACAAGCTTTTTTATTAGACCCTAAACAGCATCAAAAATACTAAAAAGAATGTTCAGTCCCATATAAGGAGTATGTCCTCCATTTTCCTTGTCTTTTGTTTGCTCTTCTTCTTGACTATGAAATCCTCTTCTCAAAACTATCCTTTTCTAATTTTCTGCAGAAAATAGAAAACCAAACATTTAACCTTATTTCCAATTCCCTCTCATTCATTGCCTCCTAAACCTTCCAACTATGAAATATTACAACATAACATAACATGCCTTCATACTATTAAAAGAAAATAATCACCACATTATAATGATAACCTCCTAGTCTTTAATAAAATCTCGATTCTTTATACAGTAAACCTATTTGAATCAGAATTTAATGTCAAGACAGGAGGTTAGCAATATGCATGCTCAAAGCTTTTCAAAACACATTTTGAAAAATGATATATTGATTTAAAATAAAACCTTCTGAACATTTGAGCAGAAGACCAATCTGCTGCTTTAGAAATATCTACAATCAACCACCTAACATAACACCGTACTTGCCATCGCTCTTCTCACTGAATGTGATGTAAACTTTGACACATCCACACCTGCCTCCTTCATAGCAGCCTTCATCCATTTTGCAATTGGTGCACTAGATACAGCTTTATAGGGTTTTACATGTGAAAACAACCGTTGCTCAACTCCAGCAACTCTCCTTTCCAACATCCTATTCTGATACTTTTTTAGACATTGTACCGCACACAACCCAGGACACTCATCGAACATAGGATAAAATATCGAGGCAGACATGGTTGTAGTTCGCCTACAGAGCTACAAGATTACATCATTTGGTTAAAAAAACTATGTGATATATCCAGCACCTTCACGTCTGATACACTTCGTATAGAAATGAGACATAATAATGTAGCCAACTTCCAAGAAAGCTCTTTCACCTCCAAGTACCTGATGTACGGCCATCCCTCAAATAACTTAAGAACTAAATCTATATTCTATAAGGTGTGATACTTTGGATTTCAAATTCCCTTCATCACCCTATATAAAGGACTTCTACCAATTGATACACCTTGTGAATGACCAGCTGCCACAGCTGATTTGGAACAGTTCACCATCCTGTAAGACATCCTCTTATCAAACAACTCCGCTAGAAAATTCTCTACTTGAACATCATTTGCCTCCAAGGGATCCAAATCCCTTTCCAAGGACCAACAAAACCACACTTCCATTCTACCCAATACCTCTTCCTTGTACCTAGGGCCCAAGACATATTGAGCAACTCTGCAGCCGAACCCGAAAGTTCTGTTAATCCTCCTGAACATCTGATATATTCCTTATTAGAAGGTTGAGAGTACCCGACTCCACCAACGGATGTTCTCTGCCTTCACATTTGTTAGAAGACCTTTGAAAGACAAAACCATCAATGGCTCCTCCACTGCTATTTCCATCACTGTTCAAAACCATGGTTGAGTCATCCAAAAGGGGGTCATCAAAACTACCTGACACATCTGCCTCCTCCCCTGTACTAACACCTTATGGGTCATTGAAAATGGGGGAAAAGCAGAGCCTCTCATCCCCTTCCAGTTCTGCAAGAACACATCTACTGCCATTGCCCCTGGATCCGGCCTGCAACTTACATAAATTGGTAACTAAAAGGTTAGCCTGTACGCAAAAAGATCCACTTTGAAAGGTCACAACTCTGCCATTATCATCTGAAAACACCTGCTTATAACTTCCAATCACTGTAATCTGTCATGTACTGAGAATTCCAATCTGCCATAACATTCTGAACCCGGCAAATACTCCGCCTTCAAACCTATTTTGTGTTGCAAACCAAAATCCCATATCTCCTTTGCCAATTCCACTAGTCCTCTTGACATCATACCTTCCAACCTGTTTATGTACGCCACAGCTATCACATTGTCCATTTTCAGAAGCACAGACTTCCCTTCCAAACCTGTCTTGAAACTCTTCAATGCAAACAACCCTGCCTGCATTTCCAAATAATTTAGATGATTCTCTTTTTCCAGCGGTGTTCATTGTCCTCCAGTTTTCTGACCTAAACCAATAGCACACCAACCTGAGTTGCTAGCATCCGTCTCCAACACAAAACCTGGAGTAATTCCACAAATTGCTTGACCATTCCAAGCCACCAGACTCTCCTTCCACCAAATCAACTCCTCTTTTGCTTCTAGAGATACCACAACCTCTTCGCTAGGCCCGAAATGTTCAAACGCTGCAAGGCCCTGTAATGCAGTGGCCCAGAAAAAACTGCCTGTATTTACAAAGACAGTAACCCATTTCTTCGTGCCAACTCTCTCATCTTTATTTTCCCCTTCCTTATTACCGCTTGCACCTCCTGTTTTATCTTCTTTCCCTTCTTTTCCAGAAGATGTAATTGACACAACCCTGTATCTACCACGAATCCCAAGAATTCCAATTTCTGCACTAGAATCAATACAGACTGCTCTTGATTTATTACAAATTCCAAACCATCCAACAGAATTCTCACCATTTACAAATGTTCCCTCAACTCGCTCACATCATGACTCATTATCAAGATATCGTGGAGATCAATGATCATTCTTACTCCTCTCTCCCTGAGAAAACCAACTGCCAGTCTCATTAACTTTGTGAAACACCAAGGGGCTGAAGTGAGCCCAAATTGTAAACCTTGAAACTGAAATAACTGGCCTTTCCACCTGAAATGCAGGTATTTCTGACTCTCCTTTGCTACCGGTATTGTGAAATAAGCATCTTTAAGATCCATCTTCACCCACCAATCCCGATCTTGTAGCAGATCCTTTAAAAGATGAATATCTTCCATCTTGAAGTGTTGATATGTCACAAATTGATTCAAAGTTCTTACATTTATTACCGGCCTCCAACCCTTGTCCTTTTTTTCTACCAAGAATACGGTGCTTACAAAACCTTTCTCCTGCTCCTCTACTTTTACAATCACATTATTTTCCAAGATCAGCAAAACCTCCTTCTGTACTATTTGCACCAATTTTCCTTCGAACACTAATTCGCACAGGCTCTGCATCAAATTCTATCCAATACCTCTCTATGGTCCTTAGAACCCAAACATCTTGTGTTAGTGCTCTCCAATTTTCTTTGAAATACCTTAATCTTCCTCCTATACTTTTTGGGATAAAAACAGAAATGTTCTTCACACTGGTTCTGTCCTTCCTGGGATTCTGACCCCTTCCTTTGCCTCTGTGTCCTCGACTTCTCCCTCTTTGGGGGAAGAACTGAGAAACTCCTTGTCCAGCCCTGTAATATCCATTCCTCTGGTTCTGATACTGGACTCTAAAACTTGCACGGTTGGTAGGGTGCCCTCTCATACCAGCCCACGCATAAAAAAACACTATTTGAAAACATTCTACGCATTTTCGATTGCACCAAACAGTAAGTCACTGGCATCCTACCTAGATTCCATATTCGCTAGATCACTTAACTTGGTAATAATGTGCATAACTAATGTTTTTTTTCTCTCTACCAAAAAGTCCTGCGTTCATGTTTCCTAAAACACAAACGGCTCTCTGAACCCACCCACATAACAGTGTCAGATCAAGATCCAGACCCATAACATATGCTTCCTCCACAGCATCAAAAATCTTTCCCAGTGGTCCAAGAATGTCAAGAATCTTATCTTGTCATTGTTTTAGGGATTTGTCCAATCCCTTCTTTGGATCCTTACCTATTTTGAATAGGTAAGTTACCAGTTCTGGATCCAAGTTAGGTGTCACAGACACCTTTTCATCAATGATAGGTCTGGAACATTCCGCTTGCATCATACTTCTTTTGATCATCTCCAAGGACTTTGATATAATCTGAAATGTGGTCCAATGGCCACCAATCCTTTCCCCTTGGGTGCCTTATCTCTTTTGGATTGAATAACTTTTCTCTAAAGGATCAATCACTGTATCCCTACACATTTCCTCTACCACCCGTTTCATTTTCCTCATCTGATCCATTCTTTTACTACAAATCGAATATGTACTCATCTAAACTCACATCTTTTTTACTACCTGAATCCGCTTCTACTCCCTTCTCAGCATCAAGCTAACTTTTATTTGCACCGCATTGGCTACCTTCCCTTTGCGAGCCGCTTAGGGCTCCCCTCTGCTTCACCTTAATTTCTGTGTTTTCTCTTAGAAATACATTTTTCACCTGGACCTCTCTGATGATCCTCTTCCTCAGATACTGAGAAGTTTTCCTCCTCCTCTTCACTCTTTCTCTTGCCTAGAGCCTGCTTCACAGACCCCTGCATCGCCACCTGTAATTCTTTTGAAATTATATTTCTAATCAAATCCTACTGACCTCCCTCATCCTTATTTATTTCAGCCATTATAACTCAAAATTCGCAGAAATATAGAGCTTTGTTCTCAAATTAATGTTTCAATACTCTCCTTATGATCGCAACCACCTCCACTGACACGAAGCCGCGAATAACACCCCGTTGGAAAGGAAACGGCCTGACAGATCATTCGGCCGTAAAAACACACCCACATTAAAAAAAATAGGGCTTACAGCCTAAAGAATCTAATCCATGTATACGCCAATAGGAAATTAAACCATCACACACAACGTTATGCGGCTCACATCCTCACCGGACGACTAAAATGAACCCGTTCTCTAACAGCGCGCAGTGCTTCCTTAGCGCGCTATTCTAGTTGCACGTGGTGTTGCCTCTGTGAGTCAAATGGAATCCACCTCATGCACCCAGCGTGTTAATTACAGAATGCGCTCGAGTGTGCCTGAAAAAACACCTTACAAGTAATATTTGAAACATTACTTATGCTTGAAAACACTGCTTCCTCTAAAGCAACTACCATAAACCCTCACATATAATATGGAAAGAAACAGAAAACACACTTAAAAAATATATATTTCCCCTCATACAAGGATATGTAATCTTATATTAAAACATACACCCATAAATTGGGTATAGAGTATAGTTGCCACACCATTCTTATTAAAATACTCGCAAAACTACCATACATCAAAATAATAATAATCTAGCCATATACTTTTCTGCTCAGAAGCAGTAAGCAAAAGAGGTGGGATATAGGACTGAACAATCTTTTTACTATTGTGATGCTGTTTAAGTTCTAATAGAAAGCTTTTAATGGTTGCTGCTCAGAGGTGGCAAATAAAGGTTATATACATAATGCTAGCCTGCTGTCTTGACATAAAATCTAACACTCTCTTGGTAAATCACATACAAAAATTGTGTAGAGCACTAGTCAGAAACTAGTGGCACAGGACTCATTCACAATAAATAAATATTTAAATAATTAAATAACGAAATAATTAAATACAAATACAAATACCAGGCCACAAAACCACAGAAGTCTGAACCTGCTTATAGTCCATGCAATTTATATTTAATTAATTTCCCGGTAAATTTGAACAAAAGTATCTTTCAGCAATTTGGACATAATGCTGGCCAAGGTTTTAAACTAAATTCTACAAAATGATGATTGGCTTATTAATACAATAGCTGTATACCTATTTAATAAAATTTTCTGATGAAACAGATTTTTCGTCAGGATTCTTAAACTTTAACTTTGACTCTGATGCATATATTTTTTTTGATGTGTGCCTAAATCCGTTGTAAAAAAGATACACTTTATTTTGGACTTTTTTTTCGCAAAGGAACACGAACTGACAGTGGCAGAATATGTTCCTTCTCAGATGCCTATTGGTCAACCCACGCAGGGTATGAAAGCTTTCCACTGCTTGTCAAAATACCGAGTTTGATGCAGTAAACACTGTTATTACCGAGCATTTACAAGAAATTGCATGTTTTCTCTAGTTTCACATATTTTAATGACGAGACCTGATAACTTACACTTTATTTGTTTTGGAACCATTGAACAATATCCAAGTCTGAAACAATATACCTAAATAGCATGTTAAAAATGAAAATTCCTCTGAAAAATACATTACATGTGAAACAGAATATACATAATTAGAAGAATACAAAGTGGATTGTGTTTGATTTTTGAACAAAATTCCCATTTGTGGTAATATCATCCAAAATCTTCATACACGGTACTGACTACGAATCTGGATAATCTGGGGACACCTTCCTGCACAAAAACAATCCCCTGAAGCGTTTTCTTCTTTTTATGTGTGCTGCAGAACGCACCTCACATAGAAAGATGAAAAAACAATGAGCAATAAAGATATTTCTCCTCGTTACGCCTCCCCAGGGGATGCATAGCCTTTTGACGCATTTCCAGGTTTACCGGTAATGGCAAATTTGGGAATGCGCCTCAATCCCTTGGCTTTGCATGAGAACACCCATGCACCACCCATGGAACGCCTTTCTGGGACAGAGAAATGCAACGCAGTGGTTTTAGCAGCGTTGCCTCTTTCTAGATCTATCAAGCCACTTAGGGCCATGAAAGGGGGCCTTGCATGGCTTGATAAATATAACTTATGAGTTGCGTCACTCTTGCGCCCCGTTGCGAGATAAATATGGTGCTCCATTGTGTTCATCAGCTAAATGGCAAATAGAATTTGTGTATCAGTAAAAGAATCACTTATGAGTGCAAGTAGGCTTGCCTACACACAGGAGCAACAGGTCCAACACTTGTTTTTGGGCGATGAGTAGAATGCTGCAAAATAACTCTCTGTGGTTAGGCCCTAAAGCATTTGCTGGAGCTCCTGATGAGGCCTTGGTGAAGTTTGTGTTATGCTGTGGTATAATTTTGGCAATTCTGTGCTGTTCTTATCATGCGAAATACCCAAAATTATGCTATTATGCAACATTGCATAATTATGTGCTGTTTGCTGCAAAAAATGAATTTACAGTAATGCTCCATTCACCATAAGAATTTTCTGCTAATGCACAGGAACAACGTGCTTGAAAGAACGTGAACGGCTGTTGTTCATAGTGCTTTTGGTTTTTCCATGACTTCTTTAGTGCAAAATGCACCCATGTGTCCAAAGTTAATGCATGGATGTATTTTGTATTTCATGGTACATTTTATGGTAAAATACAGCAACAAATATCAGTTTTACGTTTTTCATGATTATGTGTCATTTAATGTAATTTTGCGAAAATTAATTATGGAAAAGGAAATTATACAAATTTCACAAACCCCTACTTCTGAAGTGTGTGAAGAAGGTAACTGCTTCATAAGCTACTCAAGAAGTCAATTTTGGTGAATCATCTTTGTTTTGTATGGCCTTTGCCTGACCTTCTGTACTATATCATGATTTTTTGAGGTTCCAGAAATCCAGAGTGATTCAGGAGCATATTTCTAGACATAATGCAATTACTGCAGAAAGATGCACCACTTTATTCTTCTCAAAATATTTGAACTTTGAACAACATTTTCACTATCTGATCTTACTTTACTTAGGCTGGGGGTTGTGTACATGAGTTGTGGATACATTTGAAATTTGTGTGTGATCAAATGATACTGAATGAGTCCTTATGATTCCAAAGGGAAAATATTGTGACTTTAGAGTCCGATACAGAGCCCTAGCCCTTTGGATAGAGGGGCCCCTCTCACTTCACTTTCTTTGAAGATTTATTTCTACAAAATATTTCCTGAGTATGAACTGATCCATCAATCATTTTTTTCTATGTGGAATCTGTTAAGGCAGTGTAGGTAGGACCTCAGTGACAATTTTGCTCAAAACTGTTGTCACCCCCTCCTTTGTTTGGCAGTGGATAGTCCTATCTCTCTAAATTAGAAAGCTCACACTGATGTGAATTTTGTACATTTTAGATCACTTACGAGAGATATCCCTCTCACAGAGGATGGAGGACAGAGGACCCCTAGGATCCTCTGGAGCCTACGCCAGGCAGAAACTCATTACCAGGTGTACCCTACACACACACATTGGGGACACAAAATTGGGAGTCACTATTACTGAAGTACAACATCAGGAGCCAATATATTTCAGGTGAGTTTCAACGTGATAACATCCCAATTCAGTATAACATATATGGTTATATTCTTAACCCATCTTGAAATATACATGTGTAGACCCTTATGAAGATAGACTTAGGGGAAAAGTTTAGGACATACAAAGAAAAAAACAAACTAGAACAAAATAGAGGTCGTATTAAAAAAAAGAAAATGAATGGAAACAGAAAATTAACTACATTAATAATAAATGAAAAAAATGCATCTCAACATAAATTTTTTAAGTGCTTGAGGACATATTAATGTCTCCATCCCTCTCTCTAGTTGGTCAGGCCATTCTACTGTATTTTTAGGTTGAATTCATAAGGTATTTGAGGTGTAGGTATTTCTCAGTTTCTTTGTCATCTTCCATTTAAGTTGATCAAGCTGGGATATTCCAATTCAATTCAGTCTCTTATAGCTGGGTGAGCTTGATGGAGGCTATTTGATGCATCAATATTCATCTTCTGTCTACATACTAACTTGCTGGAAAAACTGGAATGGACATTTAATGTATAGGTGGAAATGGCAGGGCATTTGTGGATAAAGTAATTATGAACTGTCTCTATATCTTAATGTGGGTGGGCTGGGCAGGTTATCATACTTCTAAGCGGACTTGTCATTGCATTTTAGCCTTGAACAATTCTTACTTTTCTGGGCACAATACTTCTACGTAGTCATGGCCGGGTGTTTGTGGCCTGAGAACTTCTCAGACACCTCAACATGTTACAAATGGGTGTGACTAACAAGGGCACTCTAATATTTGACAAGGTCTGGCAGGGTTTTGAGGAGTGCTAAATTTTCTACATCTAGATTTAACTACCGGAGTAAGTGTGAGCATATACATTCTCAGCATCTTCTGCCTCTAAGCCCTGTTTGGACACAGCTGTTAAGTTTTGACCAATAATGCCTGCCAATTAGATCCTTGAAGAAGCAATTAAAACCCTTCTGTTCCCAGGTTTCACCTGTGAAGTCTTTAGAGACTGGCTACAGCAGGTCACTCAAGCAAGTTGATGAAAATACGTTGGTAAACAATACAATGGTGTATCTGAGTCTGCTAACCATCACTGTCAAAACTGTGGTATATTTCTCTAGTCTATAGTTCTCTTTATTCTGGTACAGCTTGTGTTCGAGAGAAAAAGACACAATTGCAATAATGTAACTATTGATACTAGACATATCAGAACATTATATCATAACTATCTTAAATATAGGGGTGCTCATAATTTATTTTCTCATGTTGTCCATGTAGTATTGGTCTATTACTAATGTGATCACTCTGCTCATGTTCTACATGGAAGGGTAAGAGTATCTCTTAATATTGTATCACTCACAAGTGCATTTACTTTTAACCATGTACTTTTCCCTAACATGATCCAATTAAGATTCAGTCATAAAACTGTGGCTTGTAAAGTCTCTCTTGGTTAGTTCAAAATGTGTGTCTGTTATAAAGTATTACATATTAAAGAGTATCTTAAAAAGACTCAGCTACACTTTGAGAACAGTCATGGTTTGGGAGCTTTGGGATTCATACAGTGGCTGTATTTTTTAATCATAGTGCACAATTAAATGTGGTATGAAGCTATTGCTCTCATGAAGGATATAAACAAGTAAATATAGCAAAATGAAGTGTGTGTATTCACCTTTCTGTTGTACACAACTGCTGATTGGATACTGTTTTGGGCTTGATTTCTTCTAGTGCCAAGAACAACAAAGCTGTATGATGAAAGAAATGCCAATGTCAGGTGAATAGTTCACTGTCTGGTTAGGAGGGTGGGCAAACAAATTTCAACAGTGACCTTGTTCTCTTGTATACTTTTTGTGGTCCTTCCTGAAGTGCAACTCAGAAATGCTATCACAGATAGCTGTTATGGAGTGGCACAGCCTCGAAGTGTAGTCTGTACTGGTGTAACAGCACTTATCAAAATCATCATTGCTTCAATAATGAAGCTGCCCCAAGGTTGCACTCAATATAGCTTCCTCTTTCACAGGAAACGTTCGTGTAAAAATTGGAATTCTCATTCAAAGATGCAAACACTGTGAGGAGTGCCAGCACATCATACAGATCGTCTGTCAAGTTCCCACACTTGGGTTCTTTGTCTGATGAAGGTTGCTGATATATCACATTATCATGCTATGAAAATAGGTGTGTTGCTTCTGCTGGGGTCCTTGTGTTTGAACATTCTGAAAGAGTCACAGGACTTTTGGGGGCATCAGTAACCTAGAAATGTGGGTTGACAGCTTGTGTTGAGTCAACTTTGAGTCAAGACACAATCAGAAGTATCCTGTACCTGATCATACATTAGAGGATTTGGGTTGTGGCAACCTCTCAGCTGTTTTGGCATCCTCATCACAGTGGACCATAGTATTCTATTTTTAATGGGAATGTAGTCAATATCCAAATTGTTCTCATCTGTCTCTGCATCACATGTAGGCTGCCTTGACCGTGATACCTGCCTCAGCTTTTTATCATACTCCTGGGTGCACCTAATATTTTTTTCCAAATGTTTAGCATCATACATGTGCATTGACTTGAAATAACCTTCCGTTGTTGCCCTCAGATCTCCTGTATTGTATGGCTTCTGTATTATAGAATCAGTGCTTTTCTAATCGGGTTTTAGAGTCCGGCATCACTAGTTCTACCAACTTTCTGTGTGAATGGGAAAAAGATTACAGACACACAGCAAGCAGGAAGGATTGAAGCTGCCAACTTTAATCTTGAGACAGAAGGCATTATGCTACTATATCTAATAAGCTTCAAATAGTTTCAAGGGTTGTCTATTGTTAACATCTTACCCGTTAGCCTTTCATGCTATACAGCCATAAGAAAATGCCAAAGGTTGAGAATCCCATGTTTAATACTGCTTTACTAAATACCACAAGGTTATGGGCAAGCAAACAAAATACACCCTTTTCTCCCTCAGAGGCATTTATTTCTGATTTGTTGGAGTCATGACTTATGGTTTTCTTGTTATGAGTATTAATATTAATAAATACATCTGTTTAAGGCATGTCCTGCCCTGTGCTTCACTGTAAAAATATGACTTATTCTAGTTTGTCAGGTAAACCAAAGACTGTAAGCAACATTTTTGAGAGTGGTCTGTTTCCTGTAGAAATTCAGTTACATGTTACATCATAAAAGAATTGACTCCTATTGTACAATATTCCTATTCTACATTGCTTGAAAAATACTTGTTTGACTAAGAATAGTCAACTCTAAACAGCATTGATTCTATCCTTGCCTGAGTGGTAGTCAGCTCCTGTAGAGGAAACTGGGGAACCCTCCCAATAATTTACTTAAATCAAGGATCCAGATGGTCCTGTAATATCCTATAATATGTGGACCGCCTCCCATCTCAATGCCACAATGTTGATAGGATTGGTGATCTAGTTTCAGGTCAGGATAACAAACATCTGGGATCTTCCCCATGACATGCATGAGTCAGGTTACTTACATGAAACTCTACCTTGGTACAACTTGCATGAAGGTTTTCTTTGGGAAATACTGCAAAATGACTCCTTCCAGTCTTCAAGCTTAGTTAATGTTTGGTACTTCTCTTTCAGTTCATCTCGCTCAACTGTCTGCTATCATCTTCCAAACTGATATCACCTCACAGAGCTGTTCTTTTAGGCTTAACGCATCTAACATTCTAATGACATCGTCAACAGGGACTATGCTGAGGCTGTTTTTTGAGCATTTTCTCACTGAACACACACAAAGAACTCACCCAGGCAACAAAACAGTGTCATATTTACTTCCAGACACACTATACAGGTGCAAGTGCTGAGGAAACTCATTTGAATAATGAAATGAGTTGTATGCAATCCACTTGTACTCACTATATGTGCCGACAGAATTGGCCTTGAATAAACCATCTTCTGCTATTGCCTTCCTGGGTCTACTAAAAAGGACTTCCAAATATCTAATGCCTATTAAGCTCTGTTCAAATGGTCTAAAATAAAGCAGCAAAATAATTGCATTATGCACCTGAATAAACAACTAGCACTGACTAACATTGCTTACTAGACATTTGTGAGCAGTTTTAAAGCCATGCTGCAGCATAATTCTGTGTGTTTTAGATTTCATTGCTAAGCATACCATCAATGTTAGAAATTGGGAATCCATTTGAGAGTTTACAGCCCCTACTAATTTAATGAGCACATTCTGCTTAGGTTAAAACATACTTCATTTAGAAGACCTGTTAGCAGCAATCAATTACCCAGAGAAATTTGTGCTAAGTTAAGCAGTAGCAAACAAAATTAACATTAAGAACACAAAACTGTGTCGGTACTGTCGGCGGCAAGATGGCGGCCGTAGGTTCGGTCGTGTGAGCTAGTCTCTCTCCTCTGAACCACCCCTCGATTGAGAATCTGTCAGAGACCAGGATTCTCCTTACCGTTTCCTAGTCGCGGAAAAGCAGTGGCATGCTCAATCTGATCCTCCGTTCTTTACCGGAGTACGGACCGTGCAGTTTTCTTTGGTGTCCTGCCGCCTCGTACCTTGCGGTGGCTCCGCACTCAGCCCTTGCTCTCGGGGAGATTGTCCGCGGGAAGAACTGGCCTGGAATTATGCCTCCGAAGGTCAAGACGACCACGGCAACCACAGCGAGGGCGCGATCCGCGCTGGCTGCTCCGATATCTGGAAGTAACTGTGGAGACACGAACAGCGCGGGAGGTCTACAAAGCGCGGTGCGGAGCAGCGGGAATACCGCTACGGAAGGCACCTCTACCCGCAAAGGCTCTTATTCTAGAGGACCCGGGAAGGGTAAAGCTGTATTGCCGGTTACAGTGCAGGCTCTTTTAAAAAATTTAACGTCAAAGAAACTCCTATTTGAGTGTGGACCCGCTGTCGGGGTAGTTGGGTAAGCATTGGCAGATCCTCAGGTACTGATTGAATCATCTCCAATCTTGTCTGGCTCTCCCTCGGCTGATAATACTATTATAGGTCAAGAAGTTACAGTGCTGGAGCAGCAGGGTGCTACTGACAATGATGGGAATGCAGGAGGAAACGGTCATCTGTTACTTGGTTCAAATATCATAGTGAATGGAATTATGGGAGATGTAGTTCAGGGCAGTGAGAATTCTATAAGTTCTGGGCCCTCTGTCTCCATTTCTGACACTCTGGTTTCAAAGGCAATGAATCCTCTAACCTGTTATGCTTCAGTTGCTAATGAATCCTGTAAGGAGCTCGAGGGGGATACATTTTTCTCTTTGTCAGAGCATACTGGCTCTTCTTTGGACGATGAGAATGAGAATGACCCTGAATGGACTGATGATGGCAGCGAAGCTGGGGATTGGCGGCAGAATGAGGCTCTTAGGGAAGGGCTAACTTCTTGTCGCATTGGCACAGTACGTAAAATAAATGGGCCAGGCTCTCTGGACTCGGAGGTTTTAGGACTACCCACAGGGGAGAGCTCTCTTCAGCAGCATGGCCCAGGGGGCGTCATAACACCTGGCTCCTCCACTGCATTGAATCAGATTGAGTTGCCTCCTGGAGAAATTTCACTTGCGTTAATCTATCAGACGATGATGGTGCATCGGGAGGAGGCTAGGCATGAAAACATCCGAACCCAGGGGGCATGCAGGAGAGTTCAGAATTCCATTCGTAGAGTCGCTAAAACCTGTACTGATATTGCTACCAAAATTGGGATAGCCGAGGAGAGGATTTCAAATCTAGAGGATGCCTTAGCAGCACAGAAGAGCGCAACTGATCTGATGGGTGCTCAGAAAGATGAAATTTTCTGGAAATTAACTGACTTAGAAAATCGAGCCAGAAGAAATAACCTCAAGATCTTAGGGGTACCTGAGGGTCTTGAAGGTGGAGATGCTAGGCAATTTGTAGTCAAATTATTCTCTGAGGCATTCCCGGAAGTAAAGGAGTGGGATTGGCAGATGGAAGTGATACGTGCCCATCGTTCTCCGCTAAAACAGCGGCAAAAGTCAGGATTTCTTGGGGGTAAACCTCGTGCAATATTGACATGCCTTAATAATTGTTTGGCAAGGGAAAAGATATATGATTTAGCGAGGCCTGACAGAAAGAGGAGGGGAAAAGATTGTGATTTCTTTGTGCGGCCAGATTTTTGTCCCGCAACAGTGGAGCGGAGGTGGCAGCTTCGCCAGCTGATATCCCTTTTTCAGGCGAAGGGCGCACAAGCTATTTTGCTTTTCCCGTCCAAATTAAAAATTGTTTTTCAGGGGAAGACAAGATTTTTCTTGTCAGAAATTCAGGCCAAGGAGTATCTGTCCACTATATAGTCAAGGTGTATCTCTGCTGCTTTCTCTCTGCTGTCTTGTTTTCTTGCCCCCCCCACTCTTTTTGGGGGTGGCGGGGTCTTCACCCAATAGTTTTGTTGGAGTTTCGGGGGGGGGAGTGACGATAGGCAAGTGTGAGATACTTGGGTGTATCTTGGGCTTCATACAAATAGTAATAGTGTATGGAATTAATAAATGTATTCTATTGGACATGAATGTATGTGAGATTTATCGTCTTTGGTTTCGTCTTATTATTGTTATGAGGGGTGAGGGTTGTCAGGGGAGTCTGTTGAACCAGCTCGCTCATCACAAGGACTTAGGTCCTGTTGCCATATAAGGGTATAGTTAGGGGTGGGTGGGTAATGGGGGTGGGCTGTATTGGGGAGGGATTGGGAATGGGGAGGGGAGGGGGGACTGGGGGGGTACGGAAGTATTGGTATCGGAAAGATGCTGTAGTGATGGCTTCAGTTTTTTGTTTATTTTCTTCTTCGCTGATTATTGTTTTTCTAAAGTTGGAAAAAGCGCAGTCCAGGTGGAAATGTTACTTTAGGTTTAATGGGGCAGGATAGAATTATTTTTTGCTCATGGAACATATGCGGTCTTAATGATCCCGAAAAACAAGCATTATTTTCTAAAATTGTGCATGCTATGCATGTAGATGTAATCTGTATACAGGAGACACATATACCCTGGGGTAGGCATGTTTGTCTGAAGCTGCCAGGGTATGACTTAATAGCGTGCACTAAACAGACATCTATGATCAGAGGAGTGGCTATTCTTATGAAGACCGGGGTAGGGATATGCAAAAAAATCCGAGAGGATAAAATGGGCAGATGGATTATAACAGAAATTCTAGTAGGTCAAAGGTCACTAACCATCTGCGCAATTTATGGCTCCAATAGTGACGATCCGGAAGTATTTAAATTTTTAAATATTGAATTGGCTACTTGGCCTTGTCCACTCCTTATCTGTGGAGATCTGAATATCAATTTACTTAGTAATTTTAATTTGGCAGCTGATCTCAATTACAGTGGTAGGAAACCTAAAGTGTTCAAGGCACTGCAGGCATTGGTTCAAGAGCATGGGCTGATGGATTTGTGGTATCGACACAATAAAATGGATGATGGGTACACATATTACTCAGCCCCTCATAATAAATTGGTCAGGCTTGACTATTTCTTGGTCTCAGAGCAGCTCGCCGAAGTCTCTTCTATTCATGTCTCTCCTAGGATCATATCTGATCATAATTCACTAATTGTTGAGTGTTTGTGGCCCCGAAATAGGAAGCCTCCCAGGCAATGGTCTTTCGAAAGGAAGCTTTTGCTTGACGAGGCTTACCAGGCACATATGAGGAAATGGCTAATAGAATTTCTTGGTAACAATAGGGGTACAGCCCCTAATGAGGTGGTGTGGGATGCCCTAAAAGCCGCAGTGCGTGGAGAGACTAAAAGTGTTTCCTCGTACCGGTGGAAGCAAGGGCAAGAGCAAACGAAGGCTCTGTCTCTGCTGTTCTGACCTCCCTGCACTGGCTTCCGGTCAGACAGAGAATCAAATTTAAGGCTCTCTGTCTGACATTCAAGATCCTGAAGCTTTCCTCTCCCCCTGCTTTGGCGGGTCTTATTTCTCCATACGTCCCCACGCGGTCTCTCAGGTCTGAATCTTACCATCTGGCGATCAAGCCTAGGTTCAGGCTGAGTAGGATGGGAGGTCGCTCTTTTCGTGTCCTGGCGGCTGACCTATGGAATTCCCTTCCTTTACACATTCGCGCCCTAAATAGCTTGACTCTTTTTAGACGCGCCATTAAAACACATCTGTTTGCCTCTGCTGTTTGATCTTTCTCTTTCTTAGCCTTGACCTGTTGTGTTGTGTACCTGATCAGGCGCCAGGACGCCCCTTTGCTGGGGCAGCTGTGCGCCTAATAAAAGTTATTAACATAACATAACATAACAAGTCTCATCTGGAGGAGCTTAGAATAGCAGAATTAGAACTGGCTTCTAAAATTAAGAATGGTTGTGATGTAGAGCACTCCCAGCAGGCTGTTGCTATAATAAAATCCAACCTTTTGGAATTCTTTGGTCTGGATCTGGCTGCCAAGTACCTTTTATATCGGACGACTATGTTGGAATTTGGTGAAAATTCTGGCAGGGTACTGGCGAAGAGGCTCCATCAGAAAAGTGTACAGAGTCGTGTTATTAGAATTCAGGATGAAAACGGCATGGTTCAGGATACCCAGGCGGGAGTGAATGGGGTATTTCAAAAATATTATACAAAGCTTTATTCCGAAGATATTGAGAGTGCTCAGGTAGAGTCTGAGATTGAGCCTTATCTAGGGGGTAAGGATACTATGAAGATATCGCCAGAACAGAATGAAATACTATCAGCCCCTATCTCATGGGAGGAGGTGGTGGCAGCGGTCAAAGCCTTGGCCAATGGCAAGGCCACAGGCCCAGACGCGATACCTCTCGAGTTCTATAAGACCTTTTTAGTAGAGATCTGGCACGATCTACTTGCTGTTCTTAGGGCAGCACAGAAAGGTATGGTTCCTGACTCATGGCGGCGGACTACGATTGTTCTGTTTAAAAAAAAAAGGAAAGCCAGAACTGAGCCCGTCATCTTTTCGCCCAATCTCTCTTATCAATAGTGACACTAAAATTTATTCTAAAATACTAGCCTCTAGACTTGCTGAGGTAATAGTTCCATTAGTATCCCTACGTCAACATGGATTTACTCCGGGCCGTGACACAACAGACCATGTTCGGCGTGTTATTGCCTTATTGGATTGGGCTCAGGCCACGGCCTCTCCCCTCGGGGTGATCTTGTTGGACGCCGAGAAGGCGTTCGACAGGGTCTCCTGGGGGTTCTTGTGGGCCGTGCTTAGTTGGAAGGGTTTCAGCATTGAGCTCATACAAGCTATCCGGTCATTATATATCTCTCCGGAGGCAGTACTTCGTATATCGGGTCAAGAAACCAGCTATTTCAATATCAGTAGGGGCACTCAACAGGGGTGTCCGTGCTCACCCCTATTGTTTGCCTTATATATTGATCCGTTTTTTAGTCAGATTGAAGGGGATAGGAGCATTTTACCTATAAGAGTTGGGGCTACAGAATATCGGGCGTTGGCCTATGCAGACGATATCCTCGTGCTAACCTCCGACGTTTCCTCTGCACTTCGGGTACTTAAGGTGTCTGCTGCGCAGTTCGGTGCAATATCCGGCTATAAGTTAAATGTGGCTAAAACCCAGGTAGTTCAAACACCAGATATGCCACACTCTGGCAACCCAGTGGTTCCTGAAGCAGTGTATCTGGGGGTAAGAATCTCAGCGGCAGTCGATTCTATACCGGATTTAAATATTCTTCCGGTAATAGATGCAGTAAATACCAAACTAGAACGATTGGATCACTTACACTTGTCTCTTTATGGTCGCTGCAGTGTCCTTAAAATGCTTATACTCCTAAAGTTCTGATATCTTTTTAGGACAATTCCTTTAGTACTGCCACAAAGTAGTCTGCTAAAGGCAGATAGGATATGCCACAGGTTTTTGTGGGGTTATAGGCGTTCTCGAAGGGCTGCTAAGTGGATGTGTCTCCCTCGGAACCGAGGCGGCTGGGCAGTACCCAATTTGGTGTTATATTATTGGTCTGCAATGGTACAGGCTTTTGGAGTGCCGCTTCTAGGAGATAGATTTGAAGTTCCGCTATGTAATTGCCCTACCATTTTTGAGATCGGCTTAGGTACTGCGGCTAAGGGTATCTTGGTGGAAGTTTTTGAGCCGAGCTATTTCAAAAGGACTCGCTTCAAGGTAATTAATGCTATGTTCCTAATTTGGCAGAAAATTCGGCGGAAATTGTCTATACATCAGCTTAATGTATATACTCCATTTAAAGCATCCAGACTCCTTCCTACCCTTATTTTTCAAGATCAGGTAATGTCTAGATGGCAACTACAAGGGTTGTGGGCTATAGGAGATTTGGTAGGGGATGGCCAATTATTACCTTTTTTATTCTTGAAGGACAAATTTCAGTTGCATACTCATGATTTCTTTAAGTATTTGCAGGTCAGAAGTGTTTTGTTTAAACATCTTGATGTAACTCCCTCTCTATTCGATAAAATAGCCATATTCGAACTTATTCAAAAGAAAGCTAGAATTGGAATGATATATCGGTATGTACTCTCCAGTTTACCGGATGACTTGAGTGCACAAGGATTAAGCTGGGCGGATAAACTGGGAAAGACCGCTATGGATTTCAATCCGGCTTTGGAGCTTGCTAGTAAAGTTTTGGTATCTGGCAGTCTTCGGACTCAGAGCTATATGTCGATGTTCGATCCTTATAATACACCTGCAAGAATTCCAAAATGGGGTAGCAGAACAGGTGACCATTGTTCTAGGTGCGGGTTATATGCAGCAAATACAACCCATATGTTCTATTTTTGTCCAAATTTGTAAATATTTTTTGGCAGACATAGAATGTTTTATTAACTCTACACTTAAGATTCAGTGTACTTTGACATCTGAGATGGTGATAATGGGGTATGACGGGGCAGCGTCATCGGGTAATTCATGGTACACCTCTGCGTTTCTGTTCATCGCTATGTCTATGATTCGGCTATGTATAACTTCACAATGGCTTTCCCCTGAAGCTCCGACATTTATAAATTGGAGAACTAGATTGCTCGCTATCCATAAGTTGGAATCCTCAGTATACTCAATATAGGGCAGGCGGAGGCGGAAGTTTGCCTCTAAGATTTTGTCTCCGGTGGAGAAATGGATTAAATAGTGGCTATGGTTATATTGTCGATAGGATAAGGCTCTGCAGTGTGTTCCTCTCGTCACCCTTTTGCCTGGATATTCTTACTGTGTTTTCTCTGTTTCTCCTTTTTCTTTTTCCTTTTTCTTTTTTTCTTCTTCTTTACTTTATTGCCATTGAATATGTCATTCTATATGAGATGTAATGTTCAATATATTTATATGTTTGGACTGAAAGCCATGACAGTATTGTCTTATATTAAAAGGTATTAAAATCAATAAAAAAAGTTTAAAAAAAGAAAAAAGAACACAAAACTGTAAAATTCCTAAAATAATTCAATACAATTGTTATATGCAAAATGTTATAAAAATATTCCAATATATATTAAGGGTAGGCAACTCCCAAGATTTGAGAAATGGTTAACTACAACATCAGACTACAAGCGACTACTTTCAGACATTTACAGCTTCCTAAAAAAAGCTCCAGACACCTGCACATCCCCTGCTCAAAAAAGATGGGAGGCATAACTGGAGCGCACTTTCACCCCTAAGGAATGGTTAGTCAAACTTTAAAGGACCTTTTGTCTCCTGCAGTGCATCCGGGAGAGAGGCCATGCTCAAAATATCCCACTACTGGTATTATACCCCTGCCAGGATGGCCAAATGGAAATCTGGCCCTTCTGAAGGATGTTAGCGTCACTGTGGACATCTGGAAACACTAACTAATCTTCTCTGGAAAGAAGCATTGAAGGACACCAACAACATCTTTGATACTAAGATCTAGTTTTCCCAGGTATGTCTTACTGGGATTCCTTAAGGTGCTGACCTTTCAGCTATGTTCAAACAGGGAGAAGGCTATGGCACTAGCCCTATGTGCAGCTAAACAAGTTGTCACATCCAAATGAGTATGGATAGGACACCAGACCATGCTGACTGGTTGCATACACTTTACAACCTCAAAGGAATGGATGAATATACTGCTTTACTGGAAAACAAATTACTACAGTTCAACAAAATGTGGGGAATATGTATACGATCCTTGGTGTGAGACTTCCGCAAAATGTACCTGTCCTAACTCCCTGTGAGTGTTGCGGCTTACTACAAGTGAAGTATACAAATGGTAACTGACCTCAACAGACATGGCAACCTTCTGGACCAATCCCAGCAGAACTGAGCATTTCTCTGTGTGGTCAACCCTTGCGATGGGGGACTGTTGTCTTGTTTTTCACCTGCACGCCTATTCTTAATTTAACAGGTTCATCAGGTGTGGCATAATGAATACACATTAGTATTATACTTTTCTACCTGACAACAAGCAGTCACTTCCTTACAATTGCCAATACTCTAATGATACATGTACATCAAAAAAACATAAATATGTCTGTATAGATTGAGGATTCTTTTTGTTCCCCTCATAGAAGTACCATGTGCAATTAAAGTTCATAATCCTTCAATGTACACATTAGTACTGATGTGTAAATTACAAAAATCTGAATCCTTGATCTTAAGATCTATTTGAATACATCTTCTGAATATTCCATTCACAGCACTGTGGTTTCCCAACTCTGGCAATAAAGGTCCGGCTGCAGGAATTATCCTGATGGCTCAGTAAAAAAAGATCTGAAACACAAGGGGTTTTTAATCATGATTCTGAGATGGTTGCCATCATTGTAAATCTTATGAGGGATCAAAAGGGCCCTTGGTTCAGGGTTTATGAGAGTTAACCTATGCTTTGCATCTCGCTTCAACATCCTTATTCTCAGACTGCCCATTCTCTCTGTGTTTCTGTCACATTTTTTAACCTGGAAATAAAAAAAGGTTTTTATTTTTACCGATACCTGGTCATTCCATGCATGTGACAGTGACAGAAGGACAGTCAGAGCTGTCAAAATCAACTTCAGGGAGCACTTCCCAATGTAGGTAGTCATACCAATCTGCAGTAAAACTTGGTGAACAGTAGTACTGTTTTAAAGTCTAGCAATTTATGAGAGGTACAAGTACAAAACAGGAAGACAGCAAATGTCTGCATCAAAAGTGAGTCAGGTTTCAAGGTCCTCTCTCCAATACTGATTAGTGATATTGGCGATCATGGTTCACTTTACATACTAATATAGGTGTGGTGTGCTTGTTTAGTATGATCCAGAAGTACCTGATGGTTAGGTCATTCAAAAAAGAGGTTACTACTACAGAAGGATGTTTCCCCCTTGATGCTATCCTGATATAAACAATATAAAAATGAAGGATTGTAGATAGGGTCATTGTTGTGATGTTTACTATTTTTTTCAGTGCAGCCAAGGCAGGAGTGGTAGGCTTTTTGATACCCCCAGTTTGTATAGATAATTTTTCTCCCATACCACTGCCTTCACATCTTCTTAAATGTAACTTTATTTTTTGGTACAGGATTTGTGATTACATGACTCACTTCAGTTTCACTGGTAACACCCACTTCTGTCTTGTGGAAATGCAGGTCAAATACTACTCTAAAGACTCCCCATGATTCCTACCATTTCTAGTGGTGCCTCTAGCTCAACTGGTCATCTTAAGAAGGTACTAGAGTAAAGCCCACCCGTCCTAATCACACTGAGTTTCTGAGAACAGCAGTTTATGCCCAGACTAACTAGGATACCAGTAGGCCATAATATTAAAAGAATCTCACCACAGTTTTCCCAAAAGCATTACTGAGGTGGGTGTCAGCCTCCTCAAACAGGTTTGAGAGGTTCTCAGTAGTGCTGGTAGTGTGCATTAAAACTGGTAGAATTAAACTTTGGGTCCTGTCTGCTTCTCAGTTATGCATGTTCCTGTATATCTTGTTGAGGTTTTTCCAGGTAGTTAGTGGAATCCTCATTAGTGGCAGTCGGCATGGATTGGGGTGGTAGGGTAGAGTGCAGGGGGTAGGAGAATGTAAAAAAAAACACACAAAAAACCTTACCTTATTGCCGCCGCGTCTCTCCACTCTCTCCTCTGTGTCAGGACTTGGCCGGATCATGAACCAGGAAGCACCAAGGCTCCCCATACCTATCACAATGCTGCAATGCTTGGGCATAATCTCCATGCAGGCTGTAAGGCAGCTTTCGTGGAGAACATGCAAAGTGTGCATGCATGTTTGTCCATCCCGAAAGGGCCGTCCAAGCATTCATGCGCACTTCAAGTGGGCAAACCACTCCTCCCCTGCCCTACCCTGAGAGCAGAGCAGCCCCACCGGCCCCGGCCACAGAGCAGCAAGAACAAACAAAATGATAATAACATTCAGTTATAAATTATCATTTTATTTTTATTTTAGTGACACTGCTTAAAATCAGTGGGGCGACGCTTCTCTGCCTTAGCGGAGAAGCCGCCACTGATACTCATATAGTCAGATGGTTTTAAAATGCTGATAGTCTGGTTGTAAGTCTATTGGTCAACCTGTATCACCAAGTATGCTTAATCAATCAATCAGGTTTTATAAAGCATGGCTAATCACCCGATAGGGTATCCAGGCGCTTGCAGGTCCCGGAGGCTTATTCGAACAGCCAGATCCTGATGGCCATTCGGAATTCTGGAAGTAAGCTGATGGTCCGGAGGTGCGTAGGGAAGCTGTTCCAGGTCTTTAATTCAATGTGGGAGGAGTGTCCTCCACTTTTGCCTCATTAAATGCCGAGAGTAGAAGTGAAATGGAGGTAGAATATAGGGAGTCATTACGATGGTGGACGGACGTGCCGGTGTTTGGGACCGTCCACCTGGATTGCAGCAGTCCCGCACACAAGATTACGATGCGACTGCCATGGTGGCGGTTGCATCGTGTATCTCTGACATTGCGGCGGGTGCTGCTGGCTGCTGCACCTTCCGCAATGTTAGAAATACTGTGCTTGCATTTCCCTGCACTATGTGAAAGGCACCACGCGGTGCCTGCCAGAGGGAGCAGTTAGGTACCAGCCCAGTGCATACCCACCTCCTCCAACACAAGGGAGACCCACTGCGGGTCCCCAAATGCAATCCCCGCCAGCCTGTGAATGGAGGTTTCACCACCATACACCGGCTGGTGGGGAGGCAGCATCGTAATATGCTAGGCACTTCCACCATATTGTTGATACAGGTGGGCTCGCCAGGCAATCTTAACGATTGCCTATGGTGGACCCATGGCGGACAAACTTTGCATTCGCCAGCACTCCGCCCGACATTGTAATTTGGTGGGCGGAGAAGTGCTTTATGATGGTGGTGAAACCTCCACTAGTTGCGGTTTCACCGCCAATGTAATCAGCCCCATAGTCTTTTAAATGGTTGGTGGAAGTACAGGAGGTGGTCAATGTATTCAGGTCCTCGGCTTTGTAGAGCTTTTTGTGTGTGGGACAGCACCTTGAATTGATATCTCTTCTGTACGAGGAGCCAGTGGAATTGCCTGAGGTGGGGTCTGATGTAGGTTAATCGGGTAAAGCCGAGGATGACTCTGGCTGCAGCATTCCGTATGGTCTGAAATCTCTGTATAAGGTTTGCAGTAATTCCTAAGTAGAGGGCATTGCCGTAGTCCAGTCGGTAGGTGTTGAGGGCCTGTGTCACAGTGTGTCTTGTTAACAGCTGAACTATACCATTATGCTGTCTCATATATGGATAATCTTGTCGGGGGATTGAGCATTAACACCAGTGATGTGATCATGGCAAAGCCCTACTAGTTTTCAGAATTTCGAAATTGGCGATGTGCAAGTCCTAATTGTCTGGTTAAGAGTAAAGACGTTCCTTTGCCTCCCTCAATGTAAACGGGCAGTAGTCACTTCTTTTAATATGTGGTTCTTACCATCAAGTTTCTTTCCGGAGGAGAACAAGCATGTTGGTGAATGTGTGATATTAGGGACTGTGGAATGGGGAGAATAGGGTGTCTCAAGTGTAGAATGTGCCCTCAATGTCCTTACAATTTGTCAGCATGCACATCTAAAATGTAGATCCTTACCAATACTGGGGCAGATTTATGTTCCCTGGCGCATCCCTGCAAATGAGCATGGATGCGCCAGGGAAGATGCGTCACGCAAGTTTACCCTTGCTCCACAATAGATGCACCGCATTTACAATGCAGCGCATCGTGGCGCAAGGATAAACAGATGCGTGACGCATCTGATGGCGGAAGGGCGGCGCATTGCTGGAGATGCGTCGCAAGCGCGACGCAGCTCCAGCAAGGCTCGGGGGTGCCCTATCGGTACAATGCTGCGTCAATCCTTACGCCTGCTTCAAGCAGGCGCAGGGATTTGACGCAGCATGGCCGGAAAAGTGACTGAGTGAAATCTTGTAGATTTCACTCAGCCACTTTTCGGAGGCGTTCCTGCGCCGGAACGCCCCCCCGTGAAGGTACGCCCACATGTGGCGCAAGCTTTACAACGTGACGCATCTCCCTAGATGCATCACGTTGTAAATCTGCCGCAGCATTGCGCTGGCTTTGCGCCGCCGCTGCGTCACAAAAGTGACGCAACGGCGGCGCAAAAGTGACGCACAGGGCTTATAAATCTGCCCCACTGTTTACAGCTAGCTATAATAGCCAAAAATCCTCCCTCCAGCTTCACCTTGAAAGCTATTTTCTTGTTCGATGTTGCTGCTACTTAAGCCAACTAGGCCACGGTTTTTAAATGCTTGGACCTAACTAAGGGGTTTCTCAAATGTTCCAAATTATTAAATGAAGAGAAAAAGCAGTATTATAAAGGCAACGTGGAGTTGCGGCTGGCACAGGGAAGAGCGGTGAGGCGGGGGCGTGGCGGGGTGAAGGGTCAGAGAAGTCGACATACGACAGGATAAGTTGAATTAAATTTAAAACAAATAAAAACACTTACCTTGCGCTCGCTGCATCGCTGACTCGGAAATTCGGTGAGTACAAGGTAAGTCATTTTTTTCCCAAATTTTATTCAACTTCTCCTGTCATATTTGAACTTACGACGGTATAAGTTATACTTTAAAAAAAAAAAACACTTACCTTGCGCTCACCGCATTGCCAACTCCGCGATGTGGCGAGCGCAAGGTAAGTAGTATTATTTTTTTTTAATGTAATTTTACCTATCCCCTTGTATGTCGACTTCCCCCCACCGCCCCACTGCTCTTACCTGTGCCGGCCACCATGGTCAAACTGTCTGCAAAAATTACTAATAAGGGAATGTGAAATGGAATGTTGGCAGCACCCTATACGCTTACAGCTTGTTTGTATTATTTATGGCACATGAAACATTTTATGCAAGCTGTGGTCATGTGCTATCTTTATATTATCAAATTTTACATTGTTTTACACACAAATACAAAGAGAACCTCGCTCCTCACACAGACAAAATTATGACGTTCACGTTTATTATGTTATCTGGAACCTAGGTAAGAAGGAAGACAATTTCCAATAAATGTACATGCTCATTTTTTTTAAACATTTCCATATCTTTTCGGACTTCTTATGCATGTATGTGAACTCCATAGCAAGTCCTCCGCACACTACGTTGCCCTGCCCTACTGCTTAGATGTTCACATACATTAATCCACTGAATACTTAACGGGGTACATCATACTATACAGAATTAATTCAAACTTCCCATGTATCACCACGACCACCAGCAGGCATTGATGAAACTGAACTGTTTTGCTGTTAATTTACTTGTTCTGAAATAAACTAGCCTGTGGGCTGATTACAGGTAATAGAATTATTTAATGCTGGTTTAAAGAGCTGCAGTGACACAATAAATGCTTTGTTATGCTGCTGTTACTAGCCTGGATCGGCTGGGAACCGCACTGTCAGTGCAGAAGGTTAGTGTAAGTCAGCTACGTGCATGCCTGCAGGATAAATGCCTATCACCAGCCTTTTATGGAAAAAAACAAAGAAATGACAAGTACAGTACTTTAACAGGGAGAATTTCCTTGGAAAGGAAGCAGGCAATGAGGCTGAGAGAGGAGTAAATGGTGTAGAAATGACAATCGCGCCTCAGTCTGAGCCCATGACTGCACTCTCTGCTGATAGGATCCAGCATGTGTCAGTTGTCAAGTGTCTCCTGTCACACTTCAATGTGAACTTTACAGCAAAAGGGGGACAAGAGGCAGCCAAGGGGAAAACGGCATGGCTCAGAAGGACTTGTGCACTGAGTGTGAAGCCATTTCATTTTTATCTTCCAGAGAACTCTGTAGGTGATCCCAGGAATGCAATTATATTCATCTAATAAAAGCAACATATGCCAAGACAATTAAAATATTTCATTATGCTGCTGGCCATTGTATGTGCTTCAAGGCTGCACACAGCCCTGAAAGGGAAGACTGATGGACGCATTAAACCAGAGCGACAACTCGGGTAGAATGACCCGAAGGTTGTTAGCACATTTTATTGGTATACCAGGAAGCAGTCGGAAAACAACCTTATACAAACGAAGCACTGTAGCATGTACATCAATCCAAAGGCGTCAATTTCAGCAAGATTTTCATCTTCCACAGGTCGATAAATTAGTTTGATTTTGGAGAGAGATGGCTGTGGGTGTCATTTACTGAGAAGTGAAATTAAAAGAACTCTGCATCAGATTTGATAATCATAATAAACAAGTATGGACAGTGTCTGGAACTGGGGTTGGTAGACTGCACACAGGGTTGGCACATTGGCAGGGGAAAATACGGGGCAGGGCATGGATTTGAAATTAATAGGCATGGTAAATAAGCTGGCACAGATTGACAAACACAAAGTGATGTCACTGGTTGGCGTGCAAGGGATCTGGCACTGCTGGACATGTGCATGCTTGCACTGTTGGGCAGTGTCAAAACTGGCACAGGTGGGCAGTGGGAGAATCCTACACTTTTGATCAACTACCTAATTGTTGTCAAGGGTATTGCAAAGAAGAAACCTTATTTATTGGCCGAGAGACATTAACCCTTCATTAAAGAGCTATGGTTCTCTTCAGCCTGTCCTAAAGTTTGAAACAGTTGCTGGACCTGGTGTCCTCAAGCAACACTTTAGGAAAGTGGAGAAGGGAAGATATAGGTGTCGCTCAACACTTCAAGGTCTAGCATCAGGTGAAATCACTGTACATTAGCTGTGCACGGGTGGCAATAGTATGGGTTGGGTTTCCCCAGTGTCTTATCCAGAGCAGGCACCATAATGTATGTTTAGTGCCCCTTGCCGCTGCAAATGTGCAGTATTTTTCAGACACTCTGACATGGTGTGCATTCTTTGTTCCTGGGGTGGAGTCAGGTTCCAAAACCCTTGCTGTGAGGCATGACTTCTCAGCAATTAACCACATTGTGGGCATCATTTATGATGTGTTGCAATACTGCGTGAAAACAGCGATGCAACACTTTTCAGTGCGCCCTCCTTGCGACACCATGGATGCGCCGTATTTACTGGACAACACTCCATGTCTCAAGGATTTACAGATACGTCAGTATTACTGATGTATCTGTAGGCGTAAAAGTGGCACATTGCTGGGGTGAGTCTGAAAACCGACTCAACCCCAGCAATGTGTCCTTTCACATCCTTTCACATGGGGCAAGCGTCATGGAAAAGTGCCTGCGTTACTCCTTACACCTACTGTGAAGCAGGCGAGAGGATTTGACACAGTGGCGTCCTAAAAGAGTCGCAGTGAAATCTCATAAATTTCACTGAGACACTTCTACGAGCCTTTTCTGCGCCAGAATGCACACTGCATACTCTATACCTATTGCAGGTAAAATGAAGCACAGGTGCTTACAAAGTGATGTATCTGAGTAGATGCATCACTTTGTAAACATGGATAAGTGCGGTGCATGTTTTATGCCACAGCGTCACAAAAAGTGATGTAAGGGTGGAACGAAGGGCTCATAAATAAGGCCCTTTTGCTTTAGGAATGGAGAAACTTCAGCATTTTGAGTTGAAGGTGTATTGTGAGACAATAATGTTCTGTGGGGTGAATGGTAGGCCACTGGGATCAGTCTTGATCCCTCCTTAAATGCACTAACATTGTGACATCCCCTAGTAAGCCTCTCTCTGTCTTCAACTACTATCACTATATGGCCTGAAGAGTGAAGGTGTCTTTTCGCTCATATTTGATACCAGTCTAGTTTTTATAAGCCTAATCAACAAGACATTAATTTCTTTAGTATAATTGAAACATTCAAGGCGACTCTTTGTATTTTGGGGTTGCACAACCTATATTTAATACACAATTTCTCTCAATTCTTCTCTTTTTGAGACAGAATCATTATGTACTATTAAATGGAATGGACTAATCGAGCCACTGACCATGTTGAAAACCCACACCACCTAATTTCCGAGTATACTGCTGAATCTCTGAATATATCTTATAATTGTTTCTCTACAATATGCAAGTTAATAAACTTATTGAAGACTACCTATAGAAAGCACATCAACTATGACCCCAATTGACAATGTAATGTGTGTTTCTACCTAGGGGTGTGATTATTTCATTTCACATTTTTCATATATTAATTGCTTGACACGCATGACCCTCTCCAAACTCTATGGGCCTGATTACAAGTTGAGGTGTGATTTATCGCCCCTGATAAATAACGATACCATGGCGTACCTTGTTTATCGGGTGCGATATCAAATACCTATTTTGAGTTTTTGCGGAATAACATGCGGTTTTGGTGTTTAAAGCACCAAAATCTGCATGGTACTGTAAATACTGGGGGCCATATGTACAAGGACTGGCGAAAACTACCGCTAACGCTAGTTAGCAGCAGTTTTCTTACCACTGTGTACCGCTGAAAACTATTGCCTTGTTAGCGACGTATGTACAAGACGTCACTACATCGAGATAGCTTCAGGGATTAGCAGTGAAATATGGTGATAGGAATTCCAGCGTTCCTGGGCTAAACCCAACTAGAGGCCCATTAGCGGCAAAAAACGCACTTTAGGCCGCCCACGTGAGTTTTTTTGCCACTATTGGAATAAATAACCTCTCAGTCGACCTTCAAAATAAAATAGGCAAAAAAAACAATGAAATGCAGAATGGAGCAGGCAGGACCAAGGGCAGCACATATCAACAACCCCCTCAAGCCACCCAACATCCAGGATGGCCAGAATGAGAGCCTCAATGCCTCGCAGGACCTGCGCCTGGAGCCTCGATGCCTCACTGGACCTGCGTCTGGAGCCTGGATGCCTCGCTGGAACTGCGCGTGGAGCCTGGATGCCTCGCTGGACCTATGTCTGGAGCCTGGATGCCTCGCTGGACCTGCGTCTGGAGCCTGGAGTGGGATGCGGAGGAACTGTGGAGTCGATGACCCGTGGTGGCAGACATTGAGGTGCAGCGATCGCCAGTATCTGGTGGTGAAGTCTGGCAGGTCGCATGGAGACATGTTGCTGACCTGTGTGAGAAGACCTCCTTGAACCCCCTGGAGCTGTGAATGGTAGAGGCTCTCCTGCGCACCAACGTAGGGAGGTCTGCATCGCATACTACAATCCACCACTACACCGGGGTGCACGGAGGAGATAACCAACAGTGGGCGGCGCCTCTCTGCATCAGAGGCCGGATGATGTTGCACTGGCTGGATTCTGTGGAGGGTGAGGGCCCTGAGCTACACCGAACTTGCGTAGCGGGAGCGCTGCAACTTCACGCCTCAAGGGAGCCCCGTTGCATCAACTGCATCAGGAGGTTCACCAGCGGACTTGTCGGCGACTGCTGTACCCAGGCTTGTGAAATCCCACCTGGCTGAGACTCCTGCTGGCTGATTTACAGATTTGGAGAGAGTACAGCGGATTTCACCACGGTGTCAATGTCCAGGTAAGGAGAAGGTGGGACGCATAGCGGAGGAGGCCCTGGGGTCGATTCGCACAGGCTTAGCACCTGTAGATAACACTCCCCCAGTTGCGGCTCATCCGCTATGGTGGAAAAGCATCGCCCCACTTCTTTCAAGCAGTGCAAGATGAGTAAAAATCATCACATGATGATAACTTCAGGATGTAATCGTGCTACGTTTCCTTCGCGGGTCGGATGGTGGGTAGGGCTGCTCCACTCACGGAGCAGGGCAGGGGTGGAGTGGCATGCCCACTCAAGTGCGCAATGACTGTTTGGTCAGCCCACTCATGCCGCCCAAAGCAGTCATGCGCACTGTCCTGTTCGCAATTCAGGCTGCATTACAGCCTGCATAAAGAACATGCCCACCCCTCCAGCCCCTGGCTGAACACCTTGTCCCAGCGCCAATGACCAATTCAAATGCTGCATTGCAGCTTTGTGATTGGCTTAGGGGAGGGAGCCTGGCTGCCTACTTTCTGTTCCTGGAAGCATACTCAGGAGAGCATGAGCAACGAAGACACGGGACCCATCCTCGAGGTAAGATTTCTTTCATTTAAATATTTACAACACCCTCTCACACACACACACCCGCATTCACGCCCCATTCAGTGTCCTTTCTGACATTTCCCACCTCCCAGTTGTCCAGTCCTCCCCACAGCACTTCTCAAAGGCGACCGCTGTGCAGCCATGAGCAGCGGGCGTACCATTACATCTCATTCCATTACAATGCATACTAATATTAGGCATATTGCAACAGTATGGAAGGTGTTGGATAGCGGAGATGTATATATTACTATTCCCACTCCGGTGAGTGCAACCCTAAAACTAACCCTTGCACCACAAAGCAAATCCAGAACCCTAAAAATCATTTTTGAGCCCCCAAAACACACCCTAAAAATCATATTTGACCCAAATGCAAACCCAATTTTCATTTTTGACCCAAATGCCCCCCCCGCATTTTCATGATTGACCCCAAAACACACCACAAATTTAAGATTTTACCCCATGAGACACCACAAATTTAATTTCTGACACCCAAAACCCTTACCCACCCTAAAACTTAAAAATACCCCATTCTGACCTCACAATGCCTTGTAATGGAATGCGATGTGAAGGCACCTGCGTTGTTGGAGGTGCGTTGTCAATTGTATTGGACGTCTCTATGCCAAATGCAAGCCGTAGGCAAGCCCGTCTGCGTCCGTCTGCCCCTGGAACGCGCTCAGCACCAAGGACCCTTCCTCTCGGACACTCCACCACTACAGCGCCAGCACCCTCCTCGCCATCAACCCTGGAAGCCACATCGCCAGCAAGGACCAACATCGGTTGAGGACCGGACATCGTCATCACCATTGCCAACACTGACAGCTACTAAATCACCCGCAAGCACCACCCGACCGTCCAGGAGGAGGCATTGCCATCACCTACAGAAGCACACTCCGACTGACCATGCACTCCAATGACCCAACGGTGACCATGGAACACCTCAACTCCCAGATCCGGACAAACCCTAACCCCATCCTTTGTTTTGTCTCAGGGTTAGCACTGCAACATTGCTTGCAGCGCTGTCCAGCACCAAAACTTGCTGGAAAGAGGCCCCAATCGTTATCTCCATTTTTAAGACCAGCTATTTTCTAGTCTTAAAGAACTGCCTCTAACTGCAGTTAGAGGCAGCTTTTTTTGGTCCTCCAAACTTCAGGAATCCCCTTGTAAATACAGGGAAGTGGGGTTAGCGGCTGTTTTTGCACTGGAACACCTCCCTTACATGTCATTATCGCCAACAGAAGTGGCGATCTATAGAATGGACGTTTTCACTGGAAAACTGCAGCTAACAGAGGTTAGCAACAGCTCGTACATATGGCAATAAAAATTTCTCCTCAAAACTGTCGGAAAAGTGCCGCTAAGGCGGCATTTGCCCCTTGTTCATTTGCGTCTGTATGTTTTCCCCTGTTAAATATTGGTAGGTTTGACCTGTTGAAATGTAACAAATGTTGCCTTATTTAATGCATCCGATAATTATCAGGGGGCATATGTATCTCATATCTCATATGTTCTCAGAATCGGCCCGTTTGCGAACGGGAAAAGGCCTTTTGGGATGTATCATCCCAAAAGGGCATCGCAAATTAGAGAATCGCAAAATTTGCGATTCTCTATTTTGCAATTGCATTTAAGGAATCGCAAATTGCGATTCCTTAAATGCAATGTATGAAGCACAGAAAAGGTGCGATTTGGCCTTAAGGAATCGCAAATTACCACCAACTTCAAGTTGGTGGTAATTTGCGATTTCTTTGAAAAATGCACTTGTTTGCACTTTTCAAAGTGCCATGTGGCGCACATACATGCCCTTAGGGCATGAATGTGCGCCACATGTGCAAACATACATATTTCGGTGGTGCAACAGGGTGTCCTTTTGACACCCTGGCACCCTTGAAATTGCATTCTCATTTTGCGATTCTCTAATTGCGAATCGCAAATTGAGAATGTCTTCCCATTCATTCCTATGGGCCTCCTAGCCCATAGGAATGAATGGGAAGGTATTCCTTAATTGCGATTCGCAATTTACGAATCGCAATTGAGGAATGCCAATGAATCGCAAAATATTTGCAAATTTTTCATTACATCCCATTTTGCGATTCTCAAATAGCGATTCCCTAAAAATCGCTATTTGAGAATCGCAATAACGGTATTTGATACATATGCCCCCAGAAGAGTTAAATGAAACCAAACTCATCATTCCGCCCCTTGCATAAAGAGTTTACGCACAGGACTAAACTAACTGCCCATCTTGTAATCAGGCCTTAAGACTCATTTTCATGCTCCTCGGCATGCAGCACTTTGATAGTAAAACTTTACTGAAGGAAATGTATATCAACTATAGATGATGATGTTTCACTTATACTCTATAGTTTTTTAACTCTCACAACTATTGGCAACAATGTTTTCCATGCTTGTATGGTCTTGGATGCTTACTCACAGACTGTCAGCGAACAATACGTTTTGTGAATGTGTTTTCTGAGCTACTCATTTACAAGCTTTGAATTTGAACGCACTGCCTATTATTGATGCAACCATGTCCTGGATGAATGTATTTGGCAATGGTTATGTTTTTTAGTATGCTATTAGTTCCTATGCATATAATTCATTGTGCATGTTTTCTAGCTCTTCGGGTGTTGTAGCGATATACGCCTGGTTAAACACGTGTTGGCTAGATCGGCTTTGATGGAAAGAACAAAATAAAGATCGCTTTACTCAGTGACAATTAGGACTCATTATAATTTGTTGTGCTTGCAAAAACTGTCTCCTTAAATCACGGTTCATAAGCGTTGGACATAGGGCAACAGTACGGAATGGACGTCATCATTGCCAGCTCCAGAGAAAATAAAGTGTATGCCCTATTGCAAGCTTAGTGCAAATGTGTAGTGTTTTTCTGCCACTCTTCCATGGCATGGAGTCTTTGTTCTCCGGCATGGAGTCAGGTTGGAAAGCCCTGACTCTGTTTTGTGACTCTTCATCAATTACCCATACTTTGGGGATTGAGCCACTGAAGCATCCCTTTTACCAATCTTCCAATGGTGTAATGGCCAGCTTAATAATGTCAAAGTTATGTTAAGCCACTTTTTGTGGCTTAAAGCTGCTTTGTATATATGTTACAATGAGTATTGCTATGGGCGTTCCACCGCAACTCCGACTGCTTTTTGACGCTGTGACCGAATTACAAGGATATGTAAAACTGAGGCAGTACCATAAACTAATGTCATGGAAAAGCAGGTATTAGATTGGCGCAACTAGGAAAAATACTTTATTCTCCTTGTTTTAGGTTTTTCTATGCGGGCTGCATTATGCAGCACACATATAAAGAGCAAAACACCATTAATGATAGTTTTTGTGCACGAAGGTTTCCCTTTATACACAAAAACAATGACTAGATAATGGTGATCTTCTACTTCTATGTGTACTGCATTCATAAAAGCAGCAACTCACCCTTATTGATTGTTTATGTGCAGAAACAGACACCTTCCTGCACTTAAACAATCATCCCTGCAATGCAGTCACCCTTGCACTATTGCTCAAGGGTGTCTGTGTTGGCACTAGGCAGCTATTTTTTGTGCTAGCACCAGGGAAAGCGTAAGGGTGATGTTAGACTTGGCTTTTTCAGCGGGTTCACCCCCAGACTTTTTGTTTTTTGGTCTCCTATTTTCAACCTTGTTTTTGTTGGGTTTAGGACTCTGGCCTATTTAGTGCTACAGTGCATAGGCTCTCCATGTAAATTTTGTTTATGTATTGGTGTTTCCATAACTGGCTTATTTGATTTACTACTAAGTCCCTAGTACTGTGCACTGTGTGTGCCCAGGGCCTGTAAATCAATTGCTACTAGTGGGCCTGCAGCACTGGTTGTGCCACCCACCCAAGTAGCCTTTCAAAGGTGACTCAGACCTGCCACTGCAGTGTCTGCACACAGTTATAACTGCCATATCCACCTAGCAAATGCATCCACTTGCCAGGCCCTTTTCTTACATGTTAGTCACCCCTAAGGTAGGCCCAAGGTACCCCCATGGGCAGGCTGCTGTGTATGGGAAAGGTAGGACATGTACCGGTGTGTGTGGCATGTCCTGATAATGAAATATTGTGCATTTTGTTTTTTACTATTGAAAGGATATCTGTCCCATAGGATAGTATGGGAGATACATTTTAACATCTAATAAGTATAACTTCCCAATGGGACAAGATGGAAACTTGAAGTTTAGGTTCTCTGAACTCAGACATTAATGACACATCTTTTAGTAAAGATGGTGTTTAAATTGTGTGTTTGAAAATGCCACTTTTAGAAAGTGGGCATTTTCTTGCCTACCCATCCTGTGTTCATCTGCTGGGCTGTGTATTGACTGGTTTTGGAGTGACAGGAGCTGGGGATGTGCATTCACTGTAGACAGTCACTGGGGGGGTTGAGCTATGTCCTGCCTTTGCTGGATGACTCAGAGCTGGGCTGAATAGACCTGGGTTGCATTTAGAGTACTGATAGGAGTTTTCCTTGCACCTGAACGGGCCCTGTCTAGGAAGCTGGACCAGAGAGGACATAACTGCTTTGGAGTCAGCTGTGAGACTTTTGCCACAAGAGAAGAAAGAAAAATGTGGTATAAATATTGGGGTCCATAGCCTAGAACTTTAGAACTCGCTTGGATCAAGGAACCTGCCAAGAAGAAGCGCTGGGGAAGCTGTGAGAAGAGACAACCACTTTGCTGTGTGCTTTGCTGTGTTGGCCTGCAGTAGCTGCTTCTATCTTGCGCAGAGAAAGGACTCGACTGAACTTTCTGTAACTTTTTGTACTGAGTATTTCCAAGGGATTGAAGTAGAGCTTTCCCCTTGTTCAAGTAGTCTTAGGAACAGCAAATACTTCACCTTCCTCTGTGTACCGCCTTTGGGACCGTGCAATCCAGTTGCCACAGAGAGAAACAGCAGCCAGACGCCGTCACCGACACATAATCTGAAGATACAGCAGAGGACACCGCCGCAATTCGCACTGCAACCCTGGTTTCATCGACCATGACGACTGTTGCCACCAAGCCGCTGCTTCCACCGCGACCTGTGGGCACCGCACTCCACAACGTATCAGTTCTCTTCGCCGCCCTGGTCTCCCCGACTACTTTATTCACTGACATTGCCGCAAATGGGTGCACCATGGTTTGCAGACACCACTTGTAAATCACATAATGCACCGCCCTGTTCCACACAGCAGTTTTGGCCCATCAATGCCAGCTCCCATTGACCGACACCGCTGTATGCACCGTGACCTGTCAGCACTGCAACAAGCACTGCCAACTTGGCAGTGCTGCCCCAGTCTAACCAACATCACTGGACGACCTTCACCGAGCCACTGCCTTCACCGTGACCTGAGGGCACCGCACGCCACAACCGGCCTGCACCTGCGCGGTCCGCCGGACAAAAGGTACTGTTTCCAAGTCTTCTGACATTGACGCCGGTACTCACTGATGTGGTCGACCGAAACTGTTGGATTTGGCTGTTTTCAATACCCCAGTAGCTCATGACGGAGCTACTGACTTCAAGGGACTGCATTTTTATGGTTGTTCTCGCAAAGTGCATATTTTGAATATTGTATGTTGGATTTTTGTCATTTTGGTCTTGTTTGGTTTAGATAAAGATTTCCTATTTTTCTAAACTGGTGTGGTGTCCATTCGTGGGTTTTTCACTGTGTTACTGTATGTGTGTACAAATGTTTTACACATTGCCTCTGAGATAAGCCTGACTGCTCTTACCAAGCTACCAAGAGGGTGAGCAGGGGTTGTCTAAGGGTGTAACTCCCTTACCCTGACTAGAAGCAAGGGTCCTTACGTGGACAGAGGGCCCAAACCATTGTCAACTAGAGACCCTCATTTCAAACATTGGTGGTCAGCGGTGAGGATTAGGACTTGCATTTGTGCCTGACATATAGTGCTTGGTGTACACTACTAGTATAGTGCAGACCATTACGCAGCCACATACTGTTTTTCCCTGTTTGCCTTCTGGATGTATTGGTGAGAACTTGAACTCTGGTTAGTTGTTGTACCTGTGAGGCCTTGACAAAATGGAAATCAACTTTTGGCACTTGAATATCTTTACAATTAAGGAGCTACAAGTCTTTTGCAAGGAGAGGGGGTTGCCTGTGAAGAGGAGATCCACAAGGTGAGATCTTGAGGCAGCCCTGTTTTGTTATAAGAAAACACGCTGGGTAGCAGCACTACCAGATGACTCTAAGGTGGAGTCTGAGGAAGGGGATCCCCCGCCAGAGTACCAGGAGGGCAGTGGCCCTGAGAAGCACACATGGGGAAATATGGGCTCAAGAAAAAAAGAGTGGGATCGTAGCTTGTGATTGGAGACTGAGAGAGTTTGACGGGAACTCAAAAGGAGTGAGGCTAAGAGAGCCTTAGCTCTGGAAAAAGAAATGTGTGTTGCTAAGGAACAGACCTTGGCTGGGCTGGAGGTAGAAGCCATGAGGGCAGAATCCAGCTCAGATGGTGCAGCAAAAATGCGGTGTCTAGTGCTGAGGGAGAAGTACACACACCCAGAGATGTGGCCCCTGACTTGAAGGAGGGGGTTGGCATACACCAGGAGGTTCAGGTTGATGAGGTAGCTCTAGTGGTGCCCAGGGTCCTTGAGGTAAATTGGGGAACTGGCACAGGATATCATGTTCTTAGTTGTGGGAGGGACACTCTACTGACTCTAGACGAGAGGTGCAGGGAGAGGGTTTCACCCATGGTAGGAGTCCTGGTATGTGAGTATGGGGACCACCCAGAAGAGTGTGAGATGAATGACAGCAACAGTCAGACACTGTCTTACCAGTTTCAGGAGGGTGATGTGTGTGATGTGTGTGATATGTTTGAAAGGCACTGGCGGTGAGGTGGAGGGTGAGTATGATTAGCACTTCTGTGGAGCTGTGTAATTCAATTGTTGGAGAGCATATTTTAACTCCCTGTTTTCCAGAGCTATGCCAACACCCGGTGGATTGTGAGTTCTCTGACCCCAGGGAGATTGCGCTGGAGGCAGATCTATTGGTTGATTCTAAGGGGTCTGCAGAAGATCTTCAGCGAGTGATCCTGAAGGGGGTGGCTCAGGTTTCCCCCAACCAGGTGAGGTAGAGGAGCTTGGTAGTGACCCGGATAGGTATCAGTATAATGGGATGGGTGAGAGGTCCCATGTCCTGTTTCTAAGTAGCGGGAGTGGGGGTGGGCTGAGTCCCAGGGTGCCCGAGACCAGAGCTTGGTTGGCTCCATGAGCTAACACCATGAGGGAGGCCTAGTCTGTACCGGGAGGCCTTTCTCTGAGGGTGATCCCAAGATGTCAGGTGAGCTGGGGGGCTGCTGTAACTAGCCTCCCACCAGTTCTATTGTCTGGCAGCACTGCTCCAGTTGGGAGGGTCCTGAGGCCAGAGAAAGGGGTGAGGGGGGAGACAGTCCCCAGTGGAAGGACCGATGGGTCAATGCTTGCCAGCTCTGAGGTCTGAGCACCCCAGAATGGACCCTGGTGAGGCCACTTCTGGTCTGGGGGTCTCCATGCACTGTCAGGTGGACAGGAGGCCGGAGACCTGCACCAGGCAAACTCTCTTGGAGGGAAGAGTGGACAAAGGGTGCCAGGCACCTGGGGTTACCACACCCCACTCTCAGATGCCACAGAGGTTAGAGAGCCCTGAGAGGCCTGCGGCCAGCCTCTCATCACTGACAGCTGTCAGTAGCCACTGTGGCTGGCTGCCCTGGTGAACAGGGTTGCCCCTGGGAGGGGGACAGGAGTCACACACCAGGGTGAACTGGGCCACACCACTGTGTTGGCCGTGGTGGTACTGTCCACCTGCTGGGACACACTTGTTAGAAAGCTAAGGTGCACAGATGGGATCCGCAGGGGAGGACAAGGGTGAGCTTAATGGGCCCTGAGAGTATGGACACAGGTATTCAACTGGGTTCAGCAAGGCGTAGAACCAGAACTTTCCCCTGCTGTTGTGGGCCAGGTCTAGGTTCTATCGCCTCAAGCAGGGAAGCCTAGTAAGAGCTTAATTAGTCTACACTGGCTGGGAGGGGGTTGTGTTAGACTTGGCTTTTTCAGTGGGTTCACATCCAGTTATTTTTGCTTTTTGGCCTCCTGTTTTCGTCCGTGTGTTTGTTGGTTTTAGGACTCTGGGCACTTTACCACTGTTATTCAATGCTAAATTGTATAGGCTCTCCATGTGAATTATGTTTATGTATTGGTGTATCCATTATTGACTTATTTGATTAACTACTACATCCCTAGTACAGTGCACTGTTTGTGAACAGGGCCTGTAAATCGAATGCTACTAGTGAGCCTGCAGAACTAGTTGTGCCACCCACTCAAGTAGCCTTTCAAAGGTGACTTAGAATTGCCACTGCAGTGTCTACTAGCAGTTTTAAACTGTCATGTCATCCTGGCAAGGGCACCCACTTTTCAGGCCCTAACCTTACCTTTTCTTACATGTGAGTCACCCCTGAGGTAGGCCCAAGGTACCCCATGGGCAGGGTGCAGTGTATGTGAAAGGTAGGACATGTGCTGGTGTGTTTTAGATGCCCTGATAGTGAAATACTGCCAATTTCATTTTTCACTTTTATCTGTCCCATAGGGTAACATAGGAGCTTGTTTGTAACATCTTACAAGTATAACTTTCCATTGGGACAAGATAAAGAAATGGAGTTTAGGCTCTCTAAACTCATAATTTAATAACATATCTTTTAGTAAAGATGTTTTTTTTAACTGTGTGTTTGAAAATGCCACTTTTAGAAAATGGGCATTTTGCGGCTTAGCCATCCTATGTGCCTCTACTGAGTTGTGTGTTGACTGTCTGGTTCTAGAGTGCCAGAAGATAGGGATGTGCATTCACTGTAGACTGCCACTTGGGGGTTGAGGTGTGTCCTGCCTTTCCTGGATGACTCACAGCTGGTCTGAATTGACCTGGGTTGCATTTAGAGTAGTGGGAGGAGTTTTCCTTGCACCTGAATAGGCCCTGTCTCCTGTGCACAATGCTGTCTCCACCTCCTGCCAGGAAGCTGGACCAGAGAGGGCAGATCTGGTTTGGACTAAGCTGAGAGACTTTTGTCACAAGAGAACAAAGGAAAATGTGGTATAAATATTGGGGCCCAGAACTTTAGAACTCGCTTGGATCAAGGAATTTGCTGAGAAGAAGAGCTGAGGAAGCTGTGAGGAGAGACTACCATTTTGCTGCGTGCTAGCTGTGTTGGCCTGAAGTAGCTGCTTCTGTCTTGGGCAGAGAAAGGACTGGACTGAACTTTCTGTAACTTTTTTGTGAGTATCTCCAAGGGCTTTAAGTAGAGCTTGCTCCCTGTTAGACCTGATACATTGGCGTGAGTCTCCCTTCCATTTTTCGCTGTGCCTCATGTATTTTTTGCTGGTGTTAGTTGCTCAGGGCACTATGCCACTGCTGTCCAGTGCCACAGTGCAAGTGCTCCCTTTTGTAAATTAATGTATGATTTGTGATTCCATGATTGGTTGGTTTTGTTTACCTGTCAGACCCTAGTACAGTGCACCAGGAGTGCCCAGGGCTTGTAATCCAAATGCTGGTGGGCTTGCAGCACTGGTTGTGCCACCCACAGAAGCAGCCTGTAAAAGTGTGTCTAAGGTCTGCCATTGCAGAGCCTGCGTGCAGTTTGGTACTGTCATGCTGACTGGGCAAGTGCACTCACTTGCCAGTCCCTAAACCTTCCCCTTTCTTCATATCAGACACCCCTATGGTAGGCCCAAGGGCAGGGTGCATTGTAAGGATAAGGTAGGTCATGCCCTGGTGTGTGTGGCATGTTCTAATAGTGAATTACAGCCTTTTTAGTTTTTCACTATTGCAAGGCTACCTGTTCTCCATATGCCAGAATGGGCAGTTTGGTTATTACATTTTATAATCCTAACTGACTCAGGGAACATGGTAGAAATTCGAATTTAGTATGCCTGAACTCAGGATGATAACATCATCTTTTAGTAAAGTTGGTTTTAACATTCTGTGTTTGAAAATGCCACTTTTAGAAAGTATGTATTTTCTTGTCTAACCATTCAAACCTGCCTCTGCTAGGCTATGTGTATTCCTTTGTCTGGAGTTTGAGTGACAGGGCTGGGGAATTCCAGGAGACAGGGTGAGGTGTCCCAGTGGTGAATAGAGAGATCTACATCCAGATGGGTGGGAGGAGTTGCACCTGGGACCTGAATAGGGCTGTGCCTGCCTTCCACAATGCTGGCTCCACCTCCTGGGGAGCGGCTGATGTCTCTGCCCTGCACAGTGAATGAAGAGAAGGAATCCTGTCAACAAAGTGCTCCAGTTCTGTACTTGCCTTCCACAATGCTTGATCCACCTCCTGTGGGGCGTCTAATGTTTCTGCCCTGAACTGTGAAAGGAAAGGAGAAGTCTGGTAAACAGAGTGCTCAGGAACTGGTTTGGACTGGGCAAAGGCCCCTCTGCCTTCAGAGGACAAGAGATTTCTGGGTATAAATATTGGGACCCTGATCCCATGAATTCAGATCACTTTGGGAAAACAACAAGAACCTCTGCTGAAGGAGGAACCAGAAGAAGCTGAGGAGGAAACTATCCCTGAACCTGGGGGATTGGCCTGTAGTGGTTGCCTTACTACCAAAGAGAGGAGAAAGGAACTTTGTGTGTACTTTTGCTCAACTTGTGAAGGCTCTCCAAGGGCTTGGAAAAGAGCTTGCCTGCTGCTGAAGTCTCAGGAACAACAGACTTCACCCCCCAGCTCCCCAGAGTTCTTTGGAAGTGCCTGCTGCTGTTGTTGGGCCTTCTGAGGGACTGCGTGTTGGAAGGAGCTGGAAGCGCGAATCAAGAAGGAGAAGCGTGCCGCCGTTGGAGCTGTTGTCGTCGCATCTCGTAAAGTGTGTCGCTGCTGCAGCATCGCATCGAGCGGAAGCGTCTCGCATCATCCAGGAAGTGTCTTGCAACGCCGAAGAAGCGTGTCGCCATCGCAGTCATCGTAGCTGACGCATTGCACCGCATCAAGAGAAGAGTCTCGCATCGAGGAAGAAGCGTGTCGCCATCACAGCCATCGTAGTTGTCGTATTGTACCGCATCAAGAAAAGCGCCTCGCATCCACGGAGAAGCGTGCCGCCGTCGGAGCTGCTGTCGTCGCATCGCGTAAAGGGTGTCGCCGCTGCAGCTGACGCATCGAGTCGAGTCTTCTCGCAACATCGGAGAAGCGTAACGCATCTGAAAGATCTTCACGTCTTTATTTCTTTGCACCAAAAACTTAATCGCATCAACATCGTTGCAACACTTTCGTTGCCCTGCGTGCCTCTTTCTGTGCATTTAATATGACTGCAGCTAGTCTATCTGCAAATGAAATACAATGTTTGCAAGGCGACAGACCAGCTGCAAAAGAGGAAACACTGCTTAAAAAAAGTCCCCATTGATCAAGTGTCTTGTGCTACCAACACTGAGACCTTGCACTACAAGTGGCAGAGCGCTACTGAAGTGGAGCTTCAACATTCCATAACATAACCTATGATGTTGTCATTGACAAACCATTTTAGTCTCCCTTTAAGGAGAGGAGGATTAACCTGGGAGCACCAAGAGACTATCTCTGTTTGCCTTTGTAGGTTAGTGTAATTAGTATGAAAACAAGATAAGCATACACTGTAGATAGTGATAACCATACTAACTGTGAAGTGGGCAAATAAAGGTCAGTGAGTGAATATTCCAAGTAGGTCACAGGATATAAATTGAGGCACTGCGACTGTCCAGACATTATAGCTGTACAATCACTCTGCGTCTAGGGAATCGCTGGCGCTACCATTGCGCTGTTGAGATTATGAATTGTGTCTTAATTATCTGTATTTTGAATAAATGTGATATTGAATACATTGCATATACATTTAGACAATATTGTGTAACACCTACATTTTAAATTTACACCCAACGTTCCCCTGAACGATGAATCAAAGCCTATTACATCAGCATATAAGATTACAATCTGTAATGTGATGCACTGATGTAATTGGATGTGGTACATCTCACCTAATTACACGGCAAGCCTGGCGAGAGCCAAAAGATTGAAATCTGCCCAAGAAACGTGACCTTTATTGAAAACATATACCCTAGAGCGCCATTTTCACAAAATGTTTTATAATGCTGCAAGAGAAAATAATGTTTTTCAAGGTAATCTTTTAAATGTCAGCCTGTTGACCACTGTTTAGAGAGCACAGAGGTTTGCAAAGAGAAACCCTTTATTTTGCAGAATGTGCAGTGGCTGAGGATTATTGTTTAAGAATACTGTGTGGCGGAAGATAGCACAAAAGTGATTGCACACTATGGCCCAGTGTGTGTGCGAGTCACCAAAAATGAAGCAAACTTTGCAAAATGTGATTTGCTCTGGTAATTAGCCTTGAATTAAAACAAAGTAGTGGTGTGTGCTGCTTTCTGCTGCTTTATTTGAAGGAGGCAGCCCATTGGTGGTATATGGTATCGGTACAAAGAACCTCATGTACAAAGAATCAAATCAGTAAAAGTGTTTGCAAATTGCACATCGACTTTTAATTCATATTATTTGATTTTGCAAACCAATGTATGTACTAGTAGGTTAATTCACAAAATACATAATCATACTGTGTCACAATTCAACCAAACTCATCAATGTTCATCAATATCAAGAAGCAGGTTGCAATTTATGACTCAATAGGATTGGCATAGATAACAGGGATGGCGGCTTTCTGGGGTCAGCAGAGCACTATGTCTGTGACTTTAAAAAATAATAATAATAATAATAAATAATGCAGCCTGTATTCCCTAAAGGAGCACATATACCTTTTTAAGGAGTAATATCAACATTTACAAAGGCGAAGAATGTCCACTGGGGACCCCTTCCCGTTTGCGAATAGGTTATCCCCTCCTTTGAGTTGTAGGTAAACATTAATTTTTTGCATCTAGAGTTTAGATGCACCCCATACTGTTTCAGTTGCACAACATTAAGTCAAACCATAAAGATTCGGGGGCAGATTTACAAGCCCTTTGCACCACTTTTGCATCACTTTTAACATGGGGAAAGTGACGCAAAAGTGGCGCAAGGGGCTTGTAAATATGCCCCTCTGTATTTTAAAGGTGTGCCCTAAACACATCCCTTGCATATATCAACTGATCATTGTTTCCTAAACCCATTTAACAATTTGGAAAACCTTTTCTAAATCATTCACTGGGTTTAGTACATTTGAAAAAGTGTTTTAGTGGTTGCAAACCCACAGATTTTCCATATCTGAGGGTTTGTGACCATTTAAAGACTTTATACATGAGGCCCAAAACTCTATCTTCCAGCAATTGTATACAGGCTTTGCAATAAAAATGTACATTTTCTTTAGGCAGGCTTAACGTTGGAGAAAGGTTTGCAGTATTGTAAAGCACACATATAAAGTTGGAAATGTTTTTTTGAAAAGTATAAATATATTATTTTGTAATGAAAGGATACACTTCCAGAACAAAACCTACGTCAGACATCATGTAGACACCCTTGCACTAAGATGTGTGTGGCGCATGCCAGCCTAAAGAGCACCAGCGGTGGGGGAGAGAGCAGCAGCACTATAGGAAATTTGCAGGGACTATATGTTTGCTGGCTGTAAAACTCTGTGCACTTTACCTCTGCTAATCAGTGATAAAGTGCCTATTCTACCCCTTTCAACATGGTGAAGTTGGCATTCCCCTAATTGGCAAGTCTAAATTACCTATAAGCGACTAGCATAAGGAACAAAATGCACCCAGGTTCTATAAGTTAAATATCACTAATGGACCGTTGCACCCCTCATGCCACCCACTACAGTAACAGTGCAAACGTGACTGCTGGTCTGCCATTTGTAGCCTAGCTGTTGCAGTTTTATTCTGGAAATGCACCCTGTCAAAATAACCACTTTAGGTTGGTTAAAACCTTCCTTTTAAATACTAAAAGTCATGCCTCTGTAGGGCTTATTGCCCATAATGCCGTGTGCATGGTATATAAAAGTAGAACATGTAGTTATTTAATGTTAAACATGTCTTTACAGTGACAAGCCCAAAGAGCTATTTTCACTGCAGCAAGGCTGGATGCTCCATAGCAAAACACCGGGCTACATTATTACATTTAATAATGCTAATTTCAGCTAGAAAACAGCTGGAAAATAATTAGCCAACAATTTTGATTTTTATTAAAATCCAATTCAACTGTGAACTCTGATTTTGATAAATAATAGTGAAAAGATGCTTCTAGAAAGCTTCCTTTTTTTCTACCAAAAGCCTTTGTAGGCCCAATTGCTTTTTGGTATCCCGCTTCTGCCAGCCAGTAATTGAATATGTATGAATAGGTGTGAAATGCCTCCATGCAGCAAACAATAGGCTTACCTGAATGGGGACAGATGGCCCCTCTAAACCAGACAGAATATGCAGAGTTGGACTGTGAGCATCCTTTTTGACATTGAAGTGTCAAATCCTGCTTGACAGGTCTGCTGAGGTTTTCATTTAACCCTTGGGGTGCACTTCAAAGAGGACTTGCCAATCATAAGCAAGTGATAGCTAACACCTGGGCAGGACCCTTCTTTTGTCTCCTCAGTGAGGCTGCCTCCAACCAGGGTGGGCTTCTTTTTGACAGTACAAGTCCAAATACTGCTGAAGTGTCAAATCTTACTTGACATGTCTGCTGGGTTGTCACATATAACCCTTGGAGTGCACTTCAAGGGCTGAAATAGGATGTCAAAACAGTTCTTGTGTGTCTACACTTTGGCTGCTCGAAAACCCTCCTTTGTTCTCCCAGATATTTTTCTCTGGTTTAATTGTGAATACAGTGACTGACCCAAACGGAATTTTAGTATTAGATGTGGGAAGACACTAAGATTACATAAGTACTCTCCCTACACACACACCCAGCCCTCGGAGCCAGGTATAATATAGCTAAAGCCTTCCACGATCTGATAAATGCCCAAAGTGGGTAGGGCTCGCCTACAGAACTTTTACCCATTGGTTAGGGTGTGCCCAGGAGTCTTTCCTATCCACTAGTTATTGAAAGACATAAATGTGGTATGTCCAGGCATCCACTTCAGAACACTCTTGAAGCTGATGGAGAACATGAAGTGGAATAGACTTGCTCTGTGCGATCTAAGAGGCACCCTAAAGGACTAGACCTGCTCCCTCTTGTACCTAGGGCAAAGAAGTGAAATTAAAGGGCCATAAGGCTGACCTCCTGTTAACAACAGGTACACAACATGTTACAAGAGGCCTTTTCTTGCAACCACCCAGTTGCCAAGTGGCAACTGGACTGAACCCTGCTTTTTGGCCTCTGTCTAAAACCCTGTAAATCTCTAAGTGCCTCCCCTGAGGTCCTGGGAGGGGGGTTTATAGGTGTACATCTGTGCTGAATTAGTATTTAAAGGACTAAAGCTGGAAGGTTACATATTTGGCCTGGATGCATCTGGTTAGTGTATCTGGCCTACACTCCATCGCAGTGAGTGTCAAATTGTGCCAAAGTCCCGATATTCGGCAAGCATTGACTGTTTTTGGCATGTTGTGCTACTTGGTGTTTTCCCTACTTCAAAATATTTAAAATCAATGTCTCTGGTTCACGTTATTGGATTTTTTTCACTTTTGTGTCATTTTCTTTTAAATTGTATTCTGTTTTTCTATTACTGCTTTGGTACTGCATACATACTTTACACATTGCCTTAAGATAAGCCTGTCTGCTCTGTGCCATTGCCACCAGCGGATTGAGTGCAGGTTAATTTAGTGACTTAAAGGGTTACCCTGACAAGGGTGTGATTATTCTTTGAGGTGGGAAGTCATCCACCACAAATAATAATCCAATTTCTTACAAGCGCCATATCTTCACTTGTTTAGTGTGACTTCTAAGTAAATTTGCCCCTATGTTCAATTGAGGACATTTGGTATTATTGTTCTTAATATTTTGGAGAAACTACAGCAAACGAGAATGTGTCAACTCGTTTTGATCTGTGTCAGAGTGATGAACAATATTGCTTTCATAAAGGGGCCATTTTGTTTTTGAAAAGGGGCAAATATGTTTTTCAAGTAATTGTTTACTTTAAATATGTCTTTCACTGGCCCATTCCCCAAAGAAAGCCTATCAATCTCATGTGCACCTAGGCAATCATATTGACAATCATTGCCTGTGGCCTCTGGAATCACAGGAGCCATGTACAACAACAAGATTACTGAATTAATAGTACTGCTTTTTCAGGTTTTTGCCAACAGCGGAAATGGGGTTGAAGAGTAAAATGTGCTTGATGTTGATTAGGAAGGTAGAAGAAACACTTGTGATGTCACTTTTACAAATATAAATTACTTTTATTTCTGTTACAAGAAGTTGCATATAAGGTATGGCTACAAAAGCTAGATCGCTCAGTAAGCGTGCCCACCATAGCAAAATCACAATTCATTCTTGTGAGGGAACAGTCTAAACATTATCCCGTTGTCTGTTCATTCACATTAGTGAGATTGATATGTGTATGTTTTTGATAAGGGACGGTCTCAATCCAATATCTGGTTGGAGTAGAAGAATCTATATAGCTCTGTTAAATAGCCTCATTACTCAGTATCCAGTCGCAGATGGCCCTGGCTCTCTTGGTTTTCGTGCAGGGCAGCATTCCGGTGCATAGTCACTCATCGGATGCGACTGCTTCAAAGTCAAGGGCCAATGCATGGAAACTTGCAGGCTGCACTGGGTTCTGGGGATATAGCTGTATAAGCACCAATGCCATGTACTCTTGCAGTCAGTGGAAGCTCAGGTGGGGTGGGGCTGTTGGTTTGGCCACTGGAGATATTGCTGTCTTGAGCTGCACTGTGTGCTTTGGGAGGGACTTTAGCAGGTGGCCAGCACCACTTGGCTACAGCACAACGGGGAAAAGTGTGATTCAGGGAGGGGGAAGAGGTTGTCTAGGAGTTTAGATCTTCAGAAGCTGTAATTTCAATAGACTGCTTCATTCTTTCCACACCCTCAAATGGTGAAAATTAATCCAGCACTTTCCACCATGTAGATTTCTGGTGCAGAATAGCCCTGGGCGGTAAATTTCATTCCACTCACGGAATTTCGATATTTTGACATTTTCGCGTTCCGCGGAGAGCGCGAAAATGTCAAAACTTTTGCAATCTGCCGCGAAACGGAAGTATTTTTCTTGTTCGCACTTTAAAAATGTGTTCTTGCACGCGCGGTCGTGACTTACCGGGCCCCTGCGTTCGCCGACGAGTTTTCCTATCCGTTCGCGCGTGCCACAAGATGTTTGATTGTTGGTAGCCGGTCGCGCTATCCCGCGAGTGTTTGTGATCGCGAACACGTCATTGCGATCGCGAACAGGAAATAAGCATCGCAAGCAAGATGGCTGCACCCATTAGCGACTGCATGGGCAAGTTGGAGATACATTTCCCTGCGAGCACGCAAAAACACATCGCGAACGGGCGGGAAGAGCAATCTCCGCATCTTCGCGAAAGTTCCGCATGCTCACGGAGATTTTGCGCAATTTCGCGATAATTTGCAAAAGTCAATTTTGCAAATTCCGCCCACCCTTAGTGCAGACCAATCTCAAGCTGATGGACTCTTTGTTTTGATCAGGCTGACACAGTAATCCATACATTTCAATAACTAGAAGTATATTTGGCCTCAGAAGGACAATAGATTATTCAATTTGCAAACCAGAAGGTTTATTAAAAGGTTAGCAATTTTACACATTCAAATCATCAAATTAGTTGCAAATCAATAGCCAGTACATGAATGCATTAGTCAATGTATGCCAAAGCAATTCAAAATCATGAAGGAAAAGACAATCAATTATAAAGTTGTCTTAATTACCCAAAGCAAATTCAGATTCCCATGAAAGGACTATCCCAACTCCGCTAAGCTAGGGAAAAGTCAGGAGAATTGGGAGAAGCCAGGCAGAAGGTGTCAGCATGAAAAAAACCTCTGAAAGGCAGTATCCATTAATCAAATAAAGATTTGACTAGAAAATATGGAAGGCGCATGCCCAAGAGTCTAACTCCTTCAGGCATCTCCATCTAAAATACTACAAACACATTCTTGAAAGGACAGAATTCTAACATTATCAGTAACAAATAATTTCTCTAAAAAGCCAGCCAATCTAGTGGAAACAGAAAATATATAGTTTTAGCCTCATTAAAATATGGAAACTCTTTCACAAGCAAACTTTGAATGTGACCTGGGCTACAGGGGCAAGCTATAACGCCTCCATTCAATTATGAAATTACACCACAATCTCAAAGAACAAGACATCCTTTTCTGCATGAGAAACAAGAAGAATAAGCATTTCACGTTTTCAATGTTGCTTCAGCTTTTCCACAAAAAGATAGATGTCCTCGTTTAACAAAGCAATGCAACAATTAGCACGAGCCATTTTAAAATACAGGTCTACATTAACTAGAATCAGTTTAAATGTGTAAAATGTGGAGAAAATACATTTGTGTGTGGCATGTTAATGTCAATATATGTGCAAAGCATTCAATTTTTAAACAATTTTTACCGCAAGTGTCATGCTGGATATATTCCTTCAAGATAAACCACAGAGGAAGGATGTTGACAGCAGTGGTGGCTGGTGGAATTTGAAAATGGTGACGTATGCAGAACCTCATTGACAGATTTCTAACTCTATCCTCGACTGGGCTCCCCGATGATTTTAAGATCAAGCATTAGTTTTTGGTGTATTGATCAGCTGCTCTCCCTTTTGTTATTGAGTAAATCATGATCCTCAAAACATTTTTCTATAATAAATTAACCTCATAAACCATTCACATACGAGGCGATGGAGAGAGAGTGAGCCTTTAACACTGAGCGTTTGAGTTGTGTTCTAAACATAACAGATGCCATCTTTAAACTCATTTACTCAGATTGAACAGCATTGCAAAACGTGTGCTGGCTTCCCCTTTACATCAGGTAAAAGAAAAAAAACACGACGAAAGTGAAATGGGAAATACATTTGGGATAAAGAAGTCAAGTCTCGCGCTCACAAAGACTCCTCTGTCCATAGTTATTGGGCAAGTGCGACCCTTTTTCAGTTCTACACAAACACCGTCTGCATTATTTATTTTACAATGCATATAATTCTCCGATTCGCGGCACTTCCCGGTCGCGGCACTTAATATTCGCGGGGGTGGGGGGGAAGAAATCGGAGGGGGGTGTCACGCGGGTGTTGCAGGGGAGGGGGGATGTAAAAAGGAAATGAAAAGTTAACTTACCTGACCGGGTCTGCCTCTGCTGCTCGGCCGGTCCCGCGCCGTCCCTGCTGTTCCCGAACACAGGAACTTGCATGCTGCTCCCTCCCCTCCTGTAAAGCCAATCACAACGCTGCAATGGCAGCGTTGTGATTGGCGCTGAGTCCAGGGCAGCGCCCAGCCGGGCACCAGTAGGGACGCCATTTTCTCTATGTAGGCTGCATGCAGCCTACATAGATAAAATGTAGAGAACGCATGACTGCTTAGGTCGGCCCCCAGGGCCGACCAAGCAGTCTGGGCACTTAGAGTGGTGCAAGCCACTCCTACCTGGCCTGCCCAAACGCCCGCCCCCAAACAGGCATACCCTCCCGCGGGAGTCCCGCCTCCCCCGAACCAGGCATACCACTGACGTCTGCTTTCTCGCAGCGCGAGAAGCAGGAAATAAAATGGTATTTTGAATACCATTTTATTTTCTTCTGGCACTGCGAGAAAGCAGTAGGGCGGCGCCCCAACGCCCTAATGGAGCGGCCGCCACTGGTTGACAGTCTTGGATCAGGCTTGGTAGTAGCAACATGTTTTTGATTGTTGCACCCATTTGCAGTCAAAAGACTATACGGACGCATGAGGAGAGTCTGGTTGTAACCGTGACAATTAGAAATATTTATTCGGGAAGACAGTCTTCTGTCTTGGGGTGCATGCAAAATGACCCTTATCCAACAACTTTAGTTCGCCCACGACTAAATGTTGTTCATGTCATGGCCGACTCCGGTGGGCATTAGTCCCTCAAGATAAAAGGAGTCCCACTTTGGATGAACCCCCACAGTTTAGCAGAATGTAGGAATGTGCAAGGGGATTAATATAAAGGTTCTGCAAATCACTTATGGGGTGTCTCAAAGCATGGGGAATCTACAGAAGAACAGCTAAGGTGACAACTAAAAGGGTTGAAATGTAATGTGGAGAAGCAATCACAATAGACTTTCAAGCCTTTGCAAAGCATTGGCCTTTGAAGTGGTCACTTTAAGATATTCCACGCGGAAGGCATCTGTAGTTGCTTCAACGAGCTCTTCCTCAAACAAGGGTAAAAGAAGCTGTGGAGTACTGTCGCCTTTGTGCTGCACTGCAGAGGCCTCCTCCCACTCGATCAGCACCATGTTCTCAGATGATGCACTTTTATGTTGAGCTGGGAAGGCAGAACTTTGAAGGAAGGGCTGTCATTCATCACAAGGGGGTGTTAATTCCCAGTTTGTATCTACACTCTTTGAGAGATTCCAGCTATTCTTTATAGAGCAGAGCATAGGGTATTAGTGTGCGTCTCCACAGACCTAGCCACACTCTCTAATTCTGCACTAGGATCCACCAGATTGGCTTTGAGAGTAACAGTCCTCCATCCCACAGGGAGTGGAGACATTCTCCTCAGTGTGGTAAAGAGACATTGAGTTGCACCTTGTTCCCTGCCTAGGGCTTCAGAGAATGGTGCCACATGTACACCACATTCTGGGTAGGCCCATGCTTAGGGCCTAGCGGGATTACCCTGTAATACTTTGGACAAGGCCAAATGAATCTTTGGAGAGACTCCATTTTGAGTGTACACTGGCAGAAACAGCACCCATGCATTAAATATTACGAAAGGGCCCTTTTATACCAAGCTGAGGTTCACAATGCATACACAGATGCTTATTCATCAAGGGAATCTATCCTGCATAATACGTTCCTCCATTACTTATTCATTGCCAAGGCATGTTGGTGCATGTAAGTCAACACATGCACAAGGTGTATGAGTTTGAGAAAGCGACAATTCCGCCATTTAATTATCAAGAGGCTTGTCACTGTGCAGTCAGGTTAAGAACAGGATAACCTGCACTTCACTAAGCTCCTTTTAGTCCAAAATCGACATCGTGTAAAAAAATATGAAACGCAGGCTAACAGAGAAATATTAATTTATTTTCTGTGCTTTCAAACTGTGAAGGCCTTTGTGATTAAAATTAATTTCCGTACATTATTTCCAAGAATGTGTAGGTTAAGCCTCTACTTCTGACATCAAAGGGGAGGTAAGAACTGAGACTGTGCTGTTCATTTACAAGGTGTAAAACAAGGCACGTTGTATCCTGTTCACTATAGAGCAAATTCCTTTTGGAAAACAGCCCTTACTTAAGTTATAACCTATATGAACGTTGGCTAATTTATAAGTGGAATATTTGCATATTTTATTGTGCTGTTTAAAAAGAAATAGAATTAAATGATGTGGATTGAAACAAGAAAATGTAAATTACCAAGAGATCTGGTGTCTATTCTGAAAAAAAACGAAAACACTTTTGATTCGTGTAATTGTGCCATCAGCAGATTAGCAGACATCCCTTCTCAGAAGGAGCTATTCTGTACCGAGCAGAGGGATAAACTAAGGTTGTCAGCCCTCACCCCATTTTCTAGAAATAGTAATGATCGTTGTTTCTGGAAGTAACCTTCACAACAATTTGCTAGACACAATTGAAGTAAAAAGAACCCCTATGCATTCACCTGTGTAACTAATACTTTATAAAGGAACAATGCCACTTCCTATGAGTGGCCATAGTGGGGATTTTACTAGATGGGGGACAGAAAATCTCTATTTTAATAAAGACAGAGATGGGCATTATGTATGCCCATACCAAGCCGATGCGAAGGTTTCTGGGTGAGAACAGCTTAGAAGATGACGTAAAATAGGTCCAGCGTTGTGGCGGGTAATGACTCCAGGTCACTGTAAGATCACCATGTAGATTTCATCTACGAATGCTATGATCTGGTACTTAAATCTATAGGGGTCAGTTTGAACAAATGGTACAACTTCCAGAATATGTTAGGGGCATATTATCAAGACAGGCGATAAAATTATCGCCGCTTTAGCGGCAGAAAACTGCCGCTAAAGCGGCGATAATGGGCTTGATAATATGCCGCAGAGAATTCCAATAGAAGCCCATGTTGACACCAGAACATGGGCTTCTATGGGAATTCTCAAGGGCATATTATCAAGCCCATTATCGCCGCTAAATACGACGATAATTTTAACGCCGTTTCTTGATAATATGCCCCTTAGTTTTTAAAATGAAAAAAACAAAGGGCCTCATTTATGAAAACAGTTGCATCGCTGCGTGAAAACAGAAATGCAACAGTTTTCACTGCGCCCTCCTTGCGACATGATGGGTGCCTCATATTTACTGTCTGACACATCATGTCGCAGGGAATTACAGATACACCAGTATTACTGATGTATCTGTTGGCGTAAAAGTGACGCAAGTCCCATGTGAAAGGGCCTGCGTCAGTCTTATACCTGCTGTGAGGCAGGTGTAAGATACTGACGCAGTAGCATCCTAGAAGTGGCGCAGTGAAATCTGATAGATTTCACTGCGCTACTTCTACGAGGTTTTTTGCGGGAGTACGCCCATCCTGCATACATTATACCTGATGCAGGTATAATGTAGCGAAGGGCTTTGCAAAGTGACGCATCTGCTTAGAAAAAGGGGGCAACGTGGCACATTTTTTATGCCACCGGTGCGTCACAAAAAGTGAGGCAACGGCGGCGTAAAACTGTTGCAAGGCCTCATAAATAAGGCACACAGTTTTGAATGTTGGCCCTTGGGGACATGGAACACAAGTTCTTTGTACCTAAACAGGTCAAACAAGAGACAGTAGCCACAACTGCAAAGAATGACACATTTCACAAAGCCAGCCAAGTGTCAGCTCCACTAGACTTCATGGAATGTTTCTAGCTTCAGTGCCACTAATATACATCCAAAAGGAAAGATTTGCATATGTATTTAGATAATTGTAATCCTCTTGAAGAGAAGATATAGAAAGAAAATGTTAGAAATAGGCCCAACAGAAAATATTTTAGGAAACGCGTTTTGAATGATGCACCATACTCACAGGCAAAGTAGAAGAATGCAAAACATGGGCCCCGAGGAAGATTTGATGAATGGCTCCTAAAATTTCAATTGCTTATGTCCCCACGCTACAGTGATGTTGAATCACTCGGAGACCCCCCGCAGAGAGCCGCCCTTGAAAAGTATTGGCTATAAGGACATATGCACCCACTGCCTATAAACGTGTGCCTGCAAAAAGCAGTTTGATGCCTTATCAGGCTTTCATAGCAATCTTCTGCAATCTTCATCAACAGTAACAGCCATCGCTGCCCCTCGGTTAGCTGAGATTGTAACATTTACAAAAAAGTCCCTTTTTATTTACTTCAGGAATCCCCAGTAAAAAATAAGACACCTTTATTAAGAGGCAAGAGCCCACTTTAAATCAGATTGTCTCTCTGATAAGATCGAACCTCTTTTTTTTTTTAATCAACAGAGCAGTGCAATCCTATTTTAGGGTAAAGGTAATTTGTTTTCCCAATAAAAAGGTCAAGTCCCCTTGATCTTGTTCTCACATCCCATTGAAATGTGGCGGTAGTTACATGCAGCGTGGAGCGGGGATCACTGTGCCTGAAACGCAGGCACTTATAAAAATTGCATTAATTTGCTTAGACCGAGAGATTTTCACAGGAGAGCAACTAGCAGAAAACATTATGAAAATGTCCAAGAGGGCTGTAATTGAGTTGATTAGTATGACCTTGGTTATGAAGGTAATAGGAGAGTGAATGGTACTTAGGGTGAGTTATAATCCTGCTACCATGTTCTCAGAAGTAGTGAGCTATGTAATTTGTTCCGAGTGAAACCGAATAGCCTAGCTGTTCCCTGACAAGGTAATGCACTTTGACTAGCAGAGCTTGTCCGCTGCTTGCTTGCCCTCGGCGAGTAAACATTCGCCAGCCTCTGCCTTTGTCTAGGTGGAATATATTACATTTTGGCTGGTCGAATTTTCACAATGGATCCAACATTGCAAGTGAAATTTTTCGCATTTTTAAAGATCCTTCTAGTCTTGTAAAATGGAATGTTGTCAAATTATTGTTCAAACATTTATTCAGATGACACTATACTTTTTTTAAAAATTATATTTAGCATTGTGACAAGGTGACAATATGGTAGCCAGTTAGATTGTTCTTATTTTTTCTAACAATGGTGCATGGGTCAAGCCTATCCCTGGTGCCTTTTTAGTTCAGTTTCCTTCTGTTTTTTAATTATTATTTATTATTCTTTTTTTTTTTTAAATGATCACACATCCAGAAACGAATATTCACCGCATAAGTCAACATGAAAGGCAAAAATTGATCCTCATCCAGCCGACACTGATAACATAGAGGAAGAGTTATTCATATTACCAACCCCCCCACACACACATGCACGCGCACACACCCACACACCCAACCACACACCCACCCACCCTCGTTCGGGGAGACTCAGTGGTGATGTGATAATTATTGCATCTGTTAATACCCTAGAATGATGCGATAATTATAATCTATTAACAGGTCAGTCCTGCAAAATTGGGCATAAAATGCAGGTTTTGGTCCTAACTGTACCAAAATGTACCTATCTTGGTATTTTCCGGGCATTCTTACCATGTTAAGTTTTGATACTTTTGATCTTCTCAAATTCAACTCTATGGGTCGGACTTTATTGCATCTAATAATTACTGCGTGCAGCAAACTCTGTTAAAATTATAATTACAGCTCCTCTGCAAACAGGTGTGTCTGCTGTGACCGTAGTTAACTGGGATACTTGTAATGAGGAAATTATTACTCATTACATGTATGAGAGAGTAAGTGATTCCTACGCAGTTCTTGACCTGTTTAATTTGGAAATCTACATATGTTGTCATGAAATAAAAAGTGTAAAGGTCTGCATGGCAGGTCAAACCAGTAAATAGTCTTCAAACCTGGACTGATGTCCAGCTTATAACACTAACACTACACACAGAAGAATCTCACATTCAAACACTCAGGGGCATATTATCAAGACGCAGCGATAATTATCGCTGAATGCGCTTAGCGAGTTTTTTTCTATCGCTGGATTATATCGCCATGATAGCCCTGTATTACCAACGCTTATCGCATTGGCGATATAGAATCCAGCGATAGCGGGGAAATGGGCCAACATCGCTGAAAAACCAGCGAAAATCAATGCAAAACGGAGAAAAGCTTGCCGATACTACCATGTGGCCTTAACCCTATAATCCACCTCACATGTTAAGTATGCCTTAGTCAGGAATTTAGCAGACGTTAGATTCCTGCGTAAATGGTGAGTTAGCGCGATTATTTTTTATCGCTACTATGGTCGGGGCCTCTTTGTAAATATCGCGAAGCTGCATTAGTGATATTCTCCCATGAAGTTTTGTGAGGCACGCCTACTCTGCATCTCATTAACGATGCGATGAGAGGCGTGAGTAAAACGGGTGCTAAAACATGGAAACATGCACTAGCGTGTCCTTGATAATAATGCGAAAAAATTATCGCCGCTTTTCAGCCAAAAATGGACGCTAAAGCTGCGATAATTTTATCGCCCACTCTTGATAATATGCCCCTTAGGGTTTCTGACTGGGTGAGAAATTTGTACCTATGTACCGCCACAATCTAATCACAAATCGAAGAGTAAAAGATGTAACAACATAATTTCCTGAACAAATAGAAACAAATACACTGAATGTCACGTGTCTGCTGTAATAACATCACAAAATTATAGAACTAGATACAAGTGAAGCCATTACCGATAGCCCTTCAAAAAGTGATAACTCAGAAATAGAATGAAACATACATCATATATAATATATAGAGCACAAATAAAAAAATGCCCTCTCCATCACATTTAGTGCCTCATGTAACAATTATCCCATTACAAAAAGGGATTTCAAATAGGACACTGAATTTTTGGGATTATAATAATATTTTGCAAACCAACCTGTGTACAGACAGGTCGGGTCACAAAATACCGAATCACAGGGAGTCGCAGTATGTAATTTGCATTCCACTGCCATTGACTACAGCGAACTGGGTTGGTGACCTACAACAGTCAGCAGACCACCATGTCTGTGATTTTATTCAAATAATGAAGTTTAAAAAAAAACTTTAGCTTAAAGAACATGAGACTGCATTTGAAAGAAAAATGTTTTCTTTTTGTTAAAACGTTTCATTGAGAGTGGTTCTGTGGACCACTGTCTAATCTCCCTAAAACGTTTGTCAAGATTGTCTAAGTGGAAGGGATCTAACAGGATTCACTTCCCCTTTGGGAATCATTTGCCAGTGGAGGGTTCAGTAACTTTTTAATCTTTTTTGACCACATTACAGTTGCAAAACATTTATACTTCAGGGTTAGAATTCCCATTGTGATGGGTCACCCAAAACACGGCCATTTCAAATAGTGGCTCTGAAACCATATTTAAAATCATTTCCAAATCACTGAGTGGGTTTAGTACATCTGAAAAAGGGTTTTAGCATTCACAAACCCTCTGATTTACCAAATCGCCAAATCGGAGGGTTTGCAAATGGCAAAACACTTCGCACATGAGGCCCTTAAATCCTTACTTCTATGCTTACCAGTATACCTGTGTGATACCTCAGCAATTCAGGAGGAAATAGCGAGGGAGTACTTACTCAAAAAGGGTCTTATTTTACTCAACATCACCAAATCAGCCAAGCAAGAATATCTAACCAACTATTCTGTCATCTTGCTGCACTACTCTGTAACATAGGTTTAGGGAATACTCTACCCTGCCATCTCCAACCATCTTCCACACAGTCCTTGAGGAGCCGCACTCCAGCAGCATTCTGGAGAAGGAGCTAATATAGCCGTATTCCTTGAAAAAACTCTTCCATTCAAAGTGTTCCTACTTTGCTGTATTCATGCATTTTAACAGTTACTTGTCTATCACTCACTTTCCCCTTACTTCGGTCACACTAAGAAATACTTCAAGAACTAAACACAAGCATGGTTGTGTTGGTCCTTCTTTTTCCAGTCCATGGCAGACCTTTTACTATTGTGCCATAAAGCGACCATTTTTGGAAGAATAGGTGGGCACAGACTATGCAGATATTCCACGCAGTGAGCCACAGATAGGATGAGACTATAGTGGAAATAACTAGCAATCATGCACCACACAAATATCTTTTATTAGGAACATTATTTTACCAGCTGTAGCCACCTCTATTGAGTGATATTCTGTTTGTGAGTGTATAACTCATGTACATCATTATTTCCTTATTTATCCCTAGAATAGGAAATTGGTATACTGGGCATTCACTTAGTTGGAGGAGTTAGAACTGCATGAAGGACATCAATTTATTGTTTGCTCTCCCAATGTGAGGGCATTATTATCTGCCTATAATTTTTCTATGATGTATTCTTTAGATTACCACTTGATTTCCCTTGCTGGCTCAGCATATCATACCAAGTAGTTAAATATGCCTTCCTGTTTTTCCTTACTCCTGTATATTGTCCTGGGGTTTTTAACATCAATGGAGTGAGATTTTACTATGATTCATCCTGTGTTTTGGATGATGAGCCAGCAACTTTAAAACGTATTCATCAGTAGACAGCATAAAACTGAAAATATTGCATAACCTTTACATTCCATATCTTTATATTATGACTTTCTAGTTACAAAATGTATGCCTTGGTTCTTTAAAAAGTTCTGAAAAGACCACCTGTTGAACTCTTTTTATTTGATCAAACCTCATCATATTAGTTTCCACAAACTCTTTTATATCTCTTTGACCATTGTTGGGCATTTATGCATTCTTCAAAGTTTTGTATCACAAAAAATAATTGAATTCATTCATTCATTGATATCCAGATAGGTGGTATCTTTCCAATGAAAGTCCAGTTTTAGACGGTTCACTTGGATTGCTAAAAACACCCATATCCATCATTATGAAAGCACTACTGTATCTCACAGGCTGAATAATGCTGGAAGTAATTTTGAAAATCATATCAACCTAAAAGGGGCTAATCACTGAACAGCTAGCAAATTAAGGCCCATGGTCTTTACAACTAATGCATGTCAGACTTAAATATAATTTCCATTTTTCAGCTTAGCCAAATTGATATAGAAATTGCATAATTTATGATAGATTTTAGATGCCATGTTGTAAAACCCACAAAGAACTTGTGATGTCCCATATTCTCTGTGTGAAGGCATCTGGTAAATGATGCCATGGTGTTACCGACATAGAGATAACCCTGTTGATCCTTTGAGCTAATAATCAGGCATATATATCTTATAGTCTGAATAAATAAGGTAGACTGGGCAATAAAATCCCATATATGCCGGATCTTTTTTTTTATGGAAAAAGATGATGCATAAAGATTTTGCATTGTGTAGCTGTGATATACTCCAAAAACAGGAGTGATACAGAACTACTGAAAGATAATTTGCAGCAAAATCTTTCTGCTGCTTATTAAAAGGCCAAATGGGACATGAGTATTGCACCTCTGTTAAAACTAAGAAAGAATTTACCAAAATAATCCTTTTTGGTTATTTGTTATAAGATGTACTTCTAAGAATATTTTACACAAAGTATAGGATCAGGTGTAACTGAATGCATAGGATTTGAAACAGTAAACACAAGCTTATCATAGAAGTCCAAACCGGAAAGTGGCCTGCACACAACTACAAAAAAAAGCACACAGCAAACAGTGAACATGTGTCCAATTTAAGTTATGTTAATAGAGAAACAACCAGCAAAAAAGGCTAAAACTGCCATAACTCAACCATATTTGCGCAACCGTGAAGCAATACAACAGAGTATATCAAAGCAAATACCTACCACAGAGAGGGACCAGTTTGCCAAGGTTCATGCATATGAACATTACATCTCAGTTATGCCAAATCTAAGTCAAAACACTGAAGGCACTCTGCTAATCCGTGTGTGTCTCTGGTGGCACAATAGTATTCCATACAAGAAGGTCCCTCCACTAAATTCAGACTGTTTGACCTGGCATCCTTGGTGTGGTTTCCCCTGACTTTTTGCCTTCTGACCTCCTGTTTTGCTGACTTCATTTTTTATGGCTTTAGGATTCTGGGCACTTTACCACTGCTAACCAGTGATAAAGTGCATATGCTCTGTACTCAAAACATGGTAACATTAGCATTTCTACAATTGCCATATTTAATTTGCTTAGAAGTTTTTAGTAAAGTGCACCATATATGCCCAGGGCTTGCATATTAAATGCTGCTAGTGGGCCTGTAGACATGATCGTGCCACCCATTTCAGTAGCTCTTTAAACATGGCTCAGGCCTGCCACTGCAGAGCCTGTCTGTGCAGTTTAAACTGCGATTTCGACCTGGCGATAAACCAACTTGCTAGGCCCAAACCTTCCCTTTTATTGCATATAAGTCACCTCTAGGCGCCAGGCAGCACTATGGGCAGGGTGCAGTGTATTCTTAAATGGTGGGACATGTACTTTTGAGTTTTACATGTCCTGGAAGTGAAAACATGCTAAATTCCTTTTTCACTAATGCAAGGCCTCTCTCTCCCAAAGGTTAACATTGTGATTGCTTTAGAAGCATCTATTAAGTGAAATATACAATTGGGAAAAGATAGAAATTTGGAGTTTTGTGTCTCTGGATTCACAATTTGAAATACGGTTAGGTTGTATTTTGAATTGTAAGTCTGAAAATGCCACTTTTAGAAAGTTGGCATTTTCTTTCTTTAACCATTCTGCGCCTCTGCCTGTCTCTGAATACATGACTGGATTGGGTGACAGCTGGGCTTTGTGCATTCCCTCTAGAAAGTCACAGAAGGGGAGCAGGTGTGTGACATTTGCTTCCTGATGGCCCATCGCCCGACTGATGGGCCTTCCTGGGGTAGATTGGGAGGGAGGAGCTAACACTTGCAGCTGAATAGGACTGTGTCTGTCCCCACAGAAAGAGCTGCATACTCCCTTGTAGTGAGTCTGGAGCCAGGGCAGGAAAAGCAGGGACCTTGTGATTTTCAAAGGCCTATTTGAAGGTTCCCCCACTTCAAAGGCACAACTGGGTTGAAGTACTGGGTCCCTGACACCACCAGAGCAGAACTTTGCTGGAACCAAGAACATTCTGACTCTAAGAAGAGCTGCTTTGTTGCAGGAGAGATTGCCGCTTTGCTAGCTCCTCTTTTGTGTTGGCCTGTTGCCTGCTGATTGCTGCGCTGTAGGAGGGACTGCAACTTTGCTACCTACTTTGCTGTGTTGACCTGCTGCCTGCTACTTCTTGCCTGGGAGTGAGAAGGACAGGAACTGCGAAGGACTGGAACTGCTCTCTACATCCATGAACCCACGTTTCTCCAAGGGCTTGCTGCTTTCCCCCCTGTTCTTGAAGTCTCAGGGCCCTCAAAGACTTTCCACAACTCTGCTGCAGCTACTGGACTGTGCCATCTGTAAGTCCTCCTTTGCCTGAGGTGCCCCTTCAGTCCTGGGACTCAGAAGTGGGTTCTGCAGCTGTTTTGCTCCAAAATCAATGCATCATCACCTCTGCACTGATCGGAAGCTTCGCAGCGCCCTTCAACGCTGATGCAGTGGCGATCCAAAGACATCCCTGCACGGCTCGGCGACGACACGGAACCCGACTAAGAGGTTTGATAATGACGCAGCACCTGCATCGTAAGGGGTTTGATGACGATGTGGGACTTGACTGCGAGGTTCAATTTAGATACATCCACCCGACTGTGTGTATCAGAACCAACATATCGAGTCTTCTACGCCGATGCTTACTCCATCCACGGTACTTTTTCAGCAGACCCTGCATGGGTCCTGTAGCCGGCCTGCCATCTATCATGGCCGGCCTGAACTTCAGATTAACCATGGTCTAGATTGACCTCAAGTAACCTTTTAGTGCTACTAACTTCTAAGCACAGTTTTTGGATTTAATCTATAAAAATAAATTATTTCAAGTTCTATTTACTGGATCTTTTAAATCAGATAAGTATTCCCTACTTCTCTAACCTGGTTTAGCCTGTTGGTGGTATTTGCACTGTGTTACTGTAATTTAAGTGTTGCTCAAAGCTCAAATACTTTACACATTGCCTCTTAAGTTAAGCCTGACTGCTCTGTGCCAAGCTACAAGAGGGTGAGCACAGGTTAATTTAGGTTTTGTATCTGACTTACTCTGACTAGGATTGTGGTCCCTTTTTGGACAGAGTGCAAACCTCTGCCATCAAGAGACCTGATTTCTAACACAGACAGTCAGAAAAATGTGGTTATTGCAAAGGCACCACATACTCTGGGCAGAGTAAAGCATTTGAACACATCATGAAATAATATGAATCATCAGGCCCAAGTCATTATAGTGCTAGATAACATATTGTACAGTTAATAAAAACTTTTACCAAAGTAAAAGCACAAAATACATTTTAGTATCATAAAATATCATAAAATGTCTCATCAGGAAGATTAGTTAGTCCTTAGATAACACAAGGTTACGATCCTTGATGTAGGTCAAGGCCCTATGAAAATGTACATGAAGGACAATGGATAGTGCAAAAAATTAGCCTGTAGTCTCTGAAGGTTGAAGGGACAAAGGCCCTGGGACAGGACAGGGTATCAAGGTTAAACCAATGCCAATAGCCCCTTACAATGATCAATGTTGATCTGTTCAAGCGTTAACTTGTGTCTCTTGCTGCCAGGGTCAGTGTAAGGAATCAAGCAGGCAGGAGCAACATCCAGGCAGCCCAAGTCACTTTAAGGGATGGATTCCACAAAGTGCTTGTGTTTTTCAGCAAATGAGTAAAAAGTGCTAAGTGCAAAGTGCAATGTGAATGTAAATGTTTGAAGATCCCAAAAGAGGTTCAGATGAGTTAGTTAACTACTGTATAGTGCTGTAGCCAGAGGAAGCTCAAGCTAATGGAAACAGTCTATGCATGTGGGGGCAGCAGCCGTATGATAACCATAGAAGCCATCTGATGTTTGATGACAGCTGTAATGTGTTGGCACAGGGTTTGGGACCCTGCTCCCTGTCACCAGTGGTGCAGGTGGACCCAAATTCTGACACTGACACTTGAAGGATTTTGATTGTTTTGATAATTATAATCAAACCTGGGTTCAGGCAGGCAATTACTGCTTGGCTGCTGGTGCTCATACCCAAGTGTACAAACTGTTTGTGGAGTACATTTTTCCTCAGTTGAAGCAAGGTGGAGCAAATGCACTGTATGTGGCTGATGGTTTCCTCCCCCAGGCCGCAAAAGTGGCACATTGCGCTTTGAGCTGTGGATGACTGCCATGCCAGGTGTCTGCCTCCCATGTTCCACACCCCCAGTCTGAGAGCGACAAATCTGGCCTTGAACCACAATGGATAAGTGTAAGCAATATACTTCCATTGGATCCAAGGAGTGTAAGAGTTAACCACTGCCCATGCGTGCAAATGCCTGCTCAGTGTTGCTAAGTCGGTCAGCCTTGATAGCCTTTTCACTTAGCCACTGAAAGTTCTTTAAATGCTGATCATGGAAGGTGTTTTTCCAGGCTTTAGTATGCAAGAGGTCTTTTAATTTGTTTTGAAGATGGCACTTGTGTGAGGCTCCTGAACTATCTAGGGCCCCCCTAAGTAGACGGTTCATGGAATCTGGCGGGCGAGTCTGAGCCTGTGGCAGAAGTTAAAAAAGCATTGCTTCTAGCCTGTGATTGCTTTGTTAGGTTGAACTCGAGCCTGACTTGGCCAGGTGATTCTCGCTTTGGAAGACTCAGTGTAGCTTTGTGGATCTTGGTACAAATCTTATCCAAGAGGGGGGCCTCAAAGTCCAGCATGATTTAGCTTCCAAACAACAAGGTGGGGTGCCTTTATCCTCTTTTTTGTTGCTGAAGCTGACAGTCATTGTTTTCTTGTTATTTATATCTAGAATTTTCCTGATAGTGTAGTTGCGCAGGCTGGAAAGTTGACACTGGTCGCCGATTCTGTTTTCACTTAACTGCACAAGGTCATGAGCTGACACCCCAGCTTGGGAGGGTGACAGTTGGCTTGGTCTAAATCTTCAGACAGGTCGGCCATATACAATTTAAAAAGGGTAGGGGCGAGAACACAACCTTGTTTCAGGCCCAGGTTTGTTGGATTCTCTTAGAGATGAGTGTGCCATCCCCCAAATTGGCCTGCACCCAGGTATTGGTATACAGCTGCCCCATCACCTTCAGAAGTTCCGCTGACAGGCATGAGACCTGAAGTTTGTGCCACAGCAAGTCTCTCGGAACACTATTAAATGTGGCATTGAAATCGATGAAGCAGGATTAGAGAGTAGAGCTGCTCCTGTAAACTTTGTCACTTATTAGCGCCAGCGCTATCAGGTTTTTTGTAGTGACACAGTTATCTCTGAAGCTGCACTGATTTCTGGGCATGATCATCGCACCATCTGCCCAGGATTTCAAGCCATCAAGAGAAAGGCTGGCAAATAGATTGACATCATTGTCAATAAATGCTATGAGGCGATAGTTTCTGGGGTGAGCTTTGGAGCCCCCTTGAAAATCGGCTGAATAATCAATCCCCTCCAAGAATCAGGGATGCAAGGTGTTGCCAAGCAGAGACCAAATAATGGGGACATTACCTCGGCCCAAAACGAGGGGTCAGAAGCAAATAGGGCTGTTAGTTAACCATTAGGGCCCGGAGCCACACCCTTCTGCATGCAGGTCCATTTGAGCCTGATCCGATCTTTCATCATGCTGGTTGCAGAGGCTGTTAGAGTTGCATTGATAGGCTATGTCTTTCGCAGAGTATCAAAGTAATTTCTTGGTTACCGTGTCATAATAGTGGAACTCTTATAGTGACAAATCTATTCATCCATTAACTAGGTAAAGGTTAGACTCATTGAAGTTCAGTCTTCCTAGCAATCCCAGAGGCAAAATATGTTAATTCTGGAAAACACTGTATGCCCAAACACTACAGCAAGCCCCTATATTTTCCCTGATATCAACACGTGGAGGATTTCTTGTTTGGCTGCAATATAACACCAGGCTATTGAAACAGCTGCCCTATCTTGCAAAGGAGACAGTTGATGTAGTCTGTACAATGAGAAGAACAGAGTACATTAAATTCTGGTTGCGGAGCACTGCATGGATTTGTGTCTAAGAAGTGCCATGCAGCCAATGCGATGAATCAGTTCCGAGATGCAAAGAGGCGCTGTGTCTTCGGTTCTGAGGAGCTGCAAGGCTGCGATGTGGAGTCCGGCGTCATAGACAAGGCTGCCATCGACGAGAGATGCCAGAATTTGAACTGTCGACGTGCCACACCATCGAAGTGGTGTGTCCATTCTGAGGTCTTGTGGGGTTACAATGCGGGTCCATTGCGATGGATCCAATCCACGCAGCAGTGGCGGTGCAGCAGTTCTACTTGAGGATACAACACTTAGCTGAGGAGATGCGTCACTCAGCAGAGAAGATGTGTCGAAGCTGCTGGCAAGCTCCTTAAGCCTACTTCCAAGGGTCCAGGACTGGAGTATCACCACTTGGCAGGGAAAACTCATAGATGGCAGAGTTTGAAAGCCTGTTATGTCCCTGAGGCTTCGGATCACAAGCTAGCTAATTAGCCCTTGGAGTCACTCTGGGTTCAAAAGATGCAGGTCCACCCTTCTCACCCAGGCAAAAGGGCAGCAGTGTGGCAGTCCTTCAGCAGCACAGAAGTCCTCCTTCCTGGAAGAGTATCCACAGGTCCAGAAGTGTACTGAAGTGGTGGTGTCTGAGATCCTTCTTTTTGTAAACAGCTGTGCCTTTGAAGGTGGGGGCATATTTCTAGAGGCATGACTTTGAAGTGCGCAGATGCCCTACATTTCCTGTCCTGCCTCCACACTAACTATAGCGAGCATGCAGCCCTTTGTGTGGGAACAGGACACAACCTATTCAGGTGTAAGTGAGACTAGACTCAGCTACTCCCTCCCATCCTGCCAGTGATGGCCCACTCAGTGACGTCTTAGCTCCCATTGTGTGTGGCTGTATAGGAGGAATACACAAAGCCCAACTGCCAACTACACTCAGTCAAGTGACCAGAGGCAGGCTGCAGGCACCAAATGACTAAGGCAAAAAAATGCCAAGTTTCGAAAACTGTCATTTTCAGAACTGGAATTTATAATCCAACTTCACCATAAATTAGGATTTTAAATTAGAACTCAAGAGACACCCAACTTGAATCAGTTATATTTTCCCATTTGGAAATTACACTTATGAAATGTAATAAAGTAATCCTAATTTTATCCTATGGGAGATATAGGCCTTGCCGTAGTGAAAAGCAAATTTATGAATTTTCCACTAACAGGACATTTCAAACTTAAAAGTACATATTTTGCTTTATAAATACATTGTACCCTGTCCTCTGGGCTGTCCAGGGCCTACCCCAGGGGTGACTTATATGTACTAAAATGGAAGCTTTGGGCCTGGCAAAAGGTTTCAATTGCCAGGTCGGAATGACAGTTTAAACTGAACACACATGCTCTGCAATGGCAGGTATGAGACATGTTTAAAGGGCTACTTAAGTGGGTGGCACAATCAGTGCTGCAGGCCCACTAGTAGCAGTTATTTTACAGACCTTGGGAACTTACAGTACCACTTATTGGCGACTTATATGTAAATTATATATGACAAGAATCTGCTAATATCATCATGTTTAAAGGAGAGAGCACATGCACTTTGACACTGGTTAGTAGTGGTAAAAGTGTTCAGAGTCCTAAGACCATCAAAAATGAATTCAGAAAAAGCAGGAGGAGGAAGGCAAAAAGTTTGGGGATCACCCTGCAAAAAACCCATTTCCAACACATACCTCTTGTGTACATGATGCCACAAGCAGATCATCAATGTACTCCACAATAACTGAATTGCAAGTCATCTGCAGACTGTTAAGATTCCATTTCCAAATCTGATTAAAAATAGAAGGCTCACAGTATACCCTTGCGGAACACAGGATAGCTAAAATGTTATCTCTAAATATGAATGAGAATAGGAATTGATTTTTGCCATGCAACAGGATAGCGTAAAAGGCCTGGTAATGGTACACCACAGTAAACTACTATAGTGAATATAATCTAATATAGTTTTGTTGATAGATTCTGTACTACAGGACAACATGGAATCACGATTTTATACATTTTTCCTGTACAATTCGATACTTGCCATAGGGCTTCTGTAAACCCATAATTGGCAAATTGCAAGGACTTCTAAAATTGCCATCAAAATTGGGCCTGAGTGGTAAACTCCGCTCCGTTCACATTGTTTGCAGAGTGTTCTGCACTCTGCGGAGCACGAGGAGTTCTGAAAATTTTGCGGAGCGAAAGGTTTTCCTCGTTTACACTCGCCAACATTAATTTGCTGAGTGTGTGTGAGGAGTGTCCAACGCTAGACCACCTCCCAGCGAGATTTCTCAACTCCGGCGGTCGTAGATGGTCATGACTGCTCGCGTTGATAAACAATCCATTCGCATTGAGGAAGGTGTCGCTCGAGTAGAAAATCTACTCAAGCGGGAGAAAAAAGCAGTCCACTCTTGCGCTGATTTTCCCGTGCAGGACAAACACCCGGCACTAACAATCAGTGCTGCTTTCAGAACTACGTGTAGCTTCGCAGAGTTTTGGGGTTTTTGGGTCACTTCACTGAGTGTTGCAGAACTCCGCAAACACTGACCAGACCTATACAAAATCCCTTGTTTTAACATATTTTCAATCACTGGTATTATTCCAGCCACTGTCTCTGGTGTAAGATTATATGGTAGTGTTCGCAGCAAATTTTTGTTTGGTTTTATTGTGATTCAGACTGGTTCTACATCTTTGATTAGTCTGATATTTTTCCTTGAAAAGTCTCACACTTTTTTTTTCTCAGTATCCCTCACTTCCGGAGGTCAATCCTCTAACGTTCTTACAAGATATAATCTGACAGCTGTTTCTGGTAATGCCATTTTAAATTAAACATCTTCACCATGCGTTTGAATTTCAGCACCATCCGGTGTGCAGTAAATGGTGTAATTTAACTTGCAAAAAAGATCTCTCTCTAACAGATATACAAGACTTGAATCAAATACCTCAAACTGATGATCCTCCTCAAGTTAACCTATTTTTACAGGTACATTCTATGAAACATGATCAGTTATCTGTTTATTTGTTACAACTTTGAACTTTTTTCTTGAGAGGGATAGGTCTGGAACTTCCACTGTTCCTTCTAATAGTGGAATGGGTAGCTCCTGTGTTGATGAGACATTACACATGGTGGCCATTAACATCACCTTCTACAAATGGTTCATTTTGGTCGACCTCAAAGACTTCTCTCCATGCGATTGATTCTGAAATTGCTTTTGAGCCAACTTAGTCTGCACTAGCATACACTTCTCTTTAGGTCTCATTTTTTGCTCATCACTACAATATTTTGCATACCTCAGAATCTCATCTAAAGGTTTTTTCTGCCAACAAATCACATTCTGTTGTATATATATTAGACCTGGGTGGTAAATTCCGTTCCGTTCGCGGAATTTGTGGAATTTGGGTAATTCCGCGTTCTGCGGAGAACGCGGGATTGCCCAAAATTCTGCGATCCGCAGGTTCACGGAATTTTTTGCTTGCTCGCGCTTTCAAAAAGCGTGTTCACAAGATATTTCCCCCTGAGCATGCACACAGCATTCGCGAACAGGAAAAAAGCATCGCGAATGGGTGGAACAAGCAATTCCGCGTGTTGGCGGAACGTTTGCGTGCTCGCGGAGATTTTTTACCATTTCGCGGAGCTTTGCGTAGCGCGACTACGAAAATTCCACTCACCCCTAATTATATCTGGTCGCAATCCAAGAATAAACTGACAAAAAGCTCCACATATCTCCCTTTTCGGATATCTTGTGTCCTTTGTGTTGTTTAAACACCGGCAATAACTGGTCATAGCAAGCATGCACTGATTCTTTTGCTTCCTGAGTAGTTCTATTGATCTTTAACCTATAGCTATCCCTCAGTAGAACTTTTTCTTTCAAAAAAGCAATCAACTCATCAGACTTTATCATCACCACAGGTGAAGATGTAAGAGTATGCGCATCTCTTGGAGGCTAAGTATGAGGCCATTGTAAAGCTATCATGTATTCAGCCCAAAGATCACTTGGTGCCACAATATTCATGATGGTATTCAAATCCATCCACAAAACATTTGAAATGTTTACAAATCTGTCAACCTGTGTGTACCACTGAGCGGGAAACTCTCTTAATTTTGGAAAGTTAGTCATAAATGTTGCAAGATCACCTGTAATGCACGGTACAGGAACATACTCTCCAACTGGTATTCCCCCACGGGGAACGTTCAAACCTCGTCTTCATCTGGGGGTACTGGTGGTGGCCTGATTATTTATTTTTCTTTCCCTGTTTCGTTGCCTATTTGCTCTCCATTCTGTCAAAAAAGCCCCATTTGCAAACACACTTTATCAATTTGGCAATGTTTAATTTCATTCCTGAAGATTGCATTGTTACAATTGCTTCATCATCTAAATGTGTCATGAAGCTTTTCTGTAAAGAAACACTCTTGAAGCGATCACCTAATATTTTCCTGCCAATTCAGTTAATTACAATGGGTGCAGCAGCACACCTTGTGATTTATTTACTCAAACATATGAATTTATTTACCTGATAATGATTCAAACGTGATATGTCTATACATCATCTGTAAATGTCTTCTAATTTCACCTTCAGGTTTGGTACATCTAGGGTTCTCCTTCCATCTTGGCTAGTAGATTTCCCCTCTGTTTCTCCCACCCTTTTTTCTGAAGTTTCCTCAAACCATGGCGGACAAATCCCATCATCAAATGGTCCTCACTCTCCCGGTGCAATAGGAATCATAAAGACAATCCTGCTACCTTCTCTTAACGACTGAATATTTTGTGGTAATAATTTGTGAATTTTGTTGTGGCTAGTTCTCCAACAGCTCCTGGAACAGTAGGGTTCAGAACAATATTTATTGGTGCAGTTGCAACAGGCAATGCCAATGTCTGATCTGATACAATCTGTGATGCTGGTGCAGGGAACAGTCAGAATAGAAGCAGTAACACCTGAAGCTATTACCGTAGGGGCTACTTCAACAAATGCAGTTGCAATCTGAAGCACTGGACGTGGTCACTCAATCAGAGATATATTCAGATCTACCGGGACTGCCGCCACTGTAACACTAGTAGTTGTAACACTCTCTGTACTTGTCGTAAGGGCCACATATGGAGGTGGACGAGAGGTAAACAAGGCATCTAAAATATTATGCCCTGAATTGCTATCAGTGTCAGTTTTTCCTGCAGCTTTCTCATCATCATTTCCCTGTTTTCTGTTATTTTTTGTCTTTTCTGTTGTTATTGCTGGGTGCATTTTAGCTCCCTCAACTACACACTTTCTTCACCTCTGCTGCCCTCATACCATTGAGCATCTGCATAATTTCATACTGCTCACTTTGCTCAATTCTGGTACCTTTCATTGTCTTTGCCAAGAGCTCCTCGCATCCAAGCATTTAATGCTTTGTTTTGTGTATGTCTCAGAGGTGGTTTCATTTCATATAATTTTTCCAATAAATGTTCAATAATCTTCAAATCAAAAGTACCATATTGTGGAAATCTAAATGGTCCTTCATTTTCAGTGATCTTGTTCCATTGACAAAGCCGCAAACACATCTGAAGCCCTACTTTTGTCACCATATAACAACCTTTATTACAAAGAAAACAAGGTCCCATTCAATTATCGATGGGTATAGTGTCACAATTTTCCAGTCAAAAATTGGAATATATACGTATTTCAATTAAAAGATAAATGTGATTTAATATAAATACTGCGAAACAAAAGTAGTACGTGGTGGAATAAGTGAGCAGCCCGTGAATTGGTGATGGAAATAGAGGGTGGGGAAAAAAAGGGGAGGGCGAGGAAGGAAAGGGAGACATTTGTTAAAATGCATTGGAAGTAATAGCAAGAAAGGGTGCAATAGGTAGATGCAGGGTAAGGATTAGGGTAGCGCTGAAGAAGGAAGAGTGTAAACATGTAAGGAGTGGGTGAACCACATCAGGTAAGGGGATGGGATGTGGATGGAATACTGCAGATCAGAGATAAGGTAAAGAATAGGAGCAGGGTAAGTGGGTGAAAAGAGGAGTGAGCTGTGAACTGCGGAGACAGGTTAAGAAGCAGTGATGGTTAGAGGTAGGTGTGATGGAAAACCGAGCTAAATTGGGACAGAGAGGATAAGTTAGGGGTACCTAGTGTGAAGTAAGAGTAGTAGGTGTGAGGCATACAAGGAAAGGGAGTAATGGAGATGGTACAAGAAGAACTTACTGTGTGTGGACAGCAAGGTGAAGGGAGGCGGGCGAACGAGATATCCTCTGCCCTGAGTCCAAGAATGAAAAGGAGGGAGGATGAATAATACGTCTGGGCTAGGTGCTGGTAGGGTCCACCAGTTGCGTGGAAAATCGTGCAGCAGCGGTCTCACAGCCAGATCCGTGGGGTGAGAAAGGGATACGTCCAAGGCACGACAGATACCTTATCTGTTGGCCGGGAAAGAAGGTTTTAAGGCAGGTAGGGGTGCGGTGTAAGGAGGCAGATTGGCAGAAGGACGGAGGACAACAATTACCTGGCATCCGGGTGGGCCGGGGGTCTGGCGGGGTCTCTGGGGAGACGGCGGGGTTTCGCGTTATGTCTCCCGAGACGTGAGCAATACGGGAAGCATGTTCCGATGGCGAATAATCGTATCCACAGCAGGGCAGATATGAGATCTGCAAGGCGGGAAAGATGGGGTTAGGCCGGCGGGGGGACCCGCGTGATGCAGCAAGGTGGCCGATTGAGGAAGGGATAGTGAGCGTTTACCTGAGATCGGGTAACCGGGTCTGCGAGGAGACGGCGATGTTCGATGTGGGTCTCCCAAGGTGGGACAAGTGTGGAGGCCGGAAGGGGCGGGCACTATATGTTAAGTTTCCCGAATTGGAAACCGGTCCGGAAAACCGGAAGGGGCGGGTACTGGATGTGCATGGAACGGAGAAGAAGAATGGAAAGGGAAGAGGGGTGAGAGACAGGGGGAAGGAGTCGTGGCCATGTTGGAAGGGGGAACTGGAGCGAGAATCTAAGGGTGCAGGCGAGGAAAGAATCAGAGTGATGTGCGGGATGGGGAGGGAAGGGGGTGAAATTAAGGGATAAGAGGGTGTATGGTCAAGGAAAAGAGATAAATGCAATCAAGGAAATAGAATTGAGAGAAATGTGCATGATAAACTCTGCTAGGAATTGTGGAATTAGCGGGAAAACTTAGAGTGTATATAGATTTGGGCAATGAGGTTGAAGGAGCCAATCCAGACAGGAGTGATCGTACTCCAAGAAGGGGGGGGGGTGTTAGGCAGGGAGGGCAAGGGGGATATGGGGCATCCAGAGGGGGGTGGAGGGAAGCATGGGGAAGGGGCAGAAAACTTGAAGGGGAGTAGTAGGAACAAAGGAATTAAATGGATAAAACAGCGCTAGAAGCAAGTTGCAGGAGGAGAGGAGGGAGTGGAGAAGAAGAGACAAGGAGAAAGGAAGGTATGGAAGGAATAATATCGCAAGAAGGGGTGACAGGGGAGTAAAATTGAGAAACGGTGGTCATTTTGCAAAGAAACAATATGAGACAACAATGGCTTAAATTAGGTTGGACCAATCCTCCAACCGGCTAACCCCGGTATGAAACAATATGAGACAACAATGGCTTAAATTAGGTTGGACCAATCCTCCAACCGGTTAAGCCCGGTGTGCAAACTATCAGTGCGGATTATCCATTTTAGTTCTTTGTTGAGGATAGCAGCAATGTTTGTGCTCCTTGGGGGTTGTTGAACCATGTTAATGACTTGCCATCTGATGTCATCCTCAGTGTGGTTCAGGATGGTGAAGTGTTCCACAAGTGGCGCATTCGGTGTTCTGCAGCGTATACGGCTTCTGTGTTGGCAGATCCGGATCCTGATCTTTTGGGTCGTTTGTCCAACATAAATCAAGTTACGGGGCAAGTAATAGCATATATCACATTGATGGTATTACAATTTGAAAAATGGGAGAGAGTGATATTTGTGTTACCATGCACACATTTTTTCATGTCTGTAGTCAAGTTACACACACTGCAATTCCCACACTTGAAATGGCCTAGTAATGGTGGCAGACCCCAGGCGCCTCTCAGGGATTGATCCTTAGTCTTGTTAGGGAGTGCGGCCCTTACGAGATGGTCTTTTATGTTTTTGTTCTTTTTGAAAGCAAAAAGAGGGCGTTCAAAATTTAAAGTGCCAGCATTAAGTGTTGGCCAATGCTTCAGAATGCATTTCCTCACTACGTTCGAGGACAGTACCATGCTCTTTTGAGTGCTATCCTCACCAGTTTGCGTGGGTAGCCTCTGTTAATCAATTTTTTGGAAAGGGTGGAGGCTTCCGCAAAGTAATCCTTCTTAAGATAGCAATTGCGGCGTATCCGGAGGAATTGTGAATATGGAAGAGAGTCACGTAAGGCTCGGGGGTGATGACTATTGTAAGATAGTAGGGTGTTCTTTTCTGTGGGTTTGCGATAGAGTGTGGTGTAAAGACCGCCATTGTGAGCTATGATGGATAAGTCCAGGAAGGCAATTTCCTCTTTACTGCTGTTCGCAGTGAATTTTAAGCCATTCCTGTGTGAGTTCAACCAATCTTTGAATTCAGCAAGGTTTTCCTCACTGTTGTTCCAAATTAGAAAAATTTCATCTATGTATCGCTTCCATTCCAGAATGTGATTTCTGAAAGGGTTCATGGGAGATAGTATACGGTGTGTCTACTAGCCATATAACAACCTGGCATATCTTCAGGTGGTGCCTCTGCACCCTCCTGAACCAGGACTTGTACTTCACCCCTCATTAAGTCTCTTAGGACTAGGAAACATTTCATGATTGCAAGAATTCAACAATAAATTAGAAAATGTGGTTCAATTTATAATTCCATATACGTCAACATTTTCCTCCGATCCTTACACAGTACTTTCCTCTAAGCCTATCACAGCTTAATACTTGATGACTCGTCAAACAATACCAGCCCGGCACTTCACAGCAACAGGCATATCTCAGCACAGCACCCTCTGATGAAATACTTCACACCTTTCAGTGGTTCACCTTCATTTACAAGTTTTGTGTACACAAATTCTATAACTTTAAGCAAGCACAATAAACATATAACTTTTGTCTGCTTTGCAAAAGAATCCGCAATAGTTCACTCTTACAAGAAACTAAGGGGTATATTCACAAGAACGTGTGATATCTACCGCAAGAATAGCCTAACGCAACTCTCAACATCGCGGCCCATCGCGGGAAAAGTATGCCGTGCCAGCCAAGTATTCACAAAGCGGCGGTAGCATGCGATAGTCACCAGATAAAGCGCCAAATTTGAGAGTGAAAATCAACGCCACGCCGCAGAAATGCGAAACGCTAACGCAAATAATCAGGCGATAAGGCCAATCGCAGTACACAAATCAGGGAAAACCAGCCACAGGCCTGCAAATACCACATGTCTGGTGGGAAAATGCGCTATAAAAGCAAGAAAAAAAAACAAAATCAATTCAAACTGCGTAGCAACATGGATGCACACGGACGGAGTGCAGAGGACAAGCCGAACTCCACAAGCCCCACGGGGGTCCAGCGAGGAACCCCGTGTCCAGGGAAGGACAAGGAGAAGAGGAAAACTGGGTTCAGTCCGCAGGAAGACCGGATCATCGTCATGGAGGTGATAGAACACCATCAAGAAATGTTCGGCACCTCCACTGCGGCACTGGCAAACCAAACCGAAATATGGCAGGCCATCTTCACCAACATCAATGCAGTCGGAGTGTCGAGGAGGTCACTGGAGGAGGTCAAGAGGCACTGGCATGAAGTGCACAGCCAAACCAAGGAGAAGCTCTCCGCCAACAGGGAGGCAGCAAGGGCGACTGGAGGTGAGAGCTGGATGAGCTGGAGGAAATGGTGGCCACAGTCAGCAGTGTGGAGACGGTGGCAGGATTTGTGGGTCTGGACACAGCCCGATACGACCTGCCCAACAGCAACAGGGTGAGTAACGACCAGGGACGAGGGAAGATGGGCACAATGGAACACATGCACACTGCACACCCACAATGGTCGTGGAACATGTCCCTGATAGCCTTGGCACACTGCAGCACACATAGAAACACCAAGTAGGCCCCCGTCCACAATATGCACAAAGGGGCCCCCCTCCATATCACCAACATCACAACCGATCCTTCACATGTGCTGAATCCCTCAAAGCAGCGGCTCTGTGACCCGCACTGACTATCAAGTAACAAAGCATGCCAGATAGCATGGCAGCAGCCAAAAAACATGACATGGCCCACGAATCGACATGGAGGTAGCCCAGTGCGGATCACACCTGTAAAGAAGCAGGTCACACCCTGAAATGTCCATGTGCACCCACAACCCATGCCATACAATACACTCATATACAAAACAATAGGGCAACCCAATTAACCCCAAGGCTTTGGGTGTAACGTTTCAGACACAAATAAACCCTGAGGATTTCCTTAGCTTATATTCATTAGTTCAAGCAGTCACCGTAATGAACTTGATTTCAAAGAACTTAGATAAAGACAGTTATCACAATTGATTCTTTATATAATCTTTTTTAGAAATTTTGCATAACCACTGTTTTTATATATCCAGTAATAAAAAATATATACATTTGCATTTATACATTGGCAACAAAGGACTACTGTCGATTTAGCACATATAAACAGTAGGCATTGACACTTTTTGTGCAGCAATGAACCATCCACAGTTGGTCATACACCAAGAAAATTCTTGTTTAGACAATTGCAGTATCATAACACATCCGATGTACTCTGTTTATGTCAAAGAAGTGCCACAGCGTCGACGTTTCGGTCTCCTATCTGATAATATTAATCCCCGAGACCATCTTCAGGACCACAGTTGCACCATGCATCTATTATAAACAGAATTATTTCTTCCATTACTAAACATGCTATTTACATATATCCACATCTAAGTTCTATACATTTGTATTTTCTAACATTGAAGGAAAACAGGTGTATCCATAAGGTAACCACCCGATATAGTAAAAAGATTCCCAGTCACCGTAAACTATATAACACCTAATAAAGGAGTGAATCAAATTATTCTACGTGTAAAGAAGTCCATCCTAGATGTCTCAGACCCCACTCTAGTGTCCGCATTAACAAACGCTCGAACAGCCATGTAAACCACCACCACTCAGTGGACGTATCTAATGTGGAAAATTGTGAGAAAGTATGTACTTACTTCTTCGAGATTATAAACACTTCCTAATCTCTTATATTAATTCTGAACCGGTTTTCCACCGTAGAAGTATTGGGTTCTAAAAATCATAATTCCAAAAATACAACATAACATGAATCAAGCAACTTTATCGTTTCAAGTCAACCAAAAGTTTTTACTCTCTATGTCCACAGAACACCCAAAGTCAAACTTCCAACAATTACGTCCACAAAACACCCAAAGTGAAACTTACAGCAATTCCTTACATGGAACGCCAGCTATCGTCGGCGCTTCGTGAGTCCGTAGTCTGTAACCAAACAAAGGAAACAGACATAATCACTTGACGATTCTGTCAATACTCTTCTCTATAACTGTTAGACCCCGGTCTAAGACTCACTCAATTCCTTACCAATAACGGGTATCTCTCCTGGCTCAACTTCCAATCCACACCTCGCCAATTAGTCCGAGTGTGAGCCACAGTACAACGTGCACGTTATTTCAAGAGTGGCGTGAGGTCCATTGCTATGAACCCACAGTAAACGAATCCGCCATCTTGGAGTGTGGCCATTTGAGCTGAAAATAGGACGTCTGACGCTCCACAACAATCCACACATCTAAAACCAATCGGACGCCAACAATAAATCAAGAGTGGCGTAATATATATCCCTATGCCCATCTAGCTAACAAATCTGCCATCTTGGGGTGAAATCGTTTAGGCTTCTAAATGGCCCCTCTGGTGAATTCAAACGTATTAATCCAATATGTAGAAGCGTTTGGGAGTATAGATAAGAATGTAAATTGATTCAGGAACCTAGTCAGAGATACATCAATACAAATACTGAGTGTCATCCAAAGCGACCAAAAAGGGGCCGGCGAAAATCCGGAAACTCAACCTCACGGCTTAGGTGAACGTAACACGATGGCTTACCAGCAGTCCTACATCATTAGAGATAAATAACCAGCAAATAAGCATCCAGTGTAATCAGCTACATGTTAATGCCCACATATTATGTCAATCATATAATTGTTTCAATCATATAAATGGGGGGGCATCAGCGAAATTGCAAAAATTCAAAGAACACCATACTGAAGGATCCTCTCTACTACTATAAGACAGCAAGAGGCCATATAGATTACAGTGTCGCCAAAGTTTGCCATTCAATAAAGGAATTTAATCCCCTCTCTACTGTTTTGACTGACCAAATCCACCTGTTTTCCTTCAAAGTCAGTAGGCGCTCAACATTCAGTCTTCGTTTTGTGTTTTTAACAGTCTCCAATACAAACCATTTCATATCAGTAGGGGTATGTTCATTCTCCACATAGTGTTCTACCATAGGTGCAGTGATAATTTTACATCTAATGCGCGATTGATGCTGGATTATGCGTTTTTTAATTTCTTGTGTTGTTTTGCCTATATAATAAAGGCCGCAGGGGCATTCTATACAGTAAATTACATTTTTTGTAAGCCAGTTTGTATGTTGCCGCAGTGTCCAATTAATTCCATTAAGGACACAGGACTTTACCACCAATGTTGTGGGACAAGCTATGCAATGTCCACATGGGTAGTGGCCAATTATTGGTGTCAAACCCCACAAATTTGTCAGTGATGTGGGGACTGGTTCTTTGTAGGCTTTCACAAGTGAGTCCTTTAAGTTTCTAGCTCTTTTAAAAGCAAACCGAGGTCTAGTGAACTGTGGTTCGGCCTTCTGGATCAAGTGCCAATTTTTCGATACAATCTTTTTGATAGAATTGGATTCAGTTCCAAAATGTCATAACACAGGTGATAGTTTCCTGCGTGTGAGCCTGTTGTTCCTTACTCTGTAGGAGTGCCTCCCAATCATAATACCAGGCCCTTTTGAGGGAGCGTTTCACAAGTCTATATGGGTAGCCTCTCATCACCAATTTGATCTGTAAAGTTTTTGCTTCTCTGAAATAATCCTCCCTTCTGGTACAGTTCCGTTTAATACGGAGGAACTGTCCAAACGGGAGGTTATCCCGCAAGTTCCGTGGGTGGTGACTGGTGTACTTGAGCAGTGGATTTCGTAAAAAGGCTCGTAGAAAGTGTCCCTCCATCATTCCATATTCTAAGATCTAAAAAATTAATAGCATGTTCGTCAGAGTCCATGGTGAATTTTAGATGATCACTCTGTTGGTTGAGCCATATATGAAAGTCATGTAGTTTTGAAACAGAACCCTCCCATATTAAAAATACATCATCGATGTATCGAAGATACTTTTTGATTTCATTTTTGAAGGGGTTGTTGTTATAGATTACATCTTCCTCAAAGGCAGCCACATATAAGTTCGCTATGTCTGGAGCAAAAATTGCTCCCATAGCGACTCCTTTCACTTGGCCATAGAAGTCGCCATTGAACAAGAAATAGTTCTGTTACAGTGCAATTTTAGCGCATTCAGTAATAAAGTCAGATGGTACCTGATGAGGCCGTGGCCTTCTTTCCAATGTTGTATTAATTACCTCTAAGGCCTCTCTTTGAGGTATGCTTGTATACAAGCTTTCTATGTCCATCGTAACTAAGATGTTTTTCAGTTTGTTGTATGGTTGTCCTTCTACCGCCGTGATCACATGTGTGCTGTCCCTAGTGTTAGATTGAGTTAACACTACAAAGGGTTTAATAAAGAAATCTACGTATTCAGCTAATGGTTGTAAGATAGATTGACACCCCGCCACAATTGGTCTTCCGGGGTTTTTTTTATCATCCTTGCGTATTTTTGGTAGCGTATAAAACGCAGGTATGGAGAAGTCATTCTTATTCAGATAGTCAAATTCTTTTTGGCTCAACCATAGGCTATCGCGTCCACTCTTTGTTAGTTTAAGAATCTCTGCTCTAATTCTATCTGTAGGGTCTCGTGTCAGTTTGATGTAATGGGTGGTATTATTTAGTTGTCTTAACGCCTCAAGGTCATATTCGCACTTGTCTTGTATAATGATACTCCCACCCTTGTCGGCAGGTTTGATAATGATATCATCTCTGTCGGCAAGGGTTTTCAAAGTGCGGTGTTCATCCTTAGTGAAATTATATTTCACATAATGCTTATTTTTGAACATTTGTTCAATTTCCATGAGTACCACATTTTCAAAAGTGACTAACTCCTTGGGGATCAGATTCGTGGGAGGATAGAAAGTAGAGGAACATCGTAAACCTGTGACATTATTTTGTGTGACAAAGGGAGTCTTATTGAACATGTATTTTAGACGAATCACCCTAAAAAACTTATATAGTTCAATCTGTGTTGTAAAAATGTCATTTCTGTTGGTAGGAACGTATGACAAACCATGGCTTAGTAATTCAATTTCTTTGGTGCCCAATTCGTGTTTTGAAAGGTTAAAGATGGGGACTACCTCCAAATTTTGTTGATTATGATTAGCCATTATACTCAAGTTCTCACTTAAGAGTGGTTCTACCATTCGTAATACGTGTTCCTGGTTTGTCTGAATCCCGGAGTATATTGATTCCTGAACCATCCTCTCCTGTTGCTGCATGTTCTGCCTCTCTGTGTGTGTGGACCTCTCCCTAAAAAAGTATTGGAGGGAGTGGACTGGTTCTGACCTCTGCCGTATCTATAATTGGGGGTTCCTCCGCGGCTATTATTTTCTTCAGAACTTGAGGAAGCCGTATCTGAAAATGTAGTATGTTTTGGTACCCAATTAGATTGACTTGGGTTTTGTTGGAAAAAATCTTTTTTCAAGTACGGATAAGTCCGTTCTCTAGAATAGTTCTTAATATCCTTCTGTAACTTCTCTGTTTTTTTCAGTATGTTGTTTCTCTGAAAATCAGCAATGATAGTCTCTAGTTTTTTCATAAATTCACGGCAGTCTGTTACTGAGGTATCTTCCAGAATTTGTTTTTCTAAATCAGCTATTTCTGCTTTCAATTTATCTATATGTTTTAAAGCCGTTTCGATACTGAGAACCATCCAGCTTCGTGAACATTTATTGGATACAAAACTAAAGCCCACCTTAAAATCCTCGTCGTCTATAAAGATCACTGGTATATTGCGTACCTGTAACCCTATCGGGATTATATTGTTATTCAGGCAATCTGTAAGAAATTTAGCGTGCAATTCAGTTCTAATAAGTTTCTTATGCAACCTCTCTAAGTTGTTACGTAGTGAGGTTTGTTGGATATTTTGAGTAGTACTACCACTGGTGGGGCCAAAAAGATCTCCACCAGAGAGCCCCTTGAAACGGGCCCATGAGGGACTGCAGCACCACCCCCACGAGGAGCATCTGCCCGATGATGATGCTAAACACCCGCAAGGGTGTGTGAGGGCACTTCTAGATCCACACAGGAGTACTCTTTCTCTTTCTTGGCACACTCAATTTATTTGGAGACACTTGACATTTTTACAGCTTACTTGGCTGTTTATATATTCTTCCCCTTCTCCTCAGGAACTGACACCACCCATATTGCTGGGACAAACAAAACCTCCTCCAGGGCAGACCACACTTCCCATCATTGATGGTGAAGAGGACAACCTGCACATATGTCAAGACACCCTCCAACGGATAATGGACAGCCTTCGCACCCCTTCCCCAGGAGCAGGACACGCCAGCTGCCCCGAGGTGAGCCCACCACCTGCACAGACCACACAGCACGAAACACACCACCACTGCTGTCTCTCCGGACCCCCGACCAATACATGGAGTTCCAACAACGTGTGTGGTGTTGCCAGTTGGAGTTGGCTGAACAGCTGCGGGTGTGTTTCGAGCTCATGGCAGCCAAACTCGATGCCAAACGTGGGTGTCTGAGTCCCATCACGGAGCATGTACATTCCCTATCGGACACCCCCTGATGACACCATGCTCCACCACGGACCATGGCTGACCTTGCTGGGGCCAATAATCGAATACAAGAACTGTCTGGTCAGACAGGCACCAGCGATGACAGCACAGAGTTGGCACAGATGCGGAGGTCAATGAAGACCATGGAGCAGATGCAGGCTGGAAGTATGGCTGCCACGGCTAGACACCAGCGAGTAGTAGCTGGGAACTTCAATGCCCTGCAGTTCTTCATCTTGTCATTGCTGCCACTGAGCCGGTCCCAGGTGACTGCAGCAGCAACATCGACACACATGGCTCTGACCCCTGATGTGTCAGTGGCACACAGTGATGCTGCCCCATCACTTTCGCAGTCTGATGTGTCAGTGGCACACAGTGATGCAGCCTTCACCCAGCCACATACACAGGACACAACGGACACAGAACCCGTATCAGGGGAGTGAGAAAGGGATGGTAATTACTGTGTGAGGAAGGAGGCAGTAGCATCCATCACTACCATATGGCCTGTCCCTGCCTGGTTCTGACCTATGCATCATGCCCTGGGACAATACCTCCCAATGACCACCGGAACACTCTGCAACATTCACCCGGACCCCAACACAGACTGTCATTTCTTCACTGCTGGCCAATTGCACAGCAATCCTGCTGTGGACTGCACCCCACCTCTTCCTAATCACTTTTAAATCCCCAAAGGACTCTTGTTGGCCCACCACTGGGCTTCCATGTGATGTGGGCTTGGATGTCCATGTACAGCACCAGCTCCGTCAATCACCAGAAAGTCAATAAAACATTCTAAATCACACAGATGTGTCATTACTATGTTCACTCACGTATGGAAGTATGGCTGGATGTAGGGACAATGATTGCACATGAAGGTACACCCTGGTATCTGACATCTACGCGCATGTGGATTCCTGAGACACATGGCCACTTAGATGACTGTGAAGGTGAGTACTAGCTGTGTCTCCATTGCACATCAACAACAATTCCACAACCCCCCAACGTAGGCACACGTCCATGTGTTGAAAAGGGCTGTGTGTAGGAATGACCAAATTGGTAGCAGGCCAGGAGTGGTGTCCTACATCACATGTGATGACAGAACTTCACGTCACATGCCTACTTACACACATCTGTTGGACACATTCTGCTATGATATATGACATTGCTCCACATGGTCAGAGGTTTGATACCATACTCACATTGCTGAAGTCACGGACTTGCACATGTCGGCCAGCACCTATCCCAAACAACGTCTGGCTCACAGATGTGGTGCTTGCAAAAGGGACACACCCCCATTGCACATGCATCAGTCAGTTCCTCATTGTGGCACACGACTGGACAAACTAATCAACACACCTCACAGTTACACACCAGTGGAGTGGCATAGACTTTATTGGCATGTGCGTGTCAGTACGGATGAGGCAACGGCCACAACAGGCAGGGACATGCTTAAGACACTTACACGCAGCATGGGTACATGTCGAGCATCAGAAAAAGTTGGGGATAAAATGGAGAACAATCGTCACGGATGGCAACGGTCTCAGCCCACCTTGCCTTGCTGGATGAGTCATGTGTTGTTTGGCGTCTGCCCATTGCCCCGTGTGAGGGAGCATGACTCACTGCCCATGGGATCTGCATAGTGGTCTGCTACCCCAGTGCGCAGATTGTCTGCTCTGCTGACAGTGATCAGGTGAAAGGGTCCGACAGGTTCACATGTCGTGCTACATTGTCATGTGCGTGCTCACCCCCAGCAGTGTGTCCGAATTGGCAACGTTGCCAAACGACACTGTGTTGCTTCGACCATGGACCTGCCTCATCTTGTACAGGTGTGTGTACACATGCGCAGTTCCACGCACATGCATCCAGAGTCCTGACGAAGGCAGACGTGTCCTCTGTTGTGGTGGGATATGTGCGCAATCCCCATGATGCAACAAGTTTTCGGGACCTGTGCTGTGGGTAACAATCGGATGTGGCTGCAGGACCATAGTTACTCATCCATGAATGCCCGTGCAGCTTCATGTGCAATGTGTTCCAATAGTACGTTGTTGTCGTTTTCAAGGAACACCAGGGTGACCCAATCCATTAACTGGTCTGGGCAGGTGTGCTCAGCCCAGGCCGTTTCACCAATCCGCAACACAGCCCAATAGATGAGCGCCTCGATGTGGTCAGTGCACACGAGGAATGCCAATACATACGCAGTATGTCAAGGCATCCCATGCATGGCTGTCTCTGTTACACTCCTGTTTGTGTTCCAACAGGGGGCGCAGGCACAAGTCATAGTCCAATTCATCTATGGTTGATTTGGATAGGCAGACATCCATGGGACACTCGAATGTGCGTGTTCGGCAGTAGAACCAGGGCTGGACACGGGTGACGTAGGCAGTGCGGAAGCTCAGCTGGTAACTGATCTGCTGCACTGCCAGTGGCAGTGCACCCAGTAAATGCAGCATACGTGCACGGTACTGTTCCACGTGACGGGGTATGTGCATGTGCCCGGTATGGCCTGCCATTGAGTTGGTGCGTCTTGTGGAACCGGCACTCTTCTGTCCTGCGGCAATTGTGTGTAGGATATGCCACAGTTCTGAGCAATGATTCAAATGTGTGTGCAACGTTGGGGAGAATGGGTTGCTGTTTTCGTGAGTGTCAAGGCCATACCATGCAGGGGTACCTCAGGCAGGGGCTTCTGTGTGTGGGGTGTGGATAAGTCGGATAGTTAATTTGCGCAATGCGTGGTGTGGGAGTCGTCCCCATCTGCCATGGCATCTCTCTCAGAGTATTGCAGCCGCGTTCTGGAACAAGGTCAGAGGTGCAGGTGTCCTCCCGTCTTCTGCATTGGGACAATGGAGCTTTCATCCCTGATGTTTGTCTGACTACTGCTTGCGTTTTCGGAATGTGATGTTGCTTTGGCGCTGGATTGGGACATGGCCTTGGGCTCATGGTGTATGGATGGCGATACACACACACATATTGGCATGTGGAGCCAGGTGCCCAGGAGGCCTTGCGCTGCTTGTGCAATCTCACTCTTTCTCTCTTCCTCGCTGTCTCCCTCTCTTTCCTTTGTTGTGTGCATGATACACCTTCTTCTCTTGGATTTTGTCTTCCAGGCTGTGTCCTCCGGATTGTCCCGTGAGGACCCACTAGGACTCATCTGAATGGTTGTTTCTGCTTTTGTTTGAATGGTGTTTTGTGTTGGTGTTTGCATTGCTGTATGACTGATTCTCCATTTTCTGGCCACACATGTATGTTGATTTTCCTGCTTGTGCGACATCAGGCACAATCTTTATTTTGGGATTCGTGGTGTTGGTGTGCAGTTTCTTTGACCGGGGTTGGGGGTGGGCTTGTGGGGGGGGGTTGCGGGCCTGGGTGTGGTGTCGGTGGGTGTTGTGGCCCCCTTGGGGGTCCGTGCTGCTTGTTCAGATGCTCTGGGCATCTGTTGTTCTTCATGTGTGACTATGGGTTGTGCTCCCTTTTGTGGTGCAGTTTGTGGGCCTACTTTGCACCAGGTCTGAGCAGGTGTTATTTTCCTGCTGCTAACGCACCTTATCGCATGTTTTGTGATCTTATCACAGATCTGGCTGGTCGTTGAGAATGTTGCGGAGTGATGTTGTCGTGGCTTTTTGCTCGGGAACGCCTACTCTGCATCTCATTAGCGATAATTGCCTGGGTCATCTGTGGCAATGTTTTAGCAGCTGCTATCGCAGGTAAACTGGTGCTATGGGCTGTTAGCATCAGCTTGTGTACAGGGTGATAAATTTATCGTGATTTTGTCTGCAATAAAGTGGCGTTAACTTGGTGGTAGATCCTTGAAAATATGCCCCTAAAGGTTTAATACCTTCTGACTTCCTTACACACACGTACATGCAAATTAAATCTCAACCAGTGAGAAACCCCCCTGGCATATAGTTTCCCCTTTGCGCAATAGGTTCCACTAACACCAATCAATTTTTGTGTAATCACAACACATTTTTATAGTTCCTATCTCAATTGTGCAGCTGATGATACCTCACAAATCAGCACTACAAAACCTAAGTGGACAAATACCAAGCCCAATTTCAACTATACCGGGATATTGGACTCCTTGGAGTCCGATAACAACTTCAACTGTTCAACATTTAAGCATAAACACAACTGTGCTATCGACTTTACCATAACACGAAATACATAACTTTAACACTACGATAGACTCTTCATCAGAAAAATAGTGATGCATAACACTGTTGATACTCACTCCTCCACTCCACCTCTGCAACCACTTTCGAAACCGCATACTCCTTCAATTTTCAAATTCGGGCTTTGGACTTAAGGGTTATGGGCAATTTGAAACTGAGGCAATTATTTCAGCTCCTTTCTCCCGTGAAATAAACTGTCCTCTCTCTACCACTTCAGGGAGCGGAGTTTTCTATATCTCAATCTTTGGGTGTAATCATTAAATAACCTCTGCCACTGGTCGTATGGGCCTTTATTCGACGAGCACTCATCTACATTCAATTCATAGCAATAAATCATTAAAGACTTTTAGTAAAGTCAATAAAGAGAATTAGTGTCAGGTAAACAATTTTATTTCCAAATCTTTGGTTTTTCATCATTTATTCCATAAATGAAAATTTTACATTTCAGTATTAAAAGTTAATATAATTCAATAATCGCTATTTGATTATAAAATAGAATACATTTGTTATACTAACAGTTAACATTGTAAAACATACAACAAGCGTGTTACATAAAGGAAATACAGTAATCCAAATTAAATTGGAATAGAATAGAGTAGGTTGTCAGTTTAGATACCCTATAAAGAGTTGTGATGAGAGAATCAATGCATAAGCATAAAGTTTTTGCATATCAGGCTGGAAAGGATCCCATCCATAAATTCGCTGTTAGAAATTGGGGTATCTAGTTGGCAGAGGTAGGCACCTTTGTCCAAATAGGGACCCTTGCTTCTAGTCAAGGTAAGGGGGATACACTTCTAAAATAACCCCTGCTCACACCCTTGGTAGCTTGGCATGAGCAGACAGGCTTATCTCAGAGGCAGTGTGTAAAGTATTTGTGAAGACATACAGTAATACAGTGAAAACACTACAAATGGAAACCACACCAGTTTAGAAAAATAGGTAATCTTTATCTAAACCAAACATGACCAAATGACAAAAATCCACAATACATTATTAAAAATTAGATTCTTAAAAGGTAGAAACAGTTCAGTTCCAAGCAAATGTGGGATGCAACACTTTTACACAAAGTACCTTGGATGCTTCGAAAAATGCAAGCAAAGAGGGTTGCAGGGAAGGTGATACATTGGTTCATTACACTCAGGGAAGGTGATACGTCGGTTTGTTACTGGAGAGGAGGTGATGCGTCGGTTTCTTACTGCATGGGGAGGTGATGCGTAGGTTTCTTACTGTGTCCCCCAACGATGCGATAGACTTGGCACTTCCATGCGATGCGTGACGATCCAGTCCATTGAGTCTTTTCTTCTCCAACCAGGCCTGCGTCAGAATCAGTGCGGTGATCTCGGATGTCAGAAATTGGAGCAGAGGATTAGTCGCATGGCAGACACTTCAGCCGTGAGCACGTGCTGCGTCAGTTCTTCGGTGGCAGCGATGCAGCTGAAGTTTTCTCTCGCTCCACTGTGATGCATTGGAAACATTCGATGCATTGTTTTTCACAATTCTTGCAGTTTCCAGTACCAGAAAAACCTCCAGAGGCCCAGAGCACTGACAGGCACTTCACAGCAGGTTAGAACTCCCAATAGAGGTGCTCAGGGGAGACTGGGGGTGAAGTCTTTGTGTCCCTTTTCTCACACACAAGAAGGGGGAGAGGCACAACACAACCACTACTCCAGGCCTCCCCAATCACAACTGTAACACACACAGAGAGGAGTAGTGTGTATGAATCTCTTCAAGAGAGGTGGCACTTGCTTAGTGAAAAAATACTGCCCTCACTCACAAAATTGTGACATGCTTCATCATCGGGCTTGCTTCAACACACCCCAGTGCAGAACAATGCCTGGGGTGGAGCAAAAGGGAGGGGAAGACAATACAAACATATAAAAATAATAATATAGGTAATGGATCCTGGGATCAGCAAAAGAAAAAGTGCAGTGAAGATTAAAACAAATTCAGTGGTATCTTTTATAAATGAGTTATTCCTAGATCCACTGAGTAGGATTAAAATAGTGAAGGATGGTGGTGACAGGAAAGTATTAGGAGTTCCTTTACCCCTCATTACTGCCAAGTTGTCGACATGTTTCAGCTGCTTGACTCGTGCCTATAATTACAGGTCACCACAGCATTCATCAGGACCTTTCAGATCCCAGTATCTTAAAATCCCTCAATACACCGAGTTTTGGAGACCCCAGAACCAGTTGTTCGCAGAGAGAGGGACCCATTCAGTAGCTCACTCCAGTTAATCTGTGGGTAGAGAAAAGATGGAAAAAGGGTGGGGTGAGTCATACCTGGGTATCAGTTGTAAAGTACAACCAGTTTTACTCCATCCAACAAACCACCACTCTTTTTATTGAATGTATCTGGTTCATACATCCGAGGAGGCATGTACCACCTCTGTATGCATACAAAACAGCATGCAAATATTATGCCTTATCTTATGGTGTCCCTAGTCAGACCTATCACACATGCTCATCCATATATTATGGTCCAAAGGAACCGAACTTTGCTGGAGCAAATGTCCCTCATGCTCTTGTTTCCCTTCTCCATCCAAGGAAATGAAAGACTCAACTCATCGAGTTTTACATTAGCCATGCTTAAACTGGCGAGTAAGAGGAGGAGACTCCCTGTAGTCACACTCTGGGGAGAATAAAAACATGAAGGAGACACAGTTTAAAGATTGATTGCAATGCACTCTAAACTATGTCTGAGCTGTCCACACTTTCATCTACCCATATGTGTTTCTTATGCACTGATTTAGGGTTTTGTGCACTGTAGAGATTCATACACACTACTCCTCTCTTAGTGTGTTATAGTTGTCTTTGTGACTCTGACACTAAAGAACAGGAGGCAAGCTCAATTCAAACCCTTGGACATCTCCCTCAAGCAAGAAACACATCAAACAGCAAAGTATTTTCTTCTTTCCTTGGCAGCAAGCACCCACTGCAGGCAAACCCCAGTCAGCAAAGGGCACAGGGGCAGTATTCCTCCTCAGCTTCCCTGGCTCTTCTCCTTGGCAAAGGTGTCTCTTGATTCCTAGAAGTGATCTAAAAGTCTGGGGTCTGGGCCCCTCTTTCTATACAGCAAATCACTTTGTCCTCTAGTGCAGATAAGCTCTTTGCCCAGCCAAAACCAATTCTGTCCTCTCTGGTGCAGCTTCCTGGCAGGAGGTGGTGACAGCATTGTGGAAGGCAGACCAGGCCTATTCAGGTGAAAGGAGACCTCCTCTCTAAATGCAGCACACGGTAAACAACATTTACCACAAAACCTTTTCCCCACAGGGAATCACAACGCGGTTGTTACAACGACCGCGTTGTGATTCCGCATACCATTACTCCGCAAGTCGGAGCAATGACTTGCGGAGGGGGAGGAAGGTGTCGGATTTAAAATCCAACACCTTCCCTAGTGTCCGTACAGACTGGAGTTGGAATAGCAAATTATATTATTCCAACATCCAGCGCCCCCCTCCGCAAGTCGTTGTTCCGACTTGCGGAGTAATGGTATGTGGAATCACAACGCGGTCACTGTAACAACCGCGTTGTGAATCCCTGCATGGGAAAAAGACTGCGGGATGACGACATACATTCGCAGCACACGTCCATTCAGCCCAGCCCTGACTCATACAGACTCTCTGGAGCCACTGAACCTCCCCAGCCCTTGTCACCCCTAAGCCAGACAGTCAATACACAACCTAGCAGAGGCACACTGGATGGTTAGGCAAGAAAATACCTACTTTCACTTTAGTGGAATTTTGCATCTTAACATTCTGAGTTCAGGTATATCTTGTTCTCATGGGCAGTTATGCTTATAAGATGTTATAAGCAATCTCCCCATTCTATCCTACGGGCACAGATAGCCTTACAATAGTGAACAACAAAATTGGCACTATTTCACTAGCAGGACATACCACACACATCAGGGCATGTCCTGCCTTTCACATACACTGCACTCTGCCCACAGAGGTACCTTGGGCCTACCTTAGGGGTGACTAACATGTAAAAAAGGGAAGATTAGGACCTGGCATGTGGGTGCACTTGCCAATTCGACATGGCAGCACTAAACTGCGCACAGACACTGTGGTGGCAGGTCTGAGGTACATTTTCAGGCTGTTTGTGAGGGTGGCACAAGTAGTGCTGCAGACCCATTAGCAGCTTTGATTTACAGGCCCTGGGCACACACAGTGCACTGTACTAAGGACTTACCAGTAAATCAAATAAGCCAATCATGGAAACACCAATCCATAACAACAATTTACAAAGGGAGCGCGTGCACTTTGGCACTGAACAGCAGTTGCAAAGTGCCCCAAGTATCTAGACCAGCAAAACAAAGTCCAACAAACAGAAAAAACACAGAGGCAAAGGCAAAAAAATAGGGGAAACCCACGTCAATGAGGCCAGGTCTAACATGTGTCCCTCCAGCTGAAATGTGGGGAGAACTACCCAACCTCATGGGAGTTCTCTGCACAAAGGTGGAAAAATCTGGTCAGACCATCAGCATTGGCGTGTTCTGTACCAGGGTGGTGTTCCACCATGAAGTTCATCCCCTGTAGGGAACTGGCCCACCTCAACAACTTTGGGTTCTCACCCCTCATTTGCATCAACCATCTGAGGCGCCTGTGGTCAGTCTGCACCCACAAGTGAGTCCTAAACAAGTAGGGGCTCACCTACTTCAGTGCCCAGACCACACCAAAAGCCTCACGCTCAATCACACTTAACCTCTGTACCAGTGGAAGTAACCTCCTACTAATGAAAGCAACAGGTTGGTCCAGGCCCTCCTCATTTAGGTGTGAGACCACAGCCCCCGCACCATGCTCTGAAGTATCTGTCTGCACCACGAATTCCTGTGAGAAGTTGGGTGCCTTGAGCACGGGGGCCATGCACATGGCAGATTTCAGGGCATCAAAAGCTTTTTGGCAGGCGTCAGTCCAGTTCACTTTACTGGGCTGCTTCCTGGAAGTCAGCTCTCTCACGGGGGCAACAATAGAGCCATAACCCTTGACGTTATCTCCTGTAATACCCAGTGAGTCCTAAGAAGGCTCTCACCTTTGTCTGGGCCTTGGGGGGTTCCCAAGCCAGAATGGTATCAATCTTGGGCTGTAGGGGTGCCAACTGGCCACTCCCTACCAGGAGTCCCAAGTAGACCATGGAACCCTGCCTGGTCTGGCACTTGCTAGCCTTGATTGTGAGGCCTTCCCTCTGCAGAGACTTCAACACTTCCCAGAGGTGGTGAAGATGCTCCTCCCAAGTGGCACTGAACACTGCGATGCCATCCAGGTAGGCGGCACTGAAATTCTCCAGCCCAGCCAACACCTGGTTGACCAACCTTTGAAAGGTGGCAGGGCCATTCTTCAACCCAAAGGGCATCACCCGGAATTGGTAGTGCCCATCTGGCATTAAAAATGCTGACCTCTCCTTTGCCCCATCAGTTAAGGCAATCTGCCAGTACCCATATGTAAAGTCAAACATACTAAGGTACTTGGCAGCTCCCAACCGATTGATGAGCTCATCAGCTCCGGGGATGGGGTGTGCATCAGTCCTGGTGACTGAATTGAGCCCTCAGCAGTCCACACAGAACCGAAGTTCTGATGTGGCACCCGGTGCGGCAGCCTTTGGGACCACGACCACTGGGCTAGCCTAAGGGCTGTTTGAGGGCTCAATCACCCCTAGCGCTAAGATCTTGCAAACCTCCTCCTTGATGCAAGCCTTGACCCTGTCAGTCACCCTGTAAATTCTGTCCTTCACAGGAGGACTGTGCCCAGTGTCAACATCATGGACGCACCACGGAGTGACATCAAGGGTCAAGGAGAACAGAGCAGAAAACTGTCCCAACAGTTGGCAGCAGTCACTCTGCTGTTCAGGAGTCAGGGCAGATGAGAGTGTTACACCGTCCACTGACCCATCATGTTTGGTCAGGAAGAGGCTCAGTCTCCTCCCCTGTTCCAGCATCTGTCGCTAGGAGCATGCCCACTTCAGACCGCTCCAAGTGTGGCTTAAGGTGGTTCACATGCAGGACCTGCAAGTCCACCAGGTAGGTGACTTTGCTCTTGCTCTCCACCACCTTAAATGGCCCAGTCCACTTATCTTGGAGTGGCCAAGGCTCCACTGGGGCCATGACCCACACTTTCTGGCCAGGCTGAAATTTGATCAGAGTGTCATTCTGATCATACCACCATTTAATTTCTTCCTGGCTGGCTTCCAGATTCGCCTGAGCGAGTTGCCTGAAGCGCTTAGTCTGGTTCCTGAAGGCCAGCATGTATATATATAGATACTAGTGAGGTTTCCTGGGAGCTTTCTCCCAGCCTTCTTTGACCAGACTTAGAGGTCCTTTTACAGGATGCCGATGCAGTAGCTAAAAGGGACTGAACCCTAAGGACATCTGTTGTACCTCTCTGTGAGCAAACAAAAGACATGGTAAGAGGACGTCCCACTTATGCCTCATAGGCTCACCAAGACTCATAATCATGCCCTTCAGGGTCTGGTTGAATCTCTCAACCAGCCCATTACCTTGGGGATGGTAAGGAGTGGTGAACTTGTAGGTAACACCGGACTCCCAGCCACAGGGACGTCATATACTTAGATATGAAGTTGGTTCCCTGGTTGGACACCAGCTCTCTGGGGAACCCCAAACAGGTGAAAATCCCCATCAACGCACGACCCACCACGGGGCCGTCACAGTCCGGAGTGGGATGGGTTTGGTATTTTCAATATCCAAGGGCCCAACCTTTTTTAGACAAAGGGGGAAACAGGGGGAGGGGGAGGGGCTTCCTAGGAGAACGGAGAAGACAGAATCAGAATCAGGAACAAGGCTACTTCCGGACGAGACAGAGGGTGAACAGACAATAGTTCAAGACTCTAATCATATCAACTGTGTGAATAACAAACTGATCCTAATCTATAATTTGTCTAAACATACCTTGACTAGTACTGAACTGAATTTATTATAAAAAGGACTATCATTTGTCCCGGTGGCCATACAGAATCCGGTTGATACTAAGTAGGAAGTACTGCAGTTTCTCCGTAAAATTAGATTAAAGGTATTTTTGTAGAACGTTGATGAGACCACAGAGAGTAATGTCAGTGGCCTTCAAAAACAAATCAGATTTTTGCTCTGAAAGTGTGGCCATGCCCAGTGAAGTCCTGATGTTTAAAGACCAAATATTTAAAGAAATTGACATCCTTAATGACAAGAAAATCTTCTTTAATGCTATCTGTTCGAGAGAGTAACTGACTGCCTGGAAAGATTTAGTGTATAAACCTTCAACAGTGATTAAACCTGCTGATAAGGGTGGTGGGATTGTACTGTGGGATAGCAATGAGTACGACAAGAAAATAATGAGGCAGTTTAATAACCGAGAACATTAGTGCCCTATCTTAGACAATCCCACACTGCGCTTACGAGCCCAAATTTTACATTTGACCAGTCAGCGTTGGAAGATGGGTATATTTGTAAAAAAGAATATGAATATTTGAACACCACTACTCAGAAAACACCCAATATATACATCCTACTAAAAATCCATAAAAATAGTGAGCAACCACCTTGAAGGCTGATCATATCCGCATGTGGTTCACTTTTGGAACCCGTGGCCAAATATATTGATTTTTTCTTAAAACCTTTCGTCATTGAAACTAAAGCATAAATTAGAGACATGATGGACCTGATAGCTAAAGTGGAAAATTCACCATTCGACAGCGATAAACAACTGTTGGTCTCTTTTGATATTGAAAGCCTCTATACAAACATACCACAGGAAGAAGCACTAGCAGTATTGGAGATGGTCTTAGACAAGAGAGAGCGGCCTCATCAAGTGCCAACTGAATTCATTGCCTCACTGGCTGCCTTATGCCTTAAGAATAACTTCTTTGAATTCAAGGATGACCTGTATTTACAGGTTAGAGGGGTGGCTATGGGGTGTTGCTTCGCCCCGGAAATAGCCAATCTTGTAATGGATTGTTTTGAGAACCAATATATCTTTAACAGATCGAACCCCTTTAAACCTTTAAATTGCATGCCCCACAGTGGTTGCGTTTATTGATGACATTGTGATGGTGTGGAATGGTGACCATGAGTCCTTAAAGAAATTTCATCACTGGTTGAACTCCAGAATGCAAGATTTGAAGTTCACAATGACATATAGTAAGTAGAAGATCACCTTCTTGGATGTACAGATCATTATTAGCGAAGGAAAATTGGAGATGAGTTTGTACACTAAGCCCACCGACCGTAACACGCTATTACATTTTACAAGCTGACATCCAAGAGGTTTGAAAGAGAAGTTGCCCTATGGGCAATTTCTCAGAATCAGGCGTAGTTGCACCAACAAGGCAGATTACTTTAGGAATGCAGAAATTCTGTTAAGCAAACGAATGGAGAGAGGCTACCTGAGGAAACTGATCAGATCAGCACTCAAATAGGCTTGGTTTACACCGAGAGAAGAGCTGTTGACTCTTAAATCCAAGCCGGACGTAAATCCAATGACTTGTGTGCTAACATATAACCCCAAGGCTAATAAAATCTAGAAACTATATTGCGGAATTGGCGGCTGGAGCGCCATTTAAATACTCCTAGGCCCCTATTTGCTTTTTGCAAAAGAAAGAATCTCCGCCAACATTTTGTGAAATCGACACGACCTTCGCAACCTAAAAGAAACATAATAGGACTTACGCCATTGGTAGGGCATTTTAGGTGTAATAACTGCACAGCATGCCCCCTGACCATTGACTCCAAATTTGTGATGCTGAACGATAAGAATCATTTTCAGCTGAATTTCTCTAATAGCAATACTAAAAATGTGGTTTATTGCCTGACATGCCCATGTGGTAAAACTTACGTAGGGCAGACAACGCAACCAGTAAAAATGCGTGTGTTGCAACATAAATCAAGGATACGGTGTAAGACTCAGGGTGTCCCCCTAGTCCAACACTATCTACAGTGCAACCATGACGAGAACGACATCCGTTGGTTGGTATTGATGGTGGTTAAATCAAGCAACAAGGCGAGGATACAAACCATATTAAATGGACTTGAAGCTAGCATGATAGAAAAATATAGAACAGCGGTGCAGGGCCTCAATGACCGTGATGAAATTTGGGCTCTGATTGGAGAATATTCATTTTTAATTTTTAAATTCAATCTCTGGCAATTTTTGGAAAGTGTTTATTGGGCTGGTTAATAGAAGTGTTAACATCTGTTTATGAAACCATTGTAGTGTTATGATAGAAACTCAGACTTGAGTTGCAACATGACACATGTGATGACTGGTTTCTGATCATTTTGTTATGTGATATAGTGTCATATTGTTATTGTTGTCTTGTATGTACATTTTTAGTTTTGTAGTCGAAGGATGTGCTGAAAGTATAGTGGATATTTTAGTCCTAGTCATGGCCACAATATTCCATATGTGGTTTTCCCCCCATTTTCACCCCACAAGACTTTGTCTTGTCCGTAGTTTATGTCTTTATAGGGTACCGACCTCTTGTGTTATGCATACCCAGGCTTTAGGAATGGTGAGCCTTTATAGATAGTGACCAGCAGTCTGGTCCCTTTTTCTCTTCTTCCTTTTTTTGTCGTATAAGTGGTGTCTGATAAAAAATATTTGAGGCAGACCGATACTGCGCGCCACACACACACGACCCTAAATAATGAATATGATCTAATAGGTATTGGCACCATTAAGTATTTACACGTTGTCATGGTGCTGGCATCAGCACTCACATGGAGTATTTTTTCTCTTGCCACCGCCTGGGAAGTAGAACGAGAGTGGTTATGCAGGGAGAGTCTATTTGATTTCGCCACCCACGAGGGAGCCGCGTTAGTGTTCCTTGGGCACAGAGCTGATAGGAAGTGGCCAGACTGTGTGACCTAAAACCAGTAAGTGATTTTTGAGACGAGGTGGATGCGTTGGGTCCAAAGCATTGTTTATTTAAAGCCCACTGATGGGGGTGGGTTTGTTTGTTTATCCGCAGTGCGATGCCCATTGGAATTCGCTGAGAGGTTATAGTTTTCATCGCGTGGAGGAAATAATCCTACAAAACGTGGTGCCCAGCACATATTGAGATGGTTCGGGGGTTCTTAAACAACAAACGTATGCAAATTTGAATATGTATGCATGCTTCTGGTGCTTTTTTTCGTGACAATTTTATAGTTTTATTTACATTAAAAGTCAAATTTGGTGTTGCAGTGTACCGGATATCATCTTGTGGGATTCACATTCTCTTTAGAGGACTGTATTTAGCAAGGGGCCGTACCCCGGAGACATAACGCCTTTAGGAGGAACAGTGAGTGTATTTTAAATTATTTGTGCCTTTTCCTGGACTCTGAAGGAAGCACAATTTTCTGTGTGATAGTAGTAGTTATTTGCATCATGGATTTCATGGCAGATAGGTGGCTGTCTCTATGCACACTATAGGGGCTTGGCCTCCCGGCACATCAAAATATAGGGGTCACTGTTCATTCCTTTGCACTATGTGGGCACTTTTGCATGCCCGGGTAAACTGTGCACAGACACTGCAGTGGTAGGTTTGAGTTGCGAATCCAGGCTGCTTGTGTGGGTGGCACAATCAGTGCTGCAGACCCACTAGCAGCATTTGATTTACAGACCCTGTGCACACACAGTACACTATACTAGGGACTTACCAGTAAATCAAATAAGCCAATCATGGAAACACAAATCCATAACAACAATTTACAAATGGAGAACTTGCACTTTGGCACTGAATAACAGTGGCAAAGTGCCTAAAGCATCTAGACCAGCAAAACGAAGTCCAACACACAGAAAAAACACAGGAGGCAAAGGCAAAAATCTAGGGAAAACCCATGCCAATGATGCCAGGTCTAACATCAGTGAACATCAAAGAAAGTAGGCTACGCAACCTCTCATGTAGAAAAGTATAAGGAACTAAAAGATGGGTCACCAGACAGAGAGTCGGGAAAGGAAATCCTACTCTACTCTAGAAACACACACTAATATAGACACACAATATCTAGATGGCAAAAATGTTCTCCTGTCTCATCTATGTAGGCCAATGGGATTGCAGTAAACTCCTGGGAATAACTAAATGCCCTGTTTTCTCATGTCCACACAATGGTTCAGAGAAAATAGACCAGGAAATGTTACATCATTCACATTCTGTGATTCAGACTGTTCTTCTCTTGAATGATCCTTTCTGCCTTCTCGCCTGCAGGTGAGAACCTCACTATTAGTTGGCTAATACAAAACAAATTCCTGTTCACTAACTAAGAGAACGTTTCTGGAAAGTTACAAAATCTGCTGTAAAAGATAAAATATTGTATGCAAATAACAATACAAAGTGAAAAGCAGTCCTTTCAGTATTAATGCAAAATTTTCAGTTAACAGGGCAAGGGCAGTTTGGTTAACTTAAATCAACACTTTTATTTACTTGCAGGCTTATAACATTTAAGTATGGTTTACTACTACAATTTCACATTTGGCATACATGCAATGTAAAGATCGACTTTTGCAAATTTTTAATAAAAGCGTTTTTGTTGGAAAATGAAAATTCACTGTAGCAAATGCAAGAAGGAAGGGTGAGACTATGGTGCAAATATGTTTCATATATCTTATCTACTTGGCACATGGTATGTTAAAAATGGTCACTTACTGTGTACTTGTCTTAAATACTTAAATCTGTCCATGTGTTTGTAGCCGATTAAGCTATAATTGCACCTGTTTTTGCGCATTTGATAACCATTTTTGAATTAACCTAAATCATTTTGGCAACTGTCAAGAAAAGAACAATAATTTATTATGAATGTCTTTTCCAATCAAAGGAAAAACAGCTACGTAGATTATAGCCTATTACACCAGCAAGTGTAGTTTACGGTGGTGTGGTCAAAGTGTAATCTGCTTGACGGTTTCCATTACCAGGGGGCAAGTCCACCCCCTCAGCCACCGCTTAACATTTACATCCGCTCCTTTGGAAATGATCCCTAAGCTCGGCGGGCTCTAATTGATCGCCTATGGATGCATCAGAAGGGATGGTGATTCCAATTCTCGGCATTTGTTTAACAACACAACCGAAAGTTCTCCATCGGAGGATGTCACTTTTGTGTAGCATAAAGATGATGACATCTCGATCCATTTTTTTAAACCCTCAGGCAACTAGACCTTTTGCCTTTTGCCTCTACTTCATTTGAGCTGAATATGAGCATCTTTGAAATTTTTTCACAGTCAGTATTCGGTATAATGACTGTGAATCTTAGATGTGGCTAATTTGAAACATAAGCAACAGAAATGTTGTGCCATGCGGTGATCAATAATGGGGTTCGAAATATGAAATATATTTAGACAAATGCTGCAGAAAATCGTCCACAGCTAGCCTAAGCATATGTTTTTGCTTCAAAGAGGTGCCACTGAAATTTACAATTTAATTTAGAGACGACAGTGAGGGGAAAGTCTTGACTCGCTGGCATTGATGCACAACTCCAAACTTACTTGGCAACAAACAAACCAAAACGTATGCACTGTGACTCTCCAGCGATGGTTAAACATTGCACTTACTATGCATAGATAATTTTTTTAATGCTAATACATTTAGGGCTGTTTGACGAACATGAATTACATTTTGCAACACATTAATTAAAATGGCTAAGATTGTGCATGCCAAATAATGAATTTCAATTTTTTAGTTTTTTGTCCTCTGAATCACAACTAATATTGAACTGATGTTTTTTCATTGTAACGTCTGTATATATATTTATATATATATATATATTTATGTATGATGTTAATGATTTTGTAAAGCGGACTTATACCACAGTAGGCGTCTTGGCGCAAGTGACATAGGGCCAGATGTGCAAACGTTTTCTGTGGTCGCAGAGGGGCATTTTGCCCTTTTGAGACTGCAAAAAAGACAGTAGCCAAATGTACCAACCCTATTTTGAGAGTTGCTAATTTAATTGGGACTCGCAAAATAGGGTTAGAGACTTGCTATTAGGAAGGGGTGTTCCAAGGGCGTCCCCTCCTAATAGCGACTCTGAACCCTATGTAAGAATGTTTTGCAATGACATTTGCGGTCACAAAAAAATCGCAGTTTACCACCCTCTTCAAGAGGGTGGTAAACCATTTGCAAGCGGGAAGAGGACCCCAGCAGGCCACCATCCATGGCAGTGCCAGCCATTCCCAATGGGGTCAAAAATTGCCACAGCCTCATTAATATGCATGAGGCATGCAATTTGCGACCCCATTGGGAATCTCAAACAGTGTCTCTGACACTGTAGTACATTGATGTTTGCAACTTGCAAATCGCTGGGGACTTGTACTTTGTTGGTAGTACTAGACCATAAAGTATGGAGGGGGAGAGTACCTTAAAGATTTCATGCAAGAAAAATGGACCATCTTGATGTAGTCCCTTATTAACCTAACAAAGCGCGTTGAACTGAATGGGAGGCCAATGAAGTTCCTTATGGAGTTGGAAACTGAACAGAATTTTGGTAAATTCAGAAAAACTCTTGCTGCAGCGTTTTGAAGAGTTTGAAGTTTATTGAGAAGACACACTTGGCAGCCTACATATAGTGCATTGCAATAAACAATGTTTGAAATTACCAGGGCTATGATCAATGCTTTCCTATGCTCTAGTGGTAAAAATGGTTAAAAAAATGTCACTACTCTCAATATAAAGAAGCAGGAAGAGGTCACCTGATTTGAATGTTCAATGAAAGTTAATCTGTTGTCAAAAATGACACCCAGATTTCTTGCCTTCTGTACTGGGGTTTGTAACAAATCAAGATTCGATGGCCACCAGGTGGAGTGCCAGAAGTTATTGTTGTTACCAAACAGTAGCACCTTCATTTTATCGGAGTTAAGCTTGAGAGAGTTCAGTTGCATCCACTGCCCAATAGTGTTCATGCATGTGCTGAACTGTAGGGCTACTCTTTCTGGATTAGATGAAACAGCCACCACTATGTATCATCGACATATGAGCAGATCGATAAACCTTATGATTTGATCAACGGAATAAAAGGGGTGATGTAAGCATTAAAAAAAAATTGAATTAAAGAGGACCCGTGCCGTACCCCACAGGGAAGTTATAGATATATGCAAAAAAGAGGCAGAGAACTCTGGGTAGTTCCTAAGCTTAGGTGGAGAGACACTCCTGCCCTACAACACCAGTGACACTCTAAATTTGCTTCCTCAAATGTCTGCTTTTCTATTAAAGTCTTTAATCATAGGATTAGCACAGCGCCATCCGCGCCGAGCTGAAAAATGTCAACAACCCTTTACCACTCCAGGCACAGTATTGCAGCTGTGGATTGGTAAAACACCACCCAAGCCAACATGGAATGAACAGAAGGAACCATTCCAGGAGGGCTTTGAATAGAGTCTCTGGGGCTGAAAAACGGCTCAGGGAGAGGGGCCACGCAGCACCCCTCCCCCATTACGTTTTGGTCTGGCCCGGTGGCCCTGATGCTCATTTCACAGAAATTAAACTTCAAAGGGAATCACTTACAAATATAAATCTAGCAGGTGCCCCAGTTGAAGCTTAACATCTGTAAAGGACAAATGATCCTAACTTCCTGGGCTTGGTGAACGCTAAGCAAGTGTGTTTTGTCAGAAATCCCACATTGAAAGGCGATCTGAAATCCTTCATGGAGGTGAATGCATCTTGAATGCATCTTTGATCTATTGGAGCTCAATCTGTAGTGGCTGTGCAGTGGGTTATTTATTGGCATCTCCTGGTGAGAGCAGAGTCCATGGTTCTCCCTTTAAATAATTATGAGTTTGAAAATGTTCAAATCACCTGGAAACCTCACACATTTGGCCCCGCCCTGCCCATCTTAGTGGTATACAAAGATCTTCCTGCATTTTGCCAAGATGATGGACACTTACCATAAGATTCCCCAGCATATTTCCCGCCAATTTTTGGTGATGCCTTCTTGTTGCCGAAGAATGTGAGGACATCTCCACCAAACAAAGAAGCATTTACTTCATATAGTTAAGAGGAAGTACCCTTGTTTGGTAGAGATTTACCTCTTTGCAGTCTTGTTGTCTTCTCTGTAGGAAGATTCATGCTACCACAGATTTTGGGATAAAGACACGTGAGGAGTAATCACATTGCCAAAACACACACAGGCTCACTGGAGACTTTTCCTCATGGTCCATTTTGCAGATGTAGTGTAGAATACGCACAAGACCTTTCCACAAAGAGTTGGCATTTACGCATTAACCAAAAGAAAGGACTCCAGTTGGGTAGATATTTTGTGAAAACCAGTAGACTCTTGCTGGATAAAGGGGCGGGTGAGGTTCTGTTCTGGCCCAGTCATTCACACAACTACTAACACCCCAAACAGACATCCAGACACCCACTCACTCACCCACACAGTTACTCTCGGACCCATACAGCCATTCCCACACTCACTCACCCCCTCACACAACCATTCAAGCACCCTCAAAACTACTTATCCCCACTCATATCCCATACAGACACTCATACTTCCACTCATATACCCAGTCATTCAAATACCTACTCACACACCCGTACAGTCACTCACACACCCACAAAAATACTCATACCCACTCATTCTCCCATATAGACACTCACACACCCACTCACAGACCCATACAGCCAATCGCACACCCAGTACCCAGCACATACAGCTACTCACACACCCACTCGCAGACCAATACAGCCAGTCACACTTCCACTCACAGACCCATACAGCCACTCATACACACCCACACACCCATACAGACACTCACACACCCACAATACCACTCACACACCGATTTGCAGATACATACATCCACTCACACATCCACTCACCGACCTATACAGCCACTCACACACCCACAGTCAAAGGTTACAGGTTACAGTTAGGAAATACATTTAAAACAGACTTAGAAATTCACTAAAAACAAAGGTTACAGGAATGTTAGAGTTGGCAAAGAAATGTTGAAACCTTAGAAATTCACATAAAAAACACAGGGACATTATAGTTAGGCTCAGAATTAACTTATACAAAACCAATAAAATGCAGCAGTTATAGTGACTTGGGCTAACTATAACTTATGCCCCTGCAATGCACTGCTTATAACCTCACATATTACATCACACATGATATCACTGATGCCATCTCAAATGACATCACTAGTGACATCGCTGATAACATCATCCAGTGATTGTGAGTGTTTTCTCAATGTTTATGAGTGTTAAACATATATACTAAGGTACTAAAAAAGTTAAATTAGCATACTTTCTGTCCTAATGATGAATGATACTATTTCTGACATATATTATGTGAGTGGCTGTGTGGCTGTGTGTATCCATGTGTAAGTGGGTGTCTAAGTGGCTGTATGGGTGTGTGAGAGGGTGTGTAAATGGTTCTATTAGTGAATATGTGTATGTGAGTAGCTGTATGGGTGAATAAGTGGGTGTTTGAATAGCTGTATTGGGGATGGAATGGCTGTGTGACCGGCTGTATTAGTTAGTGAATGGGCATGTGAATGGCTGTATGGGTGAGTGAGTGGTTGTTTGAGTCTGTGTATGTTTACCTAAGTGGGTGTCTGAGTGCCTGTGTTGGAGAGTGAGTGTCTGTGTGAGTGGCTATATGGGTGAGTGAGTGGATGTGTGGGCCCTTGTATAGATGTGTTAATGGGTATCTAAGTGGCTGTGTGGGTGTATGAGTGGTTGTATGGTTGAGTTAGTGGCTCTGTTGAGAGGCTGAAAGGGTAAATGTGTGGAGTGGTTGGTTATATGGGTGAATAAATGGGTGTTTGAGTAGCAGTATGGTTGAGTGAGGTGCTGTGTGAGTAGGTGTATGGGTAAGTGTGTGGCTGTGTGAGTGGCTGTATGGGTGAATGAGTGGGTGTGTGAGTGGCTCTATGGATGAGTGAGTGGGTGTGTGAGTTTATATATGGGTGAGTGGCTGTATGAATGGTTCTGTGGGTTTGTGAGTGAATGTGTGAGTGGTTATGTGGATGATGTCATCAGTGATGTTATTTGAGATGTCATCAGTGATGTCACTGACCATGTCATGAGTAATGTAATATGTGAAATCATACACAGTTCACTGTGGGAGTGTAAGCTATAGTTAACTAGGGAACTATAACTGCTGAATTTCACTGGTTTTGTATGAGTAGAATCTGAGCCAAACTATAACATCCCTGTAACCTTTGTTTTTTAAATGCAAAAAAAATCATATATATTTTATATAGCCACTCACATCTGGCTATATAAATGCATATAATATGTCCGTGTATATATTTATATATATAGACATATATATTTTTTTTTAATTTGCAACCATGCCATGCATAGTGTTGTCATCAATGATGTTGTGCATGCCAAGGGTGAGAAGATACCCTGTAGCTGTATTGATGGCATCAGTAATGCCAATGTTAAGGTGTTGTGGAATGTCACTGGGGATATTGTTGTCCTCTGAGATATCATCTAACATGTCATGGATGATGTGATGAGAATTCCATTTAGGTGTGAGTTATGATTGATTAGGTAACCATAACTTCACTTTAACAGTGGTATAGTGTATGAATTTCTAACATCTCTAAAGTTTTTAAAAAATACATTAAGATGTTAGATGCAAAAGAAACCTTAGCAGAATACCTATACAGAACTTATTATGCCGAAGTAAGATGTGGTCGAAAGAGAGATTTGACTAATCGCATGTACATCAAAAGAGGCCTTTTCCAGGGTTGCATCCCAGCTCCAACCCTATTTACACTATATCTCAGTGGACATATCAAAAAAAATTATGATTGCAATGGTGACCCTCCGAAACTTGTAAACCAAAGAACTCCTGCCCTACTCTTTGCCGGTGACAGGTTATTACTTTAAAAAACTCCAACAAGTCTGCAGAACCTCATGTATCGGTTCTCAATCTCTTGAGAAGAGTATGGCTCAGAAATGAATGCCCCCAAAACCAAATTCATGACCTTTTATCCATGCAGGGCATTTAGAGGTAAAATTAAGTTAGATACCTCCCAACTAGAGCAGTCAAGGATTTCGATTTTTTGGGCAGTTAGAATTGTTCGCCCATAATCATGGACCCTCAAATAGCTAAAAGCCAGATGACATTGCAACATGCTGAGTTCACGATTGTAAAGAAGTTGAATTAATCTAACTTCTAACCAATCAAACCTGCATTAGACATTTACCACACTAGAGGGCTTGATGTGGCCCTGTATGGGGCAGAGCTATGGGGTGTGGAACAAACAAGGGATTTAGAGGAAAATGAGAATAAGTTCATGCGAGCTGCACTTAAGTTTCTACACAGTACTCCACTCATCCCACTGCATTTTGATTTGGGGGTTAAAAAACATGTAGCAGCCATCAAACTACTGATTTTCTGGCTAAGGGTATGGATAAGCAAATTCACAATTCCCCTGCGCCAAGTGCTCTTAGAGGTGCGAGATAGGAATAATTCTGGCTCATTACCATGGGTCAGACACATAAAGCATTGGATGTACTAGCTAGGGCTACGTTCAGCTTGGGATAATCCTGAGCGGACCAACAAAAAAATAATAGCCCAACTTAAGTCAAGATATTGGAGGTACATAGAAGAGAGCTGGCAGACTAAATCTGATCGTTCGCTGACTTCTGAATTTCGAATGTAATATGGTTCTTGAGTCATTTCTAGATCGAATTGAAGCACCCCACGTCAGATGCATCTTTTAAAAAATTCAGATAATGTATCCTGCCTCTGAATAATTTCAGAAGTAGATGGTGAGAGTGTTCTATTACTTCCATCTGCCCTGTGTGTAAAGCAAACACCGAGTCAGATGCGCACTTCTTGCTCTTTTGCCCTGCTTACTTAAAATTGAGAAAGACTTGAATCATTCCAGTTTACCGTATTCTGTCTATTTACCATCTAAAGGATGCAATTCGAATACTAAGATCAGAAACTACAGAATGAGTTGTTTACTCAGTATCCAGAAACCTATAGTTTGCATTGTGCAGTAGATGTAAAATATTACAAACATGATCTATTATAACTGTAATGAGCACTTCCAAGGGGATTGTATTTTATTGTAAGATAAGATATGGAATAATTATATGTTTTATCTTTTTATCTGTTTTTGATCTTTTATCGTTTTATAGTCTATGTGAATTATGATGTACGTATTTATGATTTTTATCCTTTTAATGGCGATTATACCCGGAATAAATAAATAAATAAATAAACCAACCTTAACATACCATTAGCAAATGCATACATCAAAATTATCATAGAGTGAGTTCAGGTTTGCGTAGACTGCTAGCCAAAGACAATATAAATGTCAATCATCCCAAAAAATTAACAGTGCTTACCAAAGTCAATGTAAAAATCAATTATCTCAAGAAAGTAACACATTCATACTTTATTTCGGATTCATATCTTCAGACAGTGTCCAAATGAGACGTGAAAGAAATAAGCTCAACTTTTTGTTTGACAAGTCTGTTTTCCCACTCACTAATTCATTTGTATGCAAGTTTTCGGGAAAGGATTTTGCACCTTCAGTGTTGAAATAAGGCTTGGAGGAAACAGGTTCAACATAATGTTAAGCCAGCTGCGGCCTCCGTCTCTCAAATTACCATCTAGACATATAGGCCCTCGTGTATCATTCCATTTTACAGCCAGTAAGGCTCTGATTCGTAAAATCAGAGCCTTTCCGACAGTAAGATGGCATTTTATTATTCACCAATCCCAATCAGGAATTCTGAAATATGTTACAAAATATTACTGAATCACTAATTGGATTTGGGAATGGATACTGAATTGGTATTTGGAAGAGGCATGTTAAGGGTGTCCCCTCCAAAATCCCAATTACTTTAGAAATATAGAGATGTGTTCCGACCGAAATCCGGTTGTGAAACATTCATATTTTACCACCCTCTGAAAGGAGTGGGTACGCCATTTGCAAATGGGAAGGGGTGCCTATTCGACTTCTTTCCCTTTGTGAATATTCATAAAAACGTTTTTTATGAGCAGGCAGTGGTTCATTAGACCTACTGCCTGCTCATAAAAAAGGTTCAAATGAATCCTGTTTTCCTCTAAGGGAAATGGGATGCATTTACAAAATACAAGATTGCTTTATTTAAAAGCAATCACTGACATGGTGGTCTGCTGACCCCAGCAGGTCACCATGGCTTTCATTGCAGCCAATCGTAGTGGGTCTCAAGGTATGACCTACGTCATGCATATTAATGAGCTAGGTAGAATTGCAACTCCCTACCAATCAGTATTTTGAGAACCAACCTATTAACGCATAGGTCAGATCTCAAAATACCAATGGATTCGTTAGTATTGTGACCACTTCTAACAAACCCATTTTGTCCCTCTTATTTAAGTAGTTGCAAATTGTGAATCATTGTTTGTAGCAATTTACAGTTCCTTAATTGTATTTGTTGTACATGAGGCCCTTTTTTTGCTTTAAGGTATGACAAGTAAAGAAGTCATACAAATCTGTTATAATTATTCTGTGGTGTTTTTATAGAAGATTTTGATTTCTTAATTGATTTTCAGTCATTTGGTGCCATTACTATATTGGGCTTAAATTCATGCTTCTCTTATCATGCAAATATGTTCTTTAACATGAGCATTTTGTTAATCCTCTCCATCACTCACAGCCAGTGCTTTCTACTGAATCGTCATTAATATATCACATTGTTTTCTGAGGCAACATTTTCCCTCCTGCTTCGTCACCATGTCTACACATATGATTTCATTGTCTTTCAGGTGCTTGCACATCCCATACGCTATTGCATCTTTTCATTCATGTACCCAACGTATTTTTCAGAGGGTTGCATTCTATCATAGATTATCACACACCACACCCCCTCTGTTATCTCAGGGAATTTTCAATTAGCCAGGATAACTAGCTAAATCGTTTCAAATGGATTAATCAATCATAGCCATCTTCGGACCTATTACAATCCTTCTTGAAGATTATCATGAACAGTTATTGCTATGCAGTTACATGAAACAATACATTTAAAAAATAACTGATTTGCTCTTTCCAGATCAGGTTTTGTCCTCTCTGCGGTGTAGACCCAACCACTCTTCGGGTTGAGGTGGAGGACCTTTAAGGGATGAATGAACTAGGCTTCAATAATTGTTTATCATTCAGAAATTTGAGTCTGACAAAGACGGCCTTGGAAAGCGACTCCATCTTCTTTGTTCACTTGGGTGTAGTAGATAAGAAAGTGAAGATATTATCCATTTTCGACATGGATTCCTACAACTAGATTCCTCTATGAAATAACAACCCTTTCCACCCCTATTTTGTGTGTTAAAAGCAGCATACTGCAGCAGTTGTCCGTACTTACCGTGGTATGCAAAGGATTATTTAGGCCACTCTGTCATCTTGACTCAGCAGGACTGAGCACTACATAGACGACTTGCAATTTTATCAAAAGTGCTTGTCTCCTCAGAAAATCTCTGGCTTGAAACATAAGATTGTTCTTAGAAATGGACTGCCTTATCCACTAAGTAGAGCCATTAGTAGCAGTAGTAGCGATGTAGCAATACCAACAGTAGTAGTGATAGTATTGTATTGTAGAATTTCACTAACACATTCTTACTTCTTGATGAGCCCCCAAAGTGTTTTTCCTAGCAGTTATTTGACTAGACGTTACTACTGTACCTCAAACATGGGAGAACGATGTTGGATAAGGTGCCATTCATTCATAAGCAGTGCATGATGGTGCTGAAAGCTATAGTTCATTGATTAAAATATAACTGCTATACTACGTATTTTTTAGGTCTTGCCTAGCGTTGCAGCGCGAATGCGCTGCCATCGCTTTGCAAGGCATGCAATATATACTGTAGTGTGGAAGCTTCGTGGAAGCTCTTCCCACTCTGTGCCCATTGACTTTTGTCTTAAATGCTGCCTTCCGATTGGTTTGAGGCTTGTTAGTCCCTCCTCATTCATCATTTGTATCCTTCCACGGCTATTAGCCCCTTCACTCCTAACACTATTTTCTTCCCTGTCTCCCCACCCCACCGCCCTCTTCCTCAGTCTGTAACTTCTCACCCTGCCCTGCCCCCCCCCCACTCCCGTTTGTGTTTTCTTGCCTGCCGGCACTTCCGCATTCATCTTTATTATTGCCACCTTGAAATATGCGAGTTCAAGATGCATGATGTACAAAAACTTCTCTTGTTTAATGAACTAGATTTTAATGTTACTCTAAATATAATAAGACTCTTGGGAACTTTCGGGGTATGCATGGCAACTGACACCTCTTAGTTCACAAATGGCATTGTTGTCGGGCGAGAGGAGCGGCAGTGTTTTAACTCAAGCTTAAAATGAGCACTTTTAATAACTTCCTCTCAATTCAGTGCTATAATCTTGTGTACTGAGGTGACGTGCTAAAGAATTGCACTTTTTTTAATTCTAAAGAGACATTATCGCACATTTACATCATGTGTACTGTATGATTAACATGCAAATCATTTTCACGGCTCGCCCACTGGCTTGTATACGCTTGGCTTGTCTCTGGCTGGCTATACCTGCTAATTACTATATTGGCTCGCGCACCTCTAACAAAGAGAGATGAATGGATACATGACAGTGAGCCCGGTAGATGGTAAAGAAATAGACTGGTGCAGACAAACAGACAAAGTCATTCTCCATTGCCTCACGTCAGAATCATCACTTTCAATAACCTGGAAATCTGCCAGCAACTCCTGCATGCCCCAACCTCATCCCCCTCACCTAATTTTAGCAGAAGCAGCAGATTCTGGGATGTGCCCTGCTGGTGCAGAGGAGCACGGCAGAGTCTGTGGAAGCGCTGGGATCCCTAGCCTCTCCGGGCGGGCACCTAAGCCTTCTGGGTGCCTTTACACTCAGGATAAATGAATACATTTTGTTCTGTACTTTTGTCGCCCCTCTGTGAGCACTGTCTGCTAGATGGAGCTCTGTGTTAATAAACACATTCAGAGAGGTGGTTGTGTACAAACGAACAACAGCCACAATACCGTACATTTTGAATGGGTAGTTAAATACCTGCTCATCGAGTACCTCATTGGCTGATCATTCCATGGCACCACCAAAATTACATTTGAACACATTTGCTCAACTGTGAAACACTCCCTTCTATGGGTCATTTAACAACTCTGGGCTTTGGGATTAGGTAACCTACAGTGGATGCTGTGTAAAAGAGTAAATTCAAAAATTAATGCAATGAAACTAAGCAACCAGTACTGTCTAAAACACTGAAAACTGACACGCATTCTGGCATTTTGTTTAGTTAATGTTGTTTTTCTCATAGATGCGAGTCAAGTACTCTTAATATCTTAATGAAATCTGCACACTTTTAACTAATAGCACCGGGCGACCTTTGACAACTAGGGAATGAATACATTTTCTATAAAAAAAACACAGAGCTAACAACAAAGGAAAGAAAACCTGGATAAATTGTGGCTTCTCCGCTTGAATTGTGTGATCTTAGGCAGCTATTTTATTACATTAAGAATCCTTTCTCTTCACTCCGGGTCTTGCAAGTGAGCGGGAGAGCGGCGGTAACCGGCAGCGGAGCAGAGCCGCGGGGGCCAAGAACTGTGCTCCGCAAACCGGGAGCTGAACCAGAGCTGCAACAAGAGACAAAGGAGGCCACAGGAAGCCCCAGCGAGTCCCGGTGAGCCCCTGCGAGCCGCATGGTGCCGCGGGTGGGCCAGGGCACCGCGAGCATCAGGGGCAGTGGGAGAGTGGTGAGAGTGGTAAAGCATGCCTCCATATTACCATGTTACCTCGTAGCACAAGCACAAGCAGAAGAGAGCTGAATCCAGAAATTGTGCTTCAAGTAGGTGCTTCCAGTGGCAATATTTGCAAGTTCTGGTGAAACTTACCAGTGGCTGCTGGTTGCTCTTCATTGCCCTGCCCTGCTGCCACTACAAACATCGCCACAAGTGGAGCGGACGCGGACTCCATTTCCTAGGAGCCTTGGGGGCGCATATCCCACCTGTCACCAGACGCACCAAGAGGCCAAGAGGCGCTTAAATCGGCACGAGGGCTCCCGCAGCCCGTCTGCACCTGTCAGAGCCTGAAAGAGGCTGGGCTGGGCCACAGTTCGAACATTTCCGTACTGGTAGTGAGTTGCTTGGTTATTCAACATATAGGACTACGTCTAAATAGCGATTAATAAAGCCTATTTGAGGATAATTGTCAAAAGTTTTTAATTATGAGTAGGCGCAAGTCAGGGGTGGGCATTGGGGTGGGGGGAACCCTAGATGCCTTTCTTGTTCGTGCGGAATCTGCACTTATTCATGAAATCGAATTGACTGAGCGGCGGTTGTCTCTGGAGCCTAAGTCTCTACTCTCATGTCAATCTGGTGTGGGGACTAGCGATGGCCTGGAAACTTCCACTGCCCATCCACCTGCAGACAATACCTCTGATATACATGGTGCTTCCAGTAATCCTATCAACTTGGAAATGAGTCCTCCGTCTGGACCATTACCAGGGTCAAATTCTCTTGTGTTAGCACTAGAGGCCAGCAAGCAAGCATCAACAAAGGCTCAAGAAAGGGACTTGACCCTATCACAAGGAAGAAAAAAGGTGTGGTCCAGAAACAAAAACAAAGAGTGACTCGCAACACAGTTTGCCAACTTAGCTCTCCGGCGGTGAACGATAAAGCCTGTATATCACCTTCATTACAGGCCATTAATGTAAATAGTTCCCCTGCATGGCTAAGCGTGGACGCTTTATGTAATCGATTAGAACAATTGGTATCTAACCTTCTTGCTCCTTTGTTGCATAAGTTATGTCAAATTGAAGCAAGGCTAAATGTATTAGAACAGCCGCGTGATTCTATCCCGTCACCCAATATTGAAGCAGCTAATAGTAGGGGCGCTGGTTTGATGTCCTTGAGGAGAGTAGATGATACGGGAAAGGGTACCAATGCTAAGACAAAAATGTTCTAATTCTAAACCCTGCCCGGATATTAATCATGATTTAAGTAAACCTAGGCCTCCCACGTAAATGCTGGACCATTGCCCTATGCACATAATCAGACTAACCAGAGTCAGAATAAGCCATTGATACAGTCATTGGCTCCAAAAGGAGACAAACCAACTGTTAGGGTGGGGGATTTGGATAGGAACTCAGGTGAATCACATAGTCTGGATTCTAACCAGAGGAGTGAAAGTGGCATATCCCCTAATGTGATTTTAAATCTTCCGCCAGAAGCAACCCCTTACACTGTAGTCTTAGCAAATGTCCCACAATTGTCTTTAAACGAATTTGAACATTGGTCAACACTGTGTAACAAAGCTTGTCATCGACTGAGTACGAGAACGGGGCTAAATAATGTTCTTTTTAATTAATTTAAAATGGTACGCAGGGTATCATGGGTTGGAAAGTCTAGTAAACGGTTATCAGCTGATTGTGTAATATTATCTTTTGGGTCTCCTCATTCATCATTTATATCCTTTCACGGTTATTAGCCCCTTTACTCCTAACACTATTTTCTTCCCTGTCTCCCCACCCCACCGCCCTCTTCCTCAGTCTGTGACTTCTCACCCTCCCCTACTCCCCCCCCCCCACTCCCGTTTGTGTTTTCTTGCCTGCCGGCACTTCCGTATTCATCTTTATTATTGCCACCTTCAAATATGCGAGTTCAAGATGCGTGATGTACAAAAACTTCTCGTGTTTAATGAACTAGATTTTAATGTTACTCTAAATATAATAAGACTTTTTTTCAAAAAAGTCAGGGAGAAGATCCCCAGTAGAGCTTTTACAGATCTACCAGGCAAAAAGTATCTCAATTGTAACTTATGGCTCAGGCGGTGTCATTACAGTATGTGGAAAATAATTTTCTAAGATATATACTGTCAGTACCTAGAACAACCTCTTCCTATGAGTGCCACGCTGAACTAGGTTTAACGTATTTGTCTGATCTAATTAAACTTGAGCCGGTTCTTTTATGGCACCGAGTATGGATAAAAGAAGAAACCAAGCTAAAAAGAGATATTTTAAAGGATATTTTAAAAATGGAAAAAGTTTTAACGATACCCTGGGTCAGTCATGTCAGAAAATTCCTGTAGAATCTGGGACATCTGGAGTATTTCACTGATCCTGATTCTATGAAAGCGGTACGTAGGAAAGACTTAAAAAAAGAGGGTCTCGCGATGTTGGAAATTTCACGGTTGACAACTGAAATACTAAAGCCCACGGTACTGGAAAATCAAATGATTTTAAGTGTTTTTAAAATTCAGCCATATTTGGTGATAGTACCAGAAGGATACGACAGATTCCTATTAACAAGATTCAGGCTTGGAATGGTACACAGCCTTATTAGTTTTCTCGATATGAATGACTGGAGCCGAACTATGATACCCTGTCCCTGTGATAATTGTTCAAGTCAATCCACTATCCATGTTATTTTCTTTTGTGGATTTTATACTCTCATTAGGAAAGTTTGGATTCTGCCAATGTTGAGAACTATGGGGATCAGAAAATGTCGTCCAGCTTACATCGCATTACTAACTATGGACAATGCTAATATGATTTGGAAAATTGCGATGTTTTTTAAAAAAGTGTTCAGTTATAGGAAGAGCATATCATGAGGATTTACTTATTTAAAAAAAAATATATATATATTGTTTTTAGAATTAATGAAACGTTATGAATTTTTAATTGATGTTATTAAGTGCGATATAATGATCATAGCTACTGTCAAAATTTCTTTATGAATTAACTTGAGAAATCGATATTCAATTTTAAGTTTTTTATCATGATTATAATGTGTACAAATTGCTTTTATGATTGCAGTATCTTACAATCGAATAAAGCTGAATTTGAATACATTTTCATGTACCCCCGAAGCCCCACTGCCCCCGCCCCCTTGGCAAACTTCATTGCCTCCCAGTGTTTAGGGATAACCAAGGCGCAGGAGAGTGACTCAAATAGTCTAGAAAATGAAAGAGAAACCGGGATTTGGTCCCATGCTCCGATCCCAATTGCGTTGGTTAGTCTGTAAGCAATACTTTTATTAAGGAGTTTCGCATTAGTAAAGCACCACGGTGTGCATGTGTGGCGACACTTCACCCATGAGGTACGTGCCAAGCAAATGTTGACACAATCCACACTTTGCGTCTTTTTCAATATATTTATTACAAAGTGCAGGACCTTTCCAAGGGATTTTGCACACTACATACATTCACTCCAAAAATAAAACGTGTAGATAAAAAACATTGCCATTTACAACGTCAATAGCTCTAACTCACAAATGCGAGACCTATTTGCATTGCAAATGTTTGTTTTCTTTTTTACTAAGTTTTTGTCTCATTTCAACACCTAATTATAACATCACTTTAACCTTTGTATTTTTCACTATATATGTATTTCACTATATGTATATATATGACGCTGTATCAAATGAATCTAAATTTCAATTTTCTATCTGTTTAACATTGTTCGGATTGACTGTAGTGTTTCTCAGAAATGCAATAAGAAATTGTCTTTTGCTTAAAACATCAAGGCACATGTGAAGAATGAGGCTGGTATAGGATGCTTTAGCTTCATATTTTAACGTACTTCTGATTGCTACTTAGACGACAGACTTGACCCTACTCAGGGGGACACCTTCCCTGGGTAGCAGAGCTGTTTCTTAGATATGCTTGCCCACTTTATTTTCATGTCACTAGATCACTTCTTTATCTGTACTCAATGGAAATAAGCATTTTCACACCACCGTTCTATTTTTTGTGATATCACAGTCTATTATTTCAATACTACATCCTGCAGAGATGGATGTCAAAGGCCAAGCAATAGCCCGTGACCTTGGCTACTGCTCAGCGCCGACTGACCCTACAGTGAGCTGCCTCTGACCACCAAATGTGAGCGGAATAAATTATCGCTGACGCTCCGATATTTAATTATGCAGCTGTCAGAGCGGCCCTTTTGAAATTCATTTTAATAAAGTGGGAACTTTTCCCTTCAAGGTTAGAGTCAGGGGAGTCACTTTCAGTGTCAGCCCGAGGTCTCCTCCACGCGCCGCGCGCGCTTCCTTTAGAAACCTGTCAGTGGCCTGATAGAAGGGCCAGATAACGGCACTGATGGCGGCCGACCTCCCCCCTCCCTGCCTGAATGAACATCCTTCATTTAAACCCGCAATAATGAGGACCTCAAAGTCAGTCAGGCAGCCACAAGGGCAGCTCGTCAGGAGGAAAGGATGGTTTGTTATTATAAATGACACGGAATGTTATCGCTGCAAACGCAAAGCATTCAGCATCCGCATACATTTTGAACTGGCAACCTGGAAACGTTTTACATGCTCCGGAATTGTAAACAGGGGCCAAAGTGAAGAGCCAGTCAGCCGCTCTGTCAAATTGCTGCTAAGCGTGGTGTATCCTATCTCAGAGATTAAAATGAAGAGTGCAATGACGTACAAGAGGCGGGCAGTTTTATTTTCCGTAATGGGAAATGTGTGTAACTCAGGCGATTTGTTCACGCACATTCCTAATTTGCAACTCATTTGGGAGTTTCTCCTAAACTATACGTTGCTTTTTTCTACTTAAGTATACGTTGCCTTTTGAACTCGGATAACCGTGTGCGTCTGGCACTTTCCTTTACCTAGGGTTGCATAACCAGTATATCCAGTGGCGTCACTAGGGTTGGTGTCACCCGGTGCGGGTAACTCATGGTGTCACCCCCTCACGACTTACCGCATGGACCTCCTCCGCTCTGAGTCCGCCAGTGGACACAGTTGGCAAATAACGGGACCATACAGAATCTTTAGTAACGTTTGTAAATGTAGGTCCTATATTTACAAAATGTGCCTGTTAACAACAGTGTGATAATGACTCATTAATCAGGTTGTACAGTGGGCTACCTGCTAGTCAACAGTTTATTGGAATTTATAATATCATAGGAATGGTACTTTGTACTGGTGTGGTGTTCCCACTATCCAGCAACACGATATATCAGTGGTCGAAGTGGGGGGAAAAAAGTAGGGGAACTGTGGGCGGAGAATCAGAGGGCGGGAATAACCCAAGGATTGGATTAGTGGGGGGAGCCAGAGGTGTGGCCAGAATGCGCAAACATCCCAATTTTTTGTATTAGTTTGGTTTCACTGTCCAGTTTTATCAACCAAAGGATACACATGATTATTTAAGGTTATAATGAGTTATTGACAGTAAAATGTATTCACAAAGTGGGATATACTTCTAATCACAGAATGTCCCCAAATACGATAAAAGGCACAAGCCATTTGTCTCCGAGCTATGGAGTTTGTCATCAGCACTTCTCCCTTTTCCACAACAGCAGTTCAAACATGAATGGCTAAAAATCCTAGTTTGCAAATGTTTTCTAAATAATAATGGCTCTGCCATATTTGCCTCATAATGCAAGATCTGCAGCATGATCTGACCATTTCAACTAATAAATTGTTTGTAGCTCAAACGTATCTAAAATTAATAAAAAATGTGTTGCTGTGGAGTAGATGACAGTTAATAGCTCACTGTTCTATGTTAGGATTTTAACTTATAAACTGCAAGTGACAAATGGATCTCTCTGACAAAAGCAGTAGCCCACTGGCCTATTTACATTATGTGCACTTTGTGATCTGCATGGTACATGTTCTTTGCAGCAGGTACATTAACCCTCTGAGCTACCTTTCCATGAGTCAAATCTTCCATTAGACAAAATTCCGATCTCTCTCTAGGAAGAACATTAATCACCAGAGTCATCATGACATTTTTATTGTTGCCGAAAATTGGTGGCGGCCAGGAAGGAGGCAGCAAGCGCTTTTAAAACCATAATAGACTTGCAAAAATGAGGCCTCCACCTAAAGTCAGCACCTGGTGCAGTCACACCGGTTGCACCGCCCTAGAGCTGGCCCTTCTCAAGGGTCCTGTGATCTCAGTGACAGGGTCACTGTTGTTCTAGGGTGTGCTGCTTCATAGGCCTGCCCGCAAGACTAGAGGTGAACTTCAGTATGAATAGTGGTGGACAAGCCTTGAAGGTTAACCTACACTTGTCATGCTAGGGTGCACCTGCTGGTGCTACGACACCATGGATTCTAATGTATTGCGAAGCCTTCTAAGGTCTACCATGAGATAGTGCTCTCTCAGGAGAGTGGTCTGGTGGATTGGTTATTAAGGCTGAACCTGGTTCCCCAGTTCCAAATTCAGCAGCTCTGGCCAGAGTGCCACATCCTCTCCCCCACTGAACACCATACTGCCCCACTGAGAAAAACTCAGACTGCCTTCAACTACAACCCAATTGTTGCCAGCTATAAACACCTGGATGCGGCTCAATTTAAATTACGCACTGGGCAAGAGCAATATGTGGCCTACAAGTAAAAAGTGACAGCATCCTGGAAAAAGCAAACAATCATAGGGAATGCAACATTTTGCAAACCATGTGAAATGTAAGCAAGAATAACATGCTTACCTTAACGCTTTTACACTCACTGTTCAGAAATCAGTGAGTGCTTTTGCCTGAAAAGTTAAGGACATGACAACAGGGCCCTGAATAGACCCATTTCAATGACCATTGCTTATATCCTTACAAAACTTAAGCAGTATGGTAAAAAAAGACAACATCCCTAGATGCAGAGCAGCAGTACAAATTTTGTTTTTCAATCCTCACATTGCAGTACCTCCAGGATTGGTGCACTAGTTCCAAGCCCTGGGAAAACAAGGCAAAGACAACAAAAATAGCGCTTCATTGGCAAACTCTGTAATAGTGGCGCTAATGTGTTTGGGGGTGAATAAAATCAATCTGGCCAGTTTGCTACAACTCTGTCTTACTTTATTTAGTTATTTATTTTGCATATTTTTAAACTTTTATTCCCGATGCTGCACTTTGGAATTAAATGTCAGAAAAATACGACATTGATTTTCCAGCAAAAGTGATTTTCTCTTTTGGATCCATTTCACAGGGGAGCAAATAAAAGAAAGGAGAGGAAAGAGAGTGAGAACCCCGTCTTGCAGCCACTGTCTTCAGTAAGAGAAGACCTGCCGGGCTAGCAGGCAAGAGGCCTTAGCTTGTACACAGAGCTGCTGTGCCTGAAAGTCGTCTTCGCAGGCCTCCCGACAGCTCAAAAGATGGGCCCACAACTCAGTGATCAGAGGCAGGCAACCTCGCTCCGCACTGCCTTCGCCCTCCCCCTGCACCCTGCTGGGTGTCACCCCATGTGAGGGTGTCACCCAGTGTGGTCTGCACCCCCCGCACTCCCATAGTGACGCCTCTGTGTATATCACACAGTCGGAGGAGTACGTAAATGCACTAATTCACCAACTAATTTTATTAGCAATGGAGCACCCCACTACCAATTCTTTTCTCGTTCATATCACAACTTCTTTACAAACATTTTGAAAATAGTGCAGATTGACGAGATGCGCAACACTTACACTGGGCTCATTTGTGCGCAGTTAAGGTGATTAGAGACTGGAGCAAGAATATTTATTCCTTGTTAGAATGGGGGTCCCTAACTGGCACAGGTATGCACCTTTGCCCATGTAGGGACCCTTGTTTCTAAGGGGATTACAAACTTTGGATAACCCCTGCTCACCCCCTTGGTAGCTTGGCACGAGCAGACAGGCTTATCCCAAAGGCAACGTGTAAAGTATTTGTGCCCCAAACACACAGTAGCACAGTGAAAACACCACAAATGGACACCACACCAGTTTAGAAAAATAAAATATCTTTTTCTAAACCAAGCAAGACCAAAACAACAAAAATCCAACATACATGTGTCAAAATATGACTTTAAAAATGTTTCAAGCAACTTGGTCCATAGAAAAGTATGGATGAGTGATTTTACACCAAAATACCTGTAGATGCATCAAAGTTCACAAGGACAAATATCCGCAGAGAAGGCAAGCATTGGAAACACAGCAATGTATCAGTTCCGGAGTACTTGGGGAGGCATGGCAACAGTTCTGTCGCATGCAGGAGTAGTGATACGTCGAATCCGGTCTGTAGGGGGAAGTAAGGCATCGAAATCCATGATGATTCTGGTCTGCAGGTGATGCATGGAAAATCTTGGTGCACTGGTGCGAAGCATGACACACAATAGGTGATGCGTCGCTTTGCATCGACCGGTGTCGGTGTTGGAGACTGCGTGGCGAGGCTTTGCGTTGTCGGACGTCAGTTCCGAGAGGCTGGCAGCTGTTAGACGGGACTCGACTAGGCTTCGAGTTATCTGGCGTTGGTTCCAAGAGGCTTTCAGCCCTGTGCGGAACTCAGCAAGGTTTTGCTTCGTCTGGCGTTGGTTCCGAGAGGCTTTGGGCGCTTTCGCGATGCTTTGCACCGGTTTTTGCAGAGATTAGCTACAAAACCCTCCTCTCAGGCTCTGTAACTGCAAGGAGGCACCTAAGGCGAGGGTAGCACTCACAGATGGCAGAGTGCAGCAGTACCAGCAGAGTTGCAGGAAGTCTTTTATGTCCCTGAGACTTCTTAACAGGCGGCAAGCACACACAAGCCCTGGAAAAACTTCACAAGCAGGACACACAGCAAAGTTCAGTCTTTTGTCCTCTCCTTGGCAGAAGCAGCAACTTTACGTCAACCGAGCAAGCACAAAGAGCAAAGGGGCAGTACTCCTCCTCACAGCTCTCCAGCTAACCAGCTCTTCTCCTTGGCAGAGGTTCCTCTTGATTCCAGAAGTAATCTAATCTTCTGGAGTTTAAGGCCCTATATGTATACACCATTTTGTTTTTGTCCTCATTGTGGCAAGGGTCTCTGAGCCCAGTCCAAACCAGTTCTGTCCTCTATGGTGCAGCTTCATTACAGGTGGTGGAGACAGCAGTGTGCAGTGGAGACACTACCTATTCAGGTGCAAGTGAAACTCCTCCCACCACTCTAAATGCTGACAACGTCTATTCAACTCAGCTATGAGTCACCCAGGAAAGGCAGGACACACCTCAACCCCACTTCTGGCTGTTCACTATGAATGCACATCCTCGGCTCCTGTCACTTCAAAGCCAGGCAGTCAATACACAAAAACAAAATAGCAGAGGCTCACAGAATGGCTAAATAAGAAAAGGTCCACTTTCTAAAAGTTGCATTTTCAAACACACAATTTCAAAAACCATCTAAATAAAAAGATGTGTTATAAAATTCTGAGTTCAGAGAGCCTAAACTCAATTATTTCTGTGTCTTGTCCCAATGGAAATACACATTTGCAAGATGTTACAAAGTAACTCCAATGTTAGCCTGTGGGACAGATAGCCTTTCAATAGTGAAACATGAACTTGGCAGTATTTCACTATCAGGACAATTAAAACCAGCACATGTCCTACCTTTTACCTACACTGCACCCTGCCCGTGGGGGTACCATGGGCTTACCTGAGGGGTGCCTTACATGTAAGAAAAGGGCAAGTGGTTGAATGTGTGAAATAGATCAAGCGCAATAGCCTGAAAGGAACCGTGTGCACTGCAGTTCAATGTTGTACTGACTTTACAAAGTTTATACACAACTAATAGAATATTTTCGTGTGCAACTTAAACAAAAACAATATTATGCATGGAGTGTTTCAATCGTATTTCATTGAAAACATGAAACATTACAGAAAATAATCAGCTCGTTCAAGCAACACAGAGATGGTTGTATCATCATTGCTAATACAAACGCAATTATAAAACAGAACAGCATTACAAAAGTTCAGGTTAACATTGTGCATGATGACGTCGTGCCCAATGCGGGCATGACATCATCATTCACAATGTTAACCTGATTTTTTGTAATGCTGTTCTGTTTTATAATTGTGTTTGTATTAGCAATGATGGGCACAACGTCATCATACACAATGTTAACCTGAATTGTGTAATGTTAGCCTGAATTTTGTAACCTTTCCAAAGCACTCCTTCTCCCCTTGTTGGGGAGGGATCCAGCATTTATGTCCTGGAGTCTCAGAGATCCCTCTGAGAGAGTCCACAGCAACAAGGGAGTCTCTCACAGCGGAGGCCTGGGTTTTTACCCCATTACCTTACACCGTGACCGGCGAACTCGATGGAACTTTTTGGACTATGACCCCTAGGCGCCCTAGGCGGAAACTATAACCTATCTGTATGTACTGCAGTGCCCAAGCAAAGTGTGGCTCAATGATTAGAGCGGCAGACCCTGATGCAGAGGTCTAGCCTGGGACCAGGGTTCAATTCCCCACCTCGGCCGGTCTTGGGTTCAAAAATTCCACGGACCTGATAAATCTCGCCTCGGTGCCTATTCCAATCATGGAGTCCCACTCTGCAACTCTGGGTAATAGCTTGCTTAATCTCCACAATGCTCCCCACAATGCTAAGGATGCCTGGCCTCCACCTTGGGGGTGCCCAGGAGTGGACGCCTCACAGGGAAAGCCAGGATGGGTTCCACAGCGGTATTCGTACAAGCTCCTTGAGACCCTTGCGGGTGAGTAGTGCGCTATACAAGTATCAAATTTACATTTACCTCTGGCCGATGACCGGTGGAGCTGTCCCATGCAGCTATAGAGGAGTTTGGCTCTGGTTCACCCCTCTGCTGTCACCTACCCAGCCGGACGTCAGACACTTTTTTTCCTCATCTCCCTGTTGTGCCTCCTATACCCTCCCCCTCCTCTTCCCTCCATTATTCTCCTCTACCTTCCCTATTCCTTCCCTCTCTCCCCTATTCTTCTCTCCCCTTACCTATTTTTTGTTTCTCCTCATGATTATGCTATGCCTTTGTACTCATGTAATTCCTGCAACTACGCTCCAGTAGCTGATGTAACTTTGTAACCATGTTCTTTTTTTTTTTTAATTTTTTTTTTATTTTATTTTTTTATTCCTCATATACCAAAGTGGGCATTCCAGATGGGGAAACCCGCCCCCTCTCCTCTTCCCGCGTTATTCCGATCTCGATGTTTTGGGGTCTGAGGAGAGATGGGAAGGAGATACCCCTCTAGTAGCAACTGTTTTCTTATTCCACTCCATTCCATTTAGACCATTTGACCCTTAAATATTTTGGAGACAAAGAACCAACAGTGCCCAGGTGAAAATCATTGGAATATGCTCATCTGTTCCGCCATGCCACAAGGGCCGCCCAAATCTTATCTTGGCTGGTACTATCACAGGCCATATCAAATTCACTTATATATATAAGGTACTTCAGACAATCTGCAAAATTTGGGGCATTTTCACTCTTCCAGGCTTTACATATTTCTCGTCGTGCCAGGATGATAACATAAAAGATAAATTTAGAAGCCGGATCATTCTGTTCAGCATGCGATGTTACTCCAAACATAATCATCCTAGTAGTCACTGCTAATTGTCTGCCTAGTACCTCAGCCAGGAACCCTTGTACTTTAAGCCAATAATTTGTTAACATTGGGCATTCTACAAACATGTGCAGATCGTCTGCGGCTAACAGTTTGCATCTCGGGCAATAGTAATCTAAACTTGTTATTTTGACTAATTTTTTAGGTGAGACGTATACTCTATACAATGCAAAGAGGTGATTTCTTTTTAGGGGGGCAGACTTAACCACCATATGGAGCATTGCAAAGGAGTCCACCCACAGATCTCGCAGATTAACGTCTGTACCTATAACATTGCCCCACAACTTTTGGAGTTCAGGCTTGGTTACACCCTCCACCTCTATCAAAGCCCAATACCAGTAAGAGAGTTCTTTTAGCCATCTGCCCTTTTTATTAACCAAGTCAAACTTTGGGTTTGGGATGTTGATATTCCATGGAATGGTGGCCCACCAACCCGAAAGCTGATAGTATTTAAATCTGGTAAGTGTTCCCCCGGTCAAGCTCGAGAGATATTCCCAATCCAGGAGCTCCGAGTCTCTCTGTATATCCCTCCAGAATACTAATCCTGCTGTTTTAAGTGGGGATGAAAGCTTGTCCTTAAGGCAGTCCGGTGTCCCCGGTGAGTCCCATATCGGGGCATTAGGAGCATAATAGGGGATGCCCAATCTTTTCCTAATAAACATCCAATTTTTTAATGCCGTATTTAGAATTTTTAGTCTCACCCTTTTGTAGTATTTTGGATCTCCAAATTTGAACAGAAAATATTCCTGTCCTTGTGGGATACCATGGAGAAGTGCCTGGAACAGAAGACCCAAAGAGGAGGCATCTATCTTATCAGCCAGGAGTCTAAAGTTTTTAAAATGAAAGGAGTGGCAATATATAAGTAAATCAGGTAAAGCTAACCCACCCATTTTCAGGGTTCTCCTCATTTTCTTCCTAGAGATTCTTGAAGTCTTTGTGTTCCAAATGAAGGAGCCTATTTTCCCCTGGAGTTTAGCTATATCTGATAGGTTAAACATTAGTGGAATGGAATTGAATAGGAAAGTGATTTTGGGTAATATGATCATTTTAATTAGATTCACTCTCCCAAATATGTTCAGCGGGAGGCCTGACCACCGTAGCAGAAGGTTACACACCTCCTTATGGACTCTACTTAAATTTACTTTCGATATCTCTGTGATATCTTGAGCCAGATGAATGCCAAGATATCTCATGCGCAGTTTTACATCTGGAGCTGCCACCCCCTGATTCCATTGCATGATCTCAGTCTTTTCCCTATTGATCTTATATCCCGAGATCCTCCCAAAGGACTCTGCCTGAGCGAATAGCCTGGGAATGGCTTCTGCCGGATTAGATGTAAACAATAAAAGATCATCGGCATATAAGGCCAATTTTAAAGTGAGGTCTGCTATATTGAAAGGTTTAATTGCCTGGTCACCTCTCAGCTGACAGGCAAAGGGCTCAATATAGAGATTGAACAATAGGGGGGGAGAGAGGGCACCCCTGTCTTGTTCCAAGTAAAATATGAACCCAGTCCGTGAGCGACCCATTTATCAAAATTTTTGCCCTGGGAGAAAGATAAAGTGATCTGACTGCTGTTACATAATTTTCTGGGATTCCAAACCTGGACAGAGCCAACCATAAGTATGACCAGTTCACTTGGTCAAAGGCCTTGGCAGCATCGATAGCCACAATAGTCAAGGGAAGTTTTTTATCTGTAGCGACATCTATGGCAGCAATGGCCTGAAAGGTTAGTTCGTTTAGCTGCCTGCCAGGGATAAAACCTCTCTGATCCCCATGTACTATAGATTTTATAACTTTAGCCATTCTTGCCGCCAGGACCCCTGCAAAAATCTTATAGTCCACGTTCAACAATGAAATTGGCCTATATGACTCAACCTTTGCAGGGTCCTTATCAGGTTTTAAAATCAGCGTAACTGTTGCCTCTGACCAGGTTTGTGGAATTGCCTCACCCGATATCAGTATCTTATTAAACAGTATAGTGAGGATCGGGGCAACCTTATCCAAACCTAGATGATAGATCTCTACAGGAAGTCCATCAGGACCCGCTGCTTTCCCTTTTGCCATTTTTTTAATCTGGGTATAGACTTCACCCTCTTGTATTTCAGAGCTCAGATATCTTCTGTCGGCCTCTGATAGTTGTGGTAATTCAAGCTGATTTAACGATTGCTCGGCGTCGTGTATTGGGGAGCCGCTCTCTTCTGTATAGAGATCCTGCATAAACCGTTTTGCCTCCCCAGAGATTATATCATTATCATGGGAGATGACCCCAGTGTCACCTATAATTAGACCCTTAATCACATTCCTAGCCCGGTCTGATCTAGCCTTCCAGGCGAGTAGTCGGACGCATTTCTCCCCATACGAAAAGTTTTGTAAATTACTAGCGTCCTGTGAGAAGTTGGCCTGGCATATGCTGTTCCTAGTTATAGGGACACCTTGCACCAGTCCAATTCGACTCCTACTGATGATAGGTTTAAGACAACCTTTAAAGAAAGCTATCCTAGTGGTAGCTGTGGAGAGCAGCCTTCAGGCTAAGTCTTGAAGGAGTGTTAAGCTTATTGTTTTACCATAATAACCTCTTGAATAACCAAATGAAAGAGTAGCCCACACAGGTATATATATAAAATATATGTATTTATTCTAGACAGAATCCCACAGTCACTTTATGTGGCTAGTGGCAAAGTTACACTTAAAACAAGCATTTATAAACACAATAAATAGCACAGAAATCAATGGGCCCCAGGGGGGGACCAAACCATATACTAAAATAGTGGTATAAGAACCACGACAATTCTACAGGCAATGCCTAGGGCATTCAGGATCGCTGGCCCCTTCAGAATCCACCCACAGTTAAGAGGAAGGGGACCCACGGGAGGCGTGTGCAGTGCGAGAAGTTGCTATCGGGATCGCAATGTTAGCCTACGGAGAATGTCGCGGTTGAATAATTAAGGTTTAAGGACACTTCTAACAACAGTACAAAGTTAAGGCTTGAGACTTAAGGCTTTGGAGAGCCCACCACCACGGAAGTACCGAAGTACCACTGTTACCTGCCCCAGGGAAGCCGGGTGCATAGGTCGATTCTGGTGTCGGGTCGCGGGCTGATTTTCTATGGAAAAGTAGTCCAAACTGCTGCTAGCTGGAAGTGTCGTTGAAGTCGTGAAGATTAAAGTTGAAGAGAAGATAAATATGAACCTGAAAGCAGAGGGGACTGAGTCTGGGTCACAGCACAGTGACCAGGGAGCTCACAGGAAGGAACTCGTGGATGTCGGGTGCTTCAGGTGTGGAAGGTACAGCTGGGCTCTGCAGTCACAGGCTCCGGGAGGCTTCAAGGAAGGCCAGCTTCTGGAGGGCAACTGTCCCACATCGGCTGAGGGTCGCTGCGGTGTTAGTGTCCCGATTGGATCCACTAAGCATTGGCAACCGCAACCCACGCAAGATGAACAAAGCAGCTGCTGGTGCAGACCCACGAGGTCTGAGGGTGCTCTCCTTTGCAGGGAGCGTAGAGCAGGCCTGGAGCAACCAGGGGAGCTCTTGGAAAAGAAGATTGTCCTCCGTCAGGGCCCACAAGTCAAGAGACAAGGGACCGTGGAAGGCAGCAAAATGGAGTGCGTAAAAGGGCTCCCACGGGCCACCGGAGTGGGCCAGGGAGCTGAGAGTCGGCACAATTGCTGCTGGATGGTTGGCTCAGAAATGGGCCAAAGCACAACTTCCCCACTGGTCGGGGTCGTGTGCTGGACAAGAGGTGGCTGGTTTCTCGGGGTATGCGGGGATCTCAACACCCACGTGGTCCAGGGTGCTCAGACTTGCTGGGCACACTCACAGGACGCTGGGATGCACTGGAGACCCACCTCGAGGTTGCTGGAAGGCGTCGAAGGTCGTGAGAGCAACGAAGTTCCAACCGGGTATCTTGTAGTCTTTTAGGTGCCTGCCAAGCAGGGGGATAACTCCTTTATCCAAAGGGAGATTTCTTCAGTCAGCTGGGCAGCAGCTCGTCGAAGGTCAGTTCTGTGAAGTCCTGTACGAATCTAAGGCTCTAGGGCAAAGTTATTCCCATATATCCCCAAGATTAGGGGATGGTCCAAAATAGAGCCTACCAATCAGAGTAGAGGCGGGAAAGGGTGGCTACACCCACTCCCCTCTGTGTGTTTCCCACCTGGGCGAGGGGCAGGATGCCCCTGAACCGGTTCCAGGCGGTGTATGCAGAATTGGGGCTCTGCAGCTGCCTACGTGCAACTCTGAAAGGACATTTGGTGCACCCACCCTGTTCCAATCCACATATCCTGTCTGGGGAGGTGCTGGCACCTCCCTGCCACAGGAGCCCTATTGTCCAGATGGCGAGGCTGGGGTTTTCCCCAGCAACAGCCAGCCAGAGTCGTGTAGGTGGCGGACAGTAGCCATTTTGTGGTACATGTGCACTTTTAAATTGGTGTCCAAATTCTACCGCTTTTCCCATATCACCCTCCTAGCAAGGGGGAATCGTGCCCCCATGCCCATGGCTGGACTGGGGGTATGATTCCTTCATGTTTGACACCAAACACGATATGGTTCTGTGTAGCCATTCCCAAGTTACAGCGATGACGCAATAACTTATAATGCGGTTAAGAGTATATGGTATGGCTACACTACAAACAACCCAGTACCGATTTTACGAAGGTTGCAGAGAGGTCCTACTCACGTAGGGGTCCCCCCTCACACATACCTCAGCACCCAGCCCTGTAGGATTACCAGGGCCTGCCATAGGGGTGACCTATGAGAGTATATGTGTTGTAATGGTAAGGGACATAGGGTACCTACATCTCTGTAAGGGGTGCTAGCACCACCTTACCCAGACTACAGTAGTGGCCTGGTGGTGTCAGTTTGGGTGGCTGTCCCAGGGTGGCACAATAAGTGCTGCAGCCCTGGTAGGCCTACTGGGGGACCCATGCCCTGGGTACCTAGGGTACCATCTACAAGGGACTGGTAGGGCATGCCCAGCATCCAATTATGTTTGTACCTAGTGTACTCACAACAGTTTTAGGGAAAAAGCAGATAGGCTGGGGTCCTGGATAGCAGGATCCCAGCCAGACTAGTCAAAAACCACTTAAATACCAGGCAAAAAGCTGGGGGCAACCATTAGTCAGATTCCACTCTCCTACACGTCCCATCTATCTTTGACTATTTTGTCAACCCTAGCCTGATATACAGCTCTCAAAGCATCAAATTCATTCTGTAAAATGGCTAAATTAGGCTGATGGTCTAGTGAGGCCTTCTGCAGCTGTTGTTCTTTTAATTTAATTTTTGTGAGGTGATCTTCTTCCTCTCTTTTTCGTAACTTATTTCTCCTGATCATAAAGGAGGTTAAATAACCTCTCAACCACGCCTTAAAGGTTTCCCAGACCAATTGATCTGTCGCAGTACCACTGTTTGCCTTAAAAAACTCAGCAACTTCGGCCGCCAACTCCATTCTCATTTCCTCTTTTAAAAGTATTGACCTGTCTAGGGTCAACCTCCTTACTTGATCTTCTTGCTCGAGCTTAACCTTTAGCTCAACCATGGAATGATCTGAAAGTATGGCAGGAATATACGATACGGTGACAACCCCAGATATTAATGTTTGGTCCAACAGAAAGAAATCTATTCTAGAGTGATGTCTATATCTGTGACTATAGAACGAGTACTCTCTACTGCTGCCGTTTCTGACCCTCCAGATATCATGTAAATTCAGATCCTTCATAATATTTTTAAGCTCTGTTTGTGTTTTGCGTGGGGGGGTAAATTTGACTCTTGAGGTACGATCCAGATCTTCATTGAGGATCAGGTGTTTCGTAGTTTAACAGACTCATTTTTAGGCTAGAGAGAGCCCCTGGAGAGTCAGAATTAGGTCCGTAATATACTGCGCAAGTGAATCGTGAACTATCTACCGCAAAGGATGCGGTCAGCCATCTACCTGAGCAATCAGTTTCAGACTTCTCCACCCTGATCCTGCTATTTGCTCGAACTATCATTGCCACTCCCCAAGTATTTCCACTCTGGTTGGAGCAAAGGAGTTCCTGTATCCATCTTTGACTCCTAAACGCTATCCTACATTCTTGTTGCTCCAGGTGGGTTTCTTCTAGAAGGCAGATATCGGCCTTCGATTTGTTTAAAAATTCACAGATCCTGAATAGTTTCCTCCTTTCCCTTAATCCATTAACATTCAGATTTACTATTTTTATTATTTTTCTAGCCATGTCGGTCATGTCAGGTAAAATTCTTGAATAGAAGGGTCATATGCAAGTTGTTCCCGTATACTAAGGTTACATGAGGAATGTTTTTTCCTTCTTTTTTTTTCACCCCCCGCCTTGCCCCCTCCCCCCACCCTTGAGGAACCCTCCCTTGTGAGCCTTGGCGATCATATCGCCATTTAGGAGCCCAAGTCCCATACGCGTGCACTACCTCTAAAATTCAAAGTGAGAGTGGGAGAAAGAAAAAGAAAACTAAACGATAATTAAGCTTCCGTCAGCTATCTATAACCCCCATGTGTATATATACTTCCTTTTTTTTTTTTCTCTTTCTCCCCCCTTTTTTTTTTTTTTTTTCATTATTTATTCTTTCCCTTTCCCTTCTCATCCTTCCTCCTTCCACCTTCCTCCTTTTCTCCTCCCAAATGAGATCACAGCATTCATCAAAAAGAGGCTATCATTGGGACTTCTTCATGCCAACCAAAAACGTGTCTACCTCCTGAGGTGAGGTGAAGTTATACGTTTTATTTCTCCAGACCACCCTGACGCTGGAAATTTCATTGCTACTTGTCCCCCTAAACTTCTTATATCGGCCATACGTGACCCCAGTTCCCACTGCCTCTGTGCTGTGACTCTGCCTACATCGGAGCGTATAAGGTACTTGGTGGACTCTATCTGCAAGGATGTATCTGTAAGAGCCCTACTCAGTATCAGCTCCTTCACTGCGTAAGTCTGAAAGTTCACCAATATCCTTCTAAGCACTTTCCTGTCGGGGTGCTGTCTAAACGGATCTCTGTGTGCCCGCTGTATTTCTCTCTCGATATCTAGATCAGGCTTATATTTCAGTACCCCCTCTCTCAGTAATCTACATACTAGAGACTTTACATCACCGTTTTCCGCCCCCTTAGGAATTTTTAAGAATCTTAAATTATTCCGCCTGGCATGGATCTCCAATCTTTCCATATCCATCTGTAAAGACCTGTTTTGAGCTTTTAGCTCCGATATATCCCTTTTTTGATCCTGGGAAACTTGGGCAAGAGCAGCAACCTCCCCCTCCAAGGCCTCTGTACGAGAGCAGATATCATCTAATTTACTCTCCAAATTAGAACATTTCTCGTTGATCTCTCTCTGATTACCCTCCGAAATTTCAAATCTAGGCAATAGTTTTGAGAGGAGATCTTCACGTAAGGACTGAAGGAGCAGCTCAAGCAGAGATTGACTAGTTCCTTCTTCCGTGACATGGGTCTCTCGGACAGATGATGATGGAATATCCGAGGCTAGGCTGGCTCCTAGCATTATACTTGAACACTCTTCTACTACAGACGGAGACTCTGTTTCTGCCACACCGAGGTCTGTCTCTGGGTCCGAGAGCAGTGGAGAATATCTATTTACCTGGGTGACCTGAGTGCCCGGGGGCTGAGTTATGGGGGGGAGAGTCTGGTTGCCTGTCTTAGCCACCTTACTTCTACAGGCAGCAGCATTGGGATTGGTGTTTACAGGGGTCTTCAGAGCCGTCATTTTTTCCATTATCTTGAAATAAGATTTAAGCGAAGGGGTGGGCTTGACTGTACTTAAACAAACTTTCGATCTCTTTGCCTCGCCTATCTTGCTCTTTTCGTTCTTTTTCTGACGGGGAATAATAGGGATAGGTCTCCCTGTCCTACCCGAGTGGGAGGTTAGCAGGTCCTTCTCAGGTTGAGAGCGAAGTGAGTATCTATTTCTCGCCTCTAGTGGAGCTGCTCGGGGGAGAGGTGGCTGTATCTGTATCTGTATACTGCCTGTCCAACCTCCTTCCCCAGCCTCATCCGCTGTCCCTCTCTGGTAGGGTATTTGCTCCACGAAATGCTCTTTAGGGGAGATCGATTGAGACTGGTCTATCGACAAGTCCATCCCTCTGCCTCCCTGATTTCTCTCTCTCACCCCCCAGACCGACTCCTGAGCCCATTAGACACATAAGCTTTACTCCCTCGAAAGTCACCTCTCCCCTCACTGAAGACGGCTATCTCATGCCCCCTCCGCACCGACCTTGATTCTGTAGTCTGTAATCCCAGTCCCAATCCAGCGCTAGGTTCGAAACAGCTTACAGCGCCACACCGAAGCCGAAAGTCAATCCTTCTGACCGCTGCGCGAGCTCTACCCCAGAGCCTTGCCCCTCGTCTGCTACAGACACCGGCTCCTGGGCTTGCTCCAAACCAGTCCTCTTTCGCTGACGATGGCAGGGTCTCGACACCCATCAACAGCACTTCCTCGATCCTCACCTCCTCCGATCTCCAGTCTCCAGTCTCGGCGGCCATGTTCTGAAACAATGTTTGTTCCTCATGTAAAGCGCTCTGATTCCTCCGGGTCTAGCCAGCGCTATATAAAACTCAATAAATAAATATTGCATCCTAGTTTTATTATTTAAATGACTCAGTCATCTCTAATTCTGAGTAGGATAAGCTCAAAATCCAACGCAAAAAATGAGTTGCAAGAGCTGAAAATCCCTTTTAATGCAGACCATTTTATACCTCTTTTTATAAGCATGCAGTGATGATGTTGCTCTCTATGGCCCTGATTGAGAGTTGAATGGTGCTGGTGTGGTGCAAATTCGACACACGTAAATACTGTTGCTTTGAGGTAACGCTCTAAGTGTATTACAAGTCAAACCAAGGAAATGGGGGATAACTGTAGGAACATGAAATACGTTCGTATTCCTCATGGTAGTCCTTTTTCTGAGAAGTTTAATGTGCACCTTTACCATAAGTTGGAGCAGGTGGTAAATGTGCGTGGGAATTCATGCGAGAGAGAGGGAGGGGTTTAAGAAAGGTAGGTGAGGGAAAAGAAAGATTTGGATCAGCAAGATGAGCAGTTAACCCTCCTCTCTTGAGGCAGACAAAGGTAGGGGCAAAGGGTGGGATGAGACAAGACTGCTGTTGTATCCAACATCTCATGCAATTTTGCCAGCCGTAATTACTGACTGGTAAAATCAGTCTGGTGTTCCGAAACCCAGGAAAACTGGGTGAAGAAATGGCAGGCCAGTTGTGAACAAGTAGAGTGGTGGTCCACCCAGGGATACCTCTTCACTTGGGCTTGTAACCAGGCCTTAGCAAGGCAAACTTGTATCATCTGAATCAGACAATATTTGCACATTATAGTTACTGTCCATAACACCTAGGCAGTACATACAATCATGAGTTAAACCCTCACAATGGGCAATGACTATGTGGACAAGGAATGACTGTGTGGTAGTCCACACGGTATTCCCTTTTCTGAGTGGGTGGTAAATGAGCGCAAGGCCTTCTTTTGGGAGAGTGGTTGAGGAAGGAGGGTAGGGAAGGTAGGGGAAGGAAGGGAAGGGGAAGATTAGTACTGGCTGGGCAGTATTGAATGCTTCCCCCATGACAGAGACAAACTTCAGTGTGGAGGGAGGCATAAGGCGTTGCTGTAGCTGTAGCTGCAGCCAAAGCCTTATGTGAATTTACTGGCTGGAATTACTTGCTGCTAAAATAGAGTCCGGTGTTCCAGTTTCCGAGAGAACCCAGTGTGGCGACAGCACTGCTTTACTCATAATGACTGCCATAACTTTGACTCCTGTTCTGAAATGAGATTCATTGTTACAGTCTCCCAAGGGATCAGTGAATAGTCATGAACACTGTGATTTTTACTGTTATTATTTATTTACATTTGCCCATCCACTGCATGTGCTGATTCACCTGTGAAACCTTACGTCCATCAACGCTGTTCTTGTGGAAACCTAAACAGCAGTGTCTCTATGTCTCTCTCACCTCATGCCCAATCCTCAAAAAGCAAGTGATGTCCGGTGTGCAAATGACTCTAATGAGTACATGAATTAGATCACCTAAAATGTGTGCCACATTAACTCTGTGATGCTCTTATGTCACTATCAAGAGTAGAAAAGCGATTCAGATTGGTGTCAAATAGTGAGACCCTGCAATCTTGATTCTTGACACCTTATAGATGTTAAAGCTACTTGTGGTTGGTGAGTTGTTTTTATTAATTCAGAGAATCTGTTTGTCACTATTAATCCAAAAGAAGCAATGTGGGTAAGAACAAGACCTTCTTCATTGATCTTGTACCACATCTAAGATAAGTGTATTAATGTAATCACAGCTTAGATACAAGTTTAAATGTGCCTTTCAGTCATGAAAGCATAAGACCCCTACAACTGTTAGTGAACAACAAGGCTGATATTCAATGCAAAGTTACCACTTAGTAAACATCCTAGGAAGAGCACTAGCGTTTTCTCAATATATGCAGAAGATAAGCTTAGAACAATCTAAGATGGATGATGATTTTTTTCATGGACCCAAGGCCACAGGAGAGGTCTACACACACCAATGATAAGACAATGAGATTGTGGTAGATAGTTCACTCATGTCTAAATGGTATGTCCCTCAGATGACTCTCTGAACTTTTACCCACACAATGCTAATATTCACAGTATGTCATTAATTGGGTCCATTTATGCTATGCGCTTCATGAATAAAACTGTTGTGCTCTTTCCCTAGAATGTTTGGTATTTTATTAATTAGATGAAGGTAACCTCGGTTTGTGAGTTCCATTGCACTCTGTTGGGTTTGTGAATTCTCTTCATCGTTCCCTGGATGAGGCCTTACACACTCCTCAAAATGATTACCATTGCTGCATCTAATGCAATCATGTATAGTTTCTGGGATGCATCTGAACAGAAGAAGAGTTCTTCAACTCTGTAGCAGTGTCTTATTTGTTTGGCTCAGTATGCTATCTTTCCCTTATCTCATTCCCAGTTTAGTATACAGGGACCTCCTCTTCCAGTTTTTACAATGGATTCTTGCCTTCCATTCTTGTTATCTACCGACATGTTCTTTTTTTCCCTTCTTTGGCATTCTAAATACTTTCTGCTTGTGTCCCTGCTTGGTGCTTAATCCTGGATTGTTTTGTTGTGTCTTGTAAGATATAGTTTTCCTTAGAGATTTTCAGCACAAAGGTTCTTACAGATACCATACAAATATGTAAAGTTTAGTGTAGATTGAAGTAGCAGTGCTTCACTATTATGCATAACAATCTGCCTTAGTCTCTGATATTTCTTAATCTGCTAAATTAAATGTGTACCTGTCAGGACAAATATTACTTCAGTGCCTAGAGACTGTTTCTGGGTAGTGTGCGTTGTATGGGTTGAACCAGACCATCAGTCATACCTGGATGGACATCTTGCATTAAGAGCTGCTCACGGGGCCTGGTCTGTCCATCTTCCCAAATTGCCGTTCTCTGACAACTCTGCAGTGCATGCACTTTATAATTTAAAACATATTCATCTCATCCATCTCAACCTTTTCTCCATTTTAGAGATAGAGTTCTCTCTAAAATTATCAAAATAGTTTGGGATAGCATGGAAATACTATACAGTCAGTCTTGTTACTCTCCATCTGTATTATTTTCCCTGTCTTTCTTTCTTTCTTTCTTTCTTTCTTTCTTTCTTTCTTTCTTTCTTTCTTTCTTTCTTTTTTTTTTTCCTTTCTTTCTTCACAAATCTAGCTGGCTATCAAGAGAGCACTGCAAAGTGGGCAAGGCTCAAAGAGAATTCATGGGAAGATGACAAAGGAAGCTGATAGTGTTTGAGAAAGGGTGAAAAGCCAGCCTATCTGAGGTAGTTTTCCTTGCAGAGGTGAATGTTCAGTTTCTTCCTCATTTGTAGGTGTGTTGGTGTTGTTCTAATATCAGAGGGGATGTTGTTCAAGATCCTGGGTGAGTAGGTTGGAAAGGAGTATTATATTGTTTCATACTTTCTACAGAGTTTGCTCTCCAATCTGGCATCTTACTTTAACCTCTGGATATTGTTAGTTTGTTATCTAGGAAGATAAGGGTCTTGTTGCAGATGGTCTGAGAAGTAAAGCAGCTGATCTTGAAGATGGTCTGGGATAACAAGTGCAGCCTGTGTAGATCCTTTAGCATTAGGGTGATGTTGATAGATGTTTTTCAGCACGTTGCTGTGCTATCCTGTTGCAAAAGGGATGGCTTTCAGGACAGCAGTGGTAGCTTCTGGGATGCTTTTGAGCAGAGTGTTGCCTCTACATAGGTAGGAGACCACTAGGGCTTGAACTTTCATTCTGAAATCTGTTCATGGGAGCAAAGGTTTTACTTTTTCAGGAGAGAGAGTTGGAAGGGAGCTGTTTTGGTCTTCTTGGCAAAGTGTCCTTTGAGTGGTTCAAGTCGAGAGTGAATTTGAGGAACTTGTCCTGGTCTCTTGGTTGGATTGTAAAGGCCATTTTTTTTAAAGTTGGTGAGCCATGACTGAATCAAAATATTTGTTGTTGGCAAACATGATAAAAATGTTTTTCATAGGGTTTAGCATCAGTTAGTTTGTTGACATCGAGGTTTGAATACATTTAAGGTACTTTGAATCTTCAAGTCTGTATGTCAATGATTGAAGAGATATGGCTATAGATTTGGAAGTCGTTAACATACTGGTGAATATTGATGTTGCTTCCTACAAGGATGGTACCCAAGGGTTCCATATAAAGGTTACAAATGATAGGAGTCCTTCCTATCTTCCTTTTTTCCTGTTCTCCTTCCCTCATTCCCTCTCTTCCTCTGCCATTCCATCATCCCTTGACACCCTCTCTCCCAGATGAATTTGGGTTAGTCAATGTATCGCTTCCTTCCCAGCCCTGGATGCTTCTTTATTGTCATGATTTCTTGTGCTCATCTTGCATTGATGTTGTGAATCATCGACAAAACGGAGGTAACTTTAAGCCATGATAACACAAGGCAAAAATACAGTTGTCCACCCCTCAGTGCTTAATTACCAGATTGTACCCAGTCACGGCCCTGAAGAGAACCTCAAGAGTGCTATTGTGGCTTGAAACGCGTCAGCACTTTTCAAACAGGGAGACATATTCAACAGATTTAAATCCACTCCTAGGGAATGGTCGTTAATTTAAATAAAACTATCCCCAAGACTACAAACAGTGTTCCCGCTGGTAGCAACCTCATAATGAATGTACAAATGGTTAATGAATTACCATATTGGTTGCTTTTTCTTTGTTGAAATCATGACTCGTCATTCATGTTATATGTAACGTGCTTTTGCTAATTTTTTCTTCACAGTATGAGTTGATTGTATGTCTAATTGCGGAAATTATTATGTGTTTCCCTTGTTCTGATCACAAAAAACAAATGACTTTTTTATGAAATAATGAAAAAATTTGTAAATAAATACTACACACCAAAGAAATTGGTTCATGGTCTGTTGTTTGAGTAATAGACAGTGCTAAATGTGATATTTTGTTGTTCTAAACATTTATAGGCCCTATCTAGTTGTTGTTTGCAGGGCCAACCCCTTCAAATAGAAACTTTTAGAAAGTAGGCATTTTCTTACTTTAACCCTACTGTGCCTCTGCCTGCCTCTAAATACACGTCTGGAGTGGGTGACAGCTGGAATTTGACATTCGTTCTAGACAGTCACACACAAAGGGAACTTAGGTATGCCTGATGGGCCATTCACATCCTGACGGGCCATTCACATCCTGATGGGTATTCTTGGGCAGGGTGGGAGGAAAGAGCTGATACATGCACCTGTAATCCCCCACTTCAAAGGCCCAAATGGGTTTAAGTACTGGACCTCTGACACCATGACTTCAAAGTACTTCTGGATCTGAGGACATTCTGCCGGGAAAAGGACTGCTGTGATGCCAGGAGGAACTGCCCCTCTGCTGAACTGCTTGGTTATGTTGTCCTGCTGCCTCGTGTCTGGGAGTGAGGAGGACTGTACCTGTATCTCTACATCCTTCAAGAACTTAAGTGACTCTAAGGGCTTGCTGGCTTGCCTCCTGTTCTGAAGTGTCAGAGACATCAAAGAATCCCTTCAACCCTTTTACAGCAGCTAAACTCACCAACTGTGAGTCCTGCCCTGCCAAGAAGTGCCAATCCAGTCCTAGGCCTTGGAAGTAGGTTCGCCAGCTGTTTTTCATCAAAACCATTCATCATTGACTTGGCACCAGCTGGAACTAGCGCATCTCCCTTTGAAGCTGATGCAGCGCTGCTTCGAGGATACCAAAGTGTCGACTGTGCGGCTCGACGATGACGTGCGACTCAAATGCAAGGTTCAATGACAATGCATCACCTTCATTCTGAGAGGTTTGATGACAGTGTAAGTCCCAACTGCGAGGCTCGACAATGACACATCGCCTTCCTCACAAGGGGTTCGGCACCGATGCCTCTCTCGACTGCGTGACTCGAAACCGACGCATCTTGCTCTCGATGTTGACGCAACATCCAGAAGGGTACTGTTGGTAGCGGGCCCTGTGTGGCTACTGTATCCAACCTGCGCTCTATTGCATCTGCCTGAACTTTTGAATTTACCCAGGACCAGATGTCCCTCTCTTGGCGCTTTACTTTTTTAAGCACAATATTGCAGTTTAATCTCTAAAAGTTCATGTAGAATGTTCTACTAATTGTTTTTTTGTCATTTTGGCCTTGTTTTACTCATAATAACAGTCTTTATTTTTCTAAACTGATGTGGAGTCTTTTTGGTTGTGGTTTCACTGTGTTATTGCATTTTTAGGTGTTGCACAAATACTTTGCACATTGCCTCTTAAGTTAATCCTGACTGCTGTGTGCCAAGCGACCAGAGGTGAGCACAGGTACATTTAGATTTTGTATCTGGCTTACCCTGACTAGGATTGTCGTCCCTAATTGTACAGGGTACAAACCTCTGCCAACTAGGGACCCGATTTCTATAAAGAACGAAGAAAGCCAAATGGGTATAAGAAAGATTATTGGAGCACAGCCATTTACATAAGAATATGAAGTTTCATATAAGAACAGTTTCATAACTGCAAAAGAGCAGTTTACCTAAGCTTATCAGTCAAGCCTTAATGACTCGTTCCAATGCTTTTCACCAACCGCTTCACACTTATTCGACGCCACTGAAGGCTCATTTCAATTCTATTGAAGAATGCACAATATTCTGGTATCTAATTCTGTGACTGTTGCTTTGTCCAATCTAATTTCTTTGCTGTTTATTTTGCACCCGATGTTATCATGATGTTGCACCAACTACATTTTTGACTTGTGATTTATACATGCAAATGTCATGCTGATGAATATGAGTTTGCATCATAGAATAATTTTCTTCCTTGCTTCAGTGCACTATCTTGTCTGACACAGTTTATTCAAAGTCCACTCCGGCATTTACTATTGCGTTTTTTATCCTTTTTAAAAAAAATCTGTTTATTGGCATTTTTGAATTATACGGTACAATGGCAAAGCCAGAAACGGGTAGCATGCTACACAGTGGAAGGCATAAGGGCTCATAATTCAAGCAAAATATTGTTTCAATTGTGCTATAGCGACAATACGGGTGAGTTACATAAGTTAGCGAACACCAGTAAACCCGTGCTATAGGATAAACATTAGAACTGAGCAACGAAGTAGGGCATATGTCCAAAATATGTATAGTTACGTGTTGATTAAGACGACTTCTGCAAGAGTTATAATTTACATCTGCCTTATCTCATGTATATGTTGATTACATATATGGTGTTGATACACAGAGCACACATTTTGCCAGTGAAAGGCAAATGCTGGGCAAAGTGGCACACCATTCAAGGGTAACAAATGAAAATGCAATGTACTAAAATGAATTGTGAGTTGTGTTTGTCACTGTGACTAGCAATGCTCATATTGCGAGTCCTAGTGAGCGATTAAAAAGTTACCCACTGCCCTTGGCTGTGCTGTGTCAATCACATTTTGTGGGCACGGGGCAGGACAGACTATGGACCTTCGGCATTCCACATACTTGCTCAAAGTTCCTTTACAATGTGCCTTGTTTCACATTACAGTAACATATGCAGAGATTCTGCTTCCTTTTGAGGTCCCCCATCTCAGCATTTGAAGTTCTTCTCGGTGTGAAGGAATCCTTAATGATAAATGCTGCTAAGATGGACATTACTTGTGAGGGGCGCCAGTGCGTTGTGTTAAAGTGATACATCCAGCGGAGTAAAAAGACCTGCACTCTATCCAGTACGAATCGTGTGCAATCACATTACTGTCTTGTGACGCTGTCAAGAGTACATCTGGTCCTCTGATCTTGTAGAGGCTGGACAGCTGTCTAGGATCATCATACTTCAAGGTGGGCTAAGATTTAGATGAAGGAGGAACGCAGATAGGGTCAGCCAGGCAAGAGCTCAATCTCAATAAATTGGGAAATGTGATTATAGGTGCCAATCTTGAGTTTAGGGCCAATTACTGGTGGACATCATCTGCATTGTACGAAAAGGAAAAGTCCTGTGGCATATTTATCAAAATGTTGTTTTGCTTTTGTGCCACGTAAGGGAGCCCAAGGGTGATGCAAAACCTAGAATAATATTTACCAAACCATAGAAGCCCATCTTGTGTGGCTCTGCATGGCTTGCTAATGCTGAAGTAACACAAGGCAGGGCATGTCGCTGGCTTGCATTACTCTGCCCCAGGAAGGCCAAAGACTAATATTTACTGAATAAAATACATTAAATTGAATTATAATTGTTATTAGAACATTGGAATGTTGGGAGCCCCATTGAAGACAATGGAGTGCTCCATGCTTTTAGGGGCCGGTAAAGAACCCCAAAGCAACATTCCAATGATGTTTTCAAAGGCCTCTCGGAGCCCGGGGGAATTTGAACCCCTCGAACTCGGAGAGGCCTTTGTTTTATTTGTTGGAACATTCTGCCCTCTAGAGGCAGAATGTTCTAATAGCCTTATAGCCCTTTGTAGCTGGGCTTTACCGGCTATTAAAGTCCCGCTCCCTTGTTAAAGTCCCTCGCCTTCGGCTTGGGCCTTTAACGCTGGTGCGGGCCTTTAATAGCCGCTATAGCACGCTATGACGGGCTATAAGGCTATAATAAAACCCTCTAACTCACATCAACTCTCTTATTTGATTATTGTGGAGCCTTAAGTGGACTTTATTGTTCATGGTATTTGATGCACAAGATTGTTCCTTTAAATTGCTTCTTGTTGACGAAAAAGGCCCATGCGACCACTCGTGTTGGACAAAGGTCACAAATAATAAGATAGAAAGATTCCTGCACTCTCAGTGGGCATTATGATTGCACATGTTAAGCACGGTTTTAATACCCATCTGCTCTAGCCCGTTGATGTTCCTATGATGAATGAATGGCAGTAATCAGTCTCAAATTGAATGGGGAGAAAACAGAGGGGTTGGTACTGGGGAATAACCCTTCAAGGTGGTTGGAACTGAGCTGGCCAGACATTCTTGGCAGCGATCACATCCCAAAATGCGATGTCCAAAATCTGGAATTTTTGCTTGACGACAAGCTTTCTATGGCAGTCCAAGCAACAATCTAGCAGCCACTTGTTTTGGTCTGCTAAGGTCCCTGAGGAAACTTCTAAGATGGCTACCGGAGCCATCTCGTATGAAAGTGGTACAAGGTTTGGTCATTTCTAGACTTGATTATGGGAATTCTCTATATTTAGGAAGTCCCAAAGCTGTCATAAATAGGCTCCAGGTTATTCCAAATGCTGCTGCATGTGTTTTGTTAAAAATTCCTAGACATCACTCTGCCACCGTGGCCCTGGTTACTTTGCACTGGCTACCTATGGCTAAAAAAAAATTGTTTAAAGCTCTTTGCATTGCTCATCGAGCAATGTACAGAAGGGCTCCTATGTTAATTCAATGCCTACTCTCATCGTACAACCCTACAAGAGTTCTGCATTCTACTGGTCATCACTTTTTTGCAGTACCCAGAAGTAAAAAAGCTAGGAGGGGAGGGAGTTCCTATGCATTCCTTGCTCCTAAGCTTTGAAACGTGCTTCAGCCGTATAATAGAAAAACAGAATCAGAAGTTAAATTAAGACAACTGCTAAAAACCTCCTTGTTTAGTTAAATAAGATCAGCACATTCTGTACCTGATGCTGGCTAGTGCTAGGGAGCCCTTCTGGGTAGCCATGCGCTTTATAAAACCTATAGAATAGAATAGAATTTAGTATTCATAGATAAGTGGAGCTAGGCATAGCAGGAACCTTTCTTTTTCTTGTATTGACCAATTCATGTCGTGCACATCCAGACCCTCCTAACAAAAGGCACATTATTATACAAGAGAGGCAATGTATACTTTACCTGTCAATTACAAGAAATAAAGATTAGACACCTGTCCCACAGGGAGACACAAAGTCGAACTACAGATGTTGCACCCAGATATTCGCATCAAGAGAGGAGGATTTCAACAAAAATGATCAAAGCAGCAAAGTGTCTGTTTTAGAGGGCTGTGTCATACTAATTTATTAGTGAATATCGAGTGGGGAGGTAAAATCGTACCGCAAAACCTTCTCTTACAAAGCATTCGCTATATAGTTCTCAGTGTGGACAATATCTGTCGGAGACGATTGTGACCCAACGTCCTTTGCATCTCCATATAATTTCCTGTTTTGCAGATTATTATGGCCTTGTTTCCATAATTTATTCTGCCCTTCACTGTCTGTTGCGGTGTGTGATTAAACATTGTACAGTTTGAATTTTAGAAGTCTGAAGTGCCACAGATAGATGTCACACATTTCATCAAAATGACTGCATACCAATAGGTACAATATCTCACTGACCCTGTGATTGTACACCCCAATGGGCTGTTTGTGAACTCAAAATAATAGGTTTCATATTAAAAAATGAAATAATACTGTATTCACAGTGATGTCAACAACAATATTAATAGTGTGACTACATTTATTGTCACCAGTGATGTTACCAATGTCATTTGTGATTGGGTCTGCCCTATCATGAGTGAGGTTACAACCAGTCCAATTTTGGGCGTAAGGTGTGGTGTGGGTTTAGTGGACCACACAACTGGCGAATTTCAGAAATTTCTTATGTTTTGTTGAGCTGGTAACTGGCAGTATCCGACCATATCACATTTAGGAGAACCCTCACAATGAGGGCCTATATTGGACTAAAGCTCCATAATAGTGCATCCCTACAGTATGTTAATATTAATGCAAAAGAGGTGTAAACTCTGTAGAGAATTGAAAATGAGTCTCCATCGGTGAACTCATTATCCACAAGGAAGGATTTAGGACAATGGTTTCCTATTGTTTGTGCCACCTTTTGATCCCAAGACCACAACTTAAAGGCACTGAACTGAAAAAATAGTCTTGGCATACTGGGTGGTGGGCCTTTTTTTATATTCACTGAATCATTGCTAAGTTTGAGGATACTACTTTGCCAAGCAGCAACTGCCTGTGGTCAGTCGACACCACAAACACACACAAAATAATAACAAAAACCAACATTAATAAACAGCAGTCTTTGAATGGTAATTATTTTCACCTCTAACATTTGGCTGGTGGTTTAGACATTTTACAACATTAAAACTTAAGAAGCTACTCTTCAGAATGTAAAAATGAATGTTTAACATACCATGGCAGCTATATCGCCTTTATTGCTTTGGCATTAGTCCCAGCCAGCACAGGAATGGGCACCAGAGACAAACAGTGCATACAATTGCAGTGTTCTAAGTTCATGAGCCCTTTAATTTCATCACTGAAACCCCCTCCTTTAGACAAGGCTGGCCGGGAGTCTAAGGTGTGATATGAAAAGATAATTTCAGATGCCAGTAACTTCCCTCCTGACCCTGCATGGCTGAGAGGCAAATTGCATTAGAAAATGACATGCCATTCATCTCACGAGTAGTTGCAGGAACATTTAGCTAATTAAATGATTAATAAATTTAACACTGCTTTATAATTTCATTTAGCTGTGTTGGAAATCACACGGTGCACTGCGCGCGCACCGAATGAGATTAGGTGGGAGTTGAGGGTTTCACCGGCTGCCCTGATAATTGAGATTAGTCTGTTACTACAGTGACCTTTTTAACTTTTATATTCTCTGGTTAAAGTGAAATAAAATTTTATACACTTTTAAAGAATATTTACTTAGTAAAATGTATGTGAACTGCAAGAAATAGATTTAGAAATCCGTCTTTATGTGGCATATACATTTATACATTTTTAACTCTTAGCAGCAAAAGAAACGGATTCTTATATACTGAGTAAAAAATTGGTGGGAAAGTCCTCTACAAATACCAGGCATGGTACACATTTAGTAAACTTTAATGAGGGCATGCTCATGAAGCAAAGGGATTTTGGGGCACATTTACTACCGTTTTTAGCTGTCGCAAATGGAGATTCGGCCCATTTGCAATGTCAAAAAACGGCTTTTGCCATGTACAAACCCTATTTCGTGAGTCGGTAACCTTTTACCGACTCGCAACATAGGGTTTGCGAGTCACTATTAGGAAGGGGCGTGCCAAAGCCATCCCTTTCTTATAGTGAGTCGCAGGGTGATGTACATTTGTTTTGCGACCGGAATGCTGGAACCCCCTTTCCCGTTTTTAAGAGCAGGCAGGGGTTCCACAGACCACTACCGACTCTAAAAAAATGAAACAGAAATGTTTCATTTTTCTTTTTGAAACAACGGTCTGCATTTTTAAAAAAAGTTGCTTTATTTAAAAGCAAACACAGAAATAGCGGTCTGCTGTCCCTAGCAGGCCACCATCCCTGTGTTATTGCCCGTTCCCAATGGATCGCAGATTGCGACCTGCCTCATGAATATTGATGAGGCATATCAATTGCAACCTCATTGGGAATCGCTAATGTGTCTGAGACACAATAGTACATTTCATTTTGCGAGTCTCTAATTGCGAGTCGATAACAGTCACAATTAGAGACTTGCTAAATGAAATAGTTGTGCATGTGGCCTTATGTTTGACACAGTGCAGCGTTCAAAAGGCAGTATCAATCAATGTTTGCAGGCAATATGTTTTATGCATGGAAAGGTGAGGCAAGCGCAGCACTAAACAAATTTCGCAGGCAACATTTTTATGTAGGAAATCTGAAGCGATACTAAAAAAAAGATTGCATCATGTAGCACAAAAAACTCTGATAAGCTATGCAAAGTGGGAACGAACAATGAAAACACCTCTAGAACTCAATGCAAATCCAGATCAAATAAAGTAACAAGACCCGGCTGTGAGTGGAGTGCTTGCGTCAATTGAAACCAGGTGAAAACACATGAAAAGCTGTAAACAAATTGAAAGCTGATTACTGCATGATATTTGCTAGATTTGCCATGTTTGGCGTGGTTTCCCCGGACTTTTTGCCTCTACCTCTTGTATTTTTGATGCTGTGCTGTATTTCGTTTTTCCTGGCTCAGTTGCTTTGGGCACTTTGTGACTGCTGATCAGTGTCAAAGTGCAAGTGCTCCCTGTGTAAATTACTATTGTGATTGGGTATCCCCGATTGGCATATTTGATTTACGGGTAAGCCCCTAGTAAAGTGCACTGAGTGTGCCAGCACCTGTAAATCAAATGCTACTAGTGGGTCTGCAGCACTGATTGTGCCACCCACATGAGTAGCCCTGAAAATGTATCTCAGACCTGTCACTGCAGTGTCTGCACACAGTTGTAAACTGCCATATCGACCTGGCAAGGGCACCCACGTGCCAGGCCCTAACCTTCCCTTTTCTTACATGTAAGGCACCCCTCAGGTTGGCCCAAGGTAGCCCCATGGGCAGGGTGCAGTGGATGTGAGTTGTAGGACATGTACTGGTGTGTGTGACATGTCATAATAGTGAAATACGGTCAGTTTCGTTTTTCACTATTGAAAGGCTATCTGCCCATAGGATAACATGGGAGATACTTTGTAACATCTTACAAGTATAACTTCCCATTGGGACAAGATGGAGGAATACATTTAGGCTCTCTGAACTCAGAATTTATTAACACATCTTTTAGTAAAGATGGTTTTTAAATTGTGTGTGAAAATGCCACTTTTAGAAAATAGGCAAAAGACACAGTTGATGGACAGAGTGCAGAACAAATCAAAACATTCACCACCAGTCAACAGATCTGGGCTAAATCCATCATTCTTTTACTCACCATGGTACCCCAGTTTAGACCAGGCCATATGCAAATCAGTCTTGACCCTGTGGCTCATGGGACCAGTCCAGCCCCAACTGCCAAGCCAGGTCCTCCCCGGACCGTAAACAAGCATCCTAGGACCGGTTTCAGGGTTTCATCCCTCATCAGCCAGGATAGCGTGAATCCAGTGGCACAGTGAGCCTAGGATCCACGTCTGGACATACCCGGCTCACTTACGGAGAGAAAGCAAAAGACACACAGTTGATGGACGGAATGCAGAACAAATCATAACATTCACCCCCAGTCAAGAGATCTGGGTTTGAATCTATTATTGTTTTGCTCACCATGCCACCCCAGTATAGACCTGGCCACATGCAAATCAGTCTTGACCCTGTGCCTCATAGGAACAGTCCAGCCCGAACTGGCAAGCCAGGTCCTCCCTGGACCAGAAAAAGCACCCTAGGACCAGTTTTGGAGCCTTTTGAGTTTGTGAGCACACAGGAAGCCTTCAAGCCATGCTGGAGTTCGATGAAGTGATTCCAGTTTCCTCTTCATGCGCTTGATCCTAGATCTGGTTGTCGTCTCTCCTCTGACTGACATCGCGCTGAAGACAGAAGAGTCTCAGAACTACTTGGCTTTCGGGTTTGAGGCAAATGGAGCAGTATGGATGGACAATTTTGCAGACGGTTGCACAGAATAATGTTTTCTGCGTTCGTAGACTGATAAGACTGAATCAGTTTGAGTTGTTCCAGTGAGATTTCACTCACTGGTGATATATCGAAACTTTGTGCGATGCATGGTGGAATTTTTTATTGTTCTGTATGTTTTATTGCACTGCACTTTCCACTTTATGCCCTATTGGGAATTGTGTTTCATTTATTTATGGTTATGCCACGTAATATTGCACTTGCTTCTGGCATATGTGTGGGGGTCAAAAAGATTAATCTCAGATGTGGGAATGAGAGAGAATGTTTAGTACTGGGTGGTGCTATGATATTTATTGTGTTAGGTTGGTTGGTCAGGTTCATTTTTCCGGTATGGTGGTTCTTGCTGGGATATGTAGTCTGGCTTTGTTTCCTAGTGGCATTTCTTCTGAGGATGTACTGTGTGGGAAGTTTACTCATTCTCTACTGTCACCTTTTGCAGGCTAATGGCAGGATGTTTGCTAATGAGTATGGATAAGTTCATCAGTTCTGCTCCATAGGTTATGTGTGGTATGTGACTGGGTTTTATCACCCATTTCTTGCTGAGTGTGGGGTGTCATGTCTACCACCACTGTGTGGTTGTGGGATGATTATAGGTTAATCATCCACATATATAGGTGTTATGCTTGAGATGACTGTTTGAGAAGATGTCACTCATGTCTACCACCATTGTGTGGTTGTGGGATGGTAGTGAGTGAACCACCCACATATAGGTGTTACTGTCAAGATGACTGTTTAAGGAGAAGTCACTCATGTGTTTGAGAAGAAGTCACTCATGGCTAACACCATGGTGTGGTTTTGGGATGGTTGTGAGTAAATCACCCATATATATATATAGGTGTTACTGTTAAGATAACTGTTTAAGAAGAAGTCTATAAAAGAACCAGAAGCTTTAGCTTCATCAATAAAGGAATTAAAAAGATTCAAAAGTTTGGGAACAAAGATGGAGGAAACAGTAGAATAAAATTCAACAGATAGGCCATCTGGTCCTGGTGCTTTTGATTTTTTTAAAGATTTAATGGCATTAGTTATTTCTTGAACAGTAACCTCTCCCTCTAATGATTCAAATTCATCGGGTATGGAAGGAGGGTTGGGAAGGCCATTGAAGAAAGTATCTAGATTTTGATTAGATGGATTTGTATCATCGGAGTAGAGTGATTGATAATATTCATGAAATACATTGGCAATATCTTCATCTGAGGACGCTAAACTTTTAGTAGATTCATTTAAGATGGGTCCAATATTTTTACGTTCAGATTTCATTTTCAAGTAATTGGCTAACATTTTACCAGCTTTATTTTGCCCTCCATGGTACTTAGATTTAATTTTAAGGAGGATATTACCTGCTTCGACTGTAGCAAGTTTGTTAAGTTCAGATTTGTCCCTAATCAGCTCATGAAGAGCCGAAGATGATTTAGTAGTGAAATAATTATGTTCCAATAATTTGAGCTGTTGTAACAGAACTGCATACTTATTTCGAATAATTTTCTTTTTCTTTGCTACATATGAAATAGTGAAGGCACGAAAAGAAGCATTGAAGGCATCCCAATTATTGGAAATAGAGGTGGCAGAGGGAATATTGGGCTGAAAAAATTCATTGATAAACACAGTGGCTTCTGCAATAAACGCATTATCTTAAAATAGAGAGTTATTAAGCTTCCAGCGGTTGAATTTTGAGGAGCTTAAGGAAAGGTCCAAGACAGTAAAAACTGGTGCATGGTCGGAGATAAAAATAGATCCAATCTCCGATGATTGAATGAATGGGAGTAGGGATTTACAGACCAAAATGTAATCAATTCTGGAACGTGTTTGGTGAACATTAGAAAAAAAAGGAAACTCAAGAGAATCAGGATTACAAGTCTTCCAAACATCATATAATGAACGAGAGGCAATGGCCGATTGGAATGCTTTGTGGGATTTATCAGGGTTAAACTTATACTTATATTGTCTGTCAGAAAAGGGGTCCATCCATTGGTTAAAATCTCCAGCAACAATAATATTAGGACATTCAATGGAGGAAAGTAAAATCTTAATGTCATTCCAAAATTCGGGATCTGGTCTGACCGGGCCATAAATATTTAATAAAACCAGTTCTTTGTTTTGTATAACAACCCTGGCCATTACCCATCGTCCATCAGCATCATTTTGCGTAGATAAGATTTGTACAGACAATGACTTATGAAACAATATAGCAACACCCCCTCTTTTACTAGAAGCAGGAGAGTAAACAACTTGACCAACCCACTGTCGTTTTAACTTAAGCGATTCCGCTTCGTTACAATGTGCTTCTTGAATAAAAGATATCTGAGAGTTTAGCTTAGATAAGTGAGAAAGTACCTTTTGACGTTTGACAGGGTTTCCAAGACCACGAACATTCCACGTAACAATATTACACATGATGAGAGAATGGGGGGGTAACACAGGTAAAACGTTGATACACCTCAGGGAGACATCTAGAAAGAAGAAAATAACACAAATGAGATATGTAAAAAAAACATGTTATAGAACAACAAACAGCACTAATGGACACATGCAATAGATTGAACAACATCGAATAGAAAGAACAGAAAGACAGAAAAAAGAGAGAAGAGAAAGAAGAAAAAAGGAATAGGCATAAAACAAAGAAGAGATAGATCAAGGAAAGCCATCCAGATCTAGGCGAAAGCAACAATAACTGATGCATGGGGCGCAACAGTACTGACGAGAGATGGAGCGACAGAAAAAAAGGTAAAAAAGAGTAGAAATTATGAAACAGCCGAGTAAATATGATATAAAGAAGAGGCAGGGACTCAAGGGCGATAAGAAGAACCAGTTGCAGAATTTATAGGAAGGGTTTGGAGAAAAGACCTCAATTTAAGAGGATCATCAAAAGAACGTGTGGAACCATCATGAGTAATTTTACATAAACAAGGATGGAGGATACCATATCGAATATTCAACTGTCGCATTTGAGGTCGAAGAGCCAAAAATTCTTTCCTTCGTGCATTAGTGGCGTTAGAGCGATCTTGTGATAAGAAGATGTTATGACCAGACCATTTGAGGTGACGTTTTGCTCTGGCAGCAGTAAGGACTCGCATTAACGCAGTAAATTCCAGAAACAACATGATTCCTCTAGGTTTGGAAGCATGAGGTTGAAGACGACCAAGACGATGCGCTCGTTGAATATTTAATGAAGGTTCCGGCGGAAGGTCTAAAAGTTCTGACAGGAATTTCTTTAGGAAGAGAAGTAACTCTGGACCTTCAAAATTTTCTGGCAGGCCGTAAAGACGTAGGTTTTTGCGTCTATTACGATTTTCAAGGTCCTCAGTGTGGAGCTTAAGACGCTGAATTTCCTGTTCCAAAAACTGAATTTTATGAGATACATCATGAAGATCACTGATGCGCTGTTCCACATCTAACACCTTGGCTTCCATGGTAATCCATCTGTCTTCTATTTGCTGAAGTTTCTCATTAGTCGTGGACATAAAAGACTTAAGTCCTCTCACCTCATCCAGAATGATGTCAAGAACAGGGTTTTGAGAGGATAAGATGGGTGAGGGGGGATCATTTTTGGCTCTCTTGGGTTTGGTACCTGAAGACGAGTCTTTAACCGAGATTGGAGCTTCATTAGCCATCTTGGAATGATGTGGAGGGCGAGAGGTGGTTTTTAAGAGAGATTTCAGTCTGCCCATATGCTTAGTGAAGACACAGCATTAATTAATGAGGCTCACAAACCAAAAAAAAAAATTGCAACACCCTCCGTCAGCACTCAAGTATCCGTTAATATGAAACCAAGAGAAAAACGATGTAACATTATGTGAGGTCAAATGCCATTTAACAAGAGGCTAGGAGGTATTGCAAGACTATAGTAAAAAAAAAAAAAATTGAGGGCATTCACTTGCAAAATAAAAAGGTCAAAAGCTCAAAAGATACAGAGAACAGCATCATTCTGAATGACCATGCATTTTAAAATAAAGAGATATGCATGTTGATATGCATATTGATATTAGCTTGAGGAGAGACAACTGCATAACAGCACTAGCTGGAGCAGGATAGAAAAAAGGCAAAATATATGAGTCTTAACACAGATTCTTGTTTTAAAAAAAAAAAAATTACATGAGAAAGTCTTCTGCATTATGTCAGGAAGAGGAAATGAAGACGTAACGGTGCCGCGCGTTCATAGATCGAAACGCCGGTTTACCTTTAGGAGATGAGAAGAGATGCGAGCAACCGATGTAAAATGGCCGCTGCCGCTCGCATTTTCTGAGGGGAAAACACCGCCGCTGCCACTGGTTCGGATAATACAGGTAAAGAGGTAAAAGCGGTCTCAATCACCGCTCCGACCCTTCACCCTTGATATTCTGCTTTCGAATCCCTCGCGGGAGGCAGAAGGCCGGCTGAAGTCCGTAAACACGCTCCGCGTTCGAGCGGGGCTCAGAGACAAGCCGCCATCTTATTTATTTATTTATTTATTTATTTGTGTATTTTGTAGAGCGCTGCAGCTGCCCCAACGGGGCGTCCCGGCGCTGATCTTCTTCGCAGCGCGAGACCACGCCCCTCCTGATTAAGTATTCTAACTGTAAAGCAACAAATACTGGGAAAATGTGTCTATTCCATGTTTGATTAACTATTCTAACAACTATCCAATTACAATTGGTTGAACTGTACATATTGTGGGCGAGTGGGGTTTCGTATTGAATGTTCTAACTACAATTGCACAGGCACACAGAAAAGTTCATTTACTGAAAGATCAGATTTATGATTTTTATTCCAGTTAGTCCCATTAACATTAGGAAAAGTGCAGATCTTCTGGAGCATTAGATTTACTGTTCTAACTCCAATTCAACAAACATTTAAAAAAATATTATTGCTTGCCCACATGTCCACACCTTTGATCTAATGCACCCTGCCTCCCAGGCTTTAGGAGGCCTTCCTTAGGGTTGACTGACATATATCAAAGATAGTGCATTGACTTTGCCACACAAGGTGAGGGTAGAGTTGAGTTCTTACAATTCACACTGCTTCCGCAGTCTGCAATGGCAGGCCTGCTGCCAGTAGTTTTTTTGGTCACTCAGGGTGGCACAAACAGTGCCTCAAGTCTTGGGGATCCCTTGACCACCCATGCCCCCGTACCACTGGTACCATATACTAGGGACTTATAAGGGGGGTAAAGTTCTTGTCAATTGGTATTGCCAATTTACATATAACAGTTTCAGGGAGAGAGCACTGGCACTTGGGCCTGACCAGTAGGCTCCCCTGCACTCTCAGAGTCATAACCATCAGCATTGGAGCAAAAAGTGGGGGAGTACCATACACAACAGGCACTTTTCTAGAATTGTTATAAGGAAACGTGCCTGAAGTAGAGCCTGATTTGCATCTCATGATAGCTGCCTAAATTTCCTGAATTGAGATGGGGAAGTATTTGATAAAAAAGCAGCAGAGGAGACAATGTCAATACGAGAGCCTCTAAGTAAGGAATATTACCCATATGCAGATATTGGCAATTATGTCATAAAAAAGAGAGTAAGACCTCATAATGACTTTTAGACTTAAGAATAGACTGGTTGTAAACTGTGGGTTTCACAAAGAAGAACGTTTCTCTGGAACCATTGTTGGCATGTTCATTTTTATTAGCATAGTAGGCAGGCTGTGTCCTCCAGATGAGCAATTGATAGCTTTTTGTGGATGTTTTATAAATTATTCTGTTGGCATCATAATCTCCACATCTGTTGCAATGCTTTCTAAAGGCATTTTGCAGTCTTTAAAGATTCTGAGAACCATGGAGCTGATGAAGCATTGCTGAAAGATGCACTATTTTTAGAAGAGGTGTGGTATCAAGATCTAATGAAAGCAAGGAAATAAAACTATTGGTGTTAACATATGTGACCCACTGAAAGACAGTGGAAACGAATCAAGAGCTTCTGCAAAGTTGATCTTGGACCAAGCTCTTGATAGTTTAGTGTCAGCTGTGTGAAACACAGCTTTTATCAATGAGATAGGGATTCCAAAGTAAATATACCAAATGAGGGGAGAAGTGTAGAGGTCAACATAGAAAGGGAGTTGAATGAAATTGGATTGAAAGTATGGCTAACACTATGATAAGGGCCTCAACTAGCTTGGTTCGACTGAAAGAATTCAAACAATCAAGTAATGCAATCAATTGTGGAGCTTGAATATTAAAATTGCCCAAGGTAGAAACATTGGCTAATTTCATAATACAAAGTACCAGCTTTTCAGATAGTGAATTGATAAAATTGCCCGTATAACCTGATGGATGGGGTAAGAACTGTTGAGAAAGAAATGGGCAGATTTTTAGAGTGATAGTGAAGCCTTCTGAATCAGTTAAAGTGGTGTTATTAAGCATAGTGAAGGCACAATTAAAGGCATAAATAAGTGCCAACTAGGGAAAATGTAACAAAATAGAAGTCATATGGTTAAACTTGTGGGTGACACATTTGTTGTTAACCATTGCCAGAAAAGAAATTATGAATCTGCAAAATATGACATTACCACAATCTAAACAGGTATATATGTAGGACTTAGGCAGTTACATGTCAACCATCTTCAAACAAAATAACCTTCTTTTAAATCACCATGTGTACAGAGTGTTTAGGGCATGACATCCCCATAATTAATGCATTATTGGCTTGGTAGTTGGGTCGGGAGGATCTGAGCTGTGTCTCTTATCTCTATGCTGGTTTTTCTCAATGTAAGTCAAGAATAAGAGACAGAACAGTGATGTTTAATGTGCATGAGAGAGAGAGAGAGAGAGAGAGACATCTGCAGGCTAAATATACAATTGTGAAGCCAGATAACCTGGAATCATTACTGGGTTCCCTGTGTCTTCAAATTGTGTGATCCTGGGCACATATTTCATTTCACAGACACTCCTTTTTCTTTATCATCACATATGAATTCGCTTTTAAATATTTGAGTTCAGGATATGCACTGTCCAAGCACCTTTCATCTGTGATTTAATAAACTGTAATGTTGTTCCATCTAAAAAAGAATCTAGGCCATGTTTAGGGTTTACACGACTTCTGACGTGCCACTTCATTCAGTAATGGCATTGTTGTCAGTGGCAAACCATGAAGGTTTCTAAAATCTATCACTTTTAATAAATGTCTATCTTTGCAGTGATATGATCTGACATACTAAGGTGAAATGTTTCTGCATGTTAAAGAAAATACACTTTTTCGAATTTTGAAGAGACTGTATCATATTTTTATATTATATTGTTGCATGATATACATGCCAAACGTTTTCAGGGATTGGTCCATGCACAGACTGTTAGAGCCAAGCCAGATCCATGACTCGATTGGCCCTATGAATTTGCCTAAGTGCCCCCCTCCTCTATTAGCTACTTGCTTTATAAAATGGTTAGGAAAAGGGCGGACTAAAAGCATGGAGCACTGCCCATGTGCACCAATTTTACAAATCTACCATCACGTCTTCTTGTAGCAGAGACAAATAAGAGTGCATGCATTGAAAATACATTTAAAATAATTGATCCCATGCCAGAGACTTCAGTCTGTTTTGAATTATGTGACCATAGTCATGAGCACCAAGGGAAAACTACCAGGCCAAAGTGGGACAGGAAGGGGTGTAGCTTTTGCAGGGGTGTTTGGCATGTGACACCCCTCAAATGCATTATTAATTTGGTAGTTGCCTCTGGGTTGCCTGACCCAGGCCTGCTATGTCTGTGCCAGTGTTTCTAGTTGTTCTCATTTCAGTAATAGGTCTTAACATGTTCATATTTTTTAATTTGGATCTTAAATATGGATAGTGACCGGTCTACCAAAACAGTAGTATATCCTCACTCATAGAAGTACTCCTTGAATGGGGCAAATTGACTTCTTTTTGGAATTCACTAGTATTGGCAGTAGCAGGATTCGAAAGCTGCACCAGTCTCAAGTTTCCAGGTATACTGCTGGCAATCAAGCACCAAAAAGATGATAGGATGAATGTTTGCAAATAGTCTAACCAGTGTCAATTGCTTATCAGGGGCAGGGTGCCCTCATGGGCTTTGGGGCTCTGCCCTCTTTGATTCCAGCCTCTCCCCCTTCCCTGGGTGAGGCTTTTTTAAAATTGAACAATGCTACATTAAATCATGGCCCTTGTGCAAGCTGCCTCAAGCGCAGACTGTCACTTGACATCTGCCTGCAAAACCATTTTCTGGGCTGATGAACTCACAGCGCTGAGGCCTGTGAGGTAAGTAGGTCGGCAAAGCTATAGGCTTGGTGAGCAGTTTCCACCCCAATGACATTCTGGTGAAGTAAGCCCTGGGCGCGTCAGGCTCATGAAGTGCACTGTGAACCTACCCTTTCCCAACTCATCACACAGTTGGCTTGGCTAGAGTCGTTAATCGTCACTGACCCCTTAACCATCTGACAAGTTAGGAAAGGGTGGAGTAGAGGCGATAGTCAGGAAGCAGAGAAATCAAGTGTGCACAGCTGATTACCCATTTCAAAGACAAACTGCGCAGACTCGAAATGTCTGCTTTCTGCACAGTTTTTTTGCAGAGACGCCACATGCATTATCGCTGTAGCAAACTTCTGACTGGAGATTCCACCGGAGTCTTGATCTCACTGTGGTGGATGATCATCTCAACAAAGCAGCCTAGTTGTAGCTTTTTGCCCATACAATGCTCCCCCTGTATGCCACAATGAGCCGAGCAGCAGGTGAGAATAAAATTAAACAAAAAAACAAGCGATACAGCCAGTCTTCACTATCTCTTTCATCCATCATTCCAAGGTACGGTGATTTCAGTGTGAGGCAAACCTGTTCAGTAAAGTGGAAATAAATATGTGATATGCGTTGCTCTCCAGATAAGTCTTGGAAAATGCCTCTGTCTCCCTCCCCCAGTAGAGATGGTCGGAGTTCGAGAGATGCCAGGAAGTCCTGGGGAGCTGGGAGTCCGCTCTGCCCTTGTCTCCTGCTTTCTTTGTTTCTCCCTCAGCTCTTGCTGTAGTCCTTTCAGCAGTGGTTGCTAACTTGCTTCATCCATATATTTAACTCTGCTTCTTCAGCAGCATCCTGCCCCATTGTGCAGCAGGTTGTTTCCCGGTTGCCTTGACAGCGGAGTGAAGTTTCTTGCAGGAGGGGCATTGAGCACATGCACCAAGGAGCCAGGTTCGAGCTGAAGGCACAGCTCAAAGAGCACAGGTCAGCATGCCTGTAAGGACTGCCCTGCCTGCCCAGTGTCTGGAGCTGTTGATTTCATGGTCATTCTTCTAGGTGTATAAGTGACTATTCTCTAACGTCATGTCTTACTTCTGCCTACGCACCTGCTTGTGTGTCCTACTTGCAAAATATTTGACTATATTCAGTACACAGTACTGTAGGTGCTTTCTGATGCAGTGGCAAAGTAGCTAAGAGGGTTAAAGTATCTGCTGCACAGATTTTTATGGGTAACAAGTAGGTCACTTGTTCCAATCCTAACCATTTACTGTCTTTCATTCTGATGAGGTTGTTACAACCAGCAATGCTGGGTGGTGCTCTTAGATACTTTGGCAGATAAAGTACTGTGGCACAAAGAGAAAAACTCCCTTACTGAGAATCAGCCATTTTTAGGTAAAAGCCTGCCAGACAGCACAGCTGTCTAGTTTGCACACAACATCCTGGGGACATTCAGAAAGCTTTCTTGGGAATGCATTCTGCCTGTTGCTTACCATTGGATTTGTGGTTTGTAACTCACATTTGCTTGCTTACTTTTTGCTGACTTTGTTTGTTTTAGGCTATCCAGATAAGCCTTGAAATGCCTCACCACACTGCATTATTTTAGTTTCAGAGACACACACAATATGTTATTTAAGTCTTCCTGGTAACAAATATGTATTCTTTAAGACAGAAAAGATGTGGAGTGTATCATTCTTATGAAAGTCATAAAAAACTGTTTGCACTAGATACAATCTGATTGCATTTTATTATTAAAATATAGATTTTGAAAACATTTGTTTTTATCTCAAATGCTGAATATGTTTGCACCTTTTGGCCACCTACCATTGTAATAAATGTTTCAGAATATTTGTTTCAGTCACTGGCTGGGCACATGTCGCTATTCCCCGCTGTGCCAGCCAGCTCTAAGACTCTGGTTATTCACAGGCACCTGCAGTGAAGGCATGAACCGAATGCATGTAAACGAGTGCATGGAAAAGAGTTTATTTCCAATTGAATACTTTAATATGCATTTTTTTCATGTAAAGTGTGCACTTATAATTTATATGAATTTACCTTTCAGGTGAAAGATCAAGAAAGTAGTGTTAGGATAGTTTGTTATTAACCGCATCCCTCATCCCACCTACATTGTACCATTATACTCAGGAACACCATATTTTTTTTGCAATTCAACCACTGGGCTTTAATGGAATCTGCAGAATGCTCAACTGTCCAGGATATTTTTAAAGACTTTTGCCTGGCTGTCTCTAAAAGTTCAGTAGGGTGGGGAACACAGTCCACCACACATCAAGCAACCACCTGCTGCATGACTGACTCTTCTCCAGTCCCACAGGCTTTTCAGCAGAACTGGTCTATCAGTTTTTGTTTTTAACTGCCTAAGTGTAGTTCATGGTTTATATCACTTAAGTGTTAGCTCAGATAACAAAATCACTTCATGACAAGAGATTTTAGTTTTTTTTCATTCAAGTTGTGGATGGCAGTATTAACACGCCCTGGTATTTCAGCTCCATTTAATGGTACTTGCAATGATGTGTTCCATCAAATATCAAGAACTCATAAATGTACAGAAAGAATAAGAATATTTCAACATTTAACAGGAGAGAATTTGTGCACCAGAAAGCAAGAGCTATCTTGCTAAGAATCATGGGAGTATTTCACGTTGACTATCACCTCATACTTCTGCAGTTCTGTGGTATTGTCACAAAACCCAAAGCCCATGTCACATTATATGGGTTGTATCTTCAGTATGCATGTCAATCAGGCTCACTTCTAAGTCAAACTCAACTACAACTTTTACGCCTCACCACTTTGAAAAGTCACTAGACTCCACTGTAGCTTTGGATAGCATTGCAGCCCATTATTTATCACCCACAGTGCAAGTTTAAACAGATGCCCACCTGATGCAAATCGGCACTGACCCTGTTCCTCATAGCAACAGTCCATCCCTTACCTTGGTAACCTCACGCCTCCACTCTGGAGCCTACTTCTTTTTTAGTTGATAAATTGAGATTCACACACCCCGAATTTCACTGACTAAGCTACGCCCCTGCATGGAAAGCAGGAGATACAGCGGTGTTTGAAACCTCATCTTGATTATTCATTAGACCTTCCATGCCACTTTTAGATGAATTTACATCCAGAAACAAGTTTAATACAGTAAAAAAAAACTGGGACACTAGTCAAGCATCTACCAGTCTGCTATTCTGATGGTAAGGGGTGCACAACAGGTGTTTTTTGCATGCAGAGTATTGCCATATAACATAAGGCTGTCCTTGTTGGAATTGACTATGCAGGTTTAAATTGACATTAAAATGTTGAAATACAATTGTTAGGTTGGCTTCAGTCTTTCTGTTAAAACAGGAAGAACATTTCTGATTAAAAGAAATACAGCTCAAGCATTAGAAAGCCAGGCAGAGGTTACAGCAACTTCCTCATGGTTGCTGGGGGGTTTTATTGAATTGGAATGTTGTTCAAAGTTCTTTATTCTCTGTTCTAAGAAGCTTTGAACATGCTGCTGAGTGGTGGCAATAAAGGATATATTGCATATTATCCTTCGTGTCTTTAATAAAATCCAGATTTTCAGCTCACCGAGTGCTGTGGAAAATCTACATTATACCAATAGACAAATATTTCAAATAGAGTTTGTCTACAGGACGTAGCTCCATCCTAGTGATTTATATTTACTAGCCATATTACAGTTATGTGAGGGGTACACTACGCCTATCATGAACTCTCCAATCCCAGATATTCACTTGCTGCACACAAAAGTATATTCCTTGGTGGCACATTTGGTCGCTGTTCTGCTGCATCCTCAGGCTCGATGTAGAAGATTACTTCCATATCTACCTCATCCAATGAATTCCCTAGGAATTGGCATCATGTCCACCTCCTCCACTTTCTGCTCCGATTCCCACTTGTACATGCCACACCCCTCTTTTGAAATTGAAGCAACTTAAATTCATTGGAGGTGGGTGAGCCAACAAATAAACCAGGAGAGCCAAGCTAGAACAGATACAGGGGTTGGCTCTAGCTCTACGAGTCTGTGCACAAGCCAAGAATTGAAAACATAAGGCATGTAAATCATGCAACAAAGATCATGTTAAAGTATAAGAAGGTGTCTTAAAATTGCATTAAAATGTATTTGTTTAACACAAGGAAGCGGTTCATTTTAGCACATCAGATTATAAAACCGCACTGAGAAGTATTTATTAAAAGTGAACGTTTTTAAAAATGAGTTGAGAAGTATTCCTGCCCCTGCCTGAATTAAAATGCTATTACTAAACTAAGAGGAAAATCAGGGGGCATGTGTACCCTAGATGTGGGCTCGATTATTTATATACATAGAGCACAATTTTAGTCTATTAAATAAAACAAATGTTTTATTTTATTTTTGTACTGCATACATCCTTATCTCACATATTCGGGTGCTTTCATATGTGATGATGAACAAAAAGGATGCTGGGTGAAACAAAGTGTTATCCTAGAATCACACACTTTGTTTGGAAAAAAGAGAGACTGTTCGATGCATTTCGAACCTCACATCAATCAAATTGGAGGTTCTCCTCAGGACCAAACACTATTACTAAAGATCAGCCGATCTTGATAATCGCTTGGAAAAAGGTGTTCTAATTTCTTGTCAAACAGTCATCATCTCGTGGAGTTTGTCGTAAAAGATGACTTTGTGATTTAAGGAAGTCTTTGTATATGCGTGTACGGCTGTACTAGAGATGCTCCCGACAATTCATGCAGGTTATGAGCTCTTAGTTCACGGGTTCTCCTGACTGTGGCATCTCTGTCCGGTTTATTCACGATTTTTCCAAACAAGTGTGGTCACACATTTATGTTATGTTTTCTGCCTATATTGAAAGAGTTAAATTCATTTGATTTATTCTGTGCAGAAACATGGCTTGTTTAAAACATTCACACTGTTTGATACTTTAACACAGTCACTCTGCCAGGCACTGTCTTTGTGTATGAACGTCCAGTCATTTCATGTTCTTTGTTGTATGTGGTCTCAGTCTTTGTTTAAATGTCTTTAAAGAAATTTGTCTTTTGAATGTGCTGTTAATAGGTCTGTCGTATCAATTGATTGTTGTAAAATAATGTTGTTCGCGTGTTTTTGAAAATGAGATTCACATTTAAATTAAAAAAGATGTGTTTGCTCTTATGCAAATAAAATAAAAGTTGTTTTTGATACAGAATCAACCCGAGTGCCTCTGATTCAATTCTGTGCACCTATGGGCATTTATTGTTAAAAAGAACCATCAGTACTGGCAACTTCGTTGTTCATTTGCTCAACTGGCTCAGCCTTACTGATTAGAGCCCAAACCTTCTTTGTTACACTTTTAGAAAGTGGAAATTTCTCTGCACTTACTGCTCTATGTGCCTGACAGCCTGTCTTCAATACATGTCTGGGGTGGGTAACAGCTACACTTTGTGCAATCCCTCTGGACAGCCACAAACACAGGAAGATGAGGCTCATCTGCATTTTGAGCACTCATCTGTATTCATCTGCATTCTGATGCAGCTTCTTGGGCAGGGAGGAAAGGAAGGGGCTGACACTCACACTTCAATGGGTAGTGTTCTGTCCACACAGAAAGCACTGCTTTACCCCCCACAGTTAGCCTGGCAGACAGTACTGGTAGCTGTGCTACCTAAAGGACTCAACTGGACTGCTTTTCTGTAAGGATTAATTTTCTGTTTATTTCTATGCCGCTGGCTGCTCCCTGACTGCTGAAGGAGAGCTGGGCTCTACCATCCCTCCAAGTGATCTCCAAGGACTTGCTGGCTTGCCTCCTGTTGCGGAAGTCTCAGGGAGACAAAAGACTTCCTGTAATTCTGCTGATGCTGCTGGACTCTGCCTCTTGTGAGTCCTACCCTTGCCTAAGGTGCCCTCTCCAAGTTCTGGGCCTCAGAAGTGAGTTCTGCAGCTGTTTTGCTACAAAACCGATGCAGCTTCACCTTTGCACCGATCGCAACTGACGCATCGCCCTTTGCCGCTGGAACAGAGGCTGCTTGATGAGAGCAATTCCGCAACCTGCGTGGCCCATCGACAATGCTCTATGCCGCTTGACAATGACACATTTCCTTCACCTCAGCGAAGCTCGACGATGAAGCAGTGACCCAACTGCATGAAAAAGATCACTGCATCGTGGCCTCAGCGTCAACATTTTGCTCCATCCAAGGTACTCTCTGAGTGGGCCCTACATTTGTCCTGTAGCCAGTTGGCCATACCCTTCATGGATTTGCACCGGTCTCTCATGTCCTCAAGTAACCTATTGATAGTTAGTGACTTCTAAGCATTGTTTCTACATTTAATCTTTACAAATTCATATCTCGGCTTCTACTGATTGGAGTTTTGTCATTTTGGTCTTGTTTTACTCTAGTAAATATTCTCTATTTTTCAAAACCTGTGTGGAGTCTTTTCGTGGTGTATTCATTGTGTTACTGTGTGTGTGTATTGCACAATTACTTCATACATTGCCTCTTTAGATAAGCCTGACTGCTCTGTGCCAAGTTACCAGAGGGTGAGCACAGGTTATCTTTTAGTGTGCATCTAGCTTACCCTGACTAGAGTGGTGGTTCCTGCCTGGATGCATACCTCAGCAAATCAGGAAACCCATTTCTAACAAGTCTAGTGACTGCAGGTGTGGCTCGCCTTCTGTGGGTGTACACCTCCTTGACTAACTAATTTCCCACCTGTCCAGGTGCAAATGTGCTTGGGGCAGATGGAGGGCTGTTTCCTACACTGCTGTTCCCATGAGGCACAGGGTCAAGACTGATTTGCATATGGCCATGTCTAAACTGGGGTGGCGTAGTGGGCAAAAGAACGATGGATTTAACCCAGATCTCTTGACTGGGGGAGAATGTCTGCATTGTCAGCATTCCGTCCATCACTTGTTTGTTGTAACGCTTTTCGCCCTAAGTGGGATGGGTATTCCCAGACGTGGGACCCTAGCTCACTACGCCACTGGAGTCAAGCTATCCTGGCTGATGACGGCTGATAGCCAGAAACCGGTCCTAGGATGCTTGATTCTGGTCCAGGGAAGACATGGCTTGGCAGTTCGGGCTGGACTGTTCCCATGAGGCACAGGGTCAAGACTGATTTGCATATGGCCATGTCTAAACTGGGGTGGCGTAGTGGGCAAAAGAACGATGGATTTAACCCAGATCTCTTGACTGGGGGAGAATGTCTGCATTGTCAGCATTCCGTCCATCACTTGTTTGTTGTAACGCTTTTCGCCCTAAGTGGGATGGGTATTCCCAGACTTGGGACCCGTGCTCACTACGCCACTGGAGTCAAGCTATCCTGGCTGATGACGGCTGATAGCCAGAAACTGGTCCTAGGATGCTTGATTCTGGTCCAGGGAAGACATGGCTTGGCAGTTCGGGCTGGACTGTTCCCATGAGGCACAGGGTCAAGACTGATTTGCATATGGCCATGTCTAAACTGGGGTGGCGTAGTGGGCAAAAGAACGATGGATTTAACCCAGATCTCTTGACTGGGGACGAAAGTCTGCATTGTCAGCATTCCGTCCATCACTTGTTTGTTGTAACGCTTTTCGCCCTAAGTGGGATGGGTATTCCCAGACGTGGGACCCGTGCTCACTACGCCACTGGAGTCAAGCTATCCTGGCTGATGACGGCTGATAGCCAGAAACCGGTCCTAGGATGCTTGATTCTGGTCCAGGGAAGACATGGCTTGGCAGTTCGGGCTGGACTGTTCCCATGAGGCACAGGGTCAAGACTGATTTGCATATGGCCATGTCTAAACTGGGGTGGCGTAGTGGGCAAAAGAACGATGGATTTAACCCAGATCTCTTGACTGGGGGAGAATGTCTGCATTGTCAGCATTCCGTCCATCACTTGTTTGTTGTAACGCTTTTCGCCCTAAGTGGGATGGGTATTCCCAGACGTGGGACCCGTGCTCACTACGCCACTGGAGTCAAGCTATCCTGGCTGATGACGGCTGATAGCCAGAAACTGGTCCTAGGATGCTTGATTCTGGTCCAGGGAAGACATGGCTTGGCAGTTCGGGCTGGACTGTTCCCATGAGGCACAGGGTCAAGACTGATTTGCATATGGCCATGTCTCAACTGGGGTGGTGTAGTGGGCAAAAGAACGATGGATTTAACCCAGATCTCTTGACTGGGGGAGAATGTCTGCATTGTCAGCATTCCGTCCATCACTTGTTTGTTGTAACGCTTTTCGCCCTAAGTGTGATGGGTATTCCCAGACGTGGGACCCGTGCTCACTACGCCACTGGAGTCAAGCTATCCTGGCTGATGACGGCTGATAGCCAGAAACCGGTCCTAGGATGCTTGATTCTGGTCCAGGGAAGACATGGCTTGGCAGTTCGGGCTGGACTGTTCCCATGAGGCACAGGGTCAAGACTGATTTGCATATGGCCATGTCTAAACTGGGGTGGCGTAGTGGGCAAAAGAACAATGGATTTAACCCAGATCTCTTGACTGGGGGAGAATGTCTGCATTGTCAGCATTCCGTCCATCACTTGTTTGTTGTAACGCTTTTCGCCCTAAGTGGGATGGGTATTCCCAGACGTGGGACCCGTGCTCACTACGCCACTGGAGTCAAGCTATCCTGGCTGATGACGGCTGATAGCCAGAAACCGGTCCTAGGATGCTTGATTCTGGTCCAGGGAAGACATGGCTTGGCAGTTCGGGCTGGACTGTTCCCATGAGGCACTGGGTCAAGACTGATTTGCATATGGCCATTTCTAAACTGGGGTGGCGTAGTGGGCAAAAGAACGATGGATTTAACCCAGATCTCTTGACTGGGGGAGAATGTCTGCATTGTCAGCATTCCGTCCATCACTTGTTTGTTGTAACGCTTTTCGCCCTAAGTGGGATGGGTATTCCCAGACGTGGGACCCGTGCTCACTACGCCACTGGAGTCAAGCTATCCTGGCTGATGACGGCTGATAGCCAGAAACCGGTCCTAGGATGCTTGATTCTGGTCCAGGAAAGACATTGCTTGGCAGTTCGGGCTGGACTGTTCCCATGAGGCACAGGGTCAAGACTGATTTGCATATGGCCATGTCTAAACTGGGGTGGCGTAGTGGGCAAAAGAAAAATGGATTTAACCCAGATCTCTTGACTGGGGGAGAATGTCTGCATTGTCAGCATTCCGTCCATCACTTGTTTGTTGTAACGCTTCTCGCCCTAAGTGGGATGGGTATTCCCAGACGTGGGACCCGTGCTCACTACGCCACTGGAGTCAAGCTATCCTGGCTGATGACGGCTGATAGCCAGAAACCGGTCCTAGGATGCTTGATTCTGGTCCAGGGAAGACATGGCTTGGCAGTTCGGGCTGGACTGTTCCCATGAGGCACAGGGTCAAGACTGATTTGCATATGGCCATGTCTAAACTGGGGTGGCGTAGTGGGCAAAAGAACGATGGATTTAACCCAGATCTCTTGACTGGGGGAGAATGTCTGCATTGTCAGCATTCCGTCCATCACTTGTTTGTTGTAACGCTTTTCGCCCTAAGTGGGATGGGTATTCCCAGACGTGGGACCCGTGCTCACTACGCCACTGGAGTCAAGCTATCCTGGCTGATGACAGCTGAAAGCCAGAAACTGGTCCTAGGATGCTTGATTCTGGTCCAGGGAAGACATGGCTTGGCAGTTCGGGCTGGACTGTTCCCATGAGGCACAGGGTCAAGACTGATTTGCATATGGCCATGTCTAAACTGGGGTGGCGTAGTGGGCAAAAGAACGATGGATTTAACCCAGATCTCTTGACTGGGGCGAATGTCTACATTGTCAGCATTCCGTCCATCACTTGTTTGTTGTAACGCTTTTCGCCCTAAGTGTGATGGGTATTCCCAGATGTGGGACCCGTGCTCACTACGCCACTGGAGTCAAGCTATCCTGGCTGATGACGGCTGATAGCCAGAAACCGGTCCTAGGATGCTTGATTCTGGTCCAGGGAAGACATGGCTTGGCAGTTCGGGCTGGACTGTTCCCATGAGGCACAGGGTCAAGACTGATTTGCATATGGCCATGTCTAAACTGGGGTGGTGTAGTGGGCAAAAGAACGATGGATTTAACCCAGATCTCTTGACTGGGGGAGAATGTCTGCATTGTCAGCATTCCGTCCATCACTTGTTTGTTGTAACGCTTTTCGCCCTAAGTGTGATGGGTATTCCCAGACGTGGGACCCGTGCTCACTACGCCACTGGAGTCAAGCTATCCTGGCTGATGACGGCTGATAGCCAGAAACCGGTCCTAGGATGCTTGATTCTGGTCCAGGGAAGACATGGCTTGGCAGTTCGGGCTGGACTGTTCCCATGAGGCACAGGGTCAAGACTGATTTGCATATGGCCATGTCTAAACTGGGGTGGCGTAGTGGGCAAAAGAACAATGGATTTAACCCAGATCTCTTGACTGGGGGAGAATGTCTGCATTGTCAGCATTCCGTCCATCACTTGTTTGTTGTAACGCTTTTCGCCCTAAGTGGGATGGGTATTCCCAGACGTGGGACCCGTGCTAACTACGCCACTGGAGTCAAGCTATCCTGGCTGATGACGGCTGATAGCCAGAAACCGGTCCTAGGATGCTTGATTCTGGTCCAGGGAAGACATGGCTTGGCAGTTCGGGCTGGACTGTTCCCATGAGGCACTGGGTCAAGACTGATTTGCATATGGCCATTTCTAAACTGGGGTGGCGTAGTGGGCAAAAGAACGATGGATTTAACCCAGATCTCTTGACTGGGGGAGAATGTCTGCATTGTCAGCATTCCGTCCATCACTTGTTTGTTGTAACGCTTTTCGCCCTAAGTGGGATGGGTATTCCCAGACGTGGGACCCGTGCTCACTACGCCACTGGAGTCAAGCTATCCTGGCTGATGACGGCTGATAGCCAGAAACCGGTCCTAGGATGCTTGATTCTGGTCCAGGAAAGACATGGCTTGGCAGTTCGGGCTGGACTGTTCCCATGAGGCACAGGGTCAAGACTGATTTGCATATGGCCATGTCTAAACTGGGGTGGCGTAGTGGGCAAAAGAAAAATGGATTTAGCCCAGATCTCTTGACTGGGGGAGAATGTCTGCATTGTCAGCATTCCGTCCATCACTTGTTTGTTGTAACGCTTCTCGCCCTAAGTGGGATGGGTATTCCCAGACGTGGGACCCGTGCTCACTACGCCACTGGAGTCAAGCTATCCTGGATGATGACGGCTGATAGCCAGAAACCGGTCCTAGGATGCTTGATTCTGGTCCAGGGAAGACATGGCTTGGCAGTTCGGGCTGGACTGTTCCCATGAGGCACAGGGTCAAGACTGATTTGCATATGGCCATGTCTAAACTGGGGTGGCGTAGTGGGCAAAAGAACGATGGATTTAACCCAGATCTCTTGACTGGGGGAGAATGTCAGCATTGTCAGCATTCCGTCCATCACTTGTTTGTTGTAACGCTTTTCGCCCTAAGTGGGATGGGTATTCCCAGACGTGGGACCCGTGCTCACTACGCCACTGGAGTCAAGCTATCCTGGCTGATGACGGCTGATAGCCAGAAACCGGTCCTAGGATGCTTGATTCTGGTCCAGGGAAGACATGGCTTGGCAGTTCGGGCTGGACTGTTCCCATGAGGCACAGGGTCAAGACTGATTTGCATATGGCCATGTCTAAACTGGGGTGGCGTAGTGGGCAAAAGAACAATGGATTTAACCCAGATCTCTTGACTGGGGGAGAATGTCTGCATTGTCAGCATTCCGTCCATCACTTGTTTGTTGTAACGCTTTTCGCCCTAAGTGGGATGGGTATTCCCAGACGTGGGACCCGTGCTAACTACGCCACTGGAGTCAAGCTATCCTGGCTGATGACGGCTGATAGCCAGAAACCGGTCCTAGGATGCTTGATTCTGGTCCAGGGAAGACATGGCTTGGCAGTTCGGGCTGGACTGTTCCCATGAGGCACTGGGTCAAGACTGATTTGCATATGGCCATTTCTAAACTGGGGTGGCGTAGTGGGCAAAAGAACGATGGATTTAACCCAGATCTCTTGACTGGGGGAGAATGTCTGCATTGTCAGCATTCCGTCCATCACTTGTTTGTTGTAACGCTTTTCGCCCTAAGTGGGATGGGTATTCCCAGACGTGGGACCCGTGCTCACTACGCCACTGGAGTCAAGCTATCCTGGCTGATGACGGCTGATAGCCAGAAACCGGTCCTAGGATGCTTGATTCTGGTCCAGGAAAGACATGGCTTGGCAGTTCGGGCTGGACTGTTCCCATGAGGCACAGGGTCAAGACTGATTTGCATATGGCCATGTCTAAACTGGGGTGGCGTAGTGGGCAAAAGAAAAATGGATTTAGCCCAGATCTCTTGACTGGGGGAGAATGTCTGCATTGTCAGCATTCCGTCCATCACTTGTTTGTTGTAACGCTTCTCGCCCTAAGTGGGATGGGTATTCCCAGACGTGGGACCCGTGCTCACTACGCCACTGGAGTCAAGCTATCCTGGATGATGACGGCTGATAGCCAGAAACCGGTCCTAGGATGCTTGATTCTGGTCCAGGGAAGACATGGCTTGGCAGTTCGGGCTGGACTGTTCCCATGAGGCACAGGGTCAAGACTGATTTGCATATGGCCATGTCTAAACTGGGGTGGCGTAGTGGGCAAAAGAACGATGGATTTAACCCAGATCTCTTGACTGGGGGAGAATGTCAGCATTGTCAGCATTCCGTCCATCACTTGTTTGTTGTAACGCTTTTCGCCCTAAGTGGGATGGGTATTCCCAGACGTGGGACCCGTGCTCACTACGCCACTGGAGTCAAGCTATCCTGGCTGATGACGGCTGATAGCCAGAAACCGGTCCTAGGATGCTTGATTCTGGTCCAGGGAAGACATGGCTTGGCAGTTCGGGCTGGACTGTTCCCATGAGGCACAGGGTCAAGACTGATTTGCATATGGCCATGTCTAAACTGGGGTGGCGTAGTGGGCAAAAGAACGATGGATTTAACCCAGATCTCTTGACTGGGTGAGAATGTCTGCATTGTCAGCATTCCGTCCATCACTTGTTTGTTGTAACGCTTTTCGCCCTAAGTGGGATGGGTATTCCCAGACGTGGGACCCGTGCTCACTACGCCACTGGAGTCAAGCTATCCTGGCTGATGACGGCTGATAGCCAGAAACCGGTCCTAGGATGCTTGATTCTGGTCCAGGGAAGACATGGCTTGGCAGTTCGGGCTGGACTGTTCCCATGAGGCACAGGGTCAAGACTGATTTGCATATGGCCATGTCTAAACTGGGGTGGCATAGTGGGCAAAAGAACGATGGATTTAACCCAGATCTCTTGACTGGGGGAGAATGTCTGCATTGTCAGCATTCCGTCCATCACTTGTTTGTTGTAACGCTTCTCACCCTAAGTGGGATGGGTATTCCCAGACGTGGGACCCGTGCTCACTACGCCACTGGAGTCAAGCTATCCTGGCTGATGACGGCTGATAGCCAGAAACCGGTCCTAGGATGCTTGATTCTGGTCCAGGGAAGACATGGCTTGGCAGTTCGGGCTGGACTGTTCCCATGAGGCACAGGGTCAAGACTGATTTGCATATGGCCATGTCTAAACTGGGGTGGCATAGTGGGCAAAAGAACGATGGATTTAACCCAGATCTCTTGACTGGGGGAGAATGTCTGCATTGTCAGCATTCCGTCCATCACTTGTTTGTTGTAACGCTTTTCGCCCTAAGTGGGATGGGTATTCCCAGAGTTGGGACCCGTGCTCACTACGCCACTGGAGTCAAGCTATCCTGGCTGATGACGGCTGATAGCCAGAAACCGGTCCTAGGATGCTTGATTCTGGTCCAGGGAAGACATGGCTTGGCAGTTCGGGCTGAACTGTTCCCATGAGGCACTGGGTCAAGACTGATTTGCATATGGCCATGTCTAAACTGGGGTGGCGTAGTGGGCAAAAGAACGATGGATTTAACCCAGATCTCTTGACTGGGGGAAAATGTCTGCATTGTCAGCATTCCATCCATCACTTGTTTGTTGTAACGCTTTTCGCCCTAAGTGGGATGGGTATTCCCAGACGTGGGACCCGTGCTCACTACGCCACTGGAGTCAAGCTATCCTGGCTGATGACGGCTGATAGCCAGAAACCGGTCCTAGGATGCTTGATTCTGGTCCAGGGAAGACATGGCTTGGCAGTTCGGGCTGGACTGTTCCCATGAGGCACAGGGTCAAGACTGATTTGCATATGGCCATGTCTAAACTGGGGTGGCGTAGTGGGCAAAAGAACGATGGATTTAACCCAGATCTCTTGACTGGGGGAGAATGTCTGCATTGTCAGCATTCCGTCCATCACTTGTTTGTTGTAACGTGTTTCCCTCACTGGCAGTTAGCTTTGACAGTGTACTGCCAAAGCTACACTGTCAAAGAGTTAAAAAAGGGAGAGGCTGCTCCCTTTTTTAACTCTCACTCCTTGTCACAGCTGCCTCCTATATCTGACGAAGTCTTCTTCCCCCTGCTTCATAAAGTCTCATCCGGTTCCCCCACTGATTGCTGTCCCCCAGCAATTCTCCGGACTGCTTTTTTGTCCTGCCCTGGCCCCCCACTGGCCCTCTTGAATAACTCCCTGCTGCTCGGCGTGGTCCCCAGCCAATTCAAGAACGCCAAAGTTATCCCCATATTAAAAAAACCCAATGCCGACCCCACGGTCTTGGGCAACTTCCGCCCTATCTCTCTCCTGCCTTACCTAAGCAAGGTACTCGAGACGCACGTGACCACCGTCCTCAGTTCCTTCATCGAGGACTCCAACTTCTTAGACTCTCAGCAAGCTGGGTTTAGACCTGCCCACTCGACAGAGTCTGTCATCCTCTCTGTTATGGAGGAACTCCGTAGAGGCGCCGACTCCAACACCAGTCAAGCCCTGGTGCTTTTAGACCTGTCAGCAGCCTTCGACGCGGTCGATCATTCAATCTTAGTCGACCGTGTCAAAGAGGCAGGCATTAGCGGGACGGCCCTTAATTGGGTTCGCTCCTTCCTTGCAGACCGCCATCAATCGGTCCGTCTCTCTCAGTTCACAGCAAACCAGACGAGAGTCACCTGCGGTGTCCTGCAGGGTTCTTCCCTGTCACCCCTTCTCTTCAACCTCTACCTCACCCCCTGATCCGCTCCCTCCGCGGTAGGAATGTCACAGCATTTAATTATGCAGATGACATTCAGCTCGTCTTCAATCTCGACTCCTCGGACGAAGCGGCTCTAGATTTCCAGTCCACCCTCTGCCACATCAGTAATTGGATGGGCACACACCATCTCAAACTTAACCCCGACAAGACGGAGCTCGTTCTTGTCGGAGGCCCTTCCAATCCCTGGAATTCCACCTTCTGGCCCTCCTCCCTCGGCCCTCCCCCCCACCCTGCTGACAAAGTGAAAAGCCTTGGGGTTTACATCTCCCACGACCTCTCAATGCAGCATCAGGTCAGTGCCACCGTGTCCTCCTGCTTCTTCCAGCTCCGGAAGATTCGTAAAATAGCCCACTTTCTGACCACTGAAGCCCTCACCTTGGTACTACTGGCATTAGTCATCTCCCGAATCGACTACGCCAACGCCCTATACGTTGGCATCCCCCAATATCAACTCAACAGACTACAACTTATTCAGAACCAAGCAGCTCGCCTTATCTATCACCAACCGAAACACCATCACGTCCGTCCCCTCCTCAAGGCCCTGCATTGGCTTCCTATCTCGGAGCGCTGCAAGTTTAAACTCGGTTGCCTAACCCATAAATCTCTGGCAGGCACCGGCCCTTCCTTCATTTCCTCCCTTCTGCACCCCTATACCCCCTCTAGGAATCTCCGCTCTTCTCATCTTGCGCTCCTTCAGACTCCCCGCTTCAAGCGCAAAAAACACGGCGGTCTTAGGTTCTCCTTTCTGGCACCTTCTTTCTGGAACTCTCTACCGCTGGAATTGAGACTTTCCTCCTCTTATCTTCACTTCAGGTCCCTCCTAAAAACCCACCTCTTTCTCGGTATCTATTCATAAATCTCTTTCTCCTTGCCTTTGCTTCTGCCTCTCGTTGATTAAAGTGAATAGCGCCAAGAAACCGTCCGGTGAATGTCGCGCTTTACAAATAATTTTTACATTACATTACATTACATTACATTACATTACATTTGATGCAAATCAGAGGTCGTGCAGCCTTTGAAGCTCACCACCTTGATGTGCCACTTGACTAGCCTGCTTGGGAGGAGGGAGGGTGACCTCCTTCCCCGCCCTTTGTTTCCTGACTCCTAGCAGTGATCACACTGCCATCAGTAGGTGAGAATCCTGCCTTGGTGGCAACCAGCTGGGCAACCTTCATGGTAGCCACCTGGGTGCATGCCACATCACCAAAGACACGAGATTTGCGCCAGGAGTGAGAAGGCACATTGTTGCTACCAAATCCGACATATTTCGGCAGTACCATAATGGAGCTGACAAACTCGAGAATGCCCAGGTGCCAGCCCATGTTATCCTATGGACCACTAACACTTCTGGTAGTTTCCAATGGGAAACCGCACTATAGAGGCACAGAGGCTTGCACCTAAATGTCCTCAACTTTACTATACTGCCCCCCGCCTCCTGGGTTCAGGAGGCCTTCCTTAGGGGTGTCTGACATATATTATAAACAGTGTACTTGTCTGTGCCACATATGGTGAGGGCACAGTCGAGTTCGAGCAGTTTGCAATGTTCATGCAGTGTGCAATGGCAGTTCTGTTGTCAGTAGTTTACTTGGGTCATTCAGGGTGGTATAAAACTGTTCTGCAGCCCTGAAACCCCTTTACCACCTATGTCATGGGTATACTAGGGATAAAGTCTTTGACAATTTGGGAATGTCAAGTTGATCATAACAGTTTTAGGTAGAGAGCACTAGTACTGCCAGAGTCTAAAACCAGCATCTAGCAGTCCACCAAATGGGGGGAAAAAGAGTGGGGTATAGCTGCAAAGAGCCCTGTTTTCTTGCAGAGTTGAAGATACCAGAAACCTTAAAGTGCTGATGCACTTGCAACTCTTCTGATGAGCACCGTGCATTCTATGACACAGCAGTAACCTCACTTTCAGGGCAACATGATTTGCAGGGGCAACTCTTTGTGTGTGCAGATTTTAATTGCATCCATCTTCCCAGGGACCCTCCTAAATGGCCATGTGGAAGGATTCCTCTCCACTGTGCAGCCCTGGGCATGCATCCTTATATGACACCTGAGAACCCGAGGCCCAAAGTTTAGGAGCCCTATTTGGCCACCTGTAAATGACCCTGGGGAAGGTTTGTTTTTAGGAACTCCTCTGCCACCCCCTATCAACCCACCAGAGGTGCAAAATGAATAACTCATGCTGGGGTGTAACACAAAATGCATTCCCTGGTGCAAATCAAACAACCAATTTTTAATGCAACTCCAGTGCAGTCTGTATTATTAAAAGGGGTTTGCTGCGGTCACAGCCATTCTGCAACACGATTGAGCTCCCCTGTCTTCAACTATGGGCGGTTGTAAAATTAAAGAGCAGATTTAAAAACGTGTTAGCAAAAGAGTATGAACTAAAACATCCTATAGACTTGAAAGTGTCCCAAAAGTACCGAATTAAGGCATACACCACAACACAGAAAATGCATAGGTATTAACATTCGAAAACCATGTACATCTTACTTGTATGTGATTCTGACTTCCGAATATGAACATTTCCGTTTTTTAGCCAGTCTGTTTATGGCATTTACAATTTATGCGAGTGTAGTTTACCTCCATGTGTTTTGTCCATTTAATGCATAGGCATGTTGTCTAGTCTTACTGCTTATGTGGATCCACTCAATATGTGGTGCTTGACTATTCAGGGATATCACAAAAACGTGCAAGCAATTAGTTGCAGAATAATTTTCGGCCCATTACATCTTCTGCATTTTAGGCAGTACATATGTTGCACAGTGGCAAATTGCACCTTTTTTACCTCCAATTCCCCTTCACATTTTCTCACTGTGCCAGATGGGTAGCCGTCTCTTTGAGGCGCCAAAAACCATTTAGGTATTGCCTTAAACGTCCATTTTGTATTTCTATTTCAAAATGTTTGACCGGCTTCCAAGTCGTTGGAATGAAGCACTTGAACGTGATTGGTATGTATTAAGAGATGCTTATCGTTGATTGGCGGACAAAGCTGTGTCTAAGACGGCACTGCTTTTTATTCTTTTTAAACTTTTTTCCGGAACTGAGTATGCAGAAAACGTGAACTTCGCTTACTAAAAACCAACAGTGCCTGTGATTTGACTGTAGTGTGCAGGCTTTTGGAAAATAGATGCAGCGAATTATGAATGGCCGTCCGTACTGTCTCATTTTTTTACGCACACTAGAGTGAATATTTTCTACACTTAGGGACAGATTTACAATTCCTGGCGCATCCCTGCAAATCAGCAGGGATGCGCCAGGAAACTTGCGCCACCACGGATGCGCCGCATTTACTATGCGGCGTGCCATGGCGCAAGGAAATGCAGATGCGTGTTGCATCTGCCGGCGTAAGGTTGGCGCAGTGCTGGAGTCGTGTCACGGGCATGACGCAACTCCAGCACTGTTCCAACCCAGCTAATCTACAACATGGTGCGTTGTTTTGACGCAGCAGCGTTGGAAAAGTGACTAAGGGAAATCTTGTAGATTTCACACAGGCACTTTTCCAAGGCGTTCCTGCGATGGAACGCCCACCCTGCGCCGGAACGTCCACTTGAAACTTGACACAGGTTTCATGTTGCACGAGGCTTTACAACGTGACGCATCTCCCTAGATGCGTCAAGTTGTAATTCTGTTGATGCATGGTGCTAGCTTTACGCCGCCGCTGCGTCACAGAATTGACACAACGGCGGCGCAAAAGTGGTGCATGGGGCTTGTAAATCTGACCCATTATGCATGCCTTTTAGTCCTAGAATCCAGCTTCACTAACCTCAAAGCTGGTTCATCGATATCCCAACGAGGATCCCTGACAGTCTAAAATATTGATATTGTGGGTAAACACATTTTCCTAGCCTGTATGCATTTAAAGTAGAACTATCATCAATTATGGCGACACCACAACCACTTGCTTGGAGTATTTGAATACAAAATTGAGTTTCATGGTGAAATTATGCATATCTGTAAATGTCTCCTGTGCCCTTGTTTTGAAGTGTAAAGACGTAACAATGCGGAGTGGATAGGGTATAAAGAATTATGCGGAGTGTCCTTTTTCTATGCGGTTATGGAACAAGATAACGGAGTAAACTGGATAACCCTAAGAAACTGTGCAGTAAATAAATTAAACAAAACAATGGTTCACTCGAGGGAGAGGAGCTGATGGTGAGAGGGAGAATTAGCAAACAAGGTCGTAGAAAGTTAAAACATTGTTACCAAAAACTGGGCCTAAAGAATGGAGCAAATTGCCTGCTCTTTCTGCCTTTTCTCTATTTATTGCCTTACCCTTTATATGTTTACATCTATTACTTTTGTAGGAATGGTTTGCTCTATTCTTTCAGGACTCTTTATTTTCTATGCACAGAGCCATCAAAAATATAAATTCACCCAAGGTAATATGGCAAGAATATGTTGACTTTTTTTTAGCTGACTCAGGTGATACAACAGATGGCTGTCAGCACAAAAGCACCACAAACATCGAAAATAATAACAGTCGTATTGGAACAGGTCAGTGTCACATATTGCCTGCTCTGTATCGTTAGTACAGCTGCCATGTTGCATATAAGGAAAAAAGTGTGCCAAATTGAGGAAAGTACATTTAAGAGTGCAATGTTAAGCTTGCACAAGACTATGGGGCATATGCATCAAGGTATGATTTTGCGAGTCCTTAATTGCGATTATTAAGGAATCGCAATTACGGACTCGCAAAAGCCTATGCATGTAGGAATCGCTATAAAAATAGAGATTCCTAAACATTCCTTAATTGTGGCTCGCAAATTGCGAATCGCAATTAAGGAATGGCTCCCCATTCAGTCCTATGGTTCTACAGGCCCATACGAATGAATGGGAAATTGCATGCGCAATTTGCAAGTACCAATAGGTACTCGCAAATTGCGCATGCAATTTCAAGGGTGCAAGGGTGTCAAAAGGACACCCTGTTGCACCCCTGGAATTGTGATGTGCACCCATGTTGTGCACGCACATGCCCCATGTGTGTGTGCAACATGAAACTTTGAAAAATGCACTTAAGTGCACTTTTCAAAGTTTTGCAAATTACCAACCAGTTCAATTGCTCGGTAACTTGCGGACCCAAATAGCGAAATCGCTATTCAAAAGTGGTTATTGCATTGCATTTAAGGAATCGCAAATGGTGATCCCTTAAGTGCAATCGCAATTTAAGAAATCGCAATAAATTGCGATTTCTTAAATTGCGAGTGCCTTACACTTTGATGCATCGCAAAAGCCCTTTTTCCGGGCACAAACGGCTCGCAAAAAAGGTTGATGCATGTGCCTGTATGACTTCTCTCTAATCAGATAAATATTTAATCAATATGACGAGTGTGTAAGTAAATCAGCACTGGACCTCCATTGCCCAGAAATTATGTATGTTACTGTACTGTCATACGATTGCATGTGCAAGGTCAAAGAGCATATGCATCCCTGTTCTTACTTGACATAGCTTTACCACTGTGTTGTGCACACAATACACATCAAAATAAGCCCAGATTGAGAAGATGAAGCCAACACCCATCAAGAACAATAGAAATGTACTCTACTCTACACTACTGTTATACTCGATGCTGAACTCTTACATCTGCCTCCACACTCCCTTAGTGAGTCACACAAGCAGACCATGTGGTGTGAAATCATTGACCTGGTGAGTACAATATGGGTCGCGGAAGTAAACGGCATGTAAAGAAGAAACACACCAGTATGTGGATGGCTGCTGCTATGCCTTGTAGTGAAACTGGATCACTTCACTGACTCATTTCCATGGATCGGCCCATCATCAACATCATGCACCCTAACATGCTGCATAGGCCATCTGTTCAAGAGACGTCACTCATCAGGCCAGGTCAGGATAGAGATCAACGCAAGCCTCAACCTATATCTCCTCATGTGTCTGCCCATGCAAACAGTGTTACATCATCTGGTCAACATTCTTTTCAATTTGACTCATGTTACTGGGATTTACTCACAGTCCTCCACAGATATTCTGGCACATTATTATCTTACTACCTGTCTCTTGCCTAAAATGTTGACACATATGCCCAATATAACAACCTCATCAATTTAAAAAAATAAAAAAAGACCATTAAGAATGCAACGGGCAAATACAAGATCAACCACCATACTGGATGTGCCAATTGTACGACCTGGAAAGGCAAGTAAAAAGACAGAAAGACCATACACACATCACAGAAGTAGATAGTTGTGCATGTTCAATACCGCACATGCTCCACAGATAAATGCCATGCAAAATCACATGCTCATCTTCTAAATAACATCTTCTGAACTTATATCACTTCTCTGAGTCATTTTTCTGTTTTTAAACATCATATCTTATATTTTTGTTTTCTGTCCTCACAGAAATGCACGCTCCATCTCATGCAGTTATTCACAGATCTGCCTTCAATTACAGATCAAGGGTTGCAACCACAATTACCATCTGCCACCACATTCATTGGGTTCATTGGTACTATGCTACCAGCTGGGCTGGCCACACAGACTACCCAAAAAACGGATTATAGGGTTTCTGAATCATGTTTGATACATCCAATTCCTACCTATAATTCTCATCACAAATTAATTATAATGTGTACTAGGTGTCTCATCCAGGCATTCATGCTGTGACATCAGTTCTAATGTGTCCATATTGCCCAAATGTATTTCTCCTCTATTAAGCATCATTTTCAGACGTCCAGCTCAACCCTCCTTACCATGGCGGATGCACAGTGATGTCTATATTGAGATAGCCTTTTGTCATTGTCCTATAGCAAGGGTCCTGTAGAAGTGGGTCTTATAATATATTGTATAGGAATGTAGAAATCCTGAGTGTCCGCATCGGTACCACCCACTTCTCTGTCCTTGATAAAGATGTGTTTACATGCTGGTGAATTTGTGGCTGCATTCCCTTCTATTGGGAAATGCCAGTTGGCTTGGGAGGCCTTAGAAATAAGGGAATGGCATTTAAATGACCACACTACAATGGTGTTTACAATAGGATACCCTCTGTCAATGAGTAACATTTCTTGTTGGTTCAATGAGAAGCAACCTGTAAACTGCAAACATGCATTGTCGCCATACCCATAACAGAATGTCACAGGAGTGTGCCCTCTTTTGAGTTTATGTCTGTTAGAATTAAAACTCATAGAGGTAGATTTATCAAGGCTGAGGAACTTCGATTTTCGATCACGATCGAATCGACCCGCCATTTTGTGACCCGCCGCCATTTTGTGTTGCCATCACTCAGGCAGCACGGCGAACGAAGTCTATTCTGCTTTTTCTGTAGCCCGGTGTCAAAATACGTCCTCGGCCTTTATTTGCGAAGCTGGTGTTAGAACTGGCCGAGTACACTAATCCTTGTCTGGCTTTCCTAATCCCTGTTTCAACTATCTGTTGGCTCACACTATTCTTTCCTGATCATATCTTATCGACTGGCCTTCACTGTCTCCTACTAGCATTCTCTCGTGTCACGACTGTCCTCCAATACACACAAACGTATCTCACCACCTGCAAGTTAGTTATAATCTGTTAATGAATTAGTTCGAGGGTGGGGTGACAAACACAGTTGGAGGAAAGGTCTCTTCGAGTCATCTGATATTTCTGTTTTCGAACCTTTCTTATTGGTTCCGCTTTGTTTTTCAACATTCCCTATTGGCTCTTTCCTTATATGCTTTGGGAGTGTATCTCGTTAATAATTATGTATTGTATAGTATTTAATCTGATGGCCCACAGAGTGAAGTGGCAGTCCCCTGAGAACCTACTTTGTGTACTTCTAGGATAACTGTACTAGCTGCAGCTAAATAAATCCAATCTTCTAACGCCGACAGAGTGTCCCGTGTCTCTGTGTAGCGAAGCAGGTGAACTCCGGAGACAGAGGGCGTACCCTGCGCCGCCAGGTCCAAAAGGTTCTGGTTCTTCAAGGCTTTGCAAAGGTGCAGTGACTCATTTTTTTTCTTTATAGTGCCAAACTTGTTTTGCACAGTAAAGTTGTAAAAAAAAGTAACATAAGTAGTACTCCGTGCTATTTTGTGCAGTGGTGGCACCCACTAACAAAGGGTAGTAGGTGGGTGAGGGGAGCACAGGATGGGGAGAGAGTGCGAGCGGGGTGGGGTGATGCGGTAATAATAATATGCTGGCCTCTTCCTGGTCCTAGCAGCCCCTGAGACACAGACCCCCATCCAATCACCAGAGAGGTGCAGTGATATGCCTGAGGGGCCTGGAAAGACGCTCCGCTCAGGTCATTGAGTCTGCTTGGTTTCTCCAGCCCGGCTGCTGAATGCAGACGGCCTTGAGAAACCTATGTGTGCATGTGTGTTTTGGTTGGCCATAGACAGAAGTACAAACACATAGACTTACTTAGGGAGAGCACAAGCACTCCTCCTCCTCATTCCCCGCCCCTCCCTGCGCAAGTATAGTTTTACTTTTCGTTTGCTGGCTCTGGGCCAGGCAGTGAGACGACGCTCCTCCGCCATTGTGGAGGAGCCACCACTGACTTTGTGCTACTTTTTTTCAAGGGGGTGTTCATGCATGGGTTTTAATGCAAAGCCCTATCTACTAACAGTGGTGGAGTGGACTTTGCACCCAAAACTAATGTTTCCTTGAGGTAGACATGTAAAACGAGAAAAATGCTTAACTTTACCAAAATTGCAAGTGTGCTGTACTGTAAAGCCCCTGTGCAATGTGAGAAACATTTTAAAGTTAGTCTATGCATTGCATTGTGTACTAGAAGAGTACCCTTTCAGTACAAATCCTATACTAGACATCGCACACATCTTTGAAATATGGTGCAAGGGTATATGTGTGGTACATGGCAACCTGAAATAGTGCCAGGACAGGGTAAGTGAGAAACAGCACCATATCTATAGAGCATCATATATCTAGAGATATTGTGCCATCCTACTTTCCCCCTTGTATGCAATAAAGTGGAGCAACTTTGATTACTGTGCTGTGTTGCATGCCATATTTGTAAATCTACCCCACAGGATTCCAGCCATGCTGCCATATCAAGTCACTAATTTTACTTTTCACACAAAGTGATGCAATTTGTAATGCCCAGTCCTAAACTGCTCACAAAATGTTGACACACACATTGTCATATATAATGTTCACTGTTGTACATATGACATAGGCCACTATTTGATATCATCCTTTGTTGTATGATCAGTCTGCAGTTCAATTTCAACTTTGACCCCCTGAAAAATACACATGCCCACCCTACCTTCACACATTTCTGCCCATGCTTGGAAATCCTATATATTGCCAGGCTTAGATTGTGTCCCTGCTGAAATACTTCTCTTCCCATAACAGTAAACACACATCACAAGGGATCCGCAACTATCATTAGTATTGCCTTTTGTCTACACAGAGATCGTTCTGGGAAAAGTAAGGCCCTCACCCACATCGAGCTGTGACATGCTTCATCATCAGGCTTCCCACACCCTGGACCCAAATGAGTCCAAGGCGGGCTCTACCACACATGGTGAGGGAGAAAGTGTTTTTAAAGATTTTTTGAAAGTTTTTGAAAGTGGAGTATATACTCCATGTCAATCAGAGATGTAGTAATAAAAGGTTAAATCTACAGAGAGCTATCCTAACCTACTAATATTTTAGTGGATGGCCTTATAGGATTAAAAAATAAACAGGGGGATGAAGCCAGGGAGATTAGTAACCCTGTCATCCCATCATGGTCAACATATGTCAGCCATTCTAAATATGCCTAACATGGTCAGTGGCCTTCTTTATGACCTAAACTCCCCACTTGGAGGTAGTGCACCATCCGTCTTGCTGCCCTCCATGAAAGCCAATGGGACTGGCTACTAAACCTTACATTTTAATACCATTGAATGTGCAAGATAATTACTCTTACATTAATATATTCCAAAGAACGATGATTTGTGGAGAAAAAAGACAAAGTAAAAGCCACGTAAAATCTCAACATCAAAGACAATAACATGACTTACAATGAATACATGAGATAATGAATAAAACACACACAACTGTAGTTGAGTGCTTTAACATGCAAATATATGTGTGTTGGTGGTCAGGCCATAACATAACCTTCATGCAGGCAATGGTGATGGTCAGCATTAGTATTCAAATGTGATTGCAACAATATTACCAGTGAGAAAAGTGTCACCACACTGTGTTATATTAATGCTCATGCGCAATTAATGCTAAGTATTGTAAATGAAGATATTTATCTAACCTGGGTACAGTAGGGATATTGCCGAATCCAGGGGAGCATTGCTCTGTTGTCACACTACAAGAAACATATCAGGCATTAAGTCAATCAGTGGACATCAAATAAAAAATGAAATGAGGAAATGTTCACACATTTATGACCTTATCAAATTATGTCATAATCAGCAGTAATCATCATTAGACCTAGTTCATATTCCAAAAACCTGGTTATTGCCCTTCAGATTGCTGCACATCCATCATGTATTAAATAGATATTTCAAAGTCCTTCATTTCAAGAAACAGGAAACTGATAATAAGGCTCAAAGTCCACCCCAAACTTTAAAAAGCCCCAAGGTCCCCCAACTTCCTACTCCAAGAGCCAGATGCCACCAGCACTGCCAAGTTGCTTCCACTGCCGAGAGCGTTTCTCCAAACTGCCTCCATTTTGACAGCATAGGTCAAAGGTGCATGCTACATCATGAATCACACTGCAACACAGTGGGTGCTTCCAGTATGGTTCACCCCAGAGGCCATATTAGAAAGGCACAGAGTTGGAAACATCTAAAGCTAAAAACAACCGCAGTATTTGTTAAAAACCCACTTGCCAATACTAACACATAGGCACCACAGCAACCAGTGTCTAGTGAGTGGTAAGGTCCAGTAATTGAATCGCTAAATACACCAAAGTTGAAATTATACCCAGAGGGCAAACAGGTGCCTTCCAAAAAAGCAGCTGCTTTAGGAAGGTTAAACGAAATAGGTTAATACATTGGGATTTGTACTGAAGGGTGATATTCATTGGATTTATGAACCTCTTGAGGCACATGGAGCACAATCAGACTGTGCTGCACTTTATGGGGGTGAGTTTTAGGGTCTCACAAATCTTTACATAATTAGCAGTTGCTGTAAAGGCCTTTCTCAATGGCTCTTCCAGTGTTGTTTGGGTATACTCACAATAGCCTTTACAATAGAGATAGTGGTAATCCTAGGGAATCTAATTGCACAAATGACTCAACTACTGTTTTGTGTTTATTTGTAAGTAATCCTTATGTTGGGGTAATTTGTTTTCATACTCAACCCTAGATCTAGGCCCAGTAGCATGTAAGACAAATCTGTCTGACGTCATCGGAATGACAAAGGCTACTGGGTGACAAAGGCACGAATGTCATCCTTTTGCTATTTAGTGGTAGTAGAACTTTCGAATTGTAGCTCATTTTGATCGAAACAGTGTTGGCAAGTATAAAAGATGTGCATGGCTCAGAGCGTTCATGGCACCATCGAACCTATGGTTTTTACAGTATCATTTAGCCCATTACTTTTGGTACTTACATAACCTCAGCTCCAAACCACAATGGAGTAAATGGTATAAAAGGCACTTTATGTATGATCCTGTGGGGTCTAACACCTCCATCAGTTCTACTGCACCACAGTACAAATGGGCACATAGGCCCAAGATTGCCATTTGACATGTTTTGACAGCTTCCCTGACCTCACTGAATGATGAAACTAATAAACTTAGCAAGTCTAACAGACCATTCACTCTGATCCTTGAGAAGCAGTGAGTAGATAGCCCCCCAAAAAATACAACTCTTCTGTCCTTCACTACTTTAATTTTGCAAAAAAAAACAAATCCAGAAGTACTATGGTGCTAATGGCCTTCTCATATCCAACAGATCCTTCACATATGAGCCAGTAGATTCTGCATACTTTTCCCCTGCCTTACAGGAAAACAGAGTTAATGACCTTGAAATCTGCAAAGAGCCTTTTCTATATGACTCTGCGTTTTCCCTTCTCTAAATACCAACACTGCAGATCCAGCTCCAGTTCATATACATTAAGCATCACAGAAAACGCCATTGAATACAGAAGAAATAAGGATAGCCCCATATAGACAGAGGCATGATGAACCCAAATCTGAGAACAGAGGGCAGGTGCAAGATAGCACAGCACAAACATAGGTCCATTGACAAACATATCCCCAAGTTCCTGTTCATCTCGTTGGCATATGGCTAAAGTAGCATGTAGGGCAGGAGAAGACAGGGCATACAGAAAGTGCATAGGGAAACCCCAATCATTTGACCATACTACAGGCCTTCCCAGTATCTCCAGATTAATCCAGAGAAGCACCACAGGACCAATAACAGACTACATTTTGGTATGCACCATCCCCTGGTTCTGCATGGAAAACTAGGGAAATTAATCCTGGGCAGCAAAGCCTGACCAGACCAGTGGGGGAGTGTGGCACTTCAGTGAATAAACTACTGCTAGATAGGCAGTGACACACACTAGACAAAAGCAAAACTGTTACACAACAACTGCCACCAGAAACTTCCAATCTGCAACAGTTGCGACTACATGTTGAAAGACATCTCATATCTTAAAAGTGTTAGGATACCACTGTTTAGTGTCCTCAGGATTAGCAAGATGCGCACCCAAGCCATGACTATTTCCCACTAAAGAGAGGCAGTAGTCCTTATTGGAGAATGGAGCATATAAAAGAACAAGGCGATGACCAATGATGAGCAGGCTGAGACATCCATGGAGCCCTCCAGGGAAACAACACTTCCATAACATAAAATCTCAAACAATCCACAGGTTTGTGCCTGACATCCCATCTTTAACTTTCTGATGTGCTATATCATGCCGCCACTTGAACTACAAGATGTCCAACGAACAGACAAAACCTATGCATGCAAATTATGAAGATTTAGACAGCAGACAGGAACACACAACGTTTCCAGAAAGCCAGGGAGCACACATGACCATCTCAATACACTGGACAACTATCCTCACATTACATCAATAATCTTGTGCCCCAAAATCAGAGACTAAACCCCTAACAATCCTCCATACGTCTGCATGCCCAAGACTCCACTCACACACAAAGAGAGCCTGGAGCCCCAATTAAAGTAGCAGAGCCTAGGAGCCACTTTGGAGACTCAACAATGTATATGTGCTTTCTAAAGACTCCCACAAATGTACAGAGCCATCAGGCAGTACCCCTTGACACCTTTGAGTAAAGAAATCTGGGAAAGAAAGGTGCAACTTGAGTTGTTGCAAAGTGAAGAAGACACACAGCACTGCCTAAAACCTGTGTAGCAAAGTCAAGAGGAAAGGAGTCCATGTAGAAATCCAGCATCAATGGAAGAAAGAGGACATTACAATGTGACTGTCAGTCCCCAATGGAGCCTAACATCCATGATGGATAAATTACATTTTCTGCATGCTGAAAAAAGACTCACACAGACACACAGAGCCTTCAGAAGTACCCCATCATAGCTTTGCATTAAGCATCCGAGGAAAAGAAGGCACAAGTCCAGGCAGGGAAGTAATAGTTACTGGCACAAAGGCACACTGAAGCAAAGGCGAGAAGGATTGAGACAAGGGAGATACTCGGCCTCTATGGGGAAAAGATTAGGGCCCGGCCAGAGGGAGGTGAGGACTCGGAGACATTTAAAGTCACAAAGTGTATAGAGTTGGAGGTGCAAATCATTGATGATTACTATAGACTAGGGCTTAATTTTCCTTACACCAAATCTCTGCTACCAATTCACATCAATGACCGAAAACTTCAGGAGGGGGGAAATAATCTCAATACCCCAAGCCCGGTACAACCAAATCGAGCAACTTGCATTGCCTGGTGTTTATAAGATCTTTTGCCTGGGTTGGACCACACATGATATAAACATCATATTGAACCGCAATGACTTTGCCCGAAGAAAATCTAGTGCAATATATGCGCTCCATTTTGCCTGCACTTTTTAGAGTTTTTAGAGTTGTACATCTTACAATGGTGTTAAAATGCAAAACTGGTGTAAGTCATATCTCATTCAGATTTCTATTATTAATACTTGGAGTAAAGAACAAAGGCCTTGAGGCGTGGAGAAAGTTAGATAACGCCCTCTCTGCCCTTTGGCATCTTCTTCAAATTTCTTTGACTTTCCCGGGCTTCTGCACGTAGTCCAAGGTGGTCTGAAGCATTCAGAGCCTTAGAGCCAGAGATTATGATAGATGGGTTGTAAGATTTTTGCATGCCACAGTCTTGTCGCACGCCTGGAACACACCATTACTCTACCTTTGATGTACAAATCACCCAGATAGTTTACAGCCACAGATATCAGCCCTCTGGAAATAGGTCTGAACATTTGCTGTAAACTGCAAATAAGAATTGGGAAGAGCCAAAACAAGCCAATCCCGTACAAGCTTGCATGCCAGACCAACAACCCAAAGCCTTGAATTTCTAATTACCTATAAAACAGTCTGATATGCTTGAAGAAATATTTATATTGTAATCTACACTAAAGTTGGCTTCATGTATGTGAGAAAGGCAGCTTACTTTCAATGATACATTTATTAACAGGCTACTTTTGCTCTCCTAATGGCCAAGAAAGTGCTGAGATTAAGCATCAACTTTTCAAACTAGCTAGAGCAAACTATTTTAACTCAACTGCGCAGTCTCTGACAATATGTTACAGTTTCAATCAAATGAGTCTTACTGTAGTTTTAATATGACTTGAAACATCATTCAACTTGCCATTGGACCAAGAAAGATTTTATGAGCACTCTGTGGGCAAAGAATCATTTGCATTCAGACTTTGAGAGTAAACATTAGGGCATTCCTGTCTTTGATAACCAAATGTCCCTTCACACAGAAAATGATGCTCTGCTGATTAAGTAGGTAGCCAATCAAAGAAGATTTTAAGAGGTGGGCCTGATTAATATTTCTTGGTTCAGGCACACACATTCAATAAATATCAACAAACTTTGCAGATTCCTTTTGCTCTTCATTATGCTTCCAATCACAAAACTGGATTTTGTTATTAAGGCTGGTGTAAAGTCTCTTGACGTAAAGTCCCGAAGGTCCGACTCCATCTTATATAGGCCCGACTCCATCTTAGCTCATGGAGGCGGCAGCAATCTTACAGACAATGAAAGACGCCAAATTCCCTGATTTATGCAGAATCATTGTCATGTCTACCTTTAAATACAGATGTAACCAGAGCTTATTTATCAAGGAACAGTAATAGCATCAAGTTCTTAGACTAATGACATAGACACAACATCTATTGCGACATTCGTCTGGGTCAAATGTCTGCTCATCACCATGTCAAGGTTAAATAAGAATACATACAGACATATAACCAAAATTATGTAGTCTGAATTAACATACTTTTGCCTTATATGTTCACAAGGAATCATCTGGAATGCTAACCTTGAGCCACATAGTCTACGCCTGACATTCCTAAACTTATGTCAGAAATTCCAATTTCTGGTAAGATTTAGTATGTGAGACCTGCCACTTGACCACTTGTCAGGAAAAGTCCTTCACCTATATTATCATCCGAGATTCTGCCAGAGACGGTCTCACCTGCAGCCAGCACACTTCACACTTCACAGATAATGCATCTTGCCTGAAGACTGAACCTAATAAAGCCAAGTACTGGAGGAAGACTGACCGACTGCTACCACAGTGGATGTTTGCCCTTCATGGGAACACTGTCTTCACACCTCCGCTGATAAAGACAGCCTATGCTCTCAAAAAGGTATGCACTGTGTCTCTTCTCCCTAAAAAACTCTAGAATGCAAGTTGTTCTGGCGTTCATGCTGTCATAGTATAGCGCAGAGAAGTACCCATTAGGGTGCTTGGTTCTAGATAACATTTTAAATGACATTTTAGCAATGCTGGAAATGTTTATTTTGTTCTAGTTATTTATAACATGTCTTCTTACTGTTTTTATAATATTCTGTGTAGTTGTTTTAGATGTACTGATAAACAGACTATTCCTGTAGTAATAAAAACTTTTGGAGTAAAACTGTTAATTCTTCTTAGTACAGTGTGTGTGATGTTGTGAATAATAAAATAAGTCTGTTGCTGTTTCCACTGTGCCCCTGATCCATTTATGGGATTGCTAGTAAGCCAAAAGCAATACTTTTTTTAAATCAACTGCACATTGAAAAGTATCTTGCAGGGCTACAATAACTTGTATTTCACATTGATCACTGGTGCATTGAACCAAGTTCAACCGTGTCACCCGTGGGTGGGAAAGCACCCTTGTGGAGTTACTTATCCAAAGTCATAACTCACTCAAAAAGGCAAACACCTGTATTAGGTTTCTTTTCTAAGTGGGAAACACATAATGAATTCTGAAATCAATGAAAAGCTTCTACTTCCTGGAGCTTAGGAAATATTATAAGGTGTCAAACGTAAGCACTTTAGTTGATCATAAAAGTGTGCATTCTGTCAATTAGCTGGGATCTTTGGGGAATGCTTTGGTCCTTTCCTTCAAAATATCCAAACTACTTTCTTTTCCTAATAAATTATTACTCAGGATGGTGTGGAGTAATCCTCTTTCAGGGCGCTCTTTGATGTGTCAGTGCTACAAATATGGGCCTTTACTCCTGGCACTCCTACCTTTATCTGCCTTAGCTCCTCATTCCAATTTCACATCAGTCATTATGTGATTTGTGAATGGAGTGGGGTGATATTCTTAGTGATGGGCAAATGTGGTTCTACGATACAGGCAGGAGAGGTGTGGTGCAGTGGCTAGGGCGGCTGATTCCAGAGCGGGAGCTCATTGTTCATTCAACGGCAGCAGCTTAGCCCAGCATCATGTGACTCTATGGGATGGCCCACAGTGCCTTGAAACCCTTAAGGGTGTGATATGTTCATACTTTACAAACAGGAATTATCAGGAGGCAGCTGACACAATACATTTTTCTATGGTTTTCTTCCTTAGATATAGGTTAAGAAAGTACTTTTATAGCTGGTCTGGAATAAAAATACTGCCTTGAAACCTCCTCTTTTTTGACCGCGGCTACAAGCACTTTTTGCTGTCTTTATATTTAAATATTGCTTCCATATGCATACCGTATACTTAGAGAGGGCTGTTGGTTAGCCTATTGCTCATTGTTAGATGGCTTTGTTGTCTATCTTAGTTGCCTGCTCCTTGATTTGATAGCTTATCTTTCTGCTCTTGTTTGTTTAGCCTAAAAGCCTTTCCATCTCAGAGTTTTCTGAGTAGATTAGTTGCATCCTTCAACTGCACACTTAAAGGGATTCTTAATTTATTTTCAATTTAGCAATCCATAGAGTGAATTTTTTTCCTAGTTTTCTCTTTTCATCCTCCATACCCCTTGCAGATGCTGCCTTTACCCATTACCCATGATATAATTACATTTTAAAAATATCATTTCAACCCATGTGTTCTTTCTTTCCATCCTTTGCTGCCGACTCTGCTCCCTATCCTGCTTCCCATTTTAAGATTATATTTTTTATTTATTTGTTTTATTAGGGTCCAACAGTTGCACTTTGCTGCTGGGCCACTTGCTCCCCTTGTTGTGCTTTCCGCACACTTCTTCTGAGAATACTTTGTTTTTACTGTTTTCTTGTGAAAATCCTCCATGTTAGAATGGTAAATTAACAATGCTCACCTGCATCACAATGCATGTGCATGCACAAGTCTTGATGCATGTCAATGGAAATGTAATGGCACACTTATGCACATATGCTACACATTATTTTGCATTTGTCACGATGCATACATTCAAATCAATGGCCATCTTGAAATCTTTTTATAAGGAAACCTATTTTGAAATTGCAAACTATGTATGTGCATGCTTCTTGATGAATGCACACACGTAATTGCAACAAAAAAACATTGGCAAAACCAATTTTGCAGCCCTTAGGGCCGAGACCTAGTGGCATTGGCAATGCTTGTTTTAAAATATCCTGCAGAGATTTGGAAAAAGAGAAGTCTCAGTGATGTAGGTTGAAGTAATTAAAACCTAATTACAGGCTGGAAATATCATTTTCTTGCTTGTTTGAGATAGGGTCATAGACATGTTTTTAATAGACATGATCCCCAAATCATAAAGAACCAAAAGGAATGATTGGACCGGTTTGGAGTAATAATAAAAGATGGGAATTTCGAATGTCGCTTGTTATTCAGCAGGAAAGTAACATAAAGTTGACTGCTAGTGGAAATTGCTGTGGATATGGCAGGTGCCACTTAAGTCTCTGGTTGCCAGTCTCATCCATGGATGAGGACAACCTCTTCCTATGAGATTTTTAATTTTTTTTAAAAGAAGGGCTCTTGCAAGTTTGTTTTTACTTCCTGCTCCATTCTCCCTTCGGGCCTAATTGTGGTTGGTTAATTCTGACCCATGTGTTAAATAACTCAACCTTCTATCAATTTTGGCAGATCAAATTTGCCAAAATTTCCCAGGGGAAAATTATACAGTATTTACTGTATCATTCGGATTTCTGTACGTTAAACACCAAAATCTGCATGTTATTCCCCAAGAACTCATAATAGGTGTTATGTATTGCACCCAATAAGTAACGTACCCTTGGTGTAGTTATTCATCAGGTGCAGTAAATAGCACCGAAACTCTTATCCAGGCCCTTAGTCCTTCTTTCACCCCTTCCAGAAAATTATAATTTAGACATTTCCTTTCTGCCTCTCAGTTACCAAGGAACCCAAAATATTAAAAAAAGCACATGAATAATAGACTATGAATTAACATGTTACTGTTTTTGGAAGTCAAGAAAAAGTAAATGCATCCACTTGCATATGTGTGTTTTTAGGAAATTTGGTGTAATTTCTGAGAGGATCTGCTGATCTTATAATAGTCATCAGAGAGCATTGTCTAAGATAAGCATTTCCAAAGATGCATTTAGTATATTACAAACTCTTCCTAATTTTATCATACAGTGATGTAACAACTGTGAATTTTCGGGCACAGCTGTGAGATTCAGAATTTCCACAGCCAGGGTGGGTAGAAAATCATGATTTTATTAAAGACACGGAGGCTGATATTATCCCTCCCTTTCTTTTTTCTCACCCATTAATATTTGTTCTTGATTCTTTTCAGGAGGAGACAACTAGAAGTAATGTGGAAAGAAGAAGGCTGTTTGGTCTTGCAATTTTAACCTGTCTGTATCAGTTTTGTTGACATGGATCGAACTCTTGGATATGTTTGCAGCATAAAGAAGGAATATGGCTGCCTCTCACATGACTATATGGACATTGGAATGTTAAGTCTATGTTCTAAGTTCTTTACATTGTTTGCTGTTGCTGCTGTGAGCTGGCAATTAAAGAAATATCGAATGTCGAATGAATCTTGGAAAGCGGAGTGTGAGATTCCGGTCAGTCTGAATCAGTGCACTCACTGGGTTAGCTACGTGTATGTGCGGTGGTGGCCATGCATGTGGTTTGTGATCCCTGTCTGCCAGGGGTGGGTACGGTAAAGCTTAAGGGCTATCAACCCGGTGTAGCATTGTGGTGAAGAGAGGCCGTCACCCTGTGTAGAGATGTGACCTGAAGAGGGATGCCACCTTGAGTGTATGGAGCATGACACCTGTGTTCCAGGTGGGGTCCGTGGAGGAACCTGAGAGCCATTGCCCATGATCAGTGTGCTACTGTGAAATCAAAGCCACTCTGTCATCATCAAACCTCAAGAATCAATCAGGTCTGCCATCGGAGACCAACGGTACTTGCTGTGATGACCGATGAGTGCTATAGTGGTCCAAATCCTGTGCCAGCTGTAACAAGACTACTGCTCATTGCCGACACCAACCGAAGTTGAAGACTGAACACCGAGTCGCAGAGACCTTGGGGGGGTGAATTATCTCTCACTGCAGTACAGAGGACGCTGGGCCACTTGGACTTTGAATAGCCATAGTGGACTTCTAAGACTATTATTCTGTAGTGGAACCTAGCCTAGACGTTGCCTCAAATAAATGCGGAATAATCCCATTCCATAGCTAGTAGAGTGGGACTCAGGTGCCATTGCGTACAGTCGCAGAATACAGTCCTTTTGAAGAGTGTGTAATTATTTATTGTGTACCAAATTCGCTTTGTGTGTTTATAAATTCTACTTTTGATAATGGCCAGTATTTGGCTGGACATTCAATATTGAAGTTACTGAATGTACTTGAGGGTACGTACTAATTGCATCTATCTCCTCCCTGAGAAGACTTGGACTGCTTGACTAGTGTTACCACTGAGAGTCAAGTGCTGAAAAGGTACGTGGCCAAGCTGGTCAGAGTCCATAGACCGTCTGACCCCAGGACCGCAGGAGTTCACACCCTTAGCTCCCACAGTTAGGCCCAGTAACAACAGCTTGTTCCGTGGCCCTCTGAATGGGGTTCTGACAAGTTTTTACAATGGATTCGAAGAGGGAGGGAATATTTTCAATGTACATAAACAATGTCGGGTTTTTGGGGTAAGGTGACTCACACTAAATCACATCTTTGGGCAATATTACCTACAGCTTGTATGAGTACATCTTTCAGAATATCTTAGTGGCATAGTTGAAAGTGATGGGCACAGCTGACTTGAGTAACAACACAGCAGCACTTATTTATTCATGATAACACTTGACAATATTTCTTGTTTACATTACTGTGAAGGTAAAATAATGATGGGATATGTATGAACTTTAACAATCTATCCCAGAAGTCAATGCGAGAATAATTATTGTTATACAACATCACTTGAAACCAAATATTGGTGTGTGTGTGTGTGTGTGAGTGGGTGTGCACATGAGAGAGAGAGTCCATGTGAGGGTAAGGGGAGCACAGAGAGCAAGTGAGAGAGAAAGAAATATATGAAACAAATAAACACGATAGAGAGCGTGAAGAACAAGGCAGCTGGAGTAAAATCCCAGTTTGATTTTTGGTTTTTGATATTTATCTGACTTTCTCATTATCACCAAGTGAAATAAAAAAAATGAAAAATAAAAGCTTTCCCCATCAGATATAAGGAAATCAAGCTTGTGGATGCAAAGCACAGTGTTCGATTCTGCACCCGCCACTCACAATAAGTTTTCTTGCTCCTCAATTTGAATTTAGTCATTTCTAAGCACGTAAGGCTACTGAATGGCAATGTCTTGGATTGGCTACTGCGATCGTATGGCAACTACATAAGTGCGTGTTGGTAATAATTATTCATTTGGTCACTTATCGTTGGGTGGCCACTTCTGTGAAGCATTAAGTTGTTTCTTTCTGAGGTTCCTCCTCTCATTTGGGTAAAAAATGATGATTTTTAATATCAGGATTAGTAAACCTAAGGGCAGCATTCTGTGGAAAACATTAGGCCACACGTTATCCAGCAGGTTAACATAATATTTCACCTTGAAGTTTCTTAACACGTGATTTTTTTTCTCATGAACTGAATTTAAGCCTAACAAAAAAGCTAGCTGTTTAACCACCCTGCTGCATTTAGCCAAAGGCCCTCCTTTCCAAGGAAAACAATCTTGGACAGTTTTACGGTGTCTATAGTTTTTAGCGGAAGGTAGCTTTTGTTCCTTTGCTACTAAATGTTAACAGGTGAAGACAAAAATGTACATTTTGGTTTCTCTCTCACACGTTTTTAATAGAGTTGACACTTTCCAACACAAACATGCGTGCTGTTTCATAAAAAGTGTTTGCTTAATAATGTTTGCTTTCTGGGGACACAAGAGGAGGAGTCTCTTTTTCAGTTTATTTTCGTTGATTTAATTGCTAAAACTTCAAAGTCTAATGCTCATGTTTTGTGAGGCACAACCCCAGACTTCTCAGAGTCGCAGCCAATTATGTGCTGTCTCAGGGTGCACCTGAGAGTCATTCGAGACCGTGGGACATATTTACGACTTTAGTGGCGCATGGCAGCGCAGCGAGTCACCTTGCTGCGCTGCCCTGCAGCCCAGGGAAAGGGAAGGAGTGTTCCGTATTTATCCTATATGGGCCATTCCTGTCCTTTTCCCTTGCGCAGGTGCCGTTTTGTCAGCCTAGCGCCAATGTAGGCACCCTCTTGGTGCGAAGGGTGCCTGTGTTGTAGGCATTATTGTTTTTGTGCAGGAATGGGCGCATTTCTGCACAAAATCAATCCTGAGAGGCATTTTCCTCTTTCTATTTGTGCCGCACTACTCAGCTCAAGTAAAAAGAAGAGAAAACAAGGAGAAATAAAAATGTTGCTCCTTGTTACGCCTTCCCTGGGGAATCATATCTTTCTGGTGCATTCCCAGGCTTACAAGGTCTTGTAAATCGGGGAATGCGTCAAAAACCATGGGAGTTGAGTAGGAACACCCATGCAAAGCTGATGCAACACCTACCCAGGAAAGACTAATACAATGCAGAAATTTGCGCTGAGTTGCATCGCTCCATATTTTTGCCTGCCTGCATTATGCCACTTTTGAGTTAAAAGTACTCAAACAAGTAGCAATAGTTCAGAGAACAGATTCAGAATGTTAATGCTTCCAGCAATCAGAGCTAGAAGCCATTCAATTTACTTGAATGAAGGAAACAAAAACAACACAAGATTATTGTCCCTAAATACATACTCATAGTTGTTTTGAAATTGTATTTTATGGCACTGGGGGAAACAGGACAGTTGCCAGCACGTCGGAGGTTAAACACAGTTTATGTGAGCTCCCTCCGCAGCATGGCACAGGAAAATGGCGGTCCTGATCACAAGAAGTTAGGCAAACCTCTGCATAAATCAATTGGCGCTATTGCTGTTCAGCAATATGAGTTAAGATTTAGAGCAGTTTATTTATACAGAGTACATGTATTATCCAAAATTCTACAAAGTTCGGTGATGAGAGATGAGGAGAAACAATAATGTTTCCCTTAAAAGGTTTATATTACAATTAATGGGAACTATAGTAAAGTAAAAGCCTTTTGGGAGGTATTGATGTGAGAAGTAAAAAGTTGAAAAACACAACAATATCCCAATATGGGCTTTCATTTGGGCAAGGGCCACAGGGGACCTACACTGCAGGTCAACTTGGTTGATCTGATTTGCAAATGGGGATCTACACTCTTTTGCCATTTTTCTGAAGCAGGAAGTTGTAAAAATGGGGAGAGCTGAGGTCAGTGTAAGATTTTACAGCTAGGCCAACCTTAGTGCATGCATCTACTTAAATAATTTGAAAATTTACAGGCAGACTCAGTAAAGTCTAGTTAAATAATTTAAGAATTAACTGGAAGTAGAAGATGCCCGTGGACAGCTGGGGCAGGGCCGGTCCTAGGATTTTTGGGGCCCTGGGCAGAAAGGGAATGGGAGAGGCCCCAGTAATTTGCATACAGTGTGACATCACAATACTATAAATTAACATTAATCCTATGGCGTTGTTGAAGCGAATTTGTATGAATTAACTTTACTGATGCAATATCAACAGAAACATAAATAATTACACTGATAAAATAAGTTGGAATATTTTAAAACTATATTAAGTGGAAATACATGATATTATTCACTCAGTGTGAAAACGATTGGCCAAGGTTTCTACAAAATATATACCTTTTCTCCAATGTTAACATTTTTTTTAGGCTAATACGTTGTTATATGTATAGGCATGTGATATTTATTTATGTATTTTAAACAAACTTTATTGAGCATTTGTTCATAAAAACATATTGATCCTGCCATGCGCAATTAAACAGATAATCATACCCTTGCCATACATAATATGTTTACTTATGCCAATCATCAATTCGCTGCACTCCTCTTTTTCTGACTGAGGGCTTCTCCCTCGTCTTCATAGTCCAATGCTTATATGTCCATTCTCGGAGTCCATGTCAGCACTCTTCCAACGTTTTCGGCAACAAATTGGCTCAAGCAGCATGCAAGTTCTCTGCTTATCTCCAATTAGAAGGCAGCCCCTCGCTCTCTCTCTCTCCTCCCCCGCCCCCTCCACTGCCAGGCATGTCTAGTATTGCCTACACTAATGCCCCACTCGTGCCCTCACTGGGGTCCTCAGCTCAGAATTGTATTTATTTATTAGTTGAATTTATAGGGTGCAACAGCTACCCAAGAAGGGTTTCCCGGCGCCAGGACGGACTGGGTGCAAAAATGGTGGTGGTGAGATGAGATTACTGGTTAAATAACCAGGTATTCAGGGATCTGCGGAAGCTGGTGTAAATGGTTTCTTTGCGGATAGTGAGAGGAAGAGTATTCCAGAGGGTCGGGCCAAGATGCGAAAAGGACCTTCCACCCATCCTGGCGAGTTTAAACCTGGGCACCGTAAATTTTTCAAGAGTTGCAGATCGAGTGGGAACTTATGGGCAAACAAGAGATTGCAGATATTGTGGTGCTGAACCCCTTTTTATCTTAAACATATAGCTCAGGGCTTTGAACTTCATGCGGTTTTCTACCCTGAGCCAATGTAGGTCCCGGAGATAGCCAGAGATGGGAGTGGCTCTGGGAACCCTGCAAAGTAGTCTTGCTGCAGAGTTCTGTACCAGCTGTAGTCTACGGGTCAGGGCCTTATTTACACCCAGAAAAAGGACATTTCCATAGTCCAACCGTGAGGTGATAAGGGCATGGGCCACTGTTTTCTGGGTAGCATTTGGCAACATCCAGATGATCTTCCTAAGCCAATTTAAGATGGTAAAACACGGCTGTGACCTTGACTGCTTGATGATGCATGGTCAAAGAATCATCAATATACACGCCCAAGTTACGGACATGGCTGGAAGGCCGTGGGAGTGCACCCATCTCGGCAGGCCAGTGCAGTGGGCCCCAGAGATCTTTCTCCTTGCCAAGGATTAAGACCTCGGTTTTATCACCGTTAAGTTTCAGGTGGTTTTGGGTCATCCATGTTGCAATTCTCCTAAGACCCAACTGAAGGCAGGATGTTGAACAGGGGTCAGTGTGTGAAAGAGAGAAAACGATCTGAGAATCGTCAGCGTAGGTAAAAAGAGTCAGGCCAGCCTGTTCGGCTGTGTCAGCTAAAGGCCTGACATACAAGTTAAAAAGCAACGGACTGAGTATGGAGCCCTGGGGTACCCCATAGGGTGATGGGTGGGTGTTGGAACTATCCGTGGCAGAAAAGATGTGAAATGTACGGCCATCTAAAAAGGAGATGATCCAATCCAAAGCTGAGCCACAAATGCCCAGAGACCTCAGTGTGTTGAATAGTAAGGGATGGGAAATTGTGTCGAACGCCGCGCTGAGGTCTAATAGTATGAGCGCAACGGATTCAAGCAAGCCTGGCTGAAGACGGCTGAAATGCCAGAAACCGGTCCTAGGAAGCTTGTTTCCGGTCCAAGGAAGACATGGCTTGGCAGTTCGGGTTGGACTGTTCCCATGAGGCACAGGGTCAGACTGATTTGCATATGGCCATGTCTGAACTGGGGAGGCAGAGTGGGCTAAAGAACGGTGATGGATTAAACCCAGATCAGTTGACTGGGGGTGAGTGCTTGCAATGTTCAACACTCCGTCAATCATTTCCTTTGGTTTTTGCTTTGTTCGCCATAAGTTGGCAGGGTATGCTCAGACGTGAGTCCCTTGCTCACTTTGCCACTGGATTCAAGCAAGCCTGGCTGAAGACGGCTGAAATGCCAGAAACCGGTCCTAGGAAGCTTGTTTCCGGTCCAGGGAAGACATGGCTTGGCAGTTCGGGCTGGACTGTTCCCATGAGGCACAGGGTCAGACTGATTTGCATATGGCCATGTCTGAACTGGGGTGGCAGAGTGGGCTAAAGAACGGTGATGGATTAAACCCAGATCAGTTGACTGGGGGTGAGTGCTTGCAATGTTCAACACTCCGTCCATCATTTCCTTTGGTTTTTGCTTCGCAACGGTATCTCCGACATCAAGGTAATGGCGCAGCCTCTCGGGGCGTGGCTTGGACGCCGATCGGGATGGCGGCGTGAGCTTGTAGCTCCGAGCCTGATCCCGTCATTAATCCTGATATACCTGCCGTAAGGGGCTACTAGTGGGACGGACTGCCGGCGCGGAGCACCAGGGCTGCAGGGGCTCCTGGCAAAGAGACTGAGGAGGGCTAGGAGCGGTGCTGGAGACCGTCGCCGGGGCTGCGGAGCGCGGAGACCAGCAGGCAAGATGGCGGCGACCTCGACCTCAGAGCCTTGAGGGTGGAGGACGGAGGACGGCTTTCCGGTGCCCCTGGTGTTGCTGGCTGGGGGTCGGGGCTCCTATCGCTGTGTGAGGCGCAGAGCGCCGGAGCCGCCCCTCCCCCCACGTGGAGAGAGACGACTGCCTGTGCTGGCGAGGAGCCGGGCTGGGACCCGGGACGGCGGAGGCGGCCGGAGCGTGTGCGGTGTTGCCCGGGAGGAGCTATGCCTGACAGGGTGTTGTTGGACAGCGCGCCCGGCATCGGGACGGACTGACGGTCCCCGCCGGCGGCTCCGGAGTGGTGTGGGTCCCGGCGCTGGGCGGTGGCTGGCGGTGCGGGGACTGAGGAGTGCTGCGGGCGGGCGCCCCCCCCCCCGGGACACGGTGCTGACCCCGCTGGGCGGATAGCCCTGGACGGACTAGATGAGGGCCTAAAGACAAGGAGGTCTGGAGCGGCTGACGACGCTGTGGGGAACGGAGGAAGGCCCTGCGCTGTGTGGCCCTCATCGGCGGCTGGAGAGTGGCGAGTGCTGCCGGAGGTTGGAGGCGGCGACCCAGGAGGGGCCCTCTGGATGACTGAGGGAAACACACGGGCCGCGATTGTGGTGGCCCTCGTGGGTGGCGGCCAGGCCGGGCGGCGGACTTTGGCACAGTTGAGCGGGGGACCCTCGCGCTCACCTTGATCGGGGGTGCCCATCGAGCAGATGACGACGAAGGGCTCCGCGCTGCAGATGCCGGTGGGGCACGGTCGGGGGCCGGCGCAGGCCGCGGATGGAGGGGCCCAGGCTGACCCGGAGGGCTCAGCGCAGGAACGGCGCCTGAACAAACGGCTGGATGGCATCCTGGAGGCGATCACGGCGACCAAGGCGGCACTGCACAACGATATAGCGCAGGTCGCCACTGGGCTGGGTCTCTTGCGGGCGGACCATGCCAAATTGTCGGACCGAGTGAAGGACAATGAGATGCAGCTACAGGAGCTCAAGCCAGCGGTGGTGGCCACGGACCACAAACTCGCTGATATCCTGAGCCGTTTGGCGACGCTGGAGAGACGGGCGGAGGATGCCGAAGGCCGTAATCGAAGGAACAACGTCAGGGTGGTGGGCCTTACGGAAAACAGCGAAGGAGGGGATGCGGTGGCATACATGGAGAACTGGTTTAAAACGGTGGTGGCTCCGGAGGGGCTCTCCCCCTTCTTCTCCTTGGAGCGCGCACATAGGGTTCCGGCCCGCCCGCCGCTGCCGGGCCGCCCACCCAGGCCGATGTTGGTCAGACTCTTGCATTACAAGGACAGAGATTTGCTGATCCAGAGGGCACGATCGGAGGGCCCATTTCAGGTGGCGAACAGCCCGGTAACGGTGTTTCCTGACTATACGCAGGAGGTCCAGAAAAGTAGGGCCTCTTTTTTGGCGGTGAAAAAGGAACTGAGGGCCGAGGGTTTACAATATTCCTTGCTTTTCCCGGCGAAACTAAGAGTGCTTGTGGACGGAACGGCTCACTTCTTCCAGACTCCTGATGAGGCGTGGGCATGGCTTGAGTTGCATCGCGCTGGTACGGACCGCGCGGGGAAAGGCGCGAGGGCGAAGAGCCAGCCGGTGCGGGTGCGGAAATCCCAACGCATCCGCAAACGAGATAACCTCAGGAGAGGGGTGCGGGACGACCAGATGGCGGATGACAGGCGGGGAGCGCTGGCGGCGACGGCGATCATAACGGGCTCCTCGCAAGAAAGGACATCGGTGGGCACAGAATCTGGTGACGATGGCGAGCAGTCCGGTGGTGAAGTCTCGGAGGCTGAGAGCTCAGGGAGGCTGGCAGTCACCCCACAGACGGCGGATGGACTCTCCAACGACTAACACTGGGAGTAGGGGATTTTATTCGCAGCCCCGAGTCCGGAGGGGCGCCCTGGTGCTCTGCGGTTTGGAAGGTACTGTGTTGAGAGACCTGTGGGATCGTGGGCTGGGGGCGAGGGCTGGGCCTGCCCCGGGTCGGCTCTGAAGCACCCCCTCGTGGCCCTTAAGGCTTGCTGTGGTGACGACCGCAGAGTAGGGAATGTTTGGAGGGTTGCAGGTTTGGATGAGGGCTGATATAGCGTTATTGGGTCCTGTTCTGGGGAGAGGGGTGGGGGAGTTTGTTGGGGTGTTTTGGTTAAGGGGCAATACTGCATGGCTGGGGGTGGTCACTGGGCACTGGATCATTGGTTGAGGACTGGCTACAATGGGGACATTATATAATTTGAAATGCCTCTCGTGGAATGTCCGCGGACTCCGGACCATGACGAGGAGGTATAAGGTGCATGCCCAGCTGGTGAGGCGAGGCATACAAATTGCTTTCCTACAAGAGACTCATTTAACCAGGCAGGAACATGCTGCGCTGCAGAGGAGATGGCATGGCCAGGTGTTTGGCACCACGTACTCGGCGTTTGCCAGGGGAGTATTGGTGTGGGTGAGAGCGGGGGTCCCATTCCAGGCTACGACTCAGTTGGTAGACCCTGAGGGTAGATATGTGGTGGTGGAGGGGCGGTTGTATGGCCAGGATGTGGTTCTGTGTAGTCTCTATGCTCCTAATGTGGATCAGGCACGCTTCTTTGCTGGCCTGACGGGATCGCTAGCGCACTTCCTGGCGGGCCCCATTCTGATAGGAGGGGACTTTAATTCCATAACTGATGTAGCATTGGATAGGTCGCATCCGCCCCTGGCCGACTCCCCGGTGCGCCGGTTAGCGGCGCACAGGGCGGACTGGCAGGAGAGGTGGGGATTGGTCGATGTGTGGAGGGAGCAGCATCCTGGCGATAGGGACTACTCCTTTTTTTCCGCTTTACATGCGCTGCACGTTAGGATAGACGCCATTCTGTGTAGTGGCTCCCTGGCTCCCAAAATGGCGCACACGGAGTATTTAACTAGGACCATCTCCGATCATAATCCGCTGTTGCTGACGCTGCAGTGGCAGAGGCCGAGGTCGGCAATTCCGACGTGGAGGCTACGGCCGGAGACCTTAGAAGATCCGGTGTTTAGTGATGCTGTCCTGCAGGGCATTGAGCTCTACTTTAGGGAGAATGAGGGGTCAACTACCACGAGAGCGATTGAATGGGATGCAATGAAGGTGGTGACCAGAGGCGTTTGTATGGGCCGGTTTTCGAATGTGCGGACGACAGTCCTGGCTGACCTGGCGAATGCGGAGGGGTTGCTGCGGGACTTGGAGCGGCGCAGGCCTGAGCGACCGGGGCTACAGGATAGGCTGCTAGAGGCGAAGGAGCTGGTTGCGACTGAGACGGAGCGGCTGAGGTGCTTTGATTACAAGCAGTATGCGGCCAGAGTGCATGCGGAGAGGGATAAGGTGGGAACGCTCCTGGCCCGGCTGGCTAACCCGGAACCTAGAGGTTGCCCGGTCATGAGCATTCGCACGGAGACATGGGAGGTAGTCTACACGCAAACGGCGGTGCTGGAGCGCTTCCGGTCGTATTACACGGGCCTCTATGAGAGCCAGTGGGGGGCGGAGGGCCGTCCACAGTCCGACTTACTGGAGACTACTCATCTCCCGAGGCTGGAGGCCGAGACTGCGAAAGAACTGGGTGGACCTGTCACGCTCTCGGAAATCAGGGTGGCTATCAAGCACATGGCTAGAAACAAAACGCCAGGGGTAGATGGCCTGCCGATCGAGTTTTATGCGCAGTATGTAGATGTACTGGCGCCCAGGCTCCTGCTGGTCTATGCGGAGGCCTCGACGCTAGGGAGATTGCCCCAGTCGATGAGGGAGGCGCTGGTGGTACCGCTGCTGAAGCCGGGCAGGGACGCTTCTGATGTGAATTCGTATAGGCCATTATCCATGCTGACGGTCGACTATAAAATATTGAGTCGCATCCTGGCTACTAGATTGCTCCCACACATGACCCGGTTGGTTCATGAGGACCAAGCTGGATTTATCCCCACTAGGAGCACGGCCATGAATATTCGGCGCCTGGTCCGCATAATGGACAGTGTTTGGGACCCTACCCAGAAACCGGCAGTGTTATTTGTGGATATTGAAAAGGCCTTCGACTGCTTGGAGTGGGGCTACCTTGATGCGGTACTGGAGCGAATGGGTCTGGGGGATGGTTTTGGGCGCTGGACGAGGGTCCTGTATTCCTCTGCTTCGGCCCGAGTACGCCTGGGATCGGTGGTTTCCTCAGAATATCCGGTGCGCAGGGGCACGAGACAGGGCTGTTCGTTGTCTCCCCTGATGTTTGCCCTGGCGATGGAGCCGTTGGCGACGCGGGCGAGGACGGGGTCAGGGTACGGTGGGGTCCGGTGTGGGGAAACGACGCACTATATTTCGTTGTATGCTGACGATCTCTTGCTGTATCTCGAGAACTCAGAGGAAGCCCTGGGGGGGGCTATGGAGTTGCTGTCGGGCTTTGGGGGGCTGTCGGGCCTCAAGGTCAATTGGACTAAAACTTGTGTCTTCCCGCTGCGGGCGGATGTACCGTACCCCCCACTCACTGTGGAGGTGGTGTGGGAGGCCACGTGCTTCACCTACTTGGGGGTTCGGATCTACCGCGACGTCGGGGACTTGATGGATGGTAACATAGGGCGTAGTGTGCGGGCCCTGAGGGGATGCATGACCTTTTGGGCCTCCCTACCGCTGTCGGTGTTGGGCCGAGTGGCGCTGTTGAAGATGGTGGCCCTGCCACGGCTGCTTTATTATTTCCGCACCCTGCCGGTCTGGGTCCCCCAGCGGGTTTTTGCAGAGCTGAGGACACTGGTGGTAGGCTTCCTGTGGGGGGGGGACGGAGGAGGGTTGCCCTGGCTACTTTGGTGCGACCCAAACTCGAGGGAGGATTGGCGGTCCCTGATTTTGAATTGTACTACCTGGCGGCACAGCTACAGGTTTTAACGCAAAATGTTGCTAAAGTATTTAGAGGCCCGGAGCATGAGAGGGAGTCCGGTATCCAGAGACACGTTTTATCCTACATAGTCTTGCAACAGAAGCTGGACTTGAGAGACCTCTCTGTAGAGGAGAGAACCCTCCGGCAGTGCTGGCACAGGAGCATGAGGAGGGCGAAGGCGGCACGCCCGTGTGCGCCGGAGATCCCGCTGGGGATGCTGACAGCATTGCCACATGGCGGTGACTGGTCACCATTGGCGGAGTGGGAGGAGCTGGGGCTGCAGATGGTGGGAGACCTGTATGTGGAGGGGGCGCTCGCGCCCTTTGGGGTGCTGCAGGAACAGTTCGGCCTCCCGGAAGGGAGTTACTTGCTGCACGCGGCGGTGTGCGCGGCGGTACAAAGGCACTGGAGGGAGGGACCAGTGGAGCCCGCCGTGGTTCAGACATGCCAGTATGTGGTGATGGCGGCGGGGAGAGTTAAGGCGGTCACCTGCATCCACTCCCGACTGCTGCGGGAGGGTTTGGAGCCGCTTACAGCACTAAAGGAGAAGTGGGAGGGGAGTATAGGCAAACCCATCCCAGACACCGTGTGGAGTCATATTATGCGGAGGACATGGAAGGGGAGTAGGAATGCCCGCTTCCAGCAGGTCCACTTCTTCGTGCTGCATAGGGCTTATCTGACAACGGGAAGGATTAAACGGTATTTTCAGGTGCAGGATGCGGCGTGCCCGAGATGTCAGGAGCTTGGAGCGGAGCTCAACCACCTCTTATGGGGGTGTCCCCGGCTGGGGACGTATTGGGCTGAGGTGGGGGAGCTCTTGAACGCTGTCACGGACTGTGAAGTGGAGTTCGACATGGCGGCCTGTTTATTGCTCTGGTTCCCACACAGTGAAGACGAAAGTGACGAGTAAATTCATTGACGTGGGCCTTATGCTGGCCCAGAGGGAAATCACCTGGCATTGGAAATCCCGGGAGGGTCCGTCGTATGGGAGATGGATGGCTGAGTTGTTGAATGGGCCAGCTGTGAGAGTGTGCTTAGGAGGCAGCAGGCGACCAGGGCGGGGATGAGAAGGGATTGGACTGGGTGAGGGCATGGGAGCTGATAGTGCAGGCTCTGAAGGACTACCGGCTGGAGAGCACAGAGCAGGAAGACCGGGAGGGCGGGGTTCCATGAGGCCTTGAAGCTATAGGCGTACAACTGATAGCAGTAGAAACAGTATGCTAGACCCCTCGATCGGGGCCCACGCCAGCAGTACTGGGTAGGGTGGGGGGGAGTTATTCGGGTGTTATAGCAGTATAAGGACGGCTGACTGGGGATTGAGGCGGTTGGGTAAAACGCAGATATTAACCTGGGAGGTTGACCAGCTCTCCTGTGACAGGATAGCAAGGATACTCAGAAAATTGTAACGATGTGCCGCCCGGCCTCCGGGATGTGGGCTGAATGGCTGTGTACGGCACTACGGAGAGGGGGGGCTCTGAGATACCTTGTGAGCTCGGGTCGCTATTGTGGAGATCTCATTCTTAATTCTGCAATAAAAACACGTTAAAAAAAAAAAAATGGCGCAGCCTCTCTGTAACCCCCAGCAAAGTAGTTTCTGTGGAGACACCGGCTCTAAACCCGATTGGGAAGGGTGGAGGATTTTGTTTGTTTCAATAAACTGGGAAAGATGGGAATGAATATGTCTCTCAAGGATTTTGGAGAAGACTGGCAAAAGGGAAATTGGTCGGTAATTTGAGAGAGTGGCAGGGTCGGCATTGGCCTTTTATAGAAGAGGGGTCACCATGGCATGTTTCCACTGTGAAGGAACTGTAGACTCAAGTAGGGAAGAATTTAAAGCATTCAGGATGACATGCATATGGGAAGGGTCCAACTGTTTAAGTATTGAAATTGGTAATGGGTCATTAGGAGAGCCGGACTTTACTTTGTCTAAAATAATTGTTAGAGAGTCCATGTTGAGAAGGGGCCAGGAGTCTAAAAGGGGGACAGTGGTGTAAGACTCTGTAGAGAGTTCAGTATGCGATGGAACAGTCATGCAAGGGAAAGTATCGTCTGGGTAGTGGTTGTGGGTTGTAATTGCAGGGGTCTGCTCAAATGTGAGTTAGCAATTTCAAGGTAAATCTTCTCAATTTTGTGCTTAAAAAAGTGGGCTAGATCTTCGCACTGGCATTTGTTTAATGGCAGAGGGTTAGCTAGGGTCTCTGAGCCAGCAAGCTTTTTAACTAGACCGAAAAGTGTTTTTAAGCAATTAGCGGCATCAGTGATGATTTTGGAAACAAAACTGGCCCTAGCAGAGTTACAGAGGTTATGGTATATTTTTTTTCCCTTTTTGTAGGCATCTTTAAGATCAGGCGCATAGTCTCTCCTCCATTTCCGTTCTAATGATTTGCATTTAGATTTTTCAATTTTTCAGAGTACTTGGGGAGTGAGCGGCAATTTAAACAGAGAAATATAAATTCATTTGTGGGGGGAACTGTCGAATGAGTGTATGACCTATTTCCCATTGACGTGTGGAAGTGTGACTGGAAGGTGATGGGAGAGAAATAGCTGCCGGGACAGACTTCTTCAGCTAAGTTTTCAGCTGAAAGCTGAATGCAGTCAAGTTTAATTGTGGGGCGAAGGGCTAGAAGTTGGTTTGATGAAAACGTGACTCTTTTGGAAAGCTTTGGACCCAGGTTCGAGGCCCCTGGACCCGGTCGGACGCAGATGGTGCCATGCCCCGCGGTCCGCGAACCCCGACGCTGCAGTATTTAAGGAACCTCGAGGCAAGTAAACGCGCTTAGCGTTCTTGCCTCGAGATTCACTTCCGTCCTGATGCTCAGCTGCCTGACTTCCGTCAAAGCATTTCCTGTTTCCGGCTTCGCTCTAGTGAACGAAGCCGGCTTGCTGTATGTCGCCGCGTTCTCCAATCTTCGTGGAGTTTCGTTCCTGCCCGCTTCCTCACCACCGCTAGCTGGGCGGACTTTGCCTCTCTTCCCTTCGAACACAAGTGAGAGGTACCCCGGTAATCCTGTCTTGTAGAAGCATTTTAAGGATTGTTGTCCTCTTCGTTCTTTCCTGGCGCTATAGTTGTGCTGAAAATACAAGCGCTTGCTGTCCCTTCCCGCCGGGCGGTTCCCAGAGCATTCCACGTTTTCTGGGGAGTGTCTTGCGCCGCACATACCGGCATCTATTGCACTAGTTCTTCCCCTTCTTATTTTTCCCTCGTTATTCCCTCCTTATGACACGCACTCCATTGGCTGACACTGCTCTTTCTACCGGCCAGGCGTGGTTCAGGATAATAGTACCCTGATAGTGTTCCTTCGAGTGCCCACTCTAGTGGGGTGTTTTCCAGTTCCTCTCCTCCTACAGTAGTATCCTGTCGCTCCCTGGGGTTATTGCGTGAATCACTGTGCTGACTATCTTCACGACAGAAACACGGTAACGGCGCACTGCGCTACATTCTTCTTCAAATAACTGTATGCTATGCCTAAGAAGGAGAACTCAGTGGGTATTTTGGCTGTTTTTGACAGGTTGTGTCATCCGTTTCAGTAGAACACCTACCTTCCACAGTGGTCACCAGGCAAAGTAGAATCCAGGGAGTTGGTAGTTCCTCAGCAACATTACAGGGGGTAAGCAGACAGCAGGTATAGAGTAGACTCTAGGGTTGATTCTTACTCCCTTCTAACTTTGTGCTCTCCTTTACGTAGGACCTTACAGTGAACCCTTGACGCCTTCTCACTACAAGATTAGAAGTCATGACACAGGGGTAGGTGAGGTCAAGGGTTGAGTTTTACAAGAGGGTTGTTTTTATGTGGCAGTGTTTACACAGTCTTTGTTTTACAGGGTGTATGCCAGGCGTAGATCTCCTTACCTGCAGAACCAGACGCCAGTTACACCATTGAAGTGCGAACCCTCCTTCCCTTGTTTTGTTTCCCTGTTTTCCCCCTGGCGAGTCTTCCGAGTCTCTAGAGTCTGATAGAGTCGGAAGACCGCTGGGGAAGGCTGAGGTATTCTCTTCAGGTTCCTGACGCTCCTGTGGAACTTCTGGCAGCCCTTACAGATGGGCACAGAAGGGCTTGCCTTTGGCGCGCCACAGGCGCGCCCACTGCCCGCGTCCGCTGCGCGAAGCGTGTTTCATGTAAATTTAAGCCCCAGATCAGGAGACCGGCAGCCCGTGAACACCCCGCCTCCCCTCACCTCTAGCCCGGAAGAACTGTAACCACGCCTCCCTCCACAACAACCGGGAAAACCCGTGGTGGACCCGGGAGTATGCGGAGCAAAAGGTGTCAGAGATGTACAGGTCAGCGTTTATTCTTAATCTTAATACTTAATACTTAATCTTTACTTGTCTTTCAGGCTCCTATTAGCTGGGTGGTAACCCCACCCCTTCCATCTCCATTCTGTCCCACCCCTGCCCTTCTATCCGGCTATTTTCATGGCGCAGACTCTTGTTGATTCTCTTGATGCCCTTCAACTGTGGCTTCCTCCGGTTGCTTTAGTTGCATTAGCAGCGCCTCCCATGCCCTAGCTGCCTCAAGCGCCTTCTCGCTACCATTGCGTCTGGCCTCCCTTAGCCGTACTGCCCCCTCAAATCCTGCCCAACGCTTCAACTCTTTCTTCCATCTATCCATGTGGGGGCCTCCTCTTGCCTTCCAACGACTGGTGAAGTCTCTCTTTGCGAGCACATGACCCAGGTCTTGACATTTTTTCATGACCTTATTCCTAGAGGTGTGGGGGAATCTGTGCAACAGGCAGTATCTCGGATTCGCACTCACCTCCTTTTCCGTCACTGCTGCCAGAATTTCAGTCACCTCCCTCCAGAACTTCCCTATCCCTGGGCAGCTCCAAAACATATGAAAAAATTCCACTCCCTCTTCCATACATCTAGGACAGGCTGCAGTTGTTGTATTGAAATACCTATTATTACGCCCTGGGGTACCTTCGCCCTATGGAATACGAAGAAATTCCCCAGTTGGAATCTAGTATTTCTAGTGACCTTGCTGGCTCGCTCCGTCAGTTCCCCCCAGGTCTTCTCCCCCATAGGTTCCCCCAGGTCCTCCTCCCATCTCTGCTGTAGCTCAGTAAAGGCTGGAAGTGTCATTCTACTTAGTCTCCTATATAAGCATGTGACCGCCTTAAATGTCCCTGCTGCTGACACCAAGTATTGGCACCCTTCAGCTAGAGGCGGCTCAGCCAACCCACTTCTCCAATGTTGCTGTATTGCTGCTGTTAATGCCGAATGCAATAGGAAGTCTCCTCTCGGAACGTCGTACCTCTCGCTGAATGCCTCAAAGAGCACTAGAGTACCCTCTTTATACTATTACCCCACTGTAGTTACCCCCATTGTTGCCCAAGTCTCCAATCATCTCCAATCTGCTCTATGCCGCAATGCCATTCACACCTGCAACGGAATTTCCGGTGCATACGGGTGCTTAATCTTAGATCTCTGCAGGCTCCTAGCCCAGCAGCTGCGGGCCACTCATAGTTCTTTAGTCAGTTCCCTGTCCTGAACAGGCAATCGTAGTACTATTCTCGAGAGGAGGTCCAGACTCGGGTTTCCGTTCCCCGTATTTGACCAACAACCCATTTCACCACTGAATCTGAGCCGCTATATAATAGTATTCAAAATCTGGCACTGCCAAGCCTCGTCCTGTTTTTGGCCTCATAAGCATCTCCAGGGCTACTCTTCGTCTCCCAGTCCCCCATAGGAAATCTGTCACCAATGTCTGGAGCTGTCTAAATCGCTCCCCAGGGATCCATACCAGTAGCACCCTGAATACATACAATAGTCTCGGAAGTGTCACCATTTTTAGGAGTAATATCCTACCCATCAGGGATGAGGGAAGAGTCCCCCAAAATTCAAAGCTGGCCTTCACCCCCTGATAACTTTACACACATTGCCCTTCAGCAGATTCGCTCGATCATGATAAATTCGGACCCCCAGCTATGGGAGTAATCTACCTTCCCACTCTATCCCTACTACCGTCTGCGGTTTATCTTGCCCCTGTCTGGTGGGAAACAACCACGACTTCCCCCAATTTACCTTGAGGCCCACTGCCTTCTCCTATGCCATCAGCAGTCCTGTGGCTCAGTCGAGGGCCTCCCTTATGTTTGTAAGAAATATGAGTAAGTCATCTGCATATAATGCTATATGATGAATCCGCCCCTCTAACACCAATCCCTAATATGAGATGCCTGCCCTGGCTTTAGCAGCCAAAGGCTCCATGGCTAAGGTGAACAGCAGGGGCGACAGGGGGTAACCCTGCCGTGTTCCCCTCTCCACCATGTAGCTATCTGATATTATCTTAATCTTACCCGTCCTGACTCGGGCCTTCGAGTTCTTATACAACAGGGCTGTCCATGCCACGAATTCCGACCCTAGCCCAAATTCCTGCATCACCCAGAATAAATATGGCCATTCCAGGCTATCAAAGGCCTTTTCTATGTCGACTGCAAAAATAGCTGCCTAGTCTCTGCAGCATGTGCCTGCTTCCAATATTCTCATCAGTCTCCTCACATTCATCGCCGTGTTTTGAGCTGGCATGAACCCCTCACCTGGTGCTGGTGTATAAGGGCCGTCATATGTGGCAACAGGCGTGTGGCTAGAATTTTGCTTAAGATTTTATAATCAAGGTTAAGCATAGAGAGTGGTCGATATGCTGTTTTATCAGATGCTTGTTTCCCTGGCTATAATAATGGGACTATCAAGGCCTCTCTAGTGGTCTCCGGGAGTCTCCCCCCTTGTTTTGCCTGATTGCACATTTCTACCAATCGGGGTCCCAACTGATCATCATATGCAAAAACAACAGTCCATCAATTGTGTGTCTTTTGCTTTCTCGCCCTATGTGCACCTGGGGTGGCATCGTGAGCAAGAGAATGATGGATTTAACCCAGATCTCTTGACTGGGGTGAATGTTTTTATTTGTTCTGCATTCCGTCTGTCAATTGTGTGTCTTTTGCTTTCTCGCCCTAAGTGCACCAGGGATGCCCAGACGTGGGTCCTGGTGCTCACTGTGCCACTGGAATCAAGCTATCCTGGCTGAAACCCCTAAACCGGTCCTAGGATGCTTGTTTCCTGTCCAGGGAGGACCTGGCAATTCGGGCTGGACTGTTCCCAGGAGGCACAGGGTCAAGAGTGATTTTCATATGGCTAGGTCTAAACTGGGGTGGCATGGTGAGCAAAAGAATGATGGATTTAACGCAGATCTCTTGACTTGGGGTGAATGTTTTGATTTGTTCTGCATTCCGTCCATCAATTGTGTGTCTTTTGATCAACGTATGCAGTGTAAAATGTGGCGGGAAACCCATCTGTCCCTGGTGTTTTGTTCCTAGCCATGGCTTTAATGGTGTTTTTCACCTCCCAAAGCTCTATCTCCCTCCCCAGAGCTTCTGCCTCTTCCTCGTGAAGCGTCGGTAGTTCCGTACTACTCACATAGGCATCTTGTTCCTCTACGGTGGGGGATACCCTACTTTTATACAAGCCCTTGTAATAGTCACAAAATAGTCTATTAATATCTTGCTGATGACAGTGAACCTCCCCCTGATGATCTTTCATTTCCAGTATAACAGATCCCCTTTTGGCTGGGTTAGCCAACCAAGCTAGCAGTGCCCCTGGTTTATCCCATTAAGCATGCGCCCGTGTCATGTATTCCTTGTAGTTGAAACATCGTAATCTCCCCACATGCTCCGCCACCTCTTCCCTGGCTGCTAACAACTCTTCTTGTTTATACTCATTCTCCGGCCTTTCCCGTTCAATGCCTTGCAACTGCTTCTCCGCTGCTAAAGTGTCCCACTGCATGCTGGGCCGGAGGCTGTACTAGCATTGGCTATGAAGTATTGCTCAATAGCCATTCAAATCGTAGCCTGAAATCCCTGATCTTCCAGTGCCTCCGGTCTGAGACGCCAGGTGGGTATGTATGTCCTAAACATGGACCAGCTGAGTCCTATCAAGAGAGGATTATGATCTGAAACCGTTTGTGCCAGGTATTTGCTAGCCTGCACTTACTCATGGACATCAGGGGTACACAATACTGCATCTAAGCAAACTTGTAATTCGTGCATATTTGAAAAAAATGAGTTATCTCTGTCCCCCGGGTGCTGTTTCCCCCCCAGTAGTCTGTTAGTCCCCACTGTAGCTGCCAGTTCCTCCTCGCCGCTGCTGTTCTACAAATCAGTGAGTCTGGTGGGGGGTGGGAGCGATCTAGGTTTACATCTTCTACACAATTAAAGTCTCCTCCAAAGAGCACTGAGCCAGTCAGGACATGCACAAGTGTCCTAGAAAGAGTTGCCAGGAAAGCGGCCTGCTCTACATTTGGACCATAAATACTTCCTATTGTGATGTCGCTTCTGTCTAGTTCACCCAATTTTACCACATAGCGCCCTTCAGGGTCTATGAAGTGCTTCGTGCATTGGAAAGGTACTCCTGCCCTCACCCACACCAGTGCCCCTCCAGTGAAAGCAGAATAGTTTGAGTAATATACCTGAGCCCACCAACAGCACTGTAACGCAGCCCTCTCTTTTGCATTTATGTGTGTCTCCTGTAGTATTGCTATTTGCACCCCCCTGCACACCAAAAAGGCATGCACTTTGTGGCGCCTCATCATGGAGTGCATCCCCCGCACCTTCCGAGAGATGCATCGGAAATCTAAGGAGGGTCCCATTGCATGTAGCCTGTGCTCTCATGTCCTAAATTCTTACTCCAGACACGCCTGGCCCCTGTTGAACACCCCTGAAACAACTGAACTTCCCAACTCCCATTCCCCCGGACAGGTGGAAGTAACCCCCTCCCATCCAAACACCATAACTACAACTGTTCTTTTGGTTGTGTGGTTGTGGTGGCTGTTGTCTTGCCCCGATAGCTCCTCCACTCCAAACCCCCCCTCTTATTGCCATAGGAGGTCACCCTCTCAGCTCCCTTCCCCAGGATTCACATAAATTCCTCCTATAGTTTCCTACTCTGCCAAAACCTGTGATAACTTATTAAAAGATATAGGGGCATATCAGCAAGGAGAGGCGATAGAATTATCGCTGCTTTTGCGGCCATTTTCGGTCGGAAAGTGGTGATAATTTTATCGCCTAATTATCAAGGTCACGCTAACGCGTGAAACCTTGCATTAGCGCACTAATTCCTAACGCCCAGCTTTGCATCTCTAATGAGATGTAAAGCGGGTGTTCTTGACCTGACATGACAGGAGAAATGTCGCTAAGCGACATTTCTCCTATCATCAAGTCCCACGCTATGAAGCATAGCGGCAAGAAAAGTAGCAATAATCCCTGTTATCGCTACTTTCCTTACACCTGCTTCAGGACTGACTTAGCCATGATATCCTATGGAAGGTGGATATCATGGCTAAGTTTGTGGGGCCCTATCAACAAGCTAACGCCACATTGCGTGAGATTATCGCCGGGTTTCCAGCGATAATCTCACGTTAGGCAGTTAGCGCGAGGATTTTTATCACTTTTGAGATAAGCGTTGCTAATAGCACGCTATCTCAGCGATAAAAATCCACGCTAGCCGGCGATAATTATCCTAGCGCTAAGTGCGCTTAGCGATAATTATCATCGGTTGTTGCTGATATGACCCATAGTTCACCAGGAACTGGAGTTCGGTTATCTTACCAGCTCTCTGTCAACCCAGTTCATCCACTGACTGGGCCATTACCCTCAGCAGCTCCATCTCCGAGTCCTCCACTGTACTCACAACTGGGAAACTCTCCGAGTGCCCGTCTTCTCGGTCATTCCGCGAGGAGCTGGGGCTGGATCATGCTTGGCTGAGCTCTGCCACTGCTTTAAGGGCTTTGCACCTTTCCTCCTGAACTTCTTTTGTGGTCGGTGCCCTCGTGGTATCTCAACCCCTTCTTTCCTCTCCATCGGCGACCTTGGTGAGCTCTCTCTTGATCCTCGTCCCGGGCCAGAGTCCAGTCATTCCCAAGCTTCCTGTGGCGTCTGGAAGAATTGCACTCCCTTCGGGCCAACCACTCAGAGCCATACAGGGAACAGCATTGCATATGTGAGCTGCAGTTGTCTCAACTCCGAATGTGGTTTGTTGCCTCTGGACTTCTCTAGTGATATCTGGGAACACCATCACTTTGCTATTCCCAATCTGTATTTCAGTTATCTGCCGGTCCTGCTCGAGAATATGGTCCCTCTCTCTGAAATGAAGCAGACGGGCTATTATTGGCAGAGAGGGAGCTCCCGGCCTAGGCGCCCTTGCCGGTACTCTATGCGCCCTTTCTAGCGCATAGAACGGTGATAGTCCCTCCATAGCCACTTCCCTTTTGAACCTCTCTTCTAGAAACTGCACCATATTGTCTCCTTCCTTCTTCTCGGGTACACCCACAATCAGCAAATTATTTCTGCACGATTTCCCTTCACTGCCTTCTGCCCATGCCTCCAGGATCTTTACTTTCTCCTCTACAACCCTGAAAGATTTCTTCAGGCCTGTTATCTCCTCTGGGACACCTGCGAGCATTTTTTCAGCGCCAGTAACTGTCTCCGCTAGTTTGCGGTGGTCATCTTTTAAGAGGCCGAGGTCAGTACTGATGGCGTCAATTTTAGTTTCAAGAGTTTCACAAGATGCCGTCATGGCCTCCATAATATCCACCAGAGTGGGCTGCGCAATTGGTGAATCCCTCCCTGACTCTAGAGTGTAATTCTCTTCATCCGTCTGGGTGCTCCTGCCTCCTGCAGCCATGGCTCCATGTCCCTTTTTCTTCAGTAATTTCCCCATGTTGATTTTCCACTTCACCCCTCTGCCCGTGGGACTCTATATCTTTTCTGGTGTGTAATCCTGCGTGCTGCTTCACTTGGGCCTTCTCGCAGCAACGGGACTGATACTAAGTTGACCTCGTCGCAGACCACCTTCTTCTCGGTCCTGTTGGCCTTACCCCTACAGACGTCCAAAGTTCAGTCCTCTCCCTTCACCTTGTGTGCGGCTGGTTGCCCTCGCCTAATCAGTGGTCTGTGTTTCCCCAGTCAATGCCTGCTGCTTTTCTGATAGTTATGGCACCCTCAGGTACATTCCAGGGGTCCTTATCCTCTCGTATTACTCCCTGTTCTCGTAGAATGATATAAACTGCTGCAGCCTTGCATAGCTCCCTGACGTTGCCCAGGGGTATTTCTTGTTTTGCCCGTCCTCTGAGACTGTCACTCTCCCAGCATTGACTCTCACTCTGCTGTTGGACCTGCTCTCAGTAGATCCTCCCCTTCTCTGCTGGTAGGGCCTCCAGACCTCTTCATCCCTCTTCTCTCCAGTTCGCACCCATCAATACATCCGCTCTTGGGATGTACCAGTCTCTAATCATAGCCCCAGGTGATGTGCATAGGCCTACTTGTGCAAGGTCCTCGCACTCTCTGCGTGTAAGCCCTTCAGTGCTACATCTCCTTGCGTTGTTCAGCTCCCCTGCGCAGGCCTGTGCTCCTTGACCTGTCCCCTCCTTGAGCTTGCCAGCCTCGGGGTATATTCCCAAAAGCTGTGCTCCGCTCTCTATTCTCAAGCCCCCCACTCTTCGTTATTACTAGCCCTCTAGCTCATAGAATGTCCGGACTGTTCAATACACTTGCCGTCATGCTGGGCAGACCACCCAGACAGGTTATGTACTGCCCGGGCTGCTTTCCCAGTCAAGCTCCTTTTGGGTGTGTGCCCTCTTTGTCGGTGCACTCTCTCTGTTAGGATCAGCCACGTACAGACCTCCGCGCTGGTCGCGCCCGAGTGGAAGCCCTCAGCCCGTCTTCAACCGTCCGCTGCCCCTGCAGCAACTTCTGCCATTTCTCCCCTCCACCCTGCGATGCAGCTGTCTCCACGCTTCCGTAGGATCACGCACCGCTCCCCACTGAGATTGGCTCTCAATCCCCATGTTTCTCATTAGGTGCTCGTACCTGCACGGCTCACTCGACTCTTCTTTCAGCGCCCGATCCACACCGTGTTTGCCATTTTGTCCACCACTCTCCTCAGGGTCTTCATGCGGGCGGTCTTGATTCTTCGGTTCCCCATGCTAGGTGACCCCCAGACCCACTGCGTTCTGGTCAAGGGTGCTTCAGGTATCGATTTCTCTACTTTGTAGAGGGGCTGGTGGTCAGGATATTGCCAAATGGGGGATTCCGAGACCGGAGTTCTGGAGCCTGCTCCCATCTACATCGGTGTCAAGCCACACACCCCCAGGCATGTGTATTTATATAGTGTAAACCAAACATAAAGCCATTGAAGAACTGTACGTGGTAAAATACACAGACAATGTGTGTGAGAAAGGGGTATGTGCTTAATCGACTTTTATAACATCACGCTGTAGTGTTCTTTAAAGATGTCATTATTTGTGCAGAGGGATACAGAAATATCATTCCAGATCATTGGTGCATGGATGGAAAAGATCTTGTGCCTTGTTTTATGCACTTTGTCATTCTACTGAAGGTGTCCTGGCTGTGGGTGTGCAGGGAGACCCTGGAGATTGTAAGCCTGACATCCAAGTAAGCAGGGGTTCTGGCCTGCCAAGAGGAGACTATGGGGTTCCATCAGGGAGACGTGATGTGGTCATATTTCTCCAAGCCTTAATGAGGCATGGTGAAGCATGTAAAATGCCCCTAAGGGTTGGTTAGTGTGGATTAAAATGCCAATACAGTTTTCCAGATATCCAGTGCAAGAGAAGGTGTGAGGCACAGATGGTTTTCTATCAAGAAATCCATAAAAAGAAACAGAACTGTTGAAAATAGCTAAAATCCTAAAGGTGTCACTCAACTCACTGTAAAATTAGGCAATGGGAATGAGTGATATGACTCTGAGTTCTGATAAATTCACATTTTTATTTAAAATCTTACAAATCACAGGCTATACCTAGGAAAAGGACAGCAGAGTGCTGCACAAACAAAGCATTATTATTTAGGGCTTTCTCTGACGGTAATTAGCATTCTGGGATTTTTCATCCCAAACTTACCTTATTAAATGTGAATCCACCAGAAGGTAATGATATGAAGGCTAAAAGATTGTTATTGGCAAGTGCCCTGAGCCATGCCTACAAGACTCCTGCAAACCCCTTCTACAACATTTAACACGTCTAATAATATGTGTCCACTTACAATTAGGTGGTGTCAAAATACATTTGCCCCTCTCTTGGTCCTCTCAGGGGCTTATTTACAAGCCCATTGCACTGCCAGTACGTCAGTTTTTATGACACACTGGCAGCATTTGAGCTTACCCATATTTACAAGGCCACGTAAAGTCATCCTGCCCGACTTTTGATGGCCATGTAAATATTGGCCCCTTTAACCCATTACTCTGCGTGAAAGGGGCATTCCATGAGTGTTGCTGTAGGTGTTCCCACACAGCATCCATGGAACTTGACGCATTCCCAGATTTACCACATTTTGTAAAACTGGAAATGCGTCAGTGGCGCAATGAGGAGAAATATTTTATTTCTCCCGTTCTTTAAACTTTCTAAGAGGAAAATGCCATTAATTATTGTTTTTGTGTAGGAAGGTGTCTCTTTGTGCACAAAAACAATCATCTCCGCAGTGCAGGCACCCTTGCAAAATGACTCAAGGGTGCCTGCGCTGGTGCATGGGTCAGTGCAGGAGAAAGCACAGGGATGTGCTGTATTGTTGTTAATATGATGCTTCCTTGTACTCTGAAAATGATGCAGCAGTGCGCAGCTAAATGGCTTATGGCACCACGCTTTGTCATTTCCTTGCAGATGAGTGCCACAGTGTTTGATCATGGCTGTGAGGGCCAAGAGAGGAATGAGAACTCACTAAAAAGGTGTTGTGTGCAAAGCACCTGCAGAAGAACCAGAAGAGTATAGCTAAGGTCTGGGCATGTGTTGCTTGCAGTGAAACCAGGAGAGTGTTAATTAAGTCTAGGGACACATGAATTTCAATGTGGCTCTAATATTTGCACTGCTGTCCTATGACATATGCATATCTGTGTGCAGCTGTGGCAGCAGATGTGACAAGACAAGAACAATCTTGTGGGTGAGACAGTTGTGCACGCTTTTCATAGAGGGATTGAAGGAGCACTAGAATGCTGGCTTCAGGAGGCCTAGTAGCCCTTCTGTTGAGATAGAGAATGATATGGCTTATTATACTAAGTAGAACGTTGGAGGTGGATGTGAGTTCTTGTGACGTTGGAGAGGTTGCCCCCACCCCCGGGCACTGCAGCCATGGCATAGCGCTGCAAGGCCTAGAAGAGAAGGCCTCCTCTGCTCAGCCTTGCAGTGATATATCATGGCAATGAGGCACAATGGGGGGCATTTAAGCTTGCTGTAATGGCTGCACATAGGAGGACTATTTCTTTCTTTCTTAAGGGCATTTTAAAGTACATCTTCACATGTGCATCAAGAACTTGCCCTTAAAGTGTTTGTATGATTGCATTATTCAAGTCGCTAATGTGTATCCTTAAAGTACTTTTGTCCTCACTTTTCTGGGATACTTATCAGAGGATTTGACCCTGCTCCTTTGCTTCCTGTTTACTCTTTCTATCTCTTTCCATCCATCCGTAGATCCATTTTCTCTGTCTGATTCGTTCCACCTTCTCTCTCCTGTTGCCCTCCCTGTGCCTGCTGAAATTAACCCCAGGGAGCTCAAGAAAGTGACAGAGGAGATTGCAGCACCCCTGGGCCTTCAAAAAATGGGCTGATGGAATAAAGGACCAGTGCAGCCTAGAACTATCCAACAAGTCCATGGATCCATTTGCTCCTTCCAGTGACACTGCTGCATGTGTGGCCTGTCCTGGGACCTAGACAGAGCATTTCTGGCAAAAATACAAAAGAGTACAAAGTGCAAAAAAATGGTAGGAAAGTAAAACTATAAGTAGTACAATGTAAAAGGTTGTGCGCTAAAAAGGGAGAACTCTCACACTGACACAGGAGAGCACATATTTATATCCATTTACACGAATAAACTATTGCATCTGATTTGGGGCATCACGTATCAAAATTGATTATAACATTGTACGTGCCACCAACCGAGCTGTCTCTAGGTGCTAAAATAATGACTGTAATCATCCCACTCAGTGGTACTCATTTCATCAACTTGGGAACGATGAGAGGCTGAGTTATCCATGCTGAGGTTCAAACCTATGACATTCATATTTCAAGGCATTAGTCCAGCCTACTACTCATTCTTATCATGTAATAGCCTTCTTTCCTAGTTGAGCAACAGAACCAAGAAGCTCAATCGCATCACAGTCAATTAGGATACCTACAAAGGACAATAATGCTGCAACACAGCTGTTAACTTGCCAAGTCATGAGGGCGGCTTTAAAGTAACAGCACCAAGTTTAACTTTTTCCATTATATTTAGTTCTGTAGGCTGTACACATAGGATTGCCTTAACGTCACCCATTGTGACATAAGGACTAGTATATAATGCATACCAGAGCAACAGAACAGTGGAACTATGTCAGCCTTTGTGTAATTTATGTTGGGAAGCTATAGTATCTTGAAAGTTTATGTTTACATGCATAGTCCAATATGGCTACAGTCCTAGCTATGAAAGTGCAGCTTCGTGAAGTTGTAAGCCTGTTTGCATAGGGTAGTAATACTGCAGTAGAATGAACATAAAGCCTGAACAGGGAAGTAATGCTGCAGTCTACTAGCCAGATGCAGCACGGTTAACTTATAGGATCCGATGCATGGAACAGTTGTGCTGCAATCCAAAAGGGGAAAGCTGAAGCACTATGTACTCATAAGGCATTATACACAGAGCAGTACTGATGACAAAGGAAGTATGAAGCTGCAGCCATATGAGTTGATATCACATATGCACAGGCCAATGGTAGATGTGGGCAAAACATTAAAGTTTCAAGCCAGAAGCCCAGCACTGGCTGAGCTCAAGGTCCTCTTTGACCCTCATGCCCATAACGAGCCAATCTTTCATGTCTTATGGGTGCCACCTATGGTTTAACTGTGTGCATCAAGAATACAAACAAAGCAATAGCTTTTTGGTAAAACAGGAAACAGACACCCATCTAACACCTGACACCAGAATACCTTTAAATGCTGTTCTGGTTTGCTAAGGTGAAACTCTTCAGCTATGTTAAAGAGAATATATGACGTTACATCGCGGTCTTCACACCGTGATACGTTTACAATGCAGTCATTACAACGCAAGTTGTTACAACGACTTGCGCTGGAGGGCGCTGGACTTAGGAATAGTATGATCTACTATTCCAACTCCAGCCTACGTAACAGTAGGGAAGGTGTTGGAATAGAGAATCATACTATTCCTTAGTGTAGAGTGCCATCCAGTGCAAGTCGTTGTAACAACTTGCGTTGTAATGGCCACATTGTAACCGTATCGCGGTGATAAGACCGCGTTTTAACGGATGTCTCCCGTTAAAGAAATACACTTTTTAGAAACTTGGGAAGACTCTTGTATTTTTACTTGATGGTTTTGCACAAATTATATGACTAAAATGTTCATGTCTTGCCTTACGCATGGGCTCTTGGAGCCTAGCTAGACCATTGGGGCCTCATTTATGAGGCCCCTTGCGCCACTGGAACATCACTTTTTTTTACGTGCCCTGGTGCAGAAGCCTGCGTGATATTAATCAGGCAGCACTAAGCTTATCGCTGCCTGACAAATATTGTTCCCTGCAACGCAGTTTTCTGCATTAAAGGGGTGTGCAATGGGTGCTGCTGGGTGCGTTCCCAGCCACATCCATGGCTTTTTGACACTGCCCAAGATTTACGAGAAATCATAAATTTGAGGAAGCGCCAAAAACGTATGCCTCCCCAGTGGAGGCGTAAGGGAGGCACAACAAGGAGAAATATCGTGTTTGCCTCTTGTGAATATTTTTGTGCAGGAAAGTTTCCCTTCCTGTAAAAAACATAATCATCCCCACAATGCAGGCACCCTTGCACCATGGTGCAAAGGTACCTGCGTTGGCGCACGGCAGCCCATTGTGCACTGGCACAGGGTAAAAGGACAGGAATGCGCCATATCTGATATCTGATAGATACAGCTCATTCCTGCCCTTTTCCTTTGCAGTAGGGTAGGCAGCAGGCAGGCCTGCTGCACTGCCCTTCGGCAAAACCTCATAAATATGTTGTTCTAGATAGGAATGCTTAGACTATAATGCTTGCATCCAAAATAGTTGTTATCTTGCAGGATATCTGTCCTGCTGCACTAGACAGTCTTCTAACCTACAGAAGATGTACCATACAAAAAAGAGGCACATCCCACCCTTTTCAAATAATATGCATCAACATTGTGAGTGGGCGCAATTTCCATGTTCATCAATAGCGTTCAGTACTCTACACTGTTAGCACTGTTAAACATACATGTTAGTGGAAATAGCTGCATTTTATCAGACTAGGAAATGCATGGACCATTCCTTACTAAAGGCACAATTTAATTCTTTAATCATTAAACTATAAGATCATATAAACATGCTCACTGGCAAATCTGCCTTGTTAGCCAATATCACTCACATCCCAAGGCTGGGAAGCCTGTCTTTACTTGGCAAACAAACCTTCATATCCCAGAATGCAACTGATTTTTCACTAAATAATATGTCACTTGAGCACACCGAAAACATTGAAATGGCACACATAGGCAGATTGAAAACTTGGCAGCTATGTATAAACTTTCCCAGGCCTCTCAGACATTCTGCAGCTTTGCGAGACCCGGAAAGGGAGGCCCTCCCTCTCTGTCTGGGGCATCCATGGTCTAGTGCTAAGAGGCCCAAGGGAATTCACACCTTTCCTGGGCCTCGCAGCACAATACCATAATTGCGAGGCCCAGGGTTGAAGTCCCCCTCTCCTTGGTAACACAGCCAATGTATACCCCTGTAATACCCAGGGTAGGGGGCCCTCTTTAGGGCCTTGCAACAATTGTGTAGTGGTGCAAGGCCCAGGGTAGGGTGCCTCTTCCTTAGGCCTCGCAGTGATTGTGACCAAGGCAACAAATGAGGCACCCTCATGAGCAGTAGTGCTGTTTCCTCCACCGCGCCCCTGATGTTCTGTGCAGGGTGTTAATCATCACCCTCCCCCCAATCTACCTTGCCCTTTGAAGTGGGAGGTGCGAGGCCGAGCCACAACTGGCTTCTAAATAGTGCATGGATGGGGGTGGGGCACAAGAGAAGCACACAGCAAGGGCAGAAATAAATATGGGAAGCGTGCTGTGGTCTGTGACCAACTGATGCGGGCCCCATGTGGATAAGGTGAAGGTGGGGCCCTGGGCAGCTGCCCACACTGCCCATGCTCAGTGCCGGCCTGAGCTGGGGAAGAGTACATGGGTATTATAAGGCTGTAGAGGGTTTTCAATTTCTTTTTTACATTTGGTGACTGTGAATTCAAACCACATATCAGAGGGTTTCTAAGAGTTCAAGATAAAAAAGGCCTTTGTGAAATCTGGTTTGAATGATTGAGCTGGTTCCATTGGTCTGGGAAAACCCTAAATTAATCCAAGCCTTAAAATATCATGATTTGTAGTTCTATTGTCAGATCAGCCTTGCAGATTTGTCCCGCTTCGTCAATCAAGGATTTATGAAGTGCACTACTAACCCGGGAGGGTCTCAAGACAATTTTGAGTGTCATTCGTAGAATGACACTCAAAATTTATGAAGTTGTTTTGAAACATCTTCTCTAACAGTAGTTCTGTAAATACTGCTTATTTAGCTCTTCGAAATATATTTGTGGTTGGACTTTAACAGACCAAGACTTATAGTTCAAAATTGGACCAGTAGTTATGCCAGGTCATCTCCTTCTTGATAGGGCCTGCATGTATTTCTGCTAGTGTCCTCTGCTGCTTTCTCTTCTGCATATGGCAATCATTAACAAAACACATAAGGAAAGGCAAGTAGGTGTTAGGCACAGCAGCAAGGATTGACTTAAGTATCATGAGCCACAATATGATTTCATTATGAAGCCGACAATAGCAGTTCTGTAGTTATACTTACATCAGTGCTTTTTACACAACTTTACAAAATATATCTAACGTTTGATTAAGCCAAACCCACTCAATTCTGTCAGGGTCCCAAAAGTGCTTAAATCCATGATAATAACTAAACACTCTCTGACACGTATATCCAAAATTACTGGAGGGATTATCAATAAGCTTTGATGAGGTAAAGCAGCTTAGTTCAACTTGTGATTCCTTTTTTTGCATTGTGAAAGTCGGTTAAGATGTTTTTGCAAAACGTTTTAAAAGTAGAATATAATTAGGTAAGTAAAATAGTGTTATCCCAACTATTGCAATCACATTTTTGGAATCATGATTTCTATCACTCACATTGTAATTTATTGAGAAATGTGATTGGTTAGTGAGAGGCTTCAATTTATTGTGGGCACCAGCCCAGACCTTAGGCCCGCCCCTTCTCCCAGAGCCTGATGTTCATGGACAAAGATGATGTGCAGCTTCTTTGGGTGGAATGGGGACTGAATGTAGTACATCATAATAAAAATACACTTGTGGTCATGAGCATTGCATGGTGGGGGCACAGCTCAATAGAACACCTTTGTAACTGCAGTGTGTAGGACAATATAGAGATTTAGATGTATATTAGTCCAATCAAGGGGCCAAATCATATGTTAGTACCAAAGGAGAAGTGAGATGGATCCTCTTCAGTGATACTCTTGGTCTTCACTGCTTAACACTATTGGCCAATAGAATGAGATTGTGCTCTAGTTTGCTTAAATATCCCAACAAACCAGAACCAAAATCTAGGAAAGACATGCGCTGGAGCTGAAATGCGTCATGGAGAATAAACTGGTTCACTGTTTTGGCCAATTCCTAAGTGAGCATGCCGTTCTTGGACTTCGGTTTTTGTTTGTTTTTATGTTTACATCACAGGGCACTGCTTCCTGTGTGATGGGCTACACCGCTTTGAGGGTGGGCATCTGGTAAACAAATGGTTCGTAGAGTGAATAGTTTGCTTGAATAAGTTTTTCTAAAACTAACGCACACAAATGAAAAGAGTGACATGACTATACATGCAAATGTGCATAGATTAATTTGTTATCCATTACCATTGTTGAAGGAGGGAAAAACCTCTCATGAGTCATGGCCCCTCGCCAAAAATACCTTATGTATTGTAGGTGTAAATAAATGTATTTACATTTCTGATGATGTTGTTGCCAGCCAGTCACATTTCTCTGCTCCGCTGAACCAGTTAATGTAATAGTACCAGTCGGACTAATGGTACCAAAGCAGCTGATGGGAAAAAGCCTTCTCGATCAAACAGATTGCTCTATTTTTTTAATTTGCAGTAACACTGGAGTACTGCTGTACTCTATTGGGACCAACTGTCCAGATATCACTTACTTTTAAAACTTAATTTCTAAAAACTGGCTGAACAGATTTACCCCAAATCACAAAAAGCACTCTTTCTGCAAAGATCTATCCTTCTACCAAATTTGGTGTAATTCTGTCCAGGCATGCTTGGAGAAAATATATGTTGTGAGACCCCCCATTTTCTTGACCCCCTGCTTGATGAATCACCCCAAAACCTTCCAAGAAGGAGCTGAGGTGGAGGTTCATTTTTTGGGAAAGTTTCGTGAAGATTCATCAAACAGAGCCAAAGTTATTAGCAAAACAAAAAACTGTTCTTCCTATGGAATCTCTTTATTTAAACATATTTGGTTCAGCACACTACAGAGCTGAGGAAAAGAAGGTTTACACACTTGGAATGTGAAGTGATGGTTTTATTTACTGAAATACTTAGTAATGGTCAATGTGTTTTAGCTGTAAAAAACGGCCCTATGCATCTTAAGAGTGTTGGTCCTGGCCCTTTTTGCAAGGTTACCTACAAACATTTTGCCCTCCTCCGCCTATTTTTCTGAAATTCTTTTTGTTGGCTTTAGGACTCTGGGCACTTTACCACTGCGACTCAGTACTTAAGTGCATGTTCTCTCTCCTCTCAACATGGTATGATTAGTTTAGTCCTGCTTGGCATATTTAATTTACTTGCAAGTCCTTTGTAAAGTGGTATACCAAATACCCAGGGCCTGTACATTGAATGCTACTAGTGGACTTGCACAACTGCTTTTGCCACCCACATACATAGCTTTTCAAACCAGTCACAGGTCTGCCACTGCAGGGCCTACATGCACGGTTTACTGCCACTTTTACTTGGCATTAAAAATGAATAACCATGCCTCAAACTCTCCTTTTATTACACATAGGCCACCCTAACGTAGACCCTAGATATTCCTATGGGCAGGGTGTTGTGTAAGTAAAAGATAGGACATGTGCCTTTATGTGTGGCATGGCCTGTTAGTGACACACAGCCTATTTTGTTGCTCACTACTGTGAGGCCTACTCCTCACATAGGCTAGCATTGGGAATTTTCTTATACACCATTAAGTGGTGATCTGAAAGGAGTAGCGTTGCCATGATTGGTATGTTTAGAATGGTAGTGATGAATCCTGCTTACTGGTGTAGTTGGATTTTTTATTACTATTTTAGAAATGCCACTTTTAGAAAGTCAGCATTTTTATGTGCTTATGACTGTTTGTGCTTTGCAGCCTGACTCCAGTCCACGTCTAAGCTATAGTGACAGCTACACTTGGTGCATATTTTCCAGACAGCCACAACACAAGAATGGCGGGTGTGACATGGATTACATCTACATTCATCTGCATACTGATGGTCTTCCTGGGGCTGTAGAGAGAGAGGGCGTTCACACTGTGCATTTGTATAGGTTGTGCCCTTACACAAAGGACTGATATACCTCCTGCTGATGTCTGTAGCCAGGGCTGGGTTGATGGCATTGTTGCACAATTCTAAGGATTCCCTTTGAAGTTCCACCCTTGAACAAAGACAATTTTGAGTATAAGTACAGGGACTCTGACCCCATGTTGTGAGACACTGTGTGGAACTTGTAACCACACTCTGTTGTCTCTACAATCTGCACATTGCCAGAGGACTGCTGTGCTGGCAAGAGGGACTGCAATTGGGACTACTTGCTTTGTTGTGCGGGACTGCCGGCCTGCTAGGCTGCTGGAGGCACTGCCACTTCGCCACCTGTCTGTATGAGCTGGCCTGCTGCTTGCTCTCTGCTTTGGTGCCCCTGTAGTGTTTTCCAGGTGCATATTGTCTTGCCCCCCCATTCCTGCCATTCCAGGCACCTTAAGAACCTCTGCCATGCAACTCTGTCTCCGTGAGTAATCAGCAGCATACTCTAATGAGGAGCTGGGATGAAGGGCACTGCTAGTAAAGTTGCTCCAACCCAACACATGGCAAGCTCTGGATTCAACCTTGCTCCTTGTGTCCTAGCCCCCAAATCAGCGCATGTTGACTGCTTTTTCCCAGCATAAACTTGAATAGCAGGTGCTGTGGTCCAGATCAAGCAGTCCACTCTGATCTGCATTTGTCAGGAACATTTGTTTTCTGTAATATGGCCCCCAGCCTGGGAAACTGCGACATACTTTCTCTGATGGAGAAGTTCCCCAAATTGCAATGTCTTAACCCAAGGACAAATCTCTTTGTTGTTTTAGAGTTCTAGACACTTGTCTCATGTTCATGGTGAAAGCTGAGAATTTAGGCTGCCCATCTGCACATGTCCACACCTCGGGCATCGCCAAAGCCAGAATCTATGCTGGTTTGACAGTAAAAAAGGTTAGAGTACTCATGGGAGGCATTGCTTCACACTGTTAACTCAAAGCCACACTTTTAGGCATATATTTCTAAACACCCAGACTTGATTGGAAAATATATGGAGGATTGTAAACTAGATATATTTCTTTTTAATTACAGAAACTTTCACTCCAGATTTTTTTTTAGCAGTTCCTTGCATGTATAATATTTTATCTATCAACAGAGTTGGCAGAGCAGGGGAAGGAATTGGTATAATCTATAATGAAAATCTCTTGGTGCAGGTTATATGAAACAGAAATGCTCTCCATGGCAGAAGTGCTAGCTTTTTCCTTATCTCCCTTCCCTTTTCCCACATTTCAGGTACTACGATGTGTTGCCCTCTGGGCTCATCAGCATCGTTTTGTGACACATTTGCCTCCTTCTTTCTATCATTTATCCTGAACGCATCAACATTACTTAGACAAGGGGATTTAATGTATGGATGGATTCTCTCCGACGGAAAGTGGAGTATTATCCAGTGAGGCTGGTTAGGGTTCATTGTGCAATACTCTCACATTAACCCAAATAGGTCCTTTGGATTCACACTAAATATATCCCTAGCTCAGTCCTGATAGTGTCGCACAGAGCAGTAAGGCTTCACTAGAGTAACATGTGTTAACCATTTCAGAGTACCAACATAGACAATAAGCAATTGACATGACTCAAAAGAAATCCGACACCCAATTATATAAATAACGCAGATATTTATATACATTTAGACATCAAAGCAAAGACAAATTGATTACTAAAACCGTAATTATGAATTTTTAAAGGAACCTTAAAACAATGCATTTGCAAACCAATAGCGTTACAGTCAATGGGAAATCACACTAGTTACAATCAGTCACTTGCAGGTTGAGTTCAGTGGAAACCACTGAGTGGTTAGATGATGTGGGTCCCAGGATCAGGGTCCGACCGTCAGTTGAATTTTAACCAGCTTAAAGGGCCTGGGTACAGAGTTGTTCTGGCTGTCCCTTGTGCTGAAGTGCGAGCCACAGGTTTGTTGGATTTACGGCTTAGACGGTGCTGGTGAGGAAACTGGTGTAAAATCTAGATACCGGGACCACTGCGGCATCAGGCTGAAGATGCTACGGGGTTCCCTCAAAGCACAGCACAGAACACAGTTAGTGGTAGCCAGAATGCCCATATACTAGCCTTGGCAGCGGCAAGCTCAGCCTCGGATTGCTTCGACGTCCTGGAGTTCGGGGATAAACGGTAGTTGCCTGCAACTTGCTGGAGGTCAGGACTACATTTCCCACAATAAACTAGACCATTTAGTTTTGGGCACTCCCTTTTCAGGACCGATGGCTGGCGATTCTTTGGTTCTGCGAGCTTGCTGTACCTGCAGGCTGCAGGGGACTAGTACCTCTAGTCCAAAGGAGTTCTGTGGTTGCCTTTGGCTTGCAGAGGTGTTCTGCTTTCCTTTGGAAATGGTCCTAGTCCAATGCAAGTCGCAGTCGTGCAGTTGCAAGGTGGCTGCCACAGGTGCATGTTATTGTGCCTTTGCTTTGTGCAGGTCCTGAAGTCACAGACTAGGGTCTCTTCTTTGACCTTGGTTGCAAGTAGATTAGATCTGAGGTTCTGGTGCCAGGGGAGCCCTTAAATTCTAGATTTAGAAGCATTAGGGGTGTGGGTGCTGTATCCATTGGGCTATTAGCCCCAGCAGCTGATCGGCCCCTGAGGTGACCACTTCTCGTGTAGGATGGCACCTTTTCTAACCAGAAGCTTCTATTCTGCCACTCTCAAAAATAGTAGAATCCTTTGGCTGTAGAGACCAGGTAGCCCACCTTTGGGTGTGTCTATTCTTCTGGGGATGTAGGCCTTCTCACTACCTAATTTTCCTATCTTGGCAGCAGCAGCTGTAGACTGTCAATCAGGGTACAGGAAAGCTGGAGCAACCGGGTGTGCAACCTCTAAGGTAGCCCTCTAGGTGCATGTCACATTAAATTTGAATTTAGGAAAATGTTGGGTTTAATAAGACAAGTTGTTTGATACTAAACATGGCAATTTTCAGTGGGACTATAATGGAGCTGGCAACCTGGGGACGCCCAGGTGCCGGCCCATATAATCCTATGGTCACCCGGAAAACTTATAGTAGCCCCTAATAAAGGAGGTTTCTATAGGGACATATACACTTTCACATTTATATCCCCATCTTTAATATAATACACCCTGCCTCCTGGCCTCAGGAGCCCTACCTTAGGGGTGGCTGGCATATATTAAAAATGGTGCTGTGACCTTGCGACTCATGGTGAGGGCAAAGTCAAGTTTGAGCTTTTTGCACTGCTCATGCAGGCTATAATGGCAGGCCTGCAGTCATCTGTTAACTTGGGTCCCTCAGGATGGCAGAATCAGTCCTTATGGCCCTGGTGAACCCTTTAACTCTCATGCCCTGGGTACCAGGGACTTATAAGGGGTTAAAGTCCTTGCCAATTGATGATGCAAATTCCCATGTATAATATTTTAGGGAGAGAGTACTGGCACTGGGGCCTGGTTAACAGGCTCCAGTGTGCTTTCAGAGTCATAACCAGCAGCTTTGAAGAAACAAGTGTGTGGATGACCATACAAAAAAGGCACTTTAATACACTCTCCTATCCAGTTAAGTAGCTAACCTTTTTTCATCATGCACTATGTTGGATCTCAAGTAATTAACCATGAAACCTACACATTTGCCTAGTAACATTTTAGACCTAATTTGGAAATATGTTAATTTAATATCAGTTTTACGCTATAGAAACTGTATGGTTAGTTCATTAAACACTTTTATTCAATTTGTTGTATGATAAAGAGGGCTGTAATTCTGTCTCCTCAGCAGTGTTGCATTGTTAAGCACAATTAGCAAAGTTTTCTACTTCCACCTTTTCCCCCATCTCAAAAAATCTTCCCTTGAACCTTATTGAATGAGGCGCACAAGTATAATGAGACATTTAACACTTGGACTGATTCTGCCTTGGACTAATTTTCTATGGCTGTAAACATAAGATCTTACAATAGGTACCTCTTAGAAGAGTGTTACAGGAGTTAGTAGCAGCCAAACACTCCTGCAAACAGCTGGAAAGAAAATGGAGGAAAAATCATTCACGAGAAAATAAGACAACATATACAAGCAAAATCTTAAGACCTACTTAGCATAGCTGAAATTGGCCTGCAGTAGTAACTATCCAAACCATATTTTATCAAGTAAACATCTCTTCCATGAGATTTAAAAAAAGAAATTAAAATATTGTTCCCTGACCCTGGAGGACTGGAGCGAGCTTGATCTCTTGATCTATAAACTCAATAATCAATTGCACTTCTTTGACTTCATTCCATCTGGAATCCATATCTGTCTCGCCTGGATCAAGGTGAATGGCTTACCTCTGCCCGCTGGTTTTCCCCCATGCTGTAACCTGGTAGGCCTGCATTGCGGAGGGGCCTGCTCTGCCTCCGTCCACCGCTTTTGCGCTTTTGGCAATTGTGGCATGCTTCTGTAAGTGGACATCCCATATTTCATTAGTCAAGATAGAGACTGTACATAATTGATTTCCTTAGTGGCCTTTTCCCCCATCAAACATTAAACATGACACTGTTTTAATTGGTAATTATTCTCTGGCTGTTAGGTTCAACACTGTGTTATTCTGTCAAGTGATTTTTGTTCTTTTCATGCATTGTGGCTGATGTTTTCGGTGATGGCCTTGTTGTATACCAAAGTTTGTTGCTGCAAATGTTCCTTTGCTGTAACACAGAGCAATATGTTTTGGATCATGGATCATTGTAAGTGCAGTCATTGCATAATAAACCAAATTAAAAGAAAATTAAAAGTGAAAAAAGTTAAATATCTTTCTAACCCTCACCATAGCCAGGCTGGGATTTCTAAATCCAAAGATTCATGTGAACCATTATTGTTTTTTCTCATTGATATGATGCAAATGATCTATCGACCATTTGTAAAGGAGAAAATGCATTACATTTAATCTCTTAACAACTGGATTCCAAGTCCGTCACTAGCCAACCACGTCCCATAATGTCTTTTCTATTTATATATCATAAATGGCTCAATTGTACTCTCTTCAGCATCAGAATACCCTTGGATAACAGAGTGCTTTATGAAAACATTAAATAAATGAAACATTGGTGGAGTGCTTCCACCACCTTTAAATGCTTAGAGAGTAAATGTTCTTTATTAGTCCTTTAAAATGTTCACAAATATCCTGCTCAATGACAGTCTCTGGAATTAAGGGGCATAAGCCCGTCTGCCATTCTCAATAGTGTGGCTGGGATTTAATTAGAAAATAATAAAAAAAATAAACTCCACTCTCTTTCAGCACCAGAGAAAAGTATGTCCTTTTTATCAACTTGCACAACTGCAAAGGGCATATAATTTCTGCTGGTGTTTAATTGTTTAATTTCTGCTGCTGTTCATGACCAGTGGGAGAGATGACAAAAAGTTGCACATGGTGGATACTCACACACCACAACCTGAACATGATGAGTGGTTGGTAGAACATAAGAAGCATTAAGCTCCCAAGATTTGTGGTATAACATTTTTAACTGCCTCCATGGTGTGGGTCTAGGGTGTTCTCCATCCACTCACCTAGTTCAGTGTCTCGGCAGTGTATATCCCAAACCCCACCTATTTCATGGGAAAATATATTTCACCCTATCTTTCTGTCTTGCCCAGGGATTGGAGTGCATTGATTAAACCGGATCACTGACACAATATCGTGGTAAACAACATAGTTGACAAAAATATTGTGTCAAATACCAAAATTTAATATAGATTTTTTTATACAGAGTTAAAGTAGTAAATGTTGCATATTTTAATATAGAAATTTAATATAATGTAAATAAAATGTCACTAATGTTTTATAATATACATAAATATATACTTATATACATACACATTAACATATCATTATCATTATTGTGTTCAGTACAGAAGAAAGAGTTCATATATTCAGAGACTTGGTGCCTGACATTTAGAAGGGGGTTGGGATAGACTGGTTAATTCTGGCATGAGAAGTAGCTGTAGAGGTACAGAGGGTGTCTGAGGAGGATTGCAGAGATGCTTTTGGAGTCATATTCATGGTGATGGGATGGTCAATGTACTGACTGTGGAGAAGGGGGAAAGGTTGAGGTATCCCACTATAAATTAGACCGTTCTCTGTAAGTATGAATTAACCCCAGGGGAGTGAAGGTTGAAAGTCAAGGTTAGTTGGAAACTGTGCCAATCCTACTGGGAGCATTTTGTGGTGTACTTTTGAAATGTTTGTTAAAAATGCTGATGATTTTTAAAAAGGTGCTTCTAACAGTTTTATGCTTTTTATTTATTTTCCAAGACAGCATGTTTCAAACAACAGAAAAAATATAAAAACTAGGGTCCTCAGAATATAATTTAGTTGACTTGTACCCTGCTGCAGGTGTTTGCACAGGGTGGTCATCTTACCGTCCACCTAGTTCAGTTTGAAATACATGAGGAAAATAGTGAGCCTCTAAACTTTTCTTCAGCCCTCATTGGAGTTCTTTCAGCTTGCTTCATCTGATACAGTTCAATGTCATCCCTAATAACCGCTTTTGAATTTAGTGGATGGATACTGTTATGCTAATATATTTTTTCAGATATACTTCTATTCAGATTTCAAACTGTCCACTTGAAGGCAACATTTCATTCTCCAAGTAACTTTTATGTTAGAAAAAAATCTATATCTTTATAGAAAAAGTTATTGTCTTTAAGATTTAATGTAGGTTTCTGCACCTTATTTACATCTACTTGCTCCTGCCATTTTGTTTGGTGTTTCAACCCCGAAACCGGTCCTAGGATGCTTGTTTCCAGTCCAGGGAGGACCTGGCTTGGCAGTTCGGGCTGGACTGTTCCCATGAGGCACAGGGTCAAGACTGATTTGCATATGGCTGGGTTCAAACTGGAACGGCATGGTGAGCAAAAAAACGATGGATTTAGGCCCAGATCTCTGTACTGGGGTGAATGTATGACATTGTTCTGCATTCTGTCCATCAATTGTTGTTTTTGCATTGGTGTTTCATGAGCACACAATTCACTAGAAAAACAAGTGGTTCTTCCAAATTTCTTTCTACACCCACAGTTTCAATATTGTGTTTGACATCTAAAGGTAACTACACAACTCTACCTTTAAGCCCTTTCTGAAGCTCAGTGGATGATACATTTAATGTTAGATTTTGCTTATCTCAGAAAGTTATTTAAGTGATCCCATCGATATTCTGCACAACTCAAGGTTAGAAACCAAGTTGGCGTTACTAAATTTCACAATATGCACTTAAGCTCAACATGATGATGATTCCAGTACTCATTTGTCCCAATATTTGCAGCGGTAAAGTAAATAGACAGTAGCACTGGAAGTACATGATTGGAGTCCTAATGTATCAATATATTTCTGGCAAAAACTACAAATACTACTGCACTCTCATTTATGTACAGGCGCATGTCTACGATGTCTTTGTATCTCTTCACCTATCTCTTCTTCTATATTTCTAGGAACCATCTCTTCTTTTGCAATGGGACTGCTGTCTTTTACTGCATAACATTGGCCAGCTGTTTCAACTGCATGCACTAATTCATTCTCTTGTAAGTAGCTTTCTTCATTAAAAAAAGGCTCAGTAGTACACATATGCTTCTATTCTCCTTTGACAATTTAGCTAAAGTTACTTTTATTAAGAAGACGTTTTTTTCATAGACAACACTGTTTAATCCAGTGTTTTCATTATGTTTAATATCAAAACAGATAGAATGCGCTTCTGAGGAAACACTTTATCAACCGCACTGTCAATATATTATTTGTGTTTGAATGCTTCTCTTCTCATATTAGTGCCCCTCATTTTTTCGTACCAAATTCTGTATTACAATATTTCTGAACATTGTTATTTCTTTATGTTGTTTCTGCCTCCTTGTCAAACTGCATGTTTTCTTATAACATGTTTTAATTGTAATATTACTTACTCCTTCTCTGTTACAAATTGGGAGAGGTAACGTAAATAGCCAGCAGGAGTGTAAGTATGTGGGGGACTTCCTACAATAGTTAATCAAAAGTTCAAGTTTCAATGGCTTTCTGTATTTGTAAATAGATAAATAAGTTATGTTATGTTTGTTTGTTAATTGTTTGTTTTAAATTGTATTTAATATGATATTATGATGTACTTTTAAAGTTATAAATATAGTTATTATCAATTTAACTTAAGGGTCACAAACACACCTATACAGGTAATCATACATGTGCTCACACACCTATACAGTCATTCACACAGGTACTGACAAACCCACACACTGTCACATACCCACTCAAAAACCCATACAGTCACTTACAGAATTATTTACACCTGTAAACATCTACTTACATACACATAGTGTGCAGCTTTTGATTTTTTACAACAATCTTTATGTTTTTTTCCCCACAACTGATCAATGATCCTTATTTCAACAGTACATCATTTGTGGTGTATGAGTATACAACTTGAGAACAGTAGAAGGGAAAAATGGACCCACAGAACAGATTTTTACAGCGTCAAACATGTGGCATTGCACAGTGAGTAACCATCTCACTTAAATCTTCATAGGCTGCTGGTATCATGATGGCTGCAACTGATGAAGGTTCTCCCAAGGATGCTGTAGAGGTGGAATATTCTGTATCTCCTGCATAATTCAGTTGTACACTCTTTCATGAACTGTTTTTAAGTGGGTAGCGAGTCCACGCTGTTAGTCAGAGGGGGCAAACCACAAGCCCCAAGAGGTACTGTGGCCAGCAATGTCACCAACTCACTCGGAGGCACTCTTGTAAATTTGATGGGGGTCCAGCAATGCGTGGGAGTGAGTCCATGCTCTTGGGCAGAGGGGACAGACCACAAGCCCCAGGAGGTACTGCGGCCGACAACATCACCAGCTCATGCCTGGAGGTGCTCTTGTTAAATTTGATGGGGTTCCTGCGGCATGTGGGAGCGAATCCATGCTGTTGGGCAGAGGGGGCAGACCACTTTGTTTTTGTGCTCTAGTCCTTTCTCTTATAGCTCCACATGGTTTATGGACTATGTGTGTCTCTTTGTTTCTTCGTTTCTACGAAATTGTCCTGCTCCTTAGTTAGCGCTGGCCATCTTATACTTGTGGGGTCGGAAGCAAAGCTTTTCTTGGGACTTTTTGATTTTCAGATTTACAAGCATTTTGTTACCAACGGCTTTTTCTGTGCTTTTTCTCCCAATTCTAGTAAGTGTTGTGGTTAATGATGCCCAATAATTGGTAAAAGGAAAGCCCATGGTAATTCCCTTATTAAAATATCATCTTCCGGTACAATTTGTAACGATACCATGGACAGGTGTGATGTTTTGCTATCCAAATGTCAAGGTATTGCTAACATCCTTCCTTCCTCCCTGTTAGAACCGGCGGTCTCTAGTTGGCAGAGGTATACACTTCTGACAAATAGGGACCAACCAACTCTAGTCAGGGCAAGGGGATTACACACTCAGATAACCCCTGCTACCCCCTTGGTAGCTTGGCAGAGCAGACAGGCTTATCTCAGAGGCAGTGTGTTAAGCATTTATGACCACATACAGTAATAAAGTGAATACACTACAGATGGACACGACACCGAAGTTATTATAAAAATAGGATCTTTATATAAGGTTTAGCACAAGACCAAATAACGACAAAAATATACCACAGTCGTAATAAATACTCTTTGGAAGGAAAAATAATAGTTCAAGTAAGGTTTCTTCTTGGCAAATAGTTCTTTAGCAAAGTATTCTTCTGAGCACAGTTCTTTGGCAACAATGTAACCCCCACAGGAGTCACACGACGTCGAGTCTACAGGATTCCCAAGGTTCGGCGTCGACCGCGAGGAGCGCTACGTCGAGCCTGGAGTCGCAACAGACCCCACAAGTACAGTACCTTGAGAAACGAAGAAACCGAGGATCCACGGCGTCGAGATGTCGGCGTCGAGGTCGGCGTCGATCGTGCCTCGGAGTCGGGTCAATCCGCAGCGGCGCCGAGGGATGTCGGGCCGGAGCAGCGCTCACGGCGTCGAGACGGGCGTCTAGTCGATGCGATCAGCAGCGGCGTCGGGACGGGGTCGCTTGGAGGCAGAGCCGATACTCACTCCTCACTGGCGTCGATACCGGCGTCGAGACGGGGTCACTTGGAGCCGGGGCCGATACCCACTGCTCACTGGAGTTGCTGCTGGCGTCGATCGGGCCCGGCGGCGTCGAGACTGCAGATTTTCCCTTGCGTACTGGAAACAACACTTTCCAGCAATTCAGCAATTCAGTAGATGGTGAAGTCCTTTGGCCCTGTGACTTCAACAGGAGACTGGCACTCTTCCAGTCCTTGGAGATTTTCTAGCAAGTGTTCAGAGAGTACACACCAAGTTCCTCTCTCCTTGTTCCTTGGCAAAAATAAAGAAGCAGCTTTCAGGTTCCTCCACAGCAAAACAGCCCTCTGGCAGAAAGGGGAGGCAAGTCCTTAGATCAGCAGGCTTCTTGTCCTTGGTACAGGTTTCCTTGTCAGAAGTGATCTAAGTTCTTGGTTCAGGGGTCCTTCTCTTATACCCCTTTTTCCCTTTGTTCCCTTTGTCCAAGCAGGGCGATTCCCACCATCTCAGGTTTGTTGTGGGTGTTGCCAGGCAGAGGCACCTGGCCTATTCACTGGGCAGGGCAGAGTCCTCAGCCGCCCAGCAGGAGGCGGAGCCAGTATTGTCACTGGTAGGAGCAGGGCTATCAGTCGCCCAGCAGGAGGCGGGGCCAGTATTGTGTCAGGCAGGGCAGGCTACTCTTCCCTCACTCTACGTGTAAACGCCCCATTCACCCCACACTGACTCACTCAGACCTCTGGAGCCACTCAGCCCCTGACACACACACCAAACCAGCAGAGACCGGTAGATAGTTGGACAAGAAAATAGCCACTTTCTAAAAGTGCTATTTTCAAACATAGAATTTAAAAACCATCCATCCTAAAGGGTGTGTTATTAAATTCTGAGTTCAGGGATACTAAACTCGACTTGCTACCATGCTCCCTGAGTCAGATAGATTATAATGGAGTTAATAATCAGTCTGCCCAGTCTGGCCTATTGGAGGCAGGTAGCCCTTCAATAGTGAAAAACGAAAATGGCTGTAATTCACTATTAGGTCATGCCACACACATCAGGGCATGACCTACCTTTTACCAACAATGCACCCTGCCCTAGGGCCTACCATAGAGGTGTCTGAAATGTGGCAAAGGGAAGGTTTAGAGACTGGTAAGTAGGTTTCCTTACCAAGTCGACATGGCAGTCAGGGACTGCACGCAGGCGCCGCGGTGGCAGGCCTGAGACACATTTTGCACGCTGCTTCTGTGGGTGGCACAACCAGTGCTGCAAGCCCACCAGCAGCAGTTAACTTACACGCCCTTGGCACGCGCAGTGCACTAGACTAGGGTCTGAACAGTAAGTCAACCAAGCCAATCATGGTAACACCAATCAACGTAACAATTTAGCATAGGGAGCACTTGCACTGTGGCACTGATCAGCAGTGGCACAGTGCCCAAAGCAATAATCCAGCAAAAACATCGTAAACAGAGGAGGCAAACAGAAAAAAATGGAGGAGAGACTCATGCCAATGATGCCAGGTCTAACACGTGTCCCCTCCAGCTGAAATGTGGGGAGAACTACCCTTCACCCAGGGAGTCCTCATCACTAAGGCGGAAAAATCTGGACAGACCATCAGCATTGGCGTGATCTGTACCAGGGCGGTGTTCCACCGTAAAGTCCATCCCCTGTAGGGAAATGGACCACCTCAACAGCTTTGGGTTCTCACCCCTCATCTGCATTAACCATCTGAGGGGCCTGTGGTCCGTCTGAACCCGGAAGTGAGACCCAAACAAGTAGGGTCTTAGCTTCTTCAGCGCCCAGACCACAGCAAATGCCTCACGCTCTATCGCACTCCACCTTTGTTCCCTGGGAAGTAACCTCCGGCTGATGAAGGCTACAGGTAAGTCTCGGCCCTCCTCATTCATCTGTGCTAGAACAGCCCCCACACCATGCTCTGAAGCGTCCGTCTGGACAATGAATTCTTTTGAAAAGTCGGGTGCCTGGAGGACCGGTGCTGTACACATTGCAGTTTTCAGGGTGTCAAAGGCTTTCTGACAGGCGTCAGTCCAGATCACAAGTCTCGGCTGCTTCCTGGAAGTCAGCGAGGTCAAGGGGTGCACAATGTTGCCATACCCCTTGACGAACCTCCTGTAGTAACCCGTGAGACCCAAGAAGGCTCTCACCTGAGTCTGGGTTTTGGGCGGTTCCCAAGCCAGGATGGTATCTATCTTGGGTTGCAGGGGGGCCACCTTGCCGCTCCCTACTTGGTGCCCCAAGTACACCACTGAACCCTGCCCAATCTGGCACTTACTAGCCTTGATTGTGAGGCCTGCTCTGCGCAGGGCCAACAACACTTCCTGGAGGTGGCGCAAGTGTTCCTCCCAGCTGGCGCTGAACACTGCTATATCGTCCAGGTAGGCGGCGCTGAAATCTTCCAGTCCGGCCAATACCTGGTTAACCATCCTCTGGAATGTGGCAGGGGCATTCTTCATCCCAAAGGGCATCACCCGGAACTGGTAGTGCCCATCTGGTGTGGAGAATGCAGACCTCTCTTTTGCCCCATCAGTCAAGGCGATCTGCCAGTACCCAGACGTTAGATCAAACGTACTAAGGTACCGGGCAGCCCCCAACCGATCGATGAGCTCATCAGCTCTGGGGATGGGGTGCGCGTCAGTCTTGGTGACCGAATTGAGTCCTCGGTAATCCACACAGAACCGAAGTTCTGGTGAAGCACCAGGCGCTGCAGCCTTTGGGACCAAGACCACTGGGCTGGCCCAAGGACTGCTAGAGGACTCAACCACCCCTAAGGCAAACATCTTGGAGACCTCCTCCTTGATGTATGCTCTGACCTTGTCAGTCACCCTGTAGGCCTTGTGCCTCACAGGAGTGCTGTCCCCAGTGTCCACATCATGGACACACCACTGAGTGACACCAGGGATCAAGGAGAACAGATCAGGGAATTGTACCAACAGATGGCGACAATCTTGCTGCTGCTCAGGGGTCAGTGTGTCAGAGAGGACAACACCATCCACTGACCCATCTTTTTCTTTTGCACACAGGAGGTCAGGAAGAGGCTCACTCTCCTCCTCCATCCCAGCATCTGTGGCAAGGAGCATGCCCACTTCGGACCTTTCTAAGTGGGGCTTTAACCGGTTGACATGCAGGACCCTTAAGGGGTTCCTGGGAGACTTCAAGTCCACCAAGTAGGTGACATCGCTCTTTTTCTCCACAACCTCAAATGGTCCAGTCCACCTGTCCTTGAGCGCACAAGGTTCCACAGGGGCCATGACCCAAACTTTCTGACCAGGTTGAAGCTCAACCAGAGTGGCATTCTGATCGTACCACCGCTTCATCTCTTCCTGGCTGGCCTCCAGATTTGCCTGAGCAAGATCTCTGAAGCGCCGAGTCTGGTTCCGAAAGGCCAGCATGTAACTATATACATCCTGGGGAGGTTTCCTGGGAGATTGCTCCCAGCCTTCTTTGACCAGACTCAAAGGTCCTCTTACCGGGTGACCATACAAGAGCTCAAAGGGGCTGAACCCTAGAGACTTTTGTGGCACCTCACGGTAAGCAAACAGCAGGCATGGCAAGAGGACGTCCCATTTACGCCTCATTGGTTCTTCAAGACCCATGATCATGCCTTTTAGGGTCCGGTTGAATCTCTCAACCAGCCCATTACCTTGAGGGTGGTAAGGAGTGGTAAACTTGTAGGTTACCCCACACTCCTTCCACAGAGACTTCATATAATTCGAAATGAAGTTGGTGCCCCGGTCTGACACCACCTCTCTGGGGAACCCCATGCGGGAGAAAACACCCATCAGTGCCCGTCCCACCACGGGGGCCGTCACTGTTCGGAGAGGGATGGCTTCCGGGTACCGGGTGGCATGGTCCACCAAGACCAGGATAAACCTGTTGCCCATGGCTGTCTTGGGGTCCAGTGGCCCCACAATGTCAATTCCCACTCGCTCAAAGGGGGTACTGACGACGGGAAAAGGTTGGAGGGGAGCCTTCTGCTTCCGCCCACTTTTCCCACTTGCCTGGCAAGTCTGACAGGTCCTACAATGGATATCTGAATCCTTTCTCATCTGGGGCCAATAAAAATGGGTGACAAGCCTGTCATAGGTCTTGTCCTGCCCCAGATGTCCAGCTAACGGAACGTCATGAGCCAACCCCAGTAGGAAGGCTCTGAAGCGCTGGGGTACCACCAGCACACGGGCTGACCCAGGTTCAGCAGCCTTAGGCTCGCTATACAGGAGGTCGTTCTCCCAGTAGACCCAATGTGATCCTGACTGATCACCTGTCGTTTGGGCTGAGGCCTGCTGCCTCATACCCACAAGAGAAGGGCACACTTTCTGCTCAGCACAAAATTCCTCCCTGGAGGGACCACCATCCTGCTGCCAATGGGTCAGCTCGGGCAGGTCTCCCAGTTCGGCCACTTGTTCTCCTGTCGGTTCCAGGGCATCCCCCTCAGGGTCTGCTCCCTCCTGGACCGCGGGAACGATGGGGGACGGTTTCCCGCGCCCCCTGCCTCTTCTCTTCACGGTTGGGACCTGGGCCATACTTTCAGGTTCCGGGCCCCCATCAACACCCTTACTGACTGACATGGACCGGGTGGTCGCACACACCCACTCAGGCAGACCCAACATTTCCAGATGCGCTTTTCTGTCCACCTTAGCCCAAGGGGAGTCCTCCAAATCATTGCCCAAGAGACAATCAACAGGCATGGCGGGCCTCACAGCAACCTGAAGAGTACCTGAGACCCCCCCCCACTCAAAAGGAACTTGAGCTACCTCACACTTACTCTGTGAGTTGTCAGCAGCTACAACGGGGTAGAATGCATGAGGGACCACCTGCTCTCTGGACACCAAGTGACACTTGACAGCTGTCACACTCGCTCCGGTGTCTCTGAGAGCTTCCACCCTATGGCCATTAATGGTCACCCACTGCCTATATTTCTTAGTGTTACTAGGCAGAGGGGTTGGAGGGACCATTTCCACGTCTCCTAAAGAGACCAGGGACATTTCTGCGGGACCCCACCCACCGGGGGCACCCATCTCATCCCCTCCCAGGGCTACACTCGCTACCTGACGAGGGGGTGCACGCGGCGGTGCATTCGAATCCTTCATGGGACACTGGGGATCATAATAACGGTGTCCCACCTGCTTACAGGCATAGCCGGTCATGGGGCCCCTGTGAACAGGTTTACCTGTCGGGGCCTCTGGCTTCTTTACAGGGGGAGGCTGGGAACCCTTCCCTTGGTTCCCTTGGGGACTACTTTGGGGCCCTTTCTGAAACTCCCTCTGTTTACCCCTGTCCCCCCCACTCTTCTGCTGGGGACCCTGCCCACCTTTGGCTGAGTCTCCCACTGGACCCTTGTGGACCCTGGTACTGACCCAGCGGTCCGCCTCCTCAGCAAGTTTTCTAGGGTTAGATAGCTTGCTGTCAACAAGGTGCTGGCGTAGCTCTGGAAAACAGTTATTAGACAAGTGCTCCCAAGCAAACAAATCATAAAGAGCATCATAACTATCAACCTTGCTACCCTTTATCCAACCATCCATGGTTCTGCAGAAAAAAGACACATATTCAACCCACGTAGTACCAGGCAACTTCTTACATTCTCTAAAGGTTTGTCTGTACTTTTCTGGAGTTAAGCCATATCTCAGCATTAAAGCATCTTTCATATGAGTATAAGACATCCTATCCTCAGCAGGAAGGCTCAACAAGGTATCTCTCCCCTCGTTTGTAAAGCGGCTCCACAACCCCGTTCCCCAATCCTTCTCAGGGACCCGGTGGGCCAATAACGCTAACTCATATGCTTTAAACCATTGGCTAATATCTTCATTCTTACTGTAATCTTTGATCACATCTTTAGGAAAATAAAACCTACTTTCTGCAGGCACGGATGGAGTGCTGCCACCAGAGGGATTCAACTCTAAACTCTTAGTTTTAAGCTCCATCTCCCTCACCATCTTCTCACGTTCAAACGCTAATTTCTCTCTCTCAAAATCTAATCTTTTGCTCTCCATTTCAGCTTCTCTCTTGCTTCTCGCATTCTCTAATTCCAACTGCCCTCCTAATTTAAGTTTTGCCATTTCTAACTTGTACCCCCTCTCCTTCTCCCTGTCTTCTAATTCTTCGGGGGAAAGGCTCCTAGAGGACGCACTACTGCCTGGAGATGACACTGGCCCACCTGTGGGCTCTTCCTCTTCTTCTTCCTCTTCCGGTACCACCACCGGATCAGAGGGATTTCTGGCCTCTAACCAGGCCTTCAGCGCTTTGAGGAAGCCCTCTTTCTTTGAGACACCTGTGGTAGGAACTTTAAACTGCTTGCAAAATCCTTTTAGATCTTTTAGCGTGTAGGAATCTATCTTCTCCTTATCAAATTCCCCCACAACATTCTCCACAGGTGTAGCAGCTCCGGCATTCTCCATGGTCAAAACTGGCAGTGTTTAAGAAAATAAGCTCCAGGAAAGCGGAGAACAAAAATAGGATATCCTACCAAAACAGATTGTGGCTGCGTTATGGTCTGCTTTCACTATGTAGCGTACACTAATCACTGCACATGAGTCATAAATGCAAAGTTCAAATCCCACCGCTGACCACCAATGTTAGAACCGGCGGTCTCTAGTTGGCAGAGGTATACACTTCTGACAAATAGGGACCAACCAACTCTAGTCAGGGCAAGGGGATTACACACTCAGATAACCCCTGCTACCCCCTTGGTAGCTTGGCAGAGCAGACAGGCTTATCTCAGAGGCAGTGTGTTAAGCATTTATGACCACATACAGTAATAAAGTGAATACACTACAGATGGACACGACACCGAAGTTATTATAAAAATAGGATCTTTATATAAGGTTTAGCACAAGACCAAATAACGACAAAAATATACCACAGTCGTAATAAATACTCTTTGGAAGGAAAAATAATAGTTCAAGTAAGGTTTCTTCTTGGCAAATAGTTCTTTAGCAAAGTATTCTTCTGAGCACAGTTCTTTGGCAACAATGTAACCCCCACAGGAGTCACACGACGTCGAGTCTACAGGATTCCCAAGGTTCGGCGTCGACCGCGAGGAGCGCTACGTCGAGCCTGGAGTCGCAACAGACCCCACAAGTACAGTACCTTGAGAAACGAAGAAACCGAGGATCCACGGCGTCGAGATGTCGGCGTCGAGGTCGGCGTCGATCGTGCCTCGGAGTCGGGTCAATCCGCAGCGGCGCCGAGGGATGTCGGGCCGGAGCAGCGCTCACGGCGTCGAGACGGGCGTCTAGTCGATGCGATCAGCAGCGGCGTCGGGACGGGGTCGCTTGGAGGCAGAGCCGATACTCACTCCTCACTGGCGTCGATACCGGCGTCGAGACGGGGTCACTTGGAGCCGGGGCCGATACCCACTGCTCACTGGAGTTGCTGCTGGCGTCGATCGGGCCCGGCGGCGTCGAGACTGCAGATTTTCCCTTGCGTACTGGAAACAACACTTTCCAGCAATTCAGCAATTCAGTAGATGGTGAAGTCCTTTGGCCCTGTGACTTCAACAGGAGACTGGCACTCTTCCAGTCCTTGGAGATTTTCTAGCAAGTGTTCAGAGAGTACACACCAAGTTCCTCTCTCCTTGTTCCTTGGCAAAAATAAAGAAGCAGCTTTCAGGTTCCTCCACAGCAAAACAGCCCTCTGGCAGAAAGGGGAGGCAAGTCCTTAGATCAGCAGGCTTCTTGTCCTTGGTACAGGTTTCCTTGTCAGAAGTGATCTAAGTTCTTGGTTCAGGGGTCCTTCTCTTATACCCCTTTTTCCCTTTGTTCCCTTTGTCCAAGCAGGGCGATTCCCACCATCTCAGGTTTGTTGTGGGTGTTGCCAGGCAGAGGCACCTGGCCTATTCACTGGGCAGGGCAGAGTCCTCAGCCGCCCAGCAGGAGGCGGAGCCAGTATTGTCACTGGTAGGAGCAGGGCTATCAGTCGCCCAGCAGGAGGCGGGGCCAGTATTGTGTCAGGCAGGGCAGGCTACTCTTCCCTCACTCTACGTGTAAACGCCCCATTCACCCCACACTGACTCACTCAGACCTCTGGAGCCACTCAGCCCCTGACACACACACCAAACCAGCAGAGACCGGTAGATAGTTGGACAAGAAAATAGCCACTTTCTAAAAGTGCTATTTTCAAACATAGAATTTAAAAACCATCCATCCTAAAGGGTGTGTTATTAAATTCTGAGTTCAGGGATACTAAACTCGACTTGCTACCATGCTCCCTGAGTCAGATAGATTATAATGGAGTTAATAATCAGTCTGCCCAGTCTGGCCTATTGGAGGCAGGTAGCCCTTCAATAGTGAAAAACGAAAATGGCTGTAATTCACTATTAGGTCATGCCACACACATCAGGGCATGACCTACCTTTTACCAACAATGCACCCTGCCCTAGGGCCTACCATAGAGGTGTCTGAAATGTGGCAAAGGGAAGGTTTAGAGACTGGTAAGTAGGTTTCCTTACCAAGTCGACATGGCAGTCAGGGACTGCACGCAGGCGCCGCGGTGGCAGGCCTGAGACACATTTTGCACGCTGCTTCTGTGGGTGGCACAACCAGTGCTGCAAGCCCACCAGCAGCAGTTAACTTACACGCCCTTGGCACGCGCAGTGCACTAGACTAGGGTCTGAACAGTAAGTCAACCAAGCCAATCATGGTAACACCAATCAACGTAACAATTTAGCATAGGGAGCACTTGCACTGTGGCACTGATCAGCAGTGGCACAGTGCCCAAAGCAATAATCCAGCAAAAACATCGTAAACAGAGGAGGCAAACAGAAAAAAATGGAGGAGAGACTCATGCCAATGATGCCAGGTCTAACACTCCCATTTACAACCTTTGATGTACACTTCCAGAACCATTAGAGACCTCCCCAATTCCTCCAACTGCCAAGAAAACCACTAAATGTATCCCACAGATGTTTAGCAAATCGCAGATGAGCTAGATGAGGGATCCCCTCATTGTATGAGATTTGTTAAACCACATGCAAGGGTGTGGTTAAAAATGGTTTCTATACTAGAAATTGTGCGCCAGAAGGAAGAAGTTACAACTTTTTGTGTACAAGTCCCCAAACTTCCCAGTGGCAGACGAGAAGATCACGACGTACTTAAAAATAAGGTCATCTATCGGCTAAGGGAAACTAGCTATTGCTATTCCATTATAAGGGATGATATTGAGCAGATGAGAAGAAAAATTACACCAGGGATGTCGAATGAGATGGTGAAAGTTAGTTTCTTTCATAGAGCTATAGTAGAGGTCCTGATGGCCATAGACTTTGGGTACAATTCCATATGCCAATACTCCTATTACAATCAAGTACCAATTGGCTTTAAACGGAGGCACCCAGACAGGTGGTTCTGCTCATAAGGGGTGGGGCAGTTGCGGCAAGGGGGATTGTGGGTAGTCGGCGATGACTTCAGGTAGAGCGTATGTCTCATCTGGAGGACTATGAAATGATAGTTGGCCCCACTTTGGGGGAAGCACAACCTAGGCCCCCACCTTTTCCCTCCACCAAACACCAGGTCGCTCTCGTCCCAATTATGATAGTCCCTAATTTATTATGTGAGCAGGCCAATATCTGTGGAGTTTTGGGGCATGAGGCTAGCGCCGGCAGTAGTGATATCCAGGAGGCGGGCAGGGATGCACCAATGGATCAAAGTCTGAAATTAAATTTCACTTTTGTCCCCCCAGAATATCTAACCATTGTGGTATGGAATGTTGCCAATATAGCCCAGATGCTCATAGAGCAAGAATGTGGAAACTTTGTAGACTCCCATGATGTGTGTTTGATTCAAGAGATCTGGAGCGTGACCTCTCTCTAGAGGAGTAGGTACTCTTCCTATTTAATAAATGTGACCAAAAAAGAGAAAGGGAGCACATCGGATGGTTTAGCAATTTGGGTTAAAGTCGCACTTCCGTGTAAAGTAAAATTAGTCCCTGTTGACTCTCTGAACATCTTGGCAATTGATCTCGATCTGTCCTCTCGGTTTTTAAAGAATACAATAGAGTGGGCCCCGGTATAGAGGAAACCAATACTTTAGAGGTCCTTGACCATGCTCTTATTCAATATATGAGCAGTAACCCCCTACTGGTAGCTGGGTATTTCAATTGTACATTTGAGCCATTTGAATCCACTCCAACAGACTTGACAGATGAGTGGGATAGAACCTGGACAAGCCCCCAGCTAGAGTTACCTACGTTATATCGAATAAAAAAGGAGACCACATGTTGGCCCTGACGCTCCAGTATGATCTGACGGCCACTAACGGGAGGACAAATTTTGATCGTAATGTTGGCATTACTTTTAACAGGGTGGCTACTCAAGCACAATTGATTATTTTCTGGTCGATTTCAGAGTTTGGCCTATTGTGTATGATATGAAAGTCGTTGAAAGATTTAATACCAACCACAACGCCCTCAGCTTATCTTTAACCAGCTTTAAGGAGTCAGAAACTGCCAACAGGGGCTCTAATGATTTGGGTTTGTTATCTCAAACTAATGATCTAAGAACAATAAGATGGGATTGGGTGGAGAAAAACCCCTGGGCCCTAGAAGCTGTTAAGTCTGAAGTATCTGAGGAGGTGGCTGTGCTGACTAGACTTTAAAAGAAGCCAGACTAGAGAATCTGAATATTCTGCACAAGGTAATTTACACGCATATTAGAGAAACCTTGCGCAAAGTAAAAAAGTAGGGAAAACATGAAGAAAAACAGGGGGGTATGGCAGCCCAACGCTGTAGAGTGGTGCAATCATGAATGCAGGAAGGTCAAGGACGAGCTCCTAAAGGCGGTGAACTCTAAGTCTCGCCCTGATTTGGAGGGCTGTAGAGCTAGATATAGACAGGTACTTGAACGAGCCAAAAAGCAATGGGAATTTTCGCTATGGTCCTCCCTACATAGTGCCTAGTAAATAAAGATAATAAGTCCTTCTGGAAGACAGTGGCTTTTTGGTTGAACAGCCAAAGGACTGCCCTAGAGTACACTGTCCAGCTGGAGGAGTGGGGTTTATTTGCACGTAGTCCTAAGGAGGATGTGGAGGACAGTGGTCCATTGAATAAGTCTTCATCAGGCAATGTTGAAATACTTGAATTTCACTAAAAATAAACCTATGCAGCGATCAGCTTCTGTATCCTACCGGGACCTGATAGAATTTCAAACATTTTGTACAGGGAAGACCCAGAAGTATGGGGTGCTAATTTCAACTTGCTATCTAATGCCATTCTTTTGGATATGGAGATTCCCCCCCTCTTGGAAGTCGGCTGAGATTATACCGATTTTCAAGAAAGGGGACAGGGCAAACCCTGGAAGCTACAGACCCATCAGCTTAACAGACTGCAGAAATTTTTCTGCAAGCAGATTTTGGGCTCTCTTCAGGCATGTATTCTAAAGGGGAATATTTTGTCAGACTTCCAGGCTTGGTATCATGCCAACGTCAGTACCCTGGACCAGGTCTTTCAATTTCTTTGTATATATTGGGAAGAAGTTTTAGATTAAGGGGTGAAGCTGTATGCAGCGTTCGTGGACCTGTGTACAGCTTTGGACCTGGTACCATGAGGTAAACTTTGGAAGGTGCTCACAGAGGTGGGGATTGCATCAAATTTACTGGATATTCTGCTGCAATTACAATCAGTAAACAAGGCACAAGTCAGGTGCTGAGAGGAGGTACACCTAACAGAGCCCTTCATGATTGGACATGGATTCAGTCAGGGGTGTGTTTTAGCACCCACTCTGTTTTCACTATTCATTAATGGAGTAGTAGGGTGCCTTGACAGAGATGGGTGCAATGCCCCAAAAGTCGGAGGGCGAATGGCTTCTGCCTTCCTCTTTGCTGATGATACATTATTGCTATCAAAGTCTCCACCAGAGCTTCAACAGCTATTAAATGATTTTAAATACTTTTTTGACTAGCGTTGCCTGGAGATAAATGATTTCATAACAAAGTATATGGCGTTTCCTAATGGTATTCTGAAGCCCCCCGAGGGATGCATGTATGTTGGGGACAGACCTGTTGAATTAGTCTCTACCTTTGATTAGCTGGGGATTCATTTAACCAAGAATTTGTGCTGGACACCTCACACAGAGAAAGCACACCTTTTTCTAATTCAGAAAACTGCCCATATAACCAAGATCCATTGAAGAACCATGTCAAGAAAAGTGGCACCAGTACTAGAAATCTATAACATAAAGGTGTTCGGCTCAGCTACTTATGGAGCAGAACTGTGGAGAAGTGGGAACACCGGCTGTCTCTCGACGGCCGAACATCGTTTCATAAGATCCCTTCCCAACCTCCTGGCTAGCTCTCCTCTGACTCCTATATTTCTTGATTTGGCCCACAGAAATATTGCTCACAAGATGGAGTATAAGCAGTTAATGTTTTGGCATCGATTATGGACGACAGAGGAGCTTGCCCCCTATCGAGTGGGAATTAGGGATCTTATGGTATTGCCTAGGGTTAGTAAAACCCCATGGTTCTGTTCGCTTAGGGAACTATTGAGAACATTTGGGATGGAGGATTATTGGACCGACCCAGAGGAGATGTCCTCAATCATGAAAAGCAGGGTTAAGGACATCTATTTGGAATTCATTATGGTGGAGAATGTGTCTAACCCCATGGGTTCACTTACTCGCAGTTCCTAGATTAAAAACCCTATCCACTTTTTGACTATTGATGAGATTGTTCCCCCATTGGCACAGAAATTGTTTCTCCAGTTGAGGTATGAGACTCTGCCTACCAAAGTGTTTAGTAGCAAATGGCGCTGTCATGTTCTCTCCCATGCCATATATCCTGCATGTAAAGGAAGTCCAGAATCACTAGTCCACCTACTATTCTTTTAGCCTCACTACGATAACCTGAGGTCTAAGTGGATCATTCCCATCTGTCGGCTCATTAGTCCTGGCCATTACCTAGAAGTACTCAGAATACTTAGTACTGATACTATAAGAGTAGTGATAGTTAGGTTCCGGATGGCCCTGTGGATTAGAGGCTCAAAGTGCCCTGTGTAATATATTTAGTCTATTGTATCCATTATTCTGTTTTTTTTTGACAAACAATATGTATTGTTTTTAAATGGTTTTATGTAGATAGGGGATTTCATGCTTTTAAATAGAATAGTTTACTTGTTGATCTATTTACCTCTTGGTTTTTATATTTTTAGAAGGAGACATTTTGTACTCTAAATAATTTTTTTGTGTTTGTAATGTATGTATGTATATGGTCCAAGATACACATAATAAGAACTTTGTGATTAACAATATAGTCATGATGATGATGTTTTTAATTGCTTCCATTTGGAATTTGTTCCATGTGAATACTTCTTGGCAGTGCTGCTAGGTAAATGACTGCCGCAAATATTACACTGCATATATTTAGCTGTAATCTTTTCCCATGAAGGTATTGTTAAATGCTTGCAGACATCACTTTCTTTTGTGCTTGCTGGTGTAAAGATGTATCTGCATGTGTTTAAAGTTGTTGTGCACAAAAATGTATTTGTAAATAGTTAAATAGGTTGTGTTATGTTTATTTGTAGTGAGTGTAATGTGCAGTGTTCCTTATTTGCAATTAGATAGTGTGCAGTTATTGTTTCTTCAATATTTATTTTTTCCCACTGATCAATGAAGACTGCTTAACCCCTTCTGTGCCACGCCCTTTCCCCCTCCTGTGCTGGGTGTTTTATTAGTGGGTGGGGTTCATGACGAGATAGTCTCGTCATGGGCACAGCGCGACCGTGCTCCATGACGAGACTATCTCGTCATGGGCACTGAAGAGGTTAAAAAGCAGATTTTTTGAGGTATATGAGTAAAGAAGATGAGAACAGAAAAAAGGGGAAAAGGAAATGCGTATTTATATTATTACATACATTTACAGTATGAGAAATGTCTAGTTATGTTTTAGAATTATGTCTTAATGCATTGTTGAAATTGTATGTTACCTTTGTAATTCTATTATTTTTAAAACTAGTCAGTATTTCAGGTTGTTTCTTTTTGTGCCCCCTAAGTATTTTTTTAAAATAGAAAAAACCGGGAAGGGGGCCGCATGGCGCCCCTCCTAAGGCCATAATCGCCCCAGGTGCCCCATCCCCCGGGGCATGGCCCTTTAAAAAAAAAAAAATTCATATAGGAGGGGGGCGGCCTTGCCCCCCTCCTTAGGCGATGTATGGCCCCAGGACCCCATCCCCCGGGGCCGGCCTTTTTTAATATATTTTTTTAAATAAAATTTACATTTTGGGGAGGGGGGCGTGTAGCCCCTCTCCCGGGCCACTTGTAGCCCCGGGGACCCCATCCCCTGGGGCTGGCCCTCTCTGTTGGGGACCGTGGGGGGGTCCCCAATCCCCCCATGGTCCCGCCGGCTCCCCGCCTCCTGCGGGAGCCGGCATTGCTTTTCCACACGGGGAGCTGCTAAGATGTAATGTACTTTAGTAATTATTATTGCAGTGTTGTTCCATAACTTTAGATTTTGAGGCTGCCCACCTACGGGTAGATTGCTACAGCTACTAACAAACATAGGAACACATCAGTACAGCAACTCACTCACCAATCTACACACAGATTGAAGCACTCACACACACAGGCTTGCACTGATACAGCCACTGACACACCTAGACACACATTGATACAGTCACTGACACACCCAACTATACAGCGATACAGCCACTGACACATTCAGCCAAACATAAATGCATCCAATAATACATTCAGGCAGACACTGACAAACCCAGAGACATACCAATGCATACAGCCAGACATCCAGGAATACAGCAATGCAGACACTGACACAGCCTGTCAAACACTAATGCATCCAATAGCACACCCAGAGACTTACCAATGCAGACACTGACATTAAGGAGCATTTCAGCTCCCTCCCAGTTTTGGAAATAACTGATAAAATGGCTTTTTAAGTAGATTATTGGTTATTTCTTTCAGTCAGTTATCACCAGAGGTGCAGAGCACCAGAACACTCCTTGGAAAAACAGAGCGCTCTAGAAATGCCATTTACATTACATTCCATTACTGACAAACCCAGGCATACAGCAATACAGACATTGACAAAGCAAGCCAAACATGAATGCATCCAGTAACACACCCAGGCACACACTGATGGACACACTGGGACACCCAGAGGCTTAGCAATGCAGACACTGACACACCCAGGCATAAGGCAATACAGACACCGACAAACCCATCCACACACTAATGCCCCCAATAAGACACCCAGGCATTCATTGACACACACACACTGACACAACCAGGGAGATACCAATACAGACACTGACACACTAAGGTATACAACAATGCAGACACAGACACACCCATCCAAACAAGTAATGCATTCAGTAACACACTCAGGCACACACTGATGCATACTCTGACATACCCAGGCTCACATTGATTCATTTTCTAAAACACCCAGGCACAAACTCACGTATACACTAACACTCTCAGGTGCTCATTCTTGCATACATTAAAACACTCAGGCACACACTGATGCATACAGTAACACACCCAGGCACACACTAATGCATACACTAACACACCCAAGCACACACTGATGAATACACTGACACACCCAAGCCCACACTCATGCATATGCTGACACACCCAGGGAAAAACCAATACAGACACTGACACACCCAGGCATACAGCGATGTAGACGCAGACACACCCAGCCAAACAGTAATACCTCCAATAGCACACCAAGGCACTGACATACTCGGGCACATACTGACAAAAACACTGACACACCTAGGCACACACTGATGCATACACTGACACACACAGACACATACAATGCAGCCACTGATACACCCAGGCATACAGCAATGCAGACACTGACAGACCCAGCCAAACACTAATGCATCCCATAACACTCCCAGACACACTCTTACGCACACACTCCAGACAGCCAGAGACTTAGCAATGTAGATACTGACACCCAGGCATACGGCAATGCAGACACTGACTCATCGAATAACACACCCAGGCAGACAATGATGCGCACACTGACATACCCAGGGACCAATGCAGACACTGACACACACATGTATAAAGCAATGGAGACACCAACAGACCCATCCAAACACTAATGCATCAAATAAGACACCCAGGCATACAGTGCCATATAAACTGACACACCCAGACATACACTAAAGCAGACTTTGAAACACCCAGGCATTCAACAATACAGACACTGTAACACCTAATCTAACTTTAATGCATCCAATAACACACCCAGATGCACACTGACGCATAAGTGACACACCCAGGGTGATACTAATGCATACACTGACACACCTGGGCATTAATGCTGACATTGACATGGCCAGGCATACACCATAGCAGGCACTGACAAACCCATAAAAACAATAATGCATCAAATAACACACCCAGGCACACACAAATGCACACACTTACACACCCACTCCCACACTGACACATTGAAAACACAGAGTTAGGTCTTTGTTTAAGTAGATGGTGGTTCTAACAATAACTGTTTTTTTCTAGAAGGATTTTTTTAACAGATTTGTGTTTTTTTCTCCTTTTTTCCAACAAAAAGTGAATGGGGTAGTAAAAAGGATGGGGAAATGTAAAGAAGCAACTGGCTTCACTCTTTAATAAACATTATGTAGTCCCTGGAAGCTAAAACAAAAGTTAACTAAGAGCAATGCTTCTTCACTGTCTCCAAGAATGCACTGACAGAAGACATTTTTACAGCGACAATCATGTGGCATTTCGTGCAGTGAAGAACCATGCCACTCAATCCTTCATTGGCAGCTGGTTTTGTAATGACTGCAGTTGATGATGGTTCTCCCAAGGCTGCTGTAGAGGTCAACTGTCCTGCTGCACCTACTTTCTCTCACATCATCAGGTTGTAGACCCTTTCATGAATTGTTTTTAGGTTCTTCCACATGGAACTTGTCGTCCCATGTGAATACTTCTTTGCAGTGCCTCTGGATAACTGCTTGCTGCAAATATTGAATGTAATATATTTTGCTGTTACCTTCTTTTCCCCAGAAGGTATAGTACACACATCACTTTCTTTTCTGCAAATTGGTGTGTCTTCCTTTTCATCCTCAACAGTTTGTGGATGCTCATCTTGGACGTATGGTGTAGCTTCAGCCATTGTATAAAAGCAGATCAGCACTGGTTTTCAGTCCTCCTTGTAGAGACTTTACTGGAGAAATAACTGCTTTTGGGTGTGGTTTTTCATGTGCAAAGGTGGGGTCTTAATGTATTCAATCAGAAGACAAGGTTTGGGTTTGTATTCAAGTGAATTTGCAAATCCGGTGGGTAAATTTACAGATTTGCAAAACTCGAAAAACAGATATAAGGAGGTTTATATATAGTTGTAAATTTGTTCACACTGATGTCATTAATGATAAGGGAGGGGTGCACATATGCATAGTAATTTATAAAATATTCGGCTAATCCATGAATTCAGAATCATGGATTTGTTCTTATCATATGATGGGAAGTAAACACCATAGAGCTGTAGTCCGTCTATGTTTGCGGACCTGCAAATGTACCGTGGTACCACAAAAATATTTTAACAAAAATACTATTTGTTTGATTACATTTAAAAAACTTCATTTTCTTTACATGAACTACATATGTGATTGTTTTCTTTTTAAACATGTAAAAAGTATATTTATAAAAAAGAATGTGTGCAGTACAAAAAAAACTAAATACAAAATAAAAATAAAATGTTATACACTTAGTATTAGAAATAAAACCCACAAATGAAGCCCAAACAACTAAACATTAAAGGGACATAATATTATAGAAGTGGAATTTGAAAATCTTTTGAAATTCACTGAAAAAAACAAAGGTTTACAGGGACATTATAGCTTGGAAATAGTAATTAAAAAAATCTTGGAAATTCACTGAAAAAAACAAATGTTACAAGGATGTTATCATTAGGTTAAGAATTCACTTGTGCAAAACCATAGAATTTTAACAGTTATAGTTACCTCAGTGAACTACAACTCATGCCCCGCAATGCACTGCTTATGACATCGCATATTACATCACTCATGACATGGTCAGTGACATCACTCATGACATCTCAAATTACATCAATGATTTCATCATCTACAGAACCTCTCACACACCCACTCATACCCCCACACCAACACTCATACACCCACTCACACACCCACTCACATACCCATACAGTTACTCATACAACCAGACACTCACCCAAACAGCTACTCACACACCCACTTATTCACCTCTACAGCCATTCACACACCCAGTCACTCACCCATACAGCCTATCAACACAGCCACTCCTTCACCCATAAAACCACTCACACACTCACTCACGCACCCACACAACCACTTACATACACATTCACACATCTAAACAAGCACTCACACATCCACTCACTCATCTATACAGCCACTCACAAAGATTCTCACTCTCCATTACAGGTACTCACACACCAACTCACTTAACCAAACACCCACTCAAACAGCCACTCACTCACCCATACAGCTACTTATAAACCTAGTCACGCACTCATACAGCCATTCAGGCCACCACTTACTCACCCATACAGTCACTCACACACCCAGTCACTCACCGATACAGCCACTCACACAGCCGCTAAGTCAGCCACACAACTACTCACACATCCATGTGTACACCCATACAGCCACTCTCACATCCATACAGGCACTCAGACCCACACTCACACATGGATGAACAGTCACACAGCTTGTCATGAGCTCCACGCCACATGTCATGATTGTTTGTTCACACACTTCTCGTTTGTGCAATCATGCACAGTTGGCTTCATAAACATAGCAAGTTTTAATTTTGAAGACATTTGTAAACAGGTATATTTATCAAGAACTCTTGTGTTTGTAAATTGTCAGTTGGAAAACCTTGCTGCACATGACTTTGAAAAGCAAGCATTCACAAGAACTGCCATGTGTATTTAAATGAGGATGCACATTGCTTAGAAAAGCAGTTAGTCACAAAGACTGCCATGTGTATTTAAATGAAGATTTAACGGTTATACACACAATCCCTCCAGCATGTGTATTCTAATTAGGTTTCTCCTGCACAAGTGATTGCAGCCATCAAGCACCTGCCGGTGGTTAAGCAAATGAGTCTCCAGCACATGTGCCGTCAACCTATTTTAAGCTCAAGCATACCACTGAACATTGCTTAGCTTCATTTCCAGAAGAGATTACACTTACCTGAAGTCTCCAGTCCTGCGATCCCGAGCCGCCTTGCTTCCTGCTCTGGCTTCTGACTTCAGACACATTTCCTGTGGCCTTCAGCTCTCGGCCATGTCTCTTTGACTCAGCGCATCTCTGTCCAGAGGCATTCCTTCTTCTCAACCGCTCTCATTGTCCAGATTCCTGCAGAAAATAAAAAGAGGACAACATTTACGGTAAAGACAAACCATTGTATTTTGATGAGGCATTATTTAGTTGAACCAAGCTGTCGACAAACTATTACTGTGTGAGAACTGTTTTGGAACTTAGAAAAGTTACTGAGACAAAGCACTTAGAAATATTTGAAAAGAGACAAAGCGCTTAGAAATATTTAAAAACTTTCATTTTGAGACAATTCTGTGACATTCAGTGAACCATTCTGAGATCAAGAAAAAAGACTAAGAGACGCTGCAGAAATAAATTGTTTTGGAAATATTTTCTAACTTCCTTTAGTGGTTTAACGTCATTCTAATTTTGAATGGTATAATGTTTTTTTCCCTTTATTATAATAGTGTAACAGTTACAAGTGAAAGGACATAACTTCTAATTATTATTATTTATTCACTCACAAATCTCTCATTAATTGAACATTGTTCACAGATTTCTACCCAGCTAATAGCAGCAAAACACATGTATACCTATGTCGATTCCTTGATGTTAAGGTGATTGTTAGACTCTCAGTTGCATGCATATATTTTGTACAACAGCACATAATAGGTGAGATTCATGGTGTTTAATGATGTTTCTTTTACTCAGCAATCCTGATCAAAAGGCACTATAACATATTTGGTGACACTTCAGAAGTCAGTACTTGAACAATCGTGAACTCCATCAACAGCCAGTCCGAGTTCCCAGAAGATTCCAGTTCCTATCTTGAAGCAGCTAGCATCCTTGTTTTATTTCTCTTGTTTTGTTTCTTCATCCATATCCCCCTTCCCCCTGGGAGGTTGTAACATTTTGATGCATTATAAAATCATCATTCATTGCGTACTTTCAGAGGGATTTGGGAACAGTCCTCACCCAAGTGGAACTGCCTGGATTTCAGGTGAGTGACTATCTTGACACAGCCACTCACATAATATATGTTAAAAAATTGAATCACCCATTAGTAGTGAAGAAAGTATACTAATTTAACTTTTGTGGTACCTCATACCATACAAAAAAGGAGGTGGCAAGGAGGTCTGCCGGTGCCGTTTTGCAGAATTTATTTGGTCCGAGAACATTTATTGTTAGCAGTGGCCACAGTAGCTATGGAGATCATTGCACATCGTTGTCTGATATTTTCTGTTGTGGGCAAGACAGTAAACCTCTGGGGCTGTTCCAGCCGTGTCCTGACTGCTCATGAAAGGGGCATCAAAATGTGTAAGCTGCACATGCAAAAATGTGCAACATGTAGCGCATGTAAATATATCAGAAATATGGCAGGCCGTATGTGCGTCAACTCACCAGTAGGGGGAGCAAAATCACCCTTCCTGGCAACTGCAAGAGAGATTTGTTTTATTGTATTGTTCAGGTGCATTAGTAAACATTCAAAATTATTCAAAATGTATTTTTGGGAGAGTGAAAGACTCCATTAAAGCCAATTTCCTAGCATATACTTTAGAATACCGGTCTACACTGGAGGAGCATCGGCGGTTCCGTGATCCTAGAACTCGGAGTTTTATGGAGTCGCTTTCTTAAGAAGTCTCAATGCTCAGAAAAGACTTCACCAATCGAAGTGAACTTTGTTAACTACATCTTACTTTCGGAGAAAATTCTATTGTTTGTGACTCATTGATGAATTTTCCGTTGGATTCATTCTCACTAATTTGGACACTTGAGGAGACTTGTCACTTAAAAACAGAGTGATCCAAAGTCGATATCGTGAAAATCGTTAGGTTCTGGACTGGATTGGACTACACTCTGATCCTGGCCCTGAGGAAGCCCGCTGTTGGGCGAAACGCGTTGGCTGTTTCTCTGCTGCCTGTTCAACCTGCAACAATTAAAGAACCTACTTTTTCTCTGTGTATACTTGTTTTTTGAAATACGTTATGTACCATCATTATTATTACTCCTTTACAGTGTTGCCTCTCTGTTAAATGATACTTTAGAATACTGCAAAGGATTACTTTTTGCACTTTAATCCATGCTTGTTTCCTGCGCAGGGCAGCTCTGAAGTCGGTACATAACCTGCTTATCTGCATCCTAAAACTGAGCCATTTCAGATCAGCTTGCACCAAGTGCTTAGCATTGCTCGTTTTTCCAGAGCATAAAACATGAATACTTTTAAAACTCACGGTCTCACACGCATTCACAGGAGCCAGCACATGTCTTGAGACCCAATGGGGAAAAATATACTGCTCTGCTTCAGTTGTTGGTCACTGAAGTCTGCCTCTGCAGTGTAGTATGCCCCAGAGACAGTGCAGCACATGGTCTGACCAAATTATGATTTTAGCTCAAGTTCTACATACACCAGCTATGCTGCTCAAGTAGCTATCAGGTATTGTACAGCTTTCACTGGACAAGAAGTTCTATTTACCCAGGACCGAAGTTTTAGTGTGGAGGCCATAGGAGAAATATGGGCAGAGAGATGTCAGATCTAAATGTGCAGTGCCGGGAGGTGTTTGAAGACATCATTTTGTGTAGGAGCTCGAGACCTTGTCACTTTGTAAAAAACATGCACAGCTCCCATCTCCTGCTCTAATACATCTTTAGATTCTCCTGTGTAGTGCTACTAGAGCTGCATGTTGTTGTCAGGTTAAAAACATTTATTTTATTTACAGTAATAATAAAGTTCTCCTTGGCTGCTGCTTTCCATGTTGCAATATGACACTTTGCATTTCCAAATGGACTTTGCAGTGCCTAGTCTCTGACTGTTGGAATTTGCCAGGGAAGAAAGCTGCAGGCTGCACTTAACACTTTCCTGAAATTTTGTTTTCTCCAGGCTTTAGAAATGTGTTAGCATGAAAGGATATGGTATGTTTCTGTTTTTCACAAACATTTGTTTGCCGATGGTGGAGTGTTAAATTGTGCTGTAGTAATGGTCTCCGTATATCAATGTGTGTTACTCATTGATTATGTACATGGTATTCTGAGAATGCGTGAGGGTGAGTTTATGGATGTGAGGGTGTGTAGGTGCTCGTTTTGCTGACTACATGTTTTTTTGATTCTGTGTAAGTTTTGTGAAGGTGTATGAATGTCTGATTAGCAAACAATGATCTCAATTGACACACACTGAATAGGGCACCTGGCTTGCAGGGTAACAGATGGGCTCAGGGACAGCTTGAGGCACACCTAAGTGAAGGAAGCAATGGACTGAAGTGCAGAGGAGGCACAGAATGGTTGCCATGACTCCAATTCGGAGCTGTGTATGCTCTGGCTACTCAAATCAGCAGCTTTTTAATAGACTGTATTGATACAGGGCCTTAGCTCGTGTGCAATGTGAATGGGCATATGAAGGTATGTTTATGGTGGTTATATAAGCACACTTTTGGGGAAAAAATCACAGTGATGTAGCTTGCTTGTTTTTCTACTTTTTTGCACTGAGGTGGGCATACAGCTATTTCATAGTTGTAAGTCAGTAACGGGCTCACAGCAAGTTTTATGTTTGTAAATAATTAACAAGCAAGATTCCCCCACACTCACAAATGCATTTTTAGAACCAGTGGAAACTGTAAAGGCAGTTCGAATCTCCCAGCTCTATACCCAGAGAGTTGTGTAAAAACAACTTGTGTGATTTGGGTGCCTTTTCCTAACAGCCTCAACCTTTCCTTTTTGCAGATTATTGTAAAGAGAGAAGGAGCTAATTTACACTTTTTATGGGCAATGTGGCATACATATAATTAATAGGCTTGCTCTTTGTGGTTGTTTATACGTAGTGTTTTACGAGAAGGAATTTTGATGTGTAACGGTATGAGTCTCTGTCTGTGGTTAGGTATAGGGCTACCAGGTAGCTGGATGTCAGTGTGTGGTTGCGTAGAGTTATCTGGTGTATCTATATAGGGTTTGGCGTGTGAATGTATTGAAATTTACAAACCTAGTGACTGTGTCTTGGTGTCTGAAAGGGTATATATCATTTTACATAGATTTCTGGTACGGTGACGGGCCATAGGATCTCAGATGTTTGTATCTGATGAATGTGTGGGAGCTAAAGGTGTGTGGGTTGTCTGATGAATCCATCAATATCTGATGATCTGCCTGTGTCTACTATGCAGGTACGGTTGTCTGGGTAGTGCATGGGTGACTGATGATGTTCATATGTGAAAAAGACATATATCTACTACAGCAGGGTCTCTCGGTGTTGTCGATTGTAAGCATGGGTGAATGCTCGTTGAACTGTCCCATCTACAATCACTCTTTCTGGTTATAGTTAGCTTCTGTCAAACCCTGTTCAGGCAGGTGGTGAGTGCCAGGGAAAAGCAGGACTTCTGAGCTACAATCATGACTTATGGTGTTGCTTTCCTCTTGTGTCATGGAGTTCCGCTTAGTATGACTCTGCAAACTGGGCCAAGGACTTACTTTCCACTTTTGACTCTCAGGAAAGTTAGGGTGAGCAGTGAAAGGCTTCTCAGGGAGGTGCTGTAATGTTGGTGTGTGTGGGTTGGTGTCTAGAGGGAGTTATGAGCTTTGCTACAAATTTCAAGGGCATTTGTTACTCTGGATATATGGGTGAGTTGCAAGAGTGCTTCAGAGCCTGAAAAGGTGGCAGAAATGTACCTTTTGAGGGTTCCTAAAGGCACTGTGAGGGTCTCTGGGAGTCTTATAAAGATGTTTGCAAAGCCCACCCCTGCTTTGCATACAAATTAATTCCATCACTCCTGCTCAATTTTACAGTGATCAGAGCCAACAATCACTGTTTCTGTGAGAACCCTACCCAGCACCAACCAATCGAAATTCCCAAACTATCTCCCCTGTACTGCCACCTTTTCTGATTACCTCTTACCGGGCCTACCATTATCAGTACTAATTTGTGTCTCTGTGGCTGGTGGTTCTGTGTGAGTGCAGTGTATCAGTTTTCTGACACTGTTGATGTGCTCACATTTATTAGGTTCTTAATATGTATAGTTTTTTGATTTGTATGTAAATGTGAAGGGAAGTTTTGAGGATGTTACGGCATTAGGGTTACAGGATCATAAATTATTTAATGTTCATATTTTCCTTGTGGCTCATACAATATTTTCATTGGCTGATGTTTTTAATATCAGTTGTATAGGAGGGACAAGGTCTGCACTTCCACCAAGAATTTCAAGTGATCTTTTGTATCTCTTGTCTTTGTTGGGATGGAGTTCCTTAATTGTGCAGCTTGTGGGGAAAAGGCGAGCCCACAAGTATGTATCTTGTTGTGAGGGGGAAGGTCAGATGGGTTGTTAGTCTAGAAGGCAGGGTCCTGTTCTTTAAATATCTTTTGATCTTAGTTTGGATAAACAATGGACTTTGCCTTGCATGACCATGTGGACAATGCAGAGTGCATAGATCTGGTCTACCCCACATAAGAAATAGCAGTCTTACTTCACAGGAAAGGATACAAGAAGCATACTGTGTTGACTGACAACTGGGTGGATAGATGGTTTTACATTTTCTAAAATACAGGCAAATAGAATAGAGAAAATATGAATATACCATCAACACAATAGTTTCACACACATAGACAATGGTAATCAGATGGTTCAATTGTAGTTTGTCATTCACTTTCCAAAGTCCTTGTGTTGAGTCCTGAGCAGTAGTAACGATATATGTATCGTTAATTGAGCTCAGTGGGAATGTACGTGTGGGATTCTACGTGTGTTCGAATCTCACTGTGAACTTGTTGACCATTATTAGTCCTTGTGATCTTTAAAGATGCTTTTGATTTTAATGTGTTTTGCATGTCTGTTATGAGATGGGCTATATGTGCAGGTTGAATGGAACCTTTGTGTTTAAAATGAAAGTGGGACGGTCTGTGGGGAGCGAGTGGGAGTCCCTCCAGAATTAGCATTTGTTTTGTAGCTACATTGAATTGTATGGATTCCACATTAGAGTTGTGATTTGAATTGACATGATGAGATTTATTTCTATCACAACATTATGTGCAAGTAGAGGTTTTTATCTATAAATATCTGTTGGATTTTGTGTTGGTTTTCTCTTAAGGCCCGATTGTAACTTCCCAGCGCTACTTATCTCCTGTTTTGAGGCATTTCTGCCCTGTTCATTAGATGATACAGGTTTTTCTGATTTTGTGTTTTGCAACTCCCCTGTTTCCCTGCCTCCCCATTTCAGTCTCATGGGCCCTCTTTCTTTTGGTGAGTCAGTAAGTCATTCAAGCCCAGCAAGGCAGCAATGATAGTAATTTTTTCTACTCCCCTGTGGACTAGCTCAGGGAGTGAAAAAATACCTCCCTGAATCCTTAGTTTGTGCTTATATGTCAACAGCCCATTCCCAGCCCTACAGTAAGGCCTGTGAATTCAGATAGCCATGGGTAGCATACTGCTGCTGCAGTGCAGGTGAAAAGTTTACCTTTCATACCTTGGCAAGGTAAAAATAATTTGTTCTGAATGTACTCCTTGGCCAAGGCTGGGGAGAGAATAAAAGAGAGTCCCTTGCCCTCTGACATGGCAAGGGGCATCTTAAAAAAATAATTCCTTGCCAATTTACCATTTTAAACATGGTGGCCTGATAGACTTGGCGTTTGCCATGCCAGTGAGTTTGGGGCTATTTTTGTAACACCACTCCCTGGCCTGTTTGAAACTGAGAGACAGCTGAAGAAATTGTCCTACCACACTTGCATAATGCAAAACCTTCACTCCAGCTGTGCTGAGCTGTTTCACTTTTTATCGTTTATTTATATCATCCCATTCCTTACGAAGTTCATGTACATAGAAATGCAAGGATTTAGAATGTACTGTGCACGTGCTTGTAAAATAAAATTATAGTTATTATTGGCGATGATTTCCCGTTTTTTCTATTACATCATTAGACAACCGCAAAATCTCACATACTTGTTCAACTTCAGTGCTTTATTGTCCTGTATCTTAGGCCAAAAGTGTAGGAAAGTGGCTCAAATCAAATCAAATATAAGCTTTATTCGATTTATCAATAAATCATAAAAGCATACAAATACAATTTATGCGGATAATTTAAGAACAGTTTTCATATGAACAAAATTACAAAAATGGATAAAACATTTCTCCAAAAGTTAAAATCTACAGCAGTCATTTGGATGAGGGGCCTCGTTTTACACTAATCAGTCAATATTAACGAGTATTAGTTAACTCATTGAGTTTCTAAATTTCATCACTGACATTAAAAAGCGAGAAACAGCAAAGATGACATCCACATCTTCTAAAAGCAAAAGTTTTAAATATGCAGGTTTACATGTTCTTATTCCCCAGCGTTTAAGTAAGGGTAGAAGAAATATTTTCCTCGGGCTGGTATACAGATTACAAAAGAACATGATGTGAATGTTACTTTGTGTTGAATGGTCGTCGCATGGACATATTAATTTCAGTGAGGCCCAGTCATTCTCTTTCGGCAAAGTGACCAAGCGGAAGAAAAACCCTAGGCGCAGCCTAGTTAAAAGCATGCGAGCATAGGGTGCTTTTTCAAGCCCAAGGTAAGATTGTAAGCCTTCAGTAGGGGTGATTTGCTGATAACTCAGGGTTGTGCATTTATGTTTCTCAGTGTCCCATCTAGCACTCTCTAAGTGTATAGATAATAGTTTTTTGAGGGCCGGTCTAGTCAAGGTTTGAAGGGTCTCTGGTTCGTGGTAAAATTCAGAGTGTCCAATGTTAGAGAACATCGTTTGTACATATCGCAGCCACTTGACTTTTGCTACACCGTCCAAAGCCATGCAGTCTTTCATGAGGTTTCTATTCAATTTGCACTCCTCTGTGGTCCAGATCTTATGCCAAAGCAAACAAGGTGATATTTTTATGATGTCGCTAAGGTATTTGACGCCGGTCTCAATATGAGTCATAAAAGTCGACGTGGTTTTGGACACACCTAGTAAGTAACAGATGAAAATATTCTCGCAAGTTTGTAATGAGGACACATTCTCGAAACCCCAGAGTCCTGCGCCATATGTGGCCGTAGCTATACACTTTGCCCGGTAAATCTGTAACATTTCATGAATGGGTTTACCCCCAATTTTGGCTGCAAAGGTTCTTAAAGCGCCTATGGCACGGCTAAAGGCGAGTTTCCTAGCTGACACTGCGTGTTTCCACCTTCCCCTCCTGTCAAACACAATGCCCAAATAGCAAAAAGTGTCTGTGATGGCAATCTTTTGCTGATCTAAATATATTGAGCATGATGGTCTGTTGTTCTTTTGGGAGCAGGGCATGGAGAAAGTTTTGGAAATGTTCACCTTTAAATTTCTTTTACCCATGTAGGATGAAAATTCATTTACAGCTCTCTGCAAACCTACTTTTGTCCTAGACATAATTGCCGCGTCATCGGCATATAGAAGAATGGGTACAGGCCTACCATTAACAGCCGGATAATCGCTTGACAGAGTTATTAAGCTTTCAGCGATAGAGTTTATGTAAAAAGTGAAAAGCAAGGGCGCAAGTATGCAGCCTTGCCTCACCCCTCTGTTTATGGCGAATTTTTGTGAGCATTGCCCCTGGGTCCCAAATCTTACTCTGGCCCCCGCTTCTCTATATAGTTCTTTGATAAATGTGAGGATCGCTGAGTCCACCCCGATGTCTTCCAGTGTCGACCAGAGCATCGCATGGTCCACGCAATCGAATGCGGAGCTGAGGTCGACAAAGGTAACAAATAAGTCCCCTTTTTTGGCCTGCGTATATTTAGAGACTAATAGGGACAAATTTAGGGATTGCTCCAATGTCCCTAGTCCCTTTCGGAACCCATATTGGAACTCCGAGATAACCTTCTTCTCTTCTTCCCAGTGTTGTATCCTCTTAAGGACAATCCTGCCAGCAACTTTCATGAGTCCGTCCAATAGCGATATTGGACGGTAACAAGCCGGGTCGTCCCTATTCCCTTTTTTAAATATGGGGACTACGATTGCGTCCGACCAGGTGGAAATAAAACCGCATTTATTTCCCATATTTAATACATTGGTTAACAAGGGAACCCAAAAGTCCGGTTCTGATTTATAGAGATCCACTGGGGTGTGGTCAGGGCCGGGGATTTACCTAAAGGACTTTCTCTAAGGGCATCTTCCACTTCTAGTGTGGTGAATACCAGTTCAATGGGGTAAGGAGGTGCTGGGGAGACAGTTGGGTGGTTATCCTGAATTATGCTATCTGGGGGTGAATTCACCTTGCATGGGTTCGGGACATTACCCTGTGTGTTGTTGGAATAAAGATTACCATAATGTTCTACCCAGAGCTCAGCCGTTATAGCCACTTCTACAGAATTATCTCTGTCTTTTGAGTTATAAACAGATCTTATGACTTTCCAGAAGGCATTACTGTCCTTATTCCTGGCGGCTTCCCCCAAAGCTTCCCAGGCCTCCTGCTTCAGTTTCGCCCTCCGCTGTTTAATTGCCAGCTTATAATCGTGTCTCGCTTGACGAATTTGAACTCTATCTTTTGGGTCGGCAGACAAAACTTTCTTTAAGATTTTCAGTGTAGATGTACATCTAGAGTCAAACCACCCACGAGTATGCCTCCCCTTGTCTTTGCAGTTCCTAGTCAGTGCATTTTTTATGTGGTGCTGAATGTTAGAAAAAGCAACCATGATACTCTTTGGGTCAGTATCTTCCTCTAAGCAGGCAAGTATGTCCGTGGAGCAAGAGGATAGGAAGTTTTGAAAGAAGGATGTTGGGTTCATTTTCTCCCATTTAATTACATACCCATTGGTCTTAGATAGGGTAACCTCAAATGGATATAGAACCCTACTAGGTTCCTTTACTTTGCCCTCCATGAGATTTACCCCGAAGGTAATGGGATAATGATCGCTCATGGGGTCATCCCCCGTTTCCCAGAAGGTTATAAAGTCAGAATAGGTGGGTGATATCAAGGCGAAATCGATTGTGGATTTACAACCTCTTCCATTGTACGTTGGGGCAAAGGGAACCGGGGGGGAGCATGCCTGGTTAATGAAGGTGAGGTCAAAGGTAAATATGACATTGTTAAGAAGAGACCCCATATTGGTGTGGGAGAAGTGCAGAGGACCGTCCTCCCCGAGATCTGACAGGCCGCACAAACCTAGCTCAGAAGACGGACAGACGGAACAATTGAAGTCACCCACCCACAACACTATGTGATCCCCCGAACCTTGATCTCTCAGTTTGTGAATATGATGGATCATAATATTCAAATTTGATTCCACCTCACTAATTGGCAAATTATTATAAAAATTCACGAGAATCACCTTATGCGAAGTGCCCCATTTAAGTAGTATGATTTGGAAGTACTGATTGGATTGGAAATCGCAAGCTTTTACGTCCGCTACGTTAGATATATATGTGCACAAGCCCCCCTTGTTGCGACCCTGGGCTGATGGCACAGCTGGGGAATGGAAGGTTCGGTAGCCCAACATGTGCACTTCCTCTATAAGCCAGGTTTCTTGTAGGCATAGGATGCCATGCTTCTGCACAATCTCTAGCCAAGGTTTGTGGGTGATCTTACTACCGAGGCCTGCAACATTCCAAGAAAGGAGAGAGTGCATTGGGTTTCTAATTTCCTGTGGATGATGCCCTGCATTCCCCGTTGTGCCTATCCGAACTTGCAGGTGTGCAGGGTCTGCCTGTAGTTTGACCTGTGCAGTAAAAGGGTGCTGTTCAAGGGGGTTTAGGCCTATCCCAATGTTGCTTGGAACTTGGGGTATGGGCATTAATTTTTCACTCGGGACAGTTTCCATTAGGGGATTTTGGGCGTTGGTAAGGATTGGGGCGACAGTAATTCCCAGTCAATCCACCTGATCCAGACATTCAAACCTGTTCATAGTCGGTGCTCCTTCCCACCCGTTGTTAAAGGGTTGCCAACCATCCCCATGTCCTTTCCATCTGCGATTGTGGGCTATTGACCAAGCCCCAGGTGGCTCAAAAGTCTGTTTTGGAGGATAGAAAAAGGTAAGGGGTCTGGTGACAATAGGTTGGTCAGTATCCTGTGAATCCCATATAGTGATGTGCTGGGCTGTATGAGGGTCTGCAAATGAGACCACTATGCAGTCTCCAGGGATGGATTTATGGGTACGACCCACCCATGGTACTCTCCTAACCATTAGAACTCTAGTCCTAACAGTATTGGGGAGCTGTCTATTGATGTTGAGCCAGTGAATCACCTTATTCTTTAGGGACCACTGGGTCTCCATAGAAAGCGGGTCAAGTGGTGGTACACCAGCCAGTATGACGACATAGGGCCCGGCGTCAGGAGGAAGATCAATGTAGCCCCCACGAAAGTTCTGGCGGCCATGGTACTGGTTGGTCAATCGCGCAGTAGGGGGGATATTAGTCTTATTGGGCTTATGGGCGGCCTTGGGGATAGGGTTGGGTAAGGTCTGGTTCTCGGGGCCTTTTACCACTGATATTGTGACTTTTGGAATTAGGGGAAGGGGAACGATTGGCTTAGAGCGGGGTTTGGGTATTGGGGTTGGCTTTGATGGGGGTAGGGACAAGACCGGAGGTAGCATTTCAGGGGCAAGGGAACTGACGTTAATTTCTGGAGCCGGGTAAATACCATCGTCATTCTCCTGAGGAGTACTCTCAGCAATATGAGGATAAGTTGCTTCCAGTTGTTTTAGGCTAAGGGTGGCCAGGGAGACTAAGGTCTTATCCATCTCGAGGAGATTATTCTCGATACGAGAGAGTCTGAGTTCCAGAGGTGACAGTAATTGTTTTAATGTACCCCAGACTATCTTAAGAAAATCTTCGTCATCACCCCCCTTGTCTCTATCCCTCCCTGACTCACTTTGCCCTCCCTCTTTGGGTTGCTCATCATATGTGGGGAGAGGCCCTTGAATATGGTCAAGGGCTACGTTAAGATTGCTGTGTTCCCTGTCCTCCCCTATTAGATGGTTATCCAAATTTGGCGCTTGTATGGTCTCCCCAGTGGTGGGTAGTGTTCGCCTATTATTAAAGAACTGCAACCTTGCAATTTTTTCTTTTTTGCGGGCATAAGCAGATCTTGCATTGTTTTTCTTTTTTAGGGTTGGGCCATCTTTGTTTTTATTTTTTGCTACTGGGGGAGAAAGGTCGGGGGGGTCAGGGCTATCCGACAAGACAATAGCAGTTCCAAGTCCAGTGGGTGCGATTACCTCGAAAGTTTTGGGGGGCACAGTAGTGAAGGTGGGTATAGACTCTAATGGAAGGGAAAGAGGTGGGGAAGCCTGGTGAACATCGGCATGGATTATCAGTGAGGGAGGGCAAGGAGCATGTTGTGGAGAGGCAGCAGACGCGATTTTCCCTAGGGAAGATTTTTTAGAATTAGCAAAGGTCTGGGAAAGCCTACGTGCCGCATCAAGCTCAACTGACACCCTCTTCTGCATTTTAGTGATTTCAGCATCAATTGCTAGGTTAGTCTTGACAAGGAAATCATCCAATGTCCCGCTGGGCTTACTCAGCCCCATTGCAGTTTTACTGCGACTACCCCGTGTACTCATGATATATTTGAATTGCAGTACCCACAATGTACTTGCTGGTGGAAAAGGGACGAGTCAGATAACAAGAACCAAGGTGGGTGGGCCAGGCCAGTCCTCTATGTCCTCGAACGGCCTCAAACGGCCCGCTCTTTGCCCGGTCTTCGCCCCGGCCCTTGCCCCGCGCGCGTCCCGCGTGCGCGTGGCTTTGGCAGATTATCAAGGGGAGTGACAGGAGGGGGCGGGAAGAGGACCAGCTGCGGCCGATCAGCGCCGCTCAGCAGGCTGGTCCTCGCAGTCCCGCCTCTGAGCTTGTGTGTTGCAAGGTGGTTGCAGTAGACGCGTTGGTGCTCCTATGCACAACAGGGGACCAAAAAGACCAGGACCCTGACACGGTCTTGAGCCTGCGAGCGGCTCCCGCGGAGCGGGGGCCGCGAGGCGGTGAGTTAGTTGCTGGAAAAGAACAGGCAACCGGGACAGCACTCCCAACACAGCCAAAGGACGAACCCAAGCAGCACAGTCTCCGTGGGGTTTTAAACAGGTGGAGGGGGCGGGAAGAGGACCAGCTGCGGCCGATCAGCGCCGCTCAGCAGGCTGGTCCTCGCAGACCCGCCTCTGAGCTTGTGTGTTGCAAGGTGGTTGCAGTAGACGCGTTGGTGCTCCTATGCACAACAGGGGACCAAAAAGACCAGGACCCTGACACGGTCTTGAGCCTGCGAGCGGCTCCCGCGGAGCGGGGGCCGCGAGGCGGTGAGTTAGTTGCTGGAAAAGAACAGGCAACCGGGACAGCACTCCCAACACAGCCAAAGGACGAAAGTGGCTCTTTATATACTGTTCCCAAATAGGTACAGGGTGTACAGAGTCCACAGCCCCAAGAGATTTGGCAGAGGCTAAAGTTAGATATAACCTTACTCTCTAAAGTGGTAGCTTGGTCGAGCAGTAAGGCAGTATCAGAGGACAGTGTAAAGCATTTATTGTACACACTCAGTCAGCAAATGGTCTCACACACTCAAGAACTGAACTCTAGGCCAATGGTTTGTATATAAAAATATATGGTTGTTTTATTTCAGAACCAACAAAAGGTATCAAAATATACTTTCTCAAAATGAGATACTTTGGTTAAATACTTTGCTATACACAATTGACTTTTGAATGCAATAGTTACAGTTTGCTGCAATAGGCAACACGATTTAAAACTCAATAATACATTGAGCTCAATGGGAATTTTAAGTTATATGCAATTGATTACTTTCAGGATTACTTTTCTAACTCCAGGACTGGATCCTAGATTCAGTCCTGGGACAGTTCTTGGAAACAAATGAGTAAATACGTTTTAGTTACTGTTGTGAGTTTTTTCTAATCAAATTACCAATGTTATCCTATGGGAGGAAACTCAATTAGCAGGTAAGTGGGGTTATGGTTACTATTTCTAGGTCAGTGTTGGATCCTGGATCCAGCACTAGTGTACCACCTGTAAGCAGTTGAGAAACTGCGTTTAAGTTATACAGGCGATTTTTAACGAATATTTATAAGTTTGCAAAATTGACAGAAGAAATTTCACAGAAAAACAGTCACTGGTTTCCTATGGAAGAAAATTCAAGTCACGGGTAAAGTATGTTCTTGTTACTTTTGTAATTCAATGCTGGGCTCCTAGGCTCAGTACTGGGACATCTATCTAAAACAGGTAAGTAATTACGTTTTCACAGATGGTACGATTTTTAAAGAATATTTGTAATTTGCAAAAATCGACGCTTAGAAGAAATTCCACAGAAAAACAGTCAATGGTTTCCTATGGAAGAAAATTGAGTTAGCGGTAAGTATGGTTTGTAATTACTTTTCAGGGTCAGTGCTGGGCACCAAGATCCAGCACCAAGATCCAGCACTGAGATCTCTCCTAATAGCAGGTGAGTATTTCCATTTTCGTTACTCGGTTGATTTTAGGTGAATATTTTAAAGTTTAGAAACTCCACACTTAGAAGATATTTCAAGTGAAACCAGTCAATGTTACCCTATGGAAGAAAAGTGAGTTACCAGCTTTTGGGTAAGTACTCGACTGGCAGAGTTAAGGTTCTGGGCATAGACTCAGGGGTCTCCCAGGGTCAGGTAAGTACAGTTGTTGCACCCTCAGCGGCACAGGGGCAGCCAGGTGCAGAGTGAGTTGGGCCCAATGTTATCCTATGGAAGGCAGGGGGCCCTTGGTTGGTGGCTGCTGACTAGCAGGCCACGCCGCTGTGGGAGTTTGGCTCCTGGTCACTTGCTCAGGGCAAATGGGGAAGTAGATAGGCGCAGAAGTTGCACTGTCAGGGTCACTCGGGCGGCTGGGTGCAGGGTGCTTTTGAGCCATCGGGCGCTCAATGAATTGCAATGAAAAAGCTCAAGAACGAACAAAGGCTGCAAGCTCGGGGACGAAGATTCTTCAGATGCGACCACCACTTTGAGAGGTAAGTTGGGTAGTTGGAGGATAGGTAGGTACCCAGGAGTTGGGCACAGGGGGACGCAGGGCGCCGGGTGCAGGGGTGCCTTTTGATGTTGGAAAATCTTACTCTCTGTTGATGCGGTTTGGGGGGTCTCTGGTTCTGAGGCTGCAGGCGTCGTCAGGAGTGTTGAGGTGGGTCCTTGGGGCCGGGTTCGGGGTCACAGTCGCCGGGGGGACGTCCTTGGGGTCTTTGTCTACTCCAGCACAGGTCAGACTTGGCGGGTGCCGAGTGTGCAGGGTTCGCGGTTCATGGCTGATGCCAGGAGTCAGTTGCTTGCTTTGAGCAGTTCCACTGCTCGTGGGAGTCCCAGATGCTCAGAGTCATAAGGTAGCCAGGTCCTCCGGGGTTTGTGAGGTTGCTGGCCACAGGAGATGCCGGGATTTAGCAGGAGCAGGTTCGAGGGTCGACAGGCTGGTAGGGCTGGGGCCAAAGCAGTTGGCGTCTTCCTCTTGTTAGCAGCTGCACGGCAGGTCTTCTTTCTTCTTGATCTTCTTTGCTGTTTTGGAATCTGGAATCTAAGGAAGGAAGGTTCAGGGTGCCCCTAAATACTAAATTTAGGGGCGTTACAGGTAGGTAAAGGGCAGGGACCACTGGGTCCCTGTCCTGAGGTGGGTACACCCCCTATCCTGCCACTCTCCTGTGGGAGGGG